>NC_067457.1:3976040-6376040 GCF_025434085.1 Hippocampus zosterae
TGAATGAGTGAAAAAAAATAATAAAATACACCACTGGAAAACCCTAAATCTCACTCCTGACCAACATCCAAAATCTTGTCTCACAGTGGAGAGTCAACACACTTCCTTAACACCAATTACTACTTTCCTATTCATCCAGGCTTTGGCGCCATCTTGTGACATCTGGGTGTAAGTACCACAGGCAAAAAAAAAATGCCTTGTTGGCTGTTCCCTGTACATGATAGCTTGCCGTTTGCTGTGCATGTCAGACTGGAAACAGAAAAAAATCATTTATAAGAGAAAGCGCCACGTGGTCAGAGCACAAACGCCTGCGGCACGCTTCCTGTAATATCCAGGACTACACCTCTGGCTTACGCGAACCAAAAGAGAAATCTACTCCGCGTTGGCTCGCCCCGGCACTTTCATTCATCTTTTCTCATTATTATGCGATTTCCTCCTCGTTTATTATCACATTCTTTCAGCCATGGAACTGATGTTTCCTCTATTGGCTAACCCCCCCCCCCCACCCCACCCCCCTGCCCGTTGATAAATGTGTTTATGTGTCGACAAATCCTCCGCGCATGCCATCGTCTAAGATAAATAAAAGCCGAGCTGAGAGGTTTTGGGGCTGGGAGGGTAAAAATGAAGGGCAGGAGAGGAAGGTGGGGGGGGGGGGGGGGGCAGAGCCATGCGTCAAGCTGGAGGGCCCCTTGAGAATGCTTTCAATCTTTCTGCCAATATTTGCGGGATTGTGTATGTCGTCATTAAAATTTGGACACATCCCCGTTTATTCATCAAAAGGACAGATCCTTGTAAACAAGTTGGGTGTGTGTGTGTGTGTGTGTGGCCTGTCTTAGAAAACGAATGGACGTGGTACAGTCATTTGGGGAACAAGTGATGGCGCGAGCTCACCGGATGCCTCCTTATAAATGTTTGCGCCTGTCGCTGTGTCTAAGTCATTCAACAAGCTAAACAAAGCTGCTGCTCGCGTGCCAAATTTGAAGAAAATGACATCACCAGTCAACTAGGCACCACTATAGTCCCTTGTCCCTGCTGGGCCAAAATGAGACTTTAATCGCACCATAGACGACGCCATCATCCTTCTTTTAGAGGACCATAAACGACACAAAAACTGAAATCGGAATGAAATTTTGACTGATGACTCAACATACACATACATGACCGAATACCGATATGGCGATACTGCATCACAAGAGCCCATCAAAGACCTACGTGGTGTTTTCTTAAAAATGGTTGATTTCAACAGGTGAGAGTGCCTGCATATATCAATGCCGCGCGACCCCCGCAGAGAAACAATCAAACAGCGATCGCGGGCGGTGCGCGCTTGACATGTAGGATTCATGTGCTAGTCCACGTTGACCTGCCGGGGTCACTCACTGCTGGCGGAGGGTCTCATTCCTTGCACACGAAGGCCCCATCATCCGCGTAACTGGACACTAGCAAAATAGTGACACGTACTGACGCACACGCACACATTCGTCACTCGGTCGAAAGGAAGACGGAGTAGCATCGCATCGGTTGCACCACATAGGTGGGCTGACATGCTGGGGGGTGGGGGGGGGGGGGGAGACAAATGTCTTCAGTATGTGGTGTCGGTGTGAGAGCGATATGGCGCAGTCGCCCAATGTATAGAATTGTATTTTGCGGGATGTCCCTTACTTGCATATTTTCACGAAAAAACAAGAATAGCAAAAGTATTGCAATATTATGCAGTTCCGTGTACTTTTCTGTTGACATTTTTGTACACGGCGTGCTTCAAAAAGCGTGCAATGGCTCAGCCGGTGTCCTGTGTTCACCTAGCGCGCAGCAACAGGAGGCTACTTTCTACTCTGCCTCTGACAGCTTTGTGGTAATAATAGAGCGCGGGGCCCCTCCCCCCCCCGCTAGCGCGAGTGGCATGCTCAGTCAAGTGAGACTCTGCCGAAGAGAAGCCACATCCACACGCGCTTCAAGGCAGCCGCGTCACATCTAATGAGACCGCTGAGAGAGTTGCGGAACAGGAGGAGGGGAGACGAGACGCGAGGGCAGAGACGACGGGACGGTGGAAGGGGAGGACGACGTTGAGCGTGGGGGGGGGGGGGCAAACTTTCGAGGTTTGGGATTGGATGATGACTTGAAGCATTGCGAGTGCGGTTTGCAAAGGCAGCGGGACTATTTCCATTGCTTGGGGGGGGGGGGGGGGGCGGGGGGGGGCAGGGGGTCATTTACTTATAAATCTGAACAAACCGGAAGTTTCCACATTCCACACGATGTTCACTTGCAACTTACAGTTAGCTAGCTAGCTATGCCTGCACCGCAAAAATGCTGACGCCGCTGCTTAGAGTGCCTCGTTGTCAGCCGCAAGTGGGTGCACGCTACGGTGAAGAAGACGGAAGATCCGGGACAAGCCAAAGCAAAAATTCCAAGTGTGAAACAACAAGAATAACTTTCTGTTGGATGGATTCGGTTCCTTGCACGGCTGCTCGCTGCCTGACTCCTCGGACGGCTGCTCCACAAGCCACAGTTAATCCCCGTACAGCCAGAGGAAGGCCTCAAAGTCATCCCGCGGGGAAGCCGAGAAGGGGGGGGGGGGGGGCAGCGGATGACTGCGGCGGACTCTTCAGAAGTGGGTGTGTAGGAGCTCCGGTGTTGCTGTTGGACGCTGACCTCGCTGACCAGCTGCGCGGTCTCCCGGATCCGTCGGCCTCCTAACCCGCGCCGCGTCCCTGCTTGCATTGGCACCAGCGCCGAAACTTGGGGCGGAGGCTCTTTTCGCTGAGGTTTCGACGGGGACATCTCGTTCTCCATCAAATGAGGAGGACTATTTGGATGTTGTTTTCCAGATCTTTAAGTGGATTCATTCGGAAACACGACTCTGTTGGAATTGTTAACTCATTCACTCCCAAAGACGCTTTTAAACGTCTTTTCAGACTTGCTCCGGAATTGGCTGGTACTGAATGAGTTAGGAGGTGCGCTTGATTGACATTTGCGATATCAAAGCCCTTATTCGCAAGTCTCGGACGCAAGGAAGAGCCCTTCGTTGATGTCCGGTCACCAGTGACTACTGTAGTTTATGTCCGCCCCTCTCCCATCTCTCCTCAGGGATTCCGCAGGGTTGTCCGGAGCACATGTGTTTTGCTTTAGCTCGAACGGAGCCCTATCTCAACCCGGAGCAGAGTGCAGCCTTTGTCAGTGGCACCATTAATCAAGTGTCCTTTAACAAAAACAGAAAACCAGATGAGAGACAAAGGGAAGAGACATGGGGCGGCGGCGGGGGGGCTTTTATTTAGGTGGGGGGTGGGAGAGGAAGAGAAGGAAGAGAGGAATGAAGAGGAAGGGGGGGTGGGGGGTGCTTGACCCAGATAGACGCCTTTAATAAATCAAGCGGTAACAATAATAAGCAAAGTTTTCGCGTGGCTTGACGGATTAATCGGGGAAGGGAAGGGGAGTCTTTTTCTTTTTCTGTTTGATAGTAATTGTGAAAAGGCTCTGGAGGTCGAGCTTTAGGGTCGAGGTCCTGCATGGTGCAAAAAGGATCTCAGCGGATGTTTGGATTAATTAAGGAATCGAGTCTCTGTAGAGGCTGCCCCGATGCCAATATAAATTGCCGTACGGCCAATGTAAATTGCTATAAGGCCAACGACTTCGCCAGCCGTCGAGGCGGCGTATTAGCTCAAGGTTTCCACGAGCAGGCCTCGGCTAGCGTCAACAAGCTACAATCCTGCACAACACATCAGCACTTTGGTTGGAATTTTGGTCCCGTCGCTTTAGTCAAAGCGCACTTCCTGAGCCACAACATTTAGTGTCAAGTTGTGGTTACACGTTTTTGTGGCTTCATTGTTATAAGAGGAGATACAATTTGGCCCACAATTAACACCGGTTTGACAGTCTTGCATTATAAATTCAGTGTTGGGTTGTTTTCGATCAGTTTTTTTTTTTTTACAAATTGGGATAATTTAATAAAATATATAATTTTGATATAAACTGTTTTCAGAAACAAATTCACAAGTAAGGCGGCCCGGTAGGCCAGTGGTTAGCACGTCAGCTTCACAGTGCAGAGGTACCGGGTTCGATTCCAGCTCCGGCCTCCCTGTGTGGAGTTTGCATGTTCTCCCCGGGCCTGCGTGGGTTTTCTCCGGGTGCTCCGGTTTCCTCCCACATTCCAAAAACATGCGTAGCAGGCTGATTGAACACTCTAAATTGTCCCTAGGTGTGAGTGTGAGCGTGGTTGGTTGTTCGTCTCTGTGTGCCCTGTGATTGGCTGGCAACCGATTCAGGGTGCCCGGAGACAGCTGGGATAGGCTCCAGCACCACCCGCGACCCTTGTGAGGATCAAGCGGCTCGGAAGATGAATTCACAAGTAGGTAATAAGATTGAGGAAAAAAATGTACAAAAAAAAGGCTCAGCTAAGGCTAAATAGATATTTTCTTAAATATATGTACATCAAACGTATTTTACACAGACACACACACAGCAGCACAAGGTGAGCTACAGGATGTGAAGGAGCCCTTGGAGACTCTTTGCAAGGTGCCGATCGATGGGCAATGAGTGTGGACAGGGAGGCTTCGGGATCGATGGGGGGGCCATTATTGAGATGGGACGACTGGGAACTGAGAAAGGAAGTGTGTGTGTGTGTGTGTGTGTATGTGTGTGTGTGCGCGCTGATGGCTGTTCATCGAGTGCACTTGATGCCGTCTTCTATACCTCATTTGGTGGGAGGTTTTACTTCATGCGGGCGAGTGCTTAACACACACGGCAGTAACAAAGGCGTGCGGGAGGAGATAGTACAGCACGCGGCGCGCGCGGAAGCTAATGGTGTCCCCGGAGAAGCGGGGCGGCGCATCCTCATCCCATTCTGTCTGCACAACTGGCTTTTGTTCCCAATATTTGTTTTAGCTTCTTCCAAAAAATTCTATTCCTGATGATGTTTTTGTGGGATGACACGCAGAGCGATGCCGCCTTTGTTGCACCTTACGCGAATATACACGTGACATAAAAACCGAATCTTAACTCTGCGGCGCCGTGCTTTTTTACGGAGGATGGCGAATTACGCTTGCGCAAATGGTACGGTGGTGACATAAGCACCCCACTTCCTGTGCCACACCATCTCGGTACGTATGCCATGGGAAGAGTAAACGGCACATTCGTTGAACTGTTGTTACGAATTCAGGGCAGCAAGTGGTTAGGACGTCTGTGTCATAGTTCTAAGGTTCAATTCTTGGGGGGGTGCTTGTGTTCCAAAAACATGCATGTTAGGTGCATCGAATACTTTAAATTATTGTATGTGAGTATGATTTTTGTGTGTGTGTGTGTGTGTGTGTGTGTGTGTGTCTATATCGGCTCCAAATTGGCGGGGAAACAGTCCAGGGTGTGCCCCCCCCCCCCACCTCTTGAAAATGAATGGATGGGTGGTTACAATTCATGCATTGTGCTGGCAAAACGACCACACTTAAATATCAGAGAAGCAGCTCCGCTTCTATTTGCGCTCCACTTCGTAATGACAATAACATCAAAGAAACCGCTTCCAGCTTGAACTCCAGTCGCATGCCTCAAATCGGACAAACTATAACCGGCACACGCGAGAGGAAATTCTCAAAATGGGACCGCGCAGACCACTCAAAAAGTTCACAGACGTATGTCGGAAGTCTTCTTTTTCACTGCGCCACATATGTGGAAAAAGCATCACGACAACCAGACGGCATGAAGCATCCGACTACTGCCGACTAAGAGCTGCGCTTTGTAATATCGTAATATCGTATATGTGCGCTATTTTTTCAATGCTATTTTTCAACCGGACTGGACAAATCTATTCATGAAATATGCAGCACTAATTAGAGTTAAGGAGGTTCCTTCAGTGGGGTGTATGAAATTCAACGGGAGGTGCCATGTTGGCTCTGGCTAAGGTAGAACATTTCTGAGGCTGACACCCCACCCAAAAAAAAAATCAAATAAATAAATCCATCCATCCATCCATCCATTATCTACCGCTTATCCGGGGCCGGGTCGCGGGGGCAACAGCTTTAGCAGGGAAGCCCAGACTTCCCTCTCCCTAGCTACTTCTTCCAGCTCTCCCCGGGGGATCCCGAGGCGTTCCCAGGCCAGCTGGGTGACATAGTCTCTCCAGCGTGTCCTGGGTCTTCCTCGGGGTCTCCTCCCGGTTGGACATGCCCGGAACACCTCACCAGGGAGGCGTTCAGGAGGCATCCGAATCAGATGCCCAAGCCACCTCATCTGGCTCCTCTCGACTCGGAGCCCCTCCCGGATGACCGAGCTTCTCAAATAAATAAATTCACATGCAATTTATGAGCTCAGCTCGCCGTTCCCCATTGGTTTGAAAAAGCAGGGCAGGCTGTAACAACTATAGGCCCGACCGGGCCAGTTTGTAGCGGGCTTTCGGTTTCAGCAATCTGGCTTCTCTTTGGCTTTGGACACGCGCCAAGTTCAGGCAGCACAATACTCCACTGTGTGTTTGGCGAGCAGCAAAGAGCAAAGTGCACGGCGAAGACATATGTTGTGCGTATGTCAGGACCTGGGATGGTAAAAGCTTGAGTGTATTTTTGTTTTGACGCCATTCCGAGAATGTGCGTTGGGCCTCCATGTTGGATTTGGAAGGCAGGCCTCCCGTACGGTATGTCCATCGCTCGTTAGTTACATCATGATCACGGAGGATTTTTGCCGCATCGGCGTGTGCGTTTTGGGAACCTTGGCAGGAGTTTCGACCCCCCCCCCCCCCCCCCCCCCCCGAGGCGGCGATAGAATGCTGTTCTTGGAACGTGACGCGGGGGGGTCAATACACCAGCAATAAAATATATCGGCTTAAACGATCACGGAAGATGTATTGAAAATACACACTGGAGCCTCCCCGGATAAAATTTGGACTTTCAAATTAAAAGCAAACATATACCTTACGTGTTTTTAAATTTTGGACATCAAACTATGAATGCATGAGAAGCATATCGACGTCTCTCATTCGGCATTGGGATCGACTGCGTGGAGGTTTTGCACTTGAGTTAATTGGTCACTTCATTGTTAACTTCTCAGCTAGCCGCTAGCTGGTTAGCATACAAATGGTAGCAAGTGTTGTATGTTGTCACATCGAATTGCTTTTTGATTCATTTTAATAGCGGGCAGTGGGGGAGTGTTTCCAACTAAATAATCATAGTCCGATTAACCCCCCCCCCCAAAAAATTAACAATGTTAATAAAAACATTGACTTTACAGTTATTCAAGGTTATGCAACTGTGGAATATTTTTTTTTACAAATGGCCAATTGTATCCTGCTTTGAAGATTCCATTCAATTTCCCTCAGGTTGCAGAAACACAGTCTGGTCATGTAATGGCAACATGTGGGAGGGAAAAGGGGGGTGGGGGGGTGTGGTGTGTGACTGCACCGCCCAGCCTGCTTGCCCACCACAGGGAGTTTTGTTTTTGTTTCTGGCTGCCAAGTTCCTGTCAGGAGGCGCCCCAAAGAGCAACTGCAGACGACTCGGCCACTGGCGGCTACACCCTCTCGTCTATACTGTACAGAGGGGCCCGGGCTTTTCTGCGCTGCCAATCGGGCCCTCGCTGTATAGCAACAGTGCAATCCAAGAAGGTGCCATCAGCGATTCCAGATATCAGATCACAGCGTGCTTTGAAGCACTCCTCCCTTTTTGTTTCGTGTCATGATATCTAAAAAAAAAAAAAAAAAAAAACGACTTCTAACAGAATTATGATTCCCGCTGTCAATGGATTAACACGAAATTGCACTTAAAGCGGTCGGGGTGAAGCTGCACTTTACGAGGTAAGTTGCTAGGCTGCGGGGGAGGGGGGGGGGTCGTAAAAACAGAGTGCGCAAAACATACAGGCGGTTATGGCGATTGTAAAACCTGAGCACCACGAGACCAACGCATATTTAAGGCAAGCGATTGCGCAAAAGAAAAGGCGGAAGAAAGAAAACGATTCAGTAATTCCGTGATAAAGCGGAACTAAGGCCGCGCGCTGTGGGAAATTATCCACTTAGATGGTCTAATATGAATTTTTCTTCAAATATATGATCAAAGACGGCAATGTACGGTGTCGTAAAAGGGCAACACAAATGCTCTTCTCACACTAAGTAGAATTGAAATCAAATTCGGATGATTTCTTTCTTAATAATGTGACGACAGCAAAGTTGAAGGATCGCCGTTAAACATTCCGAAAGCCTCATTTCCTCATAGACGGTAACTTTTAAAACTCTCGACACCGACTCGCGTCACGTACGTAATGAAAGCCACGTGCAAAGTGCCACCCATTGGCTGTAATTGAATGACCAATCTAAACAAAGCAGGTGATCCCCAAAAGGTCGGGCTTGTTGATCATTGCGTTGCTATGAATAAAAATACACATTTGGAAGAGCGCGGGAACTTTTTAGTGAGAGAAAAAAAAAAAAAAGAAATCTGGCTTTACAACAAAGCACCAGACACTGATGATTTGAAGCCGTCCAGGTTGAGGTCAGGTGGCATTAAAAATGTGAAGCATGGAAAGGAAGAGGGGAGAGGGGGGGGGGGGGGCAATCTGAAAAGGCAGGAGTGCCACGCTAGACAACGAGGGAGGTGGCGGGCTGGCGAGGCGGACCGCCATTGACCTACAGCACGCCGAGTGTGAATCATTGGAGGCATGTGTTCCGCATCAACCGCCGGGGCCACTTCCCAACCCACTTACAAGTCGGGATCTAAATCATGACGGGAAGGAGGGAGAGCGGCGGAGAGCGGCGGAGAGCGGCGGAGAGCGGCGGAGAGCGGCGGAGAGCGGCGGAGAGCGGCGGAGAGCGGCGGAGAGAGAGAGAGAGAGAGAGAGAGGGTGAATGGAAGGGAGGCCTCTTTAGGTGAAGATAAAAATCCCAACCATGCTTTGCGAGCGCCAGATAGTGACAGGATGTAGAAATTTTCCAGAAATTTTGGAGGGGGGGGGGTGGAGTACGATGTTCCACAATGGAGAGATAAAGAGCAGCGCATTGCGCTTATAAATAAAATCATCATCATTCATCTTCCGAGTCGCTTGATCCTCACTAGGGTCGCGGGGGGGTGCTGGAGCCTATCCCAGCTGTCTTCGGGCAGTAGGCGGGGGACACCCTGAATCGGTTGCCAGCCAATCGCAGGGCACACAGAAACAAACAACCATTCGCACTCACACTCACACCTAGGGACAATTTAGAGCGTCCAATCAGCGTGCCACGCATGTTTTTGGAATGTGGGAGGAAACCGGAGCACCCGGAGAAAACCCTCGCAGGCCCGGGGAGAACATGCAAACTCCACACAGGTAGGCCGGAGCTGGAATCGAACCCGGTACCTCTGCACTGTGAAGCCGACGTGCTAACCACTGGACTACCAGGCCGCCATTATAAATAAAATGTATTATTGTTATTATTATTGTCTCCTCAGGATTTTTCGGGGAAAAGCACTAAAAAAAGGGGGGGGCAAAGGTAAGGCCTCTGCACTCATTCCATTCCCAATTTAGGAAGACTTTGTAGGAGGGATCCCCTCTCGGAGCGGTCAGGAAAAAGAACAGGATGGCACGAGGCGACTCATGGCATGAAAGGGGGCACGGCAGGAAATGAAAAGACAAGTGGGTGAAAGCAGCTCCGGTCGAGGAGAATGACGCCATTGTTGCATGGCAAAAAAGGGAAGAGAAAAAAAAATCAATTCTTTTGCTTTCCCTCATCACTCATTACTTTGACAAAACAGGATATTATTTCAGTCTCGCCTCAGAATAAAGAGCAAGAAATCAGTGCAGACATGAATGAGCCTTGTTTTTTTTTTTTTTTGGTCCTGATGGAGCCACATGTCCCGATTCCGAAGTCGCAAATCAAGGATTAGCCTTTTGACGTTTACACAAATAATTTGCTAACTCAAAGCTTTATGCGGCTATCGCTTTGGAAAAGGCGCTAAAGGAAAATACTCCCAGGCCGTCAACATTAAATTGACGACTCTACTCTCGCCTTTCAATTTGGTAATATTAACGAGGAAATATCACAAATGGAAGGCGGCCCGGTTGTCCAGTGGTTAGCACGTCGGCTTCACAGTGCAGAGGTACCGGGTTCGATTCCAGCTCCGGCCTCCCTGTGTGGAGTTTGCATGTTCTCCCCGCCTGCGTGGGTTTTCTCCGGGTGCTCCGGTTTCCTCCCACATTCCAAAAAAACATGCGTGGCAGGCTGATTGAACACTCTAAATTGTCCCTCGGTGTGAGTGTGAGTGCGAATGGTTGTTCGTCTCTGTGTGCCCTGCGATTGGCTGGCAACCGATTCAGTCCCCCGCCTACTGCCCGAAGACTGCTGGGATAGGCTCCAGCACCCCCCCCCCCCACCCCCCCGCGACCCTAGTGAGGATCAAGCGGCTCGGAAGATGAATGAATGAATATCACAAATGGACACCGAGTTTCTCTCCACAAGCGACGACCTTTGACCTTCGACCTCGCGGCTTAACACTTCGCAATACATGATTCAGAACAAATTGCTGTTCACCCACAAAAGAAATGTGCCCAACAAATCATTAAAAAAAAAACAATTTGGCAGTCAAGGTTTGTGTTCCAAAGCAAGATGGCATTTGATACCGACATAAAAGTGGAGGGGTATCCAATTACGCGGCGTTGACGGGAGCGACAAATTCGGGCTTACCCCCAAAACGTCAATCAGCCTCCATTTGAACGTGGAAATCTCCCCTCGAATCGATTGCGGCTCTAAGCTCTGAGAAATGTGAAGAAAGAAGCGGCGGGGGAGATGTGAAGTGCTTTGTGCTTCCTTAGCCACGTGTTCCGGCTTCAGTGACTCTCCGGCGTGTCTCTCACTCTGCCTGAAATCACCCCCCCCCCCCCCCCCCCCATCGTTGAATCCAACGGCTCGGACCTTCTCGCTCGGGCATCATGTGACAATCGGAGTAAAACGCTCCTTTTGTGGTTGGACGGCCGCAGCGGCGCGCTTATGACCGCAACTCGATTCCTGCAATCGGGTTGCAACGGAGAAATCCCCTCGGCCCCCACGCGGACGGAAGAAACACAGAAGCGCCTTTATGGAAAGACGCGGAAAAATCGTCGCGCGCCGCCGTCAAGCCGCGGTGGCGTCGCGTGACGATTTGTGCTCGATTGTAAAGACGCCGAGTTATTCGTAAATGTAAAGCGACTGGTTGGATGACAACGTTGAATTGAGCGTGATAGAAAAACGGGCCATTCCTGTTCCCAGATCAATCCGACCCACCCGCTGCTCCAGTTTGTCTTCTCGGAAATGGAACGGGGGGCGGTGGGGGGGGGGGGGGGGTAAATAGAACACAGACGTCACGGTGATTGGAAATTCATTCGCCTGCAGCAATAAGATGCACGATATCGGGAATGTGTGTCAGCCGATCAACTGGCTCGGGCCTTCGGTCCTCCTGGAGTCCTGATCTTATTTCCTTCCTTCTCCTCCATGCCCTGACCCCCCCCCCCCTCCACCCCCCGCTTCCTGTTTGTGGTCTTAAGTGTGTCTGTGACACTTGACCAAGGGCAGTCTAGGAGGAAAAGAAAAGGGTGAAACGGGCTTGACTTTATGCCACCCTGCGTACGCACGTGCAGCCGTCGCACAAGGGGGGGGGGGGGGGGCTCTGCGCTATGATTGGAGTCGACGACAGCGACGCTCTTCCAAATGGGACACAATTTACCACATGGGAAGATCCCGATTGCTGAGGGACCCTCGTTTTCGGCTAGCGCGGGTTTGGAATGGGCGAACGACGGCAATCTCGTGATACTCAAACGTCAGGCCCATCGCTGGCACTCGAGACCGCCATTTGCGGCTAAAAGGGTTTGATCGCCGCCGCTTTCACGCTCGGGTGAAATCGATCATCGGCCGTGGGACGTACATACTGTTACTCAATGCGCTGCCAATCAGGGGGAAATAAGTGCCGAGAGAGTCCAGGTGTCATGTAACTTGCGAATGGCAGCCCAGCAAACACGGACAATCACAATCCCACCCCCCCCCACCCCCACCCCACTTCCAACTATCTGGCTTCAATAGATTCCAATCAGCAGCCACAAATGCGCATACACACAATAGGAAGCTCTCAGCGGTGGAAACCCCCCCCCCCCCCCCGCTTAAGTCACACATGGATCACATGACCTCTCTCGACACGGGCGGACATGTGGAAGGATGCAAACTCACACACCCGCTCCATCCAAGACCACCTTTCTGCGTCAGTCATCCAAACAGAACAACGAGGAGGGTCGTCACGTGATCCCCCCCCCCTCCCCTCCTCACCACTCCCATTGACCGATAAGAGGAAGAGGCAGATGCCCAAAAAACGGACATGAAAGTAGACAATGACCTCGCCGTTGCCGTGCTTCTGCAATTTGGGATTAAATATTCGCGGCGGCTCATTGGAACGACCGCGACATACAGCCGACGGTTATTAAGATGTGATTTAATGTTTGGGGCGTAGCGGTAGTTTGTTTTCTTCAGCGAGGGTAATAGACCTTCGGTTTTCGTTTTGCTTTTATGAAGAACCAGAAAAGTCAAGTCCACATAAAACGTTGTCGTTCGCTCCTTATGATAAAACCAACTTTGCCGTCATTACTCAGCAGGCACAAAAAACGGCAAGCCTGTTAATGTAGCCGCAAAGTGTTGACAATAGATTTCGGAAAGGACAGCGGTCCTCCAAATGGTCTTTCAAATGCAAATGAGGGGAATTCGTCGGCTTTACGGGGCCTGGTTGGAAATGATTTAGGGCGTCGACGAAGATCCGTGGTCCTTTATGTTTGGTCTCGTCACGGGGGCTCATATATCACCCTGATCGTTCATCAATTAGCATCTCCTAGCCACCTGTCGGACACATCCTCGCACAAAACATTTGTGCTCTTGGGGCCAGGCGCTATACGACGCGCATCACCAGCAACGTTTTTGTTGCCATCAATTGTACAAAAAAAAAAAAAAAGTTGTTTCAAGGTTTATAATGATGGTAACATTGGTGGTAGTTAGCCCGTTTATGGCATTTTGCTTTGCCTCAACACCCAACATGCACTCGGCTTATTATAGGAAGAATTGTTATCCGCTGACTGTCTTAGTAGCTCGTGCTTAAAACTCAAAAATCAGATCACTTGGAAATCGAGGCACCACCGTGTGAACGTGGTGGAAAATTACACAATATCAAGTATGTGAAAGGTAAGTGCAAAAAAAAAAAAAAAGTTGCGTGTTGATGTTCCACCAGGCTTTCTGATCTCAGCGCCCGGAACCTCCCGAGACGCGGTGCGATGGGAGCAAAGGCAAATAAAACATTTCTCAAAGACTTGAGGAATTTTAACTGCTGCCTGGCCGATCCCTACAGATACCCATTTTTGGGAGATTTGTATGCAAATTTTCATTTTCATGCAAAGCCCCTCGCTGGCACTCGACAATCTCTTTCACAGCCTGGCATTTTCTTTTTTTTTGACAATACCTCAAATCCCAGCACCGCCCCTTGATACCCACTTACGAAAACCCATCACACCTTTTTTTTTTTTTGTTATTTGGAAATAATACTAAAAATGTCATTGACGAGTTAAGTGGTACGAAAATATAGGCCTAATCCGTCAAACCGCAATGTAGGGACATGGACAAAGTAGATTTGCCATTCACTCTCCATTCATTCATTCATTCTTTCATCTTCCGAGCCGCTTGATTCTCACTAGGGTCGCGGGGGGTGCCGGAGCCTATCCCAGCTGTCTTCGGGCAGTAGGCGGGGGACACCCTGAATCGGTTGCCAGCCAATCGCAGGGCACACAGAAACGAACAACCATTCACGCTCACACTCACACCTAGGGACAATTTAGTGTGTTCAATCAGCCTGCCACGCATGTTTTTTGGAATGTGGGAGGAAACCGGAGCACCCGGAGAAAACCCACGCAGGCCCGGGGAGAACATGCAAACTCCACACAGGGAGGCCGGAGCTGGAATCGAACCCGGTACCTCTGCACTGTGAAGCCGACGTGCTAACCACTGGACTACCGGGCCGCCCATTCACTCTCCAATCTTCAAAAAAAAAAAAAAAACTTTCGCACCTACGTGTCACCTGCTGAGTCAATTCTGTGCACGGAGTGCTGAAAAATATCCAAAGGTCTTTCGCTCCTACTGCACCGTGTCTGCACGCCGTGCCTAAGAGTGTGATGTCATGAGGCCTGTTGCTCACTCCACTTGGAAGCTGCGATGACACCGTGTCCAAATTTCAGTGAGCAAAAATAATCATGGCACTATGATGATGTTGCTAAAATGGACAAAATATTGCCTGAGCGAGATAAAGGTGATCCGCGGGGTGCTGGTCGAACACAAGCAGGAAGGAGGGAGGTGATGGGCGACCGGGAAAGGGCTTGACCTTCGGGGGTCAATAGGTGATTAGTAACATTTATCATGTCTCCAAAAGCTCCTCTCTGAAGGATTGGAGCGCATTTCGGTGTCAAAGCAGAAAAGGGAGTCTACCGCTGGCAACCAGATGCCCCGTGTTTATGACACGGACAAATATGGGAATCCCTAAGTGGAAAAACATGTCTCGCTGGCACACGGCAGCGGCGGCGGCGGCGAAACGTGACATCATTTACACCATTTAATGAGCGCGGCCTGGGTTGGATCACAAGTTTAAATAGTCGGCGGTGCCAACATAAAGCCGTGTATTTCATGCGTCATGAGACTCGGTTTCGTTCAAAACCAAAACAATGGTCGGAGGATGAAGAGATTTTTGGTTGTGGTTAAAAGGGGGGCGGGGGGGGGGGGGGGGGGGGGCTTACGCCTAATGAAAGCCAGGCAAGGTATCTCTAAGGCGGGCGAGCCGCAGAGCTACGGCTCAGTCCCACTCATATTCACATGGCGGAAATGACAAAGTGGCCATTGAGAGTAGGAACCAGATTTGGCTCAAAGTTATCGGAGTCACTCCGCCCCCGCGCTAGCCCCCCCACCCCCACCCCAGTGGGGAAGCGGGCTGACAGTGGCCCGTTAAATTCGCTAGACAAGCGGACAGAGTTCTTGGGCTCGGAGCCAAACAAGAATGAGAAAATGCTGCTGGCACGGGGGGGGGGGGGGGCACAAATAACAAACGCTTATGCAACAAGCCCCCTTGGAATGATTTCATAATTAAAACAAACAGAGCCGGACAGTCGGCAATTAAATACAATAACGCTGCTGGACATTTGGAAACGCATATGAAACAAATTGGAAGTGACATTTCAATGTCATTTCCCACACACTCTGACGTGCGTCCAAATCCAAGTTCAAGAGCAATAAGGCAGCAGAGGGATTGGGTGGGATACTCACATTTAGGACTGAAAACAAATGAATCAGTTTACAAAAAAAAAATGGAGGCAAAATCTCCACCCCGATGCCTCAAAGTGATCCTATTCCTATGTGAACTAACGTAGCGTTCGCTGTAGAAACAAGTTGGCACACGGCAGCGAGTCGGAGAAAAGGGGATATAATTAACTCGCTTATAAAAAAAAAAAATGAAGATAAAGTAGAACATGTCTACCAAAAGGGGAAACTAACTGACAAACCGCAACGGCACGTCTACGGCTGACAAAGTCAATCACTGACACACCACATGAATTGATTTATGGAGCAAACTGTCACAAAAGAACATGAAATAAGCAAAATCCATGCACACGGCCGTGACTTGACGCCTAAGCGCTCAAAACACAGACCAGCTAATGGTTAGCCGGTTGACAGCCAGCCGCCAAGCTGAGTTTGCGACAGTCTGCACGTTAAATCGTCATTTGAAGCAATTGGAGCACCGCTTGGCCGCCGCCGGCAAAGATGTTGTTGATTGGGTCTTGACTAGCGTTGCGGTCTGAGAAAGAACAACATGGCATCAGTTTCTGGGAAGTTGAGCGAGAGCCACGCGGACCATCGTTTTGACACGATTCCTGCGGCTAGCATTTTTCTGTTCAATAAAACGCTGGCAGAGAAATTGTCCCCACTTCATAAAACATTCATCACCATCATCATCAATTGCTTATTGATTAATCGGGGATATTCGGCTCCGGGAAAAAAAAAAAGGTAGGCAAGGAAAAATGTGAATGGCTGAATGCTAGTCAAGCAAGGAGCCCGACCGGAACAGTTGCAACACATTTCAGACATGTAAGGTCTGGAAACAACACGCTCGGGGCACCCGCCTCCATTTAGATGAAAATGCACCTCGACGTGAGGAAATAAAACCATTTTGAACCCCCCCCCCCCCGCCCCCCCTCTTGCTACCAGGCGGCCTCCCGTAATGTGCCCGCTCAATGGACTGTGGGTCTATTCAACTGCAGACAGGCCTCAGCACAGCTATAAATAATGTAGGGCAGCTCGCGTGAAAACCCTAATCGCCATTGTGCCGTCAGCCAGCCGACAGGACCGCTTGTTTAATTTACTGCAACGCATCCGTCTCATTTCTGCCCAATTTCATTCCGCGATTCCAATGAGCAACTTCTCCAGCTATCGATCAATATCCCTTTTCCTGCCGATGCCGTGAATCATCAAAAGTGCAATCTTCATACATCTCAGTCAGTGCCGGCGCGCTTGCCTACTAATGGCTTTGTAGCGAAGCGGTGTCACGCGGCGAAAACAACAAAAGGCGAGGCCGCGAAAAAGCCATCAACGCTCAATAACCGCGCCTCATTATCGGTCATATTCCGCGCACTTCATTACATTACGATACCGTTAGTGTGGCGCCATTTGCATACTGCCGCCACCTTCTTTATGGCCGCTGCTGATCAGAAATGGCCGCCGTATGCTGCACGATATGCGCCGTTACAAAAATGATTACTGCAGGAAAAAAATAAAAAATAAACGGGGCAGGAAAAAGGGAAATTATGTTGACAAACAAATCAAGGGATGCACTGACATTGATTATAAATGACAATTGACAAGGTTGGTAAAAATCCAAGAACGTCCAGAGCAGGGGTGCCCAAACTTTTTGGATCAAAGATCTACTTTTTGATCAACTAACCTCACGGGATCTACCCTTACCGGCGCGCGCACGCACACACACTCAAATTTAAGATTTACCTGCTTTATTTTCCATCCATCCATCCATCCATCCATCATCTACCGCTTATCCGGGGCCGGGTCGCGGGGGCATCAGCTTTAGCAGGGAAGCCCAGACTTCCCTCTCCCTAGCTACTTCTTCCAGCTCTCCCCGGGGGATCCCGAGTCGTTCCCAGGCAAGCTGGGTGACATAGTCTCTCCAGCGTGTCCTGGGTCTTCCTCGGGGTCTCCTCCCGGTGGGACATGACCGGAACACCTCACCGGGGAGGCGCTCAGGAGGCATCCGAATCAGATGCCCAAGCCACCTCATTTGGCTCCTCTCGATGTGGAGGAGAAGCGGCTCGACTCTGAGCCCCTCCCGGATGACTGAGCTTCTCACCTTATCTCTAAGGGAGAGCCCGGACACCCTGCGGAGAAAACTCATTTCAGCCGCTTGTATCCGGGATCTCGTTCTTTCGGTCACGACCCATAGCTCTTATTTATTTTTTAAATATTTTTTTTTGTGAAAATGAGACTGATTAGTGTGCAGTGTATATTAACACAAAAAATATATTACTAACATGTACAAAGACACACAAATGGTTGTTTGTTTTTTTTCTTCTCAACAGTCCTCGGATCTACTTGGGACCTGTCTTAGATCTACCGGTAGATCAGGATCTACCTAATGGGCACCCATGGTCCAGAGTATTTGAACCTCTACTCAAGTACCTCAAGCGTTCATCGGAGCACGTCATGGAAATATGCGGATGCCCACGAGTAGCACACCAGCAATCCTTTCATTCATTCATTCATTCATCTTCCGAACCGCTTGATCCTCACTAGGGTCACAGGGGGTGCTGGAGCCTATCCCATCTGACTCCGGGCAGTAGGCGGGGGACACCCTGAATCGGTTGCCAGCCAATCACAGGGCACACAGAGACGAACAACCATCCACGCTCACACTCACACCTAGGGACAATTTAGAGCGTCCAATCAGCCTGCCACGCATGTTTTTGGAATGTGGGAGGAAACCGGAGCACCCGGAGAAAACCCACGTAGGCCCGGGGAGAACATGCAAACTCCACGCAGGGAGGGCGGAGCTGGAGTCGAACCCGGTACCTCTGCACTGTGAAGCCGACGTGCTAACCACTGGACTACCGGGCCGCCCTACACCAGCAATCATTTCACTGAATTGTATGAGAGGGAGGTGGGGGGTTGGGGGGGGGGGGGTAATTCAGCCTCGCCATCCCCATCCCCGGCTGCAAGAAATCCAGCCACTCAAAAGGCTCTTCTGTGCAACATGACAGTGATAAGGCCTGATGGCTCATCACCGAGTCTGCCTGCACGATGACGACAGCCCACACGGACAAAATAAGTGGCTCACTAGCTTTATAGTCTTGACGATCACGAGCCTAGGCAGCAGTGCAGTACGTGGGGGGGGGGGGGGGGGGGTGAACACTGCGAGCCGTACCGACGAGGACATGCTAGCTGCCGCGGACACCACGGAATCATCTTCATCCAGGACCATTACCCCCTCACCCCCCCAACTCGCCGCGCTCACTCGTCACTGACAAATGTGGCGCGCAACTCGAGCTAATGTGCAAGCAGCTGCAACTGCACCAGCTGGGTAACACACAGTCAACTGCCATACACTACCACACGGGGAAGGTTGGGGGGGGCACCATGGGGAGGATTTGCTCCACCGAAATCAGTGTTGGGATGCTTTGTGTTGTGTCGTGATTTGAAACCGCGTGGAGAAAAGGAGCCTCGTGTGTACCGTTTTCGCAAGGTACTTATACGGGCTTTACAAGGATGAAGGATTTTATCATGCAGACGATCACCGACGCCATCCAGTGTAAACATCTTTGCCTTTGCAGTTCCTCTTTTAATACGCGGCCCGAATCTCAAATTCCATTGTATATTAAAAATTCATGGCACGATTTACTTTCTGGTGACGCAGCATCAGATCGGATTTACCGAACTATTAGCCAACAGCGGCTTTTCCTTGAGCCTGATTTATACTTATTTTTTTTTAAATATTCTTAATAAAAAGAGAACATATATAAATCTAAAGCAACAGAGGGAGTGAGCAGAGATCTGCTGATGTCGACGTTGCTCTTCAAGGTGGCAGCCAAGTACTGTTCTGTGTCCTGTACTCGCTTTTGCCTCGAATAATTCCTTTGAGCGGTTCTGCTCATCAATGTTATTGCGTCTATAAAAGTTCAAATGATACTTGTTCGGCAATATTCAAGGATTTGTAATGTTTGTGTAAGAAATTAGAAAGCAATAAGAAAATAAAAAGTGACAAGTAAGATAAGGTTATTGTCTGGGGGGAAGGGGGTGGGTCAGGGGGGGGTTCTGTTTATGTAAGTGGTTGTTGCCAAACCAAGCGTTTCCATATAAAACTACTAACAGGCCTGGAGCTGCACTTGTATTATTTCGAAGCACTCCAACGTGGACCGGCTGATTCGGAATCCCGGGGGCCAACGGTGGTCCTACAAAATTATACGAGCTGACCCTCGGGTCAAAAGGTCAAGAGAACAACCTGATAAAAGGATTCAGGATCATTGTTTTTGGCAAAAGGAAGACATCAGCTGTCAAAGTTAAAGTCAGTGGCTTCGGCGGAAATGAAGGGAAATAAGACGATAGGCTATTTATTAAGGTGGTTGATAAAAATCGCCTTTCTCTCACTAACCG
Source organism: Hippocampus zosterae (assembly GCF_025434085.1). Lineage (NCBI taxonomy): Eukaryota > Metazoa > Chordata > Actinopteri > Syngnathiformes > Syngnathidae > Hippocampus > Hippocampus zosterae. Next base: position 3,995,665 of record NC_067457.1, read on the forward strand.
GCTTCCCAGAAGAAAAAATACGTGCGCCGTTATTTTTGCATTTATGCGGTTGCGGCGCAGCTCCAATATCACGGGCTCGTTCTCATGCCACGGGGATAATATTAGTTTCTCCAGAAAGTCAAGCGGGCCAGACAGAAAAAAACTGGGACCCAGCCCGGCTGGATTCAAGAATGCCCGGTGGGCTCGCTAACAGAACCAGCCAGACTGTCTCGTCCTCACGCGCTCTCGACAAGCAATAGATACCAGGGATTTTTTATTTTTTTTTATGGGTCGGGAGTGGAAGAAAATTTAGAAAGCAACAATAGAGTTCTTTCACTGGAAATTGCAGTGATCAAGCTGGGGGGGACAATGACTTTTTGATGCACGGTGACATAGACCTTCAAGCACCAAATGGTTGACTTTAAAAAGGAACAACAAATCATTGGGGAAATATCTGACGCAAATCACGCGAGGCAGCATCAAAGCGAACCAGTCATCTCGTGCGTAATGGTCGCTCATACACAGATTAATGGCATTTCCATTCATTTTAATGGGGAGGGGGGGGGGAACATATTTGAAACAAAAGTTGAAACTCGTATCTCAAGGCACCGCTGTGGCGATGATGTGTAAAATGTGTCGATGATTTCAAGGGCGAGCAAAGCAATTGACGCCGTGAAACGCAGTCCCGATCAATAAAAGGATACTGCGTTATATGGGTCTTTATCGCAACCTCATTAAAAAAAAAAAGGAGACAAAACGTGGCCTGATTCTCGAGGCAAATTAACATAGTTGAAGAACCGAAAATATCACCGCGCACGATCCATTCTGGGACACTTCATCACGAGACATGCCGTGGAGAGATTGGTGATGGAAACGCGGCGGCATTATCAAAGACTGCACGTGTGTATTGATAAGCTTTGACTCTAGAGTCAATGGGCATATTTTATCTTTTAAAGGCTAACGTGATGAAAATGATCCGGTGCCAAAGACGCTTGTAATTTGTGCACGACGGCAGCGGTAAATACGGTTTACGGTTTGATAAAGCAATTCGGAATGGAGAGGAGATATGAGTAATTTCCACTTATATGATGCACCAGAAATGTGTGATATCATTTACGGTATCGTTTACAGTACGCAAATGTCTAATTTGCTCTTTGCATATCATCTCCGGCGTGGCCAAATTGTGGCTCGGGGTAGCTTTTCTGTCAACCAAAAAAAGACGTTTTTTTTGCTCCCGGATCCTGAGTCTTTTTTTTAATTTTTTTTTTTTAATGTTTACATGCACTACGGTGTCAAGGGTCCTGGGACAGAGAACATTCAATCATGAGTGAGTTTGACATCGCTGGGAAATGTGCGGTATCTTAAAACGCCGTTCATTTGGGATGATTACGTGAACAGAAATGTTTATGCGATTGTTGTTTTGCTTTCAGGGGGGAAATTTTTTTTTTTTAAATGAAGACTCATACTATGCGCTGTTTACCCGAGACTATGAATATACTGGTAAAGGGTCAACCACATTAGCTGCACAGGATCTGATGTCACAGCAAATTTATTGGCAGTGTTGGGGGATGAATCACAGATGAACTCACAAAAGATTAGCATGGCGATATTTTACCCATAATAACAATCAATGCTAACTCAAATGAAAAATTGATATTTGGCAGTAGTATCGCAGGATACGGTAACACTATTATATTACCGACACCGGTCCGATCCAATCCCCATCATAAAAAAATCAATCAGATTAATCAGATGGTCCTTAGAAAGACGCAACATTCTCACGACATGCGCTCGGATAACCCCCGCTGGCCTCGTACCGCTTTTCGGGCTTGAGGTGAATATCAAGCGGGAGATGTCCTGCCGCTTTAAGGCCAGGATGAAACCATGTTATTCTACCAGCCTGACCTAATTGCGCTCTCGCTCTGCTGACACGAACACTGGGAGCAGCGCACTCTGACACGTAAAGATTATTTAACACCATCAAAGCCATAAAAAGAGGAATAGAAGGAGAGTGAAAAGGCAGGAGACTTAACCCTCGCGTGTCTGGCCAGTGAGCCGTGCGGATCGTGGCGGCGGCGAAAAAAAATCACGAAAAAAAAAAAAAAAAAAGAGGATCAGTATGCACGAGTCGGCCTGCCCGAGCGCCGCTGGCCAACATGAGTGGAGCTCTCACATCTCAACATCACAGACTCGACTGCTCCCCCCCCCAAAAAAAAAAAATCCCACTCGACTACAGCTACATTCTCTCGGTATCAGCTCCCGCCCTTCTTCCCTCTCACTTTTCCCACACTCACCCCAGTCCCCGAGGCACTGGCGACGTCATCGGACGCCACAGCCAAACCGCTGTAATATAGCAATTTATTTCGACTTACTCCGACAAAGTCAGCCCTGTTTCGTTTCGAGCGAGGCTGCCTTATTAGCGCGAGGCCGCACAACCGCGGTGTCAACGTAGCCTCGGTTATCTTTCAGTAGTGCCGTGTTACTTTCCGAAAAGCGGCGGAATTCTGATGTTTTACGCCTTCTTTCGATGGTGTTACATGTTACATGGCTTTATGGGGTTATTTTTTTTTCCGAGTAGCATAGAATACAAAGCTGGAAAATATGAAAATGGTAAATTCTTTTTTTTTTTTAGAGGTAGGAAATGCAACATCGGACGACGCCGTGGGAGGTCGTCCGCTAGTACGCGTGGCTCTATTTTTGTCTAAAATGGCTATTGAGGTCTTGGACTCCTCATTCACTTTGTTGGATTCGCTGCCGTTGCGTTCAATGTCACTAACTCCTTTCCAACCGACTGTAACTGCTACTTTCCTCCCGACACTGACTGATGCTCTCTGCGTGCGCACAATGCAGTTTTGCAGATTTATTTAAGGACTCAAAAAAAAGCCCAACATCGGCAAATTAGAAACATGCGTACATCAAAGGAATCCTCACGCTGGTTTGCATTTTTAAAGACAAGCAAAGCTGTGCGAGTGAGGCTTTCGGTGAACACAAAGAGCTTCCAAAATAGCACTTTTTTGACAGCGTGGGGGCAGGACTGGGCGGAGGTGTTTACCATTAAACAAGCTCGGGGTGACATCTCTGTCGGGAGCGTGTCTCACCTGTCAATGCTTGGTGTGTTTGTGCTGCATGGCCGCAGCTTTGGGCTTGTCAAACGCAGGCGGGCGGGTTGCCGTGGCGAGCAGACGTGTCGAGCGCCGCAAGCCAAATTAAACCAAACTGTGAGAGAGACAAAGAAAAAAAAATAAGAGAGGGGGCTTTTCCACGTCTCCGTCCAAATTTTGTCGCCAGTTTATAAAAAGTTTTCATCAAGCGCTTCCTGTTTTACGCTAACAAGATCAAGCTGCACGGCCATGTCACAAAATGTCATCGCCTCTCTCATCGGTGAGATTTGTGCCAAGCCAGATGAGGACGGAAAAATAAACAAATGTGGTGAAAAAAAGAAGTGGCGGCAGGGGTTACTGACACGCTGCAGTGTGTTTAGAAGAGAGACACGCAACGTCCGGTGGTGGAGGCAAACGAGAGAGACAAGGCAGGGCAGTAGGAAGACATGAGTGGGCACTTCCGAGTGTGACACAGACGCCACTCTGATGACACATTTAGTCCAATGTGATAACCAAGGCAGCTGAAGCTGGCACAGAGAGACCAACTCCTCACCGTTGATGCATGTCAGAGAAGCCGAGATGAATTAAGTCCATTTTTTTTATCTTTGCAGAGGAAAAGTGGAGACAAGAAATGTCAAATTTCTCTCTGACCAGCAGCCGCTGCGTCTCATTTTAGAGATTTGTTTCAAATTGATTACGCTAATGGCCAAACATGTCCTGCTTCGGTCAATTCTGTCTGCAAATGTCAGGTCAAAACGAAAAAAAAAATGTCTGGACTGTTCCACTTTTGATACGCCAATTTACTGGGCTCGACATTCTGCAGCTACAGTACACAAGAGGGTCAAAATGCAAAACGATGCACTGCAAATGTGCTCGATAATAGCCAATGCCAACCGCAGTGCGACAGCACACCGGTGCGCCATGGAAAATGATCCAACAGGACTGATTATTTACGACAAATTATCCCTTTTCATCTATCCATGCCACCAACCTATAGTGACAGGCAAAAAAAATAATACCATGCTCTTCCACTAGATGGCAGAAGGTACAATAATGACACATGACCGCCGTCCATGGCGCAACGCGTAACTATGAATGGCACCCGCGAGAAAAGGCGACAGGTTAGGAAAGCCCTCAAAAACACTTAACTTCTCAAAATATGACAAGCTGTCAACCACATCATGTCTGAATGTCACAGGCTGTCAGAGGACAAAAAGGGGTGGGGCGCACCGTTGCAAAAAGGAAGTGGGCCGAGGTGCCATTTCGCATGTTGTACGAACGTGACGTTTCAATGGATCAAATGTCACACACATACGATGCGTGAGGTGAGGCGGCGACACAGCCTTAAATGAATCTTAATTAAATCTCTCATTTGCAGTTTTTACAAGACGCAATTTCACACGATAACACTGTCGGCTTGCGATGACAAAGCGAAAAAGAGTGCTGACATTTCATTGGCCGGGAACGCTGACACATTGGCAGGGTTTAATCCAAGGTGTGAACAAATTGCCCGTAATTGGGATTTCGAGTGGTTCACTTGGCTAACTTTGGCGGGATTCAGTTCTCACTCAGTGGGGGTTTTAAGACCGAGTGTTGTCTGGAGGGACCCACCGATACTGTCCACTTGTACTGGTACTTGCTCCGATACTACCGCACCTTAAAGAACTTTAGCAGCCTGTCTGTCGCAAGCTGTGCTAGACTTTCCTCCCTGATCTTGCAGTTCTTGAAAGAGTCCAAATGTGCTCAACCCCCCCCCCCCCCCCCACTACCCCTGCCTCCTGCCACAGACAGTGACCCTCCCTCAATATCCGACATCCGATTATTGCACTTAAACAACGCACTGCCTAACTTTAACCCGCAATAATCACGGCTGTTGAATGCTAATTTATTGTTTTATTTGTTATATTGATTCCTTTATGTCTTTTTATGCAGTTCGGTTTTGCTGCCCCCATTTTTAATTGTGTACGTTGTGCACTGCAAGGAAAGTAATTTCATATGTGCTGCATGTTGCACATAGAGCAAGACAATAAAGCTTCATGCAGATAGATAGATAGACACACACACACACACAAACACACAAGTGTTTTGGTTTTTTGTTTTGTTTTGTTTTGTTTGGACAGACCTTAATGAAGACGATGGGCGCAGGAATACTGTGCACGCGCAGACACAAAACAAGCGTTCTTTCGTTACCTTAGCTATCCATGCTAAGTCCCCCCGCCCCCGTAATACACACACAATCCTATCTACGCTGCGCAATTATTCGACAATTAATGTTTTTCCACACGTTAAACCCCAAAACCAATCAGTAAATGTAGTTTTTATTTATTTATGGAGGGGGGGGGGGGGTAAATAAAACACTCGTGTCAATCGTCAAGTACACGTCCGCCAGGTGATGTCGGTCCCGTGATCGCGTGTTGTCAAGCGTTGACAAGCTGTCAAGAGTGCAGAACTACCTGGGACCTGTTGGCTCCTCCTCGTCCTCCTCCTCCTCCTGGTCCCGGTCCCTTCCGGGGCTGCACGGTGGAAGTTCAGTCACGGAGCTTTGTGCACCCCCCCACCCACCCCCTCGTTTGCCTCCTGCAAACTTTGCAGGCTGTCGCTCGTATCCTCCTGAGCGGATCGCTTCGGTCCTCGGGCGGTAACGAGAGCCAGTCAATCTAGCCCCCCTTCGGGTTGGCAACCGCACGTTTCGTGGACGAGTGGCGGCGAGCCGCGTTTGGAGAGCTCGGCGACTTTGGCTCGGCTCTCTCGCTGGCAACCATCGGAGACTCGCTTCGGCTCAGAAAGCCAACCCCGGTGTTGAGCCCGCCCCTTTCCTCTCATGAGGGCCAGTGGTGGAGATTGGACGTCCTGCTCCTCTTTGCTCCACTCCAGATGTGCGACGCGTTTTGCACCAACACCAACAACAATAATAATCTTAAGAATGATAATCAACCCAATTTTCTATTCAGACAACTTGTGCAATTTAAAGGGATACCTCAAATCGATATTCCAGCAGTTAAAAAGTTAATATTGTGTTTCCAGCTAATTTGACAACTTCATTATTTTAATGTACATTTCATATTTTTTTGAAGTGGCTGCCATGTTTGTTGAGCACGTGACCAAATAACCGTCACGTGAGTAAACAGGAGGGTGACACTGGAATGGATTTGAACTCCCATCCCATCCAAGCTCCTCACGCACAGTCTCGTTTTCAGAAACGGTTGTTTAATTTCATGCTTGATGGGAGGGTCGGCACTCCAGAGACCCAATTATTTATACGCAAACATTAAAAAGTCAATTTTTTTTCTCCATAATATGTCCCCTTTTAACATTCCCACAATCGTATTTGGTTTTGAGTCAATCGGCCCCGGGTGATTGTGTAACTGCGTGCAGCTAGAAAATGTAAACACTACAGTGCTGGTTCAGTGCGTGTTACTCTGTCGGCCATGCTGACGAGCTTTTAAATGTTGGATAATTGTCTTTTTTATGTTTTTTTTTTAAATACAAACATTAAGGCCTCTGGAGAGGATGCCCACCCATCATGTACGAAATTAAACATCTGCTTCTGCCTTATGCGGGCGCAGCCGACCACAAATACCAAATGCACGACACCAGTCATACAATATCCATATTCAAGCCCTTTGTTCAGAAAAGTTGGTCAATATCGACTCTGGCTGAAAAGCATGTTCTCTTGATTTTTAGCCAGAGTCGAATGGGAACACAAGAAGGAATTATATAGCCTGCCATGCAATTCTAAAAGCAAATAAATCCAAAGAGGCGCTGCCAGAAATAGTCACAAATGCTCAAAATACACTTGTCCATTGAATTGTTATTTTCCATGCACTTAGTAAGGTTACTCCTCCCTAATAATGAAATTATGTGAGTTGTCACGAGAAGTTCCTAAAGCCATTTCACGTTGTGTTTTTTTTTTGGTCATCTGCGTGGACCCAAAGGCGAAAAAAAAAAGATCACCGTTGAACAGCAGGATGCCTGGCGAGCACTGTGGCAAATACGTAGGATGTGTTTTGCATTAAATTTTAAACAACCCGGTCCCTCCGCCGTTGCGTGACTGTGCCCCCGCGTCCCGCTGAGAGCACCATTAAAGCCTAAAATATCCTCCATCACAGATTGCGCAGTGTGATGCTGTCATAACCTGCCTTTGGCTTTTTCTCCATTTTGTGTTCTCAATGTTATTATGACGAGTAGTCTTAGACGGGGTTTTCTGTCTGTCTGATGCCAAGTGGGTTTGTCAATGCAAAACAAAAAAGATCAAAATAAAACGATAGCTGCCAAAAGCTACACAATCATGCCGCAACTTTATTTCCGGGTCACATCGTGTCAAAAGGTCGACAGCAAGCAACAGTGTCCGCCCTTGTTTCCTCGGCCGCTTTCGAGGCTCTGAGGCTGTGAGTGGCACTAAGCTGTGTCAGTTGTCACACATCACCACATATGCGAGGAATGCGGTGCTCGAGGGGGGTGGAGAGCGGCGGGGGGGAGGGGGGGACACACACACAGGCGTGCGTACAAGTCATGTAATGTTGATGTTAAAAACATGCGCCGGTAGAAGCGGCTGCTGCCATAACAGAATTCTTGGAACAGACGTCTTATTTTGCCAGCGTCCGGCGACATCGATTCAGGTTTGCGACAGGTTTGTTTTGCAGCCTGTTTTGGCTCAATGTGGGAATTTTGGATTGCGTGATGTCATGAGATGGTGAGTGAGGGCTGCGGGGTCGCCAAAGCTCGGCTACAGTCTCATCTTGTGGGCCGGATTTACGCTGCCAGTTAGCGGGGCTGATTTTTAATGGCTTGAACCATTTTGGGGACGGGGGGTCTGGGGGGGTGGGGGGGTAATTGCATGTTATTTTCCTCAATATGGCGATTACAATTTAATGCGCGATCATTTTTCAAGGTCCTCCTCACATCTATTATTTAACAAACACCCGCAGCCAATCGATATTTCCTGCAATAAACAAAATCAGATTGATTATTTATCAATATGTTGGTCTTATATGTTAGGCTTATGCTAAAAAATAAAGGCAAACGAAGCATGAATTAATATGAAAGATTGTTTTATTGACTTCAATTGTGAACAGCGTTCACGATGACAGCTTCAACTGAACACAAGTAACTCAATTGCAAAAACAGATTACAACAATCATAACCTCAAAATTGTGGCTTACATTCGCAAAGGAAAAAGGATTGAAATCGGAAATGGGAACATATGGGGGAGGGGGAGGGGGGCGCCTGAGAAAACTGTAAACTGGATTTCGCTCAGCGCCGCGCAGCTGTGAGGTGTAAAAGAGTGCAAAGCTTCATTTAATTTAACGCCAGCAAATCTTCAAACTGTCAAGCTTGAGTCGGCCGGCTCGCGAGGCACTCGCTTCGTCTTGTGTCTGGCAACGGTACAGAGGAAGAGAATTAGAATTTGGACACGTTTCAAGGATCCCAGCGCTATTTCGAGAGAGCAACAAAGAGTGACAGACAAGCCTGACAGCGGTTCGCTTGTATCTACGAGCGCGGCACACGTGTGTGCTGCTGGTCCGGTGGTACCTGAATGTACGAGTGATCTGCCTTTACCGTTCCGCCGTGTATTTATTTATTTGTTTGTTTTGGGAGAAGACCAGGAAGTTGCCCCCCCCAAACACACACACAATCTGCTTTGCTCCCACCCCCTTGAAATGGCCTCGGCAGCCATTTATTGTCCAGTATGAAAGTGCAAAACTATTTCCAAAGTGTTGTAACACGAGCAGGCCCGATCAATCCCCCCCCCCCCCCTAGCATGGAGCCACATACCACATGTCGCAGGGTGGCACAGATGGAGCGAGGGAGAACGGCCATGTTTTACGGCTAATTTCGAGTTGCCCCCGTTTATCGTTGTGATGCATATTAGCGGTTATCATTAACAACTTGGCAGAAAGAAAGCGCGCCGTGTTCAAGCCGAGCCTCTTCAAGCCCGCGCTCGTCGAGCAAATCCGATTTTACTTGTCAATCTTCCCGAGAAGAGTGAGTGCGGCCATCGTTGTGGCAAGCTTATGTAAAGAGTCGTCGAATAACTCGAGGGTGAGGCGGTGCCAAGGTCTGGTGGTCCATCACCATCCACATTGAATTTTCATTAATCCTGTCTGCCGCATATTTATTTCAAACTCCAAACAGCCCACTATTCATCACACTATAACCCGTGTTTTTATTAGTATGTCATTCAAACTATAGAGGGGGGGGGGGGATCTGTCATTATGCTCTGCAGTAAGACCGAAGGCCACAAAAAAGACTAAAAGCATGATAATAGCATGAAGATATACAAGCTGAATGCATTTATATGAGTGCACGGAAAAGCTGCTCGAGTTTCAAGTTGCGCCCCCCCCACCCCCTTGGAGTGCCGATGCGATTTTATCGGTTGCATGGAAACAGAAAAGCCCTGAAAGTTGCCTTTGAACTGCACCAAAAGGCAGCATCGTGACAAACAACACCCAGCAGGGCACGGAATCGTGTTTCCACACACTGGGACGGGCCCCCTAAAAGCATCCACATTCCGACACCGTCACCTGCAAGAGCGAAAAGCCATTATACAGTTTAATTTTCTCATTTTTCCTCTCCTGGCAAAAAAAAAAAAGAAAAAAAAACGATGATTTTTCAAACCTCTGACAGCCGAGACTTGCGCAGGATTTAGTCCATCTGAAAACATGTGGTAAGCCTTGTGGAATGTTTCAAATGACTCCCAGATGTGGCTCGCAGACAGGTTTAACCCATTCTTTTCCAGTTCAGTGGCAGCGAGGAGGAATGAAGGACGCCTTGCATGGAGAAAGTCTTGAGTCGCATCGAAAGTTAAATCCCTTATTAGCTGGCATTTTGTTGGGGGCCCATTGAGCTACACTTGAACGCCATTTGCTGTAAACGAATATAAAAATGTCATCTTATCCTGGATTAGGAACGAGTGCAAAGGCGCTGCTTTATTTTTTTTTTCCAGATGACTCAGCAATTGCAGGGTTCCGGTAAAGCACCGCAAATCAATTTTATAACGAATAAAGTGACACTTTCTCGCTGTATTGCTTTTTTTTTCTTACCCCGCCCCCCTCATTCCCAGCAAGCAACCAGTAAAATCACAATCGCATTCACTCACTACAATGATCCAGATTCTCATCTGTTGTTTTGAGTTGATGCAAGGCTTAGTTTGCCACATTAAGGTGCGGACTACAAACTACGGTGATGGATTACGGTAGTTGCAGGAACACCCCCCAAAGATGGCAATAATCAAGATAGGGAAGGGTGCTAAGAGACGTGCCAAGGAAGCCGCTAGATATGAGCAACAAACTCGTGTGAACCCGTCCTCCACGCCCGCTCCTCCCTCTCGCTCTCACCAGCCCAGCCATCTATGAAGCAGTTGGCCTACATACCCGTCAGACTGCCAGCCAACCAGCATATTGGAGCGGCTGGCTGGTCGCCACTGAATTGGACTCCTATTATGTGCAATCGTAATGGACGGACGCGAGTAAAAGCAGAGTACAGACGGGCACTTGACGCGATGGCGATCGGAAGCTAACGCGGCTCGGCGGTTTTGTTTTGTTTTTATACCGGCAGTGAACGACGGTGAGCAACGTGTCAGAATGCGGGAGTTCATTTTTTGTTCACTCGCATGCAATCAAGACTTATATAACAGCATCCATTTTTGATACCATGTTTCCTCATCTCGGGGCCCATCCCAGCTGACTTTTGGCGCATGCCAGGGTACATCCTGGACCATTCATTCACTCATTCATTCATTCATTCATCTTCCGTACCGCTTGATCCTCACAAGGGTCGCGGGGGGGTGCTGGAGCCTATCCCAGCTGTCCCCGGCCAGTAGGCGGGGGACACCCTGAATCGGTTGCCAGCCAATCGCAGGGCACACATAGACGAACAACCATCCACGCTCACACTCATACCTAGGGACAATTTAGAGTGCTCAATCAGCCTGCCACGCATGTTTTTTGGAATGTGGGAGGAAACCGGAGCACCCGGAAAAAACCCACGCAGGCCCGGGGAGAACATGCAAACTCCACACAGGGAGGCCGGAGCTGGAATCGAACCCGGTACCTCTGCACTGTGAAGCCGACGTGCTAACCACTGGACTACCGGGCCGCCCTTATTTATTTTATTTTTTCTAAAACATCTGTTTTATTAGTTTTAGTATTAGCTTTAGATTTTTTTTAAATATATATTGATGTGGAGTGCAAGACAATTTCTCAAGGAGTGTTCAACTTTCTTGCTAAACACTGAAATAAATACATTTAAAATAAACCCCGACAGATCATGTTTGCGATCGAACGCCAAGTCTTTGGCTCGGTGATTCGTTTACGAGCGAGCTGCAGGAAAACAAGAAAACTAGCCGATAACATGGCAGCTGTCGCAGGGAGGGAAGCTGTAGCAGGATACTGTAGGCCATACCAGGCCACAGCAGGCTGGGAAAAGCTTGTTACTGCTTTGAGCTTCCACATGTAAATGCACCGCATCCCCCTCCCCCCTCCTCCTTCCCCCTCCCTTTTAAGAGCCCCCTCTCCCACAAGTCTCCCCGAGGAAAAAGAACTGCGTTTTTAAAAGAAGCGCAAACAGCTGCCAACTCATTTGCCGCTGTGTTCTCTCGTTTTCCTTTTCTGAAGGAGAACCAAGGCGCGCTTCATGCGGAATGAGGGTGGACATGCCTTCGTATGGAGATTGACGAACGCATACGACGTTATTTCATGTTTTACCACCGTTTACAGCCACAGGTACACGCGTAGTTGATGGTGCATGGAAGTGATACACTCTTGAAGTAGCCCCCGATTTAATCAGTCAAAATTAGCTCTTGAAATCAACCCAAACAGTGCCAGCGGATAGTGTCAACATGTATTTCATATTTCATACAAAATTCATGTTTGCACACACACTGGTCTCACGATGCATTGTGTCATTTTGAGTCTGTTCCTGTTCCTGCACTGTTGTATCTCAAGGCACCATTGTGGACTTAAATGTTGGGAGAACAGTCCTGGAACTTTTCGGACATGCCTCATACGGTAAACTCACACAATTCAAGGAAGATAGGGAAGGGTTCGCCGTACCCGTTAAAAAAAAAAAAGCACAGACTACAAAATAATTTTTTTGAGGTGGAATCTGTTAAATTCCTTGTCATCGCCATCAGACAGAAAAGTAGATTTAATGCGCCACGCCGCATGTTTCCCCATGCACCGCATCTGGTGTGAAATGTTTTTGTATGCAGATTTTTGCGTGTATTGGTGAGCTTTATCGACACAGGTGGGCGTTGTTCTCTTTTAAATCGACTCTGGCTAGCATTTCCCCCAGTGTGCCGGTGTTTATGTACAATTGGAAGCAAATGGCTGAAAGCGTTCTGGCTCCGTACGCAAAAGGCTTTCGCTGCTCTTGGCAAAAATCTGCCCGCTTCCATATTAGCTTCTGCTAAAGCTGGCAGAGACGAAGAGAAAACGGCAATGAATAAGAGCCCCCTCCCGGGCATCGATCCCAAACAACTATGCCATATGATAATGACCTGCCATAAAACATGACTAGACGTCTTTCCCAAACAGCCCCCTGGCATCCTCGTATCACACAAAATGTTCGAACATAGACGGGGTTAAGTTACACCAACACCGAGTGTCCCATTTTGGAACGCCAGGGGGGGGGGGCTTCCCCTTCCCAGCATCTCATCAGAGGAAACCCAGGGAGTATGTCCCTTTAATTAGGCCGCCCGTGAAAATAATGGTGCATTAATGACATTTCTAGGGGGGCCAATGAGCTGGAACAACAGAAGAAAGACTAAATCACAAATCAATTCCAACAAATGTAATTAAGGTTTAATTAGCCCCAAGGGTGCCCGCGGAGAGCCGCGGAGGGGGCACGACGTGGAGGAAGAGCGAGAGGGGAAGTGAAAGAGAAATTTCGGGAAAGGGAAAGAAAGTAGCATCCGCGTGGGTCATGAATTGCTTCTTATTCTATTCCAGCAGTGTGGCGCTGGAGCAATAAAACAATATTGACCGGACAATGGTTTAAATCATAGCTTCCGTATGCTAAATGTGTGGCTCTTGGCACGTGCCTGCTCGGCAGTTAGCGACGGAGGGAGGCCTGATTTAAAAGCGCTGCGTCGGAACGTGCTAATTCTCTATAAAAACAGCAGCGTGTACGGTTAGAGCTCAGCAACGTTGTGGTGTTCAAAAAAAAAAAAAAAAAAAAGAAAGGAAGAGGGCCGAGGGAATGAAACAACAGGAGGGGAAAAAAAAAAAAAAAGAAATGCAAAAACCACAGGGAAATTTGGAGAGGACTTGGCCCGGCTTGCTGGATGCCAGATCACACGAACGCAGACTCCCACGCTAATAAACGAGCTTCATAAACAGCAATTAAAAACCCTGGGCACTAATTTAGTGGAAATGGAAGCCTGTAAAAAAAATCAAAAATAAAAAAATAAAGTACGTGAGGGAAGGGAACGGAAGACTGAAAAAAATTCTTTGATGCGTTTTTAGTTGTCATTTTTTTGGGACGGATTGTAAAATAGGAGGCTATTTACACAAAGTTGGATCAACTATACATTTTTTTTTTAAATTCTATGAATACTTTAAATGGAAAAATATGTGACCTCATCTTATGAATCATGTAACCCATCCGTCCAGATGAAAAACAAAACAAAATATAGATCAACTGCGGCCCATGAGTTGCCCCCCCCCCCCCCCCCCCTGTCTGCTAAACATTCCCTAAGCTTGAAGACAACCAAATGAGGTGCCGGCCTCGGTTCAAGCAGACCAAACCCACGCTCGTAACACCTACGCACGCATCCTGCCCCCCCCTCCCCCCACCCCTGCTCCTCTCCGACAGCACTGTAAACTGTGAAGTGACACAGTTGATATGCTCATCGGGTGCCTGCGAATAATTGAGGACGAGTATTTGTGTCATGCGATGCTTTCCGACTGCTCGCCATGACGTCGTAAAATATTCTCGATGCTAAAATATTAGCGCTCTGGAAAACCATTTTCTATATTCCATGTAAGAATTCCTCATAATTCCTTCACACAGGATGGGTGGTTTCAACAGCTCTTCCTGGTCTCGGTTTTTGCCAAGTATCGCCTGACGTTGGGCTGGCTCGTCTTCCCCCCTCCCTTAAAAACTGAACTTTATTCTAAGCTCTATTTCTTCATGCTACTTGCACACAGAAGTTACTCAAATGTCAACTGTAAAATTGCAAATAGCTCTTGTAAAGTCAATAGAAAAGATCAAGTAACACAACCTGATTTTTTATGATTTTTTTTTTTTTCCTCTCCGCGGAATCGGAGCCAGACTGACTCACTTTAATAGCAGTCCAACGTGATGTCCGGAGTCACCTCTCTGCTACAGGTTGTTTAATTGCTTATCGATTCTCGTGTCCTGTCGGGGCAAGTTAATTGAGCGGCCCGATGAAAAGCGCTGATCATAACACGCCTGACACTCGCTTTTAAAAGTCAAAGGCAAACGGGAAACAACTTGAAAACGAAATAACCATGTCAAGGATTGAGCAAAACGCTTTTTAATTACATTTTAACTTAAAATATATATATATTTTTTTTTCTTCTCGTACCGCTTGATCCTCACTAGGGTCGCGGGGGGTGCTGGAGCCCATCCCAGCCGTCTCCGGGCAGTAGGCGGGGGACACCCTGAATCGGTTGCCAGCCAATCGCAGGGCACATAGAGACGAACAACCATTCGCACTCACACTCACACCTAGGGACAATTTAGAGCGTCCAATCAGCCTGCCACGCATGTTTTTGGAATGTGGGAGGAAACCGGAGCACCCGGAGAAAACCCACGCAGGCCCGGGTAGAACATGCAAACTCCACACAGGGAGGCCGGAGCTGGAATCGAACCCGGTACCTCTGCACTGTGAAGCCGACGTGCTAACCACTGGACTACCGGGCCGCCCTTAAATATATAATAATTTTTAATATTTCCCTTTTAAATCACTTATAGACCAGCCGTATATGAAGCATCTTTGTCAACCGTGGGGAGGAGGCGGCGACAACGCCTCGGGATCGTCACGTCGACCGCGGGGCGAGAAACGGAGGAGGCGGCCATGACCGTGCATCTGGACTTGAGCAGATGCGTTCGGAGCTCAGTGACAGGCACAAAGATTAAGGTCACACTGTCTCACTTGGACGAGCGCCAGGCGCCACATGATGCTAATGGGGCGGCAGAGGCAAGGCGTAGGTAGGCTGGCAGATGTCCACGCGAGGCTCCGCGTCGCCTCCGCCAGCCAGTTCTTCTCAAGCCAAACAGATGGATAATGACATACAGAGCATCAGCCAGAGCTTTGAAAAAGACCGAAAATATTCCAACCAGCGTTCCTTTATTATTGCATACTCACTGCATCACTTTTTGTTTCCTCGCTCGGCTGCAAAAACACGACAAAAAGAGGAAACTGAGAAGGGAAGTCAATTTGACACACGACACGACAACAATCAAATACAAGAGAAACAATATCAATAGTAAACCAAGTGTCGAAATGGGCTTTCGAACAACGAAACTGCCAAATATTCAGCATCTCACTTTTGCTCATGACAAAATTAAAACAAATCTGGCATTTCCGCATGTTGTCTTTTCACATTTCTTGACCGATTGAATCCATTCCAAGTTCAAGTCTGACATCGTACATTTCAACCATAACAAGTACAACTTCTGCACAAATTGTATTCTCTAATTACAGACGATGCGGTCACATTTTACCCACGTACTTATGCCCGTCTGGCGCCTTTGGGGGGGGATGAATGTTGAACTGTTTGGATATATTCCAAGAGACAAGAGTGTCCAGTACTTGCTGTGGTGCGATGCCTTAACTCACTTACGCTTCAGTGTTCATAAGATCAGACATCAACAACACACGAGACTGCTCAGGACAGCGAAAGCGGCCGGTGGGCAGTACTGAACTGACTGCGCTTTGGAGTAAGCAGGCTCCTGGGAATCGCTGGAAACAGGAACATGAGTCCACATTTCTAGACAGTGACTGTCCTAGTTTTGGGGGATCGAGTCTATCCATGCTCTTTCTTTGTTGCTCTCCATCCAATATCATCGTGGCGCAGCCAAATAAATCACGCAAAGTTAACATCATGTGGGCTATCAAAGTTCACTTATCGAGCAGGACAATTCAAGGGGTAGGACGGGGGCTGGATGAACTCGCTGCAACTCACGGCATCTTCGCTTTCTCCGTCTTTTGCTGTCTGTTTCTCACTTCCTGTCTTGTCCCCGAGTTTTTAGGCCACCAGAGTGGAAAGCTGGCCTGTCACATGAGATTATTACAGGTGTCAAAGGACCGAGGGGAGCGCACAAAGGAGTATTACGGTGTACACGGTAAAAAGGGGAAAAAAACGGAATTTACAAGGACCTTGGCGAAAATCTTCCAGTAGTTGTGAAAATCTTCTTTGATTGTGTCTGCATGACTATATTATGCTGCCCTCTTGTGGCCAAGTTGGCCCCAACGTATCAATCGTGATGCACAAATTATTAACATTCTATTTACGTATCTTATTGCTCTGTTTTTTATAAAGTACAACAATGTGAGTTTGTTTCCGGTTGGATTTTTTGGGGAGGCTGGAGGATATACCATTTAAGGAAGAACTAATATATTTTTTTAAAGGGGCGAGTCATAATTGTACATTTTCTTTAACTGCAGCTGTAATACTCATGTAAAGGACCCCGCCCCCCACTAAAAAATGAAAAGAAAGAAAAATCCAACCAAACCTGCCCAGGCGGCATGAGCGTGCTGTCTTTTCTGTCAGTCTTTCCCTCCTTTTAAGGATGTGAGAAAAAAACAGCCAGAAGAGAGGGTTTAGAAATCGAAGCGTGGAAGGCGCCAGGAGAGTTTTTGGAGACAGCTCGGGCAAAAAGAAACATTCACCCGAAGAAATCAGCAGAGGTTAGACAAGGACTCGAATATTGAAAGCATGTTCTAGTTTGCAAAAAATAAAGAACGGGGAAGGTGAAGAGAGGACAACAGGTTTGTTCATTTGTTAATCCCCTAAAGCTCTCGCTAACTCTGATCTGTTCATCCTGCTCTCTCGCTCAGAACGCCTAAACCTCCCCCAACTTTGGTACGATAAGATTTCCCTGGAGATGCTGCGACTCCACCCCTGATTTTTCTCCATTTCCCTCATTTGGGGATTCTGCGGAGGTGCTTGTAGAGCTCATCTCTGTCATTTAGCTGCTTCATTCGTGGCCTATCCTATCACTGTGCAGCAGTGATGCGTGAAGCACGCTACGGGCCAAACGGGGGCCTCTTAAGAATTCAAGGTCACCGCCTGACAATTGTGCTCTGCAGCGTATGCGATGTTTCACAAGGCATGCCGTGTTTTGCAATCTTTGACGCACTTCCCTACCAAGCCGGTGTGTGTGTGTGTATACACATTGGAAAACAGCAGGCTTTTGTGTTGCCAAAGTTTCTAGACTATTTAAAAGCACGAATATCAAACTCAACAACAGAAAAAAAGATGAATGGATGAGCAGATAAATAGCGTAGCTCGCAACACAGCCTCGTTATAGAAAGTTGACACACCTAAATGATAAATGGATAGATAGTATTAAATATAAAGCCTAGTTAGCTACATGCTCTAGTGAGCAAAATGCCTAGTTAGCTACATAGCCTCGTTAGCCACCTAGCCCAGTTCGCTACACAGCCTTGTTAGCTGCAGTGAGATGCTAACGTTATCTATCTGGTTGTTGTAGGCTGAAGCTACGCTTTGTCACAATTCATTTAAAATAACTTCTTACGTTAAATATAAATCCTAGTTAGCTACATGCTCTAGTGAGCAACATGCCTAGTTAGCTACATAGCCTCGTTAGCAACCTAGCCCAGTTCGCTACACACCCTTGTTAGCTGCAGTTCGATGCTAACGTTAACTATCTGGTTGTTGTAGGCTGAAGCTACGCTTTGTCACAATTCATTTAAAATAACTTCTTACGCGATAGTGATATTGTATAAAAGTCTCTTATTTTGACACCTTTTGGCATTTGACAGTGACGTACGATCTGCGGCAGTCAGCCAAGCTAACATCGATCAGCGCTGGCTCTCCACAGCGCACCAGCCAATCAATCATGTCTATCGATCGAGCCCCTGTTGGAGGAAAATGTGTGGATAGGGCCGAATGGCCACTGTCGTCTGGTATAAACAGGATATGATTTGAGTGTCAGCTTTGAAATGGCGGGAAATTAGTTGCCGATATTTCCCAAACACGATTATATTGTGGTCACAATTTAGGGTGCAAATGCTAATTTTTGGCCATGAAATAAGCATATTGGGGGCTCTGTATAATTGCAAGATTGAAGTGAAGGGGTTAAAAAAAAAAGTATGCTTGTCATTCAACAAAACCGAGGCAAGGAGGATTTCAAGCGCACATGAACAGAGCAAGGCCAGACCCAAGGTCTCTATACATGTACTGCATGATGTATGCAGGTTATTATCCGGGACAAGGACACCGTTTCACCATCAACACAAATTTTATATGACCTACAAGCAAGGCCCTCTGCAGCGAGAAGAACAAAAAATTAGTCAACTTCCCATTAAATATGAGCCCATCGTTTATCTTCACACAAAAAGTACACATCCAATATCAACACAAAAAAGACGACGCCTGGATTGCTCTGAACCGATCCAAATCACATCTTAGTGCTGCTTCTCTCAGATTCGGTGATAACGCGTGCTCGGTATCGCAAAGTGATGAATGATAAATACAATTCCACTGGAACGGCAATGGGGGAAAAAAAGACTCTGCGATTTGGCTAGAGACTGTAAATTGCGATTCTCTTGCCTCACGCCCCAAAACAAATTAGAGCCAATACTTCTCTTGGCGCCTCCGGAGTGTGTAATGAGAGACACAGAGTGGGAGAAAAGAAAGAAAGATGAGCAAGAAAACACAAATGATGGCTCGCTAGCGGGGGTGAAGCACACTCCGGCTCATCTTATGTATCCGGGGGAGGAGAAGAAGAAAACGGTAATCAAGCACGTAACCGTAAAACATTGCAGGAGGTAAAATTAGAAGACCTTCCCCTTCTTGAAAAGGAGAAAAGCCCATCTTTTCGAGGTCGGGAACAAGCCTGCATTCTTACTGTCAATTGAGAGACAAGGCACTTTAGCGTGACCCCAATACACATAAGTGCAGGCATCCTCACACATGTGTTCCAGCACATAGGCGTACACACACACACACAAAAAGGCAGATTATACATGAAAGGGTGTGGGCTGTGAGAGTATGTGTCTTTTTATCAGGTGAGGGGCGAAGCAAGGAGGGGGCGGTGTAAGATTTATCTGCTGCTGTCGAAAAACTTTGACCCCAAAGTTGTAAATCTGTCAAAGGAGTCTAGCCAGCTCAACAGGAAACACGGAGAGGAAAGGAGGCGGGGGCGTAGGAAGGTGGTGGTAGAGGAGGGTGGGGGCACTGGGGTGCAAAAGGCACACCCACGGGCTTAAGCATTTCAAAAGGGCCACCCTTTCAGCGCTGGGGAACGTGAAGTGTCCCTCTCGCCATGTTTACAATCCTGAAAGTGATCCCACACAGCTGGCAAAAACCACCAAGTTGCCCCCCAGGCATCCCCAACCACACCATCAAATTCAGCGCGCATCAGTTTCCATTGACATATGTGGCCCTGAGTATGGTACAATGTAGCACGGTACGATATCGAGTTTGCTATTCGCAAATTCACCTGCGATTTTTATTGTAAAATATATCTGAATTGCGGTTTCTGACATGCGCAACGTGTGCAGGGGGTGGCATTGCTGTGTGTTTTTCCCTCGGGTTGCAACAGCTCCACAAATGTCATTCATTTGTACTTTGTCCAAACTTTCTTTGACATTTAAGGCCCTATTTTAGCAACCAGCGCATAGGCGCTCGGCGTAAAAACTGCCGCATCTTCATTTTTGTGCCGGGGGCAAGTCTAGTTTACAGTGTTTAGGAATTTAGTGGACCGCGGGCGTTTTCTTTTACACACCTGAGTATTTGATGACTGAAATCAGATTAGAGTTTAGACCGGGTGAAAGCAGGTCTAAGTTGTGGTGCAGGTGGCGTCGAGCAATTTTTGATGAATTTGATCGATGCAAAGGCAGACAGATTCTGCCCTGCGCTAATACAGAATGTGTCGTATTTTGAACGCATCATTATTATCATCCTCTTTATTTAAAAAAAAAACCTGGGCCAGCTATGCGGAGAGGTGTCATTACTCCAGACAAGTTGATAAATCTTCCTGTCTCCACTGCAAAATCTTAAGCCATTTGCAAGGGCAGGGATGTACTAGGCCCCAAAATTCGGCCACGTAATATTCGTCGGTTCAAAGCACACGAGAATTGAAACAATGATTCATTAAGTGTCGCTCGCCAGCGGTCGAACTATCGATTGTTAGCAAACTACAGTTGCTTGTTTACTTTCGACCTCAGCTTGTCTAGGGGAATACAATGAATGGAAACATGGAAAGGAAACCCCCCATTCGTCCTTCCCATCCCACTGTGGAAAGCCGAACGGACAGTTCCAAACAATTGCGTCGAGAGCTCATTTTACTTGGGAGGAAAGGTGGCTCTTCTAAGTGCATGGGTGGCGTGTTATGACATGCTGACGGGACCCGGCATCTTTCTGTGCCAGCTGTGCAGGCCAACGTTACACATTGGCGAGGGGGAATAACAACATTTATTAGTGTGTCCTGGG
The DNA here is from genome assembly GCF_025434085.1 of Hippocampus zosterae. Classification (NCBI taxonomy): domain Eukaryota; kingdom Metazoa; phylum Chordata; class Actinopteri; order Syngnathiformes; family Syngnathidae; genus Hippocampus; species Hippocampus zosterae. The sequence goes on from NC_067457.1 coordinate 4,016,396, forward strand.
AAACCTCGGCACCATGGCAAAGACTGGCATGCGGCCACAGTCTGCCCTGAGAACAGCGCAGTCAACCATCTGGCCGCAAGCTCGCTGTTACAATAGTGAGCCTGTGGGCCGGAGAAGAAGATGGAGGAGGAGGAGGAGGAGGAGAGGCGATACGGCGAACCATCACATAGTCGCAGTTTGGCGGCCGTGAAGTCACCCATTTGCTTGATTTCGCTGAAAAATCTGGCGAACTCCCAATCAAGTTTTCTCCGCAGGGTGTCCGGGCTCTCCCTTAGAGATAAGGTGAGAAGCTCAGTCATCCGGGAGGGGCTCAGAGTCGAGCCGCTTCTCCTCCACATCGAGAGGAGCCAGATGAGGTGGCTTGGGCATCTGATTCGGATGCCTCCTGAACGCCTCCCTGGTGAGGTGTTCCGGGCATGTCCCACCGGGAGGAGACCCCGAGGAAGACCCAGGACACCCTGGAGAGACTATGTCACCCAGCTTGCCTGGGAATGACTCGGGATCCCCCGGGGAGAGCTGGAAGAAGTAGCTAGGGAGAGGGAAGTCTGGGCTTCCCTGCTAAAGCTGTTGCCCCCGCGACCCGGCCCCGGATAAGCGGTAGAAGATGGATGGATGGATGGATCGTAGCTGTTTTGGGGCACAAATCAATCACACTCTTGTTTCGGGTGGCATCTTGGGACTGGTTCTCAAGTGGACGTCAATTACTCGTAGATTTTGTTCTAGACCCGCCCACGATATGTTGAAATCTATATTTCGAACATGAAGAATACAAATCTGTGAGTAGGCAAATTTACACATTCCAAACCACGACTATTTGCGTGTTCACTGTACCCGGGCCTCGTTTAAATGTTCCGAATCATCCATTTACTGTCTATAGTGCATGCGGTGAGATCATCCAAGAGCAATTGTTTAACATTAACAGCGCAGACATTCATTTTTCCTCAGCTAACACCCACCCCACCCGACCCCACCCTCACCCGCCGAGAAGAAAAAGCCCCGGCGACAATGAAAATCCATGATGTCACCGAGATCGCCGACAATTTACACCGAGGCCGCAACAGCGGACATAAAGTGTGGCGGCCTGGTGGGATTGCACATAAACTGAGCCGTGAAGTCCAACAAACAATGGCCCGCTGTTTGCTCTGCCTTAATTGGGATTGACGTGGCTGCCTGCTGACAAACAAGCCAGAGAGAGCGCACGGCGGCGGCTATTTCTGCAAGTGTGTGCGCACAGTACAGCTAGTGTGTGTAAATGACAAATAGAGAGGCCAAACCAGGTCAGAGCTCAGACAGACAGACACTGAATGTAAGTGCACACGCACACACACACACACTTCTCACATGACTGTGCACCAGGGATTTTCGTGCTTTCACCGAGTGAAAGAGAGGTGTGAAGCCTTAGTCACGCGATGCCACTCTGTCTGGCCTGGTTTACTGTGAGTGTGCATGTCCAGTAAGTAAAAAGTAGACTTTGTGACTGGCATCAAAGTCCACTCGACAATATGAGACATGCACATCGGAAATCATTGTTTATGATACCATCTTTCTCTTATGGAGAAAAAAATAATCCGTTTGCACATGGTCAACAGAATTTAGTGAGACACACACACACACACACACGCACACACACACACACACACACACATGCAGATATATAATATAGATATAGATGTAGATCAATAAAACCGACCCCATTCTACGGTCTATGTCTCAAACATACTACGTGCAACATTTTTGCTATATATTAATAAAAATATATAAATATATAATTATATATTTAGATATTTTATATATATATTTATATATATATATAATATATAATATTATATATTTATATATTATATATTTTATAATAGGCGGCCTGGTAGTCCAGTGGTTAGCACGTCGGCTTCACAGTGCAGAGGTAACGGGTTCGATTCCAGCTCCGGCCTCCCTGTGTGGAGTTTGCATGTTCTCACCGGGCCTGCGTGGGTTTTCTCCGGGTGCTCCGGTTTCCTCCCACATTCCAAAAACATGCATGGCAGGCTTATTGGACGCTCTAAATTGTCCCTAGGTGTGAGTGTGAGTGCGAATGGTTGTTCGTTTCTGTGTGCCCTGCGATTGGCTGGCAACTGATCCAGGGTGTCCCCCGCCTACTGCCCGAAGACGGCTGGGATAGGCTCCAGCACCCCCCGCAACCCTAGTGAGGATTAAGCGGCTCAGAAAATTGATGTATGGATATTTTATAATATTATATATAAATATATATTTTTTATATATATATATATAGTTTATATATATATATATAGTTTATATATATATATATATATATATATAAATAAAAATATTTGCTATATTTTCTTGATCAACCTTCAGTGATATTGTTTTCATTTTACATTGCAACGCCTACAGTGTATGCCGTGCATGTAATTTTATGATTATCGGAGTTGAGCATCTCGCCTAAATAAAATGGAAATATCACATCTAGCAAAGCGGCGCTACTTTTATTCCTCAAGACTTTTTGGCAACAGTTTTTTTTTTTTTTTCAGACTTGCACATGTAAGCGTGCACACAGGCGCATGTGTTGGTACGGCGTGAGCGGCGGGGCTACAGAGGGCACGAGAGGCCACATTTGGGGAACTTGTTATGGTAACAGATATATGTGTGCGTTCATAGAAGGGGAAGTGAAAGCTGAAGGCTGCAGCTGTTGGCTTCTCTGCGGTCTGTGTGTGTGTCACCCAGAAGAGAAAGGAAGTGAAGAGCAGAAATTGCTCATGTGCCACAATTATTGGGATCAGGGCATGACACTCTTCTCTTTTTTTCTGTGGGTAAGCACATTGGACAGACACCAAAAAGAAGACATCAGCTTCATGGACGCATGAGTCATCCGTGCCCTGAAAAGGTTCACCACTTCACAAGGTCATATAATAACTACCACTTACCACTGGAAGACTTCTACTTTATTTTTAATTTAAAAAAAAAAGAAAACTGGGTTAGCCCTACAGCACCGCTCCCCGCAAAAGTCACAGAATTATTTAAATGTTTGGTGGAACTACAGCTAATAAACAAGTCTCACTGCACTTCATTTACTGTAAGCCCTTTAATGTTTGTATATGTTGACGTTATTTGCTCTGCCCTGTAATTGAGTGGCAATCATTTTTTTTCCCAATCCCATACTGTGCCCCTCCCTTATAGGAGCAAAAGCTTGCATTTTCTTCCTCCCCCTTGCTTATGTTTTTCTTTTTCATCGGAAAAAAAAACAGGGTGCTGTTTTGGCGACTCGTCAGGCTTCTCCATTCTGTCACGTTATAGAGACTCTCCATAATATCCACTAACAACCCAGGCTAAATCTAACTCCTCCCCAATGTCCAAAAGTTACATCACCTCGACATTACATTGACCACCAATTTCTGCACGACTTTCCTATCTGGACAGGGCAGAAAACGCTCACCCTCAATGGGTGAGGGTTTTTTTTTTTTCACCTGGGAAAAACAAATTGTAAACCGTGAATATATTTTGAATGACTGTGGCAGACAGAGTAAGAAAACAAGTGTCCACGCTAGCATGCACACATTTAAAAAAAAACAACATACAGAACAGACAAGTGGAGCGAGGTGGAGGTTGATGTTGGTTTGAACCCAAATACCCCCGCACTTCACAACCACATACCACCTCCCCCTCCCACAGACTGCCACTCTTAAACCCCGAGCTTCACTATGAAATCACCATTGGGGCCTACAGGAAATGAAAGATCTCCACGGGAGATAGAGAAGGAGGAGACGGTTAAAAAAAAAAACTGTTTGCAGCCCCAATTTTCACTTTTGGCATGCAAATATCCACTGTGCTGCTTATAATGGGCTTGATGCGCGTCTGGCCCCTGCCTTGTTTTTTCTGGCTGCTGAAGCCCAAGCGGACGAGCGAGCAAGCTTTTCCTTTCGAAGCGAAGGTGGGGGACTGGAGTCACATGACTTGACTCGAGTCAGACTTGCTTCATCAATTTTAGGACTGAAATCCACAGATACTACTTTTTTGGAGACAGAGTACACGTGCTTACTTACATTTGAATACGATACATGAAATTGTCATTACATCTTAATCGATGAAAATGACGTTTTATTTTAACTTGTATCTCAATTTGGGATTTGCATGAATAAAACTTGACCAAAAACAAAAAAACAATCGACTTCAATTTAACTTGAGCCACATAACTTGAATGTCTTACCTGTTCAGGACTAAAAATCTGAATTTACAACATTTTGTTGGCATTTGTTTTTGAAAGAAAGATTGTACGGGCAAACAGCTAACTAACTAGAGATTGTGAATCCAGAGTGGCTAATGAGCAAATATTTTTTGACTGAGCCAGATTGTATGAGATGACTTGTGACTTATGAATTGCTTAAAATTTTTGGGGACTAGGATATAACGGTTTTGGGTTTGTATTGTGAAAATTTTGTTTTAGTTTACGTTTAATTGGTCTCAGTATTCGTTTTAGTTTGGAGTGACTTTTGTCACGCTAACTCAAAACTTTAAGACTTTTGACTTGCACATATGCAACTTAGGCCGACTCCCGCTTTTGCTCTCCCGCCTCAATGACGTGTATTCCGGGTATGGGAGACATGATTACAATCTTTCCCGTAAACTAGTAAACGCAGTGGTTCCCTGTTGTAATTTTCGTGTACGCGCCAGCGTGTGCAGCCGCAGATAAGCCAGCACCCACGCACTAGCGGGGCGGAGTGGAAGATGTGGGGGCTCGCTTAATGGCTTTTTAAATTTCCACCGAGTGAGTGACTTATAACTTTGGAGGAGAACAGCTGTTCCTGATTTGGGGGAACAAAGAGGGGGGGGCGGGAGGGGAGGCAGCGATCTGAGACTGGACTGGCCTCTACTTTAATGGCCTAAAATCCGCCCCTGTGTATGTGTGTGTGTGTGTGTGTGTGTGTGTGTCTGTGGTCATCTTTCATGCACCGACACTGCTGTGTAATCTCTCCTGTGTGTGTGTGCACGTCGGAGGGCAACAGGATACAAGTCTACAGCCGTAGATTACGGCCACAGAGCGAGCGAGAGCAGAATTACGGCCGGGCGACAGTGAAGGTCAACTCATTTGGGGATGAAAAGAGAGAGAGAGAGAGAGAGAGAGAAAGGAGGGGAAACAAGGGAAAAAGGCTCTTGCAGAAGTGTGAGATTTAGAGCAGGGGAGGGAGGCGGGAAAGAGAAGGGGGAGGGCGGGAAAAGGCAGATGAGGAGAGAGGAGATTAAGGCCATCGGAGCATTGAAAAAAAAAACGAGCGTCAGCCAGGTGGAAAAAGTCCAAGCGGTTTTGATCCAAGTCGAGCGAGGCTACGGGGCGGCAAGTTTAAACGCCGTCTCGCTGGCTTCTTGGAGTCGAACCTTTTATGGCCCACTTCCATCTCTTGAAATACTGTGGCCTGACCCCACCCAGCTCTCTCCGCTCGCTCACATGCACTCGTTTTGGGATTTTTCAGAGGCTCACAGTCATTTCCGGGAGAGTAATCTTAACTATTTGCTTGCTGAGACTTTCAATCTCTCGCCATTAGCGGTCATTCTAGACAGGGGGGGTCCTTAGTTTAGTTCCGTTCCTATGGCAACAATATTTTGGCACCTAAGCGGGACTCAGCATAAAGTCATAATTACAGCGAATAGTTCTATGAAAAACACTTTTAGTCCGTAAACGAGACCCGCTGAACTGCCAACCTCATAATTGTATCTTCTCTTGGGCTTTTGACTTCAGAGGTTCGACTGTATGCATTTTCAGATTTAATCCAGAGCTATAGAGGTGTGCAGTTTTACAAATTGGATGAACTTGCCAGTACTATCATGTGACGCTGCCTTCAAATAAAAAGAATAAACATCCGCGTATAAGAGACGTGACTCAGGGAAAGGCGACGGACAACAGAAAGAAAGCCACAACTGACCTTAAGTATAGCACACTCCCCAATAGGAGACCTCCCCCCCCCCCCCCCCCCGCAACTGAACAAGCTGTCCCCAATTAAACGCGCTCCGGTTTGAAACGTGTCCATGAAAGTCACATGCACACGCCCTGCGCTTGGTTTCCTGCTGTTGCCTTTCCTCTGAGGCCCCCGTGCAGCGCCGCAGCCTTGTAAAACATAGCAGGTCAGTGTCACATGACCCAGGTCTAGGATGCTCCGGAGTTGGGTGTCAAGACAACACATGGGCCGCGCAGATAGAGAGTCCAGGAGGACTGACGAGGAACGCCAAGCGCAAAGCGGGAGGGAGAAAAATCTAACGGGAAGGGGAATCACGCAAAGTCTTGAAAGGTTTGCGGCACAACAACAATTCTCTTTTGATGGCTGAAACCTCTGTGAGAAAATGTGTTCCCATATTCCATCCTTTCATCCCTTCAGAAGGAACAGAACATGTTCTTACAAGAATTTATACACAAGACCAAGTCATAAATCCCATCACTGACCAGAAAAGAACAAGAGCTCTGCAAATCCCAAGACGGCAGTCAGAAAAGCGCAAACCTCCACACCAAGGCAACAATCCGGTACTTTTGACCAGTACTTTAATAGATATGCACCTCTATGAGTACATTTGGACAGTAAAATCCATCCAAAAGTTCAAATACAAACCTGGATTGGATTGTAGATTGTTTCCATTTTAATTCATTGTTTGTATTTCAAGAAAATCTTGACATTTTGAGGGAAGCGGGGTGTAATAATATCCATCCATCCATCATCTACCGCTTATCCGGGGCCGGGTCGCGGGGGCAACAGCTTTAGCAGGGAAGCCCAGACTTCCCTCTCCCTAGCTACTTCTTCCAGCTCTCCCCGGGGGATCCCGAGTCGTTCCCAGGCAAGCTGGGTGACATAGTCTCTCCAGCGTGTCCTGGGTCTTCCTCGGGGTCTCCTCCCGGTGGGACATGACCGGAACACCTCACCGGGGAGGCGCTCAGGGGGCATCCGGATCAGATGCCCAAGCCACCTCATCTGGCTCCTCTCGATGTGGAGGAGAAGCGGCTCGACTCTGAGCCCCTCCCGGATGACTGAGCTTCTCACCTTATCTCTAAGGGAGAGCCCGGACACCCTCCGGAGAAAACTCATTTCGGCCGCTTGTATCCGGGATCTCGTTCTTTCGGTCACGACCCATAGCTCGTGACCATAGGTGAGGGTTGGGACGTAGATCGACCGGTAAATCGAGAGCTTCGCCTTTTGGCTCAGCTCCTTCTTTACCACCACAGACCGATACAACGTCCGCTGGGTGTAATAATAACTAACATAAATGTTTGATTTGAACTTGGTTCAGAGCAATCCTCCGTGGAATTGGCAAGGTCATGCTAGGACATGTTCGGTTAATTAAAACAGACTCAACATTGTCTCTAGGTGGGTAGGAGATTGTGATTGGTTATTTGTCTATGTCAGCTCCGTGCCTGCTGGCGACGCCTTGCCTCCCACTCATACTCAGCTGGGATAGACTTTATTTTTCGGCCTACATTTTGTACTCGCTATTGTGCATGATGACTCCGAAATCACTCCGATGTGTCTGAGATGCTCTGTCAGCCCGCTGACTGATGACGCTCCCCTTTCTCGACACCTCTTGTGTGGCCCTGACTTATTAGAGCTGACATGCATATGGCGCGCAGTCATCCTGGTAGCACTCAAAAGAAAGAGAGCGAGGGCGATAATATGGAAGACGTTTGCTTCACCGTGGTTTGTAAACAGCCATCTTGAGTCCCCCAACGTATGTCGAGATTACAATTTTATTTCTAAAACACATGTCTGTCACTCAATATCGTTTTTGAGGAATCATTAACTATTTGCCAAACTGCCGTTTGACATCAAGTGAAGCAATGTGTCGATGGATAGTATTTCAAAAACAAACTTGTCCCACTCGGCACTGTTGAAGTGTGCCCCCGCGAAGGTCACATGTTGTCCTTACCATGTAAACACGCTTACTCATATGTGCCAGGCATGTCCTCTTTCAAGTATGCACCAGTTTGTCAGGATGAAGTCTGTCAATGTCAGGCTGGCGATGGTGAAGTGTCCTTTGCAAATACATCAACCACGGCGTCCGCCTCCTCCTCTCGCTCCGTCTTGCTCATCCCACATGTCACATCATATTTTTTCAAGCAGCCCCTGTAAAAGGGCAGAGGCTCAGTGAATTGATGTGGGTCGTTTACAGGAGGACGGCCGGGGCAAGGACGAGAACACTTGGGCGCACAGGGGCGGAAAGAATAGGCGAACAAAGAGGATGAGGTTGTCCTTCATGCAAAAAATGTCTATGGTTGGAAAGAAGAAAAAAACACTTACTCTATACAGGTTGCCTTTATATACAGATGCAAGTAGGGCAACCATGCAGCTACTTCACATGCAGCCTCTGGTTTGGAGTCACCAGTCAAGTGAGGACAAACTGTGCAAGGACGACCCCTGTTGGTGGATAACATGCACAGTTCCAGAATGGGGGAGCATTTTTTTTTTTTGTAACTGTGTGATATTGATAACATTCATCATTCGCTGACAGTAAATTTGCACAAATATTTACGACGGAAACAGGTGAATAGCCATCACATGCTGGCAATGAAGGGCCGCTCCGACCCCCCCAGCCCTGGTTCCTTGTCACAATGGAGTGAGTGGTATTTCATGACTACTTGTTATTTACATTTCTAATTGACTGACTCTGGAGCAACATAATTCAACATTGGTCTAATACAAGCGGTGGCGGTGATATTTACAGAGAATGATATAGTTACATCGTATACATCATAGCATTATAGCGAGATAAAAATTCATAGAAGGGTAAAAATAGATGCAGGACATAGCACAGTATTCCTCACTAATTCTTTGAACAAAGAATGACCTCGCCTTTGAGTGTTTCATAGAAATGTTTCAAAAGTGAATTTACCTGTTTGAGAGACGGGAGGGCCCATCAACCTGAAAGTACAGTTCAAAAAAATAAATGTCTGACTCCATTCAAACAGTCTGTCACAAATTGGCTCTTTGGTTTCCCCGATGGACTCTGTGTTGTTGTTTTTTTTGTTTTTTTTCACATCTCCACTGTTCCATTCTGCCAGTCAGGAAAGCCCAACTCATTAGCCACTCCACTTTTTATTATTTACTAGATTGTACATTACATTTTGAAAGCAGCATACAATTACTTGAAATATTCAGCTAGGCGTTTCTACTGTCTAATTGGTTAATGGAGGGAAGAGGGGGTTGGTGTAAAAAGGGAAATCCCGTGCGTCTCTCAAGCTTGCTCCATGCCAACTGGACTGGAACGCGGCCAAAATACAGTACAGTCCCATCCACCCACGCAACCACTGGACTGGAGAAGATCCAAGATGGATGCCTCCAGGGCCCACAGTGCTGTGAAATACACACTATTAGAGATGGAAGGGGCCAGACCAGTCATACTCTGTTTGGTTTGAGCATTTTACATAAACTCCATGTCATGTCGCAACAAACGCTCCAACTCGAGACGTCGGTAGCAGATTCCACAAGTGGCGCCGTGAGCAAGGTACCTTGTGCTTTTAGCAAAAGTAAAAACGGTGCATTCGTTTTAGATCCTGTGTCTTTGAAGCTCGGTGATCCACAATGCTCTCACGACATCCCTGAGGAGGGGGGAAAAACACAGGCAGGATGATGGAAGGAGGAGGTGGGGAGGGAGAGTGATGCAGAGAGAAAATATAGACAGGGTGCTCTGTCTTAATATAGATTTGTCTGTGTAAAAGGTCAAAATTGGAAGTGGGCAGACTGATGTCTCTTCCCTTGCAGACTTTCTTATAATATGCTACTGTCATAGCCATTCCTTAAAAAAACTTTTCGAACATTTCATCAATATTCGTGATATCCATAAACTTCTCCACTCTGTCCTCACTAATCAGGCAATTCACTACGCTAGCGGATTGACTGCGTCTTACTTGAAATGATTTTTAATTTAATAGTCCCGTGTCACACACGAGTGCAGACTGAAAGCAACCTTCAATTTTCGGTGATTATGGCGCCCTCCAACGGACAAAAGCGGGAGTGTTTTGCCTGGAGGAAAACCACATTTCGCATCAGGACCAGCGCGTACCTGCTACTTTGTTCAATTAGACACAACTTTGTGTTGTTTTCTACAAGACAACCTTGTGTTATGCATTTGTCTGGGTTGTTTTGTCAGACAATTGGGTCAAATTGACCCAAAGCAGTTGTTTGGTTTATTTTTTGAAACACTATCAAAGAACTATTAATTAGCTAATTGGTCAACTGGCCCTAATGGAGTTGTTCCTTTTTTGTCCCATAATTGGGCTATTTTTGGCCCAACTCTTTTTGGGGTGTACCTTTGCACAATTTCTGAGATACATTTCATCGTAATGTGCTCGAAATGCACAACTGCAACAATACTGCATACTGATGCAACTGCATGAGAATGGACTGTTTTTCATTCCACTGTGCAGTGCAATAACAATATGGCTTCTTGCATAGGAAAATCTACAAGAAGCTGCAAGTAATAAAAGTAAACCTTTTTTTTTTTATCGCCAAAGCTTGTTAATAAGAGATGGCAATATGAGGCACAGTGTTGCACCATCACTCAGCTTTGACCAGATATTCTCGCCGCCAGCTTAAAAACTTAAATCTCATTCTCTGCCGTGAATATATTAAATACAGAAAGAAGATGGGTGCTTTAAAAATCCCCCTCCTCTCATATGAGAATCAGCTAGCACTGTAAAGATATAGAGGTCAAAGATGAACCAGGGACTGCCCCTAAATGTCAACTGACTGTAGCAGAAAGGAAGGGGGGGGGGGAAGAGGGGAAGCAAAGAAGAAGTCTCAAGAGGCTGGGTGGATGAAGATATGATGGGAAAAAAAAATCTTGCATAACAGGATGTTGCGTAATGCGTCCCACTTCTTACCACGTCATTCTCGGGTGCACGTTAGAACCCCATGCGAGAGGAGAAAATGGGGGTATGGTGTGTGGGGGGGAGAGGAAGGAGGAGGGGGGGAATATGGAGTGTTCTGTCTCCGAGCAGAAGATGTGGAGTGACGGAAGTAGACAGCCAATCGGGTGAGGCCGCAGCGCAACAGAGCAGGGTGTGGGGGGATAGTGTGTCTGTGTGTGTGTGTGTGTGTGTGAGAGAGAGACAGTGGGTGGGCGAGTGTGGCCCGTACTGGTATTTCTGCCCTGTCACATCGTGTTAGTGGTCAGCCGTGCATAACACAGCACTCTACACACAAACACACTCATACCCACCCCACACCCACACCCACTGTACTGTAGATATCACAAGGACACCCAACGCAAGGGAGCAACCCCCAATAGAAAAGAATGTCAAGTGAATTCATCATTCCAGGGTTAATCATGCAAAAAAAGGCATGAAGCAAAATTGGATTTTGCGCCCCTCTTTTTCTGCTAATATTATTGATCATTTCATTCTTAAATTATATTATTCAAGTTTTAAGAATAATGCTCGCTAAAACTCTCACACTCACCCTAAAAAAACTCTTTCATGTCCCCAAAACTCTCACACATAGCCCAGAAATCTCACACATGACAAAAAAAAAATGGAAACACCAAAACATTTTACACAGACTAGAGAACAGTGCCCACTGACCAAAAATAATCTCTCTCTTTCTCTCTCTCTCGCTCTCTCTCTGTTTCTCTAACCAAGCAAGCTGCCTGATTAGTTTAGAGCTAGCGAATGAGGCAGGTCCCTCATTGCATCGCTGCACAGAATGTATGAGCAGAAAGGAAGATGTTTAGTGTCTTCTTGGGACAGCTGGTAAAGCCTCTTAATGTCTCATTCAGGCAGGAAGCAAAAGTAGTGAAGGCAAAAGAGAGAGAGAGAGAGAGAGAGAGAGAGAGAGAGAGACTGAGAGAGAGAGGGGTGGGGTAGAGACACTTCCAGAAGGATTTCATCACTTCCATCTTCTCCTGCATGGCGGATTGAAAGAAGGCGACGACACATGACCTACATATACTTTTCTGAGGCAGGCTCCAGGGACAAAACGGGGAGTGGGGGGGGGGGGGGGGGCAAGTGTTGCGCATGCAAAAATGAGCATCATGAAAAAGGGTGTAAGTAAGTTTTTGAGGAGTGGAAAAAGGTAGAGTGGCAGACGAGACGAGGAGGAAGTTTTGACGCTAATCCTCCTCCTCCTGTTTATATAACGCACATCTCCTATTCTATTTCGTGCACTTCAAAGCTTTGCCAAGCTGTATATATGATTCACCCAGAGAACAGCAGGAGGTGTGTGTGAATACGGGAGTGTGTGGGCGCATGTGTGTGTGTGTGTGTTTACTTGTGGGAAGAACATTTAAGAATCCTAAGCTTCTTTGGAGTGTATTTAAACGACTTTGGATGCGTGACTGCTCAAATCTCCTGCAATGATAGTCACATTTGCAAAGAAAGTAGTCAATGATCCAAGTATGCCCTCATCAAGAGGGCATACGTTCATTTTACTCATATCTTATGCAAAAAAAAAGATTTCTAGTTGAATCATTATTTTTTTTTCGATATTGGAGTGCATGAAGTGTTGATATTCAAACAGCGGATAATATCACAAAAGTATGTATGAATAATGAACGCTTTGGCCTACTTTGCTACTAAGGGCTAAGTATTCTTGTGAGGTGGTGTTTGGTGTAGAAAGTTGGGGGAAAAAAAAACGCTCTCCAAGCTCACTGAGCTGATTGCTGACCGCACACAAGATTTGGCAAGTTTGTCCAACTTTTGGGTGTTCAACTATTTCCCATTCCTTCCTCAAACGATTGGAAAAAGATAAATCAGAATCCATTTTGTCCTATCCGTCCATGATAACTCCACTGTGTGTTCCTTTGAGTTGGAGCCATATCATACATAAGCTGGATGTTCTTGGCGCCGCGCTTTCATCAAAACAGGAAATCTCTTGTTATGAGAAGAAGCCCTTTACACACAGATGTTGCGCTGACGCGGCGCGAGGCAACACATGAAGCATAACAATTTACTTAATGGACGCGTAAAAACGTCAAGCCAAGAAAAGCGGCCAAGAAGCATTGTTTGCTGATTGTGTTCGTCCCCTCTGCTCTTCCTACACACACGCGCGCGCGCACACACACACACACAAAATGAGGTTTAGTGGGCCTAGCCTGAAGGCCTCATGCAATATTTTTCTTGAGAAATCGAGGGAGACAGCAAGAGAGGCAGTGGCAATATGTCACTGTAAATGCTGCCATCACAAAGCACACCCTGTGGCAAGAGAAAGGGGAGAAGAGGTGGGGAAGGGCTGGAGGTGTGATGTGTGGTGACGTCGTACACTTAAGAGATGACACTTGGGCAGGGAGAGAGAGGGGGGGCGGGGGGGGGCTGACCTATCTAGTATGTTTGAGTGAATCTGATAAGCCCGGCCCATTTAGTAATTCTTTATTTATTTTAAAGGGACAATAAGGTGAGTAAGTGGTTGCCACAACTGCTTCATAGATGTCCTGGGTTCGAGCCTCGGCTCCTGTGTGGAGTTTTATGTGTATTCCTCCATTTTTGCGGTTGTTTTCCAAGTATTGTACTCCGGTTTCACACTCCAAATACATGTTAGTTTTTGAAGACGCTAGAATTTCGAGTCAAGAATCTCCATTCTCCATCCTCAGCATTCTGCCATGTCAGCGCAATTCATTTCAAAGTTCTGTCTGGCACTGATGAGTATCTCTTGTTTCAGGAGTTTGTCGTGCAGAGGTGACCTGTTGAATTAAATTCTCCTCGGGGTCACTGAAGAGTTTGGGTCACCCCTGCTTCATGGTTCAACGTAGATTACAGTGCAGCAGCGCCATGATGTGGTTACAAAGGTTCATTGCAACAGAAAACTATAATCGTACAACATCCAGAAACAGACAGTACTTAACTGTGTGAGTAGAGTGGATTTTAATTCTCCAATTGAGTCTCCGTTTATTTTGTGTGTTTGGCAGATGTTAGCGTCCTATTCCTGAACAAACGACCAATGTCTGACTTGCTCACCACTGTCCACAACAACAATGCATTCAGTCACGCCGAACAATTGCTGACCCGTGTTTGTTTCAGTGAATGGCAAGAATAGAGTGCCAGAGCGAATGGCTCACTCTTGGGCACCCGGTGTGTGCGAGCGAAACGTTTGCATTAGCTAAAATAGGAGCATGGCAAATAAATCAATCTATGATTTCTCTGCCGAGACCCTGGATGGAGTGATGGTGCCGCTGGGCAACTTCCGCGGTAAGGTGCTTCTTGTCGTCAACGTTGCCACCTTCTGAGGGTCAACTATAGAGGAGGTAAATTCTGCACCAATCTTCCCAGCACCATTTGCCTATGGAGGGCCATTTGTCTTTTTACTTGTGGTGACCTTGATAGAAAACCTAATTTCAAAACCTTTGTCCATGATTTTTTTTTTATACTTTTTTTTCAAATGTTTTATGTGTTCTATTCTCTTCTGTTCAACTTTGTTCTTTAGTACCATCGACTGAATGCACTCATGGAAATGTTCGGTGACCTCAACTTCACCGTGCTGGCCTTCTCCTGCAACCAGTTTGGCCTTCAGTCCCCTGGTAAGTCGACTCATTTTATTGGATCCGTTTGTATCAGCTACGATTACGGGTCATTTTAGCCCTTATAATGTCCTCCTCACTAGCACATCTTTCTTTTATTTGTGCGGGGTTTTGTTTTCTTTTTAGAGGTGAATAATGAAACCTTAAACATCCTTAAGTACGTGAGACCTGGAGGGGGATTTGTGCCCAAGTTTCCCGTCTTTGGTAAGGTAGAGGTGAATGGAGTCAATGAGGAGCCGCTGTTCACTTACCTGAAGGTATATGAATAAATTGATTGTAAATTGGCAGCTTTTCTCATTTGTCATGTCATCTCACAGGAATCGTTGCCCTTTGTGAATCCTGTCATTGGCGACACAAAGAAGTTCTACTGGTCACCAATCACGGTCAATGATATCCGATGGAATTTTGAAAAGTTTCTAATCAATGCAGATGGCAGACCCTTCAGCAGGTAAAGTTATCAACCATCTTAATTTCAGAAACTTTAGGTCAAGGCCCCAAATGACTTTTTTGGTCCAATATAAATATATATTTTTTTAATAGACGATGTATTAGACACGGAATTTTCACAACAATGCGTTCACTTTTCCGCAGGTATGAACTTCACTGTCCCATTGACAAAGTTGAGAAGGACATCGTCGAGCTTCTGTAACCGACTCTTGTCAGTTGATGGTGGCAGTGTGATGATGGTCCCTCGGTAAAAGCACGTGTGCCCCTGAGCTGGACCTGATGAGGAAGAGGAACAGAACTCGGAGCAACAGTGCATTCACTCTGAGAGCAAATTCCTCTACGCCACCAATACAATTAATGCTATTAAATATGGCTGAATCAATGAAAAGTGATGCATTCTTTCTTTATTACTCAGCAAATAATGCAAGACAATTGATCCTGATGGATCCCAATTATTCATGTTGGAGGTTTGATATAGTTAAATGAAATTGTTAAAACAGGCTAATCATATATGTACTGTACTGTATACATACATACTGTACATACACATAATGTCAATACATATATGTATATAACAAATCAATAATCAAACAACAATGTGAACCCATATGACACCGAAGTACGCAAAAACTATAGTGAGCCTTAAATATCGTATTTTAACATAAACTTTAAAAAGTCAAACTGAACTTTGTCGTCCAATTAATTTTGTTTCTCATGGACACCCGTACTTCAGGCTCACGCATGCGCATTTTCTTCTGGCAATCTGCATTGAACAATAAACATGGCCGTCGTTGGCTTCCGACGGTGGGCTCGAGCTCTTTCGAAGGGGCGAGGGGCCGGGATTTCAGCTCTTTTTTCTGGAGCTAGGGCAGGTGAGTTTAGCGGGTGAATATAGTCATGTGTATTTGATGAGCGTTTTCAAATAAACGCGTTGTGTGCTCTGTTTGGAGACCCAAATTAACGTAACCTTGACATGCTAATTTTAGCTTGAGCTAAGTGTTTATCGTCATCTGACGGTGAGGAATGACACTTGCTGTGACCGTTCGTGTGTCTTCAATCGTATGCTCGTATGTGCAATGCATTTTATTTTTATTTCTTCAGCATCCGGTACCTCAAAGGCTGATCTTCCTGGCGCGTACCCCAGGACTCCAGAAGAGAGAGCTGCGGCAGCAAAGAAGTACAACATGAGGGTTGAGGACTACGAACCCTATCCAGACAAAGGAGAGGGGTAAGCTTGACTGTAATAATAATTTAAATTTGTTATATGTATTTTTAATGGTAGTATTTAACTTGCATACTTACTATACTGCCCTTGCAATTGGAAAAGGAAACCAATAACCAAGGCACTTCTTATTTGAAATTTTGACACCTTTCATGGGTCTGTTTCTTGCAGCTATGGTGATTATCCCAAACTTCCTGACCGATCTCAGCATGAGAGGGACCCCTGGTATCAATGGGACCACCCAGACCTGAGGAGGAATTGGGGCGAGCCGGTAAAAAGCAAAATAAATGATGAACAACATTTTGTCCCTGCATATTTTTGTCAGTTTAAAAAAAATATATGTATTTGTTCCTAGATACACTGGGATTTTGACATGTACATCAGGAACCGCGTGGATACATCTCCCACTCCTTTGTCCTGGAATAGCATGTGCAAACAGCTGTTTGGCTTCATTGGCTTCATGTTGTTCATGTTCTACCTTGGAGAGAAATTCCCTTGTTATCAGCCTGTTGTAAGTATAAACCACAGCCCTTAGACAATAAATGTTTTTGAAAGGAAATCGTATGCTCATATATGCAAAGAAAAATATTGAAAATAGTCACTTTTTTACAGTAATAAAATTCTATTCATCATCATACAATTAGACAATAACTGTATTGTTAGTATAATTGCCTAAGTCATTTTAAATTAATTGACACCTTATCAATTTTTTAAAACTGCTTGCTTAAACATAGTTTTTACTAAGTGTGTGTGTGTGTGTGTGTTCTCTCCAGTAATCCAAGTCACTCTGATGTGAATCGTAAAGCATGCATTAAAGAAACAGGACTCTTGTTTATTGTTTATTCTTGTTTTCTGAAAAGTCTAAAAATGCGTATGGCAATTATACTATTAGACTAACGGTGTAAGCTAATTGATGGTATTTTAAGTATATTTAATTCTGTTTCTATTTCTCGCTATTCCAGGCACCCAAACAATATCCCTACAACAACCTGTACTTGGAGAAAGGAGGAGATCCTAATAAAGAGCTGGAAGAAGTCAAGAACTATGAAATCTAAATGAATATCATCCTCTTCTCCATGTATATATATATTTCTGTCAAGAATAAAAACGTCTACCAGCCTTCACAATTAGTAGTGTCATTATTTTAACACGTTGTTAGTCATACTGGGATGATGAATATAGTAATATAATGTGGAGAAATTTATATTCAGGAGCGTAAATGTAGCTCCCAAATATTTGCGTTTCGGTTTACTGCATTTTAAAATGCTCCACTTTCGGCCACCGTAGCTGAGTGACAACACGGCAACACTCGGGTCGTACTCCGGCCGTCGGTGGCTAAACGATTAGCTCGGCTGCGGCCATCGTCCGCTCAGTGCTTGTGGGCTGTCCGGCTGGCATTCAGACTGTTGTAAGTGATAGTCGCGTGAATTATCAATGTATTTTGTTTGCTGTGTTTTCAGTTTTAGGGGCACGCATCGCTTATTTTTCGTGCGAAATTCAGCAACAAGGGTGTTGGCTGCTTAGCTTGACTTGTCGTTAGCCGCATAGCTGGCTTAGGTTTAGCGTGGGAAAATTGATTCGGCGACGTCCTTGGCTCGTATCAAAATTAACCACCGCGTTGTGCATTTGGTTGAACAATTCATTTTGAAATGTGTGTCGCTTGCTTCAGATAATGACGGCACTTATCAGCTACTACTCGTGTGCGAAGCTAATGCTAACCGCTAGCTTGGATTTATTCGGACTTCACCCAAACGAGGTTTTTATTAGCCGTGCGGCAAGGTGGCTTTACGCTACGTTTCCTGTTCACTGACTGAAAGGCGCTCACGAACACGACTTATGGCTTGCTTATCTTTTGCGGCTATTAAAACGACTCGCAAGTTTGTCCGCTCAAGAGTAGGCGTGAGTCGGATGAATCATGAAATTGTGGCTAAGTTCAGTAGCCACCAGCATAATGTGTTCGGATAAATGCGGAGTTTTTCCGTCATGGCATTTAAAAATCACATGAGGCCATGTTATTTGAGCAACACAAAAGTGGCCATTCGCATAAGACTCACTTATATAATTTTTTTTGTTTCCTGTATATCCTGTGTGATGTCTTCTATTTTCTCTGTTTAAACGTGTACAATCTGCAATATATATTTCTTTACAGCTAAGTCCGTATTTCTGCAGTGTGTTCAAAGGTAAAGGAAGATGAGGCTGAAGGAAATCCAGAGGACCGCCCAGCAGGCATGGAGTCCAGCCGGACACCATCCCATCTGCTTGGCGTTAGGTACTCGAACAGTCTTTAAGAATAAGTGACTAGATTGTCTGTACTGTGTTTGTTAACTGGGCATGTTGTGATTTCTATTCAACAGGCACATCGGCCCAGCAGCTTGACGCCTCGTTCAACACAACGGCGGCTCTAGAGATATTTGAACTGGATTTTGCAGACCCCTCTTTAGACATGAAGCTGAGAGGGTCACTTTGCACCACCAACAGGTGAACTGTAATAACAGTAAACCTTTATTTCTGGAGGAATATGTCCTAAGTTAAAATATTCGTGACAGTACAACTCTCCACAGATTGCACAGTCTGGTGTGGGTTAACTTTGGGATGGGTGAGGATGCCACGGGAGGGAGGCTGGTCGCAGGCAGCGAGAATGGCGCACTAACAGTTTATAACCCAGAGGCGATTGTGAACTCCGGGGCTGAAGCTGTAGTGGGACAGTGCGACAAGCACACAGGACCCGTGCGAGCACTTGACTTCAACCCTTTCCAGGTGTGTTTTGCCACCAAATACAGCAATGCGTGTCCCGAAAAAAGGACTTTTGATGTTACTCTATGAACATAATGTTCCTTCTGTTATCCCACAGAGCAATCTCCTTGCATCTGGAGCGAATGATTCCGAGATATATATTTGGGATCTCAACAACTTCAGCAGTCCGATGACACCAGGAGCAAAAGCGCAGGTGAAAACATTTTTGCAAGTATTTAAATGAATTGAAACATTTTAAAAGAATGCCCTCATTTTTACTGACTCCACCATTTTACTATTTGACTCAGGGTCATAAGCAAGGTCCAAATGAAGCAACATTTACTGTTATGCTGCACATAAACTTTGCTTACTGGAAGCCCATGCCCATGTAACCTCTTCTTCACTTTCCAGCCTGCGGAGGACATCAGTGTGGTGTCTTGGAACCGGCAAGTGCAGCACATCCTGGCCTCGGCCAACCCCAGCGGCAAAGCCGTCGTGTGGGACCTGAGGAAGAATGAGCCCATCATCAAGATCAGCGACCACAGCAACCGGGTTTGTAGGCCCTTTGGGTTTGAAAGCATGGCGCAGAGAAACACTTCAAAATTGAAAAGTTGTCGCGTGTCCAGATGCATTGTTCCGGGATGGTGTGGCACCCCGAGGTGGCCACTCAGTTGGTGCTGGCCTCCGAGGACGACCGCCTACCCGTCATCCAGATGTGGGACCTCCGTTTTGCCACGTCTCCTCTTAAAGTGTTTGAGAATCACACGCGGTCAGCCTAAAATAGATCAATTATTTAGTTATTTGTTTATTTATTCAAAAGACTAAATGCATCCTTGCGATCGTCTTCCTAAAGGGGGATTTTGTCAGTCTCCTGGAGTCAGGCTGACTCTGAGCTCTTACTGAGCAGCGCCAAAGACAACCGCATCCTGTGCTGGAATCCAAACACTGCAGAGGTATCGCAATATTTTCCCGCCTTGTTAATTAGGATAAATGGAATTATTATTGTTATTTTTTTAATAGGTCATCTACGAGCTTCCCACGACAAACCAGTGGTGTTTCGACGTCCAGTGGTGTCCCAGGAATCCTGCTCTGCTCTCAGCGGCCTCGTTTGATGGCAAAATCACAGTTTACTCAGTGATGGGCGGAAGCTTAAAGGCTCAGCAGCAAAGTACTGCTGATAAGGTAGAAGGCTCCACCAGAGAAAATGTGCCATGCTATATTATCAGAAACCTCAAGAAATTGTGGGGAAGAATAGCATAGCATCCCTCCTTTTCACATTTTTTTTCCTCTTTCCCAGATATCATCCTCATTTGATACAATGGATCCCTTCGGCACAGGGCAGGTACTCCCTCCCCTACAGGTTCCTCAGCCTACAGTGCAGGACACCATAGTTCCCCCTCTGAAGAAGCCACCCAAGTGGGTGCGCAGGCCGGTGGGAGCTTCCTTTGCCGTAAGTGGAAAAACTCCCCGAGTGGAAAGTTGCGTGTCATTGTCACTCCTGAGTCATGGTTTGTTTCACATCAGTTTGGCGGCAAGCTGATCACGTTTGAGAATCCCAAGATGGCGCCCGTGCAGAGCCCTCAGCCCATCCCCATGCAGGTGTTTGTCAGCCAGGTCACCACGGAGACGGAGTTCCTGCAGCGCTCCAGAGAGCTGCAGGTGGCACTGCAGTCTGGTTCCTTCAACAGCTACTGCCAGGCCAAAATCCAGAGCGCGAAGTCAGAGGCTGAGCAGGACATATGGAAGTTCCTTCTGGTAGGGCGTGCATGTTCTCAGGATGTGGAGACATCACTCATATGTTACTTTTTTGAAGTTTTACTCATTAGCGTGTTGGCGTGTTTTGACAGGTGAATTTTGAAGATGAGGCGCGCATCAAATTTCTGCGGCTTTTGGGTTTCAGCAAAGATGAACTGGAGAAAAAGGTATTATGAGACATGCTGCCGTATACAGTGCATGGAAATTATTAAGAGTTTTTGTCCTGCCTTATTCCAAACTGGAATTATATTTTTAAAAATCCTCATAATTCTAAACACAACACACAGCAATGATGGAGGCCAGTATTTATACTACATAATACCACAACACAGTTAATAAGAATGCACACTACTTTTATATCCAACAGATTTCTAAATGCTTGGGGAAGAGTTTTCAGCCCAATGGACACGCCGTGGATGCTGAGGACCTGGCTAAAAAGATGCTGCAGCTCTCCACCGAGGTCTGTAACACATTCGATGGAACCTCCAAAAATTCTGAATAATTCTTTAGACTTGAACCACAGAGTAATAAAACTCCCTTCTTTTGTTTTCGCCATTCCTGTTTTGTCCTCAGCGGTCTGAAGAAGCCGATAGCGAAGTCAGGACATCAGGCTCCGTTTCACCCGCTGACTTTTTCAGCCAGAATAGGAACGAAATCCCCAACTTTCAGATCCCCGTTTCATGCGGTAAGCCCAAGCAAATCTTGTGACCGCAGCAATTGAGCGCCGCGTGGCTGACGAAGAACGTTCTTCATTAGATACAGACGGTTTGATAAGCCAGGCGCTGCTGGTGGGCAACTTTGAGGGCGCAGTGGATTTGTGCTTGAGCGACGGCCGCTACGCCGAAGCCATCCTGCTATCCATCAGTGGTGGGGAGGAGCTGCTCAAGAAGACCCAGCAAAAGTACCTGAGCAAGCAGAAGAACAGCATCTCCATGGTGAGGCATTGTCAGATTTTTCTTTCTTAAAATATGTCGCTGAAAAAAAAAGAAGAGGGGCAAGTTTTAATAAAAGTATTACTTTTCTGTAGCTTATATCGTCAGTGGTGACGCAAAACTGGAGAGACATTGTGCAAAGCTGTGAGCTGGACAACTGGAAGGAGGCGCTCGCCGCTCTCCTCACCTACGCTCACCCCGAAGAATTTGCCCAGCTGTGCGGTAATATTACGCAACTTTCACAAGAAGAGCGTCTTCTTGCGTTCGAGACGTTGCGTAATACTGTATGTCGGGCTAGATATCCTGGGAGGCCGCTTGGAGCGAGGAGGGCTGGAGAAACGCTGCCTGCAGGCGTGCTTGTGTTACATCTGCTCCGGAAACATTGAGAGGCTTGTGGAGTGTTGGGCCTTGCACAGGGACTGTTCATCTCCTCTTGGCCTGGAGGTAAAGAAAAAAATGTTTGTTCAAGGGTCTGAACGGATGTAGAAGGGGGGAAAAATGCTTAATGTCATTCAAACTCTGAAAACAAATTTTAGTTCATTTAATTAAAAATATTATTTGCATATCTAGTCAATGCTTTGTTAGCATCTCAAATAAAACGTTACAATTCCCATTTTGTCTTATTTTTCTCAGGACCTGGTGGAGAAAGTGATGATGCTGCGCAAGTCTATCGAACGCCTGCGCAACAGCGAGGTGGCAGTGCAGAGCCCCGTACTGGCCGAAAAGCTGACGTGCTACGCCGGCATCCTGGCTGCAGAGGGCAGCCTGGCCACTGCCATGGCCTACCTGCCTGACAATTCCAATCAAGTGAGGTTTTGTTCTCATTCCCACATTAAGTAAAAATCGACTTGGTTTCTGATTTGAGTGTGTCTTGTCTCCTCAGCCTGGACTCACCATGATGAGAAACAGACTGTTCCATGCTCAGGGAGAGGCTGCCAGCCCGCAGCATCTTCCAAGCACAGCCAAGCCCATTGCTGCGCCTCGCGCTCCGACACAGAAAGCACAAATCATGGTATGGATTTGCTCCATCACTGTCACGCTTCATCATTTGCTTCCCCGCAACATATGCCTCTTCAGGGTAGATGGCACTACATGAAGTATTGTTCTCTTTCTCAAACTAAGGATCAGTACCAAGCCCCTCCTGCCGCTCATCACCAGCACCAGCAGCGGCAGCCTCCCATGCCGACATCAGCTCTATTTCAGCCTCAAGTTGCTCCTAGTAGTTCTGGCCCAGGCTTGCCCCCTTCTTCTCATGGGCTGCCGCCTCCAACCATGAGGCCTCCGTACCCGCAGCATCCAACTCCAGGTACGGCCAGAGGTTGATTCGTCTGTCACATCTTGAATTTGATATGTTTGAATTCATTTGTGTCTTCAAGGTTTTGTTCCTCATCAGCCATTCCAGCCATCCCCCATGAGCGGACCCGCGGCCTTCTCTCCTACAGGCCCCACTATGCCAGCCCCTAACTTGTCAGGACCTCCGCTGCAACACTCTTCGTCGGCCCAAGGGGGCCTCCCCCCCATGCCCAGCCCCGGTATTCCACCGACGAGCTTCATGCCATCTACCTCCTTGCCGTCAGGCCCCATGCCATCTAGCTCCCAGCCCGGAGCCCCCGTCCCCATGTACCCTGGCGGGCTCCACAGCCAGGGGCCTCGGCCCCCCATGGCAACTGGCCCCTATGCCCCGCTTGGATCAGGTTACCCACAAGGGGGCCCAGGAGCTCCAGCTGCAAAGCCCTTTGCGTCTTCAGCTGTCGCTCCTCCTCCTGCAGGTTGGTGCCACCTCTTTTTCTATCTCTCTGTTTAGCTTCCGTCTTTCTCTTCTCTCACATCTTCTGATATCATGTGTGCATCATTAGAGATGGTTACGTTACACTCAGCTGTCCTCATGTGACTTGCAGGATTCTTTCCTTGGCTGAATACCCAGTCTGACTCTCAAGGTGACAGTGTTAGCAATAAGAGTTCAATGAAAGCCAGAAAAATAGAAACGCATCTGAAAATTTGCTAAAATTTATTTTTCTTGACTTTGGCATTGAATTGAAAGCTCTATTTTTCTGGACACATATCGTATGTTTGCCGCCTCTTGCTTTTTGCTGCTGGAATATTGCAACAATGCGACCTTATCGTGTGAATTCAAACATTCTAAAGCATCTGCTTGATTGCTCTTGGGTGATTATCAAGCATTTGGACAAACGGGTCTTGCCAGCTTAATTGTTTCTTTATTGTTTGTAATTTCCTTTCACTGTATTTAACAAATTATTCTTTAGCTCAACATACAAATTGTCATTGTTATCTCTGGTTTAGTGTCCCAAGAAGGCTGGAATGATCCACCAGCGGTACGAAGTGGACCCAGAAAGAAGAAGGTACACTTAGTTTGTCTCAAAAGCCTCGTTTTGCACAGAAATCCCAAATATTGTTGCATCAGATCATTCGCAGGAAATAGTTCAGCTATGCCTGTTCCACAGAAGTCACCAAAGAGAAGATGTTGCTTTATTCGTGTGCAGTTTGAAACAGTGCAACGAAGCTTGCTGAAATCATAGATAATTAGATGTCTTCTGGGCTAGCGTCTGTTGTAATGTCTCAAACCATGTTGGGGCGGGGGGGGGGGGGGCTGTCCAGTGTTAACTTTTACACCACTAACACACAGATGAAAAATTCCAAATGGACATTACGAGCTTAATAGTTACATGTGTGAAACAGGTTCCTGATAACTACACTCCACCCGCCCCCATCACCGCACCAGTGATGGGTTTCCCAGTGGAGGCCCCTCAGCAGCATAACAACACCCAGGTGCCCCCGGGAGCCCCCCAGGAGCCCAACATGCAGGTCAGTGTCTTGACAAAGTGCCCTGCAGCATATCACAAGCAACCACGCAGATTCCACCTCATCCTGCGTTTGCATCGACCCTCAGCTCCTCCAGCAGCTCCCGGCAGAGCGGGTGGAGCAGAAGGAGATCCCCGCCGAGCACATGGTGCTCAAATCCACCTTCGACAGTCTAGTGCAGCGCTGCCAGCTTGCAGCAGGAGACCCGGTGAGTCCACAAAATTATCCTGACATAACTCACTCGGTCGACCACACCCCTTAAAGGATACATCCACCACATGAATACAACTATGGACAGTAACTACACTTTTGCTTTTCTTATAGTGTAAGTGTAGTAAATAGTTCTTCTTTTGTGTGTGTGGGATGGGGGGGTGTTAATTCATTCCAGTGGGTGGGATTATTTAATGCTTAAGTTAATTGAGTCATTTGAATGCATAAGCCCATAAATTAAGCTGCCATTGTATTTATTCAATTCCTTTTTTGGCAGCAAACCAAAAGGAAGCTCGATGACGCAGCCAAGCGTTTGGGATGCCTGTATGACAAGCTGAGGGAGCAGTCGGTAAGGAATTGTTCAATGCCGTGTTGTCCACTATCATTTTACAAAATTGGCTTTGTCCTAATTAGTGATAAGCCCGCATTAACCGAGAACCAATATGAAATCTTGCCACTTGTGGAGCAATGCTTACGTTGAATTGTATTTGGGGGCAGCAACCATCATGCTGTGGCATTAAGGTTTACCAGAAATCAAAAACATGGATGAAGATATCCATTTAAAAGTGAGGTTTGCAAACATTTTCAACACTGATAACACAAAAAAAATGCAAAACTGAAAATACCTCTCCCATGTTTTCAGTCACATGTTGACATGTCTTTCTCAAAAACAATATTTCATAGGCAGTTCTGTTTTCTGAGCCTCAGACCCATGTTTGGATTTCATCCTATCCTAACATACTACAACCCGATTCTATATTGTTATTTAGAATCGGGTTGTAGTATGTATGTAAATGTTAAAATGAAATTGATTTTATGATGACAAGCATTGAAAGAATATTCACTTAACCTTCAACCCACGGGATATTTTTGACACCGTCGGCCATGTCGCCACTTGACTTCCCATTTCATCAACGGGACTTTCGTCATCGTCGGTCATCTTCTTGCGCTCTTAACGGACGGCACCGCTTGTCTTGTGCATCGGCGCCCTCTCCTCAGCTCTCGCCCAACATACTGAACGGCCTGCACGAGATCGGCCGCTGCGTGGCCAGCCAGCACTACCAGCGCGGCCTGGAGGTCCACACCATGGTGGTGAGCAGCAGCAACTTCAGCGAGATCTCTGCCTTCATGCCCATCCTCAAAGTAGTCATGACCATCGCCAACAAACTGGGCGTTTGAGTCGCATGCCCACGCCTCAGTGTTAAACAAAACAAAAAAATCATATTTATTTCCTTACGTGAGCGGATGATGGTCTTCGTCGCGTCAAGAGGTGGGTTAGATGAATGTATCCTGAAACTTGTGGCGGAACAAACGATGTACAAAGCAAAACATTTGTGTGCTTAAGTGCGATTTTGTTGTTGGCAGACGGTTTTATAATCAGCCAGGCTCGGCGGGACATGAATGAAACAAAAACCATGTTAGAAATTCGTTAACAGTGTGCCGATCCGTTCGTGAATTGTGCCATCATTTTTTCCGCCCCATTCGGTCTGTTATTTAGTCGTGTATGAATGATCAGCAAATTCATTTCATTCGACATTGCTACTTTGATTGCCACCTGGCTGTGTCTTCTACTTTACTTTTACTTGTACAGTAGATGGCATAGTTGGAAAGTAATGTATATTCTGGTGGGATCGTGTGCCGTGTCATGAAAGGAAAAGGCAGTAAAGTGCCTCCGTGTGTGTGTGTGTACGTGCTCAATTTTTTTTTTTGGTTGCACAAATGTTTATACAGTACACTCCATTTCGTGTATTTAACCTGTGTAAGATTTTTTTCCCCCCCTTTTCAAATAAAAACGTACCTTCCATTTCAAGGCTCACTGCTCTTCAATCCCGCACCAAAATGAGTAATTTTTTTATATACAATTGTGTATATATATATATATTATATATGTATATGTATATATAATAACATTATATATACAGGTATGCTTTGCCAATACCATTTCTATAAGCAAATTTTAAAAATATAAACAATTGCTCTATTTTAAGTACTTTATTCAGTGAAAATGTTTAAAACCACAAAATATGTTGACTATATTTTTTACAAAGTACTCTACAGTATACCTAATATATATATATAATTGAATTACGTCTGTTTTATGATTAAAAACTAAGCGTGAAAAACACTAAATTGTATTTGTGTCACAAAAAAAACGTAGCCATGTCACAAGGAAATATCAATATTTAAATGTTTAAAATGTTATTTTGAAAGCCAAATATGTTGACATTAAAAATTTATCTGTGAAAATCATTCGGACTCGTGATTAAAGAGGATGATTTTTAATTTATATTTTTATAATGGCTATGTAGTAAAAATGTGGCACGTCATATTCTGTTTGCATCATCCAGTCACTTGTTAACGTGAACTGTATTTTTAATTTTATATATATTATTTTTTGGGTACACATTTTGAATGTGTGATGGATGCATGAGTAGTAATCATTGTATTTTGCACTTATGAAAGGTAGTAAGTTGTCTTGGATCCCTTTTCCTCCCATTTCCCACATCCATTGAAAACATTCCAAGGCATCACCTGCAGGACTGCAGAGTGTGCCGCCTTTGAGGACTTGTTGCGTAACAGTCATCGTGCATTTCATGCACGTTGACACAAAGCTGCCCCGCCGCCATTGGTGAGAGGGTGATCAGAAGTCAGGAACTAATTGCTGATTGGCTACTTGGCAGTCAGACGCTAGGAGCAACGCTTGTCAGTGTGTGTTCATTTTTTGGGAAGGTTGAACTGCAATAACCTCCAGTCATGCAAGCACCGTGGTGGCTTGTGGTAAGTTAATATTGTGTCAGTGTGTGTTCATTTTTTGGGAAGGTTGAACTGCAGTAACCTCCAGTCATGCAAGCACGGTGGTGGCTTGTGCCGAGTTAATATTGTGTTCATTTTTTGGGAAAGTTGAACTGCAGTAACCTCCAGTTATGCCAGCACGGTGGTGGCTTGTGCTGAGTTAATATTGCCACACGGAGCAGCAGCCTGAGTCATGGTTCTCTTCTTGGGCTGCAAGCACTGAACTGTAACCCCAGTATATTTGAACGATGACCTCAATGCAAATCTTTGATTAGTGAGGAAAGTGTCAGTTTTAATACAAACTCCCACATCTGGGATGAGCTTGAACATGACCAAGTCATGTAATGGTTGTAGTAATTTTCCCCTAAAAGCCACCCCTGCGCTGAAATGTGACACAAGGACTGCATTCATTCATCTATCGGGGTTGATGTCATAAAGTTCCTTGTGCCCGCCTGCATGCCGGTAGGCCTTCCTCGTCCTATGTAAATCCATCAATGCCATTTTTAGACTTATTCGGTCATAAGTACACTTTGTGTCATATTTTTATACAGTGGTGCCGGACGTCGGCAAAATTCCTGAGGGACACACAAAACAAGAATGACACGTGTCTTGAAAATATTGTGAACTTTATTTCCGAACTGAGCAGTTTGACAAAACAATTCAAGACTT
This sequence comes from Hippocampus zosterae, assembly GCF_025434085.1. NCBI lineage: Eukaryota > Metazoa > Chordata > Actinopteri > Syngnathiformes > Syngnathidae > Hippocampus > Hippocampus zosterae. Next base: position 4,044,452 of record NC_067457.1, read on the forward strand.
CAATCTTTTTGCGATCCCTCGTCGCTTTTGGAGCGACCTTAATTTGGGGGTAGCTGTATGACGCCGCCAACCTGTTGGCACATTCGTTGGGAGAGACGTGGAGGGCCGAATTTTGTACGTGATATTTGATATCAAAGTACCCCAATGTTATTTAAGTTTTAATTCCAATGCCAACTATGCCCCTGTAAACATGGACCTCGTTTTCATTTTAGTGTATTTTTGTTGGGACAGAACGGGTGACCATCAGGAATGAATTCAAGTCATAAGGCATTTGGTAGTTTCCTGACGTTGTTTTCAAAGGTGGATCGGGGGCGGACAAACTCAACGGGTGCTCCAATTCCAGCTAGAAGATACGAAATGGGTTTTGAAGGCTTGCGGTTCTTATGTGAGCGATGCAATTTCACCAAAAAAGAACTCAACAATAAATACATAAATAAGTTCGTATAAGTATTTTGTAAAACCCGACACTCAAAAGGGGGTTTGAGGTTCACGCCGCTTGGCAACAAAGCATGTACCATCATCATCATCATGCATGGATGGCCGCATGGTCACATGACCCGGCTGCTACATGGAACGGTGGAGATGTTGCATAAAATGTCGCGAGTGGAAACAAAGCCACGAGAATTCCCAAAAACATCCACAAAGCGCATTGAAAAAGAAAAAAATAATGGCACTAGATAAACGGCTTTATCGTTAAATATCACGACAAAAGGAACCATTTTCTACGCGTTTGGTTTTAGTTTTGAAAGTTTGGATTGTCTTTTTTTTTTTTCAACCAAACGCTTACAAGCTTTATTAATTGTGTAGGATAATGTGACTACTTTAGCGAACTTTGAAAACACAGCAAAGATTTTTTTTCCTCAAATGAATTCACTTCAAATCCCAAACACTTTTGCCAAAGACCTAAGCCCAATTGAACGTTAGAAGGCCGGGAGCTTAGCTAAAACGTGTTTATTATAAATCGGCTTCACAAATTTGAGTTACAGCTACGAAATACCACAAAAACAAGCAAAAATTTGGTCGCGTCCACCCCCCTCCCTCCCGTGAAGCCGATTTAAGACTCCACGTGGTGGATGAAGAGATGAAACGCCATCCAAAAAAAAAGACTTGTGGAGGTTTTTATTTTCTGTTTCAAGCTTGGCGGGGTCTGGGCGCGTCTTCTTATTTTTTTTTAGCCACTGCGGTAGCTGCCGTCGCCCGTCCGCTGCACTCGCGCCAACACCATCTCGTGGGACACTCGCTTGCGGTCCTTGGCGAGGCCCAGGAAGCACATCAGGTCGATGAAGCAGGTGGTCAGGTTGAACTTGCAGCCGAACTCGCTGGTGGCGTAGTCGTAGGGGAACGTGTGGTGGTAGTTGTGGAATCCTTCGCCTGGACCAAAATACATCGGGGCACTTTATTACAACAGGGCAGTGTTCGGAATGGAAAAATTATAATAACCATGATTCTTTAGATTTACAAGGCGATGCTTGTTTCCTGTTTGCCTGTCAACAGGATTTTACATTGGCTTTAGCACTGTGCATGTTTTTTAAAACAAGGCAAATTTCAATTGCCCAGCTGCAGCACACCGGAAATCATTTGGAAAATCGTTCGCTACTATGCCTGCTTGCGTTGTGTCATACCTATGGCGCTAAACGTGACAAACTTGTTCTCCCGGGGGTTGATGCCCTCGTCGTACGGCCGGTTGCCCCACATGTGCGCGGCGCTGTTGACCAGCCAGGTGGCGTTGAGCACCAGTGTGTAGCGCAGTAGCGCCGGCACAAAGTAGGCCACCCACAGGGACTCGCCCCAAAAGTACCAAGGCACGAACATTGGCACGAAGAAGCACATGAGCAGCACCGACAACTTGTAGTGTCTGTTAGGAGGAAAAAGACGGAAATTAATGTATATTTCCTTATGTCGAAGGGCAGCATCGCTGTTGTCATTGTGTGTTAATGCCTGCATGCTTGAATTACCTTGTGAAACCAGACTGGCAGCATGTAGCCTCGGCTCTATATTGTTAATGCACCTCTTTATGAAAGCACCGTACACATGTGCTCAGGCCACACATAGTAATCCATACTGATTGTTCTGCTTCGTACCATTAAAAAAAAAAAAAAGCAAAAGTGTACTCACTTCCTCTGAAACATGACCACCTTGTCAGCCAGCAAGTCGTGAAGCTCCAGCTTGCGTCCCTTCTCGATAACGTCGGGATGTTTGCGCACGAGCAGCCAGCCAATGTGGGCAAAGAAGAAGCCGCGCACGGCGTTGTGCGGGTCGGCGTCCGTCTCAGAGTACTTGTGGTGGACCCTGTGGTCGCGGGCCCACTCGTAGATGTCGTTCTGCACGGGCAAGGGTGCAAATGTTTTAGAATAAATGGCCAAAGTCTGACAGTAGTACCGGTATGTTTTTTTTTTTTTTTGGTACCTGAAAGGACATGGAGTTGGCCACGGCCAGGAAGATCTTTAAAGGTAGAGTGGCCTTGTAGGATCTGTGACTCCACAGGCGGTGAGCGCCTGCCGTCACTCCTAAAGCACTTATCAAAAAGCAAAGTGCGGCTGCAAAGAGACAAAACGCACATCAGCATGCAATCCCGAATGCTCTCCAGCTTCTTGACATGACATTATATATATTTTTTTTTAATCGTTAGCAAGCTGCGGAGTCAATTCTAAAATTTTTAGGGGCGTGGCAAATATTCCCCTTTAGTGTTCACTGTGGCGTTCTTTATTTCAAGGCCGAACCGTGTTTCGCATTCAACTGAATAAGCGGCGAGTCAAGGCATGTCACACAGTCGTGTGAACTGAGTCATAAAGTTGCACATGATCACTGACTGACCGCATTGCGTTTGTTTTATTCACGTTTCACACGGGGGAAATGCAACGTGCAGGTTCGCACTGAGCTGGGCTCAAAATCCATTTTGTCTGTTATCGGAGTTTGTTTGCCATGACTTCAATTTTTTTATTTTAAGCTAAGTCTTCTCTAGTTCAAAGTGCGTCCCGACTGTCGTATACTGCTTGCGATTTGGTCCCTATATATTCGGCAACGGGATGATGTCATCGTTCATCAAAGACTTTTAAGAGCTCCTTTGCAGTTGACACTGGAGCAAAGTTCACCAACCCTCCCCTCAAAAGCGTCAGATGCCACAAAAACTGACTTGGTGGTGTCCCTTTGTTCATGGTTATGATAACCACAGGAATAAGTTTAATTCCATGATCCACTATTTCCTGCAGGGAGAATATTTTGAAACTCGAAAAAATGGGACCAACATCCAACTTACACCCTCCCATAGAATAGCCTTTAATGGTATATATTAATATGTAATTGTGAAATGTTACTTTCTTTCATTCAAGTGTGGGTCTAGTTTCTATTATTTCCCACGTATGACCTAACTGACAACGTTTTCCAACAGGAAAATCATATGAAAGCAACGAGACTTGATTACGCCCTCCTTGCTTGTCATCAAAAAGAAATTAATGTTTCACAAAGGCCATTTTGATCCCCACATTATATTTCTAAGCTTTCCTTTGGTGACTGCTTTCTGCTCTTGTTTGACATTTAAGTTTAAATATGTTTGGACTTAACTTGTACGGCCACAGTTTGACCAGGGAACATTAATCCCAAATTTCCTTCTGATACTGTTTAAAGTGTTTCAACTGTGCCAGTATTTGCAAACTGGATTGAAACTCCACAACAAATGGGACCAGCATCCACCTTTCACGGTTCCACTGAACCTCAAAGCATCCAGACTGTGATTTCAATAATTGATCCATCCATCCATTTTCTAATCCACTTCTCCTCAGAAGTGTCGCAGGCGTGCTGGAGCCTACCGCAGCAGTATTTGGGTGGTAGCCGGGGGACACCCTGAACTGATTGTCAGCCAATTGCAGGGCACACATAGACAAACGACCATCTGTGCTCAAACTCACACCCAGGGACAATTTAGAATGCCCAATCAAACTGCCATGCATGTTTTTGGAATGTGGGGGGCGGAGTACCCAGAGAAAACCCAGGAAGGCCGGAATCGAACCCCGCACCTCTGCACAGTTGCCCGGCGTGCTGCCTAAATCATTTATACCAACCCATATTATGACGTTTGACAGACATTCCCAAATCATGCACTTTGCTACCATTAAACCAAGTGTACGGTAATCGCTTGTCTGTGGCATGCCGTTTTGAGGAATGGATAAAAAAAACATTACTGTGAGTGAACAAACAGGAGGATAGAAGGCGCGACAGGAGTGCACTTACACCACAACAGCGTGGCGAGCGAGGCGCTGGGGACGAGGAGCACGCCGTACAGGGCACCTATATGCAACAGGGTCATGAGGATAACGTTCCTCCACACGACGATCCTCGGCGGCTTGGGGCCTTGCTTCTCCTCGTATGTGTGGTCGAACACGTCTTCCCTGCAGGGGGCCTCCATCGGAGAGTCGCTGCTGGATGCGGGCTGTTGTTGTTGTTTCTGTTTTGGCTCCTCCGCTTCCGTCATCGCGGTTGGTGTCTGTCAGGTTTGGCTGGATAAATGCTCTTCGGCCACCACGGAAAAATGCTAAACGAAGATAACAGTTAGAACGGTTGCTAGTCCAATGGAGGGGGGGAAAGGCGACAGATACGGTGATGCTCAGACCACTCGCAATCGTTGCGTAACGTCGATATGACAGACTCCTTGAAAATAAGGGAGACCGCGGGGAGCTGAAGATAACTTTAACAACTCACCGAAGGCGGGATTAAAGACGCCTTTGACGCTGTGATAGCCAGCCGTTCGTCTTGCTTTAACAGAAAATAAAAGACAAGAGAAAAAGCTGTGTCGCATCAAAACCAAAAAGGGATGGGGAAGCGCGAGGTGCTTCTGCGGCTCCGCGGCCAATCGGCGTGCAGCTCCCTGCTCACTTGCCGCTCTCTGATTGGCTGCCGGGCCATCTGCTGTTCGACACCTCTTCTTCGCTTTCCATCCAGATGTGTGATTATTAGAATCATGTAATAGCCCCCCCACCACCACCACCACATACACACACGCACACACACACACACACACACACCCTTCCCAATCACACTGTCACACGCGGACCAAATGCTCCACACCAACAGGCACGCGCGCTTGGGATGAAAAGTGTGACGTCACAAGCACCAGAACATTTAAATTAGGAACGCCTGCAACAGTACGTAAACCCCCGTGCATAACGACGTACAAGTTTGGTATACCGGCACGATCCAATCAGCTTTGAAATCAAATTGGAATATTTTTCTTTTTGATTATTAATTTTATCATGGTGTTGATTTTGTTAGTTGTATTAATTTGTACTCATTTTTGTATTATTTTCATTTTTTACTGTTTTACATTTTTCAATTTGATCTTTTCATTGTATTCAAATTTTATTATTTGTTGTTTTATGTTTGGAGTTACTTGTGAGGATTTTTGTTTTGATGTGCATTCTTCATTTTATGTTATATTGTTTGATTTAATTGAACTTGAACTGAACATTCGGCAAGCCTCCTCGCTGCCCATCTTTAAAGCCCTCCTCAAAACTCACTTGTATTCTTTGGCGTTCGACTCAGCATGACTTAGATTTGTTCTTGATTTTACTGCTTGGTGCTTTCTACCGCCTTTATTACCGATTCGTCTTACTGTTTATTGTGTATGTTAAATCGCTCCATGTACAGCACTTTGTATTTAGCGATGGCTGTTTGAAGGTGCTCTATAAATACTGTTGACTTGACCTGAATATTGATTTCACCCTTGCATTTTTTTCTTGTGTTATTTGTTTGTTGTTGTTGGCACGTCTCAAATCAAGTTTGGGGTCCAAATCCTGGCTCCAACCTTTCTGTGTGGACTTTGCTTGTTCTCCCTGTGCTTGTGTGTGTTTTCTCCAGGTATCCTGGCTTCATTGGAGGGAGCCAGTCCAGCGTTTACCCTGGCTCTTACCCAAAGTCAGCTGGAGTGGGTATTTTTTACAATGGATTTTTATGTTAATTCTTGTTATTCATCTTAGTGTATCTTGTATTTGTATTTACACCACTCACAAAAAGGAATATTGGCCTTACAGATTAAATTGAAGTGTATTATAACATACCGATTTACACATTATAACAGTTGACCGTCTCAAAACTTTTGAATGCAAATATTCAAACAGTCAGTGTTTCAGTGCTTTTTCTATGACTATACTACAGAGGAACTGAACAGCAAAATTCACAACAGGTGTTTGAACCATGAATTGCACAGTAAATTTGCAAGGACGTCCATTTTAATGCCTATTTTGTGTGTGTGACTCTTCCCCTCTTATCTATATTGCAATCTGCTGATGACACACTAACACTAAGCCAGTGACTCCCAACCCGTGGGCTATGGCAGTAGCAGATTAGTTGAGCATGGGAGAATAATAAGGTGTGCTGCAAAAAAAGTATCCAATTCCACTTAACTGTTTGAAAAATATTTACTACAACTAATGTATATTGCTTTAAATATGTAGCAATGTATAGTGACAGGCAGAACAAATACATGCTCTTGTTGCATGAAGTTCAATTAACCTGTGTGTTCATTTTTTATTAAATTGTTGTGAGGTCTTGGGGGTTAATGTAAAATATGTGCTTTGGTTCAATAAAGGTTGGATACTGTAATCTAAATTCAGTGACTACTTCCCACAAAGGGCAGCTGTTTAAATGCCGATTCTAACTGAACCAGGAAATGTAATTGATTTATACTACTCAAATGCCTGTTGTGAATTGTGTTGTTCAACTTCTTACTAGAGGGAAGCAACGTGTGCAAAAACTATGGCATCAATGTACACTTTTGTATCCCAAATTTTAGAGGTCGAATTAATTGAATTGAATTGAATACAACTTTGTCAAATGCACTGTACCACAGTTCATGCGTTACGGTTACAGTGCGTTTTATATTCTTCCTGAAAATTCACCCATACAAATATCCTTACATTTTTCTGAGTCGTGTAAATAGAAATATGATCAAATGAATAAATCAATTCCAAGAAAAATACATTTAAAACCCACAAATAAACACCTACGCAATTCTGCAATAAAATAAAACAACCACGGTAAAAATAAAAGGAACTCTCACGATACCGTGTCTTTGAATATATGGTTGAAATTATGAAGGATTACTAGGGCCACATTTTATTTTATTTTATTTATTTTCATGTTTGCAAGCAGTGTTAATATGAGACATCTTTGACCTACATTTTTTGTTTTTAACGATTTGTCTCCCTCTAGTGGACGACATAACCCACTACACTATTGGTAACCCCTTGCTCACGGTGCTAACCTATTTCTTGAAGTCTCCAGCTATGTACAAAATGAAAAAGGTGGTTAAAAAATACATCCACGACCTTGCGTTTGCCGACGTCACCCTGCGCATGACGCCATCGCACCTCTTTATCGACTTCCGGTCCTGCCGCTAACCTACCGAGGTCCATCACCATGGAGGTGAACCGGGATGAGGCGGAGCGGTGCATCGACATCGCCGCCGCGGCGCTGGGCAGCGAGCAGCCGGACAAGGCGAGGAGGTTCCTGGAGAAGGCCCAGAGGCTCTTCCCCACCGAGAAGGCGAGGGGTGAGTCGGACCTACAAGCACTTGAACGCATCACCTGCTTTTTGCATGGATGTCTATGTGCCAATACAGTATGATGTACAGTATGTTTGGGGGCGGGGGGCAGTACCACTGGGATATTAACTGACCCAGGACGCTATCACAACCCATAAATATCCTTCAGTACACGTAAATGCATATTTTTTAATCAGTTCATTCAACATTTGTGTTTTGGACCAGAGGCCATTTTGGACAGCTCGTGCTGGAACAGTTTGGGTCACAGCAGAATAAATTGCGGGTTTGGAGGAAGTTGAGGAAAAACGAGCTGATCAAACGGCACTGAGATGTTGAGGTTCCCACCCTTTACTAAGTCAGGGCACATATGTAATATTGGGGGGAAAATGTCACTAAAAAGTGCATTTATATTCCACGGGGATTCGTTGCAAACTCGATAGGTGAGAATCAGCCACATATTTTCATGAATACTCTAGCTTTATCCATTCATATGTGGATTAAAATATGTTGAAAGTGTGTAAAATGCATTCGAATCTTTCCTTAGTTTATTTGTCACTCCTATTTGAAGTTTATTGTAAATTTGACAAATAAGAAAAATAACTAATTAAGAATTGTGTATTTTAACACCAAAATGTTCAATCAAGCCACATCATTTCAAGATAGTGTTGCCCCATCTATTCAGTTCGCCTCGTTGCAAATATGTTTCAAAACCAATCCTTCAATGTATAATGAAAAGCTTGCCGCTGAAATACCCAAAGACGCCACAAGGTGGTGCCAAGTCCCTTTCTTATAGAAAAATAGTCAATTTATTGTTCCCTGTTTTGTTTTTTTTTAACGAGGAGAAAACCTAGGATGAAATGGTTAAACACTATCTACGTTGTTATTGTTTGTCCTTAGTGCTGCTGGAGCTCATCTCCAAGAACGGCTTCACACCCAGACAAGGCGCACACATGGACTGGAATGGAAACTCAGGGCCTCGATTACGACAGAACCAAAGTGACCATAACAGACCTCAAGAGACCTCCTCAGATACCTCAAAGTCCTACACCGCGGAGCAGGTGGCTGCTGTGCGAAGGTAATTAATCTGTATACAAAATAAAAAATAATAATAATTAAATACAAAAAAAAAAGAAAACAATACATATAAAAACTATATAACTACAAGCCCAATAATAAATGTCTTGTTTAATGAATACCTTCGTTCTTGTTGCAGGATCAAGCAATGCAAAGATTTCTACGAGATCCTCGGTGTGCAGAAGGATGCCTCTGAGGACGAACTTAAAAGATCTTACCGAAAGCTCGCATTAAAATTCCATCCAGATAAGAATCACGCTCCCGGTGCTACGGAGGCATTTAAAGGTAACCTTTGTGGGAAACCCTTTGAGCTATTTATTGACTATATTTACCATTCAACTTAAGGATCTTGTACTTGTAGTCATACATTCTTTCTCACACTTTTAGAGCAATGCCACACAACCATAATGAGAAGAATCATTTTGTTAAACTGTGTGTGTGGGTGTGTTAAATGAGCAGCCATTGGGAATGCGTACGCCGTCCTGAGCAGCGCCAACAAAAGACGACAGTACGACGCATGCGGCGAGGAAAGGCAGCATCCTTCCAGCCAGGCGGATGGCAACTTTGACGCGGACATTTCCCCTGAAGACCTCTTCAACATGTTCTTTGGAGGAGGTTACCCAGCGAGTGCGTCCAGCCGCTATCACCTTTCAATTCTCATTTATTGATTAACTCTTCAGCTTGTATTGTTGTATAGGTAGTCACCACGCATACACAAATGGAAGGGTGCATCACCAGAGGCCACAAAGAAGAGAGCGGCCACGAGATGTGAGTACAGTATCGTCTCAAAGCAATGTGCCACTTTAGCCAACAGGAGTGTTTGAGTCATGTTTATGTGAAGCCATATTGAATCTGTTTTCTCCCCTTTAAAATTTGTGCATTTCCGTGGACCTAGTTTACCGTGGGGAATGCATTCAATACTTTTTTTTTCTTCTTCAGAAGATAAAGAATGTATGCCTTGGAGTGCGGCATAATGCTTTTTAGACCCAAACCCATGCCAATTGCTGAGATAAATTTTTTTTTAATATCCTCAGGGGGGCCTCGCCCTCTTCGTGCAGGTCATGCCCATCCTCATCCTGGTTATTGTGTCGGCTCTCAGCCAAATTATGGTCAAAGGTCCCACCTACAGCCTCAGCTATCGTCCGTGAGTTGGAAAAAAAAAAAAAAAAAGAAGTTTTACCTACTTCCAGAACTGTCACAGCATATCTCCTTGTCACGTGGCAGGTCGGCAGGCCACACGCAGAAGCGGCTGACGGAGAACCTGAAGGTGGCCTACTACGTGGCCGAGCACTTCCCCAAAGACGTCAACGACGGGAACCTCAAGCGCTTGGAGGAGACGGTGGAAGACGATTATATCTCCAACCTGCGTAACAATTGCTGGAAAGAGAAACAGCAAAGTACGTAGTAAACTCAATAAGTTTGGAACCACGTAGAGTAATTTTCTTGTCAATCATCGTTGCAAGAACAAAAACGTCAACCATGCACATTTTGTTTACCTTTTGCATGCTTTTCTCTCTTGCGCAGAGGAAGGCATGCTGTACCGAGCACGCTATTTCGGTGACTCGGATCTGTACCAGAGGGCGCAGAGGGCTCGGACGCCGAGCTGCGCCAAGCTGTCCGAGATCACCGCCTCCTTACGCGGCTGAAGTCGCATTGCCTCCCTCTTTATTTTTGCAAGTAAGGAAATAAACTTATTTAGTAAAGGAACGGGGGTAGAATAAGGAAAAGTCAGGAAGAATGCTTGGATGGGACAAAGGAAGAAAGGAAGTAATATATAGCGGGTGGTTGGCCGAGTGGTTGATTGATGATTGTTTATGTCGGCCAAAAAGACAACAAAAGGTGACAATTATTGTCTGTTTATTATTTTGTCCCTTCCAGACTGACCTAGCTGTAAATAGATGAGCTTCACTCCTGAAGACGACTTGACATGGAACCCTTGACTCAGCGGCTCCTGCTAAACTGGTTAAAAAGTGACAAAGCAAAGGGTAAGGATGAGCTCCGGGCCACCAAACTGTGTTTCATAAGCCTGTGGCACCGGATTTCTTTTTGTGGGCGCATTTAATCAATAAGAAAGTTTGGGCATTCGGCTTCAGTTTTGCACCTTCGAAGCAACCCTTTTGAATCTATGCAGAAATCATGCGAAAACACGCGTATTGCCCTATCACCTCACATATGTTGTCATTGATGTCTCGGCCACAGTAGTGTGCAAAGACTTTCAGAAATTCACGGTTAGATTTCTTTTTTTTAGCAATGCTAGCATGCCCATAAACAGTAAATTCTAAAGTGACAGTCACGTGAGTCGTGGGGGTGGATTTTGAAAGTGTCACAGATGGTCAAAATCGTAACTTTAACTCTGTAGCCCCAAACACTAAACCCCGATGGTGGTCCCATCTCGAACGGCACCCTGTGCGAGACCCCAACCGCACTCCCCGACCACCACGAACAACCTGTTAGGCGCACACACCCGCCATCTCTTCTCGTTTGACAGTAGGCGATTCCAGAAGGCCACAGATGGGTGCAAATTCCCCATACGCATGCCAATGATTGACATGTCAATCATTGACAATAGATGCCAATGCCAATAGAAGACCACGTCTGAATTTCGGCACGTGTTCTGGCATCGACGGCAGACATCTCACTGAAAGCAACGTGCAGCGGGTACGCACCACAAACAAGCATGTGGAAATGTTTGACTAAAAACAAGGCCAAGGACCAGAGACAAATATACAAAAATGGCCACTTAGTCGATGAAACGAGAACCATCAACATTTTCCCGTGACTCTAACCTCTAACCTTGGCCTCCGCCAAAGCCCGACTGTTCACATCAGTTAAAAAAAAATAGAGAGGCATGCCATTTGGCTACTTCTTGGTCTGTAACTCATTAAACGGCGATCGAAAATTCCGATAACTGCACCTTTATCCATATTGGCGTCTTCCTTTGCCCATGTGCCACCCCTCACCAATCCAATTTGCCTCTCACATGTGTCTCTCGGCCTTTTTACTCTTGCTGAGGAAAAAGGTCATTCAAACAAGCCTATTGGCGGATCGAGACCTTCGCACAATACTTCCTTGTTGTCAATATGTTTGTCTCGGTTGGAATAATTGTATTGTCAGTCACCTGAAAACTCTTCCCACCGTGTTTTTATCGGGCGGTATAGCGGAATGAAATAAAAAGTGAAAATGCTTCACAACGGCGTGGCAGCTTTGTGTTTCGGAGCTGAACAAACAAGACTTAAAGCGGCGCGCCGTGTCAGCACTTTTTCAAGGTCGCAGCTGGGATCGCTTCTCCCCGCACGTTCACGTTACTTGGCCGATGTGCTGCATGTGTTGGGCAGGAAGCGTAGTGTCATGTTCTCAAAAACGCCTTCCTCCTTTTTTTTTTTTTTTGGTGTGCATGTGTGTCGCTGGGCAGACTTCGACAACCTTATCCTAAAGATGCAGATCGTGCGCAGTTCATGCAAAATAACACTTGAGACTTTGGAGAAGCATGCGACACAGGTGCTTTTCACCTGCTTTGCACCTCCAATCTAATCCTAACTCCAAATTGTCATTATAATATACATACGGCGTATATATGGATGTTAACATGTCTCGTTTTGTAATATTATATTTTTATATTTTACATTATACACATAATATGAATTTAATGAATATTATTAAAATCAGAAAAAAGAAAAATCTTGGCACTTCCTTTATAGGGCACTCCAAAATATTATTTGATTTTTTTATATATAGAGTATATATATACATATTTACAATACATGAAAAAAACACGACTCCGCTCGTTTAAAAAAATAATTTATTTGTTTTTTTTTGCCATTGTGAAAATACAAAAAGCAAAACAAAATTTGTGCAAACAAAGTGCAATGTCATATGAGTATTTGAATATCAAATAAATTAGCGTCCACACAGGTATGGAATGACGTCAGACTAGAAGCTGTTATGACAGATGATGTTTTTTTTTTGTTTTTTTTTAAATGACTGTATAGCTGTAGCTGCTATTTGGGCGGTTTCTGTAGAAACGGAGGTTTAAGATCCTTCTCTGTTAGAAGGTTAGTCATGTTCAGCATTCCTCAATCAGCAGCTCCTCAGAACAGTACAGTTTCTTTTTGATGACACGGAATCCAGTGCTCAGCTTGATAGCTTGTCTTCCCGCTGGCACTTTGGAACTAAAAAGTCCTTGGATCTTGGGCCACAGCCCGCCGGACTCCAGCCTCAGTACCAGAGTTAGCTGAAAGGTGGGCACCAGGTACGGGTCGGCCGAGAGCTGCGCCACGCTCTCGCACTGCGGCCCCCGCTCCACGCACAGGTCCACCAGGGCGCCGCGCAGGCCGCACGGCTCGCTGGCCGCCAGGTGTAGGAGCTCGCCCCCGATACGCTCCAGGAGCCGGTCGGGGATGAGGAGCTTGGCGCAGCGCAGGGCGCACGCCGAGTCTTTGGCCTCGCGCAGGCTTCGCTCGATCAGCTCCACCACCTCCTTGAGGATGGCCTCCTCTGTGGGGTTGTAGAAGAGGTCCTCCTCGGACATGTCGGACACTGTTGGGATCAGAAGGATAGTGACAGTTAGAACCCGGAAAGAGAGAGAAAACATAAGTGAGGTGGAGAGGGGGAAAAAAAAACAACCACGGCCTAAGATCAGGGGTTGTTTCTCTGCAAACCGGCACACATTAATGCGGCGTTCCGTCCTCTGATTGGTTCGTTTGCGCAAAATTCGTTACAGCCAAATTTGACTTGCAAAACATATCCAGATCTGCAAGTATTACAAAAGCCCGAGGTACCAAATTCTGTGTGTTACCCACCTGAGTCAGAGAGGTCGCTCCTGCTGCTGTTGTTGGACCTGGACTCCATACTGTCAGTCAGCCTTTGCACCAGGTTGCCCCAAGAAAGCCTCCTGGGACTGACGTCCACCGGGGACGCGGGCAAGCTGCCACTTTGCATGCTTGAGGCACTCGAAAGCATCGCCTGCGTCGAGGGGGGAAAAAAAAAGGCGACAGGATGAGATGAATGTCGAAGTTGATCAAGTGCTAACAAAGAGAACTTCAGGACAAAGAATGTCACTTTTCTATGGCGACCAGGACATGACATTGGGGGATTTTTTTTTCATTATGGGAACAATTCAGATATAACTTGCAAAAAGTATATTTTGTTTTTGGCCGCCAAGTCGGCAATATGCACACAAAGTGCAAATGCTTTACAGTTATGATGAATAAGTTAATATCATTCGGATTCCACAATTGAAATTTCCCTTCCCCCCATGTCATGTCTGGGGCTCCATACATTTCCATTTTTGTCCCCTAAAGGGTTTTTGGAAAGTCACTGTACTTTTTATTAAGAGCAGGATCCAAGCAGTACAGTACATTATAATAAAATATTAAATATACAGCTCCGAAATAAAAATTGACAATAAAAGAAAATAAACCTTGACTTTAACCATTTTTATTTTTTGTTAATGCTCTGGAAAAACACAATTTAGAATTTGTCTGGTGTAAATCGTATCAACTAACTAAATTATAAATGACAAAATCAAATATAATTTTGCAGTGGTGACTTGCAGTGAATTTTTTTCAGGGCTGTACATTAAAATTTTTTGGGCTGAGGAAAGTGCACTGTGACATTCCAAATGCAGCGTAATCAAATCTCAATAACAAAGTTCTTACCTTCCAAGACAAAGCAAAAATGTTAGATTCGAAGTTTTATTGTCTGCAGCAAGCAACCATCGGATAACTCCCTCGTCGTCTTCTGTTCTTGTTAACCGGCTGTCGAAAAGCTTTGCGGCTCCGGCTTACCCCGCAACAATGTCTTTATAGTGTACTCGAGGCCACGCCTGCTCATAGGCCAGTCAGCCAATCAAAAACGAGAAGCAGGACGGACACGCCCCCGAGATGCATTTTGCCTGGTAACACGCCAGCAGTGAACAAAAAAAGAAGAAAAAACAGGGGGGCTAGTGTTGAATAGCAGACCCCGCTGCTGTGGAAATGTACAGGAACTTGCCTGGGCTTGTTGGGAACATATTTTAGAAAAATCTTTAGTTTTTTTTATTATTATCCAAGCGTGGGGGACATTAAATGGCTAAAAGTGGCGATCCAGTTGGGCTGGTAGCGTATACTGTATGGCTGCAAAGGCATGACATCACCTGTTTTGCTCCTAAAGCATTACATCACTTTTTTTTCTACTGCAGAGCCTCGAAAACAACACTGCAGCAGCATCTTAGTAAAATAAACAATAAAGCGCGCTGTTTGAACAGACAGTTGACGTAGCATCTTAGTGTTCATGATGCACATCATGAACATAAATACTACATACTACTGGAAAGCTGGTTTTTATAACTGCTAATTTATAATCACTGTACATGACTATAGAGTAAGTGTTGTACTGTACATGCAAGCATTCAATATTCCATGTAGAATTTGACGCCATTGTATCCAGTGTTGAGCGATAATTAAGTACAGTACTTTTTTTACACAGTATATCTGTACTTTCACCACCTCCGCTCTATACGTCACACTTATAGTAATATTTGAGTATTTGTTTTTTTTTATTACAAAAAGAGAAAAACTTCCCTCACCAAGTACCGGTACCTCTTCAGTGACCAACGATAAAATACTCTAGTGGAGGAGGCCTACGTGGTAATTGTAAAATGATGCATAGTTTGAACACTAACATTGCAATTAAATTCAGGAAACAAAAAAAAATTGTCAGGTAATGATTCCATGCAAATGTTTTCTGTCTGTCTGTACAAACAGGATGTTCTATATCAATGTGTACCGATGACATTGCATCAGCCGTCACCTGACTGTTCCCAAAAAAATGTTTTGCTGCCTCTCAATGCCATAAAGATGACACTAGCAGCTGATTTGTTTATGAGCTGTGCACAGGACGCTCGATGGTCAAGTGGTTTGCATGCTTGGTCAAGTGGTTTGCATGCTTGCCTCACATTTTTGAGGTTTGGGTTTCGCGTCTCGTATGTTGTCCCTGTACCTCTGCTTCCTCTCACATTCAGAAAACACGCATGTTGGGTTCGTAAAAGGCTTGAAATCTGTGTCACAGGTGTTAATGTGAGTGTGAATGTTTGTCTATATGCACCTTGCCATTGACCGGCGACTAGTTTGGGGTCAGATGCGACAGAGGAGATGGATAAGGGGGAGGTTGTGCATGCATAGTGTTGTGTTGCAAAAGAGGAAGTTGGTGTGTCAGAGGAAGTTGAGAGCAGTACTTTAGTGAGTACACGTGAGTGGGAGTGGCTGTTTAAACAAGACAACTACCACAAAGCACTCTTTGTCCCAATAGGGCGGGCGAGGGTGGGTTGGACTTATGTTTTACAGTGTGGTGTGGCCCACTGGCGACCCCCCAACAATTATGTAGGTCAATCTTTTCATAGTGGTCGTGTTTTTTTTTTAATACATACTCAGATATTTAAGCAGATATACACTTATGTGAATGTACGCCCCGATTCATGTTGCGCTGTTCTAGTAGGCTTTTGTCATCGCACAATACTGCACACGGCACATCATTAGATTGATGTAACTTTGTAAAGGTGTCAGTCAAGAGAAAGGGAATTTACCCGGGCTTTAAATATAAAACGGTGACCATGGTCATCATCAAGTGGAGAAAATATGACACAAGTGACATTATTACCTTGAACTGGATGTCCCTCCAAAATAGGTGACAAGACGAGAAGAAAACTGTTTAGGGAAGCTGCAAAGAGGCCGCCGACAACAACATTGGAGGAGCTGCAGGAATTTCTGGCAAGTATTCGCCGACTGAGCACACGTGACACCATTCTCCTGTCTTCACCAAATGTCGGGGCTGCGGAAGCAGAACAGGAGGCTAGCCCAGCTACATTTTGTAAAAACACTTGAAAACAATACCGGTCGTCACTAAAAGAACGCCATATCGACAGTGAAGCATGGTAGTGGTTTTACTATTTTGATGTTTTAGGGTCTGTTATTCTTCACCTAGTAGTGGTTGTCTTTGTTTAGGTGGAGGGAAATACGCACAAGTTGCATTGCGCGTTTGCACAAAATCTTCAGCTTTCTTCGAGAAAGCCGCCCACTGGAGTAAGTGAACTTTATTTGGCGTTAAGGTGTGTATATTATTATTTTTATGTGTGTGTGTGTGTGTGCACTGAAACTCCAAACTTGACTATATTTACTTGAGAGTGAGCTTTTAATTCCTGACGCCCGACTTCTTAGAAAGTGTTGTCGAGCACGCCGATGTTTTTAACTCCCTCCTCGGGATTAAATTCCAACCGCATCCAGAGGCGTGCCTTTGCCAAGCGTCTGAACTGCTCTTGTCCAAGTGTGACGGGACATTTTGTACACTCCCACCCCCACCACTCGCTGCGAAGAAGAAAAAAAGAACAGCACACACACACACACACTCATTCACTTGGGTGGAACAAAACATCGCGTTTGCTCGCTGTCAACACGGCACGTCCGCTGATTGAAACAAGACCTGTGACGCCACTCCTCATTCAACTAGAACATGTTTGTGTGTGAACGGGTGCAGTCAAGAGTGCAAAAACAAACGGGAGTTGACCCGAAGATTGTACTTCTTTTAATTACGTGCATGAATGGATTGTTTGCGATGGCTTCTGTGAAATTCATTGGTGGAAAGTAGCAAAGTACATATTTAGTGACTGTACTTTGAATTGTTGTTATTCATTCCTTGACAATGCTCGCTACTCGTAGCACGCCTATTTGAAATCAGCTTTACAGATTAAAATGCCTTTAATCCATTCCTGTAAGGTTCAACCTTTAAAAAAAAAAATCTAATTGTGATTTATTTTCTCAATATTGCGATTGTGATTTAATGTGATTATTTTTCCAAGGTCCTCTTCCCATGTATTTTTTTAACAAATGCAGGCAAATAAATTAACCTTGACAATACAAAATATCAGATCATTATATATAGATATATGTACAAGAGTTGAATCAGGATTTCTGCTTTTACCAACATCCTTTTTTTATACAAGTACTTGTAGTTATATTCAAGAACAAAGTAAGTACTTTTGCCATCACTTTTTATTAGATAAAATACAAAAGAATATATATCCTTGATGTCCAAAACCCCAAAAGGCGTGTCGGTATGCGCTTTTGTTTACGACGACGTGAACCCCAGGAGCTGTTCGATTGGCTTGTACCGCCACTCGTCCGCTTCCAGCTCCTCGACCAGACTTGCCAGCTTCTCCATGCGGGAAACTTGTTGATCTGCCGAGAGATCAACAGTCAGCAAAACAAAGAAAAAAAACCCACATACATTTAGTCATGTGTTTCAGTCACGTACCGTGTTTGACCTGCTTTAGTGCCGATGCCACTTGGTAGCTGAATACCGACTCACATAAAAACCTGTCTGAGCCGTCTGCAAAGGGGAACAAATATAAGGGCGTTTGGCAAATTGCAGCACAGGGACCCAACAAAACCACATAGTAAGACGTTAGGTAAGGGTTGGCTTAAAAATGTTATGATTGTGTAACAAGCATGTTCCTGAGTTACTGCTGCTTGAATAAAGTGAAAACAAAAATGGGGCAGTATGGTACCCTCACCCCCTTACATGTCGACAAGGAGAGCCATTCAACAATAAGGCTTCAGGCGTTTTTTGAATGAAACAATTTGTCCAAAAACACAAAATGAGAACATTTGCAAAGAGCTGCTGTTGACAACAACACGCATCCAGCCGCTCACCGAACTATCCCGATTGCATCACCTGAAGTCACGTATTAGATCACGCCCATTAAATCTTTGTAACTTTTTTTAACATACATCCCGCAGTATGTCACGTGCATACTACGGGATGCATACAGAGTGCATACCTTCCATCATTTCGCCAGCTCCTTTGGGATAAGTGTACAGGACCTTCCTGGGAGGGATAAGTTCGGAGGCGCTGAATCCCGAACCCGTCACCGAGCTTCCGCTAACGCCTCCGGCCGAGGAGGAGGAAGAAGACGCCGCCATTACCTGCGCGACATTTTTAGAAACGAGCATTTGTCACTTCAGCAGCATTTGCATCTAACGCTAGTATTAGGGAAACGGCCCTCGTGAAAACACAAACGTTAGCTCGAGCTAGCTATAGTTAACAAGGAAAGCGGACGATCTAGAATATGGCAATGAACGCTGTCACCTTGTTAAACATCGCAGTTGAATCATGTTTTAAAGTTACATACCGCCAATGCACGTGATAACGTGAAAACTGATGATGAATTCGCCCAGCTGATGCTGCCGTTTGTCTATATGAACAGAGTCAGAGACCTTGTTTGCGCTTTACGACAAAAACGACTGTTTACGGCAAATGACTGAACGCAAAGCCAGAGTGGAGCTAAGCTAGGACACATTTAATATGGCGGCGACGCTGACGTACGAGTAAGCGCCAAGGCGGAATCTATATTCTTGTCTGAGTTGTATATACTGTACAGAAAGTCTACAAGCTAAGCTAGTCGTGTGTTGACGAGCACAAGCAATTGAAGAACTTAAGAATTTGGATTGGATCGCTCTTCGATATTGTTCGCGGCTTCTCGTTGATAACATGGACGTTTTACGCCCTCCTCTAATTAATATAAATGGCAGAATATACCGAAGAAACTTCGTTCAAGAAGAACAGAATGAGGAGGAGGAAGATTTCGCCTACATGGGACCACTTGGTAAGTTGTCACAGGCAATATAAAGTTTTGAATCAAAATTGATCGAAATGAATAGTCAATTTTGTGGTCCACCAAGTAATGATACAAATGATTACTTTTGGTGCAGAGAGCGAGGAATTCGAAGCAGAGGACACTTGTGATACTCACCTGATTGAACAAACTGAGAGAGGATTCCGTTGTGCCATCGATGTGCCAACTGTCCTGTACAAGTGAGTCATACAAAAGTATAGAAAGCTCATGTAGTTCTGTGGCAAATATGCACCTTTGTGGTTTGTCTTTTTTTGACAGATACATCATTGGGAAAAAGGGTGAAACGCGTAAGCGCCTGGAGTCGGACACAAAGACGTCGATTAACATCCCCAAGCAAGGGATGGAAGGACAGATAGGTACAACAATTATTGGAGTCTCACTGGAAATGAGCCTGTTTTGAGAGGCCGGCCATGTTATATGGAAGTGAGCCACTGTTCATCCTTGCTCCTGCTTGGGCCAGCCCCACATAGTGCTCTTGTTACTTGGGCCACTTGTTGAGCACAAAGTCTAAAAGTAATAAATGTGTATGTTTTTGTTTCCCCTTACCTCACAGTCATCACAGGGCCACACAAATCTGCGGTCTCCTCCGCCATCACGAGAATCGAGGTCCTTGTTGACAATTTCCGGAAGAAGCAGCCTTTCACGCACTTCTTGTCATTCCCCCTCAATGACCCCAAAATCCAAGAGGGATTCTTGAGGTTTAAAGACGATGTCTTGGAGCAATGTTCACAGGTACCAAAAACATGCAGCGCACCTTTTCAGACAGTTTCTGTATTTTATTGATATTTTTTTCAACGTGTAGGATCACGGACTAGATGAAAGCATCTTTCAGAACCCGGCAAAGCTTCACCTGACTATCGGCACCCTCACGCTGTTGGACGAGTCGGAAGTGAGGAAAGCTTGCGGGCATCTCCAGGAGTGTCAAAACTTTATCAGGTATGTTGTTCATTTGGATAGCGCTTTAATAAATACAAATAAAAAAAATAAAAGCCCTCAATTTTTCTTTCAGGGACATCACTGGAGGGAAGCCGTTGCCTTTACAGGTGGCAAGCATCGAGTATATGAACGACGACCCAGCCATGGTGGACGTCTTGTACGCTAAAGTCAACGTGACGGATGGATCCGATAAGTAATGAGAGAACCACAGAAAAAAAAGTCGGTTTCTTGGCATTGAAATTGACAGCACGATGGTTGCGGTACAGATTGCAGGTGATTGCGGATCGTCTGGTGGAATATTTTGTCTCCGTGGGACAGATGGCAAGAGAGTGGGACAGAGTCAAGCTACACGGCACCGTGATGAACACCCGGTTCAGAAAAGACACAACAGGTGTGTAAACATGGCAGTGCCACACAAAGGGTGAGGACAAGTTTTAGATTTGATTTATTGTTAGGAGGTCATATGAGTCCCAGGATGCCATCGAGGTATCTTTGAAATTTCCAAATCGCTGATCAAAAATCTTCTTCACAATCTTTCATGGAAAAATGTGTTGGATAACACCGGCCAGCGCAAAAAAGAAAGAAACGTCTCCTACTCTCTGAAGATATTTTAATGGTTTCTCCCGAGTCCAAAAAAAATGACACTAGTTTTTGACGTTTTTGCGACATCTCTAAATGTTGCTTGAAATGAATTTGATTGATCACCGATATACTTTGACACGATATGAAAAGTTCTTTGATCGTGACTAAAAGTGAAAAAGCAACAACAAAAAAGATCTTGCCATTTGTGAGGGGCCAAAGTATGTAAGTGTTCATTTCCTGCGTTGTTTTTTTTTGCATTAGGCAGAGGTACAAAAAAAAAAGTCAACATGTTGAGCATGTTTCACCGGAGCCAAGTCGAGCTGCGATGTCGACACACATGGCCGTCGGACAACAAATTCCTGTGGCATGCGCAAGCTCTGTTGACACCCACAGCATGTTTTCCAAGTCCTGACAAAGACTCGATTCATTTTGACCTGGGATCAAGCCGTCCTCAGCCTCCAACGTTCCCAAGCATTTCTTAACGCGGCATGTTGACCAACCAGCATGTGATCAACTCCAATTATAGCCTTGAAATAACCTTTGTTTTTTTTTTCCTGCCCACTACATCATCATATGAGCAAGACAAATTGATCCCAAGACACCGTGATGGTATGAAACTCCTCTTTCCCAATTTGCTTTTTTTTTTTTTTTCTCCCAGCGGAAGACGCCAGCGGTTTGTCAAGACAAGGCCCGAACGAACGAGAGGCGTTTGATGCCAGAAATCTATTAAAGGTTAGAGCAACACGCAGTCACACATTTCATTTACATCTTAAATCCACATTAAGGGAGTCAAAGCCCTTTCTTGTTGTGTGTGTTTTGTTTTTGAATGCAGACGTTTGGATCTTATCATTTTGGAGAACTGGATCTGAACCGGGTGTCACTGTCGCAACGATATTCAGCCGACTGCACGGGCTACTACGCGTCTGCGGGAAGCATCAGCTTCTGCTAAGGTAGCCTTGCGGACGGACTGTTCCAAGCATTGAGTTATTTGTATTTCTTTTCTTTCCAGCGTGACACTGAGCCGTCAGACTGCAACGGTGCTCTGAGGGATTTTGTTCAGCTGGCGATAGCAGAGGCTGTCATTTCCCCTTCTGAAAAAAAATTTGACCTCCTTGTCAGAGGGACTTAATATCTATCTGTGATTTGGGAGCTCGCGTGGACTTGATACAGACTATTTTGATCTCTGTGTTGGCTTCACCTGAAGTCCCACTTGGAATTGCCGCGTGACCCAGATTGAGTCCCAACTTTAGCATCCAGCTGTCAGTGATGAGTATTCTCCGTTAGGACCTCGCCAATGAATTTCAACGTCGCCAAAGCACACACGCGCGTGTAAATTGTCACCTGTGATAAGAACGGTCGGTCTGGTGCAAGTTCTGAAACCTCTTTTCGCCACACAGAAGTTGCCTTTTTGGATGTTGGGACCCATCAGGAAGACGGCGATGGGTTCATATCAAAAGATGATTTCACTCATGCGATTGAATTGGAAAATAGTGCAATGATATCACGACCAGTCAACATGGAAATCACATGTGAAGAAAGAGACAAACATGTTTATTAAATCTTGTCATATTGTAAGTCCTTTTTAAAAAAACATGACCATGTATAGTGAAGCCTTTTTAAAATCACAACCACGTATAGAAAGCTGTTTTTAAAACTATGATCACAAACCATTAACCTGCCTTGCATGTTTTGGGAAAGTGGGAGGAAAGAGGAGGACCTGGAGGAAACCCCCGCCGCAAACATGCAAACTCCACATGGGAAGGCCAGAGCCGGAATCGAACCCTGCACTGAGAAGTCGATGAACCAACCAGTGGACCACAGGCCCCAGCAAAAAAAAAAAAAAAAAAAGTGTAGTTTAAATGTATATTTTTCTTAAGGCCAGCAAAATCATCGGTGGGCATGCGCAAAGAAATTTGGAACATATTCAAATAAGATTAGCATGCGGTAATTTTATACAAATACTTCTTGATGTCTACAGCGCTGACACAACGGCTGCAATAAAGCGCTTTCCAGAATTTTAGCTAATTATCTTCTCCCCGTCAAACGACACACAGCCCTCCCATTGATGCATTTTCGTAGTTCGGTAAACTTTGTTTTGGAGTTGGTGGGGGAAACATGTTGATTGGTGTATATTCCCAGAGACAGTGACTATGAGGGGGGGGGGGCGTGTATTGGGGCCCTGCAGAAAGTCGTCTCATGTTTCCTCCCCAATATTAAATGAAGTTTGTTTTCACCATGATTCTTTTGTGACTGAAGCAGACAAGAAACTTGTGTTTTATTCAAGCACTTTATTTTCGATCGCCAATAAAGCAAATAAACAAAACGACACTATCTCTTTGTGATGCTCGTCTTCAAATTCAAAGCAAGTTGGCTTTGCAAACTCCCTCTCCTGATCTCAGGATGGCATGATGAAGGGAGCGGAGGGGAGAAACTGGTGAGGTTGAGGGCTTATGGGTTAGGTTTGAGTGCTGTCACGAAGTTGAGGGGTGAAGTTTAGAACACAAGAGGGCACTCAATCACTCCACAAGTGATGCTAACCAGCTCAGCTCACGTGTCGGTTTTGCCCTATGATTATATATATTTTTTCGAAATTTTCGCGGCAGAATGGCCTAATGGTAAAAGAGGACGTGTCGTAGGCAGGCGACGTGGGTTCGAGCCCCACAGTCTGCTACATTGATAAATTGAGCAAGAATCGAACCCGGGTTACCCGGGGGGCACGTCAAGTCTTTGTCCATTCAACCACGCAGATAACTTTGGTAGCTATTTTGTTGGTCGTATTTAGATGATCTTACACTTTAAACGATTCAGTATCTGGTAACAATAATTATACATGTAAAAGCAGCAGTTACTACTGTCAGTCTATAGCCGAATGGTAAACGACTGAAAGCCCCAACTGGTGAATTCAAGTTCGAGCCCGGGTGTCGGCACGTAACACTTTTTTTCCACCTTGACATTTACCTTTCCTGTTATATACATGTAAAAGCAGCAGGTGGTAGTGTCAGACAATGGCCTAATGGTATACGAATGGGAGTCCCAACTGGTTTACTCTGGTTCAAGTCCGGGTCTTCGCTTACTCCTTTAGATTATTATTATTATTTTTTTTGGGCCTTCCCGGAAGTGATGTCACCACCCGAAACCTATTTAAACGGCGCCAACGGGGCAATCATTCTTTCTCACCTTCGATAGCCCCCGCTCGGCCTCACGCTGCTCCTGCTCCGCACGCCATTCCACAAGATCACGCAGAAGCCCAACAAGGTGACTTTTTACTCTTTAATAGCCTTTTAAAACACATTTCCTCACTTTGAATGGAAAGCAGCACGTTCAACGTGCTCGCACCTGGCAAACATGCAAAGCAAAAATGTTTGCTCGAGCATTGCAATTAACTTCTCCTGCGACCTTGGAACAAATGCTTTTTTCTCCAACTTTCTAGGAAAGCTACGTTCGCCGAGAGGGTAAGTAGACAAAACTCATTTCTAAATTCACAATTAAACCGAATATGCATTTGTGCATACTAATTGTGCCTTTTCTGTTCACAGGTACAAATCTTCAAATCGCGTCTAAAATGGCACACTTGCTGTGCGTTCCACTGTGCAATTTAAATTGTGAACCATTTGGAGCAAGCCCAACTAATTTGTCCCTTTTCTATCCACAGGCGTTGCATCTTCTACAGAATGGCCAAATCGACTGCAACAAGGTAAAACTGCCACTTTTGAATACATATCAGACTAAATCCCAAATGTGTCGATTCTCATTTCTGTCTGCGCAGGCTCACCTCGACAGAATGACACTCAAAATGGCTGCCATCCTGTGGCGTTTGGGTCTTCCAAATATTGCGGTGCCCAGTCACACGCTTGGAAGGCTTGAATATTAAAGAGTCAAGAGCTAACGTTTCCGTGTCTTTCAGGCCACTGTGCTGTCGAAGCGTCCAGCTCTGCTCTCTTCACAAGTGAAGCCAACTCTTATAGAGGTGCACATGTGCGAGTACTCGTAATTACGAAAGCACATAATTGAGCACAGGTGTCAAATCCAGAAATTTGAAAAAAAATTGAGAGTTGGGTGAGCCGGCGCACCTGTGGCAGGGCTCCTTTCTTGCTCTCTGGCACACTAAGACAAATGATCAGATCTGCTGTCCAGCTTTCAACGACCTTGCTGATGATCTGATCATTTGAATCAGGTGTTGCACCAGGGGAGGAAACGGGCGGGAGAGTGACACTCAACACTGCGTTTGTCCCGCTCTTATCCACCAGGTGGTGCTGAAGAACCACGTTGTAAAGTCGAGTCGTCCTCAAGGTTTGGGCCTGTCGCAAAATTCCAATCAGTCCTGGAACTGTTGGTTGGAGGCGGTGCAGGCCCTCGGGGAAACGTGGCGTCACGATCCACCTGATGTCATGCATGCCGTCAGGTGACAGAAGCTACAAACGAAAAAGCACAGCACATTGAATTTTTGAGCACGCTCACCTTTCTTTCATATTGCATGCAGTGCAGCTTCCAAACAGACCCTCTGCCTGCTGGGCAAAGGGACAAATGCGACAAGCTTGTAGCAGGTCCTCACCGCTGCCTCCATTTTCAACGTTACTGTTCAAATGTACAAAAAGGGGTTGACGAGCCTTGTTTGTGACATTGGCAGGTTTGACCACCTTGGATGAGTCACTGGACCAGTAGCGGCTTGGCCTGTTGGTGCTGATCATGCTGGACCAAGTGTTGCGGCAGAAGATTCCAGTAAGAAGGCTCAATTCATTCCAACAAGCATGTTTTCCG
Organism: Hippocampus zosterae; assembly: GCF_025434085.1. Taxonomy (NCBI): domain Eukaryota; kingdom Metazoa; phylum Chordata; class Actinopteri; order Syngnathiformes; family Syngnathidae; genus Hippocampus; species Hippocampus zosterae. The sequence goes on from NC_067457.1 coordinate 4,070,002, forward strand.
CAGTGTTGAAGACTTTTTTTTTTTGTCCTCTTCAGGCAGCAGTCAACATGATCAGATTCCTGCACAAAAGACCCAACAACTTGTCTCTCTCGCTGGTAAGTTTCATGCCAAAAACATCTTTGTCTGCACAAGACATTGACTTGCGTGTAACTCACGGATGTCTTTCTTCTCAGGTCGGCGCACTTGTCCGACGTTCTACTCACGAGCCGACCACTTCGCCACCTAGCGACGAGCAGACTGCCATCCAACTTGCAACTTTTTCCTCTGCTTTGTGATTGTCTGTTCTGCAAAAGAAATAAAGCTTGATTACAAAGAACACAAACTCTCAACTTCATTCCTAAATACATAACAAAAATATAGCTTAAAACATTTTTTCAAAAATTCTTTTTTCAAAATTTTTTCAAAATTTTCTGGATTTTTTTTTCTGGGAAGAAATTTGAAGAAAGTGGGTGTGGCAAACATGGAATGGCGGCTCATGATTGCCTGAATGTGGAAGTGGGTGGAGCATGGCAATAACATGCTGTGATAGGTGGAGAGGAGGGCGTGGATATGCAAATTAGGTGCATTCTGATTGGCTGAACCTTTTGGGGGCATGGATATGCAAATTTGGAACATTCTGATTGACTGGATACCAGAAAGCAGGCGTGGTTATGCAAATCTCCGTGTTCTGATTGGCTATGCAAATGAGGACCTCGCCGTGATTGGTGGTTGCCAAATTGGGCGTGGTTTGGGCGAACTTTGCAGAAATTTTTCGAAGTCCCACTTGAGTTTCAAGGTGAGAGCCTCACTTCGGTCACACCAGACAGTCTTTTCACTGTTCCCGTCAGTTTCACATGACCCAAAAGCTCAATTCTTGGAGTTTCGAGTTATGTGGAGACTAACGGGACAGCAGTGTTACACTTGTGGGCATACAAGTGATGTGCAACCCTCTCCTCAAGACTTGAGTCTTCAGCTGCAGTGGCCACTCAGCATGAAAGGCTTTGAGTGAGTTGAGGATGGACTTAGTCATGTAAGACAAAGACTCGAATTCTAGTTGAACAATTTATTATACAGAAAGGCAAACAGGACAATGTGAAAGCATTTTACCAGTCACTGTTGTGTGTGTGCAACTTGAACTGGCCCACACAAAACACTGACGACAGGCCCGAGATGGGAGCAGCCCAAGTCTTGCATGTGCTTGACCAGCTCATGCGTGATGACACACCAAGGGGGACATGAGCACATCCGACTTCTCTCACCGAGACAAAAACTAAGTGCCGTGTACTCCACAACATCATGATCACACTCTTCTGGGAAGTGCTTGATGATGTTTGGGTTGTCAATGAGTAGTTGACAATGTTGTGCAGTACACGGAGCAGAAGTTTCAGTTGAGTGAGAGACAGGCGGGCGCACTCACCTCCACCTTGTGGTGGGACGTGACATCAGCTCTCCAAGCACACAAGGCTCAATACTCACATGTGTTCAAATGCAGGTTGGGCTCCCTTCAGCATGTCCTCCGAGTCTGTCGGCTGCACCTTTGGCCCAGTCGACTCTTCGATCTAATAAGGCAGAAAGAAAAACAAAAGTGTGAAGTCATACTGTCCCCCCCTCCACAAAGAGAATTTTTTTTGGGTCGGTTTTTGTTATGATTTGTGTTATTCTTCAAATGACGATTATATTTGTGGACATTATCAATACTTATTTTAAGAAACCCACAAATCTATTTCGAAAAACAATTGCAATAAAGTCACGGATGCATTTGTGGGAATAGTTTGCAGACAAATCTGCCTTCATTTGTGAACTGGCCACCGTAGTTGTGTTTTACGATAACTTCCATGACTTAGTAACAATCAACAAATTAGAGGAGCAACGTGTCGTAATTATGCTGCTAAATCATACACGTAAATACATTTACAGATAAACGGCGAAGAGTCAGTTTAAAATGTTAAAATTACTCACTGAGAGCCGGGCTTGTAGTCAGCGGAAGAACTTGCTCGTTGAACCGGATGTGGCACCGTTCTTGTTCTTCTTCTTATTCTTGGTGGATTGGATCGCCTTGGTCAATACCGCCCCCTACTGTCCATTTGCGTGAACAGGAGATGAATATGAAACGGAAGACATGTCGTTTGCCATCAAGACAATTTGAAAAACATGTCTTTATCTAAACGAGTAAGTGAGTTTGCAGTAATTGCACACAATACAATACATATTAATTTCCACAGCCCTTACAAAACAGCTGTAATGAAACGCTTTACAGAATTTTGGCAAACTCCGTGTTGGGGCACCTTCGGATCAGCCATTCGCTGACATTTTAGGGCTACCTGAAAAGAATGCAAACATCTTTTTAAACTATTAGAATGATAATGACCATTTCCCCTTGTGGTTCAGTCCCTGCCTGGCAGAAAACACAAGAGACCTACTCAGGAAAAGGTTCGGAGATGAACAAGGGAAAAGTGAGAATCCATGTTTGAGCTTGTTTCTTTGGAATGTTGTGAGGCAAGTGTTGAAACATGTTGACAGTTGCTCTGCTGCTGCTCTATAGAACAGGTACATGACAGTACATGGGACAGATAAAATAAAAAATATACTATCTTAACAGGCAAGAAATGTGCACGACGACTCCATGCATAAAGTTTAATGTATGATTAGCATACTATATATAACAGTAATCCCTGATGTCTCGTTTTGCCCTTTTGCCAAAATTCAGCTTCCTCCCGCAGTGCAAAAAAGATACATGCCTGGTCAGCTGGGACAAAAAAAAAAAAAATCAATGGATGGATGTTAATGTAGCAGAGGTGGGGGGGGGGGGGGGGGGCTGAGGTGGTGGCACACTACTTGAAGTACCAGTGGGTGGTGGTGGCGGTGGAGGAGGCGGAGGAAGAGTAGCAGCTGTCACAACAGGTGGAGGCAAAGATGGACGAGGAGGTGAGGCAGCTCCTGCGACAGCTCAAGGTAGAGGCGGAGGAGGTGGAGGAAGTGGGGGACCACCTGCAAAATGAGGAGGAGGGGGCGGTGAAGGAAGAGGAGCAGTTTCTGTAGGTAGAGGAGGTGGAGGGGGAAGTGAAACGGGTGAGTTGAGGTTGTTTGGTGGCGGCAAAGGAGGTGGCGGCGGACATGTTGGCGAGGTCATCGAAGGTGGAGGGGGCAAGCCAATGTCCATCATGGTAGGAGGAGGAGGTGGTGGTGGTGGAGGAGGAGGAAGTGGGGGACCACCTGCAAAATGAGGTGGAGGGGGCGGTGAAGGAAGAGGAGCAGTTTCTGCAGGTAGAGGTGGCGGAGGGGGAAGTGAAACGGGTGAGTTGAGGTTGTTTGGTGGCGGCAAAGGAGGTGGCGGCGGACATGTTGGCGAGGTCATGGAAGGTGGAGGGGGCAGGCCAATGTCCATCATGGTAGGAGGAGGAGGTGGTGGGGGTGGAGGAGGAGCAGATGAAAGGGTGTCGATTGTAGCTTGAGGTGGAGGAGGAGGGAGGTCGTCAGTGAGGTTGGCGTCAGCAGGCAAGGTGGGGACTGATGGCATCGGCACAGCCATGCCTTGGTTGGAGCTACACCCAAATCATTGACGAAAAATGAGAAATAAATGTTTATTTCATAAATAAAATCAACTATTGTCTGTTTTTATTTTCTATTGATTGAAAATTGATTCATTTTTTTTGCAATGCATGGTGAAATCCGTATTGCGTCAGTTATTATAGGTCAACATTGATCTTAAATACATTTCAAGTGTTCCAGTAGGATTTTCTGTGTTTGCTTCCTTTTAAGGACCCTGTTGCTGTTGAAACTACACAAACCCAAAGACAATTTCCAAACTTAAAAAAAAAGTTGTTGACGTACACAGGAGCATCTGCATGGCTTTCCGTGCTGTCGGTGGTCCCTGTCCTGTTTCTGGGGGGCTCCAGTGAGACCTGTTGGGGGTGGAGGGAGGCTGACATTGTTTTACTCTTTACAGTCAGCGCATGGCACTCACCGTGTGACCTTGAAGGTTACCTGGAAACAGTGTCCAATGGCGTCCAAGCTGGAGTACGATATGGGTACTCGTGGATAGCTTCTCTCTAGCTCCCTGCCTGAAGTGGGCGGAGCCACAAGCTTGGCGTGCGTGTTGTTTTTCGATGTCGTGAAGATACTGATCTCTCTCCTGGCTACCTTCTCGTAGTGGATAGAAGCTGCCTGGATCAAAGGGGGGAAAAACATTTGGTAAAAATAAAGTACCGATACTTAGGTATAAAAAAAACTGAGTTTTCAAAGGCCGACGCCACTCCTCACTAGTGACATGAGGTTGATGGAGGACTCAATTTTCTTGATTTGAATGGCCTGAGAGTCAAGCAGTCGGAGCAGCAGAGTGGCCACGCTGTTGATTTGATAGGTGACACTGGCCAAAGCCTGTGTGGCCAAAGCTTTGGCCTCCTCAAAAGCTTTTGTTGGCTCATCTGCCTGCAGAATTTCACACAGACACACACACACACACACACACGTGTTTAATCATTTGGCATTTAATTACCGGTATATTGTTGTATAGTATTGCAGCTGGCAGTCTTCTTCAAAACCAAGCATCATATCATATGCATTTTTCATCCATATTTGACGTGTGGTTGAAGGTCATTTGTCACCTGCAGGTAGTTGTTTTCGCAGTAGTCTGCCACTTGCTGCAGGTTGCTGTGGTTCTCAATCAGGTTCTTCCTGGCCGTTGGCACCTCTTCGAAGATCTGAGAAATAATCTGAGAAATGTTTTTAGCTTCCGCCATTGCTCTTTCAAAATGCTTTTAAAAAAATCCTTGACTTCACACTACTTCATGTTGCTACTTGAAGGAGGAGGGTTGTCTTCTGGGTTCTAACAGAGGCGTTGCTCCATTGGCGAGGAGGGCGTGTCTCTTTTGGCAAGTGGATATTACTTTTGGAAAGGCAATGCACACAAGTTAACTCAACGTCGTTAACACAAACAACACTTAAAAGCATTTACAAAAAAATTAAGACATTTAAAAGTAACTCAAATTACCAACTCAAATTTTTGATCCATAAAGCATCACGCCATAAATCACACGCCTGTTTTTTTGTTTTATACCTCCCTCTAGTGGACAAACATGATCAATGACGCCAGTAAATGTTAAGACAATATTTCAGTGAGCAACGGTGTGCAAGACTGTGCGGACGAAGTGATTCTTTCTTGTCCATCGTTTTTTTCAAAGTTCGCAAAAACGTTAATGGGGCAATTATTGTCACTAAAACGATAAATGCGTATTTCGAGCCACAAATATTGCTCCGTAGCTGCACATTCGGACCATCAGAGGGCGCTCGTACCACTAATAATAGCGATTTGGCAGGAATGTCGTTGACCCGGCCGTCGACAAATATTGCTCCGTAGCTGCACATTCGGACCACCAGAGGGCGCTCGTACCACTAATATTAGCGATTTGGCAGGAATGTCGTTGACCCTCGACAAAGCTGAAATGAGCAAATTTGTGAGTTCAGAAGTGCGTATATCAAGAGAGCAGCAGTTTGCATGACTTGGTGCCAAAGGAGTAGTCTTCAGTTTTAAAAATGGTTTAAAAATGGCATTTCACTGGTTCCTAAAAAGTAGCCAGTGTGAGGGCAGCAGTGCCACTTGACAAGTGGAACAACAGAGTCAAAGCGCTTCATGTTTTTCAGGAAATGTTGTCGGAACAGTTGGAAGTCGACCAATTACCGCACCAAGTGTGTGTCCCTGTGGGCGGATGGCCAGTTACCCTACACAGTTCAAAAAAAAATCAGCGAGATTCCACTGGAGTTGGGACAGCAACGCTCTGCATCTAAAAAAAAAATAAAAAAAAATCCAGGAATGGGAAAACCATCGGCACGTTAGAAAGAAATTCCCATGCGTGAGCTTATCAAGTGACTATTTGGGACCGTATTGAGCTGTGTGACAACGTGCAAATTTGGTTGGCTCGGAACCACAACCACAGGTGTGTAAACACTTTGATGTAGAAATGTGTCAGATGCTCAACGCTTCGGTTAAATTGAATCTCATAACAAGACACCCTTTTGACCACAAGTGATAAAATAACGAGACGCTGTTGCAGTGCTACCTACAAATGTCTTCGCGTATTCATTGAGGGCTTTTCAATGACTTACCTGAACTTACCGGTACTTTTTTTTCCCTGAGGGAGTATTTCTACCATTCAAACCGATGTTAAGTAGGAGTCAGCACACATCTGCCACCATTGAAAGTGTGCACGCATTTGCAAAAGCTTCAGCCTGAAAGTATAATTGTAAGAAAACAATGTCAAGAAAAGCCTACTAAAACAGCCAAACTTTATATGGGATTTGATTCTCATCGTTTCTTGAACCATTTTTAGCTATCGCTGGTACATTTCCTGTTTCTTAACAAAAACCTGTCATTAAAAAACTGTTTTTTTATCTTTAGACTTTACCCAAATCAACCTCTGATCTACTCGGTTTGAGGCTAAAGATCAAACTAAATGGTGAAAAGAACTTTTTCCAAGTCACAGCGATTGGTTTCCCCCCGCCCCCTTTTTTGGGTGGTTTTCACCCTAATCTAATCTAATCTTACTGGCCTCCTCCCAGAATCAAGTGCCGTCAAAGTTAACCGTTCACCCGAGCAGACGTCAGAGCGCGCAAGTTATGTCGAGTTTCCTTGAAAATGTTTCCTTTTCAATGCAGAAGTTCGCCTCAGTGCTTTAAATATGGTTCCAGTTGACACGTTAGTCACACTCCGCGACCTCAGACATGATGTCAGTCGTGTCACAGCCGCAAATGCGCAACCGGAATCTGGTAACCATCAATCATCATTTTCGCGCTGGCAAAAAAAAAAAAAAAAAAAAGCTCAATGAAAACGCCGCATTTTGTGGGGAAAAATATTAACAAGAGACTCAATAAACCCGGGGATTTGAAAACGGAACGCGTCTTGCGTCTCATGGGCAATTTGAGCATGAATTAATCAAAGGACATGACAGCACTATCGAGTCAAGATATCCTATCGTGGGGGGAACGCCTCCCTCGCTGATTAGTTGCATTCAGATGGAATGATGCACATTTCACTGCTCTTTTACGCGGCATCCTTCCTCCCTCGGCAACAAACACGTGCGACCATCGGATCGGGTACTTTTGAAGTACTTCTCTATAGGCACATCGTTTAAATTCGATGAATGGTGCCCAACCTTTTTCGACCGAAGAACGATTTTTTGCGAGCAACCGACCCCTCGCGATTGACCCGCTCAACGCACGTGGCACGCGTACACACACGCATGCCACGATGAGCGACGATCATAACGACCCAGAACACGAACCAAACGGAAAAATAAAGTCGCTACAAGAGCTTGTGAGTTTGCAAAAAACAAACAAAAAAAACCAACAACAAAACTTTACGAAAACATAAACTAATAACTCAGTTAAAATCAAACATTTTTGGAAAAAAAAAAAGAAAACCCAACAAATCTGCACCAATACCTAAATAAAAACAGAAGTCATAATAAAATAAAAAGTAATTACGATGAAAAGTCCCAAACTATTTAAACCCTGGTCGATACACAGATGAGTTGTTATTGTTTTTTGGAGCAAGTTAAATTGGATAATTTCCTTTCCCACACGGAATGATCTCTTCATCTTGGTTGTGAATCACTGATAAAGAACACGTCAATATTAGATAAGATGTGACACACCTGGTGACACGTGACCTTCGTCCAACATACACACACACACACACGCACACACACACACACACACACACACACACACACACATAACGAATTACACCGCAGTATTCACGGCCAGTGGTGTGCAACCTACACTCAAGATTGGCTCCTTTAAGCTATCATAGTCCCTTCACACCTCAGAGAACTCCATTACGGAGGGTCGGGGAGTGTGGGGGGTGGGGGGTGGAGGGGGGGGGCAGTCAATTATTTGGGGGTTGGGAAGAATGCAGAGAAAATCATTTGCAGGACCCACACAGATTTACACACCAGTGCCTGCGCTCAGAATACAAAAGAGCAGTAAACACATTGCCGGTGGACGGATCCAACTTTGATCGCCCCCCACCCGCGCGGCTTTAGATGGTCTCATCATTTGCACACTGATCCCGCGAAAACCAAGCGGCGAACAATCACGAACCACCTCCGCGGTATCTCTTAACTTTCTTGCCGAGCGGCGAAACATCAGTTTACCATCGGTCAGGCTGTCAATAAGTTGCCAGCTTCGGTTTGCGTAGACATCAGCAAGTCGCATATCTTTTGAAATCAGCGGCGTAAATCTTTATGGAGATCCAACGGGACGATTGGTTCTCGTCTTTGTGTGTTTTCAGTCCAAAAGATAAGACGATGTGACCATGAACGCCCGATGGAGTACGACGATAACTCGACCACCTTGTCACCCCAAAGGGTTTGAATACTTCTGTCGGTTTTTTTTTCTTCTTTTCAACGGTTTAGTTAAGCAATGCCGGGTTCAAGCAGTTTTGAGAAACTTAACACGTGGCACCACAGAAGACTATTTTTTTTGCTGCTGTGAATTGGGAATTTCTCCATTGTGAGACTAATAAAGGTTTTTCTTATCTTATCTTATTTTTCGGTTTAATTGCAACGCGGTTGAACAAAACGGGGACGGCAAAGCCAAAATGAATTTAGCGGGCTCACGCCAAAGTCAAGGCCAAGGCATAGTCGGGCGGCCACGTGCACGGTCATCAGTGGTAAAAAGTAATAGGGCGACGTTATTGGCCAATTAATCGAGCATAGATAAAGATTCGTGGAAAGAATCATTGTCGGCGTCATTACTGAAGACGTGGACATAATAATAATCAACGGGCATATTTTCTTTATCTTCTGCAAAGCCACGCACTTGGAGTACATTTGCATCTATTCTCTACGGAGTGTTTGTTTTTAAACTTCTCGTTGTTCACGTGGCTTAGAATAATATGAAATATACTTGAGGAATACAACTTGTCTCATTTTTTTGTGAAGACTTTGGCTTACTATGCTAATCATTTTTTTCCTCTCTTCTTCCACACTTTGCGCAATCACGTTATCTTAGGGATTTTTGTTTTTGTTTCCCCTCTCTAAAGGATCTCAGCTGTTTTTTAATTTTTTTTCTGGAACCTGGGGGGCGGGGCTTAGTCAGCACTTTAAATGGGAACAGGTATGTGCTGACTTCAATTGAAACGTTTCAAAGTGATTTTAATTTGATTTCCTAGCATATATTTTTATGTAATTTCTATTTTCAAGGTGACGACCAAACTTTAAAATAGCAGTCGGTGCACATTTTAGGAAAAACAGAACTGGGGAATATCTTTTCAGTCAGCGTACATTTGAATTTTTAGCGCCTGTGTGCATCTCACTTTTCTAATTTCGCCCAGCCCGTCAAGCTTCTGCTTTCTACCCCCTTAATGACTAGCCCCCCCCCCCCCTACTCGTCACTCCCCTCCGAGCTTGTGCGTGTATGTGTGCGTGTGTGTGTTTATATGGAGAGAGGCACCAGAGAGCAAAGTATGCCGTGTCCCTCCTTGTGCCGGTCCGCGAGGTGGTGACAAGTCTCTTCTCGGCTCAGCTGCTGGATCGTATCTTATCTCCCCGTGCTCGGATTGGCCTCCGGATGCTGATCCTGCCCGACTGGAGGAAAGCAGGGAGAGAGAGAGAGACGTAAGGCATTGGTTTGCGGCGTGTTCAAGGGTGGGGATTATGTTCGCTGTCGTAAACGGGTGCAAGTGCAGCCTGCAGAGGCGTGTGGGCTGGGTCACACTTCTTCTTTAAAAGACACTTGCGGAGTTTGGTGACCAGTGGACAGGAGTTTCCGCGAGAGGCGTTCTCTCTAGTGTATTTTGATTTTCATTTTTTTTTTTTTTTGTACTTACACTTGCTGCTGGGAGGCAGACATGGACAAGTTTGTTTTGTCAGTGGCGTTGGTTCTGCAAGTGGTGCAGCACTGTGATGCTCTGCCAGCCGGCTGGCTGCCAGGAGAGTATTCCAACACGGCGGCCGATGCCGTGAGGTTCCTCGGCGATTACAACAGCACAGCGGAGGAGGTTTTCTTCTACAGCGTGTCGGCCAGCTGGAACTACAACACCAACTTGACACAGTACAACTCGCAACTGCAGGTAAGATCGCTCCGGGAAGATCCGTTTCCCGCCGGCGCTGCGTGGACAACTGCAGTGCGGGCAAACGGAGCACCGGCTACAATTTATCTGTCGGAAAAAATGAAAAGCAGACAACTCGGCTTGGATGAAAGAATGCCCGTGTGGTGCACCAACTTTTACAGCTGGCGAGTTTTTGTGACAGCGGCCTCCTAAAGGCAAGCCGGGATATGAACATTAACCTTCACCGATGAAGCCAAAGAGTCACCAAGTGAGATTTGAATAATCAACCCCCCCCCCCCCAAAAAAAAGACTTACTCTGAGGCTTTTATTGTGATGTCTGTGCTGATACAGCTGTCACAGCAGGAATTCTGTATCGCATCCAGTCTTGGAGAACAGGTGGAGATGCAGGCGCCCCCCCCCCCCCCCCCCCCCCCGCCATGCCAAAGCCAAGCAGGGTCACGGCGCAGAACGTGTCTTGTGCCTCAAAAGCGTTGAGCCTATAAAGGTGAACGGAAAAAGAAGAATGGATCATAGAGTGGGACAGGAACCCATTTGGAACCCGCAATGAGCCTGCGGTTCCGCAGATAACAAACACGGAGAAGTGCATCAATGAAACGTAAAACACATTAAGTGCCTAAAGTGCGCCATCGGAGTCGGGGAGGATTTGATTTCAGGGCAAATGAGGTACCGGCTGGCATCAGAGTAAAAAGCCATTAACAGGAAATAAATAGATGACCTTTATGAACGGCTTCAAGACTCTCAAATAGACTTCATTCTTGGTGACTTTTTTTTTTTTTAGGATGGATGCTTTACCAAGAAGATTGTCAGGGATTTGATGGCTCATTCTCCTCTGGCAAAATGACAAATATATTCATAATTATTATTTTAAATAATTGTGTTTACTTATCTAACACCTGAAAAAATCTATGAGAGTCAAGACATTATATTATATTCACAATATAAGCAACTGCATGCTGCAACAAAGTCACAAAAGTAGAAATAATGATTAGCATCATGCTAACCAAGAATGGGAAACACCATAGACAGGCTAACAAGTAGCATTGATGCTGCAATGTCACTGCTGTATTTGGGAGGAATAGCAGTCGACGCTTGTGTACCTAATGTTTTGGCCATTCAACGCACGTTCACGTGCAGGCTGGATGTCGTGGTCAAGACAAATCCGCTTCCTTGATTTTTACGGTCCTACCACGGAAGGCGCAATGATTGTTTTGGATGAATGGGCGGAGGGCGGTTGAAGAAAAAAAAAAAGTAATTGAGAAAAAGACAGCAACGGAGGGGAAGTGCACAAAGGTTAGCGTTAACGCTTCAACTCGAGCGTCGCCGCTTTCCCACACCGTCAGCCCGCTGAGAAAACCGCAGATAAGAGCGCTCGCTCGCAGCAGATAAACAGGCCGGGCTGGAAACGAGCTTGCGGTGCGGCCTAATCACAACACGTGTGTGCAAATATTTTCCTCATTTGTGATTGAGCCAATCAGTGTTACAAGGTCACTCTTGACCTTGTGTAAAATGATCATTGTTGCAACATAGGCTGGATAGTGGAATGTTTCTTTGCAACACACAAAGAAAAATACAGCGTGGGAACGTACAGCATCTTGCGGGAATTTAGGGGGGGGGATTGAAGTTTTGCACCTGCACAAGCTCCTTGTGCAACAACAATCGACTGCATTAACATTCTGGACATGCTAAACCCGAAAAGTTATTTTTTTTCCTGCTAATCCCCGCCTCTGTCACGGGGATTCTGGTCCAAACCGGCCCCGCAATAAGCAAAATACGCGATACTAAATATTTCTTAGGCGTGTCTTCTTACCTTTTAGGGCAATTCATTTTTGAGTTGTTTCAACACACAAATACGTTTCAACACATCATATAATCAGAGGGAGCAAGACACGCAGAAAGTTTCTTATGTGCCCCCCCCCCCGCCCCCGCTGCGTTCAGGTAAACGCATCCTTGGAGGAGCAAGCTTTCACCGAGGCCTGGGGTCTCAAGGCCAAGAGGGTGTTCACCCGTGAGCTGCTTGACACCCTTGACCCCAAGGACCAGAAACTGATGAGCAACGTCATGGTCCTCGGAGCCGCCAACCTGCCTCCGGAAGAAAGAGGGGAGGTGGGTGTCGAAGGGTTTCGAGTCAATTCTCTCGCGAAAGTGCCAAAAGAACTGAGCTCTGATTCTCCCGTGTGTGTTGTGCGCAGTACAACACCATCCTCAGCACCATGGACAGTATTTATTCCACCGCTAAAGTGCATCCGCAGCCCAACGTCAGCTGGAGCCTGGAACCTCGTGAGTAAAATCTGACTGAGTTTGACGGCGCAAAATGGAAAGAGTAACAGGATGGGCAAAGCGACTGCCCCCGGGGGGGGTGGGGGGGGGGGGGGGAGTGTTATCGAGGTGCTTGCGGGCGTTGAGTAAAATGCTGGAACAACAAGGCGCTAATTGCCCTTAACCCTTAACTAATTGCCCGATGTTTTGTCTGCCAACATCGTTCGGCGTTTCCCACGCACGACGCAGTCACTTTTGGTCATAAAACCCAGGCCAAAGCTTTTGCGTGTCCCTTTGCAGATCTCACCGACATCATGGCCAACTCCCGCAGCTACAAGAAGCTGCTGTACGCTTGGGAAGGTTGGCACAACGCGTCGGGCGTCCCCCTCAAGGCGTACTACCCGAAATTTGTGCAGCTCAGCAAGAAAGCCTCACAAGCCGACGGTAGGAAATTCACACGCAAAGACAGCAATGTCGTTTTGTGATTTGAATCGCAACATCGGTTTTGATTTCAAAGATGAGGGCTGAATGGTTTCCACTTGACAGGATTTAACGACACGGGGGCCTACTGGCGCTCTTGGTACGAGACGGGCAACTTCCAGGAAGTGATCGAGCAGCTGTACAAAACAATCGAACCGCTCTATCAGCACCTGCACGCCTTCGTGCGCCGGCAACTCTACAAGCAGTACGGCCCCAAGTACATCAACCTGCGAGGACCCATCCCCGCTCATCTGCTGGGTACGACCCCGCCAGCCGTCGCGGCGGCTTATCTCGTCACGGTGGACGCCGGCGCTTCAAGCAGGCATTTCCTATCGGGCCGGCGAGCGCGGCGTCGCCTCTGGAGGACGGATTGTTGCTCAAGTGTGTTTTTCTTCCTCGCGCCCTCAGGAAACATGTGGGCCCAGACCTGGAACAACATCTACGGCTTGATGATACCGTTTCCTGACAAACCTAACATGGATGTGACTGGAGAAATGCTCAAGCAAGTAAGGGAGGGGGCGAGCCGAGTATCACGCCGCCAAAAACAGTTTCTACAAGCGAAACGCTGACACTTATTGGCTTTTGAGTATCCTAAATCTTTTTTCGATCATTTTGGATTAAGATCTTGAATGATGTCCCGAGCAACCCCCAATCGTAGGAAGAGGAGCCCCCTAAATTTGATGAATTCAACTCAGACGGCCATTTTTTTGTTTCCCCGCACTTGACAGGGCTACAACGCGACGACCATGTTTCGCGTTGCCGAGGAGTTCTTCACATCTCTGGGTTTAGCCGAGATGCCTCCAGAATTCTGGCAGGAATCCATGCTGGAGAAGCCAGATGATCGAGAGGTTGTGTGTCACGCGTCCGCCTGGGACTTTTACAACCGCAAAGACTTCAGGTAACCAGGATTGGACCGAGAACCACGCGTAGCTATTCGAGGGGGTCCGCGTGTGCTTTGCTTCCAACATTCCTAACGATTCTATTTCCCGCCGATATCGGATCTCACGGTCGGTCTCTCTGGCACGCGGTAGGATCAAGCAGTGCACCACAGTCACGATGGAGCAGCTCTTCACCGTCCACCACGAGATGGGCCACGTGCAGTATTACCTCCAGTACAAGGACCAACCCGTGGGCTTCCGCGGCGGGGCCAACCCCGGCTTTCACGAAGCCATCGGCGACGTCCTATCTCTGTCCGTCTCCACCCCCAAACACCTGAAGACCATCGGACTGCTGCAGTCGGCGACGTCCGACCCTGGTGAAGAGAATTACGAGAGGCGTGCAGATCATTTAAGAGCAAGTCTTTGACTGGAGTTCCTCGTGGTGTTCCTCTAGAATCCGACATCAACTACCTGTTAAAGATGGCACTGGAGAAGATAGCCTTCCTTCCTTTTGGCTACCTTATCGACCAATGGAGATGGGGCGTATTTGGGGGCAACATCCCCCCGGAGCGATACAACGCAGAATGGTGGTACCTCAGGTAGGCTTCGCTTCACTTGACTTTCCGAGCCAGTCGGCGAGTGTGAAGCTACAATGATATCGAGGGATGCAAACAATTAGGCATTTCTTTCATTTTCTTCTTCTTTCATTTTTGTTTGTGTTGTTGTGACCACAAAAGTCATTCTGTGTCTTCTCCTCGTCCTCTCAAGGACAAAATATCAAGGCATCAGCCCACCCACCAAGCGGACCGAGGAGCACTTTGATGCCGGCGCTAAATTCCACATTCCCGGAAACACACCGTACATCAGGTAGCGTCTTGTTTTATCCGCGGCGCCCAAAACGCAAAACACAATGCGCGCATGATGGGAATAAAGGTGTCATTGTATACGGCGATCTGTCATCGGAAATAGCGGTAATGGGATTTTCAGGAATACGAAAGCTTTACAATAGCAGGAAACTGGCGGCATGGAAACCAGCTGCACTTAGCTAACCACAAAAGGACATGTCGAGTAGGAGGGCGGACATTTGCATTCCTACTTTGAGGGAATTATTTCTTTCGTCAGACGGCACAGCGTGCGCGTTCGCAGACCGTCGGTCATTTCCACCTCCAAAATTCAATCCAAATTCTTTCTTCCGCAGGTATTTTGTGAGCTTCATCCTGCAGTTTCAGTTCCACGAAAAACTGTGCCAAGCGGCCAAACACACTGGACCCTTGCACACATGCGACATCTACCGCTCTGCCGAAGCAGGGGCCATTTTAAAGTAGGTTTTATATTACGTGGGATCAAGCTCAGGAGAGGTGGCGGCGTTCAACAAAAGCTTGTTGTTGTTGTTCCAGAAAAGTTCTTCAGGCGGGTTCCTCCAAACCTTGGCCTGAAGTGCTTCAAGATGCCATCGGGACGAACAAGATGGACGCCGGCGCACTGATGAGATACTTTCAGCCCATTATCGAGTGGCTGGAAAAACAAAATGTCAACGAGGTCCTGGGGTGGCCTGACTTCAACTGGGTACCGCCCATTCCGGAGGGCTATCCAGAGGACATTGGTAAGACAAAGAGTAGCAAGGTGGAAAGCCTTCATGGTCGGTTTTCCTTGACCCCGCGTTGTGGCTTATGTCGTCCTTGTCGGCGCAGATAAGAATACAGATGAGCTGGCTGCCAAGAATCTTCTGGATGAATACAATAGTACAGCGGAAGTGGTGTGGAATGCCTATACGGAAGCCTCCTGGGCGTACAACACTGACATCAATGAAGCCAACAAGCAGAACATGGTGAGGGATCAATTCCCCAAATTCAGCCGCCATTGCTGAGTATCGATTCATCACTAGTCGTCATCATCAGACACATCCGACTCTTCCGTTCCTCCTACCACCTTCCTCCTACGAATACAAACACCACCCAAGCAGTCACCACTCGGTCACCTATCACTTCGCCCTTCAACCATCCATCCACCCGCTAACTGAAAGCTAATTTTGTTCACCAGCTCCAGAAGAACCTGGACATGTCGGCCCACACGTTAAAATACGGCCAACGGGCGCGGCGGTTCGACACGACGGACTTCCAGGAAGACGCAGTCAAACGCATCATCAAAAAACTCAGCGACATCGAGAGGGCCGCGTTGCCGTCGGCGCAGCTTAAGGAGGTGTGGAAACGTTGACTTTGCGCCAGCCAACAGGAGAGAGGATGTAACTACGCCTTGTTTCTTGATCATTTTAGTACAACAATCTCCTGTCCAACATGGAGACCAAATATAGCGTAGCAGAAGTGTGCAGAGATAATGGCCAATGCCACCCACTGGATCCCGGTAAGAACTCAAATCATGCCTTGTGCATCATCCGTGGTCGTTGCTGCCACGGTGACCACGTTGTGTTTTCTTTCAGACCTTCAGAGGATCATGGCAGAGTCCAGAGATTATGATGAGCTGCTATTTGCCTGGAAGGGCTGGCGAGACGCAGCCGGCAAAGTACTTCGCTCGGATTACGTGCGATATGTGGAACTGGCCAACCAAGCTGCCAGACTCAACGGTATATGACCTGACCGTGTTTTGAATCTCAGATTACGCAACTTTTAAAATGTTCCGATGGGATATCGCATTTTCTCGTTCTCCACCATCCATCCTTCTTTATAGGTCACAGCGACAACGGCGCTTTCTGGCGCTCGCTGTACGAAACGCCGACCTTTGAGGAGGACCTGGAGAGACTGTGGAAAGAACTTGAGCCGCTCTACCTGAACGTGCACTCCTATGTTCGCAGGGGTCTGTACAACAAGTACGGCCCTAAACGGGTCAACCCGAGGGGGCCCATACCTGCTCACTTGCTCGGTGAGTGTGAAAATCACAAGCCAGTCAACCCAGCGAGAATCTTCCTTTTGTGCGCTAATATTCCGCGGCTGGCGGCAAATGCCTCTGGAGTTGGGAAGGATTTCATTTTCTTTCAGAGGCGTCCAGCGTGAGATTGCGTATGACACTTGCACACCGTTAGGAATTCAACCGGTCCTCCCAAGAATTCCGCTTCTTGAATAAGCGCAACAGAGCAGAAGTGTGTTCTGACATGGAAAATCACACGTCTTGTGTATGGCCTCAGGTAACATGTGGGCGCAGACGTGGTCTGGCATCATGGATCTGGTCATGCCTTATCCGCACGCCACGCAAGTTGACGCCACGCCGGCGATGGTGGCAAAGGTGAGTACAAGCACAGTAAGCATGTGATGTGTTTTTCCATATTTCAAACAAGAGGCTTTAACATGATCACTGATTTTGTTTTTTTCCCTTACAGGGCTGGAATGCCAAAAGAATGTTCCAGGAATCAGATAACTTTTTCACCTCTCTGGGGCTGCTGCCAATGCCAAAAGAGTTCTGGGACAAATCCATGCTGGAGAAGCCCACCGACGGGCGCCAAGTGGTCTGCCACGCTTCCGCATGGGACTTCTACAACAGAAAAGATTTCAGGTTAAAAAAAAAACAGCATTATTTTCACGTTTGAAAATGTCTCTCGCGACGTGACTAAATGTTACCTCGTGCCGCCAAATTCAGAATCAAACAGTGCACCGTTGTGACCATGGATGACTTGATCACCGTCCATCACGAAATGGGCCACGTCCAGTACTTCCTGCAATATAAGGATCAGCCCGTGGCGTTCCGCGGGGGCGCCAACCCTGGCTTCCACGAGGCCATCGGCGATGTCCTGGCTTTGTCCGTGTCCACACCCAAGCACCTGAAGAGTATCGGCCTCCTGGACAAAGTGGAAAACAATCACGGTGAGTTGCCATCAACTGAAATCTCACCGTATGCACGTTCTAACCGGTGCCATTTTTTCCGGACCACGTTTACATTTATACATACACACCTCAACACAAATAGACGCGGCAATTACAAATCCTTGTTTTAATCTTACAGAGAGTGACATCAACTTTCTGATGAACATGGCACTTGATAAAATCGCCTTCCTGCCGTTTGGCTACCTGATGGACCAGTGGAGATGGAAAGTGTTTGACGGACGCATCCCGCCGTCCGATTACAATAAAGAATGGTGGAACCTCAGGTAAAGTCGGCACTCAAACAAGAGTTTGAAGATTGAGAACCAGATTGAGACACATCAACGGATGCGTCGCTTATTTGTCAACGCAGAATGAAGTACCAAGGCCTGTGTCCACCCGTCCCCCGCGACGAGGACGACTTCGACCCAGGTGCAAAGTTCCACATCCCGGCTAACGTTCCCTACGTGAGGTGAGTGCCGTTCTCTTCGGTAAACAAATAAACGCATTTGATAATTAATCACCGATGAACCGACGGCGTGCAAACACATGATGATAAGATAAGATAAACGAGGCGGCGTGACAGCAGGCGGCCACGATCTCTTTCATCTCCATGTGACTCAACATATTTCGCGTCCATAATCAGCGCCGCTCGGTTTAATAAGCGCATTTATGACAAGTATATTTATCCTCCCTCCGCCCAGGTACTTTGTCAGCTTCATTATCCAGTTTCAGTTCCACAAGGCCCTGTGTGACGCTGCCAAGCACGTGGGGCCCCTGCACACGTGCGACATTTACAAATCGAAGGAGGCCGGGAAGCTGCTAGGGTGAGTGAACATGACAAACATGAATCATGTCATGGATAAAAAAAAATAGTGTCATTTATTCTACAAAATTTTTCACCACGACTGAGTGTGTCATTCTGCCGCCCTGCTCGTACCCGCAGAGACGTGATGAAGCTGGGTTTCAGCAAGCCCTGGCCCGAGGCCATGACCATGATCACAGGCGGGCCCAAGATGAGCGCCAAACCACTCATGGAGTATTTCGAACCTCTCATTAAATGGCTGGAGCGAGAGAACGATAAGAACGGGGACATCCGCGGGTGGCCCGATTACGACTGGAAGCCTTTAAGTAAGTCTTTCAGACGGCCGCATTGAAAGACGTGACAGTCTCATGTGTACAAGATGGGAGTGCAACATGTGGGAAGCACATTTCCGAGTGAACGTCCTTCCAAGTGGAAATAGTAAAAGTATTTGCTGGAAGACTTCAACTGGGGTTGGAAGGCGGGGGGGGGGGGGGGGCAGTTTACAGTGAAATCTTTCTCCCTCTGCTTGTTTTCCTGGTGAAAGGATGTGAACAGATTAGATTGATGGGAGTGAAAGAGAGTGCCAGGGAGAGACAACAGCAGCTGCCGTTTGGACGACACACACACACACAGTTTGGGTTTAGTCAGCCGTTTTTTTTTTGTTTTGTTTTAATCTTAACCTTAACCTAACCGATATGTCAATGTGCCACAGTGTACTGCCAACTACTGGGAAGGAGGACTTAATGCACATTAGATTTTGTTTTGCATTAAGTATCAACTGGCGATTAGCGCCAGCTTTCAAAACAACTTGATACGTTGAAATAACGCCGGTATCGGTACTCGCCCAATCCTACTTCCAGTCATGTATTCTTGATCCTCTGCAAAAAAAACTAAACTAAAAGGGTCTGGTATTTTGCAATGAAAAGAAATAAAGACAAAAGTCTGAAAAGCTTACATATTGTTCTTTGCACGTCCAGCGGGTGACGCCGAGGTGAAGACCAGCACGGTGGACTTCCTGGGAATGAACGTGGACAGTGCGGCCGCCATTGCGGGCCAGTGGGTCCTGCTGGTGCTGGGCCTGGTCCTGTTGGTTGCCACCATCTTCCTGGCGTACAGATACAGGAAGTCAAAGAGGTCCAACATGTCGTTATCAACGATAGAGCTCAAGCAAAAAGACTGAGTGGCAACTGCAGCTTGGACGGAAACCAGCCTAATGTGAATATCGGTGTTTTGTCATTCTGTACAGCGCATCTGATCACATTTGATTTGATAATATTCGTTTTGGGTCTGCCTCCCTATTACGTCTTTTATATTTATTGTATACTCCAATTATATATTTGCATATGCAAAAAAAACATTGCAATTTTGTAATTTATTAGGAATATGTTAATATGTAGGGAGGAAATATTTGTAAAGTCATTGATTGTGTCAGCATTTTTGATTTTGTTTTGTGTTTCTACAATAAAAAAAAACAAACGACTGTGGCATGAGACATCAAACATTTGCAGAAAACTATTTTAAACGATCTTATGAACAATTCAATTACATCACATCAAAACTGCACAGTATAAAAAAAAAAAATCATCAGAGCAGAGTTTGTGCATTTTAGCCCTTCCCCCCGCCCGCTCCATCCTGAGGAGTCAAAGGGGCCTCTGTGAGGGTTGCAGTTCTCAGTGCCACGGCGGAATACCTGGCAGCTCTCAGGTAACGTGAGCAAAAAGCAGCAAGGCAACATTTGTCCCACGAGAGACGACTGACTCAATGTCTTCTCAGTCCCGTCCGCTTTTTCGGACCTAAAAGCTTCCCAAAAGCCTTGGACGGCATCCCAAAGTCTCGTACAAATATACACAACAAATGATCTCCACTCATTGGCCATGACATTTGCAGATTTCTAGGGGGGTAACTCGCTGAGCGATAACGTACCGATGACACATATCACAATCGAAACATTTACGAGTTGTGAAAACAAAAATGAACTCATCGCGTTCTGCACAGGAGATCAACAGATTTTGAAAAAAAACTGCTGAAGGTATTAAAGCCTGCCGCTTGACGCTGATAGCAATGACACAGAAGCACAAATACTGTCCAATGGTGCCTTAAGATACAAGGTTCATCTGTGACATGACACTTGTAACATAAACCATCGTTCCTCATTGAAATGATTGGAAATGCCATTAATCTGTTCCAGCTTACCCCAGAAATTCAAAATGTTTGGAATGTGTTTCGACACTCAAATATTGCAGTTTATAAAATATGAAGTATAAAACTTAAGAAAATGTATAGAATGTGTGCGTCATAATACATTGCTGCTTTTATTGGTGTGCCAGTGGGGGCAGTATAACGCACTCATACACAGATATGAAGAAGAGTTTCACAACTACTGGAAGAGGCTCAGTAAGCTGCAGGAATATTAGTTGTTTCCGCAGATAATTAAAAAATATATGCCTGTTGTAAGTAATGGTATATTGTCAGTCTACCTGTGTTAATGCACCATTTGTGTTCAAATATCCGCTGCAATTTGTGAGCTTGCCTGAGGTTTTGCATTGCTTGTTCGCATTAAGCTGTACGAGATTTGCATGAAACCGCTTGAAGCCACTTTTTTGAGGAATTGTTGTATCTCAAGGCATCACTGCGAACAAAAAATGGGGCTGATCGGGGTAACAAAGGAAAAAAGGTCAACATGAGGAAGAAGCTATCGCACCAAATTCTGAACATGGAAAACGACGACCTGAGAGCGTCAATATTCAATTCACAACACTGCAGTCAGTACGAATACTCAACAATTACAATCTCCGAGACAAAAATGTTCAACATATTGCACTGAGAAATCTACAAATAAAATCAACACATTTGTATCCACTGTTGGCCCAGACTGGGTCGAGTTTTCTTTCATTTGGCCAGTCAGTTGCTGAGAGGTCTAAGTCATGGCCTCAGTAGTAGATATGCTGCATCTCTGTCCAGTTGGTAATCCAATACTTTCTGTGTGGCTCCTCCGGTTCAAATCCGACGTTGAACTGATAGCGATCGGCCTTGCATAGTTTCACCCCGCGGTGCTTTGGCATTATCCGGTAGTAGAGGGATCGCTTGAAGAATCCAAGCTGGGGAGAAAAGAGGTGACATGAGAGACTAAAGCACAGCTAAGATTTAATGGCAGCTTGAGAACGACATTTAGGAGATTTAGATTCCTTATAGAGACGGAACGTCGGGGAAAAGAGCGGGAGGGGGTGGCCCCCCCACTCTCCCCGCTGAGGAGGAAGACGTGGAAAGAAAGCACAAGCAAGGTATACAACACTGCTAATTCCCATAGAAAATGCATGTAAATGCTGAGAGATTACGTTTGTAAGAAAGACTGGAATAAACTGGTTCATATAACACAACGGTATGTGCTATGACATACCAGTTTATTACTGGTTTATTACACGTTTATTATTGTGCTTGTAGCATGTAGCGTAAAATAATGCATCAAACTGAGACCTGTTTCGAACGCGGCTGCCTCACGGATCGGTGTTTCGCAACGTTTGTTCAGCCCAGCCACTTAGCTTCACCCGTTTGAGCTTGAAACACCTCTCGGATTGACGCATTACTCCACCACAGTTGAATGCTACAACGCCACAGGTCGTCAGGAGACCAATCGCAGTATGTTTGAGTGCATCGTAGCAATACTCTCAGCGTTCACACAATGATAAGCCGCTGAAGTTCCAGCCTGAAAAGGAGGCGAGGAGACGTTAGACATATTGCACACAAGCGAAGGGTCGGAAAGCGAGAGGCCAGAACGCAACGAGGAGGAGTTAAGGTGTAAATCCATTCATCGGAGGGGTGTTGTTACCCAAAAGCCCCAACTGGTGTGTGCAGTTGAGCACCCCTAGTGGGTGTCTCAGTAGTCCTCGGTCAGCCTCTCTGTCTCAGAGGGCTGGATCTTCATCTCAGCCTTCTGGGCTTTGGCCTCATACATCTCCCTCCTGCTGGCCCTCTGGAAGAAGCCACACTGCATGGAGGAGGCGGAGGAGGTTAAGACTCAATTGATCAGTGCGAGTCTCCGGGACAGCATGGTTCGCTTTGAGAAAGAGCACATGTGGCGAGCTTTTCAACATGTGCAAGTCCACTGACCCATGGTGTCGGCTCACCTTCCAAAGTATAAGAATGATGATTCCTAGAAGTAGAACACCTGCGACGATGGCGGAGATGATGATCCACAGGGGAAGTTCATAGGGAGTCTCCACCCGCGCCTCCGGCTCGATATCTACGGCGAACTGCATCGGAGCGGAGACAGCGGCCATTTCAACTCACCGCCAAGCTGTTCGTAACGGTCGATGAGATTGATTTGACGTGTGTTACCGGAGTGGTCTGGCTTTTCATTTTAAGGGTGGGTTTGTCTGTAATGAGTTTCAGGGTGGCTGCACCTCCAACTTTGATCCACAAAGCGTTGGCAAAATCCTGCAAAATAAATAAATAAAACGAACGAATGAATAAATTATTAGTATTGATCGCGATCCGCGTGGTCGCAGCTGGTGAAGGCACCTCCAGCATGGTGCTGTTCCACAAACGGGCGCGGACGTGAATCTGGGCCCAGTTGCTCATGTTCAACAAAGGACACGTAAAGGTCACGCATCTCGCCGTTCTTTCGGCGCATTCCTGCAAACGCAAAGAGGAAACGTCACCGTATGGGTAAAAACACCCCCGCAGACACACGCATACACGGTTGAGGGAGGACAGACGGGCACCAGGTTGGCCCGCCCCCCCACCCAAACTCTCACACGCACTCTCAGTGTGGTTTGTTACTCCCGAGCTCACCAACAGGTGTGATTCTTTTCGTGGCGTGAGCAGCGTGAGGGTCGCTTGTGGCTCAATCCTCTGAGGCGGGGTGGCAGCGTCCGGATCGTCTGCCTCGATCTGCCGTTTCACACGTTTTGATGCACTTTCTGACAGCTGCAATAGAAACGCGGGCAAGGACGCAGTGCAGACAGAGACGAGACGTCAGAGGCAAAACGAGTGGGCTTGATCGTGAGATCAGATTCTCAGAATAGCAGCGTGACTTCTATTTTTGATTTGCATATGGTCTCGAGCGTACAACAAAAAAGCCAAAAAGGAAGCTCACAGTTAAGTTCAACGGGTTGATGAGGTCTCCAGGCGGTCGACATTCGCTCTGGGACTGCGTCTGAACGATGATCTGAGTCAGGTACAGGAGCCACTTCCCATTGGACGCCTCAAAGGGCCACTCAAACTCCACGGCCAGGATCCCCAAGTCCCCCAAGGCCGGCCCCCTCATGTTGACCTAGTGTAAAAGTCAGCACGTAAATGGACAGCCATACTTCCTCTTTCCCCTGAAATAGCATCCGCCCCTGCATACGGCTGCGCCACAAGCCATGACTCGTGCTCCCTGAAATAATATTAACCATCTGACAGTAAAAGGCGTCAACGAGGGAGTAAAAAGCTGAGCGGTCGAAGTGACTCACATTGAAGGTGAACTCGAGCAGACTTCCCACGTCGCTGCTGTTCACCATGGCCGACTCGCCCATCACCTTCCCGCCAAATTTGGTTTGGATGAGCGCGTTTGCACTGCAGAGTAGAGAAGAAGCGAAACAAAAAATGAATAAAGGTTAATTGAAAAAGCAGACGTAATGATTTTGCAAATGTGGCCGTTGTTCAAAATGATTGCTAAACGTTTTGGATACTTGATCATCAGGTCTTTGAATGTTTTTACCAGCAGGTCTTTGGAACGGGAAAGTTGAAGGCGAAGGAGAGCGAGGGGGTGAAATTGCAGAAGCTTGTGGCCTGGATTGTGTCAGTCGCTAAAAGCAGTAATCGTGGCTAAAATCTATTTGAATGCAGAATTATCCACTTTTGGATCCAAGTCATATAAGTACCAAAAAAAAAAAGATTTCTTGCAGATATTTTGTGAAGTTATTTTAAAGCTATTAATCATTTTTTGTGGGGGTCTTTTGTTGTATTGGTGATAGCAACTCACATGGAGAAGGAGGGGAGGATGGTGTTCTCAATCAGCAGGGTGACGGGCACAGGCAACAAGTCGCTCTGTTCACTGAGACTGAAGGAGCCAATCAAATGACAGCGCTGCATTAAAGTCATTATCATCATCATTATTATTATTATTACACACGCGTTGGGAACGTCAACATTACGTAGACAGAAGCAGCTGAGTCTGAATCTCCTCCGTGTACAGATCGATACCTGACGTCTCCAACCTCAAGGCAAGTGACACCTGTTGACATTATTTTATTTTCAGAAAACGCCAAAAATAGTTCAACTTTGACGGCACGTCAGTGCTGAGATGCCGTACCTTTCCCTTGCCTTTGAGTGGATTCCCCAATTCACAAAGGACGAAACCGTCATAGCGACATTCGACATCATGATCCTAAATGAGGTGGGAAAAAAAAACAATTCACAGCTTTTGTGAACGCGCCATATAAATAATTTAGGGATGTAGAACAGCAGGCAAGAACTGTGTATACAATTGCAGCTCGTGTCATCTGCTGCCCCCTGTTGACTGTACCTGGGACCTGACGCCTGAGTATTTGAGCGCATCAGGGATGCTGACGTTGAGCGTGGCCTGGTGGGCGTCCTCAGCCACCTTCCCTCTTGCGGGAAAGTTGGTCACCTCCACCATAAGGCGTATGATCTTCATGCTGCTGTTAAATTGGAGGATTTGGGATTTTTCCTGCCTGGGTACAGGAACACAGCGGTTGATCTATAACACATTTTTCTTTGTGTTTAAATAAACCATTTGCTCTCGGTTTTCACCTGGGGAACGGCTTTTCCTTATTGTCGGCAAAATGGGCCTTCAGCTGCAGGTTGCTGGTGCACTTGTTGTCAGCACCACACTCCTTATGGAAGTTCATCTGAGAACCAACCAGTTTGGACAACGAGTGAGCGTTCCATTTGGTACAGGAATGACAGCAGGATTGTAAAGTGACCTGTGTGCACTTTTGAGTCTTACCTCCCTTCTTTGGGTGAGTTTCTGGTTTTGACTGAGAATGGGGAATGAGTCCAGGTTCTGGATGGCGCGTCTTGATTTCGGTTTTTGTTCATCTAAGGACATGTTGAGGGAGAAGACCACAGGCTCCAGCTTGTCCCTCAAAGGCACCTTAAAACACACCCAAGGATATTTATGTGATGATACGTCACAATTATATCAGCAATTTTAACTGGCCTAAAGTTACGGCATAGGGAGATACAGGTATAGGTATTTTTTTCTTTTTTTTTTTTAACTAGCAGCTGGTCCCCCTGTGTCGGTATGCTCTTTTTAAAATGATAGGAGAAAATAATTGAGGTCAAATGACGCAATTTTCAAGAACCACTGCATACCGAGTACTTACCACAACATTCAAGTTGAGACGATGACACTGACTTTTGGAGGCCGGCAGCGTCAACAGGCCCATATAGGTGTTATCACCGTTGTCTTGGAAACGAACGCGCGGGCTCCTTCTCCTATCAATGTCGGCCTCCACCGTGTATTTCACCGCTGTAACATTGTCAATGGGTCACGTGCGTTTTGGTTCAAGTGAGACACACAGCCAGTCATTGGATGACGGTGGACCGACTCACTGATGTTTTTCTTGAAGTTTTTGTTGCCGTTGCTTAGGGTGAACGACGTGCAGATAGTGGCCACGATGCTGGGAAACACAAATAAACTCCAAAATACTGCAATACATGAGCCGCTTTGACCATGACACTCGCTCACCATGGCGTACTTCCTTGGCACTGATTCGGATCCACAATCTTTGGCTCCACATCAAAGCTCTTAGTTAAGTGGATAACAGGCCGAGTCCTGTCATAAATGAAGATGGCGCTTTTTAATGCGTGTTGCCCTGTCTCTCAACGTTGCACCGCTGTCGCTCCTCGAGGACACCTATGTTTCCTACCTGAGCAAGGCGATGCGGTCATCAAGAGAGCCCACCAAAATGTCAGGGTAGCCGTTGTCGTCCATGTCCATGCCTCCACTGATAGAGTAGCCAAACGTTTGGAATCCTCCGTTCTCGACCGACTTGCCCTTAATCACCTTTCGAGGGCCAGACGAAAACGTGGACGGCGGTCAAGGAGAGCTTGGAAGTGTTCTTCACATCATGAGATGTGTTACCTGGCTCGGCTCCTCTGAGATTCCCTCTTTACTTCCCATCCAGATGTAGACCTTGCCTGTGCCATGGAACGGAGCTCCCACGGCAAAGTCTGCAGATATAAAGACATGCAATGACAGCGATAGCCCAGTAGGTGGCAACCTGACACTGTCAAGTGGGGTCGTTCCAACATTTTTTTAAAGTGACAATGCATAAAATATGAAAAATAATTTATAAATAGCTAACATAATAATGGTTTTGTTTTTGAGAAACACTTGGGCTTACTATGCTAATGCATTTTAATGTTGGAGTAAAGTGTATTATGGTGCTGATGATACTTTTAAAGTTTCATGAAAATAAAAATGTAATATGTAATGTTTGTGTGTGTGTGTGTGTGTGTGTGTGTGTTTGCGCATGCGTGCCTTGGAATCCATCCTGGTTGATGTCACCAATAGCGGCAACTGCATTGCCAAATGCAGAGGATGTGGGGCCCTTAAGCACCTTGGTAGGAGTCTTCTGGAAGGAGCCATTCTCGTTCATGTAGATATAAACTGCTCCTCCCTCATCTTTCATGCGGTCAAAGTAAAACGGGGCCCCTACAATTAAGTCGTTCCAACTGGAAGCACAGGAAACGCAAAAATGAATTGAAATACGATAAATCTGAATAAGAAATCCGCCCTGTAATGTCAACGTTTCCCCTTCTGTCAGACGCCATAAAATTTCAATCAGGCATGAAAAGGAGAAGCAGAAGGTGATTGAGCCATCATATCATAGCAAACATCTTGAACGGCCTTGCGGACAGCGCTTCGACTCTGCTTAGATGTACTTCAGTGCACATTCCACAAAACACGACGGCTCACGGCCGCAAAGCGTTCAAGCGGTGCGCCAGCTGAGCGCAACAAAAGATAACACGGCAGCAAGGTCGTCTTCTCAGTCTCCCTCTGGAACTTTGCGCTTTCTGACTTTTAATGTGGCCCTGAAATGAACAGTTTTTTAACATTTTACTTTGTGATGTAATTGCTAATTCACGTACTTGTCGTTATTGAGGTCAGCGACAGCCAGACTGCTCCCAAAATACGAGCCTACTTGTTTCCCGGGGATGATGAGCACCGTCTCGATGTTGTTGTCAGTCCTCACCCCGAGGACCACCGAACCCTTGGACTCATACCGAGGAGAGCCCGTCACCACTGTGTAGTTGGCAGTGCCCAGCAGACGCTTCTCCTGAAGAACGGAATAACCTGAAGGGGAAAGACTTAAAGATGAGCTAAAGCGCCACATGGTGTAGCAAACAAGAAGGGGCTTCGAGCTGATCCTTGATGCAACACAATAAATTACTTGAGCAATAATCAATGTTTGAGAAATTATTATCTGGATTCCGCTTGAAACCCATTGCAGACTTTCTCCTTGCTACATTTCTTTTTAATTCTACAGTTTCCTCACCAGACACGTGAATCAGAAAGAGACATTTACCCATATAGTAGAGCTTGTATTGTTTTTTCAGAGAGCCAAAGTCTTTCTCAATGGAGTCCCACGAATTGGCAGGATCAGGATTTCTCCATATGACATGTACATTTCCTACATGAAACAGAAAACAAGTGACTCATCATGCATGACAGCCTGAGAGTAATCCATTTTAATTCCAGTGCCCACCTTGCCACATGTAGCTGCCCGGACTGCCCATGTATATGTCATTCTCCGTCATGCCACCTGAGATGCCCATGTTGCACATGCCCTCATCTCTCATGTCGGAAGTGGGGTCACACACCTCGTAGGTGTGAGTCTGCCAGTCGTCATTACGGTCGAAGGTCAGGTCATTGCTCCTCACGAAGCACTTTCCGATCATCCGCCGCTGCTCCTCTGCGCCACTTCCGAAGATCCTGATGTAGCGATGGCCGCATGCCTGCACGCCAGAGAAAAGATTCAGCCCCGATGACACAATAGAACCAATGTTGGTAATTTCCCCAACGAGATTTTAGGAAAAATGTGAATTGTTTACTTGCAACATTTTATAAGCTATGACAAACAAAAGTGACTCCATAAGGACCCCGAACGTGTAACTTAGCATTAAATAGGAGACAATAAAACATGGCGGCCCTCTCACCAGTATGCGTCCGGCCGACTGTACTCTCTGGCTGGCCACGGTCACGCCCAGCCACATGCCCTCCACCATCTCGGACGGGTCTGCTGTAAATGCGTCATAAAAGGGCTTTTGTCAGTCGCTTTCTGCCGAAACGGTAAAGACAAGCACCAAGCAAAGTGAATCAAAAAATGCAGAGGCACTGGAGCCTCGATGCAGTTGAAGATGAGGAGAAACGGGCTGGGATTTTCCCGGAAACTCTTCTCCTCACTCACTTGAGCTGACCAGGTCCATTCTGGAACAGTCCGAGGCGTCCGTGGTAATGGGGCAGGAGTAGACGGCACCTGTTTCATTGACGTTCGCCAGCGATAAGGCTTTCTCTTTGGGGGCTCCTGCTAAAAGCCTGCACGGACACACACACACACACACACACACACACACACACACAAAGAAGGTGGCAGATAAAGATTACACGATTGCATCGCAGCCGTGTCATGGTGTGTGACAGTATACAAAGATGATACCAGCATGAAAAATGAGTCACATGCAAAAAAAGAAAACCTTGCTAAACGTATTTGGTATATATTTTATGCCTGCAATTTTTTTTCTCCAAAAAAACATTCACAATGTATTCACAATGTGTTTCATTATGTTCATATATGTTTAAAGCATATATACATGCGAGTCTGGAATGTATCCCCATGGTAAACGGGGGATTGGACGGTTTATAAAAAGAAAGCAGTCTCTCTCGAGAGGGCAAGCTCGAGCTGGACCTTTGGCAAGTCCGGGCAACAACACACGACGCGCACACTAGGTTGTTGGTGGTGGACCTCAATCTTTTTGTCGCGCACGTATTGACACGCCCTGAATCGGCGCCTTTCAACGCAGTGACCTTTGAAGTGGAAGGATTAAGGGAATGGTGCCGTGTACTGGGACACACGGTTGACTGTCAGCACCAGATTTATTATCTGCACTTGTAGGCAGAAGGTGAAGACAAACCTGTTTAGGTTGGCCGAGCTGTTTGCTGAATCGTTTCATCATGCGTGGAGGGAGACAAGAGTAGCGCAAGCAAAGTGAGACGTTTTTGGGGACAAAAGCCGACAATTTTACATACTGTAGTCACGCGCTTCATGAAATTGCATTCATGCATTCCCAACTGTGTATCGTCCTCATTTTGTCATCTCTTAGCTGTGTTGCTTTCAATTCATGCATGTGGATGTCAGATTTTCTTTTTGGGTCCGATTTCAGCCTCGAAATTGCCAATTTTAATCAGTCTACTTACAGGCACTTGCAATCTTATCAACAGAACATCAACATGCAGCCAGACACAACTTCGTCCTCCCTGATGTCTTCCCGTGACAATTTAAAAAAAAAACTTTTTAGACTCAAAAGCAATAAAAACCAAAGAGTATCCTTTTGCAGCAAACACAATGCTCGATGTTCACAACGTGAACGTTATCTCGTCACTCTGCCACCAGAAGGAGATTATCAGCCCTGAGCCAATTATCTGGCCCGAGTGATGACAACTAGCAGGAGCCAAGATGGCCTCGGAAAGGGCTGCCGGCGGTGATTGGAGCGTCCGATAGATGAGATTCCACAAAGGTTTGAAGACATGACAGAGCGACAGTATGTAGAGTATCAGAGCCACCGCCTATGCTTCAGTCTTGAACACGTTTCTCCTATGCAGTGGTATGTATCAGGCTTTATTAAGGCAGATATTAATTTGACACTTGACCCATGCTAGGGAACAAATAAAAACTGAGCTGAGATCAGTTTCGGGTCTCCACCCTAACTTTGGGAACCCCTGATCTAAGAACAACCTGGCCCATCTGTTTGAATAGACTCATGCATTTGGCATGTCAAGGTATGACTATCTAATCCTAACCGTAGACTTTCTAAAACCATCATCATAAAACATCAAGAATTTTGCATTTTGTGACAAGTCTCTCTCGAAACTTCCAGACGCCCTGACTCAGCCAGGACAACGCAACTCATATCCTGCTTGGTGTCAAGTCCAACAATGTGTGTCCACCTCCCGCCTCCCTTGCCAACTCATCACCTCCTCATAAACGCGCCGACAAAGAGCCCACGGGAGGGATAGCGAGTGGGCACTGAGCTCCTGCATTCCAACTGAGTATACGGGACGTGTTGAAATCTGCCCTGCTCTCCTTAGCAGGTGATGCGAACTTTCTGCTCGAAGCGTGTAGTTAGTGCGGCTTACAACACACCGAAGAGGTGAGAGTAGCTGCCTTCTACACATCAGCACAAAAAGGACTTGCATGTGACTCAATTTGAAAGCGGTCGTATCCATTATGATGACAAATGTTCGACCTGTCAATCAGCCACACTCGATGACAGACGGATGTAACCTCAGCCCGGTGGTGGGAGGTTAGTTCGTCGTATGAACCTGCTGACGTGGGTCCATTCTCCTCTACGATCCAAAATGCTGACTCTGCATTGGCGCTTCCATCCTTCTGTAATATCGTGGATTTGGCGAGACAAAAAAGGCGCTTCCTTCATCCAACCGAAGAACCGACATAATCCCACGATATTGAGCCTTACCGATGGTCAGGAGCAACCTATGCAAAAATTGGGTTAAAGGTTGCATCAAGGCACCTTTCCTCAGCATTTTTAGAATTCAAACAAGCCTTTATCCAAACATTTCCAAGTAATCTCGCTCAGATAGGAAAGTTCCGAAGCAAAAAACAAAATCTGGAGAGGCTCCGTTGCATCAAGACTTTTGTGTCCCCAGGGCGGAAACATGTCACAACGCAGATGAACAAAACAACTTGACTCGCCATGAATATATATCCCACTCATCTAAAAACAAATCTGCAATATATTTACCAATATATATACACTGTACATTTTTTTTAATTTCATGGGTATTAAATCATAAACATAAGGGGGTGACACGTATACTTCCTGTGTACGACTCCATAACCTCTCAGTGCTACAGCTCCAATGGCGCAATGATGATTGGAATCCGTCCATTCGCGCAACAGTGTCAGAAAGCAGCCGGAGAGGCTAAACACACAAATTGCTATCAGACTACTCAGAGCAAACGTGCCTCGCCATCAACTGAGCGGGTGCCCCCACCGTGACTCACACGTGAACTGGCAATGGAAACACAGTGACGCAGCCACCTGGAAGGATGAAAATGTATTAAAATTGCTCCGTAGCAACGGAAAACATTCATCACGAGAATTAAGCGCGGGGGGGAGCATGATTAAAACGTCGATGTCGTATTCATTACAAAACAAAAACAAGCTGAGCGCAGAGACCGCCGCCGAGACTGAAATAATGATATTAATAAAAATTCAAAATAAAAATAAATCAAACCTCTACAGCACTAAAATTGAACAAGGTTTGATGGATGATCATTTTCTTGTTTGACAAAAGGTGATGGCAAAACGGATCACATCAAACGACAAAAACGCCTGTTCTTCAAACACTCGTCAAGCAGACATCTCAGCTGGCCAAACATCCTGTTTTGCGGCCCCCCCAACTGCCACCGGTGAAACAGTAACAAGAGAACAAACTCATTTCGGACCCGGGCGACAAATAAAGCCTGGCGGGTTTCCCTCCACCCCCTGATATTCCGCTAACTTGCTTTTCATTCGCAACTCGTAAAACCTCGTCTGACAAGGTTGGTTCAAGTTTTGGTGGGGAGTCCACTCGCAAACATTACAAGCAAGTGGCGTTTGCAGGGGTGTAAGGTTGAGCTAATTATTCTTGCAAAACACACAGCACGTACGCACTGGTCCGCAGACGGTAACGAGTGTAAGTCAACACTCGTTTTCCGTGTCAGAGATGAAAAATGATCTGAAAGGTATTGAAGGATATCGTTTTTCTCCAGACAGGTCATCCTCACCCACCCGGAGGCCAGCCAATTTACACCAGCTTTTTTTTTTTTTTTTTTTACACACAAGAGCAAAAGGAAAAGGATCTCTTGCAGTGGTGCTACAGTTGACTCGACGGGTAGCGGTAAAGAGAGAGAGAGAATCTTCTCTGTGGATAATAGTGGGAAGCGCAACATCCTGCTGGGATCCATTTCAACGTGTAATTATTCGAGGGCGTCCTTCATTCAGTCGGGACACAACAAACTGATTGGACCCACAAAATAAATAGCAGGAGGGTGAGTAGCAATCACCATGGACCGATTTCAAAGTAAAGTGAACAACAATTTTCAAACAACAGTAGAACATTTTGTTTGGGGGTAAAAAAAGAAATCATGATAGTTTGTATTTTTGAAATTTCTAATTTAAAATTTGGCTGACGTAAGGCAATAATAGCTCATATCGAGTTACAGTCATGTTCAACATGAACGACATTGCAGCGAACAAGAATGAATCGTTATCTCAATGTTTCGCTGAGCATGACAGTAGAACTCCTGCTGGCACAGGGACCACCAGCGCGCTGGTGATAAAGAATGTTTGGACGCATGCCACGCTGGGAATCGGCGTCATTTACTTCCATGTGCGCCTCATCTTCTGGTAAATCAGAGAGAATGGAGTACCAACAGACGTGGCGACCGAACGACACACGCAGACCGAGAGATGCATGAGCTTGGTTGTGTTTATGAAGCTCCCAGCATAGTTTGAGCTGCCTAATCTGCTCTCACAGTTAAAAAAAAAAAAAAAAAAACAGGGGGGAGGCAGCACCACCTAATTAAATGGCGGACTTTCATAGCCTGGGGCTGATTCAGTCAGACAAAGGTGGAAAACAGCAGAAAAACTTCTAATTTGGAATCCATATTCATCCATTAGAGGATTTTAATTTGAAGCTTTTGGGGCCACTATGAGTCTCGACTACAAGGAATTGTGTCGGCTGCAAAATAAGCATACTCCAGATTTTGGTGGGTTCACGTGCGTTTCCCAACAGATCATCACCTTGACTCCTGTCTTGTCTCAACCTGAAACCTGGCAGGTTGTGACTGTGCACAGAAGGCTAATACATTCCACACATACCGTGGGGTCAGGGGACTGGAAGAGCCAATAGGTGGCCAGCTGACTGCCCAGTCCCACCTCCTGGCTACAAAAGAGAACAAAAAAAAAAAAGCCCACCGAGGAGACTCGACTCGGCGACTACGAGTGTATAGTAGGGACCCGTACAAACTAGCCTCAGGTAGCTTTGACTTTTTTTTTGTTGTTCAACTTTAACTTCAAGCTAGCCATAAATTTACTCTTAAACTGGGCCGACAGAGCTAAGATTCACTAATTGGTTCATGGCGTCAAGGGTTCACAACTTTATTGCATTTACTTTATTGCAGAAGTGGGAGTGGCAATCGGCCCTTGACTTACATCCCATCCTAAGTCTGACTCACGCCTGAAAGAAAGAATGCCCACTTTAAGTGCTAGGACTTGTTGAAGCTGGTTCTTACACTTGTATTTCTCTAAAGTGCACTCAATAATAGTGGGGGGGGAATCAATGAGACATTATCTCTTGGTATATAAATGTTAGCATACTGCACGCGAGCCTGTACAACCCTCATCACAATCACATTAAGGCTTTTAATTGGTCCAGCACCAAACTCGAGCAAAATCGACAAAACTTGTATTTTAGTACCATCATGTGGTGTTAAGGAACTCTGTCAAAGTGAGTCGAGGAGTTTCATTTAGACAACGGTCGTGTTTTGCCATCACCTTTTGGCTTATTTGATTGTAAACTGTTCTAAAGGTCAATCACTCACACATTTTCACAATTTACGGCAAGGCTACATCCATACGCGCTATCTGGGCTTTTTAAAATTATAAACCGATTGATTGCGAAATCACAGTTCAAGAAAACTCAGCGGCCCTGTGACCGCATTTGGAGAACTAGTTCGAAAGCTCCTCTCACGGGTGCTTTGCGGGTGGAACTAAAACATAAAATGTGTAAAAAAAGATAACAGGTTCTGCAATTTAGCAGAACTGGAGGGGGGGGGGGGCTCGCAGCTTTTCTACGTGCTCAGTCAGCCACTGAATGAGAATGAGACTGCTGTTATAGTATCTGGTTCCGCCCACTGGGTCAAAGCAGGTGTCAGTTGTTTCCAAGCCACTACCCATCAAACCAGAAAGAAGTGGAGAGGGGGAACAAAGTAAACTTACAGGTATTTCCTGGACCCCTCCGTCTGTTCGTGCATGGCCACCGACAATCCGAAGAAGCTGCCTTTGGTTTTGCCCTCTTTGATCACGGGGAAGCGCTCGTCCACGTTAAATCCACGGCACACCGTCGCTGCGTGGATGAAAAGCAGCAACGGGCAAAAGAGTAGCCTTGGGGACATTTTGTTGGTTTGTGAGAAGGAGCGGCAGATCCACGATCGGCGCGGATCCGACAGGTAGACACACACACACAGCAGGGAGCTCCCCACGCAAGAACTGCAGTCGCGACGCGCACTCGCACACTCATTGAGAAGGTGAGCGCTCTCTCTCTCTCTCTCTTTCTTTCTCTCCCCCCTCTCTCTCTTTGTATGTCACGCTCCGTCCCTCTCCCCCTCCCTCCCTAAAACCGTGTGTTGCATTTCGTTTATGTGAATTTAAGGTGTTCTGTCAGTGTTCCCTGGAACATTGGCACCCCTGAAAACGCTCCCCTAATCCCACTAATACTCAAGTGGGCCCACCTTCACATGAGCTCTCCTGTAACGCCCACCCTGTGTCCACCTATCAGCCGCACTTGTGGCCTGGAACCACCAGCCATTCATTCAAAAACCTTAATCCCTTTGCAGAGAATTTGAGAGTTCACGGAGGCAATCAAGAGTTTCTTTCGCTTTTTGGAGTCCACTGAATCGCCTTTCATAACGGCCTTGGAAGCGGCACCACAACCTCCTTTCACCAGAATGTGTCCAATTTCCAAAGCTGTGTGCCCTCTTTCATCATGTCCAGGTGATAATTAAAGTGTGTGCATTCAATTGTGACATTATGCTTGAAGTTGCTGTCAAAATGCACTTAGTTGTGCTTACACAAGGCCAGTGTGTGTGACATGCAGAGGCCACATCATGGAACCAGGTCTACCGCTGTCCTTCAACCATTTTATCGCGTCTGCATTTGTATGTTACGGTCTCGCTCGGGGGCATGATCACCGGCCTGAAAATGAGTGCACAACATGCCGGTGTGTACACTGTCAACATCCTGCTGCCTGCTGCCTTAATCGACAGCGGTGACACTCAACAGAGCCGTGCTGTTGTGTTTTTAGCAGGGAGGAACTGTCTTTCTTTTTTTCACGTTTGGCAATGACTAAGTTGCATGTTTTGGGTTTTTTTTTTCCAACCCCTTCGGGGCTGGGAGGTAATCTGATTCTGAACGTGGGCTCATCTGACCCTTTTGACACCTGAACAGCTTTGGGTAGGTGACAACCGGAACGCATCAAAACGACACTGCAGGTGTAAAAGTTGTTATTAAGAAACAATCATTTTTAAAGATTGCGCACCTTGAGACATTGTTGAAGGTCTAACAGGATTGCAGGTGAATTCTGATCTCAATGTGCGATAGCAGAAATGCTCTTCTGGAACTGGAACAAATGCACACAATATGTGCCATTATGGTCTACCACTGGTACAGTCTTTGAGTAAACGCAGTGTAAAAATAGAGAAAATAAAGTTGATTTCGATGTCAGTCCCGTGTTGGGTACCTTACGAATTTTAATCCTTAATTACTGGAGGAGGGAGAATAAATAAAGCAAGCAGGACATTGGATGAATAGGAAACACAGCACGCTCTCACCCACCGAGTAGTCGCTCCCTCTGCGATGACATAGTCAGCCGTTGCCATGGCGCTGGGGGTTGCTACGAAGCCAGTATGTTCTGGAGAGCAGGAAGACAGTGTGGCCTGTTTAAACTTCAACCAGGACTCTCGCTGGGCTCGGATGACCTTTCCACGGGAATCAAACTTCATCTTCCAATGCGGGCCAGCCACTTGTTGCGCTGTAACGGGAATCAAATGCAGGTCCAGACTGCAACGCAAACAGAATTTCGTACGTACTGTAAGTGAGTTCTTATTGAAATTGACATCATAAACCCTGTGTTTGAAATGTATTCTCCTGTTGTAACTCAATCAGGCTGGCAAGGATGAAATCTAATTGCAGGAGAAAATCATCAAAGATTAATGAGCTAAATCTAATAATTTGTCAGTTCCTTCTTGGATAGCACGGAACAAGATTACAGCAAGGTGAAATGCATGTTGCATGGGTTCTCAAACTTGTTGGGCCCGGGACCAGTTAAGTGGAGAACATTTTCCAAAAGACCAATCATAATCCCAATGAACCATAGCGTCTGTACCGCTAAATGAATTGCATGAAATATATTCAACAATCATCGCCAACTGACATGCACTGCTTGCACCAACAACAGGGCCATCAACTAAGAATAAGTACTTAACAAAAGCAGTCAGTGTTGCCATCTTGGTGATTGAATTGCTGTATTTAGTGACATTTCCAAACGCTCTTGTGACGACTGTTGAAAAAAACGTGACTGAAATTCTTGCTGTTACAGAATACAGGTCACTGGTTTGTGCAAAGCCCAGGAATGTATAGCCCGAGGAAGAAGGCGCGGCTCAGAACTCTCCCATGAACTGTCCAGTGGCACCTGTTTTTTGGTTTAGCTTTGGGCCTGGCTAGGAGTTCGTGGGACACACTCGGCATATTGTGGAAACAAAACATTTTGTTATTGTGTTATTGTTTCAAAGGCATTTTTCTTCCTTAGTGGCACATCAATCTGGAAAGGAAATGCCATTTTTTCTCAAGATGAAGCCAGACTTTGCAAATACAAAAGAGCAGTGGCCCTAAAAGTGATCCCCGTGGAACTCCCTAACACAGCAAAGCTGAGCGCGTTTCATAACTACCAAGACAAGAGCGAGAAAAATTCCCATAGTTCAGTGTGATTATTTATTTTATAGTTATCAGGCTACTTTCTTACAGTTCACAGTGAATGAGGTCGAAAAACGGAATAGATTCCTGGATCCGCCTCCACTTCCTTGACTCTTACCAGTGAAAAGAATCTGTCCTGAGTTAATGTTTTATTGCAAGAAAAATAATAAGTGAACACCTGTTGCACTGCGGCGCATTGGAGGTGTTGTTTAATCATTAAAAAAAAGGGAGTTGTTCAGGACCGGATTCCTCTCCTCTTGTTCTAAATGAATCACAGTAGATTGCGATGTGCGGAGGAGTCACGGATTCAAAAGAAACGATATTCGAGGGGATGTTTCATTTGACTGAGCACGGATTTGTTACGTGAAGAAAGTAGCTCTTTACGTGCCGCATGCATACATTCTAGAGTCTGAGGCCATGTCTGTGGAGCGTGACACCAGCTTGACCTTTACCCAGAGTTCATTCGTCACACGCGCTCTTCCTGTGTTCTCGGCACCAACACAAAAGTTAACTTTATTGAAATTGATAGCGACACTGAGAGCATTAGGCCCAGGTCAACGTCGTCCCTGGCTGCTGTGGGACAAGTTGCCTCAGCACTTGATACTGAACAAGCCCAGCGTGAAGCCCACACAAAGCTGCAGCAATGTTACTCATTCTTTGCAGGGGATAAAGAATGTACGCAAACGAGTACTGTCATATAATCTGTCTATATTTGTTGTCCTGTGTTTTTTTTTTTTCGTTCAGATATCCATTGCTCAATAGGTGATAACCCGCAATGCTGATGCTAATCATTAGCCCATGAATGGTGCTTACCATTATGTATCCTCAAGTCTTTCAGTAATTTTGGCTGTTCTTGCTTATGAGTTTGTTTTTAAATGGTCTTCAGTTCTGTTGTGTGCAAATGCTTTTAAATCATAAACCTTGTGTTTGAAATGTGCTCTATAAATAAAGCTGCCTTAACTCGGCCTGCCTCGTCTGTTGGCAGCTTCTCCGTTCTCCGTTCGGTATGTGGCTAGTGACAATTTAATGCACATTTTGTTCCAGTCTAAATGGAAGTTAAGTCAAAAATCCTGTTGAATGATTATCACATTCCCATCCACATTCATCAACTGTTACTCAGTTTAAAACTCGCCCCCTGTGCTAAGCCTAATTAATCTTGTGAGCAGACTTGAAAAATGGCACTCGAGCAGTAAACACAACATCGCCTTGCCCTCACATTGCTCGCGTACCCTGCCCGCGGTAAAGTGAGTTTACATGATTTACAACGCCGCTCTGTCAAGATCTCTCTCTGTCTGTTGCAAGGGTCCAATCCCTCAGCGCTCATCCTTCAGACCTTTATTTCCTTTCGTCTTTGGGGCAGCTGCTGCTCGGATCCACATGGTGCCACGTTTTGTTTATCAGCGGATGTGCATGTCGTACAAATAAAATGTGCCATTGTAACAGGACGGACGCTGAGAGCGATTTCAACGGTGGGTTGAGGGGAAAAACAGGAAAAATACGGTAGTCACGAGTGCAAAAATGAAAAATATGCCGTCTGTGTGTTTTCGGGTGCTACGGTTACTTGATGGTTTTTATTCGAAACAATGGCATTCAGAATGCA
This sequence comes from Hippocampus zosterae, assembly GCF_025434085.1. Lineage (NCBI taxonomy): Eukaryota > Metazoa > Chordata > Actinopteri > Syngnathiformes > Syngnathidae > Hippocampus > Hippocampus zosterae. The sequence goes on from NC_067457.1 coordinate 4,108,864, forward strand.
GTATTTGTTTATATAACACATACAATACACACAGAGTGGCCTGATTTGTTATCATTCATAAACATGGAAGTAAAATAATATTATTAGCAGAGAGCGTGTGAAAGGCGAACTTGGCCTTTTGTTACCTTCCTATGATAAATGGGGCAGAGTGAGAAAGTGCAAGAGATGCTCGCACATTTTCCACTCAATTGAATGCTCAGATCATTAAGCGTCCATTCATTAGTGAGGGACACAGGCAGGGGCTCAGCCACAAGGCAAACATTGGGGAGGGGGTGGGGGGGTCTCTGAGGAGGGGGCACTGTGGCGCCGTGGGTGGTGGTGGTGGCCTCTGAATTTCACCTGACATATGACCGTGCATAAATTTTAGTCAATTACTTCTGCACGTCTTAATATGTGCTTCTTAAACTGGGGTAATCGGTCGGCTAGCTAAAGGGTTCTCTGGGCCCCAAAAGGTTTTCTTTTCTTCATTCTCAACAGGGTAGCGGGTGTCTTTTGATTGGTATTCCTGGATCAAACTTTTTTTTCTGTACACACCCCCCATGAAAAGTAACCATTCTATGCTCAAAAGTCATTCGTCTTTGTGGGTTGCTTTTATCCTGGACAAGCACTTGAAGTCGTCATCACCTGCCTGAGGGGAACAGATGCTGCGGAGCTGATAAGGAGTGTCCTCACGGAGGGGGGGGGGCTAAGATTTCAATGCCACAATGCACATTCGGCGGCATTTCGACACCCAAATGCGCCAACAACCGTGCACATTTTTTGCTTCATTTGAAAATGGTACGTTTACAACATGGAGATGACAAACCAAGTCGGGAGAGGAAAACGGGGGCAGAAATGGGAACTCCCCAAATGGGCCAAGCTCAGGCATGCCTGGATAGAATTGCTAGTCTCGGTGCGATGTTCAACAAGGCCACCTAATGACAAGATGGATGTGTGACTGAAGTACTCCAAAATCTGAAAGTGGTAATTGCGAGCTAATTTTCGCCTATCCTGTATGACAGGCTGCAAGTGGGATCGGGTCTCGGAATATCAGAGGATCGATGCAAGCTCTTATTTTGTGGGCAGGTCATTTTTAGTACTGTTTGTAATTTAGACTTTCATACATTACATAGTTGATGTCTTTTCGATTGGGGATGTTTGTTCAAACATTTTACGTTTGGAATGTTTTAACCGGACAGTGTTGTCAAGATGTTGCCAAGTCGCGAGGGAGCAGTTTCATCTTGCCCCGAGTCAAAACATGCTCTGATTCAGGGTGGAGTTTCCTGCTTGATCCACAGGAGAGACAACATCAACACCAGTCCAAATATCACCACGCGGTCGCACTTTTTTTTTCTGTGATAATCCCCCAAACGGGAAGGGCGACAAGGGGATGAGGGGTCAGAATGTACTTGGGAACTATGTAGAAGATTTAAATTAGTCGGGAGTGAAATGGTCCCTTACCTGGACTCTTGCCTCTCATGCATATCACTGCGGAACACACGTCTCCACAGAAAGCTGGACTTTGGTGCAACGCCACCTGAGAACATGGAGGCCTCAGTGTTACACAAGCAATAGAGGTGATTTACAACACTCCTTGGATGCTTCGGGGGGGGGGGGAAATCTGATCAATCTGATCAAAAATCTTTCAGAGTGGCTCCGAGTAACAGGAGACAAGTTCTTCAAGTTTCACTTTGTGGTTCACATCGAAGAAAAACGCAACTTCTGGGTATGCCACCCTTGTGACAAAAAAAAAAAAAAAAATCACACCGCACAATTAAAAACTCCAGATTGACATCCTCTCTTTTTATCTAAGGTCAGAACCACTGACGAGGGGGCGGTATGAGCGTTGTGGGGAGGCGAGTGGGGGAGAGATAACGAGAGAGAGTTGGCAGTAAATAAGACTTGCAGGTCTCCCACTCGCCAGACAGCCTGATTCCCATTCAATCAGATCATCTTAAACTAGCCCGTGGCGCTTCATTACGGAGACTTGCTTGAAGTTTTCAAAGGGCGGCGAAATTGCGTCGCTGTTTGCAGCGGAGGCCAATAGGAAGCGATTGTGTGGCCGTCAGCCCCTCGTAATTCCAACATGTAAACATCCTCTGCAGTGGGATTAGACATAGGATGTGTATTATCAAGGCTGAGTCGCGTCACGCCAACTCTGCCCGATTCAGTTTTCCTCTAGTGCACCGGATGTGTTTATTTACTCCACTGCGTAACGTATCGGGAGTCTAAAGAACTTCCCCATAATAACTCTTTTGTGATCCTTTCATAGGGTGCAATAAAACATGGTCCAATTGGTCCAATATTATTACGCGGCAGCGGCAGTACAATATGAGACAGCCTGAAGGAGACTCAATTGAAAGTGGAATGCAGAAGGTGGTATTTTGAAATAAAACGGCAACAAAGGAACGGGAGGAGCGAGAAAGAGGGAGGGAGAGTAAGAGCAAGAGAGATGGATTCTGTTCCCCGGTGGAATTTTTGATCACCTTTAGCATTCAAGGTCCTGTGAAAATGGTTGGACAGTGTTCCCACTTTCACTTTTATGTTTGCTTCTTCCAGCTGCAATGCAGAAGAAATAAGAAAATCATACAGAGTGATTCCCAATTTCTGTGTCCGTTAGTGTGTGAAAGCTCATTAGAGGTGGCATAGAAATCATTCTGATATTTCTACACATTGACATCATGTATGTCAGCAATGTACGGTGATAAGGAGATGAAATTAATTATTTCCTGGTTGGTGGCAGAAGGTGCAATTTATAGTTTATTCGTTTTAGTTTGTTATTTTTTTAAACATTTTTGCTGTATTTAGTCAGCTTTGTGTTCAACAAAACAGGCCCAGAGTTCGCACTGAGTAAATAAATGTGAGGAAATTATTTTAATACATTTTAAGTGACATTTTTTCTTGATGGTGACTGAACTTCCTCCTGGATGTTGTTAGCTGAGCTTTGGTCCAAGGCTGGAACCAGGCCAGCGGTGCTACTTCAACCTACTGTGTTAGTAAAGTACCAAACAATGGTCCCTGAAGCCTTCTCGAGTTACCAGGACGCTGAGCTTTAATAGGTCGGCTTACTGCGAAGGTATATAGGAATTAATTTGGCTATGTGCAGAACTTTTTAACCCGCCACGCACAAAGGTATATTGTCAGAAGTGAAAGGAGAATTCTTACTTCGGTGCTTCTGCAACAACCCGGAATCTTCTCTTGGTTGGATCCTAACAGCAGTGGTGGCTGCAAAAGAAAAACAATAGGGAGCGTTATTTGTGCAACTCCATGTGTGATCCATCTGCACCATCTACTGGACATGAGTGTGAATGCGCACTGAAATTTATTCCGCGTTTTTTTTGTGTCGCAATGAGCTGTCCGCCTTATACCGCTTCCGCATTTTACAATGTACCGTTTGAAATACAGAGTTGCACTGTGTGAATCCACCAAAAGAGGGCGACAGAGCATCAGGAAAGATGGTTGACAAAGCAACGCACGAAAAGCTTGTTGCGTTTTATGGAAAAAAAAGTCACCACTGAAAAAGAGCCAAATTAAAGTTTGAAATATTACCCTAAATCATTCGACGTGATATTCTGTAATCCATACGTATTTGTTTTTGTTTTTTAACAGGCCTATTCACACCACCCACACCCCAGAAAAAAAACACGCATAAAGAGGAATTCACCCTGGGGGCTGCATCAGCTAAAGCTTTTTTTTTTAAGCTATATCGTTCCTCTCTCGTTTTTCTCACCCTACAATTGACTCCTGGGCCTCTCCATCACATTAGAATGACAATGGCTAGCAGCGGGGAACCTTTTCATTTTGATGACTAAAAGTGTCATCTCCTGGCAAAACATTGCATAAAAGCATCAAGGAGACGGACTGGCGATGGCATAAGTCTCCCAAACACAAACAATAAAAGTAGACGAAAGAAAAAAAGCAAGCTCCGGGCAATTACCGGGAAGCTGCGAAAATGAAATAAGTGTATTTGAGTAGTTGGATGCTAATCTTGATGGATCAAGACCCGAAAGAGCTTCTGATGTTGTTTTTCCTCACCGCGAACAGGTAAATGCAAATGCGTCATTACAAAAAAACCCTCATAAAAAACTCAAGGCGGTGAGGATTGCGTGCGGGCGCGCTTGGCTTGAAGGCTGCCGGGAGGGGGTGGGGGTAGTGTGTGTGAGGGGGGAGGTGGGGGGGAGCCAATGGGAGCGCAGCATCCCGCCCATTTCTCTATAACTTCATGTCACAGACACCAAGCCATGCCACAACCAACTTCTTGCAGCTGGAAGACTTTAAGTGGACTTTTCTCCCCCCTCCTCTCCAAAAAAAGAAGCTCTTTTCCTTCATCCACGCGTGGATTTACCCCTTCGAGGGAGCACCCCTCCCTACCCGCCCACCCCCCTTTTGCAGCTAACCACCCCCCTCCCAAAAAAAAAAAAAGCATGACTACCGAGCAGCTATACGAGAAGAAAATCGCCGGTCTTCTAACCGACCTTCCCGGATCTATGAGCTCCCACCCGACTCCCAAGGACTCCCCGACTCTGCCCGAGTCCTCCGTGACGGACATGGGCTACTACAGCGCGGCGCAGTCGGCCCACGGCCATCACGAGTATTACCAGGGCCAGGCGTACGGACAGCCCGTCAACTCTTACCACCACCACCATCACCACCCGCAGTTTAACCTGAACGGAATGGGAGCCGCTGGAGTGTACGCCACGAAATCAGAGTACCCTTACACGAACAGCTACAGACAGTACGGACATTACAACAGAGATCACCTGCAGGCATCACCTCCGAGCTCAGGTAAGGAGAAATGACCATCAATCTATATACTGTAGTGTGTGTGTGTGTAAAAAAAAAAAATATATATATATATATATATTGTCAAGTACTATTGTCAAGTGCATAAAATGCATGTTTGGTGGTGCCGATAAAAGAGCAAATGGACGATGTCACAATGCATTATTTTCTGTTCAAATGGTCTAGCACTTTAAGTCTTTGATTTGCCTTAGCTTGATTAAATAGCAATTTATTTCACTTGATTTTCGTTTCTAGTCAAAGAGGAGCCAGAGCCCGAGGTCCGCATGGTGAATGGCAAACCGAAAAAGATCCGCAAGCCCCGGACCATCTATTCAAGCTATCAACTCGCCGCTCTGCAGAGGCGCTTCCAAAAGGCGCAGTACCTCGCTCTGCCCGAGAGAGCCGAACTCGCGGCCCAACTGGGCCTGACCCAAACACAGGTATATATTTACACGTGTGGATTGACAGAGTCCATATCAGAGAAAAGTCTGTTTTCCTGAATGTTAACGTCACTGTAGAAAATTGAGAAATTTATTGGGGGTGGGATGAAACAATCATTAAAATCGGAACAATTTTAAAATATAAATGCTTACATCTATGGCATGAATGTTAGTTAGCACACCAAAGCAAGCAAACCAAAACTAATTTCTGAGTTGGTTTTACTAAAATCATCCAAGTCGGGGGACAATACAAGGAACCAGTAGTTCTTTTCCACCTCTTACTTTCTTGTTGTGGGGTGCAGGAAAGCTAATTTACACGACAGCAACACTTGGTAAATATTTTGTTGAATTGACATTTTTGACTTCACTCACATTTTTTTTTTTTACTGCACCGTGGGTCTTAAACGCGTTGCGCAATTATGCACGGCGCGAACATGTTCTCCTTTTAACGAGTGCAAAATCTCTCTTCCGCAGGTCAAGATCTGGTTCCAAAACCGGAGATCCAAGTTCAAGAAGCTGTACAAGAACGGCGAGGTGCCCCTAGACCACAGCCCGAACGCCAGCGACTCCATGGCGTGCAATTCGCCGCCCTCCCCCGCCGCGTGGGACAACGGCACCCCCCAAAGCACCCCCCTCAGCAGAGCTCAGGTGCCGCAGCCGGCGCACAGCTCGTCGCCGCCTTACATGGACGATTATAGCAACCACTGGTACCAACAGGGATCCCACCTACACCATCCGGGTACCGTGCACCACCCGGTCCCGCCGCAGAGCGTGGGAGCTGTTTATTAGCAGTGACTCCAAGCCTTTTTTTTTACGAGGTCTAACCAAAAAATGACGTTTGGACCGGGAACACGCCTGAGGAGGTGATCCAGTCATCCAGATCAGAACTTTTTCTTGTTCCATTCACAAAGGGATTCGTGATCACTTTAACGACTTATTTAAAGGACTTCTGACGTGCTTTTTGTTTTTAGATATATATATATATGTGTGTAATTTATCTCCTCTGTTATATCCCCCTATGTTCTCTTTTTGTAAAAAGATATGCAACGATATTTTTGTTAAACAGCAACTACGCAAGAATGGAAATAAAACTATGCAGTTAATACGTTCGAGTGATAATTCATGGCGAGCGTCACATTACTAAAACTCAGGTCATATTTATAAGGTTTTGTACAAAGCGTCGAAGGCTGTAAATACGTGTTTATATAGAACCACTATTATGATCATATTTGTTTGAACGACTCAATCGCGTTTCTCCATGCAGAAGTCTTTTTTTTTAATTTTCTTGTAATTAGCTCACGATCGTTGCCTTCTTGTCTTTTGAATAAAGGTGTTAATTGCATCGTGTGTGAGTGTGTGTCGAGCCCCTTTATCGATGCTGGTGCCTTCAAATGTAGAATCGAACGAGAACCAATACAAGCGACACATTAAAAAAACGGTAATAATTGAATAGATTTATTAATGTGATTTTTAAAAAATGCATTCAAGAATAACAGCTCGCATCGCATCGTATTTTTGTATTTGCTTGTGCAGGCGTACCTAATGAATTGTCCGGTGAATGTCCGCTCAATTGAAACATAATACTCACTTATTAGATGGAGAAGCAGAAAAAAAGTTTTTTTCTCTACGTGCCCTTAATCTCAAAGCCTATCTAGACACGACGTCACATTTGTTTGCTATTTTAATTCTTTCATTTGTTTGCTGGTAGCGTCAACCTGCCAATTGAACTGGTTGTTGACAGCGCTGAACGATGTTGTTGACGTCAGTAAACGCATAGTGCAAAAAAAAAAAAAAAACAAGTTGTGCAGATCAGTAGGTTTTGGCAGCATATGTGGCCACTGCAGGAGGAGGCGAAACAACTGCATGCAGGCTGGAGTCGCTCATTTCCAATACAGTTCATATAACTATTAAAGGTGATCCAAACCGTTTAACGAGATCGACACTGTATATTTATTTAAATTGCTGTTTGAAAAATGGAAATGCCTTTGATAAAAATGGCATTTATGAGTAAATTATTTGAACAGTGTTACTATGGCGCTCAACGGGGAAAAAAAGTCAATAATTCATGTACTATTATCGGTCACATTGTTGCTGTAAAGGAGCAAAGGGTGTCGTTAAGTGATTCCTCATTATATTCAAAATGAAATTGCTTGCTTTTCAACAATAAACTTGGAGGAGTTATAAAAGTCACACTAGGAATTTTATATTTTGATTTGCAAAGGATTTATGTCATTGACTTCACTCAAATATTTTTGTAATCCAAACAGTAGGCGGACAACTTTGTACCTATTTTCCCACTCAACTCACCACTAGCTGCCTTTAAGTTCTGCCGTGTTGGATGTGCTTTCACCAGCAGATGTGAATTATTTGTATTCCGCTATCAATTCATTCTCATCACGGGGTCATGTGATCTCCTCGAGTTGGCCCCAAAACTCTCCGCACCACCCGTCATGTGTGGTCCTCGCCCACCCTTCATCAGGAGAACCATTTGTGCTGAAGACAAACGCGCGCGAGCGTGTGGGCCCTCCAACGTTCACGTTATCTCGAAATATGAACAAGTGGAGGGCGGCCATGAAGTTGAACTATTGAACTGGAACTGACCTTGCACGACAAAAATAAATAACAACAACAAAACCCACTTGGTTCTAAATAGAAGCTGTGCTGAGCTACCAGTGAGGCCTTTACCTCGTTCAGCAGTCAACAGGACGGTGTCAATGCCAGTCTCTGAGGGGGCTACAACGCGGGTTTAGGTGGAGGTCGAGAGCTCCTCGGCGAGGCTGACGCGATGACGGAAAGACTTCCAGCAGCTGTCCGACCAGTAGACCGGGTCCGGACCGAGCCTCGGATCACTCAAATGTTGCGCTTTGCTATAAACACAAAAGAAATATATTAGCAATGAGGGGACAGCTGTGCACTTTATGAACCCTGGCCGACCCTGAGCAAAGCCAGCTTTTATATGCTTGGTCCAGTTGATATCTCGAGTGCAATTTCAAAGGACAATTTTGACTTTTCAATGCATTTTTCTCCATCAATCCATTTTCCCCCACTTAGCATGGGAATAGCAACATAATCGGCCTTCCCTGTCCCCCAACCACTTCAGCCAGCCCTTCTGGGGGAGAGACAGTCTCTCCCAGCGTGTCCTGGATCTTCTACCGGGGAGGATTTTTTTAACAGATGCCCGAGCCACCTCCTACAACACAAGAACATGCAAACTACACACAGGAAGGCCCAACCGACTCAGGCAAATGTGCCCACCAGTTGATCAGCCCCAGCACATGAAGTATATATTACATTGTTGAAAAGAGCACATGTGATAAAGATTAACAAGCGTGTGAATGCTGCAATCTTATTTATGTCCATGTGGTGCCTGCAAATCTGTTTATAATGATGTTGGTGTGACAGGATTTAAGACGAGGCATGTCCCGTGAAAAATAACTTGCCATGATCATAACTCTGGAAAAAGACAATAGCCAACTTGCACAAAAATCCGGCCTTCGCCGAGATAATCCTCTTCGCTTTTCATCGACATCACTTAACATCCGTTCATTGCTGTGGCTTGCACCGCGGCATGCTGAACCATGTCATATTTTGAAACGTGTATTGACTGCATATCAAAATATTAGAAATGACTTCCTGTATGAAGTTAAGTTTATTTTACTTTTGGGTTTTTTTTTTGCAGTGTAGCATCTGCCTGCCCCATTCCCGAACACATGAGCAAGAGTGATGAAGTAATCTTGAACTAAATCCAGGCTCTGTCGAGTGACTGGATGGTTGAGATGGATAAGAGATAGAGATAGAGAGAGCGAGATCGAAGGGTGGCGCAGCCATGAGAGAGACGAGAGCACAACAGGCACAACAACCGCCGTATCAACGACGTTTGTCGCATGGTGAGAGCGACAATGACCGCAAACCATACTGACATTTTTTTTTTTAAATGGAGCCCCCCCATATAAATCTTGCATTGGGAGCAGCGCAGCCTGAGCATGTGGTCATAACCTTGCAGAAGAGCAACATATATTCTAATAAAATAGAAATACGTTTTAATTGCAATTTTGCGGGAAATTGTGTTGTTCTTGGCGTGCCTTTTTTTTTTTTCCCTCCAGTGCGATACTGCAACACTGAGTGTTTAGGATGTTTTGAATGCTCGTAAATTATACTCAGCTTTTTTGTTGTTGTTGAATGTCTTATGAATTCCTCATAAGAATACAGCACATTGATCCACATCATAGTGACTCCAATCCAACCCTTCCGGGAATAAAGCGTGGGTCTCCATCGCATAAATCATTACATTTGAGGCTTAAGACTTGAGTTGGAGATGCAAAGTAGTGATTATGGTTTTGGGGGTTTCGAGGGGGGATCTCCAGAGACTGAGTATAAGTCAACATAATGTCATCTGCAAGGATGTAAACACAATGGTGTGTTTGCATGTCCTCCGCTCGCGAGCCTGACGCCTGCCAAATTTGATTCTGCCTCGGAATCTCCAGAAAACGGCGCGATGTGTCCCGTGGACTTTGTGAAGTCAAGACTCGCTTGAGAGGAAACCAAATTGCTCACTCAAACACTCACATGTCACATCGCTGCAGTTAATGATAATCACCCGAGAGGCCCGCTTGGATAATCCAGACATTTTGCATCCTATCGCCGAATGCACAATCAAAACCGAACAGACTTTGTATCTACGCGGCTTTATTCAGACCTCCACAAACCCTTTTGACTGTCCCCTTCACTGTGCTTGCATGATAATTGTTTTGAAAGATTCATCGGTCCAACTCCACCAGCCATTATTGTAATCTGAAGATGTAAAATTGCCTATAATTTTCCCAGACGGCCAGTCACAATGCTCAACAAGGCGCGTAATTGTCATCTATGAGGAAAAGCCTTGCATATTGCAGATATAAAGGGGACTATAAAAGAGTGAAGTTGGGGAAGGGGGGGTTATAAAGTGACTTTAGCTCTTCCTCTCCTGACTTGACTCAAACAAGACACAAATGGAGCACCAAACAAGGTGAGGGGACACTTGGAAGAAATGTGGGTTTAAATTTAGTCACATTGTGAGGTCGCGATCTGTATTTTTAGGTGGTTAAAAAGCAACGGCGCACGCACTGTTTATGATGTTGGTTTTGGCAAGTGTTAACACTTAAAATTTACATATCGGGAGCTTTAATGGGCCCAAAAGCCAGAAGGCATAATGATGAATTTAACAAACTGCTGGAACACAACTTTTGAAGTGACTCAGTCAAGCTATTTGTAATGAACATAATTACACGTACTGTCGGAAATTATTGGAGCCAAACATCGACAAGTCAGTGTAACAGCTTTGCAATGTGATTTTAACAGGGATGAGATTTAAATATGATGTCCTATGAAAGGAAATTGATGGGGGGAAAAAGTGATAAATTTGCCTCTTTTTTAAACCGTTGTTTTCCTTTAAAAAATTTTTTCCTTTTTAAAATGCATTTATGTGTGTATATATATATATATATGGAGCTACATATACAGGGAGCTACATATATATATGAGTGTGTATATATATACTGTATATATGTGTGTGTGTGTGTGTGTGTTTATTATATATATATATGTATTATAAACACACACACATATATATACACACACTCTTGTGTATGTATAGTACATATGTAACTGCATTAAATGCCGATTCTTTTGTACAAGGAATAAGAGACTGCAGTCGTCACAAACACATAGCAGCAATTAACCAATCTTTATGTGTTCATTTCAAAACAGTGACAGTGTTTCATTTGCGGCGGATTGGCCAGTCTAGTTCGAGCGTCCCCTCGCTGAAGACGCCTCTGGGTCGTGTTGCGCATTTCAAGGAGCCATCTCCGCAATGTTCCGATTGCAAAGTCACAGCAAGGCTCCCGACATCTGTTCGTTAGCTCAATCCTCAAGAGAATGTGTTCAACGGCTTTGTTAATAATCATGCACACGACCTGTTCAAAACGCATTCATCCAGAGATTGCGCTGTTTAAAAAAAAAAAAAAGTCCTCTTCAATGTCTTTTAAATGTCCAGTCAAACGATGCGCATAATTAGCGCGTAATCCAGCCAAAAAAAATCGTGTTGCGGCGTTTGCAGTAGACAATCCACTCACATCATCGGATGCCTGGACATGCCCTCTTGGTGAGGATGTTGGTTAGGGTACCAGTGGCCCAGATTGTTCATGTAATTGTTGGGGTACATCGGGCCACCTGCTTTATTAGCCTGCATGGATACGTCCCAAAGTTGCGGCATAGTGTGAGGCGAGCACGGCGAGGCCGAGCTGGTGCTGCTCAGGTGCTCGCCTTCGGGTCCGCTCCCGTGCTTCATGATTTTTTTGTACTTGGAGCGCTTGTTTTGAAACCAGATTTTCACCTGTAAAGAGGAAAGGGGAAAAAAAACGCTGCACTTTATTGTCCGATCGTCTGGAACGAAATTCAATTCAATGTGATTGTTGAACATTAAACAATTGTAGTTTATTGAAGCAGTGACGGTGCCTGATTATCACGCGCAGAAATTTTGCTAACATGGTCGGAAAATGACAATTCATTCACGATATGATATGCATTTGTTCATCTATTAAGCCAGCGACAGTTGAAATGCTCTCCCACGACCACTTTTTGGGACGTTGTTGACGAATAAGATGTTTTTTTTTAATGGAAACGATCGCATCACTTGACAATGGAAGCCAACACGTTAAAAGTGCATTAAAAAAGTATACATAAACTAATGATGTTAGAATCTTCTGGCACTCTTATTTGTTTAACGATATAGATTTTTTATGAGGAGTACGACAGCGCATAGAATTTTATAGGCCACAAATGAAAATCAAAATATGAGTAACAGCCCTCTACTGGGTGTCAAACCCGTCATTAAATTATTATTTCAAGTCAAAACGAATATTGCTTCCTCATTACACTTCGCATGTATATAATTAGAGCGATTAAATGAAGGGGGATTTAATATTTTTTTACTGCATCTTAATGAGACGATTCATAGCCTTGACATTCTCACACGTAATCGAACTCAAGTGTTCACTTCATCCAAAAAACTATTTCAGGGAGCTACATGTAATTAGACAGCGTCCAATTATCACACGAACACCGGATCTAATGTGTCGCGTAAACATGAAGCGTTCGTGATCTTATTTCTTAACTTGTGGTTAAGGCGCTTTAATCAAACAGTGTAATTAGTGGAGTAAATAAGTCAGGCGTTATGAGATCCGGTGACAAATCACAACAATTATGCTTTGGGATTTGCCCCCCCCCCCCCTTTCCACTCCCCGCACACGTTTGATCTCCAGGCGTGTCTGGAATGATTCCTGATCATTTTATTTTCACCTGCAAGGCAAGTTAGCTTTTTTTTTTTTTTAATGGCTTTTCAGTTATTCTCTAGCCGATATGAGTGACAGTTTTGGGCGTCCACCTGAGTCTGAGTTAGTCCCAGTTTGGCCGCCAGGTCTGCGCGCTCGGGCAGGGCCAGGTACTGGGTCTGTTGGAAGCGCTGGTGCAGAGCCTGCAGCTGCAGACTGGAATAGATGGTGCGGGGCTTCCGGATCTTCTTCCCTTTGCCGTTTAAACGCACGTCCCGGTTTTCCAGCGCGGGGGACTTGTCGTGATCTGGGAATCAAATCAGTTCAAGATGAAGTGTGACCGTTTCGGATGATATTGTAAAGCGATGTGCAAGATTGAAGCAGGATGACACAAAATCTTGACACAAATCTTTTCGGATGAATTGATCAACAGTTTTTTTAATACAACACGAAAATAATTGCGTGTCACTATTTTCCATGACGTGTTTCAAATTCAATGCATTGTTTAGAATTAACTATCAAGCACTAAAAAAAAGAAAGGTTCGCTTCAGTATAGCTCAATATTGCACTCCCGGTTGTAAATGGCACCACTGTAGACTAGTTCTATAAAACATCCATGATTCTACATAGAAAAAAGCATTTTTCGTGCGTCCAAAGAGTGATCCCCCCCCCGTACGTACCTGTGTGCTCTAATCGTCCGTGCAGGCTCAAACTGCTGCTGGAGCTACTGCTGCTGTTGTTGTTGTTGTTGTGATGGTAGGGCATGTAAGAAGACTGTACATGAGGATTCGAGGCGCCGGGGTAGGCGTAGCCCAAAGAGCGGCCATAGGACGCGCTGGCGGTGAAGGAGCCGTCGTGCTGCGAATGGCCCGCAGCGTGGAAGCCGTGCACGGGGTAAACGTGAGGGAGCCCCGGCGAGCGCTGCTGGTGAGCCGGATGCGCGTGTGCAAACTCGAGAAAAGCCGATTTGGACGGGTCGGGGCCATTGAGAGTGTCAGGCATGAGAGCCATAGACATCATGAGAAGGGGAAGATGGTTTCATGAGTTCTGAGGAGGAGGAGGAGGGGAAGAGCCTGTACAAAATCCACACGAAAATGGCGAGAAGATCCAAAAGGCAGCGCGCTGTCCGCAGCTCCCAGGGAAAATCCAACAAAAGCAAAAGTTTGACAAATAAAACCGTTCTTCCCAGCTGACAATGCTCCTGCGGGCAAGGCTTTATTTAACACACTGCTTGTCTTGTGTCATACAAACTCTCTCTCTCACTCTTTCTCTCTCGCCCCCCCCCCAATTGGTCTTCAGCCGCAAACTGTCACTGGAGCTCCTGCAACCTCATTAACATGCGCGAAGATGCAGCGCCGTAGCGGCACGCACGCACGAATCAAGGCCCTCCTTCCCCTTCCATACAAGAGCAACAGATTCAATCATGTTCCTCATCGTGTCATGTTCGCGGTGACTGACGAGAGCGGTCTGCGAGTCCACACCGGCGCCCAAACAGCGCCCGGAGTGCACAACGAATATCATTAAAAGATGTCTTGATTAGCTATTCGTGTTTTCTGGAAGAGAATTCCGGCTACAAGGAAAAGTGCTTGGAAAGATTTGAAGTGAATATTTGTACCCAAGGGGCATTTTAACCGAGAGACAACCCCGACAAAAGACTAGATGAAATGTAGAAATCAATCACTTGACACGAGTTCTTAATACAAATGACTGGAGAAAATAAAAATCAAATTGAATGGCAGGATTATATCCTCGATGTTGGCCTGAATAGTTGTATTTTCGCTATAGGTAATTAGATTTTGTTATATTTGATTTTATGTCTGTGCTTGCAAAAACTTTCTGATGTTATCCTGGTTTCATTTTGCATTCAAGGGTATTTTCTTAAAACAGCTCAAATCATTTACTTCCTCGATACACGTTGCATTTTGACGGGCAAAAATAAATTCATACTAGACACTGTAGATGCAGCTTCAGGTCATACATAAGCTCTTTTAATGAAAATGCATCTGTGTTTTAAACAAATTAGACCATTTCTAAATATTCCTAGCAACGGGAAAAACGATGATGGTGGCAACAGAACAAATACGGCACGTCAAAAACAATTGTTAAACACTGATGCACTGGGTTTGTGACAAGGTTTATAAACATCGTGGCAAAAGAGGATGGGAGAGTGGTGCAGCCTCAGCAAAAAAAATAAATAAAATAAATGCACATACACACAGAAACATGGGAGAAAACCCTGAGTCTTAAAAGTAATGTCTTCATAGTTCCCTTCAACATGACAAAAAATGCACTGTGAATGAAAACATGATGGCACACACACACACACACACGTATTTCTTGATCAAAATAGAGCGATCATGTGTTCACGCATATGTATTATGTACAATAAGATACGGTGTCATTGGCGAGAGCGTTTGGTGGGCTGCGCGTGTTGCTGCTGTGCAGTCCAAACCCATCATTTTGGTCAGGTCGTACTAAACGCCGCCTGCAGCTACGCGGCCATGGCAAAGGCTTGCCTGCTGGGGGCTGGACTGCTTCC
This sequence comes from Hippocampus zosterae, assembly GCF_025434085.1. Taxonomy (NCBI): domain Eukaryota; kingdom Metazoa; phylum Chordata; class Actinopteri; order Syngnathiformes; family Syngnathidae; genus Hippocampus; species Hippocampus zosterae. The sequence continues at coordinate 4,123,911 of NC_067457.1, forward strand.
CGAGCCTCACGCAACCAAAACAGGCCGCCAGAACAAAGCCACAAATTATTAGCATGACGGGGCATTTTCATTCACAGCTAGAAATGTGAGCGTCAACACTGAGATACTGGTGAAATAATATTTCATACAACGTGAGTGTGAACTCTTACTTTACAAACCGGAAGGGGGAAAAAAATTGATTGAGAGGGTATAAATTGTGATTTGACGCCTCCTTGGCACTACACTGCAATATCGTTAGTTTGCATTCATCGTATTTGCCCGCTGGCATGCGGCGCATTGCTTTAGTGACATTTAAAAAAGTTGTTAAAATCAGAACAATATGAACCAACATCAAAAGCATGATGTTTTTTTTTTTTAGGGGTGGGGCATGACTCTGAGCTTCCGAATAAAGACGGTAAAACAGAACAGCCTGAGGATGATTTTGATTTATTTTGGAAATAATATTTCATCAAATAGGTTGAAAAAGTTTTCCAGGACGAGTGAATAGACCTCTTAGTGTTCTATGCTGACGAGAAGCAACGAGTGTACCGGCACTCGTAAAAAGTCCAGGAAAAAAAACGGCTCCAAAGAGGTTAAAAACATGCTCAAGACTAGCTAAGACGGCGTTGAGTGTTCCGCATTGAAGAGAAGAGCAGAGAAGACAACACGTTGCATGAGAGCTAAGGTGTGGACGCAGGCGCACGCACACACGCACGAGGAGGACGGGAGGCCCTGCCAGGCTTGTAATTATGTCTGTACAACGAGCCCAGAACAAAGACGAGCCCTGCAGTCATGGGGCAAAGGGATGGGTCCACGCCATGTCTCTCTTAATACAAACATTTTGAAAACATCAGCGCTCTCCAACGTAGCCCAGACTCGGCGGCGTCTAAGCGCACGCCACACACAAGGCCCGCGTCGGGGCCTGTTCCACTACAGGTGTGTGTGGCCTCGGCGCACGCCGGTCGAGTTTGTCCGTCATGCGGCTCTGACGCAGATTGACGACATTCTTTGTGCCTAAAACCTAAAGAGGGCATTCCCAAACAACTGTTGCGGCTCTGATTTTCCACGCTAGCACGTCATATTTTACAAACACGCCGACCCATTTCAGCACGGCGTTTCAAGATAGAGGTCGACACGAAATGCTGCGACTGGTGAAGCTTTCTCACTTTGTATCTGCTCGATGGGGTTTTTGTTCATGCCGAGTTCCCATGCAGGACTTGGAAAAGACATTACCTGGCTTTGCCCCGTGTTCTCATTGGAGGTGGCAGTAGCAGGCCCTCCGCTGCACGTCCGTGTTGAGAACTGGTCCTTGTTGGAGAACCTTACCAGGAATCGCGTCCATTGCACTACGCGCTGTTAGAGTGGTCATGAAGTGCCTCAAAATGGTGCTGATCTGCAAACGGGTACCCAAAAAAAATTTTTTTAAACCTTCAACATTGCTCCAATGTCAATTGGCAAGCCATACGTATAGAAACGATGTCCTTACATAAGCTTTTAAATGTCGATGGCCTCACGCCGGTCTGAATGACACCTGAAACTAAACAGAAAGAGTGAGATTTTTCAAAACACGATTTGCACTTCAACGCTATGCTCCTGAAAGAAAAAGAATCAATGTTCAACTTTATGTCAGCCAACGAGTAAGTGCTCGACGTTTTGAGCGCAGACACACTAAAAAAAAACATGTCTTCATGGACAATGATTACCAAAAGTTCAATGAGGTATTCAACATTATGGCTGAAATTTGATTCAATTAAAAGCAATGTAACGCTATTTCGATTCTCTGGGACACGGTTCGAATTGATTCCCTGCAAAAGCAACACGCCCGTTTTCAACCGTAGCTCGGTTGTTAAGCTTGCGTTTTAAACGACTCCCTTACATAATGACTGCCAGACAGCATCATCGCTCGGTGTCAACTTTTAATTGATTAGTTGAAAAAAAAAAGGACTTCTGGAACCAATTAGGCACAATAAGTCAATAAGCTTGGGCAATAATGAGAGTACTCTTGTCACACGGTCACGTGTGCTTCAAATAGCGACAATTAGGGGCAATTGCATGGCTTCCACTTTGGATGGCCGCTTGGGAGTGCACTCGGTCCCGGTTTGGACTTTGGAGAGCTGGGCACACTGGCGTAGAGTTTTTTTTATACGGTGTCCATGGCGCAGCTGATGCACATGCAGCAGAGTACAGTAGTGCTAGTGTTTTTGCGTTACTGTGCTTGCTGGAGTGTAGCTGCACTAATAGCGCCACCTCATGCATGCATGCATGCATGCATCCTCCACATCTGGAACAAAGAAGCCAGTCTGGGTGCACGCTGGGTGTTTACAGCACAGTGTTTTTTTTTTCTTATTTAATTCTTCACGCTCCTCACAAAATCTTGCCAAAGCACACATTCCAGTTTCACCAGCTCAACACGGCGGTGGGGGTCGATGTACTATGTTTTTTTTCCCATTGTAAATCCTGGCCACAGAGCCAGGGGAGGTGGGAATAAAACATAAGTTGGCACGCATCACTCCCAAAAAGGGGGGGAAGAGAGGTGAGCAGAATTGCGACTCAGAATCCCGCCTTCTGGAAAGTTGAACGGTGGCATCGGAAGTCCCGTGAGGTCATCATGATATCTGCGGGTTAATTATCGAGGACAAAAATGTGTCTTGCAGTTATTAATAATAATAAGTTAATGTCGGTAATAGAATAGTCTTGCATCACTGACAAAAGGCAGACAAATTAATAGTGCCTTTAAGTCAGCAAATAATAATCCATAACACATTTTAACAAGCTGCCGATATCCTTACATGTAAAATAGGCAGACGTTCTCAGGCTTGGTGAGTTATTTTTACAAGCCGACAGATGGAGGTGGAAACAGCGACGCAAGCGGACAAACATTTACCCCGAGGAGTCACACACTCACACACAACCGCAGAAACAATGAAACACGGCTACGGGTCCCACAAAAGGACCGGTTTTGCCAGGTCCGAGGATTATCCTCCTGGAGTTACCCGCCCCCCTCCCTGGGTAACGTGAACCCACCTTTGTGGCCCGACAGACAACAATGTGCGAGATAAGCTTTGGTTTGAAATGCCAGAGGTGACCAGGATGACAAGTGGAGTAGGAAGGGGGCATCTGTCTGGCCTTCGGGACAAGGGGCGGTTGTGAGGAAAGGCGGGTAAAAAAAAAAAAGTTCAGAGTTCCGACCACTTTAAATGGGAGTTGGGAAATGTCAAAGCGAGTGGAGAGAGATCGCTCAAATATGAAAATGCACTCAACTGATGCTTTTGGGGGCGATGATATACATCTCAAGCCCGCAGTGCAAAAGCCCCACAACGTGGCACGCGTGTAAAGACCAGGACAACTGACAACGAGCCTCGATTGTGTCAAGTGTTAAGTTCCGTTGTGACATACAATGCGACACAAAGGCTCTGCGACAGCCAGACTTCACGCCCGATCAAATGACAACTTTCATAGAGAAACACAGTGAGGGGATATTACAATATGGGGTGTTATGCCTTTCTTCTTCTCTTTGTTTGGAAAAATGACATTTTAAAAACAAATGGTAAATTAAAGAAATTGATGTAAAAGCCCAATTAACCACTAGCTAGCGTAGCTCACTTCGTTGAGTGCACGTGTCCCAATTCAAAGAAGACACAACAACACCGGCGAGTCCACCGGGGCAAGGTTGGGCCAGGGCTTTTAAAACACGGCCTGCTCTGCTGCTGCAGCATCACTCTGTGTTTGTCCGAAGCCTGCCAACACTGTAACAAACACGAAACCGACAATGCGACCGAACTGAAATGTAATGAAGAACCTTTCTTACACGCGTCACTTTGCGTGTACGGCTGAAAACATCACGCCGGCCCTCTTGTGGAGGTGAGGAGACAGTCTGCGTCAGAGCAAACGTTTTCTGAGAAAGGCGCAGCCTCCCGTCAGCTCGGGGGCCAAGACTGATGACCAGGAAGGAGCTACCTGAGGCAGAGATCAAAGTCAGACAGGATACATACGCCTCGGCATTTAACTCTTTCATCTCCAACCTTTTCGACACGAGTCACGACCCCTCACCTGTCTATCTGCTTGACCTCGCGATGATGAATGGCGAAGCCTACTGGGCTATGAAACGGCGATTTTGCATGCTGAGGAAAAAAACAAAACAAAACAGGTATGACTACACCTCGGACAACGTTGAACAAGCCTAAACATGACTCCTTTGAAGAACCTAAACAATACTGCTCCACTCCAGTCATCCTGGTGGGAGTAATACGCATTACAAACTCAGTGCCGACAAACATACATACATACATTTTCACAGCACTTGTTGGATTGGAATGGCGGTGGTGGGGTGCTGCTGATAGTATGCACTTTTGGAATAAATTTGCTCAAATTTGTTATAATTAATGATCCACGCTATTTATTTCTGAGAAGACATTGATCACATTAGCGGTTTCTCACAAGAGTGATGAAACAGATCAATATCAGTCGGCCACACCTCTGCCAGTGTTCACATTTTGAAATGATCGCTTCGACGATATTCCTGGAGAGTCACAACGTCTAATCACCTTTGAGCTATTTTTGGAATAGACCGGCGGGCTACTCACGTAGTCCTTGAGGGCTCCCTGGTGACCATGTGGGTGTAACGCCATCATTAGGATCAGGGGAGAAAAATCACAATTGATTTCCCCCACCCCGCACCCTAAATGGTCATACATCATTCTGAATACATTTCTAGTAACAATAGACTATTTAATAGCAATACGGCCATTCTCTCACGCTTCGGAAAAATAAGGAAAAACTCCACGCAAAGACAAAAAGGAAAAAAAAAATCTTGATGCTCCTCAGCGTGGGGTTTTCCTCGCCGAGGAGGCTTCTTAACAGTGGAGGGCTATTTGCATTCCAGCAGTGAGAGTGAGGACAATTAAGCCATTTCCCCTCCAATCTATCTCCCTCCAGCCAGGCAGCCATCCAGGCAACCCGGCACATCAATGGGAAGTGCAGCTGCTCGGCCCATGTGGGCCAGGCCGCGAGACGGAGGAGAGGAGAAGATTGGGGTTAAAACCCTCCTGGCCCTCAGATTGGCTCCATACCTGAGTCAAAGTGCAGATGAATCAACAGCTGTTTCTGAACGAAGAAGGGAAACGAGAGCTTCTAAATGCATCTGTGAAAGCAGGGGAATAGCGGCTACTTCGGGCCGGCTGTTTATTTTCCAGACAGCACGGGCAAGGGTTTTGCATCCAGCGTCATTTCGTATCACACGGAGGGGAAGCGGTTTCAGTTTTCCACCACGGGCGCTCTGAACTGGCCACTCCAAAATCAATTAGCCAAATCGCATTTCACAAAAGTCGCGCCGTTGTGCCTTCAAGCGCTCAGGCTACTCGGGTGTCAAAGAGTCGGCTTAGAGGTGCGAGCGGCCAGCTCGGATTTAAATTGCGTGGGATTAGACCCCCCCCCCCCCCACATCCCTCCAAAAAAAAAAGCCACAGACACCCAGTCACACCTGTGGAGCTCGAGCCCACTAAAAGAGACAAACTTGGGTCCAAACGGCAGGTGCTCAAAACTTAATCGCCCACCTCGCGGGCCTTGCACAGGTATCGCTTTCATTCATACCCGGCGGCGGACAGAGTGTCCTGAACTTGGGCATAATCACAGAAACATCTTTGTCATGAGGACCTCCATCTACGCTTGCCTGGAGACCAGGTGATCAATCATTTACATGTGTAATTAGGAAATGGTGTCAAAACAGAAACTGTACACGCGCGCTCCGTGGGCTGACATCAGACTTGGCAAAGAACAATTGAACCGGGGGAGAAAGAGAGAGACAATAATGCAGAGAGATATCTTTTGCCACCCACGGAAGGAAGCGCTTCTTAAATCGATGTGTCGCGTGAGCGTGCTTAAAAGTGATCTGCAGCGATTCCAAGCATGTCCCCAAAGAATAACAATTAGGAGACGTGGCTGCGGAGATGAAAAGATGACTCAAGCCGAGCTGTGTTTGTTCAGGCTTTACAATCTTAAAAAAAACCTCATAGTTCAAAAAAAAAAAATTCTAAAGCACTATCAAAATAGCCAGACAAAACAACGCGTGCCGAGTAAAGCTCACGGCGGATGGTGAACAAACAGCGCTTCGCTTCATGAATCCCCCTCAAGCGCACAGGGTCAAGCGACTTTTGTTTCCCTCAAGTGGTTCAACGGCCTCCTGAGGTCGTGACAAAGCATGACAGAGAAAAAAACAAACACGGCGGAAGGACTTGCTTTGAATACACTTGACGAAGGCACAAAAGGATGCTACAAATTCAACGATGACGGGAGCGCGAAACATCTTGACGGCGTTTATGGCCACTATGATTTAGTCAGTCAACAAGTGTAAACATTGGCTTGATAGCATGTGTTGCCTGCCCGTGCTACTTAAAATTTAGACTTTAGAAATGGGATACAGTGTTGTTGCTACTCCATTTCCCAACTATACTTTATTTTCTTAATAAAAAAAAAAAAGAAATTCACACGTGAGTCATGTCCTCAGCAAATCATTTCGACCCACCACAGAAAAATTTGGAATACTGTCCTGCATTCTGCCAGACAAATGCTCCACAGGAAGTTGCATCACTCAACCTATCAGGATCTCAACTGTCTTTCCCGCAGTTAACGTGCGTGCTGCAAGCCGGGCGAGGGAATGCAAAAATACCAGTGCCCAATAATCCACCTGTCGCTCGAGGGGGAAAGGTGTGGCGCGGCAGGCTTTAAGGAGGGGATGTGTGCAGGCCACCGTGACTTATGTGGACTCATCCAGCCGTCACCTCAGCGCCCAGAGGGGGTTGAGTGGGTGTTTCAAGGAGCCCGTCTGGGATGCGAGTTTAGAGTTTCTCGATGCGGAGTGGCTGAGTGGCTTTTGAAGAGGCAGCTCCGGTAATGAATTGGCGTATTGTCTCCTTCAAGGGAGAAGAAGAAGCCTCTGGGTGGGACATCACATGAAAGGCTCCTATTTGATTACTTATAGCATCGGTTCAGGTATGCAAGTGGACACAGTGGAGCGTATTAAAAAAGGAAAAAAACTCAACAAAACCAACAGACCCTTAAAAAGGACTTAACATGGGGCAAAATCAATTCGATCGGTTAATACCTCAATGTATATTTAGACCCAGGCTACAATGAATTGATTGTGATGTGTAGCCTAACGATTTGATTTAAAAAATAAGATTAAAATTGAAGTGGAAGTCGGGCTGAAGATTGGAATTGAGTCGAGCTCGGGTGGGGTGTCGCTGAGGGAAATGTGGGGAGTTCATCTGAGTTGAGCTGGGTGGAGTTGCGTTCCGGCGGAGTCAAGTTCGGGTTGGGGCGAGTTGAGTTGAACCAGGACGGAATCCAGTCGCGTCCATCTGAGTTGAGTTGATCTAAAGCAGCGCAATCTCAACCCGTGGATTCTCGTTTGTTTCATTAATTAAACGCTGTGCATTATGCAGATAACTAGCCCCACCCCCCCAAAAAAATAATGACTATACGTTCTTGTATTACAAAATACTGTACATTCCTGATTTGTCAATAAAACATTGCTTGTATGCTCCCACATCTGGCCGCTCTGAGCAGCTACAACTGCATCCATCTGTCAACTGAAATCCGATGAATAAAAGAACCAAGAGAGGCCGTGGGGGTGTTTAATCTCAAGCACCAATTGTTAGAACGAAGTCACGGACCGTTCTCGTTTAAAATCAATAAATAATGAGCAGGTTTTAGCTTTCCTTGGAAAACGCCAAGAATGCACACCTCTTTGCAGATTGACGCCAGGCATGTGCTACAATCATTCACAGCATGATCTGGACAAGTCTCTAATCATACGGTGTAGACAACTATTTCCTCTGTCGGAAAAAAAAAATATTTAGAATTGAGTGAGTCGCACTCAAAGTTAATGAACGATTTTAAACCCGCAGCAAATCACTGATGGATTAAATGGCCACACCCTATTGTCCCCCCCTAAGGGGTGGGGTGGCATCACGGAATCCCCCCCCCCCCCCCCACCTCCCTCCCGAGGCACATCTACGCAGTCTCCAGACTGTATGTGCTGGATCGCTTTCCGGTGGGAACGCTCGCACTCTGCTGGTGCTTTTCTTCCTTCTGTTTCTCACCAGCTGCGAACGTTGCTCAGTCAGCCAGCCGTAATGTTCTAATTGCCAGGTTTCTCTGCTGCTCGCCGGCCAAAATGCACGTATGGCAGTTTCGGCGAGGGGTGAATAGGAGCCCCGGCAAAACTGGGTGGGGTCTGAGATCATTTCCACACCTGCCGCTCTCACCTCGACGCTCTGACCGGCTGTCCTGTGCCACAGTTTAATGCGTTTTGGTGGGCTCAAGTTTGTATAATCCCGCACGAGCAAAACTTTTAACAGCGACATTTCCGTCGCTTGCCAACAAGGGCCACCATCCCCAGGTCTCAATTAGCCCTGATGACTCACCTAAGCGGAGCTTGTGTTCAAATAAAGGGCTCTAATTTTTGCCGGGGAGGCAAAATAATTGATTTGAGGGCCTGGAACCACAAAGCAATTACTGATCACTTATCTCTGTTTGTCAGGTATCACAGCGCAGCTTTCAATAAAGCAAGTATAGGGGAAAACAAAAGTGTACCTTTAGGGATTTTGTCTCTGTCTGGGGAAAAAAGCAAACTGGATGCAGCTTGCCAAGATATACGCATAGAGCAGTATTCACTTTCTTTTTTTTTCCATTAATTGCGCAATAACAATAATGGCAAAGTCAATCATGAAGAATCAATATGCTGTATTAATAACCCTTTCGTGCACCCTGTAACCTAACGCGGTTCAATTGGATCATGCGGTTTGACGTCGAGACGTACTGAACATCAAGATCGTGAAAGCATTTGTGCTATAAAGTTGCCCGTAACATCCAATGAATATTTCCTTATAAGTCGACAAAGCTCGCAACATCCGGTGTCCGACGTGAGCGGCGTCGGCAACCGGTGCATTTCCTGTGGGCTTGTGACGAGATCTCACGATAACGCTTGGGCTGGTTTTCCCGACAGCTGCCGCCTCTGGTCAGTCACATTAACTTGGAACTCATTAGTCATAATCGGCTCCCTGTAGGCCAGCCTTGAATAACCTCTGTCTAGCAAAGGCATTGCTCCAAATGCGCCGAGAGAAATGCGCTTGACCCAGATTAAAAAAAAAACACCAACAAAAACACACTTATCTGATGCCGGAGGGTTTGGAACTTTTTCCTGTATGGAAGCAGATTACAGATCTCGCGCCTGAGAATTAAAAAAAAAAAGAGTGCACATACTTGCAGTCCCTTATATTGGGCAAGCTGTTTTGCAAGAAGGACTTAATTCGTAAACACAAACCGACGCATAAATCCACTGTCGGAATTGTGGCTTCATCTCTCCTTTGCACAAAGTCGCAGAGAGTAAGCGATGAGCAAGCAGAAACCGTAGGATAGCGACGGGTTTGAGGAATTTGGCCACGCTTCACCGTGACAAGACAAACTGGGTAGCGATAGCGCCGTCGGAATGACTGATCCCGCTCATACCAAAACATGTCAATTCTGAGCTGACTGCGTACGGGCTCGCACTTCAAACGCATCCATATTTCAGTGACAGCAGTCTCCGGGGTAAAACAACCCATTTTACCTGTAATCTGTTTTAAAAGGCCGCCTAGGAGGAGCGAGGCGGGTCGGCGGACGACGACAAAGCCGTCTCAGGGGAGCCCTGCCTTAGGAGACTCTCGTTAAGTGTTGGAAAAATAGAAAGACGAGAGGTTACGTGAAGCTTCAATTGACCACAGCTTGACCCCGTTTGCTCTGGCTGCATGCCTTCGGGCAAACTACAACATTGTTTTGATGACCCCCAAAAATAAAAAAAATAAAAGTTTGCCGTTTTCAATCGAGGCGGGAGAAAGAGTCTTAGAGCGATTGACAAATTGGATGACATTCTAGCAAAACAAAGTGCATTTCCTCACGCTATCCTCTTTCCTTTTCTTGTCCGAGTTAACCTTCAATGTCATGTGATCATTTTTACTATTTAGGGGGTTTTTTTTGACGGGGGGCTGAAGGTACCCAATCGCAAAAATTGCTTGAGGGGTCAGCGTCTATTGTTGCTGCTGAGATTTTAAAGTCCGCCTTTTTAATGGCCACTTCCCCCACTCGCTTCTAAACTTCTGCCGTCTAAACGGACCGTTGGGCCAGGAGGAATGTTGCATAAAACCCAGCCAACAATGACCACAAAACACCACCAAAAAAAAGCCAAAAGAGGCAAACCCGATTTCGGTACCACCCCTGGACTTTCAATGCCCTTGGTTACCTGCCCCTCCAATTCAACCCGACCCTTGCCCCCCTGCCAAGCCAAGAATGCTGGAGGACAGTGACCTTTTCAACCAAGAGTCCCACCTTGGTTTCTCAGGAAGATTACCGGAAAGAAAGAGTAGAGGAACTGTGTGCAGTCGTCAATCCTGGGTGGAGATTATTCCAGTATTCTGGAGGGGGGGGACTAGACACCGAATTAGGAGAACTCCTCTTGAATTTCATGCTGTATTGAAACAACCTTGCGAGCTTTTTATCTTTCACTGCTTTGGCTATCATTCAAAAATGCGAAACCAATTTCGCAGCGAGACAGCGGGTTTCTATTACCGGCGCTTCCATTATTAAGAACCAAACTCTGTCTCATTCAAGGGGGTTTTTCCTCAATGGCAGCAGACGTCACAAACACAAACACGAGTGATGAAGTGCTGGGATTTATTTTTAAAGCCCCATTGACTTCGCCATTGCTGCTTCTGTTGTTGTTGTTGTTGGACTGATGCCCAAAAGTGTTTGGAGCATCTGGGAGGCTCCCAAGAGGCCAGAGCCACAGGGGGACACCGTCAGGTGTGCTGGCCCTGCTTAGGTGCTCATCAGGTGGCCCACAACAGATGTCCAGGTGGCAACAATGATTCACAACTGTGTGTGTGTGTGTGGGGGGGGGGGGGGGGGGCAAACACACACATATGCATGTACCCAGGAGGTATCGCTCAAGTCAGATTCACGGCTGGTGAGGCACAGACATAAGCGTTGGGTTTATAGATTTATGAGTCAAATAGAGTGGCGGTGTGGCAACGTGACAATATAAAAAAAATGGGTGCAAATTTTGCAGAGAGGGCAGGGGGTATTGTGGAAGAAGACTGGCAGCGTCTGTAACCTAGCTGCCACGGCGCGGGGGTCAAAGTGGCGCACTTTGTCTTTCGTTTTTGCACAGTTTTATGCAATTGGCAAAGCTAACGCGTAAGACTCAAATATCAAACACGTTCGCCATATCAGGGGGAAATTAGAGCTTATTTTAGACGTGCCTGAAAACATGTTGGAGACATAATGAGACGGAAACTTGCCAACACAGGCCGCCTCATCCCACTGGGTGAGGGATTGCGCAATCTACGGCGAGTTGTTGTCTGCTGCCGCGCTTTGCGTCTCGCCCTTTTATTTGCACAGAAAATATGGAAATTCAGCAGGTTTGTCGAAGAAATAATGAATCCACATCCCTTGTGGTGGCAAAGAAAGTCTTCCACCAAAGACAAGGGCACTAAAATCTACTGTACAGCTGCCTGGCGCACTGAAGGATGACCTCAACCAAATAAAATTGCAGCAGATGTAGAAGAAAAAGCAGAAAAGACAAACAGCAAAAAGTGATTAGAAAAGCTCCTGAGACACTCCAGAAATTAACATCTCTTGGCTGGGTGTTACATTCTGCTCGCTGGGTGTTACCTCAGCAGACGCCCCGCCCCCCCCCCCCCCCCCCTTCCAAAAAAAACGCTCTTTCCTCAATTAAGGCTTGCACAAAGCAGAAAGTTTGAAATTCCAGCATTGGGATAAAAGCTTAATCCAGGGAGCTCAGTCCTGATAACCAAAGTTAGCAACCATTACTGCAAAGTGTTGCCAGATGCTTCCACAGCCCAACTAGCGCTCGATCCTATCTTGGCTTTGAAGCCTTTGTATAAACAAACATGGGTCATACGTATATGGAATATTAATCATTCCGATTAATATTCAAACGAATGAGTATGACATTGTTTCTGTTGCACAAAATGTAGTTATAGCCAAGAGCAAATTTTTAAAAAAAGGAAAAAAGGGGGCGGGAAAAAAGGTGCAACGAGGTCATAAAAAGCCCCCGGCTCCTTACATTGGCAAGGTGCCATTAACATAAATGAAACGCTGAAGTTGCAAAGCCCACCTGCGCGCTGCGTGCAACTATCGTAAAGCATCATATCTGACTGACTACGGGCAACGGGAAATTTAATGTCGGTGCAAAACAAACAGTCATACATAATTCCTTGGAGTTATGCCTGTTAACAACAAGACTATTTCTAACCAATTTCCACAGAATTACAAAAAGACTGCAGGGAAAGCAGCAGCTGTTCAAATTTGTAAGTGAGGATGCAGGACAGAGTTTTTGCACTTTTGCTCGATACTCAACACGAAGCATTTTACGTGGCTTTTGGATGAAACTGTAGTTTTTTTTTAAAAACATTTAGTGAATACGTAACTTAAAACATTTGTATCTAGAAATCATCTTTCCTCATTGAAATGAATGGTTGTGCCGTTAATCCATTCCACCCCCCCAAACAAAAAAAGAAAAAATGTCATGTACTTTTTATGAGGAAAATATCACTCTATTCACTTCACAAAACAATAAGAAAATGTTCTAATATGTAAATTGAAAGCCTTAACCACGGCAAACAAAGTGACTTTCTTGATATTTCCTTAACTCGTCACTGACTCAGGTGTTTCGACCGATATATATCCACATCCAAATGGATCACGAAACAGGTGGGCTTTTTGGCTTCCCTAAAAGTCGTTTATGCGCCCAGGAAACGTCACATCATAGCTAACTAGCAGGTCTGAGAAGAAGCATAACGCATTGCTTTCTTTCTCTCAATGATTCATTTGCGCAGGAAGTTGCAGGTTTGAGGCACGATGGAAACCTAATCCATCAGGGAAGATCGAGGCGGGTGGGCCAGCGCTGTCTGATACTGGCCAGACGCCTCGGTGACAGCCCCGGCCGGCCACAGCACCGATGCACGTGTTACCCGGCAACGTAGGCCGAAAGAGGGCTGAGCCATGAAAGTTTACGGAATAATAAAAAATTAAAAACAAATTAAAAACTGAAACAATCCACATATGTTAGAAAAAAATTGAGGTTGATAGTAGCGTTGATGAAAACTGCATCCAATATGGTTGAAGACATGGAGAGTTCTATGAATACACATTCAAAATGATTCGCATGATACCACTTTTTTACTGAACGGATAGTTTTTGCTCGCCGATGCTCAGTGCCTAACGGCTCGGTAATCGTCAGATCAAATGTCCGCAGCGCCAAACAGAAGCATGCGCTCTCTTTGTGCTAATCCACACAACCAGCTTCCTACTCCAATCAAACCTTTTGTAAACTTCACAAGTTGGGGGCCGCCGACACCTCGGCTGCTTTATTTCAAACCTCCTTCAGACCACAAATAGGCCTAAATCGACCCAATTACTTTGTGCCTCTTTAAATACTTGCACCGCGTTTACTGATCCTTTCCAGCAATGGGCTCTGTGATAATGTGCTCTTCTTTACTTTATTTCCACTTTTGAGATGCCATCCTACATCACTGGGACACGTTACAAGAAATCTACGGTTTATTTTCAATTGGTATATTGCAGTGCTTGCACTGTTGCGACATGATACATTTACGCACAGTTTGAACATTTATTGAAGCCATTTTAAAGTGTTTTCTACTTTGCTCAATATGTTTTGTTTTGAACCCCCCTTCAAAGTTGTTTACCAATGAGCGGCACCCATATTACATACAGACATGGGATAACAGTCAGTGTGAAACTTTTTGTCAATCCCTCTCCTGGAAATCCAACACTTGGCTGATTCCAGCCCGCAATCGTAATAATGCGCACTTTGTGCAAAGTGCCATCCCGCCGCAGCACTGAGAGACAGTGAAGGTGACAGACGAGACTGTGCTCTTTGAGTGGGCTGACATATGGCAACAATCAGCAAAAGTGGGGGTCTGCTGGCCCAACGGTAATTAGCACACGGCCTCATGTTCATGTTTCTTATAATAGCCCAACACAGCCCGGTGCGGACTAAAAATAAACAGGGCAATTTGGGGCGGCGAGGAAGGTCGTCATTTAAGGGGTGTGACCTTTGAACCGGGGTCAGAACCCGTATAGAGGTGTCCATGTGGACCACCTGCGCCCCTTTGGGTCGCTGGGGAAAGGAGCCATGTCGTGTTTATGTTAGGGGTCAGGCGCAGAGTTAGACGCTTGTTGGCTAAACTGGACGTGTGAGTAAACATTGTCTATTTATATCAGGAGGCAGAAAGCGGGCTGCGTTTTGGATGCAACAGTGGCACTGACTCACATGAAGAGGATATGGGTAATACAAATGGAATTTGAGAATTGCCAGAAATTGGTGATAAGATGATGAAGCTGGACAGGGGGCTTTCTACATCCTGAAAAAAATGGATGCAACTTTGTCTAGCGTCTTACTTGTGATGAAATATTTCCTAAATGCTGAGGCGTGAAAACATCTTAACGCCTCCACTGGCTGGAATACAATGAGGCGCTCGAAAGGAATCTAAAGCCACTTCACGGTGAAGCCCCTGGCTGTCACGTCGTACAACATTTGGAGGGGCAGCTCAGCTTTTTTCTTTACAGGTGAGTTGTTGTTGTTGGGACTTTCCGAAAAATCGCCTTCCCTTCCCCCCCAATCTGAATGAGTCCACATTTGAGCTTCAGCATGAATCCGACTTCTCTTGCTCTGGCGAGATGTTCGGCGCAGATGTTCGCATCGGACTCCCGCCCAGACAAGCAAAAACCTTTCCCACCTGGCAAATCTCAAACACAACTTGGCACCCAAAGAAGCGGCAAAGGTTGTCCCGCAGTGACCTTTCACCTCTTCTGATGTCAATGAACCTCCCGTCCAATTAAACGATGGAAGCATTCCTTGGACCTGTCAGGCGCAAAGACAAATGAATCTATTAGATTCATTTTCTTTTTCTTAATGGCAAGCAGAGAAGCCCAATAATGTTTCTATTACTGGAAGTCATTTGTGTGTGAAGGTTATTTTTTTTCTTTTTGCTGTTGTTTGGTGTCTGAATGGCTCCAGAAAAACAGCAGCACAAAACCCACAGTTAGCCTGAGCTGTTCTATCACCGACTCAAATGTGATCGACTCTGAGCAGAGCTGGCAAACTGCAATGACAAGGAATCATTTCGTGTTGCTTTGCATTTGAGGCGGATTAATGGCAATGTGTCGGGGCCTCGACCGGCCAAGAGAAACAGTGCGAGCAAGCCGCGCGTCCACAGGGCTCGCTATTTTTAAAACCCACATTTGGCCTCGGAGCTGCATGCCTACCACAGCAAAGGCTGCGCGATCCATCATGGAAGCCGAGCACAAAGACAATATCAAAGCCTCAAAAGCACCAACAAGGCCAAACGCTGTATTTTTACTTTCCGGTTCTCGCTCACACGGACTTGCAAAAGCTTAACTGACTGAGCTGTGACAGTCTGGATCTAGCGACACTCGCGCTTGTGTCTTGTTTCTCCCGGAATGTTTTAACGCGCCAGCCAGGACTTTGGTGAAGATTCAGTTTGACCTGGTCAGTGGACTAGACCCCCCCCCAAACCCCCCTTTGACCGCCTGAGAGAAGAAAGACCCCTGCGCCGTTTGCAAAGTGTTTGTTCTCACCGTCGGCCTTCAATTGAGGATAATTGTCTCTTTGAGATCTCGAGGGCCTGTGATCTGCCATCCATTGAGCCCAAAAGGAGGTTGTGTTTCACCTAAGGAAGGAGGGAATGGGGGGAGGGGGGGGGGGATTCAACAAGGGCCGCCTTGACATTGACGTAAACACAGCGACAACATCAAAAGGTTAATACCAGATTCTTTCGACAAATCGTCTCGCGGTATGTGGAACGCAGTCGCTCAGTACGAAAGTATTAAATATGCAAAACGTTTCCTACCAGGGATCAGAATGTCACGATTCATGACAGCGGGTGGCTTCGGATACGAGCGGACAACTTCTTATGAGGCGTTTCAACTCAATTGATGAACCCATGGGCTGGTGCGGCTCCAATGGCATCTTCATTTTTATGAAAACATTTTGGGCAATCTTGTTGGACGTCTTTCCAGAAGCGGTTCAAGGTGTAGTGAAAAGGATTTTCGCCGTTGGGATGTGTAACGGTCCCCCTTTACTTTTGTCCACATGGTATTCTTCATCCCACCAGGTGTTTTTCTCACCCTCCCGTGCAGCCAAAATGCACCGTAAGCACTTTGGCTCTAGTTTTGCACTTCATAGCTGCCGCTTCCTGCCTCGCAGTGATACACCTGCACAGCTGCTTGAATCACACAGACATAAAAAGCTCCTGAAAGCACAGCTGTTGGTTTGCACCGGCAAATGCATCCAATTGAGAAAATTTACATACGATGACGTCACCACCGCAAAAATTGTGAACCAACAACAAGGGTGGGAAGTAATGACGCACAATTACTTCATTACTGTGCTTGAATAAATTTCTCAGGTACAGTCATACATTGAAAAACAAGTTCAATTTGTTTTGTGACCACGTCTTCTGTGAAAAACAACTTATGGCCAATGATAATTCCCCATTAAAATAAATGTTCACGGCAATCATCCGCTTTAGGCTCCCGACAAAAAATATATAATATCTATATTATTGTACTTCATGAAAAACGCTTGCAATTTTTACCGTCTTTTTCATTAAAGAAGCTTCGTTACGTTTTTTTTTTTTAAACCTCCACAATGACGACGTAACGTCAACTGTGGTTCAGGTTTCGATTGACCCATTGAATTCATAAGACCGACCGTAAACCACGAGCGGATGCAACAGACGGAGAGACGGTGGCCTAATTTAAGACAAGTGTTTGATGTGAACCGCTCCAGGAATGATTGGTGGCAAATAACGCTGTGCGTCTTGTAGCGGCATAAAAACCACAAGCGTTTGACATTTATGAAATTTCGGGGAAAGGAAACTTGTGTTATTTTTCCTGGCATTATGAGCCCCCTTTTTTTTTTAAACAGCTCAAAATGCAAAGCTCTAGGAAGACGTTAGACCAGCATTTCAAATGATCAAAATAAAAGGAGCACTGTAGCTAATTGACAATAAAAATTCTGTATTTCCACCTGAATAAAAAATATATATAAAGATATTTTTTCTTCTACTTAAGTGCAGAGTGCGAGTCCTTCTGCCAGTGAAATGTTTATATATACACTGAATTGTATATTGACTCGCTCAATCCCCCCCCCCCCCCTTCCTACCATTTGGGCAACCTCTCCATCACACTCGCTTCCTGGCTGCTGGTTCAGCGCCTCATGTGGGGACAATGTGTGCGTTGCGCTGCGGCAGAGGAGACAGCCGTCAGTCTGTAAAAAAAAGGAAGTGGTGCTGTTTACCCCAGAGGAATAGGAGCGTTTATCCTGACTCGCCGACTTTGATCTTTTCCTGTTAATCACTTCCTGCAGCGCACTGTATGCGAACTACAGCGAGGGGCCAAGCTGCCATCGTGGGTTCTCATTGCACAGGAGGCAAAGAAACACTGCCCGAGTGTCGGGTTCCCTCCGCTCATGACACATTGACGGCTCTTTCAGAAGAGGCTATGTGAAAATTCGGCATCCTTGGGCTTGGAGAAGCATTTGAGACAATGTGGGATTCCAAGAACAGCGAGCACAGACCGCCGTTGATTGGGTGAGGTGCCAAAACGCATGACCACACTGCTTTGGCATTTCTCTGTGACATTTCAATCGGGCCCTTTCAGTTGTCTGAAACAAACGACTATCGTGAGTGGCACGAGGCCCTCTTTTATGGTAGATTGACAGGCAACATACACAATTGGGATTTCCAAAAAGTATCACTGAAAAATTATATTTTGGTGCAAATTTTAATTTCACAAATGCGCAATGCACTTTGATGCCATCATTTTTATCGCCCAGTCACTGTGTAGACAAGATGATGAAAAACGACAGTGTTTGTGTATGCGTGAGCTGCATGAATTATACGTCTACAGCCAATGTCGTGCGGCCGGACGGTAAGTTCATGCGAATTTAGCGAGACGTGACTTCTATTCGTTGACTGCGGGGTGGTGCATCTTTCTCTTTCGACATTGAGCAACGAATGCCCTCCCTCCAGGGTCGTTTTGAAGCACGCTGCCAGCTTTGCTTTTATTGCTTTGTTTTTGTACAAGTTGGCAAACCAGAAAGTGAACATCGCGCCACTCAAATTAATCAATGCAATACACGTTGAGAGGACACTTTATTAGGTACACATGCACAACAAAAGGGGCCAGCACCAGTTTTCAAGATTCTCCCATTACAAAGACAGCACGCCGCTCAGATGAGAGATGGGTACTCATTTAAAACATGTTTATTAGAGTGGCTGGAGTAGGATGTCTCGAACTCCACCACTGAGGCTTTTCAAATATTTTTTTCTTTGCTCACATTGTCATTGATGTGTCAGTGCTGTCAAATAAAAAGCAAGTCCCTCCAAATTAGGGCCGAACATAATATTTATATTTATCCATGAAATAATTTTGCGCCATTTTTATTTTTACAAGCCTGGGGATTGACAGGGCTAACCTGAATAAATGCACGCCAATACAAATGTCCATTGCCGTTGACGTCCCCCTCACGTGAAATGACACAAAACCTCAGAATTGTGAAGTCAACAAGCTGCAGGGCAATGTAACAAAAACTAAGTCGCCCACGTAGTTGTAACCGTAACATGTGGTGAGCATTTCAATAGCCACATAAAACACAAAACTCCACGTTACACAATATGAGACTTCACCATCCCGGCCTGAGTTGCAACGCTGACTCACTCTGTTCGAGTGCGAGATTTTGCCCGTGTGTACGTGTGCATCGCGGTGTGTTTTTGATGAGGCTTGCGTGACTAGCGCGGAGTGTAAGAGCAGAGAGTGGAAAGGTTCCTCCTCTCCTGCCTGGAGGGAAATAGCAGTGTGTTGTGTGTGTCAAGCCGCTTTTAATCCCGCAGAAATGTTTAAAAGGCCGCATAAAACAAACAAACCCCGCACGAGACTTCGCTTAGCATACAGGTATTGCGATACCGACGATAAGTCAGTCAAGTGAATCAAAATAAACTACGTTTCGGCTCGTCCTGTTGCATGATTTTGTTTCCCCGCCAGGTCGGGTGGAGATTGATGTGGAAGAACTTGGATTGCTCAATGTTACTGGTAGAACAGAGACTGCTCAAGCCGCAAAAGGGCGGGGTCAAGTCGGGCTGCCCTTCATAACCACAATCATAATCCGAAATTCTTTTTTGGCAGGAATGTTAGCAAGGTAACTCAAATGACGTCCCTGCAACTACTGGGGGTGGTACGAGAATAAAGTCTTTTTTTTCGCCAAGATGTTATTAGAAGAATAACTTCAAATTTTCCAAAAGCAAATGTCGAAATTCACGACCGTGTCAAGGATTTCGCAAGGCCTGACCCACAGTTAGAAGAGAAACAATCCCCAAGTGAGTCCTGACGATTAGCTGCTGAGTCCTGTCGCATGATGTCACAAAGGATTCCGAGTCGTATGTTTGAAAGAATCTATATCATTACCGGTGTCTGAAGTCGTCTGTTGTTTATTGCAATGACATTCTCTGCGATATCAAAGCGTTTGGGTGGAACAGTGGTGTCGCTTTGGCATTTTCTCCACATGTTGTCTCTCTTTTATTTGTCTTTCCCAAAGTAGCAGATGTCACTTCTCATGCTCAACTGCCATCACTGAGAATGTGAGACGCAAAATTAATGTTCGGAGGTCAATTCAGAGAATATTTGCTTATTTTTTTCCTTTAACTGGAAAACATGCAAAGAAAAAAAAAACATGTTTTCTTAATTTTAAAGTTAATGATTAGGCATACCCTAGTCGCTCCAAGCATGCAGGATTTGATGCATTAAGAGCAATAGAGGAGTGGGAGTGGACAAGGTGGGGCAGGGGCTGGGGGGGGGGGGCACCCTGCTGCTTCCCAATTCGTGTGACAATGTGACAGGTGGAGGGGGCTGGCCCATTTGGGTGTTCCAGGCAGAGCCTCGGGGACGAGCTTCACCTGTTGCGCTCATGCCGTGACAGGTACGACCCCCCCCCCCCCACACACACACACACACCCCACATCCCAACCGCCGCCGCCGCCACCCGGTCCCCAGTACCCAACAATTCTTTTATTCCTTCCTGGAGTTCAGTCTGTCCTGTTCAGCCTCCCCCCCAAGTATACTTCACAGCTCAGGCGCGGATGTGTGGCAGCTTAAAGATTCCCATCTGTTGTCCTTGAATCGGTGCCGGAGAGAAGCCGGCGGGAATGCCAGGAAGTGGAATTGTTGAGTTTTCTTCCATGATCATGGCCGACGAAAGCCGTCAGTGATATTTGTGTTGGAGTAAAAGGGAAATCTTGATACTTGCCATAGTTGTTGGAATATCAAACACTTGATTGCAATAATTTCTTGGTTGTGTCCGTTTGTCATTGTTGCACATGTCCCATAAAAAAAAGTGACGACAGCAACATGGAGTCGGTTACTGTCTGGCAGCTGAGAGAAAAGCTTTCATATGCTGCTGTGCGTCCCACAAAAAAAACACATTTTACTTTTATAATTAGCATCACTCAATAGGTTTGAACTTGGTAATACGGGTTAGTAATTTGTTTTCTTTGCCCTAATACTCTTCATACGAATTTAGATTTTTTTTTCCCCTAAGAATACGTCATTCAGTGTTTCCCAACGTTTCTTGAGCCAAGGCTCATGACTTTAGAAAAACCCTAAGGCACATCACCAAACAAAAATGTCACAAAAAGGGGATACGCAGGTCTATGTTGTACACCGCACTGTTTGGTTTTTTTTGTGTGTGTGTTTAAAAAAATAAAATGAAAAAAATGAGACCAAGACAAATTTGAAAACTTTTTCCACCACTCATGTGGCCTACAACCTATAAATGTAAATGTGTTATTATTATTATTTTTTTAATCTTTGAAAGGGGGAGTAAACGTACACAACAGGCCCTCTGTGCCTTGGTTCCGAATTCACCATTCACATTCAAACAAATGTTAAATAGGAGTCAGTACACACCTGCCACCATTTAAAGTGCCTCCGAATAACCCGCCATCAATTTCAGATGTTCTAGTAGATTTTTTCTTTTTTTTTTTCTTTTGCTTCCCAGCAGAAGCCTCAAAGTCTTGTTTTAACACCAGCTGCTATTTGGAACTGTTCTTAATTCTCAGTCTTGACTAAGGCCCCGGTTCCAGCTGAAGAAAAACACTCCCAAATCACGATGCTGCCAACAGCAAAGCTTTCACTGCAGGTAATGTCGTCTTTTGGTGAGAAGCGGGGCCGCATTTGCAGGAAACATACTCTTTGGAATTATGGGGCAAAAAGTTTAACTTTGGTCTCGTCAGACCATCACACATTTTCCCGCGTGCCTGGAGATTGAGAAACGCGTGACATTTATTTGGTGGTTAATCAGAGGTACTTCCACATGATCTTAAATGGGCAGTGTTGAATTCTGAGCACAGCCACAACCCAGCGACGGAATCAGAAGGTGTGCGACTATTTGTTTATTTCAGTTGCTAAATATAACCAGTGCAATTTTTTTTCCCCGTTCCCACAATCAAGTTGTACAAGTTATAGGTCACAATGGTGCGAGGAGTTTCGAAATGATTGACATTTGATGTGTGTGTAGAGTTTTCATATTCAATGTGCCTGCAGCATTTAATTACGCTACCTGTTCTGGATTAAATGTCACTAGCATAGTTGAGCAAAGATACACTCTTTGCCATAAATAATTTTAATAGGGATCTGAAGATATTAGGTGGCCCGTGGCATACCCGTTTTATTTATTTGTTTTAAATCACTTAATTCCAGTGAAATTGCCTATTCTTACATTATTTACTGCCTTCATGATACGTAGTGACAGATAAACACTGTGCCTTATTAACACACGTCTTCTATTTCTCGCTCTCTTTGACATTTTGACTCAGCAAGTGAATGCATCTCACAGCATTTCATTTCAGACACAAATACTGTTTTTATTTTACATTTTAGTACGATTGCTTGTGAATACTGAGGACGGATTTTTCAGCTGTAATAAAATGAGACGTAGGCGGTATTTGCTCCCTAACATATCCAGAAAAATAAGATTGATAAAAATGTTTCACAAAGAAACCGAGGATGACTCACAGATACGCAATTAGCAAACAAACATGAAAAAAAGGGTTAATTCTCACATTATCATGCGGAGGGTGCTTAATCAAGATGCCCCGTCAATTTCAGCGGGCCCCCTTTCTGGAGGAGACATGGAAGTGGTGGCCTGGTGCCAGTAAACACAAGCGCTTTTGTTTGTGGGAATCGGCCTCAGGTGCTGTTGACCCCTGACCTCTCAGCCCGCAGGTTGAACAAAGGGCCATTAAGGAGAGCTGGGCATGTCTCCATTCCAGAATGACTGACTCAAAGACTCGCGTAAAAATGTGTAAAGGATCAGAACTTCCACATATGGAAGACGTGGAACCAAATAATTAGGCAGTTGTCCAAAAAACAAAACGGGGCACTTCAGAATCATGTAAAAACAGAGAGGGCTTATTCTATCCCCGATTTGCATCATCTATCAATCCGCTGGCCTTTCAGGAGAGACATCCAGCATCAAACAAGCGCTGACAGCCGTCATCGACGCTTGGGAATCCTGAGCAGCTCACTTCATCATTTGATCAGGGAAACAAGGTTCCCCCTAGAAGCGGCCCCCTTGTCCTCCTGTCGCCGGCAAAACAAAGTGGAGACAGCGGCGTGTCCTCTAGGCTATTGCTGGTGACAGCTACGTCCCTTCAGACTTTGCAGGGGCGCACAATGCTCCCAGTCTCTCGCAAAGCCTCAGTGGGACAATGGTGTCATTCAGATCGAAAAGATTGTGTTGTGCGGGCATCCTGCATACTGACTGCCTTTACACCTAAAACTGACAGGTGGCTGATGCATTTTTTTGTGGAGGGGGGTGGGGGGGCCGCATACCGCCGCCCCCTGGAAGAAAAATGAGCAAAGTTTTGCTGGACAAGGATGCCAAGTGGTAGCTTCAAGTTGCTCCATCCTGTGTGGAAATATTTTGCTGTGTCTGCATGGAGGTTTGTCCCCTTCCACTCCGTGTCTCTCTTTTCTGGCTCAAGACTGCCCCCTAGTGATACAGCCTGGAGAATTAACAGTCTGCCGTCTTCAAGGAGACATCATCATTTCAATGTCCCAAAAAGTGGGAGAGAATCGAGGTGAGTTTTTTGATTGCGCCCCAAGTCTCACGTTATCCATGCAGAATAAACTAAGTGTTCTGAAAGGAAAGGGGTGGGGGGCGGTTGAGTCTCAAAATGAGAGTGTTGTGATTCTTCACAAATAAAATGGGTGGAGGTTAGTTACTTATTCCTCCTGCGATCTTCAATTACATTCCTCAGCGGTGACTGTTCGGCCTGTGTTCTAGCTATGATGTGCGTGAACAGAGTTGGCCGCGCTGGCATCAGAAAGTAGCTTAGCAAGTTCCTTTTCTGCGATGTGCAGTCAAGGCAATTATCCCCTAACGCGAGCTGGGACAATTTGCCAATTGTCGCTTCCTTGAACGTACTGACAAGTTGCGTGGAAGAAAATATCTGCAGGCTGAACATCGATGCAGAACAGGTGTTAGTGATAAAAACAAATGTTCACTTACGCGGAGGGCTGTGAAAGAGGGAAGACGCGCAGCGGGTAATTGGGGAGGCAGGAACAAAATGGCTCCTCCTTGAAAGACTTTTAATACATTGACTTCTGTTATTATCCTAATAGAAGGCACTTCATTAGTGGGAAGGTGGACGGGCTGTAATTAGTAACAGGGAGGAAACAGTAGCTGGGGAACATAGATCCGCAAAACATACTTGGGTCTCAGCATTGCGGCCTGTTACACCTTGTCGGGACTACAGGTGTTAGTTTTCTTTTCCACTGCGCAAGAAGAAGCAAGCTCTCGTGGCATGTGCCTGAACATTTGGATGCATACAAGCGCCTGAGCTATGAAATATTCATCCCGATGCTGAAACCCCTTCACCAGCGTCAATTAGTTCCTCTAAGACCTCTGGCATAACAGTACTTTGTACCTCGTTGAAAACACGACAGCATGTCGCCCCCACCGCAAGTATAGGGATGGCGTTTTGATGCACTTTTCACACTGTCCTGCTGACTGGTGTCATCTCTAATCTTTTTTTTTTTTTTTAAAGCCGAAAACAACATTGTCAGTCAAGCTATACTTGCTCTCGATTTTCTGAACGGGTGCGCTTGTTGCCTGCATGGCAATAATTATGAATCTTAACAGTCTGGTTGAAGCGGAGTAAAGTGAGAATGCAGCCCGCTGATAAATAATATACAAGGTAAACGTCAGACTGTCAGAGTGTGACTAATCCTTTACCCGCAACAGGCACGTGTCACA
This sequence comes from Hippocampus zosterae, assembly GCF_025434085.1. Taxonomy (NCBI): domain Eukaryota; kingdom Metazoa; phylum Chordata; class Actinopteri; order Syngnathiformes; family Syngnathidae; genus Hippocampus; species Hippocampus zosterae. Next base: position 4,148,305 of record NC_067457.1, read on the forward strand.
GTCTCCTCGAGAGTGACTTCTAAATACCCAAGAGGTGTTTGGGGTCAATGTAGATCTGTTTATTCCAACTACAGAGAGCAACATGGGTAAAATCTTGAGCCCAGCACGTATTTCTGCTTCGTTTTAATTTTTAACTATGAAACCAGTTGGTCCATCCAGAGTGACAACCTGGCAGCACAACATAGAAACCGGCAGTTAGAACATTGCTTTAAGCAGCGCGTCGAGTTAATGACGGGTTCCTGAGGTAAATATTTGATTTCATTTTGTCAGCATGCTAGCTTACAAACGGCGTGCGTGCCGTCATGTTTTCAACTCATGCGACTTTTCATGGCTCTCGTCCCGTCTTTGGATCAACTTCGAAAGATGCCAAAAAAATATTTAAAAAATCAACTCTCGTGCCGTATCCTTACAAGTCAGACAGGTGAAACCGAGCTGCAGTCACTTTCAGTGTTGTAATTTGGCGAGAAGTTAATGCGCCAATTAACGTTATAAAAAAACTCAATAGCCATCTCTGTCCATGCAACAACCCCCTGCCGGAATGGAGGTTTCCCTTGATAATTGGGGCAATTAGAGATTCCCCGACTCCACGTGCCTGCTTGTGGAGGAGCCCTGCTATGACTGTGACACGCACACACACACCCACCCACACACACACACAAAATCAGAAAGCGTCTCCTCAGGGGTCTGCAGTCACCTTATCTTAATGATTATATCAGTTTGCCCGTGTCGATATGAAAGAACAACTAATGCTCGGCAAATGTAAATAACAGGACAGGAGAAAGTCAAGCATTCCCAGCATAGTGACTGCTATCAGAAGGCAGATGGGGGCATGAAAATGAAAAGCTATTAACCTCGACTAACTGGTCCTCCGATATGCTTTCGCATCAACGCACAGCCTGAAATGCACAAGCACTCTGTGACAGAACAAAGCGTACGTGCCGGCCACCCCTCTCTGTCACTCACTGAGGCAAAAAGCGACTTCAAACACGGCGCATCTTTAGAAGTGACATGACTCAAACAGCAGCAGGAGCCATGACGTTCTCCATCATCTCCAGGCTCATGACAGCTGATAGCAATCAGTGGCCTGCTTCTCTGTCTTGCAACGCAACCTGTCGCGCAAAGCGCCCCCTCACCCCGGATTTTCACACACAGCAACTTCCATCAACACAACGTTCATTTGTCTTCGGCCCGCCTGAGGTACATGAATAATTTTCATGGGACATCTTCAAAACCACTGGGTTGCGAGGGGGGTGAATACAATAAGATGAAGAGGAGTCACAATTGATTAGGTCATTGTCAAAAAAAAACATTGGACTGACAGTCGCACAGGTCTTCATTAAACAATTTTTTTGTATTATGGTGACTGTAGTTTGCAGTGATGCAAATGGGCTAACGACATTATAAGAATTTTCCCCACTGTCATGATTGGGGTGAGTTTTTGCCAAGCGGTGACACAAGGATGAAACGATTCAAATGGTTTTAATTTGATGCCGTGATGAAAAAAAAAGTCAGGACTTTCTCGACTGCGTCAAATTTAGAAGACGTTGATTTTCACTTTTGTAAGCTACGTTTCCCATTCTGAAAGGAAGCCTCAAGTAAAATAAATCACCCCTTGGATTTGGAGGTCTACTGTTATGTTTGTTACGGCGGCGTTTTTGATGCGGCATTTCTGTTAAATGTCAGTTGACAGTTTAAGAGTACTTCACGAGGAGGCGGGTAAAGAGTGGTGGGGAAATGGTTCTGTTTCAACATGACCAAAGCCAGCAACAAAAGTGAGGTATAGAACAAAAAGCTGAAACCCAGGTAGAAGCCTTGGGGTGCCCCCTTGTATTCAGTGTCTCGACCAAAGCACTTGTTTTATATTATACAACGACAGAGACAGCACATACAGTACGTTAGCGCTTTATCGGGCCGGGCCAAAGCCCCTTAAACTCAGTACGTCCCTTGACGTCGAATCGGGTTCCTCTTGTTTTCAGGGTTGGGCATGTCAGTCCGAGGTCGCCACAAACACTCACGGTAATTGTGAAAGACACACGCAAATATGCATGAGTTATACTCTTGTTTTGCATACAGTGAGCATCCCGTGAGAATGCCGCGCCGCATGTGCGTCGGACGCCACTTTAAGCCACCTCGGTTCTGCTGAGGAGTATACTTTTGCAAGCCCTGTCATCTGCATCTGGCCATCACAATCATGAGTCAATTCACAAGGTGCCCTCAGGGCTCATCTCCTGGGTTACAGGTATGCTTGTTGACACATGCCAAATCCTCCTCTTTCTCAGAGGTTGGTGGTGAAGAAACTGGAACGCCCTGTCTCAAGCTCAGACATTACATAGGCCGGCAAGCAGGGTAGAACATGTTGGGTTATGAGATGGAGCCAGTGGCTGTCTCGAGGCGTTCGCTAAGCACGCGTGAGGGGGTAAACCTGTGTGACGATCGGTCCGCATAAACATTTGGCGTGGCTGATCCACCAGGTAAGGAGATGCCGCCCAAGGGGCTCGCTGAGGCCTACACTGGGTCACAGTTGTGCCTGTTCTAGTCGCGTTGACGGATGAGAGCACTGGAACATTCCGCTGACAGGTGACGGGTGCAGCTCTCATTTGATCTGCCAGCGAGTGCTGAGAGAACAGGAAGAAGCGAAGAAAATAAAATTCCTGCGTACGCACACAGCCCCAGAGTTGTGTGCGCACGCAGGAATTTTTCAAGCTGTAAACATGGCTAGCCCGAAGGCCAACAGCCAGTGGAGATATAAATGCTAATTTGGTATTAAAATAATACTACAAATTGTGATCTATTAACATGAACAGTTAAAGACTACAGTATACTACATGCTACACTTACAAAAAATATATAAAGTGCTATTTATTTTTGGCACTCCTCTTATATTAGACCATATCCATCTATCACTATTATCGATTTACTGTTCAATCTTAATATGCTAAATAGTGTAACTGCATCCACCTTTTTCCTGATAGAAAGACTTCCTGATTACCTTGGTCACATTTTTCTGACTTCCCTGTACCACACCAGTGTACCATCAACAAGTAACAATTAAGGGACATGGATAGCAGCTTTGCCAAAAAAAAAAAAAAAAGTGGCGGCACATGCCAAAGGCTTATCTATCATCGCCTGCTCCACTTTTGTTGACTTTGCCCTTGTAAGTGTGTGTCATCCGAGCGGAGAGACAACAAGCATGCGGCCTTTTATTGTGGTCGCTCACACCCCTGGAGACATACAAGCAAGAGCAGACTGAGAGAACGACGCTGGAATAAAAGTACGGAATTAAAATTGCTACATAAGTGTCAAGGCAAAGGGCGTTCTAACTAATATGACACTCTTGTGGCACAAGTCTCTCTGGTTGCAGCATAGCGCCCTGTAAACAAGGTCGGCTTGTATTTCCTCTTGTCTGCCAGGCATGCCTTGGTCCCTGGATTCCCTTTACTTTTGGGATATGTTGACAAGCAAACACATGAAAGCATATTAATATACAAACTGGTCCAAAAACCTTCATGACCATCCCGTCCGATGCAACAGCATACTGTGCTGTATGCACATACAGCACATTTGACAATAAAGTTGTACCCAATCCAATCCAAAATACTTTTGCTGCAGCGCTACTTTATTGCTGTTGCCGAGTTAGGGGAATAATACGCGTCTAAAATTAAAACCGTGAATTGAATTGGTTTAATATCATGTAGCGTCAATAATTAGAAATTTGCCGTGTGTAGAAACGATGCAGGGTGAGCATCTTTGGGGATGATGGGAAATTCAAGTTCCGCTTACAGAGGACGTGAAGAGGAAAAGGTCAAAGCAATCATATGCTTAATGCTAACATAATATGCAATGTGATGATGATAATATAAACATTCAAACTGCTACTTTACACTAACTGAGCAGCAACGCATACAAATAGCACTTAAAAACGATACTCACGGGCATTAAATATATTTACCTTCTACTGTGGGAGTGCCGACTATTATCGGAGCTTAGTGGGGGGCTTTATTATTTATTTATTTTTGGGTAATCCATTTGACATAACGGAATACATAATTACATTGACATAGTTACTGTTGTGTAAACTCTACAAGAGGTGCCAAACACTGAGATTTAGTCTGTTCTTGTATGCTGTAATAATAATGATCATGAAAACATGCATGTTCACTTTAGTATGCTTGTGTGTGTGTTGTGTGTGTGTGTACAATTTAGTAGTGAGGTGGATGTTTTGGAGGGAAGGTGGTTCAGCCACCGCCCTGACTGACTTCCAGGCTCCTCGGCAGAACCGCAAAATCCTGCTCCCCTCTCCTATCCAAACCCCGACTCCCTCCGCTCACCCCCACAGAGGCCGACGCCAGATTCAACATTGCATCTCCGAAACAAACACAAACTCCCACTGTTCTCGCCGATGCGGCTTGCGGCGGTTGTGTAAGACGTTTGGTCGCAATTCCTTGTTTATGTCGCAACCATAACACGGCGGGTCTACAAAGAGGCACTCCGGCCTACAAAGCCAACCCGTTCAAAAACATTACTGACCACCTTTTTAAATAAAGAAATTGAGCTTCATCGCAACGTGACGTTTTGAGGCCGGTGAGGTTTGAGTCTGCCTGGAAACACGGCGCGCGCGCGTTCTAATCACAACAGACTCGAGTCATTTCACTGGGTGATTTGTTTGCAGCTCATATGGGTTTTATGCATACGTCACGATAATGTATGTGTGGTATTTATGTCTGTATGGCAGGTAGTAAGGGCCGTTTCCCTCATGTCCCCCTCCATAAACCTTCAGCACGCCTCCCAGTCTAAGCACCGCCACTCTGTAATTCTGGGGAAACCACAGCACACAGCCCCATATATAAATACCCTTTTTCTTGCAGCCTTGTCAAAATAAAGGTCGCGCTGGAAGAAAGAAACAAGGCTCCGCTCGGTGCCGATCGGCCCTGCTTTGTTGCTATTTTGGAGCAAACTAACTTTGGGTGAAGTTCCGAAGGTATGAAAAAGGAAGACTCATTCGAGGGGGTTACTTCCGCTTTTCAAGTGTGGGTCAACACCAAAAGATGATTTTTTAATAATGGTATGACTTGGTTTCCGAGGTTAGAAAATTTAGCAAGTGAACAAATGCGGCTGTTACAAGTGGCTTTGGTCACATAAGTCACAGGTGAGCTGCTCTGACGCCTGTATGGAGCAAAGTCTTGCCAAGTATGATGTGCAAAGAAGGCCCTTAAGCTGTGGGGAGTACACGGGATACTGTTGATGCGCTCCTGCTTTGATGTGTGTGTTTCAGTGGGCTGAGACTTCCTCGTTTTCATTGCACTTACCTGTCTGTGTCTACAATACGTGTGTGTCTAGTCGCCACTCAAAACGCACAAAAATGCTTTGAAAGGGCTCTCGTCACCTGCCTCTCACGGGTAAACGCTGGCTCGGCTTTAGACTGAAGCATCATTTGCTAAACTTCTACTGGGATTAAAAAGCTCGATTCCATTTTCTTTATTTTTTTTTCTTTTTACATGCAACACAGAGGGGGCAGGAAGAAAAGACTCAAATGATCTAATTCCAGTTGTTCGTGTACTACCTTTTTCTTTTCCCATCACGGTCCAAATGTCAATGTCATGATATATATATATTTTTAACAAGTCGATCCCATTGATCTGTCGCCACATTTTCTTATTTTTAATACATTATTAATCAATTTTAAGTGTTAAAAGCAGCCTGAGTACGGATACTTTAGCGCTCTTGAACACTTAATTACCTGAGAAGTGTTGAGTAAAACATCGCCCTCTCTCCTCACTCCGCAGGAGCCACGTGGCATAACGTCGCCTCAAGATTTCATGTCTGAATGTTTTTAAGGAAGTAACAGTCGGGAGAAAAAAAAGTTAGATACATTTCATGAAGCCTGTTTTATTAAAAATGGATTCCCGTAAAACTATGCAGAAGGAACTGGTCAGGCAAAAAGGTGTGCGTTCAGATTTTTAAAGCCCGAATCTCACTGTTGCTCGTAAACGTATAGCAAATTTTGAATTGACTGCGCAGAGTTCGAGTATACTTGCAAAATACAGTCACTGAGCGGGAATCAATGAAAGTCAGCAATATGTACCGCTACTCTACCAGAGACGCTGTTATTATTTTTGTTATGCAGTGTTATTATATATTTGCATCAGCGAGATGCAAAGGAAAAACATTGAGATCTTGTGGTTAATTACAGGAAAGTCTATTTATAAAACTAGCTCAATGAAGTTTAAAAAAAATAATAAATAAAGAACCAGAATGCACTTGGCTGGTTGCCTTCCAAAGCCACTCCCTGGCAGCTGCTGTTACGATGGAAACAAAACAAATGTCACTAGTGGAATCACGCAATGCTCAGACATCCTTTTTTTTTTTCTCGCCACACCTGCGTTGGGAGAAAACATGACAGGCAGGCAGTCTGTTTGGATTTGGGTGTGGCTAGGAGCCAGTCTGACTGGCAGGTGAGGAGGACTTATGAACAATAAACGACGACTTGAAGGTACGCTGAGCCGCCAAAAGGTCTTTTGGATGATGCGGAGATGTGGGTGCAGGTAACACTGACTCTGATCATCAGACGAATTCCTCCACAAAACCTGAGTACAAAACCTCCAAGAGTTACCAATTGGTGCCACCGCTTGCTGAACTTAACGATACACCTGCACAAGAAGTTTCCAAGTACAACTGTGTTGCAATAAAACCACTCGATAATTATCACACGGATTTAAAAATAGAGTCTGTCAAAGGTTCCGACCAACATTGCTATTTGATGACAGGTGGAACAAACACACCTTGAAACACTGCATTGCGTGTCCTCAAGAAATCATGCATTATCAATCAAATAAAAACAACTGTCGTTTATATTTTCCACTTCTAGGTTAAAGTACGACCACTGGACGATGCCGCATTCAACTTGCAACAGCTCTGTGAGATGTTTTACTGGTTGCCAAAAGTGACTTGAGCTGTCCAAAATATTCTATCGTGACATCACATTGTATGCAACGATGCCGCTCTGGGTGGAACACATGTACATGGTACAGCTGTGTATAAGCACTAACATATATGCACAACCGTTGCATATTCCACTAATTTCCTTTCCCTACTCGCCATTTCACAAACACACACACACATAACGCCGCCCCTCCCACTCCGCCCCACGCATGCACGCACGCACGCACACATACACAGACCGGCAGCCATTGGTGGAGGGAATGCGAGGAATGCTCCAAACCCCAGGCTGGTGTTCTGACTCGTCCCAGACTTCATGCCGTCACCGCCGGGGTTTGTGGCCAGACCTCCCTGTGCCAGACCCACTGGCTCCAACACCCGCCCAGGCCAGCCGAGCTGCAGCTCGCGACCCATAATTAAGCAGCAAGCCGCATTTGCAGCGCACATCCTCTACCCCGCTCCCCACAGTACTGCGAGGGGCCCCCCTTTGAAACACGCACACTGCGCATGGCCCAACGCTGCAGCCTGTCGAGGAAGATGCTCTGGACTCGTGTGTTTGTACAGTATGTGTGCAGGCAAAGCATTATTCGTCTAAGCTTGCCGTCGCACTCTCTTGAAGGGCACGAATGCCATAGCGACAAATTAGCATGCAACGCAGAACATATAATTACAGCAACAAACATCAAAGGGTTGAAGCACTGGCATGTGATAAGAGGAGTTGTTTTTGTGTATTAAAAGCAATGATTAGGGCACCCGGTGCGACTGGTTGAGACGTATGTCGGTGAGGTTTCTTCAGATCTCTCAATCACGTCGCCGCCTACATTGGGACGCCTGAGCTTTGAGCGCACGCATAAGACGTTCCTCAAACTCATTAAGATTTTGTTTTAAAATGCCGCTGCTCGCTTCCGAAGAGGGAGCACGTCATTTTGTTGCTTCTGGGGGTACCGAGGTCTAGGTGGAAGCCCAGCTCGGGCTTTTTAGTTTGGTGGACAACATGTGTCCAGCTTTGAGGGAAGACCCTGTTCTGTTGCGGCATGATAATGCACAGTGCATAAAGATATGCTTGGACGACTTTGGGGACCGAAGAAGCAAAGAGGCTCAAGTTCAACCCTTCTAACAAATTTCGTCTGGATGAACGGGCAGATATTCGCAGATACAATCCAGAGTTTCATAGTGGAGAAAAAGGTGTTTTAGCTGCAGACTTACTCTATGTTTCAGTTTCACGTCGCTCTGGAGAAATTAGCAGGTGCTCTGATAATTATGTTTGTGCCCACACTTATGGAGCTAAGCAGCGCCATAAAGCACAAGATCAAGAAGCTCCATCCTTTCTTTCCTATTCCCTAGTCAGAGGAGCCTCCTTCCCGCTGATGTGGGGTCATGGCTTGTAAATTTCACAAGGCTTCCTCGAGGAATACCTCATCCTTTGAAAGAGAAACAGGAAAATTACATGGTGGACAACCCACTTGGGTTTTTCACCCCCTTTCTTGCACTGTAATTTGCTTCTCCAACGGGTCAGCCTAAAATAACCTTAACCTAATATTCACACCATAGAGAGACTTTGAGAGATGCTGGAGGTCTCCCTCTGGGTGGCAGTGGGCTCTGTCATAAGTCCACAAGTTTTTTAAAGATTGTTTACTTGATTACCTTTCATATACATCGAGGGTATGTGGACTTGGTGCTCATTGAACCGTATGTGAACCATCCCAAATAGAACCTGCGAAATGGCTGTGAGCATGATGCACACATGAGAGTCTGCAATGGATGAGTCATGCTAGCATCGGCTATAAAATGCGGTTAATCACTGAAACGGCGTATATAATACAGAGCAGATCCTGTGCGCCATGGCCATCGCCTACTAAGCTCATCTCAAAATCCACAGAGCCCGACGATGGGTATCACAAGAGAAATGCCCATGATCTCACCAGAAGCAAAGTTTCCACCATTCAGGTTTCTCATTAATCAGGGGCTCCTCTCGTCTCCATATCCTCATCTTATTTCCATCTCCAGCGACCATGACGCCGCAGATATTTATACGGGCAAGTTGAGAAAAGGATCAAGTCAGTCTCGGTTCCAGAAGGCGTGCTGAATAGTCAATATCCTGAAATGTGACAGTGATTCATGATGTGTCTAAAAGGAATACGAACTGTGGTTTCAGGGCCTTATTGTGAAATTTCATAAGGGGGATCTTGTCTGTTGCATTTGATACGAATATGCATTTGAGAGCCACACTTTTGCTTCGATGAGTTGTGCTTTAAAGTTGTGAGGGAGATTTTTTTTTTAATTGTAAATAAAAATAATGACGCTGATGCAAGACACGGCATGCAAACCTGTCAATAGCGAAATACTTGTATACTCATAAAACTTTTTGTGTACTCACACAGGCGCACAAACGAACCCTCCCTCCCGGTCCCCCACCCCTTCTCCTCCTAACCCCCGCACCCCAACACTCGCACACCACACCACAGGCACCACACACACAGCGGTTCTCATATGGAATATCGTGGGTGGCGCTGGAGCAGTAGAGGGCTCTGCAAATAGCACTGGAGCAACCCCTCCATTTCAGCGACCCAAATTTCCTTTTCTGAGGTCTGCTGCCTGGCCTGGAAGTGCTGTACAGCAAGTCTCCAGTCGCCACCGAAGACCACAGTGGCCGCGCTGAAAGGCGCTTCACAAGGACCACGGCATGGCGACGGTGCCCAGATGGCACTGGGCTTAAGTCGTATGCGCACGCCGAGCGCTGACATACGTGCAAGTAGCCACGCGCTAATGTCCTAAAGAGCCGTCATGCATCAGCAACTTTCATTCACTTCGAGGACACCGAACTGTGTCATGGACTCGCTGAGTGAGAAAGGGTGAAAAGATGAGAATTTTTCCGACCATTCAAAAACACATTATATGAACCTACGGACGATTTTGGCCGTCAAATTGTCACAGTAGATGAAAAAACCTTACAACCTTGAAACAGACCTGAGCCATGAGAGAGTGCAACAAGGGTCTGGGCAGAAGAAAGACTTGCCCCATGTCCTTCCTTCAAAGGTTTTTTTGTTTGTATTGAAAGGACTGAAGGTTGCCATTCATTTCGGCAATTTTAACTCGGTCCAATATTTTACAAGCCCTTCAGAGAGGACCTTTTGCTTCCTTTTCCTGTGGTTTGGCCCAGGCCGAGCTGTCAGGAGAGGGGAACAGCCAAACCCAAATGTAGATGCTCAACTTGGCAGGCTCTCCGTGGAGTGTCCTGACCAGACAAAAGCAGGGAGCGAAATACAGCCAATTTATTTATATTCGCTGTGGTTTTGCGTGTTACGTCCTAGACTTCCAGACCCTGGGTGGATATTCCATCTCAGGATGGAGATGGATGGATGGCGTTCCATTTGACATACATGAAAACTATAACTCTAAACTAAACAAACTATACGGGATTAATGTCACATCCATAATGGATGTGTTAATCGAGTGTGAGGTTTTGATGTGTGGTCCCTTCCGCGTTTTTTGTTTTTTAAATCATATCCAGAGTCTGTCAGGCTATGATAGAAGAGAAACGGACCCACTTTTATGACTTGACATTTTGTGTGATTTTTTTTTTTTTTGTGTCAAGGCAGCGGCAGAATACGCACGCAATTTGAGTGTCGCAAGAATCAAAATGTTTGAGCGCCTTTCCTTGGGGGATGACCTCACCACTGTCAGAACGAGGTATGGAACCAATTTAAGGGAGCTCCCCCGGAATCACTCGTGTGTCTCGCTCTGTCAAAACTAAGACATTTGGAGCCACATCCACTCTGCTGCATGGACACCCTCTCTTATGGTGGATACAACTAGAGCAGGGTATGGATTTATGAATAAAAAAAAAACCTGACTCACATCCAGATACTGTTGCTGCGTGGGCGAGCTCATAAATGAGTCAACCAAAGATATTTGGATATAGGAGGGTTTGGGGGATGCATATGGTTATGCTCGCACGCACGCACAAGCACACGCACACAGTGGCTGTGGCCAGCGAGACCTCTCTGGTCAGGAGTCGCTGCCAAAAGCAAGCCGAACAGTGGAACACTGTGAGTCTTGTGCCTGATTTTGGAGACTCTTGTCTCTCTCCCGACCTTGCTTAGAAATATACTGCGGCTTCAGGGAACAGCACTCTCAGCAGTAGGGAGGCCAGGCATGGAAAATTTAGACGCAACACGAAAGATGTCGGCGAAGGGGAGGGTGGGAGTTTAAAAAAAAAATAAAATAAAAAAAAAGAGAGGTGGGCTGAATTCATTCTCATGCTCATTCACATCTGTGGCCATGAGCCTTTTCTTAATGGCTTTAGCACATTAGCTGTAAAAAGGGAATGAGGCGAAACTGCACCGCGGCAGTCGGTGATGATAACGGGGAGAGCACAAAATTATATTAATAATTTTTTAAATGGACTGTTGAATCCAATGTTGACTTTTGTCAGCAGGGAAGATTTATACGCATCTCGTAGTTGTCGATGGTACCAAGAGTGCCAATACAGCGGTTGTACGACTGACACGGCGTCTGATGTCTCATAATTACACCTTGTCTTGCTAATAGCGAGTGTTACGGCTGCACTACCCTGTAATCTCTCACTTTTCACGTGTTGGTAATGACTAAGAAATATCAAACTAGCCTAGAAATGTTCACTCCGCACCCAAGCGCGCGACAACATGCGAGAAATATTGTTGAATCAAATTACATCGAACACAAGAGCTTTGAGACGTCTGCCTCCGCCAAGATCGAAAACGGCTTGGAATGAGCCATAAGTACCACTCAATGATATTTGTGTCGTTCGGAGCATTTCAAATATTTTTATTGCATTGTTTTGCCTCATGGAAACAACGCATCTATGAGTGGAGGCAGGGCTTATGCTTTAGGTTATTTGCCTGCAGCTGGTCTTTCCGGCTCAAAATGAGGGAGGGATAACTGAAAAATGGCAAGGTGTGTTGTCACGCACATTTTTATGTGCTTTAAAAAAATGCCCTTGCGAAATGTTGCAATCTTTGTTCTCTCAAGACGGTGCTTCAAAACAAACTCATCAGCAGCCACATATAAGGTATACTTCAAGCGCTGTCTGAGACTCAAAGCCAAATGTCTTTTTTTTCCCTTTTTTTTTTTTACGGCCACAATAAAAGGCCTCTATTTCCTTTCATCACTTTATTTGCTCCAACAAAGGCCAAACAGGAAACCGAGCATATCTAGGATGTTCAAAGGTGACTTTGTGGTGTGCAAATCTCATATCTCCAATATTGAAATGGTTACACAAACGGGTCACCTGCGAACACAAGCTCTCTCAGTAACAGCTGGACCCTTAAAATCCAAGACTTCTTAAAATCAATGCCAACTCTACTGCAGTTTCCCAAGGAGTAAAAGGCTTGAAATGTGTTTAGATGATGAGCAAACAATGCCCCGATTCAAAATGCTACAATATGCAGATGGGCATTTAAACCATCAGAATAGAAGGCGGTAAGCCATGAACCTTTTTCGGTGCCTGTGGCACACCATTTTTGGGGGATAGTGACGCATTTGCGCATGCCGAGACTAATCGAGACTCCACATGCATGCGATTCTTGAGGATTCCGATGAAAATAAAGCTTTTTGCTTTTTAATTTTGGCTTTTTCAGCCTTCAAAAAGCAGTGCCCATGCAGAAACCACAGACTGAATTATTATCCATTCCTGGAAAATAAAGAAATAAAAAAACTTCCAGATCTGAAATATCATCAATGTGACTCAACAAAAACGGCTTGACTATTTCACTACATCATGTTGGGTACTCTCCCAATTCCGCCCCATAGTCCAGTTAAAACTGGTCATCTCTAGATCTAGACAAATTCTAGATGTTCATACGAGCAATTCTGAAGTATCTCTTCACAACTTGATTTGTGCATACTGTCAATTTCACGCAGGCTCAAATGGAGGAAGAAAAGCTCAAAGGTGGAGGCACGTCCCCCTGCGCACGAAAAGCGTCGCCGTATACCGAAACGGTGGTCGTGTGGTCTCTCGCACCAGCGAATCATGGTCAATGCGTCTTCATTCTGTTTACAAATGCTTCCGGCTGTTATTGAAAACACTGCCGCTGTGAAGTGAAGCGTTGGATTCGCAAGGAAATTCCAAACGTGTTCCAAACTGTTTGGACAAACCTGCAGCTAATAAACTGGTACGCATGATCTAAAAGAAAATGTAGAAAAGCAAGAACCGCGTCGTGTCATAGAGGCGAAATAACTTCCACGAAAAAACGTAAACTAAATAGAGCTTGTACGTATACTATCCATACTATCCTGTATATGGTTGCCGCACATTTTGTTCTTCCCCTTAGACTTCAGCGATGCCCAAGGACGTGAAACCCAACATGTTTTGTCTGCTACCGCCCTCCGTTCACACCTCACCACGCCTCGATACACCTCGGCACACTTCATCGGAGAATGACTTACGATGCACGGGCACGCCTGTGGGTGACAAGAGAAATTATGAGGGAAATTCACCTACGCCAAATCGGGCCCACGTTTTGAGTTGGGGGGTGGGTGGGTGGGAGGGGGGGTTAAGGTGGATGGTGGTTGACAGAGGGGAGGGAGCGAGCGCTGAAGGGAAGGGGGGAAGAGAGGCAGGGTGTGGGAAGGAGGAAGGAGGGGAGGGGTTGCTTCCTGTCGCCATTCCGGCCTGCCCACATAGACAGACGGAGAAAAGAGAGTGTATCTGAGGCTGACTGCAAGCCACATGACATTCTCTCTGGGTCCTTCGCTCGCCTCTGCGCCGAGTGATGTGCTCCCTCCCCTCCTTCCCGTTCCTCCCGCCTTCCCTCCCACCCTCCCGCCCTTCAAAGCTTTGACATGTCATCTCCCACCACAAAAACAGAGGTGGGAAGACTCGCTGGCGCTACCGCTGCCTCAGGGTGTCTGGCACTAAAGCTGCCTGCAAATACAGCGAGGGAGAGGAGGAGGAGGAGGAGGTGGAGGAGGATCGAGGAGACAGAGAGGATGCCGGAAGGAGGGATAGACAAGACAGAAAAGAAAAATTGAAAAAGAAAAGGATCGGCGGGCAGGACGGTGCGCACTGAAGGAGACTCATAAAAAGCCGGGTGTCAGAAGAGCTGTTCGAAAGATGGAGGGCTTCGAGATGCGTCTGTTCTTTAATGCGACACTGCTGCAACCGCACTGTTGCCTCATGAGTCACACGCACACACACTTGCAGCAGCTGGTTAGAAAGCGGGCACTGCAAAGTTTGGGAGAAACCTTTGGGCTGCAGAACTGCTCTCTCCAGAGAACCGCAAAAACACAAAAGATACCCAGACAGATTCAACACATGAAATGAATTGTATCCAGCTAAATGAGAAACGTAGGCAAGCCGCAATCCTATAATTGAACAGTGAGTGTATTTTCTCATTCTAATATGATTTTTCTTTTCCAAGACCAGCAAAGGAGTATCTCTACCAACTTTAAACACACCCTGGACAGCCACTGCTTTTGAATAAATGATTCCAGGCCAAATGTTTGCTGCTCGGATGCCACAAAATTTGCAGATTGACTTAAGGAGCAATTACGCACTTGGCTTTGGAGCCCCTGAGGCTTTGGAGGATGATTTGGTGAGTGGCTCCTGGACAAAGTAAGCACATCTGACCAAAGTGGGCCTTTCCATCAGCCGAGAGTGTCAAGGAAGCCACAAGACACATACACACAACAACTCTGATAACAGGGCCAAATTCGGGGCCTTGAGCTCTGCAACAATTGGACCCACAACTGAATCAAAGACATGGATGCAGCAAATGCAAAAACAGCTACAAATAATATGATTCCCTTGTGTGGGTTATGGCTGACTGCTGCTTGTCCCTTTTGCTATTGCAACTCTTGAGGTACTTTTCATCTTTAATAACCCCCTCCCCCCACCACCACAGAAAAAAAAACAGTTTTTCTCAAAAACCATGACAATCAGTACATTTGAAAAGCTCACAATTATTGCCATGCTTGAAGCAACCTCCCTGCTCACCTGAAGGGACTCCGAGATTTTTCTTCCCCACCACCCCCCCAAAGCTCAACTGTAGCATTGCAAAACAAACTGAAGTAGAGCTTATAGCTCGCAGTGACGGACAGCGAAAGAGTGACATTTCAATCGAGCCCGATGCCAAAGCAGTAGTGGAACACGGAGGAAGTATGAAGAATCATTTCACTGGGTATGACCACACAGTCACAAGTCAACACACTGTGATTTACTTTCAGTCAGCTGCTTTTCGGGTCTCTGAGGGCGATCTGTTTGCTCATGATGTCGCCCCTAAAAAGCGTGACTGCTGATGTCTGCGCCGGTGTCGCCGGCAACATCGCGTCCCCATGGGCTTTTGGTTAAGGAAGTCATAAAGGCGCTTCCGTCACGGGGAATGCAGAGCCTGTCTGAGACCAGTTGGAAGCGCCCAGTCAAAGCCAAACACGCAAAAGCTGTATTTCACTCAAAAGAGAACATTGATGAGCCTTTTTTTTCTTCTTCTCAAGAGAGGCAAAACCACAGCAAAGTGCCACAGGGCACCAAACGAGAAAAACAACTGAGGGAACCAGAGAGTTGGTGGCACTCCGACAACAGAGAGAAGACTGCCATGATTTACGACATCATGTCAGCGAGGCTGTACCGCCCACCATTGTATGGATGGAGTCTTCATCGCATCATGTCTGCTCTAGTTTAGCGTGGCAAACTTCCAACATTAAACCGGTTAGTCATCTGTTGCAAACTTTTGCCTACAATTTAATTCAAGCCATGAGCAAAATCATCATTGATATTTGTTCTTTTCTATTTCGTCCATAGTTTGTTTTTTCCCCATTCGACGTCGGAAAAGCCGACCTGATGATCATTTTCATATCTTTCAATTTGAAAACAAAATTTTGAATTGTGACACCACACTGTCTGGAATCTCTTGTCCTCGAGTCTCTTTTGTCATTTTAATAAATGAATTATGGAGCGGGTGGAAATGTGGTTTTGTGATATTCTAGATATTATAGAATATTTATCCTGCATTTATTGAATGGAGGATTGACAAACAGCACTGCAATGAATCAAAGAAAAAATATGGGTCAGTTATTTAGAAAGATATCATGTACATAACTTACAAACGTCTCATTAAAGTACTAGATGAAATAATTAGATTCCCCTAAAAAAAAAGTGCTCATAGCGTGTGTGGGACAACACTGCCACCTACTGGAGTTGATTATTGTTTTCAGTTGCAAACAAACCTTTTTTTCTTTTGGATATTTTTTAAGCAAATATTCTAACAATTTGTATTAGACGTTAAATATCTGATATAACGACAAAATGGTAGATAAGTTTGAACCTTGAAATGGTCCAAATTACATTCAGAAGAAGAAGTATAAGTTTGAACCCGTGTTGTAAGTTTGCTCACTCAAATGCTACCGATGAGAATATCGAGTAATAAGACTGTAGCTGGTCACCAGGTTTGCAACATGCTCAGAAAGGATTTTGTCCAGTTTCTTGGACCTTCTCCTTCCTGGGGTTGAGGTCTTGGACCTTGACATGCTTCTTCTCGAAGGGCTCCTCTCTGGCACTATGCTCGGTCATGCCTGAAGACCCATTCACGACCCGTCAGCTGATGAAAAGCGGTTAAAATACAAAATTTCACAGTACGGGGCTACGCTCACTCAAATCACCTCAACTTTGGTTTTTGTCTAACATCTCTACCTGGTGGCATCTGCATAGACATACCTGAGGTCATTTCATGACTTATAATCAGTTTTTTTTTGGGGGGGGGGCTGCAAGTACTGTGTAGTAAAAGTATGGCGCGTAGCAAACTGAACGCAATAGCAGCTAGTCATAAGATTGACAGGAAGCATTTATGTTTCATATTACTTTCAACCACAGACAAATTATGAGTTGATACGCTGACAATTTCCCAAGCCCGAGGGATGACAATCGCAGTTGTTCAGTAGGCTGCATTTGGAAGAATTGGCAAAATTATTTCAGCGCACCAAGTCATAAACAAGACTGCATTGAAAGTATCCACAGGAGGTGTTGACCACAAGTAATAAATCACAAAGATTTTTCCCAAAAACAGATAAAATCCCATTGGCGGCTTCAAATATGTGTTCCTTTTTTATAATCATCTAAATAATCTCTTCCGACGCACTTGAGCCCAGTGTGAGAACAAAAGATCACAACGGTGCGAGATGAAGATGAATACATTGAATTGACCGGCTCAACAGTGTCGCATGGAAATGCGGCGCTGTCATCACGAGCGGTCTTTGAGACGCAACTATTTGATCTGCAAAAACGGGCAGGATTTGCATTTGAAGCACATTTCTTTTGATTCATTGCTGCGGGTTAAACTGTGCCCTACGCCACTCAGTCACGAGGGGCCATGCGGCTGTAACGGCCTTTTAGCCTGTAATTGCCGCGGCTTTTCTAGTTTCTCAAAGCACCTGCGCTCGGATGAAAGCGTGTGACGCTTCACAGAATAGAGCGACTGAATTTGGACGCTTGTATTTAATCCTGTCGAAAGGGGCAGGGTCTGGAGGCTTGGGGGTGTTGACGGAGGTATAAAAGGCGGCCGGAGACCCAGATGAGGGCAATAAAGGGAATAATTCGCGCACCACATTTTCAAACTAAGCCGTTCAGCGCAGAGGAGGAGAAATGGATAAATGGAGGCTTATGTTTGTTTTTGTGACTTTCTGCACATTGGTGCAAATCTATGAGGGGGTGTCTCGCGACGAGGAAGAGCAGCAGCTGTTAGAGCATCACATGCAGGTGAGTTTGTGTTTGTGCTAGATTGAGAGTGTTTTACACAGATTTTTTTCTTTGCTGGGGTGTAGGGCGAAGCTAAATCAACGGAGGGGACGCTGCTCTGGCCCATTGCAACCCTTGTGAAAAGATCGAAAGCCTTGCGCTTCTACGGACTCATGGGGAAACGCTCGGGTGACACTACACATCCCGAAAAAGTGTGCCGGCACCAAGTATTTGGGCACGTCATCTTTCACTTTTGTTGTTGTAATCAAAATACACAGTACTGCAGAAACCCCTGCATAAATATGTGACTAATTGTCCAATTACTGATCAAGGTGTTTAATATTTCGGGATCACATTGCCCAGAGGTGAGCAAAAATACAAAAAATAATAATAATAATAAACTTCATACAGACTGCTTGAATGCATTCTAAAAATAGAACATCCTGTAAGTATGTCAAAACTCACATGTACAGGCCAAGACATTTTGTTTAGTGTGTCCGACAAAATTCATAGCAAGTGCAGAGTCTTCAACAACACATTCTTTAGATAAACCACACAAGCAGGATGTGTTTGTAGCAGTATAAAACCCTGAGGTCGTTTTATTTGATTTGATGTGCTTTTTTTTTTTACAGTGGTACTGTCAGAATTTCAATTATCAGCAACTCCAAAATTATATTCTTTCATTATCAGGCAAGTTTACCAGAGGAATGGGTATGAATCCTGTATCGATGGGAGGGAGCGCGGAAAAAATGAGCGACGCAGCTCAAGACAACGTCATTATCATTTGCTTTCTTCGGCTTCAAAGAGGGAGAAAAAAAGGACAATAACTGCTCCATAATGTAGTTATGTATTCTTTTGTAAGGGCACAACATTCATGTGATAAATTGTCATTGAACATTCAAAACTCAACTTGAGACTCTCCACCTTGTGATTTGACTGAAACATATGGACAAAAGGGATCCAATATAAAAAAAAAAGTAAGAAGCTGGAAAAAACAACAACGAGGAAAGACAGTCTGATCTACAATGACAGGAGGTCGAGGCTACTTGCGGCTGGTGATGCTGAAGGCGAGTTTATTGAGTAGCCTGAGGGGGTGAGCGCTTAAGTCCCCTTGGGTGGGGTCCATTTCAGTGAGCTGGGGTCAATGGTTTTGTTGCCGTTCCCTCTCTTGACCTCCTTTGCTTTCCACTCATCGATCAGGTCCTGCGTGGAGGGAAATAAACTAGAGGAGTGAGCTGGCGTATGTGGAGTAGTCAGAACTCATTTTCAAATCACAAGGCACATCTTTAGGAGCACGTGTTAATTTGCATTAGTATGAGCTGAAATTAACTACCTACAATGGAGTCGCATGCAAACCTTACAGGCACGTGTTAAAAGCTTCAAGATTAGTAGATTAGATTATTTGACTAATACGCAAGGTAAAATCAACGGAGAGTCTACACAATTTCTGCATGCAGAACTATGAGCACAATCATGCCGGTATGTAATCATGACATGCATTAGCATCAGCACAATGACGGGGGAGGTGGGCTTGACTACACAAACACTAACTACATGCGATGGAATTACCAAAAATTAAAAATAGAAATAAAGAATTTGAAATCTCACCTGTCGCTTCAACACCAAGTGCTTCCCCTTCCAGTATTTGAGCATCTGAAGAGACTGTAGCGTGCTCACAATGTCCACGGGATTGACGGCAGTTTCCTGACTAATCTCTGTGCATCAAGTAGACAGCACAACTTTGTTCCAAGCCTTTTGCCCAACATTTTCAACACCAAGTGCTTCCCCTTCCAGCATTTGAGCATCTGAAGAGACTGTAGCGTGCTCACAATGTTCACGGGATTGACGGCAGTTTCCTGACTAATCTCTGTGCATCAAGTAGACAGCACAACTTCGTTCCAAGCCTTTTGCCCAACATTTTGTTTGTTTGTCTGCGCAATCCCTTTTGCCACACTGTTTTTTGTGTTTTGTTTTTCTATTCCATGGATTTTTTTACTTTTATTTTTGCCCTTCAACTGTGTAAATTGCATGTCCTCCAGTGTATACAGTCTTACCTTTGATCGAGATCTCCTTTCCTTGGAAGTTGTGCATGTAACGGAGTAACACTTCCTTCCAGTAGCTACGGTAGCTGATGAGGCCGAGGTCCGACAGAGGCCTCTCTGGCGAACCCACCTTCTCCTCCACTTTGGACAGGAGGTAGCCTACAAAAGTGAAGCAGACAACGGTCAGCGCGAATGCCTTTTGAACGTTTAGACAACTTTTGGGGCGTGTATCCATACTGAAGTCGATGAGCATCTTGCCAAAGCCCTGCCTCATGTACTGCGGCATTGTCAGAATGCAAGAAACATTGTAGTTGAGGAAGGAATTCTTTTCCTAGAAACACAAACACACAAAAAAAAAAATCCCAGTGATTCATTTTCCCCTGTAAAACATCCTCTATGTATCCGCTATTCGCCATTTTCACTGCATAGTTTTGCTCTTTCATGGATGTGTTTTTTCCTGTTTCGGATGGCCATTAAAAAGCTCAGGCTAGTAAAACCACATGGGTGTCGTTGTTGGTATTTTTACACGTAATGAAGGAAATTACAGTTTTATCCAAATTATTTTGCGAGGTTATATTCACATTTTTCAACCTTTCCGCCATTATTCGTTGTCAAACTAATCTATCGCCAATGGGGCTCGGTTCGGTACTCACTTTGGAAAAGTATCCCACCAAATGGCAGCCTGTGTTGTCGGCCTCAGTCATGACATAAAAGAGGAAAGGTTCCACGTCGTAGTATAACGTCTTGTGGTCCAGGAAGAGTTTAGCAAGTAAACACAAGTTCTGGCAGTAGATCTGTGGAGTCCCATAACCCATTTCATCAATTAGTAAAATGTTGCAGTTATGTACGAGTCTGGATTAGCCCACCTTGTTTTTCTTGCCGTCAACTTCAAACACAGATATGGCGCCTTTTCTGTACACTTCATCTCCTGGAGGATGCTTCCACACACACTTGGCCTGACAAACAATTTATAAAAACGGTTCACGATCATTTACACGGTAGGTGTAGCAGTAGTGACGACACCCGTTTGCGATTCTCACCATGTGTCGCCTGAGGATGGTCTGGCTCTTCATGTACTTGAGACAGAATTCACACACGTAGAGGCGACCCAGACGGGCGTACTCCTCGGGATAGGGCGAGTGGTACCAGGTGTCCAGCTCGTAGCGCCCAAACAGTATGGTCTTGATCATGTTACTGCCCTCCGTGATCTGACCCTGGATGCGCAGCTTCTCCTGCGGCCGGGCCAAAATCAAGAAGCAAATTGATGATTACCCTGCCGATACAAACTTTGGATCAAAAATGTCTAATTCGGTTGATTGAGGAGGTTAAACAGCAGGATTTTTACCAGGTCCTCAGAGGCACGAGCTTGAGCTTTCCTGAAAAGCTCCAAGTCATAATCGCTGGTGATGTTTTCCAGCAGAGGCTCCCTGGTGTTGCCGTGCGTTTGCCGATGCTCCTGCGGATCACGCAGAAAGGCGCAGTAGAGATGAGACCACATAAGTGATGACCAACTCAACTGCCGGTCGCTATGGCGACAGAGGCGAAGAGCCGCTGTGGTACCATGTGTTTTTCTTTCTGCTCCTTCTGCAGCCCAGAGTTTCTCCCCTTCCTCAGTTCAGCCACCTGCTCTTTGTATCTGCTCTGCTTCGATGTTGGCGTCTAAATAAAAGACAAACAGATCCAATTAAGCGACTCCACTAATTACATAGCCAACTAAATTTGCTTAAATATTTTCCCAAACCATACCTGGTGACGGGTTGCATGGCGGGAATTGCTTTCTTCCTGTCCCTTCATCTCGTCATCTTGCTTCTCACGGCTGACAGCTTTCACCTGACAATGAAAAGCAAGGTGGGTGTTATAAACACAAACTCTGAGCTGGTTTTGCGCAAAAAAATTAAATTAAAATGCTAACATCGTCCCACCCCCACCCAATTGTCACCTTGCATTCATCTGCGGACAGGTTGTGGTACAGAGGGCATCCTGACACAGCAAAGTGTCGTTCATGCTTTCCTGTGAGGTGACCTGTTTGACATCATTGAAATAACACATTAATTGATCAAGATTTTCAGAAGCGACTTGAGCCAAATGGAAGGCAACTTTACCCAGTGAATTACATCCGGGGGTTGGGCATTTCATGTTAAAGTTGTACGTCTCGTGGCACCTGCGACGTTTGGGTCGATGGGAGAGGTCCTTATCAGAGTCTCGGCTGACCTGATCTTTGGCCTGGCTCTCGTCATGAGAGCCATTCGGGCTGGAAATATCCAGCTCAGACTCGGAGGATGGCGCATTTCCTGTTGGTGTCAGTGGCGGGGATTCATCATGATCCGCAGTTTGCTTTAAGTCAGTTGTATCTGTGTTAAACAAAAAAAATGTCAAACCAGAATATCTATTCAGCGAATGGAATGACAAGAATGGTGTTTCAATTACACAAACCGTGAGAACTCTGGCTCAGGCGTGTGGAGGCTCTGGTGAGACGCTGTCTCTTGGTCCGGGTCCCATCGCTTTCTGAACTATTGGTCTGCTCTCTCTCAGCAGAAGAGTCCGAATCTTCAGTTCCATCAGAACCACTCCCTGCCATATGTCTCTGTTGTGATGAACAAACAATGTAAGGCACGTTTGCCTCAAAGACTTGGTAGTTCAATGAGTTAAATGACTTAACTTTTGCTAGTGAGACTTGACAATTGGGTTTATCCAACAAAGCAACGAATTACGTGCTATGCTATTTCTTTATCCCGAAACCTCTGTGGTCATGCTTTAGGACAGGCCACAGTTAGCCCCCTATGCTACGTGACCCACTGAACATTCAGTATTTTTAATATAAAATTCAGTCTCAATCACATTCAGGGTAGACTTGTGTGTTGTGGATTAATGGTGGTTTATCGTAGCGTGTTGGCGTCCAGTTTCGAACCCGTTTTACACACGTACCTTACTCAATCAGCAAATTCATACGTTACATTCACCAATTTAATTTCCAGCAGCCGTTTCTGTATCAATTCCCTTGATGAACAATTACCGCGGGCTTTTTTTTCAGTTCAGCGGCTGTCGTTTAAAAAAACGCTTCGTCCAAAATGTTAACAGCAAAGCTATCTATAATAATTAGCTTCTTCTCAAACAGCTGTGGCTACGATGTTGCGCTGATTGTTTTTCTTTAATGAATTACAAGCCCAATTTTAACTGTAACAATTTTATACTTCCCCGTCACATAAACTTTCTTAATGATATTCAAACAAACTAAATATTGACGTGCGGTGTGATTTAGTGGAACCTTTTTCCCACAACTCGAGTTCAACACTGTCGCTAACGAGCTAACCCCATTGACATGGTTTACTAGCACGCTTTTTTTTCCTTACCTGTCGTCTGCGAGGCATGTTCAGCTCGATGAAGATTCACTTGGACGCACGTTCTCAACAACGGGCACAATTTCGTTAAATTAAAGGTAGTCAAAGGAACCTAAAATCGTACAAGTATAAGCTAAACGTAAACTGTGTAGTATGGCTCTGGCGCCACATCGCCCAAACAGAATAAAACTAAACGACGCGGCCAGCAGTCGGCGCCTTCACGCACTCTTTCGTTTTCTGTGGTGTATATTCGTGGTAACTTAATGTGCATTACTGTCACCTAGTGGACTGGAGAGTAGGCTAAACCCACGTTTCAATCGCTTGTTTTCATTTATTTTAGTTTTAATTTGATCATCTTTTATCATAAACGTTTCAAAAGGTGTAAATATGAAGAAATTAATATATAGTAGAGGCAATAAATGTGTTACCCAGTATCACCAATGTCAAACCATCACTGATTTTTTTTTTATGAAGATGCAACATGAATTTGCTGAGTATGAGTTAATGACTTGACTTTCATGACATTCAAGTGTACTTGTGCTCATTGTGGGACTGATAAAGAGGGGAGGGAAAAATCTTGGATTAGCCCACGGTCCTGTTAAATAATATTCTGATTTCCTAAGATTTCCTGAGAATTCTGGAAAGTGATCATTTGTAAACGTAAACATTTGCAGAGATGAATGGAAAAAAGGTTGCATATTGATGTTCATTTGTTTCTTTATTAAAGTGCTGATAATGAGCCCACTTGAGTGACAGGTGGCACAGCATCAAAACAAAACGGGTAGAGCTGGGTACCAAACTGTGTCTGCTCCGCTCAGCTGGGGGTAGCCATCAAGGGTAATCCAGAAAATGCATGAATCCAGGAGAAATCCACTGGATGACCATAAAAGGTAGTGGGAACCCCTCCATTACCCCCCACCCCCCAAACAGCTGATACCAACTTCTCCCAGCTACTATAAATAGCATCTTCCAGGCCTTTCGATCCATTTGAGCAGCGAACTTGGAAGAGTGAGCAATACTCAGTATAGTTGCTTCTGTTGTGCTTTTCTACAAATCTTTACAATGAACAAACTTAACATTGTTAGACCAGAAGAGAGGTAAGTGATGCCCTTTCTGCTTCAATGTTGTGAAAATATCTCTACATTTTCCTCTGTTCTTCAACAGTCAGCCAGCACATGCGGTGTGGTTTGACAGGAAGAAATATGTCACCATTAACTTCAAGGTGCAGAAACCTAAAGATGTCCAGGTTCACATCCAGACGGACAAAATGATCTTGTGGTGAGTTTAAAAACTTCACCAATTTGTGTACATCCCTTGGAATTGTAAGCACGTGTTGTGTTGTTGGAGCTGCTTTGCTTTATCTTTTTCAACAGCTGCAAGAATGACACAGATGATGTGATCTACAATGAACTTCACTTTTATGAAAAAGTCCAAATCCATGTCAGTGTCCGGTTACATTAAATCAAATCTAATACGTTTATTGCAAACGGTCTTTAAAAATCTTTAATTTTTTCAAAGGATTCGAGGGAAAGAGTTTATGACCGCACCATCAATGTCTTGCTCAGGAAAATAAAGCCTGATTATGCGTGGCCTCGTCTTCAGAAGGACCCGGAAAGGGTACATCTTTATTTTCATGTTTAATTTTTAATTGAGGACAGTCGGACAATTGCATTTGCAGTAAAGATAAAGGACCCCATGCGTTCCTTCCTTATGCAGCCCAGTTGGATTTCTGTGGACTTTGATAACTGGAGGGATTGGGAGAACGAAGAAGAAGATGGAAGGGAAGAGTATGAAAAATACGTCGATGTAAGTAAAGTCATTTAGTCGTACAGTATTTCTCAAAGCATCTGCTTTTTGTGCACGGAAATACTTCTGCCCCTCCTAGATGATCCAGGACATGGCCACGAGTAATAAAGGAGCAGCACCAGACATGGGGGATCTTAGTGATGTAAGTCCAGTGTGATGCAAAAATAAAATGTCAGAATTTAAGCATATTGCTGTACAATACATTGATGATTGATCATCTCACTTGCGGCACAGTCTGACTGAGACCTACAGCATCTTCTGCAGGTTGTAAACCACCACAGTGTTCAGTACTTTTAAGTCTCTTGTGAACAATTTACCAAAGTGAATTTTCAATGTAATAATTTATTTATTGTGCCTTTTTCCATGCATACATCATTGTATATTTTAATTTAAATCCGAATCTGTAGGTTAGAAACTACCACGTTTAATTGCAGAGGAGGGTATTTGTTGGTGCTTGTAATTGTCTTTTGAACTATTCATCTTGTCATATATACTGTATATTAAATAAACATTCTTGTTTTTATAAAATCATGAAATCATTGTCAATCATTGTTTTGAATAAAAAGGTTTCCTGGTGCCAAAGACTTTATTTATTTAATGAAATATAATTTGTTTTGTCCCGACAACTGTTTCCTTTACCTGGGAATACATGTAAACAGCATCTTCCTGCTATCCTTAGAAATGTGATTTATAGACATATCCAAGTCGGTTAATATAATATTTCAGCATTATTAGGTTTGTTTTCGCCTGGTTGATTTTTGGCCATCCCGCTCCCCGTAGAAGAATGTCAGCTCACTTGCAACAGACTCCGCTGTACTTTTGTTTCTCATCATTTACGGCCTTTCTTCAAATATAAGTCAGTATGGCTTTCCAATGTCAGCGGGACTGCTATATGAAAGAAGTAAGAGCATGACTGGGGTCATATGTCAACGCTTAATTATTTGAAACAATAACGCTAACGTTGTGTTCTCTGCACAAGTGGTTAGCACGATTGCTAACGGCTGCCAAAAGTGACAGTCCTGTCTATTGTAATATTATTACTTGTGGGACTAACGGGTTTTCTTTTTTTTGGGGGGGTGGGGGGTGCTGTCAACTTACAAACGTAGTTTTAAGAAATGACACACATTCTGCAAGATGATCAAAGTCGACCTCGTGAATCTATGAAAAATGGAACATTTCAGTTTCATAAATGTTTTTTTCTATTTTTACGAAATTCGTACGTATGGATAATTGTTAAAAAAAGAAAATTAAAACTGCAGATACTGTCCTATTTCACTCCTGTGCAAGTTTTTTTAAATTATAGACTGACATGTACTTGTGTAAAAGTGAGAAGTAAAAATGTTTATACAATTATTATATGCAACATACTCATTGTAATTTGGCACAATGGAAAAAATTCTGCACGACTTTCTCTTAGTTTGTCACAACTGTAGCTTCCTGCTGTCCTGCGGAGCTCAAGCAGGAAATTGGTGGAAAGAAAGAAAGTGTGAGTGGATTCACGGTCAAGCTGCAAGACACCATCTTTTTCCCCGAGGGAGGTGGCCAGGTATGCATGATATTGCAAACACGTGAAGTTCTGAATCGAATGGCATGATGATATGGGAGGAGCGGCAATAAAGCATGCAGAAATATTTGCTTTTCATAGCCCTTTTTTTCTCCACTTCTTCCACTAGCCAGATGACCACGGGCTCATCGCGGACATCCCCGTTTTGAGGGTGACCCGACAGGGCCAAGATGCCGCTCACTTTGTGGCTTCGCCCCTGGAAGTTGGTCAGGAAGTGCGAGTGAAGGTGGACTGGGAGAGGAGGTTTGACCACATGCAGCAACACTCAGGTGGGCCTTGCAAAGAGTTTAAGAGCTAATTATTGACACTAATTGTTTTATTTCCCCTTTTAGGACAACACCTGATCACAGCCCTGGCAGAAAGCATGTTTGGATACATGACCACATCTTGGTATATGTTGTGTATATTATATAGCTGAGGAGCACTGTATGCTGCCTCTATAAAATGAAAACGCTTCACATTACTGCAGAACACCTGCATCTTTTTTTTTTTAAGGGAGCTTGGACGTCAGAGAAGCACCATTGAACTGGACACCCCTGTTGTTAAAGCAGCCCAAGTACAAGCACTGGAGGAAGCTGTCAATGAGAAGATCAGAGCTCACATCCCAGTCAATGTTAAGCTACTTTATAATGACAGCCCTGAGTTGGAAAAGGTGCGTATGTCAGTGTTCATTTGAGTATAAGTCGCATAATTGCAGATCTTGATCAAAATTGCAATGTATTGACTCAATTTTTGCCAGTGTAGCCGGCTTCGATGTCAACGAGTGCTTATCCGTGTTGTGTGTACGACGCAGGTGAGGAGTCGAGGACTGCCAGACGACCACGCGTGGCCAATTCGAATTGTTGATATTGAGGGGGTCGATGCCAACATGTGTTGTGGAACGCACGTGTCGAACCTCAGTCACTTGCAGGTGCCGAAAACACACTTTGCCTTTATTTCCACCATTGTCGCTCAGGAAAATACAGTGTTAGACTTTGTTTGCATAACCTCCAGTGATTGCAGAAAGCAATTTGGATTTTAGGTAATTAAGCTGCTGGGGACAGAAAAAGGAAAGAAAAATAAAACCAATCTGATATTCCTGGCGGGAAACAGAGTGCTGAAATATGCAGAGAAGAGCTACAGCACCGAGCGTTCTTTGGTGGCTCTGCTCAAGTAAGCTGATCCATCAAAACAGTCGGCAATTTTTTTCCGTCAAGAGCCTTAATTGTTACTTTCCACCACCAATCGTTTGTCTGAATGAAACCGCTTCTGTCACCAGAACTGGCCCAGATGAACACGTTGAGGCTGTGGACAAGTTGCAAAAGTCTGTGAAGCTTGTGCAGAAAGTGAGACAACATTTTCATCGATTTACACACAAGAGGCTTTCGTCATCTTTTTGTTGAGACATTTTTTTTTTTGTAAAATGCAGACTAACTTGAACCTACTTCGGGACATGGCCCTTCTCATCGCTCACAACTTTAAGAATGACCCACGCAGAGGGAATTTCTTCAGTTTGCACAAGTAAGAGCTGCTTCTTGCGCCGTTACATGGTCAGCTTTTCCCCCTCCCAAAGCATCAACAAAATGGTCTCCTCCCACCCAACAGAAAAGAAGGGGACCATGAGTTCATGAATATCATCGTCAATGAAATAAACACACAGGTAAGAATGTAAAACATTTTTTTGGGGGGGGGGGGGTATTGCATAAATTATCGGCAATCTCTCTTTTGACTGTTCCCCAGGAAACTTTGGTTTTCCTAACTGTTGGGGAGGAAAAGGGGCCAGGTTTGTTTCTGCTAGCTGGACCAAACGAGCAAGTAACACAGATGGGACCACGGTAAGGGGGGGGGAGATAAATCCCGTTATCACTTGGGCTGCACAGCATTTTTGTCATCAAGTGCCAATTACGATGCAATTTTGGGACGACATTTATTTTATCCATCGTTTTCTCCCCGCAGGCTGTTAGAACTGCTTCAAGGGAAGGGAGCCGGAAAAAATGGCCGCTTCCAAGGCAAAGCCAACAGCCTGGCGCGAAGAGGGGAGGTGGAAGCTTTCTTGCAACAACGCTGCAACAAGTTTAACTTGCAAGAAGAATAAATCCATCTTAACATCGCTTCATAGTTTTTTTTTTATTAACAATAATACAAAAGCACTTGCGGGAACATGTTAAATGTGGAGCACGTCTGATTAAGCCAATATCACAATTTTTTGGCTAATTACACTAGTTCAATGTGTAAAAATCTTTATTTCTAATTTAATCAAAAATAATAAATGTATGATTTTTTTTTTCAAAAGTGTTTTTAACGTTAAGAATAGAACCCACTGAGTGATACCAGTGTTCATGCGGAAAAGTTCATCACCATTCCTGTTGACTTAATCACAGTTTTGTGCGTGGCAGAATGTTGAAATAGTGCAAACAAGCAAGCATCCCTTCCCATTCACAATTGTTTCAGATAAGATGACATGTGATTAAAAAGACAGTGAGATAGTTTGACATTACTGCATTTTGATCCTTTGGACATTTCCATCGTCCTTAACGGGTCCCACTGCACCTTGGCGGCCGTCCGATTTTATTTCAGTGGCTTCACTATCTTCATTGAGATGTAATTCTGGAAAAAGGCAAAAGAAATGGAATCGTTTAGCATCGAGTACAAAGGCATCCAGGGATACACTACTTGGGAAAAAAAATGACATGAGGAATACATTATTTGAGAGAGTATCTGGCATTAAAGCAAGACATTTTAACTTGGGTCACCACTTCCTGTGAGATTTTCATTTTTGCACTGTACCATTTGCAATCCTATGTTTTTTTTTTTTTTATGACGCCTACAAGATGGGAAACGCTTACCGGTAGAGAGTACAGCAAGATGGCGAGGAAGAGGAGCACAATGGTGAGAACGATGAGTCCAATGAAGAGACAGCGGAACCGTCGCCACACGATAAACTTCATGGTCTTGCACGGGTTGGTGAACCAAAAGAAGGATGTTTCGGGGCGCCTGTTGGTCACGGAGAGGTTTCATTAAAAACGGCGGCCATGTTAAAAAGATGACCAAAGTGTTTGTTCGCGGGGTCCTACTTGGGAAGGTCCAGTTTCGGGTTCATGTTGGGTTCATCCCTGCCTTTTCCTGCCGGTTTTTCATCCACGTCATCCTCGCTGAGAATTTCCAAAGTCATCTCTACTTTGCCCTACGGATGCAAAACAGCAGCTCAGGCGCCTGCTGATCTCATTTTCTTGAATTCATTTTGTCCATTCTCACCCCGAGGGTCTTGTGCCCATTGCGCTCAATGGAGCAGGGCCACCAGCCCCTCGCCGACTTCTGGGTAAACAAGCACTTGGCAGCTTCGGGCTTATGGGGCACGTCGGTCTCTACGTTGTCCATCATGGACAGTGTACACTTCTCTGGTGTCTTTGCGGGCGGAATCAAGTTGTTCAAATAGAGCTCCAGCGTTCCTGGGATCCAAACAACAACGGTTATTGAAGAATGAGTTTCAAAACCGTTAAATAGTGTAAACATATTTGTTAAAAGTATACGTCTCTCACCGAGATAATCATCCAGTGAGAACTTGTCATTGTCCCATATCTGGATCGTCAGCTTCGGTGGGATCCTGAACTCCGTTTTGTCCAGACTCCAAAAGTGCTCCTGTTGAATCAGTGGACTGTCAGTTTGATGTTCTCACACCAACGCTCCTCCCGCCCCCCCCCCCCCCATTTGTTGCACAATTTATTGCAAATGATGTTGCTTTCGTGGCCCGGTAGTCCAGTGGTTAGCACGTCGGCTTCGCAGTGCAGAGGTACCGGGTTCAATTCCAGCTCCTGCCTCCCTGTGTGGAGTTTGCATGTTCTCCCCGGGCCTGCGTGGGTTTTCTCCGGGTGCTCCGGTTTCCTCCCACATTCCAAAAACATGCGTGGCAGGCTGACTGAACACTCTAAATTGTCCCTGGGTGTGAGTGTGAGTGCAAATGGTTGTTCGTTTCTGTGTGCCCTGCGATTGGCTGGCAACCGATTCAGGGTGTCCCCCGCCTACTGCCCGAAGACAGCTGGGATAGGCTCCTGCACCCCCCGCGACCCTAGTGAGGATCAAGCGGCTCGGAAGATGAATGAATGAATGAATGTTGCTTTCGTAAACGACTGGGTCAAAAGTCCAGAGGCTACCATAAAAAGCAGACGAGGAAGGGCGCTCACCTTCTTGGAGACGAGGCAAAGTTGTTCTGCGGGAAGGTAGTCGAACTCAAAGACGAACCTCCAGTTGAAGTTGCCGTCTCCGTCGAGAGACCTGTAGTGGACGTCGGTCCTCTGCTTGTCCTCCTCCATTCCCGGCATCCAACTGCAGCAAAATAATAATCATAATAATTGTATTTTTTTTTTTTTTAATGAGGGAAGAGTAAAAGGGTCAAAGGGTCATTTGTACCCTTTGACGTAAATGTCGCTCATGTGCTCTCCGGTGACGCTGGTTTCATCCAGAATCACGTCAGTCGTGTTCCAAATGACCACGCGCAGGAAATGCCTGAAATAAAAAAAATGAAATCTGAATTCAGCGCTGCCGGCATGATTTGCGAGCGAAAAAGCAAGACGTTTTAGCATATGCTCACTTCTTGGCCTTGCGTGGGGTGATGTCAAAGGGTGGGCCGGGCGCGCCCATGCTTTTGGGGAAAATGTCCACCCACATTTGAAGCCTTCCCTGTACACGCACAGACAGGTTTTTAGAAGAGGCCGCTTAACACGGACGTCGATGCGGTCGGGGAGTGTATGACAATCTGGACAAACCTGGGACAGATTGGGCTGAAAGCTGCTGTAAAGTTTCCTGGTCTCCACATGCTCAGGCACCAGTCCCTGCGTTCGCAGGATGTGCAGGCACAGACGCTCACAGGCTGGACCCAAGTGCTCATGAATCTCCTTTTTGCCCTCTGGAAGGGGAAACAAGTCATGTCGTCTTCTTAATGTCTTTTTTTTTTTTGCACCGTCGGGTCCCAACGACGGTGCAAGTGCAGCACACGTCAAATTTGGATCAATGCCCGCAAAACTCGCAAGTGAACTGACCAAAGTGAGCCAAAGTGTATTGTTTTCCGTTGAAGGTGAGCGAAGTGCCGTTGTCCTCACTCCAAGGTTTGGAAAAGCCTTTCAGACGAGCTAGGTTGTCCAAGATCTCGGACGGCTTTAGCTGGTCGCGCCACTGGTTGATTCCAGAACTGACAGCAAACAAATACGGATAAGAAGACGCTATCGTGATGTCATTGAGTTTTTGTTGATGCAGAGCTCCATTGCAAAAAAATCAAAATGCAAACTATCCAATTCTGATGGCTTCCCTTCTGTCTCAATGATACCCGAAACAAAAGAGCAAACAAAGCGGATTTCACTCATCCGCGGTTGCCTTACGTGCAGTACGTCTGCGGGAGGCCGCAGTAGGAGTTGTAACGAGACAGGAAGCGGTTCTCCAGGTCGATCACAGTTTCCCCGACTTTCTCGTCGCGACTCAGGAGGTCATAGTCGTACACGGAGATTTTCAAGTCCTTGTCTTGGGGTAAGAAACACTTCATCTCAAACATCCTACGACAAAAACCAAAGGTAGGGGCATATGAACCACATGCTGATGAACAAATCGTCCCCCGGGCATCAATTACCTTCCAAACACGGGGTTGGTTGTGTTGGGGAGGTAATGGTCTCGGTCTTCTATTGTGTTCTTTCCCAGGGTTATCTTCATGTATGGGTCACACTAAAAGCAAAGCGACAAGTTCAACACATTGCATAGACCTCGTTGTTAAAAAAATAAAAATAAAAATAATAATAATAATAATGCAGTTTGTTGCCAAGTCATTCTCACTCTGCCGTTATTGTCTTTCGGCTGCAGATCGATGGCCCGGACCACGTAAATCCTGACCAGACACTCCTGAGGACCACTGTCGGGGAGCTCTCGGAATTGCCGGGGAGGAGGGGTGACACCGGGGTCGTCTGGCAGCGGGTACACTTTAAAAGAGCCCTGCAGGTGCAAAACCATCAATATCACTTCACAGATCAGGAGGTTTTTTTAAAAAAAAATTATTTTTTATTGTGATTGTGTCAAAGTACCTTGAACTCCCCAACCACACTCGGGTCATCGTCACCATCCTCGTTCTTGCCTCGTTGCAGTTTGAAAGTGCTGCAGAAGTCTGTCAGGCCTTTGAATTCGTCAATGTCTTCTAGTTCACAATCATACACCTGAGGAGGGGAGGGGGAGGGGGAGTCAAGCTCATGAAATCTAAAGGACGACAAGGACTGCATATATTGAGAAAGCGTCATGACCACACGATTTGGAACACCACAGAGTCAACTTGTGTACATTTGAAGCGAAATCTTACCGTGAGGGTGTCATATCCTTTCTTGAGGTAAGGCCCACATTTCTGATTCTCCCCCACTGAAGCGTAGAATTTACTCCACCAATCCACCGTTTGCTTTTCCTAGGAAGTGAATTTTCCCCCAATCAAACCATCTCCTAACCTTGCAAAGAAATCCATCGACGGTAACTTACCTTCTCTACATGCTGTGCAAACACAGGAAGTAAAAAGAAGAGAAAGACTTATTTACAGAATTAGACATTTTTTCTCAAAAGACGTTGCAGCAGTTATAAAACATTGTGAAAATGAAGCGGTGTACGATTTGAGCTGCAGATTGAGGACCGACGAGGCCCAAAGCCGCTGGTCCAGAACGTTTGTATCTCAAGCACATTGGCACCACCCGTAAAACAAATCTTGTTGAGCAAGAGCTTTTTTTTTTTTTTTTGACTTGCACGTTTGGACGTTTGGGTTCCATTTTTCACGGTGCTACTGATACAAACGTCAAGACCTTGCAGTTTCCGGGCCGTGATCACGCTACTCTCCTTCAGTGACAAGTTGCATTAGTTTGGATGTGCTCATTAGACGTGCTCCATAAATGAACAAAAGAAGAGATTGCAAAAGCGTGTCGTCTCCAGCACGCAATCACGGCATTGTGACTTCACGAGCGCTGCGTCGGCTTTGTGATAGAGCGAAAATAGCAACGACAAGTATCCATACATACAAAGTGGGAGGTAGGGGGAGTCATTTTGTTGACAGCAGCCGACATGCTGCACATTAACTGCAAGCCAGAGTGACACCAGTGGTCAAATTTGACTCCGCAGGTCAAATTCTGACTTGTTAGTTTCAAAATCCTTAAAACATTCTTAATACGACTTACCCGAGTTTCTAAGAGTAATCTCGTTTCTTCCATATTGATGGCGAGGTGTCCGGATGGAGTCGCTGCCATGAGGGCCACTGCAAGGATACAACATCAAGCATTTGGGACTGATGATTTTTTTCATCTGGAACTTGATTGACACTTGAAGATGTGTACTCCGCTGTGTCAAATGGCCCGTCAAGTGGAGTTATTTTGCGGCGTTTACTTTTGGAAGCCATCGCTCCCTCAGCCGTGATGACGTATGGGTCGCAACGGAACTGCTCCAAAGAGGTGATGGTGCATTGGCCCACCACCGGTTTCCTGCCGAATGGACGGTGGTCAATCACCTTCAGCACGATCGGAGGCGTGTACATCTCATCCTTTGGTAGAAGCTGGAGGGGAGACGGATGAAACGATTTCAACAAGCACTCAAGACAGGTTTTGCTCCGATATATTTATTCCGATATGCCATTTCACCAAATGCAATCTGCGGTTGGTCGTTACCACTTTGATGAAGAGCACCGAGCTGGGGAAGTTGGGACTCTTTTTCATGTTCCTGATGACTGTCGATTCCACCCTCTGCCCGCCGCACTCCACCACCAGGCTGGGGGAGGACACGGTGGCCAGCTGAAAGGGCTTCATGTTCCTCAGACCCCATGCTAGAATCTGCAGGGGGGGGGGGGGGGGGGCAATGACGAATACACATTCAGAGACCTTGCGTTTCAAATTTGTCAGACAGAACAAAACGCGAGGCGTTACACCTCCACGGCGGTGAGCTGCACAACGGGGCGGATGCCCTGTGGAACCATGTAGAGGTTCTCCGCCCTCATTGGGGGAACAAGAGGAAGATCCGAGTCTCCTGACTGCAGAAAGAGCAAAGAGGAGTGAGATCATCCTGGAATAAATCTCCACTTATCAAAGTTTGTAACAATTTTTGGGGATTTTTTTTTTAACATTTGACAAAGTCCAGAGGCATTTTCATAGGGTGCAGACCTTATCTTTCAGGATGAGTTCAGCGGCCACAAGTGCCTCCCCTTCCTCGCGTCCCCTTTGCATGATAGGGTGCCATAGCAGTTTGGGTATCTGATCCATGCTGGGATTCAACTTGACCAATGGAAGGCAAACGCACCGACCCAGCAGCTCATCCTTGCCCTGGCACAGTCAATGATCTTGTCAGGGAAGGAACATTTTGAACTAAACGACTCCCTTTGTGGAGCGTTACCACTTGGTCATGGTCGTAGAACTCGATGACAACATCCGGCGGATGTTGCGCAAGAGTCTGCGGGTCGCCGTAAATTTCCACATGGTTGAAAATCAGGGTTTGATCCCAGGTTGGGTTTAAAGTGGCACGCAGCTTCTCTGTTGTCTTACTTAGATGCAGGAAGGAGACATGGGCGTAGGGATCTGTAAAGAAAAGAAAAAAAATGGTGGATTGTGGCCAAAGATTGTTCGAATTTATGGTATTTTGCCAACATACCAGAAAAACTGTCTTTGTCCATCGATGTCATGTTTCTTGCTTGATAGACATAAACACGGAGGTGAAACATACATGACCCTGAAGGGGTGGGGGTGGGGGGGGGTTAACAGAATCACTTTAACACGTTGCGGACAGTCATTTCTATTTATGCCTCCAGTCAATACGCTGCATATCACTCACTGTCTAAGGAGCAGGACACAGTGGGTGTGTTAGCGCCAAACATCTTTGTGACATCGCCCTTGGAGCTTTTCTCTTTCTCCTCCGTATCAACACCCTGGCAAAGTAAAATCAACATAGGATCCAAAGACCGCTGAGGTAAATGGCACACTTCACACTTAATGCACAAGTCAATATTTAATACTAGAACCGGTTCATGATTTTAAGCCAAGGACTCGGAATCAAACAGATTTCTACCCACCTGTGCCCCCTCCAGATTGAAGATGGCCGACGCTCCCAAGCGGTCTTCCGGCGCCATCTTTCTCCTCCAACGCCTGCGACGAAACGTATCCGACGAGCGTTCCTTCCGGTGGAACTTCCAGCCGATCAACGAAGAGAATTCCCAACCCTCCGGGTCGCCCTGGTCCCGCCTCTGCGTGCAAAAGCGAGGCGTCGTTGGAGCCATTTTGCTCAAATCGGAGCGACGCCGATGAAATGCTGACCTCTGCGGTTGCACCCGCGGGAAGTGCGGCTCTCCTGCGAGGTCGAACCACTCGTCGCCGACGATGGACGTGGTAGACCTTCTCTGCCGGCACCCAGGACCGGGGCTTGTCATCCGGCGGAATGGTCAGTCCATATTCCCAACCTGTGGAAAACACATTTTTCTCCTTTGAGTTTGCCATTCAGGGCCGATGGATTCATGACAGCACCTTGATCATCCACAGCTCTGTTGTCATCAACTGTCCACTCGTCCTCCCACGCCCAACCGGGAGGACAATCAAACTCCCGTGGATTTCGGCTCTTCTCACCATTCTGCGCAACAAGGTATTTTATGAACTCGTGACCTCATGTTGGCGTGCGCACTTGACAGCTCGACGGGATATTTGCACGTCTGCGCTTTTCTCACCACGTCGGTGAAGGGCTCCGAGGCCGATTTCCACTCTCCACCGGGGAAGCGGGTCTCATTTTGGAAAACCTCATCGGTGAATTCAGTGTGTCCTGCGTCGGCCTCCGTTAGGAGACTAACCCAAAATTCGCATCAGAAGAAACAAGAAAACAAAAACAATATATCAGTCCCGGGACGCTTGTGTCTTGCGCCTGTAGGCTGTGGGCAGCATTTTTCACAGCCCCGCTTTGTTCAGCGGAGAGATCGGTGCTGTTGAACGGTCTGCGGCTGGATGGATGGAGGTCTTGAGGAGCCGACGATGAGAAGAAAGGAGCGTTGGCGCGGAGTGCCGATGCGGATTTGGAGCTGGGAGTCGCGGCTTGGAGTTTGAAGCGGATTATGTGGGACAGGAGAAGTGAACTAATCTCTTTTCGTCAATGGACGCTACAGCTTCGTGTTTGCTTTCAAAACTTTGCTTGTAGCAGACGTGTGCACATTTTTCAGCATGATGTCTCTGATCCACTGGTGAAAGGACACTTTGATCCTCTCCTCTTTCATCTATAACTGCTTCAGACAACAAAGTGTATGCAGAAAAGTGGTGAAGATTGCACGACTGTCTCTGTCCTATGTGTTGTCTTGTGTTATTTTGACTTCAAAATGGCGCCGCGAGAGTGGCTGCCTTTCCAGCAGCTCCTATTTTTTTGTTGTTCTACTTCTTCCTTTCATAACTTTGCTGCTGTGAATCTGGAATTTCTCCATTGCGAGTCTAATAAAGGTATTCTTAATCTGTCGTATTCCGTTGCACCTTGGATGGCTTTTGTACCGTACGGTGGAGATGCAGGTTACAGATAGGCATTTTGTAATGGAGAGGGGTAAAAAGTGACCCTTCGACCACGCTGGCAGGACTGCCATTTTCTCAAGAAATCACGGTGAGTGGCACGAGAGGAATGTTAACAAGCGGCTGACTCATTTCCTCTGCAGAGCTGAGAAAAATGAACATTATAAATAACCACCCCGAAGGCGTTTATAATAGCCAGTGTCATCTCACCCGCCCCCACCCTCGGTTTTCATGGAGGACAAATGCCTATTGACCGATGGATTTATGCAGCTGCACTCACGCTTTCTCCGGGTCGATAAACCAGTCCGACTCCCACTCCCATCCTCTGGGGGGCATGAAATACTCCTTTTTCAGCTTGAGGTTGCCCGTTACGTCGGAGAATTTATGGCGTCCCACCAGTCCTGTAGTTCCCCACTTTCCAAACATACTGGCTTGGTTCTCGTACTGCAAAAAACAAAAAAACAAAAAGGCACCTTGGCTCAGTTTCAAATGCGCGCTGGCTCCAGCACTCAGAATCAAAACAAAGTGAACAATGTCCTTTTCCTCCGCCTGCCGAGCGTGTGCCCGACTTTGAGATTTATTTGAATGAACGTACCAGCTCTGCAAACACACTGAAAGTTCCCTCGGAGAAGGAGTTGAACTTCTTTTCATGTGCAGATAAACCCAACCACATGTTGACTCGGATCTGAACAGGCACCTTCAAGCCTCTGTTCTTGTCCATGGGGTACTGAGAGGAACAAGACGGCCGACTTCGACTTGGATCGACAGGAGGGATGTCGGTGAGCTTTGCCGGTATGTTTCGATTGTAATCTGTACCTTTAAAAATATGGTTTGGGTTTTGCCACAGTGGCGCCCACAAGCCTGCTCGCAGTATGTGGAGTAGAGGATCTGGTGAGCTGGGACGCGGCTGTAGGCCACCCTCCTCTCGCCGCGCAGCATCCAGATGATCACGTCGGGCATGCTGTTCTGAGGCTGAAGGCACACAGAGTGGGGAATTAAAAATTGAGCGACACCCCCAAAAAAATTTAGATTTTTAATCAACCACTACTTGCGGATAAGCATGACCACGCAAACATTAAAGTTAGATTCTCCATGGTTCACCTCTTCCGCAAGCGCTGCGAGTTTGTCCGCCCACGACTCGATGTCGGCCAGAGTGTCGGCAATGTCTTGGGCCTCTTGTCTCATGCGAATAGCTGCCTGCTGGATGCCCTTCAGGACATTGTCTCGCAGCTTCTTGAGTTGGATGTCCAAGGATGTCAGGTTGGAGCGGCCCTCCAGCTCCGGTGTCGGGAAACTGGGGAAAGGAGACCCGTGTGAGACCACAGGTTCTTGACAATCCAACGTGATCCAGTTGAAGCGCCGTTTAATTCCGATCCTTCATTTACTTTGCTATGTCTTCAATCAGCTGAGTCAGCAACTTCACCCATAGGCCAGACATTTGCTTGTCGGGTGCCTTCGCCGAGACCGTTGTTCTAAAGACCTCCAGGTTAGATTGCTGCAACAGGGAATCAAATGCCTGGATGAACTCTCAAAAAAATGGAATGTTTTATTTGGGGGATAAAATGAAGCATTACCAAGCGGCGATAGATGTAAAGGATGATGTTGATGGTGTCCATGCGGTGGCTGATGTCCTCCCAGAATGACGTCACCACAACTACTGGCTTGGTGCCCGCCCACGGCAAGTAATAGTAGTGGTTACCTTGAAACATGACACGCCGTCAAAAAAAATAAAAAAATCTTTCATTCGGCAAAAGAATTTGAATTGAGGCTTGCTCACCATCAAACACAGCGCAACTATACTGAGTGGTGGAGGCCAGCGGTTTGCAGGTGTTGTCCAGTTTGTTGCCATAGTTACCGATGCTGACCTCAAACTGAATTGGCTCGCCCGGTTCCTGGATCATGGAAGCACTGTGGAAGACTGCACAGAGGCAGTACTTCCTTCTCCTCTGGTACTTCTGACATAAAAGAGGAAAATAGCAAAAAAAAAAATAAGTTACACGTTGGAATTTTTGTATTGCCTCTTTGCATCTTTTGGCAAAAGAATATTACCTGCACCACCAAGATATCATCACTCGGGATGCTGTCTACTGCTTTGTCAACTTTGCCCTCTAACTTAGTCGACATTTCGACCAGGACCCTGCCCCTGTAGGCCACGCCTTCACCCTGTTCAAAAGCACAGGGAAGTGGTTACAAACCCATTTAAAAAGTTTCTCTCCCCCCCCCTCCCCAATGGAGAAACTATGCTTATACAACAACAGTGCATTTGTCACCATTACCTTTCCCAAATTGAGATCTTCATAAGGGTCGGGTAGTCCAGTGAACTCTCTGGGACTGCCGTAGAGGTTGATGTAGCAGGGACCAAAGACGGGGAGGAAACCGATCTCCGACTCTCCCGTTTCGGCTTCATGGAGATACAAACACAAATTAGACTTGGATTTCACTCTGCAGGATTAAAAAAATAATATTAATAGGCAGCGAAAAGCTTTTTAGTAAGCAGTGTATGCAGCTCTTGATCAGGCAACCCAAAAATCATGTTTGCGAAGGAATGCACAAAAAAAAAAGCATTTGCAGCGTTTAAATTTAACAGTGAACCCCCAGTCACAAGGGCTACGGGCAACATACACCTGCTGTAGGTGAGCATTTTTAAATACGGTGGTCTTACCCCTCCCGCATGCTTTAAACATTACAAGTAATTAAAACAACTTTAAACGCAATGTAAATGGATTTGGGGGAAAAAATGCAATCATAAAGTGTATAGGAAATAGGAATCATATAAAAAAAATGTCTGTCAAATCTGTAGCTCTAAAAAAAAAAAAAAAATTTTTTTTAAATGACTGCTTTAAATTTCAACAATAAAGCAGGGATTTCTGAAACAGATGCGCTCCAAGAAAATAACAGATTGTAGCAGGATGGGAGAGGGGGTAACAAAGTGCACCAGATTGGGGGAACACTGTATTTAGCAGCTAGCCTGCGCTATATTCATAGCACAGAGGCAACGCGGCAAAGGATAGCACGGATGAACCTTCATATGACGACAATTCCGTACTTCCTGCGTGCTCCTCTATGTCAGGAAAAAAAAAAAAAGACATGAATGAAGGCACCATTTAGAAGTCGGTAGAAAAAGTGGCAACACTGTTCACAGGAAAATCAGGAGCCTAAGTCCAAGTGATGTGGCGTGAAAAAAAAAAAAAATCAAATAAATCAAGCATCATTTTGGTTGCAAAATAAATCATACCTTCAATTTCGCCCCCAGAGGAGGCGATTTTGGCCAAGTTGAGGTACGTGGTACCAACAGCATCATTCCCAGTCACGCGATCCCTGCAGTCACACCAGTCACATTCCTTAACACACAGCTCAGCGCACACATTCAGGTGGCAAGATAAACATGCATGAGGTTGCAAGCCCACAATGGATTACCATGCTGTGCTTTAAAAAAAAAAAAAAAAAAATTCGCTGTACGGTGGCTATGCGATCACGATATTAAACGCATCGCTCCAACATGATTATTATTTTTTTGGGGGGGGTGACACAGCTCTTGAATTGATCACTTAATGTGACCCGCATGAACATTTAATTGTTCATGTGGAATACTCGGCAAAGCATTTTGGGTGGGAAGTTTTCACCGGCAAATCAGTCAACCTTTTTTTTTCCGCACTTCCTCTTCCATCTATTTCCCTCCTGCCTTATCAGACATATTGTTCGCTCGGGAGTACGCGGTGATGAAAATGAGCAGGAAGACGGTGCCAAGAGTATTAAAGAGTTTGTTATTGTGACGGGAAGGGAGGAGCCAGCACAGTCTGTCTCGTAGGGCCGCATAATTCTCATCGGGCTGGTGATGGAGCGCACTCGTTGCACTGCAAAGTCAAGATTCTTGACGCTTCTCCATACCGAATAACGGCATGCGCTTTTTCATTCGGGACTTACCAGTCAAAGACTGTCAATTTGACACGCTCGCACATGGAGGGGAACTAGAACAGAAAAAGTTTTTCGTCATGACCTACTTTGGTATGAGCTATTATGATATAAAATGGATCACCTTGACCTGAAGATTCAACACTTGGTTCCACTCCGGGTTGGCGTTCCTCTCGATGATCTGAGTACGTAGCTGCACGGATGAGAGGAGTCAGACGTATCCTTCCATGGTAGTATAAATGTGAGGCCGTTTCAAAGACGAATGACTAGGGACCTTTTTCCCGGCAAAACGGGCCTCGATGAACGGATCAACCAGGTTCTTCTTATTCTCATTTCCGCCAAAAACCTCCTTCAGCGACTGGATGAAGGCATCGTCCACTGAAACCGAGGACCAACTCTTAAGTCTTCCTCTTGTGGTGAATCTTTCTGCAAAAGTGTCTTACTTTGCGGGATGTCTTCCGCTCGAAACACCTTCAGCGATAACGTGGCCCATCGTAAAGTGACTCCGGCTGGAAGCAACAGGTTGCTTTCGATATCATCTTGGTCTTCGTCCGACTCCCTCTTCTCCGACTGGGTGAGGACGAGGAAAGAGGCAAGACATTTATTTGCGCGACAGAGAGAAGATACCTCCTCGAACTATCCGGCAAGCTCCTTTCTTACCGGCTGCTCATCGCCGATCCCGACCACAAACAGACTGACTTTCAGGTATCCTTTCGCTCCGGAGCTGGAGTCATCCGGATCATTCAGGAGCAGCCACTTCCTCATGACACAGTGGCCTGCAGCGCAAGATGCAATTAGAACTCGAACAACATCCGTGTGACTGCACTGAATACATTGCGCGACTATAAAACAGCATTGCGACTCCCAAAGAGTGCCTTAAAATCTTGGAAAGTGGAAAGCGGCGCTTTGTCACAAGCTTACCCGCTTCATCATACACATAGCCGACGTCAAGCTGTGTAGGAAGACAAAAAAAAACGTGAGCTCGGCTACCGAAACGCATGCATTTCAAACCACTTGGGCAAATCCATATCGATTCAGAATGGTACCTTAAATTCTCCCATGAGACTGTCAGCCCTCAGGGAGTAGGAATTATAAACCTGCAGCAGGAAAAAACATTTTTAAACTCAAAAAAACTCAACTTTCACAGTAGGCAGAGACGCTCATTTCGGTCGACTTACTCGAATACTGATGTTCTGTTCAAACAGGTCTGATGGAAGCATGTGGACATTGTAGAAAAACATCTGTTCGATAGCACAATGTGTGAAAAATGGTTGAAACCGCTCCATGTGAACAAGAGGGGGGTGGGGGGGGAAGAATAATTTGGAGTACCTCGTCAAAGAAGGGGTTGTTTCCCCGCTTAATCCTCGTCCTGTGGGTCTGTCCGCACGCCTGGACCTTGACCACTGGCTTGATGTTGTTGCCTGGCAACTGACGGGCCTCGATGATGCGGATGCGGATCTGATCGAGAGACAAGATCGGAAAGTGTGAGCGGACTTAAAATCCCCCCCCAAAAAATGTGTGAAGCTGTGCGTCGAGATCCTTTTAGCAATTTTAAGCTACTTCTTTTCTGCCTTTGAATGTCTTCAACCGCTCTACTTGTAAATGCTTCTAGATGTTGCGTTTTTGGCTACGTGAAGCAAATTGGCGAAAATTGCCTTGCCGAAAGTTAAGCCCCCCCCCCCCCCCCCCCCGAGACTCAATTTACAGTCCCTGGAGTTACCTGGAAGTCCTGAGGTTTGTTGACAAGCCGGTGTCGATTCTGCGACCTTGCTATCCGCCTGCGAAGGCTAACAGACTGACCGGGAGCGGAGGGGCCGGTCGCAGAACCGCTGTGGGCCCCGTCGGGTGCCGTCTCGTCACCTTGCTCTCCACTGCCTGAAATGGAGAGACGCGTGAAGGTGACGTAGAGTTTGGTGTTGTCATAAAATGAAGACCTGGAGTTGAACATACCGGAATCCACAGTGGAATCACCATCGTGGGATTCGTCTGCATTCGGGTTCGCATTGGGTGGAGGATCATACCCAATGACGAGGTTCATAGTCGCCTGTGAGGAAATGATCATGTCTTTTTTTTTTTAAATGCAACAAATGTCAGCCAAAAATCACTAAATGTACTTACGCCGATATTCTGGCCGTTCTCGTCAAGCAAATGCACATTTTTGGCCGGGAGTGATCTCAGTTGGCCAGAGGCAAGTTCTCTCAAAGGAATTCTTGTTGACCCGATGAATCTGCCCCCAAAAAAAAAAAACACACACACAACCTCATCAATAGAACCTTATCTTGTGTTTTCGGTGACACCTCTGCACTGATTTCCCCTCGTCAAGTCAACTCGAGCTGGCTGCCAACTAGGCGAGCCAACATATTAGTCAAATGTATGGGCCCCGTGGTTATTAAGTGCCGCATGTGTGCTCAGAGACGTCATTCACAAAAAAAAAAAAAAAGGGCACAACAAGGTCACCACCTAGAGCTAACAAGCCCTGCCTGCTGAGGCAAACAATTGCGGAAACAGAAGCCGAGCAGTCACAAAGCAGCGGACAAACAGATTTTTCGACATTTGACAATTGACAAATCCCCAAAGCGCAGCTTTCCACTAGTTAAGCAAGCATTTTTTGAGCGCCTCCACTTGACTTCCACATGTGTCGGCTAACGTAAGATACAAAATTCCCCAAAAAGGCTTCGCACTTGATCCAATTCTTCCAGTGAACCGCCCCCCCACCCCCTCGAGGGTTGGTGCACCCCTGTAAAATGACCTTTCGGCTGATTAAATAACTGAAGGTAAAGCATCATAAATGCTTCTAACCAACACAAAAGAATCAAAAATCTTGCTTTCTCTGCAAAAGATGGTGACAGCTGCGCACATTCACACTGTGACCAAACAAACAGCTGGACAAGAGACTTTTATTGGGAGGATAGAGTATCGGGGGGGAGTGTGGGGGGT
Organism: Hippocampus zosterae; assembly: GCF_025434085.1. NCBI lineage: Eukaryota > Metazoa > Chordata > Actinopteri > Syngnathiformes > Syngnathidae > Hippocampus > Hippocampus zosterae. The sequence continues at coordinate 4,192,047 of NC_067457.1, forward strand.
GTTTGGCAGGACTTTGCGTCCCTCATCAAGAAGGACGCCGATTTGTGTCAGTGACTCCACAGGCCTGGTATGTTTGCTCAGATGCACGAGTGTCCGACAATATTTATTGCGTACTCTAATGGGATCTTGGTGGGGGTGGGAGGGGCGGGGGGGGGGCTTCACTGCAAGTTTAAGTGACATTTCTCAGCGAAATAACTTACACGGGCAAAAGAATGATTTTACTGTGTTGCTCAAGATTCATCATCTTCTCTTCCTCGGTTGATTTCTGACCCAAACGGATGACATCACAAAGTAGGACTGTTTTTTGTTAATAGCCGACAAGTGATGACACCGATCTGATGATCTTTCGTGCTGGGTTTGAACCATTGCTGAATTGTTATCCGAGCAAAGCATATACTCAAATGTGACTGAGCACACTTAAGATATTGAGCTACATTTGGTTCATGAGTTCATGATTGATTCGTGGAAGGCTCGTGTGCAAAGACCTTTGACACCAGGACGGCACCAGGATAGCAACCGGTACAATGGAAGAGGGGGCGAATCAGTGATGAGTGAAGAGGACATGAAGGAATAAAAGTCCAAAAGTCCGTCTCGCTTTCACGCAGTCATTAAAAAAAAAAACTCATTCGGGTGATGAGCCTGGATAACAAATAAAGGTCCTGTCAAATATGGATGGTGCAAGTGTTAGCATCAAATTCATCTAGACATTCAGCCATTTTTTTTAATTATCGGTGTTAACACTGACCGTAAGTTAAGTTCGTCACTAAAGGAATCTGTGAATCAGATGATGCAATCATGACTTCTAATTTGGAAAATTGAATCAGTCCAGAGGGCACAATGGGCGGGTTTCCCCCCCCCCCCCCTTTCACGTTGCCATAACAACATAGGCTCAGTGCAAAAACAGGGGCTGGAATACTATTCAAGAGAGAGAGGGAGGGGGGGGGGGGGGAGCCTCGTGCTATGACTACTTGCATCTTCGGGGAGTGTGTCAGACAAGCCAGCGGAAAACTTTGCTCAACGTGGACTCATACGCTGGAGACATTTGGAAAACGCCCCCCCCCCCCTTTTCTTTTCCTAAGCTTAAGAGTTGCACAGCAGTAATTAGTCCGCCGGAGGAAACATTCTTTGTGGCTGCTCTGAATTAGTCCCATATGTGATTGTGCACTTTCAACCAAAGCTGTTTTGGAGCAACTACACGCTTCTTCCTGCACAGTTTTAAACATGAACATGTCATGTAGTCCAGACATGATGGAACTGGAATGCTGCAGAGAATTTGCCCCATTCTCTCTGGCTGAGAAGACAAGCAGCGATTGACTTGTCTATCGTTGCCCAATCAGGATCGGTCGTCCCACTTGCAAGTCTCGGCACGGCGTGAGGGGGCAGAGGCAGCCAACAAAGCATTTGTTTTTTTCTACTGATCACAGAAGCCACATCAATCTATAGAATCTATTTAGGAGCCGAATCTCTGTGGAGAGTGTCAGGTGAAAGATACGCCACTTACTTATCTTTCCCAAAGGTCTCCGAGTCTTTCACAATCACATCAATGTGAGAGTTGGGTTCTAGTGCAGCTCCATTTAGATTAAACTCAAGGACCTGCGAGGAAAGACGAAGCAAGCGTCAGCTATTGTAGCAAAAGACTGCAGCGAGTCTCTTTGCATAAAATGTAAGCAGAAAATGGTATTGAAGGAAAACTGGAACATTCAAAATATAAATATAATGTGCGATTTTAAAATATACAGCTGTGTGCAAATTGCAACCCATGTGTTCTGCTTTTCCAATTTGGCTGGCCCAGATTGGAGGAGGCAAAAATGCTGATGTTATGTTGGACTGGCGAGTGAACGTGAGGCAATTTTGAAATCTAATTGGTTCAAGAAATTATCCCAATGCAAATAGTTTCAAGATTTGAATGACATGGCAACAGATGGAAACTGAAATGCTGTGGGTTGTTGTTGGACAAACATTTATTACCTCGTTCCATACCGGATTCACCTCACTATCAATAGCATTTGTTTTTTTCTTTTCATCTGAAAAGGAGAAAAAAAACACATTTGATGACAGTCACAAATTTCCTGACATTATAAAACAAAATGCATCAGTCGTGCCTTCAGAAGTGTTTTTTTTAGTCATTGCTTCTGATACAAGAAGTGAGCTGCAGTTCTTCCCTTATAAGGGGAAGCAAAAAGAAAAGGGAAGAAACCACACCTGCAGGTTATAGGTGCCCGCAAAGCTGACACAGTTGGAAGGAATTGAATCCCTTTTGCCTCTGGTCTGTTAGTTTCAATATGAGAGCGGTGACCCAACTTGACAGCCATTTATAAACCCCGTTTCATTCCAACGTTGCATTCTTTTTCCTGTTTGACATGCCACTAGCAATGTTTGGCCGCGTTGAGACAATTTGCTCGGGTTTGTCCTCAAATAACATGAGTAACGTTTATTTAATTGAAGCACAGGATGAAAAGAAATAAGTACATCACAGCACAAATGCCATTGAATATAGAAGTATTAAATATTTTAAAATCCTGTACTTCAGTCTTGATATAAAACCTTCTAGCAACAAAAAAAAAAAAGAAAAAGCCTTACCTCTAAACACCACTGTCGCGATTGGATCAGGACTTCCAACTTTCTTTTTTGGCAAACCTGCAGCAGATTCTACCAAAATCCGCAACATGATGATCCAGTTCAAAAAAAAAACGAAAGAAGAGAGAAAAAAAAGAAACAAACGTTAGTTATTGAGTGAAATGGTCAATCCCTGGAGAAATAATCAACCCTGACATCTTCACAGGCGCGCCCGGGACGCAAACAAAAGTTTATTTCCAAGTGCAGCGTTGGGAAGTGGAAAGGAGGGCGGGCCATGGGCATGTAATTATCCTGAGTGGAGACAGACAGCGGGCAGCTGCTGCCATCCTGTGATCAGCTGACACAACACCGAATTTCAATTAGCAAATACATAAGCGGGATGTTTTAAATTAACTTTTACATTTGTAAAACGGACTTTGGGCACCGCTAAACAAAGATTAACTCCAAACTTTCACTTGACTTCCCTCCACAAGTTTAAGCAAATATATTTTACTTTGTCTCCGTCTAGTGGCCGTACGGTTCCATCGCCCCATGAGTACCGTACAAGGGAGCACGACATTTTTGTGCGTGGTTAAAAATAGTCTGTCCATAAATTGGTTTAAAAAATATGTAAAATACCAGCCATTGTCGTTTTGACACCAAGTCATTCACGCCAATCGCCGCCTCTTGATGTCAGTCCAGGGTGACGACTTAAAAATGCACCTGGTTCAAGTTGCGTGGTCACGTGACTGCTCTCGTGCCTATTATTTGCGTTTGCAATGTTCATCTAGAACACACAAACACTCCTGTTTGAATAAATAAATATGTAACATGTAGTAATCCTCATCATCTTATTTATGAAGGACTGAGACCAATGCGTGATTTCTTCTTTTAACCCCCCGGCGTACTTCAGTGTGCTTTCAAATATTACACATCGATGTTAAATGACATGGAAGACCAGATTGTGTAGGCTGAGTGTAGGTCGTGTATTTCCTGATATGCCTGTGAGAAATATCTCGTGTTCCTTTCCAGGGAAGGGTTATTTTATGAAAAACAAATGGTATACAGTACAGTGATGTAAAGTATGTTCGTCAAATTGAGCGTGTGATATCTTATTTTTCCACTAGAGGGTGCCAAATGTGTTCTCTAAACCCGAATCCAGTTTCAATTCACACTGCCACTTTCTAGGGGAGGCACAAGCAGCATAACGTGGATATAAAAAGTGTACACACCTTTGTTCCAATGCCATTTTGTTATACGAGACAAAATGTGACGTTTGACGTTGCATAACTTTTTCCACCATTGAACTCAACTGTGTTGTTTGTACAATAACATGGAAATCTTGAAATCCTCTGATCAGGTTGCGGTCAGAGGGGCCTCTGTCAAAGCGCTCTGCCACATCAGGTGATCCCGACCTTACTTTACATGCCAACTCTTCCAAATCAATCAAAGGTACAATTGCAAGTACTGTAAGTTGTGCAAGGAAAGCAACTGGGTCCCATTTATGCTGTTGTTGCCTCCGCTCGAACAGACTGCAGTGTTCTGAAACGATCCCATATTTTATATCTGGCAAATGTGGGCAGCGCAAATGCTGGTCAGCACATGTAAAAACCTTCACATTCTTACTTTTCTTTGCCTTGACTTGCTATTTATGGCGTTGAAACAAAAGAAACAATGCCAATCTGCAGCCGTTGGTCACGCGGGGTTGCGACCGAAATATCCTGGTCTATAGTACTGATTGAATCACTTCTATAAAAACAAAACACAATGGTGAAACTGATTTAGATTTTACAAAACTATTTGTTTTTTGGGTGGGGTAGCAGCCTCAGATCAGTAAAACTTTCTGGTCTGTGAACTCAGGCAACACCAAAGATTCGCTTCAGATTGGGAACACCTTCCAAAATGGATCGGAAATGAGGAAAAAGGAGAGAAGATATAATCAACTTTACCCTCAAAAGGTGAATCAAGGCAACTGGACTCCGCTTGGCACCTTTAATCCCAAATCTCCAGTGGTAAATCTTTGCGGGAAAGTACTCCACAACCCAGAGGAGCCCAATTGCTTTAAATGCACATTTTACGACAGTATTGACTGCCAGTGTTCCATTGCTGCAGGCGAGGGCGGTAAGTGCGGACATCCTCCAAGGTGGCCGACAAACACTTTGTCCTCACGGATTCCACAGATGGCTCAGTTGGACTGTGGTCAACGGAGGGCGATCGTGCGGGTTTTTTTCTCTGGACTGGACTCGATGTGGAACATCAGAGCTAACAACATACCAGAGGTGAACCTCATACGTTTCTCTACATTGGCTCGATCTCAAGTCGGAGCCAGATGTCTCAGAGCATGCTCAGAATTGTTGTGGTTGCTTCATCCATGGCGAAACGACCCGTATGTATGAATCGTCGAGACATCAGTGGGGAAGGGAGGGAACAAAACTGACTGTTGTGTTTTTGTTAGGCCCACTGAGAGTTAACAGTGTGACCCACCGGCGATATCCAAGATGGCGCACGGTCATCATCGCCGTAAACAAAGTCATAAATGCTAAAAAAAAAAAAAAAAAAAAAAAAAAAGACTGAAAAGAAAACTGATGTTAAGGATATCAAATTATACAGTCCCAATTCTGTGGACAAAAGGGGCAGACTATCTCCAGATCTAAAAAAAAATAAAATAATGAAGTCATGAAGAAATATGTTCAAGTAATGGGCACCTTTTCCAGGAACTGGCATGTAAAATGTCGGTTATTTATTTTTTATATCTTGATCTCGTTTTTCTTGGTTCACCAAAACCTGGCATGTGAACAGGGGTGTGTAGACTTTCTAGACCCACCGTAGGTCCCTTAACTCAGCTGATATGGGTTTAAAAAAGAAAAGAAAAGTGGATTCAAGTTGCACATTCTTGAGCATTCGTCCAGGACTTTTCATCCCTAGAATACACTCGCCACCGAGTTGAAGACTGACTCAAGTTCATAAACTCTGGTTTGGCTCCGTCATGTCACATTTTTGGGACACATGTCGGATATAAACAGGACTGCGAATATGAAAGCGGTAGTTGAAGAGAAAATGAGAAACAGCAAAAAATGTGTGGTTGCATAGTGAGAGACATTCATCGGCCCGGAACAGAGAAGCTTCTGTGGGTTCATTTTAGGCTACTTTGAAAAATATTTTTTCAGAAAGCCGATCAAATAAAATAAAAAAATTTAAAAATCAACATCCTTGCTCATAAAAAAAAGTGTCGTATGCAAATAGAATGAAAAACTCACATAGGAGGTATCATTCAAGTGATTCATTTCAAACTTGATGACAGCGAGGCCGAAACTGAAGTGAGGAGCTCCACTCCGTATGACCGGACTTCTCAGGAGCAATCCTATCCCGAGGGTCACTGTAACAACAGATGTTTTGCGACATGGTGCATTTTGCAAATTCCTACAACAACAACCCCACCCCCTAGCCCCAACCCCTCTCCAAAAAAAAACCAAAAAAAAAACCACAGCAAATTTGATTTTCATTTTTTCTCTATATGCACTCCTGCCATGTGCGCGGGTTTCAGCTTCTGCTCATCCACCAGCGGTGAGCACAAGCGACTATAAAAGGCTCTGTCAAGTGTGCAGGAATGCGCCAAGCTAGTGGGCCGCACTTGTGGGCGAGCGCTGTGGCTTAGGTGCATTTGATGTGCGGGGGGGCGGGGAGGCGGGGGGTCTCCAAGTGACGCCTATCGCAGTATATTTTTCATTGTCTGGGCCGGGCTCCTCCGATGCGTCTACGTTGCTTCCCGTGAAACCGTGATTTGCTGTCTCGTTGAGAAGTTTTTGCGGCCAAGAGTGCCAGTCGTCTAGACCGACCGCTTCGGGCTTGTAAAAGATGTGAAAAAAAGATCTTCTGCCAAAGGGAAATGTAAGGAATGCTTTGATGGGCATGTCTCTCTGCTTCATCCACTATTCATAAGATGTGTGACGCTACCAAGGCAGCCCAAACACTTCCTCTCTCATATTCGTCTTTGGGCGGGTGAAAATATACCTGCAGTCCCTTGAGAGTAGTCAAAAAGCCAAAGCCAAAGAATCCATCCATTTTCAGAACCGCTTGATCCTCACTAGGGTCGCGGGGGGTGCTGGAGCCTATCCCAGCCGTCTTCGGGCAATAGGCGGGGGACACCCTGAATCGGTTGCCAGCCAATCACAGGGCACACAGAGACGAACAACCATCCACGCTCACACCTAGGGACAATTTAGAGTGTTCAATCAGCCTGCCACGCATGTTTTTGGAATGTGGGAGGAAACCGGAGCACCCGGAGAAAACCCACGCAGGCCCGGGGAGAACATGCAAACTCCACCCAGGGAGGCCGGAGCTGGAATCGAACCCGGTACCTCTGCACCGTGAAGCCGACGTGCTAACCATTGGCCTACCGGGCCGCCCCTAAAGAAAAATGAGCTGAAGAAATGAAGCTGCCAATGCTGAATTAGATCCACATTTCTGTGTGTCATGTGATCGCCAAGTACTCGGGGGGCGGGGCTTGTTCCAAATAAAGTCATATACTGTATTTTTTTTTTTTGAAAACCTCCCTTGGCAGCAAACGTGATTCTCCATGAGAATATATGCAAGGAGACAGCCTATGTTTTGTAAAAGTGTAAACATATAAATCAGAGAATGCCATTTTGTCATTTGTCAACTCTAATGAATGGTTACAAGATGATAACTCTCACCAAACTGCAAGGGCGGGTCTTCCCTTCAGCCACCATTTTAGCACTATACTTTCCACTTCACACCAAAAGCCCGATCGAAATCTAATAACGATTTGAAAAAAAATAATAAATCCCTCCTTTTGCAATGCCCTCGTTTCTTGAAAACATATTTTTTTTGCGAAAGTGTGGCGCCTTTCTGGAAAATCAGTGACGAATATAAACAGGCGGTGTGCCGAGCGCACTCTTGACCCCGTCGGCCGCATCAACTAATGACACTTGGAGTATTTTCAATCGGTGGCAAACATCAAAATAGGCCCCGTTTGACGCAAGTGCTGTGGTGAAACACTGTTGACACTCCGTGTCATTTACTCCAATTTATACGCAACATCTCGCTTTCCGTGTTTGTGCTGGAGAGATCATCCGTGCTCTGATCCGGTTTAATGGCACGCTGGCAAAAGGCTCCTGACTTTGTTTTCCCTCCAGAACGAATTAAAACAACTCCCAGACACTGACGTGCGGCTTTTCCTCTGCTCACACCCACGCCGGCAGACACGCCACACGTATTCCAAAATACCACAACAACACACGTAGTACGTCGCTAGCTTTTTTTGTAGTACTATTTTAAAAAATTGTAATGAGGTCTTATGGAGACGATGGAAGAATACTTCTCCGACAAAATCTCCAAAATAATTCTGACGTGTTATCACATAAATATGACATCAATGTCAAATTATTCGCAGAGTTTCACTACTGCAGCGTCCAAGGCAAACAACTTCTGGAAAACCAGCGCATAGTCCAAACGACTAAAAGCCAAACTTTGGACCTGCAAAACTGCACACAGAGACCGCTTAGTCACTCAGATCTCCACCCCGAACTGGGGGGACTGCATCCGATGCGCCCACCCCCGAGAACGTTCCTAATCAATGTTTGCATACCTGCACGCTGGCGCCTCCCGCCCCCCCCCTTCCTCCCTTTCCCTCACTCACCCACTCTGTTGCACACAGTCCCTCCCTCCCTCCCTCCCTCCCTCACTCTCTCACTCTCAGTGCAGCAGTTCACAGGAAGCAACCCAGCTGTCAGTGACTTTTGCCGATACACACTCACGCCTGCTCTCGGTTCTTCAGTGACTCCCGAGGGTGCGCCCGGGGATTGAGCGCACCAGTAGCGTCGAAGCATCCAGTGATGCCTCCTCCAACCTGTAGAGAGCCCTGATAGTCAACTCGTCCGTCTTCAATCATGAGAAAAGACCGTCTCTTCTTGGCCGTAATCCTCACTGCCATCTTCTCCGCCGACCTCTACTTCATCCTCTTGCCGAAGCTGCGGAACGCCGGAGACGGATCGGGACGCTTTTGTTCGTGCCAACGGAGCAATTTCAGCCTCCCCGGTCAGTTCTCCAACTGGACTGCTTTGACGCTCCAGGACCTGGACCCTTCTGGACGCGGCAATGGGAGCTCCAAGCTTGACGGGTTGTTCACCCATCCTCTGTATAACACGGAGAAGCCCACGGTGGCAGCGGCGGAGAGGCTGCTGCAGTCGGACCGGCTGATGGACTACTACAGGAAGAAAGTGTCACGATGGGAAAGGTCAGCTTCTGGTTTCTTCAAAAAAAAATTTTTTAACGCCTATTTTAAGGGTTAGTGAAGAATCTCTGCCGCATGTGTTGCGTAGTTCTCTCATCATTGCGAAAGGGGCGGAATTACCGGATTTTTTTTACGGCCGTTCAACCCAACGCGCACAGACGGCCAGGAGTATAAATACACTTTGGCATCGGTAGCAGATGCGCTCCCGAAGCTGTAAAAACCACAATAGGCAATAGCGAGTGTTTGCTTTGGAGCAAAGCGATTAAGGCAACACTCACGCGGTCTTGGCGTGAGACGCTTGTCTGACTGCTCGTGCGGCGAGATAGGGAGATTTTTGGACCCTTGAGCTGGAAAGGGAGACGAATTATGAGCAGTCGAGCTCGACTTGATGGCTATTTCCACTTTCTCGACTGCTGTTTAAAGCAACAAGATGTGGTTAAAATGCAATACAAGAGAATATATGGCGTGGCGAACTCGCAAAATTAATTCTCTTTTTCCTTTCATCTTTGTGTGAAATATTTCCGGCGCCGCACGTTGGCCACGCGACGCGTCCTCAGACACATGAAGCTATACAACGAAGCCGTAGCCGCTTCCAACATCACCGTGACCGACTACCAAGTGACCTTCGACCCGGACGCCAACTGGCTCAAGTTCCACACGGGGATAAGCCGCCACGCTCTGTACTCCCGTCATGACCCCGCTATTGCACGGCTGCTCCTGGACATGCGCGACATGACAGTCATCAACTCAGGTGACGCGTGGGCTACGTTTTGCAAATTCTCACTTCTGAAATTCAAATGTGATTGTAATGATGGAAATTGTTTTAGATTTCACTCAAGATGAGAAGGCCCTGAAAGGAACTTGTGACTGCAGCCAAGGTAAGGTCAGTTCAAGTTTTTAAGTCACCTCATGTGCATTCAAAGTTTATACTTAAAAAAACTAAACAAAAACAAAAAACGCCAGGAGCAGTACAATGTACACATTATATTTAATTGTGTCATTTTTGTATGTTATAGGGTGCTATTAGTCTTTTTCAAAAACAAAGTTATCACCGCATAGTTTCAAAAATATCCTCCAGCTCCATCGCTTATAAATACTCCCCGCTATTGACACTAATCTGGTTTTCTAAAAGTAACCCCTCTTTGGAGAAATTTTAGGGTAATGGTTGCTGTCTATCTATCCAGTGGTCAAGCCCAGTGGACACCACCTGAAACTGGCGCTGAAGATGCAGAACTTTGGCAAGGCCATGTTCAAGCCGATGAGGTGAGCTCACGTCTTGTGAGACTCATCGTCCATCTTCACGAGCGCTCCTGTAAATTATGTTTTCGTGGTATCAGGCAACAGAGGGACGAGGAGACTCCTGAAGATGTCTTTTTCTTTGTCGATGTCCAGAGACACAATGCAGAGATTGCAGCGTTTCACCTGGACAGGTAACAGAACCTGCACACACACATTTTCCCCATGCAGTTCACTTCATTTTAACAGCACAATAGCTGAGGCAGCGTGACTATTAAGTACAGTCATGCTGACTTGACGTTATCATTAAGGCACTTAACATAAGGATGTAAAGCATCAATTCGGCACCGGACAACAAGAAAGATGTCACAAACAACATTATAAAGAAAGAAAAACAATCTATTGTTGTCATTTTCTGAGGGCGCAGGGGGTCAATTCAAATCGGAATTTTGTTCATGATTCACAAGAGAACCGTCCTCGTTTTAAAACGAGAGCATAAAATAAAGACACGAGGGTTAATTTAGAGAACTGAGATTTTTTTTGTGTGTGTGTGTGAATTACTGTTAGCATCCTGGACTTCCGTAGAGTTCCACCGGTGGTTGGCAGGTTTCTGAACCTCACCGGCGAAGTTTTGCAAGTGACCCGAAATGACGATCTACGGGGTGTCTTCTTCACCTCACCTGGTAATAAATTTGAAGAATCATTTGATGGTCTCGTGTAGCGCTCAAAACGTAATATAGTATAGATATGGATTTCGCTGACCTTTATTTAAGTTGACGGGCACCTTTCAGCTCGACTTCTTCTTCGACTATGCCGGATTTTTCTTTGGGGAATTGGCGTCCTCTAGTGGGAAAATAACAGAAATACATCTAGATCGACGGGACGAACGTTTTTCTTTCAATAAGACAAATATTAGAAAAACGAATTTACTCGACGAATTTGTCAAAGAGCACCCATCCTTATGCAAAGGACAACGAAGCATAAATTATGGAAGTGAAGCAGGTCAGATGAAATAAAGCTGCGTGTAAAATCTGAATTTGATATATCACACTTTTGTCTCCTGTCCTGTCATTCCAGCAAACAACACGTGTTTTTTCGCCAAATGCCTGTACGTATGCAAGACAGAATACGCAGTCTGCGGGAGCCCCGACCTCTTGGAAGGTTCCCTCTCGGCCTACCTCCCCGGCCTCAGCATCGCCCCCCGCATCTCCATCCCCAACCCTTGGATACGCTCGTACACCTTCACCGGGCAGGAAGAGTAAGAATCTTCCATTTTGTCAACCTCATGAACGGCCAAACTGAAGCATTTCTGGATAATTTTGCTGTTATTCTCCTGGAAAAAGGTGGCAGGTGAATCCATCGTACTGCGACACCATAAAGAAACTTTATCCTTACAACTCGGGCAACCGGCTCCTCAACATCATCGACATGTCCGTCTTTGACTTTCTTATGGGTATGTTATGATTGTGATAAATGATCATCTAAATGAAATGAGTACAAGTTAACTCAACGTGCTTCACACAATTAAGAGAATATTTAAAATCATTTACCAATGCATTCATTTTGCAGGTTTTTTTTTACTCCAGAGAATTGGTTTTATGAATGTTTTCAAGCACGATAATAAAATATATCAATTGTGATGTTTCATGCCTTTTTTTTCCTTTTTTTTTTTTACAGGCAACATGGACCGACACCACTATGAGATTTTCACCGAATTTGGTGACGAAGGATTTCTTCTCCACCTGGACAATGCAAGAGGGTGAGAGCAAAAATCATTTTCTTTATTCCATTAAAAAAATAATAATGAATGCTAGTATGACCTTATGTAAACGTGTTGTTTTATGTGATCGTAGATTTGGGAAGCACAGCAAAGATGAGATGTCCATCCTTGCCCCATTATCTCAATGCTGCATGTAAGCAAAATTCTATCGTGCGTGGAAAAACAAAAATGATTTGTTTTCGATTGCACTTGTCCAGAATGAATGAATGTTGATATAGCCAGGATTGTATTACCCCCCTTTTATGATTCTCCCACAGGATAAAGCGTTCCACCCTCCTGAGGCTCCAGCTCTTGGCCCAACCGCAGTTCAGACTGAGCGACGTGATGAGGGAGTCTCTACAAAAAGACCCCCTGCATCCCATCCTAACAGAAGCGCACCTCTCAGCCCTGGATCGCCGGCTCATAAAGATCCTGAGAGCGGTCCAGCGCTGCACGCGCAAGCTGGGCGACGCCCGGGTCATCACTGATGACTTTGTTCGAGCCGCAGTGAATCCTCGGGCATACACAGAGAGCAAAAAGGCCAGGTAGCGGCGGAGGATGGAACTCTACTCTGCTTTTTTTTTTTTTAAAGACTTCGTGATGAAGTGCAGTCGTTTCAATTTTAATGGAACAAGTCAGAATTTTTTTTTTGGGGGGGGGGTGATTCTCAAAACCTGGCCACAGATGGGGTGTGTTGACTTTTTAACAGCTCTATGACACCCTCTACTGGCCAATGTGGAAAATGAACATTAAAAAAAAGGGTAAAGTCACCTTGCGGCGTAATAAACGTGCCAAATAAACAACGCCTGAGGCGGGTTTGAATTCTTTTGACTTTTTTTTATTGCTTAAACTGCCATCTGGAACAATCTATACCAAAAAAAGGATAAACATCTTTGCAGATATAGGAGGTCAAAATGAATACAGGGAAGAATAGAAAAAGAATGGTCCTTTTTGATCACCCGCGGGCTCGGAGGACTACAAGGTCCCACACGGACCCGCTTGTAGGTCAGAACCAGCAGGAGTGACCGACGACTACTGTAAGCCCAGGAAAAGTTCAGCTAAGGCAAACCGGGACGACTGCGGTGTGGCTAAAACATTGAAAACCCATTGCTGCTATTTACACGGAGACAGTAGTTCGACAAAACACCTTCGGCCCTATCGAGAATCGTAATCCTGCGGAGCGGGATGGACAGGAAGTGACTTAAGGACCGCCTGAGCGAAAGGGCGACACGTCGTGAGGATGATCGGGCTGTAATCGGGGAGGGGGAAAAAAACAAATACACTTGTGATTACACTGTAAATCAGCATCACAATGTTCTCTCTTCAGGGGGGGGGGGAAATGACAGGAATGAAGGTAGGCTGAAATCACTTGAATAAGATACTCATGAAGGAACGAATGGAATATTCATTAACGGTGTCGCTTCTGCACAAAGCTGCTGTTCTCGCGCCGAGGATGTGTCACAACAACATGCCAAAAAAGCGCAGAGACCAAATCACAAGCGGGTGAAACGACAGGCAGCGTTTTCCAGTAGGCAACAAAGCAAAAGTTTGAAATAAATAACTCGCTCTCGATACATAAATACCTCAGATGTCCTGAAATAGGTTTCTTTACACCGTTTCATTTAGTTGAAAGGGGGGGGGGGAAGGTGGAACCCATTATTACTCAATACAATCACATATTGTCGATTGACAAGAAGCATTTATTTACTTTGTGGCACTGGAAAGCTAAAATAGAATTTATGGAAAAATAAGTGTTTACAAAAGACAGAGAAAACCTTTTTTTTTCTTTTTTAAAGATTATCATCACTCCGAACCATAAATTTAAGAAGAATAATAGTCATTGAGTCATGGATCGTTTAACTAGAACATAGCGCATAAATGACCAATTTATTTGGCTTATACTAAAAAAACAGAATACTGAAATACACAATACTTTTGTTGGGGGGTGGGGGGTGGGGGTTCCCCTTTATATATATTTTTTCTCTTCAAGTCAAGGTGTTCTACTGATTAGGACAAAAAAGGTTTTGAGGGAGAGAAAAAAAAAATCCTATTTAACGCTCCAAACATTTAATCTCACCGTGTAATAAACATTTGGCACCAGCCTCAAAGCTGCACACTAAAACTCAAAACTTTTTCAACGTCTTGACATTGTCTCGTCCTACCGCTCGGAAAGCAAAAAAAACCCAAAAAGGATTCAAAAACGAGCCGTCACGCCTGACTGACATTTGGTGCATTCGTCGTCTCTTATGCTCGTGAGCTCCTGTTGCGTGTCTCTAACGGGACTCGAGGGGGTTGGGGGTGGGGGGGGCGACATCCGTCTGTAACTAATTCCTAATGTGAGGTTTTTTGATTGTCCTGTCCTTCAGAGCCCAGATCTCCAAACAAACGTTGCTTTGCGTTCTTGGAAAAAACAAAGCGGAACCGGCTGATCGATGACGTAGGTAGCGTGATGCAACTGTGCCTACACGGTAACGTTACAGCAGCTGGTACAAGCGCTGGTGAACGGCTAAAAGTCACCCCCGGGGGTGGAAAAGAAAAGGGGGGGGGGAACTCAAGAGGAGAAGCAAAAGGAGAGGCCAGGAAGTGGCGGAAAGCAACTTGCGTTGGTGGACCCGAGGTCGGAAAGGAGCAAAAGAGGGGGGATGGGAGGGGGGAGTGGGGGGGTGGGGGGTGTAACGCGAGCCCCCCTTCAGACCGACAGCGAGACGAAGCTGTTGTACTGTTGGATGTTGCGTTTGAGGATGTCCGAACACGGGCCCAGGACGCGCTCAAAGCGAGGCCGGTCCAGCTTGACGCACTTGAGGGGGCCGCGGGCGACCACGGTGGCGGCGCGGGGGCGGTTCATCAGCAGGGCGATCTCACCTGCGTGAAAAACGCAATCCACACCAGGTCAAGCGCCGACAATACCAAATATGTATTCTGATGACTCTTCAAAAAAAAAGCAATGTTGCTACTCCTTCCCAACAACGTTAAATGAAAATATTACCAGCTGCCATTTTGTCATTATTGTTGTAAAAATCATTCATTTCTTTACCGAAGTAGTCCGATGGTCCTAATCTTCCCACTTCGACAAACTCTTCGTTCTCCGAGCGACGCTGCAACACCGCGGCGGAACCCTGAAATATGCACACACCACACACACACGCGTTCGAATTCCTATCCAAGGCCGAGCGCGCCATCGTCACTTGAGGCTCTTGCGCGTGCTCCTCTTTGCCGGCGGCGAGGGCGTTTACCTCCAAAATGATGAAGAACTCATCTCCGGGTTCTCCCTGCACCACAATCTTCTGGCCGTCCTCAAACTGGACCGGCTCCAGGGCGTCGGCGACGGTCAGTCGCTCCCACTTGTCCAGGGACTCTGAGAAAAAGCAGCCGTGACACATTAGGTTTGAAAAAAGAGTCAAGTTACTGGTTCTTAGTTGTGTTTTACTTCCTGACCTTTTTTTTTTTTTAATGACACAGAAATTTTCAACGTGCATCATGTTGCCGAAAATGCAACAGGCAAAAATAATTTCTTCCGCTTCGACTGTCAATGAATAAAAAGGAACCCACCTAAAATCGAGACCTTCCTGAGGAATTCCTCGTACATCTTCCTCTTCCTCAAAGTGCTTCCCTGAGTTCCCAAAATAAAAGCATCGTTTTTGTGAAGATTCTCGGCCACCGGCGCCATTTTTTCTCCCGACGCCTCCTCACCATGAGTATTCTCCTGTAGCTGTCTCTGTCGATGCCCCACAGCTTGACGTTGGTCTTGGCTCTGACGGTGGCGGCCCTCGGGGTGCCGTATATCAACGCCAGCTCTCCAAAGCTGCCGCCTTCGCCGATGCTCGTCACCCATTCGTTGTTCACGTACACCTGCACGATGGAAGCCGAGACGCATCACATTTGTGTTTAGAGAGCAGAAGCAATTCCCGTTTTTTGCCCAATTTGTATTTCGATCAAGCTTCAGAATTGAAACAGGAAAATACTCACATCCATCTCCCCTTGGTCAATCACGTAGAAATTGTCACCCTCGTCGCCTGCGGACAGAAAATAACGAACAAATGACCCTCGCATTTGATCGTCTCGTCATTTTGCCCGCGCGATCCTACCCTGCAAAATAACGGTCTCCCCGGCGATGTAGGTGACAGGAAACATGGCGTCGAATATGTCACTGCAAAGAAACGTTTTGAGAGTTAGGCACAGTCGCACAAACCTGGAACCTGCGCCCCAAAAATGCGAGGAAATAAAGTTTTTTGAAGGAAAATCAAGTTCGAGTCAGGTACCTCCTCTCATTGTCGTCCAGGTGAGAGAAGAGCACATTCTTTTCAATCGCTTTGGCTAAGGCCGCCATTGTCTTGTAGTCCTTCGGAATCACCTGAAGAAACGACACGCGTCACTACGGACTGAAGCAAAAGCTCCTCCCTGAACATCCGAAAGTGTTTGGTGTGTACCTTCCTGACATAGGAAGCGGCATCCTCTTCCGTGTAAACCTCGGCGCTGAAGGCGCCCCGCCGCCTGCGGCCCTTCACCACGGGGTTCATGGGAGGGGAGACCTCCTCATCGCGGGAGTCGGAGCGCGAACTGCTGGCCTTCTGCTGGTTCTGGATCTGCTTGGCCTCCTCCTGACCAGGAGGGGGCGATGCAAGAATCAAAAGACTGGCTTTCCGGAAACGTTTTGAAAGCTCAAGATTGCCCAACCATTCTCCAAAAAGACTACGGAATATATCTCGCACACTTTTTCCACATGATGCTGACTCTCTTTCTGTCTAGCGGGCAGTAACGTGAGCAAAAAGGGGCTGGTACGCACCTTCTCAAGCCTCTCAAAGTACTCCCGGAGGAAGGCCATAGGCCGGTCGGGCCGGGAGGTGCACAGCTGGACAATGCAGTCTTTCAGCAGCTGTTGAATGTTGTGTTTCTGCACGTACTGCTCGCACTCCCTCAGGCTCCTCTCCTCTTCGCTGCTCGTGCTTCCAGAAGCCATGACGACAATCGCAAGCTAGCTCGATGACCTCTAACCTTGGGAGTACAAGAGAGAGCCAACAGGAAGAGGGAAAGAAAAGCCAAAAAAAAAAACAAACAGATGTGATGAGATCTTCTCAATGCCGTAAGAAGTTACAGGATTCTAAATGAGGCATGGGGCACTTTTAGTTTCTGTGTGAGAAACGGGGACAAAAATAACAAGAACGTGAGAGAAGTGGAACCGGAGCGAGAAGGCCAAGAGACGTTTGGTGTTGTTTAGCGACAGCCCCGAAGACGGTCAGATGATGTCTGCCTTCAGACCGCAACATTTTTCATCTGCTTGAGTCAAGTTTGATGTCACAAAGACCGGCTGTGAAAGTGAGTCATGCGCAATTTTGATTGAAATCAAGTCACACACCAAAAGCGTGACCAGCCTCTCGTTTGAGGTTCCATGTAAACAGAAAAACGCTTCTCAGAAAAGCTGGTCATGATCGTGTGATCAAAGTCTGATATAACAGCGGAGTGCTAAGAGATGGTTTGGGCTTTTATCAAACAGGAAAGACTCTTAAGTTACATTTCGAAACTGCAAGAATCTGTAAACCACACGCATCCTGTGGCGGCAACACTACGAGGATGAGTGACATTTAAATAAAATTTGAACCGCAAATAAATAAGCACATGCAGGTGACGGACCAAAAATTATTTACTTATTACTTTTTTTTATATTAAAAATAAATACAGTGGCACTGGGACCGGTTCAATTCCGCTCGTCAGTTATTTGGAAGAAACAATTGCACAACTCAGTGACCTTGCTAAATAAGTAGCAGTTGAATAAGCAGTATGAAAATAGTGCCGCTGGTGAATGTAAATCTGAAATAATTCCTGCAAAATGAATCTTTGAAGTTAACATTGTGTGCAGTATGCAATGACGTCTAGGTCAGGGAGTGCTGGCCAAAACAAAGCTTGACCAATGGGTGAATGTCGCGGATCCTAAATTAGACACTAAAATCAACGTGGTTAGAAATGCTTTACTTCTCCAACTGGGGTAAATTCCACGTTAAAAGCTTGTTCGAGGTTTTGATGTATCGCTTGCTAGCTCCGTGCAAAGGCAAAGCCCTCTTGACGCCATCTTGGGTTCCATCATAAACAAACGCGAGACAAGGGGAAACAATTTTCAGAGGTTATGACGTTGCATCGGCGAAAGGGAAGAGGAATACTCACAAGATATCGTGAAATCCTACCGAGCCCTGCGACAGCGACTCGGGACGGGTGGTGTTTGTCAAAGCAGTAACCGTTAGCAGCTTCTGCTCTCTTCGATCTTTTTTTTCCCCGAGCCCTGGACCGCTGCCCCACCGGATACGCATGAGAGCCAATCAGCGACCTTCACTGACGTCAATTCTCCTCGTTCTGACATGTGAGCCAGTAACCCCTGGCAACCTTAAAGGCGCCGCGTTCAAGAGAATGACGTCAAGGCGATCAACTTGAACTGAAAAATGGAGATTGGGGGGGGGAAGGAAGACACATAAGTACGGCGAAATATTGAATGTGCTTAAATGTTGTAACAGAGAGCCTGGAGCCATTTTGTATCTATAAAAAAAGTCTACGGACCATATGCTATTTGGGTGCTGAAGTGGTGCGCGTTTTTAACTATCCCCTTGAAAGTTTGAAATACAAAGATTTGAAAGATAATGTGCTTTTTTGACGTGATATTTGAAGTTCGTTGGAGTCTTGTGACATTGTGTAAAAAAATGACTGTACATAGATTGACATGATTGTTAGCCAATTGCTTCACCAAAACAGTTCATCGATTGTGTCATTGACCAATCAGTGAATTGCTACGTTATCTTATTCGACTGACAGTCACTTTGACAAACCACTGACTTGTGTTAAACAAACTTGCCTGCCAAAACACAGGAGGCGGGTCTTATATGATTCTTCCAGCCAATCGGAACGCACTTTATAGTGACGCTTGCTCCCATCAGTTGTTATTGTTTTGCTGTATGGAGCCTGGAAGTTAATATTCATATAAACAGGACCGCCGTTGTTTGTCACCCCCAAGCGATACGATCAGTATCGTTTATCTCATTCATAGTTTTAAACGATTGGAGGATCGTTCGCTGTCGGTGCTTGCATGCTTACGATCCGGGGCTAGTCCGTCCGGACATTACTCTCCCGGAGGACTGTGAGCGTGGCGTTTGGAGTCGGGGCAGAGGAGGAGGAGAAAGCGGAGGAGGCCCCGGTGTGGATCGAACCGATCACGAGGCCTCTGAGCTCGGCCAGCGAGAGGACTGGGTAAACTGGCGGCTCGGATGGATTCCCAGGACGAATCGGATGGCGGACCCGAGATGCTCCGAGGTTTCATCTGTGCCTCGTTTAATCAGGATACTACGTAAGCAACCTTAGGGCCTTCATTGCCCTGCACGAACGCAAGATCATTGACGCACCTGCTTGTTGTATAATCACTTTGATCAACACTTAAAAGAGCTCTAGATTTAAATTTAAGAAAAGTATATTCATCAATTTTCCTCGAAATCTCAGCCCCGAAGCAGTTTGCCATAAAGTCCTCCCAAACACCTACATATTAACTACAGTGCTGTTACACTGCTGATTTGACCTGTATTAACCCATGTTTTAATCTCAAAAAGTATCACATTCAGAATGCAAAAATAATTTGTCGTGGGAGCACAATGAAATGCAGCAGCACCCCCCCAAAAAAATTTATCCTTTGATAGAAAATAACCTGCAACTTAAAAACAGATAATTACATAAAATGTCATGCAAATACAGAGATATTTATTGATTCAAGCACAACCTCTTCATAAGTTTTTACTAGCGCTGGTTGTAAAAGTAAGCAGGTGGGCTGCACAGCCTTAACCGTCATGTTCTTGTCGTCATCTGTTTTGAACAAAGCAAGATTTTCAGAGGTCCAGATGGTACTGCAGGCTGTGTCACAGCTCAGATTTCCTGTCTGACACATGAGTGAGTCACACACCCTATGTGAGATCTGTAAACAAACCAGTGAAGGTAAACCAAAAGGATGCCTCTACTCTGCCCTTTGGTTTCAGATCCTTTTGTGTGTGTGTGTGTGTGTTTTAGCTCCCTGTCGGTGGGCACCAAGACGGGCTACCGTCTTTTCTCAGTCACCGCCGTGGACAAACTGGACTGCATCCATGAGGGAGGTGAGGAAAAAATGCTTCTCGTGCATACAAAATCGTTTAGTACATACAATGAACCCCCTCTGTTCGCGCGGCATTTAAAATGGAGGTAAAGCATGAAGACCGCGCAGCTAGCATGCACATAATATCTGAAGCCACGTTACATGAACGACAGCATTCAGTCGTGAAACGATCCAACGCAAAACACCGCCTTCACCCGTGGCTCAGAAATGGCGTTAGTACTCAGATGCTCGCCGAAATAACCCGCGGGCTCCGATTGGGCAAACCGATATTTTCCTCTCACCGCAGTGGAGTGTCCCGATGTGTGCATCGTGGAGCGGCTGTTCTCCAGCAGCCTGGTGGTGGTGGTGAGCCAATCCGTGCCGCGGCGGATGAACGTCTATCACTTCAAGAAAGGTACCGAGATCTGCAACTACAGCTACACCAACAACATCCTTTCTGTCAAGCTCAACAGGCAGGTAAGACGGTCGTAATCATCGATCGCCCTACCCGTGTTGCGGGGGCGACAACGGTATTTTTTGAAATTCGCTCCGTGTCGGCCAATCGCTGTTGATAGTTCGTAGTTATCGGCTTCCGCTAACTTCCCCGTCCGTCTCCCCCGTCAGCGACTGGTGGTGTGCCTGGAAGAGTCCATTTACATCCATAATATCAAAGACATGAAACTCCTCAAGACCCTTCTCAACACCCCCACCAACCCGTCAGGTAAGCGCACGTGGTTGCTTGTCTAGTGAGGCCGCGTGCATCATATTGTCAAGGAAGTTTTTGACTAGACTTCCCCTGGAAGGTTAATTTCATTTCACCAAAAACTGTGAAATAATGCACCAAATATTACAAGACCCTTGTTTTGTGTAAATGCTTGGTGGGCCGATTAAAAAAAAAAAAAACTCCCTCCTTTCCAGGTCTCTGCGCCCTGTCCGTCAACCACGGCAACTCTTTCTTGGCATATCCAGGCAGCGCCACTCTTGGCGAGATCACAGTGTACGACGCAAACAACCTGGTGAGTCCTCATCCTCCGCAATCGTCAAAAGCGACATGGCGATTGTGCCGATAGCGTGATTGTTTGCTGTTTAGAGCACCGTGACGCTGATCCAGGCCCACGCCAGTCCCCTGGCGGCGCTCACCTTCAACGCCTCCGGCACCAAACTCGCTAGCGCTTCGGAGAAGGCGAGTCCTTTTTTTCTTCAACGTCTTCTTTCGCATCCACCTGCGTGACCCGCCGGCTTCTCGTTTCCCTCCGCAGGGCACCGTGATCAGGGTGTTCAGCGTTCCCGAAGGACAGAGGCTGTTTGAGTTCCGGCGGGGGATGAAAAGGTTAGCAATCATATCGCCAAAAAAAAAAAAAAAAAAAAGAGATGACGAGTATCGTGAGGAATGAAAAGATCATGATGTCGATACAGTTCCTTCCCTTCAGCTGATTTCGTTCGTGGCTGACAAATTGCCCTTCTCCTTTTCAGATACGTTAGCATTAGTTCATTGTCCTTCAGCGCCGACGCGCAGTTTCTGTGTGCCTCCAGCAACACCGAGACGGTCCATATCTTCAAATTGGAACAGCACAGTCCCAGGTTTAAAAAAAAAAAAAGCAAAATTTTATTTTATGTATTTTATTATATATATATTTTTTGTTTATTTATTTATTTATTTTTGTTGTATTTTTTCTTATTTTATTTGATGTTGTTTTTAACATGGTACTCGTGATTTTAACTGCTTGTTGTAAGGTGTCCTTGAGTTTCTAGAAAGGCGCCCACAAATAGAATGTATTATTCCACTCGCGACAGCTAAACGTTAGCGCTGTGTGGTGAAAGTCAACTCGGTTCAAGTCACCTCAAATAATGAAATTTTCATCCGGAACAACAACAAAAAAAAAATCGCAGCTTTTTAATGCCGGTCCCAGTTGGAGTTTACCGTCAAAGTAAACATCAAACAATGAAAAACCGTAACCGTAAGGATGCCGTAGCTTTCTGTAGACAGATAATATAACAAAACCCACAGGCATATATTCTTTATCATCTCTTTAAAAAAAACGTGTGTGTTTTTTTTTTTGTCGTAGTAGTTTCTTCGTCATTTTCATCTACATGACTGTCCGTGTTTTATGTTATGTGTTGTGTTTATTATTTTACTTTATGTTAGCTGTATTGTAAAGCGCTTTGTTACAGCTGCCGCTGTTGTGAAAGCGCTATATAAATAAGCATGTATTGTATTGTATTGTATTGTATTATTATTATTATTATTATTATTAGGGCGGCCCGGTAGTCCAGTGGTTAGCACGTCGGCTTCACAGTGCAGAGGTACCGGGTTCGATTCCAGCTCCGACCTCCCTGTGTGGAGTTTGCATGTTCTCCCCGGGCCTGCGTGGGTTTTCTCCGGGTGCTCCGGTTTCCTCCCACATTCCAAAAACATGCGTGGCAGGCTGATTGAACACTCTAAATTGTCCCTAGGTGTGAGTGTGAGCATGGTTGGTTGTTTGTCTCTGTGTGCCCTGCGATTGGCTGGCAACCGATTCAGGGTGTCCCCCGCCTACTGCCCGGAGACAGCTGGGATAGGCTCCGGCACCCCCCGCGACCCTAGTGAGGATCAAGCGGCTCGGAAGATGAATGAATGAATGAATGAATAAACTAGACTTTACTTTATCCCACCAAACCATGACAATGAGTTTTCCTACTCATGACTCCTGTGACTATAAGCCTTTCATCCTCAGTATCTTCTATTTTGAATCACAAAACGACTTTTGGCTTTCTAGTCAAGAGGAGGAGTCTCCCACGTGGTCTGCGTACGTGGGGAAAATGTTCACAGCTGCCAGCACCTACTTACCAGCTCAGGTGTCCGACATGATGCATCAGGACCGAGCCTTCGCCACCGTGCGACTCAACACGTTCGGCCTGAAGAACATCTGCGCCCTGGCGACGTAAGACAGAAAATTATTTGAGGTGAGGGGAGAGAGGGGAAAGAGATACATCTTCATATCCTGTTTTGGTGCATTTTGGACGGCAGGATTCAGAAGCTGCCTCGCCTGCTGGTGGCGTCCTCGGACGGCCATCTTTACATCTATAACGTCGATCCGCAGGATGGAGGTGAATGTATGCTGGTCCAAAAACACAGGTGTGCAATGACATGTTCTTCCACTAGAGGGCAGACGTTTGCGCATAAGATTCAGAGTACATTTAAAAACAAACACCGATTCAGAAAATGTTGTACCTATTACCGCTTTAACTTGGTGTCTGCGCGGGACCCGGCAGGTTGTTCGATGGCAGCGAGGAGCAGGTGGAACAGAAGGGAGACGAGACGCCAGTAGAGGTCTCCAGTCAACCGGCCGGCCAATCCTACGCAGCCACCGTCGCTCTTCCCTCCAGCCCGCCATGCTCGACCACACTCTTGGGTGAGTTAGATGTGAATTAAAACTTTTCAGGATTTTTTTTTGGGTGGGGGGGGCTGATCTCTACCAACAAACTCATCTCGGCCTCCTTTCTTCAATTCCCAGGGTACTCGGAGGACGGGGGAACGCAGAAGGGGGACGTCATCCCAGAGCATGAGTTCGCCGAGGGCCCCGTGTGTCTGGATGACGAAAACGAATTTCCTCCAGTCAGTAACTAGATAAACTCTTAAAGCCCCCCCCCCCCCCACACCCCTCACTACTGATCCCTAACTGTTGGATGTAGAGAGAAAGGGAGGTGGGTGGGGTGCACTATGAAAACCAGCCGCTTCCTCCTTCCACACATACCCCTGCAGGTCAAGGGGACTAACCCTATCAGAAAGTCCCATACGGGGGTTTTGGGATTTTGTCGAGACCTACAAACACATTCTTGGAGCGGACATTTTACTCAATAGAAACATCTCACATTCTGTTTCTGACAAAGTCTACCTTATCACGCCACAAAATACGGTAGTGTTCGAATTTGGGAGTGACGTTGCCTGCGGCGTCACAGAAGCAAATCGCAGGCTACGTGATTTTTGATAGATCGTCGCGTGACGTCGACTTAAGCACCGACCTTTTGACGAGGTCGACATTCCCTAAAAGTGGTCCTTGCATGTTGCTCGGCTTATGTTCGAGATGACACTGAAAAGAGAGAAATTAGGAGTAAGAGTAGAATTACACAAATGAAGCCATCGGTATGGGTGGAAAGTCGATAGTTTTACAAGAAAAATAGCTGTCATTTCAAGATAATATAATATATATAATATAATTTCAATAAAATTGTAATTTTATGACAGAAAATTTTGGACTCGCCGAGAATAAAGAAACATTTAAATAGAATAATGTTGTATTATGTTAAAAAGTAATACATTAATGAGAAAAAAAATCATAATTTTAAAGAGAATAAGTTTGTGATTCTGCAAGAATCAAATTGCCACTTAAGAGAATAGGTTGGACTTTTATGAGAATAAAATAATAACTTTCAAATTATGTATTGAAGGTTGGAATAAATGAATACTGTCAGACATTCCCAGGGGGGGAAAGAAAAGTCATTTTTAATTTTAGGAAAATACATGATTTATAGAGAATGAAGTTCATTACTTGATAACATTTTTTTAAATGGATATTTATCAGATGAACGTAAAATAGGATTTGATTTATGATAAATCATCTATAAGGAATGAAAAGAAATGTTTAGGAGAGAAAAGTCGGCCTTTTACGAGAATCAAGGTTTTGCGTTTTTTTTTTCCTTTGGGCGTGGTCCTATTAACATTTTACACCTAGGTTTTGGCACAGCCACAAAATAACAACTCAATCGTTTGACGAGAGTATTTTTTTTTGAATGATTTTATTATTGATTTATGATTAGATTTTTTTATGATCCACCGTTCTCAGCGGTGTAACCATAATGTCATCCAGGGAGCATGCATGCTGTAAAGTGCAGATGACGCGGCCCAGCTACACCCCCATAGCACAAAGCTGGCAGGGGGGGGGGGGGGTGTAAAAAAATAGCTTTTGTGTATCCTGCTGAAAACAAACCAAAGGAAGCATGTGGAAACCTCCTTCGTGGCAGTTGTTACGTCTAGTCTTAATTATGATTTTTATTTTACATTTCTACGCAAAAGGCTCCTTGCAAAGTGTGCATTGTTGCAGTTGAGTCTGCTTGATAGGGTACTTTCTGTTTTTGCACAAGATCGACCATAACGGTATTTCCATTTGTATTTTTCATCAACAAAGCCTCACAGTTTGAGTCGCCATCACCTCCAGACAAAGAGTATTTCAAATAAGAGCATTCAAATCATGCACTTTTTTTTTTCTTACGGATAACGCTACGATTAACGATGCAGCTGTGATACTAATTCTGGTAGCGAGTGGAACATGAGAAGATATGTGAAGGAGCCAGTGGTTAAATGTGAAACTCTTTAACGGCGTACGATCAAGTGACAAGACAGGTCCTTGAATTTCAATATGGTTATTTTTGATGATAGGAAACGGTTTTACACGTTAACGCAAACTGACCATGCAGACCTATATTTTCTTTTTTTTTTACTTTGTGTAAAATGTGTGTATAAATCGCATCCACTACTCACCAAAAAAGTTTGAGGTACTGGTGCTTCCTGGTAGCCTGCTGATTGACAAGTGATCACGTGCTGGTCGATTCACGGACAAGAAACATTTTGCATTCCAGTTCCTTCTTACAGACGAGCAAGTTGTGCAAAAACACACACACACACACTGAAACCTTCTACAGCTGGACATTCAAAAGTGTCGAAAATGTCCAAATAAGGTCACCTTTAGAGGAAATAGTCCATTTTACGTTCATCCAAAAACTTGACAGAGTAACTTTAGCTGAGCGGTGTTATTTTGAATTTTGCCAAAAGGTGGTGCTGTTGAGACTCCTTACACTACATTGCATACTGACAATGAAGAAACAATAAAGCTGATGAAGAATCAATTCGCTCTGAGTATTATTTGGCTATCGCGTGCTTTTTTTGGGGGGGGGTGGGGGAAGTTTAAGGAGAATGGGGACTTTGCAAAAAAAATTAATTAAATCACATGTCGTCACGTGTTCAGTCATGACCTGGCAGTAATGCATGCTGAATGCACCGCCAAAACAAATATTTTTCTCTTTGCTTTATTGATCCGCCAGGCAACTGGTCTCCCTCTGACCTTGTGCTCGCCGCCCGCTCCTCTTCGCTTTTTCTGTTTACTTGTTTGTTTGCATCACGCCTCCTTATTGCATCTGGACATTGTACCCGCCAAAGACCACGGCGCTCCCCACCGACTCCCGAGTGCCCATTCAAACTGCAAAATTTGCATCTGCATTCTTGTCCACGAAGGCTTCCTGCTGTCGTCCCAGTCAGAGGCAACGACAAACGGGCCGCGTGGGTTCGCAGCAAGGCGTGGCCGAGTCGTCCGTGGTGTAGTCGGCCTCGGACACGGATGGGTCGGTGGCGATGTCCCATAACAACCCCTCCCTCCAGAGGGTGACCCTTTCGGCTGTCTCTTGATATTCAGGTGTTCCGACCTTTAAGGGTGTTTCTTCGGCCTCATCACGCTCCAAGTCAAAAATCAACGGTGGGTCGTGGAGCTCCTGTGTCCCTACGTCGCCGCCGCATGCTTCAGATGAACCTAAAACATGCACACCGGGGGGAGGTGGGTGGGGGGGGGGGGGGGGCGGAGGTTATTAACACAGTATAAAACCAATTTAATTGGTAAGCACTTTTAGAACAACGGCAGCTGTAACAAAGCGCTGCATGTGAAACACGGCGTTTGAAATAACAATACGATTAAAAATATATACTGTATATAAGAGATAAAATTTAAATTTGTAGAATGAGGGAGAAATTGAAATCTCTAGATGTCACTCACGTTTGCCACAAGCCAAATTTGAATGTCAACAAACTCCAGTTTTCTAACACAACGCCCTCTTGTACAACATGAAGAGGTGAAGTAATTTTTTTTTTTGCAGATTTGGAACGAGAAACATGGAGTTTGAATTTTTTGGAGTGTTTATTTTGGTGAAGGAAAAAAACAAAAAAATACAAAATGGGCTCGTACACTTTAATGATCATTTCTCCAGCACATAATGACGCAGATCCCATTCAAGAACCACAAACGCGATTGCGTGACAGAAGAACCACAAAAACGGCCTGATGCCCGTGCTGACAAAAACAGGAGACGTGCGTGCCACCTACCTGTCATGTAGAAAGCTTTGTACTTCCCAGCTCGCACTGTCTGCAAGTCACCAAACCGCCCTGCGGCGCCACTATTAGGATGGAAGAGGACCTAAAAAAAAAAAAACAAAACAAAACAAAAAAACTCAAACTGGCACTTGCTTTCTTCTCATCTCTTAACCTGTTAAACTTGTTCCTCCTCTGCCCCGAGCACATTTGTAATTTAATTGGGAGGAGGCGTCGTGTTAGCTTGATGCATATTTTTATCATCAAATGTTAATCTCTTGAGATCTGAATAAGTCACGACTGCATTGTGGACTTTGTAGGACAGTGGCTACCTTGTGGCCGGTCTTTTCACCGCCGAGGAGGACGCTTGTAACATCCATGCCATCGTAGCGCCGGTCAGAAGGTGGCGTCACCCCCGCCAGGGAGAGCAGCGTCGGGAAAATGTCCATCCCGCTGTGAAAAGATTTCTCGGTTTCTCATTCGGGACGTCATTCATTTTCCGAGGAACGCAGGGGAAAGTACGCGCGCCATTTGTCGGTCGAAGAAATAGTTTGTGTGCCGCAGTCAACAATGGGAGCATGGTTTCAAGCCTCTGAGGAATTTACAATTAAAAGAACATGCCTGAGCAAGGCGGCACTAGTCGTGTTTGCAGGGATCACACCGGGCCAGCAGGCTACCGACGGCACTCGGTGGCCTCCTTCCCATGTTGTCTTCTTAGCTGAACTCCCACCTTACCAAAAAAAAAAAAAAAAACACATTCCCAAACTCCTCATTCCATCAAGTGTTTCATATTTGTCTGTCTTTTCAGACTCCAGGAAGGCTTTTCATTGCGTAAATAGCTCCTGGCTCAAAAATTGCACAAATTTGGCGTTCCACCTCTTTTGGTCTGCCATTTTCCCTTGAATGGTCCCGTACTTCCCGCATACTGGCACTTCTTCTGCCAAGGACCGTTGTCACCTACATTTGAGAGATGCTTATCAGATCGTGGGTGCGCCCGGATGCGGACAAACCGGTCACAGTTGAGGAGTGCGAGATTTACCGGTGAACCAGATGAGCGTATCATTTTTGTTTGAGGCACTCCGGATGGACCCCACCAGGCGATCCATTTCTTGCAGACTAGCGGCGTACGCTCGGCTGTGAGGTGGCGAAGGGGTGGCGAGTGGCGGGGCCAAGGGTACGTGCATGTGAGCTAGCGCTAGGTAGAGAAAAAAGGGCTGTCCTCGCTCTCTGCAAGTACACGAGGGACAGAAAAGACGATTAATGTTGCAGTTTAGATTGACAAAAAAAAAAAATCTAACATGTAATGTAAATGCAATCGCTAGCATTGTTCAGTAAGACGTCTCAACTCGTCTCTCAGCTCATCAGTACGGCACTAAAAAAAAAATTGCTCTGTGCGGAGGATAAAGAATATGATCGGGCAGTCTCTTGTATTGTCTGTCTACATGTGCTGCTTCATGATGTTGTTTTATGTTTAGTTTGACAGTGAACTTCAACGGCCGCTCGTCACGCTCCATCGGTATCACATCATCGTACTCCCGGAGTCAAGATGACTCGCAGGCGCTTTACCTCGCCTCGCGCATGGTTCTCAGCGCAGCAGAGCGGTACTGTCGCGTAAGATTCCACAGGTTGAGCGGCTGCTCCACAACGCGGCTGTTTTCCATCAGAGGAAGGCCCACTTTGGAATAGCAGTCCGTCTGTTGGCGCTCACTCCCCCGCAATCTACAAGAAAGAATAACGCCATGTATACGTAGAAGGTGCGCAGACCACGCGGGGCGAATCGGCTTTCTCATTTCACGAGTTTGAAATCAAATACTTGCAAAAGCACAACTCTGGATTATTTGCAAAATCAAGCCCCGCCCACCTCATGGTTTGCCCTCCAGAAGAGTCACAACCGAGGCACTGGGGAATATCATATCCAGGGTGGTCGGTGCATCCCATATCATTGCTGAAGGGAATTCCCAAGTAGTAGTCGAAACCTGTTCAAGAGACAAGAAACGGCTCAATTCCGTCTTGTGCTCACCAAATCGATCAATTGGCGTTGCCAAACCACACAATTAAACTGTACAACTGTACTTGTAATATTGATTCGTTTTTTTTTCCCTTAAATGTTTTTATTCAGAATTATTTGGATTATAATTAATTCATTATTACATAAACAAAATTATTTTTAGATTTTTTTTATATTTGTATATTTTTAAAAATTTATTTTTTATTATTTAAAATATTTTATTTTTTTATTGATGAATTATTTTAGAGTAGCATTTGTGATGCATCAATTAAAAAACAACAAAAAAAAACCCCAAACAAATATCAACACAAACTTAATAATAATTCCGCAAAGGCTGAAATAATATAAGATACAGATAACCGATTTGAAGGTGTCACTGAAACCTATCATGCTGTTGATGCCGGTTCTGGCAAGGCCATCCCTACATGGCTGATGGTGCAAATTCCACATTTGTACGGTTACTACCTGGTCAGGTCAAAGTCCCCCCCCCTCACCCCCCTTACCTCTTTTCGTTGGGCCATATGGTCCATTATGGCCGAGATGCCATTTCCCGATCATGGCGGTATAGTAACCCGCCTTCTGCAGGAGCTGCGGCAAGGTGACTTCGGACAGAGGCAGACCGGCCACGGAGCTCACGGCAAAATTGTGAGTGACCCCGTTCCGGAGTCCGTAGCGGCCGGTCAGGATGGAAGCGCGGGATGGCGAGCAGGTTGAGGCCGGAGAGTGGAAGTCTGAGAATCTGCAACGAAGGATGATGAAAGTGGGAGATTTTTTACAGACCGCCGCCACTCAATGCGCTTTTTAAACATCGGGCTCGACCTTAATCCTTGCTCCGCCATCAGGTTAAGATTGGGCGTATTTTTGGCCTTCTGCTCGGGGTGGTTCACGTCCAAGTCGCCCCATCCTATATCGTCAGCCAGGATGAGGATGAAGTTGGGCATCTTGTTGTGAGCCCCGGCGGCCCGCTTTGACGCCAGGTGGACAAACAGGCCGCACAGCAGCATCCGACACACAGGCCGCGGGGCCAATCCCTCCAGCATTTTGTCACGGAGCCTGAAAAAGAGAGAAAAAAAGTTGGGTTTGAATTAAAAGCGTTTTATTTGCTTTGCTACACACACACAATTGCTAGGTTGCTTTTTTTAAACCACTCGTTGGGTAGCTGATGATTTTTAGTAGATTGTTTTTTTTTTAACCCGGCTAAAAATGATCATTTTATTCTGAAAGGGCTGAAGCAATGGCCACGTTTTCACTCGTTTTATCAAAATAAGATAAAGATGCAGAACATTAGGGAAGAACCAAAAAAAAAAAAGTTACACAAAAGACCCCCCCCCCCTTTAGTGTAAGCGGATCTGATTGGCTGAGCAGATAAATCGGTGATCGGTTGTCATGTCATTTTGGCAAAATGGCAAAACTCCAGGGACGTTTTGTTCTGTGCTTACCACTACAGTCACCCCCCGCCCCCCTCCGTCTACATTTGTAAATAATTATCAGGCTTTTTTTAAACTGATGTTGAGGATGCCATGGCCGGGTGCGCCTTAATTGCGGCGACCCCTGTCCGCGCCTTACCATGAAACAACCCGGTTCGACTTCGTGGAAACGACTTGGATGCGAGCACGCAAACGCTTGTCACCGAATGACGGATTCCGAGCGCACCAATGACATCCGCGGCCCGAACAGCGCCTCCACACCCTCGAAGGGCGTACAGTGTGCAAGTTGGGATGTCGTTTGAAGAAAAAAAAAAAACTGGCTGGAACCAGATTTGTCCTTAACCCTTGGCTTTCAAATTCCCATGAGGGGCAGTGGGAGGAAGCGCGTTTGGCGACAGAGTCAAGCGGCTCGGGTAGTTTCGACACCGGGACTCCTCTTTCTATGCTGGCGGTAGGGAGCGTACAGGTGAGACGCAACTTTACCGCGGCTTCAAATTTTTGCACGGCGAGCGAGAAAAATGAGACGCTGTTGAGATTGTTGGGGGGTGGGAGGGGGGGTTCACCGCACCCCACCCTTTCTCAAAATGTTGCGAATAATAGAGCCACGGGGAGTACTGTGATTGCAGTCGCACTGTGGGTCATCGAGAACCTGGGAAACACGCGCTTAGGGTGGGGGGTGGGGGTGGGGGCGAGTATTGCGTCAGCCGCGCGGACGCACACACTTGGCCGCCTTCACACTTTGCAGCTCCGCCAGAGCTCCACCGTTCAATTCAACGCGCGCTACTAATAGAAACATTCCCAACAACGCAAAAGCCCCCCCCCCTCAGCCTCCGAGTCGTGTTGTGACACATTTAAGGAGATTCAGTCGCTTATCAGGATTTCGATGTACCCGAATAAAACGCTGTCTTGACATAAGTGTCATTTGTAACATTTCTGTTTTAAATGATCCTTTCTATATTAGCCGGCCAATTTACGCCAGCGAACAAAATGTCATTTTGTATTTGTAATTTGTCACAAGAAGTGAATGCGTTTTTTTACAAAATTAATAGTGCCGATTGTTTAACTTTTTTTTTTTTTTAAGAAATGGTGCTGTGTGGACTCAAGAGACCACATTTCTTGGGGCCTAACGTATACTCGGAGCCCCCGGATGGAGGCTGGGGATGGGTGGTGGCCGCGGCCTTTTTCTTGGTGGAGGTCTTCACCTACGGCACCATCAAGAGCTTCGGTATCTTCCTCCAAGAGCTGATGAAGGAATTTGGGGAGAGCAACAGCCGGGTGTCCTGGATCGTTTCCATCTGTGTCTTTGTCATGACCTTTAACGGTGAGCGTACAACTGCAGTGCGGGATGATTTTTCAAGTCGTGGATTTATTTTATGCGCATTTCTATTTTTTTTTTTTTATTTAAAAAAAGCCACACAAAAAATAGAAAACAAAAACAAACATGCTTTTAAATCATTCTGGCTGGAGAGATTTCTGATCAATTATAATAATTTCAACCTCATTCATTGTGTCACGCGGGAAGTCAATATTTTTTCCAGAATTTTCCAGACGTGAATTGATACCTCGCCCGACCTAAAGTGAACTTATCCGACTACGCAGGCCCTCTTTCCTCCATGCTGACCAACCGCTTTGGCTTCCAGCTTGTCGTCATGATGGGAGGCGCCCTGATCTCGGCGGGAACCGTCGCCACGAGCTTTACCACCTCCGTCAATCAAATGTACATCACCTACGGCACGGTGGCAGGTTTGAAATGACTTTTTTTGGCGTTTTCCGTTTTTGCGTTTTCCGTTTTGAGCACGCCTCTCTCGTCCCGCCGCTCGCAGGTCTCGGCTACTGCTTGACGTTTTTACCCACGGTGACGATCCTGTCGCATTATTTTAGCCGACGCCGCTCCCTGGTCACCGCCATGGCGTCCACCGGAGAGGCCCTGTCCATGTTTGCTCTCGCTCCGGGTACGTTTCCAACCAACGGGCGAGGGACTCTCTCATACTTTGGGTCACTTTTACCGCCCGCTGTTTCTCTTCAGCCTTCTCCTCTTTGAGGGATCGTATCGGCTGGCGTCACACCATGGCGGTGATCGGAGCTTTGCAAGGCACCATCGTTATTTGCGGCGCTGTGCTTCGGCCAATCGTCATCCGGCCCAAAACGAGGCGGGAGACGGAGACGGACAGAT
Organism: Hippocampus zosterae; assembly: GCF_025434085.1. Classification (NCBI taxonomy): domain Eukaryota; kingdom Metazoa; phylum Chordata; class Actinopteri; order Syngnathiformes; family Syngnathidae; genus Hippocampus; species Hippocampus zosterae. Next base: position 4,224,662 of record NC_067457.1, read on the forward strand.
CCTCTGCGAAGGACGGGGACGCCCAAAGCACACACGACGGGAACGTGGAGACAAACGGACGGGATTTTGCGAGCAACTCTGATGACGAGGTCAACTGCAAGACAGATGAGAGGACATTACTAACAAATGAAGTGAAAGTGCTGCCCCCTGGTGTCAAAGATGAGGATAACGCTGGAGGACAGAAGAAGGATGCGGAGAAACAAGCGGATGAGAAATCCGTCAAGAGGTTTAAACTTCTGGATTTTTCCATCCTCAAAGACTGCGGCTTCATCTTGTACTCGCTCTTCGGATTGTTTGCCACGTTGGGCTTCTTCGCCCCTCAGCTGTACATCATCGAGCTGAGCGTCAGTCGCGGCGTGGAGCGCGATCGCGCCACCTACATGCTGTCCACCATGGCGGTAGCTGAAATTGTCGGTCGCTTTTTTATCGGATGGCTTCTGACGCGGAATCGGATCCAGAAGAGGAAGCTGCTCGTCCTCCTGGCTTGCGTCATTTCCATGACCGCCGACCTGGTGGGATTTACTCTGGTCACCGAGTTTTACGGCCTGGCGGTCTGCTGCGGCGTGTACGGGTTCTTCATGGGGACCCTTGCGTGCACGCATATTCCCATGCTGGCGGAGGATGACGTGGTGGGCTTGGAGAGGATGTCCTCCGCCGCCGGAGTCTATGTGTTCATACAAAGCTTCGCGGGCCTGGCTGGACCACCGCTCGGAGGTAAACGTCATTGCGAGTCTCTTTTTTTTTTTTTCTCTTCCTCTTTCCGAATAATGCGGCTCTGAACACTTTGACTTCTTCTCTAGGTGTGTTAGTGGACGTGACTCAGAACTACGGGTCGGCCTTCTACTCGTGCGCAGTGGGCATGGCGGTGAGTGCCGTCTTCCTGGGCTTAGTGAGACCCGCCAAGAGAGGACTACTTTGCAGGAAGAGGACAGGGAGGCCAAACGAAGACAGGCCTGATGTGGTGAGAGGGGACTTTACGGAAGACGCTAACGGAGGCTCATGAGGAACTTGAACCGGATTGCGACAGATGTCATGTGGCATGACACGCAGGTTTTACATGTTGCTTGAGTCTTACCAGTGAAGAATATGCTGGCAAAAGTCATTAAAAAAAAGCAGACAAAATGGTTTAACCCTTTCAGGGGTTTCGGTTACTACAGTGGATAGCTTATCATGTTATTAGGTGACAGGGTTAAGATGCTGACTGGTCGCTTTGAGGGGATCAGAAATGTACGATATAATTTCGACTTGCACAGCTAATGTACCAAAAAGTGTTTTATTTCGAGGGCAGGTTAACACTGTTCTGTTGTAATGGCTTTAATTTACACGCCCCCCCCCCCCCCAAAAAAAATTGGGAAATAGTCTTCAGGGAAGGAATCAGGGTCATTGTTGATAAACTGTGAAGCCAATGTAGCAGCAAATACTGTACATGGAATTGCACAACTTGTGTAACATCAACGCTTGCGTTTGTGTTATGGGAAACCCAACAAGCTCAGGAGAAATGTGTGATTGATTGAAACGTTTATTTTTGAACCAACGCGCACGTGTTGTGAGATGTCAAAGATGCACTATTTTTGTGATGAAAAAAAAAACATGTTCACGAGCAATAAAGGAAGATTGTTTTAACCTTTAAACTGTGGTTTTTATTTTACGAGACTTGACTGTGTAGTAATACAATAAATATAAAGTTTGACGTCAGTTAATTTGGACATGGGGAGAAGTATTTGCCTGGAGCACCCTCTAGTGGTGTCACAACCACATTACACGATCGTCATCACCCTCACCCGCATTCATGTTGCAATATCGCCGACATTTATAAAGATGATGATTGTTGTCCTTTTTAAGGTAGACTTTTTTTTATCCAGCTCTTGCGTTGGAAATCATTACAAGTAGTTTACTTTCTATACTAAACTGTACAGTACTCACAAATCACTTTTTTTACTTGTTTAGATGATCTGCAAAGCTAACTCCAGACAGACTGGGGGCTGAGATTGAAACACGCAATCTTCTCCACGGTAAGGCAGACGTGCAAACCACGAGACGAACCTTTCTGCCCCGCATTAGTTATTTTCTTTGAGCGATTTATGAATTACAAAGTAAAATCTTACCCCTATAAAGAGATGCTTGTCCAAATCGAAAGAGTCTTCTGGGTACAGCTCAATCGTTGTGATTCCAACAACACAAAAAGCAAGTTTTGGTTTCCGCTTCCACAAAAACTGCAGCAAGTCACCTACCATAAGAAATGGCAATCGTGTGAAGAAAGCACAGATCAAACGAAATTAACAAGCAATTTAAACTGGCATGGTTCATTTATGTGTGATGCCTACTTTGCTTTAAGTGGATATTTCCAATTACTGCAGCTGAAAATTTGATGAGTCGTGGTTAATTTTGAAAGAACACCCCGTTATGTGTGTGTGTATGTAAGAAGTAATTTAATTAAAATAAAAACATTTGTTTTCATTGTTTTGTGGGCCCAGTACAGTATACGTCTTGCGGGGTCACAAATTAGTATATTGTAGAAAAATACATTTGGAGAACAAATATGAGCATTTTATGTGCACGTATATTACAGATGACAATACTGTGCAGACGAACAGTAATCGTATTCTTCCACGTGTATACGCAGTGAAAGACTAATAACAGGATGAACTGTAAACCACCTGCCTGGATGAGCAATGCAATCCAGGGTGAGGCATGCAAACAACAGAAATAACACGCAAATTACGAAAAAAGAGAGTTACGTCTTGACCCAAAAGCTACTTCTTATGTTACGTAGCTACTTCCGCCTTTGTTGGCGACGTCACTACATCGGGGGCGGGGCTTTGACGTCAGGGAAACGTTGGAGACGACTGTAGTTGACACGAGCGGGCGAGCTCATGTCATCGCAAAGCTAAAATGTCGCTTATGTGACTCGACAATTTAAACGTTATCGTGTTTTTTTTACACATTCATTCAAAGATTTAACCATATTAGTTCTTCCCGAAGAACAGCCAGCTCCCGTTTTCTTTTTTTTTCTCCCCAGCAGGGCGAGTGGAATACGACAGCGGAAGAACTTGGTCACAGTGCAGCGTTTGGGGGCTTAGTTAGCTCCAACATTTAGCTGTGTCAACGTTCGCAGGCTTTGCTTGTCATGCTGATATTTGAAAAAAGATTTTCACGAGGGTTCAACTGTTAGCTGTTCGCCACTTAGCGACCGAGCAGAACGCTACGATTGGAAGTGTGATCTTGCATCTTGCTGAGCCGGCTGGAGCCCCATCACAGACACACACACACACACGCACATATATACAAACGTCAAATAAGGAATGAGGAGTATGTCTTGCCGTATAGCTGTGGAGCTGTAACCCGAGCCAGAAGCTTTATACGTTCCAATTCAGCTCACAGGGAGTGTCCACATTTCTCTTTACCACATCTGCCAAGACTGCAGCAATGCTGACAGATAACAGGTACAGTAAATGCATTATGTGGTTTATTTTTGACATTTCATGCCAGTGTCATGTCATCAACTCCATAAAGAACTTCGTGAATCGTCAGTGTCCCTGTCATATTCGATCATGTAACTGCCGTGGTTGTGTGTAGCCGTAGCTATTTTTGGTTCATCTCGGTGCTCCTTTAGATGCACGCCCCCTCCAATCCCCCCCCCCCTCCTTTCCGCTGCTCACTGCATCATTCCTTCCAACACACACCACATTTGAACATTTTCCTTTTTCCATGTTTCCCCGTGTCCAGGAAGCGGCATCGGAGCAGCGACAGTGAAGAGAATCAACAGCTGAGTTCTCAGGCCAAGAGGTCAGGAAGGGGTCCGTGCCTGCTTGTATCCGATTTGGACTCTGAGGTACATGTGCAGTGTTGTACAATGTTTTAATTCAGCAGTCTAGTAGAAGCTCGTTTCTGTGTCTTGTACTCCAGTCTTCAAGCAGCGATAGCAGCAGTGGCATCTGCAGTACGGAAAGACCGATGGTGGTCACGAGCAGGCCGTGCATCCACAGTCAGAGCATCCGCATCCCCCAGTACTCCCCGAATGGCAAGCCCAAGGACTCGGCGGTCTCGGTGCAGCACGGTTTCCATGGCGACGGTAGCACTTTCTCCTACGACTCCATCAACAAGGTCCTGAGGGAGGCGCACTTCAGCAGTCTACAGACGAGAGGGCGCCCAGGTTCGACATGACCGGCGACGTCCCCAATACCTTTTCAAGTCTCGCAGCCGAGTCGAGCGGAACCCCCCCCCGGGTCCAAACGGGGTGAATGAAGAGTGGGGACGTTTACACATTATGGGCTGTAAGGCTCATCCCCCACCCCTGCCATATACCATTTGTGAAGACCATAAGCACATTTGCCTTTTCATGGCCCAGCCACTGTGGTTTATTGTGCAGTATTGTTCGGCGTGTGCGTGCGTACGTACGTACGTACATACGTGACCTGTGCACTTTATAAAGAGGCATCATTCTCTTGACATGCGTGCATTGATGTGTGGACATGTTCATTGGTGCTAATCACAAAGAGAGGTGGGATCCAAAGTGCTTGCAAAAGTAAATAAAGTTGTTGCACTTTACTTCCAACATGCGTGTCCATTTTTATCTGCCTCGTCAACCATCACACCACATTTGTACACGTGTACAAAATTTATCTGAAACACATAACTGGCAACACAAGATGGCTGCCCTCTGACTTCAGAGGCTGCTGGTAGTCCAGGTTATAATATATAATATGTCCGTGTACGATTACAACTACTTACTGCTGTAAGTGACCCCGCAGTATACTGCAATATTTTGAAAATATTTTAAAGCAACAGTTTTGAAAAGTGTCATGCTAGCGGTCAAGAGTTGAGAAACGAGAAGGCAGACGACTGCTGGCTGCTGTCAGACACAACCAAAGCTTGGCTGTCAGGTTGGTTCTCTTCTAGAAAGTCCTGTAGTGAGTCCGGGTCCATGTGGGGCGTTGTAGTCCCGCACAAAGGCCTCGCCCTGTTCACCAGCTTCATACCGCTGAACAGGGACAGTCTGCTAACACAAGGCTGAATACACTCATCTTGCGCGGTTGTCACATCAGTCCTGATAGGCGCCAGGAGCAGTTGTTGCTCAGTCAGGGGAGGCTTTTCACAGGTGTCCGTAGCGAACGGCGAGGACGGATGCTGATGCACGTGATCATGATGGAGAGAGGGTGCGGGTTCGAAAGAACCCAAGTATGGAGATGTAAGAAGTTGGCTGGATGCGTGGTTGATCTGATGACTGCTGCTGGCTGGATCTTGTTTGGCGGCTTGGTGAACTCCACCCATCAGGGCTTTGAACTGTCTCAGGATCTGGTCGAAACAGGAAAAGGGAACCGCGTTATCTCCCGCCGGCTTATTGGATTTAAATGTTTAAAGCTTTCTACTGGCTCTTGTACCTTTGTGGCTTTATTGGCCACAGGTCCTGGAGGGCCCTCACTGAGCTGACGGAGCAGGTGCTGCGTGGCTCCAAAAATGTGCTCGAGAGACAGAAGGTCGGTCGTCATGAGGCAGGCTACAGCGCACAATGCCCTCTGTAAGTCAAAATGAGAACAATATTAAAATTGGTTTGGAATTTCGATTTTTTTTTTCTGTGATCAATGTAAGCAAAGAGCAATATTTTGGCGCATCAATTATTTGCAAATTTTGTGCTTTTTGCTGCCTAAGGAGCGTTGACAGATGGCTGCTCAATGATCCTTACCATGTTAACAGTGTCGGAGGGATCTCGCAGCCTGCTCGAGAGCAACTCTACCACGACCTCACAGTTAAGGATGGCGCACCTGACAGAATTAAACAAACGCACTCATGTCAACAAATACGGAACTTGAACGCGACTCGATGACGCTGCTGCACCGACTCTTTGATAAAGTGCTGGCTCTCCTCGTTGGATAGAAACACTCTGGAGCCTTCCATCAGCTTGCTAATGAGCGCCATCTCCTGGCCGCAGTCTCCCAACTGCAACGCCTCCACTCTGACCAACAAGAGAAGCACAAGAACGAGATTTAACCTGTTGAGAAATTACAAACAGGAGTTGCCTGGTGAATTTCAAGTGGAAACAATTTGCTCACCGTTCCGAGAGGTCCCCACTGCTTTCTCTGCTGGCCCCCGACTGGCTCCCAGTGCAGGCCGACTTGCTTCCCGCCGAGATGTCCTGAGATGAATTGTGAGAGGAGATGTTGCCACTGTCAGTCTCTTCCCAGCCACCTCCAACCTGCCCTGGACACCGCTGGGTCGATCCTGTAGTGGGTAGTAAAATCTCATCTGTCATATGTACCAAAAAAAAAAAAAAAATCCATAACAATACAGTTCAATTAATTGATTGCCAACCCGAAAATAAGCAATTCTGGACCTTTAAGTCTGGGAGCAGGCAGACTGTAGGCACACGCTGGTACAGCCACTTCTACTGGTGCAGATGGCGCCACGACGGCCCGGTAGTGGTTGTCGTGGAGACGGATGCCCTGGTGCTCCGTCGGGGGAAGGACGGCGTTGGCTACTACCTCTGCAGCTTTCTGGATCTTATCCAGAAGTGAGTCATTGCCTGTGGAAAAACATGGGGGGGGGGGGGGTTTGAAGAAAAAGCTATGGGGAGAAGATGCCACTTGTACAAAGAGTGACTCACTTGTGCCCTGCTTGCTGGGGTTGTAGCCAAAGCCCTGCATTCCTGTCCTGTAGGAGGCTGCTGATCCCATACCTGGACAGAGAGACACCAAATCACCAGAAGTTGAATCGAATTAGTTTGTACAATAAAGTCATACATTATTCATATCGTTAAATCGTGACATTTTTATATTTTTAACTGGGATTTTCTAGTTTGAAAGGATACCGATTGTTACTCACCCATTGATGACGTTGTCACGTTCAATGGCAGCACACCACTTTTTACATAAAACGTATCAGTGAAAAGTAGCCGTGCAACTTCCTGTAAACAGGAAATGGCAGATTTTTTTCGTGTGCAAATGGCTTGGGAATATTGAAATATTTTTTTTGTTTTTACCTGTGCCTTGTTTCTCACTTTCTGATACAAAGCCATCCCTTGGATGGGATCAGGAGGGCCGCTGTATACTTAAAACAATAAAAACAGAAGCTAAATATTTGTAGAACGTCAGAGAAGAGTTAAGAAATCTCCAACCTGATGCTTGCTGAATAAAAGTGGAATTCCTCCTGAGTTCAGTCAGGAAATGTTTGGAGCCATGGCCGCACAGATGAACAAAGATCTTTAGCACCTGAATCGCAAAGACCGGGATTGAATCGTTAAAAAAAAAAAAAAAAAGCGTTTCCAAACCTTGTTTGCATGAATGGTAACAGAAGGCTAACATAGGCATACCTTCTATCTACTCAAAGAGCTTTTCATGGTTATTCCCGTCACACGATAGGCGAAGAATATGCATATATAAACTATACACTAAGAAACCGATTCACCTTGAGTTTGACATGACAGGATTCGACTTGAAGCCTCTCCAGCAGGTACTCCAACAGACACTGATCACTCGCCAAAGACTCATGGGAGATTTCTGCAAAGCAAGGCAAGTTAAGGGCTTGATAACATGTGCATCCCTGCTGAATTTGAAGTTCTTGCAACAAACGTGGAATGCAAAGGATACTTCCGATTTCTTGGAAAAGGTAGCCAGGACAGGGGCTCTCGTCATCTGTTGTCGCCTTCATTAGAGTCGGGACCTTCAGTCGTGCAGGGAGGTAGAGACTTTTTAAAAAAAATAGATCTACATACATTCATTTAGATCTTGAGTTAAGACCCCACGTGAGAATATTGTTATCGCCAAAGCACCCCCTTCTTTGGAACTCTGGCAACATGAAATGATGAGGAAAAATGACAACAATTCAGTCTCAGCTAGCAGGCTATGTTGCAAGCCAGCTATTCGGCATAGCCACATAGCTTCTGTGACACGAAAATAAAATGCCCAACAGTTCATAGAGAATTTAGCTAAAGTCTGTTTTAATAACTTGAGATCAAAACAACAGTCACTTACTTTCTGAAGGAAGGCTAACCGTTCCATGAATGAAGCCATGATTTAGCAATCCTAGCGGTGGGTTACTCATCTTTCAGAAGGGCCCGATGGAGCCGGGGCTTTATGTGACAGTCAAGTCAGCCAATCATTGGACAAGAAGTGAGAACTAGAAAAGACATTTAATTGGCTGTTTAGGAAACTAAAGCAACCAATTGCGGGACGCAAATTTGATATTGTCTTTTGGTAGACGAATCAGAAGCCACATCAGAATGCAGAAATAGTTCAGTCCATCTGTTATTTTTGTTGTTATTATTTTTTTTTCCTCCACTTTCTAAAAATATTGACGCCGAGTCAACGGCTACCCAAAAGAGGCGGATTTGGAAACGCCTACAAAGCTGAAGCAACCAATCACATAACGTAAAACTGCCGTTGTCACTTGATTGACAAAACAACGAGCGAATCACAATGCATAATATCGCGCCGCTGCTCTGTTTACGCAAAATATAATGGCGCTGCCCACGTATTTACGAAGTGCTCCTCTATGTTGAGTATTTTTTCCACATTTAAGAGAAACATTTGACTTATTGGGAAAAAAACGACGAGTCAGATAACTTTCCGGAACGCTCAGGTTCTTAATATTATCAAACTGAAATAAAGCAATTGCAGTATAAGTCATAACACAGCGCTATGTCTGGGTCAAATGTTTGGCATCGCAGCCGGGAGAAATTGAGACGTTTTCCAGAATTCTTTGCACAATGTACGGAAGAGGTAAGCATTGAAATTCCTGCTAATTCGCAGTTCATTCTGAGCCCGCTTTATGAATACGCATTTGAAAACCAGCTCACTGATCGGCGAGGTGACGTCACGGACGTAGTTTAAAAAATCCTCAGACAAGCCATAACACAACAAACCGTAAAATAAGTTTGGACTTGGTTATTTTTACCAATTTTCTAAATGCAGAATATATGACACTTCTCGTATGGTCCATCGTCCTGTTTGTTATTCAGGCAGCAGCTTATGGCAAATGTGTGGCAGCTACCACAGCGAGCAAGCAGGAATTGAAGAAGGACCATTGTGCTAAAGAATTTGCTGCCCTGAAAACGTGCTTTGCAAATGCTGTAAGTAACTTGATCTGAAATTGTTCTGCGGGTCCGTTTTATTGATAACTGTCTCTTGTTACAGGCCAAGAAAAATTGCAAATGACCAGGAAATCTCTACTGGATGCAATTGGAGAAATCAACTGAGAGATGAACAATGCTGCGAAATCACATCTGACAAGGATCGTACTGAATGTACGCGTCATAATACGCTCAAAAAGGACGGCTTATCATGTGGCATTCATGGAAAACTCACAAACATTTCTAAAACAATGTTAATAAACTGATTGAGTGGTGCGCATAGCTGCCTCACAGTTCTGGGTTCGAATCTCATTCTATGATACTACTGGTTCCATGTCTACACGAGAGAATGACTTGCAACGTTGCGATGGAGCGGAGCCTTTATTATCATCCGAGTGCACATTAAAGCATTGTCGATAGAAAAATAGTCAGAAAATAACCTTTGTACAAAAGCGAGATGTGCTGAGAAAATGGTTTGCACTCCATTTTTTGATACAATACTGATGCTTGTTCAATATATGACTGTAATTGTACATGAAAAATACCTGACATGACCATTGCTGCACATTCAGTCATGACTGAAGCGTCACTAAACAGTTGAAAAAAAAACAGTACTCCCCTACATAAGAGGCAGCTCCAGCATTACATTGAAAGGAGACATCAACAGACAGCAAGATTTACAGTATTTACACTTCAATTTCGGTGGGCGGGATGTAGAAAACAAGAATGGGCAGGCCCCCCTCCCAAAAAATAAAGTGACTCATGGTAGATATTACCCACCCTTGACAGAATCTATTTGCATAGCTGTATGTACATTTAAACAACTTAATCATTTGTATTGCGCCCCACGAGACAATAAGTTAGTCTGTACAAACTCTTTGTTTTTTATGAAGGAATTTGGACAATTTGAAACTTTGTTTTGTCTGTAGTCAAAAATGAAACTCGCGCCGCAAGGCACCGCCGTACGTCTGTGTAACAATTCCGAAGGCAACGACGTCGCGCTCTCCTTCGTGTCAATCCGGAGGCTGTCCAGGTCAACAACGCGTGTGTGTGTGAGTGATGCGTGTTATTTCATCTCCTCGTCCTCCGAGGTTTGCTTAATTTGCCGCGAGTGGACCATTGCCCCGGCTAGGAGCTTCTCCTCCAGGGCTACGTGCAGGTCGGGCCCGCCCAGCTCCAGCAGGGGCTCCAGCCCGCGCACGGCCTGGGGCAGGCCGGGCCCCTGCGGAGCCGGCGCGTCTTGGCCGCGTCCCAGGGCCCTGCGCCTGCGCTTTAGATCCAGCTCTCCCTCGTCGTTCTCGCGAGAGCCCCGAGGGCGAGCTGCGGCTTTGACCGGCCCGTCTCGGCCGTCCTCTCCCGGGTCCCCCCGAGCGGCAACTTTCTCTTTGAGGTCTCGTCCTCCTTTCTTCAAAGCTTCGCCGTCTTCTCTCGGAGCCCCCTGCGCGGCGTTGCCGGCGTTTTGGGCTTCTTTGGCTGGCTCGAACTGAGCTGAGCGCTCCTGCGCCTCCTTTTCTTTTTTCTCCAGCAAAGCTTTGTCTGCTTTTTCAATGTCCTGCTGGCGTCTGTCTTTGATGGCCTTCTCCTGCGCTAATTTCTCCTTCAGCGCCTTCTCTTTCTCCAGCTTCTCTCTCTTTTCCCTCTCCAGTCGTTCCTTTTCCACCCGAGCCTGCACTTCTTTCTCAATCTTCTCCCTCTCCAGCCGCTCCTGCTCTCTGGCCAGCTTTTCCTTCGCCTCCCTCTCCAGCTGTTCTTTTTCTAATCTTTCTCTTTCCTCCGCCGCCGCCTTTTCCTTCTTCTCCCCCTCGAGCTGCTCCATCTTGGCTCGCGCCGCGCTCTCCAGCTTCTGTTTTTCATCATCTAGCTTGTCCTCAACGTGCTCGTTGTTCGCTGCCGGCGAATGGATGGCGGGTAGGTTCCTCTTTAGAGGCACCCCTCTGGCCCCCAGCTCACTCTGCTGATGGGACTCACCTGGGTTGTTCTCTTTGTGAGGCGCCGCAAGAGCTACCAAGGCTACTTCCTGTGGCTTGTCTTCAGCAGCCTGAGCTGAATTGGGCGGCGCGGCGCGAGGCTCCACGCCGGCGACTTGCGGAGCCCCGGCGGCCGCCGGCTCTTCGGGCTGCTCCGCATCAGAGTCTCGGGGCTTCACCGCTCCTCCGTCCGCCTCCTCCTCGTGCTCCTGGAGCTCTGGACCAAGCAGCGCATTTCATGGATGAAACATTTATTTTAGAAATTGAAATAAACCTGACGTTGACTGTTCGCAATTCCCGCCGGGGCCCTTTTACCAGATCTCGTTTTATCTCGTCGACCTACCGCCCGGCTGCTTCTGGTGGATTTCCTTGTGCTGCTCCTCGATGACTGCCAGAAGCTTCTCCTGCTGGTCAAGAAGCCTCTTCTGTTGCTCCTGCTGCTCCTTGATGACCTGCAGCAGCACCGCGTGATCCAGCTGGCCTTCTACATTGGGGGCACAACGCAATCATCGGTCGACTCAGGGGGGGAAGACCGTACAAGCGCTTAAGTTAGCATGACCGAGGGTCTCAATGGGAGAGGGGGACTGGGGAAGCGCTATGCACATACTGGACACTTTCCAAATGATAGCAATTGATTTGCTTTTGTTTAAAAAAATAAAAATAAATGCTCATTTTACTGCAAGATTTCAATATTCATTTTAAAAACTGCTTGGCTCAGGCAGTGTCCAGCAAGTGTACAAAGACTTCAAATTGGACGGATGACTCGAACACAAATCAACTACTAGCAAGAACCAGTTAACGAGAACTACGTTAGACGGGTGGTGATGGTGCGTTTAGTAAATCACATGAGGTGCTATATTATTATGAATACATCGGTGAACAGACGCGGCTCGATGTGTGTTTCGAGAGATTTTAGTAACAGACCAAGAGAAGGCGGAGCGAGAAGGGGATGTCGTACCTGCAACCAGCTTTTTTATCACTGTGATCCGGCAGAGAAAGGAGCAAAGAGGCAAAGGTTGAAGAGGAGAGAGAGAGAGAAAAAGAGAGAGGGGGGGCAGAAGTCAACAACATAATGAGAAAGTGGCAAAACAAAAAATGGCAAGCCTTGCATCCCTGAAATGTCGGAAAGTCAGAAAAGAGCGGCTCTGCTTGCGTCCGCCCCGCGTTTATCTTTCAAGAGTGCAACAAGCAAGAAGGGGATCAGAGCGATGAGTAAAAAGATTTCGAGTGAGATTAAAAGTAGCAAGTGGCAAATACTGCAGACCGTTGCCGGCGTTCTTGGTGACACAAATGTTGACTTTCACAATACGCCGGAGATGCGCATTGCCGGATTCTTGACAGTAAACTCGCCATACGTGATTGCCGCTGTGTATTTATTCGTTGCAAATCAATGAAATGTCAAGTTCCTACTCACCGTCCATTTTCTCATCCCCGGCATCTTTGCTGTCTGCCGCTTGGGCTTCTTCAGCAGCAGGTGGCGCTAAAATCACATCAAATATCAAGGCTGCAACTTTGATCTATTTTACGTTTTTTTTTTTTTTTTTTTAAACCAAAGGATTTGGCAATGACGTCTCCTAGCCAGAAACAGATGCAGCGTTTGTTTTCCAGCCAAAGCAAGCGGCTCGAGCCGAGTTGGGAATGACTCGTCTAATGTAAATATCAATCACTCACGTTTCCCCGCAGCCTCGGCAGCGTTGTCCACTTTGTCGCCTCGCTCCGCCGCAGGCTCGTCGGCGTGTGCGTCCACTTGGTCTTTCACGGCGTCGAGCCTCTCCGCTTCTTTCGGGGCTACAACTTCTCGATTCTTCTCCGCCACCTTCTCGAGCACCTCATTGGAACGCCCTTCGCCCCCACCCAGGTCCGCTTCCTCTTTCTTGACAACGACTACCGCCGGCTTCAGCACGTTTTCCGCACTCTCCTCTATTTTCGCGGCGTCCTGACCTCCGCCCGGCTCCGCGTCTCGTTTGCGTTCATCCTCCGCTAATTTCTTTTCCTCCTCCAACTCGGCATTGTTCTTTTTGGTGTCTATCTGGACCTCGTCGTGCGGGATCGGCGGTTCGTGGCGGTGGGCTTCTCCCTCCGGTACGGCGACACCTGTGCGAGCGGACGAGGTCCAATTTAGAAGCTGGGTCATGTTCCGACCCGGGTTCAGTTTCCTTACCGGCGTCGGGGCGGTCCAATTGCACTTCTTCCTCCTTCTTGCTCTCCGGCAGTCCCACTGGTCCTTTAATCTGCAGGGCTTCCTCCGGCTGCCCTTTGTTTGGTTCCAGTTCATCCACCGCCGGGAGGTCGGGTTGGCCGATGTCTCCTGGTTTCACATCGGGAAGGTTCTCTGTGTCCAGAAAGATTAAAATGCAACATGAATTCTGATGTGTCGAATCACTGATTCAATTCGGCAATACGTCCACTAGGTGGCAGTCTATGCTGGCGAGAACAACAAGGGACAAAAAAATAAAAATAACAGACGCAGATTGCACCCATGCCAATAAGATGAAACGGAGGTGACAAACAGGAAACGGGCAAAGGACGCGAGATCAAACCGGTCAAACTATCGCGGGCAAGCAAAACGATCTGCAAAGGGAACGCATCAACTTTCTTTCTTTACCTCCAGTCGCTCTCGCTACCAAACTAATATTACCTCCTTCTGCTTTATAGAGACGCAGCTTCAGGGCCTTTTTGAGGCGCCCGGGGAGATATTGGAAGAAGGTGGTGAAAAGACGGAATCTGGTGGGTGGGGGGAGGGTGTCAAGAGGAAATGAGGAAAAGGGGTGTCGAGAAAATTGCCTCGGTCTGAAGGGCATCATTCTTGCTCCATCAATGTCACCCAGCTCAGAGATGCTCAGAGATACTATCAAAGTCTTATCTTCTCGCCTTGCCTGTCTCCCTATCAGTCATTCTGTTGGGCATGGGATGAAAAATAATATCGCTTTATCTCTTTTCTTTTTTTTTTTTTTCCCCTGGACCCTTACTATGGAATTACATATTCCGTACGTCGCTCGCGCAGGACACGGCGACCGGCGTCAAAGTAAACGCGAGCCTCATTAGCTTAACGCGTCGGAGCCGCCGGTCACGCGTTTTACCGGGCCGCTCGATGACGTCCGGCGGTTGCACGTTGCTCTTGTCGGGTGCCGGGGGAGGGGGAGCTTGGATTTTGGTCGCGGGGCCCTGGGCCGAGATGGACAAAGTGGTGAAGGTGCTGATGAGAAGGATGCCCAGACCCACGCAAAGCACCAGCTATCGGGAGAAAACAAGAGACATGCCCGTAAGTTGTTGAAAAAGATTTTTTTTCCTTCTTTTTTGGGCGACAAGAAGTCTGACGATGGTACCTGAGCGATGATGCTATTCTTCTGGATCTTTCTGTAGATAAGAGCCGGGCATATGAAGCAGATGAGGCTGCCCATGGTGGCTCCGGTCAGACCCAAAATGGTTTCCACTGGGGAGACACGGCAGCAATTCATGTTCACCATCCGCTACTGATTAAATACCGAATAGCTGACCTGGTTGGGTCCCGGTCCACTTTTGAGAGCAAAAAGCGCTTGTCAACACAAAGTCACCTGGTTTTGTCATCATAGACAACGGCAAAGAGGATTTTGTGTCTTGTCTGCTCTTTATCGGTGGGCGCCATTCATAATCAGCTGCCGCGCAGACCCTGGCTCTGCGCTCGCATCTCTGGCATCCCGTTCCTCCCCCCCCCCGGAAAACCATTGCTTATCCAGAGGACGGACACCATATTGTCTCCCTCTAGATTTAGTGTTTGCTCTCCCCAGGGTCCTTACCTCCCTTCTCCTCAGTCTATTAGTCTGATTAGATACACAAAGAGCCAAGCGCGGTTTTGTTTTTGTTTGCGCGGCCAACCTATCAAGGGTTGGAACACGCAGTGCCCATAAAAAGGACGAACGAATGCACCGTTTCCGAGCCGCGAGCGGGACCGACCGTCAAACCTGACGCAGAGTCGGTGACGACACGGGTGTGTGTATGTGGATCGGTTGTGTGCGCACCCTCCCGGCCGCCCCCCCACAACCCTCTGCCTACCCATCTGAAAGGAAATAAAAGTTAGAGCCCTGATTTAAGGACTGCGTTCCGCTGTGACAGTCACTGACTCGTAAAGTCACATTCACGCGGGTCGTTAAAGTGTCCCAGGGACTCTGCCCACACAAAGAAACACGTGCGCTTTTCGAGACCACCGGTCGGCGATACGCACGCACGCACGCACGGCGACTGTACCGTTGGGGATGAGAATGCCTCCCAGCATGGTGCCAAACACGATGCCGAGGGTGATCATCTTGAAGCGCAGAGGAGGCATGTAGCCACCGGCTGCAAACGTCCCATCTTTTTGCTGCAGAGAAAAAAAAAAGGGATGGAAAAACAAAAGAAAAATGGGGCTCATTACGACGCCATTGTATTTTTGTTTCTACGTGTTGGTTATGATTGGTGAAAACCGAGAATCTACACAGACCGAGAAAAGAATTTGCAAATGTGGTCCAGATTTGAGTCTGGAACAAGAAGTACAAGGACATGATTTATTTCGGATCGCCGCTTA
Source organism: Hippocampus zosterae (assembly GCF_025434085.1). Lineage (NCBI taxonomy): Eukaryota > Metazoa > Chordata > Actinopteri > Syngnathiformes > Syngnathidae > Hippocampus > Hippocampus zosterae. The sequence continues at coordinate 4,240,233 of NC_067457.1, forward strand.
AAATGATGTGGCGGGCCAGATCTGGCCCCCGAGCCTTCACTTTGACACCCGTTTGTGCTTGATGTCCCTCAATCCTGTCCGCCAAACTAAAGTCAGTTATGTTTGTGCACCAAAGCTGTGTGGATATGAAAGAAAAAAAAAAAAACAACTGCAATTGAGGTCGCAGATGAGTTCCTCTCCCGGTATGTTTGAGGAGGGCTGTGGCGACACGGGTCACGGCCAGAGAATGACTCAGCGGTTTCTCATCAAGCACAGCAAACACACATATTGATGGGTCGAGCGTGCCCGCGAGATCGTCGGAAAAGAACTCCCGAGATCACCTGCTGCTCGAAGAGCATGGTGTTGATGGCCTGGCGGCACGGTAAGATCATCATCGGGAAGCCGACAGCCACGGACATCATGAAGCCCACCCGGATCACTTCGGTCACCAGGTTGGAGGGGAAGTTCATCAACACGTTGCCCTCGATGTTCTCCGTGAAACTGACGTAGCCAAAGAAGCCCACCTGGGAGAAAAGAACGGTCGCTGGGCGTCGTCAGTCGGACGCGCCGTTTTGAGCTGCGCGTCCACTTACGGTGATGTAGAAGACGGTGACGACGTTGAGGGACGACGTGAAGATGGTGCTCATGCGCTTGACGGACGGCTCATCCAGGCTGTCGTAGGTCGGAAGCACTTGACTGCGAGAGACAAAGCGCACGGCCGGAGAAATTGAATCATTCAGCCAATTATGAGGAATAATAAATACAAATAATAATAATAAATAATCGGTGTGTCAGTGTCAAATTCTCCCATTGAAAATTCATATCAATACTCAGAAAATGTAGAAGAATAAAAAGGCAGTTTCAAAACGGCATTGGATGGAAATGACCTAAAGGCAGTTTGTGTGACAGAAGGAGGTGACGGCGCTCAAGGCTGTCGGAAGTGTCTGGTTCATACGCGTGTCTGATTTCCCACGTTTTTTTTTTTTCTGTTCTGTGCACTCTTGAGAAATTTGGAGGGACCGTGACTTTCGTCTTTTTCTCTTTCACTTTCATACGCTTGGGAGGTTTATGAGCGAGAACCGTCCTGCACTCCCGCTCCGCGCTTAATCCACAAACCATGAAATCTCAATGCCACGGTGAAAATAAAATGGCGCACTGTAAGCTAAGGTGTGTCAACGGTCTCCCAATAAGCGTCGACCGTTGCGATTTCATTTACAGTAGTTTTAAGCAGTCCAAAAAAAAAAAGCTGAGGGGCAATATGTATTGAGATTCATCGTAATTAATTGACTTAAAAAAATGTCCATACAGCAAGGTCGTAAGTCTCAAACTCTTTATCCATATACTGTATTTGCCCATGTGTGAGCTGATCGCCCGTGAGCATCCAAATCTTTATCTAAAAAAAAAAAAACTAAACAAGTCCGGCTCCCATTCCATCATAATGGCAATGTTAAGTAATGATGTAACGGGGAGTAAACACGGTTCATGAATGTCATAAAACTCCAATGTGCTGAGAGCTATTTAATCAGCTTGTGAATGCATCAATGTGTGTCTGTCGGAGGGCCGCGGTCCAGCGTGTTGATTAGTGGATTTGGCTTCGGCTGCCCGCCATCTAACGGCGTTCCTGCCTCGCTCGCTCGGCCCTGACAACGGGCCAAATGCATCATCCTGCCAAATATCACTCAGCGGCTATAGCGGGACCTGGCGCCTGGACACAAGAGCGTACAAACATATGAGGAGGCGTCCTTCCCCTTTAAGCGCGGGCGCACGTCGGTCGTTAATGAACCCGCCCGCTTAGACGGTCGCATTTGGCTAGTTTTGTCCTATTATAGTAACTAAAGCCCCCCTGTAAAGGGAAAATAAACGTATTGTGAATTTGACACACCGCAGAGAAGAGTGTTAACAACCCTGGCTAATTAAAAAAAATAAATTTGAATGGATATAAAACGAGGCTTCAGATTGCAGTCGGCAAAGCCACCAAATGTGCTGAAATCACCCCACTCTCATGCTAATTTGTCGAGCATTTTTATTATTCCTAAACATAACACGTATATCTCTTGAAAACATATCGGCCTTTTGCACTGTGATTTGCATGCACTCATGGCAGACAACAAGGCACTCCGAAATCGGACTTCCCTTTATTTTTCCCCTGCTGCCGCTTCCGCTTTTCACACCGCGATGTGCGCACACTCATTGCGTGCAATGAGGCGTTCTTAAACCGCCACCTCGAACAGCAGATGGGAACGAAGACACTCTAGTTTATATTATGTGGGGGGAGGGACTCATGATGAGTCCTTAGCGCAAGGCAGGAAAACAAATGGAAAAAAATTGTTGAGTACTTTGTCTCTGCACACTTTTGACAATTAACTTCAAACATGGAGAAGGTATTTTGGAGCAAATCTGTGAGCGCGCTTTACAGGGTCTCGCTTCAGTCCCGGGCTTCGTCACCCCCTGCTGTCACTTCCTCACTCATATACAAACACACACACACACACACACACAAATACCGACGCTTATGCAGCAACAATCGCTAAATCTATCTCCAACGTTGTTTTCAAATTGCATTTTTTTGGGAAATACCTCAAACCAAAGACTAAATTAGTAGACGACAAAGGAAGAGAAACAGCATGCACATGGATGTGAGGGAAGAAAAATGGAAACGTTTTTTCCTTTGTTAGAATTTAAACAAGGTGGTGCCACTACCAAAGTTAATGGAGTCAGAAAATCACTGCAAAACTCCTCTTGAATATATTTCCTAATTTTATAGCCGTCATGTGCCAAATACTGGCAATGTCACGGAGTTGTATGTGCTTCTATTACCGCGTGACTGTGAGATGCACATTAGCAGAATCAGCCGTCTCTTTGCGCAATTATAATTCTCTTGCACTGCATATTGTCAGATCCCCACCCCCTGTTGTGGCTTTTTGCAATCATGCAAGGATAAAGTGTGCCCATCCATCCGCCGTCGGGTTTACAGGGACCACTGTTTGTCAGTCACTGAGCTCGTGAGACGTTTACAGTCCGGTCCAGTGCAAGAGGTGTACTTACGACTGACAGGCGAAGGCCATCCCACAGATGGGGAGACAGCGAAACACCCCCTCCCAGCGCACCACATTGACCTGCCCTAGCCACCAGCCACTGAGCAGCTTGTGTTTGAATGAAGACAGCACCATCTAAGGGGAAGGAGGAGGGGGGAGGGGGGTTACAGCGCAAACCAAATCAAGACAGGTGGAGGAAGATGGAAAGAGGGGCGTGGCCAGGGGGCCGGGGGCTCCTCCCATGCATGGGGTAACTCATGAATGAGGAGAGAGAAACAGAAGAAATGAGGACATGGATACACATCATGCTGCACCTGCCAGAATCAAACAGATGGGCGCGAAGAGCATGGCGATGAAAAAAAAAAAAAAAGAAATAATACAGTCAATATAGATGATGCAACTAAATCCAGCTCCTTCAACCTGATGAAAAGGGGTCCAAAATATTTCACTTGACTATTAACACCCCTACTGCTGTCCAAACGCACACACGCACAAACACACACACACGTGATCTGAGGAGGAAAAAGCCGAATTAAAAAAAGGTGAGAAGTGAGGAGAAGCTGGCTAAATGTTTCGCAATTGTGGGAGATATTTTGATGAAGTCATGAAATTCAGGCTCCTTCACCCAATGCGTCTTTCACTGCCCTCCTGATGGTGTAAGAAGCCCCCCGGGTGGGGGTGGGTCCAATGGTTTACTTACGGGTGACAGCAGAAGGTGGTGGCGATAATGGGCAGGCACTGAATGACGCCCTTCAAGCGCCACAGGTGAACCCGCTCCAACCAGGAGCCTGAGACTATGCCGTAGCGCAGGGACGACAACACTATCTACAACGTGAGCAGCGGGGAGAACGGCAGGGAGAAAGTAGGGAAGAGGATGGGGGGGCCGGTGGGGTTCAGGAAGTCAAAATGAAGGGAAAACAGGACACAAAAGGTAAAAAGAAGGAAAGAGTGGGAAGGGTGAGAAGGAGATTTGTGATTGTTAGAGGCTTTGGGGTTATACGTGGACCAGGCTGGACCTGCATCTACTAAATAGCAGACACACATCGCAAAACGTATTTCGGGTTTGCCTTCGCGCCGCCGCGCTTCAAAAGGCGCGGCCTACAGAGTTACTGTAAGCTGCAGTGGGAAGTCTGTGGACGCGGGAGTGCATGTGAGGACCCAAACACACAGGTGAGTTCTTACAACAGGCAGAAAATGGGTGCTGGACTCCAGGCGGGGGGAGGAAAAAAAAAAAAAGAAGATCTTAGCATGGTACATTCTGTGCATCTTCTCTTGAGTAATAAAAAAAGCATTCGTTTTTACCCGGTGGTGGCTGCAGACAGGATGGTGTTTACTAATAATAAGTGGAATATGTAACAAAGTCACATTTAGGGCTACAAATTAGGGCTGAAACATCCATCCATCCATTTTCTAATCCACTTATCTTCCACAAAAGGCATTTACAAAATGCATTTGATATTTGAATTTGAAGTCGGCGGCACAGAGAGAGAGAGAGGAGCGACCGGCTCACCGTGAACATGAAGAAAGTGTAGAACATGAGCGCCATCGCCGAGAAGGACTGAATAGAGGACATCATGTTCCGCTGCAGACTCAGAGGCAGCACGATGAAGAGCGACACGGCGATCAGCAGCAGCACGCGGAAACTGCCCGTCACCTTGAGAAAATAAGACGGGAGGCGGTTCAGAAACCCAAACACCAATTGGCTTTCCGGTGACTTCAATTCTGCCGTTGAGATGTTGACTCAAAATCCCAAACCTGTAAACCCAACAGCTGGGCAAAGAAATTGGAGCCCAGATCGGCAATGACCACGTAGAAGGCAATGCAGGTCCCCAACATTAAGCCGATCATACTGTGAGGACACAATGTGAAGCGGCATGTCAAATCTACTGTGTTTATTATATTTTTTAACTTGTAAACACTGGTTATGTTAAAGGTAAAAAAAATACAATAAATTCCTCAAAACCAAGCTATGCTACAAAATGTAAATGTGTTGAGGTGTATGGATAACAGCATATATTAACGGTATATTTACCTGGTTTCCACCAGTGTTTTTCCCGCTTTACCGTAAGCGTGGAAGGCTGCAAAGACAAATACGAAGTTAGCGTGTGGGGTCTGTCTTGATATTAGCATCAGCAAAACAAAGCAAATGTTGCACTAAAAGCATACTGGACAGACTGGTGTTTCACTGTGTGCGTATCGAAACATCATTTGATACATTTGTCGAAGACCTGGTGAGCGACGTGGGCGTCAGCCATCAAAGTGTCAAGTTGGCTGCTAACTGGCTACATGCGTTAGCCTGTCTTGTGCATGACTTATAAAACTAATTATAAGAACGTCACTTCTGCACAATTTCCCAGATTACATCTCACCCAATCCAGCATAGGTCCTTCTCTTGGTGTTGCTTGCGGTGTGGACAAGGAACATGCATGACTTGTGCGTCATCCAGGAGCAAAGGAACAACAGGAGAGTTCCCAGTACGATCCCACACTGAGGAAAAACAAGCGCAAGTCAAAGCTAGTACATGTGTGCATCCATCTTGAAATGTACTTTGCATTATAAATGTCAGAGCAAGGAGTCAAGGGTACATTCGCATTGCACACTAGTTAATAAAAACACATCAGTTCCAATATGGCATCTCAACCTGCTGACAGCATACAAGTGATTATATACATGTCATTTCTACTGCCATATCATAGAACGTTGCATTTACTCGTGTTCTTGTTCTTCTTCGCCTCTCGGCACTGAACTTCCTTTTTACTCATTTACTTCAAGTCACGCACAATTGAGCAGAAATGAGGCAGGAAATGAACAGCAAATAACGATCAGTAAGTCATTCTGCTCCAGGCGATTGTCGGTTTAAGGCGAAATTTTATATCTATGGCGGTGACGTAAACCCCGAATCGCATGTGTGAAAGTAGGACTGCTGGTGTTCATGGTGGATGAGACAATGTTTGAGTTCAACAAAGGATCCACTGATCTTAGTGTTGACAGATTTAACTTTGTCCTACCTTAGGCAAATATACATGGGTATGCAAAATTAAGCACACGAAACACATTTACTATTACACAAAATAAGACACGCCCTTCCATATTTGGTTGTGTTGTTTCCAGTTTTGACTACAAGATTTATTTCCGTGCATTGACTGGTCATCCTCCATGAAAGATTCTCAATGGGTTTCTGCTTCAGAAAGTGATCTTTTCTAACTAAACTTGATAACCATTCCGGCCTTCCGTTTAATTTGATTCCTGACAAACTACTTTTAAAAAAAAAGTCCTGCACCTCGGGCTATATCACGCTTACCGTTTAACACAGAAGCTACTGCGCAAAGCTTCATTAACTTGTTGGCAAGTGAAACAAGACAATCACTGCAGTAAATATCCCAAGGGATATTTGTGCGGCTAAATCAAGACAAGCTTCATTTTCATAGGAACAAGTTTGCTAGGTGGTGAGATACTGATCCTTTTCATGGTTATTTGGAAGGAGCTTACTGCTTACTACTGTACATGCATATCCAATATTTGAATTTAATGTAAACAGCATGTCGGCATATTACGATAACCATAAAAGTGAGACCGTGCAGTTTTTATTTTGTTTTGTAAGAAACAAACAGACCAAGGAAGAACTACCTATGAGCGACAGATGAGACAAACGGGGTGTCAGGCTAGCAGTGTCTGAGTGGCGGCTATTTTTGTGGATTTTTCTAAAATTAAAGTGGGTAAGCAATCCATAAAGACACCTATTTGAACATAAGACATTTAAAAAGTCAATTTCAATTTTAAACAGGTGGGCTAAGATGGCGGCCTCGGAGCGCGCACGTCAAATGCGAGCACGCGCACAGGTGACGCACCTGTTTGAAGCAGAAGGGCATGGTGAGCACACTCACGCCGACGATGCTGTTCACCACGTTCATGATGAGACCCCAGTTCGAGGCCGTCATTTTGGGACATGAAACCTCTTCTTTCCCTCGGTAGGCAAATGTCAAATAACACTGAAAAAGAACAGCAGTGCACGAAAGCACGAGAACACGTCGAAATGTATCTCTTGGCCACAGCGGGGTTCGTCTCAGTTCCGGGGCGCCTCAATTTGCTCCAGTGACGTGGCGCTGTGGGGATAGTAAACATTCGTCACCCTCTTGACAACTACTTTTTAAACGTTTGAATAAGAGAAAAATAAAACATACTATTGTCTGAGCGCATGTCACACAAAGTTAAGTTTATCACGAAAGCACAAAGATAACAACTTAACCGTTAAAAGGTTCACCATTCACTGATCGCAGCGTCGGCCTGTTTGCGTATTCATGGCTGTCATCGTGTCGATTATGTCCATAGAGTCGTGTCCTTCTTTAAAAACGTGGACACAATAGTTTTAAAACAACTCTAATTCGAAATAGTAAATCAAAAATGCGCCTTGACTGTTTCCGCCCCCACCTCCTACTCGCTGGCGTAACCAGGAAGCAGCGATTGGAGTCGGCGAAGTGAAAAAAGACAACACAGCCTGCACTTTGCCTTCCATGAAACAGTGGGGCGCCCCCAAGCGCCTCTCTCGTGCTTGCGCGTTTGATGCAATAAGGCATCATCTCACTTTTGATGTGTTTTTAAGGTGTACAAAGAAAATACTTGACAGCAGAGGTTCTCAAACAGTTGACACCATGTACCGCCTTAAAAAAAACCCTCTAAGTCATCATAAAGAGGTTTGTCTCCTTAAAGTTTATTCAATAAAAGATCAATCCTGATGCAGTTAAAAGACTGTATATGACACATAAAAGTAAAATAAACAAATGTACTGAAACGTTGTTCACTGTGCTTAAAAATTCAATGCAAAGGTGTTGCCCTAAAATGTTAAATACAACTGTAAGTTGAGGGGTTCGTAGGTTACACAACTAAACTGTACTCGGGCAATGCTTCTTTTGCCTACAACAAAGGGAGCAGTACTCGTCCCGTATTTTAAGAATCACCGCAATACAGTACTGCAGGAAAGTACAAACACCTGAAAAATCTTACTGCAATGAAGTAATTGATGACTGTACTTCCCACCAGGCCTACATCGTTCTCTACTTGAATTGCCAGGAATTTGTAACCTTTTGAAGTTTGTTTACACAAATATATTTACACTACTTTTATTTTATACCACAGTTAATGGCCTACTATGAATCAGTGGTTCTCAAACTGGGAACTTTGGATTTTGTTGCCCCGTGCTTGTGACGTGTAACGACAATAAAGTTTAATCTAATCCACTCATTTGTTTCCAACCTTTTCAGCCTTTCATCTCTTCATCTGATAAGTTGAGATGCCGATTCCATGGTTTCAGATGTCTCGGTTGAGAGCAGTTGACGGCAGATAGTATCACTGAAAAACCTCCCAGATGGTTTCATTTAACTAACTGCTCGTGGATCACAGCCGTCATCAACTATTTCAAGCATTTATGTTTTTCTTCTTTGTTGCCTTAATAATAGCCTCCAAAAATATGAACAAAGCAACTGAAATGTAGACTGGAGAGTGAAAACGGCCGTAATCGTAACAACGTCCAAAGCGGTTTATTTTCAGTTCATAAAATTCTGTACTTTTGAGAAGTAACGTGCGTTTTGAATATTCTAACTTGTGTTGCTATTTTTACAGGTGGGCCTCGGTCTACGACTGTCCCGACGTTCGACGTTATCTGGTTATGCTATGAACTCATTCGCTTGCAGCATGCAGGCCAACAAGAAGCAAAGGTAAGGAATGTTCTCTTTTTTTTTTCATGTAATTATGGATTCGCTCCTGCATTAGGGACTTGCGTACAAAATCGGCTCATGTCCGGGTCAAAGGAACGGAACGTTAACGTCATAAAAAAAGGTGCTCTTGTAGTCAGAAAGTGCAGCCTACTTCCTCTTACACTGATTGGCTTTGTAATCATAACAACACTAATATATCTATGTATATAAGCAGATCCTGTTTTTCCAGCCTTCAGATTCCGGTCAGGAAAGGGAAACAAGGGGGGGGGGGGATGCCGAGGCTAAAGGTGTGAGGGTAAACAAACAAAAAAAAAACTAAAACACACTCAGGGGGAGAAAAAAAAAAAACATTCAACTCCAGCACCTTAAATGTAACTTGTGATGGTTTATTCCTGCTGCCTGCCTGCTGCCCTCTCAGATAAAAGACTATTGTGTTGTTTGACCAGGAAATGGAAGAAAGACTCTCGGGGTAGTGGGAGGGGGGGAAACCCAGAGCATTTTGCCCAAGAAGGGTTGCACTGTATCTCCAAGGATCAAGGTTATTCAGAGGCTGGGATGTGATGGTTAGGGAGGCAGCTGCGGGATGAATGAAAGTGTATGTCGGATGGATTTTTTTTTTCTCTGCTGCAAGGAGCGGGGTGTGTGTGTGTGGGGGGGGGGCGCCATTGTTGCAAACTTAAAGGGCGCGTTTGCAATTAAAACCACATCCGGGTAAAAGAACCAATCAGAGACAAGACGCTGTGGCCGCCGAGATGTCAATCATTTCCCCCTGCAGCCTTGTGCTTTGGAAGCATTCCAAAATCTATAGCAAATAAGAAATACAGGTCGAAATAAAATGCCTCTCCCTCATTTGCAACAACTGGGCATAAGACTGGAAAACAGAAGCAGCGCAAGCAATCCAACAAAGCTAAAAAGACGGAGGAGCAAACGAAAAAAGCATGAGCGTACAGTCAGAGTTTCCTGTAAGAGTCTTTTTGCATTCTTCAAAATAATTCAAACATTGAACCGATAACATCCCTGTGTTATCGCAACCCTCCATTACCAATAAGTCATGCTACCGTTGCAGCGGCTGTGGCCAACATTGGCTTCTTTACATTACTTATTTGTATCCATTATGAATGTTTACATTTTGTACAGCTTTCACCACAGATAGCTGTTGCTAAATAAGCAGCTACAAAGCAATAAAATGTTACATGCATGTTAGGGGGGGGGGGGGGATAGTGAAGTGAGGCTACGTTCAAATCTTGCTAGTAGTTGAACAATAGAAACATCCCATTTAACAAGATGCTACTTTGCCGTAGCGCTCACGCTTGTCAGCGCCGGATGTGCTGTTGAGGCAGATGCGTCAATGCTAAGTGGGCAGGGAAACAATCAGTTCTGCCTCTAGCCACACTGCATTATTGATAGAAGCGAGTCATGAAAGACTACGTAGCGCTTCTGTACGGCGGTTACATATTCCGTTAGCATTGGGTGTGCACAGAAGTGACAATTTGACGTCTACAAATCAATGGGAATCTAACGCCCCATATAACGGTATGTGTTTAAGAATCAAAATATTGGAGAAAGCTATTTTTCTTCTCATTAAAAAAAAAAAAAAAGCGCAATTGCTTATTGCTGTCGTGTGTGTGTGTGGAACGGATTAATGGCATTTCCATTTGTTTCAATGGGGAACGATGATGTGTTTTTTGTTTTTACTTCTATCTTTAATTTTACGGCGAAAATGTAATTTCCAGGAACTCTGATCACTATGCGTGTGTAAGTGTGCATATGTGTGTGATCAGAGAGGTTAAGACAGGAAAGCCCTGCTCCTTTTGCACCAGTGACCCCTCCAAATCAATGTGACAGACCAGTTGATTGGCTGGAAGGTCCTGTCTTTCTGCACCTAATCCCTCAAGGTAGACCCTCGGCCAGGCCTGCTGCGTTTAAGTGTGCGTGTGCGCATGCGCGTGTGTTGTGTGTATGTGTGTGTGTGTGTGTGCCGTGCATCCGTGCACTTGCATCTGAGTCTTTCTGCACCTAATCCTTCAGGGTAGAGCACAAGCCACGGGTTGGGGCATTGGCGCAGTTATAGAGGTCAGGCATGTGTGTGTATGTGTGAATGCTTGAGTTTTTCCTCCCCCGGTAGTCCAATTAACAGCGGGGCGTAGCGACGTATATTCCACAGAGTCAGTCATGTGTTTGGTCGTAGTAGTGGGTTATCGGAGCGGGGCGAGGGCCACATTTTAGGGCAGATTCAGACGGATAACCCACTTTGGGTGAAATTAGACGCAGGCATCTGGATTTGACCCCGGGTCCTTGCCGTGACCCCAAAGTGACCAAGGGGGTCACGGGGCACAAAGCAGAGCGGCGACCCCGCGCAGGTCAAGCATGCGGGCGGCTGAAAGGACGCCTTTGTGGTGCCTGGCATGCTCACGATTTCCCATGAGCGCCAGGGGACTATGTCTGCCCAGGAAAAGAGAGGCGGAGAGACGAGGTGCGTGTGTGTGTGTGTGCGTGCGGCGTAATTGATTTTTGTTTGGATTTCGAGTTGCTTGATGTGTGATTATCCTTGACAAGATGCCCTGATTTATTATTATTTTTTTTTATTTGCTACCTTCCATGTGGGCGCGTTTGATTTCCGTGTACTCGGGCAAAGATTTACTTTGACTGATGAAAACGTTACCACTCTAATTTATTCCAATCCAAATAATCCGAAAACTCCTTCATCGTAGAGCGGTGGAAAAAAAAAAGACGACAAACAAATCCAGCCTTGGTCTTTCATACCCCTTCCGATCCCAATCCCGGCGCATATCGAAACCTTGGAGGCGAGTTAATTCTTGCGTGTGTTTGTTTGAGTGCGTGCATCGGCCTGAGAGATTCGAGGTCCGCCCGTGGTCGCCGCTTGTGTACATCTGTTAGCGGCTCCTTAATGAGCGTGCGCTCGCCGCCTCCAGTGCTTGTGTGTGGCCCTCGGAGAGGCAGAGAGAGGAGCCCTCTGCTCCAGTAATCACATTTAATTACACACCAGCATTAGACGGCCCGTGAATGGGGTTTTTAGGCAGGCCTCTCACGCTGGAATTGGCCACATCCCACCGAACATTGCCCACCTTTGTCCCCGGCCGTCCCCTCTGTCTTCTATTAAGATTTTGTCATTTGACCATCAGCAAAGCACTACAGTCGAGCACTAACAACGAATGCTGCACATTAAGAACTCCCGGGGTAAAGAGGACAATAGGCGTTTTCTCGGCCAGGGCGGCGTGTGTCAGTCTCATTAATGAGGCCAAGGGACCACACGTTAGACTCATCAGCAAATCACGTTGCCCCCCCCACCCCCAACCCACCCCCGTTCGAAATAGAGGCCCAAAAGAAAAATCCCGCATGTCTGCTCGGGTATGATTTAAGCTTAAGAAAAATGGACAGGCCAAGTGTATTCTGTTCATTTCCAAGGAAGGGTTGGAGAGGGAGGGGTGGGTGGGTGGTCGCACTGTGAAATCAATTTTTTGAAGCGGAGCGGGTTGAAGCTGACGTGGGGAGAAAAAGATGCCAGGTCGCCTATCTGCACGCCGCGCACGCACACCGAGCAGCATTTACGCGTTAATATCGACATCTATCACCGTGTTTACGCGTGAAATTATGCTCCAGCCCCGCCCTACCCCCCCCCCCCGAAAATCACGGTTTTAGGTCAACACGTGTAAACAACACACACTCGAATGGTTTTACCTCCAATGTAAACCCGCTGCTGTGCCTTGAAAACATTTTTAATGCCTTCACTTTATCATTGCTTTGGAAAACGGCAACGTCCCCGTTTGAAGTACTAGCTGGAATTTTTCTCCTTCAATCCATTTCAAGCTTTGTGATTGTCTTTTGCTTTTTTCACCCTTTAAGGAAATGGCCAAGGCTTCCAATTTGTATCAGCCATTTAAAAAATATATTTATTAAAAAAATAAAATAAAGACAAACATAAGGACATGAATTCCTCAATTCCTCAGTAGCAGCAGTCATATTCATCTAATAAAAGCCTGTGCGTATTATATTGCCTGTCTACATGTGTTGCTCCACATTTGTGTTCAAATATCCATTCTTTATAAGATCGGCACGCTAATGCTATGGCTCATCCTGGCAATGTTTTTTTTCCTGACGCGTTAGCATTAAACCAGCAGCCTTGATGGCAAACTTATTGTTTTAAATAAACACATCCTTCTCTTTGTTTTATGTTTAGTTTGACAGTAAACGTCAACTGGGAGTAGCATGAAGTCCTTAAAAAAAATCTGTCAAACTGCTCCTTAGTGTGAAGTGAGCTGAATCGCATCTCAAACGCTTGCCTGCAAATCAACGCAAAAAAAATAAAATAATAATTTGCAAGTCGGATCACTCATTTAATTTAATTTATTTATTAATTGTATTTAATTGAAAGATGTTTGGGGTTTCTTTCTCTTTCTCCTTTCTTCTTTCTACATACATTCTTGCTGCTGGAGGCTGTAAATTTCCCCAGTGTGGGACGAATAAAGGATATCTTATCTTATGTTATCTTATCTTATCTTATCTTATCTTATCTTATCTTATCTTATCTTATCTTATCTTATCTTATCTTATCTTATCTCAAGGCACCACTGCATTATATTTTTATATTTTTCCAAGCAGTGAAAATTTGCCGTTCTGATCTTGCTACATTTGGGAGTGATTTCCTTACTAATTTACCCCGGCTTTCCTCCAACCCCGACCTCCCTATTTTCACACACGCACACACACACACACACACACACGCAGTCTCGAACTGACCATAAATCCAGTTTGTTTTTCAAAGGCCAGACTCATAAAGAGAAGAGGTGACAGAGCAGCACTGATGGGTCAATATCGCCACTCTCGCTACAACACACACGCTTGCGCACACTAATGCGCTCCCATACGATATGCATGACCCTGTACACACACAGGTATGTCGAATGTCGAATTTGCATGAGAACACACTCATTTTTATTCATACACACACACACACACACATTAACAGAAGCAGTGTGTTGTGAATGGTACGTTTGAGTGGAACAGAATGACTGCGGGAATTCATGCTGGCTTTCCTCTATTAAATCGACTATAAGGCTTACTGTGTATGGGAGTGCTGACGTCTCAGCCCACTGTGATGATCTACAGCCTGTAAATGTGTGTATGTGTGTGTTCAAGTCTACCTGTTGCCTGGGATCTATGGCCCGAGGGGGTTTATAGAGCACATTTGCGCCCATTTGCCTATGTTGAAATTGGCGTTTTTTTTGCGAGTCAGCGTGTCCGTGTGGGCGTGCAGCTGCATGCTCCATAGCTTCCTTTTTTGCAGCGTTTAGGGTTTGGCACACAGAGGGTGGGAATTCCTTCACATTCACATCAAGACAGAGGAGGGTCTCACAGTCGACTTCGCACGGCTGCAAACCCCACACACGGGGGAGTGATAATTTACTGTCGGAGTGGGCCGCAACTGGAGGGGAATCGGTGAAGAAGTGGAAACGGGACAAGCGTGCGTACTGTACATGAAGTGCGTCTGAAAAGTTCCAGGACTGGTGTCCTAAACCCAAACTATGAGTTTCCCCATTCAATGTTGGCCGGGTGGACCAACTGACTTGACGACAGAAATTGCATTTTAAGATGTGGAGGACATCAAGATGGCTGCAGTGGCGGAGCTGCGAAAGAAGAATCTTTCTCGAGGTGCGTGATGGGGTGACAGAAATGGCTCCAAAAATGACGACGTGAAGAAGAAAAAAACGCCCATCCTGGAACTTTGCTGACATTCCTCGCACATCTTTGTGTAAATGACGGTTAAGACGTTAAACCGTAACAATTTGTTATGTGTGATGTGATATTTTTCGGACATGCGTTGGCTCAATAAAGGTTGCGAAACATTGTTTTTGAACGCGTTCCACACGTCAAAGGCTGGACAGGTGCTTCCAATCTGAACCTGCGACTGCTTTTGACAGTTTACGACGGGACTCTTTCAAAGTGAAGACTTTTTGAGAATGGCAATCCAAGGACGGGAAAAAAATGCAGTTGTCATCGAGTTAAAAAGACGCGCGTCCCACACAGTTAAGCAACCAAATGCATGATTCATTCGATGGAATTTTGAAACCGTTTCCACATTTTAGTATCGGGCCTTGTGAGACTCTGACACTCACTCCGTCGCCGACGTAGCTTTCAACATTCCTCCCGTTTCTTTTTCTTCCTCCCCTGTGCAAGATATACTATCCTCTTCCACCCTTTCTCCCTTTTTCACATGCCCTCCCCGCCTCGACTTGTTCTCCCTTCCTCTTCCTTTCTTCTGTTCTCATCGAAATTCAGCCCTCGCCGTGGACACCATTGATCTCGCCTTCCCGCATGTTTAAGAGCCGCTGGGCGGCAGAAGTGGACTGGATGGGGGGGGTGTTGGGGGTGGGGGGGGGGGGGGGGCGGACGCAGGGCGCAGAAAGGGAACGGCGAGAAGAGAAGTGGGGCGGAGAGAAGAAGAGGGCCTTTAATAGCGGCGAGGAGAAGAAAAGACACGGGCTCTCCTCGTGATCACGTCTTCCGCCTCTCTTTCGGAGACACAAGAGAGGAGCTATTTAGTGGAGCCCACACATAACGGCCACTTTATTTACTCTGCTCCTTTCAGCTTGTGCCAAGCTGTCGGCCAAAAACAGTAAAATGACCTATTTGACAAAGTACTAAGCCCCCCCAACCCCCCACCCCGCCTTGTCAATATGCTTTATGTTATTATTATTATATTATATATTATATTATTATTATTATATTATGGATAAACATTTCAAACCCGCGTTGATGACAAAGGTGGCAAAGGTACTCGGATTTTGTACCAGAGTATAAGTACATTAAAAAAATTTGGATGAAATTAGATGGTTTAATTAGAAGTGTCGGCTCAGCGCCCGCGCTAGTCAAAAAATAAACCGCAAATTGGTACTCAACTAATCCGAACAATATATGCTAGTATGCACACTCTCTTCAACATGTGGGCACATTTAGATATGACCCACCTTTAATCCCCCCCTCAGGCCGCACACATTGGTCCACTCTCCACATCCAGAGCTGCGCCAGCCTGAGAAAAGGTCAGCAGGCCTACCCGGGCTGTCCCGAGGCCAGGCTGGCGACCTAGCAGTCCCCCCACAATGCATTTCCCTCTCCGCCGACTCCCCCGCTGACCTTTAAGGAGACTCTCATTGCTACCAGACCTCTGACAGACTGTGCAGCTCCTTAGAAAAATCACCACGGAATGTATTTTGGGGGGTGGTGGGCCATTGTACAAAACACCCTGCGGTGTTTGGTATTGAAGAACCATTTTGTATTTTTGCTAAATTGAGCTTTGTGAGCTCAGTGGAGAAATCTGCTGACCATTACTAATGGTCCCCCCCCCCACCCCCATTTCAATGTTTACTTTGAATTGTAATTTTCGGCCTGTATGAAATTATACATAAAATCAACAAACAAAAGCACTTTGGTTTTGTAGCCAGTTGTTATTTCCCACCAGCCACTGTTCGGATTTGGGAATAATGTCGCTCAACATTCAATTGATTTGATTTAAAGTCCCCTTTGACAAAATTATCTTTATTTCCTATGGGATTGATTTATTTGGGTCATCGTCAGACTGGTGAATATACAAATTGTGTTAGCATGTCATGGGAAGAACGCTACAAAATCTTTCGGCCTTTTAAGTTATTGCTTCGGAACGATCCTGTATCCGGATGATGCTACCTTCTAAATTTCGCATTCCTTATGCGTCACGGGGGCTGATCACAGGCCGGAGCACGTTGCGCGTGTTCGTTGTGCACAACCCCGCCCCACGCTCCCCCAGCCCCAACCTACTGCACTCAATGCCTCTCGTTAGAGGCCTCTGAACTTTGTACATTCAAAAGCAAATAGGCTGCCACATAAAAATCATCTTTCATTTCTTCTGCAGTCACTCACAGACGCACACACATTCACACACACGAAGAAGTACCCCGTCAGAACATGCCCCCCCCAATCCTCTCCAACATACCAGGCAAAAAAGATTCCATGAGAGAGAACAATATGTATAAGAGGACCAAATATATACAGTCTATATTTTTTTTAGCTCTCCAAGTACCACCATAATGACCAACATGAAAATACAGACAGTGTTCACTGTATATCAGGCTGAAGTTTAATTCATAATATATAATTTAACATGATGTGCAACTTGCATATTAACACTGTTTAAAAATTGGAGAAGGAAAAAAAATGTACCCAAACAATTTATTCACTGAAAAGACAGAAAAGTGAACTAAAAATGGTCCCTAACAAAATGCTTGCAAACATTCTGCTCTAAAAGATTAAAAGATTTAGGACTAAATTAGTACAACTAAATTAGTACAACAAATATACAGAACCCTTGATAATGTAATCCATAATGTAATCCAGCCCAGCTCCGTGGGCTGGATTCAAGAATCAAAGCGGGCCGTTTTTGGCCCGGGGGCTGTAGTTTTACCACCCGGGGTAAACATCTGCACTGGATTTGTACAGTGAAATGATATCCAACAATAACGTCAACATTCAAAACTCATTTCAGCGCCGCTCCGAGTGACCTTAAACAATATATCTGCGTGCGCGCATGCACGGCCACGCTGAGTTTGTATCATTATCGTCGTATTCATGCGTGACTAAGACATGACAAATTCTAAATTCCCACAGGTGTTCCCTATTTGCGGTGACCACGGCAACTCCGCCCCTCCTTCTTAACCCCTTTTCAAAGTTTAATCAAAAAGACTTTCAGGATCTGACCTCAGCCGCCTCCACTTTTCCGTGCGGTTGCGGTTCAGAATGAGGCCAGCAGGGGAGGCTGTGGCTCACCCTTTTTTTTTTTTTGCTCTCATGCTTGTCATCTCCCCCCCAGCTGATCTCACGGGTCAAAGGTCGGCACCCGGGTGTTCCAGTTGAGCTCACCCGGACGGGAACCTGCGACGTCGCAGGTGTGGACCGGTTGCGCGCGTACGGCAACTCTAAGGATGCGACTCCTCGTCGGTCCTCCCCTCGCGACCTCTGACCTCCTCTCCTCTGTCAAGTTGTTGTTGCATATTTGGTCGTTGCCATGGCGGCGGCGGTTTGTTTGAGGCGGTCGCGGGATCATCCGTTATGTCACCTGACCCCATGCTGAACCCGTGCGCCCACTCACGCAATTTGGTGTGATAGCATTTAAAACAAAGGCCTTGTTAGAAAAAAGAATAGGGAGGTTGGGGGGGGGGGCGGTACAGGAATGAAGAAAGGCTCAGCTGTGGCCGAGCTTCGCCTCCTTTCAATTTTATGAGGATGGCCGGGTCGAAAAGTAAGTGTCGGCTTTTGACATGTATGACAGGACATGAGCGCAGAGGCACATGTGACCCTGCGACACGCCCCGCCCGCGTAAACACACACACACGCACGCACCGGCACGCACTTTCACATCTGCTTTGGCCATCGGCTCCGGTTGACGTGCCCCTCCTCCCAAGACACACACGCATTAATTCTCCCCGTAGTGCTGCTCCTCATAGCTTTCTCTATCACTGGCAAAGTAAACCCACCATGTGAGAATGATGAATGGGCCATCCTGCGCCGGAAACTCACGTTAAAACCTCCTACTACACACACACACACACACACACACTCGCACACACGCCCACACAGCCCTTCGCTTTCTGCTGCACTCTCCCTATCTGACTATGCTTCTCTCCTCTTTCCTGCCGAGCTCCCAACACACAGAGTTGAGTGTCTTGTTGATAGTGTCTTGTGTGTGTGTGTGTGTGTATTTAAGTGTGTTTTTATTCATGCTGTTCCCCCCCCAAAAAAAATCTGCCTCATGCTTAAAATGTATTCTGTTAGTTATAACCTCATATGTGGTGTTAGTGCGAGGACAAGAAAGTAGATTCTGATATTGTGAGATCAATTTGGTGTGGGACAAAGCAAGATGTCTGTGGGAGGGGGCAAAGGGGGGAGGGCGCCAAAAGCATATGGCAAGATGATAACTGCCTGCTCGCGCGTGTACATCTGGTATGACCTCACCTAAGGAGAAATAGAGACGTACTTCTTTGACCAGCCATCGGCTCCTATTTGAACTGTCGCCTAGCGTGTAATTTTTTTTTTCTTTCTGAATTTGTAGTTATTTGCAAAAATGCTTTTGAAAGGTAAATGTAGACAGCATATTGGGCGACACAGGCGCAGATATATTCAAAGGTAGGGCCAAAGAGAAAAAAAGACTCCATTTTAATTGAATCTGTCAGAGCTATTTATTTAACTCTAGTTTATTTTCGTGTTTAAACTGCTTGCAGCCGACCGTCGCCCAAAAGGTCGGACACATGAAACCAATTATGACCGATGGTCGTCAACCCGTAATGTGAATTTTTACATCTTGGGGTTGCGGTGTGATCTTTTCCGCCGACAACCTTGCAACCTGATTCAATTATTATTATTTTTTTATTTGAAAAGCCTTAATGTATCTTTGTTAGTCTATCTACTGGATGTCAGCGTCGGATGGTGACAGACGAGACGATTAAACGCCCCATTGCTGCCACGTCATCGTCATATTATAAGTCTTTGAACGGGGGTGTGTAGACTTTTTCAAACATTTTATCCACACTGTTGCTAGGTTTTTTTTTTTTTGTGGCGGGGGGCAATTTTGTCTGTTGGTGTGCTGTGTGATTCCTCTCACGTGAATTATGCATTCTGACAAGACCTGCCTCCAAAATTCACCCAATAGTAATGCTCAGTTTTGATCAACACTGGCAGAGAACACAATACATTGTTGTCGTCGAAGCGCTTTTTTTCCCCCTCTCTCTCCAAAATTGCTCGAAATGACGCAGCCGTGCCTAATATTGTGACCAGCGAGGCCAGATCCTCGCCTCAAATCGAATTAATGTTGCACCTAATTATAATAAATTTAATCCGTTGTTTTCTTTTGCATAGTTGACGGAGTCTGACATCAGCCAGGGGAGATGTTCGAACTCCAGGTGGTCCATAACTAATTAAATAAAGCATCACTGTGAGAGAAAATCCCTTTAGATGCATCGAGAGAGAAGGGAGAGCGGAAAAAAAAAAATCCCCACAAACCTAAAGTATGGGAGGTGGGGGCGGGGGAGTTTCATTTGCTGTCAAAACATTTGTAGTGGAATTAAACATATGGATGCCACAGGCAAAGTGAGGGCTGGAATACATTAGAGCCGCACAATGTTACACTAACCCTCCAGTATCTTACACAGCTCACAGAGATTAATGGAATAAAGGGAAGAGAAGTGTGTGTGTGCGTGTGTGTCAATCCACTGCAAAAATCAATATTCCTCGATGATAAACCTCTTTCGCTGTTGGACTTACCGGTACGACATCCCGGTCAGAATTTCAGTTTCATTCTGTGCTACAGTCCAACTTCCTACTTAATTAGACAAATCCGTTTTGAATTGTCGTATTTGACTTGTGAGTGTGTGAATCGGCTCCTTTTGATCATTTTTTTTGCGTTAATTTTTTTTTTTCTTTCGCTTAAAAAGACTCTCCAATGCTTTGAAATCATCTTTGTGCTCCGGCAAGGAGTGAAATTGCTCGTCTGACGCAGATTATGACGTGCGTCGGCATCATAAACATGGCGGCACCGTTGTTACATTGATTTCTCGCTACACTATTGAATAAGTAAAAGCTTGCTGCTGATCATTTAATTATCAGTGATTTGAAGAAAAAAAAAAGTCAAAAGGAATGCGGTCCTACCTCCGCCAATGAACAGGAGGCTTTTTGTTGCATGTCCACTGGGTGAGAAATGAGAATGCAACTTATGACTTCTTTCCTTCCTTTAAAAAAGACGATTTTGTTTCATTAGGACCGTCACGTCGGAATCATGTGAAAAGTCGTCCTTGTTTTCAGGCTCATTCTGATTAAAACTAAATGGATAATAGAAAGCAACATGTTAAAACGTGTGTGTGTGTGTGTGTGTGTGTGATTGCAGAATACTTCCTTCAAGACCAAGAATGTGAGAATCGCATTACATTGCACTGAGCATAGCTGCCGTCGTCACTTTTAACTGAAGCGCAGTATCAATTAATAAAGAAGTTTAAATATTTGCTTTTTTGGGGGTGCAGGGGGGGGGTCTGCAGATACTAAATCATGAGGGGCATGCTAATCTGCAAAGGTTGAATCAAGGCAACATGATTGTTGTTGGGGGGTTTTTTTCTGATAACGTTCAAAAATGACTTTGCCGATTCTGCTAGCAGCTTCACGAAATGTTTCAGCATATATATCAAAACTGGGACGAAACCAAATGAATCATTTTATAGAAATGTGCAATTAGCATTGTTGTGTTGAAGTGAATCTAAATACAACTGCTTTTTTTAATGCTACTAAACAATAATTGACTACATTTTCCATTTTTACCTCATCGCATAGCAATAGAATCATCCAAACAGGGTGGAATTGTTTCGAGCCCCCTCCCTTTCACGTTGTTTTCACTATTATTTATTTGTATTTAGTGTTATTGATTATTGATAGAACATTCTTTGCCATGTGAGCTTTCTGGACATTTTTTTCTTTGCCCTCCACCATGTCACAAATGAACAATTTAACCCACTTTGACCTAAACCACGACATGCTAAACAAGCCCGGTTATTTGAGTAGGCATTTTCTAACAAAGGCTCACGTAGACAGTTGCCCCTCCTGCACTAAATTTGGTAAAACCGTGTGGGCTCCCTGCATATTTTACCCAATGTTTCTTGCCGATGATTGCAAATTCGGGGATCCCACCGTGTGAGGACGACGGCCAATTTATCATTCATTGCGGTAAATCGCAGCGGAGACTGCATTTAATTGAGTTTATATTGTGTTTCTTAGCTGGGTGCCTTCTCTGTATAGGGTGGGGGAGTTCTCCCAGTAGCAGCAGCAGCAGGGCTTGGAGGGGTGGGGGTTTGGTACGTGGGGGAGATGGGACCCCACCACCACCTCTTGACAGCTCCGCCTCTGACTAACTACTAGTGAAAACCTCTCATGTATAATGTGTTTGCATCTGCAGCAGTACACTCACGGGCCACTTGCGCGACGACAATGCTCCCGTCCAAATGTGTGATTTTGCAAAGGTAGTGTTTTGACGCCGTAGAGGTGGCTTCCTATTAAAAATATTTCATATTGCGGTTGCTTTCCGCCTAAAATCGAGTTTGGTTCTCTGCCCTAACGACAAGTAAATATAGTCAGCTGATATCTTTTTAATACAGCTGCGGTAGATCACGGGTGTCAAACTCAAGGCCCACGGGGCCAGATCCGGCCCGCCACGTCATTTGATGCGGCCCGCGAAAGCAAATTGTGGGTGTCAACTTCCATGAGCCTTGCTAAAATCTGTTGCGTAGTAAATAACGTTGCGATTTTGTAATAATTTTGTGCACCCGTTTACACGTACTTGAACAATAATTCAACAAACAAACTGTTGACTGTTTTCAAAATGAGTAATCCATCAATTTGTTGCGTACAAGTAATAATACGATGTGGATGAAACACTTTTTTTTTTTTCACTGTCGTAACGGCCCTCCGAGGGAAGATGTAACTCCAAAGTGGCCCATGACAAAAATGAGTTTGACCCCCCCCCCTGCATTCGATTGCGCCGGCATAGCGAATATTGTTGCAGGCCAGTGTCTGTTTGCATAAAAGTAACTTTTTGGGATAAAAGGCCTACTCTGAAGAAAATAGTAAAAGCTAATGACGTGCCATTTTACCATGTTTTCATTTAATTAGCTTAATCTGACTCATGTGTTGAAAATAAGGGTGGGGGGGGGTAAGGGGGTAAAACAGCATGAAGAAAACGGAGGACGCCTTTTTTCATCAAAAGCAAAAGTGAGGAAACTGTTGTGTTGCTATTAGCAGCGTGTAATGAAAAAGCCCTGCTCCCCAGACTTAATGATGGTCTCTTATATTCGACTTCAAAGCTTCATCATTGAGTTCATTTGCCTCTCATAATGGACTGTGATGTCATTAGAGGACAGTGGGTGCGGCGGTCACGTGATTCTTGTCTGGTCAGTCGGTTACAGCTTGCCAACCGACAGAACCTGCAGGCTGGGCCCGATTCTACTCAGTACTGCCCCAACATGTCCCCATGTAACCCTGATCCCTCACGGTTCATTAGAACGCACACACACACACACTATGTTATTGTTAAATACATTTTATTTTATATTTCCCCCCTGCCCACATCACAATTTGAATTACAAAAAGTAGGAAAATACATTTGCTGGTTTTATAGTAAAAAAAAATCAATACAGCTCACTATATGAATATATACACACACTTGCTTTATCGATAGTTTTAGTACACACATGTACACTGCATACATTGTGTATATACAATACACACACACATAATTCTGAATTATAAGTGTTAGACAACAACAATTCATATAGTAATACAGTACTGTCTGAAATGTATTTCATTATGTGGACTACAAGCTCATAAATTTACATACCCAGGCAGAATATGTGAGTCGTCCGACGTAACACATTTTCAATAAGATTAATTAAAATTAATTTTTATTAATCAATTAATTTAAAATTAAATTCAGCAGTTGAATTTAAAAACTGGCATTCGATTATAATCACTCGTCTCAATAACGTACAGTATCGTTTAGCTTGAAATTGTTTATTTTGAAGTAGACGGTTTTTTAAAAATCGGTTTGAAAAAAAGGCATTCAACGTCATTTCATATGATCTAATCAAAAACAAATTCACGGTTGAATTAATATTTGCGTCTTTAGCCGGTTGTAATCGTCATTAAAAAGCTGCACGATGGTTTATTTCTCGATGTGTTTAGTTAAATGGGCCGGTGGGCAGGCTTTTTTGGGATTTTCAAAATAAACTATCCAGCTTCCAACGCCAGAAACACGAACACTCCCTCATTGTACTATTCAACAAAGCAGCCAGAGATCGCCTGTGCAGTGCGAAATAATCCTCTCTCTCTCACACGTATACACACACACACTCACACACACACACACACACGAAAGAAAAGAGAATGTGGATTATTTTTGTCCAAAATGTTCCACCGAAATCCAAAACTGCGAATAAAATAATAAGGATAATACACGTGCATTTTAATCAACCGGTCGTGTAGGTCGTGAGGGGATTGGTACAACTAAAAGCGTGTTCTTCAAAGTGAATCCACTCTGTGTCATTATGGAAAGTGCAGTCGGCCTGCAATTTCACATTTTCGGAAGTCTCTTGACGTTAGAGCGCGACGCAACATGAAATGGGATAAAATAAGAGATTTTTTTTGTATTAAAATTAAATCGTTTTGCAAGATTGGAAGGGGAAAAAGTTTATCGGTGGGGTTTAAACACACACACACACATACGCGCGCGTGCGCACACACACACGATGTTATGTTCTCGTTCTGGCGACACGTATGTTCAAGATTCTAATCCTCATTTATAGTCAAGACGCGCCCATTAAAAGAAATAAATGTCAAGTCAATTTTACTTGAAATTGGAGGGGTCGTAAGAATATTGAATAATGTCGGCTGAATTAAACACACGCGCGCGATTATGTTCGCATTCTCAGTCAAGTTATGTTTAAAATTTTAATTAGAATTTAGTTTGATCTTCCTCATTTCAAATCAAGACGTCTTAATGAAAAATAAAAATTTAAATGTCATGTCAATTCTACCTGAAATGAAAACGGAAAGGTCAGTTTTAGGGTAATCTAAACACACACACACACACTCAAATAGCGATTATATATTGTTTAAATTTTATAATGTCAAGCTTTATCATTATAAATGTTAAACGGATCAATCGGTGTACAATTGTTATTTTCTTTTTTTATTTGACTTATTGTAAACACAATGAAATTTGTTACACGCAATTTGTAATTTTTAATAACGGAGGGATCTTAACATATTTTCACAGCAATGAATTGATTAGTTTCCTCACCTGTGCAAATACAAAAACAACCCCCCCCTCAAAAAAAAAAAGTGTGGCTGGTCCAGTTTGCATCCTGCTGTCCTCTCTGTCCGTCCGCATTCTTCGCCAAAAGTGTAACATGAAACCGCTGCAAGAAGAAATCTCCTCATGCAGAAAACGGCGTTCGAAAATGGCGCCTCGCCGCAGAGGGGGCGTCTGTGGGAGGAGAAGCTGTTGGTGGCGAGGATGGGGAGGAGAGGGTGGGGGGGGGCGTCTCCACTACAGAGCTGCAGTCTCTTCATCTTGCAACCCCCCCACACACGCAGAATTTTCCAAACCGTCCCCGGAATTCGTCACCCAAACACGGACACCCACTGCTTGACTTGTCGTGCCCCCCCTCCCGGCCCCCTGGAAGAGAGGCGGTTACTGCGCGGTGTTCTTACGCCGCCGGAGTAAGGCTCGCTTGTCGGCTTCGTCTCCCTGGCGTTCCCATCCCCCCCCCTCCCCCCTCACCCCCTTCTCCGGTTGTTTTCCTTCCTCCACCGACTTCTCGACGCGCTTCCTTTTTCGTCGTCCGCGAGCCATTTTCTCTCTTTCGTCCGTCTCGGAACCATCTCTTCCCCGCCCTCCCCCCTACCCCACCCTCGCTTCCCCGACAGGGTCGTCCCCTCCTTTTAACGGGGCACGGAGCCCCGGTGTGAGCGCGTCTCGCGGTAGGCAGGCGGGCTGTAGTGCGGGGGGCTTCCGCGGTGAGAGCTGTGAAGAGGGGATCGCTCGCTCTTTCTCTCCCGCCACGGAGGAGAGAAGAAGGGGGAGGAGGAGGAGGGAAAGGAGGGGGAAGCCCGAGCTGATAGCTTGGAGGGAGCCCCAGCATGTTGTGTGTGTGTGTGTGTGTGTGTGAGAGAGAGAGAGAGAGAGAGAGAGAGAGAGAAAGAGAGAGGGAGGGGAGGATCTGTGTGCAGGATGAGAACGAAGGCAGCTGCCATGTAAAAAAAAAAAAAAAGAAAAGAAAAGCAAAATTCATCTCGTTTCAAATATAGATTTGGGTTTCTTGGTTCTTTTTGAAAGTATAATGTAAGGATTTGGTGCACGGGATATGTAGGGCGTGTGCAGTGTGTGGCGTGCTTTGTTGTGTGCATTCAAACGTGCACAGAGGCTTTGAATAAATCGACACATTGCATTTTTGAAGGCATGGAGGGGAGTGCTACGGGGCTCCAACCTTTCGAGAGCCAAGGCGCATATTTTACATTGGAAAAGTCTCAAGCCGCACCAGCCCAAAACTGTCCCCGCAATCTATAAGATCTTTATATACACCGCCGCGATGGTATTTACTCACAAGTGTACTTTTCAATGTGATATCTGGGCCTTGTTGGTTGAACACAAAGCTATTTTCCGGTCGTATAATGACAACGAAGAGTATCTTTGATCATCTCTGATGATATAAATACAACAACGCACCCCTTTGCAAATGTCAGTTGTTTAGTCAGATCAAAAAACGTTGGACCAATTTTTTTTAAAATTCATTTGAAGAAGAAAAAAAAAAGTTTAGAAATGTGGAAGTAAACAACTGCGAATCATGCGGTTTCAAGTGTGCGCACCCTCCCGTTCCTAGCAAGGAGGCTCTGTTTCAGCATGAACAATTTACATTCATGTTCAATGGAACTCAGCATTTAAAATGCATTTGTTGACCCCCCCCCCCCCACACATGAATTTCAGATGTTGTACGATTCATTGAAACCATTTCATGTCACAAAAACATGGCATCTGAACAGGGGGTGTGTAGACTTTTTATGTCCACTGTTTTTTCTGACATTTTTGTTTGTTGAGATTCAACCAATGTCCAAGATGTGCTTTGGATCACGATTGGGAGACACCAGGCTAGAATGAGTGCTATAGGTGTGTGTGTGTGTGCGTGTGTGTGTGTGTGTGTGTGTGTGTGTCTGTAGTAGTATTTTCAGATAAATCACTCTCGTGTTTGCCGAACCGTCAGTCCTCACCTATGTAAATGCACCCCTGAGGGCAACAGATTTATCTGCTTCACCCCCACGCTTGCGTAAAGACACACACACTTGCCCTGCACCCCAACCCACCTCGCCCCCCCTCCACTCTCTCCGTGCCCCACTGTAACCCCCCCTTCCTCGGGCGGCGGAGATGGATGGCCCATATCCCCTTTGTTTGGATGCAAATGGACTTTAACCCCAAATTAATGGATAACTCCCCAGAATGGCTTCCAATAATGCACTACTCAAATGATGCATACACACACACACACACTTTCAGCCACACATTTAATTATTAAGTCCGTAAAGCCGGAAAAAGGAAGATCCATGATTACATTTGTGACTGGAAACTCTTAAGGTATCGCAATACTATAATCAAATCAAGTGAGCAGAACTGCAAACGTCAGAAAAAAAAAAAACATACCGACTTTCTTTGCCAGCATTTATAGAGGGGGGGGGGGGACTATCACATTGTTGTAATTCTATTTTCATTTTATGTGCGCTTGTTTGAACTTTGGCTCCTTGTTGGATCCGGTGCCAAGTGCTGGGGGATGATGACAGGCGCTTGGGGTTGAACATGAAGCGGGGTGTAGGAACAGCGATATAGATTTGATCCCCCCCCCCCCCCCCATTAGCTGCGGCGCTGTGCTGCTCCACAACATTACCGCAATAGTAAAATTTTATTTTAGTCGACCCGCTTACTCAGGTTGATCACCAGGACAAAAATCATGCAGTGGGGGGGGGGGGGGCGGGGGGGCTTTTAGATATGCATCTGTATCCACACACGATGTATTTTTTTTTCATTCAATGTGTACCTGTCAGCCTCTGAGCACAATCAATGACCCCCCCCCACCCCCCCATCCGCTTTCTTGATCTGCCTCATGTCAGCAGCAAAGCAGCAGACGACATTATGTCAAAATTCATCTAAGGAAGAGGCCACTTGTTGCTGGAGATGACGAAAGCTAGCCTAGGAAAGCATTGAGCATGGGGCGGCGGTGGTGTAGGGGGGGGGTGATCATTTCAGACAAGTGAGATAGATGTTTTAATCCATCAGCCTCCTGTACAATTGCTCCGACAACTCGTCGCAAAAAACAGAGCTGTTGTCGAGGACACATCTGTCTGGATGATAGTAGAAAAGGAGTGACTAGTTTAGCAGATGTGGGCCGCGGTCGCCCGCTTTCGTGACGTGTTGTTTATTTGAAAATACGCTTTGGCCGCAACGTGGGGTACACCTGCACAAACGAAATGACACGTTGAGTGACACTGAGAGAGGTAGCAGTTGAACGTTGTTTATTATTGTGGGAGTTCGACACTCGGAATGACTTAAAGGTAAATTGTGCATTTGTGTTGAGCGTGAACATCCCCGCATTAATTTACAATGAATTATTATCGTGTCATTAAAAAAAAAAAAAAATTCGACAACAATCCATTCATTTTAGATGATTTTTTTTTGTGCCATTGCTCTTGGATGAGGTTTTATTGTCTTCTCATGCAGATCAATGGAACACTCGCACATTTGATCCTCTGAACTCTCTCTCAACTCCAAATCATCAGTCACTGCTCGCATCATCACATTCACTCGGTCCCATGATCAGCAAAGCTTGCGCTCCTCAAGTGAGTTTTTTTTTTTTTTTTTTTAAACACAGCACAACAATGATCACATTTGGACTGACTTTGATCCTTGTTGTATTCACTCATGTGATCTGTGGAATTTGAAGTAGCGTATAACTGACCTTAGCGTAACCTGGTGGTGCGCAACGCATGGCCTGCGGGCCGCATGCCGCCTGCTCTTCTTTAACCCAGCCCGCTGAACATTTCTATTATCCAGAGTGCGTAATATTTATTTTGGCCATTTTCTCCAAAATTGGTTCATGTATACTGATGGCAGCTGACCGCTGACATCCCATATGTCCACTGCAACACACAGTGACGGCCGTGACGGCGATCGCATGACCGGCCTGGCCACACCGCTACGTGTGACTTCGCTGCAGATGTGGAGGCCATTAGTGGGGGGAATTCTAATAGGGAGAAAACACTTCTTCTTTTTTTTAAATTTAAATAATTGGAAGACTGCTAAAAGAGTGTATGTGTGCGTGTGTGTGGGGGGGGGGGGGTGAGAACAAGTGGACTCGTCAGCAGACAGCGAGGAGGGGAGTGAGCTGACAAAGCTACCTTTGTCTATCTTCCGGCTGCTCCATTAGCAGCTGCAATGTAAAAAAAAAAAATAAAAAAAAAGGGGAATGGATGGACGATGGCATGGATTGCGGGTGGGGGGTTTGATTGGCCCATCTTGACGTTAAAGCGATGTCTCTGTTTGTCTCCTGAGTACAATGCATTTTAATGCTGCTGCGTCAAACATGCATATACATGCCACATAACTCACAGAGACATACAGTGAGGTCGGTCAGCTCTAAAAGGAGCCACTGTGCGTCCGGTGATGTCATCGTTTTTTTATGACGGCTTTGGAAATGTGTGGGAAGACCGAGCGATTTTTAGTGGACTTGCAAGAAGTCACATCCCAGGATGCTTTGCTGTCTTAGCTCACCCCTTTTGCGGCTCTGGCAACTCACCTATGGGGACCGCTATAAACTTGGAGGAGAGCCCTGTGTGTGTATGTGTGTGTGTGTGTGTATACACTGCACACATCCGCCGCTCTCCAAAAATCGCATGACCGTGCAAAAACCGTAGAAAGCGGGACCGTCCTCAAGTCTGGTGCCACCTTGAAGTCCCCATTTGCCAAAAAGAAGCTAGAAGCTAAAATTGGAACCAGAGGCAGGTTTCACGTCTGTTTCTTAACATGTCACAGCTGTGTCACACGCACATCACGCACACAACGGCATTCCGGCATATAGCGGATGACAAGCGTCCGATCGAAATCTCCCATATTTGTCCAACTTTATTGCGCTTCAATTTTGCTCGCATACCTATTAAATGTTGGCAGCGATTTTACAACCCGAATATCTGTGAATCCATTTACGTGTGTTTCGGTCTATGTAAAGTTTGCATGTAAAAGGGGAACTGAATTGACTTCACAGGTTAAAGCTTTTCCCAGAACATTTAGAACAAAAACAAGCTAGCATTGTTTTCTCCGAAGCTAGCTTGTTTAGCGATGAATATTACAGATGTTTCCTGTGTACGCGTGCTTGCCGTATAATGATAAGGCGCACTGTGAATACGCTGGACATTTGACTATTTCAAGCCTTTCGACCGCTTCAAAGCAAAATCTACCCTGCCCTGAGAAAAAAGAATGGATTTTGTACAAATATGTATTTATGTATGAGAACAACCTGACATGTGTCGGACTACGCCGCCGAAATATGTTTAGCCAACGCGGCGAGCGAGAGACCGAGAGAGGACTTCAGCGGTAGACCGGCCTTGGTCGGGATTGTTCTAATGAGGAGCGAAGGGTCGAGTTTCAGGGCTGCAGGCGTTCCCAGTTTGACTGAACGCACCACAATTGTTCCTCATCAGAGTTGAAATAGATGGATGGGGTGAGTATGCGGATGGCATCTATTTAACCATTCAGTCAGGGGTCAGTTTGAACGCGCTCTCCTGTTACAGCTCGCTTGAAAAACAAGGATGAGGAGGTTGGGGAAGAGGGGCATTCAGATTATGACAGGAAGAAAACGCGAGGAGCTTCCGTGAGCTCGGGCGGAGGAATTTTTAAATCAAACAGATGTCTCAAAGGGTCTGTCTGTGGAAGGCTTGTCGAGTTTTCTGTTCTTGCGGGTTGTCCATTTCTTGCCAAAAAGTTTTGCGAGATACCGCATGCGATGGGTGCGGGAAGATTTCTGTATTGTTTTTATTTATTTTTGTTGGATCAGAAATTATTGTTATTTTTGGGTGAGGGGGGGGGGGTTGGTGA
The DNA here is from genome assembly GCF_025434085.1 of Hippocampus zosterae. Lineage (NCBI taxonomy): Eukaryota > Metazoa > Chordata > Actinopteri > Syngnathiformes > Syngnathidae > Hippocampus > Hippocampus zosterae. The sequence goes on from NC_067457.1 coordinate 4,270,673, forward strand.
CCGTAAAGAAGATTGTCAGAAAGTGTCCCCAAAACGACCCCCCGACCCCCCCCCCCCCCCCAAAAAAAATACAATGTAACCTCTTGGGTCTAATACAATCCGTTCTGGGAAGCTGGTCGACTTCCAATTTGTCATCTTCCATATTTTTCCCAGAGGAAATAATGCAATATTTTATTGCGTACTTTCACATTCCAAACTGTCATACGAGTATAAAAATAAGTTAACGGCGTTGTAAGTGAAACGCCAACCAACACAAACTAAATTGAAAGACATCATCAAACCTTGTGGCTGCTTGACAGATGCATAGTTTAGGGGAGACGTACGTTGTGAATTTCAGTACGGTGGGACGATACATTTTTTGAAAATGCAAATGTTTATGCGGATGTTTTTGGTTGTTATGACAATCAGCACCACCAGATGGCAGACAGCGCTTAAGAGCAACTCCAACACCAAGACTGCATGTACTTGTCCATCAGAAAAGCCAGGACCAAATTAGATCCGCAAAATTAAGGTAAAATAGGCGCCGGATTAAATGTTCACCGATTTTTAAACACAAACCTATCCGCCTATCTTGCACAGAAACGCTCGATCTCAAACAGTGAACAGTTGACAGTTCATTTAAAGTTCAGCAAGAGTTAATACATTTGTGTCCTCCAAAAACGGATATATTCAACGCTTAATCGTGTTGCAAACGAGGAGGGGTAGGGAGAGGCGTCACGGTATGTAGTACAGTCTTTGTAGTACGTATTGGAGCATTAAAATATATTACAATATTCTTCTGTACATTACTCCTAAAAAGAAAAAAAACAGACAATTGTCATTATTTAAAATGAGAGTTTTGTGATACATCTGGCTCGGAAATCTGCGGTCCTATGTGGGGCCCAACCACTCGCACTAATGACAAATTGTGGCCCCTCCATCATAGTCCTTCCTTGACCGAGGGACATTCAATTTTGGTGGTTCTTTTGTCTCATAGCCTATATCAGTACACAGACATAGTTTCAGGATGATGAGTGTGTGTGCACGTGCAACATAGAGAAAGATCTGCTTTGGCATAGAACGACTTTGCTTGAGCTTGGCAAGTTTATTTGAACGGAGTTTGTCTGTCGGGCCCTGTAAAGGGCTGATCTTTTTGGTGCATGTTATGCGGTTAGATTTTTTTTTTTGGGGGGGGGTATACTATGTCGAGCTTGATAGGCCTGTAAACTGTGAGCTGTCAATCAATCTGTGCTTCATTTGTACCGTACAGTGGTGCCTTGAGATACAAGATGATTTTTGGTCCAATTAATTAAAGGAAAAAAAGTCTTTTTTAATGAGGAAAAATAGCATTGTATAAAATTGTACTTCATACCAGACATGCAGTAATGACAACAAAAGGGTTTTTCGGAATGCATTAAAAGCACCTGCTTGGTTAAATAAGACCTATCAACAGTTTTACCTTTTTACAAAATAGTTTTGACACCGACATGGATTAATTTTGCAATGCGGTAATGCTGTGACTTGAGGGGTACCTATGAATTTAACTGTATCATGTACTGACAAAAAAACAAAAAACCAAAAAAAAAACAAACGGATTAAATAGTTTATGGAGGAGTAGAAGTTTGATGCTGTGCAAAGATGTCAAACTAAAACCTTCGATGACGTCATCCTAACCTGAGCTGCAATGGGATTCTTCTCATCCATATGAATTATGGAGGAAACATGTCCCCCCCCCCCCCCCCATCATGGTATCTGCACCCCCTGCCCCCCCTCCTTAATGCTTGTACACATCCCCGGCCAATCTGGCACGTTCCCGTGTTCCGGACGCGGCGACGCAGGGGTTAACGTGACGGTGACGTGGCTGTTGCAGCGGTGACCCGCGGGGGCAGCTCGGGCAGGGGTGGAGTGAGGGCGGGGGGTGGGGGGGGGGTTTACTGTTTTGAAAATGCGGCAAGGAAGATGAGTGCAACAACCGCCTCGTTTCTTGCGGTTATTTCCTCGCTGGTCGTTTGTTTTACGCCTCCACTTATCCGACGCGTAAAACTGACCCACGAGTGGAAATTGTTTGTGCAACACTACCGACCCCCCCGCCTTTTTTTTCCTTTTTTTTTTACGGTGCGCCTGTTTGCAATCATTAGGACGCGGCAGAGCGAGGGTCGAACTGCCCCCCCCCCCTCTCTCTCTCTTTCCCCTCTCGAATCGTGAAGAAGTAAATTCACTTTTACGCACAAACTTGTCCGGACCGCTTGGAAGTGATCAAAGGCTGCATGTGCGTCGAAAATGCTGCGGACTTTAACGCCCCGTGCTAAATGTTTATAGTTCTCCTCCAATTGGACCTGCGTGCGCGCGTCCGCGTCCAAAACGCTTGTAAAAAGCTCAACAATGTATGGGTGGGTTTTCTTTTCTCTTTTTTTTTTTTTTGCTTTAGCGCCGGCTGCACTCTGACCTCCAGAACGGAAGTTAGATCTACGGTTGGGTCAACTATGAATAAATAACAGACAAATGACACATGACTTTTGTTCCAGTATCCTAAAAGGGGGATTGCCCACAATTTAAAAAAAAAAAGAATTGCAATGAGCACCGTCAATTCAGATCCGGACTTTAATCATATTTGCAAACAAAACACTCAGACGAAGGTGTGTGCCTAAGATTTGCAGGCAGGAGTGGAAGTGGGTGTAACTCGCTCGATGATGTGCTTTTGCCCCCTCCCATGATTTAAAAAAAAAAAAAATCAGGAAAGCTCCAAGAAAAGAAAGTAGCTGAGGACAGGCAAGGTTGTGTGTTGTGTGTTGCCATTGAGGTCCTGACAGAAATTGATAGAGTGCACACGACGTCCCGGAGCCTCGCGGCCACCGGATCCGGCCCTTCTCTGAGGGGGGGGGGGGGGGGGGGGGGGGTCCCACGGCGTGTCAATTCAACAAAAGAGGTAAGGATGTGCGCTGGCTTTGCGGATACTTGAGCAACATCCAAGAAAAAGTTGTCTTTAGATAAGTCCGTTTTTGTTTTGCTTATTTGTAAATAAAGGCTCCTATTTAAATTAGCTTGCGCAATTACGTCATTGTTGTGCGCTTTTCCGATAACCAAACGACATTTGTTTTTTTGTCTGTTTTTTTTTTGCAGTTGAGCGTTTCTTTTCAACCGTTGCCAATTAAGTCAATGCAAATGGACGGATGGATGTTTTATGGCTCTTACGTGACAAATTTGTCTTGGGAATCGAGTCAATGTTGGAAGGTTTTGTCAATTTGGGGCCTCTCGAGGGCAATGTGGTGTCACGGAGTGGCGCGTACACGCCGATTCAAGCATGTCAAATGGGCTCTCCCTTTTTTTTTTTTTTAGTTCACATCATATAGGCTTGGCTCAAGCTTGGGTTACACCAAGCTGTTTATTTGCACGACACACACATACACACACGCGCGCGCGCACGCTGCGTTATCGTAACCATCACGATGCATGCCACGAACGCCTTCACTCAGCCTAATTTTGACCTTTTAAAACCGGCGAGTCAGCATCACTTTGTAATTCCTATTTTGGAAGGACTATTATTCTACTTTAAAAAAAAACAAAGTAGCAGTTTGTTTTTTTTAAGCAACAATTCGGACACTTTTTTAAAATACATTTATTTGAATGAGACAGTAAAGACAGTGTGCAGAACATAATACGGAACTATAGTATCGTACAATTTTAGAGTAATACAATAAGCTCATTCTCATTTATTGGTACAAAAAAAAAACGTGATCTTATTTTATCAACATATTGGCAGGAATAATAACGTGTTATTCACAACTGGATTGCATAATGCAGGGGGATAGAGAAGTGGTGACTTGTGGAATGTTGACGCCAATTGCCCCAAGCGACATTTTTGAAACGATATCAAACGCTTTCAACGTTCCCAATGATCTTAATGAGGATTTTCAGATTATTTTTGATCTTTTGGTCAACATGCGTGGTGACCGAGCAATTTCCTTTCCTTCATAGCGCGGATACATTTAAGTACAGTTCAGTTGTATTGAACTTGTTGGTGTAACACATTTGCGTTTGATCTTTTATAGATCTTTGTGTTCAAACACTTCTAAATTATTTTCAGATGTCCATGTCTCTCTTACATTTCATTCGCAACTTTATGTATGTGTGTGTGTGTGTGTGTGTGTGTGTATGCACGCACTGCGGATAACGTGAGTGGCTCAGTGGCTTCAGCTTTTAGTAAAGTCCAGTAGAGTACATTTATGTACAGTTCACTTGTATTTAACTTTTAAATACTTTTAATCCAGTACAATGTATCAAAATAGAGTTCAGTTGTATTTAACTTTATCTACAATACATTTGTATTTATATACTGTATAAATACATGTATATATATATATATACAGTATATGGTGTTTTTTTCCTGGATTGTTTGTTTTCAAATATTTATTTAGGTACAACATTGATGCACATTTCAAATGAATCATTTAAATACATTTTTATGTTCAAACAGTGCCTCAAGTGTTACAATATGAATATATATATATTTTAGGAATAGAGCCTGTTTGCCGAGTTTTTGATTGTTACTTAGGCCTCCTATGTTGCTGGACAGTATTTTAACGTTGATCATAGTTGTCGTACTTAAGAGTGAGAAGGTTTTTTTGAGTTGTTTTTGTTTTTTGAGGTGGTACTTGGTGTAAAAACTTTGGACAACCACTGCCATGTAGTAAAAGTTTCCGAAAATGAATTTCTTGTACGTCCACTAAAGCACCAAGTGTCCTATTCAAAGATCTTTGGTCAAAATAATTTCAAGAATCTTCCAAATGATGAGTGTTGTGTTGCACGGGGTCATGTGACCTTTTGACCCCAGGGTGGCCTACCCAGCCACTGTGCTAAACCCAACCTCAACATTCCCGGACATTTTAGAGTTTAGCAAAACATGTTTGTAATCTTCAGTTAAGACGCTTAAGTGACTCTTATTTTCTTTCTATTTTCCCGCCCACCCGGGTGAGAAAATATTTGTGAAATTTCAGGAGTCGTCCGAGTCGGTTGATCACTTTATGCCAACCCGAAATAAATTACATTTCTGAATTTAAAGTCAAGATTTAAAAAAAATAAATCAACTTAGGAGCATGATTCCAAAACGCAGAAGTTTAACCACGTTAAACGCATGCAAGACAACACGCTACGGCCATAAATCCTAACGATAATTACAGCCTCTACCTGCATGTTTTGATGGCCCATAAATAGATGCCGGTGTCGTCTCCACACAGGCCTGGAGCTGATTACAGTCGGATATATATCTGCGTGACAGGTACTAATTTGGCGCCCGACCATTCCGCACGTTTTACCACCATCTATCTCTTCTTGGGGCATCTTGCGTTGAGTTGCCATCCGCTTCTTTCTCTCCCGTTTCATTTGTCTGCATGATCACAAGCTGTGGCAACAAATCCGTGGAAAGGTCATGTTGTGTTTGCGTCCGGTCTTGTCTTTTCATTGTTACGTGTGGTTAGGGCCTGATATATACTGTATGTGTGTATGTGTGTGTGTGTGTGTGTGTGTGTATATATATATATATATATATATATATATATATATATATATATATATACAGTGTTGTCCACCAGAATAGTAGGAAAATTATGCTGTTTAGGGTGTGTCTTTTTTTTTTTCCTCTCCCCCACACTCGAAGCTGATTTAGCAGTCGAATACGTCTTCTTTTGTCTCATGAGATGGCCGCAGCACCTTGAGGGCAGCCCGGCTCCCAAATGAACGGCTGTGTTTTGTAATTCTATCAGAAATAGGGGTTGGGGGATGTGGGGGGGGGGGTGTCTTTCCTTGAGTGGCACCCGTGGAGACGGCTGGCCCCATCCGGAGCTCGTTTCAATTCGGTATGTTTCCCGTTGGTTGTGAATTATGACTTTTCCAAGGGGGTCTCATTTTGACGTTTCAGAAAGTTTGCTGGTTTCTTATGAAAGGTGGTCGGCGTGGCACCTACTTTAGGTTAATTTTGCCATTGGCTGGTAATGTGCAGGAAATATTTTATTCGACTACTTTCCGAATGTGAAGTTGAATGGCTCAATAGGGGCGTTGTGTGTGTCTGTGTGTATGCGCGCGCGCTCTGTACCACATCATACTCAAAGTGTTTCTAAAATTTTACAGGGGCAAAATATGTCCACATATTAACCTTCATTTAACCAAATCCAAGCAATTGATTGTGATCTGTTTCATTGTGCTTATATTGTCCCCCAACTTCGAGAGAGAAGTCAAAACAACTTGGCAAAATGTTGGGACCAAACAACAAAGCAAGGCTTTGTTGTGCTAACAACGTCATCAATGTCAATCCTGTCTATTTTCAAGTTGTTCCAATTCATATGACTGTTTCAACCTCCCCAAGTACATGTTACGGTTTTGACAACGAAAGGATCCAGCAACTTGCTGCTTCAAGACAAACCTTCACTCCCAATACATACTCACCCAGCACTGTATCAGGCACAGCTGCACAATCGGATCCAATGCGACCGGCGCATCGATTGGAATACTCGACCATAATGCGATAAAAGTAGAGACGATGAACCAATATTTTTTTTCCAGTGGTCACCAACCAGTTTCGCGTCAAGACATATTTCGACAGAGCAGCGTAGACCAAAAAAAAAAAAAGACTACAAATGCAACCTACCATTACGCAAAGGCGCCAAACACGTGATTAACGATTAGCCCACTTTGAGCTTCTAATGTTGATGTGGGGTTGTCAAGTCAACTCGTTGAGACAAACTTAATACGAGCACCATCTTATATACAGTATATGAACTCTTACCATACTTCATCATGCTTATATATAGACGCCTTCTATCAGCCCGAGCTTCTTTATTAGGTACATCTGCATAATCTGACACTCAATACAAGCCAATATTGTTGTGCTGAGAGCTATAAAGATGGCCTTTATTATATTTGCTAAAGTCAGTACATATATACTGTGTAATTGCTGTGTAATTACACCCAAAAAAAAAATATTTTGTCATTTTGTAATTTAGGTTGGCTTTATTGATAGTCCAGAATCACTTCTAAGTTTAGGTTGCATATAACGGCAAACTATTAGACAGCCTCTCGGTGCAGTTTTTGCACGAGAGGAAACCAGAGTAGGTAAAAGTCACTTTTGGAACAGTCTTTGATTTCAGATGTGCTTTAAGTAGCCCGGGACATGCAAGGCTCCTTGCCTTGCACCGGGGGGGCTTGAGTGAGGAGGAGAAGAGCCAGGCCCCTATAGAATAGAAAGCCGGAGGGGAAGGTGGAAAGTGTCAGTCAGGGACGCTTCACTGCTTGACGACAATCCTAGTGCAGGACCGCTCTGTTTCAAGAGCAATCAGTCAATCCGCATTAATTATCCCCCCAAGCTCTCCCACCCCACTCCTCAATCGCCCAACCACCCCCACGCTCAGCACGAGGTCTCAGGGAGGGCGCGGACACACACACACACACTCAGCTCCCCACTTTTCAGTGAAAAAAAACCTGCAATAGCTGTTTTTGACGAAAACATAATAAATTAAAAAAAAAAACAATTCAGACGATGAATGTAACATATTTTCTTTTTATTAAATGCTTAAAATGATGTTGAGGACAACTGGCTTTTAAAATTTTGCATTCAGTGGTGATTTCTCATTTTGGACATTTTTGGACCAACTCAATCATGTCAGGAATAAACTGTTCAAATGTCAGCCACCCAAGAATATCATTGTTCTTTCAGCGGCATATTTTGCAATAACTTTTTGAGGGCAAAGTCAACTTTGTGCTGTGATCAATTCTTTTAGAACACACTGCAGTAGGCAAAGTGAACAATTTGATTTATACACAAATTAAATTTGTTATAACATTAGATATATTGTAATGTATGCACTTTTTTGTACCTTGAGATCAACAAGACTGGGATTGAGGGATAATTTCATTTTTGTGTGATTTAGAATTTGACCAAATCATCAGACAATTGTTCTAATCTAAAAGAAAATCTCACAATTACACATTTCTTATTATTTAGATATTTTAGTAACATTTTAACGAAAAATATATATATTTTAAAATACTGTATGCCGATTTTAGTCACTCATAGGGAACTTCAATTTCCACTCAGCTGCACAGTATATTTTGTTGTTGGATAGCATGCACAAAACCAAATCACTTCATTATTTAGCATGTGGTGAATGGATGAAGTCGACTTTGTTCTTCTACATATATACATATAAATATATATATATATATAATATATATATATGTGTGTGTGTGTGTGTGTATACACAGTATATGAGCATTTTAACATCTGACCTTTAAAATTGGGATTCAGTGTTAGTTCTCCTTTTTAATATTCGATTTTGGAACAAATCGTCATTCAAGTGATAAATGTAAAGACATTTCTTGGCATATTTGCAACTCGTTTATTTAGACTCGAGTGAATAAGAAACAACATTGGAGAGGAAGTCAACTTTATTTTCCAAAAATTCGAGTCATTTCCCTGCAGTTCCATTTGTGTGTATGTATAGTAAATTACAAATATTGCAAATTACATACATGCAGCTTTGGAGAAGTGCAAAGTCGTGGAATTCTCGTTCGTCGATTATGTAATTACAGACCTAAATCATTTTTCTTGAAATTAAAGATTCATATGTAATTGATTCTGTTATTAAGTATTGTTCTCTGCAAGCAAGACGCACCGAGTGCGTATAGTCACTCATCTTGTGGTCTACGGACTTGGGAGTGTTTTGTTTGGGCCCGGACCAAAGCAAATGAGACGTTCGCGTCTACTTCGACTATTTCGGGCATTTGCATTTCCGATTGTCAGGACCCCAAACTATATAAATATACATGAATAAAATCACTGCGGTTAAAATGGCTTATTCTGTTTTAAGGAATTACTTTTTGTTTAAAAAAATAATAATAAAAAGGCGAACACGCACACTTCCCAATCTTGACGGATCTAATGGCAGAATTTACGAAGCGGTTGAAGAACAATATCCAGCTTCTTAAATCATCGACAGAATCCATTTAAGGCGACTGAATCTCAAGCAGGGCCTACATGACTCACTTTGAAAATGGGTAATCCTTCGTCCAAAGTTTTGGTGCGATGCGCTCGCGCTCGTCGGCTTCTTCGCAGTTCCTCGTCGCCGCGCCTTCCTCTTCGTTTCCTCGACACAAACTTCTTGATGTTGCATCGAGCTCCTCTACATTTCATTCGGCGTGTAATTTGCCCCCTTTTTTTACCGCATTCCCTTTGATTTAGTCACTCTTGACTCCTTTTGCTCTGGGGGCCAACGGGGGTTTCGCGCAAGAGGTGAGGGGGGGTAGAAGGGTGCGCCTTGAAACCGCTCCTCCTTATCTCCTTTCATCGTTCGGAGCGGGTCGCCTTGAAACCGCGGGGGCAGTAATTGCTTTTTCGAGGCAGCCCAGTGCGGACTGGCCAGCAGCCAATCAGAGCCTTGTTTACACTCGCTGATGGACAGCGCCTTGGACCCGCGCCAGCCAATCGGGAAGCGCGTAAGGAAGCGGAGTCCAGTTAACCCTTCAAGTGCCAGTGTAAACAAAGCCGGACGCGAATCGTGTATTAGACTGTAATAGCTCATATATTTCGACGTGGAAACATACATGGCCGTATCCTTCCACATTTAGTGGGCTAAATAACTCGAGCATAGGGAAAGCTAACCCCGAGGACAGTCGTGGATAAGGCACCTGTGTGTGTGTGTGTGTGTGTGTGTGTGTGTGTGTGTGTGTGTGTGCGTGTTCGTGTGCGCGTGCGTGCGCGTGTGTGTGTGTGTGTGTCTGTCTGTCTGTGAAAGCGCTGGCGCACGCGCATGTGTACAGCGCCAAGCCATATGAACGCACAAGCCACAAAAAGAGCAAAATTAAAATTATACGTTCAAACCTTACAAATGCGGACAACCACCCATATATCTCAAATGATCAGAGGTATTAAAGTAGAACTTCAGACATTTAGTGCAGGCCTATATTTAAAAAAAAAAAGGCTGGTACTTCACCGAGACCACTGACTGCAATATCCTGAAATATAAAAGTACAATTTTTTTTTGCTTTTACTGTTAGTGATTTACAAGACTAGTTTGGTTGGTTTGCCACATGAAAAAAAAATCACAAGCCATCTTTTATTTATTTTGATAATGCTCATATGTCAAGAAAAATAAGATACCCAGCTCTATGGTTTTGTGACATCAAAATGCGAATTGTATATTTGCTATAATAGCAACAAGTGACTGAGTAAATGTTAAATTATTTCATGACAACAAAACATTTGTTTATTTTGACAGTAACGTTTTGAATGTTAGTAGCTGACGGTTAAGTCTGCACAAGACACAACACATTCTCCACTATTTATTCTTGAATTTCACAATATAAAACAGTTTTTGTAAATAAGGCCACGAATCGACCAATATCTTGTGTTTCTGAGTCAGTTGCATCACTAATGTTCATCATTTCAAGTTTGCATTTTTAATGAATCAGTCAGTCACAACCACTGGTGCCTTATTTCCATGGTGTTGTCATCCATGGAATTGGCAAAAAGGAGCCCATTTTGTAGTGTATTGTTTGAATATAAACTGGACGTGTGTTTTCAAATCAAGTCTGGGGGCGGGAGGAGGGGAGCTAAAAGTACAAACTCATCTCGATTGGCAATTTATGTTAAAACAAGCAAGGAATTTGTCTCTGGTAGTTGGAGTCACTCTCGTATATAGCTGTTCCTTGATTCTGTTCAAAATGAGTTGTAAGATGATTAGCAGATGCAAGGGGGCAATCATGTACAGTAATTACATGACTACGGTGTTTCGGTACAGAACATTTAGTATGATACAGATGCGTACCGAAATCCCACATGGAACATTTTGGACACGGTTCCGTTTTGGACCAGAGTCAGAAATTTGAGAACTGTTCCACCACAAGTGATTATGTATTTTGAGGTTTCACTGTTAAAAACGATGCGCTGGGGGTGACCAGTCTGCAACGATGAATGCATGACCGTAAGATTCATTTCATCATACGTCTTTTTTACTCTGATGGCTCTTTGCCGTTGTGTATAATAAAAATAATAATAGTTTAGAGTCATATAGTGCCTTTGAAATGACCCAAGGACACTTACTCATGGGGCTAATTAACATGTTGAGCAGGTCAGGAGCGCCATGTTAGCGGAGGAGTAGCCGTAGCGGTGGCCGCTGACTGCTAGCCGACCGGCTTGACAGCCAGCGGTAGCCTGATGGAAGATTCTAGTAGCGGTCCAACTGGCTGGTGTGGCTACTTGCGGCGCTGATGCCTGAGAAAACAGGGTAGTAGACTTCTCAAGATGATGTCCAACTAGTGTCCACTTTATGATTTGACATTTTTAATTCAACTCGAATCATTTGGTGAAAACACCAGTGTGAAATCGAATGCAATTTCAGCATAGATATTCTGCCCCCTGAAAAAAAAAAATATTAATCAAGAAAGATAAACCTTATATTTTGCTTTAGTGGACCACAAACACGATGTGGCGGGCAATCTCTGGTCCCCGGGCCTTAGATTGACACCCACTCCATACATATGCAAGAAATATGGGACGTCACTGCAACACCATAGACCAGCATGCTATCTCGGACTAGATTTAGTAAGAAGAGTCGAAGTCAGAGCAGGCCTCATCTCTCTTGTGGCCGTTCAGTGCTCACAGAAGGGCTTCAAATCAAACCTTGAGCCAGTTCCCTCCTCCACTACAGCAACGTGCTCATTGGCTCTGATGCCCCAGATGGGCAGCCAATGGTGACGCGTGTTTACCGACGACTGGGAGTGGAGGTGGAGAAGGGGGGGGGGGGGGTACGTGTGTGTGTATGTGTGTGTGTGTGCGTGCGTGTGGAGAGAAACCTAGGGTGGGGTAAGGGCGGATGGAGTAGGAAGGGGGGTTTGGTGGTGCAGGGCTGGGGGTGCCTCACGGGCACGCTTTCACATTGTCGTCCTCAAACCAGTAGGCGCGCGCGTTCACCCTCCCCGTACACAGACTACCCCCCCGCGCCGCCGCCACCACCACCACCACTACCCACCCTCCTCCTCCCCCCGGCGTGTCTGAGTCCCCGGCTGCATGAACGAGTCTCGATTCACTACAAGCCCGAACTTCTCCGGCGCGTCTGTGCCATACCTCCAGTGAGTGCACAGCACAGTGTGCAGCAGCAGCGGCAGCAGCAGCAGCAGCATAGGATGTAATCAATCCCACATGTTTCATCTCGGCGACTCGGGGATTTTCACTTTGCATGATTTTTTTTGTTCGTCTGTGATATTCTTTTTTTTTTCTCAGCCGCCACTCGCCAGAGAAGGGATATAACTTACCAGTAAGTAGCAAATGTGTGTTTTTATTTCTTTTTTTTTAATCATCACTAATGTGTCATTCTTTGCTGACTCGCATGATGGAAGCCTTTTTGTTTTTAAATCAGACCAGGATGCACAATATGTAGTTGTAGATTAAACTTATCGACATTAATTGTGTGGGGTTTTTTTTTTGATGTGGTAATAACTACAAAACATCATGTACAGTAGCCTCTTGGAGATTTCTGACGATGCGCTACTTTTGGACTGTTTCCACTTTCCAAAAGCGTTTCTGTTTGTAAATGATTAAATCGTTTATTTGTATTAATTTATTATTTATGGAAGATATAGAGTTTGTATTTATTAGACATTTTACATAATTGTTGTGTGTTTTGGACCAAAAAAAGTACCTACTCCAAAATAAATGCCATCCTCCATAGCTCCATCCTCCCCCCGATACGTCGGCTATGTTGACGCCGGGCTTCCTTCACCTCGGCTGGGCTTGTGTCTCCCGTGTCGCCGCCCTCCTTTGAACGCCCTGGATTTAGTGTCGCGGTTACGCGTTGTGACTTGACTTTATTGCCGAATTGTTGGGAGTAATTGGTTTAGATTTTAACCAGGGTCACTTGGAAATTTAATGCATTTTCTACAGTTTTGTCCAAAGGTTCAGCCGGTTGTAGACCTTTTTGCATTCCGCTTTCGTGCATGTGGATGAATGAGCACAGAGGACCAGGTACAGATTTTTTGGGGTCACTTTTACCCATCTTGTCGCATGTCAATTTTAGTTTTAATTTACTTACGGATTTATCTGGCAAGAGTGTAATAGCGAAAATGTGTGTGAGTGTGTGTGTTGTGCATGAGTGTGTGTGTGACGAGCAGGCTTGTATGTCTGTACTGTAGTCCGCGGGAAGTCCTGTTGAGTCTTCCCGACGCACGCATACATCTACATTGCTTGCAAATGGTCGTTTTCTTTGACTCTTCTCGACGAGATGCACTCACGTCGTTGTGTTTGCGTGGCCGTGCAATAACACGAGACAGATTCAGCTCGTTCAAACGTAGCCCGAGTGGCTCTCTGTTTACGTGGAACGTAAACACGAAGACGTGTGTTTACGGCTCGGGAGGATGGTGTGTGTGTGTGTGTGTGGGGTGGGGGGGGGGTGCAAAATGTATAGAGTGATGTCAGAGCATAGTTGTTTATGATCGCTGTCCCGTGGAGAAAGACCATTGTGTCGAACCCACGCAGGAACAAGGGAGAGTCCATTTTGCTCTCCTGTAGCGCGCTTCAATAGGCCCCACAATTCACCTCTTGCGAGCACATCGTCATTGTCCCGCATGCAAAAAACAGTCAACAATTAGTAACAATGCTTTCAATTGAATACTTCAAACGTGCGCCACATAAGGAGTTTTTTTCAGTTTTTTTTTGCCCATGCATGCACTTGACAGTCCGGACATGCATTAATAAGTTAGGCAACTTTAAAAGTGCCCCCCTCGACCTGAAAAGTTATCTCGTGCATGGAGATGTTCCTTAGCATTAAAAAAAAACTATTTGATGCAGGCAAGAAACAGATTTGTTTTCTTTGTTCTTCGGTTCCTGGGAGGTTCTATCAAGAGCTCGAGATATGGACCACTGCAAGGCCCCCAATAGATGATTCCCCCATCTGAGCGTCACGGGGAGCCCTATTTAAGTAAATGACCCGGGCTATAAGGCATACATATAAAGTCGATGATTTCCTACTATTTCACTGTTTATTGCCGCGCTCCCCATCGCACCGAAGCATAAAGGTGATTTGATTTGTGTGATTACACTGCTCGCTGCGCGTGTGCGCTGCACTCACATGGCATTTGCCCACCACGTTGATGGAACTGTGCTTTTCAATCATGTTTGCCGTGCGAGAAACAAGCACAATGGATCGACTGGAAAAAAAGAAGTGAAATGCGTTTGAGAGGATACGCCATAAATAAATTCAGAAATTAAAACAATACAGAACGCACCCCCCCCCCTCCTTTTTTTTAGTTCTTTCCCTTTTTATGACAAGTGGGAGAAGAAATGTAATTTTATCAGGGTAAACAAAATGACGCCCGAGCACGAATAGCAGCCGCAGTTTGCAGAACAATGGTCACAATTTAGATGATTTTCGCTATATTTGCATGCTGGCTCAGATTGTTTTTTCCATTTCTGAACAATCTAAGAGGGAGGCGGGGCGTTATTTACATGATGGATGCACACGGGAAGCTTATATGTGCTGCACCAAGGGGTGGTGGGGGGGCAAAATAGACCTTGCATGCTGGGACCAAATATTGCTCACAGGACATCAGCTCACCTTTCTCCTCCAACAAGATGTTTCTCATTGAAGATTGCGCGCATCGCGTGTAAGTGAACTTTTTTTTCCTCCCTCCCTCCTCTAAAGTGAACTCTTTTTTTTCCATATTGTTTATCGCGCAAACGTGAGCAGCGACTGTGTGTCAGTCGAGTCTTTTCTGCATGGCTCCATCCCAGCTTGACTCATTATTGTCAGAGCTTTGACGTGTCTCCTGCCTTCCCCTTTGTAGGAGATGACGGGGACTCACTTTCCACCCTGCCAAGCCAAAACTCCGCTCAGTGCGAGCGGATCCCGAAGTTCATAAAGGGGATTATTTGCATCTGGGCGCCTGAGACCTTCGGTGCCTCCGGATTTGACTCGGGATTTGGGATTTATCGCTTCTCGGGCCGGATGGAAAGCCGCGATTTCGCTCCTCCGCACCACCTCCTGACTGAGCGGAGCGCGCTGGTGCACAGCGCCGCGTCTCGGATGGCGCCGGGCGGCCACAGCGCCGCGCAGCACCCGGCGCACTTCCAGGCGGGGAAGTACTACTCATCCCATCTCTCCATGGCTCCGCACTCAGGTCAGACACCGACTTGGTTCCTTGTCGTCTGGCTCTTGGAAATTACTTTCTAACGCACGTTTTTAATTCGTGTATTTATTCATCCACACCGCAGCTTATTTTTAGGCCGTTTAAAAAAAAAAAAGGTTTTCCACTGGCATAATCTTGTCGTATTTATATGATTCATCAATTAGTAAAGTAGTCATCATTGTCATTTGATGTAATTAATTAAGATCGGGTAATTCAACTGCTTGCACTTCCCATTAAACAATAAATTAAGGCTATTAACCGCGCCCGTCCCAGTGCACGAGGAGCTCGTATGAAGGTTTCGGTTCGGTTGTGGTAGGCAAATCCAAGTGTTTGTAAGTGGGGGGGTGCTGCTGCTGCTGCTGCTTCGAGGGGTGCTCCGGCTAATGGAGGTGCGGGTAATACCAGAAAATCCGGTTTCTATATTGAGCGGCGACGTGACGGGGTGCGAACGGGTTGACAGTGCATGCATTAGATTTAACAAGTAGCTTTGGTATCCTGTCTTGATGGAAGGAGGAGGGGGGTCGGGGGGGGGGGGGGGTGACGCTGTGTGCTCATATCCGCGTGTAGAGGTGGTGGGGAAAGTGGGGGACGGGGTGGGGGGGGGGGGCTTGAAATCATATAAGCGTTTAAATATTGCGATTAACTGGATGCACGTGAACGTGTCTGATGAGAGAGCTCATTAATTAAGGTTTGCAAATGCAGCGGATTCGTTAAAATGGACCAAGACACTCAGTCGTATAGATTTGCTGTATAGGACCCACTTAGCTCATCTTATTTGCATATTCATCAGTACGAAAGATACTCCAAATCAAACTTCATGCCTTTCTATCTATCTATGAATGAGATCTTTTATATACATATTATTCAATATATACGTATAGACGTGTGTATATATACAGTATATCTTTCCTCATTCGCTCTATTGTTGTAAATAAACGTCCTATACCATTTTCAATATCCTCTGACAGGTTTGTCAAGCTAAGCAAGAAGCAGTGTGTCAGCGAATGCGACACCAAAGTGTCCCGTTGTCGTTTAAAAGTAATGTACCATCAATTTATGAGCATGTCTGTTTAATTTTAATGTAAGATGAATTAAATATAGTTTCTGCCCGATGCGGTGCTCTTACGTAAGACGCACTCGCTGGTGCAAATAGGTAATGATAGATTTTGATTAATAACCGTTATCCATTGAACCATTTCATAAATGACGCCATATGGACATATTATTAATAACATTTATTATTTAAATGTACTTCTTCCGATTAAACTGAACTCCCCACCCCCCCAAAAAAAAATCCCAACAAAACGTTTATACATGTAAAATAGGCTTGTTTAAAGAGACACACTTCTAACCTGCATAACACCTAAACCAGATTATTCTGCACAAAGACTGATAGTGCCGCTCGCTCACATGCATTATGGTCCAATTTAAACCTGATTCTGTAATGTCGGAGGGGGAGAAAGCATAGTAATGCCGGCCGATAATGCTATTGAAATATATTCAAGGGGGCCTCTCGCTGGGTCTCAAGGTGCATGACACTGTATTGAGCTCGCAGATATCCAGACTCTCCATGCATGTCTCTGATGGGCTTTTGACTGACATGACGGGCGTGGAGGATTGCTGTTTTGACGATGGGGGTTGCTGTATGTGCCTATTTGCTTGGAGGTGAGCCTTTTTTTTTTCTAAGGAGTGGGGGGTGGCGTTTTACCTTTTGTGCCTGCCCCCCCCCTTGGAGATTTAGCAAGCTGTATGCCTGGCTCCAGGCCTTGACTAAAGGGGGAGATATGATTTGGAGTTGGCCATACTGGGACAGGAGGAGGAAGGGCAGTGCTGTAGAAAGCTGATAGACGATTCCTACCATTTTCTCCCTTTTTCAAAAAACAAACAAACAGACAAACATATAATTGAGTGTATTGAAAAAATGCCCCCCCCCCCTGGAAAAGCATGCAATCCATCAATTCTTCTAAAGCCTCTTATTTAGATCAGCATGGTGTCTGCTTGAATATCGACACGCTTGACAAGGTGATGGAATGATGGTCGCATACCGGCGCCCCGAGACCCCATGCAGCCCCCTCCCCATTTTGATAAAACCCTATAATGATATTACACAGGCGTTCTGATTACCGATAGGAGCAGTGGGAAGAAAGCCTTTGTCTCTGTCTGCCTTGCTGCCCCCTCATTTTTTTTTTCACCCCCTGTGCCGTTCTTCCAGTTTCTTTCTTTCCTTTTCTATGTGGTCCGCCCTGGGCAGTGTGTGTGTGTCTGCGTGTGTGTGTGTGAGAGAAGGTTTAGCCTGCAGTAGCACAGGTGTGCAGTATTATGGAGGGCGTGGCGCAGCATGTCATTGAACAGGTGTGTTACTTCCCAGACAGCAGTTTTGTTTACATGACCGTGGATGTGTGGGAGAGCGTGCGTGTGTGTGACCTACTAAGACATACACACACACACACACACACACACACACACACACAAAGGAAAGCTTTTTGTTGCAGCTGCACACACAGACACACATCCGAAGCCGGGCGCTCGCTTTGAAAAAGTAATAAACCATAATCGCAATGTTTCTGTAGGAGCAGATAACCTCTCCATCACCTCTCTAGCCCCCCCACCCCCCACCCCCCACCACCACCTCTCTTATTCTTCCCTCTATTGCCCTCCCCCACCCCTTCCCATCCGACGCACACCTTCGCTCCTCTGCCGTCTCCTCGTGCTCGGTCATGTTTGAGATGCACTAGGATATAATGTTCCTCCACGGCGAATGGACGCGTCCATTGCTTTTGATCCAAGTGGCTCATTGGTACAAGTTTCCTCAGTTTTGATCATCACGGCAGCATCGATGAGACACGCCCCTTCTTCCTCACACACACACTTTAAAAAAAAAGATCATATTAAATTTGGTCCAACTTAAATTACTCTCTCATTCAGTACCAGCCAATTCTAGACCAAGTCTGAAAAGACGTTTAAAAACGTCTTTGGGAGTGAATGAGTTTAAGATTTTTTTTTTTTTTTTTTTTAATTCTGTAGTACACCCAAACCATATGACTTGGGAGTTGCGGGCAATTGCACGTGTGTTGTTCGTCGCTGTGAGTCAGCTCAAATGCAGAGCTGTGTACCAGTCGCATATTTAAAAGCACAAAGACGGAAAGGTTGAGGGGGGAGAAAAAAAATGAATGAGAATACCAATGAAAGGGAGGAATGGCCGAGGGAGTGAGGAGGCAGAATGTTTCCACCTGGCTGGTAATCCAGTCGGATTACAATCGCCTGGCGGCACCCACGGGCCGCCATCCCCGTCTCCTCGGGCCGGCGTCTCCGCCGCCGCCTCTCAAGAGTGACAGGAAGTGAAAGCGAGAGAGAGAGAGGTGCATACATGTGAGATGAGTCAGCAACGAATGAGCGTCTCAGACAGACCGGGCTCGTCTTGACTGTGCCCGGGGGCGCAGAGGGCGCTTCCCGGGTGCGGCGCGCAAGACGACCCCCCGTGGGGAGGTGACAGCTGG
This sequence comes from Hippocampus zosterae, assembly GCF_025434085.1. Classification (NCBI taxonomy): domain Eukaryota; kingdom Metazoa; phylum Chordata; class Actinopteri; order Syngnathiformes; family Syngnathidae; genus Hippocampus; species Hippocampus zosterae. The sequence goes on from NC_067457.1 coordinate 4,289,317, forward strand.
TGGAGGCTGCAGCCAGCTGAGCTGCCATTGGATGCGGCAAACTGTCAGCTCACTTCTGTTCAAACATACTGTACGTATTTGTTTGTTAGTTAGCGGGATTATGCATAAGCTTCTTAACCAATTTCAGCCCCCCCCCCCCGAAAAAAAAAACTTTGTTGAGTGTCGCGGCGGTAGATGGGGGTACACAATCTGGTTCTTATTCAAATAAGAATTGCTTGGCCGTGTCGAGTGTGCGCTCCATGCCAAGGGTCACCGACCTTTTTGAACCTGAGAGTTCATTCTTATCTTTTGAATGAATTTGCTCAATTTTCTCTTAGACCAATTTTGACTTTAAAATTCCAAATGTACTCCAATGCAAGTAGGATTCAACCGAGTTTCACCCGATCCTCAAAATTCATTTGCACAAAGACGAAATAATCAGCCGTGAGTTTCAACATAAATCACGCCGCATAATGTGCCGCTTATGTGCGTCAAATCAAGATGAGCGGGGTAATCACGCCACCAACAGAACTGGTCCCCCCCCCCAAAAAAAAGGGGGATTACATGAATGAAAGCCCACCGAAATACAATTCCAGATAGAGTCAAGAGCCTTTTTTTTTTATTTTTTATGTCAAAGTCTTGAGTGAAGAGCATGTTTGTTCCCAGGCACGTTTGCTTGGAGGACAGAAAGACTTTTGTCCGGCCTCCAACTCGCATCCAACATGTGAACAGCTGCTTATTGTCTGTGGCGGTGATATGAAGGGACTCGGGCCCGCTCGCTTTCAACATCTCGGGGCTGTGAACGCACGCCGCCATCTGATGATTTGGCATGTGAACGGAAAGTGCCAGACTCTCTCTCTCTCTCTGTGTCCATGTGCTCCTTTTCCTCTCTCCTCTCCCCCCCCCCACTTCTCTCGCAGGCCATACCTCCCCTCCGCTGCGTTCCGCTTGCCCTTCCTCCCGCTCCTCCTCGTCCTCGCCTTCTGCTTCCCTCTTTCGCTTCCCCTTTGCTCGAGTGGTCCTCAGACCTCCCCGCACCTCCTCACACTACACTCCGCTGTCACTCTTTGGTTCTCAATGAACACCCCCCACCCCTCAACCGGCCTTGTCTCATCTCTCCTCTGATTTCTGTCTCAATTTCAAATCACTCCCTCTCTCCTTCTTTTTCCTTTTTAAAAGCAGGAGAAAAAGAAAAAAGACGTGAAATTCTGTGAGATCAGCACGGTCGGTACGGCGATATGTTGACACTCGCAGTGGTGTTGAAATACATGTTCAAAAACCTGTTCCCGCCGTATGCGTTTGTTCCTGTAGCTCCGCCAGTGTTTCGATATCAGCAGATAATCGATAACAATTGATGTATCGATGTCCCAGCGTGCTTTTCCTCTGACATCGAGTGCTATTTTACATGGCGTCACTTTCCCCATGATACTTTTTTCACAAGTTCTCGCCTTCCCCTCTAATTCTCGATCGGTTCAGACTTGTTCTCGTAACATCACAAGAATACATTTAAGACGCGCAAGGGCAGACAAACACAAACTTTCAAAGACCCGCTTGTTGTTTGTTTAAAAAAAAAAAAGCAACACAAAGTGTTTTCATTCATTTATTTTAATGTGGCTGCTCTTTCTGATATGAAAGAAGCCACTATCAGAAAAGAGATTTAGTGGATGTGTGTGTGTGTGTGTGCGCGCCTGTGCCTGTGTGTATTTGCAGTCACTCTTTTATGGGCTCTTGTCTTTGTCACAGGGGTCAAAGCAATCCCCCTGCTTACGCTATGTGACCGAGGGACGACATTACTTTGAGCGGGGGAGTAGGGGTATGATGTCACAGCCTACCCCCCCCCCCCACACCCCCCGCCACGCGCACCTCTCTTTTGAAAAGCGCACACGCACCACAAAGCGATCACCTTATCTCAGTCGGACGATACCTGAGACTTGCCTGCCTTCCCCCCCCCCCCCCCTTTCTATCCATCTCGGGGGTCACATTTTAGGGTCCTGACTCCCAGACGCTGGAGTGGACCTCGTTTGATGCTTTTCTCGTGTTCCGCCTCTCTCCTTCATTCATTTCAGCTGTTTGCCCCATTCATATTCTAATGGCTTCCATTCAGGCGGGTCTATGTCCAGTTTGTTTTGCTGTCAGGGCCTCAGATGGATGGCGCTAGTTGGAGGTTCATCTGGGGGTGAGGATTAAAAAGCCTCCCCCCCCCCCCCCGGATGCTGGAGGTTTCTTCGTCGTCGTAGTGTCTGGCAGACGGAACAGATTGGTGTGACAGACAGGTAGATATTAAATAGGTAATACGTGGCTGTGTGTGTGTGTGTGTGTGTGTGTGTGTGCGCACGCGTGCATCAGTGTTGGGGAGTCTGAAATAGAGAGAAGCAGCTGTGTGGAACAGCATGGATCGTTACACAGTGACACACATGAAAGCATTAAGTATATTCAGGAGCCTTTGTTGAATATACATGCAACGTGTGTGTGCGTGTGTGTGTGTGTGTGTCCCATCCCTTGCTTTCGCACAGGCAGCGACTAGTGAGGGGGAAAAAAAACAACTAGAGAGAGAGAGAGAGAGGGGAGGAGAAAAAAAAAGATCAACAACAACAAAGATCCGTCATCAGTCATTCATGGCTAATCAGTCTCGTGGGACACACACACACACACACACACACAGAGCCGAGGTCCTAATCCCACCGGGGGCTCCTTGTGCCTCTACGTGTGCCTGTCTAAATTTTGGATTGGGGCTGATTAAAAGCGAATTTCTCCTCTTCTGCGCGTGTCTCGCCGCCTCTCTTTCTCTCTCTCTCTCTTTTTCTCTCTCCATTTTTTTCTCGCACACGTCTTTGATTGCCGCTAAAGTGTCTCTACTTCTACGTGTAGTCTCTTTAATAACCGCCCACTGTCTTTCTCGCTTGTTTTTGATCTGTGTTTTTGTAATGTTTGCAAGCATGCGTGCGCGCTTGATGTATGGAGTGTATGGAGTCTGATTTTGCCTATATATGCACATGATGTGTGTGTTTGTGTGTTTGTGTGTGTGTGTGACAAGTGCCTGCTTGATTGAAAGCACCTTTTCTAGTTTACAGTAGTTTTGGCTTATTTGCAAAGTCGAGTTCGGAATATTCAAAAGACGGCTTCCTAAAACAAGGTCGCTGCAACGTATTCCAATGAAGAAGTGCGGCAAGCGGGGGGGCGGGGGGGGGGGCGAAGTATTTCACAAGTGTCTGATTTGCTGATCTGCGCTGAAACGTAGGGAAGTTTTTGTGACTCTTCCATCGCGTATCGGAATAGGAAATGTTCTCTTCATTCTGTTTAATAAGCACTCTGAGTGAGGAAGTGAAGCCCCCCCCCCTTGCTTAATGGCTTGCAGTGTATAGAAGGGCCCCATTATCACAGTATGGATAGCGTCAATATTTGAAGCCCATTTTAATTTGCATATATGACCATTAAGTCTAATGTTGTACTGTTTTTGAAAAGACGTTTTTTGTGTGTGAACTGGGGGAGGGGGGGTGATTTATTTTATGTTTTTCCCGACGCTTCCTTATCTGTAAACTTCTAAGTTGATGAATCAGTTAATTGTTAAAGTAGAGTCAAGGAACTTTGGACGGAAGTTTGCTCTTTGGATCAGGCTGCAAAATGTTATTAACAGCCCCGGTTGCGGCATTACTTCACCCTAAACAATATCGCATTGTTGGGTGAATTGTTGCTTGTCATCACTGAGTATTTTTATTTTTATTTTTTTATTTTTTTTTGTAAAGGCAATCTTCAAGTGTGCCTAATTTTGTGGCTAAGGTTGATTGTCTGAGGCACTGACGGAGAGTTGATCCTTTTGTTAGGTGGGATATCATTTATAAGTTCAGAATTTGCATAATTTGGCCTGAATGCAATGGCCAAAACAGGTCTTTTGCTTACTGTAAAATAATTTAACACTGTTTGAAAAAAATAAAAAAGGCCCGCGCACACACACGTTGGATTTTTCTTTAAAGTTTTTAAATTTTAATCAGTACTACAAAGCCCTCAACACGTTTCTGGAAATTGTTTTATTCGTCCAATGACAATTGGAAAGTTTCTGTGATCTAAAAAGTTTACACACCCCTGTTTTGGAGTTCTTTGCTCCAAAACTCGCAGTTGGGAACAACACAAGGGGCAATTAGTTCTGTAGACTTTGATTTCTTTGTTGCAAAATATTTTCTCAAAGTTTGCTGCCATGATACTTTGAGCTCCCTCAACTATTTCTTTTTTTTTTCTTTTTTTTTAAGCATGCAAAGAATTCAAACCAGTGATTTCCTAGCAAATTGCTATCATTTAGAATTCATTTATTTTCCGACCGCCTTCCCCTTATTCTTCGGCTCATCTTTAATTTCATCTCGACGACTCTCTCCAATAATCTTTTTTTTATTTTTTTTTTCATTCCTGTGTAAATATGACCGAAATGAAGGAATATGAGAAGAGGAGGGGAAAAGCCTGGCAGAAATAAGGTCACACTGGGTTATTCTCATCTCTCTGTCTTCATCACAGCCTCCAATCCTCTCCCTCTCTGCTCGCTCCCTTGTTGCGCTCGCTGTCTGCCGATTCTCTGTCTTGTTTAGTCTCCTCGCGCACATCGGCAGCCCACACACACACACACACACAGAGGGTGACACCTGCTCGTGGAGCCGTTGAGAGTCTAATTTAAGTAAAGTGCTTCTCTAGGAACCACAACCCCTCAACTCACGATGGAGGAGGTTGATACGGAGCGGTGTGGTTAAGCACACACAGTCATGTGCAGATACACACACACGCACACACCCTGATTCAGTGATATTACGCTGTGACTGCGGCTGTGTGTGTGTGTAAAAGTGGCATGGATGGCTTATAAGTAGTATTCTGTCATCATCATAATGTATATTTGACCCCACCCCCAGCCCCCTCTGGGTAATTGACCTTTGCAGACATGGCAGGACGTCTTGCCCAAGGACACTTAAGCTGAGTGGATACTGCCTGGCATTGGCACACTTGTCGTTCGTCTCCACCTTTGGTTGAAGTGGGGCTAGTTCCACGCCGCTGCGCAGGTGTGTTTTGTTTCCATCAGAAATGCACAATTGTATTGCGCAAAAAAATGGGTGGAAAGTATTTCGACAGACGTCTAAACTGGTCACCGGGTAGGCTAGGAAAAGGATTCAGTTCATGCTAGGAGATGTTCTGAACCCATCGGGGCAATTCTTGGGTGAATTTGAGTTCGGGAGAGGTGTGACAGTCCATTAGTTCGATATTATGCGGGGGTGAGGGGGGGGGGGGGTTCTGGGAAACTGCTTTTTGATGAATTATGTCTTCAAGGATTTGAGGCAAAATTGAGCGGACGACTTGGCTGTCGTATTCCCAGAGGAGTGGAAAAGAAAGACGCACGACGGGGTTCCATATTTTCTCCAATTTCTCCTCCTTAGTTCCCAAGTGGATCTAAAAAGTTTACACACCCCTGTTTGAATGGCAGGTTGGTGCGATACTATTTAAAAAAACATAACACCGATAAACCATTTCAAAGAACCCCCCCAATTGTTTGGAACACAATAAAATCTGGCATTTGAACTGGGGTGTGTAGACTTTTTTTTTTTAAATAAAACGTTTGCAATCAAACACTCACTAGAATAATTGAGCGCCTCCAAAAGGAGAGCAGACTTCATCTCAACACATGTAGACATTCTTTGATTCTTGTAAAATCTGCTCGTACTCGTTTTCATATGCTTGTCCCATCTGAGACTGCAACAGATTTATTTTTTTAAAAAATTGTGCGGGTGAAAATAATGTAATTGTAATAAGGAACACATGTTACGACATCGGAGCCACCCGTAATCCAGCACCAGAGGCTCTTAAATGGGGACGGCGCGCTAATTAACTTGAAAAGTGGCAAACTTAGATCGGTGCCGTTCAGCTCCGGCTCGGCTCCCGCTGACAACGTTGCCGTCGGACCTCCCAGGTGCGTCTCATCCGACGCCTCTCTCGTATGCCGAGCGTACGTGAGAGTATGTGATTGGACCACAAGGGTGTGGCGCAGGAGAGGGGGAGCGAAATTCCCACGAGGCGCACTCGGGATAAAAATGCATTATTGACTCTGACCAAGCCAGTCCTAAAAATATCCGTAACCTTATGCTTCTCATTCATGCGTGTGCGCGTGCATACCAATCCGCTCCAGTCTTGTATGACCCGTTCTTTCCAAATTCCCCTGATGTTTTCTGATACCACCCGCTTTTTGTACCCACCTCTCTTTTTAACCAGCGGTGGGCCACTTCATCTAAATTGTATTATGATTTCCACAAAGTTACGTCCGGTTTCCCCCCACAAATGTCTATTTTCGTCGTGTTGAGGGTGTCTGTTTTTTTCAAGCATGTCAAAGCGGTAATGCAAAAAAATTTTTTTTTAAATAAAAGTGACATCCAAGCACACCCACACCCACACACATTATTTTGTAAACTTTCAAAGCATATTATCAATCAAATAAATCACCCAAAACTAACATTTGCACCGGGGTGTGTAGACTTTTTATATCCATTGCTTATGGGTTAGGTCCTGCTAAAGGTGAATTTTGCCTATCATCCAAAAAGTCTGCGGTGAATAGGAACCCCCCCCCCCCCCCCCCCCCACTCCCCTCCAGCGTCTTACTCATGCTGTGATGGAGCATTTTGTCCGTCACCTTTGTCAAGGAAGACATTTTTTTTTTCGAGTGCCCTTTCCTGTTCATCGAATCTGACCCGCTAGTCGGTTGTATGATTGATTCTTTGCTTCATACGATGAGCAGGCAGTCGCAGCCAGCAGGCGATGCATCTTGCAGGGGGAAACCTGACGTCGACGCCGTGAGATCGGGGCTCTTGGTGGTGCGTGTGCTCGCAGAGACGGGAGTTTGTGCGCGCGCGTGTCTACGTGCGGCGAGACTCCGGTCCGCAATCTGGGAGTCGGGCTTTGAGCTGCTGTTCATAGTCTGCTGATTTATGCGCCTCGCAGGGAAATCTCTCATTTGTTGCTCTTTCATCTTATTTTTCCCCTCCGCTCTCTCTCTCTCTTCCCCTCCCCCCCCCCTCCATTCTCCGTTCCGTCTCTCTTTTTCCCCCGTAATGCGATGCGGTGCAGCCGCTCGTCCCAGATGACACGCCATGTTTTGCCTGCACGCCTCTTATTCCGACATGAATGAGTCAAGAGGAATAGTTGATGAATAATAAGAGAGAGCGGAAGGGAAAATGCCATGTGGATGTCGCCGAGCAAAAGAACTCCTTTTGCTCCCCCCCCGAACATGTTCTTTGTAAGCACTGTTCGGTCCTTTATTGACACGCTGAATGTGTTTGCATCCCCAGCGTGCGTGCGCGCGTGCGCGCTCGGGCGCGCGCCTTCGAGCCTTCCGCGACCGCCTTGTTTGAGTAGCCCTGTCACTTGTGCAATTGGGTGTCAAAACAGATCAGAAAGGTCTGGCTTGACTCCTGCCACTAAATACACACACACACACACACACACAGTCAGACACACACGCTGGCTCAAGGCTCAATGCCAGGGCCCTTGGTGTTTGGAGGCTTATGAAAGGGTCGGACTGACGAGAGGTTGCCAAGTGTACGGCAATAGGCGTAGCAGCCAAACTAACGAGAGTCAGAACCTCTGACACGCACACACACACATACACACACACACACACATGCTGGGACTGTACAGACTGACAGTCTTTCACTAGTTTGTGTGTGTGTGCGTGTATTTTAGCACTAGTCCATTCAATCTCTTGCGCTTGTTGTTTTCTTCACTCTCCTCTTTGGGTCAGGATCAAACTTTTTCATTGACTTGAAAATATTTTTAATGTTATGGATGCATTCAATTTGGAATAAGCTTTAATAACATTAGGTCGGAGAGTCGACCATCCTCCCTGCTTTCCCAGTTAATATCGGAGGAACGCTAATCGCTAAAGTAATTTGCTCACACTGTGGCCGGGTAGCGAGCACTGTCCTTGCAGGGGACTATCCCCCCCCCCCCCCCCCCAGCCTCCCCCAACAGTATTGCATTCATCTTGTCTTCTTTTTGAGAGTTTTTTTTTTCTCAGGCGATTGGGATTTTTCAAACTGTCAGCAAAGTACGAGAATTTTGTCTTTTGTGGGAAAAAACGATCGCGGGGGGGGGTCGTCGTAGGGGAAAATAGATTTTAAAAATGTATACAAATATATATATATATATATATATATATATATAAACACACACTGTGTATATATATATACACACACACAGTGAAAATATATATATATAAATATGTGTGTGTGTGTGTGTGTGTGTGTGTGTGTGTGTGTGTGTGTGTGTGTGTGTGTGTGTTAGTGCACATTGCACCCTAAGCATCCTATTCGTTTCACTTTCACAAAAAAAAATAAAATATAGACAAAGCAGGTCTCCTTAAGCGACGGCGGCGCATGACCTGCATCACCGGAAGTTGTTAGCGAACAGCAGTTTTGCAGCTTGCGATTACAGCTGTTGCATATACAGTAATTTTTAATTTCGATTATTCTCATTCAAAGTTTGTTTAATGTGCAATTCGTCGATGGCAATGGCAAAGAACGGGACTCTGAAATGCCGGAGGAAGCATTTTAAACCGTTTGACGGGAGTTACGATAGTGACGTCGTTGCACTGAAGACGCTGCCAAAGTGCGTCCCGTGCCCCGCTTAGGTCTCGACTAAGGTAGGCACCGATTCCTTTTTCGAACTCACAAGCTGTTGTGTTTACTTTATTTTTGTGTTATGTTCGTGTTTTGGGCCGTTGTGGCAGTTGCTCATGGAGGATATGCGTGTTTAGGTGCGTGCACGTTCGGTTCGATCTGCACTTCTGTTTTTTTCCACCCAATGTCGCTGCAAGCAACATTCTGCACATATTTTAAAAGTAGTTGAAAATAAACGCGAGAAAAGAGTTATCATCCCCAAAATAAGACGATAACCTTGGCTGCTTTTCATCACGAGACACCTTGTGCGTATTTCGCGTTCAAAACGTTCATCCTTCGACTGTTTTGCAACTGACGGCCTGCCCTCATTGAACCGCGTTTAATTAAAATTGCCACTCATAGAAAAAAAAAGATGCCTTGCCACTTAAGTACAATGCGCCCGATAATCGAAAGTTTCTTTTTGGGTCGCAATCAAAAAACGTAAATAAATCAATCAAGTTTGGCATTGACTTATTCCTATTATGCTGCGGTTTTTGAGTGCAACTCTAGTGTCCTTAATTTGGTTCCAGTTCCATTAAAATGGTTTTACTATTTTTCTTTCAGCGCTGATTCTTCATTAGTTGACTGTTCAGAATCTTGTTACTGGTTACTTTTACGAAAAATTCAGTTTTTTTTTCCATGCCAAACTTCACTCAAAAATGCCTGAAAACATTGCGGAGCATCAATAACGTGATGGAACCCAAAATATGTGAAACTACTTTTTTTTCCCCAGCCTGTACACGCTTTCGTCATTTACCATCAAGCAAGAAATCAAACTGTCGGTACAGCTGAAGGAATTAGAATGAACAGAACGTCCTGATTTTTTATTTATTTATTTTTTTTTTTTTTTTGCCGTGTTGGATTGTCAGCATCTGACGGGCGGATTCAACGCGACGGTATTGACACGCTTCCATCACATGATGCCATCTGGGAGAGTCGGCCGCGGCGTTTGCCACTTTAATCACCAGTGTGGAGACCGAATATAGCGTCTTTCTCAGACAGCACTTTCTGTTTATAGTAAATAACATGTATAGTAACGCGCACCGCATAATCTCAGGTTCACTTGGGTCACGAATTGCATTTATTTATTTTTTGGGGATGTGCATGCATGTCTGCGGTTGATGTGAGGAACAAAGCCTGGCTGAGGGGGTTTAGGGTGCGTTTGTTTAGCTCGTCGCCGCGTCTCACGCAGCCCTCCTTTGACATATCTTGTCAGTGGCGGTGGGGTGGGGGTGGGGGGGCAACGGGAGGATGTAACGGTGACAGATGGAAAGGGAATGTTGGGATCAGGATAAAACAAAGACGGAAACGGAGGGCAGGATGGGGGGGGGGAGGCAAAAAAAAAAAGTAAACGGACAGGAATAAGGTTTACATAGCGGCTGGCCTCTCAGATGATTTTTCATATCAGCGGGCCAGAGGAAGGGGGGCAAGTACGATTTTTAAGTAAATGGAAAAAATATGGCGACCTGGGGGGGCGAGAGGGGAGCTGCGACTGAAGACCAGCCGTGGGAAGACGGGGTAGGGGGGGGGTTGCACAGTGGAATTTCAACTCCAAGACTACTAATCAATATCACTAAGTGTTTGAAATAAAACCTTTTATTGACTTATTTAATCAAAATGAACTTTTATATGTTTTGAAGACATTTTAAGATGGCCAGAATGCAGTTTTTTTTTCCTTGTCTCATAAAAGATGAGGTACGGACAAACCAGTGAGTCTATTTTCGCACGCATGCATGTGTGTGTGTGTGTGTGTGTGTGTGTGCGTGTGTGCCCACACTGCCAGGGGGCCTTGTGAAAGCAGCCCAAGACATCCTGTATATGAGCTGTGTTTTATTATGACTGGCTGAAAGGCCACCGATCCCCTGTTGTACGAGTGCGGTTTGCAGCTTAAAATAATACAAACCAAAGAAGCAGCCCAAACAGAAAAATAACGCGCAAAATATTTCGGCACGGCGAGGAGAAAAAAAAAATAAAAATAGAACGGGACGTTAAAAAACAAAACAAAATGAGAACAAGACGGTTCTGCCAAATTCCTCGTCGACTTGTGCTTCGACTCGTTACAGGGAGGATATTCCGTGGACAAAAGCAAAGGGCCGCATCTTTTTATCAATGTCAATCATAATATTTATAAGAACTCATTTCATACGGCGCTGTAAGAGCGTGTTTACAAAGTGCTTTGACAAAGCGTGAATAAAACGGCGTGCAGAAACAAACGCAAGCAAGCAAACCTAAATAACAAAACATGCCTGTATTGATTACAAGAAACTCAAAACATGAACGTGACATTCAAGTAGGTTGGGCTGCCGCGATCAAATATTTTTAGAATCGATTAATCTATTGATTTTGCACCCTGGCTTAGTAAAATAATCGGGTAAAAATTGATATTTGCATTCCATCTTTGTGCATTTGGCCCGGTGAGTGACATGGGTGGCGGCAAATGAGTTTGGTTTCCTGTTCGCTAACTAGCCATTTGCGAGTCTGGATGGCGATTTCGAGCCTTACCGAATAATCGAGTGGCCATTTTAAGCTAATAAAATTATATATATATATTTTTTAAATTCATCTGTTATCTGAATTATAGACTCCTAACTGTATGAAGGCCAAGAAAAAGACATTGTGAGGGTGCGTTGGAGGCGCGTGCGTGCGTGCGTGCGTACGTGCGCGCTCGGCTCTCTGATGCAAACAGTTGTCGTAATTGTCTCGGCGAGGCGGTGTTTATGGGTAACGACCCAGCCCGCCGCACTTGCTCCCGTCTCCCCATCCAGCGACTAATTACCTGACTCCCTGTGGATTTGTTTCTTCCTTCCCCCGACAACTGTTCAGGTTGTTCCGCCAAATGAGAGTGCGGCGATAAGTGCGGATACCTTGAAACGAGCCAACCTAAACGGAGCCCCCGTTGGCCTCGGCGCTCGCGCTCGCTGGAAACGTACCGCTCGGCCCCTCCCCTATGTGATTCCTGTTGGAAAGGCTTGTCGAGATGCTCCGCGTGTTTAACCCAATTTTTTTTAATTTGAATTTTCACAGGGAGTGAAAAGCATTTCCGTCTATTTTGCAGCATAAACGGTAACATTGACAAAGGAAGCGTTGCGTCATATTCTTTTTGGCCTTTCAGAGGAAGTTTGTCCTCGCATCTGTTCTCGTCATTAAACATGCCTTCATTCTTCTCCGGAGCTAAATTTAATCAGCGCTGTTCAGAAATGTCACCCCTAACCTTTTTTATTTTATTTTATTTTTATTCCTTCTGTCTCTCAGGTGCTTCCTTTATGGGTTCCTTCCTGTCCAGCAGTTTGGGGTCGCCGCCCTCCCACCCGCCTCACCCCTCTGGACCGGTTTCCTCCCCATCCTCTCCCTCGTACCGGAGCGCAGCCCATTCCAACGCCTCCCCTATCTGGTTCCCTCATTCGCATGAAGGTAACCACGCACACGCACACGCGCGGAACATTTGGTGTGTGGTTAATCCCGGGTTTGGGTTTTGGGATTAGAAGGCGATGAGGCCATTAAGTGGTTTAACCAACAGCGAGGCCAAACACGAAGATGTGATGCCTCAGATCACGCTGCTTACAACACACACACACACACACATGCTGAACTCATTCTGGCGCGAGAAGCATGTGGCTTTGTGTTTCGCGCTGCCCCCCCCCCCTGCCCCCCTCCTCCCCAATAAAAACGACTTCTAATATCTCCTTGAACATGCACACTAAAAAGTAATCGGTAAATATCACTTTTTTCAGTGAAACCCCCCCCCACCTAAGTTTTTTTTTTTTTGCATTGACTCTCTGTCACTCATCATCCTTCGCCCCCCCCCCCCCCTGACCCACTTTGAAGGTTTTATGAGGTCGTACACCCCGGTTACGCACACGCGTATACAATTTCCATCGCTGCGGAGGAAATTACATTGACTTACATTCATTTCCTGGGGAACGGCATTTAACCGCAAAGCGAGACTCGACCCTAAAACATAATGAGAGACTTTATGGCGGGCTTAATTTTCATTCGCAAAGACAGGTGCGGCCTCGCCGGTCCGCGCCACCTGCGCAAACTATCGCATTCGAGAGACGGATCGCAAATAAAAGATGATTACGGACAGTATTTCTTCACGTGAACCTGTTCCTGCACCCCGTAGCCCGATAACGTGATCGGCTGTCCGCCGTGGTAACTGCTGCCCCCCATATGGTAGGTTAAGGCCCATGTCCTCATTTGAAATGTAAAAAAATGTGTCTATATGAGTCATCGATCATCAAAAATAATTATTGATGAAATAGATAATTGACGAGTGGGCCATTACATGCACACACGCTTAACGTGAGAGTATGCGGCGTACCTAATGAAGGGTCCAGTGGGGCCCATAGCCCCGCCGCCAAAGTTTAAAAAAAAAAAAAAAACCTCAGAGACGGAAACCTTCCACACTATTTCCAGCATCCTCCTCTGAGGCGGCCCCTCCACCCCCCTGTCCAGAGGCGCCCCGCCTTCAGGGCCCCCCCTGTGGGCTAACCGCCGTCCAACGGCCCCCTTCCTGATCAGAAAGATCTACGCGGGCGGTGTCGTCTTTTGACAGTTAACCGTTTGCGGTCAAACAATGACTTTGACGTCGTTATCTGTACTTCTCAGCGCGCGCGTCGGCTCGGTGTGTTCCGCACCAGACGCTGTATCAAGTCTGACTGAATTTCTTCGAAAAAAGTACACTTTAAGCGGGATTCTGCGCGGTTTGTGTCAAAGGTCAAAAAGAACTCTCGACATGACCCGGCTCTTGTTACCGTGGATTCAAATGGAACCCAGTCGGCTCTCGACGAGTTTATTTTCTTGATAATCAATACAGCATTTATGGTATTGGGATTGATATTATATGGCCCTGCAGTAATAGTCAATTGAATTCCGACAGTAAACCCCAACAAATTTTTTCGACTGAACGGCTCACGACACGAAACGGCAAGTCTGATTCTTCAAGAGGCAGGAGAGAAGCGCATATGGCAGTATGCGGACGCGCGCTTCTATTCTTTGGCAAATTGGCGTCGGGGCTGTTGGACCGCAGAAATTTGATTCAGCGTCGCAGTTCCGAAACGCGACAAGCGGCTCATTTGTAGCTCGTCTGGCAATAAATAGCAACATTTAAGCCCTGGAAATGAGCACTAATGTCTCCTGGAGGGGCCGTCTTATAAATCAGCTTCATAGAAAGAAGAGGCGGCGGGATGGCGAAGGGAGCAGAGAGCAGCGGCAGTCAATGGAGAGAGAGCGCGGGGGGGGGGGGCTATCAGACAGATTTTGTGTCTGCAGTGGCTCAGCTTTTGATCTTCCGAACACACGTGTGTGTGTGTGTGTGTGTGTGTGTGCGAGCGCGCCGGCACACTACAAATGATTGTTTTTAAGAATTCAAGCCAGGGAGCTCCGCTGCCGGGCGCGCTGCCAGCTGGCCGGTGTCCAGAGAGCGGAGTGTGGAGCCAGCGCAAAGAGGAGAGACCTGGCCGACACGCGCACACACACACACACATACACACTCGCACACACACTCGCACAAACTCACACACACACACCTGTCCTTGTTTCATGGGTCCCCTCCTCACTTTCTTGGCCGCTCTCCTCTCATCTCTTCCATCTCAAAGCTCTCCACTTCCCTTTCACTCCTCCCTTCATCTTCCATCGCAAACAACGCACACACATTTGTGCCCCCCCCCCCCCCCCCCCCCCCCCCCCCCCCCGTACGCCTCACGGCAGCAACATCGCGTTACGGGCTTTTCATATTGACAGGCCCTCTTTTTTTTTTGGGTGTCTCTTTTACTCGCACTCCCGCTTTGTCATTTATTCAAGCGCTAACCCTTCGTCCTTTTGGTCCCCTACTTTGCTCCCCCCCACCCAAACCCCCTCTTCTCTTCTCCACGGTCTTTGTTCCTCTCTTCTTCCCACCCTCCTGAATTTTATCACTTGTCATTACTCGGGGGATTGGCTTTAGATGGCTGATAGAGCCTTTTGGCTAATTGTTGCCACTTAGATTCACTGGTTGTTAACCATTCGGAGTAATCGCGCACACACGCACGCACACACACGTGCGGCGTACACGCGGGTGCATTCACATGGCCGCATGAACAAGCACCCCTCCGCAACCCCACCAGACACACATGCTGGAGCAGAAAAAGGGGTGTCTGCGTATTTTTTTTTTTTTTCTTCAGCGTGACTGCGGAATGCGTAGGATGAGTTTTTATGGAGTGCTGTTTACTTTGGCCACCGCCATTAAACTTTTAACGGCTGCCAATTAACGGGCCGGCAAGGACACTCTGCGGGGCATGAAAGCAGCTGCCGAAGAACAGAGCACGCACGCAAAACGCAATCCGAGCCTTTTGGTCGCCTCTTGCGCGGCGCGCGCGTTGGCCGGGATTACTATTATTATTCATTCATTCATTCATTCATTCATTCATCTTCCTAACCGCTTGATCCTCACTATGGTCGCAGGGGGTGCTGGAGCCTATCCCAGCTGTCTCCGGGCAGTAGGCGGGGTACACCCTGAATCGGTTGCCAGCCAATCGCAGGGCACACAGAGACGAACAACCATTCGCACACACACTCACACCTAGGGACAATTCAGAGTGTTCAATCAGCCTGCCAGGCATATTTTTGGAATGTGGGAGGGAACCGGAGCACCCGGAGAAAACCCACGCAGGCCCGGGGAGAACATGCAAACTCCACACAGGGAGGTCGGAGCTGGAATCGAACCCGGTACCTCTGCACTGTGAAGCCAACGTGCTAACCACTGGACTACCGGGCCGCCTACTATTATTATTATTTATTATTATATTTTTTTTTGCTGGTTTTATCTTAGCATGCAAGTTCGACGTCTTTGGAGAACGACCATTTAGTTCCCAGCGACCTCCTGGTAGGGTTGCGTGCGTGCGTGCGTGCGTGCGCGCGCGCGTGCGCGCGCTGACTGCGACGGTTCATCCGATTTTGTTTTGGGCGTTTTGGCGGAAAGCAAATTCCATCCGGTTGATGGCTGCAAATGTTTGGCAGGAGCTGCCTGCTGTGGTTTTTGTCACCACTTTGTCCACTGTAAATAATGTCAAGACATGTGGCGTGTTAGTGCAAAAGTGAATACAGCCCCCCCCCCTCCCTCGACCCACCCCCCCCCCCCCCAAAGCGGCAATTTCATGATAGATTGGCGGAATAAATGATTTGTTTGGAGAGCTGCTGAATGTCACTGCTTCCCCCCCCCCCCTCCCTCTGACAGGGTACCCCAGCTATTCGGGAAGCCTGGCCCCCCCTTTTCTTCCCATCGGTCCCTTGGATCACCATAGCAACGGTCTATACGGGCAGCACCGCTTCTACGAAACTCAAAAAGGTACGTTTTTGTTTTGCGGTGCCGCTCGCCGGACTTCCTCGCTTGACTTTGCACATCGTTCTTCTCCCAGATCACTTCTACCTGACGGGCCTCGCCACCCAGCCCCCCCTGCTCTCCACCAATCTCCCCCTCCCTTCCGGCCTCCCGCTGGGCTCCAGGGAGGCGGGCGAGAAAACCGCCGCGTCCTTATCGAAGGAGAAGGAAAGATCCGGCGGCAAAGAGCGCCAGCAGCAGGAAAATAAAGACAAACATCAGCTTCATCATCATCATCATCATCAGCACCCGCCGACTCCATCGGGCTTCCGTCCGAAAGCTTACCCGCAGCCCTCCCACGCCCCCCCCTTGCTCCACCTCGCCCCCCAAAGCAGGGAGGAGGATTCCAGACACCTTCCGGAGCGTCACAAGGAGCACAGAGACGGCGACGGCCTGGGAGGGAAACATATGAGTGCCTGTAAACTGTCCGGTGTTTCCGGTACCGAGGCCGGCGAAAGGGGGGGCGCGTTGAGCGGCGGAGGCGGGGCGGCTAGAACTCCTTCCGGAGGCAGTCGGCGTTGCTATAAAGAACCCGTCAACGGGGAGATGAGGATCAGCGACTCGACAATCGCGTCCTCGGAATGTATCGGAAGAGGCGCGGCGGCCATCTTGGCCCCCCCGCGCTCTGTGGCCTCCTACTCCATGGCGCCGCCGCCCCCAACTCATACCTTGCACGTGGGCTCGGCGGTGGTCGGAAGCTGGCTTCACCCGCATCGCCATCCCCACCCGGAGTTTTACTGCCCCCCGGCGCCGATGACCGTCGTGGCCTCCAAAGATCCGCTTTGCGCCGGGTCCGGTCGGGAGGCGAAAGCCACGGGCGCGACGTCGGTCCCCTCGGCGGGACCGCTGGGAAATGTGGCGACCCCCGAGTGTCACGGGGCCCCGAGCGGCGCTAAAAAAGGAGAGGACAAGAACGGCGACGGCTCTGGCGAAAGTCCCCCCCGTCACCTCGCTCGCTCGAGCGCTTGCCAGAAGAAAGACAAAAGCCAAACACATTTGCGGCAGCCGGTCTACGGCAAAGCCGACAAAGCGCCCGACTGGAGTCGACAAACGCGACCCTTCCAAAAACGCGACGCCACCGCCGGCTCTCCGCCCGAGCTGCGATCCTGCGGCCTGGAAACGCCCTCCTCCCTCAGAGACGTGGAGGACCTGTACCGGCCGCCGGATGCCCAGGGGGGGGCCTACCTCGGGGCCGGAAGCTGGTCCGCATCCAAAAGCGCCTCTCCGCCTTTCGGGGACTGCTCTCAATCCGATGGAAAAGTGGGGTCGGCGGGTCAGAGGGAGGGTCAAAAGGTCGCTCGGATACGACACCAGCAGCACGGCGGCCACGGCGCCGACGAAAGGGGACGAGACGGCCTGCCGATAACGCCTTGGGGCGCTCGAAAGGGACCGCGGGACGACCCGAGGAAAGACTCGCGCCACGCGTCCGCCGGCAACTCCAACCAGTCCGCTTCTCTCGGGCGCAACGCAGGAGGAGACGGCGGCGCCATGAAGACTTTAATGAACTACGGCTCCCAGCAGCCTTTGCTGCTGCCCCAGCGGAGCCCCTTTGGAGGCTTGGGCTGCCTCAAGCAGGGCGGGGAGAGATCAGAGAAGGGGGAAAGGGGCGCAGGCAAAAACGGCTCCTCGCACGACCCCCCCAAACAGTCGCTGCCTCCTCGCCGGGGTCCCTCCAACGAGGGAGAGAAGGGGGGCGACAGAGGCGGGAGGGAGGCCGGGGAGGCGGGGGAGGGCGAGGTAAGGCAACCCCCGGTGGGCATTGCCGTCGCGGTGGCCAGGCCCCCCCATCGTTCTCCAGACGACACCCCCGGACTCGGCAGGCAGGGCAGAGCGCTGCCCGGAATGAAAGGTCAGAGGTCGTCCATGTTTGTTGCATTGAAAGTCGATGAAGGCGATTTTGGGGCTTCGGGTTCGTGCTGGGAGTTTCTTGGTCCGTCTGATGTTAATTGGAGACTCAACGGGCCGGCCAATTTAAAACACGGCAGACGTTTTTTTTTGGGGGGCGTGTGGGGGGGGGGGATCTCACAATCCAAAGTGAGCACAGCTTCTATCCCGAGTTGTCATTTCGCACTATAGATAGCGAAGCCTCGTTTTTAATTCTTCTAAAAATGGCCGTCTCTCTTAAGTCACCCGTTTTACAAAGCGTCGTTCATCAATTCCGTTCCCAAGGGGAGTCGCGATGAGCTTTGTTTCCGCGTTCCAAGCCCGGTCGTCGCGCAGGAATCAATACGGCTAATCAAACACCAACGCGCACGCCGCCCCCAGTAGGCCGTCGGCATCCAATTAGCGCAAACGCCACAATTTCCCGTAAAAAGAAAACAAAAAAAAAACCTTTGAATGATTTTGCCCGGCTTTTGTCCGGCAGGGGTGTCCCGACCGACGTATCCGCTCGGCCGGGAGGCGGAGGAGAGGAAGAGGAGGACGGAGGATCAGCTCGGCCTTCATCACCTGGACAGGGACAGAGAATTGCTGATGAGGTACTTCCGGCAACGCGTGAATGAAGCGCTACACTCCGCGTACACGTCGGAGCATCTGTTTTCTCTCCCGGCACTCCTTTTATTCTCTCAGTCCATGTCTTTTGGTCTGAGCCGCACCATCTCTTTACGCCCCCCCCACACTCCATTTACTCCACTCGGCCTTTGATGTATTTCTCTACCACTCCGACGCACAAAGGCACAGGCGCGCGCACGCAAACACCATCTCCGAGAGCGGTGTCTTAATGTTATGCGGACTCGTACAAATGTCTCTGAAGTAGCACACTTTTATTATGTAGCTCCATTATGTTTTTTTTTTAACCCCCCCCCAAAAAAAGTCGAATTCATAGATTAGATGTCTAAGATGATAGTCGCGACTGTCGGCGTCACTCATCCGTGATGAATCTAATGGTTGTCATGAAGATCACAAGGACGATAACAATCCTAATGGTGATCGTGACGTAACGTTGCTTCTTTCGACTGTTTGGGGTGGGGGGGGGTACAAAAGGGACAGCAAGGAGCGCATGGAGTTTGCCCGGATCCACCCTTCAAGTAGTTGCCACGGTGACCTGACCTCTCACCTCTTGGTGCCCGGAGGCGCCGGCCAGTTGGGGGCGGACCCCGCCGCTCACGCCCACCCGGCTCACCACCACTGGATGCAGAGGACGGGGGGAAGTCCTTCGCTCTGGATGGGACATTCGTATAGTGAGTGCGATTTTAAGCTCGTGCCGGTGTCCATTTTTTAAATTTTCTATCCCACAATGATGACGTATTTCACGTAGTTGTCCGAAAAAAAAAAAAAATAGTCACAGCTCAAACGCTTCACTTCCAAACAAGTGAGCACACGGCAAAACGATCGCTAAATGCTAATAAAGGAGAAAAGTTAGCAAAGCACGCGGCCTGCTCACAGTGGCCTCTTTGAAGTCCAAAACTTCAAAACAAAAAAAGATTTTACATCTGTCTTGTGGTATAGCAAACATAAATGATTTCAATTCCGTCATGAGTGTGTTGACGCCAAGCGTTCACATAACAAATCTTTACATCATTTCGAAGGACCCGATCACCGATCGATTTGGGAGAATGCATGCCGAGACCACTTCTTGGCCCTTTTTGTTGCAGGTTTAAACCACGTGGGGATGAGTGCCGGTTTCCCCCCAGGTTTACCCAGCCCTCTGCTTGGCTCACTCACCCAAGACCCCAACTCCCCACTCATGGTCCTTCCCACGGAGCCTGGGCCTCATCATCACCTCGGTACATCCTAACACACACACACACGGGAAGCGCTACTATTTCTCTCCCAGTGTTTTAGTATCATTGGCTAATCATAATGTAATGCTCAACTAAGTCCCTCTGTCGGCGCGAGCGTGTTTTATAGCTTCGTTAATAGCAGCGGCTCTTTCCATTGCCCTCAGCAGCACGGGCCCGGCGTTATGCAAAGCGTTTTCAACCGACGTCGTGTGCGCACGTACACATTGAAAGTCGCTTCACGGCGTCCGGACCGACATGCGACGGGTTCTGTTTTACGTCTCGGGTGTGCTCGAGGAGAGGTACAAAGTGCGCGCGAGTGTGTCTGTATGCTTCTTTGCAAACAGGCTGTGAAATTTAATTATCTCCCTCCCTCCTTGCCTCCCTCGCTCCGCTCCGTGGGAGTTCCTGCAGAGAAGGGAAGTGCATCCACTGAACCCTTCCCCTGGGAAACATTAGCCCACTCAGGCTAATCTCACAGAACAAAGGTTCCCGGTGACAAAGCGGCCAAGGAGGCATTTGTGTGCGAGTGGGCGTGCGTGTTCTGAGGAACGGGGCGGGGCCGGGTGGGGGAACGCCCAATCCCCCCCCCCCCCCCCCAAAAAATATGTCTGGGAAAGGGTGGGGGGGGAGATGGCCGCAGCCCACCGTCTACAAAGAGCACTTTTGTGACACACCGGTCTTTGATGCTGCTCCCCGCGCATACGGCACGCTCGCTTCTTCATAAAGCGACTTAAGTCGGGCTTTCAAGTCCAACTCAAGGCCCCGCCTTGCTTTCTTGTGCGTCTCTCGCAGACGTTTTGGAGCAATCGGGTCTGTGGCCTCCCGTCTACGGCGCCCGCGGGCCCCCTCCCCACCTGCAGCATCACCCCGTCTACTCGCGCTCCTCATTCCTCCGGCAACAGGAGCTCTACGCCCTGCAACAGCAACGGGCCATGGAGCATCTGCAACGCCATTCCTTGGGACAGGTACCGCGCGCGTTGTTTTTAACTTGACCCCCAATTGGATAATCGTGGTTCTAAAAAGTCTCCGCACGCTCCAGTTCCCCCACCCAGGTTTTTGTGAGCTTTTTTAAAAAAAATTATTTATTCGTAATGACAGAGAATTCAATGGGACCGATTTTAAGTGTAATTTTTTGGTGAGTGTTTTTGGTCACAGACAAACAAAATGGCCGCTAGGAAACCATACTTGTTTGTTTACGTTCAAATTTGAGCTCCGACGGCCACGGCGAGCGATGTCATATAAGACGTGATCACAGGATGACGACTCGGGCGTCCCTTCACAGCGGAAACACGACGAGGGCGCCTCGCCGTTCCAAGACTCTCCTCCGATATCAAGAACCTCGTCGTCGTCGTCGTCTCATGCGGCGGCCAAACCCTTCTCGCACACGCCTCCTCCGCCAAAGACGTCCGCCCCGTCGCCGGGGCTGTGTCCCGGTAGTCGTCGGTCACCGTGCTACCATTCGCCCTCCAGGCGAACGCACCCGCCCAATCCCCTGACCCCCGCCCCCAGCCCGGCCGCGGCGGCCCCCCGCTCGCCGGCGCTCAGCCCCGCGCCGTCGCTCTTACCCAAAGGCCCGGAGAGGACCGGCGACAGAGGAGAGGGGCAGCCGCCTCAGGACTACCCACAATCCCTGGAGCCCGGTGAGTGCGACGGCGAATAATGACTTGATAAATGCCGAACGTCTCCGCGGGGTGAAATGTCGTGTAAATTTGACGTCCCACGCCGGAGGGAGTCAAAGGCGCGAGTTCGGCTTACGAGAGGCACTGCCGCTTTAAATTATTCAAGTCGGGGAACACGTCACGATTTTTGTCCCGCTCTTTGATAATGGACGGAGTAAGAAAAAAAACATGTCAGGTATTAATCAGTGGAAAGGTTTTTCTTTCTTTTTTTTTTTTTTTTTAACCCCCCCGTTATATTGGGACAGATAAGAAATAAGTCACGGGTAACCATATTGTCATCCGCAAGCCCTCATGTGGATATGCGGGTGATCTTTTTTTTTTTTTTTTTTAATGCAAGCTAAAGAGGGTCAGCGCTCAGGCCAGCAATTAAGGTCGGGGATAGCATATGCCCCCCCCCCCCCCGCCCCCCTTCAGCGTGTGTACGTGTGTGCGAGACCTGCCCTCCTTTACCCTTCAGGGGTCCTTGAGACGTACGGGCGGAAGGGATACGCATTCATCTGGCTGCATTGTCAGGGGGGGGGGTGAGGGGATACCATCAATAATAGGAGTGCATGGGTGACGGGGGCTGGTGCAATCACGGGGAAATGGCAGTGTGTCATCAATATCCTGCTCACACACACACACACACACACACACCGAGGATCGAATGCTGTAACATTCACACACTGTTCCATCTGCACCCTGCTGTCAGCGTATTATGCCAACTTTAATGGCATTCTTCTTCCTGCCTGCCGGAGCCATACGTTAAAAAAAAAAAGGATATAAAGCCCCCCCCCCCTCCCCAAAGATTGTTCGATCGTTGCAAAGCTTGTGTATCCTTTTGGTGAGAAAAGTTCCATTGGTCTTTTTGTCTTCTTTCCACCAGACTTGCCACCCGTTTACGCTTTGCCTCCGCTGTCGGTGGGTTTCAAGGCCGGGCCGTCGCCGCCCGAAGCCCGCTTGGCTGAGCAAGACTCGCAGGAAGCGCGGCCGGCGGAGCCTGACTCCGAGTCTTTCCGGCTTCTTCCCCGCATCTCGCCGCTCACTAAAGATGAGACCGGGAGGGAGGAAGAGGAGGAGGCGGAGGAGCGAGACGGCAAAGTGGTGGAATCCCACAGTGGCCCCGCACGAGAAAAGGGGGAGGAAAGTCAAGGGGGGGGTGGATGCTCTGTTCCGGAGCAGGAAAAGACCACTTCTGGCCTGCCGCCTTGCCCTTGCCCATCTCCTGTCCCGGATCCGACTGGCCCTGCTGTTAGCGCATCCCCGAAGCGAGCGGAGATCTCCAAAAACGATGAGCTCAAGGAGGATTGCGGCAAAGAAGAGCTCGGGGGAAAAAAAACGGAGTGCGAACCGACGGACCGCGCCGTTCCGGGAATTCCTGCAGAGGATGGCAAAGAGGAAGCGGAAGAGTCTAACGGACGTGAAGAATTGGTCGTCGACGGTGAAGAAGAGACGCAGATTGAAAGGAGTCCGGAAGAGCTGGAAAAATCGCGCTCTCCTACCCCATCCGCGGACGTGCCCGCGCCGCCTTCCGCGAGCTCGGCGGCCCGGCAGCAAGGCGCCTACACGTGGAGCCTGGAGCTTCTCATCGCCGCCGCCTTGTGCGCTAGCCGGGATGCCTCGCGCGCGCCCGCGCCCGCCGCCAACGCTCCGAGTCCTCTCGTCCACCGCGGTATGGAGATCCTGGGAGAACTGGCCGAGCTGGAGATTCAGCACAGGAGTCTGGAGAGCAAAGGGAACCGAGATGAAGGTGATAAAAGTCCCTTTTTAACTTCACGCGGGATCGAAACGGTTGACGACCAACGCGACATTGACTTAAGCATTTGGGAGGATAAAGTGGTACTTGTCAGACGATGTCGAATGCGGCGTAGATTTCATTTTGCTATTTTAGAAACGGTACATTTGCTCTGTCGGCTCCATTCCACTCGCGACAGCTAAACGTTAGCGCTGTGTGGTGAAAGTCAACTCACTTCAAGTCAAGTCAAATAATGAAATTTTTATCCAGAACAAAAAAAAAAATTGCAGCTTTTTAATGCCAGGCCCAGTTGGAGTTTACCGTCAAAGTAAACATCAAACAATGAAAAACTGTACGGATGCCGTAGCTTTCTGTAGACAGATAATATAACAATACCCACAGGCATATATTCTTTATCATCTCTTAAAAAAAAACGTGTGTTTTTTTTTTTGTCGTAGTAGTTTCTTCGTCATTTTCATCTACATGATGCTGTGCTGCCTCCCAGTGGCCAAAGGCGCACTAGACGGCGCAAAATGACAAAAACGGTCACGTATTCATTTATTTCGATTGAAACTGGAACAATGTAAACGCATTCCCATCAGAGCCGGTCAGTCACACAATCGCTCGCGACGTTTGACTCTGACTTGAGTCGTTTTTGTCGTAAGCCTCAGGTAAAGCGTACTTTTACTTGAGTACAATTTGTGGCTATCCGACTTAACCTCTGGAAATGTACTCGCACAAAGCACATCAACGCACGCAAACACCGTCGTGTCCCCCAGGCTCTGGCGTCTTGCTTTGCTAATTAGACCCTTTTCCTTTTAAACACTTCTCCTGTAAGCGCTCCCATTTTCCTCTTGTCCCTCTGAGAGAAAGTGTTTTTTATTTTTTTGCTAGCGTTGCACGCGTGTGTGTGTGTGTGTGTGTGTGTGTGTAAGCTGTTAAGTAATCCCCGCTGAATCCCCGCTCTCTTCCATCAGACTCCGTGTCTCCCCCACTAGGCTGCTTCCCGCCTCTCCGCTTCATTTTTTTTTTTCCTCACCACCTCTTTGTTTTTATTTATTTCTTATTATTATTACCATTAAACCTTTGTAATCCTGTCCGTAAATCCTTCGTCTCGTTGACGGAACGAATAGGTGTAAAAAAAACATATGTCCCTTTCGTTGCGTGCATTGTTTACAAGTATGCGCGACGCATCTTTCGCATGCATGTGCAGTAATAGGTGCGAAATCAATAAGTCTTGTCACGGCTTGCAAAACGTGTGCCAAATCACACCACCTTTATTTTAGAAAAAAAATGGCTCTGGCTTCCCCGCGTGGAATGTTATTAATACTGCCGATGGCAATATTTTTTTTTTTTTTTTTTTTGTCACCGCAACTGCGCTTGGGAGATGAAAGCGATTCCGAGCAGATGCATTCACACTGCTCCTCGGTGCGGAAGAATATCGCAGACGCGGGTGTGCCGATCGTAATTACAGATAGCAACGGAATCAAGATGCCTTCTCCTCTGTATAAATTAGCACTGTTTTTTTGGGGGGTGGGGGGGCGCACATACAAGAGCTTTTGTATTAGCAGAGGAGGTTTTCTCTTCCTTCACATTTCCTTTTTATTTAAAAATGTTCCTCATTAAGTGCTCTATAATGTTTTCCACCGTTTTTTTTTTGCCCCTATCAATTTGTCCAATTTTTTTTACTCCGTTTTTCTATGGAAACACCCATTAAATTTTTAGCAGTTTAAAAAAAAAAATAATTTTGGCTGGTCAAATTTTATCGTATTTTATCATAATTTTTTTGTTCTCCCCCAATGCATGTGTCAATTTTCCTCGTCTGCGGACTACGGGCAGTCATGTTGACATTGATGCCACCCCCCCCACCTCCCCAGTTTTTTTTCCTTCTAAATATTGGCTTCATACGAGTAGCTTGCTTCAACTCGACTCCATCTACCTCGTAGAAGACGCCGTGACGCTGCACACTGGCCTCCTCCAAAGGCTAAATTGGCTTCTGTCCACGTCCGTAATGAGGAGATGTGGGAGAATAAATAGATAGCTCAATAAAGACTTTACCTCTTATTGCTTCTCCTCACCCCCGCCCCCCCCCCACTCCCCGCACGGCCGCCGCCCTCCTCTGCGCGGCTCAGCAAAACTACTGAATGTGCACGTATGTGTGTATTTCATTGATGGGCGTGTCTGCGCGTGGGGGGGACGGTCTCATGAATATTCCGTTTCATGCGCCGGTGCTGGGACAATGACGGAGCTAATGACATTGACAGATGTAGTGATTGCGCACGACGACGCAGCCCCCCCTCATCCGCCCGCCCCCCCGACGCTTGCACGTGTTGTTTGTGTGTGTGATTAGGCGGGAACAGCCATATACATCAAATAAACTACACAGCTAATATAATAAAACATCGTCGCTCCTCAAGGCGCGGCGACAGCAAAATCAATCGGCTCGCCCGGGCGCAACATGTTGTCGAACTTTGTCAGCCGTCCTGTCACCGAAGCGACGTACCGATCTGAATCACGCGCGCCCGTCATGCGTCTCTCTGCAGGTGAGCGGGTGCTGACCTTTGACCTGCACAGTCTGGCGACTCTGGCGGCCGCCCGGGCCTTGGAGATGGGGGGAGGAGGGGCTCCTCGCGGCGGAGTCCAGCAACAATGTCAAATTCGGGAACGGCTGAATTTGCGCAGGAAGTGCAGCTGGGCGCCTCGCCACGAGCCGGTGAGGAGGTTTCGCTCGATTACGTTTTTGGGGCTCGGGATCTGAATCTCAGATCCTCAGCCTTGGGATTGCTGTATAAAACGAATTGTTGACGGCGTGCGGCAAGGTGCGCTGGGGCTTAGCATGCCTGCATCACAATTCTCACTTTCAGCGTATTTCTTTATTGCTTGCGTTTGTTAAAAAAAAAGAAGTTCACGGGAAGGCGAGGTTGAAAAGAATAATTATGTTAGTTTTGGAAAAAGTTCAACCCTACCACTCGCCCTACTCGTCTGTCTTTTGAGCTCAGTCTGTGTTCGGCATTAAAATTGCCTTGCTTTGTGTACGTGTGTGCGCTTCTCTGTGTGTGTGTGTGTGTGTGTGTGTCAGGTGTGTCCGGTAAAGGGCTCCATGGAGACGATGGGAGGGGAGGAGCTGGCCATGCGTGTCCAGCTGGCTGAGCTACAGCGCCGCTACAAAGAGAAACAGAGAGAATTGGCCAAGCTTCAGAGAAAACACGACCACCAGTCAGTGCACACACACACACACACACACACACACACACACACACACACGCATCGACAATGCAGCTGTCATTCCGCATCTTCCTGATCCACAACGCCCTCCCCCTGCTCATACCTGAACACAGTTTGACCCGCAGCCAGAACAAGTTCCCTGCGTAGTTGTCCCGCTGTCCTCGTTTAATCTCTCCTCTTTCCCCCCCCGCCCCCTTTCGTCCCCGCAGGAAAGAGGAGACGTCTCGCAGCCCTGCCCGCAGGGGGCCGGGACGGCCCCGCAAGCGCAAGTCCACCCCCGGCGCGCCTGCTCCAGACGCCTCCAAAAGACTCAGGTGAGGTCCAGCGACGGGGCGCCCGCACAATCAGCCTGATTGGCGAGCCGGTGCTGTGATTTGTGTTTGTGTTTTTCAGTGAAAGGCGCGCTTGATTTGTCGAGAAGTTATACTCCTTCAAATGAATTGATTTCAACGCACCTTTAGCTGGTGATTTGCTTGATTGGGCGCCGGAAGGAGCTACTCGGGCACAATCGGGCCATATTGCAGATTGTTGCTCTAGCGCCATTTAGTGGCAAGGATGTGCAGTGATGCATGCGGATACGACTTAAAATTATTTTTTGTAACGCAAAACACAATTTGAAACCACCTTTCCCCATGGAAATAAATAGAAATTAAGCCATTAATCCGTTCCGGCCTCCTAAAAAAAAAAAAACGGCAAGAAAAGCAACAAAATGTTTTTGAATAATAAACGTACTGCTCTATTGCGCTAATACTCGTCACTCTTTGCGGGAGATAAAGAATATGTGAGTTTTGTTGTATATTCTGTCCTCGTGCGTTGCTCCGCTCTTTGCGCTCGGATATGCGTTCCCGTAATGGTTCAAAGACCATAATTATCAATGCTAGCCATTTGCATGTTAACGCCGTTTTGCGGCGGTTGTTAGCGCTACGCCGGCTTAAGCGAAATCGAGCGGGAGTGTATACACTCGGCAGGATTTTGAAATTTATAATTTTTTTTTAATATGAGGAGTCCTGATGAAGCTGACGAGGCCCCTTCATTAATCATCATTCATCACTTTTAATCATATCTATCACCCGCATCGATTATGCCCCGCTTCCCAGTGAACCATTAGCACGCATTAATATAGCCGGGGCAAAGTCCCGATGTACAGTTATCACGGTGATAAACGACTCGACCGCGCCCACCGCGGCATACCACCGCGCGTTACTTGGCACACGCGCTAACGCGCTAACGCGCATTTGTACGCACGCCCACAGACACGACAAACACCCCCTCGGTATTCCACCCACCCTAATGATAAATATGTTTTCTCATGCCGCCCCACCTTCGCTGGCTTGTGCCGCCCCCCCCCGCCCCCCCGCCCTCCTGGCCTAGATAAAATGATTAGAGAAACTCAAGGTTTGTCACGGTTAGCATTATTAGACGCCTTAATGGGAAAGGCTTTACTCACACATGCCAATGCGATTCTTAACCACACACACACACACACACACACACACTGACACACACGCTCAAGCCGAGTTTGTTTAATTACTACGCTGGCTCTTACGTGCCTGAACAGTGTTTCTTTTGTTATGAACAAGCGATTTGTTGATGCGTTTTCTCTTGTCGGCTGTGTCGGGAGTGTACATTTGCGATGTAACGACGGAGGCAACGCGCGGGCAAAACGGATACTCGACAACGGGCTCGCCTGTTCGACTGCGTCGCTCAACGAGCGTTTGATTTGGGGAAATGTTTTGACCAGAACGCGAAGGATTTAGCAATGTCATCCCCCCAAATTTAGCCGTGCCGTGAAAATACTTATTTATTTTTCGTCCGTATGTTAGTTTTCTTGCGAATTAGCATGTACTCGTATTTGCACATACCTCAGGTCAAAAACTTTGTCATTCAATCGCTGCTTTTGCAATGTATAAATGGACGCCTTGCCTTTTGGCAATATTCAACACGATTGACTACATCTCTGTTTCGTTTTTTTATTTTATTTTATTTTTTGTTGTCTCAATGACAATTTATGGATAAGTTGGCAACACTGATCGTGATTTGGTTATCAAGCTCCTCTTTGTTAGCATCCATGTTGTTACTGGAAGCACATCAGCTCGGAACAATAGATAAATATTGAATTTATGAAGCTGATCATGAATATTTTGCCTGTAATGAATCAGCGCCACGGCAGTTACGTTCAATTGGGCAACATCCTTCCCCCTCTCGGGACGACCCCGTAGCCCGAAAAGTTTGAGAACCCCTTTGCGTTGTGCGTCAGAAAGGTGCCGGAGGGGAAAGTTGGCGTAGCCCCTTTACATCCCCCCCCCCCCCGCGTGTCAGCGTAGCGCCTCACGCCCAAAGTTGTTGCAAAGAGGCCGAGGTCAAGCTTTGCGCACAAACTGCTTTCCAAACACTTGTGTGCCGCGGCATTAAAATTCCTCATAACCGGGCCTCACTCGATGCCGAGGGCCAACGCTTCCCTCTGTGGGAATATAAGATTCCCATGCCTCAGACAGCAGCTGCTAACAGCGCGTGCGCGTGGGTGAAAGCGCGAGCGCACAATGAAGGGAGGACACGGCGGGTGCGGTGGGCTGGGGGGGGGGGGGGCGGAGGCACCGCGGTGTAGTGTTCAATAGATGTTAGTGTTTATTGATCGAGCCCTGAAGCTCCGGTCAACGGACAGACTCCCTGGAGACTGCTTCATTTCGCGCGGTCCCGCCTCTCCCAAACCATCCTCCTCACACACACGCATCACCATCATCATCATCATCATCATCATCAACCTTTTAATGTGGTGATTCAGTCGAATATTTTCCCTCATCCAAGTTATGAGACAGGGTCGATCGAGGGGGGGAAATGAAGAGCGCATAACGTAACGAATGAACGGGAATGACGGGCGTGCAGACGCAAATGTGTGCCACGTATCTATTTTTTTTTTTTTGGTTCACTCTTCTAATGACACCTTTTCTCGATATATTCCCTCTGATGTGTTTCTCCAGGGCCGCTGTTAATTTACAGGATGAAGAAAGAGTGCGGAAGAAGCATGACTTCAGCAGCCCGAGCGCCGCGCAGGTCAGTCCCGCCGACACGCCCGTCCACTTTCCGCGGCGACGTTTCGATTAGCGGACGGAGATTCGTCAACTCAACGTGGCAATTACCTCAGAAATTGTCTGTTAATGCAGGATGACCAAAAAAAAAAAAAAGTGATATATGTTCATAGTATGATGCAAACGGGCCCCCGGGAGCCGTTTATCGACGTTACAAACGGAAAAAAAAAATGAATGTGACGAGAAGGATGTGTAGTCGAATAATAACAAAGTGCCAAACAAATGAACTGAAATCTGGGCCTTAAAAAACTAAAACTAAAACTAATACTAAAGCGAATGCAGCCAAAATGAAGCATTTTCGGAAAGAAATAATCATTCCAACTAAGGGGAGTGAAAGAAAAGTCCAACTCAAATAAAAATTGAACATCAACCCCCCCAGCCCCCTCCCCCCCCCAAAGTGTTCTAATGCTGCTCAATAAGAAGCCGCCGTGTCGCTTGCGCAGTTGAAAGCGGGCTGCAAGCACAGAGGTCGACCCAGCGCCCCGACTTCCGGGCTGGTCAGACGGGTGGGCCAGATGAAGCAGAAGGCCGACGCCCAGCGCGCCGCATCCTCGGGGCCAAAGAGTCACTGTGGACACGGAGGAGCAGGTGGGGAGCGGAGGGGGGACCGTGCGCCCGAATGGTGATTTTCTCCCAATAGGAGCTAACTTGCCGCTGCCTTGTCAAGACTCTCAACAGGAACGGGAGGCCGCTCACGGCGTGAAGAGAAAAAGGGGGCGCAAACCCAAGGCCTTGATGAGCCCCGACCCAAAGCAAACAGCCGCCTCGAACCGGGCCTCTGACAGGCAGGAAGTCGGGGAAAGGAGTGACAGCGAGAGCTCGGGACGCGGTGAGCGGGTCGAAAGTTGATTCCTTGATTATATTCAGTTTTTAATGAAGATGGCGATTGTTGTGTTAATAAAAGACGGGTCACGGGTCAAGGGGTCAAAAGACGGGTAATAAAATGCGACTAAAAAAATGAAACTTTAAACGGGACGCTAGATTGCGTTAAGAGACGATTGGGATGACGGCAAAGATGGAGCCAGCCGGCCAGCCGTTGTGGAATTTGGGCTCGGGTGTGCGTGTCGATGTGCCAACCAACGCGGGTATTTGTTCTCTCGTCATTAGTGGCCTCTTCTCACTTGTCGGCTCTTGTGTCACGGCATTAAAAGCGTTAACGACTCGCCGCAGGCATGCGACGCCGCTCCCTCTTGTAACCCTCCTCGGATTCGTCGCCCCCCCCCCCCTCCCTCCCCATCCACCGTCCGGCAACACGATCGCTCTCTCTCCGGTGCTGTTCAGAATGTGGCACCCATGTCCCCGGCGCTCCTCCTCACCCCCCCGCGGCTTAAAGAGGATTCCCTGAACGAAAGGGGGACAAATTCCTCTCAGTGCAACTTGGGAACATTTTTTTTTGTTGTTCTCACTTTAGACTGTGCAGGGTGCAAGACGTCACGGAAGAAAGCGGTTGACCTTGTGACCTTTTGATGACACTGACATATAGCGGCCGAGCGTGTGTGTGTGTGTGCGTGCAGCTGAGGCAAAGCGGCAATGACGGCGCCGTGAGTGACAAGCGCGCCGGGGATGAGTCGAGTGGCGCAGCTGCCAATAACTCTCAGACGCGAGCACGCCCCGCGTGTAAATCAAGGTCGGCAGACGACAACGTGCGAGCGCGTCCAAATTGGCCGAGGACCCAACAACCATTACGGGCCGACCGTCCCGGGAGCGCTTTGACTTGACTTGAGCCGTGTGACAAATTCTGGAAAAAAAATAATAAAATTCCGAATGACGCCATTTTTCTTCCATCGGCTCCGTTTTGTGCAAACGCCAAAGGAATATCGAAAGTCCGCTTGTCAATATTTTCCGTCGAGCGAGTCCCCGGGCGCCGTTAGCGCTGTTTGCATTCGGATCATTGAAAGCCGACGCAAGTGATCCTCTTGATGCCTTCCGCAGAGGACGAGGACGACTGCAGCTGCAGCAGCGATGAGGCGGCCGACGGCGTCACTGTGAGCGCGTCCTCCAAAGAGGCGCCTCCAAACTGCACCGGCTCGTTTTCGGCCCCCCCGTCGAGGCTCCACTCGAACCGGAAACGTGATACGAGGAAAGCGGGACCTCCAGGTGAGCTCTTCCTGCACATTTAATCGTAAAATCGCATTTTGTGGACGAAATTTGCGTGACCCCCCCCCCCCCGTTGTCAACGTACTCAAGGAACTCTGGCCATCCCGGAGCAAACGGAGGCCCGCAGGAAGCGCTGCCTGGACGACGGCAAAAGTGAACGGCGCGCTTCGAAAAGAGCTTCTCTTCCCGACTGGGCGGCGTCTTTGGCGGGCTGCGCTTTTGGGGATGGGCGGGGGGGCCGTGGAGCTCTGCTGGAAGAGAACAGGAAGATCAAGGAAGCGACGAGGGTGCACAGTCACCTGGCGAAGGTGAGGCGATCCTCTTCTTTCTTACCGGAGCATTTTGGAAAAGCGGGACCCATATGCCGGGAAAATAAATCCGTCTTTCGTGTGTTTAGTGTTCCAATTTGACAGTGGACAGAACCATGTGGAGCAGCGGGCAAAAAAAAATATAGATATAAAATACAATAAGAAGTATTTGCTATTCAAATATTTAACATGCATACGATGGATTGATGCAGCATCATTTCATGAAATTGGTTCATTCAATTATATGTAGTTTTTTTTAAAAAATATCATAAAAAACAACTTCTATTTAGCTTTAACAAAATTCTTTTCATGATGAAACTATTTTACATGCCTTTCATTTTCAATTATGCACAGTCGGGCTTGCTTTACAATTCGAGAGCAGCAAAGTTTGCCCCCGCCCTTGAAAGAAGGTCGTCACTATACGACTGCTGTCAATTGTAACCGCCAAAGGAAAAATATGCGCCGCTACTTTTGGCAGGTGTGCTCTATTTTTTTTTTTTTGATGACATGTTGAGGATGGGAGGAAATTTTTTGATGTCCGTTTCGACTCGCCAACAGCAACTTTTATTTTTGGTGTGCAGTAAATGCATGAGAGAGAATTCAAAATTGCATACGGTTTCCATTCGGCTCGTGAAAAGGAGACAGATTTATTCAATGTCAGCCATTTTCAGACTCTTCTTTACCATGTGACTTAAAAAAAAAATACATGAAAAAATGTCCTTTGCATTGAATGACTTCATGTCACCGTGTTAAAAACGAGGGCAGAGGATAAGAAATGCAGGGAGAGGAAATAAAAGGCCAGCAGAGTGCTGAAAAAAAATCGGACACACCCTGACTGCTTCCTGTGCAATCCACCATTAACTCCTCCACTTCTTTTAAGGCTTGAGTCACCATGACAGCACGTCAAAAAAAACAACCCCCCCCCCCAAAAAAAAAAACGCATCATAGCTCATCTTTTAAGCATGCCTTGCGTAAACACACCTTCACACACACACACGCATCAGCGCTGAGAGTGAGAGAATTGATCACCCATTGCCTCCGGTGACAAAACGCCTGTCGTGTCACCGACCCCCCCCCCCCCCCGCCCCAGAAAAAATTGGAACACAATAGCCACCTCCTGTACATTAAGCACGGTGTGGAAAGACTAAATGCAGGCAGAAACCTGTTGGACAAGGTGACTTTTCATCATCACTCATCACGGTTGTCTTACGATCGGGACTGGCCTAAACCTGTCTGGGCACGGCTAGTTTGGGTTACGGAAGGTGAGAGAAATAAATGAGACTTTGGGTTTGAGTGTAAGCACCCCCCCCCCCCCCCCCCCCCCGCCTCAAATTCAGATTGCTACTATTTACACAGTGCCAGCCATGCTACTTGTTGGTGTTTTTGTATCCTGTGTTAGCATTAAAGTCGCACTTAATTTTTGTATTAGCTAAAGCGCATGCTCAGCGAGGATAGAATAATAGTCTATTGTCCTTGTACCTAATGAATTGTCCTCTGCGTATAATGCGTCGACGCGACATAAATGCGACTTTCCGCTCGCCGACGTCCAATCTCGTTCCCGACAGCAGGTCCCGGGTCACGGGGTCAGCCGACTCCTGCAGAGCTTCACGGCCGACGATGGCTTTCACCTGGATGAGGAGAGCAGCTTCTCTGAGGAAGAGGAGGAGGATGAGGAGGAGGAGGAAGATGCGGACGAGGAGAGCCCGCAGATGACGGTTCACCTTCCTCCCAAAATGCCTTGCAAAATACCCGGTAAGGCCCCCCTCACAATTGACACATGGAGAGTTTTTTTTTCTTTTTCGTAACCTCACATAGGCATTGAATGACCGGTAGACATTTTGATCTCATTTCCGCCCATTTTCTCCTCATCAGCTCTGCCCAACTGTGTGCTCAGTAAAGAGATGCTCGTTGACGGCCTGAAGATTTTGATATCCAAGGAGGACGAGTTGCTCTACGCCGCCCTTGTCCAGACTCTGGACCTGCCCGATATGTACGTTCGGCTGACTCGTTCTGCTGTCCGATACATTCAAAAAGCTTCCGACTTCCATGTACATTCGTTCTATTTGTATTTATTTTTTTTTTGTGTCCTCTAGATTTAGTGTTGTCATAGAAGGAGAGCGCGGGAATCGCCCCCGGATCTATTCACTGGAGCAAATCCTACAAGAAGCTGTAAGTTTCAGCCCTGCGATCTCATAAAAAAAAAAATAAAAAAAAACATGTCTCGCTCTGTTTTTTAAAGAGTGCTATTTTTTGTCACTGAAATAACATTTTAGTTGTGGTTATTTTTTTTTTTGAGGGAGGCACGGCTCAAATAGATTCATGGCACCGCTGTGCTGTCTGTGGACGCTGACGTTTTGGCTAAATGTGACTGTTATTTCTTAATTTTATGTATTTGGCTCAAGGTTCTGGATGTGCGACCCCAGACCGATTCCATCCTAATGGCCGGGACGCGAGTGTGCGCCTACTGGAGCGAGCGCTCGCGTTGTCTTTACCCCGGTTATGTCCACCGAGGTGCGTGTGCGTGCGTGACACAAATCCCCAGGAACACCCATGGGGGGGGAGGAAAAAAAAACGGGCTCAATCCTCATGTGCTGGACTGCAGGGGGCGCAGGTGAAGAGAAGGAGGGAAGCGTGATGGTGGAGTTTGACGACGGCGACAGAGGACGGATTACGCTGGCTAACATTAGACTTCTGCCGCCTGGATACCAAATCTGCTGTAAGTGGGAAAACGTACAGGGGGGGCGGGGTGGGAATCAACTAGCATTTAGCAAAGCTTGCTTGTCAGGTGCGGAACCATCACCGGCGCTTCTGGTCACACCCGGACGCCGATACCGACGCAGCTCGACGCAGGAGAAGAAAGACACGCCCGCCGCCGAGAAACCAGCCAATGAGGAACAAGTCAGGAAAATCCAAGAGAAGAGACCAGGTGAGGGAATCGTACGTCGTCCCATTCCCTCCAAAAACTAGAGCACATTCCTCATATTTAAGAACCGACGGCCAGCTTGCGTCTTTTCCGACTTTGTACATTCCGCACAGACGGGCCTCGGGGGTCGGGGGGTCACATTACTAGCCCGTCAACCTGGAGTCGGAGAGGAGCCCGCTGTCAATTGTGATCTATGAACCAAATTCCTTTTCTGCGCTGTAGAACCGCATTGATTGTGACTGGATGAGGTGTCGGCGGCGTTTTTTTGCGTTAGGATGAAACATGCGCGTCACTCATCACGCTAATGCTTCAGGTGGAGACGGCTAGCGGATATGTCGAAAGCTACCTGGCTGGGTACAGATAATGCTATTACATTTCTCCCGAGTTCGTACTTGCGCTATTAATCTCAGGCCCTTCCCAACAACCGTCACGTCGTATTGATTCCGACTCCTCTCCGCCGTCGTGTCCTCTCGCAGTCGGCAGGCCCAAGAAAATCCACTCGGTCGCCAAGACTGCCGGCGGCGCGGCGACGTCCGAGTCGGACTCTGGAACCAAAGGTAATACTTCCCTGGCCAGCTGGTCCGCGCCCAAGAAGAGACCCCCGGTCGACTTCTTCCTCTTCAACGGGACTTCGCGCAAAACCCAGAAGAGATACCGAGAGCGAGACGCGGGGTTGTTTCATCGCCCCGCCTCCCACTCGCTCACACCCGCGACCCCCCTCAGAGGCATCTTTGGCTCCCCTTTTGCCGTCGACTCTTTTAGTAGCATCGCCAACGGCTACTCGGCCTTCGGTGGCGGCGCCAGCTCGGGATCTGGGCGACACGCAAACCCGGGATCTTCCTGCGGGCCCCGGGACGTCTCCGCTCGCCCCTCGGTGGTCGCCGCGGCGCCGGGGACCAGGAAGCCAATCGGCGAGCGAGACAGGAAACGCTTCCTGGTGAAGCTGGATCACGAAGGGGTGACGTCGCCGAAAACGAAGAACGGCAAGGCCCTACTTCGAATCGGAAATGGAAGCAAAGGAGGTCGAACGGTATCCCCGGCGGGCGCCCCGCTGCGCTATGTTCACCCCGCCTTGCCGGCGAAGGACGGAAAGAACGGAGGACTTGATCGAGAGCACCCCGGAGTCCGGCCGGACCCTCTTCTAAAAGGTGACGCCCCGCTTCAGAAAGATCCGCCGGCGACCGGCCACGGAGGCCAAACCGGAGATTACAGTTTGGACTACCACAGCGACGGCCCGAGTTCTTACTCCGAGCTCGATGAGGACGACGAAGACGGCGGCAAAGATGCGGCGGCGGCGTTGTCGCATCGCGGCGGCCGCTTTCTCTCCCGTCTGTCGGTCTGCTTCTCCTCCTCCTCCTCCTCGTCCTCGACGTCAGGTTCCATCTCGTCCTCGTCCCTTTGCTCCTCGGACAACGATTCCTCCTACTCGTCCGATGAAGAGTCTTCATCCGTCCTCCTGCGCCGCGCGCTGCTCCAGCAGGACAAACGCAAACACGGACAGAACCTGAGGTCGGAGGTCAGCGACCCCAACCCTTTGGCCACGGTCGCGGCTCATCCCTATCCGAAGGACGGGACGGAGGACAGGACTGAGTACGTTTCCAAAGCAAGTGTGGCCAATAACGGTAGTTCAGCCAAGACCCAAGTGAAGAGAAAGGAAGGGGTTCCTAATAGCCACCACCAAGGTCCGAGCGGCCCTAAACCTTCTTCCAAGGACCCGGCGGCGGCTAAAAGGCAGAGGATGTCCTCACCGGAACCTCAAGCCGGCATCGCTCCGCTGCTGTCTGGACGCCAGCTGTGGAAATGGTCCGGTAGTCCGACACAGGTAAGACGAGAAGCTTACGTTTGTTTTTGGATCGGTGATCAAGGTGATGAGGAGTTTTCTTGGTGGGAGGCGGGAGTCTTCCCAGGAACAGATCCCTAGAGCCAAAAGGTTTGAGAACGCCCTACATGCCGCTCAAGTATTCTTTGGCATTAAATATGAGCAGCCGCAATGAATGACATTCATAAAATAAAATAAGACTACTTGGTGCAAGCGCACCATAACTCGTTCACTCCCAAAGACGGTTTTAAACGTCTTTTCAGACTTGGTCTAGAATTGTCTGGTACTGAATGAGTTGACGTATTCGGCGACCCCGCATCGGAGCTTTTAATATCCCGTCCAGGATTCTTATTGCTCATTTTGTTCCGCCGCCAGAGGCGGGGTCTGAAGGGTAAAGCCCGCAAGCTGTTCTACAAGGCCATCGTGCGCGGCAAGGAGACGGTGCGGGTGGGCGATTGCGCCGTGTTCCTGTCGCCCGGCCGGCCCCAGCTGCCTTACGTCGGCAGGGTGGAGAGCTTGTGGGAGTCGTGGAGCTCCAGCATGGTGGTCAGGGTCAAGTGGTTCTACCACCCGGAGGAGACTCGCCTGGGCAAGCGACACTGTGACGGCAAGGTAGAGACCCTTCAAAACATTTTTTTTTTGTTCTTTAAGCTGAAATAGCCATGAAAATGTGAAGAAAAAAATCTTTTTCACCCGTTTGCTGGCACAACATACGTCCAGCTCTTGAAAAATTTCTACTTGATGGTTTTTCCCAACCTGTTTTACGGCTAAGCGGCAAAACCCCCAAACAACTTGGAGGCAGTTTTTGTTTTTGGGTGAAATTTGAGGGTTAACCTAAATTGCACAACGATAACTTTTGACAAGTGAACCAAATTAATCTCCTCGGAACTTTTGAAATGTACATCTGTTGAATTTGCTCATGAAATTCTAAGCTAGAATTTTCAATTTGAGTTTCAATTGAATCAATTTGTTCAATTTATTCACAAATGTCCCGAGTGTGAAATTTGGCTTTGTTCTCTTCTGTGAATGGCTGCAAGCGGATGCGCGTTGTTCTTTCCCCTCACCAAATGCCTCCGGCGTAGCTCGGCGAACAAAATCGAA
The DNA here is from genome assembly GCF_025434085.1 of Hippocampus zosterae. Lineage (NCBI taxonomy): Eukaryota > Metazoa > Chordata > Actinopteri > Syngnathiformes > Syngnathidae > Hippocampus > Hippocampus zosterae. The sequence goes on from NC_067457.1 coordinate 4,327,002, forward strand.
AAATGATTTCCCGATTTCCCAAAGTGGCATTTTCGCCAAGGAGCGCCTTTTGAGAATCGCCCGTTTACCGAACTTTCCCCAAGGCCCCGTATAACACTGTTGACCGACTCTCTCCCAGAACGCCTTGTACCAGTCGAGCCACGAGGACGAGAACGACGTTCAGACCATCTCGCATCGCTGCCAGGTTGTCGGCCGCTCCGAATACGATCACATGAACCGCGAGCACAAGTCGGCCAACGATCTTTTCTACCTGGCCGGCACGTACGAGCCCACCACCGGGCAACTGATTGGCGCCGACGGTATGGCTATCGTGTCCTAGCATCCGCCGCTAGAGTGACCCAAGTGATATTGAGCCGCTTGGGTGGGTGGGGCAATGGGATACATCCCAGTACCGGGCACTTAAAGGACTCTGGTTAGTTCTTGGAAGCCCATGCCGCCTCAGTTTTACCCGCCCGTCGTACTTAAATATCTTGCAACAAAAGAACCGGGAGCACACACGTGAGCACTTTGGAGTTCGCCAACTCGTCGGATATGCTTCTGTTTTGGGAAACCAAGAAAAGACTCGGGGAGAGGAAGGGAAGTCACTGTAAGCCACACTGGTTTGGCACGCTTGGAAAGGTCTAAAAACTGCTTTTCTCTTGGTTGACCCGGGAGACCCCCCCCAACAGGACCAAAAAAAAAAAAAAAACCCAAAACCCTCCGGTGTCATTTTGGACTGTGCGCAAGAGCTGATCGGTTGTGAGCCGAGATGATGTCACGTCTTTAAAACACAAATGTTTTCCTCTTGTCAAGCCATACACATCAATACCTCTCTGGCATCTTTGTGTTCAGGTGCAAAGACGCGTGTACAGGTCGTCGGATTGCTTTTTTTTCTTTTAATGTGTGCGTGTTTGGCTTTAAGCAGCCTTGCGTGGATGGATAATAATGTAAATACTATGCATAGATAATTTTTTTTTTTTACATTGCAGAGGAAATGCTTTTTATTTCCATGTTAAAACGTTTCCTTTGAATGCACTGTGGGTAAGTCAGTCGGAAAAAAAAAATTGAACGGAGCGATGTCTAACTTGGAATTAAAAAAAACATTTTTTTTTGCATTTCTTGTTGGAACCTGACTGGAAAAAGAAACCAAGTTTCTGCTTTTCACTGATGCGGAAAGAATCCGCTTGATCGGCCTTTATTTCTGCGTCAAATGTAAATATTTGTCGGGCGTCGAAAAGAGATATACCAAAGCACCTGTGAGCTTACACTTCCATCACATTACAAGATAATTATATGAGAGTGAATTAAAAAAAAAAAAAACTAATAATAATAAAAATGTTCAATCAAATCTGAATCCGGGAGCCCTGCAATCACCCCCCCCTCACCCCCGAGGTATTTGAGGTAGAGTTCCCTCTCGACTGTGTTGCTATGACAGCCTCGGATAAAACGTCGCCGCGACATTGTCTGCGCACCGCCCAGCTGATGCACTTGAGGTCTCTATGACAACCAGAAATGGCATCACATGACTGTGAAGGACAATCAGCGCCAATCAATGGGACAACGTTTGAGAGAGACCAAAAAAAAAAAAAAAAGATGCTTCTTGTCACTTTTTTTTTTTTTTTATAAATCCTGCTTTGCCAAAAATGTCTGCGTGTGGGCACGCTGTTTTTTTTTTTTTTACGTTCGCCGTGGTCTTACGTTGATGCAAACCCGTGATGACTCTTGTATAGGATGTACAGGAAGGGGTGGGGGGGGAGAACACAAAATGCCTTTTTGTTTGTAGGCCTTTGACTGACTTTTTGAGATGTGAAAACTTTGTTTAAAAAAAAATAATATTATAAACACTGGATTTACTTCTGATCATCCCATTTGGACGGACGCAACATTTTTTTTTCCTTCCCCCCCCACTGGAACCCGCTTTGTATGGTTACGATGGGGGAAAAAAAATATGATTTCTTCTCCTTCTTACGGAGGTATTTCTTACATATTTCCAGATGTACAAAAAGAGAATATTTATCTTAATTTTATTGCCTTTTTTTGTGTTTCATTAAAAAAAAAAATTGTTACGAAAAGTGAGAGAAAAGAAAAAGCATCCAGAATGTTTTATTTTGCTGCTTATTACCCCCCCCCCCCACCCCCGTCCCCCCTGTCCCTTTTCCCGCAAGCTTTGTGAATAGCGCCTTGTGTTCATCAATGGTGATCATTTGTCAGCTGAGGGAAAATGGACCATGGGATAAAAGTGCAGAAGAATGGGGGGGCCGGGGGGGGGGGGGGGGGGCTTTCGTTTGAGACAGGAACAAGCCATTTGAAACTGTAGCTGTGCTTGATAGATGGAAGGCTGGTTGCAAAAGTCTTTGTCTGGCCGGCAGCCCGTCCAGGTGGGTCAGGCCTTTGCAAGAATTAAAAAAAAAAAAAAAAAAGACCTTAAGTGCCTTCATTAGCGGTTACCCAATTGCAGCGAACTTACCTTCAAATAGTCTCCTGGCCGGGCCGCTTTAGAGCCCCCACGTTATCCGCTACGAGTGCGCGCGTGTGACATGTGAAGAGACAACAATTTTTCACGATACTTTTTTTTTCCAGACTTGAGAGCCGGCATGTGGACCGTAGCCGCTTTTTAGAGCGCATCGTTGTCACTCACGCCGCAACATTTTTACCTATTGTTGCCGTCAGGCAGAATCTTCGCATCTCCCAAATCTTTTTGGGAAACTGAAAAAAAAAAAGATTTGAGGTACCAAAACACCGCATCATTCAAAATGTTTACTTTTTTTGACCTTTTTGCCTGACGATCACCTTCTGCACCAAAGACATTTGTTTGCACACTCCATGTAAATGGGAAAGATTCCTGCACTGCAGTGTGTTTGTTCGATGTTGCTTTTTGGGTGTGCGTTTGTGTGTGTGTGTGTGTGTGTGTGTGTGTGTGTGTGTGTGTGTGTGTGTGTGTTCAAGCAGGGGCACTTGGAGGAGCGCCGAGGTCATCCCCAGCAAGGTCGGGACTTTCTGGGACAAGGTGAGCCAACTTACTTGCATTTTATTTGGCACGTCACACTTGTATAGAATTTTTTTGTTTGGTGACACGAACGCCTTTGCGACACATCTTACTGCGGCATTGTCTGGATGGCCGATTTACCTTTGACCTCAAATTGCAGTCAGCTTGCCGTGTGCCCGCGTGTGTCGTGACGCAACCCCACCGCCCCTCCCCTGAAAGATTGCTAATGATCCTTAGCGACCGTTTAAAATCACTCGCAGCATTCACACGCCTTTGGCCAATGCCGTGCTTGCGTGTTTACTTTGCTTTTTTGTCTTGCCGTGTTTTTGCCGTTTAGCTTGTGAGTACAGCGATACGGAACACCGCAGCCAGCCGACGTGACCGCACACGCACGCACATAGCGCGGGGCCTCCTCATTGGCTCCGCAATCAACTGACACCTTGAAAACACGCAGACGTTAAGTGCAGTCTTTTGACTCCTTATCAGCAGGTTTGCATTGAGCTTATCTCGCCTGACATTGTTAGACTACTTTACCCAGAATGCCGCAGGAGATAGGGGCACAATGGGAGGCTGAGAGGTTTGGGGGGAGGGTTGGGGCGAGGGTATGAGGGCGCCCTCCGGGTTAATGAGGGAGAGCTTTTCATGCAGTCAGAGCAAACATGCCGCAGGCTCGTGTGTGTGTGTGTGTGTGTTCAGGTATTCGTGTCTTTGTAGGGCGGCAAAGTGTGTTGACGCAGTCGCGTAACCTTTCACAGTGCGCCTAAGCTCGAGTGTTTTTCAGTTAGGCCCCCACCCCTAAAGACACATACACAATATACAAATACTACAGTGCGTGCAGTAATTACACTGAGAAGAAATAGCCGATGTCAGCACTCCCTCAGCATGTTTTTATCGTATTTGTTTTAATATACAGCAACCCCCCCTGCCCCGTTTATCGCGGGAGCTACGTTCCAAAAAAAGAACCCGTGATCGGCGAAATGCGTGAAGTAGTGGTTTTTATTTTTTTTAGCAATTCTTACCGTATTTTCCGCACTATAAACACAGCTCGCCTTAAAATCCGGAGACGTGCTCCCAATGTTCTAACTTGCAGTTGGTTCCGTTCGACTGGAGAGGCGTTCAGGACCGCCTCCGAAAAACGAAAATGAACGATTCCTTCAATGAAACTACGAAAATTGAAAATAATGCATCAAAACAGAAAATCAAGCAACTCAAAATAAATTCTATAGGACCCCCCCCCCTACAGAATTTATTTTGTGATGAATAAATAACACTTCCGAGACAGTCCAATCTTATCCATTTTACTGACATCTGATCGTTCCGTTGGCGCTACGCTCAAGGAAATGCCAAAGTCAATTCTGTAGGGGGGGCTACTGAATTTATTTTATTTCCTTGTTTGATTTTGTGTTTTGATGCATGATTTTTCCATTTTTGTACATAAAAAATCCAAAATAAAGAACCGACTTAAGTTGCAGCATTGGTCTGTCCAGCATTTTCGCCCGCCGCGCCGCTCAAAAGTTGCATCGTCGTGTTTTCTTTCAGGAGTCTTGCGGGATGTTACATTTGAGACGCCGTTTGCCTGAAAAAGTCCAGAAGTCTAATCCGTCACGTCCTGCTTGCGGGGTCCGGTTTTTTTTGTTGTTGTTTTTTTTTTTTTGCGTTTATCGTCCGCTTCAGTGCAGCAGTGTGTGTGTGTGGGGTGGGGGGGTGTTGGAGACGGGGGGGTGCGACAAGAAACTGAGTGAGAGGTGAAATAGTAACGTGTGGCAATGTTGGGTTATGTTTTATGAGTGTGTGCGCGTGGGTGTGTTTTGAGTCCAGAGAAAGCGCTCCATTTAGACGCAGGCTGAACCTGTCACTGAGGTAAATAAATGCTTGCCAGCTGCTTTGAGCTTTGAGATGCTCATGTGTTTGCAGATCGTTTCAATGTGTGCGTCGTTGGTGTGTGTGTGTGTGTGTGTGTTAGGGGGTACATTCAGGTCAGTGAGTAGCTGTAAGAAGATCAGCTCTTTTCTCCGCATGGCCCCATCTATCGTTCATTTGAGCCCGCATGAGCTCGTTGCTAGTATCCATCTTATCTGTGTGTGTGTGTGTGTGTGTGTGTGTGTGTGTGTGTGTGTGTATGTGTGTGTGTGTGTGTGTGTGTGTGTGTGGGTGAGACAAGTCAGTGTGACTCCTTGGTAGTTGCGCGGCGTATCCTGTGCTAACAGATGGCACCCGTACATAAATCCCGGCTTCTTGGCTGCGTGGAAGTCATGTCCATGTTCTACTTCAGCATGACGACATCAACATAGCCTGACCCCCCCCCCCCCAACCCCTCCTCCCTTTGCAACCCATTACACCCCATAGTCGAGGCAGAAAAACGTACCTGCTGTCGATCTTGTTTTGGCCACGTACTCCAGTTTTGGTCTTGAGATTCCTTACAAATCTGCAATTTAAATCGCATCATTCCCCCCCCCCCCCCCGATGAATCCAACTACAGTACTACAATTTAAAGTAGTAACCCCCCCCCCAAAAAAAAAGGTTTGTGGAGCACATTTAGGAGTCCCAAGGATCATGTTAACAAGACACCCATTTTTGGGGGGGAATTAATTGACATGGCGGCGCCTTGTCATGGTGGCGTAGTGGTTAGCACGTCTGCCTCGGCACGCGATGTTCCGGATTCAAGTTTTTGTCGTTTTTTTTGCTTATACTCTGGCGACAAATGATGTCATATTTCATCTTTATATTCAGTTTAGTCTTTCGTATCGTGTCCTACGGTAACATTTCACGATGAAGTCACTTTATAGTTTGCGTGTCTCAAATGGCTACCTATTAAGTTTAGAATTCCCGCCCCCCCCTCCCAGAACAGAAAGCTTAACAACAACAACCTACTGTCATATTTAGCGACTCTTATCACCTCATGCATGCAATGGGGGGGGGGGGGGGGAATAATTAATGATCCATGGTGAATGATTGACTTTCCATACCCAAACGAGCTTTGTGCGCTGGAACCGAATATTGAAGCTCCCCCCCCCCCCCCCCCCGAAGCTCACAATCGACACGGGAGAAAAAAAGCGCGAGGACCTTGTCTTGTGAAAAGGAAGCGGAATTAATGAGATTCCTCCCCGTTACCCGTTGACCTCCGTCGCGTTTCAAAAAGCCCACTGTGCGCAGATTGCACGCGTCGGCGCCATTCAAAAACAAGGTTGCCGTTACCATGGTGATAAATTTTCCACAAATGTAATTAGAGAAGGTATCGGCGGAGGCGGCTTTTGTCACTTTTTTTTTTTTTCATGGTGTGTAGACTCGCAAGGAGCATTACGGGGGTAAACACGAGCGTTTCCCTGCAAGGTCGCGTACACTGTGCCACGTCGCTTGTCAGATGAAGATTGATGCACATCGTGGGAGCCAACGCTTCAGAAATGGCGCTGTATAGAACTCGCTTCACCGTGGGGGGGGGGGGGGGGGCATGTGGAGATCCTAATTCTGTTTCTATGGCGACATGTCAATAAAATAGAAAATCATACAAAAGTGTATTCAGTCGCGATTATATTTTCCGCACTATTATGGCGCAACGCATAGAATAGACACGACAATAGTTGCGTCGTGTACTTAAACTTCTGTAGTCTCCGGAAGTGCGTACTCGTGTATTTGTTGTGGAGATAATAAATCAATCGGCTCCGTTTTTGACATGGCAACCAATTTAAAATCGGTGCACTGTTTTACGAAGGCTTTCCGCTGCACGTTGACTTCGTTTGAGATTGCCGTTTGGTTTTCCAGAGATGGTGACGAACGAAAAACTTTTTTTAAAAAGGAAAAAAAAAATAATCAAGGTCAAATAATGACCTTTACATATCCAGTACGCGATATTTAAATTTCGATCCGCCAGGTTGACTTTGTTACCGGTTACCCGAGTAACATTTTCGCCCCTCCCCGAATGACGATCTTTAAAACCCGAATCCTTTCACGCCCTCGTTCACCTCGCGTGCAGGTGCACTTCCTCCACCTCGACGTTTGAGGCCTTAGTCACGCGCTTCTCACTCTTTCATCTCATCAAGCGTTCATCAGTCGGCGGTTCGTCCATCGCACCTCGCGGGCGCATCGCTCATCGTCGGCCGTGTCGCCTTCCCAACGATAACATCTCTCCCATCGACTGACACGCCCGTTCTGCCAAACGCGCGCACGTATGACGACGTGGAATGCGATCGTCGCCCGTTTCAAGGTCTTCCTGCCTACGCGGCAGGAGGCACCTACACATTTAGCCCCCCCCCTCCCTTTTTTTTTTTTTATAACACCCTCGCGCAGCTCACAGTTGTTCATCACGGCGCGTACAAATGTACACGCACGTACAGTTGCCATGGTGACGGACAGGCAGCCATGCGGAATGAGTGCACGGTCTCTCGGGACGTCTCCTTTGTCCATCTTTCCATGGCTCTCCTTTAGCGATGACAAGACGTCTCCTCTGTGTCTGCGCCCCCCCGCCCCCCCTGGCTTGCACCCTCTTCCTCGCTTCATTATGTATAATGCATGTTTTTTCCTCAATATTTCTTCCCGGGCCTATCTATTTCACTTTTATTCTTTGACAATTTCCCCTCAGTTTAGGGGGGGGGGGGATGGTGTCGCATGCGCAACTCGAATCCCAAGTCGATCCGGCTCATCCGGAAGTCTGGAACGCGTTGCGATAAGCTGCAGGTCGGTTGGAGCGCTTTTGAGTGGCGGCTCCTGATGATGATGATGATGGAGAGACTGCCGAGTGGTTCCTCTCTAAAATTCCCCCCGGCCCCCCCCAAAAAACAAACCAAAACCCAGCCCTCTGGTTGTGGTTGTACTAAATCTGCTGCCTTCAATTCCCGTGAGTCACCAGCAGCACTTTGCATGTTTGGGCTGGACGACACCAAGCGCCGGCAGGGCTCCATTATGGAGGCCTTTTGCTCAGTCAAATGGAAAACTGCGTTCGAGAGTTTTCGGTGGGGACTTGATCCACCTCTTAATATCCCCCCCCCCACCCCAAAAAAAATCGATATAATACAAAACTGCAACAGCGATACTTAACTTTTCGGACTTAAGTCTCCATACCCTTGTTCAAAATTCAAATGCCAGATTTGAGTGATAGATGAGACCGATGTAACGATTAAGTACCTCTGATTAAACCCAACTCACGTTTCAATGTTCTAGTAGGCTTTTCCTGTCTTTTTTGGAGTCACATCTTCCTAGCAACACTGTAGTTTTAAGTTGCAAGGGCAACAATTTGATTTTAAAAAAAAACAAAAATTCATGTCCATGTACAACAAGAGTTATGGTATAAAATGTATAGAATAGACTGTCAGGAATATACTGTAATAATACGATTTAAATATTTGAATTTATGTTGTAACTAATGGCCTGCCACTGCGATATTCATTTTATTCGCTCGCAATTTAAGTTCATTTTTCAGGTGCAATTGGCGTATCATTTTGCTTAAAGTAATATATTCCCCATTTCGTCCATTTTTAATATTTTTTCTTTTTGGGCCGTATTCATGATATGACACCAAATGGAGGCTCGCTCCCCATGTGATTATTTCAGACAAGACCTTTGCTCAGTTTAGTTGCACAAGTACCCTTAAGAAAAAAATTGCAGAATGGTGAAATTGCCCCCCCCCCCCCCAAGTGTTGCAAATTTACAGATGGCCGACGCTAATCGTGAGGGGCGGGGGGAGACGGCAGCATCCTCTGCTTTTAGCCTGCGCCGATGCCCTTCCACCCAGTGACTGATCACCCACAACGCATGACCCCCCCCCCCCGCCATAAATAACGCCGCAACTCCGCACCTCCCATTTATTGTGTGTAAGCTTACGTGTACATTTTGCGCGGCTGTTTTTACAACAAGCTTGGCGTTAAGCTGTCCGTCAACCGGCAGAATAAAATAAGTAAAAATAAACGGCCCGTATCATCGGCGCACGTGCAAAGAAGCGCAGACGCGGCGAGACGCTCGCTTTCCACCCTTTCCCTTCTCTCCTTACGCATCTCCCGCTCGCCATCATTCATCTTCTTCTCCATCTCTCCTGAAATATCTCTAGCGTCATGACTTGACAAGTTTGAGAACGGACACCGATTCTGTATTTGACTCGGTCGACTCATTGGTGTCAAAGTTGAGGCCCGGGGGCCAGAACTGGCCCGCCGCGTCATTCCATATGGCCCGCGAAAGCAAATCGAGCATGTCAAGTTGCATCATGCTTGTTAAAGTCTGAACCCAAATATTTAAACTGTCTTATGTAATCCATGTTAGCGGTCATTATTCAGAGTTTTAAAATTAGTTATTCGTCAATTGGTTGTGCGCGGTGTACGCGGATTCAACATTTGATTTGGTTTCCCAAAATTCATTGCGATTGCGCAAGCAGTTTTAATCTGGTGGGCCGCTGCCTCGCTCGTGCAAGCAGACTGTAGCGATTAAAAAAAAAAAAACCTCGGGCGCTAAAATTCAACCGGTCCACGTTGGCTTGTTAACGAAATAAACGGCCCGACAAACGCTGATCAAAATTTTAAGCTTTCGCGTTTTATGCTTGACAGAGGAAATAACCCATCCCCTTGTCGCGTGTTCTACTTTGCATATTTCCCAGCGGTTTTTGGCAAAGAGTTCCGAGGCAATATCATCCGATTCGCGCGCCGTCCATCAGCGGCGTTGGCGCCAGCCTTTCGGAAAAAAAAAAAAAAAAAAACCTCTTCGGTCCGGAGTGTGTGTGTACGCGTTCGTCGCTGGGAGCGGAGTGCGTTCGTTACCTGCGGAGGGAAACACAAAAGGCGAGTAGACAAAGCCAAAAGGAACAAAAGCATCACAGGGGTCTTGATGGAGGGGAAAACATCGATGGAGAGGGGGGGGGGGGGGGGTAAGGGGGGGCGGGACTTTGTGAGATTATTTTGCAGAGGTCAAAGACAATGGGGGAAGGATTGGCGGGGAAATTCACAAAAGGGAAGAGGAAAAGGCCGCAAAGGACTCCTTCTCTTGGATGCGCCGCTCTCTGAAAGCTCTTCGGCTTTCCTTTGAGAACGGACATCAAGGACGGACTTCCATTTGTCGTTAATTAGTCGCTGTAATGGGCGCCGCCTTTGGAAATGCTTCTGGTGCGCAAGATGGCGGCGGGAGGGCAGGGTGACCTGTCATTAGAAGAAAACTCGATTTTAAAAAAATAAAAACACCTTACAAAACAGTCGCGGTTCTAAAATTTTAGTCTGTAGTCAAGCCATGTGCGGGCGAGGGGGGGGGGGAGCATGAGCGGCCTTCTTCGTTTGCCTTGATTGAATAATTATTCAAATCCTCATCATAATCCTGTTATTTTTTTCCCCCCCATTTCATCTCATTTTAATATGTAGGCGCATGAATGACTTGGTGAAAGGGGCGGTCACCAAAACTGTTGGCGACGGGCGCTTGGTAATTGCGCCTCATTAGCCTCTGCGTTGCGCTCACGCCGGACGACCCCGTAGGACGAGTGCCACTCGCGAGCAAAGTCATCAACCAATCAGAGGGTGGGTTTGTCGTTCGACGGTTTAAAAAAAAAAAAAAAAAGCGGGGGGGGCGCGTGGTGCTGACTGTAATGCCGGAGATCTCCCAGTTAGCTCGTTTATTTCATTTAAAAGCCAAATTACAAAACCCGAATGCAGGCGAGGCCTCGTGATTGAGTTGACGTGTCGCGGTGTTATTAAGCAAAGGACCTGGCGTGCAATTAATGCGGCATCACAGCGTTCGCACACACACACACACACACACACACACACACGCAGAATGAATGGCATAGACACAACAGAGCACTGCTCATTACTCCTGTGTAGGTCTGGTCTCCACGGTCGAGGAGGTATGATGGGTGTTCTCTCTCTCTCGCACACACACACACACACACACACACACACACACACTGTGGCACATGCAACCAGCTTCAGCTTGGAGGAAGCCTGATGAGAGACAGCTCTGATTCACTGCTTTTTATCTCTGGCACAGATAGACTCACCCTTGGTCTCTCTCTCTCTCTCACAAACACGATTGGGAATATCTTGATTAGGGGGCTTAGGTGGTCCTGGGGAAACACACTCATCTCCAGGTGACCCCCCCCCCTGCGTCCTCGTCACTCTGGCATGTCGTTATCTCCGGGGTCCAAATGTTTGGTGATATCTTCACACACACCTGATGGCAAACAACCTCAGTTGCCTCCCTCCCTTGCTCGCATGTCCTTTCTTCTCACAGCCTTGACCGGACCGCGTGGCCTGTTTACAAAGAGTCGCCTCCCCCCCACACACCCTCCGACATCCTGTTTAGTCCCCCTGTTAGCCAAAAGGCAGAAAGGACGGGCGGAGGGGGGGGGGGGGTAGATGGCTTCTTCCTCAAATCCTTTTTCTGGAAAATTGGATTTCTTCCCATTTGAGTAAGCGCATTTGCATTTTGTACAGATAATGACTATTTCCTCCATTTCCTGTCCTTACTTGATGCCGCTAGATTTATTCTCGGCACCTATGCGGGGGTCATTAAATTAATCTCTTGACGCTCAATCAAAGGCATCAGAAAGAAGCGGTGCGAGATGCGCCGTCCTGCCGAGAAAAGTGACCAGCGAGCCTCAACCGTGACGTCCTGCGCCGAATGACGCGCGGCCGGAGGAGGAGGAGGAGGAGCCCGACCCGAGGTCAAGGTGGGTTGTTTTAGTGACGATGTGGATCATCATTTCAACTCTGAAATAGCCAAAGGCCCAACATCATCCTCCCCCAGGTAAGTAAAAATCTTGACTTTGGATTCCTCAGCGTCGTTTAAAATCCAACTAAGTCGCACTTAAAATTTTCTCAAAAGCTGACAGCCTTTGCCCCACAGACTATCGCCCCCTGTTGTCTTGGAGGGTTACCTTCTATTACAGAAACGGAGTGTTGCTCGCCGGTCTTTTAGCCACATTTTAATAATAATAATAATAATAATAATACATTTTATTTATAAGCGCCTTTCAAGACACCCAAGGTTTGTACCTGCTGCTCGTTGTAATTTGTATGCGTCTGCCGTCTGTTCGCTGCCCTTGTATAACTTCAAATCATTGTTTCAGTCCCATAGTGGGAAAGAAAAACAAAGTTGAGTATTTTTTTATAAATGAATGCAAGTCGTTATGGTTAATTGCAGGGCTGACAAGGTAGATTTCCTGGATTCGACAAAATTACCAATGACTCGTGCTGCTGTGGGACAATTAGCAGTTAATTTAGATGTATTCCTTTCTTTGTAGGACTTTGCCAAATCAACAGGGGCAGAGAAGAAGAAAAAAAAAGAGAGTCGGGGTGATGTCATGGGGAGTGATGAAATGCAAACATTGCTAAGACGGGGAATCAATTCATTAAGGTAAAGCGTAGAAAGCACTCCGGAGAGCGCCAAATTTCCCCCCCCCCCCCCCCCCCACGGCTTTCACGATCCAGTTTTCCAGCCGCAGCCTCCTAATTTACTTACTGTGGTTTTGTGGCTTCCTCTCCGCTGTTCCTGCCGCTCTAATTCAAACTCCCAGAATGAAGAGGCTTCTTTCAGCAAGTGGCCTGTTGTAATTCCTGACTTCTTTTTTTTTTCTTTTCTTCGACGTTCCCTCCCAGCCTCGACTGGCCCCTAATCAGGTTAGACGCGGCGAAGACTTCCGTCAGCCTCCTCGATCGAGAGCCTGTCGTCGGTCTCTCATTCTGCTCTCGCCTGCTTATCTCCTCGTCGGGCCACCCCCCTCCTTCCCCCCTCCCGCCTGTTGAACACCGCGTTCCCGTCCTGCCCCGATCACCTTCTTGACTTCTTCACGCCGAGGGTTCATTCGAACGCTGTCTCATTCCCCCCCCCCCGCCAGTCTTCTTCTTTGCATTTCCGGACATTGAGGTTTCTCCGACCTCAGCCCTCCTGACCTTGTTCGTCTCACCTCCTCGAAATCCGGATTTCTTAACTTTGACCGCTGCGGAAGAACATCCTCAAGCATCCGAGGGCTCCTTTCGCTGACGCACGAGGTGTCCGTCTTGCCTTTTGTCACCTTAAGCCTCCCCATCACCAGTCCCAGATGACATGTGTCGAAGTCATCTTGCCTTTGCTCTGGCTTCTTTTTTTTTTTCTTTCTCAACTTTGCTCTGTTCTTCAGGTCAGTCGATACACCCACGTGCACAGGCAGTAACCGGAGCGCTCCTTGTGCCCGCTCTCCTCGAGCTCCCCTTACCCCGGAACACAGGCTTTTAGTTACACACCTTTTCTGATTGCACACTCTGCGGGTCAGCTCTAATAGAACCAAGAGGCAGACTTTTGTGTATGACCCCCCCACCCCCTCACCCTTCCTCCCCCATGCGTGCGCCTGTGTGTGTGTGTGTGTGTGTGTGTGTGTGTGTGTGTGTGTGTGTGTGTGTGTGTGTGTTGCTGTGAGTAATCAGCCTTCCAATCAGACGATTGTAAACAGACACGTCTGTTCCCGAATCCTTCTAATCCTCAAGCCAATCATCTCAACCTGGCTAATCTACCGGCACTGCCCCACCCCGACTATTTGGCAGGGCGCATTTGCGCCCACCGTGTACATGAGGTCGGTAAACGCCACCCTAAGATTGTGCACAGTGATAAAATAGAAGGAAGATTGAGTAATGAACCAACTTTCAGGGGGGGGGGGGGGTGTGAAAGCGAAATTAATGGGACAATGTAAAATATCGCAGAACTCCCAAATAGGGTTAAACACTCAGTGGTCCAAATTCCAAAAAAAGTGGCTCATGTTTCCACATTGTAACCACTTGTACAATCCAAAGTGAAAACGATGCTCAGTTTTCATTTTTTTGTGTGCGATTGAGGCGGCAGAAGCACTGCTCACAACCCCCCCCCCCCCCAAAAAAAAAGTCATACAGCGTTATTGTCATCAGCGCCATTATTTTCATTACTGTTACTATTATCACTTCCACTGTAATTCCCCCTCATGTGTGTTGTATCTCACGCACCATTAGCTCAGCCCGTGTGGCCCCCCCGGGGGCCGCGTCATCGTCTGCTGATGTGGCGGCGAGCCCGCCGCCGTCGGCACGCGGACGCCTGTCGATAGCCAGCCAGATGCCCCCCCCCCTCCTCCTCCTTCCCCCAGCTTATTGTGCGGGCGGCCGTGCCAGGTTCACCGTGGCAACCGTGCGATGGTGCTTTAGAGGCCATTATGTCGGCCCTCTGATGACACTCAAATAGCTATCATTACACCTCCTCCAAGGAGAGACACCCCCCGAGCGGGGGAGGGGGCGGGGAGGAGGAAAAAAAAAAGAGGATGTAGACAGGGAGCGGTAAGAGAGTGGAAGGGAACGGAGGTGGCGAGGGCAGAAAATCTGAAAGGTGAATGCTGGAATGATGGCATGAAATTGCACACGGCAAGACGGGATGGGAGAGAGAGAAGTGGGAGTGACCGCGAGGGAGGATTCAAAAATGACCGTTTTGGCGTGAACAGCCTACAGGCCTTTTTCTCCCCTATTAACTTCTATTCTGCCATTACTTGGGACTGCGGGAGGTTGGCGAGCACCCTGCAGCGTCCCGTTATACTTCTACAGACACCCCCCGCCCCCACACACACACCCGTGCTTCATGGCTCCTTTTCCAAATTGCGAACTGGATGAACAAGAGATCTTCTCCTTTCGTGCGTTTATCCCTCTGTCCATTTTCTGACATGGTAGGACGTCGGGTTTCCTGCTCGGCCGCCGGAATGTTGCGCCCCACCGTGGCGCTATCTTTTGCACTCAAGCGGAGCGTAGATACCCCCCCAAAATGCACAAAAGTTAACTGCAACTAGTCAGACGCTTACCGGATTTCTTTAAATGATTATTTACGGACCAACTAAGTGAAATAACTTTGTTGCAGTTATTTCCAGAGGTGATTTGATGATGATTTCTTCTCCCTCAAACTCGCCAACATGTTTTATCGCTCGTGCTCTGTGCACTGAGAAGAAAAGCGACTTCCACCTTTCCCCAAATATTTTCTGGACCCTTTGTACTCGCAGACCGATTCTTTCTGTCAAACCGCCGATGATGTATCCGTGCTCCGAGTCCAACAAATTCGAGTTCAAGTTCAAAACTGCTGTGTAGTCGTTTTCGATGGTAGTACCGGCAATCACCGCTAAGAGGCGGCATCAGCATTGTATTCTAGCACTTGTGTGCGCGGGTGGATGGGTTTGGGGGGGGGGGGCACTATACTGTACAATCTCTTGGTGGTGGAAAAAAACAGGAAAGAAGATTGATGCTTGTTTCGTCACTGTTGGTGCCTGTGTGACTGCGCAGCCCCGAGAAGGGAAGAAGCCCCCTTTTAAATGGTTGCTTTTAATGCGCGCGCCCGTGTGTGTGAGTGTGTTTAGGGGGGTGGGGTCTAACAGAAGCGAATCAAACCACAAACATCAACGCAATTAAAACAAGGCTGTCGCGGTTCCACAAGACGAGCGCGTTTTGACCCACGGAGACGCGTACCAATTGAATATTCTGGGTTGTTCTTTACTGCTGCTACGCTTGCATTTCTCACGTGCTTTTAATCTCACTGCTTCTCGTGCATGCTGATTTGATTATGATTAGGTGAGGGTTGAAAAAAATAAATAAAAGCAGGTCCCGGTCGTCCGGTAGGGTCTCACAACAGTTCTCACCTTTCTTTAAATCTTTCCCAAATGAGGCTCCGGAACAGTCCGCGCCAACCGATGCATTGCGTTTCTAAAAACAAACCGCCTTTGGATCATTCATGAATTCACATTTGGCTATTACAGTGCGGTGTTGTGTTTTATGGGCAGAGCGGTTCCTTCCTAGGTGACGGCAAAGAGTTAATATCAACGGACTAAACGTGATGAGTGAGGGGAGACCGTGCGAAACACGCAGCCAATCAACGGCGAGATTAACACCTTGCTCCGCCGCGATTGGTCCAAAGCCCGATATTGTCCTTTGGCAAATCCGAGCCCACGTGGGGTGAAGACCCCTCATCCTTGCGTTCATTGGCTAAAAGACCAAACTCCAAACCCACCTCCCCACGCGATTGGCCCTCCATCCCAACACCGACCCCCCCTTGTTTTTCCTTCCGCGAGGAAGGGGGGAAAATCCCTCTCCGGAGCTCCGCGGACTCGCTCGCGCTTCCTCGTCCTGTCGCCGCGGTTCCGCGTCACATTGATCAACATGTCACAGCGAGCCTCTTTAACGGCGACAAAGTAGTGAAAACGCGACTGCGGCGCGATATTTAACGCGGCGGCAATGTGTTCCCGTTTCGTCTGCCGCGCCAAAGTGTTCCCCCCTCACCTGAGGAAGTTTTATCGGGTGATTTATGCCCGCGTGACATCATGTAGATGTGACGCGTTCACACGCGGCATACAGTGACACGTCTAACCTTTAATGAGGTCATAATATTTGGAAAAATGAACAGGCAGTAGAACTTAATCCAATTAGAATTTATGGCCACGCCATCGTGCATTTTCCTCACCATCCATCGTCCACGCATGCTTCCTACTAACTACCGGTTCATCCTACCCATCATCCCGCACAACGTGCAGCAGCCGTGATTCATTTCTTTCATCCGTGCATCCATCAGATTTTCCATCCTCACATCATTGGGCATCCGTGATTCAATTCATTCATTCGTCCGTGCACTCATCCACCAATTCATCCAGCCGTTCAACTGCACATCGATTGCAGCATTCGAGCGCTCCGGCCAATCTGCGACGTCCATTTGCTTGACCTCCGAGGCGAGACCCGTCAGCTTCCCCCCTCCCCTCGCCAGCAAGTGGGTGCCATATAATTTTACCTGCTGTCACACGGCGAGGGCTGCCTCGCCGTGTGACATCCTGTAGGAAAGGGACCCACAGGGTCGCCCCCCCCCTTGTGTCGGTCCCGTTTGTTTTCGCAGCGATGGCGGCCATCGAGCCGGTTGCCAGGGAGATTGCTGGCTGCTTGTCTTGACCCCCCCGCCTTGCGCTGTCACCGGCGTTATTGATGCACGCTGGCGCTTGCTATTGTGGGAGTGCAGGAGGGAGGGCGAAGAGGACAACGGTTAATGAGTTCAGGAGGAAGAGGAACTCTCCCTCAACCAAGAACCCCCACACCCCTCCTCCATTTCTCATGGGCGTCTGCCTTCTGTGAGTGTGCATTAAGAATGGAGGGGGGGGGGGGGGTCCTCTCGTTATCCATCATGGTAGAATGCACTTTGGCTCGGTCAAAAATGCTCACATGCCGAAACCCTGCACGCTGCTTTTATGCAGAGCACTTGCAAAACAGTCTTCTGCACCTCTTTTGCAACGGTAAACACTCTCTCGCACACACACACACACACACAGAAGAGATGCTGTGTGAAGCTAGGGGCAAGATTGATAATGAGCCATCTCCCCATAGACAGACCCAGATACGTTGTAGGCAGCGCAGAGGTAGAGGGGGGGGGTGGGAGTGTTAGATGAGGCAGGGGTCGGAAACGGGTTATACAGAAAAGTACTAATTTTTTGATGTTGGACTTATAAAAAAAATAATAATTTTAGAATAATAATAGTAAATAGATAGTTATATTATTGGTAGTGGTGATGAACGTCTGTCATATTCACCACTACTAATAACATTTCTACTTACTACTATCAATATTATTCTATTAAGCAAGAATCGAAAACGGTTTTTGCGGGTAACAAGTATCGTCGTTATCCATTAGACCATGTAAGGTCATTGAACAAACATTTCAGGTAGCTGATTCATTCACATTGGTGTTCTCTGTTATATATATGTAAAAGAGGCAGACTGTAAGGTCAGTCTATAGCCAAATGGTATACGACTGTGAGTCCCACCTGGCGAACTGATGTTCGAGACCAGGTGTTGGCATTCAGCACCTTTTTCCTTCACATTGACGTTCTCTGTTATATATATGTAAAAGCGTAGACGTTAAGGTCGGTCTATAGCCAAATGGTATACGACTGTGAGTCCCACCTAGTGAGCTGCAGTTCCAGCCTGGTGTTGGCACTAACCAATTTCCCCCCCACTTCACGTTGACGTTTTTATATATATATATATATTTTACACATATAATATATGTGTAAAAGCAGAGACTGGATCTGTCAGACAATGGCCCAATGGTATACCAACGCAAATCACCACTGTTCAACTCGGGTTCGAGACCCGGGTTCGGCCTTATGCACAAAGTTTTATTCCCCCCCCTTCACATTCTTCTTTCTTAATATACATGTAAAAATAACTAGTGTAACTGTCAGACAATGGCCCGATGGTACACGAATGCAAACTCCATCTAGTCAACTCCTGTTCGAGACCCGCGATGGGACTTATGCACAAAGCTTTATTTCTCCTTCACATTCTCCTTCTTTCTTAATATACATGTAAAAGCGGATGGTGGAAGTGTCAGAAAATGGCCTAATCGTGTACGAATGGGAGTCTCGACGGGTGAACTCCGGTTCAAGTCCGGGTCTTCGCTTACTCATTTAGATTTTTTTTACCTTCCCGGAAGTGACGTCACAACCGGAAACCTATTTAAACGGCGACAACGAGGCAATCATTCTTTCTCACCTTCGATAGCCTCCGCTCGGCCTCACGCTGCTCCTGCTCCGCACGCCAGTCCACAAGATCACGCAGAAGCCCAACAAGGTGACTTTTTACTCTTTAATAGCCTCTTAAAACGCTCACATTTCCTCACTTTGAATGGAAAGCAGCACGTTCAACGTGCTCGCACCTGGCAAACATGCAAAGCAAAAATGTTTGCTCGAGCATTGCAATTAACGTCTCCTGCGACCTTGCAACAAACGTTTTTTCTCCAACTTCCTAGGAAAGCTACGTTCGCCGAGAGGGTAAGTAGACAAAACTCAATTCTAAATTTTCTAAATTCACAAACAGAATATTTGTGCATACTAATTGTGCCTTTTCTGTTCACAGGTACAAATCTTCAAATCGCGTCTAAAATGGCACACTTGCTGTGCGTTCCAATGTGCAATTTAAATTGTGAACCATTTGGAGCAAGCCCAACTAATTTGTCTTTTCGATCCACAGGTTTTGCATCTTCTACAGAATGGCCACATCGACTGCAACAAGGTAAAACTGCCACTTTTGAATACATATCAGACTAAATCCCAAATGTGTCTATTCTCATTTCTGTCTACGCAGGCTCACCTCGACAGAATGACTCTCAAAATGGCTGCCATCCTGTGGCGTTTGGGTCTCCCAAATATCGGGGTGCCCAGTCACACGCTTGGAAGGTTTGAATATTAAAGAGTCGAGAGCTAACGTTACCCGTCTTTCAGGTCACCGTGCTGTCGAAGAAGCGTCCAGCTCTGCTCTCTTCACAAGTGAAGCCAACTAACTTTTATAGAGGTGGACATGTGCGAATACTCGTAATTACAAAAGCACATAGTTGAGCACAGGTGTCAAATCCAGTAATTTGAACAAAAATTTGTTTAACCACAGGACGAGCTCCAGAGAGCTGGTTGAGGTGGCTGTGGCTAAAATCAAACGGTGACGGGGCTCCTTTCTTGCTCTCTCGCACACTGACAAATGATCATATTTGCTGTCCGGCTTTCAACGACCTTGCTGATGATCTGATCATTTGAATCGGGGAAACGGGCGGGAGAGTGACGCTCAACATTGCGTTTGTCCCGCTCTTATCCACCAGGTGGTGCTGAAGAACCACGTTGTGAAGTCGAGTCGTCCACAAGGTTTGGGCCTGTCGCAAAATTCCAAAGTCCTGGAACTCGGGGCGTTCTGATTGGTTATGCAAATGAGAGCCTCGACGTGATTTGTGGTTGCCAAATTGGGCGTGGTTTGGGCGAACTTTGCAGAAATTTTTCCAAGTCCCACTTGAGTTTTGAGGTGAGAGCTGCACTTCGGTCACACCAGGCACCAGACAGTCTTTTCACTGTTCCCGTCGGTTTCACATGACCCAAAAGCTCAATTCTTGGAGTTTTGAGTCATGTGGAGACTAACGGGAGCTAAGGCGTGTATACCTCTACACCACCAGTGCTGATGACTTGAACTGCGCCCATGGTGCTTTTGGCCTTCACTTTCGAGAGGTTCCTGTAAAAAGGAGCTGCTCGGTGCAGGGTTCGAACCGGGGTTGCCTGCACCGGACACCGGTGTGAGGAAGGGTGAGGGAGGGGGATTCATACACAAAAGTCTGCCTCTTGGTTCTATTATAGCTGACCCGCAGAGTGTGCAATCAGAGAAGGTGTGTAACTAAAAGCCTGTGTTCCGGGGTAAGGGGAGCTCGAGGAGAGCGGGCACAAGGAGCGCTCCGGTTACTGCCTGTGCACGTGGGTGTATCGACTGACCTGAAGAACAGAGCAAAGTTGAGAAAGAAAAAAAAAAAGAAGCCAGAGCAAAGGCAAGATTACTTCGACACATGTCATCTGGGACAGGTGATGGGGAGGCTTAAGGTGACAAAAGGCAAGACGGACACCTCGTGCGTCAGCGAAAGGAGCCCTGGGATGCTTGAGGATGTTCTTCCGCAGCGGTCAAAGTTAAGAAATCCGGATTTCGAGGAGGTGAGACGAACAAGGTCAGGAGGGCTGAGGTCGGAGAAACCTCAATGTCCGGAAATGCGCAGAAGACTGGCGGGGGGGAAAAAATGAGACACCATTCGAATGAACCCTCGGCGTGAAGAAGTCAAGAAGGTGATCGGGGCAGGACGGGAACGCGGTGTTCAACAGGCGGGAGGGGGGGAAGGGGGGGGTGACCCGACAAGGAGATAAGCAGGCGAGAGCAGAATGAGTCCGCGCGGCATGAGAGACCGACGACAGGCTCTCGATCGAGGAGGCTGACGGAAGTCTTCGCCGCGTCTAACCTGATTAGGGGCCAGTCGAGGCTGGGAGGGAACGTCGAAGAAAAAAAAAAAAAGAAGGCAGGAATTACAACAGGCCACTTGCTGAAAGAAGCCTCTTCAATCTGGGAGCTTGAATTAGAGCGGCAGGAACAGCGGAGAGGAAGCCACAAAACCACAGTAAGTAAATTAGGAGGCTGCGGCTGGAAAACTGGATCGTGAAAGCCGTGGGGGGGGGGGGAATTTGGCGCTCTCCGGAGTGCTTTCTACGCTTTACCTTAATGAATTGATTCCCCGTCTTAGCAATGTTTGCATTTCATCACTCCCCATGACATCACCCCGACTCTCTTTTTTTCTTCTTCTCTGCCCCTGTTGATTTGGCAAAGTGCTACAAAGAAAGGAATACATCTAAATTCACTGCTAATTGTCCCACAGCAGCACGAGTCGTTGGTAATTTTGTCGAATCCAGGAAATCTACCTTGTCAGCCCTGCAATTAACCATAACGACTTGCATTCATTTATAAAAAATACTCAACTTTGTCTTTCTTTCCCAGTATGGGTCTGAAACAATGATTTGAAGTTATACAAGGGCAGCGAACAGACGGCAGATGCATACAAATAACCCTCCAAGACAACAGGGGGCGATAGTCTGTGGGCCAAAGGAACATTATGGCCGGTTGTCGCTTTCCGACTTTGTGGAAATAGTTGAAAGAAATCTGTTTGAGTTCCACCCCGGCTGTTTGAATTTGTTTTGTGATTTCTGTTTTGATTCATTACTTTCAATTTTCGTTGTTTCACCGAAGGAAATATTGATCCATACGCAAGGCGAATCGGAATTGTAAGGCGCGCTGTCAGCTTTTGAGAAAATTTTAGGTGCGACTTATGATGTGGAAAACACGAATCTTCCTCCTGTTTTTTTTTTTGTAGGTTAAGATGCCATCCAATGGGAATCAGCCTTTGACGCTTCAGTTTGGTCTGATTAACCACGAAGGTCGCTACCTCACAGCTGAGAGATTTGGCTACAAGGTTTGAAAAATAATCATATGCTACCAGATTTTTCCCATTATGTCTTGCCTCTGGGGAATACGCCGTTGGGGGGGAAAAAAGAATAGGTCCTGTCCCGTTCTGTCCCTAACCCTACGCTGCGTCTATGCCTATCAGGTGAATGCATCAGCTCCAAGCATGAAGAAGAAGCAGATCTGGACTCTGGAGCAAGACTCCCAGGCGGCGTACCTACGCAGCCACCTCAGACGCTACCTGGCCTCCGACAAGGACGGCAGGGTGACCTGCGAGGCAGACGGCCGCCACTCGGACTGCCGCTTTCTCATCGTGGCCCAGTCGGACGGCCGCTGGGCCCTTCGATCCGAGCGGCACCTGCGCTTTTTCGGCGGCTCCGGGGACCGCCTGTCCTGCTTTGCCCAGGGCATCGGCGACGGCGAGCTGTGGGCGGTGCACCTGGCTTTGCATCCGCGGGCCAACTTGTTGTCGGTGGCCCGCAAGCGCTACGCCCGTCTCTCGGCGGAAGACGGCCAGATCTCTGTGGACGCCAACGTTCCCTGGGGGGTGGCCGCCATCCTGACCCTCGTCTACCGCAACGGGAAGTACTGCCTGAAGACCTGCGACGGCCGCTTCCTCGGCAACGACGGGAAGCTCGTGCAGCAGAGCGGCAGGACCGCGACCTACACGCTGGAGCTCAAGTGTGGAAAGCTGGCTTTCAAGGACTGCGAGGGCAAGTACTTGTCGCCCGTGGGACCCGCCGGCACCTTGAGGTCGGGCCGCTGCTCCAAAGCGGGAAAGGACGAATTGTTCGACCTGGAGGAGAGCCACCCGCAAGTGGTTCTGATGGCAGCCAATGGGAAATACGTTTCCATGAGGCAAGGTAGGTGGAGCCATAGCGTGATTTCATTTGAAATATTCTCATCCCTAATGGCAAAAACTCTCCATGGCAACCCAGGCTCAATTTAGCTCCACCCCGACATACAAAGCTGATCATAAATTGAGTCTCACCACTAAATCAATCATAAATGTATTTCACTTTAAATAAAAAAATGAAAAAGTCTATTGCTTTCCCTGTAGCGGCTTTGCTGGCTAATGCTGTTAAGACGCCAAAGTCCATTCTTGACCAAAACAAGGCCGCGTTTCTTTGATACGTGAGCAAAATTGTAAAGATTGCAATTTGCCGGGGCTCATTTTACATCGACGTCGAAGGGCGCTACGAGTGGTTGCTAAGTGTTCAGTTGCCGATGGTTGAAAAGGCGCACGCACCGGTCTGATTAGCATACCGTCGGTACGCCGGGCGACTGGCTGCAGATTCTTACGTTACTCCACCTCGGTTTGCTGAAACGCAATCCGTCCCCGTGATCATTGTTCCAAGTTAGCGGCGGAGCTGCCGACAGAAACCAAATAACCGGGAGCGCATTCAATCGATTACTCGGAGGGACGGACTGCCAGCATCTCTGCGCGTTACATGTCAATTTCCATATTCGCATCATACCGATTGTACATTTTCCTCGCGCCCTCCTTCCGCTTCACACAAACAAAAGCGCCATCTTTCACCATCGCACACACGCCCACACGCACTAACATCGTGTCCCACTGTGGCGAGCAGGGGAGGTGAAGTGTGTTGAATTATTGATGAATTTAGTCCCCTGTTCCTGGAAGGTAAAGAGAGCGTCTGCTTTCAGAAACACAAGCCCCGCCCCCCAACCCCTGGCCAAAAGCGTCTTGGCCTCACCCAATCTAACCTCACCCACTGACCTTAGATTAGGATTGTATTTATTCATGATTTTATTTTGATTAATTTCTACACACATACTTTGTGAAATTTTAAAAATCCGCCCGCATATGTATGAATGCCCATCCAACCGTTTAAAAATCACATGTGGCCCTTAAGGGTCAGTTTTCCATGACAAACAAATAATCGCCGCCCATGGCCTGGAGTCGTATTAATTTAACAATACAGTGAAGTGGAACACAGTCCATTCCGCAACGCCGGCCGCATAACAAATAAAAGAAATAGAAATACAGCGCCCCACTCAAATTGTTACCAACCATTATTCCAAAAGCTACGTTTGACGGGAACATTTAAAACTATTCATCACAAGCGAAAGAAAAAGCAAAACGTGCGGTCGGTTCACCTTGTGCTGCTGTGGCAAGTGTAATTATTGCTTTAAATAGCTTCTTTGAACGGAAATGTCAGTTATTTAACGAAGCCGGCGCCGTGGATGTCCGGGCACTGCATCTCATTTGTTTGCAACTAGCTTAATTGTTGAGGTAGCCGAGTGAATCGGGGAAGTGCGTTTGTGTGTGTGTGTGTGTGTGTACCTCTGCTGCGCGACGCGATGATGAAAGGAGCCGCAGGTGAAAGGGAAAGTGCACAAGGGAGTCAACGACGTGATGTTGATGGATTCTCAAAGGAATTCAGAACCGCAGTCATCCGACCTCACTTTGTGCTCCTTTCGTTGCTAATGGACCAAGCGAGTCCGGCTAGAAAAGAAACTTGGATGTTATTCAAGGTAGATGCTGTAGATTAGGAGAATGAGAAGCAGTTTATTTCATGATTCACTTTTTTTGGGGGGGCGTTTACACTAATAGTGCTGTGCGTGAAAAAGATTCGGATTTCATCCAAGCATTCCACTGATCACGCTTGTTGGTGTAGCATTAAGCTAGCAGACTTTTCCTAAATCAGCGAAACCTGGTCGTATATATACATACACAGCATGTAATTCTCTTTGTTTTACATTTGAAGCAAGCATCCAATGTGAGCAGTAAAAAAAATAAAAAAAACATAAAAGGCAAGACAAAATGCAGTAGAGAAAGATAACAGATTGGGAGAAAGAGAAAAAAAAAGGAGACGGGGATAGTGGCATCAGCTAGCCATTAATAATAGATGCCGGAGCCATCTATGGCTGATGGATTAGTCGGGCCTGCTCCACTTTCAGACTGCAGGTAGGACAACGGCAGAAAGCGGAGCCGGAGCTGGGCTTACGTCCAAAACGAAGGCGCGTGGCAAAGATTCCCATCTGCCGTGTGCGAGCCACAACTACAAAACTTAACTTATGTCGGCGGCGGTGATGATGACATGGCCTTGTTGCGCATGCTTGACCGAGCCTTGCGATGGCCATCAGCGGAGGTTTTGATAACTTCAGATTGGCTCCTCAGATTTCACCGTATCCAATCTCTTTCGCCGCTCTTCTCCCGTTTCCCCTCCTCCGCCCATCGACGTGCGCAGCGGCCGCGAGGTTCCAGCTGAGCCCCGACGGAGGATCGTTTCTGGGTTGAATTAGTGTGAAATGGACACACGGGATGGGAAGACAAAAAGCATGACATTGACTCAGGATGGAAGACGCGATAGGAGAGTACCTTCAGGCATGGCTGCGCAGCAGAGGGGCGGCCTTCAGACGCACTTCATACCTATGATGAGTCACACCCCCGCCCACATCTCCCAAAGCCCGATTTATTACAAGTTAATAAGATGTGCATTAACGTGTCCAGGTAGCCCAGCGAGCGTGACGTCTTTGTCAGGTGTCGTCAAACTCTCGCTTTGCTCTCATCCGCGTGCGATCGAAATGAGAAGCCGCCGGAGAAAAAAAATCAAAAATTAAAAATAAAAATTAGACAAGAAATGCAATCTCTTGAAATAACAGCTTTCAAAGGGGGGAAGGGATAGTATGGTACTTTACATGATTAGATATTTGCCTGTATATGGCATTTGCGGGCTGCTTGATGTTTAGCAAGAAAATACCGCAGCGAAAAAAAATCATTTGAATTTATGATTGTAATTGATTTTCATGAAGGAAAAAAAAATTACAAAATAAATGTCGATTTCTCGTTCATCAGTTTTGTGCCGTCCTTGAAAAGTACTTTTCACCCAAGAGAGCCCTTTGCTTTGGAAAAATAACTTACAGTACGTGGATATTTTCCCCTCGTACATCAAATCTCTAGTCTGAATACATGTAATGCATATAACACACACACAATAGAATAATCCAGATCTCAGAAAAGCCCCTCTTTCCTTTCCGAAAATACCTTAACGTAAATGCACTCTCATTTTTACAGCTTGCTCTGCCTACATTTGATCATTCGTTCCTTGCGACTTGAGTGGCGGCGCCAATTATCTGCACATCCTGCTAAGTGTGGACCTAGAAATCCGCCGCTCTTCCTGTGGGGGGTTTTTTTTTCCTCGATTCTTTTATTGAGGGGATTGAGAGGCTGGATGGGCAGCACTCGAAAGCTGATTATATCTGAACCCAGCTGTGAAAGAGGGCAGATAGGCCGGCCCCAAAGGTAGGGTTACGGGGGGCGAGAAGGAGGCGGAGAAGATTATTAGAGAGGGATGACCAGAAAAGAGAGAGAGATAAGCGCGCCGTCGTTAAGGGATTAAGAATATTCATTGGGGAGATTGTGTTATGCATCTCATTAAAGGTTTAGGCCCGCACAATCTGTCCGTCTAGTGGTCGCGCGAGTGGTTCTGAAAGTTTTTATACCAGGTACTGTCTGGTAAAATCACTTCTTCAAAGACCACCATCGTGACCATCCTTAGAATACAGTAACAAAGCAAAACAGACGTATCCTAAAATTGTCTTTTTCAATATTCCATTCAAACATTTCCGACCCACCGCTCATAAATGACGTGGTGCAATTGTATTGAATTTAGGTAATACTCATGTGTACCACCAGAGGGAGCTTGCGCAAAAACAATTGGGAGAGTCACTATGATGTAATCTTTTATATCACTTTTTTTATATCACTTTTATATCACTAATTATATCACTAAGGTAATTTAATTTTAGGATTTGATGGATCATTTTTATTGGCGTTGACCAACCACTGCAACACGAGGCACACTCACAATTCTTCATGACTTTGGAAAACTATCGCACCCGCCACATTTCTCCGATCGGATCGCTTAACAGTACTGCGACCGCCCTTTGCTCTCGCTTTCCCAGGAGTAAGCCTCGCCGCCAACCAGGAAGATGAGACGGAGATGGAGACGTTTCAGATGGAGATGAACAAGGAGAACAACAAGTGCACTTTTCGCACCAGCCGGGGAAACTACTGGGCCCTGGTGGCCCACGGAAGCATCCAGACTACAGCCACCCAAGTGTGAGTGATGCTCCCATTCTCAATGAGGCACCTTTAAACGTCCAGGCGACATGTCGGGATTAAGTGGGCGCGCTCAGCTTCTACCGTTTGTGACATTTTATGGCCACTGTATGCAGTTCAGCAAACAGCCTGTTTGCAATGGAGTGGCTTGGTCACAAGATGGCGCTAAAAGCAAACAATGGCAAATACATCTGCACCAAGAAAAATGGACAGTTACTGGCCGTCAGTGAGTCCATAGGTGAGATTTTTAGATTTTGTTTGTCAGTCTCGGATTTATTTCCCTTTGTAAAATCGCTTTTGTCAGGGGAGGACGAACAGCTCAGTCTGAAACTGGTCAACCGGCCCACGTTGATCCTCCGAGGGGAGAACGGCTTCATCTGCCACCACAAGAACTCCAACACCCTGGATGCCAGCCGATCCGTTTACGACATTTTCAGCCTGCAATTCAGCGACGGCGCCTACCACATTCAAGGTGGGCACATAAACACGGCCTCGCAAACCAGACCTACTTCAGTTGAACACTTCACTGCAAAGGACTAAGTGATTGATAGGTCTAAATTCACTGGTTGGCAGCCAATCACAGGGCTCCATTTTACTTTACAGATACAGATCATTGTTTTTCCGACAACAGGAATCAAACAAATAATAAAAACGACTTCCTCGTTTGTGTTTTGATGCCGTCACATCACGCCGATGAAGACGTCACTAGCGCGCTTCCCCCATAGTGGAAACACACGACGCAACCGTGTTGACTGTTCCACTTTGCTTTTTGGAAATGTGGTTTTCGTTGAGTGAAGGGAAATATTTACACTTCACCATACTAACAAAAAAAAAAAAAAAAAAAAACAATTTCCAAGCAAGTCGATATTTTCCTATGGTTTGAAAATGGACTTTTCCTGTTCCATGACTAGTTAGGCGAGATGTCGTGGAAGAACTTAACCTTGCCTGGCAACAAGTTCCACATTAGTGGCTCTGGATTGAAAGAAAATCGAGCCCTGCCGCAACTATCCCAAAAAATATATATATACTATTTTAACCCAACAATAAAGGTTTTGAAGCAAAGAACAAAATAACATGCTGCCATTTTCCCCCCTCCTAGTCCAAAGGCCTTTTGGTTGGCACAAAACTGTTGGACATCAAACCAATGCATTCTGAGCAGTTTTTTTTTTCTTTCACAAAAATCAACTCAGTCAAAATTTTAGCATTATTGAGGTACTATGTTTGTTCTGTATGGTGTTCCAAATCTGTCCAAAATGATGAGGCGTACTCACTTTGTGGAAGAGGGCAATATAAGACCCGGTGAACTTAAAAAGAAATAGTTTGCCAATTATCTGCGCTTCCATAACTTCCACTAACAACCTCTTCCCAACTTACAAATACATTTTTCTCCGAGTCGAGCTGAATCTCTCAAAAAAATTTTCTCGACCACATTTTGTACCGTCACATTCCGACTCAATGCGATGCGTATGCATTTACCTCACAGGGGCAAACGGTCGCTTCTGGTACGTCGACAGCGGCGGTCTGGTGTGCTCGGACGGCGAGGTCCCCGAGGATTTCAGCGTGGAGCTCCCGGAGCGCGGCCGCCTCGCCATCCGCAGCAGCGGCGGCCGCTATTTGCGGGGGGACCAGGGAGGCACGCTGAAAGCGGACGGACTCAGTCTGAGTAGCTCGGCATTGTGGGAGTATTAAATCAAAGGAGAAACGAAAACATACCCGTGACCTCGCTGTTGGTTCTGTTGTCAAGGAGACGGCAGTGTCTAGAAATGGAAGTTTTAGGCACAAGACGGATTTTGCAAAGGGGCCTTTTTATGCTTTGATTCCAATTATGTTTTGTCGAGTAGCAATTCAAATGGCTGCCTCACATTATGATGGACTATTTAGATATCAAGCATTTACTTTTTTTAATTTTATTTAAGGCAGAGACTATACAGTCGTCTAATTCCCCTCATCATTTCTTCTTCAAGGAAACTAAGTGGTGCTTTTGATGTGTAATGACACTTGCCACTCATTGGAACGGGCGGGGGGGTCATTTGAGAAAGGCGCAGGCACCGTTAAGGGAGAATGGAGGTCCCCTTTTAGACTGAGTCTCTCCCAAGGAGTATTTTAGCAGATGAGGTCAGGTTTCGAGAAACGGGAGATTCTACCGTGTTGTGCTGTAACTGACACTCATGTCTGCTACATGCGTGCAATCGAAAATTGTCACAGTAGATTTTGTATTCATGGCCTCTCAGTTTTTAGGAATGTAGACAAAGTAACGACAGGGCCAGGGTTTTGGTTCTTGCTCACATTTTAATCCCAGTCTCGGTGAAGTGATGGCACATTCTTACAATTCTAGTGTAGCCGTTGTAGTTTAGGCAGCTCAAACCGGTGTTACGATTAGCGGCGTCAAAGTGTTACGATGTGCAATGATCATTTGCGAGGCAAAACGATCAACAAGTGTAGCAATTTCCTCAAAAACAAGACTTTCCGTTCTCCATTATTCCTCCAATTTTGTGCACGTGATCAAAATCCGAGTTGTCACGCTGTCTACCCGTACAGATGTTAAATAATAAGCAGAGAACTTTCATTTCGTCTGAGTTCTTCGTATACACTAAGAAGACATGATGTCACCTTGCCCGTGGACACGCCCTCACCAAAGGTACAGGAGACTCGGCTTTGATGGAGCCGCTGCAACATTTCCTAACGACGCGGAGGACGAGAACAGAAAATTAGAATGATGTACTGACTAACATCAGAAAAATATTTCATGATTTTTTTTTTTAAAAGACCAAATTATTCTCCATGTAAAACCTCATGCGGTTTTCTGGTTCAGCAGTTTTATGGCGTCCGTAAATGGTCATTGCAGGAGAGCCCTTTGCACTACGATTAAAAAAATAATAATAATAATAAAATAAATAAAAAACTTTTTTGTTTTTTCCACAAAAAAAAAATAATTGAAATTTTGTTGTTTGCTCTAAACCGGCTCTAATTGCTCTAAATCTTTTATACATGCTTTGGAAAAAGCATGATGAAAATGAAACATTAAGAGCACGTTTCTGTACGTCTGCATGTACGGCTATTTTGCCCAAATTTAAAATGACATTTTGTCATGCATCTGGTTAAGGAATGGAGTGATCCGATGCGGCCTCCGAGAAGCAGTGATGATAAATTGGGGCCTCCTCCATCCATTAACTTTCCCCATCCTCGAGGCAGATGAACAAGGATAGAATATTCGGAGTAAATAATACTTTTTAGACCAAATGCGGGTTGTAATCGTACGACTTTCTGGAGTAGTTGGAATCACCGATCCGACGGGTGAAGGTAAACAACCAATTTGGGATGCGAGTTTTTGCAGTTAGCGTCAGTCTCGACGAACAATTTCTTTGCGAGACTTACCTCGGCGCGCAGTAGGGCCTCTCTCGCACGTAAACTCTGCATCCTGATTGTGGCAGAAGGCTTTTCGGGTGCTTTCTGCAACAAATTCTGGAGAAAAGCACAGGAGACAAAAAACAGAATAGAATTAAGATCAATTGTCTCATCTCTCGACGGAAGAGATAACCAAACATTTTAAGTTTGGACCAATATTTCTGCTTAATGCCATCGAAATGTCTTCAATTTCATGCATTTCTCCTTCACTGCGTCCAAAATCCAAGAGGGAGCTTGTAACCTGGACTCTCCGCAGGATTGCGTGATGCGTTCCACACACGGCTTCCAATGAGGAGCTCTCAACCTGAACCTCCACGATGGCCAGGGACTCCTCGTGCTCCACCGCCAGTTTAATCTGTACGAGAAAGCCACGACTCCATCACACTTTTGCCAGTACGACTGGAGCTATCACCATTTTTTTAGAATCAATTCTTGCAATAGGATTATTAGGGGAAAAAAGGGGGGGTTGCGCAATGAAAACAACAAAAAGTGCCCGTGACCTCTTTTGCCGTCAGCTTTACTGCGCCACCGTTTGGTGCTCGAGCATGGACCACCGAGTTCTTGATGGCCATCTTGTCTCCTTCCATCTTGACGCCTCCGTGGCCCTCACGGAGGAGCCAGTCCAGCAGTGCGACGCACACGCTCGGCAGCGTCTCGCCGGGGCGTCGCTCCGAATTTTTCAACGTGTCCCTCACTAACTGCGACGACACCTTAACGCTCGTAGAATGCCGGGCGCTCCCCGCATGGCTTCCTCCGCCGCGGCGCCTTTCCAAAAATGCTTGGACGCCGTCCCCGGCGGTGACGTCGTAGCGTTGAGGTGTAGCGTTTCTTCCGGCCGGACCGACCATCCGCAGAGCGTGCAAGTAATCCACCAGCAGTGTGTTCAAGGGTAAACTGACAAGACCGCCGTCGGGCTGCGAAGCCGCCTCCTCTGCTCCGAGGATCCATCCGAGTGACAAAGTCAGAGAGAAGGAAACGAGACAAGGCAACGACGATTCTTCTTCGGTAGCCAGTGGCAGGGAAATCTCCAGTTTCTCTCCTGGCTGAAGATTCTGGAAAGGGAACGAATAATGCGCGGAGCGGCTTTGCCCCTTGGTGGAGTCGCAAAGCGAAGATGCGCTGACGTTTAATGTCCATCCTTGCTCCAGAATATATGAACTTGCATTATCCAGGATGCAGTTCAAATTCAAAGAGTCTTTCTGAAGCAACGTCATCCAGCCGATGGCGGCGTGACATCGGATCGGTTTCTCCCGAGCGGGTGAGAGCGTCCCGCCGTCTGCTCCGGCGCTCAAGAGGAAGATGATGTTGAGCACCTGATTCAGCCGTTTCAGGGTTTGGTTTCTGGATTTGATTGAGGCTTTCAGCACCGATGCTCTACAGAAGAAATAATACAGAAAAAAAAAAGCAGGGGCACGAACGAAGCTCAAGAGAGCAAGGATACACTGTACCGTATATGTTAGACGTAAAAAAAAGGATTTGCAGTACATTTTGAAGGACCGGTACGGCCTCAAAGAACATCATGATGAGTCATTGTTGCTAGGCAGACGAGTGCGGAGAGGGCGTACCTAATAAAGGTTTTCTTATCTTACCTTTCAGAAACATTCCCAATAGCCGACAGGACATCTTTGATGCTGCGGCCGGCGCGTGAAGAAGGAAGCTGGGACGGCCCTCCGTCGTGCAAACCAACAGGAAAGGAAATCCTCTGGAGCTGCCCTCTGCAGGACAGTCCTAGCAGCTCAACTTTACCTGGGACAGAAAAAAAAAATATTTGCGCACATCTGTCGAAAAAGGTTAAGGATATATTATTGATTGATAATATTCACAGGTGAACTTTCAGTTTCCCCTGAATAGCACAATGTAATTCAATAACTTGTTTTACCTTCAGTGGTCCTTGCGGGTCTTGCCAAAGCAATGAGCCGACACACATTTAAACTAATGACGTTCCACGGGGGAGAAACTTTGTTTGGGGATCCCGCTTCATCATTTGCTGCCTCGGCGGAGGCCAGATGCAGTACCAGGAGGTCTGAACCAGTGCTGTAGTAAAGGAGGCGTTCATGGAGAAAGGCACACACCACAGGTCCGGGGACAGACAACTCGGTGAAAGTAGCTCTGACGCCGCCTCCTTGCGGTCCTCCTCGCCTGGATGCGACCAGCACAACTCTGCCTCGTTCGCCCAGCGCCACCAAACGGTCTGCCGGATCTGTTCGAGTCCCGGCGGAGGCGCCGACAAACACAACGGGCTGTTCGAGGCTGTGGAGGACTCTGAGCTGTGAGCCTGGAACACGATGAGCGGCGAAACACAGACGGCCATCCGGCAGACCGCAAATAACAACCGGAGATTTGGCTAGGGCTGCGTCGATCCCGAATAGGAGTTTGAAGAGGAGTGGCTCAAGGCGGATGTGACCGCTCGGTAAGCTCGAGGAGGATGGCGAATCCGCAGAGTGGACACAAAACAGCACCGGCCTCCTTTCGCTCAACTCATCTGGGCTGTGATCCTCTGAGTCTGAGATCAACGGCACTTTAAATGAACCGCACGTTTCATAGCTGGTCAACTGTGACGCTTCGGCTATTTTGTAGCGTGACAACAGCCAGGATGCATTCGTCAGCCTGAGGCTCAGCAGCACAGAATTGACCAAGAGTAGTGCGAAGACTCCATCTTCTCTGATAACAAGATCCTTTGAGGATACTTTCACACAAGGTGCAGTAGATGAGTTGGCTCTTTGAATCCTAAAGATGAAGAGAGTAGACTTACAATAGGACAGTATTTCCCAACAGTTATTCTCTTTATTTCAGTTCCATACCACTAGAGTTACAATCATGTCGTTTTAAGCGACTGCTGTATCTCTCTGACACCGCCAATGAACTCTGTCCCCTTAGTAAAAGTGACACGCCTTCAACAGCTACTGCATTGGATGTCATGAAAGAGTGCAGGTCTGTGATGTACGAAAAGTTCTAACCTGGACGACAACGATGAAAAACGGATGCAATAAACTCCACTGCAGCAGGCCGCATAGAGGATCTGCTCGTCTTCATCCACAACGAGGTCCCTCACAGGACCAGGAAAGATGAGGACGGCCTGGAGATGAATTATTAGCAGGACTGGGTGATTAAACAGTCGCATCGATTAATTCAAGCCCAATGCTCAGGAGGACTGATTTTATATTGATTCCTAATTGACCTTTTCTTTCGTAGTTCGTAGTATTACTGCTACTTTGTCAATCGCTGCTTTCAAAAATAACATTAAAAACGGCGTCATTAAGAGAAAAAAAGTGAAAGTACAATCCAAACTTGCCTTCAACCCTGTGTTTCGGTCGTTCAAAGCATAAACCTCGTCGTCTCCAGTGCAGATGAACACATGGGATCCCACTAGCAGGGTGCTTGACATCGAAGAAAATCCAAAGTCTGACAGCGTCTCAACCGCACACCTTCCTTCCATGACTATAACCTAAGGAAACTAAGCACGTGTGAAGTTAACTATAACCATATTACCATTATAACCATAATTTGGTGTCGCTCGTGTCAGAAATATTCGCATATTCTCAACACCAGATGACAATGTCTCTAAATTCCGCGGATCGCATTCTGACCAATAGCAGTTGAGCATGTTCTTCTTCTCTTTGTGTTAAGAGCGTTTAGGCGCCATACTGCCGTCTACTGGAGGACCTCTGAACCCCGTGCAAGACCCGAGTTCTTATCCCCAGAGCCAAGACGGACGGGGCCCAGCCCCCATCAAATCAATGTTGTCCCCCCCCCCTCACCTAAATCCCCCATAACATATATATATTTTTCTTTACATAAGTACTTTACTGTGAAAATAACTTGGGCCTTCTTGCCATTCACAATTTTTGAGAAATATCCTTAAAAGAAAGCTCTCAAAAAGATTATATTAAAACTAGGGCTTTCAACGTAGCATTTTTTTCATCTTAGTCCAGCCATAGCAATACTGCCAGTGATGCTTTTATAATTTTTTTCCCCATCTAATTAAGTCATAGATTATTGGTAAAATGTAGTCATGAATTGAAAAAGAATAACAATACTGTACCTTGTTGGGGGTATGCCAATGGTGATAAAACAAGTGTCATTCATAATTTGTAGTAAAACACTATCGGCATAAACAAAGAGGTTGAGCAATAAAACAGGTTTAATGAATAAAGACGTGCAGTAACCTAAAAGAAAAAAAAGATACACAAAACACACTAGTTATAGCTATTCTTCACCCATAGCTGACTTGATTATTTCTGTTCTTTTCACACTGGCTGCCTCTTTAAACTTTGTGATGCCCTCATTGCAGGATTTTTCCTGCAAGTGGGAGAAAACAGGGCAATTAGATACAACGGCATTTATAGTGTTAAAATAAAAACAAGTATATATAATTTAGAGTGTTACAAAAGTAACATACAACTTCGAAGATGTGCTTCTCCAGTTGCAGCTTGAAAATCTCTTCCACGGTCAGCTCTTCAACTTTCTTCTTCAGGGCAATAAAGTGGCATGAAGGTGAATGGGATTTGTGCTCTTTCCTGCAAATACGGGGAGACAAATAAGCGGTTGAGGAGGCAATCTTACACATCAAAAGTACTTTTAGATTAAAAAGAAATGTGTTTGTAGATTATGATCTCAACGTTGATACTTTTAAACATTGAGAAATAACCATTATGATTACGTAGAAAAATGAGAAGGCTTCAATTGGGACCAAGTATTTTGCCGTGTCAGAGCTCATTAAATGGACCAAAGAAAATGCACATATGTTAAAAAGTAGACAGCTGAGCATCAAAGCAAAGTGTCTATCCATCTTACTCCGGGTCATCCTCAGGCTCCCAGCCTTCCAACTCTTTCAGGCAAAAAAAACACATGGCGACATCGGGGCTGTTATCCGAAGGCGTGTGGATGAAGCCGGCCTTAGCCATCTGTAAAAACGCAACGATCAACATTTTCAGGTGATTGCACTCAAAAGCAGGACGATATGGTCTTTAAATCTTTAACATTTCCCCGGCGCTTACAGAAAAAGCAAACGATTGAGATATTACTTACACACGGGCTTTGCTGTCGTTTACTTTCCGGTTGCGAACTGTTTACCATTCGATCGCGTTGCGATTCAACAGCTAAGGTAGTTAGCTCACGGCTGGACAACTTATACTCACGTTGTCGGGTGTGCAAGTGCAGTCTTCATCGAACGGCCATCCTTCAAACGTCTTCAGCCTATTCTCGTAAAGGAACATTTTCAGGCTACCTTCAACAAACAGCTCCATTTCGTGCTGATCTGGGATCTTTTTTTGAATGAGGTTTTCGCCACGACCGTTTTCAAATTCCCGTCGCCTTTCGAGAGTGTGTTTTGATTGGATGAGAAAGAGGAAGAGGGAAAAAAAGCCTTCCTTCTTCGTGAATATACAAACACAGAAGCGGGTTGCGTTTACTGCCGCCTGGTGGTCACTTTGATAAAAGGCGAAATAAAATAGTCAAGCATTGTGACATTTGTATTCTTATTTATTACGCAATATACAGGTATGCATGCACATGCACACATTTTAAACCAACTTGGGCCACCTAAGGTGCAATACATCTTAAACGTATTTAAAGCTAAACTTACTGAAAAAATACACTTGAGTCACATCCATTGTGACACAGAAAATGTTTATTTCAGTGTTTCAGTGTAAAAAAAAGACCAATCTGCAATATTCTGCAATATATCTGCAATACAGCGAACTCTCACATATCCGTGGTTTGACATTCACAGATTCACCTATTTGGAACGGATTTAGAGAAAGGCATATATTATTTATCGTCTGTGAAGAATATTACTACTGCCGTTTATGGAAGAGGTGTGACCATCTTGGTGTATGTCTCTCTGCCTATATTATACTGCCTCTGAATTGCCAAGGACGTGACGTACGGGTTTACGCCACACATTGTTAAGATGAATTCTTTGAAATCGTCGCAATTAACGCTTCCAAGACTGCAGGTCAAAGTGT
The DNA here is from genome assembly GCF_025434085.1 of Hippocampus zosterae. Classification (NCBI taxonomy): domain Eukaryota; kingdom Metazoa; phylum Chordata; class Actinopteri; order Syngnathiformes; family Syngnathidae; genus Hippocampus; species Hippocampus zosterae. Next base: position 4,363,146 of record NC_067457.1, read on the forward strand.
AAAAAAAACTGCAATTGTATCATCTTTTTCAAAATTCTAAACCTTCTTGACTGTGTCAATTATTCGCGGAAGAGCAGGAGTTCACTGTATTTTTTTTAACTACACACGCACACACACAAAATCAATGCTAAAATCCTCAACTGAAGCACAAAACGAATGCACATTCTTAAGGCAATTTGATCCCTACACATTAAAGGTAGCTATACACTGGAATATATTAGACCTTTTTTTTTTTACTTAAAAAAAAAGAAAAAAATGAATTACAAAGCAAGATAATAAATACCCCCCCAAAAATTGTGAAATCAACATCACTGAAAATGTTAGATTGTATTGTGCTGCTCACACAACGTACCAGTTGTTGTAAACCGTGTGAGAGGGGGTTCTCTCTTTCCTTCTGAAGATGGTCAATAAGACGCCCTTGTTTCAATCCATCTTTTGAAACCCCCCAAACCTCCCACCGCGCGTGCGCTTCTTCGGGAAAGCCCTCACTCTCTCTGAACCAACAGATGGATGGGATCCGAGAGGACCAGAAAAAAAAACAGTTTGTATCTTCAGCTTCCAAATGGCCAATAGTTCCCACGTGTAGAGTATGTCAGCCGGGTAAGCAAACTTTCCCGGCGAAGAGCAGGCCGACGATGGTGAAAAAAATGGACAGGACGAAGAGCACATAAGAGGAACCCACCCCGGTGTTGTTGGGCAGCTTGTACGGCTGTCCTCCAACCTCGTTGACGTAGAAGCCGATGGGGAAGATGAGGGCGGCCATACAGAAGAGGACCACTGAGGTGAGACAAGGAGGAGAGCGTGAGAATGCTCACACGTGAAGGATTCATGCTTGGAATGCTTGTTACTAGCAAGGTCAAGGAAAGGATCAAATTCACAAGTCAAGGCATAATTCACGATTCCGGATGTATTTTAAGTGAGGAAAGAAGGAAGCGAGGAGACACCTACGCCCTGTGAAGGCGATCCAGCGGGCGTATCGGATGACCTCACGGCGCCAGTGGGACATGATCAGCAGGCAACAAGTGACGGTTAGCGAGAGGACGCCCACGATGATGAAGAAAAGGGTGGTGAGCCACTCGGGAGGCATGTGCGGGGGGATGCAGGTCCGATCTCGGCCGTGAATGGTCTGGCATTGTCGTACCAGACCGACAGTCAGCGAGCCTGGATAAGGAAGAAGAAGTGTTAAGACAAAATTACACGAGTGCGTCACTTTCTACACATTTTTGTCATGTCGGCCTTGTAATGTTCAAATCGTGTCTCATGCTGGAGTGGTTGAATCTTTTTTTTTTAAATCTAGCACAATTAGATTAGTTAAGGGCGGAAGATAAGTGAAATATGCTCTTTATGTTCGATGCTCTCTCAGCTCTTTTCTTGCTGTTGTTGCTTCCGTTTGCACTTTTATGTACATTGAGCTCCCCTGGCCCAATACAAATGACATCATGAGTCATACGGCATCGTGTTTTAATTCTCTGGGTGGAAGGTGGAACTCTCCCAAGAGACTTCATTAAAAGTGAAGCAATCGCAGTCGTGATACTTCCCGCCTTAATTAGATATGACTAATTTAGCCACAACCAAAGGATGGTGATTTCACACCACGGTTTACCGAACGCCTTCCAATACTGCCAATATTTCTGAATTGTCAAATTTCATTGAATTGGCACCTTTTTGTGGCATACCAGGGCGCTTTGGGAAAATAACAGTGAATAGGTCAGTAAATATAATAGCCCCCAACAAATCGGCGAAGAGATGGGGGAACGTTGTAGTCGGTCAATTTCACACTTGATGATTGGGCAAACATTTAAAAGTCAATTTTCCAAAAGCGGTCCGCTTTACACTGTCCTCGCGTGGAAGTGGTGAAAGTTTTGCAACGTGATGTGACGTCTTACCAGCTGACTCTCCAGTGCTGATCCAGTCCGGATTCGCGATGCTGGCGATGGCGAAGATTTCTGCAGCGAGGAACAGACATCCTGATATGACGGTCAGTTTATCCATGTCCGTGGACTCACGCGGGTGGTGCTGGCGGTCCGATCTTTGTGGCTCGATCCCACCTCAAAGTGCCCGCGGTTAGGTGTGGATCACGTTCATGGCGTTGAATCCCACAGCGTGACAGTGCTCCATCCGAAACAATCGTTTTTATTCCTCCGGAGCAGCTTGCCAGCCCTCGGAGGAGGGACTCACCGCCCGGTTTCGCGGACCGCCATCCCAACAACTTTCCCGAGGATATTCCTCAGCAAAAAGCCTGGATTAGTCGCACAAATGGGAATGTGTTAGCCGCAACAATTATCCAGCAATGATATTAAATCCATGCAGTTGACTTTCCTGCAGTAGCCCTGAAACATGTTACAGAAATGTCGAAAACAAAATACAGTATTTGCCGTCACTTCTTCATAGAAAATATAAATAATTTTAAAATCGAATAGAATATGTCCAAGCGAGGCGACGTTCGTTTTCGGCGATAAAAGCTGCAAAAAACAAAAACTCATATCCAGCAAGCTTGCTTTCTTCACGACTGTCATCAAAAAGTCTCGCGAGAACATACGTGAGGAGGTGCCCCGCGGCCACTTCAGGTACCTCTAGATCTCATTCGATATGACGGGACGAAAAACGATGAATCTCATTTTTTAAAAATAAGGAAATATAATGTACTGGCAAAACACAACTATATAATATCGACAATGTTAATTCCTATTAAGGTGGGAAAAAGTCCTCACATTAATTAGACGTATATACTTGTGTAAAAATACTGAAACTACAGTACTACTGAAAAGTAGACTTTGAAAACGTACTTGATATATTTTTTTTTTTATTTGATTTTGCTCCAAGGGAGGCCGGGTGTCTCTTAAGCCGATGACGTAGATGAAATATGTGAATCAGGTCTGTGGTTTTGAGTTTTTAATCACGTTGCATTTGTGTACTTCACATACCCGTTGATTAATAAAATAGGTTACGGGAATGTGGAAACCCGCCAATGTCACGCCCATCGATTTGTCCATGGGACAAGGAATATATGCAAGACAGGAAAACATAAGGTGTTCAAACGCAGGAGTGGTTTAACCACTGCATTAAATCAATCAATATTTGCTCTTTTTTTTTTAATAATTTCGATTTTAGACTTACCAATGCAAGCTTTTGTTCCTTAAATTATAGAAAGACCTGCTGACTTGCTTGAGCATTACAAACCACAACTGTGTCGGGCAGATAGAATTTATTCAATTTTTTATATGAGCTATACATTATACTGCATGTAGGCAAATGACCTGGAAATGATGTTGGCAGACGCCAAAACAAATCTTACACCGATAAAGACCCAGAGGACATGACAGCGACTTAGACCAACAGCGTCGAAATGGCGTCTTTCTGTTACTGCGGAGGAAACAAATTCTGAAGTGAAATAATGCTAAGAGGAGGAGGAAGGAGATGGCGCAGGTTTTAGATTTCGTCGACGAAGGGGGTTTTGATGAGGTTCCCGCTGGACGCCATGGTCTTTTTGCCTGACACAAACTTTTTGGCAGCCTGCAAATAAATGCAAAAATGAGCATCGATCAAATGTGTTTCAGTCGCAGAGGGAAATCACTGTTGTAATAAACAATGCAGCTACATCTACATTCATTAGGTACACTTTCACCGTTTGAGCACACTCGATATTTTTGAAACATTTATATAAAATAGAGTAAATGCTGCAAAACGAGTACACCCAAAAATATTTTCTGCACATTTCTGAAATATGTGCCTTGGCTAAATAAAGGTTGGGAAATACTCCATTACAGTGGAAAGTGTACCTAATGTTCTGGCCAGTGAGGAAATATAAAGAAAGCGCAATGATCAGAAGGCGAACAAAACAAACATTTCCAGGGGCCGCAGCACAAATCCAGCTGCAAACGAGGGTCTTACATTGGCCACGTCCGTTAAGGAGACATTGTCGATGTTTTTGGCGAATTCTTCAGGGGGGTTATAGGCGCCGTTAGCCAGCGCCTGAGTGCCCATAGCCTGCAGCAAACCTTCCGAAGTCTCCAGAGACATCAGCGAGTGAGACTTCAGCAACAACCTGCATAAAGACAATGAAAGCCACTCAATTGGGGATCAACTCTTTCTGGGACAGCGGTTACTAAAGGCCGATTTTTTTCCCCCTCAAATGTTTTGTAAATAATCTGTGGATGTTTTCAAATAACCGGGTTGTTGGAATGGCACACAATTGCGAAAGATGACCGCTTTCAACCTCATGGTTTCTTACTTGGCCCGAGTGAGGTCAGCAGCTGTGACTCCGCCGTCAGCGACAGCTTTCACCTCGGCAAGAGCGGCCTTCACGACCTGCAGCGCATGTAAAAAAAACATAAAATCACTTCTCATTTTTGGAGGGAGGGGGGTCATGTTGGTGGAGATTGTGCGGCACCGATGATACTCACAGCGGAGGTCGAGCCTGCTTGGGAAATGGTGTAGATTCCAAACAGCCCTGAGTCAGAGTAGCTTGCGTTGTAAGCACTTACCTATAAAAAAAAAAAACGATGTTAAAATAAGAACGAAAATTGGACCATTTGTGAGGGGAAAAAAAAAATCTGTGGTTTTATTCCAAGGACATTGTGTAACATATCAGGCAGACTACTCACATCGAAGGGGTCTGCAGTTGCCCTGGCAACCCCTTGCACCAGTTTGCTGGTTACATTGGAGCCCCTCTTGATGCGCGGACCAGCTCCCAGCAGGTGCTGCAGAACACTGAATGCCACAGCCTCACCGCTGCCCGACGCCGCGGCCTCGCTCACAACGGCGCAGTGAACCAGGCTGCTGGTGCTCGGCAGGCGGACCTCACCTGAGAGAGCGCAGAAATATTAGTGAAATGAAAAGAATTCAAATCAGATTTGGAGTATTTGGCTCTGGCTGAAAACCCGCTCAAATTATGATTTTTTTTTTTTAATCTGACCAGTGTTGCACTTAACCGAGTCATTTTTCAACTGCAATCGCAGCATTGCTTGCTCGGATCATATAACACCAACAACACGCATCTAAAATGTACACACTCATTACCCATGTTACATAGACGATTGGATTCACTCGTGACATTCTTCAAACCGAACAAACAACCTTCACATGATGCTCGTCAATACTATGAACTTGTGTAGTCACCCAAATAACATGCGCACTGGCACTTTTATACAAATGCCGTTGAATGATTAGGCCACCCCTGCCTCAATTTGCGCCTGTAAAGATCACGTTGCTGAAATGTGCTCCTTACCACCACGATACCGGGCTTGGCCACCGGACGTTCCGGCGCCACTGCGGATGTTGAGGAACTGCTCTCCTACTTGCTTCAGAACAGTATGATCCACACCTGAAGACAACAGAGAAGCATTTAGCTCCTTTCGTTTCGATTCATTTCCGATTCTTCCAAGACTGTCGACTCGACATCCTTACCCAGTCCGACAAGAGCCATTCTTGCACTTGTGAAATGATTCTGGACAAAATGATGCAACTAAAAAAAAATAATTAAACAAAATGAAAAGAGCAACAATGACAGTTCGACACTATTCTGAACTAAAATAGAACAACAATACTCACATGTTCAGACAGGACATTGCCCACCATGTAGTCAGGACAGTAAAGGGAGTTTGAAAGAGCGTTTTTGTAGGCGGCTTCATGGAGACTTTCAACCACAGCTGGGCCCAGAAATGGACGTCTCAATATTTTATTTTGGTGTGTGTGTGTGTGCATGTGTGTGTGTGGACCCACTCACCTATCTGAGCACTCTGTCCTGCTCGGGCTTTGTCAACCTTGACCCTTGGGGTGAGATCGGACACCTCCCACGGCCGGAACTCTTGCGCCGTCGTCACATTGATCAGATACTCCATCACCGTGTCGCTATTGAAGGACATGAAGACAAACTACTTGTTTTACAAAGCTAAAAATGTGCAGACAACATTTTATTGATTATTTAGAGTTGATTTGTCAGGAAACGGAAAGAAATAAAAAGGATGACAGAAATCTGAGCTTTGTGGAGAGGAAAAAAAATGTTAGGTGCTTACTCACAGGTCATCTCGCAAGCAGTCAACAGTGTAGATCATGTTCTCTCTGGATGAAGACGCGCTGCAGCAGCACAAAATATGAAAAGGAAAATAAATCAATCAATGAACACCAAAAAACAAAAAAAGTTTGTTTCCTAATCAGGGCCACCACCTCAATTTACCGCCTACTGCTTCGATACCGCGGCATATCTTGAAGGCTGAAGCTCCTTTGGTCGTCTGGAAGAGCGTGAACATTAACTCTTCGCATCAACTGCTCATTTTTGAAGACATCGGATAAATTTAAATAGATCTTAATTCAAACTTCAGACAGTAAACACACTTCAACATATTTTTTTCTCGTGTGTGATGTCAGATCAGTATATGCTAGCATGTTTTATCACATGGGTTGGTGTGAATCATCATACCAGGTCGGCGGCCAGTCGGAGGACGTGGGTAACTCCTTGGTTGTCAAGCGTCTCATAGCGACAGCCGGCCTTTACAAACACGCCAATCTTGGAAGCTGGCGAGTAGTTTTCCAGGGAGGCGATCACAAGTCCGCTGGGCAGTCGGGTCACCTGGAGAGGACACAAATGAAGATTGATGAAGCAGCCAGCCCTGGTCGCTGCATACAAGCGCCTCTCCGTGGAAAAGAAACACGACATCAACATCCACTGACCTGCACATCCTGCGCCTGAAATGCAACATGTTTGGCAGCCCTCTCCACTTTATGGGCAGCCTGCGCTGCATAAAGCCTTGTCTGGAAAAACAGGAAATGGAAGGTGGAATGAGACAACTAGCTATAACACTCCACATATTCATATATATTTGGGTGACAGCCCCTTCCTCGCCGCTATAGGGACGAGACTCGGGGGTTTAATCACCACACAAACAGCGTGAAAACAGACGGCGACCGTTCCAGTTAATTGCCAAAGCTTTGGTTAACTAATAGTACTCACCGATAAGTGAGTGAGTCCTCGGATCCCCTTCATCTCCCCTTCAAGCCAGGACGACGAAGCAATATGGCGGTGTCAAAGTGCCCTACTGAGCCCGTCGTCTTTTTCTCGGTGTGGGTGTGATGCATTACTGCCATCTACTGGTATGGAGTGTGGATCAGTCTTCCTTACTACTGTATTTTTATTTTGTGCGGCACTTCACGGTTAAAATTTATGGGGCTGACTGGTGCATGTGGACATCAGATTTGGCGACCTCTGTCTATTTAAATACGTACAGATACAAAGGATAAAAATGTGAAGCAAATATTTACAACAATGATGTAAGTGAACAGAAGAAAAACAAATGTCCATCCTCCATCCATTGTATTTTATTTATCCTAAACAAATATGAAAATTGTATATACCCTATATTAATTTTTTTTATGTTTTGTTAGGCGCTTTGTTACAGCTGCCGCTGTTGTGAAAGCGCTATATAAATCAACATGTATTGTATTGTATGGTATTGCATCTATCCATCAATGCATACCTTCCGTAGTTCCATTCCTGGTCGGTAGGTGGCGTAAACGCACCCTCGGTCTACCAGGAAAAGCACACAAAGAAGAATGTCATTTCCGGCCTCCACGAGAATGCTACTACATACACACGCGCCGCAGCCTACACGTGAAGCGGACGTTTGTGCGTTTCCTAGCAGTGAAAAACAAACCATTTAATTTGAGCTTTTGTTGTTTCCAAATCCTCAGCAAAAGGAAAATACTCCTCCGTGAAGCATTTCGCCGAGAGGGACGACATACCAAGAACATTTCACAATGGTATGTTTTTGACAGAATGGACCAAGCAAGCTATTAGCATGCGTATGCTAAATATTGGTTTTAAAACAGCTGTGAATAGCGTTAAAATCATTGCGGCGACTATTAGTGCATTTTGACTCATCTCACTGTTTCCTTATGCCATCGGGTGTATTTTGTGTGCAGAGTGAAGCCCCAGTGAACCCCAAGGCCTACCCGCTGGCCGACGCCACACTCACCAAAACCATCCTGGACTTGGTGCAGCAAGCCTCCAACTACAAGCAGCTGAGGAAGGGGGCCAACGAAGGTGAGTGTCCTCCTAGCTTATTGGAAACCCCGACGTTTGGGAAACGGATTGAAATGGTTGCTGACGTTGCTTCTGTTTTTTGCCCCCCTTCCAGCCACCAAGACCCTGAACAGAGGAATAGCAGAATTCATCGTGATGGCTGCTGATGCTGAACCATTGGAGATAATCCTCCACCTTCCATTGCTCTGCGAGGACAAAAACGTCCCGTATGTGTTTGTCCGTTCCAAACAGGCTCTGGGCCGTGCCTGCGGGGTGTCGCGACCCGTCATTGCTACCTCGGTCACCATCAAGGAGGGTTCTCAGCTTAAACCCCAAATCCAGACAGTCCAAATGGCAATCGAGAGACTGCTCGTGTAAAGTTTTTGTTCAACTGTTCATAAACAAAAGGATGTTGCGACTCTCACCTAAGATATAATCAGCTGGTGAAGCATGTGAGAATTTTTTTTCTGTTAGGTATGTTTGTCGTGGCATTGCCTGATTCATAATAAACTTTTTTTAAAATAAGTTTTTTTTGTTTTGTTATACCATATGCAGGTCATAATCAAATGCATTCATTCTGTAAAATATTTTCAAAATAAAAAAATAACCGTTTGCCTTTCCTCTTTGTCGACAAAGTGGACAGTTATTATTTTACCCTCAAGATACTGTTTTATGTCTGTGAAAGTAATAGTACTTAGCGACACAAAGAGGTGACCAGTCAACATGAAAATATGCAACATTTGCATTACAAACGAACAAAATGAGATGTAAATAAATACCATGGGAATTACTAGGGGGTTCCTTTATGTAACTAAATACCATTGGAATTTCTGGGGAATATTTTTTATTTACCAGTCTTTTTTAAAGAAAATATGCGTGATGATTTTGAATGTGCCCTCGATCTTTCTCCAGCACGTTAGAGATGTGGAAGATGTTTTTTATTGGCCACAGTGGCCCTTTTCAAATAAACTAATTTCATGCAAATTCTTTTTATTTTTTTTGCAAACACTCACGAAGAACCAACCGCGAGGCTAAGCTACTTAGACTTAGTGATGGGAATTCCGGCTCCTTTTAGAGAGCCGGCTTTTTTGGATAGGCTCCAAACGGTCCAAAGTCTACAAGCAGACGTCCTAACCTGCAGCCATGACTGAGCCACCGGTTATAATTTCGGAAGATCAAGTCTCTCGTCTGCTACACTATGGGGAGCTTGTCCCTCGTCTGAAGGAAGCTTTGGCCAAATTTTCTCGAAGGGACGAGGTGGCCCAACCTGTGAGGTCTTCTTTGCCGTTGCAGAAAGTTAACGGGTAAACGGTGTTCGCATGCTCCATCTCTATGCAGTATATCCTGGAGAATATAAATCGTGGTGGTTAATGAAGTACTCGGAAAATAATTTTGTACTTTGTACCTTATTCTGAACTATTTTACAGCAGGGTTGGCGCTCCACTGGGGCAAGGGGGGGGGGGGGGCGCTTACAGCCCCGTCAGAATTCTGAGTCGACACAGTCTAAAATAAGATAAAACCTTTATTAGTCTCGCAATGGAGAAATTCTCAATTCACCGCAGCAAAGTTATGAAAGGAAGAAGTAGAACAACAAAATATAGGTTAATAAAGTATAGCCCCTCCAGCATTTTTTTTTGTTATTATAGAAGTAATTTGTAAAAAATATTATTTATCAGTTAATCCCTCATTTAGCCCCAAGAGAGAAAAAAATCCTGGAGACGTGCCTGATCTACAGAACCGTAATGACTATGTGTAACGGAGTGATAAATTAAGATTAGGACAGTCACAGTTGTGACCCCCCGTCACATGGAGTTATCTAAAAATTGCAAAAAATGTCCCTTCAAGCAAAACACTAAGTAAAACAATATAAACCATTGACAATTATGCATTACAAAATTTCCCACTGCCTTTAGAGGGTTGACAGGGTTAGGAGAGTAGTACTGTAATCGGTGACATTACATCGCGCGCATTTTTTTTTGTGTGTCAACTCATTTGTAAGCCATCTTTTGCTGTTAGTGTGAGACGAGTGAAATTATAGACAGAGACTCCGGGGAACTATTTTCAATTGTGAAAAAAAAAATGTCTCCATTTCACAGACACATGTATTTGATGCCGGCGTACATGGAAAACGATGGAATCTTGAGCACAAAGTTTGTGGCCGTCTACGCCCGTGAGAAAGGTTCAAAACTGCCTGCGGTTCAAGCAACGGTGGTGCTGCTGGACCCCGAGAGCGGAAGCATGAAGGCCGTGAGTCGCACTCGGGTGCTTGCGACCGTTACGCGTCGACGGGTTTAACGGTCACACCGTACCAATTGGGATCATCAATTGTACAGGTGATCGAGGGAAACGTCATCACGTGCATGAGGACAGCCGCCGCGTCGGCCATCTCCGCTCAGGTTTGCGCTCCCCCCTTCTTGGGTTTGGCGTTCAAAGACACTCCTGGCATGTCAAATCTGTTTGTGCAGTTGCTGATGCCTGACCAAGCAAAGGTGCTGGCCATCTTGGGAACAGGAAAACAAGCCCAGAGTCACTACAGTGTCTTCACTGAGATGTTTTCATTTCAAGAGGTACTAAAGATAGTTTATCACACAACTGTCTACACCGTAGAATCTACGGTGTAGGTCCAGACCGATTATTCCAGCCATCCGATTTCGACCGATATTAGCCCTTTTAAAATTGGCAGATTTTTATTTTTTTTAACACATTACTAGAGACTGTGCATTATGTTACATCGGATTAAAATATATATATATATATTTTTATCAGAGTAATTTGTTTGTTTCCTTTTCAGTTTCTCAGAAGAGATGTTTGAGTGTTTTTTGGAGTAGGGTTTTTTTTTGTCCTTGGAAAAAAAATCTCAGAGTAAAAAAAAAAGTAATCCCCAAAAACAAAAAGTTACTTTTAAGAATACCGTTTTCTCTGTTTTTCAACATATCAAATTTGAAATCGCCTCTCAAGCTGCATCGTTATTAGTGACATTTGTTCGATTGAGAAACACGGGATCTGCTTGCTCCAAACACAGGGATGTAACACAGTTTTTTCTTTTCCGTTGCACTTGCGCTTTCTCATTGTGTTATGGATTTAAATTTGAATTATTTTAAGTTTGTTAAAAGAAAAAAGGAATGCAAATGCTATACAAACATGCCAAGGGAGTATTTGAACAGGGAAGAAGGGATTAGTGTACGCTCGGAACTGGCACGAACATCAGTTAACAATTACAATTTGTGCATCACGATTAATCCATTGCAGTTGCGGTGTGCATGACTTGGAAAACGTGCAAGTTGAGAAACCCTTAAGTCACAGGTGTCATACTCAAGGCCGGGGGCCAGATCTCACCCGCCACATAATTTTATGTGACCCGTGGAAGCAAATCAAACACGTCAACTTCCATGATGCTTGCTAAACAGTGAACCAAAATTTGGTTTCAGTCATAACGACCCTCCAAGGGAAATGGTAACTAAAATGTGGCCCACGACAAAAATGAGTTTGACACCCCTGCCTCAAGTCAAGGTTGAGTGTTTTTTAATATTTACCTTTGCCTTTATTCTTGGTGAAAGGTGCGTGTGTGGGGCCACACGAAAGAAGGGATGGACAGGTTTCTGAGCTCCATCAATGGTCCGGTTACCGTTTGCGACTCTGCCGAAACAGCAGTGATGGGAGCTGACGTTATAGTGACGGCAACCTTGAGCTCAGAGCCGGTGCTCTTGGGGCACTGGGTCAAACCGGGAGCTCACGTGGCAGGTGAGAAGCCATGATAAGGCCATGTAGGGGAAACATTTTTTTTTTTTTTTTTTTGCCAGTTGCCAAACCACCATTAAAAAAAAATAAAAATGTTGTTACCGGGCAGCGGTGGGTGCTTGCATGCCAGACTGGCGAGAGATGGATGACGTTCTGATGAAAGAGGCGGTGGTGTATGTTGACAGCAGGGAGGCAGCCATGGTCGAGTCTGGTGACATCATTCTCTCCAGGGTCGGACAGTCTTTTTTTTCTTCAAGCCATTGCTTCAGTTTAAGTGGGCTTTGTGCTGCCACTTCTGATAGCAATTTTGTCTGCGACGTCTTGGTTTTTCAGGCAGAAGTGTTTGCAGAGCTGGGAGAAGTTATCAGCGGAGGAAAACCTGCAATGAGAGAGAAGACAACAGTGTTTAAATCACTTGGTGAGCACTACCTGGTGTGTATTCTTTTCTCCAGAACAAAGTAACTTTTTTTTTTTTAACAGGGCTGGGGATTGAAGATGCAGTGAGTGCTAAGCTGGTGTTTGACCAATGGAAATCAACAACCAACCAACCTTGAAGACACATACCTCCGATTCTATTTTGCACCCATTACTGTACCTGTATCATCGGTACTCAGGAGGTGGGGGGAGGCCTCCCTGGTGAGCTGGAGCCTTTCCAAACTGACTTTAGCCTAGAGGTGCAAAACACCCAGAACCTGCTGCCACTCAAGTTTAGGGCACTGCATTGAAAACCAACCAATTACCATGCTGCAGTCAATGCTAATTATTCAAAATAAAAATAAACAGACATGTTTTGATGACTTTATTTACTTATAAAACATGGAATTATACCAAATCAGGCAAAAAAAAAAGTAAATCCAAGTGTGCACAATGATACTTCACTGATACAAGGAGTGAACTTGACCATTGCTCATTTTTGGGGGGCTTGGGGTGAGGGGGGTGATTCAAGCATAACAGCTGACGATTACGGCGTACGACACACCGCAAACAGGAGGGATCGCAATAAAACAACAAAAAAAGCTTGTGAAATATTAATGTTGGGAAAGCAACTAGTGTTAAACGAATAAAATCTCTGCGCTTTCAACAACCTGTTAGCCTGAAAATACTGAATTAATACGGACAACCTTCATGCTGTGCCGAGCATCACGTACGGACGGTGCTCGTGACCAAGCATTCAAAGGATGCATCATCAGTGTATGTCATCAGAAAAAAAAAAAGTTAAACTTTTTTTTAAACTGGTTGCTGAGTCAGACGATAAACAAAAGGTCCTTCAATCACTAGAGAACAATAAAAGGAGACGTCAGTTTAAAAATGTGTTTTACCGACTGGAAGTGGCTTTAGGGGGGTGCAGAACTTAGCATTTTCTTCTGATGGACTTGTCATGTCATGAAGGCCTCAGGAATTTCTATCTAGTGTAAAAATGTATTCAAAAGGTCTCACAACTTACTTCATAATCCCAACATTGAATAGAAAAGAGTTGACTTACTTAGGCAGCCAGGATGCTCTTGATCAAATGAAAATGTGACTTTTTTGGGGGGGGGGAGGGGGATAAACTAATCTGACAAGAGCACTGACATTTAAAAAACAAATTGGAATCAACAGGAAAGCAGTGCGGCAAAACTGTTCAAGCTTGCTCGGTGAGTTTCGACTGCGACTGCTTCGAGTGCTGCGGCTTTTACAAAACGCTGCACTTCCTTCTCCTCTTCTTGACGGGCGGTGGACAGAGGACCGCCCGGATGGCTTCGTCAAACACCGTTTTAAGGCCGCGCTGCGTCAAAGCGGAACACTCCAGATACTTTACGGCACCTGGTGGACAAAATAAGAAAAACAACATTTGGTACTTCTCTGCAGACGCAAAAAAATAATTAATCTGTAATCCAATTAGATAAACGTTTTGGTTTTATAGGTTCGGCTTAAACTAAAATAAAGGCAAACGAAACATGAATTAATATGAAAGACAGTTAAGATGTCAACGTGGAAATAGTTTGAATGTGCATTTGTCACTGACTTATTTCCTTTGCCATGGCCAAGCCCTGAGGGTAGATAATGGGGGCGAGTTTCTTCTCCTTGAGCTTCTCGATGGTGTCCTTGTCGTCCCTCAGGTCGAGCTTGGTGCCCACTAGAATGATGGGGGTGTTGGGGCAGTGGTGTCTCACCTCAGGGTACCACTGGTGAGCAAACACGAGTGGTCAGTGAGTGGCCTCAAAAACAACAGATGCAAGATGGAAAGGAATGTGAAAGGAGAGGCTGGACTCTCACCTTGGCGCGGACGTTTTCAAAAGAAGCGGGGCTAACGAGTGAGAAACAAATCAGGAACACATCCTATGGGGAAACAAAATAACATGAGACAAAACAGACTTTCGCATTTCCCCCACAAAATATTACATTGAACTGAAAATCAGCATGTTTGTAATAAGGACGTTTCGCTTACTATTTTAGCGATCAAATTCAATTGTACCTCATGTGTCCAGTGAGTGTGACGCAAAATAATTCAACATTTTCATACTCGCATACAGTGCAGTGAAAAAGTATTTGCCCCCTTTCTGATTTATTTTTTTTTTTTGCCAAATTGCTACTTGTTGAAAGCTCAGCTCTCCAATCCATTTCGGGTTCAAGACAAAGTGACAGCTCATATCCTGAAAAACTGGTTAGTCACGTCACCTGCAAGTCAAGGTAGCATTCTTGGGTGATTTTAGTGAGAGATTAAAATTTATTCAATGTGACATGTGCAGGAAGGAAAAAAAACAAGAGATTTAAAAACTCAAGTCAGAAATGGGGTCAATACTTTTTTCCAGGCATTGTAATCCTGCAAAAACTGTGTTGCCTTCAGAGTTGACTCCCACTTTCTGAAGCACAGAGGCAGATTTGTACCGGGGACAAAAGGCAGTAACAAGAAGTCTTTTCACTCCCTCCAACTGCCATCCAGACTGTGTGTGGGTACTATGGATACAAGGCTCCGAACTGCTGAGTGCGCACAGTCTCGTCTGGGTCTGCAAATGACTCAAAACAGTCGGTGGCGAGCTGAAGAGGTGACAAGCAAGCACAGCTAATCTACGTACAGTCTGCGGGTAGGACAGCGGCCTGAGTCGGTCGTAGTCCTCCTGTCCTGCGGTATCCCAGAGGCCGAGGTTCACCGGTTTACCGTCCACCATCACATTGGCTGAATAGTTGTCGAATCTGATAGATAAATTAACAACATCATTTAGGGGGTCACAGGTGTGTGTTAAAAAACAGACAATTGTTAAGTCTCTATGTTCTGGTGCGGCTTACACGGTGGGGATGTACTCTCCGGGGAAAGCATTGGTAGTGTAACTGATGAGCAGGCATGTTTTACCCACGGCCCTGGGGAAACAAAACAAAAATCATCGGGACATTAAAGTCGCTCTAACCAGATCTAAACACTACATTGAAATGACATCCATGCATTATTAGGGGAGTTGATGCAAGCTAATCCTCGAAATATAATAATACTTCAAAGCCCGGTTGGTATCAGGATCATAAAGCAAACGCCAGAAGGGAAGGAAATAAGTTGTTTTGAATACTGCAATGTCAGTGTCGTGTATTTTTTGTACAAGATCAAAGCCAAAAAAAATCAACTGAAAAACGGCAACGTCTTTGATTGACTTTTTAAAAATGTATTTTTATTAAGGCCCTAGTCGCCCAGCCCAAGCAACTTGCCCTGCGTCCAAAGGTAGCTTGATAAGTGCCAAGCGCACTTTATCATGAGAAATGGTCAAGCAACTGATACATTTTACATATACGTCAACATTTGATTTTGTGTCCGATTTTAATATTGGGAGGGTAAGTGTGCCTGCTATGCTATCTGGATCAACAGCTGTTGCTCATATTGACAGCATGTTAGCCGCTAACTGGGTCAACGTAAATAAATAAATGAAAACACTTTAGGCGCTCAACTGCCATCATCGCTGTTTTTAGAAGTCGCCGAAAACATGTGACAAAAAGTTGAACTCACCCGTCACCCACTACCACACACTTGATGGCCTGCATCGGGAGAGCGCTCCTTGATAGCCCTGCTAGCTTATCTGGCTAACGCCAGTCGAAATTCAACAGGTCCTTAAAAAAAAGTAAAGTCGTGAACGTAACACCTCTTGCTTGAATACTTGGCTATCGAAGGAGATATTCGCACACTCCCGTGTCTTACACGTCAAGGCAAGACGGACACGGAAAGTTGGTAAAGGGAAGGCAACACCCAAGGAAGAAGACGGGGGAAAACAACTCTGAAGTGGAGATTAAAGGCAAAACCAGCCGCAGTTTGTGGGGCGATGAAGCCGGAGAATCCCTGCAAGGCACATCCGGTCAAACTGGGATAGACAAATGCTGCCACCTGCCGCTTGAAACTGGGACTGCGAGCTCTGACGTCACCCGCGAGGCACAAATTCTGTTTTAAAAACAGAAGGAAATAAGGACATTTGTGTTTGGTAGTTGAATCCTTCGTTGGAAAAAGCCTTTTTGTTGCTTTTTAAAATGGTGCTACTTTAGTTAGGAATACGTATTTGTGGATGAAAAAAATGCACAAGGGAAAAAAACGCACACATTTTGGAGACAAATGTACACCATTTTACAATCGATTACAGCCTTTAACAAAGCTCGGACT
This sequence comes from Hippocampus zosterae, assembly GCF_025434085.1. NCBI lineage: Eukaryota > Metazoa > Chordata > Actinopteri > Syngnathiformes > Syngnathidae > Hippocampus > Hippocampus zosterae. The sequence goes on from NC_067457.1 coordinate 4,379,513, forward strand.
TCGAGGGTTAAAATACACAAGAACACCCACCCGCGTTGAAAGAGTCCTTTTTGTATTGGGGTCTACAGGAAGTCTGCTGTCACTCGAAAAAAAAAAACATTTTGAAGTTAACATTTCAATTGAGCAATCTACAGACGTGCAGCACATGCCTGCAATCAGTTTCCCCCATTTCGATGAGCTCATCAAACAGATGGTTGAACCCAGATCAGACTGCTGCTTTGGCGCAGTAGTTAGCCCCAGATCCGGCATGCCCAAAGAAGTGTGACCTCGCCACAGTTATAGATACCCCACAAGCCTGAGTTTGATCATCGCAACCGATTAAAAATCCCAAAAGGGTGATCGACAGACTTATTGAGCAGAAATGTTGTTAATTCCACATCGCTCGTGAATCCCTTCAACCCGAGTTTCATTCGCTCTACTTCTGTTTGCTCGTCTCATGCCGAGTTGTTTGGAAATGAGAGATGGGGATGTTTTACCAGGGTGCTTGACATGTCGTCATTCATGCTTTTTGGCTCCGGTTGGTTGTTCTTCCTCAGGCTCGGTGGTTTCTTTAAAAAAAAGAAAAGAAAAAAAAGCCCATCAAAATTTCCCCTTTCAAATTTAAAATGGTGCCTGATGCTGATATGTCAAAAATTAGCATAAAAAAAAGAAAACACCCACGAGACAAGCTGGGAAATGTGCTTGTATCTGCTTTTGATAAATAGTTGAATTTGTGGTCATTTTGATCACATGTTGTTATAATACAATTGGTTTTGTTTGTGTGTCTTTGTGTGTGTTCCAAATGTTCGCCCTGCGGGGATTGCACTCGCCTACATTTCCCAGATGGCTTGTCAACAACTCTTTGCCTTAAATGAAGCTTGAAGATCAATTTTCAATCGCCTTAAGAGCGTGTCGACAAGCTTTTTTGATTTGGAGCGTAGTTCGATTCAAACAGAAAAAGTACGAGTCGACTCCAGAGTTGCGTTACTTCTCTTTGGATTTAATAAACAGGAGTGGCCTTTCATGACCTGAATCATTGGGAGGGAAATGACCGTTCTCAGCCTTTATATCTGTCATCTGTTAGCACTCGGCCACTCTCTGGGGCACTTCATCCTCATCTGCCGAGATGTGTGCATGACATATCTTAATGTGGCTGACACGTACTGCCTTGTAGGGGCTCGCTTCCAGCACTTCCGTCCCAATTTATTATGATTATTTTTAAATATGAGCATATTTTCGTAGCGGCTGCAATGGAGTTTATAATGTGAGCATATTTTCGTAGCAGCTGCAATGGAGTTTATAGGTCAAAAATTAACCAGTAAAGAAGGAAAAACAATTTCTCTCCCCGACTGCAGTTTGAGAAACGTTTGTGGCTGCCGTCGCACTGCTCCAACACGTAGTCAGCTACAATGCATGCCATTCATGGCAAGTTTCTCGAGACCGGACATGTTCTTAATCAATCTCATAGCTAAGATCAGAAATAAATTGACAAAATATTTGACACGGCTCGAATTATGATCCAATTGTGGCTCCACATGAGCGCAATTATACAGGGCACATGATGCGAGTTTCGCAATACTTCCTGTGCGTCCCTGCCCATGCAAACTCGTGACTCAGCGCACTTTTCCAGGGATGCTCCCTGACCCGCTTTGCCGCTGAGAGTCCAGGAAGGGGCTGAGGCTGCGGACTCATTGTGCCACGCCACAAGGGGACAATGGACGAAAGTTTGAGAAAGGAAGTGAGGTGACGGGGACGCCCTTATCCTGCGTCATGTGTGTCATTTATGTCATTTGAGGGTGGATACCTTCTCTTAGGGAGAGGTGGAGGGAGCTTGGGGGGGGGGGGGGGTTGTCGGCACTACCACGTGGGACCGCGCACTTCCTAATCACATGTCTAATATGTATAATATGCCATTTTATTTGTTTTTATTGAACCAATGTAGAGTAGATTATCTTAATATATTTTAATTCTCAAATGCACATAAAAAATTAGACTTAAACACACAAAAATAACCATGTGACCCCGCCACACATACACACAAAGGGCTCTGTTGCATAAAAAAAAAATCCCATTCGAAGATGGGCCAAAACTGCTTAAGAGCTAACCAGCATGTGTGCAAGAATTCACTCTGTGCACGTTTTCCCAAAAATGAAAACAATAATTTCGATACTATAGTACTGTTTTCGTCCCCTTATGCACTGAAACAGAAACAATACGCTACAGAAATTTATGTCTTCAAATACAGCAAACTATTCTGATTACTTGACTCTTTATCAACGACATTATTTCCGATGCGCAATAGATTTTTTTTTAACGCGACGAGCTCTCAAAAAACGTCCTCATTCATTTTCACGGCGATGCGCGTGGTCGCGTCGGGCGCGCGCGCGCCACTGTCTATTGTTTGCAAGGGGCGGGGCTAGTTGACGTCAACACGTTCGGGTTGCAGCGAAGCGAATGTGAACCCACTCGCAAGGAATGAATCAGACCAAAGAGGTGGTAGGGGGGGAGAACGGTCTGGTCGCGGGGGACGCACTCCCATTTCACACGTCCTTCCTCACAATTAAAAATCTAATTAGCATTCATACGTGGGGCAGGTTGCCTGTGCTACTTTGCGTTCCTGCTTCATGCTCGCCAGCATCTGCTGATCTCCGGCCAGACGTCTGACAGCATCACATACGCCGGCTTGTCACCGAGGAGAGCTATATTTATTATTTTTTTAAAATCCTAATAAGAGAGGGTAAATATCTTTTTTGCGTGGGTTCGTCCGGACGCACCTTGAGGAGGACTACCCTGTCACCACTCCAATTAATATGGATGAAGACAATCACGGTAAGGATGGGTTTTTTTTCCTCTTTTGCCGCTCGCTCCTTGGCATGGATGGTCGCGCTACGAGTCCATCCATGCTCGAGTAAAATAAAAATAAATAAGAAGAATGAAGGGGGACGGGGGGGGGGGGGGGGCTTGGCACAAAAAGAGCGAACCCCCCACCCACCCTTGCAGGTAATCAATTTCCTTGCTCAAGGCATGTGACCACGCTTGCTCCTTTCAAAACAAAAACATCAATTTGTCCGCATTTTCCCCAAATTCGTTTTCTTTGAAGCTCTTGTTGCAAAGCTTTAAGGAGTCCCCCTCTCTCTCTCTCATACACACACACACCCGCGCACAACCTCCATTTGAAGTCTGCAAACTGGGTGGAATTGATAAGATAAACGGATGGCAGGCTGACAAACAAGCTCTCGCTAGCTTTGTAGTTTGCTGATGAAATCCAGCGCCCCTGAATGTCACTTGATAAGTGAGGATGAAACAAAAACAAGCGGTGGGAAAAGTGTGTCATGCAAATCATTTGGATTCGCTGCCAAACACGTTCGGTCGAGTTTGTCGGGGCCGCTTTCTATGATGTAGTTATTTGCAACACCGGATTTAGAACCCAAGCGCGACATTGCTGCATCACGGAACTGTCGGCACAGTAATTTGACAACAATAGTGAACACTGCAGAAAAAAAAGAGCTTCAAGACCACCTATAAACGCTTGGAACTGAGTATGGACGCCATAAGATGGCAGCAAATCAAATTTTTTTAGTGTGAGGTAAGCCTAAATCAAGCTCTTTCCATCACCTCCACATAGTGCAATGATTTTACATAAGACATGCCTTTGACCCGAGTACAATAACAGCAAATAGGTGAGTTTCACAGCGACTAACAGAGGATGGGTTCCTTTCGAAAATTCTCAAAATGCCAACTCACAATCAAATCATGTTTTTGTTTTCTTTGTGATTGGCTGTCAGAGAGCGCCGAGACATGCTGCTTGTAATTGGACTGGAAACAAGGCCGCGTGCCGAATAAATTATTTCGATAACTTACCATAAATGTTAATGGGGAGCGTCGCCTGACTTGCGATTCGCTCGCCGGCACGGTCACCGCTGCACGCGTCACTTAACATTGCTCTCACGCACACTCGGTGTCGCCGAGGCCGATAAGTTTGTCACCAGCGCAGAGAGGAAGCCTGTCAGCCAAGAGAGCAGATACACGACAAGATGTCACATTCCTGGCGCAGCCCCATGCCAGATTTCAATCTTCTTCTTTGTCATTTGGTGCGATTTATACGACCGATTCTAGGAAGTGGCAAACTGTTGCGGCGTATGCTCAGACGTGAGAACTACAGAGTACGATTGTGCTGTGACCCAACAGCCAACGGCCACGCGGAGCTCAGATCACCCATTATTAATTGAACGAACGACACTTCCACGTTATGCTGGTTCGAGTATCGAACATGCATTTTCATTTAACGCAAATAAAAAAGCCAATTAGCTCCACGGTGAGAACAACACGATGAATCCCCGAAGGGTTGTCATCCTGTCGAGAGACGGAGTCACGTGGTCCTGGGAAGGAGGAAGTGCACAAACCCACCCTGCACTTTGGCCTGTATTTTGCGATCCATTCTAATTTATATGCGGGATAAAAGCATGAGCGGCGCGCTGATGTGTTTTATATGCACTGACGACTGGCCTCGGTCGTTTTATATTTACGGCTTTTCTTGAACAGAACAGCTGCACTTTACATAAAGCACTAGCAACGAGCAGGGCGGGTAAGCGACGTGGACATGTGTTTTGAGCTTACAGCCGGACGGAGAAATGGAAAGAGGAGCAGAAATTTGTTGGGTTTTTATTGCCTTTATGTGTACCTTTCTCCGCTGCCCCCCCCCCCCCTTATCCCCCTGAAACAGACATTTAACTGCTGGGGGGGAAAAAAAAGTCAACCAAAGGCGGCTTTTGTCAAAGCCTGAATCCACTCAGTGTATGTTTGATTCCTTGGCATCTTGCACTGCGCCTCTGAGGGAATTAGTGGGTTAGAAGGGGGAAGTCGTGTGATTAGGATACGCTCTTTGTTGTGGCTGTAGGCCCAGTGTGTGTGGGAGGGCACCAGCCAGTCACTTGGGGCAGCTTGGAGGTGAACTGGCTGCAGGAGAATGGTTGGATGGCAGATTATGTCTTGTGAAAGTTTATTTATGGATGCCCTGGAGGAGAGGAGGCAGCAAAACAGGCCAAAATTCAGTTGCTGAAAATGTATTTATAACAAATCCACTTGTAAGTAAATTGTAGCTATGCAGTATCAAAGAACTAAAAACAATCAATCGATGGTTCGATCGTAATCTTCAGCAAACAAGTCGGTTGTTACAATGTTTTTGTCTCAGCAAATATATCACAACGAGCGCACTTTTTCGCTCCCACTCCTTTGCACAAACATTCCAAAATGGGATGCTTCGTCACTCTGAGTTGCAAGAGTTCAATAACAATAGCTCAAACAAAGAGAGTCAAAGGAATCCAAAACTTTCAGAAACAAAACATTCATGTAATGAATCCAGTCTTGTGACTGGCTTTGTTTTCAAGTTGAAGTCATTTTGGGGAGGGGGGGAACTAGATTTCCTGTTAATGTCTCTTGTTGGCCCATCTGCACGGAAGAAAAATGCTTTGCTACAGAAGCATTGAGCCAAATTGAATTCACCCCATCCAAATGTCTTAAAACCAACAACAACAAAACCATCTTCTTTGTGTGCCGACCAAGATTTACTCCACGGCCATCTTTGCCCAGTTGTGTTGTTTCGCGGCTTAAGACAAGATTTTGTGATTTGCTTTTGACTGCCAAGATTACAGTGCTTTATGGGGCAACTGTAGAAGATTAAATATACTGATATGATATGGCACATGTTCCGTGCCGAACGCATCGACCCAGATAGTAACAGCGAGTGAATGCGCCTGAGAGTGAGTGGAACCTTGTAAAAGATTTTTTAAATTATGTTTTTTACTATGAAGAGCTGAGAGAGGAGACTACATATGGAGCTAATTAGGAGAGGGACTGAGAGCGCTTCCCTGCATGTTCCCATCACCATGGTAGTGTGTGTGTAGGTGGATGGGATGGGTTCGCTACTGAGGCAACACTCAACAGAGACGTAGTCTCTCGTGGATTTATCGCCTGTCGAAAAGGAGCAGCTCTCCAAGTCTGTACGGAGGAGAGACGGGAAAAGGCACTTGGGGGAAAAAAAACATTTTGACGAGAATAGTAACGAGTAGTGCGCGGATCTCTGCAGAGGTGCTTAGCTGGACTGAAGTCATCTTGAGGTGCAATTTCAGCTCCTGCTGCTAGATCTGGTCCCTTGGCCCCAATGCAAGTGGACTGTAGAAAAAGTCCATTCTTGTATACAGTGCGCCTCTGCTAATCTCTGCTCGGGACCGAAACCCTGCGGCGAATAGCAAAGAAATGCAAGTAATTGACGCCCCCTCTAAAAAGCGGAAAAGCACTGCTTTTGTCTAACCGAAGCTCCGCAACTTTCTTCAACATAGTTCCCAGGCACCAAGATCTCATCAAAAGATAACAACGATCGACTTGAATACAAATGAAACTCCTCAACTGACATAAACATAGTTCCTTGCACCCAGATGCCATCAGAAGGTTGGCAAAACTTCAAAATGAAGCTCCTCGATTCATATAAACATCGAGTAGTTCTTTGACACCGTGACACCGGCAGGTGATGGCAAAGCACTACTTTTCTCTCAAGCTCACTCGCTTGAGGATAGTTCCTTGGCACCAAACTGCCACAAGACAGCAGCAAAGCACCACCACAATCGAAATGAAGCTCCTCAGCTCATTTCAACATAGTTCCTTGGTACACAAAAAGTGAATCAGACTTTTTTTTTTGTGAGGACGACAAATTAAAATCTCAAACCAAGTGAATCCGCGAGTCACGAATCACGAACATTTGGAGAAACGGAAATGAATAGAGCGCAGACTTCCCCCAAGATCCCTACTCATGGAAATTCACCGAGCATACAAAACAAGGCGTGTAAACCCATCTCCACTTTTTTTTCCCCCTTTCTTGGATCTATTAGTAGTAATGGAGATGCGCGCTAACACCCAGCTCATTCTTACCATCATAAAATATCCTGGCGCGCATCCATTTAATTTCCTGCACTTTGTTCATGTTCAAGTACACGTTTTCATTCCTGTCGGCGACGAGGTGAGAACGTTTGCATTTCACGTCAGTTGTTCCGCGCACAAGATAGATGCAGCACAGGTGACAAACCTGAAGGCAATGGACGGCACGTCAGCTGTGACATCCTGCCCCAAACTCAAAGACGATATCAGACGACTCATTTGCCGTGCGGATCGCGAAGCGCATTTCAAAATTGCTTTTCATGCTGGATACACATCGCAATAATGTCGGCGAGCTTATCGGGCGGATTATTACATTCATTCCGCTTCCTGTCCGTCACTTGCTTGACGCCCGGAGCAGGCAGCCGAGGTGTGTGTCAGGAAATGATCCTTCAAATGTGTGTCACCTGTCAGCGTGTCGGCGCGGCGCGTCTTCTCGCTTTTGTTTGCCTTCGCCAGGAATCACGACATCAGTTTGAAAAGATTACTGGCTGCAATCTGGAACAGATTGTTCAACTTTTACACATTTTTACACACTTTTTATGCTCTCCACCTACAGTGGGGTCGATAACCCGCACGGTCAACAATGAATGAACCACGACAGAGATGTTTGGACTGACCCCAACCCTGCCCAGATGCGAGAAAAAAATAAAACCAAACAAAAAAAACATCAGCGTGTTTTATTCTCAGACCGATCAAATCCTCACACGCTGATTATTTTGGCCTGCCAACATACCACGGCAAAACCTCTCTGATCCCGCCATTGATTCGAATATATTATCGTAGTGCTGATGCTGAGCAGATGTGTGATCGAATGAGGACATCATGTGCGGACCACCCCCATTGCAAATGCGTACCCAGCTGGAGGTCCCCATCCCCAAAAAGCGAAGATTAACCCATGCAATCAGCTTCTGTGAGCCCCCTATATTCTGTGGGGTAGTTACAACTAAAACTAGAAGCTCCCCAAATCTTTCCGATCACGCGAAGAGAGCAGCTTCTGTACTACGTGACGTAAAGACAGTAGATGCATTATAATTGCTTGCGTATAAATATATTACAATAATCTGGTTTATTGGTTGGGTGCCAACAGAGGCGCAAACAATCGTCAGTTTTTCCCGGTTCTAATGTATGAAATGAAAACCAAATGCATGGCATTGAGAATTGAGAAAAAAAAAACAAATGTAAAAAGTCAAATGAACTTGGCTGTCACATTTGACCCCACCTCTTGGCTCTTCTGACTGGTCTCTATGACATGTGCGCGCTCAGGGACGACGGGGCGCTCTAAAGAATTCACGGCAGTCCGACGCCCCAGTCCAAATCCCGGCTGCTGTGAAAAATAAAATAAAATAAATGCAATTCACTTAAATATCAAACAATTTATATATATATATTTTTTCCTCTCTCATGTGCATGCACTCTCGGCTAACAATGAAGCACTTCAAAGGAAGCAAATAAGGCATTCAAGTTACACAAACATGAAATGTTGAAAGCGGTGTCTTATATCATGCAAAAAAAAAAAAAACGAACCAACAAATCATCCGGCGATAAAAGAGCCAGGACAAGAAGCAATATTCATGCACGCCCGAGATTTATTTTAAGATTCACGTAGATTCACTTGTAGCCGTTTTCTCCTTATTACAGCCCCGCTCCATCATTGACATCATTGCAAGTCTTTGAATATAACTTCCACCTCCTGCATTATGATGACATCCCTTTCATTGTTTTTTTTTGCACCGTGGCACCAGACCCCAACACCCTGAGTAGCACACAACAGCAAGCTCCACGTGCTTCCTCTTATCCAGCCCAAAGCAAAGTAGGTTAGAATCGGGCAGCTGCAACATCTGTGCATAAGGCCGCCCATACATCACACTTCCGCTCGTATCGGGGCTTTGAGGGGGGGGGGGGGGGGGGAATGTGCGGGATTAGTGCCAGCTGGCCTTCCCGCTGAGTGTGTGTGTGTGTGTGTGTGCGTTTGTGTGTGTGTTCGTCTCACCACGTCTGCATGTCTATCTATACAACGCAAGCTGTAATGTGAATGCTTATACAGTGGGAGCCGATGGAGGGGGGAAGTGGTGGGGTTTAGATTAGAGACCCACTTGTTTGCTGGTTCTGCAAAGCGGAGCAACAGAGGTCATCTTTTTTTTTTTTTTTTTAAGTATTACAGTGCGTTAAGTCGCTAAATAAAGCCAGTGGACCCATGGCTAAATCTACTCCCAGCCACGCAGCAGCCCATGTTAAGTGAGCGTGGGATTTTCACTCTCGGGGAGCTCCACGTGCTTGATAACAATGTTGCCCAACCTTTACTAAGCCAAGGCACATGCTGGAATTTTTTTTTTTTTTTTTTTTTTTTTTTTTACATTCGGCAAATCTCACAGCATACCGTCGAACAAAAATGTCACTGTAGGGGACATATAGGAGCATCGTAATGATGACATCTTCGGGCCGACATTTTAATCAGGTTAAACGCGAAAGCGACAAAGTATTGGAAAACAGTCAAAGTGTTCTACCTTGTCATCCATTCATACTTTTATGGTTATCGGCATTAACCCTTTCCGGGACAGCGGTCGCGACAGTGGACGGCTTATCATGTCATCAGGTTCTGACATGAGTGCGAAGAAGCCAATTTGCATGAACAAACGCCTCCTCGTAAAAGTTATGAAAGTGAAGATTTGGGTGCATTCATTTAAATCAAAGCAGTTAAAGCCAGTGGGTGGCTTTTGTTGGGGGGGGGGGGGGGGAAGTTGTTCGCATTGGGTGCACAGAGAGGCGGGGGGATTTACTCCTAAAAGTAGATTTAGGGGGATTTGTTTTTTTGGGGGAGGGTAAGGGGGTCACGGATGAGATTACGATGGGAGCCTCATGCGTGGTTGGACACACGATGGACGTTAAATCTTCGGGGGGGCTCTCTCAAAGCACTGTTACAGTGCAGTCGAAAAAGTATTGTAACTTTTTCCACCTTTTGTGTTACAGCTTTAGCAACTTGTAAGAAAAAAATATATATATATATATGGATGTCCATTATGCAGCACGCTCCCGGTGTTAAGAATACGGGTAGATTATCAATAACGTGGGGCCACTCCTTCTCGTCTGCTTTCTGAAGCAACCCAATTAAGAAATGAGTCATGGAAGGTCACTAATGGAAGTGCGTTAATAATGGAATTGGCAGACGTGTTCTGCTGAAAAAGCCCCTCCCGCCATTTCCAAACAAGATTATCCGCTGGCGCAAAGATGCCAGTGCTGATTGTACAGTCGATTTTATGAGTTTGGAGAGGCCAATAAGACGCCGGCGATGAGGGGCCCATGCTTGGAGAATCCCGGGCGCAGTCAGATCATAATGGTGGTGGTCTTTTATGGCACGGAGCAAAATGCGTACCGTTCATTAGATTTGGAATGAATCGAGATTGCAATCGTGCGTGAGTATACATTAGCTACATGAGCTAATGTAGGACCCCCGGGGGTGTACAGTAGATGCGTCGGGATGGCTGTCCTTTGCACATCATCGGGATTAATACTCACTGAGACTTTTCCAAATTTGGTTTGGCAGCTTGCTGATCGAGGACTGGTCGAGTTTACATTTCAAGCCGAGATGGACGTGACGGGGTCGTAACACCAACATTTTCCTGCAGATAATGACAAAAAAAAAAACATGGCGTGAGCCCACGATAGACTATCAAATCGAAAATGCGATTTAACGTTGGTGTTTTAAAATGAGACATTCTGGCATGAAAAAAAAAAGGATGCGAGGTAGGACATGAATGCAAGACGCAAAGCATTCGGGCCAAGGGAAAGACGGTCAGCGAAGTCAACGGTCTCCAAAGACGTGAGGCGAAAAGGCAACGTTAACCAAACTGGCTGCACATACGACGTGGGCGTGGCCAATGAACAGCACATACGTGTAAATCGAGGGAGTGATGTTCTTTTCCTCCCGTCGCGTAGGCGATATTAGCCCCGCGGAGAGATTTGTGGCGGCTAATGACACAAGATCAAACATACTTAACGTGCCTTCGTAGGACGGATTGAGATCAAGAAGTGTACTCGTCCGTTCTGCTTTCTCGTATTTTCCCCCCGGAGCTGCAAGTCAAATCGGGGAAATCCCGCGTGGCAGAGAACGAATCTGGATCGGTTTTATTAATAGAATTACCCCCCCCGGGCCGAGTGGAGACGGAGGAGTGGGCCGAGTCACTTTGAAATGGATTAATTAAAACTCTTTCTCGAGTTAATTAAGATTGAAGGCATCGCCGCTCCAGCCAAACGAGGTGAAACAGTCGGTGAAGCAGCAGCGATCGGCAGCAAAACAATTTTTTCCTTTTTTTTTTTTTTTTTCATGTTTCGCTGATCATTCGCAGCTCCGAGGCACCAGATTGGATCCTCTTTGCGAGCCCTCGTTTCTTCTTATTTTTTTTTTTTGCCTTTTTGATCTTGGCCGTGTTGTCGCCCGCGCGAACTGTGTACAAACGAGCGTGCGCTTCACGCCGTGCTTTCTCCATCATGCGTTTCAGTTCCTGAGGATCTCTCCCTGGAGGAGAGGGATGAGCTGTGCAACATCCGGCGCAGGAAAAGAGAGCTGCTCGACGACATTGAGGTGTGTGTGTGTGTGTGAAACTGCACGACGGCCGACAAGCATTTTTGCAAACGGTCACAAATTCTTATTTCCCGCCCGTGCAGAGGTTGAAGTTTGAGATCGCCGAGGTCATGACGGAAATCGAGCAGTTGACGTGCGTCGGCGAGAGGTAAGACGCCGGAGTCGGGGTACCCCGTTTAAACATATTTTTTTTTCGGGTTTGGGAACTGAAGTTGACGAGATTCACTTATTTCCCGACTGTCCATGTCAACAAAACTTGCAGTAAAACATCCCAGAGAAACAAACAGATCGCCATGGGGAGGAAGAAATTCAACATGGACCCGAAAAAGGTTCTTATCACCTTTTCGTCTTGCTCAGGGCTGCCGGTGACCCTTGAAATGGTTCCCGTTAGCTCGTTGAGAGAGACTCACCCCCTCCCTCTGGTCACCCTTCTCTAGGGAATCCAATTCCTACTGGAGAACGACCTCCTTCAGCACACCCCAGAAGACATCGCCCAGTTCCTGTATAAAGGCGAGGGGCTCAACAAGACCGTCATCGGAGACTACCTCGGCGAACGGTGAGTCGGCAAACCTTGCTGGAGATTCGTACGCGGCGCCAACGGCACCTTTGACTGCTGCCATCTTGTTGTTCTTCCAATTTCTGGAAAAGATGGCAGTGTAGTCCCGAAAAGGTAGCATTAACAAGGGTGCAGATAGGTTGCCATGGCAACCACTCGACAAGGTCACCCGACACTTTGATGATCATATATTTTACACCTCTGGCTGCCAAAAAGCTTCATTCACGGACCACGTTAAATGGAGCCCACCTACCACACAAAAAACCCAGAATGAGGCTCTTTAATTATCATCAATGGGGCTATGGAGGGGGCGGGGGGGGCAGGAAGCTATCATTACACGCTGAGGAGAGGAAACAGGCAGCACAACACACCGAAACACAAGAAAATAAATGCAATCAATTTCATGCGAATTTGATTATCAGATGGATTGAGTGGGGGGGGGGGGGCTCTTAAATGGACCTTCATCTTATCTTTCATATCACAACATTTCACTGTTCTTAATAGTCACAAAAAAATAAATAATCAGGGGGGGAAAAAAAAATCGGTGTAATTTTTGTCTGGCTGCAGACGACTTGAACAGGAAGAAAGCTCGACGCACGCATGTCAAGAGACAAAACAAGGCCCAGTCCAAATAACGCAAGAATGTTATTGAGACTAAAGTTTGCTTAAAAGACAACATGGAGGGGATGGTGTAACCCGTCGACGGCCCGACAAACCGCAGTTGTGTGCGGTTTTTTGGGTTGAGCTGTTTTTCATCAGCCGGGCATATGCGCCAATGCCTGGAGGGGGTTGGAAACGCAAAGCCTCGGCCGGGCCAGCTGTTTAAATGGATTCCACACGCCACCTCTCAGCATCTTGTGTGAATGAAATTAGTAATCATGAGAGGAATGCCGAGGAAAGGCCCATTTCAACACCTGCATTACGGATTGCGTTTTTGCTTTTCCGACATGGATTGTCTCTGCTGGTTCGCCAGGGACGACTTCAACATCAAGGTGCTGCAGGCTTTCGTGGAGCTGCACGAGTTTGCTGACCTCAACCTCGTCCAAGCACTACGGTCAGCGGAAAAAATAAAAATAAAAATTGAAAAAGTTGCGAAACACATCCTGACAGCTCGCGACGGCGACGGAATCCGCCCCCCCGTGAATTCTCGTTTGAATTGCAGGCAATTCCTGTGGAGTTTCCGTTTGCCGGGTGAAGCTCAGAAGATTGACCGCATGATGGAGGCCTTTGCTTCGCGCTACTGTCAGTGCAACCCGGGGGTCTTCCAGTCCACAGGTATGTCTGCCAACGCATCGACGGGATTCAAGTCGCATCGCGCAAACATCACAGCTTCCGTGCGGGAGATAAGCGAAAGGAAGCAAAGAGCCGCTTACATCCATTATTCACCGAGACGCACGCTGGCCGGGCTAACACGGTCACAACAACACACCGGTAAATATTTGACGATGTTTTATCGTGGGGAAGAGGCGGCTTGTGCGTACATGAGCAGGGCAAAGCGGAGGGTAATCGAGCCGTGCCCGCATTCGCGTCGAGCCGGCACATCGTTCTATGGAAGACAAAGAATGCAAAAATCAGGACTTTTCGACTCTTAATTCCGAATGATTCCATCCGCCTTGATGCGAACTGCACGGTCTTACGCCCGGTGAAGGCTGCAATAGAGAGATAAAAAAAGAAAAGACACCCTTCGATTGGTTTCCAGATACTTGCTACGTGCTCTCGTTTGCCATCATCATGCTGAACACCAGCCTGCACAACCCCAACGTCAGAGACAAGCCCCCCGTGGAGCGTTTCATCTCCATGAACAGAGGGATCAACGAAGGAGGAGACTTGCCAGAGGAGCTTCTCAGGGTGAGGCACCGTCGCAGGGGGGGGGGGGGGGGGGGGATGTACGAGGTGTCCTCATTTGTCATAAATGAGCTTTTTCTTTGCAGTTTTCTACTCTGACGATCGGTGTCCACCCCCCCCCCCCCACTCCCTTGCCTTTTTCCGCAGAATCTTTACGACAGCATCAAAAATGAGCCATTTAAAATCCCGGAGGATGACGGGAATGATCTGACGCACACTTTCTTCAACCCCGACAGAGAAGGCTGGCTCTTAAAGCTCGGTATGTTAAAAAAAAAAAAACGTTCGGACAAATAATCGATCAAATCGACGAATCGCCCAACCCGACAAATCTATGTCTTCCCGACATTGGCTGATTGACAAGATGAAGGACAATAGGCAACTGGACTAGGAAGCCACGTTTTAAAGACCTCCTAGTCCCCCCCCCCCCCCCCCCACCCACCCACCTCGATCCAATCCTACAGTGAGTCAGACCATGTTGTCATGCTGAAGCTTTTACAGAATGGACTTGCGGGGAATGCGTGCCCGCTGCTGTGTGGCTGCCCATGTCGAGAAATAATGGAGACCTTCTCCCCTCTTTATTATCCTCCCTCTCTGGTGCTGCCCCTGCTGGACCTGACGGGCTGCCAGCACTCCACCCCAGCACGCCCCCCCACCTTCCTCTGCATTCTTTGGCTCTGGCTTTTCAGTCCCCGGCCAGCCGCATTTGCCAGATCAGCAAGTTAGGTCCCGCTTCCCCCCCAATCACTGAATTCCATTTTCATTTGAAACGGCATCGGAAGGGGGATGGATTGTTTTGGATGAATGAATCGCTCCGTTTTTCCTCTCGCCGGCCCCACTTCAGTCGGAGAAATACTATCTCGGCGCACCATGGCGGCCCCGAGCATCCTGCTGCGTTTCCATCTATCAAGCCAAGCGTCCGGGAGATTTTAGTAACAATGCGCCAGACCTCACATTTGGAAAGGGAGCACTCAACAGTTGTCGGATACAAAATCAAAAAGTGAAAGGCCCTTAGGCGTTTTTTTCCAGTCACAGAAATACATTTGAATCATAAATTCCTTCGTCAGACGTGTTCCAGATTGTGCCGAGCCCAAAACGTTGTTTGGTATGATGCAGGTTAATTACATCACTGAATATCCACTAATCCGAATAATCTACTTTTATGAGACGATGGCGGCAGATGGCGGGATCGCGTCTCCATAAAAGGAAATTTCCTTTCGGAGGAGAATTGCAACTTTTTTTTTTTTGCCTCCAAGTTTGGCCCAAGGCCTTCATTTGTCAGCGTGACTTGTCTGTTAAAAAATATAGATCAATATTAACTCTTTCACTAACCTGATAACATGGCGACCTGTCCACTGTCGTAACCGCGGTCCTTGAAAGGGTTAAAAGGGTTGCTTTTTTAAAATTATTATTATGAGAACGACAAGCCTTGAATTACGTCCCTGCTGACCCCTCCCATCTTGCCGTGTGTTCACACTTGCACCTCCTCAGCTGGAATTCCTATTCAAACCCTTGTTGATGCTTTTTTTTTCACCCCCCACTGTGCGCAGGCGGCAGAGTGAAGACGTGGAAGAGGAGGTGGTTCATACTCACAGACAACTGCCTGTATTACTTCGAATACACAACCGTAAGTCTCATTTCAAACGTGCGGGATTCAAAATTGATTTCTTTTGCTCGAGTGCCGCATTTGATTTTTTTTAAAACGACGGCGCAACAAAGCGAAAAGTGCCCCATTTTGGTTCCGCTGGGGAGTGAACCCAGGACCTTCTGCGCGTTAAGCAGATGTGATAATGACTCGACGAGAGAACCGCAATTTGTTCGCTTTTCATATTTGGGGCGGCGGTCTTAAAAAACGGCCGACATGTAGACTAAGGTCAAAAGGTTATTGCCTGCCAGCTTGGCTCTTTGACCCTCACACCAGCATCAGTCCTCGTGGGAAACATCTGCACGCTACACGGCACACATCTGGCCCTGTGCAAAATGATTCAACCTGTTACATGTCAATACACGCCTGGCACTGCGAGACAACACACACACACACACACACTCCCCTCCCTTCCTGTGCACTCTCATTTGGCGCAAGATGACATGAAGGATGCAGGGCACTTCCTCAAGGTTCACACATACACAATACACACGTGGACACACACACGTGCGCGCACACGTCCGGCCCTGTAGCTATAATGGTGCACGGGCAGGAGGCAGGAGAGCGCAGAGTTACATCTCCCTGGGGCACTGTCCCCTACATGACCGGGATGAACAAGAAAAACATTTAAATGGTGCTACTCCGACACATTTTTCCCAGCTCGGGTTAAAATTGGAAATGTGCAAAGCAAATCCAATTCCATTTTATTTGGCTGTTTCTCCTGAGAAAATATGTTAGACATTTTTTTGTTAAGAAAAAAATATTTTTTTGGGGGGGGGGGTTGTTTCTTGAGACTGAAAATGGCCACTTTTGTCATTGATTTAAAAAAAAAAAATCAGTCATGCAAAAGTTGTGCACTTTTTTTCAGGGGAAAAAACATGCGATATTTGCGGAGAAAAGGTTAGATGTCACCAAACTACGACCAGATAACAACAAAGTAATCTAATGGTACTCTGCCAAATGTTTAGTTTTAGTCTTTAGTTGCAAGCAAAAATGTGGAGAATTCACTCACCTCACTTCCCAGCAAGCAGCAGCTTGGCAAGTAATGGACGGTTGTTTGAAATAAAGAGCTGTGAGCTTTTTATTACTACTCCCAGGTGAATTTCACTGCAAAAGAAGAAATAAAGAGAATTACACAAGGTGTGTTAAACAAACCACTTGGTCTCACAAAAGTCTGCTAGCTTCATGCTAACGCACGATGCAAAACACCATAGATGGGCTACTGAAACTAGCACTGACACGCATATTTGAACACAACACATCTAGACAGACAGTAATAATCACATGTATATATTTTTATCCTCAGCAAGGTATGGGCCCACTGAATTCAAACATAAAACTAACCGTTTAGTTCTTTGCATTCTATGTAATTATTTTTGCCTAGATAACACCGATGCTTCTTTCCAGGATAAAGAGCCACGTGGGATTATCCCCCTAGAGAACCTGAGTATCCGAGAAGTGGATGAGCCCAGGAAACCGGTAAGGACACACGTCAAGATTCCTTACATGTTCTTTAAGGCTGATTTTTCACACCATCTTGGCTTTTTGGTATGCAAGAACTGCTTCGAACTCTACAACCCCAGCCACAAAGGGCAGGTCATCAAGGCCTGCAAAACGGAAGCGGACGGGCGCGTGGTGGAGGGCAACCACGTGGTTTACAGGATATCGGCCCCCACACCCGAGGAGAAGGAGGAATGGATCAAATCCATCAAGTGAGCACGGCTGTGTTTGTACGGATCCATTTACACCGAGGGGGCACTTAGCCACATCCCAGTGTCGGCTTCTCATGGGTGACCTTGACAATGACATGCCACTTGTATATGTGTGTGTGTGTGTGTCATGAATATCCAACACAAACACACAATGGAAACACGCACACACACACACACACACACACACACACACTGGTGACCAAACAGGAGTCTGTTTCTCACACTTCTACACAGATAACACACCGAGGTGACTTCTGCTTTGTTGGATAAGCTCACTTCCTTTTGATTAGTACAAGCAAACACACACACACTCAGCGGGGTTGATATCAAAAGCGGTCTAACTAATGTGCCAACATTAGATTTTTAAACTTCATTTGAATCGTAAGCTACATATTAAATCACCGTTTCAGAGCTCACCAGCACGGTGGGGTCGTGGTTAGCATGTGGGGGTTCAAATCTCAGCACTGGCCTTCCTATGTGGAGTTTGGCTGATCTCTGGATCCTCCAACTCACTCTAATGTGACCCTAATGAGTACAAGTGCTGAAGAAAAAAATGGATGGATGGCATTTTAGAGCTCCAAATTTGATTTTCGACCTCCTGTGCCCTCTAATGGTGCTACAATCCATTTAGCATTGAAGTGCATGTGAACGGTGCATTTTTTTTTGTTGAAGTGTTAGGCTGCTTCAACAACGGAAGTTTACCTTCATAAAGCACGAATGACCCCAAGGAAAGTCAGCGGAGAGATTCAGACCTCAAAAACTGTGTGGCAGTTATGCTAACCACTACTACACTGTGTTTCCGTGACTCCAAACATTTACAAAGAAAAGTGTATCGAACCGACTTGATAATAATGTGAATTAATGTCCAAATTTTGTGAGAAAGGGTCAATTTAAAATCATCTACAACATAATGTCAAAAGGTTTATATATGAAATCAATTATGGTTTCTGGCATGCATGTGCATTAAGTGCAGCTGTTTGGGATGGCATGGTTAGCTGTGCTAATGAGTGCATCTTTTTACTTACAGTTTTTACATCGGCATTAGGTTGCTCAGTCATGTTTTCTCTCCAATCTTTCCAGAGCCAGCATCAGCAGAGATCCTTTCTATGACATGTTGGCCACCAGGAAGAGGAGGATAGCCAATAAGAAATAACCAAAGGCTTCTTTCAACGTCTCTCTTTTGCATCACTGCCACGTCCAAGGCCAGCAGGATCAGACTTTGACTTGGCTTGAAAGCAGTGAAGAACTACAGTCACAGTATGTGTAACATTTTGGTGCGACATGTCTGGAAAGACGTTGGCACCCTCTGGAGGATATTACAAGACATAACGACAAGTACTTCGTTATCCTGAGGGTCGAGTAGTGGAGGGAGGCCTCAAAGCTAATAAATCAGCTGGTCTGATTTGAATATGCACTGATTTACTCAAACACACAACCCTAACACACTCAAAAATGGTTTGGGCTATTAGGCTTTCAGGTGAAATTTCACGATGAACCTAAATGCATTACAGTGGTGTAGAGCCAGCATACGAGCTGCTAACACACGGTGTAAAAGTAATATTGACCCTACGGTGTTGTAACATTTTAAGCAACTGAACTGAACACGAATGTGAACAAATATAAAAATGCAGCCCTCACATGCTTATATTATTTTCCCTCGGCGTGAAATGACTGCTCGAGTGGATACAATCAAGCCGTTTATGTCCCACTTTTGCCTATTCACGACCAGTGACGTCAGACACTCACCTGTCTTGTGTCTGAAAAGATTTACCAATAAGATTATCATTACGTCTGTACGTTTGTTTAGACTCGGGGCCCACAATCTGGAAAATTATCCATATTCCATATTTACGCGCTAAAATCTTCATGCATTGTTGAGCCGGAAGGATTTGAATTCCGCGGTTGTGACGTAACCGGGATGTAACCCATCCAAGAAGCGCCCTGACAGGCGAACAATGCGGCGTAAATAAAACTAAATATTCCACCATACCCAATGTCTTTTTTTTTTTGTATAAAAGTGGGTTCCCCAGATGGTGTTTCAAACGCATATTTTCTGCTCGACACAGCCATTTTAAAACGCTCCTGTTAGGAAATACTCGGCAAACTTCGGCTCATAAACGAAGTCCTTGCCTGCTCGTGTTCACGTTAGTGAGATCACGTGTTACCACGCGAGACGTCTGCCTCAGAGGACTGGCGTTGGAACTGAATCTATCTGTTGGTGTATGTCTCTGGTGTTTCGTGTTGCGATTATAGGAACAGACCACAAACAACACGACCAAAACTGTTAAATAAGTGATTTTCAGTCTTTATGTAGGGCAGTCAAAGATGAAAAAAAAAATCGTATCCTTATACACCGCCTCCTAGTGGCCAGGTCACACACAGCGTGGGCATAATAGCATCCCTATTCATTTTCGTGCGGAAATGTGATTTTGAGTGTTTTGAGCAAAGGTCGTGCTCACAGAATGGATTAAATTTGCGTTGGATTAGAATATACACCCGAACAGTTGAACATGTTCTTTCAACAGTTTAGAGGTCAAATTAATATCACCCATTAAACGCATTTTAGGTCATCCTTTAATTCCACCTAAACCGCAAATATATAAACTTTTTACGAGTAGTGCATTTCATTCGTTGAAAATCCATATTCCCTTTGTTGGACTACTGTTTAGCAGATTGGGAATTATTTGCGCTACGATTATATTATTTATTGTCTTTAGGCAAGCAACTGCATAAACGCATTTGATGAAAATCCACCTTTGTGATAATTTCTTTTGTAGTTTATTTCCCTGGGAGGGGGGGAGTTGGACAAAATCACCAATTTACAATCTGCCTGTATATGATGTACATTTTTTTTGTTTTGTTTTTATGCATGTGATTGAGAGGCCATTCATCATTTAGTTGAGAACTTTACAATCATGGAGATGTGCGTAAATGACAGCAAGAGAATAAAGATGCAGAATGATACTAGGGGTGTATGAAAAAAATGTACAGGATTTTGAAAAAAAACATTAGATGACCACTGAGCAGAGTTCTTTGGTTATTTCATAAGCCATAAATATTTACTAATGACTAGATCTAAAAAAAAACAGGTTATAATCTTGCATTAATTTAAGTGTGTATTAACTGTATGGTGTCCACATTGATATTACAATCTATTTTGTAAAAAATACTAAACTTTTAAACCCCCTCCCCCCAAATATTTAGAATTCATCACTTTCCCAGCTATTACAGTTGCGTTTTCTACACACAAAGACAACAGTACAATTTCTGACATTAACAAAATGTATTTTAAGGCATTTTTACCTTGTACAATGTATAAAGGCTGTCATGCTAAATTAAAGGAATAATACAAGTTTTTAACTTCTGTCAAAAAAGTTGCAAAACAAAACACAATCCGTACTCACGGCTGACATAAGTCCAGAGAATATGAGCAGAATAACAAATAAAGCAAAACAACATCTACTCAGAATCCTGATACAGGAGTTTTTTATAGATATATTTATATGTATGTATAAAAGTAACTGATAGTACAGTTCAAAAATTAAATTCACAGTATTCCTTATGACGCTAGAAGACGCAAACTGGATTTTCTGATTCATTTTTTCCGTCGCCTCCCCCATTGAAAACAGCGATTAACATGACCTTTTTTTTTTGTTCGGTTTCATTTCTAAACAGATTGTGAGCTGAAAGAAAGCCCCCAAAAAAGGAATGATTCGGAGAAGAGAAGCAAGTTAAAAAATACTATCGGGTGTTCGAAAAGGAACGAAACAAACGCAGGGGGAAATGTGCTAAAGTCAGTCCAGGGTATCGTGGAGGTATCAGTGAGTGAAGCCTTGCTTGCGTTTGTTCATAATTTCTACACGCACCTCCCACCCCTACGTCCCCCCCTCCACCCCCAGTGGTGAATATGAAATAAACTCAAAATCATCCATGCACAAAGCAACCTTCCAAACGTGTTTTCAGCAGCGCGTGTTTTTCCCTTTTAATGTGAAGCGAGAGGATGATGATGAGTTTTCATTGTCCTGAGTTCCACTGAGCAGCAGTCGAGATGTTTTAAAGCGCCGGGCTTTGTGTTCCACACACACGAATATATTAATATCTGTCACTGTTCACGTCCGACAGGAGTAGGAGAGTTACTGCAAATAAAATCAACGCTTTAAAAAGTGAACATTGGTAACACTTGACGTGCGAAAAAATACTTTTTAAAATTGTTTTTGGTCCCAATGAAGCACCATGTCGTTGAATCATTCCTCTGCTGTATCTCGGCAGGGGGGGTTTTGGGGGTGGGGAGGGGGGGTTCTGAAACCAAAAAAAAAAAAGTATTTTTAAAAAATGGTTGCGATGGAAAGCAGAAGTTGTATAAATGCTGTGCCCATCTTTAGGGTTCTATTTTTTCGCGGGGCTAATGTAGCAGATGTAGTAAGTGGCCACTCACAGTCAGTGCTTCATGGTGCTGCTCACCACAGCGGACCATCAATGGGAGACAAAGTTGGCTTGGCTGTAACCGTTTCCTACCAAACAGGAACAAAGCGCCGTGAGCTTTTTATTTCAGACTTCAGGTTGAGCTTCACATTTGATCATGAGTGGGACCCTACCTGTGTATCCATTAAGGTGGCTGTGAAACGCTTCGTGTGCGGGGGCGGCGCCGTCATGGTCGTAGTCAAGGCGTCGGCGTTTGTCTGGCGAGCAGTTGTTCATGTCCAGCCTGTCGTCCTTGGAGTGACGCCGTTTGCGGTACCCGCGTTCTTCGCTGCTGCGGGCCTTGTGGCCGCGGCCGTCCGGACTGCGCTGCTTACTCTGGTGCCGGCTCTTTTTCTTCTTTCTTCCTTCGTAGCCTTGCTCCGAGTCGGAGCTCCTGGCAAGAGATTGCGAAAACAAACAAAGAAAAAATAAATACCGTGGTCAGTAACCAATACTTTGAAATAAGGCTCGTATCGGCTGGTTATTTTACCTGAAAAAAAAGTGACTAATTTAACAGATTCGAATTTTATCCATAAAAGAAATATTTTTTTTTAAACCTGTTAACAGGACAAATCATAATTAACAGATTTTAAATATTAAAAATTATTTGTATTATTTTATCATTTGAATGAAAATAATACAAAGAATTATTTTCATGATGAAATAAAATTACCACTTTTTTTTTTTAAAGGAACAAAGCTCATCTCTCAAAGACCTGGCCCATCAGTCCATTTTAAAAGCCAAACATGGCACAAATATTTACTCACCCCGGGTTTAGCAGGACAAGTAATGAAAACAAAACAAGAGTGTGTCCTGATAGGTTCAGTGACTCACCCACTCTCACAATATCTCTCTTTATCCTTGGAGTTCTTCTTCTTGCTCTTCTTGTGTTTTTTGCCGTGGCGCTCCTCAGAACTCGCAGACCGAGCACTCCTTCGAGCATTTTGGTCCTCCCACCCCGGAAGAGCGTGCCAATGCGAAGACGATGACGGCGTCTCTCTATAGAGGTGGTGGTCCCTGTCCCTGCAGTCGTCCCTCATCCTGCGAACTTCCCAGCCGTCCTGCTGCTTCTGCCGCCTCCAGTGGCCTTGCGACTTATGTCGATAAGCGTGATCGGAACTTCTGCGCTGGTAATCGCGGTCTTCCCTGGATCGGTGGTGGTGGTGATAGAAGTGGTAGTGGTGCGAGCACCGGTCGCGGTCCCGCTCCCTGGGGTGGTAGGCGTACCTCTCCCAGCGCCGCTCGCTCTCCCAGTCTCGGTGGTAATAATCGGGATCCCTGTATGAGCAGCGGTTGTAGTAATGGTGGTCTCGGTAGTCCCGTCTATAGCGGTGAGTGTCCCGCTCCTGACTCCTGTCCCTGTAATATTTCTCCCTGTCCCTGCTCCAGTCGGACGAGTATTGTCGGTCTCTGCCCCTTTCCCGCGACGACTGCCTTTCGTAGCCTCTGGAAGCAGGACTGGGCCGCAGCTGCTCCTTGGGATCCGCGCGCCCTTCGGAGGCCGCCGTCGATGAGCTCTCGGTCGGCGGGGCGTCCGCAACGTCATCGGGAACCTTCGGTAGAGCAATGGCACTACCAGCGGTAGAGCCGCTGGCGCTCTGAGAGCAGTCGGGTGAGGCGGCTGCGGGACTGATGGACGCAGACTCGCTAGATGCAGAGGAATGGATTTTGTCGGCGGAGGTGGCTTCGCAGGCCGTTTGCTTCGGCGGGGGATCGGACACACGTGCGGCCTTTAGGTCGGGAGAGATTTTCTGGCTTTCGCCGGCAGCAGGTTGGGCCGGAGTAGCCTGGGATGCCGCCTCTTTGCTGCAAGCACTACAACAAGACATGAAAACAAAGTCACGAGTGGACAAAAGTGAAGCCTGCGCAGTTTGGCGTCCTCTTTTAGTCATTAAAAATCTCTTTTGTTCCCTGTTGTAGTGCCATTGCTTTTTTTGTGTATGTAAATGCCCAAATGTGAGTTTCAGGACCTAATATGATTTTTCAAAAAATTGTGATTTGACACTCCAGCTGGGTTGGCTACCTTGGTTGACAGTGGCCAGTGTCCAGTCCATTCACAGTCAAAGTCCCCTCCGATGCCAAACTTCCATCACTACTGATCTGAAATGCAAAAATGAAAGTCATTTCAGAGTGGTGCGCGTGTGTGTGTGACTGCACATCGGATCTCGACGTAAAGGCGTAACGTGGCGCGTACCAAAAAGGAAAGGCATCGCTTACCTTTTCAACCCGATTATGCCCGTTAACTTTTTGAAGTCCATAATGGTGTCCATTTTGGATGGTTTTCAAAATGCTGTGTGTAATTCCATTCAAACCGTTTCCGTTCTGGTGCGTATCAGAGTCCCCGTTGGCCAAATCATCCCCTGTTCTTTTGTTTCCGTTCACGTGACTCTCCGCTGCGCAACAGTTATCCAGGGGTCCGCCGTTCTCCTGGTCCGACTCCTCTGACAACTCTTGGCTATACGGCACCAAGAAGGACGAACCCTTCCCGCCGCCCTGATGATCCCCGTTACTGCGCGCCGCGCCGTTGATGTGGTTCATTTGTCGCGGGATGAAGCGAGCATCTGAGGTAGACTGGGAGCAGGAGGAGGCTGAAGAGCCGGAGGACGAACTGTCCGAGGAGCTGCTCGCCGATGACGAGGAAGAAGCCAGGCGAGTCGGTTTGCCTTGGCCGATGCAGAAAGACAGCTTCAGGCGCTTCTCGTGCTCCGCGATCGCCGAAGGCTGGCTGGCAACCACGTGCGACGCTGAAGACGACGAAGCTGCGCCGTGGTTCGGTTTTCCGGCAACGCTGCTGCTGGTGCCGGGCTTCGGACAGTCCCTCAGGGATCCGTTGCCATTCATGTGGGGAGGATTCTGCGGAGGGGACAAAAACGCGATCAAACGCCGACTGCGTTTTGTTTGAATTTCTTTCAATAATATCGGCGCGGCGAAAATCCTGATCATCGCAGTGTGAAATGTCCATCTCGTTTTGGGTTCGGCAATACCTTGGTCATGTGCGGGGGCAGCTGCGGTCCGATGAAGCCGGCGTTGCTGTTGTGATGGCTGGCGCTGTTGAAGCGGGGCATCACCACGGGTCTCGGCGATGACTGACCGGGTACGGCCGAGTTATGGGTCATGTGACCATAGTCCCCTTCTTTCTTTCCATCACCGGACCTTGTGAAACAACACGATGGAGACGAGAGACGAACGCGGTAAAAGCGGGAGAAGACAAGACGTGTCAAAGGAAGTCAAATGTGAAGACCCAGCGTCGTGATCTGATGTTCAGAGTTGACTCACTTGATGTAGAAGAGGACGTAAGCCTGCTGGTTAACAACAGACCTTATGTCGCTGACGGTCACAGAGGAATCATTCATCTGAAACCACTGACCGTTGCTGGCCTGGGAGACACGGAAAGAGGGAGCGGCAACTTTTACAAAAAGCCAAAACCGCAAATGTCTGCAAACTGGCCCGGAGACGACGCGGTACCTTGATATAGCAGAAGTAGTGCCCGGCGTGGCAGCTGAATCCAGAGTGGACAAGAACAGCAAACAGCCCGTACAGCTGCGGCTCTCCTTGCGACTGGGACATGAAGGGCCTCAGGTCCAGGTACTCGAGATATTTCACATCCTGATGAGCACAGATGACACGCCGATGAATGTGAAAACATTTTGCAAAGACTCGAGTCAAGTTACTGGAAATTACTTTTGTGATTTTTCCTCCGCTGAAGTTGGCAAAGCGTTTCAGCGAGAGGGTCAGCACGTTGGAGCTGCGATGGATCGTGAATCTCTTTGAGGCCGTGACCATTTTTTTACACCTGGGAAGAAACATTTTCTCTATTAGGGGCTGCAAAACAACAGGTAAAGCCGAAAAATGTTATCTTTGTCCAAAAACGTACTTTGAGCACTTGTAGGCATTCTCGCCATCCAGCTGCTCTGGCTTGACAAACTGCTCAAGGGCCTTCGAGACACTTGGTGCCATCTGCAACGACAAGCAATCTACAGGTTTAAAAAAAAAAAAAAAAAACCTTTCCAAAATGTGCAATTATTTGGACAAAGCAAACTAGAAAATGATGACATTGATTCCGTAGAGTTACTTTGATTTCTAGAGTGATGTCCAGAAAGGGGTCGAATGTATCCGAGACCGCTTTGCAGTTTAAACATTTAACTGAAAAAGAAACAAACACAAAAGGTCACCAGACTGAACATGCTGCAAACATAACTAAAACCCCTAAAGCGAGTTCACAAACTTACCTCTGGACCTTAGGTAGCCACCAAATACCTGATGAATGAAAGAGGTTGCCTGCGTTTGCCTGTCCAATCTGCCATAAAACAGATGAGATGCAACAAAGGATTGTTTTTTTTTTAAACCTGCGTGTTCAATGAAAATCTGCATCTCAGGACAAAAAACCTACTTGGTTCCAGGTAAGCAGGACTTTTGCATAGCATCCACCGTGTACCTAAGGAATTCATGGGCATCCTCCTGGCTTCCATAGCGGAAGTGCTTTGCAATCCCTGCATTGGGGACCAATTAAGCATTGGTCAGGTTCCCCCCGCTCAAAAAAACTCAACTTGACTGCAACCCTAAACCGCAGTTCCCTCCAAATTCACCAAAGTAAACAGATAAACAGCGCCGCCTGTCGTTCATTCTGGGTAACATACAAATGTTTGAGTTCCCCAAAGCACTTACTTTTGAGCTCATTCAGCACACCGATTGGCTTTATAACATTCCCAGAGTTGGCAAAAACCTGAATGATGTGGTTTTGCATGGTGCACATCATACAGAAGCCCGGCTCGTGACCTGCGGCAGAACCAAAAGAAAAAGCCCGACACATGACTCCAGCTAGAAGTCATGAGCACCGGGACTTGCCATGAGCACCAAAGGAAAAAACCAGCGTACATGTTTTCGAATGCTCCCGCGACAGCATGTAGTTGGCAAATGGCGGCGTGTAGGTGAGACACTGCAGGGCTGAGTTGAGGAAACAAGTGTTGCCCATGTTCTGGAGCCCGGCGCCTATGCGGTGAACCTGGTTCCACTTTAGGCTAAGACGTTCGGGAGAGAAGAGGACCTTCTGCGGCATGTCAATGCCATCGCCGCTGCACAACACTGGACACATAACAGACTAAAATTAGACTTGTGCGTATGTCTCAAGGGCAGCACAGTAACCAGTTCCTGCTATTGTTTGTGTGTGTGTGTGTGTGTGTGTGTGTGTATTATGTAAATGGCAGGGAAGCTTGGCCATTATGTTTAATATGTTCCAACTACAAAGGGGTAGTGTAAAGCCATGTGAAGACAAAGCACGGCTTTTGTGACAAAGCACTTTCTATTCTTTTGAGGCTCATCTTCATATCACAATCACAATACTTTTTAGCTTGGGTAAAAACATTACCTTGACTAAATAATGGAGCAATGTGCCGTTTAAAAGTAAGAAAAGGTCATCCCACAGCATGTATTCGTAAAAGACTGATCAGCTCAGATTAAATTCTTTTAAATTATATTGAAGGAGACAACACACTCATTTGTCCCCCTACCTTGCTCTTTGGGTCGGTCCACGGAGGAAGGCGTGCTATTGTAGACGACAGCGCCAGGCGTCGGGCCCAAGCAGCCCCCCGGAACTTTCAGCCGCGGCGAGTCAGTGGGGAGGGTGGGGCCCACTGCCCAGCTGCTGGAACAGCTGCTGTCCATCCCGTCTCCACTGGTGAAGGGGGATCTCTTGCAACCGACTGACTCGTGGTCAGAATTTTCGGAGGATCTGTCAACAATGGTCATAGTTCATTGCTGCGGGTGGGGGAAACATAAAAGATTTTAGGAGAGGCAAGAATCAATGTTTTGTTCCAAAATTCTTGAGAGCATGTGTCCTCAAATGTTTGCTTCAGGAGTGAGTTGACTTTGACATGAGACAGAGCACACCTTGGATTGGTTGCTGGCCAATCACGGAGCACAAATTGACAACCTTTCACTCAGATTCACACTTCTGTACATTTTGGAGTAATCAATGAAGTTAACGTGTATTTAACAATACAGTATATACAAATTAATTTATTACTAAAGCAAATGTTGGCCTCTGTATGTTGTTTATGGACTGTTTTCTAATAACTGATAAAGTGACGCCGTGGACACAATTTAATTGAGCACACAAAACCAATGAAGAATAGATTGTTACCTAATCTCACTTTCATAGTTGTTACAAAACAGGAAAAAAGAAAAAATATGCTGAATGCTATCACGTGTGAATGTGATCATTTGTACGTAGGAGCCTCCACTTCTCCACAAACGACATTTCTCGAAAAAGCAAAAAAAACGTCCTTCTGTCGTCATTAAAATACGATCATGCGTAATTACAATTATTCAAGGGTTGGCCTTTAAAAGCTTTTACTTTGAAATTTGCATAAAGTTACAGGAGAGAAGAAAAAAGGACAGGGCGAATTTCCTGTTCGGGAAGCAGCTGTTCCCTCCCACTCCTCCGTTACTGACTCACGTTGGCGGCTAGGCCTGTCGTACGCACAGCCATTCAGTTACAATAAAGCATTCCTCCAACACGAGCAGCTCGCGACGGGAACGCGGCATTGGCTCTCAAACATTGCCCCGTGCAGTCAACCGAGCTCAAATAACCGCCGGCGTGAACGTTACATGGACGAAGGCCGTGGAAACGGCGACCATTACGCAAAAGCTAAGAGCGGGGCTAAAACGTCGCGCTAGCGTCGTTAGCCGACTTAGCACGATGGACGGGGGGGCTGACATGGCGGAGAGCACAGCGACCCCCTTGGCGATCAAACAACACACCACGATTGCGGTTTTGGAATAATTAAAGCGTTTTGGTTGTATAGAATTTGGAGATGTGGGGGGCATAGTCCACGAACAAGTGGCTAGCATAGAAAGGAGGGGCTCGATCGACACCGGTAGCCGTGTGTTCACTGCGCTGCTCCAGTAGACATGACAGGACCGGTGTTAGGATGCCACAACAAACCCGAGCGGCTCGGGTCCACCGCATAGCGACGGCCGCGTCGTTGAATCCCCACCCGAGCATAAAGGCGTCGGGACACTCACCTGGAATGTGGTTAAAAGCACGTTCGTAGCAATTGTAAAGCCATTCCTTATTTCCAAGCGGGTGTCCGGCGGTGAACAATGACGTAGGTGAGCCTTCCACGGCAACATCCGGGTATCGGGGATAAAACGAGTGCCGTGATTGGCTCCCTCCGCCGTTTGACTGCGTTTTGTGAAGCTCCGTCGCACATTCGTGCCGCCGACCTTTGTGTACATGCACAATCATCACCGTGCGCGTTCCACATACAAATCAACTCATAAATGACGCTGATGATTTCGAAACATATTTCGTCTGACGTTATCGCATACATTACCGTATCTTCGTAACCGATCGATTGCCTTTTTGAAGTGGGGGCTCAAATATTTAACTTTAAAAGGATCAAACTACGGAGCTCACTTCCTGACCACAAAACACCACAAAGGCATCAAACATACAAGTTGCAGACATATAACATTCATTCATTCTCCGAACCGAATACAAAAAATACAATAGTAAGTGATGAGGTTAATCAGATAGATTATATTAGAATACTGGATTAAAAGTGTTATTTTAAAGTACCTTGCTGATAAAATACCCATTTTCTATACTACTTATCCTCATATGGGTCACATCCCAGTTACCATACAGTACAGCAAACCATTCACACCTACATTATATATATAAAAAGTCCACACACCCCAGCTCAAAATGTCAGGTTTTTGTGGTATTAAAAGTTTTAATCATTTGTATATAGGCTGTGTACAGAATGAACCAACCGTATTTAAACTCATGTTAAATGGAAGTTAGCATATACCTGCTACAGGAAATTTAGCATGTTCGAGTAGGCTTTTCCTGTCATTTTAATTTATGAGCAAAGGGCTAAGGGTTTTGTGCTAACACTTGGATTTTTAAAAAATGTTCTAGCTCGTGGGAAAAAATGCCCTAAAGCATGCTGTTGGAGGGGAAAGTAGTGAGTAGTGTTGCATTCCCATCCAAACATTCCTTTTGGAATTACGGCCCCAAAGGTCCGTCTTTTTTTTTCATGGGGAAATAATCACCCAAAATGTGTCACAGCAAATTGCAAAAGTAACTTATGTGAACTCTGTACAGAATAGTGCCATATGGAAAAAAAAGAGTCTGCAAAAGGTCTGCTATGCATTTGCTTTTCAAACTGCTAACACGGGGGGAAAAACATTTTGCCCAATAATCTAAAACACGTCAATAATTTAAAAAGACACAAACCATGTTTTTAATGCACCTTTCGAGACACGCTAGCAAGACCACACACATAAATTAGGCTAGTAAATTCAAGACACATTATGAACCTTTAAAATGTCAGGTGTTTTCCCAACTCTGACAATTTGGAAAAGTGCTGTGTGAACATTGGAGCCGCTGGATTTGTTTCCTCAGATGAAGGATTTCTTCCTCCTGCTCTTCAACCTTTCTCTGCAAACCACAGATAACCTGAATGAAGAAAAAAAAATATGACAGGAACATTTCAATCAACTGGATTAAGTTGAAAAGATTTGAAATACGAGAACACATTTGACTCAATAATCATACCACATCTTTATTGCAGAAGAGTTCGCTCTGGAGAAGCTGACTGGTCGTGGGCCGCACGCTGGGCTCAATACTGGTCAGCTTCAAAATGTAATTGGCTAGGACGGGCCATCTGTTGCTGAAGCAGTCTGGGATTTTGCCTTCTCTCAAGTCCCCGAGTGTCTGGACTCGCTCCATCTCCGTTCCGAAGGGCTGGAAAAGCTCAAGCGCAAGCACCCCGATGCTGTACATGTCCGACTAGGAGAGAAAAGACAAATGTTAAGCAAAGTTGGGTTTTTTGGGGGGGGCCAGATAAAGACCTTTGAATCATAATGGGGGCTCTTCAGTTGCTCTGGTGACGCGTAGACAAATGTACCGACGCCCATTGTATGTGGGGAATCTGAAGGGGGAAAAAAAATGGTTTGAGCTAAAAAAATTTGCTATTGTGGTGTTTAAAAACAAAAGTGACAAACAATGAGGAATTACCACTGAGGGGAGCAATGACGCTTTCGTGACTATCGAGTATGAGACCACTGCAGGCCAAACCAAAGTCGCCGATGCGAACGTGACGGTCGTGACCGTTGAGGAAAATGTTCCTTGGCTGTCAAGAAATAAAAAGAAGAATTAGCCTCAAGTGCCACTATTAATAAAAAAAAACCCAAACATACGATGCACAAACTCCAATAAAACATTTACCTTGAGATCTCTGTGAATTATTCCCCGCGAGTGAATGTATTCCACCCCTTCCAGTATCTTTCTTAGCAGACTGAACGTGTGCTCGGCGTTCACACATCCATAAGGACCTGGGAAGAATGTCGGAAACCTTTCAAACCGCTCAGTTCAACAAATGTGGCGCGTTCTCTTGAATTCGTAATATCAAATGGACGCAGAGCGAATACATCTTGAAGCGCGCTCCTCTCTGGGCTTCAAATTCCTCTCTGTCATCCAGTCCTTGAGCGAGCGTTCGCAGAGCTGCATTTGGATGTAGAGCATCAGGTGGAGGTGGACCTGTGCACAGCAGAGACCATAACATGATTCAGAAATGCTTCGGAACACCCTCGGGGATGAATCGAATACTTATCCGTCAACCAAACTTCATTTTAAGAGCAGCGATAGGAAACACTCTGCCCAGTTCTGAGCTTTTTTGTTGAGAGCGAGGAGCAGCTGGCAGGAATGTTTGGCTAAAGCAGCTCAGCGAGGTAAGTCGAGGCAAGGCGGGCAGTTTAAAGATTTAAAAACTGCTCAAACCCTTTTCAAGTGGACTCTCAATGTGTCACATCATTTGCAAGACGGAGCAAAAAATAATAATAATAAAAAAAAAAGACTCCACAAAAGACCTCCTGAAATGACACGGCTTTTATTGCACGTACCTCTTTAGCGGGACTCGGCGTGCGTCGATTGCTCCGATACTGCTCACGCTTCTTCTCAACACATGAGAGGCTGTTGTTGTTGTTGACCTCAACGCTGCTCCTGCTGGACTCCGCCTCAAACAGTCCCGACGTGTCCCAACCGACGGCGGGACATTTGGAGGCTTGAGCGGGCCCTCTGCCTCCCAGGAACACGCAGGGGACGTAGTTCTCGGGGAGACGTCGCATCATGTTCGGACACACCCCCTGGCCCTTCTCCTGCGTCAATGCGAGCGGCTTGGCGGGTGGGCCATGACTCGGGGGCACAGCGGCGTTTGAAGAACCATTCACTTGCGGCTGGCTTTGGCTTTCAAAAACGACAGAGTAACTTGAGCTACTGCTGTCGGGGTCCTCGTCAGAACTGCAACAAAAGGGACGATGCATGTTCGGAGTTAGACTTTTGGTTTAATGCTTTTATTTGTTGAAAACAAATAAAAAACACGGGAAGAGAAGCTTGGACAAAACAACCGCGTGGTCGACCGCAAGGGCAACATTCAGGTATAAAAATTGGAAATAAGTGCGAGTATAAACGTCTTACATGTCTTCTTGAGCAGGCGACGCCAGTTCAGGTAGGAGATTCTCTCCATCTGCATTGGGAGAGAAATTTTGCCATTTGCAGATTTATCCGCAGGTAACAACTGCATTCCCATTCACACCAACAGCAAAAAAAAAAAAATTACTAATAATAATAAAATTGCAGGACTGTCCTCACATGTGGTGGGCTGCACATGTTCCATCCACGCCGTGTGATAGCCGACGATGTTGACGTGCTGCAAACTGGACAGCACTTTCACTTCCCTGAGGACCTATTGCACAAGCGTCGACAGGAACCCCCCCACTGATGAGCTGATATTTGGACGCGAAAACAACATTCCCCGCCCCACCAAAAAAAAAAAAAAAACTTAGGATGGGCCACTCACCTTCATGCAATCCTCCTTGGAAACTTTTTTAATGAGAATCTTCTTCACAGCATAGCTTTGGCCATCCAGTTTGTTCACCACCTTTGTTGCGGGGAATAGAAATGTGGTGAACAAAGCTCACAACCCCCACCCCCCCCCCAAAAAAAAACATTCGGGAAGCAAGCACCTTATAAACATTTCCATAAGATCCTTTCCCGATTCGACCGACTTCTTCAAACTCGCTCAGATAACGTGACGTCTGGGTTTGAAACAGCCCTTCCTTCAGCCTGGGGGAGGAAAAACAGGTGATCGCTCTTCACAATTATACCAGATTTTATTTGTATGACGCTTTTCATGGCACTCCGACATGCTTCAAGTACTTCAAAGTAAATTCCACCTGATTGCAGGATTGTGCGCGCTGGCGTTAAGCTGTTGCTGTTCCTGCAAAGTGAGAGTGTTTTGAGACGAGTGACTATCGATACCCAGCTATTGTCACTGGGATTTTATTTTAAAAGATCGGGTAGGCTGCCGATTATTCAGGCACACCCAAAAATGTGAGATTGAGTCAGTGAGTAAAAGTTTGCTTTTACCTGTGGGTACAGCGAGGAGCTAGCAGCATTTAGCAGCTCGGCGAAGGCCCGGTTGTGTTGGAGTCTGACTGTGCTGAACTCGTCGCTTATGGCCAAAGGCGAGAGAAGATTCATAGACGCCAAGCGCTGGCCAATAACTACAAGACAAAATAAAAATTGCTAAATTTCAGGCGGCGGGAGGATTTTATATCAACGTTGCGGTCCGTACCTTTAAATAGCATCCGCGAGCGTGCTGGATTACTCTCGTAAACAAAGCACAGGTG
This sequence comes from Hippocampus zosterae, assembly GCF_025434085.1. Classification (NCBI taxonomy): domain Eukaryota; kingdom Metazoa; phylum Chordata; class Actinopteri; order Syngnathiformes; family Syngnathidae; genus Hippocampus; species Hippocampus zosterae. The sequence continues at coordinate 4,412,914 of NC_067457.1, forward strand.
CTCCAGCAGAGAGCCCAGGAGGAGGTGGTTGGGGATGGCTGAGGCAAACTCTTGGACGGACGGGTAGCATCTACCCGCCATGAGCACTTCATGGTGGCTGTCGGTGTCCGAAGCTGGCGAGATGGGGGGAAAACTGATTGAGAGCATGGCAAGACCACTGCCAGATATGAGTGAAATTTGTGCCGTCTTCAAAAAGAGAAAGAACAACCTTATCAAGTGTTTGTGAGTATTCAAATGCAGGTACTTTGACTCGCACCGCACGCCGTTTGGAAACAGAGCTATCCGTACACCCTTACTGACCTTTTTTTTTCTATTTTAGGAACTCTGCTATGAAAAAGAGCAACACTGGAGATATAAAGGCCACCCATGATTTGACACTGGCCAATCTCTCACTGGCATAACAAATACACACACGTTATATCAAAGTTTGAAATCTCTTACCTTCTTCAATGACTTTAGCTATTATTTCAACAATGTTTTTTTCTTTTATGTCCATGATCCCGTAACGACAGCAGAGCAGCGCAAAAACGAATGCTGTTCAATTTTAAGGCAAATATACGCATCTAGTTGATACATATGGGGGCGTGCACAGCCTTCATGCTTATCTTGAAGGGCCAGTGTCCACCAAACCTCCACCTCACATAGACAGGGATGCAGCATAGGATGAGATAATATTTTAACAGAACCATCTTGAAGGTCTGTCTCAGAAAATAATTCATTTATTATTCAAGCCTCCTGATGTAATGGGATGATTTTATTGCCAATTACTTTTTGTACATCCTCCTACAAGCATATAATAATGCTAAACTTGGCATTAAGATACATACAGTCCCCTCTGAAAGTATTGGAAAGTACTGAAAGTATTCCTTCCTTTGTTTTTGTTGCATCCGGAAGACATACTTTGGTGTCGGATCAAAACATTGAGACAAACGTTCCGAATTTCAGTTTTTAATTCGTGGTATTTACATCCATTGTAGATGCGATAAACAACTCAGGATGGAGCAAATTAATCAAGTCTCCGAAATAAGGTCGTAGTGAGGGTATTGCGAGCAATGTGCATGTTTTGCATGTCAAACCCAGAGGTCGACTATGGTCTAACGCTTTAAGCTAGTACTGAATTGTCACCTCCTGCTATCTTTACGCGTGTCAACGTTACACAGGACAAACAATTAAGAAGAAAAGCTGCTTACTGTCAAAGTGTACTTCATCGTCCTCTTCGGTGGCAAGACTTGGCAGGCTGCTGCAGTCATGATTACTAACGGCTTTAAGCAGATGGCTTCGGGGAACGAGAAGCTTGTTACTGCTACTAGAACATTCCTCCGATCGCAAGAGCCTGCTTAAACTGTACATGTTAACTGGCCATAATAAATCACCTAGGATCGGAATTAACTTGAGCAGAGGCTAACCTGCCTTGGTTAAAACGAACTTGGCTGCATATTTTCAAAATTGGGCAGAAACTCTCACAAGTTGCACTGCCTGTCGGCGGCCATCTTTCCTTCGACTTGTATGAAGGGACCGTCCACCAATACAACTTATCACTGCAAAATATAATTTGGTGTCATTAAAAATATGAAACTCTAAAGCAAGCACATATGATTTTGAATGGATAAATGTACATTTAAATACATTTTCAAAGCAATATGTAGCCCCCTTTGGCAAGACTTTATTTGTATGTTCACCACTTGAGCACTTACGTGCACCCTAAAAGCACACTCAAAGTTAGCAACGCAGTGATGAAACATTACACTCAGAGGTTAAAAAATGGATATAATTTATGTAGTACAATAGTTTTATTTCAGTTTACATATTTTGATATGAAATGATGGACGTGGTTTTTATTAATATTTTCCGCTCTAATCGTGGTACATGCGCTTTCAAAATGCAAGATTTTACGCAATCGTGACTACGGCACGCGGAAGGTGTCGTGCCGTTACATGTAGATATTAGTTAAAACATTTATATCTGATATTTTCATTCTTTTAGTTGGGTGAATTATTCAATTATTTTCTACCACGGCTTGATCCTCTTATTATTTGTTTCGATGCGCAAATAATACGCAGTAGTGATTCCATGCAACGGTCCTTGTACACTGCGCGGTACCTTTTGAGCGCTCGTTTTTGTTTGTTTACAACATCATGGCGAATTTAAGTTTGGCTGTTTTATCATTGAAAGATGAGTAAAAAAATGAAACGTCGATAATGGCAACATAATTTCTTCTGCTGTTGCGCTGTGTTTTACGAATTAACACTTCTATTTCGCATTACAACGTCAGGACGTTCTAGTAGTGGCTAAATAGTTATAACATTTCCTGAAAGATGACTGACACATGGTGAGTTGATTTTTGATTTTGTAGTAAGAAGAAGCATAAAAAAGTGCAGTCGTTGTAATTGCCTGTTTTGGTAGCTCGGATCCTGCTGGAGCCATCAGAGCAATTGACAAGCACTCGGTGCATCAAATCTGCTCGGGGCAGGTTGTGCTGACCTTGGCCACTGCTGTTAAAGAACTGGTGGAGAACAGCATAGATGCTGGGGCCACCCACATTGGTAAGAAAGGATCAGGGTTGGTAAAAATCCTCACACTGTGTGATTATGTCGAAGAACAGTTGCTTGAAATTGTACGCATTCAGCCCCTTCAGCACATTGCTCAGTGGAACTCAACTAAATTTTCCAGATGTCAAGCTGAAGGAGCACGGAATAGAACTGGTGGAAGTATCCGATAACGGAAAAGGAGTCGAGGAGGCCAACTTTGAAGGCTTGAGTACGCATCTAGGTGTTTATCTGTCCATTCTAATTGATAACATGTTTTGAATGATGACATTTCAACTGTCGCACAGCGTTAAAACATCATACTTCAAAATTGAAGGACTTTTCCGATCTCATCCACGTGGAGACGTTTGGCTTCAGAGGTGAAGCCCTCAGCTCTTTATGTGCTCTCAGGTAAAAAAATAAAAAGCATCACAAAATGAATGCAACAAATGCGCGACCCACCTTGAGAAACTGTTCTTTAATGTCCTCGGCGAGCGTCATTATCCCTCTGTCATTCTCCCTCCAGTGACCTCAGCGTGGTGACGTGCCATGAGTCCAGCCCCGTGGGGACCAAGCTGGTCTTTGATCACAAAGGCAACTTGGTTCAGCGGCTCCCTCATCCACGGCAGCAAGGTACCACGGTTAGCCTGCAGCAGCTCTTCCTAACCCTGCCCGTCAGACACAAGGAGTTCCAGCGCAATATTAAGAAGGCCAGTTCGATATTGCTTTCACGTCACTCTCTCGCGCGACGCAATAATATGGAAGTGGACGACGAGTGACTTCAGGCTAATGGATTTGCCGTTCACCCGACAGGAGTTCACCAAAATGGTGCACGTTTTGCAGTCCTATTGCATCATCTCCACCGGAGTGCGTCTCACCTGCTCCAACCAAAATGGACAAGGGAAGCGCAACACAGTTGTTAGCACAAGCGGAAGCCACAATATGAGAGACAATATAGGAGCTATATTTGGGCCGAAACAGGTTGGGAGAAAAATAGGATTTGGCAGCACTCATCCTTGACGGAAGTTGGACTTGTTGAACTTTCTTTCTTTCTGCAGCTACAGAACCTTCTCCCCTTTCAGCACGTGCCTCCTAACGAGAAGGTCTTGGAAGAATATGGACTTCAGAATGCGGAACTCCCCCAAAAGCTCTTCAAGTGAGTAACACTGTTGGGCATCTTGTGCTTTTTATATTAACAATCAAGACATTTTTGGCAGCATCACAGGGTTCGTGTCACAAGCGGAGCACGGCGTGGGAAGAAGCGCCACGGACAGGCAATTCTTTTTTATAAACAAGCGACCGTGTGATCCCCAAAAGGTTTGTAACGGATTTGTTGCCGGGGCCTGGAGAAGAAGTCGCAACGTGGGAAATTTTCCCACCCGACCTGAATTCTCGTTCGTCTCACCTTGCAGGTGACCAAACTTGTGAACGAAGTCTATCATATGTACAACCGACATCAGTATCCATTTGTTGCCTTGAACATTGAAGTTGCCTCTGGTGAGAAAACACACTTGCTACACTGATGTTTTGTTAATATTTTTTGATACAACAAATTCAGTGAGTATCGCTTTGCCATTGTCATGGTGCCCGATAACTATGCTGAAGTGAGTTGAGGAGCTTCAATGAACCAAAACGTGGTGTTTTTGTGGCATCTTGGCCTGAAAGAACTTCGTTGAGACAGAATTAGTTCAATTTGGTCCAGATGTTGCAGATTTTCACCTTTTGTGGTTTGTTTTCACTGTCATTTTTTTTCCCTCCAGAGTGTGTTGATGTAAACGTAACCCCAGACAAGCGTCAGATTTTCCTTCAGGAGGAGAAACTCTTGTTGGCCATTCTGAAGTCTTGTCTCATCAGCATGTTTGAAGCCGGTGTCAATAAAATGAGTGTAAACAACGCTGTCATCCCCAGCAGCGGTAAGATGGCCTGATTTTATTCGGGAACTTTGAAAGAATTGTCCGTAATACCATCCGTGACTTTAATTTTTTGCAGCGCCTGCATCCAAACAATCTGAAGAGAACAGGAAATCTGAAGATAATACAAGACTAGAGATTGACAGCCCAAAGTCATCCCTGAACTTGGCTGGTCTGAAAGCTGCTTTTTCAAGTCACCGCAGCCTCAATTCTGGTGTCAATTTCAACACGTCAAAAGCTGCCAATCACGGCCCGGCGCAACAAACCCTCAAGTCTTTCTTAAAGGACACTGGAAATCCAGGTGTTAATCGTCCTTTCGGACTCGCACGTAATTTAAAAACAGGCTACTCAGCGGGGAGGTCAGCGCTGGATGGGTTCAGGTATGGCAAGGGGACAGCTTGCACCGATATTAACTCCAAAGACGTTTTTCTATCCGATTTGGACAACAATCCTTCAGCAGATAATCCGAATTGTGATCGGCACTCGCCTACTTTTGATGCGGAAGAACCCAGCCTAAAAAAGGAAGCACTGACAGAGACAACAACTCAAGTCCACAAAGCACTCCAAGAGTCACACTCGCAACCCGAAGCAACTACTCATAGTGAGGGCAGCTCAGCGAGTCCAGATTTGAAACGAGCCAAGAAAGAGAATCTGGGCTGCGCGGTGGATGCGCCGGTCAATTTACAGAAGAAGGCGGTGCCGCTCCATTTTACGTTGCAAGAACTGACCGGGAAAATTAAGAGGTTACGGGACCAAAAGCAGAAGCGCGAAACCTGTGAGGAGCTCCGGTACAGACGCTTTAGAGCCAAAATTAACCCGGGAGAAAGCCAACGTGCTGAGGAAGAGCTGAAGAAGGAGATCAGGTAGACTCGCATTGTAAAAAACATTTTAAATGCAACAACATTGTGTTATACTGCCCTCTGGTGGACAAAGTGCATACACTATAAGGAGCAGCACAATGTCCACTGTATTGATGCTAAAAAAAACACTGCACTATTTATGCCAAATCTACAGTCAAAATCTGTGTTAGTGAGCACTTCTCCTTCAATAGCATAATTAAGCGTAATACGTTTCAGGGTTTGTCTTGCACATTTCAAATTGATGAGCTTCCGTTGTGCATCTCTCGCCACCCAAACAGCAAAGACATGTTCAAAGAAATGGAGATTGTGGGGCAGTTTAATCTGGGCTTCATCATCACCAAACTCAACTCGGACATCTTCATGATCGACCAGCATGCTACAGATGAGAAATACAACTTTGAGATGCTGCAGCAGCACACAGTGCTCCAAGGGCAAAAACTCATTGCGTAAGAATCCAAACATTTTATCAATACAATACAATATTGTATGAATAATACAATCATTGTATTTGTAACTCGCGCATAAGTATGTCAAACAAATGTCAGGAAAAGCCTCCTACAACACCTGAACTGGATTTGAGGTTTATACCTCTTTTGTCCCACACTGTATTGTATTTCTATATATTTGTTCAATCAAATTGGATCGGAGTAGATTGTGCCGTTCAAGTATTGTATTTATATATACTCTTTATTTTTCAGCCCTCAAAAACTTCACCTCACCGCAATCAACAAGAACATACTTATGGAAAACATTGATGTTTTTCGAAAGAATGGCTTTGAATTTCAGATCGATGAAGATGGTACGAACACGATTTTGTATTTGGAAGTTTAAAAAAAAACATTTCTAGTTTAGTAATCATATTCAACCAATTTCCACACACGCTGTCAATGCAGCTCAGGTGATGGAGAGGGTCAAGTTGGTGTCTTTGCCCACGAGTAAAAACTGGACATTTGGTCCAGCGGACATTGAGGAGCTGATCTTCATGCTGAGTGACAGCCCGGGGGTCATGTGTCGGCCGTCACGCGTGAGGCAGATGTTTGCCTCCAGAGCTTGTCGGAAATCTGTGAGTTTCTACGCGCCGGGGTGTTGCCGCTCTTTGTCGGATTAGTTTACAGTTTGACGTATGATGCTGTCTGAATCTGTGTTAGGTGATGATTGGCACCGCGCTGAGTACAAGCGAGATGAAGAAACTGGTGGGTCACATGGGTGAGATTGAGCAGCCGTGGAACTGTCCTCACGGGAGGCCCACCATGAGACACCTGGTCAACCTGGACATCATCTCGCAAGACTGATCGAGAACAAGAGCAGTGCCATTTAAAGACTATGCAGGGCCAAGTTCACCTGATGAATCCAAAGTTTTTTTCAATCCTGTTCTATTTTTTTGAACTCATAAATATCGTTGAGATGTTTCAAGTTTTATTTCCGAATAAACATTATTATACCATACAAACAATGTGTACTCTATTTTTTCCGTATTTTAAAATCTGAATTCTCCAAACTAGCTCACTTACTTTTAACTGGTGTTGAAACGTTTTTACTTTCTGCCACAATATCAATTTACACAAATTCAGTAACTAGAAATATTTTGTTCATCTATTAGCCACCAATTCATGAACTTGTTTCTGCAAAATTTTGCCGAATATTTTGAAGCCAAATACAATCAAAAATCATTGTTCAGTCTTACGATATTTGAATATATTCAAAAGAATGAGGCATCCTGTCCAATCGTTCCACTTTGCCTCATTCAATATGGCGGCTCTTTTGACGTACAATCAGCGCTGAATGCAGCGCGGGAGCAACGGTAGCTTCTCGTTGCCACGGAAACCAGTTGTTTATTTTCTGATTCGGGTCAGACTACGCACATTTCACTTTTGAACACACGTTAAATAGAAACTGGACATTTGTTTTGAACAATGACAACGCAATGGTGTACTAATGTTATTGATTTTCAAAATAAAGTCACATCACGATGCTACACGGGAGTCCAAATTTAGCAAGTTATTCTCCTTCGAAACTGGCGCATCACGACGACGACGAGCAGCACGACGATGGTTTATTTGAACTGCCTTCGTTCTTTGTTTTAACTTTTCAGAGGTAAATTAACTTTCTTTTGTAGATTACTAATTTGTACGGAATAGTACAACAGGGAATGAACGCGGTCACGGCGTCTCTGACAGATATGAAGGTGAAACAAGAGATGGGCTCTTCCATGGGAGAGGGACTGCCAAGTTTAAAGGCGGTCATTCTTATAAGGTAAAATTTATTTTAAAAATTAAAGACATCACCTTTTTTTTCCGAATGAAATCAACTTGCACATCTTCCAGGACATTTTTTAACTGAGCTACAGTGTGAGTTTGCCTCACTTATTAAATACTGGTCATAACATCTTGCTATGTCAAACACAACACTACAACGCGTTTGCATTTAACATGAAATATTTTTACAGTTGTCTTTCCGCCTAAAACCTGTTCCTCCTATCACGTGAATTGAAAAAGACAATATGAATATCGAGCATTGATTGTTTTGTTTTGTTTTGTTTTTTAAAGGGTATGTTCTTTATGGGAGTCATGCAAGGAACCGGGGTCTTCACATGGGCTGACAAAGTGACATATGAGGTAGGATTGTATTAGAATGGGGTCCAAAAAAAAAAACCCAGCTAAAGATGCGTTACATTTCTCGGCAACAGGGAGAGTTCGTTCACAACATGCCGATGGGCCAAGGCAAGTACATTTGGTCAGACGGCAGCTCTTATGAAGGAGACGTGTGCAATGGCGTCAGGCATGGCAACGGAACCTACAAAAGCGGCAATGCCACCTACAAAGGTCAATGGAATCACAGCAAGCGGCACGGAAAGGTAGCAGGCAACACTGTCAATATGATTACATTAAGAAGGAGATGATGATTATGACTAGTCTTTGTCTTGTTGTTTCTCGTTCTTGTTAGGGCACTGTGTATTATAACCAGGAGGAGACTTCTTGGTACAAAGGCAACTGGGTGTTGAATAAAAGAGAGGGTTGGGGAATAAGGCGGTAAGACTATAGTTGTGAATATAATCAGTGGCAGGAATGAACACCATTACAAATGCTTGGTTAACTCGACCAGAATAGATTTAGCAGATTTCCGTCTGTTTTATTTTACTTGCAGTCGCTAAATTTGAAATATTTGTCATTTCTGTGTGGACTTTTTTTTTCAAACAGCTACCCTTCTGGTAACATTTATTTTGGCGAGTGGAAGCATAACTTGAGGAATGGCGATGGCACCATGAGATGGCTAAATCAGGGACAGGTCTACATTGGTAACTGGCATGATGGAGTCCAGGTAGAATATGAAAATATGACGTATACACTTTTTAGTACTTTTCAGAGGGCCGTATTCAGCTGATAATTTTTCTTCACCTCCAGCAAGGCCACGGTACACACGTGTGGCTCATGAAACGGACTGAACCCGGAGCTGAATTTCGTCCCAGTAATCAGTACACGGGGAATTTTTTCCATGGTTACAGACACGGACCGGGCATCTTTTACTATGCTGGCGGTGCCACCTATGAGGGTGGATGGCAAGACAATAAAAAACACGGGAAGGTGAATTCAATATTTAGTTTTCTTGTTTTTATCATTGCTGTTTTTTGGATTTTTTTTTACAGTATGTAATTATCAATATGAATGTGTATGGGACATTATTCACGGTGTGAATAATATCTAGCTAGCTAGCTAGCTACAATTGTGCCTATGTACTACCGCGCTACATAACGAGCAAGTTAGATATTTTTTGACGTACTGACCTTCAGTTTGACTGACAAACAGCTAGCTATCAGTTAAACTGAAGGCCACGCATATTTACAAAAAGGGTGAAAGGGCGCCCATTTTGTATTTATCTTTAGGGAAAAGTTACTCTCAAGGACGGCTATGTTTTCCAAGGACAATTCCTTAATGACAAGATGGTGACCCCCATTATGACAGCAAACCAGGCCCCAGTCCTATTTGGTAAACAGCCGCTGCACGTCATTTTAATCAGCAATAGTTATATAGATAGATAAAAATGCATGGATGAATATTCCAATTTGCTTTTTGTGTCATGGGCATTTCCCGCATCAGGTACGGACGAATCTTCTCTTGGACCAGACATGACCGTCAACGTAGATTCTATTTTGGAGAAAATACCTCAGAGAAACCGAGATATTGAGCACAAACAGGTCAGTGCCCAATTTGTGAGCACATCTGTGACTAAAAAGCTCTTAAAGATAGTAATGATCAATTTGAATGACAATGAGAGGCTTTTGCCGCCATTGCATTTCAAAGTTAAATAAAAATGTTACCTGAATGAATTTTGAAAACAAGCATTTTCACAGAACTAAATACATCGTATTTAAATGAAATACAACTACTCTACTGGATTTAAAAAGTTGTAATCAGTACCATTGAACATCCAAGTCAGTGATTCTTTCCTTTACCACGAGAGGAAGCCCACATACCATTGGTGGTACTCGTGCGTTGAAGATGCATGTGATGCTTTCTTTTACCGCTAGAGGGAGCCCACGTACCGTTGACGGTATCGTGCGTTGAAGATGCCTGTGATGCTTTCCTTTACCGCTAGAGGGAGCCAATGTACCGTTGGTGGTACTCATACGTTGAAGATGCCCTTCACTTTACTGGCATAGATGAAAAAACAAAGATACATTATTTGTCATCAATAAATGATTTGCAGGACCAATCAATTAAAATTGGATCATCTCCCACCTTAATTCGCTTTGGAACGCTAATTTGCGGTGTGCTATTTCTTCATGCCTGTTCATGTTCACAGGTGAGGTTTGTTCTGCTGAGGCACAAGACGGAGCTGAGGTCCATCTATCGTTTCTACAGCCGACTCGGCCAACCTCAGATTCCCGGCGGCGCCTTCCTGCTGTCCCGCATGCAGCTGTGGCGCCTGCTCAAAGACTGTTACATCCACCATCACGGCGTCTCCTTGGCGGAGCTTGACCTTTTCATACGGGGTGAGAGGTGTATTCGGCAACAGTCAAACAGCAAATACGTCAGGGATTGGCCGACACACACAAAGTGTCCAATTTTAACTTGTTCGCTGATCCGCGCCGTCGCCGATTAACTCTCCTTTTGTGTCAGATAACCCAGACCCAGCGGAGGTTCACTCCCCCTTTACTCCCATCATGCTCAGTCGGTTCCTCAGTTGCCTCCTAATCATCGCCTACCACATCTACCACGACGACATGGAGTAAGACATGGCTTTTTTTTTCCTTCCCCAATTCTCATCCCCTCGCAAAGTTTTTACAAAGCTGCAAAGTTCAAATGTTCGGTGGAGGGAAAAAAAGTTCTCCCTAGCAGGAGTCATTTTCTGAAGGGATGACGACTTACTCTTCTTGTTGCAGGTCATCAAATCACCTTCTGGCTGCGTGTTTCGCTAAACTATTGATTGATGATATATTTCCGAATGCCAAGAATGTAAAAGGTAGGAAGAAGAAATCAAACATGGATGGAATATTCTGTTATATTTTTCATCACAAACAGGAGAACGCTGGTCTGTCCATAAATTGAGATTGACCTTTGCGAGGTGTACCCCCCCCCCCGAAGGTTTCCTTTTTAAGCCACCAGAGCGCACAATTGTGGCCGTGGACTTCCTCGTGAAATGCTGGAAGGTATACCGGGCCTACTGCAGGGTCAACAAAGCACCCAGGGATGACAGCACCATGACAAATCGCCACATACTGTGGCTGTATCAGGTTAACGCCATTCATGCCACGAGGAAATCATCCCTGTAGTTTCTAAAGCATTTGTCCCCCCCCCCCCACGCTAGGATCTCCATCTTTATGACAACGATTTGACCATCGTGAGGGTCATCGATATCATCTGCGCAGAGACCCTGGATCCCGGCAACCGGTCCGCCTGCATGGAACATGAGGCAAGACGCTTTTTGTCCAGTGGAATCGTTGACGTATACGGACTAAAACGTACGGATTTTCCCTGACGCTACAGATTACGTTCCTGGAATTTTTTGAGGTGCTTCTTGGCTGCGGCGAGGTGAAGTGTCAGCAGGTCAGAGGTTTTTACTTGTAAGAAACACTGACAACATAAAAAAAAAAAATCTATAGATATATTTAATTGTATGGCGCAAGAAGTTACAGTAACAGGCCAGATGACATTTGCTCAACAGATGACGGGTCCTTATCCCAAGATAGGACCGTCTCGATCATCCTCAGGTTTGTGTACTCACAAAACCTCCAGCGAGTATGTAAAAGGTTTTCCCGTGCACCTTCTCAATGTTTTTGACTTCTTCTAGCGCTAGCACGTCAGTGGCAACAAACGCTGGCCCAAGACCGCGAACTGGATGCTTGGAGTCATAAGATCCACCACTTCTTCAAACGCATTTTCTTCCCCGCCGTCGACCTTCTGCGCTTATTCTGACGCTCCGGCTTGGAAAATATTTTATTAAAAAAAGTGTTTCATTATATCGCGAAGACTCCTTTTTTGGACTCCAATTTTATTGAGGGTAAATCATAAAACAAGTTACAATATTTTTAAAAATAAAACGGCAACTATTTTTCTGAGGCGGCGGGGAGGAGGGGGTGGGGGGGTTGCCCTTTTACAGAATGAAAAAAGGAGATTTGATGCATAGTTACAGCGGTGGCGTGAAGTACATGAGGTCACGGGGGCAAACAGACTGCCGGATCCTGTCCTTGGGGTTCGGCGTGAATAGAAACAAGGACGCCTCTGCTGTCTCGGCCTGTAAAATATGAAAAAAAAAAAAAAAACATGATGCGAATATGAAGAAAAGCAAGTTACGGTCGAGGCTTGCGTCAATTTGAAAGAAAAAAGTTTGAACCTGTGGTGGCTGTGGGGTTAACGGAGAAGGTTCTTTGGTGACGGTGAGCAAAACTGTGAAGGGGTGAAAAAAAAAACTTTTTGTTGTTCGACACTAAACCAAGAGTGCACCAATACTTGAAGTGCAGTGATCCCCCCCTCCCCCCCAAAAAAGTGATCATCAAAAATCATCATACCGTCTTCCTGCAGAGCTTCCAGCTGGCCCCCCCCAGAAGGTGCGTCCACAAGAAGTGAGAAAGGCGCGGGGGCGTCAGCATTTTCTCTTTGCACGGGCAGCGGCTCGGAGTTACATTTGGAGCTTCGGTCGCCAGGGCGGCAGAGGGGAGTCCGAGTGGACTGGGCGGGGCTTCCGACGGTCTGCCCCAATGCGAGGGAGCGACGAGTGACCCTTCTTGGAGTCGAGTAGTCGGGGAGGGGCGACGAGGCGTGCGGCGGCGCGGCGGCACTCAGGCGGCTGGATCGCCTCACGCCACCTGCTGTCCACAGTTGGGAGTGTGAGAGGTCGGCGGTGGTGGGATCTACCGGTACTTTTTTTTTTTTACATTGCTAAGTTATGGAAACAGATATTCTATATAATATATAGGGGGAGGGGGGAGCATTTTTAGTACATTTCAAGTTTTTTGGGGGCGGAACAAAAAAAAAAATAGTGCATGATTTGAGTATTTTTGCCACACCGCGCCGCGGAATTTCTCACAGGCTTACCGGGAGTCTTGGCTGGGCTCTCCACACAGAAGAAGCCCCCGTCAAAAACCACAACGTCAGACCGACGCGGCGCTCCTCGAGAGGGCGGGCGGGGCTCGCCGTCGGTGGCGTCACCTGCGGCCTTTGCGGCCTCGGCCGCCTTCTTTTGAGCTCTCATGGCCGCTTTCACCGCTGCCAGGCCGGACTTTGCCCCCGCCTTGCTTCCTGTTGGCTTGGCTGGCGCTGGTGCGGGTTTCTGCAGTGACAAAAGTTTTTTTTTTTTTTAAAACAAAAATTTTACATTTACCGCGCAACCAGGGTGACCCTCAAACGGGACTTCACTTCGTCACCTTGACCGTTTTCTTCTGCTGGGGTGACGGCGATTTGGTTTCTTCCAGCCAGTTTCGCGCCTCGGCTTCTTTGAGGGCGTCAAACTTCCCGCGAACGTCTTCCACCTGGCAAAGAGCGGCGGGTCATCTTTCAGCGCCATTTGGAAACGAGCGACGGCACTCGTACGGAGGACTCACTTGGAAGTAAACCATGTCCCAAAAGCCTTCCAGGTCGCCGCAGGTGGTGAGCTTCGGCCCTCGGCGCAGCTCGCAGTCGTCCACCAGGCCGCCGAACTGCTTGAAACGCTCTTTCATGAGCAGCCTGGCCTGGCCCACGGTTGTACGCAGGCGGCCTCGCACTGATCACACACACACACGGAGGCGATGCGGGCGTCGTCTCATTTGCGCCGATAACGAACCCGCGCGGGGCGGTGCCTTCACTCACTTTCCTCAGGGATGGACTCGTCTTCCACTCTCGTCTGCCACAGATCACACAGAGATGTCAATGAGTCCGACTCGTTGGCCAGCTGTGACCTGGGGATCGTAAAACAACAAAAAAAAAAAATCCACAAATTGAGAAAAGCGTTTTAAGATTTCAACAACTTTAAATTCAACAAGCTAACCTGAAATATGGCACATCACGCTTTGGTTGAAGGGGGCTGCTCGGCATCGGAGAACCCGCCGCGAGAGGAGGAGGAGGAGAGCGGCGTGGAGAGGATCGGCGTGGCTCAGCCTGACGCTCGCGTTCGAGTTTGGCTTGCGAGCGCGTCAAGTACGGCGACGCGGACATCGGCGCGAGGAAGCGATCCGCCGAGCGAGGTGTGAGGGGCACAAAAGAGAAGGCTTCCAAGCCGGCGGGAGCCTGGAACACGAAGCCCTCGGGAGCGAAAGAGGGCGGCTCGACTCGTCCTTGGCCCGCCGCGGCGGTCCCCTCCTCAGAGCGAGTCGCCAATTTGAGTTTCTCAAATTCCTCCTCCGGCGCCGGATTATCCTGCTTCAAAAGAAAGTTGCGAGAAGAACCGAGAGAGAGACTGCTGGTGAAAAAGCAACATTCCATTTTTTTCAAAGCGTGACGTGCGTCAGAAATACTCACTCGGGTCACGAGCGGATGTTCGGCCGGGTTGTCGTCGGCTACAAAAAGACGCATAATAGAGCAATTAGTCTCATTCGAGGAGGGGACCAAAACGCCACAATTGCGCACCTGCGTCTTTCCTTTGGCTCGCAGAGGCCCGTGGCAAAGGGGAAACAATGGCTCTTCTCCTTGTGGTTCTCTGATCTGCGCGAAATGAGTATCAATGCCATTTTTCTCCATTTAAAGTCGCAAAGGAGCCTGGCATGTCATCAATTCATACCTGGCAATGTGTCCTTTGGTTGGTTTTGGACTGCAGGGGGCGCTGTCACAGTCCCGTTAGCCGATCTGGTTGAGTGGCCTCTTCCAACGGTCCCCGCTACGAAACAAATCGGGAAAGCCAATGAGATTGCGGGAACAAGCGCAATAGGTTTGACGAACTGCTTTGCGGTAGTCACCGGCACAAATTTCAATTTTTTTTATGCAAACCTGACGCTGCTTTGACAGAAATGGCCCTGGTCGGTCTTTGAGGAGCAGTTGGATCTGAAAAGAGGGCAATTAAAAAGATTTGCAGTCACATGAAACTGTTTAGAAACTCCAAACACCCAATAAGTTGTATTTTGTTTGATCATTTCCTTTTTAGGAAAATAAGAACGTACCTTTCTTTGCGGCCGTATTCGAACGGAGCGTCTTTAGAGGCTGCGCAGAGTGAGGCACAAGAAAGGTACGATGACGCAACGTTGTGTGAGCAACGACTCTAATCTGAGCATTTGAAAAATGTGAAATTAGATCGAGTCACACCTTCTGCAATTGCTGCTGCTGCTGCTGTTTCATTGAACGGGTGACTCTGCTGCTTTGTGATGGAGCCGCGTTTGTTTTGGTCTAGGATAGAAAAAGTAGAATTGCAAGTCAAGGTACTACAAGACCCGATCCATTAACTTTTTTACGGTGTTTAATCCTCATTAGGGCGGCAGATGAGCCGAAGACTCTCAACTGACTTTGGGCGAGGTGGTCACGCTAACCTCTTTTGCTTTTGAGGCCGCCGGTAGCGCAGGCCGGGAGAAAACCGTGTCTTGCGGACGATACAGGCCAGTCTTAAACACTCCCTTCCGTTCCCTCTCTTGCTTTACTTTCTCTTTCTGGAGGGCCTTTCTCTCTTTCCAGCGAGCAAGCTGTTTCAGCTTCTCTTCCAAGGCCTTGGCTGCAAATAAATATCATTGAAGAGAAGGAAGTTTATCAATCATGAGGTGCACCTTGGCACTCAACACGAGGGTTCAATCATGAATGCATGTGTGTGAGATGGAGACAACTACTTTTGGCAGATTTTTCCTTGACGTTTGTGACGTCTTTCATTGCTGGCGAGTTGGTCACAGCAGAGTTATCCAGATTAGTTTCCTGCTCTGTGAGATTGTCCAGCTGCCTTCGTGCATCCACAGCCCGCTCTCGATTCTCCTTCTGGTTCTGACTGATTCTGCGGGACATTTTCACCCTCAGCATGGCCACACTGCTGTCCCGGCGGCGCAAATGAGAAAATTGGCGATCCATGGTGATGATACACCTGTAGTAAACAGTAGGGGAGTGGAGGGGGAGAGGGTCAAAACAAATACAGGATTTACAAAATATATTGTGGGTGTCTGTACTTTGAGTATTTTCCTCCTGGCGATTTTTACGGTACATTTCAGATTCTCTACGTTTGGCTCGGCTTCGTTTCTCAGTCTTCGTTTATACAGTCGGTATGCCTACTTAAACATAAAAGTACTTTTGCTATCATTTCGGATATAGTATCGATTCACCAAGAGGTGACACATACATGCAATTGTCGGTCAAATAAACAAATTTGGGGTCGTACACATCATTGTAAAGGCAACTGAAAACAATGTGCACAGTCTCGAACGGTTTAGCTAACAATAATACCGCCCCTTACGATGGATAGCGTTCAGGAGGCTACGAAGAGAGAGTGGAACCTTGAAAACTAACGTTTTGCAAACAATTGATGATGATTAAATTCCTCTTACCTTTTGGTTAGGAAGAGAAAAACAATTTGAAAATAATCACAGTAAACGCCCAGCTACGACTTCAAGCGAACATGTGCGGATAACTATTTGAATTTAGTCTTGCGATCTGATTGGCCTGACGTCAAAAATTGCAGATTTTTCATTGGCGCTTCAACTTCTCTACTTCCGCTTTATACAAATTCTTTAGCAGTATTCCAATTGGCTGGACGTCGAAAATTTGCTTTTTTTTCATTGGCGCCTCAACTTCTCCACTTCCGCTTTATAAACTAAAAATTATTTAACAGTATGTTAAGTAACATACACAAAACGAAATAACCAAAGACAAACAAACGGGAAACATGTCAGAGGTCCATCAGAAAAGTCACACAAAATGATTCCAACATTATTTTGGTCCTAACTAAGGGTAAACAAATACTCATAAACACAGGGTTCTGACAGTATGCAAAATTATTACATAATTTATTCAAATTTAGTAGCGTTGTTTACAAACCACAAGTTTTGACATGATAGTCAAAAAGGGATTGGGGATGAAAGCCAGCTGAAATAGCAGTTATGCATACACCAGTTTGAGACACAGAAAAGGTGTTCAATGAAAGACGCGCTGAAATCTTTTTTGACAACGACATGACAAAATTCCAAGTACACGTAATTACAAAAGGGAATAACATTTAAAAAGTTCAATTTAAAAAAAAACAAAAAACAATGGGAAATCTTTTCGTTGTTTTTATTTTTTTACAGTGCAACTATTGCGTGAGACCGATGCTGCCGTGACACCCTGCGACGCTGACAGTTGGTCGTGCGGTCAAAGAGTCTCTGTGCTCATTCCATCAATCCAAGAAGAAGATGTTGTTGAATTGTGTCGCGCAAAGCCTCTTCATCTCCTCTGCGAAAGAGGAAGGACAGACAAGTTTGTTTATGGACGTCTGACAGTGGGTATGCCGCAAATGTTGCTGCCGACCTACCGTTGACTTCAATGAGGTTGGCGTTCTTCTGATTGAGGATCACGTACAGTTCTCTCTGGTCAGACTTTTTGCCAACCACCCAATAGTCCGTCATGGCTTTGACTATAATCTCTTCGTCTTCATCAACTCTGAAAGAGCCACCAAAACATTTATTTGACTCACTTCTTTTCAACGTGGGGCATTGCATTACTTTGGATTTGCAATCAGCAAATTTCAACATCATTTGGCGTACCTGGCAAAGTCACAGTTGATGTCCCCCAGGATCTTCATGAGGTCCGGATGGACAGACGTGAGGCAGACGCTGGCCGTTTTCCTCATGTGTATCGTGCTTTTCTCTGCCAGGTTCATGTGGTTGAAGTAGATGAACTTAAACTGGGGCTCCTTCTCTGGCCTTTGTGGGTGCAACATGGCGGACACAAGCCAAAAAGATTTGAAAAACGGCTATCGGTCATGAAATTGGAATCGCGCTGCTCGACTGTGACGAGGCTGTCCTTTCACGCTCGAGGAAAATGATTTGTGCAAGTCATTTCTGTCAAGCAGTTATAATGTCAGCTTTGAGTCAGTTAGTTAAATGTAACGGCAGTTTAAAAAAAAACAAAAGCCACCGTGGGTCAAGTATGTATGAATTATACACAGCGATAAGTCACTCTGGAGGATTATAGCCGCTGGGACAAGTAAAATGAGGACGGAGTCACTGATGCGGTAGACTTGACGGCGGTCAAATCAGGGAAGGCGGCGGAAAAGAAATGCGGGACGTCGTTATTTATTCAGCGGCTTGTTGAGTCGAGTCGACGCTTGGATTACAGTCACGGATGCATCCGAAGCAACCCGCTCGGGCAGATGGACGCTTGACGGCTGACACCGAGATGAATTAGGATGAAAAATAAAAAAGAAATTACTAGTGTAGAAATTAGCTAAATTTTGGCTAATTTAGGAAACACGACAGCCGTCAAAGCCAAGCACTTTAAACTACTCAATACAGCCGTTTATGTAACATTGATTCCCGAGTGTGTACGTACATGCACGGCGCTTATGCTTCATTCATTCATTCATCTTCCGAGCCGCTTGATCCTCACTAGGGTCGCGGGGGGTGCTGGAGCCTATCCCAGCTGTCTTCAGGCAGTAGGCGGGGGACACCCTGAATTGGTTGCCAGCCAATCGCAGGGCACACAGAAACGAACAACCATTCACACTCACACTCACACCTAGGGACAATTTAGAGTGTTCAATCAGCCTGCCACGCATGTTTTTTTTGGAATGTGGGAGGACACCGGAGCACCCGGAGAAAACCCACGCAGGCCTGGGGAGAACATGCAAACTCCACACAGGGAGGCCGGAGCTGGAATCGAACCCGGTACCTCTGCACTGTGAAGCCGACGTGCTAACCACTGGACTACCGGGCCGCCCCTGATGCTTCATGATGCGCTAATTTTGTTTAGCTCGATATAGGTTGGTACACTGAAATATTTCTCTTTTTAAAAGAGAAATGTTGGCCTTGTGAAAAGAATGTTCATTCGTGGACAATCAATAATTGGTCGATAGCTCCTCTTGCATAAAATCGTGCTTCAATGCTGACGCCTATCGATTCTCTTTGGATGAGTTTGCTAGCCAATCACGCGCAGCAATTTTCTTGGTCAGTCAAGCAGTAAGTTACCCCCCCCCCCCCCCCCCGCCCCCATTACTTTGAACCGAAATACAAACTTCAAATATGTCTGTACATTTTTAACAAATGCATCAAATCAGTGCTTCAGGAACACATGACTTTTTCAACGAGGGGTGCGCCGTGATATTTTTCCGATCAGTCAAGGTCGCCAAACGTTAAGAAGTCAGCTCACGAGGACATTTCTGAAATGTTGAGCAACGTCCGAGCGTCAAAAAAACGGCACGCGTCAACGAACCCCGATATCCTGCGGTTGACGGTGAACTGCTCGCATATGTCAGACGCCAGCAAGGTGAGCTGCGGCCCCACCAGGCCGTCCAACTGCTCGCAGAACTCCCTCGTCATGTCCACGGAAGCTGTGTGGAAAGTCGGCGTGAGAGAAAAGCCGCTTTATTGACAACGCCATAATCTGTGGGTCGGGACTGTGCGATTTGACGCTTACCGTTGACCATAAAACAGGCGGCGGCGCTCATCGCCTGGAAGAGAGCGGGTCAAACCCAGTTAGAAGGTCACACGGGTTCGAAACGACATTGCCGCGCTGAGGCTCAAGGGATGTGCATCCTCGTTTTTTTTTTTTTTTTTCTAATCCTCCAAAATCCATCTCCTGAGTTCGAGCGCTGGACATATTTCACACCGACGTCATCCGCTCACGCGATCAAAGTCATTTTGATGAACATCCCTTTGGTGCGGCGGGACGAAGAGGGATAATCCATTCGTAGACGCGTGGCAAAATATTCAAGAATCAATTATTAAAGAGAGCAATGCGGTAAAAATCGCCATGACTCCTACTTGGCCGACACAATCGCTTTCACTTTACAGCATTAGCGTCTAATTCGTACACGGCCATTTATTTGATATAATAACCCTTTCGTGCATATCCTGTAACCGTGATAAACTGTCCACTGTCATGGCCGCTGTCCCTGAAAGGGTTCATCTCGCAAATGCTCCAAATGTCCCCCTTCGACACGAACGGCACCGGCACGTCATCCGTCAGGTTACCTTATAGACAATCAGGTGCAGCTCCTCGTGGCCATCTTCTGCACTCACAAATATTTTGGGGAAGCGGAATTTGGCCTCCGGGTCTTTAAGGTTGGGCGGGCCTGTCAAAAACCTGAAGAGAACAGCATGTGGAAGTATGCTACACGATCCTTCAAATAAAGTCGTTATTGCAATGAACGATGTCATTGACGCATTTAACTCAATTAGAGCAGCAAATGTGCCCAACGGCGGTTTCAGGACTCACCTCCCATAATGCAACAAATTGCCTGCGACCTCCGGCCTGAGAGGAGAGTCCCTGCCAGCCAACTGGAGACGGGTGGAACGAATTCAAAGAAGGGAGAAATGCGCATCGCACGTGTGTTAAGTATGGACGGACAACATCCTCAGCACCTGAAGAGCACACGCAGCTTTTTCTTTACCTCCGGCTCGGAGTGCCTGGGGAACAGCGACGTGGTCAGGTACTTGTACAGAATCCTCATGTCATCTTGCTCCAGGCCGCTCCTGCCGCGCACAAAAAGATAATGCGACACCCACCGCAGAAGCGGCGCGAGCTGAGCCGAAAGCGTCCGTCTCGTTACCAGATGAGCTGGTCGTTGTAGAGGAAGGCGGTGTATTTGATGAGGCTGAGATTCTCCTCCACCCGGTTGACAAAGGATTGGATCTTTAGGTACGTCATTTTGTCCAGCGGGAAGAAGCTGATGCCGCCAAAGACGTCCAGCAGGTCACAGGACTGCAGGTGGAGAGTCTGCAAGTACTGGAAGACAAAGATAAAAATGCAGCGCAAACATAGTGGAGTGAATTATTCGCATTCGTGATTTTTATTTATTTTTTTACCCTGTAGAAGAACTTTTCAAGCTTCTGAGTAAGCAGCTCCACTCCGCCGGCATCCATGGCTCGACTAAAGGTACCGTTAAAGAGCTGCAGCAAAAAGGAAAGTCATCACAAACAATGTTTTGAGAATCTTTGTCCAACATGAATGTGACGAGACGCTTAGAACTCAATGGAGGAGGGGGAAAAAAATATTTTGGAAAAATATCAGCGCTTACCTTATACATGCTGTAGCACTGCTTCACCACAGCGCCGTAAACGGTGTCCTTGAAGGGGGCGCAGGAAGCACGGTGAACAACTTGGAAGCGGATACTATTCAAAGAGAGGACAAACACTCACGAGGATTTCCTCTTCCTGGTACTCAATCGTGGGAGGCTTTCCATCTTTGTTTGGTTTTTCAATCATTGGGTTTCGAACCACCTGAGCAATAAATGGGACACAAAAAAAAAGTGGGAAAGGTAAATGGTTCGCATTCCATTCCTGGAAACCAGAGGAAAGATTTAACAATTTACCATGACCATCCAAAAGTTTTCCTCGGGCTCAAAGAAAAACTGTCGGTTCTTCTGTGTGTGCAGGGATTTTGCTGGTTTTGTTGGGCAGAATGTTCTAGATAAGAACACAAATATTAGCGACTTTTCTAGACATCATTAATATCTTATTGAAATTGATCCCTTCCATCATAACCACCTCGTGAACTGGACAATAGCTTCACAAAGGCCCACGTTTCGGATTTTTTCGTTCTTCTCCACGTCGCTGGGGTGATAAAACAGTATCTTTTTCTCTTCCTAATGTGATTTTAAAAAAAAAAACATCACCTGACATCAGTACTTATCAACACGCAGGCAAAGCTAGAATAACGGGACCTAGTTCAGGTGCAAATTTTAAACATCATTTGAGATGCCGAGCTCACCTCTCCTTCCCGCGGTCCAAATGTGGGATTATAAACAAAGAAATTGAGTAGACATGCTGTGAACTGTTTCTCTTGCATTCCCGATGCCATTCTGGGGCTGCAAGACAAAAATAATAATATTAATAAGTCAATGTAAAATAATACCAGGTTATTTTCATGATCGCCTCGTGCAGTAAATAAAAATCAGTTTTTACCTAATCATCAGCATCAGTGTCACGTTTGTCTGGATTTCCTTTGCGCTAATAATTGCGTTGCAAGCATGCCGTTCACCTGCAGAAGCAAAACAAGCACTTTATGGGTAGCGCATCATTATAAGTAAAACGACAACTTATACAACAAGTGTTTTCCGCAAAGAAAACGTGCAACGAGTAAAACATTCAGCAGCAATACTGTATATCTTATAGGACGTTTTTGCACGTAAGCTTCGCTAGCAAGACTTTCCGGTGTGCTGAATGACGTCCAAAGCGTATTAAAAAAAACACCAAAAACAAAACTGTTGGAGGAAAAAGGAAATAAACTCTCACCTTGTAGCGCATAAATGAACAGTTTCGTATGCACGTCGTTGTGTCACAGCAGAGAAAAAGAATGCCACTAAACAAGAGGAGACACAGTTTACACAGTCTACTTCCTGTTTTTGACAGCAGAGTGTGTCACACCTAAAACTAGCCGGGAGGAAAACACGGCGAGCTCCAAAAAATTAAACGGACCCAGCGCTGAATATATAATAATAACCATAATAATAATAATAATTGTACGTCACAGATAATGAGAACATAAGACCTACCACGGGAAAAGGGGGTTAATGACTTGCAAAAGGAAAAAGCTATCAACAAAATTGGGAATTTCGCATCAGTGTAGTGTATATGCTTTTGTAAACTATCCTTATTCTTCATAAGCACATAAATTATGGAATAGTTATGTTATAAGGTGCTTGACTAAATGTAACTATTTTTGCCAACTTTATTTCATAAAACAGAGAGGCCACACACTTTATTTCTTTCATTGTCACAGGTTAGAAGGACCTTTATTGTTATTGTCCATTAATGAGAGCAGAGCAGAACATTAAAAAAAAAAAAGAATGTCCACTGGAATACAAGCCAACGAAAAGAAATCCAAAAAAAATCAGTGGAAATGGAAGTAAGAACTGATCCATGGAGGCCTCAGGACAGGACAATCATCTGGAACTCTAAACAGACACAGTATTTAACATTGTGAAGATATATATATATATATATAGATATTTGCATTGATAGTTAAAAATTATCCCAATTAAAATGTCCTGCTGTCAATCGTGTGCACTGAACATGTTCCAAGTGATTTCAATGGCACTGAAGAAAAAAAGAATTCACTCCAAATAAAATCTGTATATTTTATTTAACAAAACACACAAAACCGTACCGCAGATACAAATTTGTCCAACATCATAAATAATTTGCAAGCTTTAGTTCAACCTCAGTGCGTCAGAATCGCAACCTGCAGGGGAAAAAAAAAGTGTTCTCCTCGCATCAGATGCCCGGTTGAGCTGCAGGAAATCAGATACTGACCCTCTGCTCCGATCCTGCCATCGCTGTCGTCATCCGCTGCCGAGATGAAGCTTTTGGTTTCAGCCTCGGTCAGCGTTCTCGCTCCAGGGACGAACCGCTGCAGGAAAAACCTGCACAAACACAAAGGTCGCTCAGTTGCATACAAGATGCATTGCATCTATATTACAGCAAATCATGAGGACACACCATTTTTTGGCGGGGGAGTGGGGGGGCAAATTGTAGTACAACAAAAGGTGAATTATGTAACACAAATGCCACAATAACACTTAAAATCATGATAATCCACGTGGATTACAAAGGGAAGGCTTTAATACAGATGTGCGAGTTGGTCGCTCGGTCTTAATCTGTCTGTCATGCACACTGTGACATTTTACCCTTAGAGAGGTTGAAATAAATAAACTGAAAAGAAAAAAAACAATGAAATGTCCAACTTGAGCTCCGACTCCTCCAGGTAGCCGCTGTTGTCCTCATCGAGGATCTGGAAGACATTCTGGACCTCCTGAGGCGTCTTGGAGGAGAGGCCACATAGTCCAAAGAACTTCTTGTGGCAGAATGAGTCTGGAGCTGCAGAAAAAAAAACATACAGTAATACAGTATCATAATTAAACAGAATGTAAAGAATTCACTGCAGTAATTAGGTGATTTTTTGGCAGAGGATAAAGAATATATGCCTGTGACTGTCGTCATGTTGTTTGTGTGTTGCTCCCATTTGTGTTCAAATAGAATCGTTTTAAAAGTTGAGAACTACCGGGATTCCAATGCTAGTTTTGTTAGCCTGTCTATGATTATTCCCATTATGCGTTAGCATTAAGATAGCGGGCTTTTGTAAACCACAACTCAGTTCACAATGTGAAGCTCTCTTTGCTCTTCGTTCCATTCGACCGTAAGATTCAAGTGGGACTCGGTGACCTGCCGATCGGCTGCTTTGTTATGAAATTCGCCGCAACATCTAAGCGGTCGCAACTTAAATTTTGGCTCAAAAGTCAAAGCAGAAAAAATATCAGCCGACTCGTAGAACGGGTCACTTGTAAGTCGAGGCACCACTGCTTTATGTGAAATTGTTTGAGGGAGAAGCCCAATGAGGTGAGATTAAAAATGCATGTGGCTGCAGATTTTTTTTTTTTTAAATTGAGCAAAGTCATGCAAGCACTAAAACAGACGGGATGTTGCAATCATCCGGAGGTGCAGATAAGAGGGTAAAAAAGTGAAATGAACGCAGCCCAAGAAAAGATTACAAACCTTGTCTTGACCTCTGCTTGAGGTGATGGAAATCGCAAATTGATCTGACGCATATTATGTATAGTTTGGCAGGATGGGTGTTACCTTGACAGTCTTTCACAGCGTTTTCAATGTCTTCGGCCGAGAGGATGGAGGTGAGGGACATGCTGGTTCTGCGGAGTGAAAAAAAAGAAAGTAGACACTGGGTTTTCTCGCCTACTTCAAGCGTTCCCATTTTGGGCCAGAGTCAGACTCCTTTTCTTCCATTGATCGATTTTTAGGCTCTCATGCGGTCCCACTGATATTATGACTTCATCATATGCCTGACTAAGCAGGCTTATTGATTACATTGTCACGCGTGGGGCCTTTTGGTTACAGATTGCTTCGTTGTTTCAGCAGGGTCAAGGTACAGTCTTAAAGATCTTTCAACAATGTGCGACAACAACACAAAATCATGAAATGTAAATCGACAAAGGCATAAAAAAAATAATGAAACGAGAACATACTTTTACGTATCAACAAATATACACACACGCTACAAAAAGAATGACCCTTTCATGCACAAATAATGATAACCTACATCAGGATTTTTTAAATTATTATTATTATATGAAAAAAATAAAATTAGAGTATTTCTGATTCACTTACTCGTAAGGCAATTTGAAATTATAAAGTTATTTAGACTTTTAAGGTAAGAGTGCTTGAAGCAAGCCAAAGGCTCTGACACAAAGTACCCGCTGGCCGACAGAGAACAAGCTTGTCTCGATATACAGTATATTATGTACCGGTATATATTTTTTTGTGGTGTTGGATGACCTGCACAGTCTATTGTGATGCGGATGCTGCAAAAGATTAGAATTTTTTGGACAGATGCGTGACTCACCTCTGTATGCCGGGTGTCCTCTCAGGTTCCAAAACAACCGCAGTTTAAAAGAGTCGTCGTGGTGAGTCCTCTGATAGCCGCCTCACTTTTATAGACTCTGCTTGAATTTCCACTGCGGGATATCAGATGTTCCCCCAAGCCGAGTTCGTGTTGCTCTACCTGCCCGATAAACTTTTTATAGCTGCGCTCACTGTTCCTTTCAGCTATGACGTGTGTAGGATTTTTTTTTTTATCCAATCAAGTTTTCTGTGCTGTCGTTCTCTCTTCCCCCCTTCTACAGCCTCCCCTCCCTGCGTTTGCTCACCCCGCGAGTGCACATGAGAGATTACACACATTTCGCATTTATTCAAGGTGCTTTAAGCTGTCTCACAGGGGTGGGAACTATTGTGCTCAAGGGCCATGTTTGATTTTTTTTTTAAAAAAATAGACAGATGATGGGGAAAGGGGGTGAGATGAGCTGGTGAGGAAGGAATGAGGGACTACGCCTAAAAAAGGTAAATAAATGAATCAATGAAATTTATGATACAAGTTTTAATTTGAATAAATCTGTAATTAAAAATGAATGAGGGAGGTTATGATGAAAATGGTAATGGTATTTTATTTCCTATAAATTCATTCATCTATGTGAGGTCAACAATGGAATTTGATGGTTACTCACAAGTGCACAAGATTATTATTTATGCACATTTCACAAGTCCATACAAACATATTTTTCCCCCCCAGCTAGGAATTATTCAGTGGCTGCAGGCCGGCCAGATTCAAGTTCTTTGCATCTTTTTTTTTAAAAATACATAATTACACCCGGTTACCTTGACAACCAGCTACTTTCGCACCAATGGGTTTCCTCTGCTATGGCAGCATCATCTCTGGTGGTTTCAGTCAGCATTTCTGTCAAACACAAGGGAATAAAGGTCATTATTTCTCCATGTTTTTTTTTCATCTGCGGTCTGCTGTGTCAGCATTGCTGTTCGTTCCGCGCCACAAGTGTTTGTGTTCAATTAATTAACGGTCAGGTGTTATCGATATTTAGTGTGGAAACTATCAGTTTTGATGAAATCAAAAGGCCCTCGAAGACCTGAGTGAAAGCAGATTGGAGCAGCAGCGCCACCTTGTGGTGATAGACGCTAAAAGCAATCACGACGGACATGGCACCTGCGAAATGTCATCGGAGCCTGGATACATGCAGAATCAAAACTCTGTTAAACTGAAGCTTACAGAATGACAAACACGTGATTTTTGAGGAAGTGTCTTTATTTAGAACCAATATAGCGAACGAAACGTACTGTAACAGAGAGCATCCATTTTGTTTTTTTGAAGACACTACTTGGAATGCTTTTCTAATCTACTCGCATACACGCTCTTGTTTACTGTTGCTAGTTCACATCCACCCTGAGATGACGAACATCCAATAAACCGGAGACGTAAGGCTGCTCTTAGGAAGACTTGACCAGTGCAGAAAACTCTGAAATATGGAACAAAGAGGAAAAATAAAGGACACGTTATTTAGAATAGTTGCATTCACATTTTTGTGCTCAGGCCAAAGCAAGAAAAT
Organism: Hippocampus zosterae; assembly: GCF_025434085.1. NCBI lineage: Eukaryota > Metazoa > Chordata > Actinopteri > Syngnathiformes > Syngnathidae > Hippocampus > Hippocampus zosterae. The sequence goes on from NC_067457.1 coordinate 4,439,689, forward strand.
GTTTTTCCTTTGCTGGCAGAAACCTTGAATGAGTTATCTTGCTATGAAATGGTAAAAATCCAGTAAGCATGTCACATTTGGTTATATAATTGGCTATTTATGCGTAGTGGGTATTATTTAAGTTGAAACAAATCTTCACCGACCTTCCCAGCCAATCTTGCCGTCACCGTCGGAGTCGCCTTCGAGCAGGAAGCCTCTGGTCTCAGCGGCAGTCAGCGTCCTGGCTCCTTTGGAGAAGTTCTGCAAGAAGAGTCTAACGGCAAAGTCATCAATGTGTTTCTTATGAAATGATAAGAAGGCAAAGTCAAGCCTGAAAAAAAATTATTAAAAAAAAAATCGACAAACTCAACTGTAGCTCATCCTGCTCAATGAAGCCACTTTTGTCCTGGTCCAAGATGTTAAACACCTTCTCTATCTCTGTTGGAGTCTTTTTCGATAGACCCACCGCTTTGAAAAACATCTTTGGGTAAAAAGAATCCTTTGCTGGAAGAAAAAAAATAATAATCAAGCTTGGAATCTTGGTCTATCTAACCCCAGACCAAAAAAGAAAATGAAAAGCTCTGACCTTTACACGCGTTTAGAGCCGAGGTAATGTCCGAGAGGGCTAGAACGTCGGTGATGGCCATGACGACGGCGATTGTTGTGGTCCAAGTGAGCGGCCACCGCGGTTTGATGTGCGACGGCTGATGCGCGGAAAGAAACAAAGCGGCGTGGTGGATAGGCTTCACCCCCCCCACTGGGTGTCAGAAACCACCAGCGTCCTTCTGTCCGCTGCCACTCGCACCTGTGACCACTTCAGACGTTATTCAACGTACGGGCTTGTTCCAACCAACAAGGTGGAAGTCTCAAAGCGGAGGCGGCTGGTCAGTCGCCTTCACAATCCGAAAGTCAGAAGCACATCTCAAGTCTGAACTTTTTCCAAATATGGACAAGGAGTCCTGTATATAAGAAGGACGTATATTATATGCACAGTGCTTATGGAGAGACGCAAACATTTCCCTGCAACATCATTCACTGGCTCCTTGCCATCCTCTTATTCCTCCACGCAGCATTTCCATGAGTTATAAACATCCTGTTTTTATCCGGGCTTCGGTCACTATCAGGCCCAACTCCGTGGAAATGTCTTCTTGTCCCTCCCACATGCTACATTTAGCATATGGAAGCATGGTCGCAACCGTAGTGCGGCACATCTGCCTCACAGATTTGAACTTAGAACTCCTGGTTTAAGTCGACTGTCAAACTCACCATTAAAAAAAAAAGGGCAAAATTACATTGGGGGTTTGAAAACAACCTCATAACTTTGCTTTCAGCTCGCTAGCTTAATGCTAAGACATCATGGGAAACACCATAGATGGGCTGACGAATAGCATCTCTATGTCAGGGCTATGTAACAGCTTCGAACAAAAAATGACACAGAGAGAGAGAACATAATACTCACCGGCATATATTCTTTGTCCTCAGTGAAGAAAGACTTGGGTCATAACATATCCTCCCTCTCCGTGTTTATCCGTTCTTCTGCAGTGCTGCCCTCCGGTGGCCAAGGCATGCACCAAAAGAAGCAGCACAACACACATTTAATGAACCATTCCATTTAATGATGTCATCATTTTGTGTTTAAAATGTAAAATATTATAAAGGGTCACTTTTCAAGACAACATTTGTTGTTTTTGAGAAGCGAGAAATGATTATCATGTGATGCATCATACATATGAGTAGCAGAAAATAAAAGTTTGTACCTTCAGCGGGCAGCACGGTGGTCCGCTGGTTAGCATGTGGTCTGCCGGTCTGAGGTTCAGGGTTTGAATCTCTCATCTCCGTATATAAAATGTTAATAGCATGTCGACATGTGGCCTGCAATTATTCTGACGCGACTATTTTCGCCACTGAGCTCGTGTGTACGCAAAAACACGATGGCGATTATTTAGTTGTCACATCCAGCATACAGGGGGGGGGGACCCTGGAGTGAAGCGGACGTTACGGTATCACACATGCACCACGTGAGGGTGTTTGGCTCGGCCACATGGTGACGCCACCCCCGTTTCCTCAGGATGGGCCTACGGGTGAGACCCGCGACTGGCCGAGGAGTGGAGCAACGACAAAAACATCCTTTGCGCACATCTGCGCCCCCGCAGCCCACCCTCGGCCTTGTGCCTTTCCTTACTCCCGGGCTTGTTTTCAGGAAGACCGGGTTTCCTGTGTGATGGATGAGAGGCAGGAAAATGGGGGGATGGGACTGAGGCAGAGAGGGATGGGTTGCAATTGCATTTTCGGTTCTCGGCGTGTATGAAGCGTTCGGAGTTAGTGGTTGCACAGTTGGATTGAAGAGGAGACACTTGCCAAGTTGGGGAGTGGTCCACTGGTTGTTTTGGGACTCGGAGTTATCAGCATATCATGGGAACAAGCACAGGTATGAACACTTAGTTAATAAACAATTTTTGCTTGTTATTTACTGCCGAGGTTCATGCAGTGGTGTGCAGTTTTCTGGCCATTCTTTTTTATGGCTGATTAGCATCTACAGTGCTGTGAGTAATAATTAGTCTTCCGCACTTCCTGTCAGTCAAATTGAAACCGAAGATGTCTCTCTCGTCTCGCCCATGTGAGATTTGGAAGCAAGACCCCTGTCAAGCTGTATCAGATTCTGAGCAAACCGAGACGGGACCCCATCCGTCATGAGTCAAATTCCAAACACAGCGTGAACAAGCCGCATCATGTCGAAACAGAAATGGCATACTTGTTGCTTGGCGACAAGCTCTCATTGTCCATTCTCTCTTTCGTTGCAGAATCTTTTGCTATCTTATGACTAGGGAGGCAAAGATGGCCCGTTGCTCACTTCTGACAACAACATCCTGATGCTGTTTGGGTGTGCCACGTAGAACTCCAGCATCAGTGATTTTGTTGACAGCGGGAGGACACAATCAGCAGGGGTAGACTAACGCCACAAGTGGGACGGTCACAGCCGACAAGGCTGGCAAACTGTTTTTTACACACTCATGTACAGTTGCTGAACCGTAAACTAACCAAGAAATCGTGATTTTTTTTTTTTAGAACAAAAATCAACTTATTTTTATTATTCCTGAGGTATTTGTCCCGGATGTTACTCCTAATTCTCCAAAAAAAAAAAAAAAAAAAATCAGTGTGTATAAGGAAAACCCAGTACAAGAGCAACTAAGCCATGTCTGCCATCCAGTGGTGGATGGTGATATTACAACTTAAAACTATTAAGCGGAACACTTCTATATTTTGCCCTGCGATTGGCTGGCAACCGATTCAGGGTGTCCCCCGCCTACTGCCCGGAGACAGCTGGGATAGGCTCCAGCACCCCCCGCGACCCTAGTGAGGATCAAGCGGTTAGGAAGATGAATGAATGAATGAATGAACTTCTATATTTTGTTTCCTAGTGAATAAAACACACATGGCCATGACAGGTCTCAGCTTAACACACGAGTCATTTATTCGCGTGCTCATCATTGAGGCACTTGAAGCAATTTGTGGAATCTGCCCGCCCAGCACCAACACAATTTTGACATAAAAATTCACATTCTTAAATATGTAAACATGTTCAAACAAGCGTTGCTCACGCCGAGCACCGAAACATCGCTATAATACAAAAACAGCGTCACATACAAAACGAGGTGCTGCTAAAACGATATCTTCACGTACACAAGAACCCGTCTCCATATACCGGTGTACATTCCAGAACCACCCACCATATACATTAGATGAAAGTTATAAAAAGAAAAAACGTTTTTCAATTGACGGCAACGACATTACAAAATAAAGAAATTTAACACCGAAGGGCTCAGTCCAAATGTCATCTTTGGCGATTTATCATTTCCTCGTTCCATACAGTATGTTTGTTTTTCAATTGACATTATTAGTCGGTGTAAGGCAAAAACTAAATAAGGCGTACAATCATCAATAAGACTGCAGTGGGGCTACTCTGAATGAGGTTTGAATGTGAACGCTACAATTCACTTTAAAAAGCTTTTCAGACGTTCAAACTGCAGATATGGGAAGTTTGATCCCATTTAGGGTGGCATGTTACAAAGACGGCTGATAGAAAAAAAATCCTTTCGGTACCTTTTTTTGGGGGGGGTTTGTTTCTTTTAGCCAGTCCCGTTGTGAGGGGTGAGGCTCTCCCAAGGGCAGATGATTTCCTTGGTCCCCCAAGCTCCCTGGGAGGAGGCTCGGTTCTCCTCGTCTTCATCCTCGGATTCAATGGGGTAGATCCGACACTCTGGGGGGATGTCCACCTTGATCTGGAAAAAGCTGCAGGACGCAGACGGGCTTGAATCGATCACTCTTCTTTTTTTTTCATTGAAAATGCTGACAGGCAAATTTATCAACTTTTTTTTTCATAATGGGCATCAATTACACACGGGAGTTAGTTGCGCTACTGGCGGGCATGAATGTATTATACTGCCCCCTTGTGGCTAAGGCATGCACACCAGAAGTAGGAGAGTGTGCATTGAGATTAAGCAAAAAAATTGTGGCAAAAACTGTTTTATTCAATTCAATGAAGTCATTACTCAACGTTTTTGTAGTTAAAAATATATTTTTTTTCATCAGAGATGCACGTAAACTTCCCAAATCTATCTCTGACAAAAATCTGCTTTGTAAATGCTTTACACTCACTTGCCAATCCTCCGTGGCGGGGCCTGGCTGGAGGCGTCCGGACTAATTGGCCGAATGCGTCCACTGGCCCCGGCGGCCGATTGGCACTTGGGCGACAGGCTGGCGAAGACATCGGAGGGGCCGCCGCCCACCCCGCAGCCCCGCCTCAGCAGCCGCCGCAGCGAGAGAGCCACCCTCGACTTGCACGTCGAGCCGGGTGCCCGCGAGGCCTCACCATCTTGCTCCGCCTTGCCCCCGGCTTCCGCCCTCCGCTCGGAGGCAGAGGTGCTGTCCGGGGTTACGCTGATCGGGGACGGACAAGGGGCGAGGACGGCCAGGGAGGACGAGGGGTTGGCGGAGGGGGAGTCGACCAGGCCGGAGTACACCGCCAGGTGCGGCACCGGGGTGGTGAAGCGGCACAGCTGTGGGATGAAAAACAAAAATAGGTTACAGAGGTTGCTATTTTTAAAATGGAAAGAAATAGGGCTGATCATTTCATTATTTATTAATTTTTGTATTTATTTTTTTTTAGCAGGCCAAAGCGTGTCCTTGTGGATGTGCACTGTTTGCACTAACAACATGGCTGAAAAACAACAGAGGGCCATTGCACGGATAACGCATGGAAGACTATCAGGACATGGATACAACATCTTACAGGTGGTACTGAAGTCAAGGTCATTCATTCATTCATTCATCTTCCGAGCCGCTTGATCCTCATTAGGGTCGCGGGGGGTGCTGGAGCCTATCCCAGCTGTCTCCGGGCAGTAGGCAGGGGACACCCTGAATCGGTTGCCAGCCAATCGCAGGGCACACAGAGACGAACAACCATTCGCACTCACACTCACACCTAGGGACAATTTAGAGTGTTCAATCAGCCTGCCATGCATATTTTTGGAATGTGGGAGGAAACCGGAGCACCCGGAGAAAACCCACGCAGGCCCGGGGAGAACATGCAAACTCCACACAGGGAGGCCGGAGCTGGAATCGAACCCGGTACCTCTGCACTGTGAAGCCGACGTGCTAACCACTGGACTACCGGGCCGCCTGAAGTCAAGGTCGATCAGTAGAATAAATGGAAAAAAAATCACAAATCAAAGATAAGATTTTGCTTACGTTTTTTTTTTCATCATTAGAATCTTCGGTTGACAATGCAACTTAAGATGGTCATCCTTAGCCGGATGGACATCGGCGGCGGGGATGAATGACGGGACAGACAGATGAGGTGCTGCTGGATGTTTTAATACAGTTGCCATAACATGTATGCACAGACAGTACAAGTTGCATGTGGAATCATGGATCGGGGTGGGTTTGGGGAAGTAGGACAAATAGTAAACAAAGCCAACGTACAAAAATATAACACGGACATTGTGGGTGATGCTTTCGATGCCGACACACGATGCTTTTTTTTTTGTTTCACCTGACAGAAGCTGAAGCGACAAATTTTGGGGCTAAAATATGAAGTGTGTTAAGTTGTGTATTTTATTGAATATTTTTAATTCAATAAAACAATATGTATTTCCATTTTTCAGATTATTTTAAATCCGTAAAATGTTTCCCTAATAATCTAAATTAGATGAATGTACATGTAGTTGCATGTAAAATATTTATTTTAAAAAATTAAAATACTTCATTGTCAACTTTAAATATTACTTATAATAATAATAATAATAATAGATTGAAGGTTGAATAGTTACATGTTATGTTTAATTGTAATTAAATGACCCACTCATAAAAAAAACTCTTAAATGTAGAGATAAAATTGATTTCAGAAATATTTTTCATTTTTTTAGTTATAATTCATCAACTGACCGATTATTTAATGAAAAAGAGGAATATTAATAAATATAACGACCCAATTTTAGGGGGAAAAAACAGCTGAATGAATCCAACAAATATTACATGACAACCCTGCAATACGAATAACATTAGTAAATGTTTTTACAAACTTAAATGTGGAGGAAAAGGCAATTTATATTTAATTGTGGACAATTTGTAAAAATAATAATTAGAGAATGTAAACAAATAAAAGTTATACATTTGCTAAACCGCTCAACATGATGAATATGAACCGAATCTGACCAAGCTGACAGACGCACGCAGCGTCATCATTTGTGCTTGCTGAGTTTGCTCATGACCTGCGTGATGTCGACGGGTGCGTTGGCGGCCATCCTGGCTCGCTCCTCCAGCTCCCGCTGCCGGAGGACGATGGGACTAAGGCTGGGCCGCCGGTTCTTGGCATTCTGTTCTAACTGGGCGTCCCTGGGAGAACATGGTCAATAAAAATTAAAAATTTAAAAAATGGCTTGAGGGGGATTGGGTCAAAAGAAGAGGCCGACCACCTACGTGAACTTGTGCTCCTCAGGGCAGATGGCCTTCTTCAACGTGTCTTTGAACACCTGAGATTTCATGTAGCGGCCGTACGAGTCCTGCAATTCCACGCCTAGTGGTGAATTCTTTAAAAGGAGAACGTCGACAACGTTCGGTGAGCCGCTCGGTAACTGACTTTCTTCATGAGCATGTAGATGTGGGTCTGGGCGGCATCCAGCACGTATCGATGGGGATGCTTCAGGCCGTTCACTGTGATCTCCATCGTCTTCCCGTCGATGTTGATCCACCTTGGGGCGCCGCGGGCCAGGAAAGTCCTGATGATCACAATGATCAGTAATGTGATTGCAGTACTCTCCAGCCCTGACTAGAAAAAAAAATGTACGGTAAGTCCAAAACGAGTAATTCCTTTACTTATAGATCTGCTCGGCCTTCTCCCGCATGGTCGCCGCCGTGCCCCACTTTAAATCCTCGCAGCCTTCCCAGAATGCCAAGTTTTCACCTGTCAAAACAGCCACCATTTTGTCTTTCAAAATGTCTCACCCGACGGCCGCCGGCCTCATACCGCTGAATTCTTTCTTCAGAAAGCGCCTGAAGTCATCGCGCCCTCGAGCGTCCGAGAGCAGCTCGCCGAAGCTAAACGTCCAGCGTTCCACGCGCATCTTGGTGGGCGTTTCCACGCTGCCGCGATGAAAAGGAAAAAGATTTCAAAGTCATCGAGTCGTGTGCAAATCTTATCCGATTGTGTACTGACTTGGGCATGTTCAAGGTCCAGTAGGTGACATCGTCCGTGTGCCAGGGGTTGCTGGGAAGACATTTGGAGAGGAACGGGTCGTGGCTGTTGTAGGTTGCGCTATATTTCACCAACCTGTTGGGAGAAAAAAAAAGTAAACATTTATTAGCTGGTCCTCATGCACAACAGAATTGGACAAGAAAATATGGACGACAAACATACGCGCCGATGGACACCGACGACTTGACTCTGGGCCTCATGATGGACTGCTGGGTGAAGATCATCTGCAAAGAGGATGAGATGAAAATTGAAGATATAGAACCAAAAATAAAAAATTCATCCATAAAAATAACAGATGTGAAATTCTTACAATCCTCTCGTAGTAGTCGGGCGTTTTCACCTGCGAGGAGGAACCCAAAAAAAATGAAAATAAAAAAAAACACGGGGTGTGATGACAGAAATGACGCGTAAGAACCGAGTGAACGACTTGAGAAGAAAATGAGCAGCGAGAAAGGCCTGCAGGAGACACAAGGCAAGAAAAAGAGGAAGCAGGCTGAGTAAGGAAAAGAACAAGAAAAAGCATCACGAAAGAGAAGCTGACTGATGACAATTCACACCCACTCACCTGTTACCTCATCCGCGTTTGGATCGATTCGCCGGTCGAGTCCATAGTCCATGGCGCTAACCGTACCAGGCTATAAAATAACGACAGTACATGGCTATTAACCCTTTCGGGGACAGCGGTTACCGCAGTGGACGGCCGATCAAGTCATCAGCTTACAAGGACGTCATTCTCATACGTGAAATATTAATCGGCCGTGACCTTTTGGCCCCGATAGGAGACGTGAAGGCGACGAGGCATCGTGGGGAGAGATAATGAGATTCCCCGCCAAGAAAGGAGGTGCAATTTATTTCCACTCGGCAAGTGGATGGTGTCCATGAAGCCGGCATGTGCGCGTATGTCTGTGTGTGTGTGTGTGTTTCTCACCGGGGGTTTGTGGACCACCCAGTAGGCCCTCTCTTGACAGTCAAACACCACGCGGTCCGGTTTCTTCCTCTCCTTGGCGGCTCTGGGGTGGCACACAACACCCTTCATTTTTGCAGCCTCATAATGCAGCGTGCATGCATTTCAGGGGACCAAATATGGTTCAGGAAGAAAAAAAAATAAAAATAGGCCTGATTGCATTTGCGTCCTACCTGTTCTGTTCTTTCGCCTGCATCACGATGAAGTCCCACTTATGATTCATCCACTTGTGAAGGCGGTTGTACTGCTCCTGAGGACCCCCCCGCCCCGGAGACAACACAACCGTAAGCCTTTCCGGCAGCAGCAGCAGCTGCGTTCTCGGTCTCTCTGACCTGCTCGTGCATCTCCAAGAGCCCCTTCTTGCGTATGTTCCTTTTGGCCAAGTAGATTGCTACGGCGCAGGTACACACACGTATTAGGGTTGGTTGACGTGTGCTTAGACCTGATCGCACTCACCGTAGTCGGTATCCTCCACGGGCCACTGCTGTGCAGGCCAAAAGTATGGCGTCTGAAATGAAAAGTGTGGCGCGCGGATGACAAGGAAGCCTCACAGTTTTTCCTAAATTTACCTTGATTGAACCAAGGCACGTCATTTACTTACCTGGAAGCGATAGAGTGACGCGTCGGGCTTCAGCAGCAAGCGCTTGTGGTCCTGCAGCGGGTACACGAAGCCCAACGCCACCAGCATGGAACCCAAACCTCTGGCCTCTGAACACAGCAAAAAAAAAAAAAAAAAACTTGACAGGTGTTTATTTGCCCCGTGTTGACTTTCCAAGTTGTTAAAGCGTTAAACTGACCTCTGGTGTCAATTTGGAATCTGTCTGCCAGCCACGCAACTATGTCTTCACCTAGAGACCACATATTCAGATGACATCATTTGACTGACAGTATGCGCACGTGCACATGTGTGTGCATGTGTGTAAATGCCAGACCCCCCCCCTCTGACACACGACAGCTGACTACCTTGGCCGCCTGTGGGCCTTTCTGGCTAATATGATGCAGCGAAAAAAAAAACCCACAAAAAAAAGGATAGTGAAGAAAATAGTAGTCAAGAAAATGTCATTAGCGATGTATTCTCCCTCTGCAATTGCCTCTTCTGTCTGCTTTTCTTTCGCTTCCGTCTGTTACTCGTCATTCCATTTCTCCCCTCACTTTGACAAGTCCAGGGGGGTTGTCATGGCGACAAAATCTGAAGCTCTCGAGTTTAAGGCGCTGCGTCTCAGCCGTCAGACGCTGATTACACAATCACTCAGCATCAAGTGTGTGCTGCTCATAAGTGAGTGTGTGTGTGGGGGGGGGGGGGGGGGGTTGTAGGTGTGCTCACCAGTAATAGCGTGCGGTATGGTGGTGATGACCAGTCGCTGCGGCTGAGACTTCACTCCCGATTTGGGATCCTGCATCTCCAGCAGTACCTTTTCCGCCTGTGGGGAGGGGGGAGAGGTTACCATGACAACTAATGTGGGGGATGCTGGCTGGTGAGGGGGCTAGACGGGTTGCTTTAATAACAGATTGCAAGGGCAGTTTGAGATTGAAAATGTCTTCCAGGTTCTTTTAGTGGCAGAACTTTAAATATGTTACAGGTTAGCATGAAGATACTTTGTGTGTCACTTTTGATTTTCTTTTGATGTTGCCTCAACTTGGTGCTAAATCAACACAAAAGTGTCAAGAGCACATGCCTTCCTCCTGCGCGAGTGATGTGGGAGAGATGAGTCAAGATCCAGTCGCTGGATTAACTTCTTTCTGCATGGGCCCCACTTCACTGACAATGATCCTGTCTTAATACTTATTAAACTGTATGACCTTATTACTGTGAGGAGGTGAGCAGTTTATGGAGGTGATGACATTCTGATAACATATCATGCATTTCTAATCATCTGTTCAATGATTTACATTCAATATTAAAACCATGCAAACAGCCTCATGGCAGCTAGTCAGAGTAAATAATCTATACAAAAGATTCAATTAGATTATGTCCCCCCCCGCAATACGTGATTTGTTTTCCATACCCGTAGATGAGGGCTGGCTGTGTTTTGTCTGAGCAGAACCGTACCTTTTTAAGACAAGCCATCCGTGGTCGATATCTCTGCCCGTGATCCCGCAGAGTGTTTCTAATTGTCATGCTGCCTGATGATAATAATGTCCACTGACCACACGCTCAATGCAACTGCGAGCTGTGTCGCCGAGGGATGCCGACTGGAGAGGATAATCAATACCGGTGGTGCCTTCACGGACTCACAACGAGCTCGGAAATTTTTTGATTTGTTATAACAAGCATATTGACATTGCATTGTGTTACAATATACACTCCGGGATCTACGTTTTTAAATCGTGTTCAGGCGCCATTAAGTTTGTTCGAACGTAAAGAGTAGCTTCTTTAATATATTACTGTGCTCAACTCCGTTGTCCCTGAACGACGCACCAAACTGCAAAACTAATAGGAATCGACCAATGAAAGGCGGGTTTTTTCAGAGAGTTACACAACAGTCCTCTTGGGGGCGCTATTCCATAATCAAGCGTTTAAAGTTTAGTTTTATGACCGTTCCGTTGTTTTATATATTAATAACATACTTTTTGTCACCTATTATGTCACTTATTATGTCGTTATGTTCATCTCCCAAGACCTCAGTTTAAGCTTACATGGCGTCTCACTCCTCCGAGCTAGAGCCGCGTGTGAATGACTCGATATAAATGCGTCTTTTTTGTGGACGTCTGACCAGCCAGATGATAAGATATGTCGGCTTTTTAACGAGCTAATCTGGCCGTGTCCGGCGAACTTCGTAGACGGCCGTCCAAACAAGTCTACTTCCTGCATGCAGGGAAGGGGCTTGGTCCCGTGCCTCCTTACGCCGCCGTGCGCAGCGCAGCCAAATTAGCATCGATGAGGCTCTCGCGAACATGGCGGATTTCCTGCCGTCGCGCTCCGTGCTTAAAGTTTGCCTTCCCGTGTGTCTGCTCAACAGCAGCGAGGTGGAGCAGGTCCGCCGCTCCAAGGAGATCGACCGGCGGCTCTCCCGGGAGAAAACCTACGTAAAGCGCCTGGTGAAGATACTGCTGCTCGGAGCGGGCGAGAGCGGCAAGTCGACGTTCCTCAAACAAATGCGGATCATCCACGGCCAGGACTTCGACCAGAGAGCCCGCGAGGACTTCCGAGCAACCATTTATAGCAACGTAATCAAAGGTGAACTGCAACAAAAAAAAAAAAAACATCAAAGTATACAATGGCAAATTTTTGGACGCGTGAATGTGAGGCGAGGCCCGCATTTTGTTGGTTAATAACGGCCGGGAAAAGTTTGCCAGAGAGGCACATAAACAGTCCTCGACACACCCTACACGAGAGCCCCCTTCTGCTTGTTTCAACTTGTTTTTGGCATACATTATCGGTTTGTACCGTCGCTTAGTTTCAAACGTATTTTTTTAAGTGATTAAAGCAAAAATAAAATAGGGAATTGTTGCTCACCAAGCAGTTCAAATGTAATGGTAGTAACTAAGGTGTTCCTGCATGGTAACTTTTCTCATGCAAAGTAAGACTAAGGTCAACTTGCTATACAATAAAATGGACACCAGTGTAATATATAATAGCATAGTCGAGGCAGTCTCTTTCTAATATATGTATTTATATGTATTATGTAATAACAAATTTGCCAGATGGTGCTTTAGGCGTGTGACCTTGGCAGCAGTACATTGTAATAATCCAGTCGTTTCCCACCTCTGTTGAGCCGAGGCACATTTTACATGATAACAAAATCACCCGTACGCCACCAGACAAAAATGTAAATTAAGTTACGTTAATTTTACTATCTGCGGTGTAGCAGAATGCCATTTCATTGCTCCGCCAGTCTGTCAACGTTGCTGGCATAGATTGATGAGCAAATTTGTAATGGCAGCTCTCGTAGGGAAATGCCAAAAGTCACTTTGTCTCATCATATAGAGACTAATTAACTTTAATTCGCCACGGCATCACACACTAGTTGGGAATCACTGACGTAATTATTTTTTGACTAGGGGATGTCCCGATCACATTACTGATATTTTTACATCGAGTCGCATGATTTTCGAACCATCTCCGCACACATTTCACCTATTGCAGCCTATAAAATGAAGCATTTCACAATTGTGACTTAATTTATTTCATGTATTTTATTTCCTAATTTGTTATCCAAACATTTTTCTGCATTTAATTAACCTGCTAATCTTCTCCCACTCGCCAGGCATACGTGTGTTAGTGGACGCTCGCGAGAAGCTGCACATCCCATGGGGGGACCCGGGCAACCAGCAACGCGGCGACAAGCTGATGGCGTTTGACACCCGTTCGGCCAAGATGGTCCGCGGGCAGTTGGAGACACCCGTCTTCCTGCAGTACCTGCCCGCCATCAAAGCCCTGTGGGCCGACACCGGCATCCAGCACGCCTACGACCGCCGTCGCGAGTTCCAATTGGTAAGTCGAAATGCATCGACTCATAAAATTCAACCTTCTTTTTTCCTTGCAGCCGACTGTTGAGTGGACAGTCATGTGACCCGCTCAACTTCCTGTTTACACCTTCCTCCCTGTCATAAGATGCTGACATTCCGCCCAGATGGTCACTATAACCACGGATTGAGATTCAGTCCGCCCCATGCGACGTCTGACACTTCATGTCGCTTTCACATGAAAATCCACTTTTTCCCCCCCCCCTCTTTTTATGGGTTTGTTTGAGTTGCACAACGCGACTGCCGCAGGTTCTCAATGGTGTTTTGTTAACGCCGCAGCACAGACACAAGTGTGATCAGAGCAGGAATGTTGATCTGTCGTTAAACTGCTTTATGCTTACAAAGGGGGTGGGGGGGGGGGTTATTGGCTCGCCCACCAAGTGTTACTTGCGCAGCCTCACATGGAAATTTAAATATTCTCAGGATTGTTTATTTATTTGTTAACTATTTTGTGCATCAATAATGATAACCTGTAACCTGACGACAGGATAAGCTGTCGCTGAAAGGGTTAAAATGCATTACGTCAGTCTCCGTGCTACTTTTCAGGGCACCATTGTCATCAATGGAAACAGGAATTGAAATCTATACGGGGCAATTTTGAAAAAAAAAAAAAGAATCTTACAGCCCGTGGCAAACAGTAAAATGTATCAGAAAGTGGATCAAGTGAGCTGAAGGGACTTTTGAATTGGGACAACCTACGTGGTGGGTGAATGATGTCATCACCCTTCGAGATGCCACATTTTTTTTTTTTTAAATACAATTAGCTTGATAGTTCCAGTTGACATTTTTGGGGCCTGATCTCAATATTCTAACTGTGTGTGTGCATCTGCACGGGCTGAGTGTATCGCTCCATGCGCGCGTGTGAGTGAGTGATGAGTTATATACAAATTACAATCGTGTTCCAGTTTTGCTGTCGCAGCACATAGCAAAAATCTCTTATTCCTTGTCTCGCTTCTCCTTTTTTATTCCCTCTCCCTGTCTGAGCGATTTGTCGTCAATTTTGAAACGCCACCCGCGCCTGTTCTCCATCTTGAGTGCTCTCATCTAGTCGTGTTTGTGTGGTGCCACCAGTAAGTTTGCTGATTTAAAAGTGTGTGTCACTGGGATTGTTAGCTTTTTTTGGGGGGGGGGGGGGTGTCAAAGAGTGAAATTAACACAAAATGCATGCAAAGGTTGTTCCAGTGAGGAATTGTAACATAACTGAAACCCCAAGAGAGACACCAGGAAAAACGATAAGGAAAATCACCACACACACACACACACACACACACACACACATTTGCAGATAAAGGAATGCATGTGAGTCTCTGTGGTTTCATGTCCAGGCTTGCATTAATTGCCCCTTCAGCAGAATCTTCCAGAGGATATGCGCACAAGCTAGCGTCTCCATTTTTGTTTGGTTGTGTGACACGTCCGACTGCATCATCCCTCATGTGACTTAACTGTAACGCGCTTGTGCGTGTGTGTCTTGCAGGGCGAGTCTGTCAAGTATTTCTTGGATAATCTGGATAAGCTTGGCGAGCCGGTAAGGTTTTTTTTTTTTTCTTTTGGGTGAGGGGTGTTTTGTTTTGGGGGAGATTTCTACCTTCCATCTACATGCGCTCCCGTGCTCCACCCCACTTTTTTTTTCTTTTTGAGGACGCGGTTCCTTATCTTGTGTCTAGACAACGACATCTGCCCCGCTGGGGGTTCCGACTTGAATAACCGCCTCACCGCCACGGCATTCGATTAACCCGCAACAATTTTTCTGTTTTAACAACTATTGTACAAATATTTGCGGCTGTAACCCGCAGGGAGCATTTCTAGTACTTTGTCAGTTCAAACTCATGGTCAGAGAAGATACAATTAAATTATATATCTATATATATCGGTTTTCTTTATGTTAATAAGGGTCCAGTGTTATGCAGAAGTGTGCTTCTAACATTTTTTTTTTTTACCCTAAAAGTAATGTGTCTGTGTGTCTGCCAGAATTACCTGCCGAGTCAGCAGGACATTCTGCTGGCGCGAAAGCCCACGAAGGGAATCCACGAGTACGACTTTGAGCTGAAGAACGTCCCGTTCAAGATGGTGGACGTGGGCGGCCAGCGGTCCGAGCGGCGGCGCTGGTTTGAGTGCTTCGACTCGGTCACCTCCATCCTCTTCCTCGTATCCTCATCCGAGTACGACCAGGTGAGGGGATTTCTGTTCTTTCCGGACCCTGACTAGGGTAGCAAAGAAAGACTTTGAAGCAAATTGTAACTGGATCATTATTTTGTGCTGCTACGAATTTCTATTTTCCAAGGTGGGGGCAAGCATGACTAACTTGAATGTTCCTCGTAGGTTTTGATGGAGGACCGTCAGACCAACCGGCTGTGTGAGTCGCTCAACATCTTCGAGACCATCGTCAACAACCGCGTGTTTGCCAACGTGTCCATCATCCTCTTCCTCAACAAAATGGACCTGCTGGAGGAGAAGGTGAAGAGTGTGCCTCTCAAGGACTACTTCCCCAACTACAACGGGCCCGAGCACAGCTTGCCTGACGTGAAGGACTTCATGGTGGAGTGCTTCCGGGCCAAGCGACGCGACGCCACCCAGAAGCCGCTCTATCACCACTTCACCACCGCCATCAACACGGAGAACATCCGACTGGTGTTCCGGGATGTCAAGGACACGATTCTCCACGACAACCTCAAGCAGCTCATGCTCCAATGACCGCCGTGCGCCACTCTAGAATAAGAATCTAGCAGCACGCGTCGGCTGCTTTGACGGTATATTAGTCGTGGTTTAGTGGTTTGCGACGCGGGGCCCGCCGACACGATGCTGACGAGTCGTCCTTTGGCGACACGCTACGTTAGAACGTTTCACGTGGTGGAATCGAGAGAACGCTCAAAGGTTTCATCTATGTTGTTGTTTTTTCTTTTTTTTGGTCCAAGCACTGAATTCATGCAAGTAACTCGAGTCGGTTGTTGCACTGTTCCACACCCCCGCCGCTGCTTCGTGAATAGATAAACAGCAGACACTCCTACTTATACCTTGTTTCTCCCAAATCGTCCTGGTCCTGACCTTGTCCCAGGTCACAAGTGGAACATCTACAGAAAAAAACTGAATGACCCTGTGAAGCCTTACGAGACCAAGTTATTGTGATTCGCAGCCAGTGTGCTTTGTGATCATCAGGTGTGCTGCAGGAAATTTTCCAATTTCACAAATGATGTATTTAATACAACGAATGTCTTTGTTCATCAATATATGCCAGTGACAAGTGAAACAATTAAATGCTCTTCCACTAGATAGCAGAAGATGCGTCATTAACCTGCCCGTCCTCTTTTTGTCACATTTGTTTAGCGTGCTGAGTCATTTTTGCCAATGTAAATACGTGCCTTGCCTCAAAGATTGGGGAAAAACTCAATTGCAGTCTTACCTAACCTTTATTGAGCCATTGCACATAAATTTATATTCGAAAAATCTCACAGCACACCAAACAAATGTGATAAAAATTAGACAAAAGCAATCGGCGCTCTTGAAAGGGATTTCAATTGCCTATTGATGCCACAAGATGGCGGAAAAGCAACACTTTTTTCTGTCAGATAGGGCCATGGCCTATCAAAATACACTAATGCTCCTTCCCTTATTTCAATGTAATTCTACTGCACCGAAGCAGTATTTATAGGGGAACACTGTATACTGAATGAAAATCTAAAATCAATGTCATCAACCAATCCAAAACAACTGGCATAAATACATGAACAATGTTATGGTAAATAATTTTGAAATTTGATAATTCCTACAATACTGCACGTTAGAACTTTCTATGATTAATGTAATAGTGTTTTTCCTAATAACCGACACTTCTCTCAGGGTTAATTTTTAAAAAGAAGTCAATAATCCACATGCAGGTTTTTGTTTCCATTCTTTGCTAAATACCACACACACACATACCTTCTTTGAGTTTTCCAGTTGTCCCCCCATTGAACCCACCCCGCCTCAAGCTTTTGGTTGTACATAGTCAAATCCGTTCCTGTTGTAAATAATACTTAGGTTTATCTACTTGTATGTAAATGGTTGTAGAAACGTTTTTGTTCCAAATCGCTGCGTTTTCCAATTAAGTTTTTTTGGGGTCATTCTTCTGCCATATTTTGTTAAAAAATAATTTCCCTGTGTCAACTCATGCCACTCTAACTTTATCAATAAAACAAACTTTTCTAAAGAAATGTTATCATTATTTGATGGCACCTTTTTTCCAGTTTTAAAATTATTTTACACACAGGTCATATTGAGGTTACGCACTTGCTTTACCGGGAAAAAAACGCTTCGTCTCGTTGGACGATAATTTTTATGCCAAACCGGAAACGCGAATACATCATCATCACATCGCTCCTGCAAATTCAATTAAATGGATTACATTTAATTCGGTTTCCCCGCCCTTGTTGTTGTTTTTCCCCAGTCACAATTAAGGCGCTTTTAACGAAACAAACGCATTTCTGTTCAGGCTTCTGAGTGACCACCTAAAACTAACTCGGGTCCTTCTACTTGCCTGCAACAACACGATCGTGAAAACTATTCGGCGATTCAGGGTGTCAACCCTCATTGATTGCAATTTATAACTTATAAACTATTACGACTCGTGTAATTCACGATCAGAAAATATAAGTTAAATTATTTTTCTTTTTTTCGTTGGCACGTGCGAAATGAGCTTGGGTAAGTGAAAAAAAAAACAAAAAAAACAAGTCTACTTGTCTAACGGTTCTAAGGTGGAAAATTAAAATAAATCTTTTCACGCACATGGTCATATTGAGTAGTTTAAAAAAGACATATATTCCATTTTGGAATAAAGCTATTTATGAAAAAAGTAAACTGCCATGAATACTTTCTGGATGCACAGTAGCAGGATTATTGTAATTGTGAGGCGTATTGCTCCTCATTTAAGTTTATGACAGCAGCATGTCTAACTATTAACGTAACCTAAAAATTCCATCCCATTGATCGTTTCCCGCCTCCCAACTACAGAGGTATGTCCATTCTGTGGCAAGTCCTACAAGAGGTTAAAGAGCCACCTACCTTACTGCAAGGCAGCCAAGCCTCGTCCCCTCCACCATGAGCGTCTCGAGTCCCCGCCGTCCGGACGACTAGAAGCTGACTCGTCTAAAATGAAGGGGAAGAAAAAGATGACACCGCTCAGTGAGAAAGCATCACCAGAAGTACCTGGAAAAAACAGACAAACATCGACACTGTCAAAGCCAAAGAAAAAGAGCATTCACACAACAATCGAGGTGGCAAAGTCCAGCCAAATTTCTCCAGGATTGGATTCAGCACCACAAAGTCTGGAAACTGTCCCTCTAATAGCCACAAGCACAAAGTCCAAATACAAAAACTACTTGCCTGAAGAGTCGCAAAAACCCCAAAGTGCCTCCAAAAAGAAACAAATCAAATCCGCACAAAAGGAAACAATGGATATAACGAAGGACATGCCCAGGATTACGCTCCAGCACGTTGGCAGCACATTGGGTCGGGCCAAGACCAGCAGACCAGTCTTCCACATTGAAAGCACTCAAACGAACACTAAATCCAGTCCAGATTTAAGTCCAACAAGTACGAGTACCGTCAAACCAAAAGAGTCTCGACATTTGCAAAAGGATGATTTGTATGGATCCAAAGCAACCCCTATTCGGCCTCCGCTTCTACCCAACCTCCGAACATCCAAAGTTGTTTTTCAACAGACAGAACTCACTTCAATGTTAACAGGTTGCCTTTCCAACCTTCAGTCCAAACCCGGAGATACATTAGCGACAATAGAAAGGAGGAAAGACAACTCCTCAGGTCAGTGTTTGACCGTACTGTGCAAGACAACACACACAAAATACAAAAAAAAATCTAATACAATACACAGCTTGTTTGAAAATAAAAAGTGTTGCATTTGTAAAGCTAAAAACACACAATTTATATAAAGCCCAAACGCATTTTATATAATCTTGTAGCATTAGTCAAAAGCATACCACATCCTCGTGGACCGCGTCTCATTTTTGCCATGCAGGACGCAGCCTGGGTCAGGTGACGTTGAGGGAGCTTCCTGAGTGGATGGCCTGCAGGATGCCGCGTCGCCCGGGACACGCGGTGGAAATTATGCAGAGAGGTGAAGAAACTATAAATATACTCTCAACAGCCACATAATTAGGTACTCCTATGCATTGGGTCTGTTAATCTGTTGTGCGTCCCCTCCAGGCTGGCACTGGTACTACAGAAAGTATATTGACGTGAGGAAAGGCGGTGTGGGCGGCCTTGGTATGCTGCTGGCCGGATATTGTGTGCTCAGCTATGTCTGGTCTTACCCTCATCTTAGTAAGCACACACCTATCGTGTCTTTATGGTGTCAAGACTTGGGATTATAGTTTTTAATCGTTTCTTTGTTTTGTTTTTTTTTTTAGAGCATGAGCGCTGGAGGAAGTACCACTAAGACCAGAAGTATATGCGAAAACAAAAAAAGTGCATAATAGAAATAAACAGAAACGACGAATAATCTACTGAAAAAAGTGTGACCCAATGTACGTGTAATAATTGTTGTCGCCCCTTTTTGCCAGTTATCGACGATAATTGCCACTTTACATTAGTTGAAGGCATTTTATTCAATTCACACCCATTGACGCAGTACCTCAAGCCTCCGCTGGGTGTCGCTGTTAACAGTGGTGGGCTCGTGCATCACGTGTGCTAGCTTTGTAAAAGGATTAAAATGGAACAGACACAGTATTTAGATGGATACATTTTATATTTCGGATCTGTCAATGGTGCAGCTTTTCAGACATATCTCTTGAGCCCCCCCCCCCTCTCTAAAAGTTCCTCCCACCCAACTCAGATTCGCTTGACCAGAATACCAGTGGAGACTGTTGCCGTGTGTTTGTATTCAAAATGAATTTATTGTTGCTGCTACGGGCAACACAACAATCAACAACTGACACCAACGTAATACAAAATAATTGCCATTTTCTCTGATTGTTTTTTTAAAACATTTTTTTCTCTTCCATACAAAAATTATAAATATTTTTTTGTTTGTTTATACAAAACGACAAACTATACAGGATCAAGTCTGACAATACAAATAGAAAGCACGGGCCTGTTTATCGATCCAAGAATGGCACCGTAGGGGCTTAAAAACATTTTTTTTGCTTGATAACTGGACATTGTTTAATGGACAGCAGCAGCTAGAAGATGACGGACACTCTGTCCATCTATTTTCTGTCGCGCCTGTCCTCACGAGGGTTGCAGATGAGCTGTAGACTGAATTTGGAGCGAGAGGTGGGCTACGGCCTGGACTGGTTGCCAGCCAATGACTTACAGGGCACATTTAGACAAACCCTTCAAACCCAGAATAAAGGACAATTTAGAGTACCAGTAGTCACTGAACCTAAACTGCATGACTTTGAAATGTGGGAGGAAGCCAGAGGAGAACAAGCAAACTTACTAGTACATCATTATTGGTTGCTGGGGAAAAAAAGGCCATCAGTCTGCAATTGAAGCTCACTCGCAGGTTTAAACATTGGACTGAAATGGTTTGGATTGAATACCTTCAGTCTGAATCATTCAAGCTTGATTTTCACAATGGAGCAACAAAGTGTTAGAGTCCCGCGTGACATCAATAACAGATGCTTTGTTTTGGTTGTGCTGTTGAGAACAAAGAAAATAAAGGCGGACAAGACAAAAGCATACAATCAACGAATCCTCCAGTTTAAAACCAAAGTAAATAAAAACACAGATTAAGAAAATATGAGCAAAGTAACTTCCTCAATCTGAGGATAAATCTCCCCCGATGCAAACACAGTAAAATGATAGGCGAGTTTGCGTGTTTGACGTCTAGAGGCTCGCGTACCTTTAAGGTACAAAAAGAAGAGGTGTGGGGAGGAGGGGAAGCCAAAGAAAATGCCAAATAAAAGTGAGCGCGTGTGTGCAGTCCGATGGAAACGGCTTTTAGTGCAATTCGTCAAGGAAATTTCCGAATCTTCATGTAAACCGTTTGTAATAAAAGCCGAGGAGGCACGGAGTTGCCACAGCGAACAAATTATGGATCCTTAAATTGCACAAATTCCCACAGCATTGTGGGTGTTTAGAAGTGCCCGTTTTCACAGTACAGGGGGTCCTCGTTTTTTTTTACGTTTGGCCAATACGTAAAACGACAGCGTTTTTGAATTGTTAGTTATGGCACGAGAAGGCACGCTCAGTCGCCGCCGTACTAACCGTTTGTTGAATTGTTTTATAACTATGGCCAAAGTCTTTTCTTACAAACGTTATTTGTACTTATGACACTTTTGAGGATCCGAATGTCGCGTCAGGAACAAGTTTGCATAGTGGCATAAGAACACAGCGGTCACGCGACATAATAAGGCACGCTGAGATAGTGCTGTATTTACAGTTCATTGGTTTTATGTTTAGAGTCTAAAAGTGTTTTTCACGCAGATGCTGACGGTAATTTGAGGTTCTGAATGGTAGGAATGTAAGAATACGTCACTAACGGGCGGTGCCACCGTACTTCCTGTTTTTCATTTATGGCCTAGAAATGTTTTTCATTTACTGTAATGGTGACATTCCGAGATTACGTAAAGCACAAAATCAATTCATTTTTCATACGAGCACAATAAATAAATCATGCAGCACAATAAGGCACACGCAGTTATCGCCGTACTTAGGGTTTATCATTGGAGTGTTTAGATTTATGGCCTGCAGGTGTTTGTCAAATTATGACTTTCGTTATTTTGAGCTTCCGAACGGAGCGTAATGAAGTCATCGGTGCCGTGGCGGAAAAATGGTCACCACCGTCTTTGCTGGCCTGCAAGTGAAATATTTCATTTGAAATATTTACGATAATTCTGACTTTACTAATTCATTAGTGTCAACTACACGACACATTCCGACAAGTTCCACTTCCTCAGAAAAGAAACGCCGTCATAAACCGAGGACCCCGTGTATCTGCCAAAATAAAACAAAAGTAGTGCTACATCAAGAGCAGAGCAAACTACACAAATCGACTACCAACGAAACTCCATGTGGTTTGTTAACATTCCAGGATGCTGTTGACAGCCGCCTCCAGAGCAGAGTCCGTGTCCAGGTGTGCGGGCGAGGCCGCCTGGGGGTGCGTGTGCCCCCCTGCAGGTGCTGCCAAAGATGAGTGGTTACCTTCCTGCCCCAAATGCTGCTGCTGGGATCGCTTCAGTTCCAGGACGCTCTTGTTCTCCACAGGTGAAGCTTGAAATCGATCACCACCACCGCCTCCTCCTCCCGGGTCGCAAAAACCAGGTTGGGAGTCTCTCCTGTATGTCGACTCATCCGAGTCTATGTCAGGCGGTGGTGGCGGAGAGGGCACGGGATCTTCCAAATGTTTGGATTTCGGTCCGCAACAGAAGTCCTCCAAGAAAGCGTCTGAGAGAACAGAGCAGACAATGAGATCTTAAAAGGACTCAAAACATGAGGGTCAAGGATTGGTACCTGGATCCACGAGTAGCATGCGCTTGTCCTGGGTCAGGCAGCTGCGCTCTTCTTGGTTAAAGGTCCTGTCGATCATCACCATCTCTGATGAAGGACTGGAATGCTGCCCGCAAGGAAGGAAAACGGCGTGTCAGGTTTTTGATGGTGCCCAAATATGGCGACAGAAATGTTTTCAACAGCCATTAAAGGGACTTTTTTAAGTTATACGTTTCATATTGACAGAAAAATGTAATGTTTTGCAACTCCATAAAATGCATTGATGTGAAGGGGTCACAATCCCCACAAAAGCATGCAATTAAAACGTGCCTTTTTTTGGGGTGCAGAGGGACTTTTTCAACTTTTTTTTTTACCCTTCCATTTTCAATTTGGATAAAGGCAGTAAAATACATTTTAAAGTAATGGTGGAAATCCAACCGTCCAATACCTCAGATTCAGCCAAAAGCAGCCGTCTGTACTTATTGATCATGGCCTGGGTCCTCATCAACACATGTGTCGCAACTGACTCGAACTCCTCATCCACTGTCAACAGAGTAGAAAATTTAAATGGCTTCTTCAGAAACAAAAATAGGAGTTGGGGGGGAGTCAAGCTACCCTGCGAGAACTCCTCCTGGCTGGGTGGAGTGCCTTGGAACACGTGGAAGGGCAGGAGCCGTTGCAGCGCATCACTGAACGACGTAAAGTGTCGCCGGTCGGGCATGTCCACCCTGTCGTGATGTTCCCGCAGCTGCTGTAAAATCCTGGAAAAAAATGATTAGAAAACCTTAACATTTATGAATTTATCATTTCTAATTCTGCTGTTTGGACAGGTGATTGTTTCATAATGCATTTATGACTGCATTATTTCTAGTCAGTCTCGATTGTGCGAGCTGTGAAGAATTGACGCCATTACTGTGACTGTGTCACATACTGTATCAATGCTTGACTCACATTCCTCCTTTGGTCAGCGGTGCGGGCCTCTTGTGTGCGCTGAGCTGCACTTGTTTGACGGCAGCTCCAGAAGCATTCTGGGAAATCAAGAAGTGATTTGTCAGACTTACAGAGACTCTGGCTATATTCGGAATTGTTCATGACAGTTTTAGTATTACATCAGTAGCTCCCTTTTCAAGATGCATGGTAGATTCATTGCTCTCACCTGTCTGTGTTCTTGTCCTGGCGTCGCTGTGTTAGGTAAAGGGGACAGTGATGTACAGTTAGCCGTTTGCGTCACTAGGAGGCGCTGCACGGGGCTACCCGAGAGCTGCCCCTGACTAACCAGTGCCAGCCGGCCCGCGGTGCACGTTGCGGGCGCAGCGCCCTTCCATGTTTGTGTCGCGCCGCCACTCGCCACGCCCTGATTCAAAATGAGCTGCCCGCCCGCTTGCGCTGTCATTTTTTGCCCGGCAACAATCTGCACCGCATTGTGGGCAGTGATATGGGCAGCGGAGTCTGCGGGGGGGCCGTTGTGAACTGTCAAAGAAGTGGGCAGCAAGTACTGTCCCGCTTGTATGTTGGTATGGGCCTGCTGCTGATCCACCACCAAGGAACCATTGGCGGTGAACTGTGGTGCACTTTTAGCCGTATTTGCCAACGGTGAGACCGCGGTCTGTAAACTGATGACAGTCTGAGCCCCAGCTTGATGCGGTTTAGGCTGGATCGGCCTCACAAGAGTATGGGTTCCTCCTGGACCTCTCTGAATAATGACGTTCTGGAGGGGAATGTTCTTGAAGCCCCCTTGACCAATATGGCCCTGGGTAGGAGCATACACCTGCCCGCCTGGAGCCGGAGATCCCGCAGCGGCGACGGGGCCCGCCGGCCTCAGCACAATCTGAGGAGTTCTTTCCAGACCGCTGAGCGTCATGACTCCGCTTCCCGCTCCGAACGAGCCGAGCACCTGGATGTGCTGCGTGGAACCATTCGGCAACGAGGAAACGCCCTGAAGGAAATGTCCGGCCGGTAACGTCGCCGCCGCCGCCGTGGTGACCGCACCCCCTCCATAGCCCCCAGAGACCAGCTGGGACGGCAAGGACAAGGGAGCCTGCACGAGGGTGGGCGCGGGTTGCGTGTCCAGCAACGCCTCCTGTGCCAACGTCTGCTCAGTGATGTCAGCTTCCAGAAGAGATTTCTGGAGGATATCGAAGGGCTGCTCTTCGCCGAGGTCCACGCCACCTCCGGGTGGGCTGCCGGCCCCCAGGTGGTGCTCGATAAAGGAGAGGCTGCTGGAGAGCTGGAGGCCATCTCTAGCAGGAGCTCCGCCAAACTCGGCCATTGTGGAGGAGCCATCTTTGAGTCCGCCATTTGCCTAAAAACGAGGCATTAAGAGAATTTAGGGAGAATGTTTACATGCGCTAGGGATTGTTACTTCTTTTTAGTGGTGCTGTTGCGGTGAACTTTTTGAACATTCAATGACTTGCGTACTCACAGCATCATCAGCAGTGAAGAAAGAGGCATCTGATCCGTATGCAGCATTCGCTACATCGTCCTCTTCAATCTGCAGGAGGGAGAACACACGCTAATGCCCACCTTAAGAGTTGAAATGTCATGTAAACATGCCAAACACGTAACTAGAAATCTGTTGTTTTTTTTTAAAGAGCCACTCACGGACTTGCTGTTGTTGCCGTGTAGATAGTCATTCAATGCATCCACATCTCTGAAAACAAATCAACTTCATCAGGGTCAACGATCGTTTACAATAACTGAGCAAAAAAAATGTTGCATTTATGCCTGGTTGGGTCTACTAATGAAACTGTTATGGAATACAATGTTGAATGTTTTTATTTTACCCTAAAATATCCAGAAGATGGCGATCATCCTCATCATCCATGACACCTGAAGACAAAAGGACATTCAGGGTATCATGTCTAAGTCACTTTGCCTTACTTTATTGCCATAAAATCACCGATCGCTTTAATAAGTACAAGGCTGTATCAATACTACCTTTAAAACACAAAAATGCTCAGTTTTATGGTCACAGTGAAAGTACTTATATATGCAAGTTAGTTTGTACCCCAGTACATTCCATCCTTTCGGCAACTGCTTGTGATTTGGCCCTATGTGAGCAACATTTCATGTAATGGGGGTTCAGGGATACTAAATGTTTTGCCCAACATGTGTGTGTGCATTCATTATTTTGCCTCACTCACTGATTGCTGTCAGGGCACATAGATCCAGTCATCTAACACCCTTCGTTCCCAGTCACTGAATGTGCTGCAGGGGGGAGGTGATGATTTGACAGTGATGTTAAGTTAAAAGCAGATACAGTGTAGGAGAGCTAAAAAGATGATGCACAGTATCACCATCTGTGAACAGTGTGACCTTCTTTCAGACATGACTACTGTGACATACTACATCAGCGGCCACACCAATCCCCTCACATAGTGAAAAGGTACATCTGTGCGGAAGTAACCATACCATGCTCTAAATAGCCTTGAACGGCAGACTATGGATGATTGGCTTTATTTTAGCCATGAAGTGTATTGTTGAGCAAAGAATAGAAGGGGGAAAAACACTTGATGCCAGTACTTGAGAAGCAATAATATTTAACATTCATTTTTTGATTTCTGGTGCATGTGTCCAGGAGCAACAGAGATTTTTTTTCTGCGGTAAAACTAAATGCTTACTTTACATGCAGTGAGTAATGTGCAGCTTAAGTGACATTTGCTGTACTGGACACGCTAAAGTGACAAAATGGCTGCTGGTAAAGCCATACTGTTGTTGTTGTTTTTTTTTTTTTTTGCACTGCGACTCGCTCAGACTCCATCTTTGAACCACTCGGGTCAACAACAGAGCTAAAAAAATGTTCTTAAAGATATTTTCGGAGCAAAAATCATCATGCAAAGCTATACTATAACCCAAAATCAAGTGTTAAATTGCCACTGTTGGGAAAAGGGGCTTTTAATTTTGGGAGAAATATTGTTGGGGCGCCATTGTTTCTCACATCACAACGAATGTAAAATACAAAAACATTTAGCTCATACTCCTATATTACTTGTAAAAGGTAATCGTTTATTTTAGGATCGATTTAAAACAAAAAGGCTAACGTGAAACCTAAGAACGAGTTCCGAAGGGCGTCGTGTTCAAAGAACAAGAGTGTGAAATTGCGTCATGGCTAAAGATGCGTGTTGGGTAGTCACAAAAATACAAATTAATATATCGCTGTTCGGGACGAAAAAGGCAAAAGGACTCCAATCCAGCTTTGTCCCGGACAAAGCTCGAATTGCCCTTCAAGTCCGCCCTAGCTCGTACGCCATGTTGTCCAGGCGCATTGGAAACAAAACTCCTCAAAAATAAGCCGACAAACTCAGCCAAATGTGCAGCCTGTACGATTTTATTTCCAAAATATAGCCCAGAATAGACATATCGCAATCAGGGTGCCAGTCGACGTGGTTGCCTTGACGCGTTTTTGGGCAAGGCTTTCTCACTCATCCCGAGCGGCGCAAAACGTCACATTTCCCCCGGAGCCAAAGCTGTTCCGGGCGGGTGTACTCTCTCTCGAACCCGGTCCTCGTCCCAGTCAGTTTCGTTCGCTCTGGAGACATTTTACAGGGCCAAACGGCCGTTTTTTCTGTTAGCTAGCCTGCCGACGTGTCGTCGACGCCCTCCCCTTTTGAACGCGCAGTTAGGCGGAAAAACGAATCTATAAATATTTATCCCGATTAGCATAACATAAGGAGTCGCGGAGGCAAACCCTTTTTTTCTTTACTCCCTTCTCTACTCCACTTGAAACCCAATATCTCCATTTGGCCAACTTTTAATTCGCTCGCCCCCTCCTTCTCCTCCTCCTCCTTCTCCCTCTCTCCCACCACTCGTGTTATTTCGCCTCGCTCCTGTCTCCCCACACTGTGGTGCTTCGGCTCCATTTTCAAAGTTGTCTCCCTAACCCTCCCCGAAGGAGGAAGAGGGAAGGAGGCCGTGTTTTTTCCCTTGCAATTTTTATCCCAAAATGATAATACACTCAAAGGGGGAACTCACCGTCATGAAAAAGCAGTGCCTTGTCAACGGGGTTTCCTCGCCATGGCTGCACGGGCTGTGGGGGCTAGCGCGCGCGCCGCTGGAAGAACAAGTTCAAGGAGGGCACAGCAGCACCGGCGGCCCCCCTCCCCCACGTACCACAGTCCTGCAAGTGCGATCATAAAAGTAGACATGATGGGGGATTGGGTCCAAAAAAAGTTTAATTAATGTTCACTGAATTAAAATACCACGCTTTACGTACTGCAATTAGTGAACTTTGTCCAGCAGTAGAGGGCGGGCCTGTGAACCATGACGTCACTCGTGACAAGGGACTGTATATAAAGGTGTGGCACAAGTTACCTGTCAGTAGCGCTCATCTTTCATACACAGGACCAAAAGTTTCACATAAACATTATATCATCGTTTCTTTTGCTGTACATTCGCAACTGTTCAGTGAGAGAGTCAAAATATTGGAAAAATGCAAACATCCATACAAACCGAGCATATACACTAACATTCCTGCCTCAGAAGAATCTAGTCTTCAATTGACGGAACATGCATGTTTGGAGGGTGTGAAGTCACCCCACGCAGGGAACATGCAAGCTCCATATAGGGAGGCTGGCACAGAGATCCGTGCTCTAAACCCCAGTAAACAGATTGTGTCACCTTAAATGTCTTTTATTACACTGTATTTGCATGCTGCATCTTCTATTATTCGGCCAACGCATCAAAATGGTATACAGATCCTACATATTAAAAATAAACCAATAAGAAAGTACAGTATATGGTATAGGGTGTTGTATTTGTCAAGATCCTCACACCCCTCCATGTTGTCCTAATCAAAGAGCACACGTCACGTTAAACATTAAAGTCAAGTAAAAAAATGAATAGATTTTTAAAAAGCAGGCCAGGTCGTGATTGCTAAGCATACGCAACCACTGCCGCTGCTTTTCAACTCCACTTACAACTTGTAAAGGTACGTTTACCAACTCATTACACATGTGGACAAAACAATAACGCTCCGATTAATTGTTGGATATTAATATGACAAACGAAACGAAAACTTGATGCGAAAAAATATTCTTGTACTGTTAACGTTGTAGTGCCGCCATCCTGAGCAGGGGGCGCAGGACGCCATCAACATCAAAACGAAGAAGAAAACGACAGTCTTCGTCACAGTGACAACATGGAAGCGGCGGACGAAATGGTTCAGACGGACGAGCCGGAGAGCTATTCGGGCGCGTTTAAAATGAAGGAACGGCTACAGAAGCGCCACAAAGCGAGGTTGGAGGATGTGGAGCGGCGGAAAGAAGCCAAAGAGACCCAATCGGTCGCCAAGGAAAGCGTCGACTACTTCTTCAGCACCTTCCAGGGCGAGCGTGCTGCCGTGGAAGAGCTGCTGCGTGGATGTTTGGGTGCGGACGAAAAGGCGGTGGCGCAGAGGCTGGAGGAAGCTACGAGCAAAACGGTACAGTTGCAAAAGTTCCTCAACGACAGCATGGTATTTCTGACCACCTACGATCAGCGGAAAGCCCAGATGGCCCTCCAGAAGCTGCAGACATGCCTCAACGAGACGAGGGAGCAGGCCATGCCCAAGAAGAAATTCGGCTTCCGGGCTCGCACCAAGGCATCATCAGCCACAGCGGAAGATTCTGTCGTCTCTGCACCTGCAGATCACAGCGCTGCACAAGTGGATGGAGAACCTGCTGGCGCAAAGTGCGGCTTCTCAAACATGAGCGACATGGTCCTTGTGAAGACGGCGGAGGAGATCCAGAAAGAGGATGTGCTTTTGTCCTACCTGTCCAATTGCAAGGTGCGCCTTTATGGCGCACCCGGCACACTGCACTTGAAGCACATCGACCGCTGTGAGATCCTGTGCGGGCCCGTGTCCACCTCTGTGTTTGTGGACCACTGTGAGAGCAGCACCCTGGCTGTGGCGTGCCAGCAACTGCGTACCCACAACACTAAAGATACATTCATCTACCTGCACGTCACAAGCCGCGCCATTGTGGAGGACTGTCACGGCATCAGCTTTGCACCCTACTCGTGGTCTTACCCCGACCTGGACAAGGACTTCTGCACGGCCGGGCTGGACGCAAAGCAGAACAACTGGGAGCTGGTGGATGACTTTAACTGGCTCGCTGTAGGGACGCCGTCGCCAAACTGGACCGCGATGCCCGAAGCAGACCGCAAGACCACATGGGACCCTTAGGGTCCCCTCTGTGCCTTGAAATTGCATTGAATTGTAATATATTAGAATGCATTGAAAGAAGTACACTCCTCGTCTGATTATTCAATAAATTATACATGTGTAAAGAGTGTAACCTGATTTTCTCTCGGGGTTTAACAGTATATACATTTTTTTAGATTGGATTCATTTATTCAAAAGGGGACAGTGAAATGGTTTAAAAAGCCAAAATTAGCCCCAATTTTTTTTCCTTTTAATATAGATTTTTATTTTATGTTAAACATTTGCAGAGTTTTAAGGCAGCCTTATTTGAATTCATGCAACTATTTTTTTTTGGGGGGGGGTTACTGTAGTCTTATTTCATCATGCAACCTTAAGGAGATTCACAGTAGTTGAATTTTTAAATGTGGAACTTGTTTGCGATTTACAGCGGTCTTGTTTGAACCTGTGCAACTAAAATCTTTAACGGTGAAATTTATTAGATTTTTTTTTCAACCTCGCACAATTTCCTTCCTTGCTGTTCTCTTAACCAGGTAGACGAATGTTAAAAGACATTTCCCAGGTGCATTAAAGTTTTGAGACGGCCAAACTAAATTCCCATGTAGTTTATCGAGTGCATTATCGGTTTATCTTGATATTTCAACTGCAAGCTAACTATACCGAAATGTTGTGATCGGTGTACAGTATGTATAATGTAAATTAAAAATTCAATAAACATAATGAATAAACAAATGACAGATATTTTTTTTTAATACATATGATGGAATTTAGTTTTTTTGACGCAGCTCCTCTATTAGACGTAACTGGATTGTGTACTTATAGAAGTGTCCAGTGGGTGCACGGGAGTAGTATCGGGTGTATTGTTTGTGTGATTACTGACGATGTCCTAGTGGCCTCCAGCAGTGAAGACATCCGCGTTGTCTTGAACCTTCAGACCCGCAACTGGGAATGGCAACCGGAATAGCGGCGGCGTTCACGCTGCCAGTCTTTGGAGGTACTGTCATGAGGGTAACCAAGGCGACCACGTGATCACTCAAACCAATTAAGGCCCCCGGGGCTGAGCCTTCAAATCGGGCTCATCTTGTGTGGGGGGATTTTTTTTTCCTCGCAAATTGGATCAGGCTGCTTACAGGAGCTTAGCATGACGTACAGCAACTTGGCGAGTTTAGTCATGAGGATCCTTGCAGAAATCCTCCGGGCGAAATCTAAGCAAAGTGAACGCATCGAACTGGGAAGTTTTCGGGGAGCAATGGCGGTAGCTTTGAATGAATAACCTCCTTGGGCTCGACGAGGGTCACGGCGAGAATGGTCTGTGATGGATTACTGATGCACCATAGGGGATTGTCGAAGTTCAAACCGCGACTTGGTTCTTAAAAAAAACAACATAAGATCTACTCGGATTTAACTGGCTTTTTTTTTTTTTTTAAAGGCCACATCTGGTTGAACAATGGCTTTGATGAAGGTCAAGTTTGATCTGAAAAAGCGAGTGAAGCTCGCCCAAAGCGTGTGGTTTCTGTTCTGGTTCGCCGTCATGGCCGGCGTGCTGGTCTTCAGCATGGGCCTCTTTTTCAAGATCGAGCTGCGGAAGCGCTCGGAGCTGATGGACAATAACGAGAGCCACTTCCTGCCCAACCTTCTCATCATGATGGGCCTGCTGGCGTGTGGCATCAACGCTTTTGGCGGCAAGGTCTGCTACGACTCTTTGGATCCCTCCAAGTTTGTCAAGTGGAAACCCATGCTCAAGAACTTTCTGATCGGCTGCGTGGTGTTCAACGTTCTACTGGTGCTCACGGCGTTGCTGTGCTTCATCATGCGCATCCCGCTGCAGTTTACATTGGCCGAGGGGCTACGCAACGGCATGCGCTACTACAAGGACACGGACACGCCGGGACGCTGCTACATGAAGCGGACGCTGGATCTGATGCAGATAGAGTTCCGCTGCTGCGGCAACGACAACTACCGGGACTGGTTCGAGATCCAGTGGGTCAGCAACCGCTACCTGGACTTCAGCGCCAAAGAGGTTAAAGAGTAAGTGGAATTTTCGTATGAATTGAATGTGTCATTTGCGGTGTATTTCGTATCTGGGCCTTCAGTGGAGACTTACAAGACATCATAATCTAGAGAGGTGCTACATTTATTATTGTACGCATGTCACTGGGGAGTTTTGCTCATCAAAACCTCGAGAGGATGAGTTCAGTATAAGTGGATTCGGGGTGAGGGTAGGTCAGGGCATGTATGTTTTTCTTCCTCACCCGTTTGAGGATTAGCGGGACAGAAATGGTGACGGCAAATGACGAAGTAGGTGTGGGTTACTGGGCACTTTGGCCGGGGTGCTCGCGGGAGGGGTGGTGATTATGTGCAGAAAACGATAAGAGGGATCAAAACAGCACAGGGGCAATTCAATTGTCCTCGCGACAATATAAAGTAGATCTGCTGGTAAATGCCAAAACAAGAGCTATTTTTGACCTTGAAAATGACCCTTAGCTGTGAGAGGATGTGCAAAATATTGAAATTAGGTGTCGCAGGTGTGAGGCTAATGTTGTGTCCGTTCTTTTAAGTCTTCCCACCATGACTAGTAAATCGCCGGGATTAGCACTTGAAGCATCAGTGTCCTGTCCAATCAGCCCTGCTGAGCTCGGGGAAAGCTAATTTGCTGATTTTTTTTTTTAACAGCTTTGCAGTTCGATCGAGAAGAATCGAAAGCGATTGTGTTGATGTTTCCGAAATGCAGTCGAATATTGTTTATTCAACATTTTAAGATCTTGGTGGATCCTTTTTACGGCCCCAAAAGTGTCGCGGTTCTGCGCACTGACCTACATATATGATGCGTTTCCTGCGTACTCAAAGAGATTTACTCGGTTTGACTCTGGATTAAGTGTTTCCGACTCTGACCCACAAATGTCAGTTAAGTGTCTGCGGAACAGTTCCGGCACTTTGCAACGCGATGTTGACGCTGTACTCTTTTCAAGGTTAATCAAGGATGTTCCGAGAACCGATTATGCTCAATTGTTGCGGTTCAGAAGTGCAAAGTGTTGATAATAAATGTTGTCATTACTTTTCAGTTCATAGCTCAAACTTCAAACATTCAGGAAATTATTTTTTGAATGTAGAAACATAATGCAAACTGTAAAAATGATTGCAGTTCACACTTTTTACTTGACATCCTTACTTGAATGTACTTTTTTAAAAAACAGATCACATAAAATGGCTCACATTATTTTAACTTCATTCAAATTGAAATCGATTTAAAAAAATACAAATAAAAAAATCGGATGAAATATTTGCTATTGATATTTTAAGCATACAATGAAAACTGACTGAAGCAATTATGTTATTGGGCTAACAACACACGATATAATCCTGCAAGGTACACTTCTATACGTTAATAAAAGTGTAATATTTGGTTCCTAGCCGCATCGGGAGCAACGTGGACGGCCAGTACCTGATGGACGGTGTGCCCTTCAGCTGTTGTAACCCGAGCTCTCCGCGGCCGTGCATCCAGCATCAGATGACCAACAACTCGGCGCATTACAGCTACGACCACTACACCGAGGACCTCAACGTGTGGAAGAGCGGCTGCCGCGATGCTCTGCTCTCCTACTACGGCGGCATGATGACCACCATCGGCGCCCTGGTGCTGCTGGTCACCCTGTTAGAGGTCAGGCAACATAACAATGACACCAGAAGCGGAATCAAACCATCACTCGGCAACAACAATATTCATATGGGGCCTTCTCAAGGAGCTAAATGTGACAAAGAAAATACGAAAAACTCCTCAGTGCTACTACTATGTACACAGCGGTGTCAAAAGTCTGACCTGGGGGCCGTTTGTGTCAATTTTTGTTGTTGTTGTTGGCCTGCCATGTGTTTAAATAATAAAAGTAAACATGCTCCACATCAGAATATAAGAACACATTTAAATTTGTTTCGGATTCAAAAACACAAAAGAGACATGTCCACCCCCCACCCCTCCTTCTTCAGTCAAAGTCAAACTATTTGGACAGTCTTGGTATAAACATCAATCAATATTCATAAAACAGTGCAGACTGTATGAAGTGTGGGAGGAAAGTATGACGGCAGGACTTCAATGTTGTCATCGCATGGTGCGAGGTGAGCAACATTTGACACAGTTGGTGTTCCCATCGGCCACTTCCTTTTCCTCGTTTGCATTTGCCGGCCCCCCTTCCCGGAACAACCTAAAAATAATTCCTCCTTCCCTTCACTATATCGCATGTAAAGAGAATCCCACACCAATCCCTCCTTTATTTTTTGTGTCTGCTTTAAATTGTTTGGATCAACACCTAATTGCTAGCTTTCATAAATATCTGTTGACATTTTGTCTATATTTGCCATTTCGTTCACTGGCACCACGTTTTCCCCACCCTGTGACAGATCGCCGTGACAGCGGGCCTGCAATACATCGACAGCTCGCTGTCCACTCTGGCCAACCCCGAAGACCCGGAGAGCGAGAGCGAGGGCTGGCTCCTCGAGAAGACCGTCAAGGAGACGTTCACCGATATCATGACTAAAATGAAGGCCATGGGCAAAGGCGGTAAAGTCGAGGAAGGGGGCGACGAGGGCGGCGTAGCCACTGTGAGCTGAGTGACCTATTGACTCCCCTCACACCCTGCCAAAACTGACACCGCCACCACGCCCAAACGGAAGTAAAAGGACTTGTGAGAGGATTTTTGTTGTTGTTATTTTTTTTAATTGGCTCATTGCGGGAAATCTACTGTAAATTTGTAGTAAATACAGAGCCGTAGTTTTCCAAGACGGTGTTACGAGTCCACAACATTAGGTACACCTCCAGATGAGATCTGACAAAGACATTTGGATGGGGATGGTGGTTACTATGCAACCCCCCCGTCGCAGCAACCTGAGATTCGCAATCCAATTGAAGAAATAAACAATTTATTTTTTTGTTAATAGGAATATGATATCACAGATGAATTTGGCAGCTAAATATTTTGCCCCCCTCCCCCAAAAGCCCTTCACATCCCCTGTCAGACTTTCATTCGGCCCCTGTATATTTAACAACGGTGTGGCGGTCTTTGTACATAGTGTAGAAACGGCAACGCTGAAGCTTTTTTAAAAATATATATTTAAATATAATGTAATCTGTTAATATATACATACACTGTATCAAAATCCATGTAAATGAATGTATATGGGCTGTGTGTTTAGAAAAACGGGGATAACTAATAAAATAACAAGTGTTTGTGTGAGAAAATGTGGTCGTCTTGTCGTCTTTTGACTTTGCGTCAAGGAGGCCCAAACACACAGCGAGTGCCACAAGGCTCACGATTAAGTCGACGACCGGATCAAGGCAATTATGCTCTTTACTGCTTTCACATGCACGGACATGGGATGACTCTTCACATGCCCTGATCTAACAGTCGTGTGTGTGTCTGTGTGTGTGTGTGTGTGGCAACCAGAGTGGTCAGTGTAGTTGTGTGGGAGACTAAAGTTTGTGCTTGTTATTATTTTAATGTAAATCCCACAAATTCTGGTGATTCTGTATTTTTTAATGCACAAAACTATTGGGATGAGTAAAATGTAAAAGGAAACACAGATGTATTTCCAAGTTTAATTTGAATATAAAAGTCAAGAAATTTGCAGATGCATGCTGTATGAGGACAAATTCAATCCAACAAGTGAAAGGTGAAAGGAAATACACATGCTTTTTCATTTTTAAGCCTTTTTTTAGAGCTATGTCAGCAACCAGACTTTGGAGTGTGTCTTCTTTGCATGGTATTTCAGGAGTCTCCAAAGCACATAAAAGCAGGACTGAGTAGATAAGGAGGCTAATCGGATTTGAGATTAGCCTGAGTTGCCTTCAACCAGGTGAGCGGCTGATGTCCTACCGCGAGCCCTTATACGTCACGTACATCCAAGAGTCAGGGAGGGGAAGGCACATGACGAGACGAAAAACAGGAAGTGGATTTGAATTATTGCCACTATCTGTCTATCTGTCTGTCTGTTTACAAGTCAAAAACCTAATCGACATGAATCATTGAATATATACTATTCATTATGAATTAAAATAAATTATTTTTTATGTTGAATGCAGAATAACCAAATGTTTACAGTGCAGTGTTTATTTTCAGTCAGGTGAAGCTATTGCCCATCACATTGTTGCTTTGTCGCCCCCTGTAGGTGACTGTAAGTAAGGCTAATAAACTTTTGTCCACCCACTTGGTTTAAACAGAAGAAGGTGCTTGCAAGGTTATTTGCAGCGGTTTCCCTCATGTAGATATTCTAACACTCACCTTTTTGGTGTTTTCCTCATGTTTGTGTCTTTGTTCCACATCTTGATCAGAGATAGTTGCACCCCTCATCCACAAGAGGGCGTCGTTTTTCAAACTGGCACTGATGAAAAACAAAAGACACCATATTTCTCACACAAACACCTGATGGCATTCCTAAGACTTTAACATGAGATGGTCAATTAATATTTTATCAGAAATATCATCACTGTTGAAAATCAGCATTTCGTTCTGAAATACAAGTGAAATACAAGTGATTTGGTTTGCTCCTGTTA
Organism: Hippocampus zosterae; assembly: GCF_025434085.1. Taxonomy (NCBI): domain Eukaryota; kingdom Metazoa; phylum Chordata; class Actinopteri; order Syngnathiformes; family Syngnathidae; genus Hippocampus; species Hippocampus zosterae. The sequence continues at coordinate 4,475,951 of NC_067457.1, forward strand.
TTTGGGGGGGGAAACTCATTTGGAGATACAGTACATGTGTTTCAAATGGACAACGGTTTTGCCTTTGCCGTTGCTTTTCTAGACATTTGGTGTGTGTCTGTTTGGATTTGCTGCCTTTTATTTACATATATTACATACTTAATGGTTGCCGTTCCAATGACAAACAAAAGACGGACAATCAATCTTTTGGCATTTTATCACAAAATGCCATCAGTTATGTGCACATATGCATGACGGGAGCACACTAGCTTTGAAAAAGGCCTTTCAGAACTGATTAAATTATTCAACGCGTGCATCATATCATGACGCATGTATGGAGGTATGTATGCATCTTGGCAGCTCCACCATGATTGACATGTGCTGTGATTTGAAGTATGGTGAGTGGAGGGGTGGGAGTGGGGACGGCAGGGGGTCTCTAGCTGCTTGACCTTCGCCCAAATGGTCAGGAGCACCGCGGCTTTCACAACAACCATCGCGTCTCACTTTACGCCTCGCCCCGGCTGAATAAATATGGCAGATAGAAAGCAAAGCAGCAGAGAGAGCGGGTGAGCGCGAGGCCCGTGACTGGTAGATGTGCAACGAGCTACTCAGAGGGGCATTGTTGGGGAGCGATGAGAGGACAATGCACAGCCCCCGCCCTGAATACTCGCCATACCAGCTGACCAGCCATTACCATGCTGCCCCGTCACAATTCACACACACACAGAGATATATACAAGGCCGTATCCCACCCGCCAACAGCCACACATACACACATACACACTCAGACATTGTCTCACCTATGTGTGTGATTTACAGCAAGTTATGTTTAGACTCTCGCACCTATCTGTTCCTTCAGCGCTGACATTTCAGGCAGCCACCCAGCAAGAAGAAGCGCACACTTCACGCCGCCTTGTTAGTTCAGCAAAGCATCCACCTGGTTGCACAGCCGCAAGATGCCTGGGGTGTGGCTAGCCTTACTTCCCTGGAAAGAAAACAGAAGATAAAACACATGATTGGCACCTGTTGCCTTTCAAACAAAAATACACTTTGTCACCTGGTGGACTATTTACTGCGTTGCGAGGCGAAAATGTCTAATTTCGCGTGATTATTGTTAAATGTTCTGTTTGTAAATGCTTTTCAGTGTTGTGCGAAGCACATTGAGTTGCCTTGTCTATCCATCCATGTCAAATATCTAATTCTCGAGAATTTGTGGATACATTCGGTTAAATGCAAATTAAAAATACACACTTATTTATGTTGAAGCTGGGGGGGGGGGGGGGGGCAAGTGTTCTAATTTGTAAAGTAACAGTATGTTAAACGATGTGGCCAGTTAGCCAGCCTTCCAGCCGAACAAGCCGGCCACACGCACGCACGTACGCTCCCGCCCCAGGTCGAACGGGACAGATGAGGTGAAGCAACAGATGCGCATACCTTCACGTTGCCTCGCATGTTTTGTTGTGCGTGCGCGTGCGCGACGCCACGCCGAAGGGAGGGCGGGAGGCGTTTGTAGTATGCGCTGCTCAATGAGGACGAGCACGAGCCTCCACCCCTCAGGCGTTGGCGGCGACGCGCAGCGCGCTCCCCGGAGCCCCACTCGTGCTCACCCGCACTACTGTAATCATATGATACCGAGCCCGGGTCCGCCGCCACCAACTTGTTCGCGGTCCACTTCGAACAACTCTCCCAAGGAACTTTTCATCCCCCCCCCTCCGTCCATCAAAAACAACTTTAAATCGCCGGGGGTGGTCGAGGAGGGGCTCGCATCATCCGGAGACGAATCGGGCTCGGAACCGAGCGGAGGGGGGACGGCTGTGATTTGAAGAGTAGCCGCTTGAGAAACTCGCTCGTCGGCCGGAAGACGGTGCTGTCCTGGCATCGCTTTTTGGGGACTTTTTTTAAAAAACACATCCCAGCACTCTTCTGCAAACTACTTTATATTGAAATCCGAGCAGAGTGCTTTTGCATCAACGCTTGAGCCATGGTCGGGGAGACAGAGGTGAAGGAGAGACCCAAGTCCAATCCGGACTACTTAATGCAACTGATGAACGACCGGAAGGTGATGAGTTCATTACCCAACTTCAGTGGCATCTTCACACATCTGGAGCGGCTGCTAGATGAAGGTAAGGTGGTGGGTGGGTGGGGCGTTGAGTTTTTGAGAGGGGTGGTGGGTGGGTTGGGGGTGCGGGGGGGGGAAACTCGTGCATGTCACTTTTAACAGGCCAAATGTGAATTTTTTAAAGTTTATATCTCGAAAACAGTCCACCTTTTCTCCGTGCCTGATCAGTTGCACACAAATTCAGAGTGAGCGAGTGAGTGTGTATCGAGTGAGTTGGTGATGGGAACAAACAGACAGTTGTTAGTCTTTGCCAGTGACCTAATGCGCAGGCTTATGGTGGGAGTGATGCAGCCCAGCCCTGCACTGGAACGACACATGTCACTGGGCGACTTCTTCCATTCCTCTTCACTAACGCGCCAATAATCAAATAATGACATCATTCCGATAGTCATTTTCAATTTTTATTTTTGAACTTGCCGCCCCTGACTTGAGTTTTACAAAAGCATTTTTTTTTTGCAACAGGTCATGTAATTATTTTAAAGAAACGCATCCGTTTCCGGAAGGCCGAGCGTCTCCGTCTCTCGCACCGCATGATAGCGTGACAGCCGCGTTTAGAATCAAAGTGGGCCCGTGTTTGGCGCGTTCTGGCTCCGGCCTGAGTTATGTAGACAGGCGCCTAGTCCAGTCCAGACAGCCGCGCACTCTTTCGTCCTTTTCAAAGCGATGTGGACTCGTGCTCTACTGTACCAACTAATGCTCACTGACTGACAACTGTTCATTTGCGATATGAAACAAACACGAGATGACTTGATGATGAGAACTTTTTTGCCGTAGTCTCTTTCACTTCTCATTTCCCCGCGGCAAAGGGTCGCCGTGACCCAAAAGTGGAGGGTCACAATAAGTTGGTTACGGGTTTGGAGCTTACCATCAAGCCAGATGATGTCAGACGACATTTGCGCCTCAAGGCAGCCATTGGGTCGTGTTTGTGTACGTGCGGTTGGCACGTAAGCACTTATTATTGCGCCGGGGTGTCATTACAGAGGCATTGTGGGCCGCCGGGTCGAGCCTAAACAAACATTACAAGCATGACAGTGTTTTAATGGGGCCTCGGCGCATAAGACCAGCACGTGTTTTCAAAATGAGCAATCCTTTCGGTCCAGTTTCGTTATTGGGTCACAGTGACCTCCCGAGTATATTTACTGGGTTAAAAGGGAACAGCATGTGTCAACATAGCAGGAGAAATTGTCAGCGACGTCTCATGACTCTCTCCTTTCTCGTCCGGCAGAGATCGGGCGGGTACGCAAGGACATGTACAACGACACGGTGAACGGAGGCATGTTCAACGGACGCGACATGGAGGAGCTGCCCGAAGCCATCGGACCGGTGGCCCAGCTGCAGGAGAAGCTCTACGTGCCGGTCAAAGAGTACCCCGATGTGAGTGGGGGCCAGTGTGTGACCTTCGAACCGTTCTGCCAACTGTTTATTTTTCGCCCTTGGACACTTTTATCTTCTGGCGGTGGCGGGAGGGAAGGTAAAAAGTCAGTTGGGCCTCACTAGCTACGTCAGTGCCCGAATGAAAACCCGTAAGGCCATTTTAGTCGATTAGAAACCAAATTAAAAAATATCTATACTTTTCCAAGAAAAAAAAATACACATTCAAACACAATGGTCAAGTGCGTTCATGGTGCCTCAACTGTGAAGATTCACATGCCAGAAAAAAGAGAAATGAAGCAATTCTGAAAGTCATCGTGCTAATAGGAAACGAGGGCGTAAACTATTATGTCATATTCGGAAGGCAATTTCATTCCTGGAATAATGAGAAACAAATGATTTCTAAAGACCGTTGTGTTATTTTTGTTTGTTTTTTAACTCATCCCGCCAATATGAATTGAGCTGTGATGTCACAACGATTTCTAAATCGTTGCACCAATAGAGAATAAGGTAATCAACTGTGATGTCACACATATGATGTAAAATTAGTTGCTGGAATAATGCACAATGACCTATTTATGTAAATGGCGTAAACTTTATTTTAACCCCCCCCCCCCCCCACCAAAAAAAGTTGATTTAGTTGACAGAATAATTTAAAAAAACAATTTGAAGGATTTGAACTTGGATGTCCTGTAAAGGAGAACATTTTATTGCTGGAATCATAAGAAACCATTTTAAAAATCATCATGCCATTCGCAAATGAAACTGTGATGTCATGGAAGTGTGATGTCATACAAAGAGGACAATTGAATTGCCAGAATCATCAGGAATGAACCGATTTCAAAAGTCATCGCACATCGAGGACGTAAACTGTATGTTCACGTCCAACATATGTTCCAGAATAATAAGGAACAAATTATTTCTTAAGTCATCACGCCAACAAACACAAATGCTGGAAACCAATTAACCGCATACCAAAAAATGATCAGGATCAAATTACAATATTCGTTTCGCCAGTTTTGCTTACTGATAAAGGCTGATTATTCATGCAGCTTTAATCAGCGTGATGCCATCGCTCATCCATATTTGTCGGCACTTAAAAGGGTGGATTAAGCCCCCCCCCCCCCACCACCACCCTAAATATAAGACCCTATGAAGCGCGGGTGCATCCAGCACATCCTCGCGACTGCTGCCAAGTACAGTTAAGAACTTCAATATGAGTGTTGTTTATCCAGATTCAAGGGCTCACATGATATTTATTTATTTTATTTTTTGGGGGGAGGGGGGCGATTTTTATTGTTTTTTTTTTTTAATTCCCTACCCTTCACCTCCCCTCCGCCAGCACCACCACGCATCAGCTCGCCAATCAGCCGGCACAATGACAGGCTGTCCTCACTCACGTGACGGCAGGGCAAACGCTTGAGATCAAGGTTAAATTTAGAGGAGCCGTTTGGACCCTATTAGTGCGCGGGCGCCCTTGTGAGTCAGAGGTCAGCGTGCCATCGACGTGTCGCTACTGAGAAAGTATTGTGTGTATGTGTGAGATGAGGGTGCACACATATACTCGCACACACACACACACACGGGGGCAGCTGTCTTGTTAATCACTCAGTCCCCGTGACAGATAAGGTTAAGCGAGTGGCGGCGTCCTCTCATGCCGCCAAGCGCCCCCTTATAATGATCTATTTTTGCTCTGGCTTGGTAACGCAAAGGCATCACACAAGCACACCGCCGACCCCAAATGGGCTCAAGTCATGTGCGACCCCCCTTTGCGTATGATATTTGTATTCTTTTTCTTCGCTTGCACAGTTCAACTTTGTCGGGAGGATCTTGGGCCCGCGTGGACTGACCGCCAAACAGCTGGAGGCGGAGACCGGCTGCAAGATCATGGTGCGCGGGAAAGGTTCGATGCGGGACAAGAAGAAGGTACCCGCCACTCTTTTACATGCTCCAGGGTGGTTTGCGGATCTGGTTTTATTGAGTAAAGGCCTCCTCACCTGTTAAAAGAGCTGTAAGGGACCGCCGCGGCGCCAGGGCTCCCCCTTGAGTCGTGAAGTGTCATTTAATTGCAGTCAGCCCACAGAACCTGAAAAAAAAAAGCCTGGCCGGTGAACCTGCTAAGTGCTGAGAGGATACGTCATTGTTCATTCTTCTCTGTCATTGGACTCTGAATAGTACAGACGAGTGAAAACCCGCAAATAATTGGCAACCAACGCCCTAAAAATCGATGCTATTGTCTATATTCATCATTTAAATCGTGAGCAGACCATTAACAGTGATTGTCAACATTAACCTTCAAATTAAATGGCATCTAGATGATTTGATTTGGAAAAAAACATCCACCAGGCATGCGCTTGTCCGTGTACAATATTCACCCTAACTTCCACTAAGAACCCAGGCTTAACCTTTGCTCCTCCCCTTGTCAGCCGCGAACAAAGCTCGCCTCTTATTCGAGATGTATCAAGTCGAACTACTTCCGTGACACTTGCCAATTTTGACAGCGCTTTGGCAGAAAATAGATGCATTTGTGAACAGCGAACTGCGAATATGCAATGTCGTACTGAATACAAAAGCATATCTGGCTCACAGTTCTGAGATTAGGGTTTGGAATGTGGACCACCATTTTGCTGCGTGGAGTTCGCATGTTCTTCCCGAGCTTGCGTGGGTTTGCCAAATTCCAGAAACATGCATGTTCGGTTCAGTGAGGTCTCCAGATTGTTGATCGATAGGTGTGAATCTAAGTGGATGTTCGTCTATTTGTTTTTTTTTTTAAGGATCGATAAGGAAAAGTTGTGAAACGTCCTTTTCAGAAGATAAATAATCCAATGAATGCGCTCAACACTAACACAATGTTTCCGCTTGTCCTTAATCGGTGGCAGGAATGTGTGCACGCATTGTTAAAATTACATTTACTGAAAGGAGTTGCTTACTAAAACATGCGCCCCCACGCCTCCACCGTCCCGCCAGCAGATGTGACGCGTCATTTACTTTCAATTGATGGCCAGCGAACGAACATTGTGACCGCTAAACAGAACACGCCTCCTCATGAATCATTGCGTGTATTTCCTAAAAGGAACTCCTTATTAAATTGGCACTAAAAAAACGGTTTTGCCTCAGAGCTAGCCGTAGCAACAGCTGTAACACGAATTAAAATTTTAATAAACCAGTGTACATGAATTCAAATGCTTTACGTTCAAGGTTAAAGTGACATTTCTGGGTGGCCTTACGTTCATCAGAGCAATAGTGACCGAGCGAGGCCTCACTTCCTGTTTTCTCAGGAAGTACTGTTCCTTTGGCGCGCTCAAAATAATTGTAATGAGTCGTGTCAGGAGACGTCCAGACATCACAAGTCACGATTGCGTAATAGATGGATGTCAGAATTGGGTGAAAGTAAAAAAAAAATAAAAAATAAAAAAGCTATGGAATTGCAAGTTGCCTTCAGGGACCGTCTGAAATCATAGCTTTCCTCGCACTGTCTGTTAGTCTGGCTATTTGATACCGAATCGAATCAAGCGCTGCCTTCAGGGACACTCTGAAATCACCCCCCCCCCCCCGACCCCAATATACTGTATATTTATATATTTTAACAGAATGTAATCAGGCATTGGCTTTCGGGGCTGTTTGAAATCATAGCTTTCCGCACTATTCATCGATCTATCGATCCATATATCTCTATTCTACACCATCCGCAATGTGTTTTTTGTTTCTTTCCTTGTCCCGCTGCTTAGTCCATCTGTCTTTCCTTCTTCTCCCCTGGTGTCTCCTCACGTTGGATGGCTCCAGCTTTGCAAACGGCAAGTGGAGCGAGTCCAGCATTCCATGCAACGCCCCCCACCCACCCTCTCTCTCTCTCTCTCTCTTTCTAACATTCCCTACCCCGCACACCCTCTGAGAGAGACGCACACACAGAGGAAGGAAAACAGAGACACAGTAGGAGGGGCGGGGGGGCGCGAGAGAAAGATGTTGACTTTTAGTGCTCTTCAAAACGATACATCTCACTTGACAAAACATTTCACCGCCGCCTCTCACCCCCGCCTGCACGCTGCACACTGCGACGGACGCTTTCGTAACTCCGTTTTCTGTCAGCGTGTGGTTGCATCAAATATTAATCTCCTATTACTTTTTTTCCCGTGGGGAGTTATGAAATATGAACTAGAGTTGAGATGCTAAAATTGCTCACGATTCCTTGCCCGTGGGCAGGATCGATGGCACGCTGTTGCGCCCATGTTTCGCTTGGTCTTGTTTATCAATGGGTTACTTTTTGCAGTACGGCCCTCAGGTACAGGAGGTTGGACCCTATTCCAAGTGACATACCATTTTATGATCACAATACAATAGCCCCCCACCCATTCGCAGACGCGTCTACTTCCAGTTTCCTCTGTAGAGCCAAACTAGCCACTTGCGGAAAAAAAACTCCTGATAGCCAACCGGCTTAACGGCCAACGACAGCGTGATGGAAGATTCCAATAAAGGCCCGACAAGCGGCCAAGGTTCTTTGTGGGGGTTGCTGCCGGATAAAGCAGGGTGGTAAAGTTACCAAGATGACGCCTAGAAAGGTTTCGATTGTTATTGGCAGTGGGAGAAGGTGAACAGCTGATCAAATGCAAACAACCTTCCCCCCCAACGCATGGTACAGTAAGACTCCTTTGCGAAACAATGAGCACATCCGGTCATGTCAAGGTCAACTCTCCTGTGACAGAATGTACAGAGTAGCTTCATTGTTGCAAACGGTGGGCTGAGATAAAGGGCAAATAATAACGTGTTGCAACGATTGTGAGTTGTCAAGAAAATTGCGGGAAGTTTTGGTGATTCAGGGAGTTTGAGAAAGTTGCGCAATCCCATGACAAGTTATTTCTTGAATCAAGTTTCCTTTGTTCTCTGGAATTACCGGTATGTCATTATCATCTCAAGTGAGAGTAATCATTTCTATTGTAGTATTTTATGTTGATTGCACATCTTTGAACTATTTACTGGGAATCACAGTTTATTTTAGCACTTGAAATGATAAAGTTGACGCTTGTAAATTTAATTTCAATCCGTCCGTGACACCGGTTTTACCAATCGACCCAAAATTGGGTGTTTATCATGGCAGTCTCACTTAAAATGGGTCACATTGCCCTGCAACATAACAGGAGGATTAAAAAGAAATTCCTCACAGCACATTACATGTCACTCGTAGGGTGTGAATGGGAAAAGGCCCACCCCGCGCATACTAACCGAGTGTGCTTGTTGTTCTCCTCCCTGCAGGAGGAGATGAACCGAGGCAAGCCCAACTGGGAGCACCTGAGCGAGGACCTCCATGTCCTGATCACGGTGGAGGACACGCACAACCGCGCTAAAATCAAGCTGCAGCGGGCCATCAATGAAGTCAAGAAACTCCTCATCCCCGCTGTGAGTATCCCAAAAGAAACGGGGATGAGAGTTTAGCATTTTGGTATGCACGGAAGAGGGGGGGCTGTAGCGGATTGTCGGTCCAAAAGTGTGTGTGTGTGTGTATATGTGTGTGTCAGTATATGTAAGGGGTTAGGGTAATTAGGGAACATGCACAAAAAGGGGTTGCCACGGCAACGCCGGGTTGTTTGAAAGGCTGCACGAATGAATGGCAAGTCTGTTCACTCGTCCTCCCCACTCCATCACTCCTTTCACTCGTTCACAACTCACTTCATTCCCAACGACCGGCTACAATATTCCCCCCCACCCTTTTTTTTCTTCCCGTCATCGTTGTTGTCCGTGCACAAGGGCACATTTTGATTGGACTCCTCGGAATGGCTCACATTCTCCGGCGCCACCTACAATACATCTCGCCCTCCCTCTGGTGTGGAAAATCGTGCCCCACACACACACACATAAGCGTATATTGTGAAATCACAAAGCTGCTTCCGCTTGCAACAAGTGGGTCAGAAAGAAAAGACCAGCGGGGGTTGGGGGGGGGGGATTGCAGCCGGGCCGAAAAGGTTACGGCCGTCCGGCGTCGTGGTCATCGGAAGCTGCAGCACCTGTTCATTCCATGGCAGTGCTCATGGTCAGTGCGCTCCGACTCATGATACGTGTTGGCTTCACCCGCACAACTTTGCCTTGATGCAATAAATCAGACAAGCTTCTCGGCGGCTAGTAACTGGAGCTAAGGTGCAACTAGCTTGTTGGGCATTGAATAGTACAGACCGGGTGGTGTTGGTATGCTAGGGTGTGTGCGGGCCACGTGTTTCGCTGTTTGCAGTCTCCGATGATGACAGAACGTTGACTTGCAGACTCTTTTGAGCCAGTTGACGTCAACGTGTGTGATGGTCTGAGTTTTTCTTTTGTGAGGGTGAGAAGCAGCAGTGCGGCGGAAAAACCACAACAGCCAAGTTGCCGATATCTGCTTCCAACGTCAACAAATAAGTCAATGATTGACCTCACGTGATGAGGAAAGCGCAAATATGCTGCACTTAAACTACACTGCTGCACTTCTAGTGTCACAACCCGACCTGTCTTTCTCGACCGTTCTGAGATGACCGCACAGAGATTCCGTGCCCTTCGACCTTCACACTGACGTTGATTGAGATTGCGTGTGTCTTTGTGTAGGCTGAAGGTGAGGACAACTTGAAGAAAGTGCAGCTGATGGAGTTGGCCATCCTCAATGGAACCTACAGAGATGCTACTGTCAAGACACGTAAGGATCACAGCACAGGATGGGAGGGGCCTTTGCACAGGAGACCGCTGTATTTACAAACAATGGCTCTGTTCCTTGTAACATAGACTGTTTGTCCCTTCTTCGTCCCCTGTCCATTGTGTATACGCTTATGTGTGGGGGAGGGGGGCACACACACACACACAATCATTGTGCATCTTGTGTTCGTGTGTGTCCGTGTGTCCGGCAGCCAGCGCCGGCTTCCCACTCGGCACCCCGCAGGCCCCTCGCATCATCACCGGCCCCACGCCCGTCCTGCCGCCCACCCTGCGCAATCCCGCCCCCGTGACCACGCCGACGCTCATGCCTCTGATCCGTCAGATCCAGAGCTCCGCCCTCATGCCGGGCGGCAACCCGCATCCGGCGCTGGTGCCGCAGGGACCCGAGTCGGGGATCATCTACACGCCCTATGAGTACCCCTACACATTGACGCCCTCCATATTGGAATACCCCATCGACTCGACCGGCGTATTAGGTAAATAATCGCTTCGGCTCATCATGCTCCTACATGGACAATGGATGTATTATGAGACCTGGATGCTTGGTTCAAGGCATCAACTCAAAAAGTAGTCGATGACGTGCGTGCAGAAATTGTGCTAAAGATGACTACCATGCACATGTTGGTCAGTAAATTTGAGATGCAGCATTTATTAATTCAAGGGGCAGCCCGTTCTCTTGAAACTCCGCTGTGAACGCTTGACAGGTGCCGTGCATGCTCTGAAGGCGGCGTGTGAGTGTTTTGTCATAAACGTGAGCTTTAGAGAAGCCAGGTTCGCTCTGCATTTGATTCCTGCGCTTATCATGTCACTCAACTTGATCAATGGCAAGAGATGACGATGGGTGATGGCGGGCCATCAGTGTCCAGCTCTCGTAATACATCCGTTCACGTGTAACCCTGCATGCAGAAGCTCATCGTTGGGCTAATAGTCCCTTCGTCCTGTGTTTTCGCAGGTATGGCTTTCCCAACCAAAGGCTAAGCGATTAGCTATCCATCTTAGCGCACATGGACTGGCTTGCAGAGACCCCCCTCTCCCATCCAACCTCCCCGCCTTCCTGAACCAACACCCCAACCCCACCTCCCCCCTTCTCTCTAAATGCTTCCAGTATGCTACGGAGCAAAGGCTCACAGCTCGCTCACACTGTAGGACGACAGATCCCTCGCGCTATAGTCGAGTATCCATGGCTTCTTCTCGCTCGTGACATTCTATTAGCTCACTAGCGTGGTGGTGTGACACCTTCAATTCTAACCTTTTCTTTAAAACAAAGTATATATATATAGTTCCACTTGTAATTTTTAACACTTTTGCTCTAGTTTAGATGTTCTAGCGCGCTGTTTGTGATTTAATGTTTTTTTAAAAAGCAATTTTATTGATTCCAGTGCCTCACCAGCGTGATTTTGAAGCTATTAGTGAAGCTTTTTTTTTAAAATAGGAAGTAGTGGTTTGGATTAATTTTTAGAGAACAGAAGATCACAACACGACATGATTCTGTCCTTTGAATGATTTAACCCTCCTGTTATGGATGAACACTTATCTCTTGTGTTTGAGGTGAAATAAGGAGGGAACGTGTATGTGTGACCTGAAATACAGTCGTCAATGAGTGTACTGCATACTATTTGCAAGGAAAAGAGTTAGCCATTTTTGCCATCTCCCTTTTAGCCCGTTGCGTCGCTGCCGGGTCGATATATTTGATGGCGCATGCATGGAAGGGGAGGGGTTTGCAAATTATTTTTGTAAAATATAAGAAAAATGAGGAAAAGACTTGCGGAAGACTGATCTAAATCTCTTATCGTGAAAAGTCCAATGCAATTAAAAAATATATTTAAAAAAATAAATTAAAAGAGCAGAATAAGAAGTTTGATCAGATTTTTCTTTTAGATATACAGTATATATCAAAAAACTGCTGTTATTTAATTCTTACCAACGTGACTTGCTCTGTGTTTAATCAACGTATTATAAAATCGTATTATATATTTTACTTGTATTTTTTTGGACACAGAATAGAAAAAAACACAACTAGAGAAATAAAATGTTCATCTAAATTTACCAAATAAAACCAAAATGTAGATTTTCCAAGTGATCAGTTGCACCCACAGCATAATCGGAGGGTTAAATCTTTACCCCCACCCGTCCCCGCCCCACAACCCCGACCCCACCTCCCCCTCCCTCTCACCGGCAGTTTTGTGCACGTTGTCAATTCTCCCGGAAGTGGCCGCTGACGTGTGATGTGTCTTCTTCTGATGAGTAGTAACCTTCTGTGTTCTGTTTTGGCCAACGTCGTCGCGCTTGTTAGCAGGTGCCATGACCGCTAAGGTACGCCGCCAAGACAAGAGAATCCATCCTTACCAAAGGGTAGTGACCACAGACAGAGGTTAGTTAGCTCACCAGCCGCTTTATGTGTACGTGTGCGTGTTGTGCATGCAGACCAAGGGACCAGTATATGTGCGTGTGTCTTAGCATGGCATGCCCAGCTCGGTGTCAAATGTGAAAACAGTCTTGTTGCAGTAAGGGTGAAATTATGGGAGGAGCAATGTCAAGAGGGAGGGCACAATGGGGGAGAGAGAAATGCACTTATCTCTTGTTCGATAACCCGGGCGGCCAATCTCAATTAGAGTGAATCACTCCATTCATGTGACTCCCTTCCTTGTGACTCCTGGACTTGGAGTCCCCCCCTTTTTTTTATGCTACTTCTTACTACCCAGCACGTCCGATGGGAACCTTTTATTTATACCTGATTTCATTCCACTTGTTCCCGCATTTCTTTGTTGGTGATCAAAAGTGTTGTGCCCGATGACTACACGCCACTTAGTCCCATTTTACTACTAAAACACAGCGTGTGATGACTACTGAAGTCTGTGTTCCAAGCTCTTTTTTTTTTGTATGAAATACTGTTTGTTTTTCTTTTTGTGGTCTTACCAGTCGCCCACTGGACTTTATCATTGGGACTGTTTACATCTTTCATATTATATTACCTAGCCAGAGTGGTGCTGTTGCCATGTATTTAGCTGCAAAAGAGAAAAAGAAAAATACATTTGTATATAGGGATTTTAAAGTGCTTATATGAAGCTAATGGAACAAAATCGCTTGAAAATATGAGTAGGTTTTTTTTCCCTTTTTTTTTTTACGGTATGCTTTTTATAGATAAAGTGTCTCCATGTAAAACTTTTATTCCGCGTGTGTAGCTCCTACTGTTCCCTGGAAGGCAGTTGTTGCTCTTGTGTGTGTGTGTTTTTTGTTGTGTTTTGATTTTGTTGTTGTTTTTAAATATGAGGTGACCTTCTCAATGCACAGGCCTCATGACTGTTTTATGCAATATAGACATGGACTAGCTAGCTGCAATATGTATGTGTGTGAGCAGTGGTGCTCCTGTTGTACAGAACAAGCAACAACAACAAAAAACCACTAAAAAAGGCAATAAAGACGACTATTGAGAACAAAATAAATCTCCAAAGACAAACTAAAGAGCTCTAAATTCTTGAAGTTAGGCTGTCTATTTTGAATTGTTTCCTCTAAAAACAAACAAACAAATCACCATCTTTTAACCTCTCATTGCTGTCTCTTACTATGGCACCTCTCTGCTCACAGTAGCCATTAGCCGCTCTGCTAATACTTCCGAGCCAATGGAGCAAAGCATAATCAATATTAAAAAGAATATGTCAGCCTTACTCGCAAATCTAGCTACTTACAACGAGAGGGTCACGCTCTCACCCACATGAAACCATGCCGTCTGTCTGTGCTTACCCAAAGCGCATGTGGTGCGAAATCTGCAACTAGCAACCACACGGACAACCGACATGCCAGAATCATAAAGATGCTTTTTTTTATGGCAACTGATGCGTACATGTCCAGTCACATCTAGATCCAATATATTTCCCCCTGCGTACACTTTGGGTAACCACAGCGTCTCCTCCTCTGCCTCATGGTTTCACCGTCTGGTAGCATGAGTAGCGACATGGTAGCGGCGGTCACATGACGCTAGGGGCGGCCAAACATCCGCCCCCGGCACCATGTGCAACCGCCGTAGGGAGAAAAAAAATGCCTTGTTGTCATCCCGACGCCACTAGCTGAAACTAATCTCTCTTCTATCTTTTGTTTTTCTTTTTATGTCCCCTTCTGTGTGCCCTCTTTTTTTCTGCTTCCTTTCCTGGTCTGTCTGTGTCCTGTCTAACTCTAGCTGCCACGGCAACTAACCCATGACACCTTTTCCACTGATGACCCCCCCACCCCCAGCCGAACCCCAACCCACCCGTCTCATTGGCCAAATGCCCCCCCCCCCCAACTCCCGGCCTTGCCACTCTCCTCCCCATCCCTCCGCGTCCCCCCCCCTTCGACCCATACCCGGCTCCGCCAACCAGAGGCCGGCGCTGTGAGCGACCCTTCCATCTAACCAGCAGCGGATGGCGGCTGCAGTTCCGAAAACCCAACCGGGACCGCTGCCATCGAACTTTTAGTCCACGTGCCTTCCTCTTGCATATCGCCCAATGTCGCCATTGCGGGAGGTGTCCAAACAAGCTCCTGCATAAGCAATAATTACAGTCAACAACTGAAGATGCGAATTGTTCTCACCCGGCACTCAAACCGTCCACAGAGAGAGGTGTTGATATGATGCATTCTACTTCATTTCAACGAGCAACCAACTGCTAACATGTTCCCATTTGTTAGCATTTAGCATCTTTTTTGGGGTCATAAAAATATCCAACCACAGATGTCCTCATTAGAAAGAGCGCCATCCCAAGGGAGTTCTCATACAATTCTGAAAACAAGCTGAAAAGCATGTTAGCATTTTCTCAATTCTCATTTGTACGGTGTGCTACTACAAGCCGGGATGTCAAATCCCTATTGATCCGTCGCAGTGCGTTTTGTACTCCGGTTGCTAGCTTGCGATACGTGAGCTATACAACAGTTAACGTGTTCGCATTTAATAGCATATAAAAAGAACCTGACTACAGAGTGAGACGTTAAAAACTTGCTAACCAGCTTCAACCCTTTCTGTACTCATGGTGCTATCTTCCTATATGTTACCATGCTAGCAGTCTTTATTACAAATAGCACCTGACTGCAGTTAAAACAGTTCCGCAGGGGTTTTATTTGATTTGATTTTATGAATCCTTCCTTCCTAAAAAAACAAACCAACCCCCCCCCCACAAAATTGAACAATTATGGAAATCAAAGCCTGAAATCGCACTCGTTTTCTTTTAAATGTCACTAGCGTTTTAAAGAGTGCCTTAAATGAATTTTGTGCTTCCAATAACCTCGTCAAGTGAAGTAAAATGCCAAGGCGGATCCTCTCTCGCCACTGAAAAGAAAGTGAGATCCAAAAAGGCCAAAGTATCACAGCCATCAGGTCAAGCGTTCTGATGCTTCTTCCGCAAGCCTGTGATTCAACACGCGGTGTTTAAATGCCACTACACGCACATAAAGGGAAGTTTGCACAACTGAACAAAAGTGCCTTTAAAAAATAATAATAATAATAATAAATCACCAGAAGTACATTTTTATTGGAATTTACCTCTTCCCGTTTAACTGCCCAGTCCCTGTCCATGCGCCACACAGTATTAAGCACTGATCTAAATAAGCTGTCTTTTTATGTTTGTGTGACGATAGAACACTGTTTTTGTCATAACTAGCCCGCACAAACTATATTAACGAGCATGTGCAACACAGCCAACTGAGGCCTTGGTATCAAACATCGTGGGGTCGTAACACCTGTAATGAGTTTATATGTATTTTTATATGCCATTTTGTACATTAAATGACCTTTTCAGAGTTGATGCCTTACTATCCACATCCATGCAACAGTGTGTCCTGAAATACTGGAGCTGTTTAGCGTGTTAACTGGAGCCTCTGAAATGAGCGTCAGCGCTTGCCTCTTGTGCCTTGATTTGATTTGAAGGTCTCTTTGACAATTAACAGTGTAGTTCCACATTAATCTGCCCTTCAGCGGGCCACTGTATAGGCTTTACTAAACCTTTCTGTTTAACCACTTAATTGTATCTGTCGATATGCTTTGTTGAGAGGGGTTCTTAAAAAAAAAAAAAAGGAAAAAGCGCAACGGGAATGATGGACTCGTTAACATTGTCAGCGGGAATAATGTTGTAATCATTAAACTCTTTGTGGTAAAAACTAACTAACTCTGTTGCTTCTCTCACTCTCTGTAGCACTTAATTATGCAAATAGGCTTCCTTTCTGCATACTAATCATCAAAAACAAGGCCTTTTCACACACGCACACACTAAAAAAAAACACACCCCTTTTAGATGAAATGCAGAGAAAAGGCCACAAATGTTCCATCTCACTCCCCCCCCCCCGCCCCCCTTTTTGCCTGTCTTCTCACCATACTGTCTCCCACTTGAGGAGGGCATTACACATATTTGTGCAATAAGAGAGAACAAAACACACCCGGATCGCCATGGTTTCTCCGAGGCACGCACATGCATTCTAAGGAGGCGGGGCCCGGTGAGGGTGTCAGGTTTGGAGGTCTAAATGTCGGGGGAATATAAGGGAAATTGATTGCGCAAGCTCGCCCTAAAACATCTGCGGAGGATCACGGCGAAAAGTGCAACTCCTACAACAACAGCCGGTCCAGCGACTCCAGACGAAGACAACTTTAAGGAAATGCGAGCATCAGGAGTAGAAAGATTTCATGTATGGTACCCTTACAGCGGAGGGCGAGGCCCCGATTAATCTTTTGAGGGTGAGACCTTCATCACACACAAGACGATTAGCGGAGCTGAATTTTTAGGGCGAGTCATCCAACTTTGCCGACAACACAAAATGATGATAATTCATGTGGTCAATGTCACCTAGCTGTCGAGTATATTTTCTTAAAATTTGGCTGCCATGGGACAAAATCTCTGGTAGTTTTTGAAGCCGAAATTGCCATAAAATAAAATCGGCAGACTTCCTGCATCTTCTCAGGCAAGGCTTCTGAACACTATTTCGTTGGTCCACCCAACTGTAACTGGCTTGAGGGATTAATTTTTTCTGAAATTCCCAGGATCCAAAATGGTCAAAGTGACCATCAAATGACTAAATGGCAGTCTTCCTGTCATTTCATACATGTTTTTTGTGGGGCTACATATGATAAACATGTCTCCCAAATTTCATGTTGTTAAGTGGCCCTGGATTGGTGGCTATATTTTCCTAAATTCCAAAGGCTTAAATTGGCCAAAATGAGCCACATATCAGTGCTTTGATCCAAAATGGTTGAGTTTGTGTGCCTCTAGAGACTTTTTTGTGGCTCCACATATAATTGAAATGTCTACCAAATTTCATGTTGCTGTATTTTCAAAACGTTCCCTTACCAAACAAAAACATTTGTTTGGGGTTTTTTGTGTGTGTGTGTGGGGGGGGGGGGGGGTTGTCTGGGGGGAGTATGGGAAAGCCCTCAAAGGAGGACGAAGAAACTCCAAACTTTCAAGAGGGGCCTTCTTGGCACAGGGTGCTCGGGCCCTCGACATAAAAATATAGTCACATCACGCGCGCTTCAAACAAAGTTTCCCTTTAAATCCCAAAGTTAAACAACAACACAGCGTTTTTCCACGGTGAATGCAGCCATGGGTGGCTCATTCGTCCTCTGCCTGCCCTTCCTGCTTTCATTGTGGAGTTTTTGTTGGGGTGGGTGCTGAAGAGGGGGGTGGCGGGGGCTTGATATTGAACTTCAGGCTTGGAGTTGAGCCTGCTTCACCCCCCTCCCCTGATCACTGAGAGAGAAAGAACATAATGTGACCGCCGCTGACAGTCCTCTGGACAGGAAGATAGCAATAAAGGGAGAGGTTTTTTTTTTTAAAGGGGTGTGAGTGGTTTGGGGGTCGGGGAGGGGAGGGGGGGTGTTCATGGATGTGTTTGGATGGGTGTGTGCGCTCTCATCTGTTTTTCCTGTTTTCAATCAAGTCTTCTAACCCTCTTGTTACATTTCTCAGGAAGAGCAATAATGTTCCCCCGGTCATTTCGACCTGGGGTGAGTTAAATTATCCAAGTGTCAGAAACAAAACCTCAAATTGTATTTCTTTATTAACTTGTGCAGAAAAACGTAAGATTTTTTTTTCAGGCTTGTGCATACTGGTGAGAGTGTACGTACCTTATCCCAGGTTTCTCTCAGTAGCGTTTCATGGAAAGTTTCACCGATCAACCCGAAATTCAACAGCCATGTCTAAAAAAAAAGAAAAGAGGGGAAAAAAACATTTTGAGTCATGCAGTTTTTTCCATTATATTTTCATTGTGTTTGCCCTGTTCAATAACCGAAAGTGGTCACGTGGGCTCCTTGCCCAGATCTGATAGCAAGACAAAAAAATAAATTCCTCGGCGGTGTATCTTAAGCTCGTGTGATGGCTTTCATCACTTAAAAAAAAATACATAAAATAAAGAATTAATAGTAAGCTGGGGCACTCTTCAGTCAAACTTGCCAATTTGAGGATTCACATTCAAATTTTACAGTGGAACAAAACGAAAACAAAACCTCATGCATGCAGTTTGAATTTAAATTCCTCAATCCCTCTACACCAGTTTCACAGATGAACACGAATATGAGCAAACGTCTACTGTGCGATAAAATAAATTCAATGACCCGTGGCCAAACTTGGACCTGAAGTCAACCATTTTGGTTTGGAGGAGCCATTTTGTGCTAATTCTATGACTCTATTCTATAACTTTGCCCAGATAAGCCCCAATCAGAAACAAGTAGATTGGAAAAGATGGACGACGCTCTATTGTAAAACATTTTTTTTGCCGTTGCGTGGTGTTAAAGCTTGGGAACATCAAAGGATTTTCTATTTAAAAAAAAAGGGGGCCCATTAATTGCGGCTTTACTTTGTGTTGCATTTCTTTCACTTGCAAGCGGGTCAATCTGACTAAGCAGGAGGGTTAAATCGCTTCACTAATGTATTCTGCAGTCAGCTCCGGCCAGCGAGCCAACACACACCGAAGCTCCCACCACAATCAAATTGTGTGTGTGTATGTGTGTGTATGAGACAGGTTGATTTAAAATGCTATGCATTCTCCACATAATGAACAGCTCTACATTTCCTCCGCTCTGTAAATATTTGATGCGGCGGAATGATTTTTAGCAGTGACGAGGGTGCTGGTGGGGAGGCAAAAAAAAGTGGGTTTAAAACCTCCAATCCTCTCTCTCTCACCCTTGTCCTCTTCCCATGTAAATAAGCCCCCCACCACCGCACCCCCCATAGAAACCCCACACACCCCTCAGTGAGGGAAGTTTAAAGACCCGACACTGTCTCTCCGTCTCCCTGGCAACCAGCATACACTGGGGTCCTTTCGCGGCCTCCCCCTTGTCTTTTGTGTTTGGGATTTGAGAGAGAGAGAGAGAGAGAGAGAGAGAGAGAGAGAGAGAGAGAGAGAGAAAGAGAGAGAGAGAGAGAAAGAGAGAAGGGAAGGAAGACGGGAAGTAAACGAGAGTGAGGGGATGACGAGCAAAAATAAAAGATGACATCACAGCTATTTGACAAAAATTTGATGATGATTATGGCACCCCTTCCACCTTACGGGTACAAAAAAAAGCTGAAAAAAAAGAGAGTGAGAGAGTGGGAGAGAGAGAGGCCCTGGGGCCTCAATGGGGCATTGTGGGAAGACAGTGGGCACACTGGGCAGCAACACAGAGAACACTAACTCACAGATGATGCCAGATAGTCTGAAAAACACCCACACTGGGCGACAATGGCAAACTTCATCGCGCCACTTGGCCCCTTGTGAATACACACACACACACACACACAATGGCAGAATACGCGGTCTCAGATGCTGTGTTATTTGGGAAATTCAGCAGGACACTGAATTCCTTCAGTGGCCCTTTGAGCAGACAGATGGGCCCCCGGAGGGGGCCGCGTTTTAAAACGTGCTCGTACGGGAGCGTGCGTGTGGTCCATCTCATCGTTGCATCATGGGAAAAAAGGTGCGGCAAGGCCTGCAGTATCCAAGGATTCTGCATTCTCTGCATCAAACTAAGCAAATAATTCTTACATCAAGATGAACAAAAGCTTTCAAGTGAGGCTGTACTGAAAGTGACATATGGAACATCGGCTTTTTACATTTTGAATAATAATTTTCGGTTTTGTAACCAAACAACCGCGTACCCAAGTTAGCCAACTATTAGCTAACAGTGGTGTTGCTTAACATAATAACTACCCCCACACAATGTTTCTCCATTATTGACACAATCAGCTGGGCAGGACGCAGTTTCACAATGTATCACTTTGATTCAGTGGCCGGAGCATCATATGAAAGCCCCAAGGTAAGCAGAGCTGCAATGTTCACACAAATTAGCTTCCAATAATAAGTTGTCAACACGGTACATGTACCACAGCACTACAAGTATAATACTGTACAGGCTTGGTGATGAAATGCTACGTTCTCTGGTGTTAAGTGAGATAACAGAGATAACTACAAGCAAGGCTTATTTGATTGCTCCATGAACTGGTTAGCGAGATGGTTGAGTCCTTGTGTTTGGCCATTTTGGAAAATTTGGGCATAAGCCACAAAAATGTTGTCTTTGTCTTGAGTGCTCGCTTGTTTTCCACATTCTGCGAAACCAAAGCTTGTCTCGGCATTGTCCCAACCGTATGTGAGGGTGTATAAATGCTGGCTGGCACATTGCATGAACCAGAGACACTCATAAAAGGAGTCCGTTTCACCATGGTAGGAAATACACTGGAAAAACATGTGCATAATTCCTGATCTGAGTTATTTTGGCGAAAGAATACCACAGGCATGTTATTATGAAACCTGGAAATCGTTTTTAATAAAAGAAAAACATGTCTCCTTAGCGCAGAATCAAAAGTATTTGACTCGTCTGCTTGTTCTGATTGTTAAATCTTTGCCTCCCTCTAGCGCAGTAACTATGAACAACAAGCAACGCCCAAAAGGAGACTGACTGACAGACCTATTTTACAGTGTAATTTGGGACCAATGGCTCCCCCAAGGAAGATGTCCACTTTGGTTGACGAGTTTCGAGAATTTATACAACCAAATTGCTACACCGGTACATTTAAAGGGTATTAATCTTTGGATTCAAGAAAATGTCTCACGTTTTTTGTGTTTTCGGCATCACAGGGAGATGCCGCTGCCGTAGTTTGTCCTTAACTTGTGGAAAATTAATGGCATATGTGTGGCTCATAAAATGACAAAACGTACTTAAAACGATGTGAACTCGCTTTTCCTGATTTACTTACTTCGTCACTTGGTCGTTAAATGTCATGTTTACACCGACATTTCTTACAAAACCGTGGCGTTTTTTGTTGCCTCCCACATGATGACCGGTGTTCTTGGCGTAATTTTACGACATTGATTTACGGCAAGAGGGTATTGCTACTACCGTAGTTCGTCCTTAATTGGCGCAAAATGGATGCTAGGTTTGTGGCTCATAGAATGACACGATCTCCTTAAAACGATGTGAACACTCATTTCCTGATTTACTTACTTCGTCATTTAGTCGTGAACATCCAAGACTCACAGCGATATTTATTTCTTACAACTCAGTGGTCGTTCTCTCTCTCTCACTCGGTGACCAGCGTTGCTGAGGTAACTTGACAGCATTGGTTTACGGCAGGAGCGTGCTGGTGCTGCTGTTGCTGTGTGTGTGTGGAGGTCAGGGGCATGACAGAACAGCGAGTTCCCGATACAGACATGCTGCTTCTCTTTTGTAAAATACACTTGATTTAAAAAATAGACGCGATAGGTCAACTACATTATTGTGATCATTATATTGGCGTTGACAGAACAGCTCAGCATTGACCATCTTGATCGTTGCATCATAAGTAGCGCTCCTTAGCCGAAGCAAGGACCTGTTCTTTTTTTCCCCATTTTTACGTTCCTACCGTTCACCCAGACATGGACAACAATCCACAAGGCTCCGGGGGACTCAAGGCTAGTCTCGGTAGTCTCTTCGGTGGTGGAGCGCCAGAATATTCCAACACGGAGCTCGCCGGTGTTCCATGTACGCATCCTGGTAGCTTCGCGGCTAGCTTAGAAGCTAACCGGCTAGCACGTTGAAGTCAGTGTTTGCTATTTGATGTTGATATTTGGGTCCTCTTTGACATTTTAGTGACTGGAATGAGCCCTCTGTCGCCTTACCTTAACGTCGACCCTCGTTACCTGATTCAAGTAAGGCAGAACTTAAAATTAGACAATGTTCTCTGATAAAGATATGGCAGAATACTAATTAAAAATCGTGTGTTTTCAGGACACAGACGAGTTCATTCTGCCTACGGGCGCTAATAAGACGAGAGGAAGGTTCGAGCTGGCTTTCTTCACAATTGGGGGGTCCTGCATCACAGGTATGTTTGGCATTTAAAAAAAATAGATAATTGTCATTGAAGCAATTTATCTACAAGTCAACTTCACTACTGCACAACATTCCAACACACGACCATGAGATTGCCATTGTAGTTACAATTTGCCTTTTCTCTTTTTGGTTACAGGAGCTTCGTTCGGCGCTTTAAATGGCTTGAGGATGGGCCTGAAGGAGACAAGAGACATGGCTTGGTCCAAACCGCGAAATGTACAGTGAGTATTGAGTCTGATGTTCGATACCACCTCAGTGTATGGAGCAGCTAAAACACCATACGTACGAAGAAGTAAGGCCGACTGGTCACGATCGGGCACACCGAGCATTTACAGATATTATAAAAAGTGTCCATAAATTGGGACTTTTTTTCCCCCTCAAAATTAATCAAATCGATGTTATACCCTTGTGATAAGATGTTAAAATGTTGTGCTGTCTCACCAGGATCATCAACATGGTGACAAGGCAAGGAGCTTCGTGGGCCAACACTTTGGGTTCAGTAGGTAAGACCCAATGCGGACTCATCATACAAACACATTGATGTCGTTGATGTGGCATTGATGTCTGTTACGTGATCGCAGCCTTGCTGTACAGCGCGTTTGGCGTGGTGATCGAGAAGGTTCGAGGAGCGGAGGACGACATCAACACAGTAGCAGCCGGCACGCTAACGGGGATGCTTTTCAAGGCGGCAGGTATGCGTCTCATTATCTTGTTTGCCTTTTTTTTTTTTTTGTATCACAAAAAGCTGGCATATCAACAGTGGTGTCTCGACTTTTTATATCCACTGTGTTTTTGCAGGCGGCCTGAAGGGTGTAGCCCGCGGGGGTCTGGCCGGCCTGGCCTTGTCCAGTGCCTACGCCGTCTACAACAACTGGGACCACCTGACTGGAACATCATCACCATCCTCTAGGCTTTACTGAGTTCCTGCTCCTCGTCTTCTTTTTTTTTTTTTTTCCCCTCTGACATTAGGGCCAGCCAAACTATCTCCAGGAGGCAGTGCGCAGACTCTGGGATGGAAGTGGTTTCTGTGTGTATGTGCGTGTGTGGCGGTAGGTCCACAAGTGGATCTTTTAATGATGAACTTTGCCTTACAGTCAGTGCTACTCTTGTATTTATTTCACGGGGATCATCATTAGAAGCTGTACTGTAAGAAGAAGAGTACATGTCAACCGTCATCTAATGAAATAAATCACGGGGAAATACCATAAAAAAAGCCAACGTCATATTGTTGCGGAAGCTGCGTCAGTGCAGGAAGAAGTCTTGGATGCGCGTGGCCTCGATCCAGGGGATGTAAGCACCGGTGCGGGTGAAAACGCTGGGCTTGTTTTCCACCGTGCAGCCGATTGGGCCGAAGCTCACCACGCCGTGGACCTCCCAGCGCTCGCGGCCAAGCTGGCACAAGAGTGGACCGCCCGAGTCCCCCTGAATCGAACAAGGCCATCATTGTTTTCTTTCCCCGCCGAGACCCTGAGGAACGTGGCAGGCAGCGGAAACGAACCTGACAGGCGGCGGGCGGATCCTCCGTGTCCCTGAAGCCGGCGCAGATCATGGAGTCCCGCACGCGGTCACCCCAGAACTTCTTCTGCCGACAAGTTTTGAAGTCGATGATGGGGAGGCGGGCTTGGTTCAGGGCCTCTGCCAGGGAAACATTTTCCTTCGCACCTGGAGTATTTCAATGAAACTGATGTATCTAGTCCCTCACACAAACGTTTACAATGCACACAATCGGCCAAAATGTCTCACGAAAATAAAGAAGCTAGTTTTCCGACAGGCATAACAACTGAACGTCCCCTAAATTTGGCCACCGTTTTTATTTCGAAATGTACCAGTAGTCGCCCATGTCAATAATTCCCAGTGACTGTGCTGTGATAGATCATATGGGTATTTTTTTGGAAATTGTATATAATTATGTATCTCAGTCTGAACATTTACATTTCCAACAAAATATTAATCTCTGCAATGTTTAGTGACTGGCAGGACAATTATTTGCTCTTTGTCTAGAGGGCAAAATGTACAATTTACCTGTATCCACTCGTTACAGAAAATTGAGTAAGTTGATCGAGACGAGATCATTATTCAATTAAACGTTTTTTTTTGGACATTGTTTAGTGGGTTCCGTTAGAGGTTTTCATGTCATGAAATCATCCGATTTTAAAGTGTCTCAAGTGGCGCTTTTGCAAAATGATAGCGGTTCCCCAAAGCGTGTCAAAAGACAAGCTACTGTAAGTGCGCACTTTATAACATTATAGCTTGAGTCTTAATAAGATAACATAGATAAGTAGGAACTATCTTATCGGAGTCTGCATCGGTATTACAGACACTGTCTTTGCCCAAACTGTCCGTTTCTGTTACATTTCCGTACAGTCAAATACATAAAGACATACCTTTGTAGCTTTTGAGCCATCGCTTTGCTGGTCATACATCTTAAAATGGTACATTTGCTAAAAAGTCAAGCTGCGCACTAGTTTGATGCAAATACCAATATTGGGGCTCAAACTTTGCAAGCTTCCACTTTTCCTTACAAAATGGTCCTTTGGTTTTAATTTGCCGTACAGTTAACTACAAAGCAACGTTTTGGCATCTTTAAAATGTTGAATTTGCACGCTTAAAATAACCTGCTATCGGTTCTCAACCATACCTATGAGTTTTTTTTTTTTTTTTACTCCAAAGAAATGTTTTGGCATCTCTAAAAATGATGTAATTGCTAAAATTCACTAAAAAGCAGAGACCTCCTGGTGACGGTGTGTCTCAATACTTTTGTCCGTGTGATATTAATCGCTTCAAACTCACCCCGGGTGTCACCCCAGCCGGTGACCCAGCAGTACTGTCCTGGCTTGAGGATGGTTTTCTTGCGCGGCAGGCATGCGTAGCGGATGAAGTTGGACGGGAGGATGTCGGCGGTGGCCTTCACCAGGGCGATGTCGTAATCCAGCTCGCTGTGCGCCGGGTAGCGGAAGTTTTCGTGCCGGTAGATACGCTTAACGGGGAAGACCCTCTCGGCCGTTTCGGAGCGCCTCAGCCGGTGCTTGCCCAGTACAATCCTCCACGAGCTGGCATCCTCCGCCTTCCCCCTGGGAAAAAAAGGAGGTTGATTTGAACGACTTGAAAGTGAAAATTGGCTTTTTTATTTCAGGGTTACTTTTGGAAGCAGTGAGCGGCAGTAAGGATCCAATTCTTGTGGATCAGAGTTCCTCCACAGACGTGAATGTGATGTCTGCTGCCTCTGGGACGAACCTGACAAACAAACAGACCGGAAGGCACATCGGTATCATCATGTGACATTCTCTACCGCAGCGGTTCTCAAAACTCTTTCCACCAAGCCCATCCGCCCCTTTTCGAGAAATCAAAAGTGACCTCGTGAGCGGAAAACCTTTCCCACCCTTTGGCATATATTCTATTTTCCTATCAATCTACCTGCAGGGAGACCTGCCAGGGCCAGGAGTGCGGCCTGGCCTCGTTGCCCGACACAATCCTCTCGGCCATGTTGGGATTGAAGTACGCCATCCCGCAATCTCGGGGCCAGTCTACAAGGAAAATCACACAGCCGATATCGTCAAGCATGTTATGATTCTGACGATTATATGCGTGCGTATTCTCACCCAGATGTAACACCTTATGCTGCTTGCCGGGCGTGTACGTGAACGCGGCCTCGCTCAACAGGGGCAGCGTCAGCAAACACACGACACCAAGCGCGGCGGCCATCGTGTCTCCCACGCTAAAATCGCCAGGCCGCGCGAGGCCCGCCGTTTTTATAGCGGCGGGTAGATACACGCACGCAAACGCACAATGAGTTGTCTCACAACGAGGTGCTGGATTGTTCTCCTTTTCGCATGCACACGTCAGTGGAAGCAAACATCATGTCATGTGGTATACCGCAGTGGCACAGTGACCTTTCAAATGACCCCTGGGGATCAACAAACGCTTTGAAAAGAGCCAAAGCCGGCCAATTCGATCGGTCGGTCGATTAATCAATCAGGCCTTAGTTGTGATAGTTGTGTAACGGTAGAAGGGCTAAACAATGCTTTTATTGATTTCACCAAGGATATCAATACATGACTGCATGTATGGATAACCGTATTGCTCTGCAACTTCCACCGCTACTCTGCATGTTGTGGTGTGAAAATAAGAGCACACTGGAAGTCACCAGTGAGTTGTTGTTGTTTTTTTTTTTTTTTAAACTCTGAATGGGAATGTGCACGCTCATCTGAAACGGTGAATGCTCGCAGCCGCTCAACACGGTTCAACAAGAGCATGTCCTTTTAATTCACTATTAGAATTAAATCACG
Organism: Hippocampus zosterae; assembly: GCF_025434085.1. Classification (NCBI taxonomy): domain Eukaryota; kingdom Metazoa; phylum Chordata; class Actinopteri; order Syngnathiformes; family Syngnathidae; genus Hippocampus; species Hippocampus zosterae. The sequence continues at coordinate 4,502,670 of NC_067457.1, forward strand.
TCGGATCATAATTCATCAATCGAATATTTTATTCTCAATGTCCAGCATCTCCCCACGTGAACAGAATTAACGGGATGAACGCGTCCTCTTCTACAACTCATCAGGTTGGATGAAAATCTAATCATAAACTAACATGTAAATAATATATCAAACATGTGCACAAATTTTAACTACAATTACAGTCTATTCGTAATAAATGAAGTACAGGGTGAGACAATTCATGACTCACGTGCTATCAGTGCCGTCTTGGCTTAATTCTGTCGTACGATTAAAAAATGGCATAATTAAATAGTATTCAACTGTTGTTGTCACGTCGCATGAGTTTTTTTTTTTTTTTGGGTATGCCCAGCCTGAGGTCAATATGAAACAGACAGACGGATAAAATGGCCATTTAGACTCCTGCACTCCTCTCAGCTCATCAGTACGGCACTGATGTTCGTCGTTCTTTGCAGGGGATAAGGAATTTATGAGAATAAAGAATATACGACTGCGACGACTGTTATGTTGTCTTGATAGCAACTCAGCGTCAATGCTAATTAGCATTCGCATTAAAGTAGCTCGTTTGAAGGCTGGGCTATGTTTATTTTAAATACACGAGACACGATATGTCATTCTTTTAGTTGGATTGTAAATTTGGGAGAGGCAACACACAGCTTGAAGGATCTTTTTGGGGGAATTTTTCTTCACTATTTGCCAAACTCAACACTGTACAGTAGACCGGGACGTGACTTGTAGGATATTGTTGTTATTTTTTTTTCTGTTTGCTTTTGTTCATAAATCCGTCCGGACTCAAGTTAGTCAAGAATTCTGATCCTGCAGTAAATAAGTTAAACACAATGAATATATAAAAGAAGTCAAATGAATAAAATAATACAAGAAATGATTTCAGTTGAGTGACTTTGATTGAAATTGTCTGTGCAAAGAGCAGCGATAGAGAAGCAGCCGGGTGTATTTAGTGGTTTAAAAATAAAATGTTCAATGTCACTTATGTGTCGTAAAACAAAGTGCAATACATCTGTTGAGCCCTTTTATCAACTAACTTTTTTTTTTTTCCATCGATACATTTTAAAACTGTTGCACTGTCCTTTGCTACTGTAAGCTGTGAATTTTCCTGCCGTGGGATGAATCGATCTCATCTTTTATCTCATTCGTCTTCCTTTTTCGAGCCTCCGCACCACCCCGGTCGAAGTGACCTCATCACGCTCCTCTTCCGGATGGTCCCGCGGGAGAGCGAGGGGGATTTGGGAACGTTGTGGTTTCCTTCCTTCGCTCCGCTCGCTTCACCAGGGGCCTCCTCCGTTTCGCCTCCGCCGTCTCGCGTCGCCTCCCCTCCGTTGGCCGGAGCGGTCGCATCGGGAGGGGCAGGAGGGTCGGGTGCTTTGGTCTTCTTCTTGGAGGGCCGCTTGACAGCTCGGGGGGTGTTGTGGACCTCCAGGTGCTTCCGTATGGCCTCGGTCAGCACCTCCGGCTCCACGGACGCGCCGTGGACGTCCCACGTCATCCCGTCTTCATCCCACTGCACCTGCTTCATGCTGCTCCTCCTTTTCCCCCCCGGCTCGTCCTTCTCCTCCCCGGATTGCGCCTTCAGACACGACCTTCGTCGCTCCAAAATGTCTTTCGGCTTCTCATCCTCCTCTCCCTCGCTCAGCGGGAACATGCTGGAGGAGGGTGACACCAGGTTGGAGTTGGAGCCCACCGAGGCTTTCAGGTCCAGTTTGGATCCGGGTGGCGAGCCCAGGAGGGAGGGGGAAGCGTTCCTGCGAAGGTCCAACCAGGAACTCGCTGGGGAGACCGTCTGCACAGCCGCGTCCACCATTTTGTGCCCGGCCTTCTCCTTGAGGAAGGGCTCCGGTTGGCCCCCGGAGCATTTGTGCGCATCACCAAGAATGGAGTCGCTCAGTGAGTAGACCAGAGGTGGCCTCCTGAACTGCGGTTGCCATGGTAACTGGAGGTGGCGCACTGAAGCTACTTTGTCCGGTTCTCGCCCTTCGTTCACTTGGGGATCGGACATCGGGGGCGTCTCTTCCTCGGGGAGGCATCCGAGGAACGGTGACGCGCCTTCCTCTGAACACATGGATGACGCTATCGGGGAGGGATACTGAAAATAAAGGAAACGGTTGGCGGGAAAGCCCCGCTCCTCTGTGCTCGCCGCCCGGAAAAAGGGCTCAGGAGGCGGGGAGGTGGATCCCGGCGAGTCTCCAAGCTGGGCGAGTAGTCCGCCGATGGACTCCAGAGTGGGCGTCAGCAGCGGGGAGATGAACGGCGAGGAGGCGAAAGCGGTCGGAGAGCCAGCCACGGAGCAACGAGCCACATCCCTCGCCAAGCTGCCGGGCCGCGACGTCCCACCGCCCCACACCACCGTGTCGGGCGTGCTACTGAGGCTGTGCGCGCTGCCTCCGCCGCTGCAGCGGCTCCAGCGCCGCATGTTGGACACCCGGCGCTCGCCGAGGGCGTTGTGGGCATCCGGGGACTGCAGGCTGCTCACGCGCCGCCGCCCGTGGAACTGCTGCGGGGGGCCCTGTTCGGCGCTGGCGCTGCGGCGCAGGTCCCCGCCGCTCCACGCCGACTGGCGCTTGAAGACGTCCACGGAGCTCTTGGAGACGGAGAAGATGGGCGTTTGGGCCTCGACGTCATCTGCCGCTGCCTCCGTCAAGCTGGAATAGGACACGGACGGACTGACGGAACAACACGCCGGCGGGTACATCTCGGAGTGGGGTCGCACGGGCCTCGTTGCCATGGCAACAACCTAAAAAGGTTGGGATATAGGGGTTCTTTGACTTATTTTACTTTTCTGAACAGGTTGTTCATAATTTTCGGGTGGGGGGCTAGGGGTACCACCACACGCACACACACACACACACACACACACGACTACGACTTAGAAAGAATTGGAAACTCCCCACTTCCTACCTTAAAGTAGCCTCCTTTTCTTTGCGGCTAAACGGCGTCCCGTTTGCCTCCCGACATCTTTTCTCGGCCCCTCAAAAACAGCCCTCACTTCTTCCGGGTGATCCTCTGATCCGGTGAGCGAGTGCGGTTTCCGTCAAACGAACTGTAGCATAAATATGGCGCCGATCAAGCATGCGGGGGTCGAGTGCGTGCGTGAGAAAGCGGGTGCCGTGGGTGTGGCGCTTCTTGGCCACCGAGGATTAACTTCCCACCTGTCATCCTATTAGCTGATGGCCAATCTCTGGACACCCTGTGTGTGTGTGTGTGTGTGTGTGTGTGTGTGTGTGTGTGTGTGTGGCTCAAGAGTTAAAATCAGGTCAGCTGGCAGGATTTGCATGCACACTTATTCTTGTACAGGATAGGATTAATGATTCTCCCCCAGCCCCAAAAAAAATAATTTACTCTCGCCATCCATTTTCCACCATGCTGATTTTATTCAGGCAGCAGGGGGTCCTAATTATAACAATAACTGATGTGCTAATCTGTAATATTAAGGTTTTCCACTCTGTCCCGAATAAAATGACTGACCAATAGAGGGCGTGAAGATCTGAGAACCAGCCAGCTGTGTCCATCTCGCACGCAAGCGCATACACACACTTCAACAGGCAACGTCGCTGAAAAGTATCAAGAAGAAAACTTTCAATTAAAGGTAAAAAGAAAACGCATCACGTAGAGCTCCCGCGCCGCTTGACTTTGCGTCCGTTTATCATTCCGATTCAGGTCCGATGATTCCGGTGGGCCTCACGGCAGGACTTCTGCTGCTGCTTTTTTTCATTCTTCTCCTTCTGGGCTTGGTGATGTTCTATCTGTGGAGGAACAAGAGGAGACGCGATCGCAGACAATACCAGGAGCTGGTGGCCGCCGCGCCTCACATCCCACCATGCACTCCAGCGGTCATCCCGGTTTCGCAAGGCTCCTACGCCAAGTCAGTACCTTAAAAAAAAAATAATACTTCAAACCGGTGGTCCAGTGGTTAGCACGTGGGCTTCACAGTGCAGAGGTACCGGGTTCGATTCCAGCTCCGGCCTCCCTGTGTGGAGTTTGCATGTTCTCCCCGGGCCTGCGTGGGTTTTCTCCGGGTGCTCCGGTTTCCTACCACATTCCAAAAATATGCATGGCAGGCTGATTGAACACTCTAAATTGTCCCGAGGTGTGAGTGTGAGCGTGGATGGTTGTTCGTTTCTGTGTGCCCTGCAATTGGCTGGCAACCGATTCAGGGTGTCCCCCGCCTACTGCCCGGAGACAGCTGGGATAGGCTCCAGCACCCCCCGCGACCCTAGTGAGGATCAAGCGGTTAGGAAGAGAATACTTCAAACCTAACTGTGCACACTACAGCGATTCTCACGATGTATCGTTATGCTTTTTTTCTTTCTTTTATGAAGGCCTGGCCAGATCCCATTCGCGTTGCCCCCTCGCTTTACAACACCTCAGAGGCACACGGAGGAGGACGAGGGGAAGGCAGAGGTGATAAATACGGAGGCTCACAGGGACATTCTGGCCCATCGGGGTTCTCTCTGCGTTCAGAGTAGGTCACCGCGTCACAAAAAATCTTTTAGGTGTATTCATGTTTAGTGTTCAAATCTGACCCCTATAAATTCTGCTACTCAAATGCTACCCTTAAAATCCCAAAGGGTCAAATTTGGCCCTCATCCTAAATTAGGATTAAAGCGTTAAATATTTGGGAAAACATACTGTATATTTTGGTGTTGAGTGAACATATAGCAGTCATTTAATGTCAAATTCGTCATTTTCCAAAGAAGAAAAGGTTTCTTGGGTTCTCCGGGGTTAAAGGTCATGAGGATTTGACTAACATTTGCGTCCTTGAAAAACATGGGACATACATGTACATAGGGTCAGTACAGACCTATGCACTTCTGCATCTTACTTGTATTCATGTTGCAGGTTGGTACCCGGTGGGGGCGGTGCTGGCCGGCCTGTATTCCGGCCCGGGGCTGAGTGAGGTGGTGGCGCCCCCGCCCGGCATGGCCACTCGCCTCTGCTTCTCGGTGGAGTACCGTCACAGCGGCGAGCAGCTGGCCGTCTCTTTGCTCCGCCTGGGCAACCTTCCGCCTCCTTTTCACGCTAACGTCACCATGGTGCAGCTCCGCCTGCTGCCCGACGACCGGCGCCCCCGCCAGGCCAAGGCCAGGACCACCGGCCCCGACCCGGAGTTCAATGACTCCTTTGTTTTCCAGGTGAGAATGTGAGTACACACACTTGATGAAGTGACTCCGGTATTCAGTAGTCGCCCACACGCGCAGGTCTCAGGAGCGCAGGTGTCACGCAGCACGCTCAGTGTGTGCGTGCTGAGCGTGTCACATGACGGCAAACGGCACGCAGTGGGCCAGGTGCTGTTTCCGCTGCAAGGAGAACTGGGACAGGCCGGCAGGGTACTCTGGAGGGACCTGGACACCGAAAAGCACCATCAGGTATGCGCATGGGTGGCACAGTGGCGCCTTGACTTATCGGTGGAATTCGTAAGTCGGGACAAATCATTTCCCAATTGAAATGAATAGAAATGGCCTTAATTGAAAGACCAACATTTTTTAAAATCTAGTTTCACTATATTGGGGGTCAGTCTGGAATGGATTCCTCACGGTAAACTGAGGTTCACTGTACTAATGCTTGTGTCCCTGTCAGTATTCAGAACTTGGTGACGTCTTAGTGTCCCTGAGCTACAACCCAACTCTACAGCGCCTATCCGTAGAGGTCCCAAAGGCTCGAGGAATGCAACCTCTCATGGACGCGGGTGGGAGCTCATCCAGGTGGTCTCTTCTTGCTCCATGTGCTTCACTTCAACATCTCTTCTCTTCCCAGGCGTGTGCATGCGAGCGAGCTTGCAAATCCACACTCAGGTGATTAAAATCAAAAGCGGCGGGCCGGTGAAGGCGGACGGCGAGCCGGCTTTCGACTTCAGGACGAGCTTCAAGCTGCGGGTGGAGCACATGGACGAATCCTGCCTCCGCTTGGAGGTGCGGCGGCAGACTGATCACCTTCCCTCAGGTGACTCACTACAAGAGAGTTAGTCATTGATTGTAGACCGCAAAATATGTGACTGTACTAGACAGCGCGGGATGCCATAAAACCACTCAAGCCGATCTATTTATCCGAATTTCTCATTGTTTCTCACCATTTCTGCCCAGAACCTTCAGTCCCACTGGGAGTCGTGGTGCTGGGGCCGTTCATGTATGCTCGGGGCCCGCAGCTGCAGCACTGGATGGACATGGTCAACACACCACTCCAGCCGGTCAAACTGTGGCACGGACTCTGCACAGCCAATTAAAGCAAGCGTGTGTCGTGTGCATCCGCAGTATATATTCCGCGGAAGCTGCAAAATAGAATTAAAACAAACTGAATCAAGGGTTAATTCAGTCACATATAACAATAAAAGTGTTCCGTTGTTTGTGGGGAAATGTTTCACACAAAAGGGGAGAGAAAAAAAATGACGTGCTTCAGTACACAAATTTAAATACCGCATATGTCCAGAAGTGGCGCACACTTTTGCCGCTGAATTAGTAGCGTAGAGCGAGAATGAACGCGGAAGTCCTGTTCGCGTGAGCGTGTGCTGACGTAGCGACGCTTTAGACAGATGTAAATACAGATTTTCATCATGAAAATAAACGAGAACACATTACTGGAAGGACAAAAAGTCGTTTTGGTGCCATACAATGCGGAACATGTGCCGAGGTAATCGCACAGTAATATCAGGGTACTCAGAAGATTAACTTGGTCTATTTATTTATACATGTACATGGGGTTGGTCAAAGTTATATGTTTACAGGTTTACGTGATTGTTTTTATTTTATTGCGGGTAAGTACGGTGAATAATGACAAATTAAGAAAAAAAATAATGGGATATTTTACGTGATTGAAGGAAGGGTGCAAATAATCGGGTTTGAATACAAACGGAAGAAAAGGAAGGAGGTAAAAGAAAAAAAGCTTGTCTGAGGTGGAAGAAAGACAGAAAAACTGGTAAAATGCGTGAATCAAAAGTGGATCCGAGGAAAAGAAGGAAGGAGGTCGGGGGGGCGGGGCGTAAATGTAATTAAAAATGTGTATGCCTACATTTTGCTTACTCTGTAATGTCTCATTACGTTTTTTGTTTGTATTTATCTGTGTGAGGTACCACGAATGGATGAAGTCTGTGGAGCTACAGCAGCTGACGGCCTCAGAGCCTCTGACTCTCGAGCAAGAATATGATATGCAGCGCAGCTGGAGGGAAGATGCCGACAGTAAGTTCAAAGAGGCAATGACACCATTGCAAAATAAATGCTGAAAAAAAATATCTGCAATTCACAGAGTGCACCTTCATCATCCTGGACAAGAGGCGCTGGGCGGACTCTGGCGCAGAGGAGGCGCAGTGCATGATCGGAGACGTCAACATCTTCCTGACCGACCCTGGGGATCTTTCCTTGGCTGAGCTGGAGATCATGATAGCAGGTCAACAAACAACTGAGATTTGTCACCAGCTCGCTTGTTTGACTTAAGTCACCATTTTTTTTTTCAAACAGAGCCCAGTTATAGGGGTAAAGGCATTGGGAAAGAGGTGACGCAGATGATGATGCACTACGGTGAGCTTTTTACTGCACATTAATACTTGTACAGGCTCTATTAAAACACTACGAACGTTTTTTTTCATAACAGCTATGGGCATGTTTTGGAGGGGATTATTTTTCCCCGAAATGAAAATGATTATATAGTGAAAACATTTTTTATGTTAATTTAAAAAATTGTTTTCACTGATCATTGCCTTGTTTACCACCAGGGGTCGCCAAACTAGGCATCAGCAAATTTCAAGCCAAAATTGGCTTGGACAACGAGGTCAGCATTGCTATGTTCAAGAAACTCGACTTCCAACAGGTAATAATAATACGAATGGGACAATCTATTGTTTTGATTGCAAAAACGGAGGTCTTGTGATTAAAAAAAATGTTGTCATTGGACCATGAGGCATCACACAGTATTTGTTTACAAATGTACTAAACGTGTGATGCAGGTGTCCGTGTGTCAGGTGTTCAAGGAGGTTACCTTGGAGACGGCGGTGGACGAGTCGCTTCATCGGAGGCTGTTGCAGGAAGTCGGCCACGTGATCGAGCGGGACTACCGAGCGTCCCGCGGAGTGAGACGGGGAGCGGCGTCACAGACGGTCACGGACACTCCCATGTGAGCTTGAGGCGTAGCCTCAGCACGTTTATTTCAAGGCGTGATCACATTACAAGAGGAACGCCGCAAAGTGGCGTGAGAAGACAAAGGACGCTTTTTAAAAACAGCCGGTTGTACAAAGAGCGACAATTCCATAGGAATTTTCACACGTGTCCCCCCCCCCCCCTTTTTTTTGTTTTTCTGCGTGAACGAGAAGCGACGGCCACCTTAATGAGAAGATTTTTGTTAGTTTTAGCTTTTAGACGTTTGCATGGATTCCAGGAAGTCCTTGACGGCGCCGGACAGGTCGCTGAGGAGATGGCGGAACACGCCCTCTTGATTACGGGCCCAGGTCAGGCTTTGGTCCAAGGCGGCATCCACTGACAAGCACACGTCCTCCCGCTTCAGCTCCGTCAATCGGCAGGTGGCAATCATAATGGCTGCGCTGAGGAGCAGCAGCAGGGAGAGCTTGAAGAGCATGCCGAGCAACGAGCGGCAAGGCTTGGACGCCGCCACCGCTCCGGACTTCTTCCCAGCTGATGCGACACAAAGACAGAAGATGTTTTTAAAAAGTCTGATTGTTTTGTTTTTTTTTTATCCAAGAAAGTCATCTTGCAAGAATTGCCTGTTTATGACACAAAAAAAATAAAAATAAAGTCCTTTCCTTTTTTTAAGTCCTGCAGGTTTTCTGTTCTTAGTATTTGAACTGAGCTTGTTGGAGTGCACGTGCATTACCCGAGGCCTGTCCGTTCTTCTTTTTGCTCTTCCGCTCCTCGGTCTTCTTCTGCTGCTGCTGTTGCTTCTGCTCCTGGATGACGGCAGCGGCGGCGGCCACCTGGGCGTTGTACTCCTTCCGGCGCTTCTCCTTCTCCTCAGCCTTCTCTCGCTTACGCGCCTCCTTCTCACGGGCCTCGCGTTCCCGCTTTTTGGCCTCTCGCTTCCTCTCCAACTCTGATGAAATGAGAAAAAGTGATGTTCTTAACCCACCGCAAAAAAGTTTGAGGATTACAAAAAATGTCTTTCAGAAAAAAATACTTGGTTTGTTTTTGTGTAATTTTAAGTTCACACATAATTTGTGAAAGATCAAACTTTGTCGCCTCACCTTTTTCCCTCAGAAGTCGCTTCTCTCGTGCACGGTCAGCCTCATCCTGCAGGATCTGCATGTGCTTGAGAACCTAATAAGGGGGGAAAAAAAACGTGACATACTTGGCATCTTTTGTGCTGTTTTCTTTCTGCGCAGCTTTCTTACTGTCAGATATTTTCACTCGGACAGTTAACCAAGGCTCTACGCAGGAACAGATCGACTTTCACTGCCGTTGGCAGGAGGTGCAGTTCTCCATGAAGCCACTCAGTGTGCGCTACCCACTGTCACCCGACCTCTGACGGCCTTTTTATTGATTTTGTATGCAAATTACAAGTAATACATCAGAAAAACACTCCCATCTTCATTTACATACCACACCCCTGGATGGCCTCATTGGGGTCACCCCTCAGTAGACCCCGAAAGCAAAGCATTCTCTTTGTACCAGCACCAACATCCATAAACTAGCAGAAACGTAGCCATTTTAATGAGCGGTGTTTCCATGAACTGGTAAGTCTGTAACTTGGCTTGTGACCCTTTCTCATGATGGAGCGTACGAGTACTCCTACAGAGTACTCCCTTCCGTCCAAAGTTAAATCTTCCTTTCCAAGTTGTCAGATAACAGGCGCCAGTGTACTAATGAGGCTTAAATCTTTCTCTCCGAGATGTGGTCAGGTACCATGCGCTCGGGTCCCTTGACCTCAAACTGACCCCTGATTCTCTGTGCTTCCATTTTGTGCAAGATGTTCTGAGCACAAGCATTTCGAGGTCAATCAAGCATGTAACAAAATGAAACTTAAAAAATGACAACATTGTATTTTTTCTATCCCAACACTTACCCTGGTGGCACACTGCTTGCACTGCTTCTCATCGAGGCAATCTCCCGCGGCTTTGGCCAGGCCCGCATCCAGAGGATTGTCCTTCAAGTCCAACCACTTCAGACTCTGACAACCAAATACAAAACCTGTGCTATTAGCTTAGCTTATCCTAACGACAGTTAGCAGCAAGAAGAGAAATGCCACTTTTATTTGGTGCATGCGTCCACCGACCCGCAGCTGAGAGAAGCTGACGGGTAGTGTTTTCAGCTTGTTGTTGTACAAGTCCAAGTGCTGCAGGCCGGTAAGGTTCCCCAGGTCATCCGGCAAACGGGTCAGTTGGTTTTTGCTCAGGTCCAGCTTCACCAAATGGGTTAGGTTGCAGAACTCTGGCTGCAATGTGAAGGAGAAGGAGAACAATTGGAAAGGATTTCAAACCACGGTTATGACTTCAAAGTCAGGTTTTAATACAGGGCTAGGTTACAATTTTGTAACCTTCCTTTCCAAGTTTTAATTAGGGTTGTGGTTTCAAATTAAGGTTTCAAGAGTAGGTGAAACTTGTTCAAAACTACATAATTCCACCATTGTGCATCCACGTGACACAACCGTTTCACCTCCTAATCATAAAATACTCAAAATACAATAAAATGTACTTACCGGCAGAGAGGGGAGGTTGTTGCACGACAAGTCCAAAATAGTCGCTTTGGTGAATAAAGCCTGTTGGGATTAATTCACTATTATTTGTTGGGTAAATAAAGTGACAGTCTTGTCACTCAATCCACCATAAATATTAATAACGGTGCGTTTTTCAATCTCACACCGCACGAACGCAAACTCACCAGCTCCTTAAAGGGCACCTCGGTGAGGTTGCACAGACTCAAATCCATCTCATTATCGCTTATTTTATCTTTTAAATTAAGCACTTTGTTGCTTTTGCTCATTGTGTCTCCCTGTGGAAAGAAAAAAAATACTCACTTGACGGCGTTGTTTTCTGATTATTAATATGCGTGTGTAAAAATATGTTTATTTATATTACACATATACAAAATTACCATTTTCTGTTCATGGCACACTCACCTGTTTTATTTTTCTTACGTCGTTTCAAAAACTGTCTCGAAGCGAGGCAAGCGACAAAGACAACAGGAACTTGTTGAAAATGTCAGAAAAGTGAAGCAAAAAGAGGCGCTGGGACGACGTGTGCTGTTTTTGGGGCGAGTTGGAGTCTGAATGAAAATCCACGTCACTGATTTGAGCCCCACAGAGGAGGCGGGGTACAGACTAGCGCCCCCTGTACTCCCGGAGGGCGCATTACACACACACACACAACCACGCACAATTCCGAAACAATTCAGTGGGAAGACAGATGCTCTTAATCCCGCAAAACTGCTCCGGATCCCAAGAGATGTGATCATTCTGCCAGCTCTATGCAGGAAAGACAATTAGAAAAACATATTTTAGAAAAAAAATTCACAGAAAGTGCTTTGAAGGAGCCGTGAAAATCCAAACGTAGGGAACGAAGGTCTGGTCTATTTCGCTCTGTTGACAGGCAAAAAGAAAATGACAAATATGAAAATGCATTCAAGTTTAAACAGCAAGTTGTTGTTGAAGGGGTGGATGACCCAGCCCCAATCTGGCACCCCCCCCCTCCCCACCCCGAAGAAAAAAAGCATTAATGGCCGAGTTAATTATTCATTGAATATGATGGAAGCCACAAATGGCAGTTTAGACAGCCTTCAAGCCGCGTTACTATCAGATGGGTTAACCGCAAAGTGATTTTGAAGTCTTTTGTTTTATTTACCCTTTGGGGACGGCGGTTACTACAGTGGACAGCTTATCATGTGATCGGGTTACAAATGATCGTTATTAATTCATGCTGTAGCTTTGATGTCAGCCTGATTGCAACACAGATATTTTACTCTCCTCATTGAAATTCGCTAATCCACAATCAGATTTTTAAAAATAAACTGTCCACTGTAACAGCATTTATATATTACATCTTATTCAATTAAATTAACATATTCCAGAGGACATGTGAGACACCTAAGCTGTTAAAAAAAATAGTAATTACCACATCAAGAATGGCATAGAGGACGACACCACCGTTGGCTTTTTGTAAGTCTTTGACAGGCCTTATCAGGGAGTATAAAGTACTGCGTGCGGTCAAGTTGAGGTGGTCTAGCACCTCTTGGTAAGAACACACTCGCTCCGAGGATGCCGCTACTCCTGCGTGGAGCAAAAAAAAAATCTAATTTGTCCCAACACAATTCAAGTACAACCAACGATAAAGGCAATCATGAGCTCACCCGCGAGGAGTAGCATGAAGAAGAAGTATCCAGAAGCGAGCATCCTGATGCAGTGAGCATGTTCTCTTTGATTGGTATAAAAAAAAAAAGAAAAGTGGGGCTGGGCCACATTTAAATCCCTCAAGTCCAAATTGCAAATGCAATTATGCATGGCGCCAGAAGTTGCTCGTCACCTCCTCATTTGTGGTCATTTCCATTCGTGTCTGTCTGACTGACCATTTTAACACTCAAATGTCACTCTTACTCACTATTTGATATTAAGTGATAAAAGATGTTGATGTTATTGAAAGAAAATGTGTTTTCATAATATTTTGTCAATGCTAAAACAATGCGAGTGAGAAACGAGACACCATTTTGTTTTGGTCGTAATGGCAGCCCATCCAAAAAACCCCGATTTGATCCCAAACGGGTGTTATCTTGGCATTGAAAATGCAAATGTTGCACACTTGAAGCAATCTATATACCATTTATTTATTTTACCAGTCGTATTTTTCATTCTGGCTCTTATTTAAAAGCTGGGGGGTAAGTGTAGAGTGTGAAACGGGTGACAAACTTCACGCCATTTGGATTTCATAACAATGAGGGGAAATACTGCCACCTACGATAAAGTGCAACGACGGCCTTTTCAAATCGAATGGAAAGTTGAATAACCCACAGCGTGATTGTGGAGCCAACTTCAGCGTCGTGTTTTAAATGAAGAGGATCAGTACAAGGTGTTTTTGGTTGTTTTTTTGTTTTGCTCCGACATTTATTCTTTATTATCATGCTCAGCAAAGACAGCACACACAAACACACTTCGACACACGTTCATGGCAGTAATGTGCCTCAATGATGAGCGCTGCAAACAGCGCTAGGTCCACTTGGAAAAGAGAATCGCCAAAAAGAGGCTGACCACTGCAAGATAGAAGATGAAAAAGATTCTGTTGACCCAGGTGGCCACTTGTGTCCAGTAACCCTTCTTGTCCTTGTCCTTCTTGCCCTTGAGCAGCACGGTTTGAGTTCGTTCCATCTGGCCAAGCTCGCCCGACAGCTTCTCCAGCGTTTGGCACAGGGCGCCGCTGTGAGCCTTCAAAAAATAAAATAAAACACAAAGTGGGGTTAAATCGTACAGTCTGATCTTGACACTAAGTAGGGATGTTGAGACTCTCTTCTTTAGTTACCGGCATCAGTCCCGTTGGAGTTTCGGGCATCGAAAAAAAGACTCCACCTTGCGTCCAAGCTTGCACCTCTACAAGCAGAGCGACCAATCACTGGTGTTCACGCAGAGTACTTGTGCCCGCTGGTTCTCACCTGCGTGTTGTTTGTCGCAGCTCGTTTGCATGTTTCGCTCCTCGCTTATTCCGTCTCCGTCTTCGTCTTCACTATGATTGTCTTTTTCCATCAGGTGCATCACAAAGATTGTCTCTAGCAGGCTCAGCAGCATCAGCGCAAAGATGCCGATGCAGTACACAGCTGAGGATGGCGTCATTTAGATTGAGATTTTTATAGAGTGTATAAAAAATGTAGTCATTTATCATATACAACACATCCAGAAAGTGAGCACACTTTGTGTAAGCGTTAAAAAGCAGGATTGAAGAGGATGTTAAATACATCCTAGTTTCACGACTCTTCCTTCAAATTTTACAGTTTCAGTTTACAGCAGAATTGCGCAACCATGGAATTTCATTGGAGAAGGAATTACTGTATCTCAGATCACGGTTCCTTCATTAAAATGAATGGAAATACAATTCATCTGTTCTAGACTCTCAGAAAAAAAAGTTCTTCAGGAAATAAAACGTGTATACCTATGAGAGGGATGGAGTTGGAGGAGGAGGGCAGGATCTCATTGAGGATGAGCTGTAGCACGGTGACAGCCAACATCACGGTCACCTTGAAGCTCAGCTTCTCGCCGCCCGAATCCGAGATCAAGAAGGAGGCCAAGTCCAGTGACAGGAAGAAGAGCACGGGCAGCAGGAAGTTGATGATGTACAGGATGGGCTTCCTCCGCATGCTGATCTGGGCATTCATCGCAACGTCAGCTTCACACCATTCGACAACATAATCACACTTCCGTGGATCATAATATACTTAAATGAAACCCCAATCCTAAATGGTGTCAACTCTAAAAACAGTTGTGTCAAAAATAACCCGAATTGGCTGAAAAATGGGCTGACCCCCAGTGGGGAGGGGGGGGGGTGTCTCAAAGCAGCAGGCCAACCGTGTAGACGATGACGTCCTGGTGGTCCGGGCTGCTGGCTTTGATGGCGGTCACGTTCAAGTGGAGGAAGATCCACTCGAACTGTGTGGGCATCAAATCGCGTGACCACTCGGTGGCCTCGGAGGAGTTGTTGCTGGGCTGCAGGCGCAGGTCCTTGGCTGGAATAAAGTGGGGGGAGGAGGTTGCCAAAACATTTCAATTATGATTTTTTTAAACCTCTGTAGTCCGTTTTGACATTTTTGGGGGCTTATCTTTAAACCACTCACCCGAGTGTATGATCGACTTGAAGGTGAGGTTACATCTCTGTGTGTCAAAGGGGAACTTGTAAATGTTCATGCGACACATACTGAAGAGCACTTGGTCGTTAGTGACCTCCACCAGGCCGTCGGCGCTGATGGTGACATACAGATTCGGCGGGGCCTTGTCCTTCTCTGCCCTGTAGGGAGACATTTTGAGTTGGTGGCACATGGGGTGGGGAGGCTGGACGCTTTGGCACTTACATCTCCTCGATGGTGAGATCCGGCTTCCACAGAATGCCAACGGGAATGGACACATTATTGATCCCGCAGAACGCTTGGGGATCCCACGAGATGTATTCGTTGTGCCACCTCTGAAAACCCAAAAAAATAAATCATAATATAAATAAAAATAATAATCTGCCTTGCTTAAATGATATATTTTGTCTTCTTTGACTGCATGAGGTTTTCAGGAAACAACATCCGTTATTGTTATTAACCCTTTCATGTACTCTGCAACCTGAATGCACCGATGGGTGGTCTGCTAACCACCGATGGACCCTCACAGAAGATGAAAATAAGGAAAAGAGAATACATTCAGTACAGTCGTGCCATCATTTTTTTTTTATCCACGAAGCAGAACTCACCGTGACGGTCCAGACGTACGGAACAAATTTCTGCTCCTTCTCCACCTGGAAAGTGGCCGTGTCATTTGAATATATTTCGATGTGAACGCCAATTACAGTTAACGTAAGCGTAAGGAACATTTACCACATTGAGGATCGCGTACAGCAGCACCTCCAGGGACACGTGAGTCGGCCTCTTGTAGTACTTGACGGGCCGCGTCATGGAGAAGAGCTCGTTGGTTCGAGTCAGGTGCAGGTGGTTTAAGACATCCTGGTAACTGCAGCCCGATGGCTCCGATGCCATGGCGTCGGCTGAAATGGATAATACAACCAACATCCTTGCCTTGAGATATGAGTGAGCAGACTTTGAAGGCTACGACTGTTTTTTTTTTTTTTGCTTTGACTTGACGGCTGTTCAAAATGTGTTCTTTTTTTCCTTTGCCATCCAAATGGGGAATTGCTCGGATTTTAGTTCAAGAGTGTTCAAGTCGTCCAGGGTCTGAAGTTACAGGGCAGCTCCAGACCATCTCGCTGTCACCACCATATATGATTGTCTATAGACATGATGTTGTTCTTGTAAAATGTTATTTTTACTCCAAGAAAGTTCTTTTTTTTTTTTTTTGAAATCTCATCAATCCATATAATATTTCTTCTAGTTTGGATGTCGTTCTGGTATCTTTTGTGACTTGCTGGAATCATCCTCAATTGACTTTTGTAGTTATTTAGGTGGCTGACCACTACTGGAGAAGGCTCACCACAGTTCCCAAAATTCTCCATTAGTGGATAATGGCTCTCTCTGACTGTGGCTGACGAGTGCCCAAATGACTTCACTTTATTTCTCATCTCTTCTTTAAGTGCTTTTGATTCACGGCAAGACATGTTTTACAGCTTGCTTCACTTTGTCTGACAAGTATTAGTCAAGTGGCTTGATTGAAACAAATCTGACACGATCAGGTATGGGCGTGGCAGGTGAAATTGAACAGAAACTGTTCGAAATAGCTGATGATTTAACAAGTCCCCCTTTTTACATTTTACATTTCCTTATTTAGAAACTGCAGTCATTTTGCATTTTATGAGATTTTTAAATTGCTTTGATGATCCAAAACGTGTGACAAGTTAGCAATTGAACATCCATTTGCAGCCGGGCATCAGTCTCGCCCCATTAAAACACCATCTTGACTTGAGTATCTAACAAGTCACCTGGCAAATTCTGCTCATCTTCCATATGAAACAATCCGTGACAGACCTCGGGGGCCCACAATTGGACATTTTTAACCACAAACACAATCACGATAAATGCGAGCGATATTCTAAACATCAATACACATTCAGTCAAGTGTGAGCCTGCTTACCGGAGAAGACGAGAAGGGAAAGGAGGGCTGCGAACATGATGAAGTCACTGACACACAGTCAAGTGGTCGCTTCGGTGGTGTCCTTTATGAAGGAGGAGCGATGAGCGGATGTGGAGTTGCGGTTCTTCCATGTTCATATTTCATTTGTGATCAAAGAGTTAACTCAATACAAGTTGTGCAAGAGATGACCATACGCACGCGTCCATGAAATAATTGCGAACGTCGGCAATCAAACCTGCGGATTTGGAGAAGCCTCAAATAGCCTCATAAATCAGAAAAATAGCCCTTGTGTTTGTTACATTGACCAAAAGTCATAGATTGTTTTATCATAGTAAGCCAAAATATGATCATACATACATCCTCATTTCAACATAACTGTTACAATAAACAGCCACCCAACATGGATGTATGCATGGATAATCTGACGTATTATTAACAAACTAAAGTATTACCAAACAAAAATAAACAAACAGAAAACAACATGATAATATGAACGGATTTGGTATATAAAACACATTCCGGGATAACTGAATGTTTTTTCCCAACCTTTATTAAGCCAAGGCACGCCACAAAAACAAAAAAAAATATTACAAAAGGTATGCATAATAAAATATTTATGATCTCCTCTTAATTTAATTACTAAATCTGAGCCCATTAAATTAAACAAAAAAACGATGATTCTGTTCTATGAATGACAGCATGTAATTTCTGCCATCTAGTGGAAGAAAATTTCATTACACTTCCTGTCGCCATTCTGTACATCACTGGCATCGATGGTCGACCAAAGATACATAAATTGGAGTAAAGAAATCTGCATTTTGGGGATGCACCTTTAAAAAAGTTACAGTGAGGATATTTAAACCATCTAACTCATCCAATCCCGGAAGAGGAATGAAAGAAAGAGTATGGCAGTGGCGAGATAGATGAAGAAGAAACCTTTGTTGATTTTGTTGGCCAAGCGCGCAGACTTCCTGCGGCCTCTCTTGCAGCGATGCTGCACGCTCAACATCCTCTGTAGCTCCTTCAGCTCGTTCACCAGCAGCAGCAACAGCCCAGCCTCGGCGCTCGGCACGCTGCAATCGACCTGCTTGACACGATATGACATGACAGCTTCGAATGATTCTGTAGGGGGTAATGTGTCCCAATATTTTTGTCCACACTTATTGATGAGTGACGGCTTACCTCTTCTGGTTCAGGTCGCAGGTCGTGTTGTTTCTCTCCGCTCAAAACGCGCGTACACAAAAATTCGGTCTGTTTTTTCTCTTCTGAAAACACATAAGCGGGTTAGCATGACAAAATCAGTGATGGTTTCAAAAGTTCCAAAGGGAAACGTACCAGCGTCGGACTTATTGGTTCTATTGATCTCTGGTTTGCTCCTGGCGCACTTCGCCGGGTCCTCCGGCGAGTCCCCCTCAAACAGGTAGGTCACCATGATGGTCTCCAGCAGGCTGATCAGCATCAGGGCGAAGATGACGATGCAGTAGGTGGCTTTGGGGAGGAAAAACGTGTCATTCTTTTTATGCCTCGCCAAAGCGAAGGTACGCACAAGTCATGTCGAAAGTCAATTCGTTTCCATTTGTTTGACTGGTCGCGCTGTGGGTTTTTGCGTTCATCCCACTGTTGCGGTTCTCCCGGGTAGCCACGCCCACCCCATTAGTTCCCTTACTCACCTCAGTCCCCCCCAACAACTACAAGTTCTGCCTTGGCGCTCCCTGCTTTGTGTTTGCAAGTCCTCATGGCTGGTTAATGTCGCAGCACAATGACATCACAATGCGAGTTTCCCTGTCGTGCTACCAGCGACTCTCGGCCTGCGCTTGTTATTGACCAGCGTTCCCACACTGCAGTTTGACTCTAACGACTGTCACGTCGGACATTGAAAGTCTGCACAAATATCTATCGTGTACCTATGAGCGGCGTCTTGTTCGACATGGAAGGCAGGATGTCGTTGAGGATGAGCAGCAGCACGGAGATGGCGAGCAGCACGGTCACCTTGAAGCCTAGTTTCTCCCCGTGGTGATCCGGGATGAAGAAGGAGGCCAGGTCCAGGCACAGGAAGAAGAGGATGGGCAGCAGGAAGTTGATGACGTGCAGCAGGGGTCGCCTCTTGATGACGAACTGGAAGGACAAAAGGGGGTGGGGTGGGGGTGTGTTCATGGTGCTCTTGCCCCCGTTTCATGGGAACTTTTCGAAACTGCTGTACCGTGTACACCAGCTGGTCCCACACTTGGCTCTCGAAGCTGATATTGCGGCTGCTGACGGACAAATGGAGGAAGTCCCACTCTCCTTGGGAATGCATCATGGCTTTGGTGAACTGGGTCGCCCGTGATGAGTTGACCACTGGGATGACACGCAAGTGTTCGTCTGTGCAGAGAGGAAGATGACCGTTGGGAAAAATACCGAAAAAGATGTTTGGAAGGCTGGAAACAAGGCAGGCTCAAAACCCAAACCATCAAGTGTTTTACTTCACCGTAAGGCTGCTTACACAGGTGAACTGAGGAAAGCAACGTTATGTTGCAGCTCTGCGTGTCAAAGGGGAACTTGTGCACGTCCATCATGCACATGCTCACGGCCCGTACGTCCTGATCCTGGGTGACGATCCCGTTGTGGTTGACGACGAAGTAAGGGTTGTACTGCGAGTTGTCTTTCTCCACCCTGACAAAACACGCGCAATAATGGGACAAGCTGCGCTCCGCCTGGGTCATGTGTACTGCTGCTGACCGCGGCGGTGTTTACAGTGCTTTCCAAACATAATGGAGTCCAAACAGTCATAAGTGTATGTACACAAGAAGGAGAGACCGTATACCGTATGTGATCCAACAATTGCTCCTTATTGGCATTCCCAGCCTCATATTTGTCAGCACACATGAGAAGCTCTCAAAAGAATAAAAGAAGGGATGGCGCGTGGAAGGAAGTGACACTAATTTAGCATTCTGCAGCCCTGCCAAGGCAACAACCTGTTTTCCTTCTACGTGACTAATTTATACGATTTGGTGTGTGTGTGTGTGTGCCATAGACTTACATCTCTAAAATGAAGATGTCGGGTTTCCACAGCATGTCGGTGGGAATGGTAATATCTGTAATCCCGCAAAAGTCGCCCGGTTCCCAAAAGATGCGTTCGTCCTTCCAGGACTGGAGAGGGCGGATGACGTAGCGGTTAAGAGGAGAGGGCGCAGCGTGAAAGACGCACACGACATTGACGTGATCGTCCACTCACCATCATCACCCAGAGAAACGAAATGAAGGTTTGGGTTTTCTCGATCTGCGAGAACACGGGGATGTGGAAAACGTCACCGGCAAATTCTATCAGAACGTGAACTGAACAAAGGCGACGACCTACCACGCCCAGGATGCCGTACAGGATGATGTTGAGCTCCACCAGGGTGGGATGCGTGTGGTCCAGGACGGGCCGGGTCAATTGGAAGGCTCCGTTGCTTGATGTCAGTTTGAGATGGTCCACGACATCCTGGTAGCTGCACACCTTGTCTGGGGAGGCGCCTCCCACACCTAGGGAGGCAGTTACTTAGTGAAGGATTTACACATTTTGATAAAGGTTTTCACAAATTGGCTCAAAAATGTTTGATACAGATCTCACATATGACTTAAAAGCATCAGATTTTTGCCAGACATGCATTTGTACACGGGAATCAATTTTGCTCTTACCTGAGAGGATGAGGACAATGAGCGGCACTTTCATCCTCACTGCGATGTGAGCCTCGATGGTCCAAGAGCTTTTTAAACCCGGAGATGAGAATCCCCTCCCACTGGCTTTTGGAATGACATTGGGCGCTAAAGAGGAAACACATCCGCTGTTGGCGTGGCTTTCTGACGTGATGGGGCCCGTTCTTGCTTTGAAGGCTGCACCGTGAGAAATAAAAGCAGGTGGGGCAAAATGGAGGTGGTTGAGAAGAAGCAGGTACACGTCACGCGGTTTTGAAGAGGAGCCTGCAGCACCGTGAGGGTAAATAATCAAAAAGTGGGGGGAAAAAAATGACAAAGCTCGTGCACAAAAGTCCATTAGTGACACTTGATCACCATAAATGACATTGTAACATTACACACTCATTTTTTACATCAGCTCGCTAATTATTGTCCAGTGAAGTTGCAAACTAGATTTTCAAGGCTTGTATAACTGAATTATGTCCATTAGAACACCGCATTTGGTTCCGACTTTCAATAGTTTTACTGCACTTTTGCTTGGAGATTTAGAGCGCAAACAAATATATAACTGTATATATCTGGAAAAGTTCAGTTTCATCTCTGGTTTAAAAAAACAAGTTGTGAAAAACAAATAGATAATATACACATTATTTTTCCCATGATCATTGTGTCGCAAAACTACATTCAGTGATTTTGACAAGATCCTAATTTATGGAAGTGGGAAATTAAAAAAGTAAAGCACGCCATGATGAGAATGGAACCGCATAGCGGTGAGTCGACTTTGACAGAGACAGCACAATTACAATATTAATAAAACAACACGCTCAAACTCTACGATGTAGTTGCAACAAAGAAAACGAAACTTTATTGTCCGTTTTTCACGTTCACGCCTACAATCCTCCAAAAAGTGGGCTGCTCTTACAGATTCGGATTCACCGCCGACGACACATTTAGACTGTGATCATGTGACAGCCCCGGGAAATGGATGTTCCCACCCGAGAGACGACCACTTCACGAAAAAGATGCGAGACCTGCCACCCGGACGGCCTCATGCACCGCAACGTTACGTCGCCTAGGAAACGGCGTAAGAGTGCATTCGTGTCCCTTTACGACCGTCTACAGTACGTGAGTACATGTGAGAGTCTGCTGTAAAGCTTTACAAACGTTTCACATGGTTTTAATCCACATTCTAATCAACAACACAGTGCTTCGCAACGGATAAAAAACACAAATTGACATCAAGAAGAGGTTAACTTAGAAAAAAAATAATCAAGATATGAATCTCTCTTACTAAAATTCTCATGACAATAACAAAGTGTCTAAATACTGAGGAGAAAAATGAAGCCATTTTTATTGCTGGGTGATGGCTTCGAGAGTCGCACTGCAACAATACTGACATGCTAACACAGGCTGGGTGGTTGGGGGTTTGATTCCAGTTCAAGGAATGGATTAGTGTAGCCATTGATGGGCATAATAATCACGATCCAACCGTTCAATGTAACAGTACTTTTTGTACAGCTTGCTTTTTTTCTTTAAAAAAAAAACCTGAATGGCAAAATCAAAACAACAACAAGTTCAATCCACTTCTATGCCTTTCAGTGACTCTTCCAGTCTCTCTGTTGCAACCTGCTGATGACACTCTGTGACGCTCCAAGATAAGAGGCCACACTTCTGTCGATCAATTACTGGGTTTCATCTTGGAAGAGGCGTGTCCAAATATCAGTTCTAATCAAACCACAAACTTTGTTGCCCGATTAACGGCTGTAAAATTTCAACATTCAGCTCCTTACAGCAAATTGTACCCCCCAAAAAAATCGAAAACATCAAACAGTTGGACGCGAGCATTCCAAATTTGACAGAGGTTCAAACTAAGTCCACCGGTAAAGGTTAGTGCATTTTAGATTCATCCTAAAATATAACCCAAAAGCCCATTACACCTTACTTTTTTGGGGGGGGGCGGCGCAGGAGGGTATAGCGATGCATCAAGCTAGCTCATTTTCCAAATAATCGAGGAAAACGAGTCTCATCCTACCTTAATAGTAGCACCTCCTTCTGGGAGTTTACCTTCCTACATTCATTTAATGTTCAGGTCCCGAGTCTGCTTTCGTTTTCACATTCAGCAAAAGTCGTCCAGAGAGGAGCAGGTTTTGTTTTGAGCATTTAGCGCACTGACACGGTGATTGCAGATCACAGTAGCCCCTGACTGATTGGCTGGTGAAGGAGGAGGAGCAGCAGCAACTTCTAACCAAAAAAGTCACAACATGAAACGGTCACGAGTAAGTTCAAACTACAGGTAATAAATAAAAACAGACCGGGAAATAAAATACTTATAAAAGTGCTCAGATGACACCTCACTGGAGAAGAACCCAGAGGTGGTATTGGTGGGTGGTGGTGGTGGTGGTGGTGGTGGGGTTCCCTGCTCAGCCGTTATCCAGCGATGAAGCACTGAGTAGGAAGTGCTAGTAGTACTAATAGTAGTAGTAGTGTTTGTTCGTGTGTGTGCGTGTGTGGAAGCGCGCTACACAATGAGAGGTCCACGGTGGGAGGGTTTGGGACTCTGGCCCTCCAGGTTCTCCACGCCCTGCTCCTCCCGGTTGCTGGTGGAGTCCAATATGGGCCTGTAGCCGCCGAGGTACATTAGACCTGAACAAGACATGACAAAGGAAACGGAGATGGTGGTGTTATGGAAGCAAAAAATAAGTTACAAAAAAAACCAAACAAACATTTTCTGTCCTTTGTTATGGGTCGCTGCTGTTGTGAAAGTGTTATGTAAGTAAAGATGTATTGTATGCCAGCTGTCAGAATCTGAATCAGCCTCACAAAGTCCCGATTGATTACACAGGGTGTTATTGAAGAAAAAGTCATCACAAACTGAAAATAACTCTCGAGTCAGTTCTACGGTCTGAGGCAAACACTGCGTACCTAGTCCTCAATATGTATTGGGCACGACTCCTCATCTTTCCATCCAAAAGAAGGCGAGAGAAGGGCAGAAAGGGAGGGCAGAAAGGGAGGGCAGGGAGGAGAATACGGGATGGGAGGAATTCACAGGAAGGAGGGAGAGATAACAGAAGACATTTTACGACACACACAGAGAGAAAAAGACGTCACGCGCTACCTTTGAGCTAAAAACACAGAACAAGGGGAAGGGAAAACGGGTTTGTGAAGAGGATGGAGGATATCGAGGCAAACAAGTGACCCCTGGGGAAATGAGAAATGTTCATACAAAGCAAATGAACGCATTAGCTTATTTGAGTCGCACGAGGCCATTCAAACTGTGCTCAAGCCTCCTTGACAACTAACGTCCATTACACTCTCCTCATGATCACATCATTTTGCACAATAGAAATAAAGGTAAAGTATAGCGACCTAGAGAATTGAAATATGCCACTGGTCAGAAAATTCGGGCACCTTCGAAAAGATCAAACTGCTCCTCGTAAGTCATCAACAATGGACGCCACCTTGCGCAATAAAAATAATCTAGGAGACTCAACACAGTTCAAATGGCGCCGTGTGAGTCCGCCTTGAGGTTGGTATGAAGGAGAGGAAAGGACAATAGGGAACATGTTGGACCAAGACTCTTTGCTGCCGCGCTGACAGAGAACATGCTTGTATGAAGCACGCATGACAGTCACGAACACGCACAGATGCACACACATCGGGGCTGAGGGACGGAGGGAGCGCACGGCTATTCGCTATCGACAAGCGATGAAGCAGCAGAGGGAAGAAATGAAATTAAAAAAAAAAAAGAGCTGCACAGAAGCCCACGTTAGCTTCTGCCGCCATTCGTTCTTCTTTGTGTTAGCCTGGCGAGCTAACGTGAGATTCGCTCGCGTGCCCCATCCCATCACTTCTGGTCGGCGTCCACTCACCGGCGAATCGGCCGTCAGGAGCCTGCTCATTGTCCAAGCCCAAAGAGGGCGTGTCACACAGGGCCACGCCCTGATTATTATTGGCCAACTCGGGACACCTGCTCCGCCCACCTGCAAGCGAGGGCACAGGTCAAACAAGAGCAGCCAGGCACAGCGGGGAGGGGGAGGGGGAAGGGGGCGGACAAGCGGGAAGGGGGGTGGGCGGCCGTGAGAGAATGAAGCGCCGCTGAATGCATTGAGCTTCATGGCATTTGTTTTTGGACGATTGTTGACAATCACTCTGCAATGTGCATTACCACCACCTACAGGACTGGAGTGGCACAGCATTAACTGTGGCTTTTTGTCGTTGCTATTTTCTCGACATTTGGGGGGGGGGGGGGGGTCATTTCAGCCATGACGCAGATAAATGCTCTGCTCCAACTGATGTGAATATGTCTGCTGCAATTTATTGAGGAATCACGCAAACGTTTAAATTTGAAAGAAAAAAAAAACGACTTTCTGACATGCGTACCATGTGACAGCAGCTGTGTGCATGTTGGCACTAACGAGGACAAAAAGGCACGGGTGGCCACATGACTGGCAGCGCTACACACAAACACACAAAAGCCATCTGGCAGTGCTGGTGCCGTCACACACACGCACGTCCTGCCAGGCAGCACTTGCTCCCGAAAGAACTGAAGGATCATTCAGTGTGCTCACTTGTGTTGCGCACACAATGGCATGAAGGTGTCGTACATGACATGCAAAGGCAAGCTTGAAATGGCCGACAAACTCTCTGTACTCTCATCCATGAAAAGGGGACTTTCCAACCACAGTTAGTATACCAGGAGTGATTTTCGGGGGTGTATCAAGAAATGATCCAAATTGACTTAATCGGACCCAATGATGTTTGCCCCATCGGTTTTGCCCGGAGCATGTTGTCAGCGGTGTAAAGCGAGGGGTGGTCACCGCAGTTACCTTTGCCGTTCGATGGCGAGGAGCGGTCCTCTTCCGTGACGTCGTTCCCCTAAGAAAAACAAAAGAGTTGAAATAAAAGGTTGACGTGAAGCACCGATGCGAGTCATCAAGTGGCGGTCACCTCGGAGTCCTGCTCATCGACGGCTACGGAGTAGTTCAAGTCGGTTGACTCCTTGGAAAGGGAGTGAGCCAAAAGTCAGTGAAAATTCAGGTGGAGAGGGGACGGGAGGATCTTGTTGCCAATGGCTGTGCATTTACTTTTTTTTTTTGATTGACAGATTAATCAGGATTAAAATAATCGCCGCAGCCCGTTTATCCACCGTCACTAATATTTACCCCTTCAAACTGTGAGGGTCCTCGGCTCTCCATGGGGGTGGCCCGGTTCTCCTCGCCCTGGGCGTCAACCCCCTCCTGGCCCCCCCCGGGCTCGCCGTCCGCCCCAGCCAGGTAGGACCCTGACATGGAGGACATGGTGTCAGTGCTGATGTGGGAGTGCTGCGAGTGGGACGAGGCCATGGACATCACTGACTGGGCCAGGCTGCTGCTCACTGGGTCTGGCAGATACACGGAGACACACATCACGATCCGACGGCTTTTTTTTTTTTTAAAGCATCGCTCCCGCCGCGCAAGACGACTGATTGAAGCTCGGCCATCTTTTCCTCTCAGAAGCGTCCCTACGCTGCCAAAAATCCTCCCCGTCAGATTCGCCAACTGCTGCGATGGAACCGTCTCATAATTTATTCATTTGAAAACGCTCCATAAACTGCACTGAGGGTTTGGAGTTTCACATTTTGTCGACATTTACAAATTACTGGGTACATCTTGCCCTCCAGACGGGTAAGTAGTACTTATAACTGTAAATGGAAACCATAATACGTTCCATCCTGGAATCTTCTTCCCGACAACTTCTGCTTTTGGCGTGCGGTAAATATTAGGAGCGATAGCAGCTTCCTTTGTAAGAACCACCGCATACTTTTCAAACGGTCAAAACGTTATTTTTGAAGATGATTTGATGGATTACAACGTTTCGCGTTACCTTCGGGGGAAGTAATAGTGGAAGAGAGCGGCGTTCCGGTGCATGGCGACTGGTCGATGGCCCCGGAAGAGGAGAGAGTCAGGTTTTCGCTGTCTGGCGTGGCTCCGCACTGTCAAAGCAAAGAGGAGGAGCGTTATGACAGGAGGTCAAAACCTGACTAAATTTCTCTCGAAATAGACACACCTCCTGCGGATCCGCTGTACGCTTGTGGCGACGAGCCTCCGATTCGCTGCAAGACTTTTCATCCTCCTCCTCGGGAAGCACTGAGGAATTCTGGGACAGCGACCTAAAGTATGCAGACTTGTGGTTTGGAACGGCTCTGAAGATGTTTTCGAACAATCAACAGCACGCGGGAGGAGCTCATCAACTCACTTGGAACCGCTCTTTTTGAGTTTGAGCCCCTGACTTGAGGTGGAGTGGTCCAGAGGGGAGAGGGAACGGGCCGGCGTCGGGTGGGCTTCGCTGCCGTATGGGGGGAGCGCCCCCGACACGTGACTGGGGCCGGAGTGGAGCGGGGGCGCCGCTGAGGACGTGGCCAGGGGGCCGTTGAGAGCCTCCAGAAGAGACACGGCCTCGTAACCCGGGGGGATATGCTCGGATGCCTGGAAAGACAAAGAAACGCGCGTGAATTTCTGTTTTGGTGTCTTTTTTTTTTTTTTTAATTACAAGGCTTGCGTTTAACTCAGATGAGTGCCGTGACAGTACCGAGTGTTCCTCCGAGTCGGACGTCTGTGAAGTGATGACGGGGTTAAAGCTGGTTGGCGTCAAAGGGCTGAGTTTCTTCCTCATTGCTCGGATCTGCAGCAAAGCTCTGAAAGCTATCCAAAAAAAATAATTATTAAAAAACAGTTAAGAGAATTTTGGGCAAAAGAACACGCGCGTGGGAACTCACGCAGTCTGCAGATGGGGCAGCAGTTGGCTTGGTAGCGCAACGTGTCAGCGCAGGCGTTGCAGAGACACAAGTGTCTGCACGGCAGAATGAGCGTGTCGCGCACGTCCGACAGACACACCACGCACTCGGCGCTGTTGTCGCTAATTTCGTCGTCGGCAACCTGTGGCGGTAAAAGACCCGCGCTAGTACAAACGCTCACTTTGAAAGGCGTCGGACGGGAAAAGCCTTCTTGTGGCGTTTACCTTTGATTCTTGGCTGTTGTACTTGTTCTCGATCCCGTAGATCTCCTGCAGGAGATAACTCACGCCATCCACCTGGGAAATGAAAAAGGAAGAAAAAGCGTCGCGTCACGTCTCCAGGGGACGTGAAAGCTTTTGTTTCCAAAAGAAATGTGCACTCACCACTTGTTTCTGCTTCAGAGGCTTCACGCAGTAGCTGCCGTCCAAGTGCTGCCATGGAAAACAACATTGTGAGGAATTCTACTTTCCAAGACCAAAGTCCAACCATCAAGTTTACCTTTTCAAACGTGGCCAGCAGGATGTGAGAGTGGCCCAAGTGTTCTGCGTATAGAAAAAAAATGGACACCTTTCGTCACTTGAAGCTTTACGTGCGCCACGTCGGCGTCGGTGCGAAACTCACCGTCGCCCTCGTCGACCGCGGCCTGCACCACCATGGGGAAGATTTCCCGGTCCGGGTCGAACAGGAGCTGGGGAGAACAAACAAGAGGTGTCAAAGTCAATACGGCAGAGGCGGTACGAAGTCACGTATGTAGCAAAGGTCAGGTCAGACGAAACTTAGCATAGCGCCAACGTACAAGTCTCGTCTCACGAATATCAAGTCAAAGTCAAGGCGAGCTTTTCAGAAATTGCATCCAAGCAAGTACCAAGGCCTAAAAATGGCCGACTTAAGTCTGACCCGAGTCAAACAACTTGCGGGGGTGAACCCACCTCTTCGTCCGCCCACTCGCTGAGGTTGACGGTGTGCGAGGGCAGACAGAACTGCTGGCTCACCCCCCTCTTGAAGTGCACCGTCTCCGACTGCAGAGAGCCGTCCTGGGGCAGGTAGCTACAGGGAACCACAAATCAGAAAACCAAACCTCCCGCTACCCCATTGTGCCGTCTTTCTCCGGAACCTACACTGGCACGCCGTTGTGAAACTCCTCGATGGCCTGGTAGTAGATGGTGATTGCCACCTGCGTGTCGGCGTCAAAAGTGAACTCCACGTTGTAGCAGGCCCGCCGCTTGCCCGCCTCATCGTCGCCGGGCAACTTGAGGTCCTCGCTGCACCTGCGAGGTCGAGCAAAGAACCTCATTTTTCGGTCCTAAAAATCGTCATTTTATGAAGTAGCGCTGGATTTTAAGAAGGGGATTGTTGTTGTTGCCACGGAGACACCGGGATACCAACATTTGGTGCACATTTTTTTTTTTGTCAAGAGTTGCTAACAGTTGGGTCTTTGCGGCTGAAATCCAAAACCTGCCTTTAGCCGTTTGCTGCTCATTCTGAGTCAGCGCTTGTGCGCGGGTGGGTGTGGAGTTGTATTACCACCGTACCGTACAAGCCGCAGGGTGTCCTTGCGGATGTTTATAAGGCTTCGTAGCGTCTTCACCGGTTCCTGAGGTGGAGGGGCTGCGTATGGGAACTGCAAAGCAAGAAGAAAAATAATAAACATATGAGTAAGTTAAATACACGCTCGACGAGGAGTGACTGAAACATTCCTCTCGTACCCACGACAGTTGTGGATTCATCTTTTTGACAAACCTTTAGAGAAAGCCCCGCACTTTCAGGCACAATTAGCTCTCGGTTAAAAATCGATGAACTTAATCCCGGTTGTGTTCCTCTTTGATTTGATCAACGCCGCAAGCTGCTGACTGTGCATTAATGGACAACTAGAGGATGTGTGCGGACTAACTCCACACACACACACACACACACACACACGATACAAACCTCACTAGTGTGTTTACGCGACCGTGAATGGTACTAGCGATCCACATCTGGGTCTCGGTGGGAGTTGTGGCGGTAAAACACACACACGCGCACATGCGCTGAGTCTGAAAAGAGCCTTTCAGTAGACAACAGTGGACGTCTTATTCGAAATGCCACAGTGGCCATTCATTCACGCTTGTGTTTACTAAACACAGTTTGATGAAACACTCAAATCCTTATGGGAGATTATTGCATGACGGGCGGAGGAGGGGTTCTAAATATAGCTTGTCCGTGATCATATTTGTGAGAGAGCCGGAGTGCAATAACTTAAGATGGGTTTAGGCTTTTGACTGTGCCATCTGCTCGCAGCACACCACCGAACATTATATAACGCTGCTTTGAGCGGCTCATTCAGAGAGATGAAGAGGGGGAGAAAAGGTTTTTGGTGAATTCTCAGGATTTAAACGCCGGGAAAAAAAAACAAAAAACGCTACTGCTAGTTTTAGCCCGAGTCTAGACATAAACGGTAGTTAAGACCGCAAGCTTCACTTCAAATTTCTCTGCTTGTGAGCTCAGCATTCCGGTGACACGATTTAAGAAAAATACATAAAATTTAAACGCAGGAGCACGCCTTTTTCACTTGGCAGAGTCTCCCCTTTCATTTTTAATTACTCTGACAGGAAGACGCATGCATGTCAATTGCAATCGGGCAGAGTGTGGAAGGTTGCTAAACGCTGCAGCAGGGTGCCGTCAGATGCAGGCAAGCGAGGTTGCTGTGCGGCGCATCGACACGAATGATGGAGTTGGCTGTCAAGTAAGGAGTTGTTTGACAAATGGGCAGAAATCATAAAAGAAAATTAAAAATATATATAACTCAACTGTTGTTGTTGTTATGTGCTGACATTATTTTCTTTGTTTTTAATGGGCAGACATATTCAGCAATAAATTGAGCACGAGTGGCAACGACTGTGAAAAATCTTACCGCTACTGGTCTGGTCCCGAGGAAGTTAAGGTCTGTGTTTTCTCCAAACAGGTAACCTTCCGGGTGGGTTGAATCAAACTTCTCTCCACCCATGATGAAGTGGCTGGCGAAGTAACTTCCTGCGGATCCGGATAATAGATTGCAAAATTAATTGAAGTGACATCACGGCGCAGATTTCGAAATTTGAAAGCCATTGGTTTCATTGACTATTTTTCACGAAGAATGATGTTGCAATTCATTCGTGTGACATCAGAGTGCAATCGCATTCCCAAATTCAGAATGAGGTTTCTTTTATGGCGAGATGAGAGAAATGATTCTTTCAACATCGCTCTCTGATCTTTCAAACGAGATTGCAGCTCAACTCCCCTGCGAGTCACTCTGCAGTCAAATAGGAGACATACAAACACAAAAGACTCATCCTGTCCTACATGACAACTTCAGTTGGCTGAGTGCTGCAGCACATCTATAAATCCAGACTGATAGTAAACTCTTATTAAATGAAAGTTTCCTTTGGGTAAAGGTGCGGGCAATCAGTCAGAGTGCCACAAAACAGCTAAAATGTGCTTGCATCAATCAACACCCAATGTAAGGTTTCAATTAAATATGAGTTTATTAAGGTGGTGAGTTTCATTTTGGTTATTAGGACCGGGTACACGACACAGTGCATGAAGCAATCTTCAGTCGTGCATTGTTAAATTCATCAAAACTGACTTGTAAAAGCAGATTTTTGTTTTTGTTATTATTATATTCTTTAACTAATGCAATTTTACGGAACAGAAATATGATAAGCTATGTACCGTTGTCCTGAAGGCCTTACTGCAGCTCTTTTCCAGTTTGTCAGCAGCCCCTGTGCTTAGGTACGTGCTACTTTTTCATCATTTAGCCCAAAGCACAATCACCTGCAACACGCTCTGCAGCGTGAAACCGTGACAAACACACACTCAGATAAACGTACACACATATTGGTCTGACCTGTTGTTGCCGACTTACCAGATTTCGGTGGGTAACGGTACACCGAATTGGACGGAATATCGACTTCTTCCACGCCTATGTTTTGTCTGCTCGCGAAAGCCCCCATCTCCACTCAAGTGACGATAATAAAGACCCAATGGACATTCAGCTTCGCTTTGTCAAACCCCCTCGATGATGATTACTTCGACTCATTTAATCCACTCGGTCCTTGTCTCTGTTTATTTGTCGTAAAAGGACATCGAGTTCGCCCTTCGACAGCGTGGATGTGACCGTCCTGGGGATTAGTAGCTGGTCTGCTGCTTGTTTGTCCTCGCCGGTCAGCGGTGGAGCTCGGTTGGTAGGAGAAGCAATAATAGGATTCTCTTATAGCACCAAAGAGCGGTATCGAAGAACAACCAGGTGGTCTTGGAAGTCAACCTCGGTCCTGTCAAAGAGGTCTCTGGATCCCTGTGACGTCACAAATCCGGACCTTGATTTTGGCGCAGTCCTCTCTCTCTGTCTCTCTCTCTCGCTCTCAAGTTAGCAGCTAACATAGCCGCACAATATGGAGCCTTCACCCCTTGGCGAAGACTGCAATGCAGGGACAGTAACTCGCTCACAGTAATACACGATCGAGGAAAAGCTAACTGGGGAGGTGGGGGGGGGTTAATTTAATGAGCTAGCTATGCGAAACATGACATTTTACACGATACCTCGGGGTAGTTACGTCACCACCACATCAGCATTGATGCTCAATCTGAGATCCTCCGATTTAATAGTGAAGTGAAACATTTTGAGGTAGACTAAACATAACAAAGAGGTGTGATGGGCCAGGGTTCCTAACTCATTATTTTCAGGGGGTGCTGCTCCAGGCGGGCCATTTTGTTGCCAAAAGTTGATAAATGACGTTCACATTGCGTGATGATGTCATTGCGTAATGACGTGTTCTACACTCCCAGTGCATTACCACATTTTTGTTATCTAAAAATGTGAATTATTTCAAAACCATTCACCATTACTATGAAAGACTCAATGGAAAAAAATAAACGTATACAGAGGGGAAGTTAAAAAACAACAACTAAAAGTATGTGCACGCTTATGTTCTCTTTTTTATTGGGAACGTGTTCATGAATGAACCAATCACGTTCAAATTTCTGTAAATAGTCCACAACTTAACCATTTCCACTGTCTTTGACGGTTAAAAGAAGGGGTACACATTTGTGCAAACGGTATACCTCAATTGATTCGATGGGTTGAAATGCGTGTTCGAGACACTTTACAAAATTGTGAAAAGGGTTTCTCTAAACAGGAACGGAAGTTGCCTTGATTATAACCATGTAACCTCCTCGTCACCAGGGTGTAGTGAAGGGCATCGGGCGCGGAAGAGGCAGATGAAGCGCGCGAGGCCATCAGCCAATCAGAGAAGGCCACCACGGGTGGAGAAGAAAGGGAGTGAGAAGCTTTGTTGCCGCCATTTCGTGAGACACGACTTAAGGGCTGCACACGCTAGAGTTTCTTAACTCGGTTTTGAATTTTGCTAAGATTTCAAAACCAGCTGCGTCTTGTTATTTTACAGCCGGGAAGTCCCACGAATATTTTTGTTAGTGGCCCCAAGGTTGGTTACGCCGAGAAAATGAGCTACGGAAGGCCGCCGCCAGACGTGGAGGGGATGACCTCCCTTAAAGTGGACAACCTGACTTACCGGACCTCGCCGGAGACGCTGCGCCGCGTATTTGAGAAGTACGGTCGCGTGGGTGATGTGTACATCCCGCGGGACCGGTACACCAAGGAGAGCCGCGGCTTCGCCTTCGTGCGCTTTTTGGACAAGCGCGACGCCGAGGACGCCATGGATGCTATGGACGGAGCGCTGCTCGACGGACGGGAGCTGCGCGTGCAGATGGCCCGCTACGGTCGGCCGCCTGATTCCATGTACAGCCGGAGAGGACCTCAACAGCGACGGTACAAAGAATACGTCTGCTCAGGGGGGTGAAAAATGGCCAAAGTTGTTAAATTGCGAGTCAAAATTATCACGCGCTCAAACGTTGCGTTTCCGGTTCCGCTTTTTAAACGTTTCTTCACTTCGTGAGATGCCGCCATTTTGTTTTCACAACCCACGTGCATCGCCAGTAGACTATCTGACTGCAACATTGTTCTTGTTTCAAACGATGTTAATTTGGCTTTTAGGATGTTGGAGTCCTAATCGAGTTATGTAAACGAGTCGTACTGTGCACCCCCGCCCCCCATTAAAAACAGTTCGTGTTTGTTCATGTCCCTGTTAAGTGTAAATATGTACAGATACAAATTACAAGGACACATAATCGATTCCTATTGGAATGCCTGTCTAAATAAATGCAATGGAACAGCTTTACCATGTCGACAAAAGAGGCACATTTTAGTTTGAGTAGATTTGTCCCTTTTTTATTACACTGGCAGTTTGCCTTTTGGACTCTGCTCCCTATAGACCACAGCAAAGCGAGGTTTAAGATGTAATTTCCTTGAAATGGCAATGTTTCTCTTTGCAGACGTTCAGCGAGCCCTCGTCGTCGCAGGCGCAGCCGTTCCAGGAGCAGGAGCCACTCCCGATCCAGGAGTCGCCGTCGCTACTCCCGATCCAGGTCCCGCTCTTACTCCCGATCCAGATCCCGCTCAAAGTCCAAATCCAAGTCCCGAACCCCACGGCGGAGCAAGTCCAAGTCCCCCTCTCGGTCCCGGTCCAGATCAAGGAGCCGAAGCCCCGCCTCTAACCACGGGTCCAGATCCAGGTCCAAGTCCAAGAGCCGGCCCAAGTCTCCAGAGGACAATGGAACAGAGCCATAGCTCAAAGTTGGATGCAACATGACGGTATTTAGTGGGATGGGTGGAATATCATGAATACATGTTCAATGTTTAGTATTCTGCTTTCTTGAGGTTGCTCTTTTAAATTTTGCACAAGCAACAAAGTCAGCAGAACCATCTCTATTTTAGTACTGCGATAACCAAGAATAATTTGGCTCTCAAGCATGCGTGTTATTACGATAAACAATTTCAAACACGCACAATAGAGGGTTTGAATTGGGCTAATGTGAGTATATATGGGTGTGCTTCACTCCATATGTTCACTTAATGTGAAATTCTTTCCTCCAAGCTGCTGAATCCTGTTTGCAAAGAGAGGAGGAGGAGATGGGGGTGTGGCAGTGTGAGAGCAGTTATAGTGTGTGAGCCGCCCAGGTCAGCTGCCCGTTGCTGGGGGGGGTGACGGCGGTTGCTCGGGAGCAGGTCGCCCAGGCAACGCTTGGTTGCTCAGGAGCGGGTCGTCATGGCGGCTGTGCTGGGCTGTCAGTTGGTGTTTGAGGCGGTGTGGTGAGATACGTTCACGGGGATTGCGGGCGGACCCCCACCCGCCGCCTGCGGTTTGCCCTCCCGCCTCTCAACCCAAAGGTTTGTTTGAAAATGACCCCCCAGTGCCAGAGTCCTGTGTAGAGCTAGTCTTTGGGCATGTGGTACCACGGAAGGTGCGTAAACATACATGAGGTGTACTCTCATTATGTTCACACTCAGGTCAGGAGTTAAGCGGGTGCCTTTTTAGATGTGCTCTTGCTAACTGTATGCTGTGTTTTTTTTGCAGATCTCTCGGGCGATTGCTTCTTTTTGCCGAGGACATCAGGACGAGTCTCACCATGTTCAAGAGACTCCACGATTGCCACTGAAAGCAGACTGAAAGGTTATTTGGAACTTGGTCTAAACATTTTCTAAATAGCCAGTTTTGCTTGCGCTCCGGAAATAAATGTCATGTTGGTCGTTCAGAAAGTTGGGCATCTTCAAGTTAAGATGTGATTTTGTTTGTTTTGTTTGATTCCCCTTTTAAGTGACTTTATTTTTGACTTTGTACTCTTAAATACAACTATTGATTTATTTTGATTCATGGAAGACCTTGTTATACTCTTTGTCTTGGCAGGAGGTTGTCAATTACAAATATCGGTTTGTTACCCCCACTCAATTGGACAAACATGCTGTATGTTAATCAGCCTGGCTTCATTCATCTTTGGATGTTTTTTTTTTTCTGTCAGCTCTTTGTCTGGTTAAGATTGCTTCCTATGACTCTAACCCTCTTTCTTGTGTATCTTTTGTGCACTAGGCGCAGTTGTGTAGCAGTTGAGTAATGCTGGTTAGCTGTTAAGATGCGGTGCAGTGCAGTGGTGACATGGTGTGGCGTGTTGCGGTGCTGAGTGCCCGGTCACTGTTCCGGGGCGCTCGACCCTCCGCTGCTGTTTGCCGGTTTGTAAGCTCACAGGTGTTGCAGATCATCCATCCCCCTCCTTGTCCATATACCCTCTTTGATATCCCTTATGTGTGCTTAAAAGCTCTTTGTCCATTCTTTCTTTCCTCCTCCTATGTCTGGTTCATCACTTGTTTTTTTTTTTTGTGGGGGAAGTGGGTCCAGTGTGGCTCACAGTTGCAGGGTTGATGACGAAAAACCAGGGGGGGGGCAGCAGCTCTGACTGCCTCGTTTATTTGTTCCAGCATTCCCCGTTGACCTCTCTGTTCTCTTACATTTTCTTCAGGTGAATAAATGTATTTGTTGAAAGTGGGTTGTTTTTGTCTTTAATTTGTTGACTAAGGTGCAGACTCTTATAAACTTGCCTTATTCAAGATTTACAGTGTTTGACTTGGATACATTCAGAATTTGAAGTTTTACCCCAATTCGACAGTTAGGTAGGTATGTCATACATTAGAGGTGTGATCTCTTCAATAAAAGATGATTCGATTATCTTGATGCATGGCATACAACACAATTCAAGGGAGGAACATTTTCAAGTGGGATGATGACAGGTATGGTGCTCTGACAGAAGTAACACTTCTCCCATTTGCATTGAACACGAATGCCAACAGATGCGACGTTATGACTGCTGCTTCATAGAGAGACTTGCACCTGAGATATCACTTTGTTATTGCAAGTCACTTGGTGTACTTTTATGTCCGCGTAAAGAAAATGCTATTCCTAAAACTTTGGACAAGGCCGGCCATCTTATCTGTCGTCATGGAAACGAATGTAATCACACACCCGGAAGCATCCTCGGATCAGGCGAGCGTCTTCCGCTGACCTGCGCTTGACCTTCATTTTTTTTTTTGTAAGTCACCCTGCGCCTACACGGGTGCTGTCACGAGCTATCCATCCACGGTACGTCTGGACACTGGTCCGCTGATGCGATTAACACCGAGATGACGAGCCGAGCACATTGAACGTCGGCTCGCCTGATCGCCAATGGAAAGAGAGGGGGCGGTGCCAGGTGGCGTGACGTCAGACTGACAGCGCCTCTTGCTTGATCCAGTCAACGCCGCTCGTTTAGGCAGCTTGTCTTGGTTAGATTACATCCTCAAAGCGTCGCCATGGCTGCCGGTCGAACCACGCGAGACTATTAAAAAAAATAAACAAAATATATCAGCTATGGATTGGACTTTCATCTTATTCGCCGTCATCTTCACACTGCTCGCCCTGGTGGTCGCGACGTCGCTGCTGAACGGTTCCTCCCGGTCGTCTTCAGCCAGGAGTAACCCAAATGGACCCATCGCGGACGCCGTCAGAGGGGGCGAGACGGAGGCAAAGCAGAACGGCCATTTACCGGATAATTCCAACCAGGGAACGGCAGAGGAAGTGGCGGCGGGGGACGACTGGTGCGAGATGAGCGGCAGCTCCCACGACCACTGGGACGTGGTCAAATCTGTCCTATCAGTGAGTGTCCTCCAGCTACATTTGTTTGTTGTGTTAAACTGTAATAGATTACGTCACTCTCTTAAGCAGTTTACCTTCCCCTGCCACTCAGTCCTGGCCAAGGATCAAAGAAAGTTCGTTCTGCGTCAACTTGTAAACGACATCATTTTTGACTGTGAGTCCATTTATTGTATACAACGCGAAACAAAAGCGTCGATGCATTTCAGTCATAAATAGATATATGTTTTAACATATCGACGTATTTGTTTATATATTCGTAGGTGAAGTAATCTAAATTATATTACAACGGGTGCGCCTCTTCTGCGATCGGTTGCCATGTTTTACCGCCATCTTTCGGCTACGGATATTCGTAGGAATCAAACTTAGTGAACAAAGGTCCTCGAGTTGTAAATCTGTAATCACTTGAGGGAATACTAGAAGTCGGTTGGGATAACATGTTGCTAATACTTTTGCTGAAAAAAAATTGGTAGTGGTTTTTAGATGCCACTAAATTCTACACACTGTTTTCAAGTCAACTGTCCATCATCTCAGCAGGGATGCTGAGCGGCACCATCAGCATCCATCCAAGTTGATGCCGCTCTCTGTCTCATTGTTCCACACAGGAGGAGACTGAAACCTGTCCCGCTAGCGAGGAGTTGGAGCCCGCGCCGGTCACGGTGACGGCCCCAGCCGAGCTCTCCTCCTCCTCGTCGGCAGCGTCCAGCCTGTCCGTGCCGCGGCCGGACTCCAGGCATGCCAGTTTTGACTCGTCATCCGAGGCATCGTCGGGGCGTGGCCGGCGCTCCTTCATCGGGCTCTCTGATCAGGAGCTCCTAAAGTGTGCTTTCTCTTCCCCCCAGACTGATGGAGAAGCAGAGAGCCCAGACGTCAATGGTGAACACCAAATATGTGTAAAATTACTTATTTACTCATTTTAGAATAAATTAATTAACCAAATGTCTGTGTCTGCAGATAAATCGGAGTTACACACCAACAATTCCTTGAAGTACGTCCCCGGAAAGTCACGCTCCCATCACCTGGAGATGATGATGTCCAAAGACGAACTTGAAGAGGAGCAGAGGTCAGTTCAAAACGTGCTTCTGCTTGTCTGGTTGCCACATTTTACTCGCAGCTTTGCACTCTTAAGCCGCTGTGCGATGGGGGCTAGACTGATTTAAGGCCAGATTGAGTCCCTGCCAACATGCAAGACGTTTGACCCGAGGACATGAAGCAGAGTCACAGCAGAAGAAAAGACGCCTGGCGTTGACACAGGGAGTTGCCCGGCGGATTTTGCTTCGAAACGTATCACCTCTCCCTGCACTGTTTGTTCATCAAAATGTGCTACTCCCGGGTGTCACGGGTCGGGATCCGAGTGTTGATTGGCTCTCTTGGCGCCTTGTTCATTAGTCCTTCAGATAAGCATAATGAGCTCCTCTAGCCACAATCCAAATCTGAAAAATGTTGCTTTTAAAAAGATGAATTAAAATAAATATCCAAAATGGTAGAAACTACAATCATAAACAAAACACACATTTTAAAATAAATACCTTCCTGACAGTGTCAACCAAAATTGAGCTGATTTTAATTTTACCATTGAATTATAAAATTCAAGGCAGTTGTTGCTGCTCCATGAAGGCCACTAGAGGGTGCTATAAATCCATTTAGGGGGAAAAAAAGACAACTTTGGCCGATTCACAACACATTTTTTTTATTGAGAACGCTCTGATTTGAAGTAATTTAATGAAGGAACGCAAGGGAGGAAGGCGAAAAGATGGAATGATGGCTTGGTAGAAACGAAAGTAAGGAAGGATTTAAGGGCAGAGAAAGGATTAAGGGGGAAGGAAGAAAACAAAGATGGTATCTAAGGAACCTTGTGGATGTGGATGAGTGTAGGCATGATGCATGCAAACAAGGATGTGTGAAAGGAAGCCAGGAAGAAGGGATAACGTGATGGCAGCAAAGGGATGTGAGAGGGATAAAAGGGCGTATGAAAGGAAGAATGCCTGGGAGGAATCAAGGATTGTTTCGAAGTGAGAAAGACTCAATGGAGGAGGCAAGGAAGGAAGGGTCCGTAAAACCCTCACCCTTACTTGGAAACTTAATTTTAAACCTGTGTGATCAAGCTGATCAATACGTGTCACTTAAACTTTTTTTCAGTGATAACCGCCTGCGTTGTGTCCCCCCCCCACCAGGGTGCAGCGGGAACAGCTGGCTGCCATCTTCCAACTGCTCAAGGACAACACGGAGACGTTCGGCGAAGTCTCCGAGGGCGACATGGAGGAGCAGCTGCGTCTCTACTCCATCTAAGGAAGGAGAGAGAGAGACAACGACGACGTCACATGCGCTGCCTTAACCTGCCGACCAAACTCACCAGTATACTTGTGACAGTATTCCAGCAGCCGCTGTTGTGACCCCAAAAACACCAAGTGGTCCGTTCGTCTTGCTTTTTCCGTTATTCCCAGGCTGGACTTAATGCAGCACAAAGACACCAAGTGAGCAACTTCCAATATAAACGCGATTCCCCCGTGTAACATTCCGCTGTTGTGTAATAAATTAAAAAAATTGAACACGCAGGTGGAGTTTGTCATTTTCATCTATTTAAAAAGTTGACTGACTGACACCAATTTAAAATGTATCAAGAGTCAACGCCGCCATCACAAAACGTTGCGAGGATGACGTGGGGGTGAAAAAAACCCCTCAGTTTACGTCCACGCGGCTCATTCCCTCAGTCTCCGAATCTTTTTGGGAAAGCCGGACAGGTGTATGCCCCCCACGACCAGGTAAGCCCGCCTTCAATCTCATTTATCGATCGTATCGTACATATATCGGTCACTCATACAGCACACTTTTCATGCAGGGCATCAAATATGTGATGATTCCAGAGGGCACGAGGGACTTCCAGTGGTTCCAAGGACTCATCAGAGGACAGGGAGTGGAGTTCGGCCCGTACAAAAACAAACGGTGTTGAACATCCTTGCCTGAATGTGTTGGCAATTGTTCGCGGTGGTTATATTGTTAAGGCGTTGTAAACCTTTTTACAACGGTGCTAAAAATCTCGCCTGACATCTGCTATACAAAGTTGTTAGATGTGTCACTCCTTTACAAAATATTTGCATGAATGTCACTTTATTGCGTGATATTATTCTTTTCACAAAAAAAAAGGTAGTTGTCTCCGTTAAGAAAAGGTAAAACGTATCTCAGGGATGACTGCAGGATGATTTTAAACTGAAATAAAGTGGGGGGGGGGGGTCAGTCTATTCAACAGCTTAATAATGTAAGCTTGCATCTGTTGCTAATGGCAGATTCTTACAACATTAAAACCTTTGTTGTGGATTCAGTGAGTCCAGGAAACACTCAGGTGTTTTTTTGTCCTTTGTGTACGAGTGCACTTTGTGTCGAAGGAATGTGTGTGCATGTGTATGTGTGCTGGGGTGCGAGTGCGGAGCCGAAGCCCTGCCCAGTGTGTGCTTGCCACAAGGTGCATCTTCCCCTTCACCTACAACCCTCAGCCAGAGCAGCGACGCTTCCAACAGGACAGATCTAAGGTGACGGCATGGCCTTGAACATATCCAGGATTTTTACTCGTCTGGTTGCCATCTCACTTGGAATTGTCATTTTTGTTCTTTTTCAAGATAATTTCACAGTGAACAAGTACCGGTAAGTCTTTCTTTTTTGGTTTGTTTTTTTGCAAAACTTTTTGGCTGCGAGAGTTTTGTAAAAAGGTCCTATGACTTTAGGTGTGTGGGATGTGGGTCCGGTGAGGGGGGGGGGGGCGGTCGGCTGATTAATTATAGTGGCACATTGTGATACAACAAAGCTGGGCGGATAAATAGCATCAGTGTCACAGTATTACAATCCTTTAAGCAACAAATATTTGTCCACAAACTGTGCAGCAACACAGTTGGACAGACAATTTAACAATTACAGGCATACATTCTGTATCCAGCAAAAAAGACGAATATTACTGCAGCTTATTAAGTTACTTGTGAAACTCTTCTTTATGTGTCTCTCTCTGTGGCTGTATTCTATTTCCCAAGGTGGACAAGGGTCACGCCAGCTGGAGCAGTTCAATGTCCGTTGGACTGAAGCAAAAAAAAATAAATAATAATTTGTGATTTTTTTTTAATGACAAAACAGTCAACATACACTCAATCCTCGAGAGAGAGAGAGAGAGGGAGTTTTTGGTTTTGGTTTCACAATTGAGAATTGCGTTCTTTTTCAATTCAAGTGTTAAAAAGCATCTGAGCACTTTTTGAGCATTCAGCTCCTTCCTATGTGATTGCTTCTCCTCCAATTCAGATGGACCACTTTCTCTGAGAACCTTGAGACCATCGCCTCAAAACAAGATTATGAGGAAAACCCTGCCGGACACACCACTTTAAATATCGCACATCTTACCGAATCCGTCACCTCAGCGCCTACCACGGACTTTGAAAGCACGACAGAAATCACATCAACACCCGCCGTCGTCCCAGAGACTCCGATGCCCATCCTCTTTGTAGCCAACTTCTCCAAACTTCCCGTGTGGGATTTCGAGGATATTTATAACCAGGATGCCACACCCGGAAACAGAGTAAGTGCTCGTCATGGCAGGAAAAAAAAAAATTAAAAATTAAAAAAATTAAATTCCTTCTCCCACCACTCCCCCAGAAGTGCCAACAGTCTTTGCGGAACTCCAAGGACGAGAGCTTCAAAAAGGCTTTCCTTCCCAACGTACGCTTGTTCGTGCACAAGGACAGCATCAACATGAGCGAGTGGAACAGACTGTCCCATTTCAACAATCCGTTTGGCTTCATGGGATACGCTTATGATGGTTAGTCGAGGGATTTTCTGGTGACCCTTCTAAAGCGAAAGAGATTTTGTCCGATGGCTGCCAAAAGTCTTACAAAGTCAGACATTTTGCTTTGAAATGGTAGTTCGAGGGTTATTCTCGGATTTTCGGATATTATTAGACCCACAAAAAAGTCTCAAGAACCCGTCGCCTGAAAAGACACTGAAAGTCGTCCCTTTTGAATCAAAGCAGCCATTTTAGGGTCATTTTTGTTTTTCAGGCCCCCTTTGAATTTTTCTAAAATTCTGCCGTGAGGCAATTTCCACATCGCGATATCCCCACGCTCATGAGTAGACCCACAAAAAGTCTCAAGGAGTTACACTTGAAAAGACATCCTGGTATGAAGTGTGTGATTTTGCCTACAAAAAAAAGCTCCATTTGACTTTGGAGTAGCCATTTTAAAGGGGTCAAGGACGAGGGGTCCTTGAAAGATGAATTTTTACACTTCCAGAGATTTTTCTCCATTTGCTGACTGATTTGAACAAAATTTACCACACTGACGGGCGACATTAAATTATGAGGAAATTGAAATTTTGTCCTTGAGTCTGGCGCCTTAGACCAAGTGGTTAGCACGTCGGCTTCACAGTGCAGAGGTACCGGGTTCGATTCCAGCTCCGGCTTCCCTGTGTGGAGTTTGCATGTTCTCCCCGGGCCTGCGTGGGTTTTCTCCGGGTGCTCCGGTTTCCTCCCACATTCCAAAAACATGCGTGGCAGGCTGATTGGACGCTCTAAATTGTCCCTAGGTGTGAGTGTGAGTGCGAATGGTTGTTTGTTTCTGTGTGCCCTGCGATTGGCTGGCAACCGATTCAGGGTGTCCCCCGCCTACTGCCCGGAGACGGCTGGGATGGGCTCCAGCACCCCCCGCGACCCTAGTGAGGATCAAGCGGTACGGAAGATGAATGAATGAATGAATGAAATTTTGTCATTGAATGTCAGTGTAGCGCGGCCGCACTGTTGAATGTTTTGCCATAAAACAAGAAAACACATAATAATTTGTCCATTTTTTTTTTCTCCAGACGTCATGTCCTCAGTCAACTTGATCCCCAAGCCAAAGGAGCCCCTCCTCTCTCCAAAGGTTGGCGGCGACGGTTGCATCCGTTGCGCTGTGGTGGGAAATGCCGGCATCCTGAACGGCTCCAATATGGGGAAAGAAATCGACGCGCACGATCACGTGTTTCGGTAATATTTTCTTTTGTTTCAATTTGGAGCCATTTGGTAGAGTTGCCTATAGCTTAGCTGCATGCGGCTCT
This sequence comes from Hippocampus zosterae, assembly GCF_025434085.1. Classification (NCBI taxonomy): domain Eukaryota; kingdom Metazoa; phylum Chordata; class Actinopteri; order Syngnathiformes; family Syngnathidae; genus Hippocampus; species Hippocampus zosterae. Next base: position 4,545,411 of record NC_067457.1, read on the forward strand.
AAGACAATATTTTTAATTTGTGGACTGGATAAGCCACTTTAACCTTTTCGGGAACAGCGGTGACTCCAGTGGACAGGTGACCATGTTATCTGGTTACAGGATGGACGAAAGGGTTAAAGTCAAGTGCGTTTGCACTAAGCACTGATATCAGGCGATAGAATGATGAGCTGTCACGCAATATTATTTCAGTCCATTCTTATTCTAGTCAAAACGTCAGCAGCCTTCGGTAAGCTTCAGGATGTCTTGTATAAATATTGAGCAAGGCATGAGCAGCAAATGAATGCAAGATAGAGCCAATGTCATATTCTCCTCGCAAAACCAGTTCGCCCACATGCGTCGTCCAATACAAAGGGCTTTCATGCGTTATCATCCCTGCGGCACGCAATTGTGTTGCGATCTATTTTGATTTCAAAACCGTTGGCTAATAAATGTGCGACGTCAACCTTGGAGGCTCCAGTGATTGACGCGTAACTCCACGGGAAATCATATAGCTTGATCGCTGAAGATGATCTCATGGAACACACCATCCACGAGACCCACGGGTGTCCCAATACTTTAGTCCATGTCGTGTAAGTGGATGGAGCTGTCCTCCAAGGTGTGACAGTACATTCCTGAAGGTATGCGTCTCACCTCGTCTGACGCAAAAACAAAAAAACCCCAAAAAAAACACATACAGCATTGGCTTATATCTTGTATCAGCGAGGATTCTTGTTTGTTTTCAAAGGGTAAATTCACAGATTAAGCAGATAAAAGTGTGCTGCCCACCAGACAGGAGAAGTGACATTCTCTTCCAGCTAGGCTTGTTACAATGACAACAAAAAAAATGTATCAAGCAGCTTTCCGGAAAAGACCGAAAGTCTGCCATTTTGTTCTGAGGTGCTCATTTTAGGGTTCGTTTTGATTCTATTTTTTTAAGCACCCAGAAATGTGATATCTGCATCTCTGTCAAGACTCAGAGAAGACCCACAAAAACAAAAAAATCTCCAAAAGAATTACCGTCTAAAAATATCAAATAAGTCTGACATTTGAAGTAGTACTTTTCAAGGATCCTTGTCCTAAATATTCGTTCCTATTCCTCCCAAATTTGAACCTTTTATATTAGACTGAAGGGTCATGCTAAATCCACTTTTCGTCAGCGTGTTGATGGAATATGCTGGTAAAGTCAACAAAAAAAAAACACTAATAACTCTGTGTGTCAGGATGAATGGCGCGGTCGTCCAGGGGTACGAGGAGGACGTGGGGAACAAAACAACAGTTTACGTCCACACGGCTCACTCCATCACCACGTCTTTGTATCTGTTCAAGAAATACGGCTACAAATCGGCCCCCCACGACGAGGTCAGCTTACCTTCAACTCCATTTATTGATTAATTCGGAGTCGGTCACTCACGCAGCACCTTTTTCATGCAGGGCATCAAATATGTGATGATTCCAGAGGGCATGAGGGACTTTCAGTGGCTCCAAGGACTCATCAAAGGACAGAGAGTGGAGTCCGGCCAGTACAAAAACACACGGTGATGAATATCCTGGCCTGAAAGTGTTGTGTTTATTGGAACCGAATGATTTATTATTATTGTAATTATTGAGTCAGAAAAGTGTAGTCGTGTTATGTACTCCGGTTGGATTAAAAAATGAATTTCCAAGTCCTGGTTTTCAATGAGTGTGCTATAAAGTGTTAAGTTATGGGCGATTTTTTAAGAGCAAAATGAAAGTTACATTTTATTTTAGATTGTCACTTGACAATTGTATGATTTTTAAAAAAAAATCTTTCACATTCAGGCCTCGGACGTATTACACGGGGCAGTACAACGAGAGTCGTTTTTACGTCCTGCACCAGGACTTTCTGCGATATGTGCGCAACAGGTCGACCTTCACTCATTAATTATGTTTCATTAATATACTGTTCCTATTGCAAGCATATATTTGTCATTTTCAGGTTCCTGAGATCTCCTAACCTGAATAAAACTTACTGGGCAATAGTCCGACCAACCAACGGTGCTTTTACGGTCTTCTTGGCTCTTCACACATGTGATATAGTCAGTTGCTCTTGTTTTCTTTTTTGACCCAATAATTAAATGCCTCAATCATATTTTCCTCATCCATTTTTTTTTTCTACCCAGGTTGACGCATACGGCTTCATGACGAGAGACTACGCTCAGTACTCCAACTACTATTACGAGAAGCATGACAAGAGCCGGGTGATTTTCTACGCAAATCACGACTACATTCTGGAGATGAAGACCTGGGAGAAGCTTCACAACAGCAAAATCATGCGTCTGTATCAAAGCAGTGACAAGGAACCACCTAAAAAGGAACAACAATAACAACAACATAATAAGTGGGGATATTTAGGACGGATTCATTTGCGTAAGACTCATTTGTCATGGGGGTCTTCGAACATTCACAATATATAATAATCACGCACAAGTCTCACCTAACATTTGCTGTTTTAAACGATTGAATGGAGCGTGAGGGTATTGCGGGGAGGAGCTAACGGCGATGATGACGCCACCAACACGAAAATCCTGACATCCCAGCATGCTTTGCGACACAAGAACTATTTTTTTTAAAAAAGGATTTATACTCGTTTAGTAATACTTTTTTTCCATAGATTTGATTTACTTATCTTATTTAAAAGTTGTTGTCTTTATTTTGATGTTTTGCGGGAGTTTTGAATTTTTGTTGTTGTTACACCGCTAGTTTAAGTCGTACCACTTACGATGACTTGCCTGTTGCTTCAATGAAGTGGCAGTACACTCTTGTTTCTCTTCAGATCGCATAAATCTTTCGCCTTTTACTAAAGATTTCCGTGGGGAGGAACATCAAGAGTCTTATCCAATTTTTTGATGCCCTGCTAACGCGGGGCTTTCTACCTTGGTGAAGTTAAATCGAAATAACTAACTAATTTAGAATAGGTCAGTCCGACTCTCCAACCAACCCCTCTATTAAGTTATAATTTAGTCCCAGTGAACAGTAGGGTCGAACATTATCCACAAGTAAATATCAACAAAGAGGCATTCCTTGCATGGGTTGAATAATAATTACACAAAGTATAAGTAATTTTTGAAACGACACGAATTATTCACTATTGTACACATACTTCGCTTGGTCACACGTTTTTAAATATATTTAATGAACTAATTCATTATAATTAAAGTAATTATTGATTTTAAAATAGAATGAACTATTTAGATTGAAACAAATGACATGTCTTTTTTTCTTTAACCGCATCTTTATTAAACGAACTCGCCCAAAACAAAGATGCTCACCTTACACAGCTGCAAAAGACTTTCGTCGCCTCCTGCAGGCTGTATTTAGTACGATTCACGAAACGTCAAAGCTTGATTCGCTAAATCATGTTCAGTACAGTAACTCAAAATATGGAGTAGCGACATACAGCACATTTGACAATAAAGTTGTATCCAATCCAAAGAAAGCCGTTCATAAAGCAGTGTACGATACCGAAAGATTTAGTATTGATTCGATACCAAGTAAATTCCGGGCCCGTTTCGGTGATGGTTTTTAATGATTAACAGTGATGCAGCATGAAATAATTCTGAATGAATTTTCATGACCGTAAAAATACACGCTTTACATTTGTACCGAACTACATTTCATATTCTGTAGCCCTACTATTTGAGTTTCACTTAGCATCTTTTTAAAAACTTTTTTTTACTTCTATTCAAGTACAGTCTAAGTACTTTTTGTCGCAAGTCCTCGGCATTGGTCGGGAATTGTTGATCTAAGGTGGTCATGAAAGAAAAAAAAGTTTCTAGAAGGTTTCATGCAGGATTACCGAGATGCTTTTCTAAGGCAGACCACCCCGACTGAACCTTCTTCACAGATGTATAAACACAGCAAAACTAAGACATTCAGTGGAAAACAATACACAATATGGGGCCTCCGATAAGGGACCTTGAAACACAATTAGGCAACTTATAGTTTCCTGCTGTACAGCCACACACACACTTGCGTGGTGCGTCACGTGATGACCTCAAGGTCCATCCGGACGTAGGTGGAAGCTGGGGAGGAAGGAAAAAAGGAAGGTGGGGGTAGAGATGCATCGATCTGGAAAGAACCGCAGTTGCACAACTGCTTGCCTTCAAAATGAAGAGAAATCACACGTGAAATCTGAAAATCTCACGAAACCTCCGGTCAGGGGGCAGCAAAAGGATTTAGTGTGTTTTGAGTCAGTGTGACCATAGAACATCTGCTAATGCAAACTGATACAAATATAAATACAGTAGACTATGTCCGATAGCATCGTGGCTAATAGGTAGCACACTAGTCACTGGAGAAGCACATAAAAATATATATTATTACTATAATTATTTGTTATTATTCTTAGTATTATTGTCTATTTTGTTATTTTACAGTAACCTGGGACTATCTTCACAGCTGAAGGTCCGAACTCTACCGCTTAATTTTGAAATTCCGGAAGTAGCCGGTTCGCCTACGTTGACGCTAACCGAAGGAGGCATCCAGTTCGCCCGCATTCCTCCTCTGTCGACAGCCTGGCTGGGGTAGAGTGAGGCACAAGAAGAAAGGAGGCCATTAAAGAAGAAGAAGAAGACGCCAAATGCTATATTTTTGTCTTCCCATTAGCACCAAAGCAAGCTGGATTTTTATAAAGCCGGAGTAGGCGACTCTTCCACCGGACTCTCTGACCAAATATGGGCCGTGACTAAATAACAAGCACGTCAGGACTGTCGACTTTTGGACCCGAGGAGAAGAGGGTGACTAAAGAGCCACAAAACGACCGATTTTTCTTTCCGTTTCGTCGTTAATACCGCGTAAAAAGGCGAAAAGCTTCGGTGGAACGACCTCCAACCTTTTTCCCCGTGGATATCCTGTGTGTGTGTGTGTTTTTTAATATCAAGATGGCTGATGACAGCAGCTAGCCCGTATAACAAGGACGGCGGAGCGACGTCCCCTTTTAATAGCCTCATATTTTTTTATATTCTAACCTTGGAATAGTTACAAATATATATTTAATAAAATAATGCATATGTTGTTCTCAAGCAAGGGCCACGTTTGTGACGAAAGTGCGATTTAAAATGTGTACCTGTACTACAAAATGGTGAGGTGAGTCGTTTCGCTTTATTCCCCCCACGATTTTCGTCGAGATAAGTCGATTAAATATGTTGTTGATCGACGGTGGAGGCGAGAGAAGGCGTATAAGCAGAACGCCGAAGTAAGATTTAAGGAATAAATAATTGAATAATAAGTGTATTTTTGTGTGGAGGAGAGGGGCTTATTCGATCGATGGGTGTCGAAGCAAGCGGCATTCCTGCAGATCCTTAAAGCTAAATAAAAGCTCTTTTGTTCAGTAGCTTCGATTGGAGCCCTTAAAAAGCGACAACTATGCAGTAAAACCGCATCCAAAGCGACGGTCCGGCTATGAATTTATGATTTCTCCATCTAATAAGATTAGTAGGCCCTTTTGTTATCGAGTGGAAAGTGCCAGAGAGAGCCGCGGCCTTGTCTGTATGTGTGCGAGTCTGTGGATTATTATTCATCTCATGGAAATGGCGTTTCATGTCAAAACGAAACTGAGGGGTTATTATTCTGAATCTTTTGCGGGGCCGCTGTGCGCTTAGCTGGACCTGCTGTGCTGGTCCGCTCGGGATTTGGGGGCAAAAAGTGACTGTTAAAGGTTCAGAGTCAGGTTAAAAAAAGAGAGAAGTAGAGTGTTAATCAGGGTGTGGAAGCAGGTTAATGAATCAAGCGCCAGGCAAAGCTGCGAGTGCACGTGCAGGAAGTCCTGTACTCATTTGCATATTGGGCTGATTCTGGTTGAGTTATCTGTGCCTTGTTTGGATTCCAAGGTTTTACCTACAGGCTGCTTCTTCCTGCAGGCCACACACAAACACGCCCTGTGTTTGTGTGTGTGTGGGTGCGCGCGTCCGCGCGTGTGTCACAGTTTACAGTAATCTTGTAACGTCAGCCTCACTGTGTATGTGTGTGTTCTCTTTTGGTCAGTTTTCCGGAACTTGCCGCAGCAATAACGAACAAGTCAGGGTGTCGGCGCAGTGGTAAACGCACACTTTAAGGACAGCGTCCGTTTATTTTTTATTTTTTTTCCCCCTGGTGTCGGGTGGGACGCTTGTGAGAACACACAGACTGAAATCCGGAGGGGGCTTTGTATGCCTGCCCCCACCGCCATGGCATCCGACATGGCCGAGACTTGGAAGAACTGCTTTGAGGAGGAGCTCATCTGTCCCATCTGTCTGCACGTCTTCTCTGAGCCCATCCAGCTGCCCTGCAAGCACAATTTCTGCCGGGCGTGCATCAGCGAGGCCTGGGCCAAGGACTCCACGCTGGCTCGCTGCCCTGAATGCAACCATGCATACAGCCAGAAGCCCAGCCTTGAGAAAAACCACAAGCTTTCCAACATCGTGGAGAAGTACAACGCTCTCAGTGTGGAGAAGGCATCGGTGCCGCCGCCCCAGTGCATCCTGTGCCGACGCGGCCCTCCGCTGCCCGCCGTCAAAGTGTGCCTGCGCTGCAACGCGCCCTGCTGCCAGTCACACGTGCAGACACACCTGCAGCAACCATGCTCGGCGCTCGGGCACCTGTTGGTGGAGGCCGAGGCGGTCAAGGCGTGGACGTGCCCGCAGCACGACGAGTACCGGCTGTACCACTGCGAGGCCGAGCAGACGGCCGTGTGCCAGTACTGTTGCTTCGCCCGCTGCCACCCTAGCCACGGGCACGCCGTCGCTGACGTGGAGCTGCGCCGCAATGACATCCGAGTAAGGCATCCACACGCTCACCACACATTGAGTAGAAGAGAATACACTGTTGGCAATACCATGTTGTGTTTTTAGTGTTATTTTCTAAAACAACCTATTGAGACTACAAGATGGTGCTAACGTAGCGTCCAAAGGGAATGTAGTTTGTTGGTGTCAATCAAGTACAAGGGAAGGGAGGCAAGCTTTGTGTGTCGGGGGGTAGCTGAGTTTAGCCTGGGTTGTTAGCGGAAGAGGTTACGAGAGTGCATGCACTTTGGCTGCTCTTTGTTTTGCAGGGTAATTTTGTGAAATGATGCACGACATTGATTAGAAGATTATAAATTTAAAATGGATTATTTTGATCAGAAACGTCAAGCTAACGCCGAAATTGGACTACACAGGTATATTTTTTCCCCCACCAGTGCGTTCATGGATAAGTTCTTTTCTTCTATTGACTTGCATGTACGTTAGCCATGGAAGCGGATGTCTGACATTTTGAGGGAATTCTGTCTAGTTTATTTGAGATCAATAAGTGCGTTCATGGCTGCATCGCGCACACACGCGGGCACAAAAGCGATCACTTTACATTTTATGCAGTCGCCAAGCAACAACAACCTTATTCAAACTGGGGCTTTGAAAGGGTCCCATTTTATTTACTCAAAGGCCGGAATATGCATCCAGCTTGCTGCGGTTGTCCTTCTCATCCGTTGGAATGCCACACAATGCAGCGGCAGAGGGTGCGGGGCTGCGGGTGGAGGGGACAATGAGGGTCCCTTGTTGCGAAGGAAGGAGCGGGTGGGCTTATCTCTCCGGCACAGGTGCATCCTCGTTCGGGTATCACCAGCGAGGGATTGGAGTGATTCGTCGCTTGATTGTGTGGCTTTTTTTATTTTTAAATGACATCTCGGTTTCCTGCTGTTTCGAACCCTCCCTTTACGCACATGCTTCTTTTTCAAAGGCTTGTGTGTGTTGCGGGGGTGAGATTAGTCATAGAGCGGGGAAACGTGAAGGGTCGACTGACTCATGACACCGGCTTTCGGCGTCGACCCTGTCACGCTGCCTTGTCCTTCCTGTCGCTATGAATCAGCAGGAGGGGTGACGGGGTTATAGTCGGGGGCGTGGTTGCCCATATGAACTCTAAAGCCATACCCCCGGAAAAAAAAGGAAGAAAAAAAAAACGTTTGCCATCTTTTTCTCTACATTATTAATGGTCTGGATGGTCGCTAATTAGAACCCCCTGAATTATTTAGGCCTGCATATTTACACTGCATTAGCATTTTGCATTCATGTCCATAAATATGAGCCTCTATTTAACATACATTTACATATTCACCAAATCCACCATGGCTCTTATTTTGTCAGCCAGGCCTTTAAGATGAATAACCGTTGATTCGAGCTGCGTCGGCCATCTTTAATGTGATTTCACCTCCTCGCTACGCCTCCCCCCCTGCACTTCCATTAGCCCCCCGCACTTGCAAATCATCTCCCTGCACCAACAGGGGCAGCCAGACCTCCCCCGTGGCCCCTTGGTCCTGATGGAAAAGACTCTGTGCTGAAATGACAGCTAAAGAGGGGACCTCCAACCCCCCCGCGCCCCCTTTAACCCCACTCCCCAATCACACCCGCCCATCCCCTGCTCTATGTATCCATAGTTGCAACCTCCTTCTGCTAAGCGTCTTCCCTTCCTACCTCACAGGTTTTGTTTTGTTTTTTTTCTGCTTGCAGCCCGACTCAATCAATCAGCACAACCAGGTCACAGTCCGGCAACTGTGTGAGAGAGAGTCGGTGAATAAGAGCGAAAGAGAGAGTGCTATCTAGGACAGTGGAACCAATGATAAAATCCGCTGTTTGCTTAGCGGGTAAATGTTAAAAGGTGTGCCTTGTTAGCCACGATGGACTCTCGTGACGTTGACCCCCCCCAACCCCCCATGTACTGAAATGGCTTGTTGTGCGCATGCTAGCGCTGATCTAGCGAAATAAGGAAAAAAGATGGGCTCGGTGAACACACAGCCAGGTCTGCGCGCTGACATTAGCATTTGGCTGCGAGCGTTAATGTGACTACAAAAGGGGGATGGGGTTTTTCACTTGAATCAGAATCAAGTCGACGCCAATCACGGCAGCTTTTCCGTTTCTGTTTAGCCAGCATTTGTCTGTTGGAATATTGCAATTCCGGTACATAAATGTCATTAATTCATTCAAAGAGAATGTGAAAATAAATAGACCCACTGTTCATTATCTGTTCATCGAACATAAACATGTCAATCGACCGTTATTAATGATAGCCTCCACTTTTCCCAACAGAAATAAAACCCAAACTGGTGCTGCAATCCATTTAAGAAAGAAAACCCACATACAGCTCACATCGGGGTCACGTTCATGCGAAAGGCAACCGCTTCCCCTCGGCAGTTGTTCATGATAATCACCACCTTGCACAACGAAAATAAACACGACTTGAAATGAAAAGCATTCCAATCATCGGCGCCTCGCATTCTTTCTATCGTCATGAAAACACGGCCGTGCTTTTAGCCGGCCGCGAAAGCCGCGGAGAGCTTTTTCCTGCCTGCTTATGTTGGTTCATTTATCAACTCAAACCCCCAACACGCACACATACACTTATGCAAGCACAAAACAGCTGCTGGTTGCCATGACAGCATGGTCCTCCCCTCCTGTGGGGATTGTGCACCTCGCGTGGGGACTAACTAACTAAGGAAGGGGGGTAAGGGGGGGGGGATGTTGCCATCTTTTAAAGACCTTCTTCCCCCCTGTTTTCTCTTTTCTGTCACCTTGCAGCAAAGCCTACTCGGGCAGCAGGAGCGCGTGGAGGACCGCGTACAGGAGATCGAGGAGCAGCTATGCAAGCTGGATTCGGACAAGTGCGTGGTGGAGGTGCGTTGGTACATGGCTTTCAAAAAAAAAAAATCTGCAAGGCTAAAAATCCTAAACGTTACTTTGACACAAAAGAAATGTTTATTTTGAGCCTCCATTTTGTGTTGTCGCCGGTCTCCGTTCCTCCTCCTCCACAAGGACCGCGTGCTGGAACTGAAGGAGGACGTGCGCCTGCAGTACCAGCGAATGCACCAACTCCTGGAGGAGGACCTGGGCCGCACGCTGGAAGCGCTGGAGCGGGCGCAGGCGCGCTTCTGCCAAGAGAACGCCACCCAGGTTCTGGCGCTGGGCGAGCAGAGGCACGAGGCGCACAAACTGCTGAGCGCCATCAACACGGCGTTCGGCAAGGCGGAGGAGCTGGGCTTCATGAAGAACACCAAGCCCGTCAAGATCCTCGCCGACAGGTACGCGGGTTGAAGTTCTCGTTTGCCACCGCTTGTCCCCGGATTCTCATCTGGAATGTTCCTTAGGTCTCAGGCGTGCGTGGGAAGCACTCTGCCCCCCTACAAGGTGGGCAATCTGAACGCCAAGCTCTTCCTCTCTGAGATTTCCAAGCGGGAGAAGAGCTTGAAGAGAACGCTGGAAGGTATAAAGTCTGATTCTAGTTTTGGTCGCCTCCTCCAAAAGAAATGATCAAAATGTCCTTTCTCAAGAGTTTTGTGTAAACGTGTTCTCGCGTCTCTCCCCACAGCCCCTCTCACCCCTCCCTCCACCTTCCTGCAGTCCGTCCCCGCCTTCCCCAGCGGCCAGAGCTCGGCCTCGGGAGCGGAGAAACGGAAACATTCCGCCGCTTTCCCGGAAGGAAACTCGGGCAAAACCAACGCAGCAAGTTTCAAAGACGCCTCCTCTTCCTCCTCCTCCTCATCTTCCTCGAGCAAGCAGCCCTACCTGGGCTCCTCCTCGACCTCCGGAGAAGGTCAGTCGGCCAATCAGCCGTGCGGCCCGCCTCACATCGCGGATGGCGCTAACCACCATTCAGGCGCCGTCTTCGGCTCCTCGCACTTTCCCTCCGGCGGCGGCGGCGGAGGAGGCGGCGGCACCGGCGGCTCCTCGCACTCCTCCCAGCAGAGCGTGCTGCCCCAGTACGGCGGGCGCAAGATCCTGGTGTGCACCATGGATAACTGCTACTGCTCCGGCGTCCCGTCCGTGTCGGGCCACCGCGCCCACCCACCTTACCCGCGCTCGGGCTCCTTCCCCTGGGTCAGCCCGCAGGACTACCCCCCGCCGCCCGGCCTTGCCTCCGGCGGGCCGTCCATGCAGGGCCTGTCGATGGGCAACTGGATCGATGCCTCACAGTCGCACAGACACGCCGACTTCTACGGGCTGTACGGGCAGCCCTCCACGAAGCACTACGTCACCAGTTAACACACACACAAACACACACACACACACACACACTGTAAAATGTGTAATCCCCTGCTATTTGTGAGTAATTGACTCCTAATTGCCGATATTTATAGTTTCAACTGTAAATTACCACCAAACGGATACTGCAACAATTCATTATCATTTCTAACTCACTTTACATTGCCCCTAAAAATACATGAATATTTCCATGAAGTATTTTAAAATACTTCATGGAAAAGTGAAAACTGTAATTCAAACAAATTCTGTCCGCGACTAACACCAATGCATCATCTTGTTCAGAAAGAGCTAAAAAAATAATAATAATTGTGAATATGTAAATTCCTTAATTGTGAACTGCAAATGCACAGGGGATTACTGCTTTAAAGCCGTTATAGCCTACACACATTTAAACCACACACACACACACAAACCTCTAGAATACAATGTATACACATTCGGGGGCAGGGTCGATCGCTTTTTATTTTGACGTTCTTTTGGGTCAGTGTTGTAAAATGTACATTTAACTAAAAGAAAACAACCTTTAAAACGTATAGAAACATCCTATCAGTCATTTTAAGAGACTCTGAGGGAGGAGGATGAACGCAAGTTGTATTTTTATTTATGGAGTGAGAGATGGAAACAAACTTTTTAAGGGTGCCCCCCTCACCTCTGCACCCCCACAAAAAAAAAGAGACAACCTCTCCCGAGTGTCCCCAGTTTAGCGTCAACCGAGGTCCGTTGCCTTACGTCGTCACAAAATCCTTTTTTTTTCTTCCCCTCATGGCACTTGTTATTGCTTCACAGGCTTTTCCACCGCACACCCACAATGCACTTGGAGGACACTTTACCCCAACCACCCGATATTTACGGATATTTGAGACCTCAGAGTGGCAGGACAGACCAAACGAATCAGGCGTTGATTAGAAGAGGATCCGATGACGCTTTTTCACGTACTTCCTTCAGGGCGACGATGTCACTTCCTTTCAATAAGCACACACACTCACACACACGCGTGCGCATTAGCTCTTGGCTTCCTCTTTGCAGCTGTAAGCACGCAAAGGAAGACATTTTTTTAAGCACTCAGAAGAGACGATGTATGCAGTTTTAAAGAGAAAAAAAAAAGAGTGTACGATGATCTACTTTTTCTAAAAGAACGAGAACGGACCGGTCATCCTTCTTACAATAGAAGCCATTAAGGACACTCGACTAAGAGAACGGAGAGTACAACTTGAAAGTATCTTTTTTTGTAAATATTTTGTGAAATGGAAAAAAATGACACGATTTGGAGAATTCCAAATAAAGAAAGGAATTTAAAACGTGACCGTCTTCCGTTCTATTTGTCATTATAACATCACTCATTTCCGACCTCAAACCACTCCCACCTACGCGCCCCTCCCTCCCGGAATCCTTGACAGTACCGCTTTATTCTTTTTTTTTTTTTTTAATAGTTCATGTGCCTTCCTACAGTATTTATACAGACGCACACACAGTATAAAACACTCCCCCCGCCCCTAACATTCTCCCACACAAGTACACACAGCTGTCGTGCAGCTGTCCGACGCAACGGAAAGAAGATATGGTCGCCCACGTATAAGTAATACTGTACATCTGAGGAAGCAGTTAGTCAAATTGGGGGTGAAAGCGGGTATTGTGTTGGATCATTAGGTGACAGAAAAACGACCTAAGTGCAAAGAATGGGATGAAATATTTGCTGAGCAATTCTGTTCTCAAGTGCCAAAACGGTTTCAAATATGGATGTAAATAATGCAATGGCGCAAGCTACTTTTGTCATCTGAGCCAAGTCAGAAAATTAAAACAAAATATTAAACGTGGATGAAAATTGCTAAATGAGTCAAAACCGATGTCTGTGTTTGAGGCCGCCGATAATCTTTTTGCAACGGCAGAATCCGTCTTTGCTTTCATGGTATATGACCCAGATTGCGCACCACGAGAAATTCTCCCATGATCCATTCGAGTGTTTTTGTCCAGTTGAGTTCAGCCGAGCTGTCTCCCACACACGCACTCCGCAGAGACCTCTCCGCCGCCACCGACAGCTGCCCGGCACACCTGCTCCACTTGAAGCCGCTTCCATTCACGCAAGTAAAACAAACACACCCTTCTCCCCTTATTTCTTCTTTTATTCACATACAGTAATTTCACTTCTGCACAGATCACATTCGGGAATATCAAAAGCAATCTAACCTGAAAAAGTGTTGCAAGAAGTGCTAAGGGGACTACAAAAAAAGCAAAGTAATGTGCATAAAACATACCAACGCTGTGGGGGCGGGGCAATGGGGGACGATGTCCCACGCTATTTACAGTGGATTTAAAAACTCCTAATTCTGCACGCTTCTTTTTATACATAACATGTACAGAATCATTCTATAGTGGGTTTGGGATACACTCTACTTCACTCCTGCCTGCCAGCAGTTATGTCAAAACCTCCATTTTGGATTAGTAGTGTGCGTGCGTGTACATTCACAAGTGTACCCCGGAGTGTTTTAAGGCTCAGGAGGCGTCGTCGCACGTCCCTCCCCTCTTGAGGAAAAGATGACTGAAAAGCCAAGCTACTTCTTCTTGGAGTTGACGCTCTTGCACACCCAGTTCATGCCCTCCTGCAGGTTAGATTTACAAATCGGAAACGAACCGAATTAAAAAAAAAGAAATAACAGTAGGACTCAAAGCTTAGTGTGATTGGCGCAGTAAAACAAAAAAAAATTGATGCCGGACCTGGATGCCCTCGCCGGTGAGGGCGGAGCATGATTGGATTTGCCAGATGCGATCGCGGATGGTGTGGAGGTTGAGTCCCTCGGCGATCTCGGATGCCGGCGCTGCCGTCAGTAGGTCCTGCTTGTTGGCAAATATCAGCACGGGTACGCCGCTCAGCTTCTCCTCATCCAGCAGCTCAGCCAGCTCCTGAAAAGATGACCCCCCCCCCGCCCAAAAAAAATATATAAAATAAAAAGCAAGAACAAATTAGTCAGTTGGCATGACAAGGATTCTCAAACTGGCTGCCAAGTTGATACTGTATCAGAAACCAAACATGTTAAATCATGTAGCATGCTGCTCAACGGCTAATAATGTCACACGAGTCGCTAATAACCTTTGACAGTGTCCCATACCTGCCCCGTCTCCTCAAATCTCTTCCTGTCAGCGCTGTCAATGACGTAAATCTGAAAACCAGGAAACAACGAGTTACCGCGTGAACCGTGACGGAGCAGCTCCACGACCTGTCGATAACGTTACGAACTTACGAGCACGTCAGTGTTTTCAAAGTAGTTCCTCCAGTAGGGCCTGATCTTCCTCTGGCCGCCGATGTCCCACACGTTGAGCTTAAAGCCTTGCGACTGTACGCTTTTGATGTTGAAGCCCTGGAGGAGGAGAGCATTTGTGACTCATTATTGTTTTATGGGGGTTTGCAGAGATATCTCGTACTAGTCAAGCGTTGAGAAATCTGATCATTTTCCCGCCACGGTGGTTACGGGTGAGTGCTGACCTGGGTGGGAGTGATGTGGCTGATGTCCTCGGAGGCCAGCTGCTTGAGCAGGGTGGTCTTTCCGCCGTTGTCCAGCCCCAGCAGCAGTATCCTCACCTCCTGGTCCGGTGTGCTCTTCAGTTTGCGCAGGATTGACAGCAATCCCTGCGCGCGCGCCCACACACACACGCACAAATTACATTATAAATAACATGTCATAGCACGGTGGTGATCGCTACCATTGTTGTACACCTTCCAAACATCAGACCATCCTTTTTCTATAGATAGTCTTCATGAGTGCACAATCTCAGCATTGACGCTTGCGGACAATTTAGAGCCTGCAATGAACCTTTTCTTCATCTGCAACATCTAAAATGGACATAGTATATTTTCATTAGACTTAATTTGTATGCAAGAAATACCAGAGAAAGTGTAGTTTTTGCATTTTTCATGCTGCCCACAGGAAGGCCGGAGCCGAGATTCGAACACCGAACCTCAGAATTGTGGGGCAGATGGGCAAAACGCTACTGTACACTGCTGGCGTCTTGCAAACATGTATTCAGTGTACAATCTAAACGATCGCGATCCAAATAAGATCTGCAATCGTGTCCTGATGTGTTTTCGCCGGGCCCGGATAACGACAGCACGGGAGATGCTAAACTAGGCTAATTTGCGAAGCTAATCTCTTGGCAACCGAAGCAAACGCAACTAGGCGGCTTTCACGTTTGGATTGCCCCGACGAACAACGTTACCAACTTTGCACTCACCACTGTGTCCAAACGAGTACATTTCTACCAGTTTACAGACAGTTAACGGTCATTCCGAGCAAATTACGGACACTCACCATCTTGTTGTCTTGTGTCGTTGAGACGCCGCCGCGGAGGTTACCAAGGACTATGACGTCACTCACACAGGCACGCGCGCTACTGGGTGACTAAATAAGCCGGAAAAGCGCTTAGAAAGCACTTTAACAATATTATCTCCACGCTTAAATTAACTAAGAGGCCCTACCTAAAAATGGTTAGCAATGAAATAAACGAGTGCACGACAGAATTCAATCAGTTGTTCTCACTCTATTCCACAGGTGGCGACAGTGAGTCTAAATTTGCTTGCACCAAACATGATTCGTATTTTACTTATATTTACTCCCATAAATTACTTCGTTTTATTTCTACAACGACACGGGAGTGAATAGTGTAGCTGGACCAAGAAGAGTCAGTGAGCTCGAGTAAACTCGAGCACCGATTTATTTTCACTTTGCGGGCTTTAGGACCCACTCCAGTCGCTGGTGGCTGCTATTCCATGCCACGCCACAGATGGCGTGAATGAGCCGAATTTTCCTGACAACGGCCAAGTAAGCGCACGCACGCACCCACAATGTCCTGTCTAAATGTATCTTATCTTGCAAAAAAACACACAGTAGCGTTTATAACAAGACATTGGGGTACGGCTGGTTTGTAGAAGGTTCATTTCGATTGTTCGAAAGGTCATTGCGGGTCTCGTAACCTACGAAAACAACTATTGAAACCGCACTTGGGTACTAATTCGTTCCACATTTGCTCGCTTCCGGGTTTTCCACCAATCACAAGCCTCACTCGCACTCGCGTCTCGTTGCTTCAAGTCGCCGTAGAATTTAGATACTTATGGAAATGTAACTGTCTGCAGCGCACAATCCAGTCTGTCAGAGTTTATTTATTCCAATACATTTTCGTAATATTTTGTGACTCAATATTTTGGAATACGAATACATTTTTACTGAGGAGTATTTGGGTCGTACACATTTTACGGGCTTTGGGACCCGGCGGGTTATCGTGTCGTTGGGAGCTGCCCCGCCTCGCCATTGGCGGAGAGCTTGCCACGTGCAACATTTTCTTGACCGAACCTGTCACCCTTTTGCTCACAACCGGCGGATCACAGAGGTGAGTTTTGCATCTTTACGTGCATTCACAAGCACAAAAATGTGTTTTTTTATGTTTGGTTTCCTTCGTCGCCGCGTGAAGAGCGCCAGCAAGTCGCATCACTCTATAGGACATATGTTTTCTCTCCTCTTTCTAACATAACCTCCCAACCCAACTTCCTCCAAACTCCGAAATGCAATTAAATCACATAATCGGTTATGTTTTAATGCAATTAAATTCATTTTAAATATCTAGACCCTCTCGGGACGGCGTGGACCACATGCAGATACGCTACAACATGTAGATCCAGTTTGTCAAGCACCAGTTGCACAGGGCTGCTTTTTTTTAATTGCGAAGTGTACTAATTGTTTAAGTGTACGATAATGTATTAATCGGGATTGAAATGCTGTCTGAAGTTGCTGCAGTCGTTTAGCGTCGCGATGGTTGCGTTTGTTTACTAACCCAGCAGGCATGTGAGGAGCGAAACATCTGGAAACTTGAACGTTACAAAAAAGAAAAACTTAATTTTTTTAAAACCACGTCTTTTTTTCGAATGACCTACTTCCATGCATGTTAATGTCCTTCAGGAGCCTATCAGTTGCTGGTAAAGCTTAGAAAGTGTTCTGAAAAATGTTGACTTTTGACTTTTGCACGTCCACATTTTAAAGTAAACAGACCCAGAGCCATCTAGATCAAGCCAGGCTGGGGGTTGAGCAAAGTCTCTTTAAAAGCAACAATTTACCAACATCTGTGAATAACTAACTCCTCCTGTGAATAATTACGAGGTTTTGTTTTGTTTGGAATCTAGCTTCTCCCGGTTCTGGTCGGTTATTGGAACGCTGCTGCAGTGACACAACCTGAGAAACTATTCACTGGGTGCCTGTCAATTATTTCTAGCGGGGGACTTGTTTCGGGATTTGGGTTAACTACTGATGGCAAAGGGCACATTTATGTGTTGAGTTTATTATTTTAGTTTATGTTAACTGTTTAGTAAAGCGCTTTGTTACAGCTGCCGCTGTTGTGAAAGCGCTATATAATTCAGCATGTATTGTATTGTATTGTATTCATCTCCGCATCCCCTATTGGCTGAAATGTAATTGCGCTCCCTTGCTCAGGTCTTCATCCGAACCTTTTCGGAGGACAAACGTCAGCCCTCCCCTGCAACTCGGGAATCCTCCGCCATGGCACTGAGCCCCACGTTCGACATCGACGCCCCGCGATGGGACCAGACCACCTTCATGGGGCGCCTCAAGCACTTCTTCAACATCACCGATTGGCGGACGGCGCTTCTGCCCGACTCGCGCCTGGACGAGGCCAAAGCTTTGGTGGAGAGCTGCAGGTAGGAAGGCCTTGGCGAAATACAACGTGTGCCCCCCCCCCCCCCCACCCTCACCCTTAAATCAAACGTTTGTACAGTATTTCTACATGACATGACGACACATTCAATTGCATGTTCTTCGTTCCAGGGCGGGTTCGGTCCCACCGGGCACCACTGAGGAGCAACTCCATTACGCTAAGAAGCTGTACGACTCGGCCTTCCACCCCGACTCGGGTGACCGCATGAACATCATCGGCCGCATGTCCTTCCAGGTCCCCGGCGGCATGGCCATCACCGGCTGCATGCTGCAGTTCTACAGGTGCACTTGTGCAAAGGTTACCGCGGACGTGTTCGCCTGCAGCGCTCCGACTCATGACTCAAAAAGTGTGCGGCCGGCCTGCGTCTTTTCAGGACTGTGCCCGCGGTGGTCTTCTGGCAGTGGGTTAATCAGTCCTTCAACGCGCTAGTCAACTACACCAACCGCAACGCCGCCTCGCCCATCACCCCCAAGTAAGACCTTCAAAGCCTTCTTCGGGTCCGCCCTTCAAATGACATCACCTTTTGCGCGTCTCAGGCAGATCGGCGTCGCCTACGCCACCGCTACCAGCACGGCTTTAGCCACGGCGGTGGGACTCAACCTCTACACGAAGGTACGGTTGCTGCTCTTGGATATGAAGTCTTTCTGCCCATGCCTCCACATCACACTCTCCTCCCCGCTGCCCCCCGGCAGAGAGCCCCTCCGCTGGTGGCGCGATGGGTCCCTTTCGCGGCCGTGGCGGCGGCCAACTGTGTCAACATCCCCATGATGAGGCAACAGTGAGTCCCTCAAGACACACGATTATTCGTCCAATGAGTTACAAATGGAGATACCAATTTATAGGCTTCTATTTTTCTTCAGTTTGAAAATGTGTCTAAAATGTGTCTTCAGGGAAATCTTGAACGGCATCGCCGTCAGCGATGAAAACGGCAACAAGCTGGGCCACTCGCAGGTGAGCTATTTGTACGAATAGGGAATACATTCGCTTCACATCCCATTCATTTTTTTTTTCCCTGTCCAGAAAGCGGCGGTGAAAGGCATCACGCAAGTCGTCATCTCCAGGATCACCATGGCCGCGCCGGGAATGAGTACGTATATATAAAAAAAACAACAACAACAACCCAGTCTTAAAGCAGCTCTTTATTTTGGCGTCTCCCTCCCCCTCATTTGCGCTCTCCTTCACAGTCATCCTCCCGATCATCATGCAACGGCTAGAAAAATACAAATTCATGCAGGTTCGCCCCCACCGGCCCCGCCCCCCTCAATTCTTGACCGAGCATGGACCCCATGATGACTTCTTTTCGTCTCTTTTGCAGAGAATCACATACCTCCACGGGCCCATTCAAGTGATGATGGTGGGCGTCTTGTAAGTAGAACATCTGGCCGGAGGAAAAGGGGGGGGGGGGAGTTTTTGTCATACAATTCTCATGGTGGGATCGACTCGCTTTTGTTGCGCTTGTCTCTGAACAGTTTGACCTTCATGGTGCCGGCAGCTTGCTCCCTGTTCCCCCAAAGATGGTAACTCAAATCTGATTATTTTTTCTATATAAGGTACTTTTCAGTTCTTAACCCTTTCAGGGGACAGCTTATCACGTTATTAGGCTACAGTACGCATGAAAGGGTTAATATTCCCCAAGTAGTTGATATTTGTCGGTGAGCGCCCATTAAAAAAAAAAAATCCACTTACGTGCTCTGTCGTAGTGGAAATAATCATATATTGTTGATCGGTTGCCGACCTCTGACCGCGTCCGTCGTCTTCATCTTTGTGTCGCAGCTCCATTGCAGTGTCAAAGCTGGAGCCCGAACTCCGCGACGCCATCACGTCCAAGTACGGCGACGGCGTGCAGCGCGTCTACTTCAATAAAGGCCTCTGAGAACTCCGCCCGCGGGACTCACTTGCACACTCACACTACTCCTTTCCTCAATGGTTACTCACATGGTTCAAGAGGTGCTTATTTTCAGGAACTTACGCCGTGTATGTGGGGATGTCTCGACGAGTGCTTTTTTAAATCTGCTGTGTTGATTTCCGTTTCTCTGACATTACAAACCAAATAATTTCTTCTCAGGAATTTTCTTTTTCTGGCTTTGCGAGGTGGGAATTGAACAAAAAAATTCCTGGCTCTTCTTTTTTTGTCTTAACGTTTACCGGTACTTGCCTTGGACAAGGTCTCGACAGCAACAAGGCTCCCTGGGTGTTCCCAAAACACAAATGGACTTCTGTACAGGGTTCAAGATGGCCAAAGGACACCGCTGCTTTCAGAAATATCGGAGTGCTATGCAAAATGGAGGACATAACTGACTCTGATATGCATGATTCAATTGAAGCTGTTTCAAAGAAATGATACCACAATCCTTAGTTTGCCGTGGATTAAAGCACCTGCGATATTTGATATACTTTGCCGTGCCGGTGCACGCGTGTTTTTTTTTTTATTTGGCTTAGTCTGGCTTCTGGTTCAACAATTGGGCATGCCAGGTTCATTTCTGACTAAACTCTCCATAGACTGAGGGTGACTGTGTGTCTTATGCGTGCAATGACTACCAATTAACGTAAATTAGACTGTGTGTGCGTAATTGTTAATACAGCCCATTACATGTGGGTGTGCGCACTTTTGCTACCACATATTCCAGTTGTTTAGTCCAGTATTATTCCCCCAAATCGCGTTGACGTGATTTGGATCTTTTCGGTTCTTCCCGCTTGCCGTACCCTTGAGGGGGCGTGGCCAGCGAGCAGATTCTATAAAAGACCCGAGCACCAGACGAAAACAAGGGTCTTTGAACGACACTTCGGAGCGCGCTCAACCTCGAATGAGACACAAAATCCGACTTCATCTTCGCGACTTACGTCAAACGCTCTTCATGTTGACGTCGTGACTCGCTCCTTGAAAAACAAACAAAAAAAAATCGGTGCTACTTATATTAGGAAAAAACGTGAGTCGCTTCTCGTTGGCATCTGCACTGCCAACACTGAAAAAAAAGAGAAAACTCGCGTCGCCGTTTCTGCGTCAACAATGCCGCTGAGCCTGAACGGGGTCCTGTGCACGCTGGCGTTCCTGCTCGTGTGGCGGGCGGAGGAGCTCGCCCAGGCGTGCAGCTGCGCCCCGGTACACCCGCAACAGGCATTCTGCAACGCCGACGTGGGTGAGTACGCCGCCCACACATGCCCCGACACGCTTGTGTTGTTGTTGTTGTCGTCTGCTCCACACGCCGTGCGACTCGCATCCAAATCATTCATCTGTTTAGCGTTGTTGTGGTGATGTGCTGCTCAAGGCCACGACTCGCTTTGCATACTGATTTCTGTGTGCGTACAGCCAGCACCCTTTCGCAATACTCCCTTCCAGACCACCACAGATCCCCAGAAAAACTGGACTCAACCGAGCAAGAAAAAAAGTCACATTTCAGCAAGATTTCTTGCAAACGTAGCTTGCCTCAAAACCCCCAAATTTTTTTATATTGTATTTATTTATACTGCATAACCATCTCACCAAGTCATGACCGACTAATTTAAGAATGATTCATGTTCAAAAATAACCTTTCAAAATGTGTTTGATGTACATTAAAACGTCACTTTTAGAGCATCATATTAAATTAAGAAACTGGGGACTGGGATGTGGAACCCCCCCCCCCCCATCAAACTAAATATCGTGAAAAAAATAGCTTATTTTGACCCAAAATATCACAAAATATAATCCCAAAATTTAGACATAATTTCATACTCCTTTTACAATGTTGAATTTAAAATTAGAATTACCGATGATTTGATTTGTTTAAAGAAAAACATGCAGAATAACTCCTTAAAATCTGTTGACAACCCAGGCTAAACTTGGCTCCTCCCTCACATAGATGGGTTTAGAATAGACAGGATGTATCACTTCCCCATACTTTCTTGACACCAATTACTACTTTTTTTACTGAGATGAGGCTTTGGTGCCATCCTGTTGCAATTACGGGAGCTATAGAACAACCCCCCACTTCCCCCCAAATAAATTCTGCAAGTGTTTTCACTGAATATCTGAAGTGAGGTAGGTTTGGGGTGCATTGTACCTTTCATGGATCCTAACTTGGCAATTGTAAATTTAAGCTCTGATGGCTTAACCGTCAGCCTTTTTGGTGTTTGAAATTGTGAAAAATATATAACGATGGTGAAATGTACAAGTTCCTCTTTGTGGACTGGCAGGAGGATGTCGTTGCATCATGTTAGCCCGTATGACGGAGGATTGCAGGTTCTGTTCTACTGTGTTGCCATCTATGCAATACATGTTTACACAGTACACCCTGAAAGTACAATACCCAATTTTAAAAAGAAGTATTGTCGACCCTTGCTTAATACTTTGATGGATTTGGCGGCCAAAGTCTTTTTAAATCTAGCTTAGCATGCCGATCTTCCGTGTCTTGCTGGCCTGTACGTTACATACAAAGTGCTGATTCGGTTGTGACATCAAAAAATATCCATAAATGTGTTTGCTTGTCCCAAAATGACCTCCGCCCCAAGTTTGCCAAGGAAACGTCGTAAATGAGCGGGCTGTTCTTTGTGAATATGAATGAATGAATAATATGATGGGTTCAGTTCCCGTATGCCTCGTGATTGGCTGGTGACCATTCCAGGGTGTGGTCCCCCCTTTCGCCTGAACTCGCCTAGGAAAAGGGATCATCTTCCCGCGAGCCCGGAACTGGAAAAGACGTAAAAAGAAAATGGATGGATGGATAAGTTGTCAGTATTTTCAAATTTGAGTATCAAAAGGTGAAAACGTCAAACTGACTGGGATCGAAATAATCAGCATTAAAGCATGAATTATTGCTGTTAGATGCCTTTTTATTTTTTTGCATTTTTCTTGTATCGTGGGGCCAAGTGGGGCACTGACCCACATCTGTCGGTTTTTGCAGATTTAATATCGGATTCTTTTCAAGGTCCTCTTCCCATGTTTTGGATCACAAATGGAAGCAACAAATTAAACCGCAATTAAAAATACTCGCTTGATTTATTCCCCCCCCCCCCTGTTTTCGTTGTCCATGTGCAAGTCAAACGCACAATCTGGGAGCGAAACTTTTATGAGGCCTTCGAGATGCCGACGCGCCTTGGCTGGGGCAACGTGGCACCGCGGAGGGAAAGGAGAGAAGCAGTTTGGAAAGGGTCGGTCTCGCATAAGGGCGGGTGGGGGGTGCGTTTGAGAAGAAATCGAATCTCAACCACACTGCAAATTTTCCTCTTGACCCAGTCTGTCTTTTTACTTCATTTCCACTCCTTTTTTTTTTTGTCAGGAGGGGTGGGTCAAGTTTCGGAATTAAAGGAATGCTTCACAATATAGGCGCGTGCTTTAAAACGCCCCCCCCCCCCCAACTCCCTCAAAAAAGGGACGGGGAGAAGTGGCGGATCGCTGCAGCTGGGATGACATCTAGGGTTTGTTTTCAAGCGAGAGAGAAAAAGCAATGGGGGGGGGATGTTGCACTTCCCTTTCGTTGTTGTTTGTTATCGTTTTTTGTCTTTTTACTGACTCGGTGGGTCATTTCGTCAGACGAGTGGGAATGTTTTAGTGGTTTCACTCAAACTGCCTTTGATGGGGAAGAATAACTTTATCAATATCATTCAACCTTAGCATTAGCCTCCGCAGAAAGAATAAAAATTTTGAAAAACAAATCTTTGATTACTTGCCTTGAGAAACAGGACGTCTGTGTTTCGTGAACCAATTTTTTTTAAGGTCTTTCGTCAGTCAATAAACCATTACAGGAAGTTTCAAATGTGGTTTGGGGTTTGCACGTGACACAGCAGCACGGTCATAGAAAAGGCTGGTTGTTTTGAGGCCGCGCGTCTCCGCGAGCTTCCTGCAAACAACGATGCGGTCGGACGCTGGGTGTTTGTGGAGTTGAAATGGCTTCCGTACTGTAAATAACCGCCATGTGTGACCGGCGGTTTTCATACCCGTCGATGCTGCTAAGCCGTGGCGGTCGTGCAAACGACGGTGACAGAACCATTTTAACCTGCTCATTAGTGCGGCAGAGTTTCTGTCAAGGTTACGCGAGCTGCTTGTCGCTCGGCGTGATTTCTGGGACGTTGACAAGGTGGCGCCGCCGCCTCACATGGCGGAGAAAGGACGGGGAGAAGTGGCAGCGAGTCGCAGAAACGAACTGTCAGGACTCGGGCAAGAATACGAAACTGGTTCATTTTTACACTTTATAATAATAATAATAATACATTTTATTTATAAGCGCCTTTAAAGACACCCAAGGACACTTTACAATAACAAAAAAAACACAATACAGGTTGAGCAGCGGCAGCCAAAATGCGCCAGCGTTCACTCAACCCGAAAGTCAGAAAGAAACCACAAGGGGGGAGAAAAAAAACACGCTCGTATAATGCTTACATGCAAAAATATGCCTTTTACTGTCATGCTAACATGATGCTAACATGCTAAAACATGACTTTCAACGCGATGCTAAAATGATGCCAAAATTGGACTTTTCAACATGATGCTAAAATGTTAAACTTTACCTTAAATGACATTCTAACATGATTTTTACTGATCCTAACATCTCAAAATGTGACAAATAAGGCAACACAAAGCTAGCAGGAAGACCAAAACGGGGGCGGGATTTCAAAATAAAGGTGTTTGTTTCACACGCCGCTGTTGCACATTAGCGCTGCAGACGGAATACGGCTGACGTGAGGGGAAATTACTGCTGACGCTTTTGCTTTAGCGCAGCCTGATGTAATTGGCTCAACATGTGGCGGCGGACGGGAGAAGACGAGGCCCGTCACGGTGGTGGCGGGACCGAGTGGTTTGCGCATGGAAAAGTTGCTCCAAATCTGAGTCATGTCGCCGCATCCCGAGAGCGCTAACAAGCCAAATGTGGGTCACTCGGTGGTTTTCTGTTGGGATTGGAGGGCCTAGCGCGGATCACACGTGACCTTGCGGCGTTTGATATGCCGTCTGTCGACGTGACTGTGAGATCATGCGGATCGGGGGTGTCCGAAGTCCGGGCCAGGCTGGCCCCGGGGCGTCTTGAAATCAAACGCAAAAAGCTATCGAGTCCAAAATGTTTTTTATTTGGATTTCACTCTGGGGTTCATCTACAATTCCCGTTTTCGGTTCATATCGTCCTACTAGCATTCCCCGTCTTTGATGGTTTGCGTCTTCTTCCTGGAGTCTGATTCGTCTTTTCTTATAGGTTGCATCTTCTACGGTTCATTTCAACCCCCCCCCCCCCAATATTTCGATATTTGAGTCTATGATTCTCATCTTCGATGGTTTCTCTCCTCCGAGCTCTTCAGGCGGTCTCCTCCATCCTCCGCGGTTCGTCATTTTCACGTCGGCCCATCTGCCTGTTGGCCGACTGCGTTCGTTCGTGTCCCGCGCGTTGCCGACGTCGTGAGTTTTAACGGCAACTTCCTGTCAGCTTCGCGCGCCCCGCTGCCGATTCTCCGCTCGTTAGAATCCCAACTCGGAATGAGGTCAGGAAGCGAGAGCGGTGGGGGGAAACGGAGAGGAATGCAAGCCACAGCGCCAGCCAGGTACAACTACACTCGTGTGTGTGTGTGTGTGTGTGTGTGTGTGTTGTTTGCAGAGTGGAACCGAAAACGCTGAGGTTTGCCCCACAGTTCCGAGCGCAGAAAGTTGAGCGTTATTCAACATGTACGAAATGCTTAAAAACCTCACTTGAAAGACTTCTCATTCAAGCACCGCGCCTCTGACCCCCCCCCCCCCCGAGGGAACGGTGGAGGGAGCGTGATGTTAAAAAGTGTGTAAAATAAACTTTTGAGAGTGTGTCTGAATGTGTATTCTCCACTTGGGATATCCCCCCCCCCCCATTTCACTCTCTTGCTCACAGTTTCCATTGAGAGTTTAATGGCGTGAGCATAGCTGAAGCTGGACGTCGTCTCACACACACAAACACACACACACACACACACACACACACGGGCACGCACACACCGCTCGCCTCAGCTTTCAGGTTCTTTAAATAGAGTAGAATGAAATGCCTTTTTTAGTCATCCTATGGTGTCTGCAGTTCAGCTCCTCATGTCTGGAAACAGGAAGTGTCAGTCAAATGCAACTCAAACAGCCCCCCCCCCCACCCACCCTCCATGTCATGCTCATTTTGTCCATTTTTACCGGCACGCCAGCATGGAAAAGTCACTCTTCCAACCGACTTGTTTTTTTCCACTCTTTTTATTTTTTTTAAACCGTGTTTTCGTTCACAGTGATCCGAGCGAAGGTGGTGGGCGAGCGTGAGGTGGACTCCGGCAACGACATCTACGGGAACCCCATCAAGAGGATTCAGTATGACGTCAAACAGATCAAGGTGCGTACGTACTCGCCGATCGGACGGCTTGTGCGCGTTTGGCCGCAAAGCTTCACGTTGAAATATTAATTTTTTAAAATGTTTTTTTTAATATATTTTTTTTGCGCCGTAGATGTTCAAGGGACCCAATCAGGACATCGACACCATCTTCACCGCGCCCATGTCGGCCGTGTGCGGCGTCACCCTGGACACCAGCGGCAAGAAGGAGTACTTGATCTCCGGTGTGTATTCCTTTAACTCGACCTGGTGGGAATCCCACAATGATCGATACTGCGTGTGCAGGGATTAATCATTAGTGGAGATTAATTTCTGATTAATTGTTGATAAACCTTTCAAGAGTAAGATGTGTGTATATCCAGTGAAGTAAGCAACGTTTTTTTAAAAATTTGTCTTTTTTTTTCCTGTCCCTTATTGATTAGACCACATGGTAACTCTATACACCTCTATAGTGAACTTGAATACCCCCCCCCCCCTGAAAATTGGCATTCAGACAGTTTCAGCCCTAATATTCCTGGAGGAGATATGACTCATCTTCCCTGCAGCTGCAAGGAGTGTCCTTCTATGAAAAGAGATGGCTGCGGCACGCTCCGCAGATGACAATCCTGCAAACTCTGCAGATGTTTCAAAAGCAGAACCCCCCCGAACCCCCCCCCCCCCGAAACTCCCCACCCCCCTGATTTTGTTTTGCTTGTCCGCTGTGTCTTTTTCACAGGCAAGGCCGACGCCGGCGGGCAGATGCACGTGACGCTGTGCGATTACATTATGCCCTGGGACTTCTTGAGCAACACCCAGAAAAAGAGTCTCAGTCAGCGCTATCAGATGGGCTGCGAGTGCAAGGTAAGAGCCAAACGTAAAAATATGTTGTTTTTTTCGCACCCAATGCAGTTGCTTTGAGCAGCTTAGCGTAAAAAGAAGTAAGAATTAAAGCTACAACTTTAGCCAGCTCCAGCACGCACATCTTGGGTGTACCCCAAGGATTTGTGACGTGCTCTGGAACTTTTGGAGTTGGTCCCATTTCGCCAAAAGTGGCCACGCTTTCTCGTCCTTTGCGACGCTGACCTGCGTCCTATGAAGAAAACAAATGTCCGTTTTTGGGGGGGGGTTGCTGCAGATCGTGCGCTGCCCCTCACTGCCCTGCGAGATCTCGGCCCCCGAGGAGTGCCTGTGGACGGACCTGATGATCGAGAAGCAGGTGTACGGTCGCCAGGCCAACCACTACGCCTGCGTCAAGCGCGCCGATGGATCCTGCTCTTGGTATCGCGGAGTGGCCCCGCCCAAGAAAGAGTTCCTGGATACAGAGGATCCCTAGGGGAGGTACCACCGCTCAGGCCTGAAAGTATCGATTCGTACCCCGTGAAAACCAAAAAAAAAAAAAAAAAACATCATCAGGCCTTTTTGATTAAGAGGTAGGGGAAAAAAAAGAAGAATCTGTAGCCTCTGTGTCCATTTTAAACCAAATGAGGGTTCTTTGTTGTTGTCGCATTGGAAGCATGAGACTGGTCAAGTGATGATGTATTTTCCTCCTGAGGCTGGCGTCAGGAGGACGCAATGTTTTGTTTAGTTTTTTTTTTCCTTTCGTAGCAATGGAGCACTTCCTCTGAAGCTCTTCTCAGTCCAAACCAATCCATCCCCGAACTGTGCAAGATGATTCACTTCAATGACCTCATCGTCCATTTTATCCAAAGCCAAAATTCCAAGTTGCCTTTTTTTAATAATTTTTTTTAATTTTTTGTGTCCTTTTTGAAACACGCCCACGTCAGGCTCGTCTTCTTTCAAAACAACCCAATTCAGCATTTTCGTTTGGTGACAAACGACTCACTGGACCAGTCTATGGTGTGTTTGTGTACGTGTGTGTGTGTGTACACGACCAGAAAGATACACATTTGCTTGCTCCCATTTTCCATCAAGTAGGGTGAACCGACTTCAAATGAGAGGCTTATTTTTGACAAATGTGTAAAAATGATCCAAGTCGATTAAGTCGAATCAATTTTACTGATCATCTGAGCCCGCAAGGTTCCCCCCCTGAGTCAGCTAACTGAAGTCAGTAAACGGATACCATCTCAGTGGACCGACTCAACTTAGTGAACCGGTGCAGCCGAGTCACCCGAGCTGCTAACTTGAGTTCGTCCAGCGATACAAAAGCGTCACAAAGTCCACCAACTCAATCTGTGAAGTGATACATCTTCTTTATCCTCCGACTGGCGGATCGATGCAACCAAGTCCCGCCAACTCGAATCAGTGAGCGGTGACATGTCGGCTGATTCTTCGGTGGAATGATCCAACCGTGTCAATGGAGTCGCCGAGCTTCTTAAGCCTCTCGTTTAAACTTTTGTACTGAATTTCATGTTAAATGGGAGCAAGAATGACCGTACAAGAGTTATATTTTTAGGAGCGAATTCAAATCAACTCTTAATTGCATTACTAGCCTGTCACCTTCTAACCGCGTCTCACCCTGCAGCTGTACAGCACCTACGCATCTGTCATTTTGTCCTGACTTGAGCATTTAGTATTATTTCTACGAATTATTTACAGTGTCGTTTAACTAGATTTGCACTTTTTTTTTTGGAGAGGAAGCATTACCGAAAGGCCTGAACACTGATGTTACAATTTGTATTAGTTGTGTTTTCATGTTGATGGCACGCCTCCCCACAGCAGGTCCTTGGTGAAAGGAATTGAGTGACAAAAAAAGATATTTTTCATTTTTTTATTTTTATTTTATGGCTTATGTTGGTGTCTTTTTATTGATTGTACATGCATTTTCACCGTTTGCCAATGTATGGAGGGCCCAGTGTGGCATTGCTTGTCTTTTCGCCCACCAAGTTACTCGCCAAAGCTTTCTCACCGCCTTTTAGATCGCACGTTTACAGCGCTGCTTTATACGCAAAGAAATTAGCTTAGAAAAAAAAGAAACAACAAAATTGCGTACAGGCGCTTTCCACTTTAAAAGGTACTGCACCATGAGATAAAAACCAACAAAACGAGGTGGATCGGAACCATTTTAAATGTATTTGAACACCCATTTTTAGTAATTGCACATTGCAACAGATCTAAAAAAAAATTTACACACCCCTGTTCAAATATAATTTTTTTGTTGTTATAAATTGACACCAAGATAAATAATTTTAAAAAATCAATTTACATTCCAACTTATTTGAAATAGGAGTCAGCACACACCTCCCGCTATTTCCAGTGCCGCTAATAAAGTTCAGATGCTCTAGTTGGCTTTTCCTGTCTTTTTATTCTCTTTCCTGAATATTTTGTTCTGACCGATTTAGAATTTGGAAGTGTTCATAATTTCCCCAAATAGCCACTGCGTTTCGCTAAATGGTAAAGCGTTCCCCCTCAAAATGAGGAATGCTTTGTTGGTTTTCTTCAAAGTGAACCCGATAAATTGGCAAGTGATTGTATGGAAAAGGAGTATTAGAGGCATAATTTAAACTCAAATCTGTTTTGTGTGTTTTAGACTGTTTTTCCATTCATTGTCTTAAAAAAAAGTGTTTAGCCGTCGAGGCGAGGTCCTCTTGCGCTGGAGCACCGTGAGAGTGAAGAGAGAATATTCCTTTCTTTTTTTTTCTTTTTTCTTGCGTGAATAATGATGATGATGGTGTTGATGATAATAATAGACCACCATGCATGTGTCAGATGCTTTGTGTACATCCGGTTAAAAAAAAAAAGGACCGAAGTATTCCATATTATCAAATAAAAAGATGCCTTTGAAAGGATGAATGTTCTCGTCGCATTTTCTTTCCCCGACTTTGGTGAAACATTAAAATACAACGCAGTACTACTAATATAAAGAGTACAATAAAACATGGTGAAAATAGTTTGAACGATTTTTCATGTAGCTTTATAAAAATGTATAGTTGTTTAGATTGTTTTGATTAAAAATAATTTTTAAAAAACTAAAATGAAAAGATCTTTAAGCCTCAGTTGGGAGGTTGCTTGCAAGTGTGAAAGATGTCACAGACAAATCATTTGAGTTCCTTGACTCCACTTGGAAAATATTTGGAAAATGTACAGCCTAGCCCAGGAAGCAGGTTTTGTCATTTCTCCTCATTCCTGTCTTTTTTTTACTCTGGCTAAGGTTTGTGTGAGTGTGTGTGTGTGCGCGCATGAGAGAAAGATTTAGTTTTTTTTTTCTGTGATTATGCGTGTGCTTGTGATCTGCCTTTGACTTTGGTCTTGGGTGTTGACTCCCCTGGCTGCACAAACGTGCAAATGGGTCAAACGCTCAGTTTTTTCCCCCTTAAGTTGATTTTTATCACTTCGCTTATTTCGAAACTCATGTTGTTTCCAGGTTAGTATGTAACTTCAAGCGTAAACATTATTTTTGTGTCATAGCCACCAGTAAAACTATTCTTTTCTTTTTTTTTTTCAATGAAAAACTTTTCCAATGGGAAATCTGTAGTCTGTCGCCGTCTAGTGGTCATTTGAGGTAAAATCGTCTACTCTCCGCCATCGAATGGCAACAACCGCAGTCGTGATGCCACTGTTTTAGAAAATATGTTTAGTAAACTCTGCCATTGTGGGGATAGTTTTTGATTTTCTAAGTCCACCTATGTGTTTTATTCTTGAATTAGATACATTTACAGACAAAATGGAAGATAATAGATCATCATTTTTACAAATTATTTCACAGTGCTTGTTTTTTTGTCTTCAAACTCTGAATTCCTCCAAGAAGACAGTTAAATCTTTGAGGCCGTTTTTGCTCTGAAGAAAAAATGAATAAGATGCTAATTTTCTGTACACTTTGGACCCTACACTTTTCCCGATGAGTCACAATGTTGCGTTGTTGTTATTAACTGCATGCAAATGACCTGGCTAGGCTGCTTGCGTTTCACCGCCTACACGCGTTCCGATTACCATACAGCAGAGAGAAGGGAAAACGTGCAATTGTGCAAATAAACAGAATGCTTGAAAAAAAAAACAGCTGTGAGTGGAAGGGGTGAAACGGCCGGTGGCAGTAAAGTTCAAGAGTGAGAGAAAGGGAGAGGTCAGCCGAAGGAGGTCAGCACAGCGGGGAAAGGGAGAGTTATTATTGGACCCAAATGGAGTGCAAGGGAAAGAGAATATCAGTATGACACAGAAACTTAGGATATACCGGTACATTTATTTTATTTTACTTTGGGTTTTATTTTTTTGATTGACCTACACTAAGAAATAAATGCATACTTTGACCTAGAGACACAGCACAAATCCTTGGGAATAAATTCCTCCACGCCTGAAATTAAAATAGCTTTGTGAATGTGTGTGTAAGCTCATGCGAATTTATGTCTATGTATGTGTGTCCGTGTGTGGGAGAAACTGTTTGTGTGCATGTGTGCACGCCCATTTGTCACCATCATTTCCAATAATACTTGAGCAACTGTTCAAAGTGTCAAATTGGGCGTTTCTGTGTGTGTGTGTGTATGTATTGAGAGTCAGGTCAAGTGTGTGAGCGGTGCTGAGGGAGGAGAGGGAGTGAGATGAAGAAGAAGAAGAAGAACATGCTTCTTTTGTAACAGTCCGTCGCAAAGTGCCGGTGTCGTTTGGATGGAGACAAATCCTGATGGTGCTGTGAGCCTCAAATATTTTGGAGTCATCAACCAAAGAGTGGCTACATTATGGGGAGTGTCAGTGAATTATGCGCTTCCAGTTTTCAGGCGTTTTTGTGTCCGACGGTGACGTCTTTGGAATCAGCTGCTGCTCCTGCTACGAAAGGTCGGTGTTTGTTTACCTTATAGATAGATGGGTAGACGGATAGGTTGACATGTAGCGCTGCATGTGGCATATTAGGGTCTTGTGAGTCATTAAACCTACGTGTGTCATAACAATCACACACACAAACACACGTGTAATGAACACAAACATTATCAAAGCTAACATAAGAATCACATTCTGGTAAATCACAAGTTGGTGTAATCAAAACCATCACTCTCCAATCCGTGTGTGGCATAACAATCATACATATGGTGTGTGTGTATGATTGTTATGCCACACACGGGTTTGGAGAGTGATGGTTTCATGCAGGATGACTACATGCTGGTGTAGTCAAAACATTCTCAACTCTATGTGACATAACAGTCAGACTAAGGGGTAGTCAAAACAATAAATGTCAAAACTATCTTTGAGTAGAACAAGCACACACCGGTGAATCAAAACAATCATTATCAAATCTATGTCTTGCTTAACAGTCACATACTGATGGATCACAATGAAAGTCAAAATAACAATTCTCGTTAGTAATTAAAAAAAATGCACATTCCTACAGCTAAATGTGACATAACAATCACATGCTGGTGTAGTGAAAACAATCCAATGTTATTGAGACATACACGAGGGAAAACCACTGCAATGTAATGCCCACCCAAATCTTCCGCATAACTGAAAATGAAAGATTAGAAATGTAATTTCTTATTATTGATGATGCCATGAGTATGAACATAAGACTTAATCTCCATCCCTCATGTCAATCTCAGTGCAACATGTTGCGGCCGTTGCCGTGGTGATTTTTGAGTGTGTGTGTGTGTGTGTGTGCCATGCTGTGTTTTATTTCATCTATTCCTTTGGCATTTTGGTGTACATACACGCACGCATGAGTCAGGCTAAAAAACCTGCGCGCACGAAATGGTGGGCTCGATTCAAGAGCGTGACGCACAGTCTTCGCCTTCTTGGGCCCAGAATGGATCCTCCTCTCAAGTGGGTGCCCGAGTGATATCATCTCTATGGCGGCCCACCACTCTTGCCCTTGTCGCCTTGTGTGTCATTTTACCTCATTCAAACTCCATTTGGAACACAAATGAAATGTCAAAAAGAGTTGTAGTGGACTCGGACTGTGTGCAGATTTGTCAGTTTTACTGCATGGTAAAATCAAGAACAAATTGCTCCACTCAGGTGTTAGATTTGTATTGAGTCTCAACTTTTTTTTTGGTAACCATGTCGATTATCTGATTCAGGAAAAAGGCCATTAGAGAGATCCTGAGCACTTCCTTTGACCCATCCGCAGCATATCCTGTTGTTAGCGTGTCCAAAATGGCTGATTAAAGTGCACAGCTGCAACGTTCTTTGGCTAATTTGCTTCCATCCAAACACATCCAATACGGCAGCTGCATCTCTCACAGTAAACGATTTTGTTTTGTCATTACACTGTCAGAGAGGTATTCATTGTTCCTCAGCAATTTCCCATACTCGAGTGATCACATTTAGAAACATAAGGCATGTAAAATAAAACGAAACATGACAGCATGACGTTGATATAGTGATTGTATTGGAGCTACAGTAACTTGTACCTGATTTATTTACTATTTATTGTATGTAATGTGTATAATTTGTCTACATTCACAAAAAAATTCCATATCGACAGTACTCTTCATTTTTTAAACACTTTTAGCAGATGTGTCTCCAGTTCCTTTTATAATGTAAATGCATTTGTTTAATTGGAAAGAGATTTTTAATTTTAATTTGTGCAATTTTAGATAAAAATTCGCTCCTCCAGTCAGATATTGAGATTAGATACCAGCCGTTTTATGATTGGCTGCTTCTACCGAAGCCACGCCCACTACACCGAGCTTCAACACCGGTTGTCTTCGCCGATGGATACAGTTGTCATTTTTTCACCCCAGGTCACCGCTACTTTCAAGTCTCCTCCATTTTATCCTTTAAAGTTACTCAAAGTTGTGTATTTTTGCTCCACTCGGGCCTCGCTTCACCGGCGGGCCGTTGATCAGCGACGCAAACATGGTTTTAAAGTCGGAGGACGGCGTCGGTAAGTCTCCTGGGGATCCGTTTAATTTAACCGAGGCTAACTAAGTTAGCTCAGCGAGTTGAGCTAATTAGGAGCTAACGTGATGTTATTTCGAAATACATTTTTTTCAAAGTTAGTACTGTAAGTAAGTAACTCTCCTACTGTGTCAATAAAAGCTCTTTATGGACACACAAGCGAGCCATTATTAGTCAACTTGGACCGAGGCCACACTTGATGAGGTTCTGTTCTCGTTTATTAGCACTTTAAACCCGCGCATCCATTTTAAATCTTTTGCTTTTTTTTGACGTCGTTTAAGGATATTTTAGACATCGGGACTTTGTGTGACGTTTCACGAATGTTCATGTTGTATTAAATTTGTCTCTCAATGTTGATTCAGCCATTTAGTAGAGCCGGTGGCTAATATTAATGTTTTTCTGACCACACCCAGCAATGCACGTGTTAATCCAGTCCGGTTTATGTTTTAAATATAAAAATTTAAACGAGTCTGGAAATTAACAGAGCATAATATATAATTTTTGTGTGTGAACTAAAGAAAGATTTGTGTTGGGGAAAGAAAAGCATATTCCCTTGTTGCTATGTTGAAAAAAAGAAGAAATAACTCTTAAAAAGAACACAAGAAAAATGCATACTAGACAATAATATCCCATTTGTACAATACACAACAAAAAAAGCAGGATTATTCTTATTGCAGGTGTCTCTGATGTTGCGTCTTTCGAATATCTATACTGTCACACCCAGCAATGTGTGTTGACAAGACAAAAAAAGTTAAATACTAGTCAGACCGTATTAGTTTTGTTGCAAGTGGTGTGACTTTCTGGAGTTTATGTAGTTTGTGTCATATGTCCTGTGTCCCAAAACAGCTCCAGCTCATTCCTCATTCTTCCTCTCTGGCCACATGTCTGCTGTGCTGAGTCGAATGCACGTTTGAGTTTCTGGTGTTGAATGCCTCCCAGTCTTCGGGGCGAGTTCACCGTAACCGCTGGATTATATCACGTTGCGGCGAGCTGGTTGGCCTCGGGGGGGCCAGCTGCCGTGGCGATGGACAATCCTCGCTTTATGAGTGGAGCGAGACGACCACATGCATCATTTTCTTTTCTTCACAAATAAACCCGTTTGGCCTCGGGTCCCGGGTCAGCTGCCTCTTACGGTCCCAGTGGGGAAAAACTGGACGAAATTGGACTCGGCCGGGAGGGCGGCCCAAGTTTAATTTGTGGCTGTTGGCATGGAGTGACCACAGCAACGTTTTGTCCTGCCATGCTCCTCATTCCACTCAAATACATTTCTGGGGAGCAAAAAAAAAATTCAATACAGCTACAGTTCTTTTCCACTGTTTTTATTCATAAGTCAAGTTTGTAGTTTGCATGCAATAGCCTTTGAAAGGCAAAGACTTTCAGAAACGAGAAAATTTGAATTTGACGCTGTTGTGATGCACATGTGTGACTCATTCGAGTAACTGCCTACTTTGTGGCGATGGCGTGCCCACTCCCCTCAGGGACTTGGCGGCTACAATGCATCAGCATCAATGCTGTGCAAAGCTAAAACTGCATCAGCTGCTAACCATAAAGGAATTGAGGAATAAACGGCTTCGATTCCTCCTAGCCATTTCGGAACAAGCGATGCTTTGTCCAGTAACATTTCCAGGTTTAAAATGACACAGCTGCAGGAGGTGACTTTTTACTACCGGTAATTAGGGAACTGAGAAACAGGGTGTTGTTGGCAACTTGGCAACTACCAAACAGCGGGAAATTATATCATTGTTGGGTTTGTTTAAAAATATTCTAAATGTTCTCTGACATTCGATGTATGAGAAAATTATGAGCAGCTCTGCGAATGTTAAATAAATCAAATTCCACGTTCGGGTCATGATGCCCAATTCGAAGGTCGCTCTGGGAGGGAGGAGATAGACAAGACCTAGGAGGGGGGAACTAGGGGAGTGTGATGTTCAAGGGTTTTGCCCCTCTCTCGCAGTCACACATCGTTTTGTTCTCCCATGCTGGAATGAGCGTCTGATCTGATCTGGATTGGAGTTCCTAATTAGTAAACCATCTCTGTCATTCCCGAACGAAAGGACTGAAGGCCAATAATGCGGACTGATGAACTCGAAAATTAAGACAGGTGGATTGGCTTGGATCGAGGCGTTCCATCCATATCCTCTGACTGGTAAGAAGCAGCGTGACATGTGATAGGCAGCATGTTATTACTTTTCCGAGCAACTTCAATGGCCACCATTTGTCGAATTGGATTCGTGCTCGTTTTAACATCGCGTGTGAAGCTGCGCGTATGTTGCACGGTCCCGAGCAGCTGGCGCTATGACGAGGAATCGCGTTACTCACAAAAACACACACTTAGTGGGCCTCCGCAGTCTCTTGTTGCTTCAGTCCATGTGTGTGTGTGTGTGTGTTATAACTTAACGTGTTATTTTAAATGTGCCGATGTCAATCCTGTGTTAGCGCTGTCGTCTGCTCACAATGCCACGTTGTTATTCTTGTCCCGGGTTCTAGTAAGAACAACTGCAGTCGAGTTATATATATGTCTGTCTGGGAGCTGTGACAAAGTATGGACCTCCGAATCACAAGGCAGAACTATTATCGCCGTCATTCTGGTGGCTATTGAACGCCAGCGTAGGATCAAAGTGAACCTTGGGTTATGGGGGCAGGGGGGTCATAAGGGATACAAAATGTTGTTGCCATAGCGACCCGGACCAATCTCTTTTGTCGGTTTGTTGTGTTTACACATTCTTGTTGGCCCACAGTGCCCGACGACCTCAGTCCAGAGGAGAGACAGGAGCTGGAGAGCATCCGCCGCAGAAAACAGGAGCTACTGCAGGACATACAAGTAAACACAAACACGAACATACTTCCTCACTCACTCACTTTGTTGCCGTCTTGCAGTGAGTTTGAAATCCATGTTTTGTTTGACATTAGCAGCATTTTTTTTTAAATCCGGTAAATCTGCCATGTACCACTTTTTTAGAGTTTCTGCATTACGTAATACAGTATGAGACATGACACACACACAAAATTACAGCCGCCCCCCCAATTGAGGCGATTCTTAGCCAGTCTCGAACCTCACTTGTCTGCTTCCACGTGCCCTCAGGACAAATGGGCAACGGGGCGTCAAATATTCCAGTCATGGAGAGACGGGACGCCGTCGCTTTCTAAAGAGGGAGGGAGGGCGGGGTTGGTGGTAACCATGGAGATGCATGTGGAGCAGTCCAGACTGAAGTTACTTAGTCGGGATGAGGCTTGTGTCTGGGCTAGTATCGAATCAGATAAGCATTCCTTGTAACATTTTTGGTATCTTTTCTGCTCAGTCTCCCATCCTGTCTTTTTTATTGCCATTCTTCGTCATCCCTACTACTTGCTCCAGTCAGTCTGGGCCAAGTGTCAGGGAGGCACTGTGGGGGTTGGCTGAGCAGGCTAGTGAATGTGGGTCAGGGTGTGAGGACAGAGGAAAGGGGAAGCAAGGTCGCCAAGCTGACCCGAGAACAGGTGCTCCAGATCCCACAGAAGACTTGCCGGGACAGAGAGAGACTGAGAGTTAGAGCGTTGCACTCATTATGTTTTGGAAGGTTTGTCAATTGTCTTTTTTTTTTTTTTTGGTTTTCTTTTAGAGGCTGAAGAATGAGATAGCAGAGGTCACCAGCGAGATTGATAACCTGGGCCTGACTGAAGAAAGGTAAATATTTCTACCACAACTTCTATTGCGTGCGAGGGCAGACCTAGCCGAGGTTATGGGCTCATGTTATTTCCTGGGTCTTTAGGAAAAGCATGCAGAGAAATAAACAGATGGCCATGGGCCGGAAAAAGTTCAACATGGACCCCAAAAAGGTGAGCGAAACACTTCCAACAAATAAATGAAAACAATTTTTTTGGTCGGAACGATAGCGTTCAGTTGTGATCATGGATTTATTATTCTGCTTGTTAAACTGCAATACAGTATACTAAGAGATGACGAGAGAGCATTTGGAAAGTAGACAACAGTTTTGAAACAGTCGTCGCTTTATGATCCATTTGTGACATGTTTTCCCAAGGGGATCCAATTCCTGATTGACTGCTCATTGCTGAAAAACACCAGCGACGACATCGCACGCTTCCTCTACAAGGGCGAGGGCCTCAACAAGACGGCCATCGGCGATTACCTCGGAGAGAGGTCAGTGATTTTTCCCACACGCTGCCTCCAGATAAGTCTCCCAAAAGGATCATCTGAAGCGCGGCATTGAATATGGTAGTCTCAATAAAGTTACTATTCAAAGATTTAATGAGACCTACAGATTAAAAACTATTTAGTCAAAACAACAGGAAAAAAAAACTTCTTCAACCCAACAAATATTCCTGGACGAATGTAAACGATCTGTGGGGCGGGGTGGGCCGTGAGTGGCCCACCCCCGATCCCTCGATTGACAAATCTTTGTGTGTGATTTTCAGAGACGACTTCAACATCGAGGTGCTGCACGCCTTCCTGCAGCTGCACGAGTTTTCGGACCTGAACCTGGTCCAGGCCCTGCGGCAGTTCCTGTGGAGCTTCCGTCTTCCCGGTGAGGCTCAGAAGATTGACCGCATGATGGAGGCCTTCGCCCAGCGCTACTGCCGCTGCAATCCCGGCGTATTTCAGAGCACAGGTGAGTGAGGCGATTATTTCAACCGCAGAATTCCGATTGACTCTACCCCTTGTAATGAGGACCGCTTTTTATCCCACAGACACGTGTTACGTGTTGTCCTTCGCCGTCATCATGCTCAACACCAGTTTGCACAACCCCAACGTGAAGGACAAGCCCTCCGTTCAGAGATTTACCGCCATGAATCGAGGCATTAACGACGGTGGAGATCTGCCAGACGAGCTTCTCCGAGTGAGAGACTTTGCTTTCTCTTCTTAGCTTCCGTCATTTTGGGTGGCGTTTTGCAATGCTCAACTTATTGTCTCGCTCTCTGTGTGTAGAACCTGTTTGAAAGCATCAAGAACGAGCCCTTTAAAATCCCAGAGGATGACGGCAATGACCTCACACACACTTTTTTCAATCCCGACAGAGAGGGCTGGTTGCTGAAACTCGGTACGTGTTTGCAGGAGCGCCCTCTAGTGGCTCTACCAAGGGAGTACTCTCATTCATGATGGAATTTGATACCATATGAATGTCAGCACGTGTTTGGCAAAAAAACAAAGTTGACTGTTTTCTTCTTCTTCTTCTTTCTGTTGTATGAAACCAGGAGGTAAGTACCGTCCGACCCGGCTTTTTAATGCACCGACCGCTTTGCTTCCTTTTACGGCTGTGTGCGCATTAGCTTTGAGCTTCCACGCTACAACGCAAACCACACATCACGCCTCATTTCCCCACGCTGTGCTTTTCATCTGACAAACGCGCTGGCTTCTCATCCCCCGGACCTATTTTTTGTTGTTGTTTTTACTGCAGCCAAATTTCCCCCCCCCCCCCCCCCCCCCCCCCCCCCACTCTAACAGCAAAGGTTGCAATCGAATATCCTCGCGCCTGACTTGTCGTTTGTCAACAGGTGGACGCGTAAAAACTTGGAAGAGGCGCTGGTTCATCCTGACTGATAACTGCCTTTATTATTTTGAGTTCACAACAGTAAGTTGACTTCAACCTGCCATATGAATATTTGGTGCCGTGAAGTACTCTCATGATGAAATATCTTATTGACGCCGCAAAGGACAAAGAACCCAGAGGGATCATTCCCTTGGAAAATTTGAGCATCCGTGAAGTGGATGACTCAAAGAAGCCGGTAAACCGTTTGAACTTTTTACTCTGGATGTGGTTTTCCAACGGCTCACTTGTGCTCTTTATTCTCGTCGCGTTCCCAAGAACTGCTTTGAGCTCTTCATCCCGGACCACAGAGATCAGGTGATCAAGGCCTGTAAAACGGAGGCGGACGGCCGCGTCGTTGAGGGCAACCACACTTTTTACAGAATCTCCGCCCCCACCGTAGAGGAGAAGGACGAGTGGATCAACAGCATCAAGTGAGTCTTACTTGCCGTGTTTTTGTGATCTTATTGGAACGCTTAACTTCATGTCTCCTGAAAAAAGAAAGTGAGTCTGTTGAATTTACAGAATTACATCCACGTCATGGCGCGTGGTCAAGATGGTACCACCAAAATGGTACCGTCCAAAATTGTCATTTTAATCTCATCCCATGTGATAAAGTGTGTGTTCCACGTGTCCCTTTGCAGAGCCGCCATTAGCAAGGACCCCTTCTACGAGATGCTGGCCGCTCGCAAAAAGAAGGTTTCCACTTTGAAGGGCGTGTAGTGCGCGCATACACAAAGGTATGACTGATGAGTGCTGCTGGGGGAAAGAAAACCCACTGTTGCACCTTCATTTCCCCAACTGCAGAGTCAACTAATTTCATATATGAACCACCCTGTTGTCTATTTTGGGTGGGAAGCTGACTGAACAATTTACAACTCATGAAAGACAATCCAAAAAAAATTGGACCTTTTCACGTTTTTGTTTCTACCCCCCATACCCCCCTCCATGCTTTCAAAGCACGATTAGTGGAACTGGAAGTGATTGAAGGCGTTGTTTGGTATTTATTTGTCCTTATTTATTGTTTTTGTCTGATTAAAAGTTTACAACCAATCAAGGTTCTCCTTCGATCTTCATTCTTTGGTGTGAATTTCACAAAAGAGCTCTCAGACACGGGGGAAAAAAAATCACCTTTTTATTATGCAAAGATATTAGCTCTCATTTCACTGCAAGGAAGTAGATCTGTAATTGCACGATAAATGATATGACGCACGTTCTTCCTCTTTTTCACTGGGTTCAACATTCACTCTTTGAAGGTCTTTTCAATTCTCCGCAGCAGAAGATTTTGAAAGGTAACATGGAAATAAAACAATGTGTAGATGTCTTTTTGTACGTGTTTCAATTCCCGGGAGACACCATTTCAGTGTTGAGATAACCGGTTATCTCAAGGATACTCGAGTCCATCTTTAGAATGTGCAGCAGAAACGACATTGCCTCGATGCTCACCACCTGCACAACAACAACACAACATCAAGGAAATAAAAGACCAGGTAGGTAGGTGTTTTCTTCAAAAAAAAAGAATAATTTAAGCCTATAAATACATGAGCAGTCTGTTTGTCTGAGACGATTCCCGTTTTCACCACTAGAAGGCACACGGCTCCAGCCTAGAATCCCAAAGAAGACTCACACAAAGCTTGGAGTGGGCCCAAAAGCTAATCTTACAATGTTCTGACAGTGTTGCAACAATAACACCGTCCTTCCGCCCAGCAGATGATAATGATCTTTACAGTTGATGTGTGTTTTAAATGTTTGCTGCAAAGCTATTGTTTGAGCGCTGCTTTTTCTTTTTTCCTGCCAGGAACAACGTGATAGCGGATGCAAAATCACCGTGTCTAAAAACTGCTCCTGAGGTCAGACAATCATGCTATTTTATTTAAAGAACATTTTTAGTTGTTTTTTTTTACTTTGAATCGAAAAAAAGCTTTTTAAAAAATGGGGCAGATGGGATGTATTTTTTGCTAATTGTATGCTCTGCCAGGGAGTGGTCACATTAATTTTTTTTGTCATGCGCATCAAACAAAGTGTTGTCCACGCAGCAAAAAATGGTGGTCATAAATAAATGTGAGTAAGTTAGAATGAGGAGGGATGAGTCAGTCCATGGCGCTTTTTGGGGGATGCTGCTGGGAAGACGAGGACGGGGGTCCGGGACGGACCACAACGATTCTGGAAAATTGCTTTTGAAAATTGCCCACAGTTGCTTCAGAGCTGGATTCTGGTGACTGTACACCAGTCCAAGACTATTAATCACATCCATGTATGGATGATGTCACAAAAAATATAAAAATGTCCAAAACATTGAGGAAATCCAAACTTGAAAAAGGGAAGGAAAAAAAACCCTGCAGAAGCTTCAGTGTACTCTTTTCTCTAGTGCGTAATTTTTTTATAGAGGGGGCAGTGCCTTTTATTCTGTATACTGACATACAGTGACATGTTATCGCCCCGCCAAGCCAATCGGTAAGCAGAGCTGCAAAGTCGTACTCTAGCAGGATTGTCGCATTACCTTAGAAGAAGTTCTTGATGAACGGCGTGACCAGTTTGACCCAGAGCTTAACATGGCGGTCCGGCTGCTCGAATGTCAATCCGGACACCTCCGAGGAGCGCTGGTATAACATCTCCTGCTCCTATTACATGACATAAGACGGTTGAAGGCCATCAGCATGTCGTCAGACTATCGGACGATGACAGAATAATAAAAAAAATTAAAGAAAAAACGGGACCTCCCGCAGTTGGCCCCGCAACTGCTCGTTCTCCGTGACTATGGCGATTTGAGCTTCCAGGTCGCGGTGAACTGAGCGGTAGCCAAAATTGGGGGAGCCGATAAGTGTGAGGCAAGGCCGGTCCTGCCTGTGGAGGTAGTACCACAGACCTGGAGGATGAGAGCACATAATTCGCACCTCTCCCCTTTTGAGAAAACAGTCATGTCAAGTTCAATTTCATCAGTATGTGCTGGATGATTTTTAAAAATACCGTAATCTAATTGCCATTATTTTTTTAAAATTTTTTACCGTGATTTCACACATGGAGACCCAAAATGGAGTCACCTTTGGCATGGAAGGTCCACTGTGGCCTGTGGTACTCGTGTAGTCTGATGCGGCCCTGCTGGCCCAGCTGACGCACGCGCTCGTAGAACTGCCTGGCGATGTGCGTGTAGGCGTCTGGGATGGCGCCGGCGACGCCCTTGGCCCCAAAGAAGCCGTTCACCTCCGGGGAGGCGGTGAGAATTCGGTAGTCGGCCCCAGCCCCGAGCACCAGGCGCATGTACGCTCGGGTTAGGTTGAAGTAGCCTGACGTCAGGTAGACGGTGGAGTCCGGTTCAGCGTCCCGCAGCAGGCGCTGGCGGAGATGAGATTGTTACCATCGCCAAGGAAAAACTGAGTGATGAGATGATTTCTGCGATCAATTAACATTTTTGCCAGGAAAAAAAATGTCTTTAAATCTTTCCATATTATGATTATTTTTAAAGGGCAGTTGTAGCTCAACGCATGCCCCCGCCGACCTGCACTGTTTACATTAATAACATGGCCGCAAACAAGAGCGGGTTTACAAAAGCAGAGTCCGTGGCGCCAACTTGGCGAATATTTTGTGACTTTCTGTCACCCTCCAACCCCCCTTCAAAAAAAACCCACATCAATATGCGAGTTTGAATACAGTTTACAAACGAAGCTTGCAGTGTTGATGCACTAGTTTACATTCCATTGCGCTGGCGATTGTTTTTTTTGAATTGATGCCCAGAAAATGTGACTAACAACTAGCTCAAATATTCCGCTGTT
This sequence comes from Hippocampus zosterae, assembly GCF_025434085.1. NCBI lineage: Eukaryota > Metazoa > Chordata > Actinopteri > Syngnathiformes > Syngnathidae > Hippocampus > Hippocampus zosterae. Next base: position 4,588,448 of record NC_067457.1, read on the forward strand.
AGTCATGTTTTGAACTCTGAGTCACACGCGTAGGGTTACAAACACGCCACCCTCGCCCACCTGTGTGACCTGTTCGTCCACCTGAATGCCAAGGGGCTTCATCTGGACCAGAGGGAACACCCATGTGTCCTCCTCCTCCTCCTCGGTGTGCTGCTTCTGGCTGAGGAGCAGTTGCTGACGCACCCGGGCCACGTCCACCACCTCCATGATGCGCTTGCTCGCCGCCACAGAGAACTCTTGCCTGTCACCTGGAAGTCGTGAAGATCCAAACGAGGTCAAGACATTTCAATCATTTTTATGATGTGTAGGACTAACGTGAAATGTTGTAAACGCTATCATATCCTTTCCAGATGCTGTGTAAATAGCCGCCATTGTTTCTTAAGACAACGGCACTCATTACAGAATCATGAACAGGTTAGTCAAGGCTTTTATATTTGCTCAGCAACTACATGCGTCGACAGCTACATTTCACCCTCGAAAGTGTTCCTATCATCCGGAAATGTTGACTGCATTTTTATCAATTAACCACATGGGTGTGTGTTTCTATGAATGTGTGTGTGTTCTCTAAGGGCATATCATCTTACAGCATCACCGTCACATCACAATGCTATTCCCAGCGTTTTGGTTTCCGCAGTCTGGCAGACATGATGTCATTCGCTACTCAGAAGTGCCATCTTGGTAGTCTGGACTCCGTTTATGGCTGTGCAATGTAAGTGAGAGAGTGTGTGTGTGTGTGTACGCCGAGGGAAGATGCAACTCCAAAGTGGTTTCCACAGTCATGATTTACAGCTTTTGTTGATTTGGCAATCATTACAGACAATTTTTTTTTTTTAAATCGATGAGGCGACAAGCTTGCCACACCTATTTTTTGGGCATTTTCATCCCATTCCTCCTTGCAGCACCTCCCGTTGAGAATTTGAAGCCCCCTGCATGGTTGCACCCCAATGAAAGAAACAAACAAACAAAAAAAAGGTCCAGGTGTTAACCTTTGTACGGGTGTACCATGCCGTCCTGCATGGCCACCGAGTCGTCGGGCCCAAGCTGCAGTGAGATGTCCCCGACAGCCTCCACCAGCTCGGAGAAGAAGTCTGCGAGCTCGCTGCAGTCCTCCAGCAGGACGTAGCGGTCCTGCCGGTTAGTGAAGTACGAGTCGCTCAGATTGGCCCTGGAAGAAAAAAAAATGACGGCCAGGCATTTAGTTTATTTTTTGTGCGCCTCGGTGCCACTTGGATGCCGTTTAAAGATCAAAGGTCAAATACAAAGAAAATAAAACACGTATGTGTACAAAATAGGACACCACATGGCATATGAGAGGTTAGTGCGCCCTCATAGTTCTAAGGTTCAGGGTTTGAATCCTGGGCCTTGCATGTTCCCCAACTCAGGCCCTGATTAAATAAAAACTAAAAAAGAATAAAACGTTTTCTATGACGGTGGCCTCACAACTATGGCAAATGAGAAGTGCTGCAAAATTATTTGAATGACAGGTTTCAAAGGATTTACATGTGCACTTCCTGCGCAATCTCTATTTGATTTCGCAGCTTGTTTGCCTTCTTCATCAGCCTCCGGCCGAACGACAAACAGAACAGAAAAACCATACTTGACGCCGTCGCCGAAACATTTCCGAGAACTGATCGGCAAGGCGTAACCGTATGCAAAACTTTTCAGCGCTCACTCGGGCACCCACCCGCTGATGATGAAGCTGTCGTCAAATAGGTAGACCTTGATGTGTTGCACGCCGATGGTCTCGTTGAAGCGCTGCGGCATGAGCAGCCTCAGCAGGCCCCTCAGGTCGGGTGTGTGGTATAGGGAAACGCGCATTTGCGAGGTGAAGCGCCGCAGCAGAGGCAGCAGCATGGTCCTCGAGTTCACCTGTCCTGAGGAGAGGAGCAATCGAGGGAGGATGAGCGCGGCCCTCCCCCCCCTTTGCCCCTACGATAGACACGTTCGGGCCGCTGACCTCGAGAGCCTCGTGTGTAGTCCAGCAACACGGAGACTTTGAAATCGGGCGCGTGGGTGTTTTCTTGTGAGCTTTCCAGTGCTTCCTGCATGCAGTCCACCTGCATTAAAAAAAAAATTGCAACCTGTCATTATAGCCCAAACTTTTGCAAGGATACTAGCATGTGCCCCTTTCCTTGTTTTGTGTTGTTCCAATATTTTAGTGGATGCCCTTGCCTTTGCTCTTGGAGCGCCGACAGCATCTACGTGCACTATCCTGTTCTCTCGACGCCTTCTGGAGTTCAGCCAAACGCAACAAAAAGCTCATTACGAACCGATCATTTTTAGCTGACGCTAATGACAGCTTGTTAGCGCCGTGGCTGTTTTAATAGTGTAACAAACCACATTGTGTGCAATGATAAAATGGGCCACGCCGCTACTAGGCATGGCATTGTTTTTTATTTGTTTTTGGGGCGGGGGGGGGGGGGGTTATGATAAACCTGTAAGTCGCCCACCCCTACACTTAATGGTTTGTTCTTAGGAATGTGGATTTTTCCCCTCAGTTATTTGCCAATTTTTTTGGTGGTCTTTCTGGAACATCAAATATATGTGCCAAATCCCCAGCGAATAGGAAAGTAGCAAACGGTGTCAAAGAAGGATGTTGCAGTGATCCGTGATTATTTAGGCAGGTTTTTCAAAAGTCACGGAGCGTCTCCGTAGCACCTTTGTTTTCACTCTGTAAAAAAGCTCAAGCATCTGTAAACAATGTCGTGTGTTTTGAAGAGTCATGTTCTCAAGATGCTCACCAAGTCAGTAAATTGAGAGGAGATCATCATTGTTTTAATAGAATACTTTTTTTGGTGCATTTTTATTTTGAAGTGGTGTGCCCTGTGATATTATTTTTCCAACTAAGGTACCGATATGGAATTGGGCGAGTAGAAGTTGGCCTTGGTGGCAGAAAAGAGTCGGAAACTCCCGGGCCACACCTCGTTTTGTGAAAAGTACCGGTAGACCAAAACTGTAATGATCTTGAATGGAAGTCACATGGCTCCTTTTGTCATTTTGGCGCCTCGTCACAATCAAAATCGTACACAACATTGATGGCGCCTGGGATTTCTTCAGAGCGGGAATGAGTCACCCTCGGAAGATTTTGGGAGCGACGCCAGCTCACTCGAATGCTTTTCAATGTGTGACTCAGCTTCTCTGTACGCCATACTTTTTTTTTGTGTATAAGTATGCGTGTGTGTTTTTCAAACAAAAACATCAGGAAAAGAGCTGAATGCGAACATCAGCCTAGACTGTGGTTTTTATGCTGTTATACTGGGCTTCCAGGCATGAAGACTAGCATGCCAGCGCAGGCCAGCGCCGGTGTCCTTATACCCGTAAAACCGCAACACTTTGCAGTCATTGCTTTTGGTTGGCGCAGGGATCGTTTTCATTCTGGAACTATTGTGCCAGAGTGAACTGTGACTCACTTTTTCTGGCATCTCTGAGCTCTACTTTGGCCGTAGCCTGTGTTTTGGTATCGCTCTCACCTGCCCCAAACTAAAGATGGCCGTTCTCTTGAGAACACACAGAGTAATACCACGTCTTTCTCACCAGGTCCTGTTCCAGCTGACCGGTTCCCAGATATAGGGAGGCCAACACCACTCGTCTCTTTGCGGTCCTGACACGTGCCTGATGGGAAAGAAATGCTGAAAGTGAGTACGGAGGGCACGATGCGAGTGCGATTCCCACAAATGAGAAATGTTTTTTTTTAAATTTGGTTAATTTGAATGAGTTTTTAGTGCATGTTTGTTGGTTTTTATTTTTTCATAAATGCTTTGTTACAGTTTTGCTATAATTAGATGGTTTTGTAAATGTAAGCTGTAGCCTGTTATTATTATTTTTTTTACATTTTCATTTAATTTTTGTTATTTTGTTCATTTTCCTGAACTCTAATCACCTTGCCTGGGACCTTTCCAAGTTGCATTCAAGACGTATACCTTAAAAAGTGACCTCCAGGCTTGATGCCTATGAGACCTATCCTTTCAAATTTCAGTCTAGATCTTTGTTCGTTAATTCTACAGCGATTAAACCTGCTAGGAAAGTAGCACTTCCTCAATTAGTTGCATCTGAATGAATGTCAGGACAGCCAAAACCTAGGTGCGGACTACTTGTCATTCAACTGACCTTCAGCGTCTGGTAGAACTGGTCAGGCGAGGTGAGCACATGGACACGTGTGCCGTTGACCCGGAAAGCTGGCACGCGCTCTGCCATCCATCGGAATTGGGCGTAAAGGCTGCGCGGCGCGCCTGGCGCCAGGGCGCCGCTCTCTGGAGCAGGCTCGGGTTTGACCAGCAGGGGCGCCAAAAGAAGAACGGAGGAGCTGCGCTCACAGAAATGGAAAAATGGATTGACTGCAGAAGAAGAATGCAAGGATCTGAACGAGGCTAATGCGCACGCTAAGTATGGAATGTCAACTCTTGAGGCATTGATTAATCCATTATTCGTGTGGCGAGTGTCTAAAGCAGTTTAAGGTCTGCCACAAAGAGAGTGAAGCTGTTCCAGGTGTGGATTTGTCCGAAGATGACGCATCTTTTGCTGCATTGGTTTTCCCACAGATGCATCCTTTCGGCGTCCAAACCATGCAAATTAACAAAATCTGGCATTTCCCATCACTGATATGACCATCCTCCAGGCCATGGTTATGGTTGCTATTTTACAGAAGAGATAGGCTTCATGTAAACACCGTAAAAGTGAATGGTCCATCATCATTCATTAACCCTTAAGGGTCCTCAAAATAAATTATAAAATGTTATAAATGTTTGTATCAGCTCCAATTGGCTAGTAACTAATTCAGGGTTTACCCCACCTACCGCCCAAAGACAGTTGCATAGGCTCCAGCAAGTCCACGACCCTTGTACCACATTTTCAAAAGGGTCTCCCTGAGTATGTGGACCCGCACGCCATTCAAACAAAAAAGACGGGTTAATGGAACATTCTAAATTGTCCTGAGGCGTGATTGTGAGTGAGAATTGTTGTTCGTCTATGTGTGCCCTGCGATTGGCTGGCAACCAGTTCAGGGTGCGCCCCAAGAAATGTTTATTTTATGCAGGAGGGAATGAGCTATTATAATATAGTAATTAGAAATAATTTGCCCCACTATGGCTGCTATTTGATTACCACTGAAACCTCACAAAGAACCCAGCAAATCCAACTGGGTGGGACAATCGGTGAAACCAGCCAATGCCGTCTCAGAGCATAACAACCAATCATGAAGCAGCGCAACACAAGGAGAGCCGATGATTATCGAAGATAGCCGAAAACTAACGAGCGCCATTCAAGTGTTTTTAAATAGCTCACGAGTTCTGCCGAATAACACAACTTGCTGAAACGACGATTGGCGTTCATTTTATGGCAAACACCTGAAGTGACCTTTATTTGTATTTTTTTTTAATAATTCGCGGGAATACTTTCTCGGATTTTGAAGGATCGTAAAGAAAGAAGGACGTTTAAAGCGTCACAGACCGTGTTACTACATTAGCATAAGAAGGTTGCTACCGTTTCTGTCAACGGGATGCCTAGTCTACGACACGAAACGTCGGATTTCACTGTAATTTCGGCGTTTTGTTGCAACTTCGTCTCTTACCCGCCTCGTCGGTCCCGCGCGCGGAAGAGCCGGTCGGATATTCGCATGAAAGCCCCAGCCAGGGCCGGCGAGTACACGGAGGACACTAGCCTCCTCCACGACATGGGGGCCGCCATTGCTGCCGCAGCTCCCATTTGAAGAAGGGGGGAAAAAAATAAAAATCCGAAACTTTATTGCCACAAAGTGGTGGGGACGTGACAAGACAACCCGGCGAAGCCTTCAAGTAAGTAAAACTGGCATCACTCGACGCACGTAATAACTTGAGTAAATATCACGCGGGAGAGGTAAACCTCACCTAAAATACACTGATACTGCATTTGGGTATTCATTGAATAACACTGTATATAAAAAAAGCATGTTAGTAACCCCCCGCCCCCTGATTTCCAGCTGATAACGGAACAACAACCATTCATGCTCACAATCACCCCATGGGACAATTTCGAGCCTTCCTTTAACCTACCGTGCTTGATTTTGGAATCTGGGAAGAAACCGGAGTAACCGGATAAAACCCACGCAGGTACGGGGACAACATGAAAAATCCACACAGGATCGAACCCAGCACGTCTGCACTGTGAGGTGGACGTGCTAACCAGTCAATCACTATCCATTACAAGCTATATATACTGTATATGTATATATATATGTGTGTAGTGTTTGCGTGGGTTTGCGTGTTTTCCATTTGGACATATGCACAAACAAGTTATTTGTGTGCAAAAAGAAATTTGTTTTATTGTTCAAAACTGAGAGGTTACATATCACAAATATAGTCACAGGCATGAAAATAAATCTTTAAAACTGTCAACAGGTAGTCTATTTCTGTATTTGTACCTGTACTTCATACTCGGTCAACATCAAAATCTTTAAATCGAATCCAGCCAAATCCAAATTGAATCGCAACTTCAAAAATGGGAATTGAATCTTAACAATACACTCAACACTGGTTCACAAACACATCCTTTAGTTAATTCAATAATTTGTGAATTAATTATAAATAACAAATCATAGTATCATTTAATTCTTCAAATAAACTTTTTTGTAAATCATCAATAAATTACCATTTAATTTACAAAATCTAAAGAGAACAAAAGCACACCCACCCCTGATAAAAGTGTAATTAGCTCAAAGTTAATTAGAGGACTTTGAGCCGTATAACATGTGCATGACTAGCAAATTTTGTAGAACAAGTACACCTTAGCCCCCCCCAAAAAAAACATGTATATTGAGAGAACGTGATGAATTATCACGATGAATATTTCATGCCGTGTAAAATGCATGTGGAACGGCTCGACCGGTACCAGGAAACGGACCCTGCTGCAAAGGTCACCAAGATTATTTACTGGCAATACGCCAGAGCGAGAGCCGCGCGAGCACGCACGCGTGTGCCCGTGCGTCAAGACCGTGCGCGCGCACGAACCCATGCGTTTACTGGAAGAACCTCAGGACAGAAGGGGGCGGGGCCTTACGATCGGCTTTACTCACTGGAAACAACCTCCGGTAACCTTCCGCCACACACATACACGGAGACACACACATACGGTCCGTCTACCTCCTCTCCCGCAGACGGCAGCGCCGCCGCCGACGAAGACGACCGTCCTCGGCATACTTTTTGGGCAGAATATTCCGTCGGGGGGATTTTAATGCCTGAGCTAATCCACCTCCATCTAGCACTACTCTCGGGTAGTTTGCCGAGTGTATCTTTTGGCGACGTGCTGCGGCGCGGGGCTGTATTAATCCGCAAGGTAAGTTGGCTGCTCGTGCGCGAAGTAGACCGCGTCGAAATGTGATATAAATTCAGTCTCGGGATTTACGTAGTTGTTTAGTCAAAAGCGGGTGCTGGTTTGACTGAAATGGCGGCGCCGAGCTGTAATGGGGGTCTTTTCAGGGAAGCCCCCCCTCGCTTTTTTTGTAACCCCAGACGCCAGTGCGGACAACATTCACGGGGGCCCCATTCTGTGTGTGTGTGAAACCGGAGAAATGGGCCGCTGTGGCTGTAATGCAGAGGAGCTGAAGTGATTGGGAGAGAGAGGGTGCATTGACCCCATTATTTTTGAAACCCCCCAATGATCGATTTCAAACAGACTGCAGTTGCAGAATTAGCTGCAGGGTGCATTGCAATGTCTTTAACCCGTATGCGCTGTTTGCGTCTAATTTGTCTAATTTCTGCCCTGGAAAGTGTTTCTGAAAGTGACCCAAAATACACAAATATATATCATTCATTTGTACAGGTGCCACCAAAGTCGTGTACACTAAGGCTGTTTGAAATGTTCAAGTGTGTGTCACATTCAGGATGATGTAGGGGATGGTGTCCAAGAGGGAAATTCAATCAGTCCCGACAACTGTCTCTGTCGCCACCACGTTTGCGCGGCTTCCTGCAGAAATGTGCACCTGTTGGTCTTTAAAGTGTCACGGGGGAATCTGGAAATAGTACAAATGGAAAACGGCAAAATAGTGAACATATGAAATGACACTTGCCCTTTTCGCTGAAACATTAAGGAAACATTAAAGATTAACTCATCCGTTTTGAAATGTCAGACATGCTATTAATACATTCCTTTTAATAATTGAGGATACAAACTGACCATGGAACATACTCTGTGTGCATGGTAAATGAATTGTATGAAAGGCTCGACCCCATTCATGCATGTGTGCCATTTGACTCAACGGACTCTCACTGATTCATGAATGGCAACTGTCTACTGTGCAGGTGTATCTTGGTGGTCTCTCCCAGCCCCTCTCTGGATGCATCCAGCTCCTCTGCCCCCGGGCCCTGGACCCGGTGTGTGACCCCGCCGTCCTCCCCTCAGTCCCCTTCAGAGACCGTCGCCTTCCCGCCGCCCGTTCTCTGCCCGGAGGAGGTGGACCGCAGCGACATGGTGGCCTCCCGCCGGCGCGAGCCCCTCACCGTGAGCGCCGGGGCCGCCTCAGAGGGGAGGATTCCGCAGCCCGACTGCACCCCGCATCACTTCAAGCCCTTCAGCTCGCATGCGCACTACCAGCAGGTTAGTCAAATTGCTGCTACTTGCGTTTCTTCCAGGCACTTCCGAGCTGGAATTGACTGTTAAACTAAACACAAGCTACTAACATGTAGCTACATTCATGCTAACACATAATGGCGAAACGCCATTAGCAAACAAAACTAGCATTACTTATTACTTGCAAGCATATATTCTTGATCCTCAGCAAAAAGAAATTGCAGCTTATTTGAGACTGTCTTCGTCAAGTCTCTGTCATGTGTATATTTTATACTGCCCCTTGTGGCAAAGGTACAAACATCATAAAAAATGTTTTTTTTTAAAAATCCAACCACAATTCACCCGTTTCAGGTGATGCGCGCATTGGGTAAGCTTCAGGAGAGTGGCTTCTACTGGGGAGCAGTGGGAGGCCGCGAGGCCAGCTCCCTGCTCCGCTCGGAGCCCCCCGGAACCTTCCTGATCCGCGACTCGTCGGACAACCGCCACTTTTTCACGCTGTCGGTGCAGACGGCGCGCGGCACCAAGAACCTGCGCGTCCACAGCGAGTGCAGCGGCTTCTTCCTGCAGCCCGACGCGCAGTGCACCCGGGAGCCGCCGCGCTTCGACTGCGTGCTCAAGCTCATCGCGCACTACATGGGCAAGGGCCCCGCAAGCTGCGCCGCCGAACCCGGATCCGGACGCACCGTCTATCTGATCCACACCGGCGGCGAGCGGATCCCGCTGGAGCTGCGGCGGCCGCTCCTCAACTCCCTGTCGTCCCTGCAGCACATGTGCAGGAGGACTCTGAACAGCCAGGGCCTGGGTGGGGCCGAGCGGCTGCCGCACACGCTCAAAGACTTCCTGGAGGAGTACGACGCCCCCATATGACTGAGAGGGCGCTGGGCTCGGACCGGTTCTCAGCGGGGGACGTGACCGATAGAAGAGGTAAACAGTCAACCTTCTTCCGATGACCGACTTAGACGCCGAGGAAAGCCTCGTAGAAGACTAAAAACAAGAAAGCGTCTTGTGTACATGCGGGACCAAGCTCGACTTTTCTTCTTTTTTAAAAAATCCTAAACCGACTGCAAAAACACCATGATGATGATCTTGAAGATGGAGAAAGAAGAACGGCAGGAAATGAAATGAAGAAGAAGTCGGGGGGGGGGGGCATAGTCGAACAAAAAGCGACGCCTCGCGCTCCGAGGAAATGACACGCGCACGCTCCGGAGCCAAAATGGCGTCCAGTCTTAAGATTTTATTTTTCTTTGTAGTCCTCATCTCATGAAGCATGTTTATCCAGACTCGGAGGGTCCTCGGCTTTCGACGGATTTGCGTTTCTATGACGGCGACGCAACCCGAATTTGTTCACGAGTTGGAATGCGCCAAATCACCAGTATAGTTCGAGCCATAATGACAGTATTTGTTTGAAAAACACACAATCCCATGTGCAGCGGTAACTCAGCGTGCCTTCTTCTGTGGCCTGACGATATATTCTTACAGCGCAAATCGCCTCCTTTATTGTGCTGGGACCACCGGAATTGAAAGAAAATCAAATCGACTAGCCGGACATCCTACCTTGCAGTTCCACCAGAAACCATCGGGGGCGATGTTGAGATTAGCGACTCCAGCCAAATTTTTAGTCTAAAATGTACCGTAGCCTGTCCCTAACCTATTTTCTCACAGGCGTGAAGTCATTATCACGGTTAAGTACGGTGGTAACTGAGCGTGCCTTTATGCGTCACGTGACCGCGTATTCTAACAACTTCATTGCGTGCCACCCGTAACGTCAAAACCTCATTCATCGGAATCATCGTAATGTCTCTGACACGTCTACTGACTGACTAATTGACACACTCACAAACATTAATTGCGATGGGTATGGTTTCAGTTGGGGGGGCGTAAAAAAAAAGTGTTAAAAAGGTATGTCACGTACTTTGAATGAGGGCAAAAGAAACGCCATCTGGCGGACAAACTCGAAAGCCATAAGGGGTGTCCTCATTTCGCAAAGCCGGCGATGCAAACGAAATTTGTATGCAAGTGGGAATGCGGTCACCGAAAATGTAAAAAGTAAAGACAAACAGGAACCTTGAGACTTTGTATTTCACAACCGTCGTGAATCGAGGGGCCCCTCTGTACGTGCTTTTCAAATGACAATATGGAAATATCACAATTTATGAATACATGCGCATAAATAGATGCATGAGTGCGACCCCGTGAAGGCCACGCACTCATTTCGCATTTGTTCAGTATTACTCACCACATTTCAAAGTTTAGCAGTAAGTTGAGAGTTTTTGACACTCTGATACATGACGGTCACCAAAGTAAAGATTTGCTCTTGATCGCGTGTGTCATTAAGGCTCAAGCACATGCCTGAAAACTCAAGTTTGCAGAGGACTCGTGAAAACTTGCTCAGAAAGTTAGCAAAAATGCTAACAAGAGTTTTACTGATTTACCTGAAATTCAGCAGGCGTGCGTAGCATATCAAGATGCAGGAAAGAGTCTCAAGTGCCCGTGGCCAAAATTGAACGGGAAGTCGGACATTTTGTTTTGGGCAGATGACAAATTTCAAGCTTCATTCGGAAAATGAGGCAGACGGCCCAGTAATAATTGTAGCTTTGATTTGAAGTACCGTGCAATGCCATTTTGATCAAAATTGCGTGGACGCGTCGATTGGAACGGAAAAGGGCTCCAAGATCCATACCCGAAACTGAACAGCAAGTTGCTTTTGGTTTTTCTTCCAGTCGTACCTCTCAACAGTCTTCCACTCCCCACCCAAAAGGGGACTTTTTTTTCCTACTTTTTTTTTAAGACTCATCTTTGCTTAAAATGAAAAAAAAAAAAAACTCTTGGAATGGCGCTAGCTAACGTGATCCACGCCATCCAAAACACTAAAAACACAATCTGAAAAGTCCTAACGTTTGTTCTGGTGGACCCGCCGTCAATGTCACGTCATGTGTATGTATGTGAAATCATTTTGTCTTTTATAAAGACTCCAGTTAACCGCAGCCGGCTGGTGGCCACTTAGTGTGGCACAACACAAGCTGTAATCTCAACAACAACAACAACAACAAGAATAAATGAGGAAAAAAAAAAATGGAACGTTGCACATATTTATATTTCTAAAATATTTCAATAATTTATATTAAAGAGCACTATTTTTACAAAAGCCAACTGCCTTTGTTTGCCTGTTCCTTTTTGCAGAGCGCTTGACAGCTTTAGCCCGGGCTTCCCTCGTCGCAGAGTTACAATTACGACTTTTTTTTTTCTCCTTCAGCTGCTGCAAAGCACTGTGGGTAAATTCCATAAAGGCGGGCCTATAGGAAAGGAAGACGGGGGGGGAGGGATAATGTGGGGGCTGGGGGGGGGGGTAACAAAGGGATTACCAGAAGAGCCGTTACACACTTGGACACAGGCCTTACTGTGCAAAACGCTCATTTTGGGTCGGACCTAACTGGAAAGGAATGCAGCCGGGCTTTTATACATCCTGCTCTAGGGGCTGAAGAGGATATGTGTGTGTGTGTGTGTGTGTGAGAATATAAATGTATATTCTCTCACACACACACACACAAGTACTCATTGTGTGTGTGCGTGTGAGTGAGGTCAAACGTACGGGAGATTTACATCATTCGCCACACATCGGTCTCGGGGCTCAACGTGAATCAGTTTCAAAAGTGACACGCTCATATTCTCGTTCTTTGTCAGGTCTCACACACACACACGTACATTCGCGCACGCCCGCGCACACACACTCGGTTCCCATTCCCTGCATACCTAGTGTTCTGTGTGTGACTGGCTTCCAGGAAAGAGGCACTTTAATTGAGTTGAGTTTTTACGGCTTGCCTGGTGTTAGTGTGTGTGTGTGTGTGTGTGGAGACAGCAAGGGGGAGGGGCGGAGAGTGTGAGGGAGGGACTTGAAGTGGAGAAAGAATACATTTTTTTCAATGACGCAAAAAAAAGGCCTCAGCTGCGGAGAAATGATGTAAAAGTCATTATGATGAGCATTCCTGGCATGCATACGCACACACTCGCTCACACTCAGCGACTTAATAAACACTTCATGTACATGCTGTCTCACTCACTCACACGCACACACACACACACACACACTCACGCAAGCACTGATGTGACTCCAAATGCAACAATTTGTCCACAGGCAAATGTTGCGCAAGGTCAAAGTTGTGAAGTGCGTGTCGCACCTCCGCACGGCTTGGGAACTTCAAGGTCGCCAGTCGGAAACCTTGAAGGAAGTCGGGGGGGGGGGGGGAAGCCAGTCACAATAGGAAAACATGTTGATATGCGATAGGTGACCACAACAAAAATAATTCATCCTACAATTCCAATTAAAACTGAGCGATAACATTTTTTTTTTTAATGCAAGTGGTAAAATAAATGAAATACAAATCAAGCGGAAGCATGCATGCAAAAAGAACCTCCGATGTGACTCAAGTTCCCCACGTAGTCTCAGTCTCGTGGAATATTCTTTCCCCGCGTCCTTTTCGCCCAGTCTCACACACCCTGCCATAGCATTTTCCAGCATGATTCATTTTTTTCGGAGGTGGGTGGTGGATAGGGGGGGGGTTACCAGCTCAACATTTGTCAACAAACGCGACACAACTGAGCTCTGCTTGTTATGCATGATCTCATACATGTGTATGTGTGTGTGGGTTTTTTTTTTTTTTTTTTAGGGGGGGGCTGGTTATTATTTTAAATAGCCCCAGTCTTAGGTCACAATAGGGTGGAAGTGTGTTCCCAGTCTGCTCACCTATGCTTTCTGAAATCCGTCAATTATGTAACGGTTTACTCATGGCGGCGAAAAATTTCAATCCAATCATTTCCTGTGTCGAAAAAGGTGTTCCCAAGGTGAAAATTAGGAAAACCAATTTTTTTGCATCTTGACCCCCCCGCCCTCTGCCCCCCAAAGTGCCGCAGTCAGTAAAAGACTTTGCGAAAGCGGGCTTACTCTAAGCGCGCCCCCTGCGACCAGCGCTCCGGCGGCGCTTTTCCAGGAAGAGGCTTTGCTGATTGTTTCTTCCAGGAAGGCTTTTTTGTTGGCCGATCAGCGCTTATAGGAAAGACGTTCGGGGCCGGCCCATCAGCGCCAGTATTGTCACAGCCGCTTCTGATAAAGCCAGAGCGGCTTCCAGGAAAGCGGAGATTTACCCTCCAAGCATTCCATCATTCCTTCAGCGCCATCACTGCGTGGAGAAAAGGGGGAGGGAAGGCGAGTGGGGGTATAATAGGGATCTGGATCAATAAAAAACATATGGCAAGCATGAGCTTACTCTAGATTTGAACATGCGCCTTATTGTACAGCCGCCAAGTGTCGACCCGCGGCTCGCTAGGGTCACTGCGCCGCCGCTCTCGCTCAAACCGCATTGTGCCTCGTTATTTGGACTGTGCATGCACGCCTTGCTTGATTTACTTTTCAAGGCCATGGCTCACAAGGTGATGTTATTTTGCCCGTGTGATCATTCATACCGATGCCGATACTTGCTTTGATTGAAAGTGGAAGACAGTGAAAATTGCTCTGAATAATGATGATGAAATGTAGCGATGGCAATTAAACAAAAATGAATCCGTGATTGTGAAAATGGATTGTTTTTACAATGTTCAAAAATTGCACACTGTTCATTTAACCTTTCGGGGACAGAGGTCACGACAGTGGACGGCTTCTGTTGTTCGCTACGCGCGTCCTCACCGTCGCAACTTCAGTGTACGTACTTAGTTGGGTTTTTTTCACGCTTGGTGGTGGTCATCGTCTCTTCACTTGCCGTCGTTGGCAGAATTTGCGTGTGAACTTTGGTCGTGACGGGAGTTTCCGAGTGGATGAAAATGGACCGGGATGCTGGGAACGCCGGGAACACTCCGCTCAAAACAAACAGCGCTTCCCAGTCGGAATACTTTTATTTACCTCCTCCTCCTCCTCCCTTTCTTCTGCATTAATGCGAGGGGGGGGGGCCGCGCTTCGTCTTCCCGTTAGGAGAAAACAGGGGGTCCTCTGTTGGTGTGTGCATGTGTGTGTGTGTGTGTGTGTGTGTGTGTGCGTGCAGCATAGGAAGAGCCAATCACAGCGCGGTATAGACACCGAGACCCCCAAGTACTGACGGTTTATAGGGTTCAGCTTCAGAGAAGTCACGTGACTTCCCAGAGAGAAACAGAGAATGGGGGTAGGGGGGGGTAAGACTGATGAAAAAGAGGAGTGAAAAGGAGGTGACAGAAAGGGTGAAGTGAAAGTCTGGCGGAGCAACGACTGAATGAAGCGTGACAGGCCGCTCAAGGTGACAGATGACTGAGCGAAGGAGGGCGTCTTGAGTGAGCGGCGGAAATCGGCAAGGTCAGGGTAACCCCGGTTCTGGCGAAGGCCAGGGTGTCCTTCCTGGAAGTGGCGCGCTGCTGGTATGAAGATGATTCACAAAATTGACATGAAATGCGTCTTTCCCCTTGAAGTGATGGATAGATAAGTAGTTGCAAGGAAAACACTTGAAGGCTTCTGTGGAAACACTTTTCATCCGTTTGTCCCGCCACAAATGAGCAGCCATTCATCACCGCTGGATCGGGATCAACTATAATGCAGTGTTACTCAACAATTACTGAACCAAGGCCGCATATTTCACGTTTGGGGGGGAAAAAACACATCTCACAGAAAACCACCAAACAAAACTGTCCCAAAAATATATGTGCTGAAATAATGATCGTCTCAATTTATTCATTTAGTTGACGTCGTGTGAAATCTGAGCCTGTTTAACGCGAACACGAAGCTCATTCTCTTGTGTGGAGACATTGGTTAAAAGTACATTCTCCCATCAAGTGGGAGATTTTTGTTCTCATTAAGTGACTTTTGATTCTTAATGTTTTACATTTTGGACATTTATGCTTGGGATTTGTGGCAGGAATTTAGAGGGGGGAAAAAAACAACTTTTGTAACCCGTACATTTAACGAGCGTTGATTCATTATGCTGTGAGCGATTAGCATTAGCCACTTTCCCGATATCACTCGGTGTTTAGCACGGATGTAGACTGACCAATCATACGCTTGGAGATTCACATCATCGACCAATCACTGAACCTCTCTCTGTGTTGTGACGCGCGAGATGCGGAAGTGACTTCACCAACCAATCACGGTTGCGGTGTGCGATAATTGCTTGGCCGCGGTTGCGAAAGGCAAACTTTCGGTCATAATGCCCCAATACTTTTGTCCACACTTTACGGGACGCGTGACACATTCTCAGGGTGGGACACGCTGATTTATGCCACTTTGGGAAGTACCCTGGAAAAGCGCGTGCGCGCGTTTGAGTGTGGTTGTGGATGTTTGCGCGAATATGTTTGTGTGTTCCCGTGTGTATGCGCTTGAGTCAATACGCATGCGTGCGTGTGGTTGGGCGTTTGGTTGTGATCGCGTGCGTTTGTGTGTGAATACGTGAAAGCGTGGTTGTGTTTATTGGTGCAAATTAGAGTGTTTGCGTGAGCGTTTGTGTCACCGAGAATGTTTGTGCAATCGCGTGTGGGAAGGGGTCGCGTGTTTTGTTGTAAGTGTATCCGCGCGGTGTGTCGTAACGTGTGTTTGCGTGTGGATAATGTTAATTTGTGTTTGTGTGAGTGAGTGACACGAATGAGGTGGGGCGGATGGGGACTTAATGTGAACCAGATGTGCGCACGTCTCAAGCACTGTTGTCAACACCTTTTTTTTTAAAGAGCATCTTTGTGTTTGTGTGTGAAGATTTCCCATAAACACCTGCTTTTTGTCGAACAAGTACAATACAATACAATACAATACATGCTGATTTATATAGCGCTTTTCACAACAGCGGCGCTTAACTAAACAGTTAACATAAAGTAAAATAATAAACACAGCACATAACATAAAATACGGACAGTCAGTGATGGTAAAAGAGAAGCAATGAAGGGATTGGTGGTGGTGGTGCGGGAGGGGGTCTATTTCGGTCCCCCCGGCAGGCTTTATGGTTATTGAAAAGGCGTTGCCGTCTCCTCGCTGCTTCTTCCCAGAAAGGGGGTCAATATTTCTCCTGCTTGATTTCTGCCTTATTCAATATTTTCTCTGTGTGTCATGAAAGACGCTGGCCACAAAGACTCGAGTGTGTTAGCGTTACGCAGCTGGATGGCCCATTACATTACAAGCAGACACGCTTACTGGCACTGCACGCAAACACACTCGCACAGGCGCGCGCGCACGCGCTCTTATCAAGTGATTAGAATCTTACGAGAGTGGGAAGTGTATTGAATATACCAAATTATATTTGCTACACTATATGTTTCCTGTATACATATTGTATGTCATAGTTGTAAGCCACAAAACCATAAGCAAGGATATTAATTATAAAGTACGCATTCTACGTTGTTTTCCATTATTAGTATTACTGTTAATAGGAGGCTACTACATCAGTCTTCAAATATTTTATTTTCCAAAAGACCATATATTTTTTGTATCAAACAAAATTACTAATTACAAACGTGGAAAGTAACGTATACCCATACCTTTAAATTTGATAAGTATGTGGCGCCGTCTTGTGGACAATATTGGTCGTTGCAACGTAAATCCGCTTTTCGGTCATCCATTAACCGTCCCACATGCTTTCAATGATTCTCGATCAAAGTTCAAACCGCGTTGATGTTGACGCTGCGGCTGAAGCAATGTCCCTCAAAGCATTTTGTACCAAGTTTCATATTTGGGGTCGAACTGTCGCTCGACGAGATGCCGGCAAACGAAGTTACTACAACAGCGGGAGCTCCCGACTCCCCGGGTCTGCCCGGGCGGCTCATGTACGCGTTGTGGACCTCCGCAGCGACACGGTGACCAAACCAGGAGCGACGATGCGCCGGGCCATGGCCGAGGCCGAAGTCGGAGACGATGTGATGGGGGAAGACCCGTCAGTGAACGGTAGCTTTCAATTACTAGTTAGTTAGTTAGCAGGGAACCTGCTAGCACCGAGCACTTGCTTCGCTTGGGGCCCCAGCGCACCAGTCACTCACACTTTTTATGAACATACACTTGACTTTCAGAGTTGCAGAAGATTGCAGCCGATCTGTTTGGGATGGAGGCGGCACTTTTTGTCCCCTCGGGAACGATGAGTAACCTCATCGCAGGTAACACATTGATCTGAAATATTGTTTTTAATGAGTGTGAGGTTTAAATGACCAGCGTGGGCCGTTTTTATAGCGATGGTGCACTGCAGGGAGCGCGACGATGAGATGATCGTAGGAGATCTATCCCATTTGCACATCTACGAGCAGGGGGGCAGCTCGCAGGTAAAATACATCTCTCTCTCTCTCACACACACACACACACTCTGTGTGTCTAAATATCTAAATATATTGTATATATGACACAGCTGGCTGGCATCCATAGTACCACAGCCACCACCCTCGCCGATGGGACCTTTGACCTGGACCAGGTGGAGTCCAAGATCCGTCATGGCTACCCAGACCCCCACTACCCTCGCTCCCGTCTCATCTGCGTGGAGAACACGCACAACATACAGGGAGGACGCGTCATGCCGCTCCACTTCCTGCAAGAGGTGTGTGAGCCCATATTGTTGTTGTGGAGGGGGGGGGGGGGTATTTACTAACCCGGAGATGTGAGTGCTGCTGTTTTGGTTAGCATCTTGCTCCTTGACATCCGCATGCGCATCCTCCTCTCCAAAGGTGCGAGCGCTGGCCGACAAACACGGCCTGTCGGTTCACATGGACGGCGCGCGCCTGATGAACGCCGCCGTGGCGCTGGGGGTGCCGGCGGCGGACATTTTGCAGCATACGCACACCGTCAGCGTGTGTCTCTCCAAGGTGACACATTTCACAGCCAGATTTTTATTTACATGTGTTTATTAGTACTCCTGGAACTGTGATCCAAATAATTTATTGTGATTAATACCAAAATTGTGATCTCTTCTCCATGTCACTAAGTGTAATTACCTTTCACGTCCGCAAGATGGTGCCATCTACCTACTCATCACGATATTACTGATAAATGGACTGAAGTGTGCAGCACACGTTTGTCAGCATAAAAATAAATACATATACGAGAATAAAATTCAAACATAATATTTCCAAAATCAGCAAGTTTACCGGTTGCACTGGGTGTGTTTTGAATGTTTCACAGGGACTGGGCTCCCCGGTGGGAAGCCTGCTAGCTGGTCCCAGAGATTTCATCTCCCGGGCGGTGAGGTGCCGTAAAGCTCTGGGGGGCGGCATGCGGCAGGCTGGCATACTGGCGGCGGCGGGAAAAGTGTCTTTGCTGGACATGGTCCAGAGACTCCAAGAAGATCACAACAACGCGAGGACCTTCGCTCAAGGTTTCTTTGAGTTTCTCCTCTTCGTCCCGCTTTCCGCCGCCATCCTGACGGCTTATTCGTTTTGCCTCTTGACAGCCTTGCAAACCTGCGAGCCGCCCCTGTTTGCCGTAGACATGGCGGCGGTGGAGACAAACATCATCCGCTTCCAAATTCGAGAACCCGCCTTGAATCCGGCGCAATTCTGCGACCGCATGGCCCAAGTCGGGGAAGGGGAGGAGGACGCGCTGGGCCAGGGTGTTCAAGTCCTCATGTACCCTCATTTTGGTAATTGCGTCCGAGCCGTGTGGCATCTGGGGATATCGCCCGAAGACACGCAGCTGGCCATCAAAAAATTGCAATTTGTCGCCCGTCACTGCTTGGAGAATAAATAACTGAGGGGCTAGGCTTTGTGTGTGTGAAGATTTCCCATAAACACCTGCTTTTGTCAAACAAGTGATGGTAAAAGAGAAGCAATGAAGGGATTGGTGGTGGTGGTGCGGGAGTGGGGGTCTATTTCGGTCCCCCCGGCAGGCTTTATGGTTATTGAAAAGGCGTTGCCGTCTCCTCGCTGCTTCTTCCCAGAAAGGGGGTCAATATTTCTCCTGCTTGATTTCTGCCTTATTCAATATTTCCTCTGTGTGCCATGAAAGACGCTGGCCACAAAGACTCGACTGTGTTAGCGTTACGCAACTGGATGGCCCATGACATTACAAGCAGACACGCTTACTGGCATTGCACGCAAACGCGCACACCACGTCAGCTGATATTTTGACATGTGCAGCATGCAAGAGTGTCAGTGTGTGGGTCAATGGTAGGTGGTCAATCGTGGGCGCTCGAAAGCCACCACACCACTGACAGTGGTTAACATTACTCTCCTTGAAGATAAAAAAAAAATATTTGTAGAATTTAACAAATTATATTTGCTACACTATACAGTATGTTTCCTGTATACATACGGTATATATAATATGTCATATTTGTAAGCCACAAAACCAGAAGTATGGGTATTAATTATAAAGTACACATTATACGTTGTTTTCCATTATTAGTATTACTGTTAATAGGAGGCTACTACATTAGTCTACAAATATTTTATTTTACAAAAGATCATTTTTTTGTATCAAACAAAATGACTAATTACAAACGTGGAAGGTAACGTATAACTTTAAATATGATATGTATGTTTCGCCGTCCTGTGGACAATATTGGTCGGTGCAAAGTTAATCCGCTTTTCGGTCATCCATTAACCATCCTGCAGCATGATTTCAGTATTTCAGAAGTTCAAACCGCGTCGATGTGGACGCTGCGGCTGAAGCAATGTCCCTCAAAACATTTTGTACCAAGTTTCATATTTGGAGCCGAACTGTCGCTCGACGAGATGCCGGCAAACGAAATTACTACAAAAGCGGGAGTTCCCGACTCCCCCCGTCTGGCCTGGCGGCTTCTGTCCGCGTCGTGGACCTCCGCAGCGACACGGTGACCAAACCCGGAGCGGCGATGCGCCGGGCCATGGCCGAGGCCGAAGTCGGAGTGATGGGCGAAGACCCGACAGTGAACGGTAGCTTTCAATTACTAATTAGCATACCTGTCAACTTTTCGAAGCGCCAACCTGTATAAACTACCAAAAAAATCCTTATAAAGAGCAAAAAAAAATCCTTATAACATACCAAAGCATTTTATATGTCAAAATAACGGCAGAAAAAAAACCCCGCGAAATTTTCAATGATATTTACTCATACCTCTCAACTCATACGGTTTAGCCATAGTTCATACGGATTTTGTGGTGAATCTTAGGGATATGGCCGTATCGCACAGATCATACGGATTCTGATCATTTCCGTATGTTTTTCACCAACTCCAAATGATTTGGTGTTGGTGAAAAAAGTAACGCAGGAGTACAACTCTGAGCACAGTAATGCCACTAAGTAGAATGATGATTAGACATTAACCAGGCTTCGTATCATGGAGATCTACAATAAATATCATTGGACATTTCGTGCGTTTTTTTCTGCCGTTATTTTGACATATAAAATGCTTTGGTATGTTATAAGGATTTTTTTGGTAGTTTATACAGGTTGGCGCTCCGAAAAGTTGACGGGTATGTTTACTAAGGATATCCTTTGGAGAACTTGTGTTTCGCGAATTACATCATACTTAGCTGCGGGTGTGATTCTCGGCATTCCTTTGGTGCAAGTTAGACTTCAAATGTTCTTTCACATCATGAACTCCAGATGTAAGAACTTTGACTTTGCGTTTGCAAATTGTACAATGAGCATATTCTTCTGTCTAAGCAGGCATTATTGCGCCATTAAACTGCGATATCCATTCTTGAAGAAACCTTCCACTGTGCTTCGTTTTACTTCTCTTTCTTGTTGGTTCCATTGCCCCACATGAACGGTATGCGTTTTGTCGTAAAACTTGCTTGTACACGACCGAAGTATGCTATGAACGTTTTCAATTAGGAATCACGTAATTTACTGGAAATTTAGCGGAAATGAAAGCATTCGAGTAGACAAAAGCAAACGAACTACCTGTTAGGGGAAAAAAAACATACGGAAATGATGAGAATCCGTATGATCTGTGCGATACGGCCATATACGTAAGATTCACCACAAAATCCGTATGAACTATGGCTAAACCGTATGAGTTGACAGGTATGAGTAAATATCATTGAAAATTTCGTGGGTTTTTTTCTGCCGTTATTTTGACATATAAAATGCTTTGGTATGAGTTGGTTAGCGGGGAACCTGCTAGCACCGAGCACTAGCTTCGCTTAGGGCCTCAGCGCACCAGTCACTCACACTTTTTATGAACATACATTTGACTTTCAGAGTTGCAGGAGATTGCAGCCGATCTGTTTGGGATGGAGGCGGCACTTTTTGTCCCCTCGGGAACGATGAGTAACCTCATCGCAGGTAACACATTGATCTGAAATATTGTTTTTAGTGAGTGTGAGGTTTAAATGACCAGCGTGGGCCGTTTATAGTGATGGTGCACTGCAGGGAGCGCGACGATGAGATGATCGTAGGAGATCTATCCCATTTGCACATCTACGAGCAGGGGGGCAGCGCGCAGGTGAAATACATCTCTCTCTCTCTCACACACACACACACACACACACACACACACACACACGCTCTGTGTGTCTAAATATCTAAATATATTGTATATATGACACAGCTGGCTGGCATCCATAGTACCACAGCCACCACCCTCGCCGATGGGACCTTTGACCTGGACCAGGTGGAGTCCAAGATCCGTCACGGCTACCCAGGCCCCCACTACCCCCGCTCGCGTCTCATCTGCGTGGAGAACACGCACAACATACAGGGAGGCCGCGTCATGCCGCTCCACTTCCTGCAAGAGGTGTGTGAGCCCATATTGTTGTTGTGGAGGGGGGGGTGGGGGGGGGGGGGTATTTACTAACCCGGAGATGTGAGTGCTGCTGTTTTGGTTAGCAGCTTCCTCCTTGACATCCGCATGCGCACCCTCCTCTCCAAAGGTGCGAGCGCTGGCCGACAAACACGGCCTGTCGGTGCACATGGACGGCGCGCGCCTGATGAATGCCGCCGTGGCGCTGGGGGTGCCGGCGGCGGACATTTTGCAGCATACGCACACCGTCAGCATGAGTCTCTCCAAGGTGACACATTTCACAGCCAGATTTTTATTTACATTTGTTCATTAGTCATCAGAAGGATGCAAAAAATACTTATTCCTAGAGCTAGTACTCTGATCGCGTATTAGGACGGTCCAAATAATTTATTGTGATTAATACCAAAATTGTGATCTCTTCTCCATGTCACGAAGTGTAATTATCTTTCACGTCCACAAGATGGTGCCATCTCCCCACTCATCACGATATTACTGATAAATGGACTGAAGTGTGCAGCAAACGTTTGTCAGCATAAAAATAAATACATATATGAGAATAAAATTCAAACATAATATTTCCAAAATCAGCAAGTTTACCGGTTGCACTGGGTTTGTTTTGAATTTTTCTCAGGGACTGGGCTCCCCGGTGGGAAGCCTGCTAGCTGGGCCCAGAGATTTCATCTCCCGGGCGGTGAGGTGCCGTAAAGCTCTGGGTGGCGGCATGCGGGCTGGCATACTGGCGGCGGCAGGAAAAGTGTCTTTGCTGGACATGGTCCAGAGACTCCAAGAAGATCACAACAACGCGAGGACCTTCGCTCAAGGTTTCTTTGAGTTTCTCCTCTTCGTCCCGCTTTCCGCCGCCATCCTGACGGCTTATTAGTTTTGCCTCTTGACAGCCTTGCAAACCTGCGAGCCACCCCTGTTTGCCGTAGACATGGCGGCGGTGGAGACAAACATCATCCGCTTCCAAATTCGAGAACCCGCCTTGAATCCGGCGGAATTCTGCGACCGCATGGCCCAAGTCGGGGAAGGGGAGGAGGACGCGCTGGGCCAGGGCGTTCAAGTCCTCATGTTCCCTCTTTTTGATAATTCTGTCCGAGCCGTGTGGCATTTGGGGATATCGCCCGAAGACACGCAGCTGGCCATCAAAAAATTGCAATTTGTCGCCCGTCACTGCTTGGAGGATAAATAACTGAGGGGCTTGAAAAATGTTTGTTAAGTGTCTCTTATCTTGAGGGAAGGACAACTGCGGAAACTTTGGGAGATTTATACTTTTTATTTTATTATTCATTTTGCTCACTCTGTAATGTGGTCATTGATTCACTGTAAATTATCAAATATTTTTAATTAAATACAATAATAAATACGGGCAAACAACTGATTCCTTTTAATGTATCAAACAATTTGTTAACGGCGTTTTAAATAATTGCACACTATTCAATGAGCGTGAATTTCAAATGGACCCAATTTATGTTCATAAATTTAATAAAGTCTAAACTTTTTCCTTATTATGTCTTGATGACATCACTGTCAATGAAAAATAATAAAATGAAAAATGTTTTTCATACGATTGATGTAAAGAAAAGATACTTGGCAGCGGTGGGATTCGAACCCACGCCATCGAAATGACTGGAGCCTAAATCCAGCGCCTTAGACCACTCGGCCACGCTACCACGCGTTTCTTACTGGAGAAATTATTATATTTAGTCGTATCTTAAGAAACGTGCCCGCACGAGATATTTTTAATGCGTTGATTTTAATCTGTATCGTGACTTTCATTGCACAACGTGAACGTGTTTTATGTGTCGAATCGGTGGTTCCGAAATGTAATGAAGCAGCAGGTAGGAGAGGAAGCAGAGATGCGGAGAATGGAGTTGTTCTTTTAAACGGCGATGTCGAGGACGTGACGTTTCAAATATTTTCTTAAAAATGGCTTTGAAAAGACGATTAACTGAAAAAGTACCACAAGTGGTGAGCCTTCAAGCAGTTTTCAAAGTGCGAGCATTGCTACAACACAAATCGCTGTATTCATCAGCCTCTTTCGGGTTGTCATTTTACAACTGTTTCGTGGTGGTAGGTGTTTCACAATGTTCACGGTAACATATGTGACATAATTCTTATTGTTCTGTCTTTATTTTGGTTTACATTGCGTCTATTAACTTTTTTACGTCTCTTTATGTGGGTTACGCGGTGGGGCGTTTGTTTTGAAATTTCCGACAGCCTGAAAGGTTGCAGAGGCCTTGTGGGGCGGGGCTTCCACAGAACCCTGTTTGTTACGTGCGGACGGTCGGTATTGGCGTGGCGGCTGGTGGAACCGTCGCGAAAAAACCTCCGATCGAACCGCTTGCCTCGGGACCCTCAGGGCTCGCTGGAGAGGCGGAGAGTGATCCGTCAGAGGAATTCGTCAAACTGCGTGACATCTTGTCGCTAAGAGGAAAGTGCTTTGGTTCGACCCGAGAGGAGAGCGCTTGTTCACACGTTCGTCACAAAGTATCAAGCTACAGGTTTGGTGGGTTAATTTAGCGCATGCATAGCATATCAGATGCATTTTTGTGTTTGTTTTGAGGGGGTTAGAGTGAGGGAAATCCCCTTTGCAGAATGCTGCAATCGAATATGGTGCATCCATGAAAGCGTGCTCCATTTTTGTCCCAGCTGCAGCACACCATTCAAAATGTGCAGAATCAGCTAACGATTGACGTACAACAGGGTGGATTGGTGGTCAGTTAGCACGGCTGGGTTACAGTTTTGAGGTTCGCGTTCGAATCATGCGTGGCTACAGTCTTGCTGTCTGGGGCCACCGCTGTTCATGACACACTGACACACAACGATCATTTACAACCACTCAATGTCGCCCTTAAATATCCACCGAAGGCAAACAAATATCCTCCAAATTGCTGTAAATATTAGAAATAATATGTAATAAACCTATGAAATGTGCAATTGATTTTTTTATTCCTTAAATTGGAGTCTTATTACAGGAAATACTTTGAAGTTGGATATGAATTTGATCGATGTCAGTAGCTAGGCAGCCTTCCTGAAAACAGAAACAAGTTTACAAGTATTGCTGCATACATTGAATGTGGAAAAAAGTAGCGCCAAATACTTTACAGTACTTTACAGTACTGACAACAGTACCCCTCAATGCACCTGAAATACAAACAAGTTGATTTCATTCAAATAAATTGATCATTTGCAATTGCAATCGTCTTTTGTCTTTTTATTTTAGCACACCAGTGGACATAATGGAAGACGAGCTGATGTTCAGAATGGAGGAAGAGGGCAGCAGCTCCAGGTCTTCGGACAAAAGGTGCGCGCCCAAGCAGCGGGTGTCCTCGCTAACCGACGATGACGACGGCGAGGAGGACGAAGCCTTCATCTGCTCCATCCTGGAGGACGACCCCGTCCGAGACATCTGCCATTACATGCAGAACTCAATCAACAACCGGCAGCTTTCAAACTCACTGCCTAAGACAGAATTTTTGTATAAGGTGAGGAGGCGTTGCCCCCCCCCCCCCCGCTCCCGTCATTTGTTTTCAATGATTTTAAATAAGATTTTTTTTGTCATTGGGAACAATGTGCACGTGTAGCTTTGCTGAAGCGTTATTGTTTGTCTTGTTGCATTATGTGCTATGCTGATGAAAAGTGGTGCATTTTTTTTCACCTCCCCCCCCCCCCAACATAGAATCAAACAGAGCATTTGGCGGAAGGTTCGTACCACGTTTTGTCTGAGAGTGCACGGGTATGTTATACCAATTCAATTACTATTCTGTACCTCCCCTTTACTACGTATCATATTTCCAACCTTCTTTCTTTTGTAGTGCCTTTTCCCCCCCACCTCCCCTTTAACTGTCACCCTTGTTCAAACGTTTCCATTTTCTGTTCTATTCATCTGCATGATTTATGTTTTGGAACATTCCGCTGACGGTTCATTAGGTACACCTGCACAAAAAAGGATTCCTCAAGTGAATTTTGTCCGAGACGTTGACTCGTTAGTTAGCGAACGCGGCAACGGACGAGGGAGACGTGCGCACCGCCCCGGGCGGTGAAGGATTAAATGACTTGACATGATGAGCGACCAACCCCGCCCCGCTGAGGAAGTTATTTTCAGACACGGCCGCGGTTCAATCCTCGCCATCGCACTGCGTGCCGTCCAACTTGCTTAACTCCGTCGTTGCAAACAAGTCCACCCCGGCGGCAGTTTACCTTAGGTGTGTCCCTGAGTTCATTGCGCCAATGAATTGACAAAAAAAAAAAAAAAAAAAAGAGCGGCGACCTTTTTTGCCGCATGCACCAAATGAGGAAAAGTGACACCGTGTGATGCACAAATTTACCAAAATTGACATCTGTGACCCCATTTCGATGACATTTCCAATACTTTTTTTCTGAGTTCTTACCTGTGTTTCCATCTAAAAAACCAAAACAAAAAGAAGCTTAAAAAATGAACTCATTCCACATTTACAAATGAACGCAATGTGCTTGTTGCTAAAGGAGACGTGGAAAAATGCCATCGTGAAGGCCAAAGCCATGCCGGACCCCTGGGCCGAATTTCACCTGGAGGACAAAGAGACGGAAGCCTGCTTGCGCTACAGGTCAGAATAACCATCGGATTGATTGCTACGTCTCTGCGCTCCCAGTTTTCGTCTCGACATTGAATTTGATCATCCTATGGACCAGAAAACGCGAGTGTCACTCGTCACTCGTCCATTTTCTGCCGCAAGAGGAGAAGACAACAATCTTAGAGAGGGGGAGGGGGGGCCGGTGTCGCGTGTCATTCTGGTAGTCGTAAATGAACGCAGCAAATTTACAACATGAAGCGCAAAAAAAATAATAAAATAAGAGTTCCTCCTTCCTTTTTAAAGTCTTGGCAAAGAGGATCTTCGGTATGACCGCGTGAACAGGAAATAACTTTAAAAGTTTTTCGTTTTGAGGTCAGCAAGGACACGGAACCCCACAACGCTTCACATCTGGCCGCGCGTGCCACGTCACGCCATAGGCAGACGCACAATGCAGGAGGGGCTTATTTCGCTGAGTGCTTATTTCGCATTGAGTCGCTTATATAAGCCACAGTCGAGCGAGGGGGAGTGGCGGCTAATTTTACTCTCCCCATCCTCCTCCTCCTCCTCTTCTTCTTTCTGCCGGGGCGCAAAAACGGCACATTGTGTTCCCGGCCCGATGCGGTTTCGCCAGGCACAAAAAACAAAACCGTAAAACCTCTGTTGAGTTGAGCGGCGCTCCGAAATTCTGAACTGCGTTTTTTCGTTTGCCCACTGTGGGGCAGTATTACGCCATCCCGCAGACACAAATGTCACCGCGACTCTCAGTGACTCGGTACGGGGCAATAATATTAGTCGTTCTTCGCAGAGGATAAATAATGTACACCTGAGGTTCAAAACAAACCGGCGCGGCAGCCAGGTAGTATGCATGCACGCAGCAGGGGGGGGAGGGGCAAAGTTGGACGTGGAGATAACGCAGTGCTTTGTGAAGTGTGGATGGGTTTTATGGAGAGCGTAACAAATCAATTTTCAGCATTACCTTTAGTTTTATGAATGCAGTTTAACCCATTGGCTGGCGACCGATTCAGGGTGTCCCCCGCCTACTGCCCGAAGACAGCTGGGATAGGCTCCAGCACCCCCCGCGACCCTAGTGAGGATCAAGCGGCTCGGAAGATGAATGAATGAATGAATCCCCCTTCAAAAGAACGGAAAAAGAAAACGATATCAACTTTCATGTATTGAGAAATAGCACTTGTCAAATATACAGTCTACTACCAAAAAAAATGCTCTTTGCTCACAAGGAGTCCAAATTCTGAATCCATTGCAGGTACAACGCGATCACGGGCGAGTGGGCCCAAGATCGGGTCCACATCAAGATGGCCGCCCAGGTACGATCACGTCCCCAAGAAAGACATTGCTCGGATAGCGCAATTGATTTCAGACCTGAATATTTGTCTTTCCGTCACAGCCGTTTGGCAGAGGAGCCATGAGAGAGTGCTTCAGAACGTAAGTGCAACCATTTCCTTTTGCGCAGGCGCTCGTACGCTCCGTTTCATGTCCCAGCTGGTTGCGGCGGCCGCGGGGGGTCGGGCTGGAGGGTTGCCATGGTGATGTCAGAGCACCTTGAAGCCTCTAAAAGTGGTCTTGGCTCGTAGGAAGAAGCTGTCCAGCTTCTCGCACAGCCACAACTGGAAGACGGCCTGCAACTACGTGGCCAAGCGCTACATGGAGACGGTGGACAGGAACGTCTACTTCGAGGACGTGCGTCTGCAGATGGAGGCCAAACTTTGGGGCGAGGAGTTCAATCGCCACAAGCCTCCCAAGCAGGTAGACGAGAACCCCCGCCACCCCCAATCGCGTGAAATCCAATCGAGGATGCAGCAAAGCATAACATCCGGGGGGGCGGGGGGGGGAACCCGGGCTAGGTGGACATCATGCAGATGTGCGTGGTGGAGATGACCGAGAGGCCGGGCAAGCCGCTCTTCCACCTGGAGCATTACATCGAGGGCAAGTACATCAAGTACAACTCCAACTCGGGTTTCGTGAGGGACGATAACATCAGACTGACGCCGCAGGTGAGAGCGCCGTCGCGGTGAAAAAAACGCCGCGTCGTATTCACGCCGGTCTTTTGTCCGTCAGGCGTTTAGCCACTTCACCTTTGAGCGTTCGGGCCACCAGCTGATCGTGGTGGACATCCAGGGCGTCGGCGATCTCTACACCGACCCTCAGATTCACACGGAAAAGGGAACGGATTTTGGCGACGGGAATCTGGGTACGTCTCTCCACTTTTTATGTTCGGGGGCATCGTGCGCGGTGAAGTCAGGGGTCTTTACGTCAACAGGCGTGCGAGGCATGGCGCTCTTTTTCCACTCGCACATGTGCAACAAGATCTGCAAGTGCATGGGCCTGACGCCCTTCGACCTGTCCCCGGCCGAGAGCCAGCAGCTGGACTGCACCAACAAACTGCTGGTCGGCTACTCGCCCTCACTCGCACCCGCCGCCATCCCGTCGCGGCTCGCGATCGCCTCGGCTCTCCTGACGCTTTCCCTTCTCTCTCATTAGAAGTCCGCAAAAACGGTGCTGAGGGGCTGCGAGGAGCAATGCGGTTCCCCCCGCGTCCGCACCATGTCCGGGAGCCGGGCGCCGCCGTTGCTGTCCCGCCTGTCGGAGACCTCGTCGGTCGACGAGAGCATGAGTGACGCGGACTCGGTGCCTTGCTCCCCTCTGGTGGCGCCCGTGTGCATGTCAAGGTCTCCAGCCGGTGCGTATGCTTGCCAGTCATGCCCGTAACGCGATGAAAATGAAAAGTAACGTGACGCTATTACGCCCGCTTTGTAATACGAAGTAATCACTCTACAGTTAGTCGTAAAAGTCACCGGAGGTTACTTTGTAATTATGATGTTGCAAAAACAAAAAGGTCCCACATCAATCTCCTTTAAAATGGCAAGTGCAATTGCAGTCGATCGCCACAAGGGCGCAGTAGTGAGAAACATTTGATCAAGGCATATAGCAAATAACGAATATGGAACACGTCAGAAAAATGAACTGAATTCTTTACAGATTGAAGTGATTCTTCACTCTAGGACTTCACAGTTCAGCATCGGACTCCGGGGGAATGACGCGACTTCAGCCCCACAGATTTCATTAATTGATCAATCGATTTGATTAATTTAAAAAATGGTTCCATTTTTACAGGCTTATCCTTCACTGGGATGTACGAACATGAACGAATCGACAACGCAGGGGAACACAGGGTAGGAAATTAAACCTTTGAGCCGTTAGGGTGGAGTCCACTGAGCAGAAGTCTCGCATTTTGTTGCGGTCTGTGTGTGTAGGAGTCGGACAGCGGCGGGGACAGCGGCTACCCCAGCGAGAGGAGGAGTGAGGGAGACCCCAACGACCACGCAGACGGGGTAAACGTCTTGATGCATTCTGAACCCCCCCCCCCCCCCCCTGCTAATTTTGTGTATTACATTGTCATTTCTTCCCGCGGCAGTCGTTTTTATGACGCATGTCCTATCTCGAAACGCTGTAGGCCCGCCACCACTACCAAAGACATTATTCCGAGTCGGACGAGGACAGTGTCAGACGGGTAAAGCAACATACGAAACGCCGGTGTGCCACATGTAATCATCACCGCGGGAGGTCAAACGACCTCTCTCCATCGCATCTCCTTCCACTCATTCCTCTTCTAACTTCACAATCCAAATATTTATCATGTTGC
Organism: Hippocampus zosterae; assembly: GCF_025434085.1. Classification (NCBI taxonomy): domain Eukaryota; kingdom Metazoa; phylum Chordata; class Actinopteri; order Syngnathiformes; family Syngnathidae; genus Hippocampus; species Hippocampus zosterae. The sequence continues at coordinate 4,618,840 of NC_067457.1, forward strand.
TCCACTAGAGGGCGCCGGTTGATATACAGTACCGAGAGGCTCAGAGATCTTAAATCCAAACCATGAAGGGGTGATTCTGACCCCCCCCCCCAACCCCCCAACAAGCATGGCATGTCTCTGTACAATGTCACAGAGCACAAATACACAATACGGATGAAAGTTTTGGGTCAGCGTTGCACCTAACTGGAAATCACTCATGTTTGAGGACAGGATGCTCAGCACGCAAACACGCATCGAAGAGCAACTTGAGAACGTGTCCAAAAATGTCTTGCTAATAAGAGCCTGTCCCAAGACTTTTGTCCATGTCGTATCGATCCAGCATGAGAGATTTGGTGTTAATTGCACTGGACAGAAAAATCAAAAAGACAAACCAACCATCGACCTCTTCTGTTTCCATGTACTTGTTGCTTTGTGTGTGTGTGTGTTAGCATTTTTTTTTCCATTCCTCTTGTGTGATTTTTTTTCCATTCATACCAACAGGGATGTACTCTTCAAGTTGATCAAGTTGAGGGGTACAACCCTGCACATTGAGCTTCATCGATGGGGACCCCGTGAAGAATTCGCCGCTAAACCGTTTTTGTTCGTGTGTGTTTTCCGCACAGCTGACCGAGGAGAAGTGGAGCTTCTTCCACTCGGCGCGGGCTCACGTGCACAGATCCTCCTGCGTGGCCACCGAGGTGGAGCGACTCAGTTCGCTGATGCAGAAGCACATCGGACAGTCAATCCTGGGGAAGGTGAAAAGATACGCTTAAAAAATAATCCACAGTGTCCAAAAATCCAAAAAAGTCCACGTCCACATATGGTATGTCTAATTATGCAATGGGGCCTCTCGCCATGGTAACGGCGCCCTTTGTAGAAGAGGACAAAGCGGAAGAGTAGTTTGCGTTTTGAGATCCGAAGCTTCCCGGTGTCCAGGTTCACCTGGCCATGGTGCGCTACCACGAGGCGGGACGCTTCTGCGAAAAGGACGAGCAGTGGGACGAGGACTCGGCCATGTTTCACCTGGAGCGAGCCGCCCGGTGCGGCGAGCTGGAGGCCATCGTGGCCATCGGCCAGTGCTGCCTGCAGCTGCCCCACCACATCCTGCCCAACATGCAGCTGGAGGTACAGATTCCTCTTCCGCCGGCTCCGTTTTTCTCTCTGACCCTCGCTTGACTGTTGATATCGCGGTGTCGCTTTCAGGAAAACGCAGGAAACCGAATGAAAGGCTTCAATTACCTCCTGCAGGCTGCCAAAGCCGGCGACAGATCTTCAATGATCACGGTGGCCCGAGCTTTTGACACGGGAGTCAATCTGTCAGCTGACAAGTGAGTTCCGTTTGTGCGAAGGTACTGCCCCCTGGTGGAAATTCTCTGTTATTGCTCCTCGATTCCCAACCAAATTGCCAAGAGATCATCGTATCATATTTTAATCCGTTGCCTGTCACGCACGGTTGCGCAAAAATATTTCCACAGCGCGTACGTAGCCTCCGCGCCATCGCTTTCCTTTTTCTTCATCACAACAGACAGCAAGACTGGAAGGAGGCGATCCGCTGGTATGACAACGCGTTGAACATGGACGAGCACGACGAGGGCGGCGAGTTCGACGGCATACAGGACGACCCTCGTTACCTCCTGCTGGCCAGAGAGGCCGAGATGTTCATGGTGGGGGGTTACAACCTCGCCGCGGACCCCCAGAAAGCAGGTAGAACCACAAAGAGAAGTCATGGCAAGACCGTCATGCAGCGGCGGTTCATTTCTGTTGTCCCGCATCTCGGCAAATTTAAAATCTCGACCGCTGAGGTATGTTTCCCCATGACCCTTTTAACCTCTCGCGTCGTTCTCTGCAGGTGATCTGTTTACAGAAGCCGCAGAAGCTGCCATGGAGGCCATGAAAGGGCGCTCGGCAAACCAGTACTACATGAAAGCCGAGGAGGCGTGGGCGCTGATGGAAGAGTAACGGCACTCGTTGCGCAATTTTACCCCCCCCAAAAAAAGCTTCATATGTCATGCCAGATGCTGAACGTGTTGCGTTTACATATTTTTTTAATATAACAGGTTTTTAGCTAACGGTGCTTTGCGTGACTATGCATGTTTAAGCCTTTCACCATTTAAGATTCTTCAAATCTTTAGCTCAAGATTCTCGTTTTTTCGGGGAAGTTACTCTTTTATTGTTGAGTTTGTATTCTGCGAATGTGGTCCGTGGAGCCAAAAATAATCCAATTGTTTACTTAACACATTTCTATTGGAAGAGTGTGTCTAAAATCAAAGAAAAAGATATCATAATGTGACTGTTAAAAAAAGAAATAAAGTTTGCATTGAATTTTATCAGTCAATATTTTGTTCTTATTTTTAATTATAGGTATTGTGGGATTTTTGAATGATAGGTTGTGTGGCCCAAAAGTCCTCTCCTATGGATTCAACCCCTTGAGGTCTGCGGGTGACGAACCATTTCTACAATTCTGAGGACGAGAGTTTCCTTCTGCAATAACTGATTTCATTTTACAATCGTGAACACAGATGAACCGGGGGCGCCAATGATTATAGATGCTTTACGTCAAACTGGATTGCAGTGCCATACAAATGACAGGGACCAAGAAGAAAGTCAAACAACAAAACAACAAAACAACAAAGACAGGATACAAACCTTATAATATAAAATCAGCACCGGTTAAAATGGCGTCCTGGCTCTTGAGCTGAGAAACCCGATTTTGTATGATTTTGAGATTTAAAAAAAAAATTCCCTTGTGTTTTCTTCATGTATATAAGAAAGAGACACCATACGTATCGGTAGCGTGGCCGAGCGGTCTAAGGCGCTGGATTAAGGCTCCAGTCTCTTCGGAGGCGTGGGTTCGAATCCCACCGCTGCCATTACTTTTGGGACGCGATGTTGCGCAAACTCACAATGCACAATGTCAACCATAAAAACGCCCCCACCCCCGCCCCTCGATTATTGATAACACCCCAAAAGTGACACCTGATTAATATGATCACGGCTGATTACTCGCTTTGCATTGTGGGCTCGGCCTCGCTCCCCACGTGTCGCCTGTGGATCCGAGTTAACATGGTACCCGCTTCACTTACGTTCGCTCTCATCCTTTCTCTGCGGCGTCCAGTTTGTCGGACAAATGTCACGCTTGTGAGATAGCTCGACACACTTGGCTCTGTGCAGGTAAAGTATTTCGTGTTGGTGTGATACACTACAGGGCTAATTTACGCTTGGAATCAGCCCCCCCTCCCCCAAATGTTATTTCAACCGGCATGTGTGAATCAAAGCTAGGTAGCTATGCTAAAGTTGCTAACCAGCGGCTACTTCCAACGTTGGCTCATTCCGTCACGTTTACGTGTGTTATTCGAACATATTGTTCTTTACGTGGGTTTCGTGTAGCGGGTTTTGCAAACGCACGTAGTGTGGTATTTTTGCACGTTATTTACTAGTTTGGCCGACTTTAGTGCAGGCCCGTCTGACAATTTGCTGTGTTTTGCTAATGTGCTAACCCAACCCGAAATGTATGTATTTTGCGGAATAACGACTCGAAAAAAGTCTTAAAATCACTAATTGTTGCCCGGTGGTGTAAGTTAGATTGTTTGAACGTGTTTAGAGCTCGGAAAGTAATTCGATTTCACGGTCTTGCATCACCTGTTTTACCCCATTAGTGGCGTTTACCTGCTTCTGTTAGCATTCGAGCACTGAGTCATCACATGAATGTCGTGTTTGGACATTAAAATGTAACTTTCTGACGCATAACGGTTGATTTTCTTGCAGGTGAAACCTCGTTTGAGCTGCCACGGCTCACAGAATTGGGGGGAAATGTTCCACTGAAGCTTTTAGAACCGACGTGATAAAATTAAAAATTTTAATGTTTGGATGCAACTAGTTGCTTCTCTTTAGTGCTTGGCCACGTATTGAGTGTAGCAAGTAAAACGTTTATCCGAATACCTGTGAATAAGTGTCTACTGTATGTGTCGCACCTCAAGCCCAATAATGAGCATAACCACCAACACGCCAAGTTTCTCTCCCAAAGTTTAGAAGCCAAAGAGCCACTTTGACGTGGCAGCCCCCAAAAAATTGTCTGCCTTGGAGGTAGCGGTGTCTGTTTGTTGGTGTCATCCGTCTCAACGCTTCATTGCATAATGTGGACTTAAAGGGCCAGGTGATAAAATGCAACATATTATGCAACGGGTGCACGCTCACTGGGAATAAACTTAAAAAGTCCGAGCGACTGAAGTCATTTCACAGTGACGAAACGGTGCATCATAAGTAATCATGCAAAGAAAAGCAATGGCCGCTCGCTTAGAGTGAGAGATGTTTCTCATAAATGACACTCGATTGCTTTGTGGAGTTGTTTTCTTAGGGCGGTTGCTTTAGTTTCTCACTGCGAGCTCTGCAACGAGAAGGTCTCGGAAGTGCCGGGCGAGATCCAGGCCACTGGTTGTCAATCTAACGAAAGGAGACCTTGTCATTGGCCCAGCGGGATAGGATGTGATCCGCCCCTACAATGAGCCAGTTTCACCAGAGCAAGAAAAAATTCTCTTGATTCTTTGCGTTTTGACAAAAGTATACCACAGACACGTTTGACCGTATTGTGTCTCCTATTGAAAGGTTGGATTCACTCTCCCTATACCTCCTGATTCCGCTAGCTAAAATATGGCCAGCGGGGATGACGACGACCCCATTATAGAGGAGGTATGCGCTCACGGGAAGATTAAACATTTTTGCTGTTGACTCAATCGGCGCCGATCACTTTTTTTTTTTTCCCCCCTTGCCACTCCAGATTGACGTCTATCTCGCCAAAAGCCTAGCCGAGAAGCTTTATCTACTACAGGTGGGTGTCGTTGGTTTTGCACGGAGGGTAAATTGGTTCCCTCAATAAACAAAAACAAATTTACTGGGTTTTTTTTTTTCTTCTCCCGTCGCAGTACCCTGTGAGACCATCCACCATGACCTACGACAACGTCAGCCTTTTGGCCGCCAAGATCAAACCCAAGCAGCAGAGGGTAGCAAGCAAACCTTTAAATCCATCCGTGCCTTTTTCTAAAGCGATTCCAGAAAGACTTGATTATGGCGCTGTCCTTGCCGCTAGATGGAGCTTCATGTTGCCATGAACACCACGAGCCCCAACTACTGCAGCAGCAAGGGCGAGCAGATGGCGCTGAACGTGGATGGCATGGGCAACGACGAGAACAACACCTATTCGATGTAGGTTTTGAACTGGCGAAATGATCCCTTGCTCCAGAACATTCAGCGTTTCTCTGTTAGGCTGGGAAAGCACCGCTGGATGTCCCGCTGTCTTGCTAGTAAAAGTAGATTATCATATTTTTGACACTATTTCCATAGATTGGAGTGGGGGGGGGGGGGGGTCGTAAAAAAAATTACAATATAATTTGTGTTTGATTTATATTAACTAAAAATAAGTTATTTAAAAATGTTTAGGCTTTGTCAGGATTGTACAAGTCTTATATGTACAATAAAAAAATTACATTCACATATTTATGAATATTTTTAAAAATGTATAAAACTTTTTTAGGAAATCGGTTTTAATAAAAATGCATCATTTCTATAACACACTTAAACAAATTTCAATAACTATTTTTTTTTTAACATCAGCATGAAATATCTCCTCCTGTTTTTGCCAATATGATATAATTTAACCCTGGAGAACGCATGGGGTCACATTTGGCCCTAATCCTAAATTAGGATTGAAGCATTAAATATTTGAAAAAACATTTTTGTTCTGCTGTTATGTGGGACCTCCTATTCCCATGTGCCTCATCTCAGTACCTTTCAGTTTCCAGTCTTGGTGGGTTTGCGTACACAAGTAACCGATGTCTTTTGTGCAGGAAAATGATGGACCATCAGATCTTCTCGTCCACCCAGGCCACCACCAACACTTCCCTATACGCTGCCGCCGTCTTCCGAAAAGGTATCAACTTGTTCTTGAAAGAAAAATGCAAATTGGGACCCGTGAGGAAAATGCCCATTGTGCTCATTGACAAATATTATCTCATTTTTAATGTGCGGCTTGTTGTTGTTGTTGCCCACAGGCGAGCTTCACATGACTCCGCTGACGGGAATCCTGCAGATGAGGCCCAACTTTGCGTACTTGGACAAGGCCGACAACAGAACCCGGGAGCGAGAAGCGGCCAATGAAGGTGCGAGTTGACTTAAATGAGCCCCTCCCGTGTTTTTACATTAAGTTTTCCATCTGTTGTATTCCCTTCCACGCAGGTGGAGACTCGTCCCAGGACGAAGGCGAGGATGAAGCCAAAGCTATTTCGGCAAGTCTCCCCCCCCCCCCCCAAACCGATCAGCGGTTGACTGCCCGTGCACGCCTCAAGTATTTCAACGTATCGTGTAATTTATTGTGATTAAATCGTATTCAAAGGTGAGATTTGCTCGGCCCGAGTCGGAGCAAGCGCACCGGAGGAGGATCCAGTCATACGAGTACCTCCAGAAGAAGCAAGCCGAGGAGCCCTGGATCCATTTACAGCACCACGGCGTCCATGTAACATGTCTCGACGACGGCCCCACCGCCGCCCACCAAGTATTGTTTGAGTGCCGCTAATGTGGGTCCACCATCTTGTATGACCTCAGGATGGGCGGTCGGAACACGAGAGGCAGTATTTGTTCTGTCGGCACGGGGACGCCTCTGACAACTCTCAGCTGGTCAAAACGCCCATGTGAGTGCTTTTGAGTCGCAGATGGGATTTCCTCACGTTGTGGCCCTTTAGCCATTTATTTGCTCCACTTTATGGCAGATGTTTCTCTCCATCGTACAGTGTTACTACAATCTGTCGATAGGGACTTTGGTTGGAGAGGGGGCTGATTTTATCGCCATTCAAGAATAATGTGAATTTCAGAAAGTGCCCCTTGTCGTGTTTATTTGATGCCAGGCGTCTCTTTATTCACGTGACCAAAACCCAGGTCCTCGTCATCAATTACGGTGTAGTGTTAAATACATCGACACCATCAGAGATACAAAATAGACATTCAGTACAAGATGTCTTTTTTAAAGTTTGGTGAGAACAATTATTTTTTGTCCTGACAGGGAGTACCTCACCATGCTGATGCCACCGCCGGCAGAGGAAAAAGTGTAAGTGTTGGTCTCTTATTTCGCACCAAATTTTTTATTTTTATATACATTTTATTTTTTTCATGACGTACGTCCTTGTTCCCGTGGCAGCGTGAAGCCCATTGGCCCGAGCAACGTGCTCTCCATGGCCCAGCTGCGCACGCTGCCGCTCGGCGAGCAGATCAGGACGTTGATGAAGAACGGTGAGCTAACGCGAATGAATATACGGTATGCACTCGACTCCGCGAGCATTTACATTTCCCACAGAATAACAAGGACTATTTGTTGTATGAATCCTTTTTTTTTTGTATGAAAATGGGTCGCCTAAAATGTATGGTTCACTATTTGTTTTATCAAATAAAAATATGCTGCATTTCCTGCACTGTAAGGCGCACCGAAAAGTCTTCTGTTTTCTCAAATGGTCACAGCGCGCCTTAAAATCTGTTTGCGCCTTGTGTATGGTCATTACACATGATGACGACCCCAAGATGGCTCCTTGCTGGAGACGGGCTTACAATGTTCTAATATGCTGTTGGTTCAGTGAACTGTGTCGCTGCTTTATTAAATAAGCTTTTGTCGCAGCTCCGAAAAAAGGAGAGCTGTGGTGTAGTTTGTTTTAAAACGCTTGAATAGTTTTCAATCTCAACAAATACAGCTACGTCTTTGTTCGTCTCCGTGCCTTCTTTTCGACTCGAGAGGCGTTCACGACCGCCTCCGAAAAAACGTAAATAAATGTTTCCTTCAATGAAACTAGGAAAAATTAAAATAATGCATCAAAAGAGAGAATCACAAAATAAATTCTGTAGCCGCCCCTACAGAATTTATTTTGTGATTTCTTCATTTGTCAATACAGTACACAACAAAAAATAAACACTTCATTTTACTGACGACTCATAGCTCTGTTGAGCTATGCTGTAGGGGGGGCTACAGAATTTATTTTGTCATTTACTCGCTAGATTTTCTGTTTTGATGCATGATTACATTTTTTGTCGTTTCATTGAAGTAATTGTTAATTTACGTTTTTCAGAGTTGAACGGAAGGAGCATAGCTCCATCTAATGGAAGCATTGTAGTTATTTTAATCCACTGCGTCCAGTATATGAAAAAATTGACAAAATAAGTCATTCATTGAAGGTGCGCCTCATAATCCAGTGCGCCTTTGAGTGCGGAAGATACGGTATATTTCAATAAAAGTAAACCTTGAGGACAGCTACATGTACCTCGGAAGTTCCTAACCATGCATGGAGGGTTCCACCCCAAATCCAGCACCCTGAGATTGTACTTGCAGCAAGCCGTAAGGAAGGAGCGTAAGAGCCACTGTCCAGGATGAAACATCCAAGCTCCAAGAATACATCAAGGCTCAGATGGGATGACTTACTCAGATAATGGGGAACGGGGGATGAGGTGCTCGAAGAGGGACCGTCGTCCGTGCGGAGTATGGACTGGAAACGCCTCCAAAGGTGGTGAATGACCAAGCGAAGATCCCGTGGGACTTCCAGATGCCGACTGACAAGATGGTAATGGCGAACCAACCAGATATTGTGACCATGGATCAAGGGCAAAAGCTGTTGCAGTGGATGTAGCGGTCCCAAATGGAAACCTCGGAAAGAAGCAACATGAGAAACTAGAGAAATATTAAGGGCTCGGAGAGGAGCTGGAGAGAGCCTGGAAGGTAAAGGTGACGGTCGTGCCTGGGGTGGTCAGTGACCCCCCCCCCCCCCCCCCCAAACTAGGTGAGTGGTTGCAACAGATCCCGGGAACATTGGACATCTCGGTCCAGAAAAGCGCAGAACCCTCAAGCTTCCTGGCCTCTGGTAGAGGACCCGAGCTGAATGGGGGATGGACACTACCCGAGGGGTGAGACGAGGATTCTTGTGTGTGTGTAAAATTTTTTGAAGCTCACCTATAAATGTTTTTGCCTTCCATGTTAGTTTTAAAAGGACAAAAGATTAAATGAGTAACACGTGCCTTGTTGCCTGCAGTGAAGGTGATCCAGTTTGCCAACCTGATGGGCCTGCTGGCCTCGGGCACCGATGCCACCGCTGTGCTACGCTGCATCCAACAAGTGGCGCTGCTAGTCCAGGGCAATTGGGTGGTGAAGAGGTACAGTACGAGGCCCAGCTACTCTGTAAAAGTCGGAGACAGCTGGTTTGAATTTTTATTTTTATTTTTTAATCCTTTCAGTGACGTTCTGTATCCCAGAAACACATGCAGTCCTCACAGCGGAGTTCCGGCTGACGTGCTGTGTCGGGCGCGAGACTTTGTGGTGATGGCTTTTTACTTTATCAAAGATTATTTTTTTTCCATGCTAGTTTTAAATTTGCAACAACAACAAAAAAAGGGCAAACAGAAAGGTGATCCCTTAGGAATTGACTGGATTTATTTGCGGCTCGTTGGTAAAACGTGATCTGACCATCTAAGTCACAACAAGGCACAAGCACTTGTTTAAAAAAAATTGTATTTAAAAAAAAATTTGAAGGCCATAGTGGCCAAGCCGAAGTCATTGCCCCCGCCCTCCTAAAATTGTCACTCTGCAGATGTGGCGGTTTACTCTGGAACGCTCCCTGATGAGGAAGGAAGTGGCGGCCGTGATCAAAGTAAGCCTCTGTTGTTGAGTTAGTTTGGTATTGCTATCTTCCAATGTCCTCAAACAACCGTGCTCAAATGTAATCATTCAGGTGAAATTGAGCGCTAGCTCTTTTTTTGCAGCTTCCTCCAGAGGATGTGAAGGATTTCCTCGAGCAGGTGGCGGTGCCTCGTGCGAACCGCGGCTGGGAGTTCCTGCTGCCCTCCGACCCCGACTTTGTCAAGAAGCATGCCGACGTGGCCCACCGGCAGCACATGCTTTGGCTGGGTATCCAGAGCAAGTGGGTCGCGTCGCAAGTTTTGGCCAACGGACTTTGTACAACTTTTGATCTATTTTTGGTCTTTTTGCCTTTGAAGGTTGGAAAAAGTCTTTAACTTCTCAAAAGATGACTTTGTGCCAAAGAAGGCTCCCCAGTCTGGTATGTAAAGAGGCCGCTTCAGCCAGCCGAGAATCCTAATACGAGATGCTTCATCCATCATTGGAATGCCGAGAAGAATAACCCCCCCCCCCCCCCCAAATAAAGTAGTCGTGCCTCTGTGCAGAACCATGAAAAGTTGCTAACACTCATAGAATCGTATATATTATGTAAGGTGTTTAAAAAGGAGCTTTCGGTGCTAGCATCAAGCTAATGGCAATCCCATCTCTGGCTCAGGCCCCGGTAACGCTAATAATTCCGAGTGAGAATGTTTCCAATGTGTACAATTAGAATAGTAATGCTGATGCTTTCGACCCCAATGATGATTAAAACACCAGTAAGGCGTTTTAGTTCCCAAAATTGTAAGAGCCCAAAAAGGTGATCTAAGTGACTTCAATAGGAACCTCCCCTCCAAAATTTGGATGAAACTCCTTTTAGGGTGCCGTTTGGTTGGACCTGAATGAATTGCCGGCTTGCTTGCCGGATAAAATAAATGACTAAGATCACGCAGAGAAAACGGAAAATAGTCAAAGAAGCTTGTTTGCCGTTCATACAAATGATTCTGATTCTCGATCACTATAGCAAGTGTGGAGTCGGTCCACATCAGCGGCGAGCAGGGTCTGAAGTTAGCCCACGAGCGCGCTCGGGAGAAACGGGCTTCTCTCCAGAAGGATCCGGAGGCCAAGCGAGCAGGCGGCGTCCGCGTCAAACAGGAGCCCCTCAGCGACGGCGAAGCTGAGCCCATGGACACGTCCTCTCCTCCGGCGTCCCGGTCGGGCGTCCCCAACGGCTCCCTCAACGGTTGCGGCGAGCACGCGAACGGCGGCAGGCCCGCCAACGCGCCCTCGCCAGAGCTGCTGGGCTTTGTGACAAAGACCTTTGGAAAGAATCCCGTCCTGACGCTCAACGAGCTCAAGAGGCTCTTTAGCCTCCACCTGGCCGCCATGCCGGCGGGACACATCCCCTTCGGACCCGTGTCGGACCACATGCTGCAGGACGCCGTGCTGCTCAGCCGCTGCAGACAGATCATGGTGCCTGTGAGTCTTTATGCCGGTCAACCGCTCTCCAATGTTGCAGCATTTACCGCCTTTGAAATCTTGTCCCAAGTTATGGGATAAATGTTAGCCCCACTGCAGCCTTATCTGGCCACCGAATGCAATTATTGCCCAAATCCAGAATGCTGTCAGGTCTTTTAATTTCCCTCTTTGATCTCTTTGGTTGCACATGTGCATTCGTGAAAATATGTTTTATTTTAGTCATTTCAACCGGCTACTTTTGTCCTCCCTGCTCTGCGAATGTGTTCAGTACTACTTTATTGTTGCCGTGGAGCACATCGAGTTGCCCCGTGTCGGAAGTGTGCGACATGTAAACGTTAGCTTTGCTGAAACTTAACACTGTTTCTCTGAAATTTATGCAGTTTCCCGCTCTGACCGCAGCTTCTGCCGATGAGCAAAAGGTGTTTGGCTTGTGGGAGACCGGAGAGGACGTTGACAAGGTAAACCAGAGAAGAACACAACAGAAAAAAAGGCTTTTTAAATGACCGTGTAGTAATGCGTTTTAAAAAAATATGGCCTAAAAAGTCCTTAAAGTTCATAAAAATCCATGGAAAGGTTTTAAGATGTTCTTAAATGTCCTTAATTTTCGAGGAACACTTCTAATATTAATAAAAATCCTTAAAATTTAATATGCGGTGGTCATTTCATTTGTGTATGTCACAGAATAAAAATGTGCCCGTTGGCAGCAATGACTTAAACACCAGCTCGGATTTCTGTCCATTCAATCAACTGTGAATCCCACCCTGCTGAATGGTGAAAAAGGCCTTAAGAAATGGCTGAATTAGCCCTCGAAAGTACATAAATAAAAAGCAAGTGGAATGCAAGACCCCCCCCCCCCTCCCCCCAAGTCCATAAAAGGGTTTTTTTTTAAGAAATTGTATTTTACAACCCTGTATACTAAGGTGTTTTCAAAGTATTGTAAATCAGGCCACAAAAAGACCATGAATAGTAAGGAGTTGTTTTCCACAGATGGGAAGGCTTTTTTTTTTTTCAAACCATGTGAAATGTTAGTAAGCCGTTTTAAAAGGGAATGATCATGTTAAAAAGACCCTATACAGGAATTTTTTTTTTATAACGACTGTGTATAGTAAGGTGTTTTTTTTTTCCCCCACAACCATGTATCATAAGGCTTCAAAATAAGACGATGAATAGTAAGGCGTTTTCAAAGAAAATGGGTGCAATGCATAGTTTTATTTTACCACAACAAAAGCAGCTCATCTTATGCTCAGCTAATGTATTTCTCCTGGGGTTGGGGCGGGGGGTGCATAGCATCGGCACCTGCTTTACGAGATGTTCACCAAAACCTACCGTGTGAAACGGAGCGCGGTGCAAGCCCGACTTGGCGAAGAGTTGGGCGACGTCGCCAAGGCCGACGTGGACCGGCTACTCAAGGTGAATCTCTGCCGCTGAGATGTCGAGCTGTGTATTTTCATCCCCCCCCCCCCCCCCAAAAAAAAGTGAACTGACTGTTCTTTTTCATTTGATGGCTTTTTGTCGTTCTCCAGGAATGCTGCAGCAGCCACGCCGGTATGTGGTACCTGAAGGGAACCATCCAGTCTTGACCCAAGCGGCCTGCCCCCGGGGGCACCCTGAGGCAAACGAGGCGTCCCAAGGAACGCCACCGCGGCCCGTCACCACGAGGATGACACGGTCTGCCGCTGGGAAGGATGCAAAAGAGGTCTCTGAAGGACAAGCGCTCGAAACACAAATGGCTCATTATTTAAGTCGGGCCTCCTCTCCGATGGAGCTTTTTTTAAGGCTTACACGGCTGCCAATTTGCATTGATCCACTAACATTTTAGGTTTAGGATGCAGCAAGACACATGGAGCCTCAGTCGTGTCAATCATAAACCCCAAAAGGTAATTTCCGACTTTTTGCAGCTGGACTTGTGTTCACCACGATGGTGGTTTGAAAGAAGGGACAAATGTTTCACTGCTGCATTTTGTTTGCCTTTCACCTGGATGCACAGGAACAGTTGTGGATGATCAATAAAATGTAAACGTCTAGTTGGAAGTGTTGAGTTTGGTCATCATCATATCTTGTCGCGCCAGTACTGGATCCATTGCTTGGCAGCATCACTGGTGTCTAAGAGGTCTCAGGAAAAAGTGGTTAGTGCCAACACCCGGGCTCGAACTGCAGTTCACCAGGTGGGACTCACAGTCATATACCATTTGGCTATAGATTGACCTTGACCTCTGCCTATTTTACATATATATAACAGAATGTCAATGTGAAGGTGCCTGAATCATTAGCTAGCAGAAATGTTTGCTCAATGACCTTGCATGGTCTAATGGATAACGACGATACTTGTTACCCGCAAAAAACGTTTTCGATTCTTGCTTAATAGAATAATATTGATAGTAGTAAGTAGAAATGTTATTAGTAGTAGTGAATATGACAGATGCACAGGGGTCGTCTCAACGTTCATCACCACTACCAATAATCTATTTAGTATTATTATTATTTTTTTTTTAATAAGTCCAACATCAAAAAATTAGTACTTTTCTGTGTAACCCCTGTTTCCGACCCCTGCCTCATCTAACACTCCCACCCCCCCTTGACCTCTGCGCTGCCTGCAACAGTTTTTGCTTTTGGCCTTCACTTTCGAGAGGTTCCTGGAAAAAGGAGCTGCCGGTGCAGGGTTCAAACCGGGGCTGCCTGCACCAGACACTGGTGTGTATACCCCTACACTGCTGGTACTGATGACCTGTTCTGTACCGTGGGCAGATTTGACACCTTGATTGACGTTTCTAGTTATTGTCGCACATTTGGAGGTTTCGCAGAAAAAACCCCTCAAGTTTAAAGTTTTATTTTCACATGTCACCAAGCTGGATTTGAACCCGCGCTGCCTGTACCCAACGCCAGCGAGCGTACCGCTGGACTACCAGTGACTGTGACTTGGTTTACGCTTTACTCACGTTTGACACCAACATTTTTTTCAATGCTGAAAACAATCCACAACAGCTCCACACAACATAACGTGATGAAATACAAAAAATAAAAATAAAAAAAACAAGACTCTTAAAGTGTACTCTACTCAGGTACCATCTTGGCGAAAAAATAAATATTGGTCGAATCTTTTTTTTTTTCAGTCAAAAATACCTTACTAGAATAGGTTGTTTCTTTCCGGCTAAAAACGCATGACTACACATGGTCATTTTATTCGGCTAAAAACGCCAACCATGAATAGTCGGGCATTTTTGACCCGGAAAAAAGAACCATGTATAGTAAGGTGTTTGGGCCAAAAACACCTTACTAAACATGGTTCTTCTTTTTCCAGGCCAAAAACGCCTTACTATACATTGTCGGTTTTTTTGGGGCTAAAAGTGCACGGATGTTCCGTCGGCTCAGTACGACCTGCGAAAGCGCACAACCAACAACGAATGCCAACCGGATGGCCTCGAATGGGTGCAAACGTGCAAGGCTAAATGATGGCAAAATTAGCCCTCAAAAGGCCCATGAATAAAAAGCTCGTGGAAGAGTGGGAACCCTGATGGGGTTCAGGCATTTTGGGGAGTTAGGTTGCAATTCAAAGCCCGTCTTCCACCTGCTTTTTATCTTCCGGTGCGGGGTGGCCTTGCCTGGCCCTGTTCTCCAGGTCCTCTTTGGTTTTCTGGATGCGAGCAAAAATTTCTCGGAACAGTTCCTTGTACTCGGGCTGCCGGAAGCCGGCGTTGCGCTCGGCGGTCTGGACGGCCTCGTGCCTCGGCTCCTCTCGGTGACGTTGCTGTAATGCAAAGTGCCTGAGGAGCTCCTCATACTTGACTCGCAAGGCGCTGTACTGGGCGTCCACCTCGTTGAGCAGCGAGATGCCGCCCCGCTCCTCCTCCGCGGACCTTTGAGCACACCGGCACTCTCGCTCGGCTCGAAGGAGACGCTCGCTCGCCCGGCGTTTGAGGGGCCGCCGGCCACTTGGCTCCGCTTCGCCGTCGCGCTCCACCTCCGCCTCTTCCTCGGGGATAGCGTAAGCCACATTCAGCTGAGAAAAGGATTGGGACTTCCGGAGGTGACGAAGTTCCTCGGCCTCTCGCTCCAACTCGGACACTCGCAGCTGACAAACGCAAAACAAGTTAGAACGCGTACAGCGACATTTGAAAGCGACCCGGTCGTACCCTGAACGTCTCCATGCCGGCCAGCTGCCGCTCGAGCGCCTGGTTCTGCCCGCTCAACAGCCCCGCCTCCCGCTCGGCTTCCTCCCGCCGGGCGCGTTCTCCCGCGTACTGAGCCTGGAGGCTGCGTAGCGAGCGGCACAGCGACGCCTGCTGCTCCTCGTGCCACCACCGCACGCCGTCGCGCCAGTCTACGCCGAGATGCGCTTCTTCTGGATCGTCGTCGTCACAGCGCCTACAAAAACCCGACGGGGAGAAATCAAAATGGCCGCCTTGAAGACGTGATTGAAGGGACACTGACTCACTTTATTCGAATACTTTCATATTCATATTCAATAAAAACTGAAGTCATGATAAAATGACATTTTTATTTTTTATCTTTTTGCAAATTTGAGGGGGGGGGGGGATTAGAACTATCATACCGGTACTGGGAAAAATCTGAAAAATCGAATCTCGCTACTTTTGCTCAGCGTTGAAACAATTTGCTTATGTTCAGTTAAAAAGGGCAAAAATTACTCAAACCTTAATTTAGCAAAAGCACTCGATCCTCTTTACTCCCATCTTTATTCATCTATAAACTCCAAACATATTCTTAAAATAATTTGATTTTATTCGAGGATTTCTCATTTCCCCTTCTCTCGTCAATCTGTTGGGCGCCCGACGTTCTGTCCGTCGACCGAAACCTCGGTCCGAAATCACGTCGTGGTCACCGAGTGTTGGAGGGGAGAGCCTCGTCCTTTCCTCCGCAAAGACGCACATTATTTTCATCAAATATCGTAAAGAAACACTAAAGGCCACGGGCGGAGGTTTCGCTCGATTGAAATATGAGCGGATCAATAAATATATTTAAAAAATCTTTCAGGTTACTAGGTTGTCATTTTTGGGCTGGGTTAGCAAGTAACGTTGGGCTCAAAATGTCAAAACGTCTAAGAATCAAATTCAAGAATAATATTAGAAACTCGTGACAGCTTCAATGTTTTGCTTTGAAAGCTGAAGTCAAAGTGCAGTGCGAAGCATACGTATGATGCAACGTGCACTTTGCACTCTCGAGAGAACACAATTTTCTTCTACCTCCACCTTATTATTATACGGCATACGAGTCATCATATGCAAGTTTTATTTCGAGCGCAGAAGGCGATAAGAGGCCCACGTTGGGATTTACAATACGGCGGCAAAGCCTTTCACGCCGCTTCCCTTTTTCCAGTATTATTCAAAAGTCACATCCTGCACGTTTTTAAAAAAAACCCAAATTCCGCGCCGGCGCTCGCAGCTAATTCGCGATCCACCCCAACGGGTCAGCCGAGAAGCCGTTTGGGCTTCGACCTGAGTTTTGGCAGTTGCTCCAGACTCTGGCCGCCGCGCCACCTCTGCCGGTCCCCCCGGGCGACTTGCGACTTGACGTCGTCCGCCTCCCGCTGCAGCTCGTCCACGCGCGTCTGCAGCTGGTCCACCGTTTCCGTCAGCCTGCGCGTAACAAATGACACTCAGGAGCACCTTTCGCGTGGGGCCGGAATCGGAAAATCCCATTTTTAGCGAGCGGAGACCGACCCGCGGATCTTGTGCTGGGCGGCGCGATTGTCCCGAGTCAGCGTGCGGTTGCTCTGCTCCAGCTCGCGAGACGCCACGTCCAGCTGCTCGTACGCTTTGGCGTGCTGGTCGTTCACCTGCCGCAGGAGCTCCACCTGCTTGGCCAGGTACTGGACCACCAAATAAATACATAATAAAAGGACCAAAAATTAAATTAAAACTATTCCGTGCCATGTGCCTTTCCCGTTTTTGGTCATTGAACAATTACTGGAAATGCATTGTACAACAACGGCTAAAGTGCGTCCATATTTTTTGCCTTGAGGTGGCCTTCAAATGTCATTTACAACAACGGCGCTGTTCTGACACCGGCAAAAGCTTCTGCAAGGACATGAAAATATTTCTGCTTCAAAAGACCTCAGTGCATTATCAACAAATCGAGGCAAAGATGGCTGGATGGCTTTTATCTTATCGGAATAGCAATTTGAACCTGTTGTCAATGAACATTGCCTTCACTCTTGACACACACGCACGCACAATCTCAAGAAGCGCCACGGGTGCGCGCGTGTGCCACGACGTCTCCGTTTAGGGCTTGTGGGATTAATTCGACACGTCAGCGTCGGGAAGGGCTCGCCAGTCAGACAAAGCCGATTTAGGGGACATTAAAGTAATTCCCCCACAGAGTCCAAACAGTCCACTATTCACTTCCGCCCTCATGGGGGGGGAGGGGGGGGTCCTCTGCTCGTTTTTGTTTTCAGCGAGGATGACGCTACGGTCTACGACGTCACACTTGACTGACAGTAAATGAGAAAAAGCCAGTAGAGTTGAACTGGGCTAAAATTAAGGACCGTTTTTAAGGTTTTACGGCTTCTCTTAAAACTCAAATGCAAAACAACAAAAACAGGAGCACAAATAAATAAAAATTTGAATCAATACAATTATTTCCCCATGTCTTTCAAAAGGTGTTTCGTGTAATCACATTTTTGTGTTTTGCTGAAAAGTAGAGACATTCCTTGGGCATGTCCGACAACCGATGAGCGCAACCTCAGCAACCCGGTTGTCAGGGTCCTGGGGGGGCGGGGGGGGGGGGGTCTTACCTCAATCTCCTGCACTTGCTCTTGATTGGTGGAGTACATCTGCTGCAGGCTCTGCTCCAGCTCACGGTTCTTCTCCAGCAGTGACTTGCCCAGCTCGGCGGCCAGCTGAAGGTCTGCAGAGGAAAGAAGCGGTGTGGAAAACGACACCGAGCCATTTATGTTGGAAAACTATGATCGACCGTCACAGCTCGAATCGTGCCCACCTCAACTTCTGAAAGTATTAAAATGATCGCCCCAATAATTTGGATTTTATGGGAATCAAGTCTTTTCCTCAACAAGCATAATTTATCACTCGTGAGCAAGTTCACAGTTTGGATACAGACATGCACACTGGCTTGGTTTGGACACCGTAATGGTCCGTGTTCGGACACAAACAAGACAGCGTGGACATTGTTACCATTTTGACATGAACACAGACGCGGTCTGCATAAACGCATAAAGCCACCAAAGTGAGTGTCTGTGTGAGGTGTGATTCGCTGACCCACTTGTGTTCATGTGCTGGATCTAATAGGCCCCCCGTTGGCAGTACTGTACTACTACGCTTTCCTCCAATTAGTCAAATCAAGAAGGAGCGCAATCAATAAAAACGCGGCCCGAACTCAACCGAAAGCAAACAGAGGTTGGGAAGGTTACCTTGTTCGAGGTCTTGCTTGTCGTACCAAGGCTCTTCCTCCTTCAGCTCGAACTCCTCTTCCACGCTCAACATCTCGGCGGCTGGCAACAATTTCCACAAATACTCACCCTCGTTCAGTGTCAAATCCTCGTCCGAATTGGCATGATGCACGCGGGCTCCTAGGGGTGATTTTATTCGTGCATTTATTTTACTGCTAGCTGCGGCCGCTGTACCGGTGCACCGAGCATCGCCGGATAACGCCAATTAGAAAGTCTGATGTGTCAAGTATTGACATGTTGTTAAGCGACTTCAAACTAAAAGCTACGGATAATAGAGGCCGCTCAAAGAGACGTGGTAAATCGTTTCCGTTACGTTTCGAAGCGCAAATTGAAGCCCCGAATGAGTATTGTTATTACCCACGTTTTCATTGGCGTTGTACATTGGTTATTTCAGCCTTACATTTTACGTCCAAGGTTTGAAAGGCGCTTCCGGTGCGGCTGTGCCTGTATAGAAACTGACCCGTTAGCTCGCCTGCACCTGCGGCTCTGTAGGTGCATCATTAACTGTGCGCATTGAGTTTGTCCGCAAGAGGGCGCTGCTGCAGCAAACACAATCCATTCTTTTCAATCGACGGGAAAATTCGCTTCAAAATCCAGATGAATAATACCGTGCACTAAATTAAAGACGCAAAAGTGGTAGCGAGGTGATTTGAGTAAAAATGACTATGAAAAAACTATACGAAACAAATTATATATTTTATAAATGTGTATGCACCGATGGCTGTTTGAAAGTGCTCTATAAATACAGTTGAGTTGAGAAATAAAAGTAATACAAAACTACATTTCTATCGGGGTAGCTGGAGTCCACCCCATCTGACTTCAGTCGATAGGCAGGTGACACCCCAGATTGGACGCCAATGGACCACTACACCGTCAGTGACCTTGTGCCTTTAAAACACAAATAAGTTAACCATGTCCAAACCTCAATCGTGCTTTGACTGGAACGTATGCTAATAATAAATAACAATTAATAAAAGTAATAAAATTACTCACAGTTGTGGCACGCCAGCTCCCATTTGTCCATCTTCCAGGGGGGTCTTCTGTCCTCCTCCATCTGTGCTTTGAGAAACATGAGGGGGGACGGCGGAGAGGAGAATGAAGAGAGGCACATTTCTGATCTGCAAACGGCTTCTTGATTCCACCCGTTTAAAGGCAAATCGACAAAGTCACCGACAAGCCCTCTGTTTGATATACAGTATGTGTGTGAGGGCGCGTTGGCGTGTGTTAGAGAGAGACTGCTATCTGAAGTCTCTTCAAGGGAGAGGAAGTCAGATAAACGCCAGGGAAGGAAATTGAAACATCAGAGCACAGTGGGGGTCTAGTGTGTGTCACAATGTGTAATTCCCCCCCCGCCCCAACACGCGCGCAATTTCTCTTCCTGACACAAACGGTTATGGCCAAATTTGCTGCCTTGCCGTGCCGGTTGCCGTGGCAATAAGCATCAGGGACGAGGAGCGTGTAACAGGCTTGGCGATAAAAAGGCTCCTGGCGACAACTTTAGCACAAAAACAGTGCGTGTATGTGCGAGTAATAATCAAATTTATAAGGACTTTTTTTGGGGTCGTCATACAGTACAGTCCCATTGTAAGAGGAGGTTGGTGTGTTGCCATGACAACCAGCTTCTTTTTGGGGGTCTGACAAAAGAGATAAACACGCAGACACAAATACATTGTGTGCGTGTACGCAATGAACACACACAGGTCAATATAGCCCCCTCAGCACTTTCTTTACTGTAATGTCTATCTTGCTATGTTAGCATGTCAACAGTTAGCATTTGAGCAGATTTGTTTTTAAGCCACAAGAAATTGTAAAAATATTACTAATGGCTCCAAAAGCACACAGCCGAGATAATCAAAGCAAGGAACGATGACAATTTGGATTAAAAGATAGCGGGCTGTGCATGGTTGCATTGACAGGGGGAAAACCCCCCCACGAAACTTAAAAAGGAAATGAAAAAAAAACAAAAAGCTAATCTCCCAGCCTGGAGCGGGTGGGTACAAGCAAAGTGTGTGAAAAGGATGAGTAGATTTAAGCTCACAGCTCGAAGGCATCGCAGCATGCAGGAAGAGAGATAAGAAAAATGAAAGAACAAAGATGTCACTTCTGAATATGGATGACTTCAACGGGGTTTTTGACCTACAAAACAACCAGAGGGGGGAGCAGGAGGAGGTTAATAGTTTGATGGCACAGACTTCACCTAAATAGACAAAAACACAAACGCCGTTAGCTGAAGGAAAACAAGGCGTTCACCTTTCATGATGACAGTCGTGCAAAATAAATAGGAGTCTTCCAAATATAGGCGTCCATTAAATTTTAAAACAAAAGTCAAAGTTCAAATTGTAATGACATTAAATCACAAAATTTGCTTGAAGCACAATTCATCAAAAATGTCAAGATTAGTTGATTTTCATGACATTTGTATTTATTCTCAATTTTGTCATACATATCTTTTGTGAGGCTGATTCACCATATACCATTCATAAACGAGCGATGTTCGTGTATGTAACAACCCATTCCGAAAGGCACCGAAGCTCGCCCCCTCTTCAACTCACCCACTTTGGCCTAATGAATGCTAATATAGTCAGGTTAATAAATCATATTTTTTAGACTATAATCCTGCCAATACACACACAAGAGGGGGGGAGAGAGAGCGAGAGACAGAGTGAGAGAGCGAGAGACGTAGGGGGGTAGAGGGTGCTTTATGCATAGCTCAACACAATTCCTTTCCAGATTGTGTGTGTGTGCGTGTGTGTGTGTGTGTGCGTACTCTTCCATTCCCATCCGGTGCCGCACCCTGTGGTCGCTTGAGAACCTCTGCCAAAGCAGCCCCGCCACCAGCATCCGTCTCATCCTCTCACGTCACTCGGCGCGTTGGTGTCTGCCTGCCACGGACGCGGCCACGCAAGGCGGGAAAAGATGTCTCCGAGCGGCCGTCGGTTCTTGTGCCTGATCGGGGCCGCCTGCCTGGGGCTGCCCTCGCCGTTGGGCGCGCAGGTACGATCGATCGTCCCCTCGTCACATTGACGTTCGCATGCGGACATAGAGTAGACATGTCAATTGAGGATGAGGAGCGTTACGGTGATGATGATGATGATGATGATGCTTGTTCTGTGTCAAATCAATGGAGGGTATGAGGAAAAGAGGAAAATTAGCTCATGTATTGATATACTGCATGACTGTACTTTCTCTGTATTCGCATAATTGATTTTCGCCCCGTTTGTATGCAAAGAGTGGATTTTTTTTTTGGGCCATTTATCTCCACATTTCAGTGCACACATTGTTTTCGGCCTATTGTTGACCACATTATGTTTAGCTGCGTTTCTAAGCACCATTATTTATGTCCATATTTTGATGAACGCTTTGAATTTTCTTTGTAGACAATTTATTTTCTTTTATTACTCATATTCTTTTATTACAGCATCTGTTTTCTTCCATTTCTCAATGCAAAGCTACCGTCTATACCAGGGGTGTCCAAACTTTTTGCCAAGGGGGCCAGATTTTATGTGGTAAAATGTCGGGGGGCCGACCTTGGCTGACATTCTTTGCATTGAACAACAATATTGTTCAACAAATTTTAGTAAGCCAGTCTGTTTCACATTTCCATTTTTATTTTAATTTCAACAATCTTAAGAATTTATTTTGGTTCATTTGAAACAGGAATTTGAAATATGACATATCAGTCAATATAAACACGGAGTGATGTCTTGTTAACTCGTGAGTGATGCCCTCTAGTGTCTAAATGCTATTACTCATTTAGTGAATGCTATTACTCATTTAGCCACTAGAGGGAAGCAGTACTCTATGAAACATCACTCACCAGTCTACGAGACCTCAGTCAATGCAACACGTGTTCCATTGCGCCCAACCTGCGGGCCAGACGGCACTGATTTTATGACGGGGGCCGAGGGCCGGATGAAATTCGACCGCGGGCCGGATTTGGCCCGCGGGCCGGACTTTGGACATGGCTGGTCTATACTGTCGGTTTATTCTGTCTTCATGCACGGTTTCCATTTCCTTGTTTTGTTCTGCACACTGGTTATTTTCTTTTTCTGAAAGGATGCTGTTATTTCTGAAATCGTGCCATTTATGTTTTTTCTCATTGCTAATGCATGCTGTCTAGTTTCTCGAAATTCATACCCGGGGCTCTACTTTTGAGATTGTCATAAATCGAAGGTGGTGTGCAGCGTATATCTGCAGACCTTAATTTTGGACAAGCATAGCTTATTAATTTTTTTCTTATATTATTATTATCATTTATGTTTTATGATGCACAGTTGGCCATATAAAAACTTATAGTTGTGAATGTAACTTTCACTAAAAATGGCAATAAAATTGAATCCGATTCAAAAGCGCTCGTTTTTTTAAAAAAAAAGGGCAGTTTGCGCCGCTGTGGGTGTGAACACAGCCAACATCATTCGTTGCCAATCAAAGAGTCTCCTTCCGTTCCCTTTAAATGTGGCGTACTCATGTTTCACACGCAGACATCGCTGCAGACATCTGTGACCGGAACATCGTCACTGCATTTCACCGGTATGGCAACAGACAACATAAAAAGGTGGCCCCGTTAAATGAGCCGGTAACGATTCAGAAGATTTGTTGCCCGTTGTCATCCATGTGACACTACTTGCTGCGATAGACGTGTTGCAAGCAGGCGTGCTTGTCAACTTCCATCCACTGAATTCCGCATCTTTACGGAACGTCCAGGTTGACACCACAGGGCTCCAATATGTTTGACTTTGCTTGAGAGGACATCAAAAAACGATCAAGGAATCAATTAATCGAGAGATAACATTCATTTTCGCTTTGCTGTTCATGTTGTACAAGTATGTGTGTGTGGGGAGTCATTAGCGCAAAACAGGGTGCGGGAAATTAATGATACTCACCAAATAGGAGACGAGCAGATTCCCACATTGTTGCTAATTAAGACAACAGCAGCACAGCAACGCACACAAGATGTTCCTCCAAATAAGCAAAACACACGAGTTCAACTTTGGTAACATCTGCCAACATGCTTTCACTCATCACTAGTGCCACATTTCACCTTTTTAACTCTGATTTTGATTCTTTTTAAACGTCATGATTCTCCCTTTTATTATTTACTATATTGTCATATGAAATTGGTACTTGTGTATTTTTATATAATATTTTTGGGAGGGGGGGGGGCAAATGTCTTGATTTAATTTTTGTTACCCAAGCTGAAAAATTGAAAAAAAGGTCATTTAAGGTCATTTAAATCATTTCAGCTTAATTTGGAATATACAGTCTACACTTATTTGATTGATTTTTATTCATCTTACATTCAGTGTGCCTCCCCATCTGGCACCTTGTGAATCGGGAGCCCGCGTGTGTGTTCACGGGTGCGCGCGAGTACCGAGGTAGCAGGTGCAAGCGTATCACAGCACATTAGGTTGGTAATGGAGGCGTGTGAGCGACATGATTGGTGATATCGCCGTCCGTGTTCTCGCCAGCAAGGTTCGCATGTTCCTGCTCGCGAGCTATTAGAGGCGTGCCGGTATGCGAGGCGAGTGTCTGTGCGCGCGTATTGTATGGGAATGGCAAATAAATGTTTTTACCCAGTGCTTATTTTGAAAAAGGACATCATCGTCATCACTTTAAAAAATAACATTCACAAAGTCAAGGATAATCAAAGTATAATTTTTTTTAATGGTCTAATTTATTGCTGTGTGTGCTTAGGTGGTGGCTGACGAGACGTACTTAAACGAGGTGCAGAACTCAGGTAGGTGACCAGGCGCAACCTATGATTCCGTCAGCCCCCCCCCCCACTCCCTCCCTCCCTCGCCGCCATTTCCTATTCTTACATTGTTTGAACGGGAGGGAGCTCCTCTTTCGTATTCGCCTCCAGCGGGAAGCCTTCCACTATTTTTTTTTTCTTCCCTTGGAGAGGGGGTGTGAACGGGAGGGGGGCATGGCGTACGTCCAAGTCGAGGTGGGGGGCAAATTGTGTGAGAAAATCAGAAAAGCTTTCACGCGCAGAGTGAGGTACACCTGCAGGTGGTCGCCGGTGCAGCCGTTACGACACATTGTGGTTATTGCTTTGGCTCTTTCCATAAACACCCTCCCCCCCAAATAAAACACCCCCCACCAAACTCTTAATACAGCGAGCGCGGAGCGTGTCGAATGCGCTTTGTGGCGGGGAAATGGATTATACGAGCAGGGAGGCTGAGTGTTCCCATGGCGATGGGGAGAGGCTTGTTGTCGTGGCGATGATGGAGCGCGAATGCGTGCGTGCGTTCGCGCCGCACGATGGGGGAGGTCAAGTCTGTTCGTCGTTTTTTAAAAAATATATTTTTAGGATTCAATCGCCCAAATTTCCCGTTACTGGGAATAAAAAAAAATGTGAGTAACTAAACTCACAAGGAGTCCATTTTTAACCACGTCAAAGTACTTTGTTCGCGGAGCGGTCCCACATGAATTAATGATGACGTACAAGACGATAGCGGAGCAAAGCGTCGTATTCGAACGGGACACCAGCTGTTCACTAAAATCCTCGTCAACTTTGCAGCCCAAAACGATTCTTTGTCGTCTCCGGTTTGCTCGGTTTGCTACTCTGCGAAGAAGCCGCAAAATGTCAAGAACGGGTCTTTGAATCCTCTCTTTTGATCTCGTCATCCCACCCCCCCGCCCCCGTCAGTCCCCCTATCTTGCTCCGAGGGTTTCACCGAGCTGGGTTACTACAACGGCACCGTGTCCCAGACGGATTCGGGCGCCCCGTGCCTCAAGTGGACCGAGTTCCCCGACTACGTGGTGCAGTACCCGGGACGCGGCCTCGGCGAGCACAGCTACTGCCGGAACCCGGACCGAGAGTCCAACCCCTGGTGCTTCTTCCGGCAAAACTCGGGCGCCATCGGATGGGCCTACTGCGACTGTCACCAAGGTATGGCAAAAAAAAAAAAAAACTTTTTTGATCAATCAAGAATTTTGTATTTGAAGCGGTTTCTTTCGCTGGTTTTTGATGTTTGCAAAGGACTTTGCTCAGAATCGTGCACTGAGGACTGCATCTGTTACTTTTGATGACTATTTGAGGTTTTTAAAGGACGTCCTTAAAAATTTGGGACTTCAAATTCGGATGTGTGCCGTTGAACCAAAAGACGTATCTTGGTCTGCGATCGATTAAATCGTTTTACGTCGAGAGCTGTCACTCTCGACGTAAAATCTTTTTTGATGTTTACGCACCTTCAACCATCTCGTCCAAAAGGTGCCGTCAGGCTGGTCGGCGACTCGTCGTCCAACAGTGGGCGGGTTGAAGTCTACTTGAATGGCCAATGGGGAGCGATCTGCGATTCTCACTGGAGCGACCGGGACGCCAGCGTGATCTGCAGGCAGTTGGGCTTAAGGTAGGACGCTCCGGTCTCGTCGCTTCCGCGCCTTGTACATCACACACACCCGATCGTTTTTTTTTTGTTTTTTTTTCGTTTGGCCAGCGACATCGGCACGGTGTTGCGACACCCCAAGCTCGCCTCGGGTTCCGGCCTCTTCCACTTTGAGCGTCTGGGTTGTCGCGGTGACGAGAACGGCGCCGGCGCCTGCCCGAGCAGGACCTTCATCACCGGGGACTGTAACCATGGAAACGAGGCGGCCGTCCTGTGCGCGCCTCCTGAAGGTCAGACGGGAGAATTGAACACGCCCACTTTCTGTACAAAATGGAAAATACAAGTCAATTGTAAACGTGCCGTTTAGCAGGTAGCGGACCTCCGCTACGACTCGTCGGAGGGGAGGAAGACTTTGAAGGACGTGTGGAGGTCTTCCACGCCGGCAGGTGGGGCTCCATATGCGACGACCAATGGGACGACAGAGACGCGGAGGTGGTGTGCCGGCAGCTGGGCTTCAGGTGGGTGCTGCCAAGTCACTAAATATCATTTTTTTTATATGTAAATATGGAGAGAGAGAGAGAGTATTGATTGCGTACGTGTCTTAGCGGTGTGGCCAAGGCGTGGGCATGGGCTCACTTCGGTCAGGGTTCGGGTCCCATCCTGCTGGACGCCGTCAAGTGCACGGGAAACGAACTTTTCCTGGATCAGTGTCCACACGGCCACTGGGAGCAGCACAACTGCGATCACATGGAAGATGCCGGAGTCTCCTGCAGCCCTTACACAGGCATGACGCACAAGTGCATGTACACACACACACACACACACACACGCGCATACCCCTCAAAGTTTCTATTTATATCCTCTACATCAATAAATAATTACCAAGCGAAAACCGGCTGATTTACACAGACGATGCACACACCAGATCTCAGCTTCGGTGATACACAGAACGATGGCCCCTAGATGAGTAGAAAAACAAGTACGTTTAAAAAAAAAAAAAAAAAGGAAAATAACGGATGTTTTAAGGTGCACGTTGGGGGGGGAAAAAAGATAAACGGCCCAACATGAAATTCATAAACATTGCGAGTGTTGCAAATATACCATATTTGATGCTTTCAGACGGAGTGGTTCGTCTGGTGGGGGGCGACAATCCGTGGGAGGGCCGCGTGGAGGTGCTCCACAACGGCGACTGGGGGACGGTGTGTGACGACCACTGGACGCAAGAGCATGCGCAGGTGGTGTGTGGACAACTGGGATACAGGTACGCGTTACAGACGGATGACAGATGTGTGTATGACACACACACACACCTTCCTATCTATATATTAGGCCTGGGCGTCCGTAGTTCAAATGGTGTCTGGTTCTTCAAACAAATTGACTGTAAACTAATTCGATTACAAATGAAAAGACTGAAGCTAATTCGTAAAAGCAGTTACTTTGGTCAAATTAGCTTGCAGAACTCCGCGTTTAAGTGCACTTGCCGGGAAAACTCATTTCCACAAACAACCGGGGGCTAAACTTGGCTCCTTCCCATCATGCAACGAGTTTTTTTTTCTACATTCCTTTTCTAGGGCTTTGGCGTCATTTTGTGGCATCTTTGGCCATGATGTAAGGAGCACAAAATACAATTGATTTTCGGTCAACAGAAAAGGGACAAAAAATTGAATTTGTGAACACAAACAAAAAATAGACGGGAGTTCACCGTTCTTTTTCTCTTCTCTAAGGGGTTATGCTGAGATGGTGTCAGGCGGGACGTTTGGGGAGGGGGCCGGTCTCATCCTGCTGGATGACGTCCACTGTGACGGCTCCGAGACGTCTCTGCTGGACTGCCGCCACGGCATCTGGGGTCGCACCGACTGCTCCCACACCGAGGACGTGGGCGTGCGTTGCAGAGGGAAGCCTGAAGATGAGACCAACGATGTGCCCCTTGTCGCCCCATCCACAGGTGACGAGGCCTGCTGCGCATGGGACACTTCAATGCGATGCTCACTTTTGATGGATACTTTCTAGATCCGCAAAAAGATCAAAACATGAAATATGTCACGGGATTACAACAGCATTTCCAATTCTATATAAATGAAAGACAAATACGGTGAAAAATAAGAACAAAAGAAACGCAAACCATGTGATTGCGTTTTTCGCCACTGTAATCGAAGCTAATATTTTTCGGAATATTTTCAGGTCCTCTGTTGCGTCTTGCTGGGGGGGCCGATAGGAAGGAGGGGCGTGTGGAGGTCTATCTCCACGGTGACTGGGGGACAATCTGTGACGCCGGGTGGAACGACCTCAACGCCGCTGTGGTGTGCAGGCAACTGGGCCACAGGTGACGAGCAATTTTGAAGCTAAGAATGAATGCTAATTTAAGAATCGAAATTGGGAAGCTAACAATGGAGCTAGCAAACAATGTTCGTCTCAATGCTACGGCTAGGTTACATTAGAAGCTAACTTCAGAATCAAATATTTGCAGCTAAAGTTGGTCTTCTAAGCTTTATCGTCAGGTAACATGAGAAGCCAACTCCGAAGCTAACATCGGAAGCTAAAGTTGGTCTTCCTTCTTCGCCAGCGGCGGCGCTCTGGTGGCTAGGGGCTTCGGGCAGGGCAAAGGACCGGTCCACCTGGACCAAGTGAGGTGCACGGGCAAGGAGGAGTTCCTGGGAGAATGTCCCTCCCTGGGCCTGAACATGCTGGGCTGCCGGCATGGGCAAGTGGCCGGGGTCAAGTGCGACACCTCTGCTGCTTCCACGCCCTACCCGATGGTTCAAGGACGCCGCCTGGAGGCCGGCTGCGGGGTGAGGAAGCTGCAGGAGGACGGTGGTGAAAGCAAAGCCGGAGAGGGAGGAGGAAACGTGCTCCGGTGGGTGGTCTTCCACTAGTTTGGGCGCCATCTGGTGGATATCATGGGTCACTGCACGTCCCATGATACCTGATTCAGATCCATTTGGAAATGTACAAAAATCATGAATGAAACAAAGTCAAATGAATCAAATTGAATAGACTGGAATATACACACCACTTGTTGCAGGATATCGTGGCCTTGGCAGGCGTCGGTGTGGCTTCAGTCCCAAAGTCAAGACAGCAGCCCCCTCTGCAGTGCCACTCTGATCGGCTCCTGCTGGGCCCTCACATCCGCCTCCTGTTTTGCCAGGTAACTCCAAACGCCAGTCGCGAGCATCATCTTGCCGCTTTTACAACATACGTCACCGTCAGGTTTGGAACGGAGCCATCCGGGTATGTGGTGCGGGTCGGGGCTTCTGAGCGGACTCTGACCCCGGAGCGCGTGGTCGTCCACAAGAAGTTCAAAGGCCAGAGTGGAGGTCATGACCTTGCCTTGCTCAAACTGCCCGGCGCACAGAAGGGTCAATGCTTTACCTTTGATCCCCACGTCAACGCCGCCTGCCTGCCTGACCCCGACCACAGCGGCATGCCGGCCGCCTGCGTCGTCCTGGTGACCTCGCGGTGGAACGCATCAGGTGGGTGATGATGTTGAAGCTCATGTCGGAAGCCAACGTTCCCGTCCTTGTCTGATACAAAGAAAAAGTTGTGGCAGGCCAGATGTAGCCCACCGACCGGTTCAGTTAACTCATTTCAAGAGCTTATATCGAAATATGACAGCTTGTGCTTAAGCTAACTTTGGAAGCTTTTATTGATGATGTTTCCGTGCCCTAGACTCCGCGCTGGCGTCTTGGGTTCCCATCATGTCATCGTGGCAATGCAAGAAGCGCCACGGCGACAGCTTCTCCAGCCACGGCACCGTGTGCGCCGGCAGCCCCCCGGACACCGGCGGCGAAGGTTGCGGCGGCAACTCTGGAGGCGGCCTGCTGTGCCACGCCGAGGCCGGCCGGTGGGTGCTGACGGGAGTGGTTGCCGGGCGCTACGGCTGCGCGGACCCCTCCTCGCCGGCACTGTACACGCGCGTTAGCCGCTTCCGCGGCTGGATCGACGACGTCATCAGCGCCGACTCCCAAAACGGCAGACGAGGAGAGGAAACAAACGACATCGGACATCACGCAAAACACACGCGGCACTCGCAGGTTTGATCGAGGCCTCGCTGGCTTACCAACCCTGTGCCACGGGACCACCGGAGAAAATGTGAACTCTTGATTGCTTCCCAACCAGAGGCCTAACAAAGATGGCCGATCAACATGTGCTTTCACAACCTAAATTCAATCACGTGGCAGGGTGCTCAATTAAGATTAGCGCAAACTGCTAATTAATGTACAGCTGAAAAACATGCAACGACCTAAAAAAAAAAAAAAAAACTAAAAAGGGCTTTTCTTTGCAGGCTCCTACCGGATGACGGCGCTAGTGTCTTCTACATGTGACAAACATCGCAGAAAAGTGCAACTCCCGAAGGTGTACCTAATATTGCGGCCAGTGATAAATAAGACGACCGGCATAATTGGAATATTTGTGGTGGATGAACAATTTAAGGGCAGTCGAACATATCAGGGTGCGTCATTTCATGTTTGCATTTACTCGAAAGAAAAATCAAGCAGCACACGACATTTATAAAGGACAATCATTTGGCTTTGCCCGATTTACCTTTAAAATGGCGCACCCCCGGATCAGGCAGGCATCTACAACATAGTCATTCGTGAATATCGTAATCATCAACAAAAACGCTGGTATGGTCCTTTAATGTATAGAATTTGACAAAAAAGCCATTGAAAGTCGCGGGAGATGGAGTAGACTCGACTCGATCTTCGCCGTCGGACGCGCGTCCCGCCTGCTCTCCAGCGGCAACGCACCTGATTCGAATCAACGGCGGCTGATGAGCCGATCGCCGGAATCAGGTGTGTTGCGGTCGGGAGGGCGGGAAAACGGGCGGGGCGCGGGCCCTTGAGAACCGACTTTGGACACCCCTGGAGTAGAGCTAGATAAGAGTTTGTGTGGCTTGTTGAACATTTCAATGACAATGCAGCTTCTGACAACTAGATGGCGCCATGGCCCGTTTTGCCTTCATCATTGATGTCGATTCGTAATCAGTGTGCTGTGATAGTTTGGGATTTTGTGCGTCGTGTTGTGATTCATTGCGTCTTGTCAGCGGATGCCACCGGTGCTTCCGAGCGTGAACATAATCAACATTAAAAAACTTCCATCAGCGGCTCCAATCATGACGTTCCGCTGGCGATTCTGTACATAAGAAAGCTTCCGGCAGCAGGCCTCGGCAAAGATCAGCCATCGATACGTAATCGACACTGAAGCTTTCGGTACTTCTGATTCTGCACATCATGAAAAATCCAAGCTTCCAGAACTTTTGCTTCTGGACATAATCAACATTCAAGTTTCTAGTTTGGATGGTCACCACTGACCTTCAACTGTTCTGTTTCCTTACACCCGGATTTCACATTTTGTCACTGCAAAAGCACCGATGATTTTCAAACAAAGGTCAAGCAATTTCTGCACAACCAGCCGCAGTTTCTTGGTAGTCTGTGTGACGCGACCTTTCCCTGACTTGGGAGTTCACCGTGAGCTAACCGGAGCGCGTCCCCGCAGACTTCTTTGACTTTGTGTGTCTTTGAGAAAGAGAGAGAGAGAGCGAGGGGGGGGGGGATATAAAAAAGCGCCGGGGCTCATTAATCACGGCCGCCAGACGAGCCAGTGGGAGCTGTCCTACATCCCGTGCACTGCCGTCATAAATGACACCTTTTTCAAAAATAAGACCGCCGCATTAGTCAAGATGCGAGAGAAGGGAGGCAGCGACTGATGAACAAACTGTCAAGCGGTCGAGGGCCTCGTGGGGGTTATTCAGGAGATGAGGCGGATTTACCCGAATGACAGACAATTACAGAAGCTAAAGACGACGCGTTCGGGAAAATCTATTTTGAAAATGTCTTGTATACACAGAAATAATGCAACTAAATCTTTAGCAATGCTCTCAAAGGGGGGGGGGGGGTGTATGTAAAAATATTTCTCTGATTCTTGATCATTTGACGAAAGCAAGCTGGACATGTTACCGCGCCGAGGAAATCTTTTAAAATTGTGACAAACAGTTCAGAGTCACTCCGCATGACTGAAAAAAATGGCCGAAAGGCATCGCAAATCAGGATGGGCGGGGCGGGTCTGGAGCAAAGGGGGGGTGCTGAAATAGTATTTTTATTAAATACTTTCAAGATCCAAGTCTGAAGAATAACAAAGCTAAGGATGAAGACCAACTAACACTCAGACAAACACTTTATAGTCGTCAATTCAAATGGTTGTTGTATTTCATTGTACATCATGATCATGCAAAAAAACGCCAAAATGGAACCAAAAAAAAAAAACAACTCCAGCGTCTGCGTGAAGGCTGGGGACGGGAAGGGAAGGATGGTGGGGGTGGTGGGGAGGGTGGGGGGTAAAAAAGCACAGCCCAAATATCATACCATAAACAATGCAGGGGGGAAAAAACAGAGGGCCTCATACCAAGCGTAAGCTTCGGCATCCTTTTTTCCCCCCCTTTGGTTTGTTTTTTTTTTTTCCTTTTTGCTTAAAAAAAAAACATTTGTCATGTCACCTAATCACATTCGAGATGGAGGAAATCTCAAAAGATGCAAGTATCGTCATCATCATCATCATCATAATAATTAACACGAGTAGAGCTCCATCATCATTCCGGTAGGTACATGGTAGAAATGAGTAACTGAAACATGCATAATAACTAGTGCTCCTGCTCGCCCCCCCCCCCCTCCACCCACCCACACCTCTAGAACCGAGCAGGCACATTTTAAAACCACCAGGCGGCGGATTCTAGGTCGCAATCGTATTAAAATCCGTGCATGTGTGTCGCGTTCATTTCCTTGCCTCACTCCCTGCGGGTCACGTGCAGAACTCCACCGTGGCAACTCGGCAAATAACAAAAAAAAAACCCCAACCAAAAAAAAAAACAAAAAAACAACACCTAAAAGTTGACGACGACAACAAGGTGCAAAAAAAAAAACAACCCAAAACATCAATGCAACAAACTGTCAGGAGGCATAGGGACGCTCAGCTGTGAGGAAAAAGAGTGCACAACATTGTGAGGCGGTGTGGACCTCGCAATGTTTTGGGGTGGTGTGCATTAACACAAAATGGTGACGGGTGGGGGAGGGGGGGGACAACACGCTTTTTTGGGAGCAGTACAGATCAAACGAGGGTGGGATGGGTGTGGATTACAACATGATGTGGCGGGTGGGGCGGGTACAGTACACGGCACCAGGCGTGCGTGTTATGAGACGCTGAAAAAGTGACGGGATGCAAAGCTTTGGGCGGGCCGTACCCCCCACCCCCAAAATAAATACAATAAAAATGTAATGGAACCTGCAAACGCTCTTGAGGGAAGGTGCACAGGATGCATGTACATATGATACACGTTTCTACACAGTATTTACACGGTGAGAAGCAACAAACCAGGCTCCAACAGAAAAAGAAAAACGGACGGGAAGGCAAAGGACGGACGGACGAGGCGGTTGGGGCACGCATGCAATTTTGCCTCGCGCGAGGAGGCTAGCCCCTCTCCCTGCTGCACCCCCCCACTGCTGCATACGGACAAGACAGGACAGGACAGGACATGCGCGAGAAGCTTTTTTTTTACGATAAAAATCCCTCCATTTTTTTCCCCCCTTCCAAAACGCGCTTTTCAAAACAAAGCCGATAGGACGAAAAAGAGAAAAAATAAAATAAAAGCGTGGTAAAGGCTCGTCACAGGACGCTAAAAAACACAACACGAGCTTAAGTCGCCTTTCCAAAGTGCGGGGTGGGGAGAAAACGAGCAAAACGCGTAAAAAGCGTAAAAACGTTCTACACTTTGGTGCTTGGCGATATCAAGTTTTGTCGTCACCCGCTCGGACTCGGCCGCACGTTTCCCTTCGTTCTCGTCAACTTGCGGGTCGCGAGAGCCTTTCCTGCCGCGACAAAAGCCAACGTCTCCGCTCCTCCCTCATCACACCGACAAGATAAATGCTTGCTGGGGTTTTGGTGGTTTTTCTGGAACATCTAAGTCATAATTTACACAGTATATTCATAACTCATACTCATAAACTGTCACAAGTGTAAGTGGCCTCCTCCCCGCAAAGCCTCGTCAGGTGCGGGCGGGGCTGAACAAAGACGGCCGCTGAGGGGAGGCGCGGGAGGGCAAGGACGCGCCCTCCGCGCTCGGGCGGGGCGCCAAGATGCATGCATCACATCCCACGTGGGGGGAGGGGGCGGCGGGCGGGCTGCAAGGGGGAGGGGCCGGGCGTTGTCTTGTGCTAGGCCGGCGCCCCTCCCCCCCCCGCCGGGTCAAAGGAGGAGACGGGGTTCGGTCGGCGGTCGCGGAGAGGGATGCCATCTGGCCCGGCCGGGCTCCTGGCGCTAGCCGATCCACGCGGGGGGTTCGGGGCCCCCCCAAACACACTCGCCGGAAAAAAACTGCCCCCCAAAACGCCTCCACCGGCACAGTGGAGGCTCGGGACCGCTGAGGAAACAAACAACAACAACAAACGTATTAAAAAGATAAATGGTTTCAAGCTAGGGATGGGGATGCAGGTCAAGGGTTTTGATGGAAAAATAAGGGTCAAGAGGTCACGCTTTTTCGGCACATTCCATTTGCATTTCGAAGGTGATTTGGGGCGTACCTGATCACTGTAGTGGCGCGGCGGGCGCTCCCGAGCAGTGGAAGTGAACGTTGAGCCACTTGCCGTCGCGGCGGTGCCAAACGCGGGTCTCCTCCGATTGGCTGGAGCGCGGCCGGCCGCCCGAGTCCACAAACTGCGTGAGGCGGATGTACGCGACGCACGCCGCGTCCTCGCCGATCAGGTGCACGTGCGGGTTGAGCAGGGTGGTGTGCACCGGCTTATTGTTCTTGCTGAGCACTGCAGCCCGGGGTTGAAACACACGGCATTTTCAAAATGATTAATTCCTCCGATAACTCCTCAACACAAGTCCGAGGCTCAAAACAAGAACAGAGACCCCCCGCCAAAGCGAATGGAGTTGGGTTTCAAATCAGTGTGTAGGACTTAAGTTTCAAAGTCAAGTTTAGCATTTCAAATTGAGCTTTCTTGTATGACCGAATGATTCAGAATTATTGTTTTTTTTTTTTTAAACAAAACACGCAAAAAAATAAATGTTTTGCAAAATGGATATGATTGGGTGTTAGCGGGACTGGGTTTCAAGGTAGCGCCATGGTTTTAAATAAGGGGTTATCAACTCAATCGGTACCAGCCAATTCTGTACCAAGTCTGAAAAGACGTTTAAAAACGTCGTTGGGAGTGAATGAGTTAAAAAAAAAAAAAAAAAAAAAAAAGAGTTCGGCTTTCAAAATGAGGGTTTTAAAGGGCGAGCATTTCAAAGCGACGTGTAAAGTTGGGGTTAAGGTTTGAAAGAACGGTTTCAAGACAGGATTTGAGTTTTCAAGAGTATACTTTCCATAAATGGTTCTGAAACAGTGTGTACGAGTGCGCGCGTGACCTCACAATTTTCAAAGTAGAACTTGTGAAAGTCCATGCCCTCCACCAGGTTGCCCAGAGCCTCGGGTTCGAAGGAAGTGAGCCCGGGATCGCAAATCCTCCTGCGCGGGGAACCACCGGGAAACCGACGCAAAGATATGTGAGAATCAAGGAGACGGTAAAGGGTAAAGCTCCAAAGCGCGCGGGCACTCACGTGTAGGCGTCAAAGTCGCCGTTGTTGATGGCTTCGATCAGCTGCTCGGTGATCTTGATGATCTCCTGCTTGCGGGCTGCGAGATGCGAGAGTACACGGACGAGGGTTACAAATGCTAAAAAGTGCTAACGAGGTTGCTACTCGTCGTGAAAGCCGATCGAGCGGGACAAGTATCAACTCAATCCGTCCCATTTATAGAGTAACACGGACAGGGGGCGCCACCGTACGCCGAAAAAAAAAGTCAGAGTTCAATTTACTGGTGTGGTGGATCCAGAATTTTGTTTTTTTTAATCCAGATCATTTTGAGCAGCCACTTGAAATAAAATCGAGTCAATTCAACACAATGTTTTTTTTTCCGTGCACATCCCAACTAATCAGTTCAAAGCTGGAGAAAAACCCGCAGTCGTCCGATAAATAAACTCAATTGATATTTTCAGACAATTGCATGCTTCAAATTTCCCGGACCAGTTTTGAGGAAAGGTTCCAGGTTATTTCAAAGCATGAGAGGTGAGCATCGCAGTGGGTGGGAGTTAGTAGTGGCGGGCTGGCAGACGACGCACGCAGGTGGGTCAGTGAGTGTCTGAGGCGGTCTTACTCTGCTTAACGTTGCTTTGAGCAGCGGCAGAGTTGTCGCCCCCTACTGGAGCGGAGGGGACGGCGGGCGCGCAGGACAGTTCACAGTCACTGTTGCCCGTGCTGTTCCAAGCCATGCGCTTTACATCATGCGGTGGGACTGAAACACACAATGGATGATCAACGCCCAACATGCGTGGAAAGACGGACGGGAGGTTATGGGAAAACACTGAAATGCTCATTTCATGCTGTTAAAAAAAAAAAAAAAGATTTGTTAGACACAAGCAGGTGTGCAAAGGAGAAACTGTAGTTTCTTCCATTTTCACTTGGCAATTGAATGGCAGAAGGTGAAGAAGGGACTGATTGTTTCTAAAAAGATGAAATAGGATTTCTTTTTTTATTTTTACATGTCAGATTAAAAAAAAAAAACTAAATCGCTTTTCATTTGCCAATTGAAAGAACAAATGTCCCACGCATACACGCACAGAGCCAGAGACAAGATGGCAGCTGGATGAGCGTGGCTCCGACGATGACGTGCAAAGCGTGTAACCGCTGGCCCTGCGCGCTCTGCTCTGAATGCTTGCGACAATGAAACCGTGTCCTCCGAGGAGAAAGGACAGAAGGCGACGTTGGCATCGCCTGCGGTTAAGGGCGCGCCTTTCGGGGCTTTGGATGATTGTGCAGGTTTTTCTGACATGAAAGATTAGCGGGGAGCTCTCAGAATACAATAGAGGCGAGTTACAAGATTAAGGCGACGTCCTAAAATAATACTAAAACGCAGCAAAGGCGGTCGAGTGGATGGCAATGCAGCAGGTGGCGCTATAAACCACAAGTGGAAGGCCAATCTAGCCCTATGGAAGCAAGAAGAAAATAATTTGTGGATATAAATCAGCATGTATTGTATTGTATGACACGCACATCGCTATCAACTTTCATTTCAGTACGCTACATAGTTTAGAAATAATACAGAGTAGTAATTCATTTCGTTGTCTGGTCCTGTAAATACAAAAAAAAAAAAAAAAAAAAAAAAAGACTTCTGGCGTGGTTATGTGGTTGGGACCTGATAGATGGGATTCGCAAGCCTGCCTCACAGTCACTGGTTCTGTGTTTGAATCTTTGAAATCCAACACAAAAATGATCTAAATTGCCCAGAGTTGCGAATATGAATGAATGAATGAATGAATGAATGAATGAATGGTTGCTCGCGTCAACCGCGAAAGGCTCCAGCTCCCTTGAATACAGGTCTCAAAGATGGATGGCGGTTATGAATGGGATATGAAATCTGCCTAGCAACAAGTGACCAGACCGAAAGACGATTTGTGGTCTGTAACTTCCCTATAAAATGTCTTCCTAAAAAAACACTAGATATATTTAAAAAAAAGGAAAGCACGCATTAATATAGTTGCAGAGAGGTTGGGGGAGAAAGTAGT
This sequence comes from Hippocampus zosterae, assembly GCF_025434085.1. NCBI lineage: Eukaryota > Metazoa > Chordata > Actinopteri > Syngnathiformes > Syngnathidae > Hippocampus > Hippocampus zosterae. The sequence continues at coordinate 4,656,277 of NC_067457.1, forward strand.
GGAAAAAGTGGGCGTTACGCGGGTGCAAGGGGAGTGAGGGTGTCGTCCAGCTGGAGCTGTCACGTTAGGCACAAGAGGGGAAAATGCAGTGATCACACAAGGTAGACGCACACACGCACTCGCACACACACTTGAGGGTGCCCGCAGTGGGCCAGACGGCTTCGATAGCTTTGTGTTCGGAGTGTATGCCACAGCTGAGGGTACTCGGGAGTCTCAACACAAATTAGGGATTTAAACGTCTACCCTTCCTCCCGAAACCACCCCCGCTCCACCCGCCGTGTAATTTGGCTGGGTAAGCCACAGTTGGTCAAGATGACATTTCATGACACGATTTGGGAACACGCCGACATTGCCGGAAAGGATCGGGCCTCGGCTGGAAGCTCCAATTATTGCAGTCCGTGCAGAGAAGCGGCAACGGCAACACTACTCAAGCCGATCCGTAGATTTTTGCCTCGATCAAATCCAAATGATTAAGTCGACGGGCAAATTCAATTGGGTCGGGTCAACGTAGGCCAACGAAACGCAACGCAATGTCTTAATGGCTCGGATTATTTACGCTTTTGTGTTTTCTTCCGAGTTACTGCTGCCCAGTGTTGATGCTTGTGTCGTTATTTATGTGCAATGTGGGAATGTGCGCATGCGGGTTTGCTTATGCGTTCCCATCTGTAAACACAAGAACACTGGGAAGGAAAAAAAAAATGAAAAATAAAATATACAGAACAGAAAATGGGCAAAAGGAGTGTAAATTCAGGCTAAAGAGACAGTTTTATGTTTCACGCCAACAAAAACAGACGCATTAGAATGAAAAGCTGTTGTGCACGCAGCAAGCAAAGCGGCACCAAAGCATTTTATCCTGAAAATTCAAGCCCTTTTTTTAAGGGGCCGTGAGAACCCTGTGAGCAATTTCTATTTTTTTCTCCCCCCCCCCCAACCAAAATCATAAAATGTCTTGAAATCCCGCAAGCAGTGGGAACCCGCAGCTTGGCGGGTGAGAAAGAGTGAATGTGCAAGCCATCACTCCTGGTGACCAGAGCAAGCTAAGGTTTGTGGGGGGGAAGTGAGGGTGTCAGGCGGGAAGGGGGGGGGGGGGGGTGGGGGTGGTTCGGTTGTTAGCTCCGCCACAAAGCTTCCTGTTTTAAAGCAAACTTACTGGCAGGTGAGCTTTGAGGTGAGGGCAGAAGTGGGGGCATCTCCTCGGTGGCGCTGCTCTGACTCAGCGCTGAACTGTCCGCTAGAACACACACACACAGACGTGTGTACGCACGCACGCACGATGCAGCCGGACGCACAACACGTACAAACGCACCGTCAAGAGGGCATCCCCCTCCCCGGCCCAAAATACCCCCCCACCCTGCCGGATGGGACAGAAAAATCCAAACCGTCAAAATCGCCTACCTTTCATTTCTTCCTCGTCGTTGGTGGCGTTGCTCTCCGTTGATCCCTGCGGAACCGCAAACACAAAGCGCCATATTACGGCAACCGCTCACAAGGTGAGAAGCGGCAGCGCGTGTCGCGCCTCTCACCTTGACGCCATCGGGAGGGTTGTGCACCACTGTGCTTTGAGATTCCTGCCATGTAAAAACAAAACAAACAGTCAGTCGGTCATGCGGAGAAGCGCCACTTGAAGCACGTTTCCACCAAGTTGTTCGGTTCCCTCGGCTCAACTATCGAAAACGAAACATAAGCTTGCAAACTGCTGCCGTGCTTACCAAACCGCCAGCTCCCTTGTGAATTGCAAAGTCTTGCCATTTAGGTTGTGTTACAGGCTCCACTCACAGAAACGCAAGATCGTGACTTACTCCTTCCAAATTCGATGAGGGTGATGTGATCTAAACTGGACCGCTTGGTGGAAATGTGCCTTTTAAGGACCGGCGCCTCATCCAATGGGGTCGTTGGGACTCGACTAAACTTGAGATTTGAGGAAACTGTCCCGCTCGCCTCCTTTCTTCGGTTGACAAACAGACCAAATTGCGCATTACGGAAGCTACGTGATGCAATGCGTGCTCGTCGTCTCCCCCGAAAACAAAACAAAAAAAACAAAGTTTAGCAAGGTTACTAAGAGGAGGAGGAAGACGAGTCGGGGATAGAAAAGTGTAAGGTGGAGCTCGGAGATGGTCACAAAAGGGTCGTTTTTCCAAGTTGGCTCGAATGCGCTACGCATGCAATAGTGATCCGTCGTACACAAAAATCAGCAGGCATGGCGAGTTGAACCCAGACTACAGTTCTGTACCGTCACATCATCTTGGAGCTCGCGCTCTCCTTCGACGTCCAAAACAAGGTGAACATGTGCATTCTGACATTTAAATGTCATCGGTATCCCATCAAAGAAAGAAACTAATGGCTCACAAATGCTCTTTCTTCCGTTTTAAGTCGATAAATATTACAGCCAGGAGTCCAAATCCTCCCCCCAACCCAACCCCTCCATGCCCGATAGCGATCAGTAGCGGGCCTACTCGGAACGTTGCCCAGCCAAAGGTTGCCTCGGGTGGGACGCATATGCTCACCGACTCCACTCCGATTTTTGGTCCCTAGGCTCACTAAAAAGAGCCCCGAGTGGTGGGAGTGTGGGGGGGGGGGGGGGCTACTCATTTTCTCCATCTTGAATTCAGTATAGCACATGCGCACCTCAGTGGATGAGCCTACGGAGGACGGACGGGCGCGACATCTGATGAACGAGGACGACGACGACAGACGTCGACGAATGCAATGACGACGGCGCTTACAAACGAGGACTGGGGGTAGGGGGGGGCGTTAAAATGCAGGAACCGACAACACTGCGGCGGCGCCTACTGTACCATCTGGGCGTTGGTTGCCATGTTGCTGTCTTTCAGGGCATTGATGGCGCTCACTATACTGTTCTTACTGTTGTTGGTGGAAGGCTGGGACAAGAACGCAAACAACTCAGAGTGAACACACACAGATGAGAATCGGACGCCGTTTCGGGAAACGGGGCTCACGTTCGTTAGTCAAGGCTTGCAAAGCTGTTGAGAGAGAGAGCTAACGGGGGCAAAATGAGAGGGCGAGTGCCACAGAACGGCGTTCGGATCATCCTTTTTACCGCCTCAATAAATCTCTATGCCTCGATCGCTTAACTGCACAGAGACGCCAGGGGCGGGAGGAAGGTAGGCAAGGGGGGGGGGGGGGGGGGAATGATGCTTAATAGCCGACAAAGATGGATTTCTTGGGAAAGAGCGCGGTGAAGAAGTACCAAAAAAAAAAAGGGGGGGGGAATCTTGAATAGAGCAAGGGCTGCTTGTTACATGGACGGGTGGAACAAAAGAAATTGAGTCTCGGGACATGAAGGATTTCTCAAAATAGGAACAATCAACTCAATGGGAATAATTCGACGGGGGTGGGGGGGGGGGTGCGGGGGGCTTACATCATGGCGACGAGACAAACTTACCTTAGCAGATTCGGCTTTCTTGTTGAGTAAACTTTTGCATGCTGCGAAAAGAAGGAGAAAAAGGGGCAAAAGAGAAGGATAGACAGGGAGGGAAACGGGCAGAGAATTGAGTTTTATATTTGGCCATGGATTCAACGCTCGCGTCTTGGGGTGGGGGGGGGGGGGCGCAAAGGCCTTTTTTTCCCCCTTCTTCTTTAACCTCCGCTAAAGCCATTCCCATCGTAATCCATTCATTATCACCTGGGGATAGGAGAAGCAACCCAAGCGCAAAAGTCAACTTCCTGAATCCATTTCCTGTCTGGAAGGAAGGACCCCCCCTCCCCCCTTCGCCCCTACCCCAGCACAACTAAAAGGGGAGCAGTAAGCTGTTTTAATGTATCACCATTGATTTCTCTTCAAGGGCCCTGGTCACCTTTCAATCGACTCAATCTTATGACACACAAAAACAATATTGTGTTTCTTACCTGCCAGTAGGAAAAGAGGGGGGGGGGGGGGGGTAAGAAGTGGGGTCAGGCATGGGAGAATAAAGATAAAGGGGCACAAAGTTGAAAGGCGGCAAAAAAAATAATAAAATAAAATAAATAAAAGGTCATGCTTTTGTATTCTAAGCTTGCCTTTTCATTTCTCTTCAACCTTTCCATGCAGCAAACCGCACAAAAAGCATTTGTGGCGACCAGCGTCACTTGAGCCACGCTTGCTAAAAATCACCCTTTCACACACACACACACACACACACACCCCCGGGCCCCCCGCCGCACTTTGTGGAGATGAGCCAAAGGTGGCGGCGGAGGGCGGGAGGGATGGGATGGAGTCAAAAGAGCGGGCAGAGACGACGCCTCTGAGAACATTCGATGAAATACGTGGAACCTCTGAACGTCGGATGTTACGCAACTAGCGCATGTGGAACGCTGCTATATCCCTGTAATTACAAAAAAATTTTTTTTAAGTGTATATAGTACACTGAAATGTGTACCGAGGATTTCATTGTTCCGCCACTCAATATATGCCGCCGATATGGCAGCATATAGATCGGCTGAGAGCATAAACTGGCTTCTCCATCACTCGTCGTCACTTTCATGATTATTATTATTAATGGTTAACTTATCTTAACACTTTTGCGAACGTTAAAATGCCTTGCGGAAAGCATCGCTTGGACCTTTCATAAAAGGCGGCGTGCTGAAACAGACGAATTTGTTTCTCACGAGTCACTTGAATGACGTCTCGGAACCGCTCGCGTTTGACCTTCGAGGTTCTACTGTACTTCGAATGCGTGCGAGGGGGCGCAGGAAGGCAACATGAGGCTCAAGCCCGTCATACTTTGGGCTGTCGTCTGCATAAAAAGGGGGTGCGAGGAAGCAGTTACGGGGATCGGTGATGCAGCGGGGGAAGGAAATGCAAGAGCAAAACAAAAGAGGAGCGCTCATGTCACACTTTATATTGAGGAGAAGGAAAAGGGGTGTGGGGGAGGGAGGGGGCGGGGCAACTTACAAAACAGGCAACTTGGTCCTGGGGAGCCCGCAAACCTTGAAAGGGCTCCGCAACTGACAAACCTTTCACAAGCACCCGCCTGGAATCTCAGCACACCACTCAAACGTTCCCAAAGCGACACCTGCCCGTGCCTCCCGGTTTAATCCGCCTTCATCACACTCGGATTCACTCAGTGTAGAGCGAAGCGGACCCCCCCACCCCCCGCGGGGCCGACAACGGTGACGGAGAACCCGCTGCGCTCTACACTGCCCTGGCGTTCGGATCTAATGGAGCCACCATCGGAATCGCCGACCTTCAGCGCGCATTCCCACCCGGCGGTGATGAGAGCCGTCCCATTTCAGTACTTGCCGCCCGCGCAGTCGGGCTGAATGATTCGTGGCATCGGGGATACGATCGTCAACGTCGTCCAAATCCAATTTTCCAATTTTCAATTTTCCACGACGAGCCGAAATCGTTGCGGCGATTGATTTTGACATTGCGTTGACTTCGCGACAAACCTCAGAACTGTGAGGCAAGGGGATTGGATACGACTCAATACTTCTGCTTCATCCGTACGCAAAAATGGAATGAAAGCCATTGCGATCGCTTTTCTTTTAAACGATCTTCTTTCGTCATACGGCAACACCACAGGGCCAAATTACTACAAATTACGACAACTCTGAAAAATGCAACAATCATCGAATACGGTTGGCGTAAAAGACGCATCATTCAGCGCTACATTCAAGCGTTCCTTCACGGAGGCACGCGTGGCAAGTACTAAAAGGGATGACAGGAATGGGGGCGGGGGGACGAGAGAATTATCCGGAAGCTCTCTCCCCCCGCCCTCACCCGTTCCCACATCCGCACCTTTATCCCTCCCCGGCAGACCCAGGTCCGACGATGGCAGCACGCCAACCCAGCTCTTGCCGGCCCCCTGCAGTGTCAGTTCCTCGCCCCCAGGATACATCGCCCCTCCTCATCCCCTGCTGGCCCCCCCGAACCCGTCCTCGCAAGGCAACGCCTGCTCGGAGGGCGTCTGGGGGTCAGACGGAGGTCTGGATGGAGCCTGTCGGCAGTGGCGACGTGGGCTCGTTTTTGCAGATGGAATCGGTGTGGTGGTGGTGGTGGTGAGCAAGGGGGGTGCAGGAGGTGAGGTGTTGATGTGGGCGGGGGGGACTTGCTCTGGGGGTCAACTGATTCGCAGCAAATGTGGTTTTGGTGCATTAAATCAAATTGGATAACCGCTTATTTGGGGACAGGGTATCTGCGTGTATGTGCGTGCAAACGCGCTTCTGGAAGCCAGCGATTTTTAAGGACGCTGTAAGACGAGTTTGAAACGCTCAAGTTTCAGTTTGTGGCACAATCGCCGTTTGCCGAAAAAGCAAACTAGACATAGCTTATTCAGATTCATTCAAGAGAGGGATATAAACAGTAGTCTTATTTATGGAGATGGTGAATTGGGGCTTTTCCTCAGCCGCAAACTCCAATCATCCAAATTTTTTTAAATAAAATCATAAACTACTTGGGGCTTTTTGAATCGAACCACTGAAATCAAGTTTTCCCACTGACATTCTGATCATTGAAGTGCACCTGGACGTATGCATCCGCAGCTTTCTACGTACAACGCGGTGGGATCTGCAGACACCCCGTGGAGATGAGCTCAATGTGTAACGCATGCAGATGTGTGGTCATGAAGATGCCGCCGGAGGATGGAGGCACATGCACAAGCCACCCCCCTCCTCAGCGCCATGAACCCCCCCCCCCCCCCCAAAAAAAAAGTGCGTCTGTGAGGAGTGAGTGAGGAGAGGAAGTGGATGGGCGTGTCTTCTGGGACGTACCTTCCTGAGCCAGTGAGGCAGTGGAGGAGGCGGCAGCAGCAGAGTTGGTATGCTGCCGGCCCACTATTGGACGAGAAATGCTACAGTTGGGAGGGGCTATGCAAATCGCACCTTTCGACCGAAGGGGGAGTTCTAGGAAGCCACGGGGCGGGCGGATTCAAGGCTGACTACACGACTGAAAGCAAAAAAAAAAAAAAAGAGGCGCACCCCGTGGATTCCTAGGCCTGGGGTCGAAATTGTTACCCATTGGAATAAACAAAATCAATCCGACTAAATCAAAACCTGGGAACAAGGCCCCAAAACAAGACATCCTCAGCAGCAGGCTCAGTCAAAAAAAAAATCTTGTTTTTTACGGCACCGCACTTGCCCCAATGTATATATAAAATTTTTAAAAAATTTGTCTATACTATCTTGCAAACATGCAAATGCTCCACAGGCAGCAGACACACACACACACACACACACACACACACACACGCGAGGGAAAAACGTATTAGAATGGACAAAGACACAAGCGACGTCCGCATACAATCAATAACAGCATGTCTGCCACTGTTACATCACAATTCTGTTGACGTTGGTCCTACTTGATTTGTTCACTCGTGTTATTTCGAGGTGCGCGCGTGTGCGGTAAGGAGGGAGGCGGGGGGAGGCGCAGAGGACTCCAACTCTATCCAACTCCTTGCTCTGCGTGTAGGGGAGGGGAGGGGGGCGGAAGGAGGAGGGCGAAGGGCGCACCCACCTGAGAAGTTTCTGGACACCAGCATGGTGGTGAGGATGGCTCCCTGCGGGAGGAGGAAGGGAATTAAAAAGCAGGACATTCATTCATTCATTCATTCATTCATTCATTCATTCATTCATTCATACTTGGCCAAATACTAAGTATATATATTTAGTAAAATATAAGAAAGTCAAGATTCACTCTGTACCTTGAGTTTTCGGCGAGCGTTGAACTTGCGGAGACACTCAACAGTTTCCTGTCTGTGCATCATGGAGGCCACTGTGGAGCGGTGCTGCAGAATGGGGGTGTGAGGGGGGGGACAAATTTCACACATTTACTCATCCAACAAGGGTGTTAAAAAAGCTCTTAATATAGCAAAGACGTGGTCGGTGTTTCCAATCCGAGATGTTCTTTTCTCTCAATGACTTTGTTGTTTCGGAGTGACTTACGCAGACCCACGGGTGCTTGAGAGCCTGCTCGGCAGTAATTCTCTTGGCCGGGTTGATGGTCAACATCTGGTTGATCAGGTTCTTGGCCTCGGGGGTCACTGTGTCCCACTCGGGGGAGGGGAACTAAAAGTCACGACACCAGGAGGTTAATTCCATGTCAGACCCACCGGCAAGTCGGTGAAAAGCTCTCATGTAGCGGGAGAAGATAAACTTTGGGATTTACATCATTTTATCCTCTCCCATACACTTTTTAAACGCATTTTAAATGTATATGAACACACAAACATACTTTTTGGGCGTAAAAGCGTGTGATTTTTGGTGAGTGAAAAGTGCACAGAGTACCGTTGCTCTCCTTTCCCACATGGGAGGGCATTAAAAACGACTTATCTCTCCCTCTCTCTACATATCTGTCTGCAACGACGATATAGCTGTGGTGCAATTTATCAAGTGCCACGGAGCCCGAATTCAAATATAAAATGCGCATATTTTGGCGGATGTCTCCGTTTTACAACGGCTGACCACATGCGCGCGCATACAGCTCTGCAATGCGTCAGGGAGGCGGTTTGGATCGATCGCTTTGGACCAATTCTTAGTTGGATACTATTAAACAGCCCCCGCGCCCCCAAAAAAAGCCCTAGACCGCACCCACGCGACGCCACCCCCTTTAACGCACACATCCAGACAAACACTTACGTCGTAAGCTCCGGCTTTGATCTGCTGATAGAGCTTGTGCTGATCCTCATCCCAGAATGGAGGATATCCAACTAACAGTATATAGAGAATAACACCTGACAGAAAACATCAGAGCACCGTTATATGCAATCCCTTCATTTCATTGAAATTGAAACTTGATCAACAGGTCCCCGAAAGAGTAGCGTGAAATCTACTGTGGTGACTAGAAGTGACAATTCCCTCGTGAAGTTTTTCAGGGGTGAAATTCTCAAGCAAAAGCATTCACCGCTAGTTATTGGGTTTGACTCGTGACGCTTGCGGCGCATCGAGCAACCTACCCAAATCTTGCCAGTGCAAAATTCAAAGCTATCACTCATGGAGGACGACTCACCGCAAGCCCATATGTCCACGGGCTTGCCATAGGGGTCCTTCCGAAGGACTTCCGGAGACAGATAGCCAGGCGTGCCCGCAAAGCCTGCCCGACAGGGGGGAAAATGAGCCAGAGGACACAATTAAGTCATATCTTTTTATTGCTCATCAAGGGCTATTTTCCTGTGCTTATGCGAAGGGGGTTGGGGCTCAAGCGATGGGTGTTCAGACCCCGCTGACCGCCCCCGGAAACTAATGCCAGATTATGACGGCGCGGATTCGCAAGCCAATGCCCGTTAATCATCTGGCCTGTGCTTAACGGTCGGCCAAATGCTCGCCGCTCGGGCCTGCGCCAAGACACGGTGAACTAAGCGTGAACTGGAATCAGTGCGAGCATGTGCGAAGAAACGAACGTTCACGCTAATTTGCGTTGGTTTTGACGAAATGCGCCCGATGCAACGAGGCCACCGGGGCCCTCGTTTGTGTATATGCGTGATGGAATGCTTGAGACTGTCCGTAAATTTCAGTTATCTCCAGAAAAGCAGGAAATACAAATAAATGAATTTTATGTCACGCACTATATATATCATATATTTACTTTAAATGTCAATTACATTCAACAGACTTTCAACAATTAATTAACTTTGGGGGGAAGTTTTGTGAGAATACGTTCACTCGAAAAATACTGGACAAGCTTGCTTTTTGTGATCCGCATTGGCAACACGTAGCGACGCGTATGCGCAAACATTTTTGTTCTCCTTAGAAGGAAAAGCAGAATAGCCAACAAGTCGGCGTGGAAAAATAAATATATCTTGAAAGAAAGAAAAAAAAATGACTGACGTCTGTTTGTGCTTTCTCACCGAACCAAGCCTGCTGGTCTCCCTGCACCTCAATAGCCAGGCCGAAGTCTGCCAGCTTCACTGCGGCTCCCTTCATCTTACTGGCCAACAACAGGTTCTCAGGCTGGGAGGGGGGGGGGGGGGGGGGACACGCAGACACACATGGTGAAGCAGAATGCAGGACAGAAGATCAAGACTGTGAGAGACGGTTAGTGACAGCCTCGCTCAGCTGAAGCCATTTTTCAAATGAATTCAATATGGATCGTGTGTGTGTGTGTGTGTGTGTGTGTGTGTGTGTGTGTGTGTGTGTGTGTGGAGGGGGGCAGTAAAGGTGTGAGAGCGCGCAGTGATGGCAGGGGAAAAGGGGCGGGGACGAGCGGCGAGCGGACGGGTGGGTTGAAAATCTCCACAGCAGCAGCAGCGGCGGCGGCAACAGCAGTACCTTATATGGACGTAAGCCCGTCGCCATAGAAACCACCGGGGAGTTATTTAGGCAGCGCCGCAGACGGCACGCTAAATGGAAAGTGTACTTAGCAAGAGGCGGCGCTCTTAAATGGCCGTTGTTTGGGCAGGAGGACATAAAGGGCCTGCGGTAAAAGCCCACTCAGGATAAAAGGCCAACAAATCAGACGAGCAGAGCGCGTCGAGATCGTAGCGTTATGCTCCAACAAGGGGAAGAAAACCTGACATCCCCCCCCCCCCCCGACAAGTGACACAAAATCCCAATTATTATTATGACTATCCTCCTTCGAGGCCATGTTGTCCGCATCGCCTCAAAGTAGGTTGACGGCAAACGTTTGTGTCAATCAGCACGCCGGTGAAATAAGCCCCTCCCCCTTTTCGCTCCGCGGGTGCCGTGATGTCACGCGTTGTCCTGGCAACTTCAGGGGTTCATCTATATCTCTACCACCCACCCACGTCAGTGCAATGTGTATGTGTGTGTGTGTCCTTGTTTTTTCCTTGCCATAGGTGACACACACACACACACACACACACACGCACGCACACACACACGCGCCGTTCACATGGTCATGACTCATCATCTGCGAGAACAAATATGGAGGATGAACCAGCGGATGTGAGAGGAAGAAGAAGAAAAAGCAGGACCAAAAAAAAAAAAAAAAAAAAAAAAAGACGAGCCATAGAAAGAGAGCGATGGAGAAACCGGGAGCCATCTGTGTGTTGCCATGGCCACAAGCAGAGGTGTGTGTGTGTGCACGTGTGTGTGTGTGCATGCGCGTGCGTGTGTGAGGGAGTGCGGTTGTCACGGAAACGGGCAGCCACTCACCTTGAGGTCTCTGTGCACAATATCATGCTGGTGGATATGATTGACACTCTCCAAGATCTGACTAATGCAATGACTGGGGGAGCAAAGAAGAGGGTGGGGGGGGGGGGGGGGCAAAGATAGACCCGTCAGATGCTATCATTGGGATGGAAAAACAAACAAAAAAAAAACTTATCATAGATGCATCACATCGCATTTGTTTGCTATTAAGGAATGTGAAACGATGCAAGAATGGGAATCTTTCCTTGCACTCACAACTGCGCGCGCGATTCGCCATAATGGGCCGCGCTACGTTAACGGCGGCGGTAATGCGCGTGAAATCATGTCCGAACACAAAAAGAAAAGCGCGCGCTCTGCACTAAGTTGCATAACGAGCCTTTTCGCAAACAAGGCGTTCTCCCCCCCCTGAGACATAACACAGGCGCTGCAGTTTAAACAATCGATACGCCAGGAACGCGTGTGGGAAGCCATCTTAATGGCGGGGGCGTCCACGCAAGCTGCCGTTATTCCGCAATTTCACACTCGCCTCGTGAGCGTGCTGGCTCTCGGATGAAATTTTAAAAAATAATAATAAATAAAAGTTCCCTGCGGCCGGCCGGCCGGCCCGACCGCATCATGATGACGGTCTTACGCAGTGTGCGGTGTCAGGCCTCGGCGAGTCCCCTTGCTCCGGGCTCATGTTTGTGTCACGTCTCTGCAAAAGGTTAGCGTCGGCAAGGTCGCTGTGGAAGAGCGGCTGAGGCCTAATTCGAATGTAAGACAGTGCGTGAGAGGGGGTTTCGGTGGCTCTTTAAACCCCCCCCCCCTCCCTGATGTGCAGCAAGACAGAAAGAGCGCTATTCCAGTTGTCCACCCAGCTAGCACACGTGGAAACCTGACCCAAGTTTCAAACAAAATGGCAGGAAAATGTGGAAAAAGAGACCGGAGGGCGGCCGCCGCGCACGAGCTACGCGCCGGCCTCGGAAACGCCTCATTTGTCACCGCGAACGCCGGCGTTGAATTTACAAGACGTATAAAAGCGAGGCGGCTATGAAATATAAATGGCGGCATTGATGAAGCGCGTACCTGGCGTCGGCCTCGCTGTAGTACTCTCTGGCTACGATGTCTTCAAAAAGCTCCCCTCCTGTCACCCTGGGTGGGGGTTAGCAGGGGGAAGAGTGTGCTTAGCATACACAAACAAGCCGCAGTCACGCACATGGACCGAATGTCAACGTGTCTGCGTGCGGGTATTCACAATAGACTCACAGGTCAAAGACGAGGTAATGAAAGCCCTCCTCTGAAATGCTGTCATGCAGGCGCACTGAAAGACACAAGGAGGGAGAGTGAACGTTCACACTTGTGAATGAGTGCGCTTGCCACTTAAAAAGGACACGCCGTCATTTGCGCACACTTTAAAACGCGTGTCATGGAAGTGTCTGAAACATGTTTTGGTCAAAACACTCTTCAATCAAGAATGAGACTTTGTTTTGTTGGTTGTTCCATTCGAGTCTTTGTTTTTAGCAGGTAAAACTTTTTCTGTCGGGTTTAGGTCTGGAGATTGACTCGTCACGTTCTTCTTGAACCCGATGAACTATTTGGTGGGTTTTCTTTGGATACTCCACAGGCACAATGACTTTTTTTTTTCCTTCTCTCAAAAATGGCTGTTCGCCACCGTGTATTTCGTTAATGTGACAGCCCCGCTAGCGGGTACGTGGCTAACTGACCACCATTTTGTTCCAATTCTAGACACACTGTCATGAAGATAGGAGGCCACATCTTTGACGACCCCCCCACCCCCCCACCCTCCCGGACCATGTGTGGATGAGTCAGGAAGTCGGCTCATGACAGGGTAAGAATGAGCCACAACATTAGGTACACCACCAGATGAAATTCAAAGAGATTCTGCCTTCAAAAACCCAAATTCCAGTTTGATGAGCACATTGTAACATCCTGAAATAATAACAATAATTATTATTATTATTAGGGCGGCCCGGTAGGCCAGTGGTTAGCACGTCGGCTTCACAGTGCAGAGGTACCGGGTTCGATTCCAGCTCCGGCCTCCCTGTATGGAGTTTGCATGTTCTCCCCGGGCCTGCGTGGGTTTTCTCCGGGTGCTCCGGTTTCCTCCCACATTCCAAAAACATGCATGGCAGGCTGTTTGGACGCTCTAAATTGTCCCTAGGTGTGAGTGTGAGTGCGAATGGTTGTTCGTCTCTGTGTGCCCTGCGATTGGCTGGCAACCGATTCAGGGTGTCCCCCGCCTACTGCCCGGAGACGGCTGGGATAGGCTCCAGCACCCCCCCGTGACCCTAGTGAGGATCAAGCGGTTAGGAAGATGAATAATTATTATTATTATTATTGTAACATCCTGAAATCCTGAAGGTGAATTCATCGCATTCCAGAGTAAAACTGTTTCCGTATTTTTTTTAATTAATTGTTTAAAAACATTTCGTTGGAATTCCAAAATATACAAATTTGGGGGCATTTGACGTTTGTAGTTTCCGCTGAATTAAAACTAAAAACTGCTGCACGACACTAGTTTTTATCAGTATGAATTTTGGAAAAAAATGATCAACCGACGTGTCCCACCTGACCTGCACTGCTTACACTAACAACATGGCTGTGACCACAACACAGAGGCGCTAAGGTAGTTTGCAAAAGCGGAGTCAGCGCTGCCGATTTGGCCGCCGACTTTTCCGGCTCCTATAAAGATATTTTTTTTGTAAAAAGTGACAAGTTATTGAATTCCCACTTCGAAAAACACAAGTGGAATTATTTTCCTACTGCTTTGCATATGACAAGTTTGGAGCCCGCTGGAAGGCAAGCGTGGAGTCAATCAAGCCAAACATTTTTACATGTTGCCCACTTGGCAAAAAACGGACGTTAATTTGTTTAAAATTTAAAATGTTCATTTATGAAACGGTTTGTTTTGACTAAATCGTGTCAACTGTCCAGCGTTCAAGCAACACGCCACCGTCAGAGAGCCAGCTCGAGACGCAGTGGAGGCCTCGCTTCAGCATGTCAAGGCTTATCGTTGCGTTGAGAAGAAAAAAAAAAAAAAAAAAAAAGAATATCACTTGTATAATATGGCCAAGTAGGATGGCTGGCCCCGCGGCGAGAAACCAGAGTGACTGCTCATTCCTTCTCCTCCTCCATCTTCACGCTCCTTCCTCCATCTGTCTCCTTCTCCTCGCTCGCGTCTCTCCATCTGTCTCTTTCTTGTGCCCTCTTTTGTCCAAACTTTTAACACAGCCCGTGCCAAAATGTGTCAAAACCGAGCAAATGAGTGAAAATCCTTCGAGCGAGGGTGTAAAGAAGGAAAGGAAGATAAAAAAAAAGAAATGTAGGACGTGAGGAAGTGAGCGCGATGAGAAAGGTGGCACTGATTGAGTCATTTGCTCCTTCCTTGCCCTTTTCACATCCCCGTGAGAAGGCGAGGCGTCTATTCTGCGGGAGCAAACTCACCAATGTTGGGATGTTTGAGCAGTCGGCAGATGCGAGCCTCACGCTCCAGCTTCTGGTGGTCTGAGGAGAGACAAAATGGAGGGGGTTTGACTTCACAGTTGATACCGACCAATTAAAAAATGCAATCGTGCAGCTGAGGAGCCACGTTATTGTTAGCGAAAAGGGTTCACTGAAGACGTTTGCACGTGTGCTCTCATTTAAGGTAATTTAAGGACAGGTGGAAATTAATGAGGGTGTATAACATCCCCGCGTGGATTATCGCTGCGTTTGCACTTTTGGATGGGAATGCGTGTGCGCACAGTTTTATGGAGTTGTTGGCCTCCTGGAATGCTCTACGGTTGTATGTTATTTTTCCCCAATAACTATCCGGTGAAAAACGTCATTTACATATTCTTGTGCTCTTTCTGTACCACCTGAGGATGCCACGCAAACACACTATTCATTCAAAGACGCCGTGTTAGCGGAAGAGTAGCTAACATTTGCAACGAGTAGATTATCAGGAAGGCGTGACGGAAGAGAGTCGGGAGACTTAGGCGGTCATTTTGGATTCAATAAAAGCCGCAAATGAAGAAGAAGTTAAGTTGAGACATTGAGTCCAGTCAGTCTGGAATGGCAAGACTGGTATTTTAGAGTAGCACGGGATACTCATGAGAGCAATAGGACTGCGGTCAAGTGTGACAGAGAAGTTACAGTGGAGGTGGGACTCCACCAGGGATCCCATCTGAGCCCCTTTCTCTTTGTAATGCAAAGGACAGTCTGACAAACGAGGTTCGACTGGTTTCTTTTCGCAAAAAGCCGGCTTTCTCTACCGCTCGCTCTGAAACCCGTGTTTTTGGTGAAAGCGACGTCTGTTTGACGAATGATCACAAAAGAACTCAAAAGCTAGAAAAAGGTTCTGGTGAAAGGAGAGAGTCTACTCTTTCTTTCGGTTGGTTTGGTGCTTTTATTGTCACGGAATACAATCTTATGAGGAAACTGCTTTTACACTAACATATTTAAGGATAACAACATGTAATAAGACTAAAAACCTAAAGCGACCGCCCCCCCCTCTCCACCTCCACACACACACACACTTTCTCTCAAGCCGTCATGCGGCTTCTTTGTTTCACTTTGTCCAACCTGTTGCTACGTCGGAGAGCTTTTAAAGCAACAATCTGTTATTTCGGATCACTCTCTCGCTCTGTCTCTTTTCTTTTTTTTCCTTCCTACCCGCAAGGTGTAGATTTCCAGAGATGGAGCGAGAGACCCGAAGCGCCGCCTAATTACGCCGCTGACGCAGGACGCCGGGACAGACAGCGAGAAGGAGGGTGGATTACACCCGGCGTCCATTTGCTCGAAGAGGATCACACGTTTCCCTGTGTGTGTTTGGGGGAGTGTGTGCCCGGTATGGTGCAGTGTCACTGCAGCACTCACTAATTCATTCAATCCACCCCCCCCCCCCCTCTCCACATTTGTTGATGTGCGTGCGTGTGTTGGTAGAAGATGGGGTTGGAGTATAATTACACTGGAACTTCCTGATGCTCTCTAATTGGCCATCTGCGTTGCCAGGGGGGCGGGCCCTGCGGCCATCTTACATCACGGACAATCCGAGGCGCCCGATGATCTACTTTTGGGCAAAAATTGTGTTACCAAGTGTCAGCGGGGAGTACATTAATAATTCGAGGAAAAGAGAGGACCACTTTTCTATGTATCAGATTCTTGCAGAATCATGGAGGGGGCTTCAGACTGTTCTTAAAACAATTTTAGTGTTTATTTGACAAATTTCACCATTGTAAAATCCCCCCTCACCGTAATGTGACTTAATTATCGTGTCATTACGACGTGATACTTGTGATCTTTTATTTAAAAAAAATTTTTGCCTCCGGTGGCTGCACCAGGAACACCCGCCATGCACTGGAAGCAAATCAAATAAATTCTTGAAGCGTCAACAAGTTCTGCCAGTCCATAAAACACACACACACGCAAACCGCATTATCATCTTGGTAACATCTGATCATTCATATTTAGGATTTGGGGGGGGGGAGGGGGTTGTCAACCTGCATATAACATGTAAATGACGCCGCTCCCTGACTCAAAGCTACCTTCTGAATGCCTTTAGTCAGGAAGGAGCAAAACAAAAAAACAAACCCCCCCCCCCGACTCCCCACACAAACTTGAGTGCCTAACAACACTTCCTTTCTGTTCCCATTGCTTCCGTTTGCCTCGCTGCTTCCCGACACCCTCTTTCCTTCCTTCCCTCCCGCCTTCCCCTCCCCTCAGATTACCGCAGTGTTTACCAGAGCTTTGCGAGACTTACCCACCAGGCCACGCGTGAGGTCACATTCGCACCATCGGGCAAAAAAAAAAAAAAAAACTACCAGTCAAATCCTCACGCAGAGCCTGCCTGGGAGTAACTAGTAGACGTTGCGTTTGCCGTAGTGCGTGTAGGTGCATGTCATTGCAGCTGCACACACTGCGTTGCTATTTGACTCTCTGTTTCTCCGCACTTGACTCTATTGTGCGTCTCCTTGAGTCTTCACCTTGATGTTGTCCCACTGCTACGAGCCAATGAACTGACCTTTCTAGAAAAACTCTCACCCGACAAGACATTAGGTACACCAGCATCACCGAATGAGGGACGAAATCGATATGAAATGAATTCATTAATAATTGGTCAAAACCTCCAAGGTCGAACATCATCCGGGACGCTCGTGTGAACGAAGGGCAGTTGAAACTGAATTCGTCTGTTCTTGGCTCAAGAACCATCACATGGTCATAGTGCTCAAAGCTAAAGTTTGCACTCATAATTTTTAAATAAAATTTGGCATTTTATTTTCGCTTTATATTATTATGACTTTTTCAGGTCATGTTTCAACGATTTTGTCCCGACTGCCTCAAAACCAAGGCTTCGAATGGAGTGGAGCTAGTTTAAATAGTTGTTTCCGAGTTAACTTTTTTCAAGTCTTCAAAAAAAAAGAGCCTTCGGGCTATTTAATGCCACTCCCAGTTAGTTTAAGCGCCCATAAATAAATAGTATTACACTGTGTATTTAAAAGAAGCGCAAAGTTTTGCCTTAGGCAGGTCCGCTTAGCTTAATGGTAACAAGCAATTGAAAGCGCCAGCCGAGCTAACGAATGGGGCAATTATATCATTATTGTACAGAATGCTATTTTCTTGCGGGAGGGTTGGAACAGATTAATGGCATTTCAATTCATTTCAATGGCGAAAGTGAATTTGAGATAAGAAATATACTACAATTGGATTTATGTGTAAAAAAAAAATACGTGGAGATTTTATTTTAAGGTCACACACAAGATGGCCACTGCTGGGCGCCAGAGATGGAACAATAACTGGTAACGCGCACTCGCGGATGCGTGCTATATTAGCGTTACTTCACGCACACGTACACACGCAAATGCCGTCAGACGACAACAGGGCAAACGGGGAGGCGCCTACGGAATCTGTGGGGTCTTAGTGCTTGACGAGATACATTTAGCATAAATGGATTAGCCTCAATCCCCCTTTTACGGAGAGACAAGAGAGAGGCCACGAGGAAGACGGGTGAAAGACGGACTTGACGAGAACAAAGGGAGACGCGAATATGTGTGTTAATGCTAGCACGGAGCATAATTAGGTAGTGGGGGGGGGGG
This sequence comes from Hippocampus zosterae, assembly GCF_025434085.1. NCBI lineage: Eukaryota > Metazoa > Chordata > Actinopteri > Syngnathiformes > Syngnathidae > Hippocampus > Hippocampus zosterae. The sequence goes on from NC_067457.1 coordinate 4,674,393, forward strand.
GGGCAATTAGGTTTGTGAAGCCAAGGGAGGTTCCACACAAGTCTGTGCCATGCTTACAACATGGCAGCAGCAAGCCTTTGTGTGTGTGTGTGTGTGTGTGTGTGTGTGTGGGCGTGGAGCTGCGCGGCGATGCGGCGGCATCTAAAATTCAGAGGCCTCGAGAGCTGCAGTGCTACGCGAAGACGCCACGGCAACAATTACATTGATTCACATCCTGCCCCTCCGCCGCTACCGCTGCGGTTTTTTATTTCATCCTCGCAAGCAAGCCCAGCAGTGCTCTCGAAGCCCCCCCTCCAACCCCACCACCACCACGCTACCAACCCCTCGCTGGAAATTTGGATCAATTGACGGCACAGAGGATGTCCGGAGAAACAAAGTTATTTAATACAGCCTTTGAAAGAAATCAAGAAAAAAAAATTGGCAGGGTCATTAAAGCTTACGATTGAATTGGATATCGCCTCAGCTGTTGGAATTATGGCGGTGGCGAAGAAGAGACAAAACACAAAAGCTTCCTGCTTTTATACATGCAGCACTCACTGGACTACTTCATTAGGTACACTCACACCATCTTAATTGCATTCAACGTACGAGCTAGCATCTGTTGCGAAAGACACGTTCAGATAGGTAAGAAGACCAAAGAAGAGAATTAAAATGGTTGTCGGTGTGATGCCGTGCAGTCAAAATGCTTCATTTGACTGGGATGGGTTAAATCCAAACGTATTTTCCGATTCAAATAATTTTTTTTGTTACACCCCTACCATTTGTTGCGTGCGTGTTAGCATACCTCGCGCAGACAGCTTCTTGGTGTTGATGATTTTGGCGGCGTATTCCTGTCCGGAGGATTTCTTGACACATCGGCGCACCACTGAAAAAGCTCCCCTACAAAAACAAGATCAGAGAGTTACGAAATAGGCACTTTCCAGCGCATTTCCATCGCATTAATGCCGGTGCCAGAAACTAAAGTTCCGGGAACGTTTCAGGCGTGGAACAAATGTGCTTGAAATACAAATAACCAAAAGTTCCCGAAACTGGAAGGTGGAAACGCAGCTTTTATCTGTCAAAGTGATATAAAATAAGCATTACTAGATCTACTGCGACATCTGAGATGCCATCATGGTAATACCCCAATGTATAGCTGAAAATAAGTCGTATGAACTAAATACCAACTCCTAAATTATGTTTTGGGTTTATACACTAGTTCAAAAATTTGACCATGAATTGGCATTCCAATCCACCCTTCAAATCTGACCGTTGTTTCCATGGAAACAGGCCCCGAGCGTAGGCTGCTTCGCAGGACCCTTTTATAGCCTACACCGCTTCACTCTTCTTCTACGCCGCTCTTCTTCAACACTTTGTCTCTAGCAGCCGAGCACATTGCTGCCATCTTGTGGCGGTACAGCAGACAATCAAATGAGTCGCGAGGACTGTCCAAATTTGCCACAGTTTAGGGGATCCGCGCAAGCTCCACGAGGAGCAGCCTTGGAAGGACGCCATTTGCGAAGAGTCCTTCAGAGGACAGCGTCACAGGACGACCCCTGGGGGGCGCATTGCGTACCATACCACCCTCACGCCGAACTGCAGCCAAAAAATGGGCTCTCATTGACCTGATGTCAGCATTTATCCACTCCACGCCATGTAATGGTTAACTGAACAGGACCTCTCTGTGGAAAACATGGCCTAATATCCGCTCAGGTCATGGACTACATAGCCCAACGACCAAGTACTTCTGACTAATCTTCCATAGACACGCAACGACAATGCTGCAGATGGAATTACATTTGTCATAATCACACGGCCCGAGGTTTATTCTACACACAGCCCCGGATGGAACACTCCAACCGGTCTAACCACACTGCGATTCTGCGCCATCATTTTCATCTCCTCGCGCCATCTCCTGCGTAAGCACTCGGTTACAGGGGAGGGGGCTCCTGGCGACCTGTCAACCCAATGAGAGTATCCACCGCGGCCAATGCCGTAGCACTCGGCTCCTCACCACCAGCACTCTCCTCTCGCTTTCAATTATTAAGCAGCAAACGAGAGGTGACGGGTGACATGACGTGACAATAACTTGACGAGAATGAGCGATGGTGGAAAAGATGCATTCGTGATTAAAAAGAAAAACTGGAGCGAGTGGTCAGTGTTGAAGGAGAGTCAGTATTCAACATCTTTATAAGAGGCATGGCTGATGCTGCGGGGGGGGGGGGGTGATGATGAGGAGGATGATGATGATGAAACAGCAGCGGTTGTGATGTCGTCATCAAAATACCGCGAAAACGTACGTCAGCACCTCGTGCGCGTGCTTAGTAGGTCCAAATTTTAAAAATAATACAACAAAAACTGAGAGCAAACCACGATGCGTTCAAGGACAGCGCTGGTGGGGGGGCAGCTGGTGCACGGGGCGTTACGGCGCAGACATTTATAAAAGCAGCCCGGACCGCATGACTTCCTCATTAGGTGATCCGGGGCTATGTAACGTTACTCAACACGGGAGCACAAATCATCTGCAGCTGCTCATTGGGGGTGGGCGGGTGTTGGGTGGGGGGAGGCGGAAAAAAAAACAGAAAAAGCGATCGGCCTAACGAGTACAGTCTCCGGACGAGGGAGCCCGCGCGGAGCTGTCAAGAAGAAACCATGGGACGGGGGTGGGGGGGGGGGGGGGGAATGTGGGTAGAGGGGAAATGTCAGCGGCCGGAGGGGGCTCCGCGAGGGCACAAAATGGTGGTTGCGTCTACGTTCACAAACCACCATTCTTGGATTAAAAATTTAAAATGGGGCTAACGGGGCTAGTGGAGTACCGCGATCGCTCTCGAGCCCATAGCCCGACTAACTGCTGCCCTAAGCGGCGGCGACCGAGCGAGCGCGCGCGACATATTGCCACAGCCCCGGAGGTCCCTCCCAAAGCTACCAGAAAAGGTTAGCCTGCTAGCTGGCCAGCCTTGCGATAAAGTGAGGCCAGGTTGTTGCGGGGGTGGGGGACTGGAAGACAAACCCAGTGCGTTCGTGTGTATACGTGTAGTGTGTGTGTGCACGCGCGTGCCGCTTACTTCCCGAGCTCCTCGTACAGCTGGTACTCGTCAGTGAACCGGGTGGACGTTGCGGTGGTCGCCATGGTTGGTGCCGTGAGGGGCGATCCCGAGCCTCGGGGAAAGGGGTGGGGGTTGTGACGGCGGCCGGCTCTCCGTGCGCGGGTCCGATCGAGTGGTGCGTAGCCTAGCCTTTCGACACGAGCGAAGTGACAGGCAGGCAAGTCTGAAGAGCGGAGCACAGCGCACGCACACACGGAAAGGGAGGAGCTGGCGAGAGGAGGAGTGACGCTGGTGGCGCGTGTGAGAGGAGCGCGGCAGTTCTCGCGAGATGTGCCGAAATAAAATCAACTCCAAAAAAGACAAGCGTGAACATGTGTACTTTGCCTCGTGAATGGCGAGAATCTAATTAATCTAATCTCAGTTCACCTAATGCTAACACATAGCAAATATTTTCTTAAGGGATTACAGAGGGGCAAACGTTCACAGTGATGTTAAATCAACATCTGTCTGGATAGTGAGAGGCAATGATTGATAACATTACTAGGGTGGATTCAATGCTGAGAGACAAGCATTCACACTATTTTAAAATGATTCCATGTTGGGACAGGTATTCTCATGATTACTAATATGTGTTAAAATAGTTAAATGCTGAGCATCAACACTAATGTTGAATGTTACAGGCTGAGCGATAAGTCTTCACAGCAATGATAATGCACGTTAAAATAGTGGGAAAATGACAGACAAGCATTCACGCTATTTAAAATCTGTAAAAATGTTTGAATGCTAAGAGACAAGCACTCACAATCATGTTAACTCGTGCGTGCTGTTCCTTGGACTGCTATGATAAATTGTGGATCTCAAAAAGCATTTTTAAAGGTACAATACAACTCTCCGTGCTATGGCGCCTTTGTAACACTTGACTGCGGCAGCAAGGCGGCTGGTCACTCAAACACACACTCACACACCCACACATTGCATAAGTATCGGCAGATAGAGATACACACAGCATGGATCAATATTGATTAAAGCAGGTCTTGCTCTGAACATAGTTGGCCTTTCCGAGCCAATGATTTTGCTTTTGCATATGGTTGTGTGTCAGTCAGGGACGGGGTAGTTGTGTGTGTGGGGGGGCGGAGGGGGGGGGGGGCGAAAGGGAATATTGGGCTAGCTAGCTCGCGATAGCAACACAGAGAGGGACTGCACCACTGTTACCTCGGCGGCTCTAAAAGACGGCAATGGACACTTCCAGAGTGCCTTGCTAAATGTTTAATGTGGCGTGAGGCCGTTGCAGGCCAGGCCGGGTGGGGGCCGTGGAGCTCTGGAAGGCATGGCAATGCCTTCTAGAAAGCTGGGACATGTTTCGACCCTTCTATGCAAAAAAGAGAAAAGGAAATATGGGGTGTCAGACATCCATTTTAGCTGTAGTTACCAAAATCCCTTGCTATGAAAATCCTCCCAAAACTGGATGAGGTCCTCCATGCCCCACACATTACATGGTTCATTTAGACTTTGCATCAAATGGTTTTACGGGTTCCCTTGACTGTGAGAATAGAGGTTCTACAACCATAGACTACACGCACACACCCATGCCCAGTACAAAAGCTATCAAAATTAATTTTAAGGTCTTCCTCGGGTCCAAATCACATAAATCACAGGGTTTTACTATTTACTAGAGTGTTGAGTGGCCTCCATTTTGGCACGTGTGACCAAATATGGTTCCCTTGTCCTAAAATGTTACCAGAATTGAATAAGAAGTCTTCTTCACACGCAGTGTCCATTTTGGCTCTAGTTAGCTTTTTGGAGAAGACTTTGGGTTCCTCCATCCAACGCCGAGGGTGGCCGAGGCGCGCAGTGTGTGGTTGTCGTGCGCTAATAAAGGGCTGAGGAGTTGAGCGTTATGTAACGGCGTGTGGAGGCTGAGGAGGTGGTGGAAGAGGAGGCGAGGCGGCAGGGTTCGCACGTAGGAAAAGGAGGGCAAGAGCGGGGCCAGCAGCCTACGTTTTTCCGCGCGCGGCTCATTTGTCTTCACGCACACACGCGCGAGTGCGTCGGCCTTCTTTTATTCATCGCGCACACAACGCCGCGGAAGCAGATAACCACTTCTTCATATTTGAACTTTTATGTGTTGCGGCTTTGTGTGTGTGTGTGTGTTCCCACGCTGACAGCCTCGAAAAAAACTGCGCATTTTGCTCTTCCTCGAGAAAAAAAGCATTATGGTCTTTTTCAGTGTTGAGCCGGAATCGTAAGCTCGCATGTTGCGTTCGAATACCGACGCAAAGTACGAAATTTGCCAATTCCAGTCAAACTCACAAGACAAATACAAGAGTGATTTGTTTTGTTTTTTTAAACGATGCATCCATTTTCTAAAGCGGACGTCGTCATTTGGGTGTTTTCTGCAATTGTCTCTCAATAGATCCCGGAGCTGTCCGTGGTACTGAAGTAACAAACATTATTCAACGCACCCACTTCTTCACTTATCTTTTCTTAGTAGGCGTACATATTTTCTTCTATATAGCACGACTGCATATGCAACAGTAAGCGTATTAATACGTGAGACATTTGAAAATGAGCAAGCGAAACAGCGTTTTGGGCTTTTTTTTTCCTGACAACTGATCGTTTGATGAATCATAAGTACTCCACCGTGTGTCTGTGTAGTCCACGGCTATTATTAGCCACAAGAAGAGGCGTCGAAATGAAAAGCAAAAGGAATCTTTGCGAAACGCAGAGTCATGATCAAGACGGCATTTGATTTTATTATCATTACCGTTGCATCTTTTGTACTTTAAAATAAATAAAATATTGAGACTAGTAGTGAGCACGACGCTGTGCGTGTTACATCATCACGAGATGATGATGAGAGGATGAACTGGGACACTGGGGTGAGTAATGACACACTTCCTTTGCCCCCGACCCCCCCCCCCCCCTCTTGTTTTCTTTTCCTTAAGATGTACTAGTTTGAAGTCATAAGATACATATATCAATTCCATACCTGAACGTGGGCCCCGATCAGACTGTGTTCCGAGTCTAATAAAATGAGTGGGCAAAAGTATTGAGACACGTTACACCCATACATAAAGTCCAAATCTCATAAAAGTAGTTTTTCCAAAAGTAATGGGACACATCTCCATCTGGAATTTGTCCCGTCCTTCCTCTGTTGAACGGTCGCAATTTCAGAGGGAAAAAATACATTTAAGCACATACATAACGAGCCTGCTTCTCACTAAGTGACTCCATTATGATAGCTTCAAAAATATATATTGATTTTAAAATGCCATTTACGAAATTGGGAGTGATTTCCCAACACGATGAAAAAGTGTGCTTTTGCTGACCTCCAGTGGTTTTTGTGCTGATGCAGCACAATCCTGTTTTTAATGTTTCACTCCCATTTATTCTGGAAAATTGACTTTTTAATGTTTTGTATACAAATCGCTGTGTCTGTACTTCCTGTATACTCATCAAGTGTTGTAATTAAACAACCCAGTAAATCTTTTGCCTCCATATTTCTTGGTGATGAAATTCTGCAGTCAGAATGCAGTTTAATTGCGACTTGCTTGAATTTCACCATGACAATGAATATACTGTAAAAATGTCCTTTTTTTTAATCCTTGAGGGATTTTTGATGCGACATAAATCTTATGACAGCTGAAAACTGTTTTAAATGGTGAAAGGGGGAGGGGGAATGTCCACTTTAAAAAGATTGAAAATGACTGGAGACACACACGCTTAACTGTGGCGTGCAGTCAAATCCTGACCAATGTCGTCCACGCTCAGTGAGATGAAACAACAACCTGACAGATGCACCATAAATACTCTCTTGGTTGCGGGAGGGTCAAAATTAATCCACTTTTTTTTTTTAACCCCAAGAAGGGTTTAAGTGATTTCTTTATTTCCTGTTGCTGCGGCTTAGTTGGCTTAGGTCTTTTGCCAAGTGCAAGTTTGAACGACTCATTTGAGGGGAAATTCCATCCCGGATGCATTATTTAAGAGGACAGTATCAGGGTGCGCTTTGAAATGTGGCAGTGCACTGCCACATGCATTTATATATTAGCACTAGACGTAACATGAGGAAATAGTTGATTCATTTTTATGAGTCTTATTTCTAAATTATTGTAAAAATATGACATTTAAAATCAAGTTGGATTATGGGATTACAAAAATGTAGCATGTCGAAAATTTAAGATAATTATTTTTAAAAATCTATTTCTTACGACCTGTATTACTTTCTCAGGGGTTTGGGGGGGGCACAATAGATTTTTTTTTGCTATAGACATTTTAATTAATTACATTAAATTATTTTAATATATTCCTGGAACCATACGTTTGACATTTAATTTAGTGTGTGGAGTTAGTTGCAGATTAAAAATCTTTTTTTCCGCTTATTTATAATTCAAATGGATTATGATGACATTGTTTTGGGAGAAAAATGCCTCGGTTATACGGGGATGACGACACATCCATTTGAGGTTGGTGGCCATGTACGGTGCTCAGAACAAAGCCAACATGGGAAGACTAGCGTTGAATTTCACTTTTGAAACAAGCATTTTTTTTTATTCGCAGTCCCAAGAGCAATGAAAAAGGAGAAAACAGAAAAAAGGAACAAAAACAATGAAGATTACAGTGAAGTCAACAGAACACAGGGCTTCACACACACACACACACCAAACGCATTTATACATATTTTTGAAAAGGAACAATCAGTGATTTGGACTTTAATTTGCTGGGTTTCTTAGCGGGTCCCTCTGTTCCTCAAGAGAATGTTCACTAGGACCGACACACGCACGCGCTCACTCATCAAAAGAAGTAATTCATGACATTAGTAAAAGCCACAGTTTTTATATTTGCGATGGCCAAAAAAAACCCCCAAAACCCATCACATTTGGATTAGAAGCCTTTCTCTATGAATTCTGTACAGATGATATATATTTGATATATTTATATATATATAAACAGACTGTTCGGCACACGGGTCCATTCGTCCGCTTTAATCATGCCGCGCAGAAATTAAAGCGCAGCACGGCCCCCCACCTGTACACTTCCTCACATGAAATGAGGACTCTTCATTTGGTACACCTCTAATGGGACCTACCGTAAATATAAGGCTTAGTTTTTTTTTCATAGCATTATTAAATGAAAAGATGCTAATTTTTGCGTTTGCCTCCATGTGCCAAGTGGACCAACCTCAGTTGGTACACCAATGTTTGCTTTACAAAAGGCTAGTTTTGGTGGCATTATGAAACGCAACGTTGAGAGGTTGCCTCCAAGTTTCTAATCGAGACATTTCATTCGGTACGCATCATGGAGCCTAACCCAAGGGAACCGTACAAAAGACAATGCGTTTTTTGTGACATTATTCGATGAGCAATACGCAAATTATCACATTATTATCGAGGACACTTCATTAGGTACTCCTGCACAAGCTCATTCGATCCAACACAAGGGTGTTTACGTAAGGTCAAGCATCTCCTGTGGCATAATTAAACGAGCACTGGCAATAAAAGAGGGGACTTTTTATTGGGGACACTCAAACACACCGGTCGTCATGTTAACCTTTGTGTGTAGATTGATAATTCGAATTAAGTCTGTGAAAGCAAAGACCCGGCGTGAGGTACGCCTGGAAACCACAATTATTAGAGATAATGCTCGATTTTGGACTTAACATTTTAACCGTGGCATTTATGGGTTAGTCAAAACAAGAATTAACCATCGCAAGATTTTGGGATTAAACGCGTGCCGAATGAAAGGCAAAAAGCCATTGAGACGCTGACGGGAACTTATTTTTCAATACAGTGACAGACACGCACACAAACAGAGGAAGCGGCTCACTATGAGGCAATGATTAAAAAGGGGTTGGGGGGCGGCGGAGATCAGGTTACAGCATTTATTTGATTCCACTGGTCTTGCTATTATGGAGACTTCCTATATAACGCGATTGGATTCTATATAAAAGGCCATGTAGGGGGAAGGGTGCTTTAAACAGCCTTTAGTCAGTGCTAGTCAATCAATACATACAGTCTCGTTGCATACATTTTTCTTCAGTGTGTTAAGTGTGTGTGTACATATACATACATCACCTTCCCTCCCCCTCCGCCTCCTCCTCCTCCTCTTCATCCTCCTCCTCCCCCGCAGTCAATTTGAGGCGGAGTGAAGCTCTATTAACATCAGATTATCTCACACCCACACACACGATGTAATCTGCCAGCTGCGGCGCTCCATATTGAGGAGTTTATTCAGTTAAAAAAAAAAAAAACAGGAAGGAGGAGAAAGAGGAGGAAAGGAGAAGATTTTGGTGGTGGCAGCGTCTAGCTGAGGAGCTGGCGGATTTCCTTGTGCATGTGACACAGGAAGTCCACGTAGGACGCGCCACCACTCGCGTTCTTGTCCTCCATTAGGAAGTGTCGGAATATGAGCTCCGAGCGGTCCTCCTGCTTCACTAACATCAGCTGCGACAGCAGAGAAGAAAGCGGGGGAGGGGGGGTTGCGGTTGGGCCAGAGAATGCAGTAAGTAACAATTAATAATAAATGGTGGACTTTGACCTTGCAAAAATGAAACGGGGAAATTCCACAACACGCTTCCAGTGAGCAATGACAAAAATCAATCCTAAAATGGTCAGGACTTCCTGACTTTGGATGAATAACATTCCGGCTGGTGCCACATGCTTCGGTTCTAAATCGAGTAGTATTGCGCAAGACGGAAATGAACAACCGAGGCAGCATCCGTTTACCTTCATGTATCGTGACCGCTGGGCTCTGAAGGAGTCGATCATGTCTCTGAGCCTTTGTGAGAAAGGATTATCCAAAACGGGCAGAGACGTCTGAAACATTCAATTAAAAATAATAATAAATCACATGGCAAATATATAGAGATACAGTACTCATTTCACGAGACTTTGCATTTCGACACCTGAGCAGTATACCAATCGGAAGAGTGTACTCTAGGAGAGAAAACACTCAAAATGAAAACAGTGGCCTTGACCGGCATCTTCTCACCATTGTCGTGTCGATCTGGCCGAAACTGGACGTCCCGAAAATGTTGAGCAGCAGCTCCTGCTGCGCGTTGGCCCCCACCCACAGGAAGAGGTGCAGGCCCGTCTCCAGCAGGTACACGCCGCCTTTAGATAGCCTCTCCTCCGACGCCCGCACCGCCACCGGCAACGAGCCGCTCTCCAGCTTCATCTATGGGAAAAAAAAAAAAGAACGTCCAAACCGCGCTTATCATTTATTTATTCTTCAAGCAGGCTGGAAACTCTTGTTAGCTTCTTCTCATTCCTGCCCTCCAAGCATCGATATTATCAAGGGTCGTACCAGCGGCAGCAGGCGCGGGTAGAAGAAGACGTGCGTCTCCGACACGTCCATGCCGCTGATGAGCTGGCGTAAGTAGGCCCTGTCGTCCAACGACACGTCGGCAGCGGGCAGCAGCACGTCGCTCTTCAGCACGCAATTAAGGTAGACGGGCAGCAGCTTCATGCACTCGGGGAGGATCAACTAGAATAGAAAAAAAAATTCAATAAAACACTGCTGGTGTAGAAAGATGTAGGTTCGTTTTCCATACGTGGACTTATTGTTTAAAAATAGTTCAGATTCATATTGACTGTGCGTTTCTTTGTTCATGTTGGAGATTGTAGGGTCATACCTGACCAGCTGACGAGGGGCTGGCGCAGTTCTTGCGGTAGCAGGCCAGGATCTGAGCGCACTGGTTGACAAGCGTGTCCCTCACTGCTTTCGTGGGGTTGTTCAAGATGCCACGGAAAGCTGTGGAAAAAAAAAAAAACAACACGGTATGTGACGGCTGCAAAAAAACAAAAAAAAAAGCCCGAGTGAGCCGAGTGAGTGTGTAGGCGCTCACCATATTTGGAGAGGAAGTTGATGATTGTGTCCGTCTCGCAATTGCGGTACAGGTCGGACAGCTGGGAGCAGCAGTTGACGGCCATGTTGTGGACACGTAGGCGCCTTTGGCCGCCGCAGCTGGTGTACAACACGGCGCACTGCAGGGGGCGCAAGCAATCGAGTTTAGACAGAAAGAAACGACGAGCGGCTTCGATGCGAAGAATTGCAACTCGCCTGCACGAGCGCCCCCGTCTCCTCGCTGAGCTTGTCGTCGTGCTTGAACTCCACCGTGACCGCCTTGTCGCAGTCGAGCCCGGCAAGCTCCACGTCGGTGGTGTTGCTCATGAAGAACGAGCCAAAGAAGTCCGTCGCTCGTATTCCTTATGCGCAGATTTATTATTCTCGGGAGGGCTCGGTCACAATCGAAATCTTTCTGGCTTACTGCAAACAACAAGAGACTTTACCCGTGCTGGTTCGAACCCTCATGACGGCATCAAAGCCAATCGGCTTCTGAACGTCTCGTCTCAAGTCGTTCAGGAACCGCTCCTGGTCCGACTGCGCCTGGAAAGACAGAAATTGTAAGTTAACGTCGCAAGCGGCAATTAACGGACACTTGCAGAAGGATAATAATGAAGAGCCGTTCCGAGAGGGCCAGGCCTGTTGCTTGGGTGCTAAATATGCTACGAGGTCAGCGGGAAACATTTCAGGATGAAGCCTGAAGAAATGTCTGACCTGGAAGTAAGTGTACTTGTAGACCGAGCCTCCGGTGGAGACGGGGACCACGGCGAGCGTCGCCACATCCACATACTGGTTGGGGAAGAGGAAGAGATCCACGCAGCATCCCTGTGCCACGCATTCTTTGGCCAGCGTGTTGTAAAAACTCACTTGAGGCTGAAACAGAGACTGGAGAGGCCACCGACATTTACAAACAAAGATTCAGACGCTCGCGTGTCAGTCAACATTTCATTTCACGGTATCTCGAGATGCATTAATATTTGATGTCAGGGAAATCCTGGACGTCTTACCTTTTCCTTATCAGTTCCAATCAACTTCTTATCTTCTCTGTTCTTCAGTTTTCCGGGGGCCTCGGCAATGGGCAGCGAAGTGTGGAAGACAAACAGCTTCCCCGCGCAATCTGCCGCCTGAGGAACATCTTCCAGTTTTACACTCTCACGGCAGAGAACCGCCCCCAAGACCCGGACCGGCAAAATTTACCTTGAGCGCCTCCAGTCCGGCCTGTATGACGGGTCCAAAGACCGTCTCCGTCTCTCGGGTGTTTGCAAACATCTCCGGGATGTGGTCTAGCAAACTGCAAAACATAGAAAACGGATGAGCCCTTCCTCTTCCATTAAAATTGGAATAGACCCTAAACCGTACCCGCTTGGCGGAAACCCGCAGTCTGTACGTCTCACCCACCTCTCGATGACCTGCCGGCTCTCCCCGACGTTGACGAGGAAACCGTCCAGCAGTGGCACGAACATTTCCGACACGTCCGAGACCACCAGCATCTGAGGTTGGGCCAGGCTGGACTTGACGTTGTAGAAGTGGAGCACCTTGTTGTAGGTCACGAAACCCACTCGCACCGTCGAGTCCAAGTCTGGGTTTTCTCTGGAGAAGACAACAATGAGACTGAGAAACCTGCCTTGTGGTCGTGTATGGAGCCAAACATGTAACTTTTCCTGGAAAAGTTGTCTCAGCGACCATTCTGAGCCAGAAAGTGGAAAGGTCAGCTTAAATAAAGTCAACAACAAAGAAAAGGGCTTTGCTTTGCCTGGACCTGTTCCTGCACTGCCGGGAAGCATTCCTGGAACACCTCAAATTTCCTCTGATCAGAGCTGCAGAGCTGTCATCGGGTCGACAAATTGAATTGTCCTTGGCCTGTAGCCTCAAATTTAGTTTGTTTGGATGTGAAGGGATATTAAACGAATAAGGCCATAATGTGTGTCCTTTCTGATTTTTTCTGGCTTCTTAACTCTGCCAAAAAGAGACGCGATTTTCCTCTGGCTCACTGTATTCCCCTCTCTATTCATTCACGAGCACCTACCTGGGCATCCGGTCCAGGAGGGCCTTGAGTTCTTGGCAGACGATGCCGACCATGCCGCTCTTGACGGCGTTGTAGGACACGTCAATGAGGAAAATGAAGGCTGGGGGCTGAGGAATTTTGTTGTTCTAGAAACAAAAGAGCAACCTGAGTGACTTGTTATGGATTTGAGGATGTCGCAAGACTAGAGAGGACTCACTTTACAGTAGTCGACGGTGGCCAGGAACTCGTAGCTGCCCAGCGAAAGCTCGGGTCTGTCATAAAAGTCCACTCTTTTCCCAGTGTGGTCCAGATGCTGGAAGTAATGTGGAGGAACTGGACAAACACACACGCACACATACACCCAAAGGACATCATGAGCCTGAATTAAACCCAATAACACGCACCGACTCACCTTCTGTGACACAAGAGCAAAAGCCGCATTGGAAGCGACGGCCTCCCTCAATAAATTGCATGTACGGACACATGTAGGCCTTGCAGCGGTTGCAACGGATGGGACCTCCTTCACCGTGGTCCACCAGGTACGGCGGCGTCTGCATATCAAACAATTGTGCTCATTCACATGCTTTTTTTTTTTTTTTTTACAGGCACAAAAAACAAGAATCCCACTCCTTTAGCCGATTGGTAAGCATGGAGAGAGGCGAGAGGATGGCTGACCTCATCCGCCGGCAGCGTGGCGAGGGGCTTGATGACGGCAGCCAACGGCACCTGAGACTGCTTGGCCATATCTGCCGTGCAGGGAATGTTGTAGGCTGTACAGCGAATAAACCTGGGGCTGGCATTCCCTACAAACACGCAAATGTGAAAAATGACGGATGACATCTTTTGAGTGACGGCGAGCTCAGGGGATGCTGGAGGTCTCACCTTGGTCTTTGACGTGGAAGTCTGTGGTGACCAGTGGCGGCGCTTGACCCCTGACGCCTGTGCTGAACGGCTCGGTGCTCTTGGCCTTGTCATCCTCGATTACTTGGATCTGCAAGATTGATACAAAGGTTGAAGGGGAAGAAGAAAAAAAATGTACGAAACACACAACGGCAACTTTGAACAAACATGCCACACTGGCTATTCTCTTTATGATAAATACGCGCCGTCCCCAACACAAACACATTTTCTCTTTTCACAGACAAAAACATTCACTCCTCTCTGTTCTCAGTGAGCAATTTAATAGCAAGAGATAAGCTTAGGTCCTTAGTCGGGACCTGCTTTGAGGTTTGACAAAATACGGACTCTCTGAAGAGCAATTGGCTGACGCTTCTCTCTCACTCACACACACTGAGGCCCTCTTACATTACCATTATGACACACTCACATATTCTGCCTATAACTCATTCACTCCTCCTCTCACTATCCCTTTCCAAACACACATCCTCAGACGCTCAGCTTTTTAACACACACACACACACACACACACACTTAATAATGTTGACACGACAAACAAAATTACATCCCCAGGAAAGAGGGTGGATTCTGCGGGCATGCAAGTGAAGACTAACATGCAGCGAATGGAGAATAAGTGGGGAGGGTGGTTCAGAAAACTGATCAGTCCCTAAAAATAAAATCATTTGTGAACACAGAGAGATCCAAAACACGAAAAGCAAATAGTGGCTTGGAACCGGCGGTGCAAGGTCAAGCGGTGGTGGGGATGCGTAGGGAAAGCCAGCACTGGGACGAGAGGAAGAGCCACACGAGGACACTTACTGGGCTGGGGATAGCGTCTGGGTCTATTCTATGTCTTGATTTCTGCACGGTCGGCATGTCCGACGCTTGCTTTACATTCAAAAAGTTTGTCCGGCAACATTGTGCAAAACAGGACAACAATTAATCAACACCATAGATTGAAAGACAAAAAAAAAAAAAGGAGCAGCAGTGTGAAAAGACAGCGAGATGTTGCAAGAATTGTTATTTTTTTATACATTGGTCAGTAGTGCTGTTAAGAGATTATTGCTACTGCTGAACATACGCAAGAACAGAGAAATAATACAGTGGCGGGAGAGTTTGCATGGATGTGAAAAGTGGTTTGTAGCTTCTTACGGGGCTAGGAATGGCATCTGGGTCCAGTCTTTTCTGTGTCGATGGGGCGGGGCCCGGTGCTGGTCCCATAGCGCCGTAATTCGGTTGGGCAGGATAAGGTCCTGCGAAGCCGGGCTGAGGCCCTCTTACCTGCCCAAATGCACCTGAAGAGACAAAGAAAACAGATAAGCAATAGTGCACAGTGAAATTATTTGTAGATTGGCTGCATGCACATACTATCCCCCCAACCCAAAGAAAATATATTTCGCTGGGGGTGGAAAAAAATAACATCAAAAAGATGCCTGATACTCAGCAGCTGACTAAATGAACTGCGTGTCGCTACAGCGTCTTTCACTCAATTGGCTCACCATTCTGTTGGGGAGCGTACCCTCCTGGCATAACATGCTGGGGTGGGGGCATTTGCTGCAGCGGTCCAGGAGGGCCAAGCGGGCCCTGCGGTTCTGGAGGCAAGTGGTTGCTCTGACACATAGACGTCGGAGGCATTTGGGGTCTGGGAGGAAAGGGACCTGACGAGAAAGGGGGTTGCTGCTGAGGTGGCAAGGGGCCCGGGTACTGCCCGGAGGGGGTTGACGTCGGAGGAGGAGGATACTGAGAGGAGGTGGGAGGGGGCGCTCTTGGAGGGAAAGAGCCCGGAGGGGCTGAGGAGAAGGCAGGCTGAGTGGGGTGGAAGGACTGCTGAGGTTGCGACATCGAAGGGGAGGGAGCCTGAGCCGGCGGGGGACCCGAATACGAGGGAGGAGGAGCAAAGGACGGCTGATTGGATGGGGGAGGAGGAGCAGGGGAGGTGAAAGGCTGCTGAGAAGTCGGCGGCAGAGACGAATTGAATGGCGGCTGCGAGGAAGGAGGGGGGCCTCCGTAGTACTGTTGAGAAGCAGTAGGCGGCGCCTGAGTGGGCGCGGACAACGCCGGGGGCAGAGCTTGCGTGTAGGTGGCGGGAGGTGCGGCTGAGAAGGAATTACTGACGGGAGGCTTGGAGCTGTGAGGTGGTGCTGAGGAGACACACACGGCAACATGCGTCAATCAACAAAGACCTCTGGGTTTCCTTTGCACGCGAGGGAAACTACATCGATCCACCCGGAGTGTTGTTGGATGCATTTGTACCGTATCCGGGCCCGGCGGTGTTCGGCAGCCCCGAGTTAATCTGCATGCCGCTCATCTGGCTGGTGACGTGTGACATTGCGGGCGGGGATCCGTAGTGTTGGGGGTAAGAAGAGGGTGGTCCCGACAGATTGACCCTTTCTTGGTTGTATGACTGGGACACAACTGGCCTGCAAATAACACCAAACATAATAGAACATGATCACCTTTTTCATAAAAACTAGCGAATTGAGAGAATAAAATATGCTCCGGCACCTTGCGGGTGCCTGTGTCATAGGTGGGGGGCCATTCTGCACGTCGCTCTGATGCCGACCCCCATACTGATTGTACGCTTGAGGAGCCGGTGGCCCTGAAGTGGGAGGAGCCCTTCCGTGACCTGAAAGATGGGGATGAATTCAATTCACCGCAAAAAAACAAACAAAAAAGGGATGGGGATAACCCTCGATTCTGCTACTGCGGAGCGAATTATGGGAAAAACAAGCGCCTGCAGTTACGGAGAGGATTGGATGATGGCAAAGTGAAAGGAAGCAGAGCAGGGCGTTACCTAAGTCAAGAGGACAGGAGAGCTCTGAGATGGGGTTGGCTGGCACAGCCTTAGAAGGGAAGGTGGTGAAAGATGAATAACCTGAAATGCAAGCGAGGAAAAATGGGGAAAAGTTTGATAATGGGAGGAGGACACGATAGGGTGAAAGTATCAAGTCACGTCAAGGCAGCTCAGATTGTGATTAGCATCGTGGGAACAAGGTTGACAGGCGTGAAAGCGTAAAAGCGTAACCATGCATCATAATTAATCATGCGCTTTATTCATCCAACTCTGATTTGTTTTTTTCATCTTGAAATTACAACATATCTGACATTTGGACTTTCTTTCTCCTCACAAAATTATAATCGTAATTCTTTTCATTAAATTTTCTGTGTGGCCCCCGACACACCTCTACAAATATCAAATCTAGCCACGTGTGTGTCGAGTTTTTACCTTGTGGTGGCTGCTCTCCAGTCTGGTAGGTTGAGACAGGGCCGTTGTAAGGTGCGTAGGGGGGCGGGTACCCGGTGTCCAAGGGTGCAAAGGCGGGCTGCCCGTAACCAGGCTGAGGCTGGCCATAAGGAGAGGCCATGGGAGTGTGCTGGTTTACATTCATCTTCAGTTCATCCCGAAATCTGAACGACATGGGGACATCATTAAATGTTTGGCACTAAATAGATAGCGGTTAGAAGACACCATTTAACCGTCTCCAAACTGAAGCGCATATGATGCTAATATTTAGTAATAGTAATAGTTAGCTAATAGTTTGTCTATACTTACATTACCCCTCACAGATCATGCATCAATGAGTAAATTACATAAGGCATCTGAATCACAATATTCCACACAACTGCATATTATAGGTTCAGTGAACCTACCATGTATGATGGAACCAATAATCGAACCACGAACATAGCACCGAGACAATACTTTATTCAACCTAACACAGACAATTGATCATGAGGTTACTCAGAAGAATATTGACTATTTTTTGTTCAATTTCAATGAGTCCATTTGTCCCGGAAGAAAGCGATGGGTAACTTTATGGCCACGTTCATGACACTAGATTCGATGTCAGTCACTCAGCAAACAAATGTACTCGAGTGGCAGACATTTAGGCCTTTTAACTGGAGGCCTAACTTTTACAACAGAGTATCATCTATCAAGACAAACACAGGAGAAACGAGCGCAGTTTTAAATAATTCAACTTCGACGAGAAACACAATCGCCGCGATGCTCGTTTTATCGTGACGGGGCCTGTAGCGAGTGACACACGATTGCGACACTTGAGGCTGTGTTGAATTAAAAATTACTCCACTCCGCTGTATTAAATCGTTGTCAAGTGAAGTGGCTGAAAAAGTAAATCCGGTGTGGAGTTAATTGATAACGCTACCCAGGGTAAGCAGCGTCCTGGTTTAACTGCCGCATTGCTAACTCTCTAGCCGGGTGACCGAACCATAGCCACAACAAACACATGATATCACACTATACCTTTACTGGCGACGATATAGGACAAAGTACAACACTGTTGACTCGACAAAAGTCCAAAGTAATACGGCCCGGAGAGTGGGCGGCTAACTTTTGAGTGTCGGCCAAGTCGCTGATGACAGCGGTGTTTCAATCAGCTGTCTGCATATCACCACCGTAGCTAGCAGACTAGCACGATAGCTAAAGCTAAGTGCCATCCAGTTGCTTACACCATAGCTACTTTAGCCACGCTAATTAGCATTAGCATTCTAACATGGCCCAAAAAAAGCCGGACGAGGATGTCACGCTCATGTTTGAGCGTTTTTTTCACATAAAAACCTACCTCCAGAGTATTGTGAATAGTAAGGCGTCCCTGCGCTCGTAGCGAAACGTAAATCGGCTAAGCGACAGGGGGGCTAAAGGAAAAATGGATGTCGTTCCCGTGTGTTTCTCCCTAATCCCTTCTTGGGGTGAGAAGCGGACATTCAGCGGAAGTGCTGCAGCGGTATGCCACGTCCACATCCGCCCTGCGAGGAGCCACTTCCGCCTGCAGGGACCAATTTCATTTAATTCTGAAGTGGCAAAGTCGTCACATAATACTTAAATACATTTATGTATTAAACATACTTAGTATTAAACAAACTATAAGTAATATTGCATCGACACTGTCAATTATACACGATATAGTTGCTTTGGTTAAAAAAAGAATCCAATGCAAAACTTTAATTCACATTTTCAGTACGAAACATATAAGAACAAAAACATACAACTTTTTAAAAGGTTATCCACTTGAAATGGTATTTATTTTAAAACATTTTACTTCTACCTACCTCCTGTAGCTTCTCAAATAGCCATGTTCCTTTTGTCAACCTCTGCGGCTGACAAAACAATGTTTAAAAAAATGAATAGAGAGAGGTTAAGTCAGGCACATTCAAGACAACGGCACACATTCAAATATGGAAAATAAAGCATCCATGGCACCACTTAAGAAAATAGTTTGACGGTGCTGCTCCCAAAATATTTACACAGTGGTGCCTTGGTGACCTGACCTAGGAGTTTTTAGATCACAGGTGTCAAACTCTGGTCCTCGGGGGCCACTATCCAGCATGCTTTTTGACGGTTCCCTCTTCCAAAAAATACAAAATAAAACCTAATTCAAAAATTCAAACAATGAGCTCATCAGCAAATTCTGTAGGATACTGCTAACGATCCTGACACTTGTGTGTCGAGATGTCAATCGGCCAATTTACAGCATTATGAATGGCTGAGGAAGCCCAAAAAGACAATAAACCCAGTGACATTCTTTAAAGTAGACCCACCGCTACCCGGGGCCCACTCATGTTAAACCCCCCTCCTCGCTTAGGCGGCTGTATGAGTGTGCGGGTGTGTGTGCGTGGGTGGGAAGGGTTATTTCTGGATGGCGTCTGAGCAAGCATCCTCTCAGAGTGACATGGCATGTGTTGAATAAAAGGGTATGATGAAGACACACACACACACACATACACACGCGCGCGCAACACACTGCCTAAGCGCCTGCCCTCCAACCAAGCATTCCCACTGAAGCAGATGCAAGCTAGCCAGGCCCCACCGCCTCTCCTTCCTCACTTGGGCTGGATGCCGTTGGACACTGGCAAAGTTTGAGCAAGCAAAGACCTTCTCCCACACACACATACATTGAAGACGACCTGGTGCATCGATGGTGGTGGAAGAGATTGTGGTTACCCTTTCCGGGGGCTCCCCGTGGGGGTTCAGGCTCCAGGGAGGAAGGGAGCAGCAGAAGCCTCTACAGGTGGCAAAGGTATGGCACCGTCATCCATTTTAGATGCACTACTAAAGATGGCGGTCATTCGTTGACTTGTGATGGTCGGTCATTTGTAATATTAGCCTAACATCATAATTGCTCAAAAATGACCTGAGGAATGATGCGATAAAGCTAATGTTAGCTATTACAGTCAGCAAAAATGTCAATTTCAATGAAAACATGCATGGGAATCACGTCATCAAATTATAAAAGTTGTGTGCTATGGCCGCCGTTATAATCTTGACCTATGGTCAGACCTGGGGACAGTCACAGCACCTCAGGAAGCAGCAGTCATATGAGTCGTTCTTCACAGAGGATGAAGAATTTATGCCTGTGACAATTGCTATATATGTCAAAATATAGTTGTTTTTTTTAAAGCAACACTTATTCGATGCATCAGGTTACATGTTACGTTTTGCTTTGTTTGTTAACATTAAGTTAAGCGCACTTCCTAAGGCAAACCTAAGTCGTTGTTTTAAATGCACAATTTGGAATTATCTGTTTCATGTTGAGTCAGGTGACATCAAGGTACCACCGTATGAACATACCGTTGTTTCAAAACCTGCACATTTGTTCAGAGTTTCTTCTGAGCTTAGTTGTTTTAATGAGTCCTTTTTCACAACATGGGGATTGCGCAAAACAGTAAGTTGTCGCATAGATAGAGTAACATGACCCTTTTAAAATAACTTTAGAAGCTATTTGCCTTTTTGGTATCTTCTGGTTATGTTGTCAAAGTCCAAGGCTATTTTCCATTTTAGCTACACGCAGTGAGTCAAAATAGTATCCGTCCTCGATCCGGCGCCCGGTATAGACACACTATTAATGCGACGAGGCCCTACGAGCCATTTGCTCTCAACGAGACTGAAAAATAAATGATCAAGTGCTCTCAAAACAACTCACTGTCCTATTTGAGCCATGCCCGCTGTGCCCCTGAGCGATTCCTTTACGGGTTTATGGGTCAAAACAGTCAGATACACATCGGATATGGACTCAAGTTTCAAACTGAGGCACGTAGTAGCTGTCCGACCTTCGATAATGAAGGCACATTAGATTTTATGCAGTCACGCCAGTCTGAAATGACGCTTAATCATTCAAAAGGACTTTTGTGTTGCCTGTCATAAGAACATTTGGATTGTGACCTTGCTCCCGCCCTCTGACACTACAGATCAATGTGTGTGAATCCAGCTGTTGAAATGTGCGTGTGTGGGGGTGGGGGTGGTGCATACCTCAGATAAGCCCGGTCGGGGAATGGTGGGTGACAGAGCTGCAGTATAAGAATAGCACCTTTAAGAGGAGCTGGAAGCCAGTCATGGAAAAACGGCCTCCTGTTTAGCGCACGCAAAGATAAAGACACATCATGCACACGCACATCACATGTACATTTTCTTGTATGTTACGCCTTTTCTTATGTCATACTTGATTTCTCCCGCAAAGGCTTTATTCTGGGTATGCAGGCAACATATAATGACAGGCATGCCCTCCTTTGGTCCAGACGGGCGATGCAGCTGTTCAAACTCACTTTTTCATTCTGCTCACATGTGCCGTGTGCCAATAGATCAACGGAATGTGTGTGTGTGTGTGTGTGTGTAAAAAAAAAATGGAAACACTTTAGATGGAGTTGTCCTGTCACATGTCACATGTCAGCATTGCTGATAAAGGCAAAATACTGGGAACATGCTCATCTTCGCACCTAATTGAGTGCAAGTGTGTGTGTGTGTGTGTGTGTGGACAGATACAGGGTAGAAATACCTGCACACGCACTTACACGGGCTGAGTGATTTTGATCCACAGTGACATATTTCAACAGTGTTTCTATGTGCAGGTACGGCGTCGCAGCAAAGCATGCAGGGCAGGGCTGAAAGAGCACGACGAGCTGGTTGCCATCGGCGACCACTCATGCGCCGAGCTTAGCCACGCCCAAGCCATGGTCCTCATTGATTCCCAGAATGCCACGCTGCACCTGAGGGTCAACCGGCCACCGCCGTACCCTGCTCGTTGCTCACCTCCGCTTCTCTCCGTGAGCTCCTCCGTCGCACCCGGCGGCGTCACCTCGCCGCCGGGGAGCGAGGCCTACTACGGTGAGACGGACAGCGATGCTGACACGCGCTCGCAGGCGCAGCGCCGCCAGCGCCGCACGCCTCCTCACGCCCGCTCACCTGCTCGCTACGACAACCACGGGCGGGAAGAGGAGGAGACGTCTGAGATGAGTGGGTAAGGAAGAGAGGAGAGCAGGATACATTAAAAAAAAGAAATAAATCAGGACAGTTTTGCTTCTTGTGCCGAGGCCGAATTCATGGGGCACAAGAATTTATGGCCCAAAAGCCAATTTATCATAAAAAGTTTTTTCCCCCACTTGCTGAAGCTCATACAACCAGTCCAGCTTTTCTTTTGTTTCTTTTCCTTTCACGATTTTCCTTTGTTTGTCTTGAAGCTACGAGAGTGCTAATGACGCAGCAGTAGGACCAATGCATGGCCAGTGGCACGGCGTGCCGCACAAGGACTTCATCTATCAACCCCCACAACTGGGGTGGACCACCCCAACCAGCAGCGTCACTCCGCATTCACTCACCCCAACCCCGGAACAGACCTTGGCGGAGGCCGAGGGCGAAGGAGACAGCGGCTTCCAGGATGCGGGGGCCTGTGTGGGACTCGCTGCCTGCCCACCATTGGTATCTCCCGAGCGGGCCAAAGAGGCCCTGATGCTGGGGTCCGGGAGTCAGCTGGTGCCCATGGTGGGACTCCAGCAGGGCCCCGTGAGTGAGGAGCTCACCACTACCTACGTGGAGAAAGCACGGCAAGCCAGTGAGTATAAACGCCAAATCTGTTTTAAGTTTGCGTCACCGGTTACAATTTTACATTGATTAAACACATATAGCCTGTGTTAGGATTTGTGGTAAGGATTTCAACATACATACATACAAATTAAATTGTGGTTTTTAATAAATGCGGGGGGGGGGGGTCACAAAAACACATTGAAACAAATATTCATCTCAATTCATATTAAAAAAAAGAGAGAGAGAGGGAGCGAGGGGGTTAGGCCTAAAATTTTATGGACCATATGTGATGTTACCTCACTGCCCTCTAGTGGCCATTTCTTGTAGTTTCAGTGTGACGTCAAGCTCTATTCCAGGCCTGGGTGATTTTGTCATATGCTCAGCCTTCTTCACATCACTAAATATATTTATAGAGCCACACCGGCAGGGCACATGAATGCACCGTACGCTAGAAATCACAAGTATGCATGATTTTGATGACATTTGGGATGCTGACGTGTCCAATAAGTGTCAACCTCACCTCTCGGCAGGATTGTTGTGATAGTTGATAGCTGTGACTTCATGTGGAATAAAATGTTGACTGTATATGTAGGTAAGGGTAAAATATCGCACGAAGCGCACCATATCTCGTGTTACACATTCAGATGGCCATAGCGTCGAGTGGCGCTGTGCATATGCGGCGGGAGTCAGCAAAGTTATGAGGAAGCATATGCTCATGATCTATAACAGGATGCATATCATGTTAACATTCACGTTACATTGGTTTCTAAAGTCAAGTTGGACTAGGTAAAAAAAAAAGGGCCTTTTGAAATGCGAAAAGATTGTACGGCTCACATATTTTAGTTCGTTCTGCAAAACATCCAGCGCTGGCTCACATCTCCCGAGCGTACTGTATTATATTCCCATGCGCACACGTGGCCAAAAAGATGACATCGCTGCCTAAATATTTCCTGGTGAGGGTCTCCTGCTTCTATGTGCGCGCGCGCGTTTGTGTATGACAGGTGTTGTAACGCGGATCAGGCGGACGGGAATAGTGGCTTGACATCATGCGTCACTTTGGGTGGCGGGACAGAGACAACAAAAGGTCTTTAACACTCAGAGAGAGAGAGAGAGGAGCTACTAAGTGCCTCCAAGTGGCACAGTGCGTGAGTGCGAGTGTGCCTGGGGGAGGATAAACATACACACACGCGCGCAAAAAAAAAAAAGTCTTGAAAGATGAGGGACCCGGCGTCTCATTCAGCAGGTGGACACACAAGCCGACAGAAAGGTAAGTCAAAAATGCCTAATTGGAGGAAATGCAAACACTGTGCTGCAGAAAATGGTGAATGCAGCATCTGTCTTGACACTGACGGTAAATCAAATATTAAGATCAATGTTTGATTATTTTAAAATTGATTTTGAAGTTACTTGGATTTAATGTTTATATTTAGAGCTTTCAGATACATCTCACACAGTGCTCAAAATAGAACTAAACTGTCATATTGAATACGTTTTTTTTTTGCTGTTCAATTAAAAGCATGTAGCTCTAAATTTTGTGATTAAAAATATGTACAAATATATGGATATGATATTTGTTAGATTAAAAGAATCCGTCTCCCTCGCTGTGGATTTATTAGTAAATAATTTTTGTTCGGTTTTGTTTTTCAATGAAATCCGTGAAAGTAGCGATAAAAAAAAAAATCAAATTTATATTTTGAAAAAGTTCGTGTTTTTGTATTAAAAAAATATTGTTCTTTTATTTACATTTTTTTAACTATTTAAAAACGTTTTTTCATTGGTCAGGAACGATAGGATTTTTTTTTTGGTGTCGTACTTATTGATTGTATTATTTTTATTTGTAATCCATGTGAGACTAGCAAAGGTTATCGTAGTTTTAAATAGGGTCAGACTCAACAGGGGTGACAGCATCTGTGTACCGAACGGACTCTGTGATCTAACCATCGCGGACTGCGTGGCTCATCGTTGGAAGAGCAGCGGGAATTCTTTTTTGTAAATCCGTAACACATACGGCCGTCTGTCACTGCTAATCTTCACTGTCACCGTACGGAATTAGTCAACCGGTTTGGGGTTGGACTACTTTTTGCCAAGTACAACTACAGATTAGGGATGTGAGTATGTACTGATACCCGATAGAACAAAAATCGGACTATTAGTCTGTTACGACCTTATTTTAAAGTATCGGGCTCTCGCGGAGGCTGCCGATACCAGCCATCGATACTTAAGAGTAAGTCTTGCTAACAAAGTACTTGTGACTTTCATAACTGCTTTTTTCCCGTCCTGACCTCCATTTTCCTTTGTTCTTACACAGAGTTGCAGCGCGGGGAGAGTTTGGTGGAGAAGCAGGTGAAAGAAGCCCGCACCAAATGCCGCTCCATCGCTTCGCTGCTGACCGATGCTCCCAACCCAAACTCCAAGGGGGTGCTTATGTTCAAGAAACGGCGGCAGAGAGCCAAGAAGTACACGCTGACCTGCTTCGGCAAGGCTGAGGACGGGGGAGAGAGCGCCGAGGGAGAGACGGAGGAGGAAGGCGGGAGCTCCATCCAGAGCTCCGAAGTGGACGAGGAGGGTTTCTCAGCCTCGTTTGACCCCACGTGGGACAGCGGTTACTTAGACCTGCTGGACAGGAGGAGCGCCGCCTGCCCGCCCGCCACGCCGACAGCTGGCAACGGTCACCCCGGGTCTGATCATTTGACCTTCGAGGCACCCGTCAATCAAATTCCAAGCTTGGAGATGTTCGGGCCGGAGGCCGTGAAGCAAGCGGACGCCGCTGTGCCTTCAGCTCCGGATGTGCCTCTTGTCAATGGGGGTCCCGTCGCCATAAGCCGGGCCAGTGTGAAATTAAGCCCACCCCCTTTGACTTTGACGCCACCTCTTGATCAAAACCCACATGCCAATCCCAGTCCCAGTCCAAACCCTGACCGACATTTAAATTCCGCTGCTCTCAATCGCTCGGCTCGGCCCTTCGCTCCGGGCGCCGCGACGCCCCGCCCGTCGGTGACCTCCGTGATGTTCCGCCCTCCACAGCCCAAAGCGGCCGTCTCCACGGTGACCATCGCGCCTGCTCAATATCCGGCAGTGGATGGGAGGAGAGCGGTTTCCAGCACCTCGCTCTACATCCCGCCTCGCAACAACGGCGCCGCCCCCTCGGCCGGCCCCTCGGCTCTTTCGCCCCCTTCGTCTTTGCGCCCCTTCTCCCCTCCTTGCTTTCATCCGCCTCCTTCTCCCACCTCCCAGGTCCAAGTCTCCACGGTTCCTCCCACTCAGCTTTCCCCCGCTGCCCATCCCTACGCCCCCGATGCCACGACTCCCGCGCCCCCCCCTCAAACCTCGGATTCACTGGCTACTCGCGAGCAGCGCATCTCCGTGCCAGCTGCCCGCACCGGCATCCTGCATGACGCCCGCGCTCGCAGCAACAAAAAGCCCATGTTCAGCGCCATCCGGAGCAAAGACGTGTCTCCCAACCCCGCCTTAATGTCCATGGTGCAAAACATGGATGACCGCTTTGTGAAAACAGCGGGGGCGGAGTCAGGCGTCGGAACGGGCGGGGAGGCCGGCCACGAGTCGGGCCCCGAGGAGGACTGGATGCGGCTGGGGGCCGAGGCTTGCAACTTCATGCAGGCGGCTCAGCGGGGAAGTGGGCCGCCGCCCGTGGCCCCGAAACCGCACACCCCTCAGGCACCTCAGCTGGGGGGGAAAGGGGGTCAGTTGTTCGCCCGCCGACAGAACCGGATGGATCGCTATGTTGTTGAGCGGAGTCCCTCTGTCGCACCGGCACCGTTCTCTCCTTCCCAAACCAGGGAGCCTTCACCAACGCCGTCCCTCCCGGCCACCTGGAAGTACTCCTCCAACATCCGTGCCCCTCCTCCCATCAATTACAATCCTCTCCTGTCACCCTCGTGCCCCCCCAAAGCACAAAAGAAGGCGGAGGTGACAAAGTCGGCAGGGGCAGGATCCAAAGGGAAGAAAGGTCCCAAAAAGCAGGCGGATGTCACGAACCACCAGCCCTACCAGCTCAACTCGTCTCTGTTCACCTACGGGGGGCCGCGGGACTCGTCCGCCGGTCAGGGGCAGCGAGGCGGTCCTCAAAAGACGGCACGAGTGTACGAGGTAAAACGCTTTTCCACACCCCCGCCAAACGCCACCAGTCCTGCCCTGAAGGTGATCGTCCCTCGATCAGCCACGACTCTCGGAGACCCACTGTGGCATTCCCACGCCGCCTCCCCGCCACCCCAAAGCGCCCGGCACCCTCAAACGCCTCCTACCCTGTACCAATCTCAGTGGTCCCCGGGACCGCTGTCTCCTCCGCCCCCCCCCGCGCCCAAAGCTCCGCTCCCTCAGCTTCCCACCTTCGCATCGCCTTCAAATGCAGTCCACCCCCCCACGTTTTCCCATCCCAGGCCTCAAGAAGCTGACAGGCAGTTTAAAAGCGCCCCAGATCTGAGCCCTCTTGGACCCCCTGGCGGCCCCCGGCAGGCGTCCACCGGCAGCCAGTACAGCAGGGTTCCTCGACCCAGATTCAGCACCTCCAACCTGGGCCTGCAGCCTTGTGTGTGGCGACCCGGCTCCACCGCGCACTGAGCTTGAACATTCTCGCCTGCACTGAACGTAAAGCATTCGATTTTAAAAGGAAGTTCACGTGTTTTGAGTTCGGTAACATTCTTTTTCACGTCCGCGGACACGTGTTTTATCTCGAGAGCGGTTTGGATGGGCAACGCGAGCAAAAATGATCCACTTTTTTTTTTGTAAGGGAGGCGGTTGGGGGAGTGCTTTGATGTGGCCATTTTGACACAGTTTGGGAAAATTTAAAGGCAACGCGGTGGTGGAACAAATGTACCAGAGAGAGATTAAAGGATTAGCTACTTCGAAAGGCAGCGGAATGATGTTGAATTAAGTGCGGAGGATGTGGAAAGAGACAGATTTTAGTTGTTGATTAGAAGGTTGAACGAAATACGAGAAGATCCAATGAATTTCGTGTTGTCGGAGCGTTCAAAGTAGAAGTGCCAAGTCCAAGCTCGCTTGTAATTATCTAACAATATATTGTGTTGTTTTTTTTTTGGTTTTTGTTTTCTTTCTAATATTATGAAATATTGAGGTGAAGGCTTTCAGAGGTGGCGAACTTGAGTCTTCCCTGAACTATAACCCCTCAACCCAACCAAGTATTTACCTTCATAATGCCGTCGTGAGTCCAACTTTGTTCCAAAGTTTCAAGACGCTTTGTCGATCGGGGCAAGTCCGGGGGAAAATTGAGACCCAAGTCTCGTCTGGTCTAAACAGGTCCGGCGGCTGAAGAACCTGCAACACGCAAAATATCATGGGGGAATGAAATATAATTTCATCTTGTGAATTATTTTCATCTCTACCACACGGGGGCAGTGTGAGACCATTGAGACACTTGAAGCTCACTAGTTCTGCCCGGACACAAGCCCGCTTGTGACCTTTGGTGAAGAACCTCGCACCCGCTGTTTATTAGGGCCCGAGCTCAGAGGAGAGAAAATATTCTCATCTGGGACCATACGTCCCTCGTAACGGGATTCATGAAAATCAAAGCGAGAACCCAAAGTTGCGAATGGAGGCTGTGAACAGTTGTGAACGCAGCGAATTGCTCTGATTCAGCAACACACACTCAAATTTTGACCGTAAGTGGATGTATGAAGAAGGCTTCAACCTGAGGAGAGTCAGACATCACGTTCCACAATTTGTCACTTCAGCCTCAAACGACTTTTTAAGCGCTAGGCTCCTTTTAATTCACGGCTCGCTGTCCTGCGCACAATCGCTGGTTTCACCTATTTTTGGAGCCGTTAATCTGCGGCTATTTGGCACGGTGTTAAACTCTTAATTCCGATGTTTTTTTTTGGTTTTTTTTTTTCACGGCGTGATTGAGAGCAGAGGCGTTGGGCGGGGGAAGGTGGGGGGTGTCATCCTGCCCCTTCGCATGACGATCAAAAAGCAACCTGTCCTCACGCACCCGTTTTCAGTTTGGTGTCGTCGATTCATTCATGCTCTCAAAGATGAAAATAAACATTCAAGCGGTTTCAGTGTCTGCGTTTCAGTTTGTCATGTGCGTCTTGCGCTGTAAAACTTTTGGAAAGCCCCATTCCGGAAGAACCTTCTGGAAATAACAGAAGGTCTTTTTGAGGAGACAACGCAGTTATTTTCCCAAGATACTCTCATTTATCCTTTCGATCAATTCACATCTCATGATTGGCACGTGACGATCGGGACGTCGGTTCTTGGACATCATACGTAAACGGCTTCTGAACTTGGAACAACACCCCCACCGCCCCTGGGCCGCCCCCCCCCCCCCCCCGCCCCTCTTTCACGCCCTCCACAGGAGGACACATGTTCACAGCTCAGGAGTGAACCTCCTGATAAGGTTTCACTCCGTCCCCGGTGGCCAAGACGAGAGTCGCTGGCACGACACAAAAACTCCAGGACTTCAGTCTGGTGGGGAAAATCGTCTCCTGCGGGAACTTTGCCGGAGCTAATCGACCTCCTGTGTTTTACACGTCAAGTTTTGGGTAAGACCCGTGTTTGTGTGGATTACAGAGCGCCGCTGCATGGTGGACGATCTGGCACCGATGCAATAATTCAAGAGCCGGTTGAAGTTCAAGGACTTATTATAATTTTTTTTTTTTTACAGTCAGATGCATTTGATTTGTGTTGTTAGCAAATTTTGGCAAGGCCTTGTAAGGAGACAACTCCCCTCCACCCCCCTCCCCAGCGGAACCCATTCGAGTTGGTTGGCTACTCACTGCTTAGATGATAAACGATTAGCCAACGCGGATTTTGGTTACCGCTCAAGCAAAGATAACCGTTTCCCGATGCATCTACGCCACCATGTTTGGAGTTTGAGAATGGAGGCGTCCTGGACAGAACGTGAACTCACCTTGGAGGACTTTTTAGTTGGCATTCTGGAGGATGCTGCCGATATGGGAATGTGCTGACGTGATGCCAACCTTGGAACTAAAGCAGGCGGGTTATCATGGGTGGGCGGGCGTTAAGTGTGATCGAGGGGCTGATGTGGTAACAGGACCTCTTCGCGCCTCGCAGCAACCAGAATATTGCAGAGAAGCACCTATAAAAAAAAAAAAAATCAAAGGCGGGCATTATGGCGTATTCATCTTCAATCCCGGGCTTGGGAAATGGTTTCAGTTACAGAGATAAAACGCAATTACATGAAGCGTCCTCCCCCTGCGGACGAGCCCCCCTGCCCCTCCGCCTTACGTAATTGCTTTCCACCGGCGACGCGCTGCCAGCCTACATCAGGAGACGGAGGCCTCGGCTGGGGAATTAGCGTCCTGAAGGCAAAGGGCCTCGTCGCACGCTTCGCGCGCCGCCGCCGCCACACTCGGCGTTCCTTTACGTTCTCATGGCGGAGCTGGCAAGAAGCCGGTGGCTGTCGTGCAACTTTATCGTCACCAATGTGCTCTTTTATTTATTACCGCCGTGGCCGCATACCGCCGTTAATTGGATCACATTTCACTGCCAGTCAAACAGTGCCATGTTGCTAAATCTGTCGTGGTCATGTCCCCTCACCTCCTCAACCCCCCCCCCTCATTTAAACCCTCCAGCACACCATTCATATCATCATTAAGATTCCTTTTGATTCAAGAAAAAGAATCCATTTAAAATTAAATAGGGTGATTTGAGATAAGAGCAATTATGTGAATAATTTGGTACATTTATAAAAAAGGAAATGGATCAATTAATTATATTTGTACCCGATTAAGTGTCTGTGCCTTTTAGAAGTGTTGGCGACTTGTTACTGGCGACAAATTGCCTTCCAAAAGGAGTCACCATTTACTTCCCGGTGTGTTTCTCTAATTGCTTGAAATGCTCGTCTCCAAATGCGTTTAAGCTCCTACAAGAGGATGGATGAGTACAGAGAAGCAAAACAACACGCTTAAAGACTTTCACTTCAACATGTGTCTTTTGTTGTAGTCTTTTTTTTTGTAGTTAGCCATGTCGGTGGCAAGTGGTGCCTCATCCAACAAGAGGAAGAAGGCCAACAAGATCATCACAGACTTTACCAACATCAGCCAGAATGGTAAGACACACACAAAAGTGAATATGATATTTTTTTTGGGTGTCATTTTTGTTTAGCGGCATCGATAAAATCCGTACTTTGGCTCAATAGAGGTTGTGACCTGCTGTCACTTTGCGTCTTCTTATTGTCATCACATCTGCGCCAACACACAACATTTGTGTGTTTCCGCTCGCGCGACGGCTTATCCCGCTTTATCCCCGTATTTTGCTCCCGTTAATGCCCACTCATCCATCCATCATCTCTTGTCGCTGTTGGGCCTTTTATCCCCCCCCACCCCACCCCGTGCCTCGATCATGTCCGTCAGACTCAAAACCCCTTATACGAATACTCCCCCCCCCCACCCCTCGCCATCCTCCACCCACCCGTCTGTCCGATTTCCTCCCAGTCAGCAGTC
This sequence comes from Hippocampus zosterae, assembly GCF_025434085.1. NCBI lineage: Eukaryota > Metazoa > Chordata > Actinopteri > Syngnathiformes > Syngnathidae > Hippocampus > Hippocampus zosterae. The sequence continues at coordinate 4,705,419 of NC_067457.1, forward strand.
AAGCTCCGGTTTCACGTTCTTCGGAATTAACGCTCAAATCAATATCCCCGCAGGAGAGTTCACTTTGCTCAGCAGCCTCAATATTTTCTCTCTCTCTCACACACACACACACACAATTTAGAGGGTGTCAAAGTGAGGACTGGCCAAAATTCGTCAAAATGTCCTCACTCTGTCGGTTAAAAACTCATGCCGGTCCTCACAATGTCATCAGTACAAGAACACACACACACACACACACTCAACAGACATCCACTTGCACTTGATTTACGAGCCCCCTGGCGAACGGCTCTCCGCAGCATTGCAATGCCAACTCCCCGTTTTATAGGAAGCGGAAAAATCCATCACATCCGTCTCAGAAAGAGAGTGTGGCGGCGTGGGTGAGGATTTCCCACTGTCCGGGCATGAAAACCAAACCGTGACATCCCCTCCCAAACCTCTACGGGCCCGTTCGTCCGATTACCTTGACCTACTGTTTTTTAGCGTTCCCCGTGGTTTCGCAAGCCCGTATCTTGAAACGTCGCAAAAGAGGTTTTCGCAATACTTTATTCGGAACTATGCCGATGCCGCCGTGGTATCGACAGTGCCGTTATTGTATTCCAAAAATTATTTTATGTGGCATCACCAAAGGCTAAATTTAAAGCTATAACAACATAACATTTACGCTAGTGCGGGGTACGTCACTTTGTGCTAGCATTTTGTTTAGGCTAGGACTGTATGCTAGCAAATACGATCATTTAGCCTGATGGTTTGTTTGTTTTTTTGCGTGATTTACATCAAAATCTTGGGACCGCATGAGTTCCTTTTCAACAACCCAAAAAAAAACAACGACACTGGATCCAAATCACCACGCTACGCTAACTTATATCAGTGTTAGCATGCGGGGATATCTTTTTCATGTCGTCCAACATTTTTGAATACCCGCGGCTGTCTAACGTTGGATCCCGTAAGGTCAATCAAAAAGCTTCAAATGAATTGAGAAGTAACTCAAGAGTTTGTTCTCGGCCCTCGGCTGACCGTCAGATGACGAGTCTGACCCCGAAGCCTCAGAGCTGGACCTGGGCACCAAGATCAAGACCCCCAAAGATGTGATGCTTGAGGAGCTCTCGCTACTCACCAACAAAGGCTCCAAGATGTTCCACAAGAGGCAGCAGCGGGTCGACAAGTTCATCACGACCAACGAGAATATGGTGGGAGAAAACCACGGCGCGGCAAACAAGCCGATTGGTCGCGGGAACTTGAATCTTCTCTTTTGTACTCCAGCAGAACCTGCAGAACCTTCTGATGTCACCTCCTCCTGTCCCTCCAAAGCCTGAGATGCCAAAGGAAGAAGGTGAGACTTCAGATTGACATCACCTGCTTTTCTCAACAACAAATGTGATGTCATCAACCAATCACAGGTGCCCTGTATCATGATTGACACGTCTACTGACCAATAAAAGAGTTCGTGGCCAGCGTTACTTTGATGCCGTTGTGAGAAAATACAGATTCTTTTGTCTTACTGCCCGTCCTCAGCGGCGCAGGAGGACGAGGTGGTGGACAAGGAGTCCGAGAAGGAGAGGAGGAGGAGGGAGTACGTTCGCACCTACGTGTCGCCATGGGAACGGGCCATGAAAGGTAACCAGGAGCTGACGGCCACCATGAGAACCAGTATGCCTGGACCCGGTAGAGTCCAGTTCCCTCAGTACAAGAGCTTCAACAGGTACACGCTGTAATAACATTTCTTCGTCGTTGTTTACATTGGCACGGAGTTGTATGCGTTGCTAGGACAACAGATTATTATTATTTTTAACTCGGGAGGCTTTTCTGGGATGTGCAAACGCACCTGTGATGAGGTTTCCCACTGAGACGACATGTTCGGCCCAGATGTGATTATCTCAAAGCTAATGTGATCCCTTGATCTTCGCCTAATGCTCTTAATGGTCAGTGCAGGGGAGGGGGGTGGGGGCTGTGACATTAGGAACCACAGCAGGCGTACAATGACATTTAAAGGACACTAAGTGGACAAAAGTATTGGGACCCACCTGTTAATCGATTCATTTTTTTCTTCTCTTGTCCTGCACCTGTCCTAATCCTGGTGTCCCTGGACTATTTTCACGTCCCCCCCCAGGACGGCGCTGCCCTTCGGCGGGGCGGAAAAGGTCTCTCGGCTGACTGTGTTTGAGCTGCCCGACCTCGGCGCCGACCTCGACGAGCTCGAGCCGCTGCCCTCCCTACAGGCCGACATCAGCTCGCGGCCCTCGTTCAACCGCACGCCCATCGGCTGGGTGTGCAGCGAGGACAACGCGCACATCCACATGGACCTGGACGCCATCCCCTTTGAAGGAGAGACCGACGATCTATGAACGCGTCCGTTCGTTTGTCTGTATTCTAACGGAATAGCGGTTTTAATGCATGGCTATGAAACGTGACTTGTTGGGGGGGGGGGAAAGGGACAACGTAGCTTCCTGCAATTTGAGAGAGCCTTGCTTTGATTTCGCATAGGGTGTGCTAACATGCTAACGTGTAACTAGTAGTGAAAAAAAACAAGCACTCTGCACTCTTAAAACGAGGTAATTAAGCAATAAAGTTCCCCTTTAGCGATGTTGCCATTGATTCTCATCTTACAATGCAGTGTAATTAAAACAAAAAACATTAATCCAGGGTCCAGGGTGTACCAAACCTGTCACACCAAGTCAGCTGAGATCCAAGATGGCCGCTGACACCATCAACACTAAACTACAAAATGACTTTTGTCGACCATTTGTCTTTTACGGCCACTGACATAATGCCAGTTGTGGGAAGGGGGTCATTAAACATTGAGTTTGCAGGGGGTGGACGCATGCCCTGGGAGCCTCTGAAATTCTTGTTACGGCCCTGTAAAGGCCAGAAAAGCATGGAAGTCTTTTATGGACTACTTGCCTTCAAAGTCACAAATCTATTTTCAGTCTGTATTTAGGGGTCATAAATCGGCATGCTCGCAGGGTCAAAAACTGCCATACAACCTGTAAGGTTTTTATTTACGCCAGTCTCTGTTCTAGACAGTCCACTGTTATTTGTCTTCATTAAATTCAACACATTTGTGGTGATTTTGGGGACAATGATTTACACTGTACAGGAGTGTCAGTCTCAGAGGAGAAATGGGAAGACTTTTTGGGGGGGGCAAACATATTGGGGGACGCTGTGTGAAACCTCGCAGAGCCGCCCCATCCTGGTCAACACATTTATTTGAAATTATTATTTATTTGGTTGTGTCAAGTGAGACTTTTGTCATGTAAAACACGTGCCTGGGATGAATAAAGGTTGGGGGGAAACTGCCCTCGATAATCACCCGTCGGCATTATTAAATGACAGGCCCGCAAATGGTGATGGGAACATGATCCAAACGGTGGTGTATTATGGTACGCGCGACCTCTCACACTCGGGGCTGTGGCTGCAAAGCGAGGCTGGCGGGTGTCAAATGTTGGACAGATGTCCTCTGCATGTCGCTGTCAGCAGCTCCAATGAATCTGAGTGCATGCGCGTGCGCGTGTGTGTGTGAGGACTAGAGGCACGCACACACACTATCGCTAGGGTGGGGGGGTGAAGGATACGCAGGTAACCCGCGGCGATGACGTCACCACCCCTAGCAAATTTCAGTACCCCGACTGGCCCGCTAGGCGGCAGTATGCCAATGAGCGCAAACTGGAGGGCAGTTAGGAGGAGTTATCGCGAGAGCAGCGGCGTACCGCGCGACCGCAGCGCTGCACGGATGGCGCCGGTGGGGGCTGCGTGGGACCGAGTCGAGCGGAGCGGATACGCCCACGACTCAGCCTCCTCTCCGCCGTTAAATCACACGGTGGGACACACGAGCGGACGGAGAGAGGCGGCGACTGCATCCGGGGTGAGTAAGAACAGTTCGTGTGCGCGGGCGCGCGCGTGTGCGTACTTGGCTCCGTGGCCGATGCTGCTGCAGAGCCGCGCGCGCGCGCGTCGGGGGTGCCGTCAGCGTGTTGCCCATCATCGTCGTATGTGTGTGTGCATCTTTTTCAAGTTCATCCTGACAGTCAGTCACAGGTGTCCAGTCGTGTTCCTACACGTGGGGGGTGGGGGGGGGGACTTGTTGATGGAGAAGCCACAAATCTTAAACCAGTTGTGCAGCCTGAGTGTTGGCCATCATCATAATATGGTGTGTGTGTGTGTGTGTGTGTGTGTAGGTTGCAGGGTCACTACTTGTTCGTGGCGCATGCTCATTTCTGCACCAACATCTTTTCAATTTCATCCCACGTCCAGCAAGTCAGGCAGTCAGTCAGTCAGGTTCCCGCATCTCTCGGGTCTGAACTGTGAGGTTATGAGGAGCTGTGTTGGATTTGTTGATGGATGGGCGACAAACCGCAGCCTCTTACCGGGGCTCCATTCACGCTCCACCGTCAGCCGCTGCTGGGTGGCCGCTTCATTGATTTAACATTGCGGTTCCGAGACTGATGACTTGGGACGACATCACTCCTGCGATGCTGCCGCTGTACGCTTTGCGAACCTGCGTACACGCAGACACACACACACATGCATTTGCGGAAAAGTAGCTGAAGTGAGCGATGCCAAGAAAAAAAGAAAATCTGTAGAAGGATGTCACACCAGGGCATAAGAATTCTGCTCTCACAAAGATGGGGTCGGTTTTGATTGACACTTTACAAATATGTCATTTTGCGACTGACCTGATTTTCAAGTTTTCAAGCCTCTTTTGTCTTGCGCTGAAGGCAAAAAATTGAGAGACAAACTTCACGACAAGCCAAAGTTTGGCACTTGACGAACAAGCCAATGACTTAACAAGTGTCTCAGAACAAACAACTGACAAAATTCTGCTAGCTTTATGCTTAAACACAATGCAAAACGCCAAAGTCGGGCTAGCGAAATTAGCGCGCATGTTGCGGTAGTTAAGTAACGGATAGTTGAATACAAATGGCGCAGCAACACAGGTAAACAGTCAATATAGCAACACTCACAAGAATAAATATTTATTTTCATCTGCAAATAACAACTAATCTTATTGCATATTGTAAGTACACAAAAAAATCTCAAAGCACAGGGAAGTCACGACTCTTTTTTGACATGTTAAATCTAACGTCATGTTGGAAAACAGCCATTATGGGGTTATTTTCCTTTTTCCTCCGCTTTAAAATGTCCTCGAGATTTTATCTGTTTGCTACTTAAGTTGTAATGTTTAAAAATATTGACTTTTGTCATTTTGAAGTTTGATGACTCCTCAGAAAACCGGTTGCCAATTTGCCTTGCATGTATTTTGTTGTTTGAACTGGTTGGCTTGTTTTATGAATTTTAGGTTTGACGCCTGTGTGGAATGATTCCTCTCACATTTCAGAGGTACGCAAGTTAAAAACTTATTTACGTTCAGCAAAACATGAAACTTATGTAAGGTACTTGAGTAAATTAATCGTTAGATGTGCGTCCTTGTGTATTGAAATGTGTTTTTCCAAAGCCAACGTGGAGCTTTAGCTTCCAAGTCTGGGATGATATAAACTGGATGTCTTCCAATGGCTTTTATTCACCCCCACCCCCACCCCAGAAACGTTCCAGTGTTTGTTGCGACTGTGGCTCATCCGGGGGAAAGTGTCCGAGGGGAGGCGGGGAGGAAGTTTAATCCTAAAAATATTGCAGCTTTGGGAGAGCTTCACTTGATTTGACTAACCGTGACTGCTGACAGTCTGAGTCCGCGTTTGGTGCCGCTCTTGCACTCGGAACTGCTTTTGTAAAGGAGAGTTTCAACAGCGCGTGTGAGGCGGATGAAGGACGACCAAAAACATTTTAAAAGGCACCTGAGCTGTTTTATGAGCGCCTTCTTTTAACGCGAACATAATGGCTTTGTGAATTTACTGTATGTTTTTATAGCCTGCCGAGATGTAATCAGCCTATTAAATGACTTCTCTGTGGTCACCGGGAACTTTGTTTTGATGTAGTGCGGGTCGGCTGGGCCTACTCAAACAACCTTACTGTCAGATGCCCTTTGGGGATGGGGGGGGGAGGGGGTCCTTGGAAACGATCATTTTAACGGAGTTTTTTACACGACTTTTATTATTTCTGCTCGGTGGTTCCAGTTTTCAGCGGGAAGGAAATATTCACACTGTGGTCTCATGGTTTTATGCCGCTTACCTCATCGAATATTAAACACAATTAACAGACCATTAGCAAAGGATGGCATGCCCCCGAACACAATATTTTTTTGTTTTTTTTTTTTTACAAGCCGGAGTTGTCAAAACAATGATTAAAGGTGTGTACTTTGCTGGGGATACATTGTACAATTTAGGGATCTTTAGTTTTATATTATTTTCCTTTTAAGAGGGGAAAGTCAAATCTATTGACTGAATGACTGTTGTGCTGAAAACTTATTTTTCAATTTTGGTCCTGTAAGAGTCGGTCGCTGGTGCATGCTCTGTCCACTTTTAGAACTCATCTTGCGACACATTTAGATTCTTTGGCTGAGTACCGCACTGCCCTTGCGTCGTATGGTGTTGCACAGGGTTCTATCTTGGGGCCCCTGCTATTTTCACTGCCGCCCTGCTATAATGCCAAGGAAACTACTTTTGATATTTTGAAAATATTAACAAGTGGCAAAATCCAACTGGTAAAGGATTGATCATCTCTATTTGCAAAAAATAGATTTTTCGTGTCACATAGTCAGTCACATAGAGAGACTCCTGTATATCTCCCCCCCATCCCTTGCCTTGTTGCAGCATTCCCGCCTCAATGGTCAACCCCCCGCCCCCCTCCCCAAACTGCATGGACGGGATTATTGAGATGTTTTGGTTTAAGAAAGAGCAGATTAAACAATAGCAGAGGATGAGGCTGGAGGGAAGGATGAGGAACGCACGCTGCGATGTCTCCTTTGACCTTAACCATCCCGCCAGTGCGCTCTCTCTCACGCCCGGCCCCTCCCACCCCCAATCCCTACTCTTCTTTGACATGTTAAATCTAACGTCATCATCACCTCATCTTGTTTTTCTTCCGAGCCCAAAATTGTCATGTGACTTTCCAGCACGGACTGTAAATAAGCATGGTTATGCAACAGCATCCACATCAAACACATTGCTCCGCCGTTTTCGATTGTGTGCTGCGATGCCGCATCTAGCTTGTGCCGTGCGGTCATACGGGCTATGCGGGGAAGTGACCTTGAAGAAAATCCCAGACTCCCCGCTGCACATTCACGCACCTAGATGCTGCGCGCGGATGTCTAACTTCGTATCAAACGTGAAGCGGGAGGAAGTGCAGCGAGGGGAGGCTGATCTTGAGGCTCTCCCTGTTGTGAAACGGGGCTATTTGAAGTTACACATAACCCACTTACGAGGAAACCCACTGTGTGCGAGCGTGAGGTCGTGGATGTGAAGTTTTCTTTCTGGAAAAGAAAGATGAATGGGGAGAGGAGAGGTTACTGGAGGGAAAAGTGAACGAAACAATAAGGTGAGCTTGTTGACAAAAAACTCAAAGAGTCTATTCAGGTTGATGAATGTGTATGTGTGTGTGGGTGTGTGTTCTTGTACTCATGACATTGTGAGGACCGGCATGAGTTTTTAACCAACAGAGTGAGGACATTTTGACGAAGTGAGGACATTTTGGCCAGTCCTCACTTTGACACCCTCTAAATTGTGTGTGTGTGTGTGTGTGTGTCAGAGAGCTATTGTCCTCGGCGACACTGGTACACTGACTCGCTGACACAAACAATGGCACAAGTCGGATGTTATTGATAAATGCGGACCAAAACCCTCCTGTTGTGTTTTCAAAAAAGCGTTCAAGGGTCATGACCCCTGGAATTTTCCATCACTATCGGCTAGTCCTCGCCTAACGTGGCGCGCCCGACGTACAGTTTGGATTCCAGCCAATTGACATAGAATTGGATGATTTGTGATGGGGACACATCTCGATAAGCAGTTCATTGACTCATCCGAGTCGCGGCATTCGTGCTAGCGGCGCTTGTGACAGTTTAGCCGAAACAGATGTCTTTCCTCGGCGTGCCCTCGCCGGCTCCCATCGATCGGCGAGTAATCATCGGCTGTCGTCCTGACAAAGCGTCCGGGATTATTCCGACCTCCCAAGGCGACGTCACGACTCTGCTGCGTGACTCGCGCCGGCCGCGCTGACTGCTCTTCGCGGGTGCGGACGTCACCGTGAGCTAGCGTCCTATTTAATCAGCCAGTTTACAGTCAAATTGTGTGAGAGTTGAGTTGAAGTGAATTTGTTGAAATACAAAAATACTCGAAATTATTCATTAAAAAAAAAAAAAAATCAGGAATAGATGATTGGTGTTCAGTCCACGGCCCATGATCCTGAACGCCTCACGGGGTAAATTTACCGCCACTCCTCTGTTTTCTTAATGGCCACCAAAGCAGGGTCAGGGAATATGATTGACGAGTGCCTTGACTTGCTGTGGCTTCCAGGAACTCTCCACCATCAATACACATCATCATCACTCGCCGGCCCCATGTGTCTGTGTGCGTGTGTGTGTGTGTGTCTGTGTGAACATCACATGGTTCGGCTTTTCCTCCCGCGTGCCTGCCGCTTGGCCTATTTCCATGGTAACGAGCCGAAGAGACGGGAATACATGGTCAGCGCGCACACGCCGACCATCATATATAACGGCACTTGTGTGATTGCACTTTCCGCAGCCACTCAGAGGCACACGCGTGTTCACGCGCACAGAGAAGGGCCATATATAACAGCGCTTGTGTGATCTTGATTGCGCGAGACTGTAGGGTGCAGTCAAAAAGAGGATGTGTGATCGCACTCTCCACACCTACTCGGCGTCGGAGGGACATGCACATGCAGGCAGTCGCCCGTGTGCTGAAACAGAAGTTAGCGATTCTGTCTGGTGGAGGGAAAATGGCAAACGGAGCCATGGCTGCCCAAATCCTTTTTATAAATCCTTTTGGCAATTTGGATTTGGTGTATTGGGCGGCCCGGTAGTCCAGTGGTTAGCACGTCGGCTTCACAGTGCAGAGGTACCGGGTTCGATTCCAGCTCCGGCCTCCCTGTGTGGAGTTTGCATGTTATCCCCGGGCCTGCGTGGGTTTTCTCCGGGTACTCCGGTTTCCTCCCACATTCCAAAAACATGCGTAGCAGGCTGATTGAACACTCTGAATTGTCCCTAGGTGTGAGTGTGAGCGTGGATGGTTGTTCGTCTCCTGCACCCCCCGCGACCCTAGTGAGGATCAAGCGGTCAGGAAGATGAATGAATGAATGCATTTACACCCAGATGTACTGAATGTGAATTTCTGTTCTGGATGGATGGACGGAGGGACGGACGAACAGACAGATAGACAGACTTAACACGAATCCAAATCGCTAGCTAGCTAGGTGGATGGATATAGATAAAAGGAGCGTGCTGTGGCCAAAATGCAACCTGGCAACAAAGACGACAGAAGGGAACTTTGCCAAAAGTAGCGAAAGGCACTGCGGCTCTGCTAGCTCGCTACCCAACGGTGTTATGCAAACACGTATACTTTCTGGAGAAGCACAGCCGCTGGAAGAATCTCTTTGTCAAATTGTCATTATGAATAGATTTCGGTTTCGGTGTGCCGCTATGTAATATTGGACCTCGTTGGATTCCCCCAAATTTACCAAGAAGGCTCTACTCTCTTCCGACCGTCAACTGTGAAGAGCTAGATGACGAATGAAAACTCTACCGGCTGCCAAAAGTGCCCATTAAACAGATCAGACCACTTCAAGCCTCGCCGCGGCAGAACAACACAACCACAACAAGAATCATTATGTTAAGGTTGTAATAAACAAAAAGTCTGTCAACGTCGCACAATGAACACAATGTTTTAGTTGCTATTAAAGTTGTAACTTTGCAGAACAGAGTCCGATTTGTTGGATGCAGTTCGTCGGGTCGCTAGATGACCCATTGACCTTTCATAACCGTCCATCAAGGGTGCCCGATTCTGCTCTGGAATTCATCGGAAATGGCCGACTTCCTACTATTATTTGAGAAATCGCTGAAAAATTGACTTTGCAATACAATGTTTTAGTTGCTATTAAAGTTGTAACTTTGCAGAACAGAGTCCGATTTGCTGGATGCAGTTCGCCGGGTCGCTAGATGACCCATTGACCTTTCATAACCGTCCGTGTCAAGGGTACCCGATTCTGCTCTGGAATTAATCGGAAATGGCCGACTTCCTACTATTATTTGCGAAATCGCCGAAAAATTGACTTTGCAATATTCAACGCAGCAACACGGGCGTGTGAGATGCTGGTGTAGCATCTGTGACTTTGACTGCGTGTAGCTTGAAAAGGATGCACCTGGCCCGCCGAGTCATATGGGCGTCAGCAAACGGGAGCGCAGATTTGGCTGAATATTAACAGGCTGTTGTTGTTCGCCTGCCCAACGTAGACGCCGTTTGACCCGTGCGGCCCGACGGCCGGCCCTTCTTTGTGTCTCGCAGGGCATGAAAGGACATGGGAGCGTCTGGACGGCCCAAACGACATCCATCTAACAGGATCCCCCAGACGACCACTTGCCAGAGGACGAGTGACAAACACATGCCAGCAGCGGCTCTGGCAACGAGCAGGCGGATTCTGAAGAAGTAAAGCACGGCTGGAGAGGGGCCGGCTTGTATGGGGGCCAAATCCCCGTCCAAGACACACGGCGTCTTCTCCGTCTACCGCCGCCGCCCCCTCTCCTCCCTCCTCTTTTCTCCCATTCGCCTTCTGTCACTCTCATGGGAGTGACATAGAAGCTTCGGTGGGACCGCGGACGTCCAGGTAGGGATGTCGTGGAAGAGGAACTACTTTGCGTCCGGCGGCGGAGCGGTCAGCGGGGCGCAGGGGCTGGCGACCCCGAGAACCATGACCTCCATCGCGCCCAGCAAAGGCCTGAGCAATGAGCCGGGACAGAACAGCTGCTTCCTGAACAGCGCCCTTCAGGTCAGTGACGCTGGGACTCGGTGACCCTCGACCCCTAAATCTCACCTTTCACCTTACCTAATTCCAAACCCAAAAGCACTACCGCCAATGGTTGTTTTCTAGAATAAAGCGTCCGCAAACACAACTGGTAAGCTAGTTCAAGCGCTCGTGTTCTTTCTCGGTTCGAAAGGGATGAAACCAGCCAAAAGTTGCCCACAGTCAAGCGGGTCTCCCCTAAGGATCGCATGGGTGGACGCAGGGGTGTTCTAAAAATAGCTCACTAGCGATGGGGATATTATTTGAATGTTGCAGGAGCGATTGCTTGAAAAACGTGCGAGGATTCATTGAAACGAAACGTCGCGTATTGATATTTAGCCATTTCCCACCTCTTGGAATCACGACTGCGAAACATTGTGAGAAATCTTTCGCGTGATCAGCGTCACGTCCGGACTGCTTTTATTTATTCCTAATCACATTTCATTAAAGGGCATCTCAGCAAAGTTGTTGTTTCAGAAATGGGTATAGGACTGGAAGGCCTTCAGATCTTGGCTTAGAACAGCACAGTGACCCCTGCCCTCAGTGACCCCAACGCCATTTTATTCATTTATTTATTTCTGATTATTATAATATTTATTTTTTCAAACAGAACCAAGCATGCCTTTCTGGACATCGCATTGCCGATTCAGGACCCCGCGGCGCAAAGAGAGCTCGCCTTGTATAGTCCTAATGTTACCATCGACGCATGTGGACAACTTTCAGCTTACTTTAAAGCAAGCTTTGAATTCTCCCAGAAACACACACAGACACACACGCATAGCAGCTAACTGATAATTAAACGTGACAGCGAGATAAGCTCCGTATTAATGAGTGTTTCGCATGTTACTGCTTTGCTTTTGGCACCATTCAAGAGCGACTGTGGGTTTGTCGTTGCGGGGACGCTTACTCAAGCGCGCGCACAAACGCACACACACACACACATACGCACGCGCTTACCTCTCAAGACGTCCAGCTGGCACGCGCGCACACCTCCACGCTCCAGATGAGGAGATGGGAGGATGCAGGCGATAAGCTCCAGCAGAAGCTTAGTGGAAGTTGGAGAGAGGGGCTGAGGATGAACTGTTGAAAAGGGGGAAGGACGAGAAAGGGAGATACGATGAGGACGGCGTGGTAGCTCGATGTCACGGCATTTCAAAAAGAAATGAAATAAAAATGTCTGACAGTTAATTGGGTTTGTTGTGCTCTGTTTGTTATCTGATCTCATTGAGAGGGGTTTTGGGGGGTGGGTGGGGGGGGGTTTGGCCACAAATTGCGCTGATAATGGCCGCCGCTTGTCGGAACAAATGATCCCCTCGAGTAGTTCTGCCTCTCGCTTGCTATTTTTTGACTACAGCAAAACGCACCTTGACGGGCAACGTGCTGGGAAAAAAAAAAGCATGTTGTGTTTCCACGGCAACAGTGTGCCGGCATCAGGCCACCGCAGGTTTTGAGATGGTGTTTAACACTTGATTGCTGTTCAAAGAAGCGCATTTTTATTTTAAGAAATAAAACCAATCAGAAATTGGGGCTCATTTTCATCCAATTTTCTTAATTTTTAAAGGTCACAAATGAATCCATCTACGTTAGATAGGACCCCCCCCCCCTTGTTTACATTGTTAGATAAAGCACTCCTTTGTTTGTGTTCTTCTTAATAGACAAGTCAAATAAAAATGAAAGTTTTATTTCTGTCAAGTGTCTTTTTAAATTTGAACTATTTTAACTCGGCTTTTGCTCTTTAGGTTTTGTGGCATTTGGATATCTTCCGCAGGAGCTTTCGCCAGCTGACCATGCACAAATGCATGGATGACTCGTGCATCTTCTGCGCACTCAAGGTAAAAAAAAAAACAACAACAACAACACATCAGCCTTTGTTTTTTTTTTTTTTTTTTTTTTAACCTATAATGCATTTAAAGCCACAGTTAGAGTGGCTTTAATGTCCAGTGACGGCGGCTATTAGTTTGCTCCTTCTGGTAATCCTGGTTGCTTATTCCTGTTACGAGAACGTTAATACAGTTTCGTCGATAAAATATGATTTATTTGAATCCGGGGCCGAGTTTAAATAATACACGAGTGAAAGGATTTTGAGACATCACGACCATGTGGTTTTAATGGCACAGTCTGAATGATTTCAAACTTGCAAGGCAAAATCTGCTGTTATGGTTATCATAACAGCCCCCATCATAGAACGCAACCCATTTGTTGCACGGATGGCGACCAACATGTGGCCTGAACGGAGGCGTATCACCGTGACTAATGTGCTGTAGTGCAGCAGCAACACACCGTCGGGTCTCCACAGCACTCCACTGTAATTAATTGGCCCGACTGAAAGTGCCGAGCTCAGCAAAACCCACGCGCACGCGCACACACGTCGTCTCTTACACACACAAGCGGCTACACGCAATATCAGTACACGCCACGTGCACTTTGATTCGCTGCTGTAGGCGCGCGCCGGTGTGTTGTGGCGCTCGCCTATGTTAATTCAATGAACTTCAATTTAAAGACAAACGTGTATATTTATAAATACACCGTTTTTTGTTTTTTTAAAAATTCAGCACATTAAACTTGGTTGGACGAAACAGCATCATGTGACTTGGGCCACTGGAAATTGCTGCAACATTTCATCTGGCTCCACCAGAGAAGAAGTAGAATGGGATGGGAGGAGGGGAGGGGAGGGGAGTGAAGGAGGAAGATGAATGAATGTGGGAGTTGGTGTAGATGGCTGCAAACTTTGCAATTTGACTGCTGGGTGCACATGCACACTTACGCATAGACACACACACACCACACACACGCACACACCACACACACGCACACGCACACGCACGCTTACTCACTCCACCCCATCTCGCCAACCTCCCTCCATTCCCCCTTTCCCTCTGTAGGGTATATTCCCCCTCCATTCTCCTTGGCGCATTGCTGCAGTCATAACACACACACACTCACTTCTACACGTACACACACTTTCAGCACGACGACATTACCTTTCCCAATGCCAGCCCCCCTCAGCTGTTTTATTACATCATCTTCCGGTGGTATGACCGCCGCCATCTTGCTCCGCTGCCTCCCAAAGGTCAAAGGTGACGTCTGTGATGAGAAACACAGAAATGAGAGAAACACCTAAAAATGCATTGTTTTGTGTTTTTTGTTATTGTAAAGTGTCCTTGGGTGTCTTGAAAGGCGCTTCTAAATAAAATGTATTATTATTATTAAAATATGGAATGTCAGGGCAACGGTAACCAAACGCCCCATTCATCCAAGAGCTGCTTTGCGCGACAATGCACGCCCAGTCACTCCGACTGAGTAACTTCAGCGTTCAAGCTGAACTGTCCTTGCCTGCCTTCTTTCACCTTTGCCGACGTCACAACCACCAATCACCTGGACTGCCCTTAACAGCCCACACGCGCATGTAATTTAATTGGCGAAACAAACGTGAAATAAACTTGGTGCCCAGTCTCCTTCCGCCTTAGCTAATGCTAACTATTGTTGACTAATAGAAAGCTAACTGGCAAAGAAAAGCAAGACTATATACATGAACTGAAACCAACTATTAGTTTCTAATGGAGGGCTACGTTACAAGCAGAAGGGTTGAAAACGTTAGCGAAAGCCTAATGTAAGGCAAAAGATTTTAGCTAATGCTAACTATTGTTGACTAATAAAAAGCTAACTGGCAAAGAAAAGCAAGACTATATACATTAACTGAAACTAACTATTAGTTTCTAATGGAGGGCTACGTTACAAGCAGAAGGGTTGAAAACGTTAGCGAAAGCCTAATGTAAGGCAAAAGATTTTAGCTAATGCTAACTATTGTTGACTAATAGAAAGCTAACTGGCAAACAAAAGCAAGACTATATACATGAACTGAAACTAACTATTAGTTTCTAATGGAGGGCTACGTTACAAGCAGAAGGGTTGAAAACGTTAGCGAAAGCCTAATGTAAAGCAAAAGATTTTAGCTAATGCTAACTATTGTTGACTAATAGAAAGCTAACTGGCAAACAAAAGCAAGACTATATACATGAACTGAAACTAACTATTAGTTTCTAATGGAGGGCTACGTTACAAGCAGAAGGTTGAAAACGTTAGCGAAAGGCTAATGTAAGGCAAAAGCAGCCTAGCGAGCAAATTTAGAGCGAGAGCCGCTGGGCAACTGGAAACTCTTTTAAATTGTGAAGGAATAAAACCAAACAGAAACTCTGTTTTAAGAGGATTTGTTGAAGGCGTGGATTTTAGATCTCGCGCATGAACTTTGCCGCCTTTACGGTTGGAGCTGCCACAATTTGGGGTCAAGCAAAGTCTGTTGCACAGCAGTGTTTATTTTTGTGTGTCTGGATTCAAGGCGTACTTTTCAGCCCGCAACAGTTTGCTTGGCTTTTCTATTTTCCCGCTACAAAGCACTCTGCGGTCTGTTTTTTGTCGGGAGAAAAGCGCGCATGTATTATTGATGGCGTCTGCTACGAAAGCCCGGCCGCCTCCGCCGTCTCTACATTTGTTGCTCGACACTTTGAAGGGTTACCGTACCTTCGCCTATGTTTTTGCAGAACATCTTTGCCCAGTTTCAGTTCAGCAGTGAGCGCGTGTTGCCATCCGACGCGCTACGGAGCGCCCTGGCCAAGACCTTCCAGGACGAACAGCGCTTCCAGCTGGGCATCATGGATGACGCTGCAGAGTGCTTTGTGAGTCAGCGCGCACCCAAAGCTTTTGGCAAAGTTATATTGGAGGAGACCCGCTGTGATGAGAATTTACTTATCCATACAAAGAAAGACAATCTAATCACCAAAAATTATTATTTTGTTTTAGCCGTGAATGTTACAAAAACAAAATGATTTTTGCTCTTGTTAGGAAAACCTCCTGATGCGGATTCACTTCCACATCAGCGCAGAGAGCCGAGAAGACATCTGCACGGCCAAACACTGCATCCCGCACCAGAAGTTTGCCATGACCCTGTTTGAGCAGGCACGTGCACACACACACACACACACACGCCACGAATATAACAAGCCTATCGTGGCTGAGTGTCTGTATTTGTACTTGCAGTGCGTCTGTAATAGCTGCGGCGCCACGTCGGACCCGCTGCCCTTCATTCAGATGGTTCATTACATCTCCACCACGTCCCTATGGTAAAAACACACACACACACACACACACACGCGTACATATAAGCGTACACGACATGGCGCAGGAAGTCAATACTAGACGGAAGTCATCAATCAGCGATTCGATTCAAGGGACCCAAGAGAGGGCAGCGGGAGTCTTGGGCAACATAAAATCCATTGTGGAGCAGTGGTTTGGTGGGGGGGGGGGGGGGGGTGCTGGCTACTTCATTAGATACCCCTATAAATGGTCATGTGACGTATGGATAATACAGACATGATGCTAATGTCAGTGGTTGTGTGTGTTGCTGCAGTAACCAAGCGGTGAGGATGCTGGAGTGCCGGGAGAGGGCCACACCGGATATGTTTGGGGAACTTCTTCGCAACGCCAGCAATATGGGGGACCTGCGCAACTGCCCCGTGAGACAACCCCCGCCCGTTCCCCACGCACACATTCGCTCGCAGTTACACAACATTTTAAATGCAGTTAGTTGCAGGAAACTACGCGCGGAGTCATCTATCCTATCCGCACAAGTGCTTCATAATAAAGACGATGAAATAATAATAATAATAGTAATAATGCCGGCGTTACATAACAGAATCGCAGATGGTTTTATTGTGTTTGCGTTGCTTACATAATCAACAGCTCATTTGCATGTTCTCCGCCGCTTTCGTCTCCGTAAGCATTTTTTTTTCCCCCCGGACTTGTCCTTATCGTAAAGGGAGGCTGTATTCAGCTTGTTGCAGCACGATGACGCTTTGCATTTTAAAAAAAACCAAATAAATAATCATCATAATAATAATAAAATTGGTTTTGGAGAGATTTTGGGATGAGAACATTCAGGGATTGTTGTCCAAATTTGGAATCGAAGGAAAAAGGGACTCCATGAGGACGGCGTGTGTTGTGCTGCCACACTGGGGAAGTGAATAGATCCAGCTTGGCTTCACGCAGCAGCTCCTACGCTTGCCAAAAAGTGTACCCACAAAGAGGTTCCTCTCTGGGCCTCTTTACAAAGCTCTGGACCCCCCCCCCCCCTCCTCACGCATCCCCCCCTTGCCTCCATCATGAGCTGCTGCAACCTGTCACACATCTCTCCAAAAATACTAGGGCCACTTTTGATTGACACTTTTATTGTTAGCTTTAAGGGATAAATGTTGGAAGCAACTGGAGACATCACCGAGGGAGCGCTTGTTTGGAACACCTTGTGAAATGACTGAGCGAATGTTTGCTTTTGCCCATTTTAAGACATATCGTTGATGGAGTGTTTGCTTCGCCCAAGTGAAGACACCGGAGAGGCTCATTTTGCCCTCCTCAAGTCAAGACAAACAGTACGACTGGCGGGGCACTGCTATATTAAGTTTTCACTGAGGCAGTGCTTTTTTTGGTGATATATTCCTTTAGGAGCGCTTGTTTTGCATAACTAAAGACATATAATTGACAGAGTGCTTGTTTTGCCCCCCCCCTGAATACATCGCAAGGCTTGTTATGCTTACGCAAAGATTTATCACTAGTTTGGCCCACTCAGGGAGTGATTGTTATGCCCACCTCATGATCTCACTGCGGGAGCACTTGTTTTGTTGACCAACAGACTTTTCTGGTGCCCCGTTTGACTCACCTTGAAAACGATCACTGAGAGAACGGCTGGTTGGCCCGCTTCAATGAAGGATGGAGTGTTTTTTTTGTTCGCTCACCTTAACAAGTGTAGCAATGCTGAAAGAAAAAAAACCCAGCATTATTATCTTTGTCGAGGGCTCATTGTTGTCCTGGTAACACTCTATTGTGCAGGTATAGATTTTGAGCATCCAACCATATTAGTTTTTGAGGAAATTTGAATATTTGAACTGCTCTGGAGTCACATAGCGGATACACGGAGGATAATACATCATCATCAGCGCTCCTTCGTTTGCCGATTGATTAAATGTGGATTATCTCCTCGCCGCGGTGTCTAATGAGTTGCGAGGAGTTTCCGTGATCAGTATTCTGGCAAACCCGCACTTTTCATCTGACCGCCGGTTCAATTATATAACGTGCTGGAAAGGTTCTCTTGAGAATGGAGAGGCAGATACTGGCAAAGCATCATCCCAGCCCGTCCGTCCCCCCCTCCCCACGCTTCCTCAAAGAGGGAGTCCAGTGTGTGCCGCATATGTGTGTGTGGGAGGCTTGTGTTGGCAAAGCCCCACCGGTCGCCAGGGTGTTTTCAGGCTGCTTCCGAGGCGGCTATGCCAACGCTGTGTGTGTGCGTATGCTTGCGCGCGTGTGCGCTCCAGCTCGGTGGTAGTTCATGACTCAAAAGGAACCATCCAGTACATGCAGTCCTGAATTTGGCAGAGGGCCCCCGGGGCAAATATGTCCCCGTGACGTCCGCATCCTTCCATCATAATCATCATTAACGTCATTGTCGTCCTCACAGATCACAGGATATGACCGAAAGGAAGTGGAAAAGTGAAAAAGGAGGGACTTTCAATACTTTTGTCCTTTCCTTTGTGT
The DNA here is from genome assembly GCF_025434085.1 of Hippocampus zosterae. Classification (NCBI taxonomy): domain Eukaryota; kingdom Metazoa; phylum Chordata; class Actinopteri; order Syngnathiformes; family Syngnathidae; genus Hippocampus; species Hippocampus zosterae. The sequence goes on from NC_067457.1 coordinate 4,723,896, forward strand.
CTTTTTTTTTCTCAGAGTAATTGTGGTGAGGTGTTGCGCATCCGTCGTGTGCTGATGAACTCACCGGAGATCGTCTCCATTGGGCTGGTCTGGGACTCTGATCACTCTGACCTGGCTGAGGACGTCATACACAGCCTGGGCACTTGCCTGCGCCTGGGAGATGTAAGTGTGGTCCTTCCACTCCAGTCCAGTAGGTGGCAGTAATAGGCATTACGGAACAAGTCCGACTCCATGCTTTTTTTTTCCAGCCTATTACTGAGAGAGAGAGAGAGAGAGAGCGCTTGATTTATTTCTTTTTGTATTATATGCTGCCATGAAACTATATCGTCTTCTGACCACACAAGGTTTTCAAAAACGAATATGAATATGAAAAAGTTGTTCCTCTGACCTCCGAAGGACCTGACGGCAGAGGCGGCGCGCTCCCGCAAAAGGAAGTAACCTTCAGATTGAGGACAGGGAGGCGGTTAGTGGCCTGAGCTGATGAAACCCTGGCGGACTGAGGACAGCGTGGCACAGGAGGGGGGAGGCGGGGCGATGGTTGTCATGCCAACGGGGCACTCCTCCCCACCCGCCCCCACCCACTGTCCGGTTGGATTTTGACACCTTTTACGAGCTCGTGTTTGAATTTTTTTTTTCCCAGTGAGGTCAGTGAATGCGCTCAACCCATCGATGCGATCACTGACCAAATGATTGTTTTGCCCAATTGAGCAAGCGATTGTTTTGCCCACCTTCAAACATCTCACCGAGTCCGCGCTTGTTTTGCTCTCGTGATGGCGACACCGAGGGAGCACTTGGTTTGCCCATCTTAAGACATATCACCGAGGGAGTTCTTGTTTGGCCCACACATGGGAGTGATTGTTTTGCTCTTCAGTTGAATCATGAATCATGTTTTGACCCCCTTGAGACTTAATACTGAGTGACTGCTTGTTTTTCTTAAGACGTATCGGCCAAGGGCGCCCTTGTTTGACCCACCTAAAGGCTCACTATTAAAGGAGCGCCCCCTATGACTGAAGGAGGGTTTGTTTGCCCATATCACTGAGAGGGTGTTTGTTCTACGAAACCTAATAGCCGTTTCCGCAAAAGCGGCGTTATGTTCGTAAAGGCTGTGTTTTGGTATTGGATCCCATCACATCGATCGACGGAGCACAGACATTGACACGACACGTGATTCAGGGACTTCCTCGGGCAGCCCTCACACACACACACACACGCGCGAGCACACGTGTTGCAAAAGCAGTGTCATGACCGAGCGATGTCGGTGCATTTCAATGTTGCTGTAACATCTCGGGCACACTCGTTCTGAAGTGATTCCCATGAATAATGCATAAGTCAGCATGATAGCGTGTCAAGTTCTTCTACATACAACCCCCCCGAACACCACCAACACTGCCAACTCCTCCTTCCATCACGTCGGCTTTTCTCCTACTGCTGCCTGTCATTCTTCATCTCCGAGATGGAGCTCGTCGTCACAGGCGCGATGCCTTTTTTTTTTGCTTTTGTGTCACAAGAAGTGGATCCGCATGCCCCCCGCCGCCGCAGCGCCTCCACTTCCTGTCGCCGTTTCTCTCGTCTTTTCTTCGTCGCTCGAGACGATTAGCCCATTTGCGACAAATAGACGACAATTTGGATAATTACGTGCGTCGTGCCTCTTAAATGAGACAATGCGCCGCTTAACGCGCTATTTGACGGAATGGCTTCGGGATTTCAGACAAAAGAAGGCAGCAAAATCTGTCTCATTCTGATTAGTAATTAAATATATTAGTGGGAAACGGGATCCGGACGCCCGGGGAGTAGCTTTAACAGTTTACACTCTTCTGGAAGGACTTTTTTTTCTTAGGTTAAAGGTCGCTCTTGAGTTCCTCCACACCAAACCCACCCGAGAACGCCTTTTCATACAATTGTCCAATAAAATGTCAAAATTCCAGAAGCTAAATGTATTTGGGGCCATTTTCACATAAAGACAGTTTATATATTTATATTTGACATTTATCAAATAATGTATCACAGAAAGAAAAACAATATTTAGAACAATTATTTTGGAACCATGTTGTGCTATATTTCTTAAAATTAAAAACCTTCATCCATCAGTCCAGCCATCAATTTTCTATATGGCATATCGTGTGTAGGTTTGCCGGGCAAATTAAGACATTAAAAAGTAATAAATATAAAATTCCGATGATTAAAATAAATTTGTAGAAAGTGTTTTATTTATAAAACCGTACATACAAAATACATTGGAATAATACCTACTGACATTTTTGTATTTTATTTTTTTTAATTGTAGATTGTAGAAATGGTGGAAATTTATTTCGGTATTTACTAACGGGATAAATTCCTATCAAACAAAATGATATGAATTAAAATCAGTAATGCATATTACAATAATAATAATAATGATAAAATCCTCTTAAAAACATTTCTTGTCATTCTGAGTGATTTCATGATTATTTTAAACAAGTAAAATATGACAACGGGAAACGGTTTGTGCGCAGAATTACCACATATGGCATTAAAAAAAAAAAAAAAAAGCCGCCGGCATTCACGTGAACTCATCTGTCTGACGCTGCACACCCTCTCTCCCTCTCTTCCCCCGCATCCCTCCCCCTCCACCTCTCTCCCTCCCTCACCGTAGTTGTTCTACCGTGTGACAGAGGAGCGGGCTCGCCAGGCAGAGCTCTACTTGGTGGGGATGGTGTGCTACTACGGCAAGCACTACTCCACCTTCTTCTTCCAGACCAAGATACGCAAATGGATGTACTTCGACGATGCTCACGTCAAGGAGGTGCGTGCGCGTGCGTTTGCGTCCACTTATGATTGCGCGTTAAGGTCATTTCGAGGCGACTACTCTGTAGGAATGTGCCAGTGAGCGTAAGTCAAGGTATACGTCCTTGCTCACATGATAGCAATACCGCAGACGTGTCTGACCTTCCGCTTCAGGCGATAAAATCAACACGATTTCTCTGAAAATGGATTCGTTTACTTGCCTTATACACGTGCGTCTCCGGGCGGCGGGTTCCTGTGTGTCTCCAGATCGGCCCTAAGTGGAAGGACGTGGTGTCCCGCTGTATCAAAGGCCATTATCAGCCCCTGCTGCTACTTTACGCCGACCCCCGCGGGACGCCGGTGATACTGCAGGAGAGCGCCGGTGCCGACACGCCGCTGGAGATCCAGCGCTGCGGTAGCAAAGCCGGCTACGACAGCGAAGACTCGGGTATATGCCTCCGCCGCACCTCGGGAGAGGAGGGGGGGGTGTCGAGCCCTGCTGCAAATAGTGAAAAACCTCAAGTTACCTCCTGAAAAATAAATGTCGCTCAGCAGAGACTTTACATCAATGCAGCAATGACTCTCCTTAACTTTGCTAACAACCCAGGCTAAACACATGATGAGACCCATGATCCGGATGTCGACCTTCAACCTCCTAATCCCCCCTCCCCTCCGCCAGCATCATTTCTCCTAAACATATGGGAGCCGGAGATTAACCGCCAAAGGTCTCCCTTCAGGTCGTGAGCCGTCCATTTCCAGCGACACCCGCACGGACTCGTCGACCGACAGCTGCAGCCAGCGCGCCTACCGCAGCCGGCCCTTGCACCAGTCCACGGGCAGCCGCCTATCCAGCGACTCTCAGACCACCGTGGTCTGCAACTACGATCTTGGAACGCCGCCGCACGCTGCCGACGCGGGAGGTAGCGTTTCGCCGTGGAAATCTCAGCCTGTATATCTTTAACAGCGTGAATAATTACGACCTACGAGCAATGACGTCACTACTTCCTCCCCTTATGAGCTAACTCTTTTGTCTCTCCAGAGTCAGCAGTGGAGGGCCCTCATCGGCCTCCCCCCGCCCCCCTGCAGGAGTACAAGGAGACGGCCGTCTTCCTGCTCTCCTCTCGGCCACTGTCCTCCTCCTCCTCTTCGGGGGTGGGAGGGTGCGAGGGCGGCGTCGGGGGACCTCACTGGGAGGATGAGAGCACCAGCGGCGAGAGCAAGTCCAGGTCCGGACCGGACCGTCTTCTATCAAGTGCCGTTATGAGATGTTAGTCGTCTTGTAGAATATTACTGAAGTGAAAGTTTTGTTCAGTTCTTCTGGCGGCTGCTACCGGCCCACCTGGAGGCCCCGGAGAGAAGCCCTGAACATCGACAGCATCTTCTCGGGCCAAAGCCAGCGGATCTGCTCGAAGGGTTACCACACCCTGCCGGGAGTCTCTCACCCGCCGCCGCTCCAGCCACCCTCGCCCTGCGTGCGGCCCACCACCCCAACACCGCGGAGCTCGCAACTTACCGAGGGCAGGCAGGTTGCGGAGGTGGAGGCGAGATTCGGACCGGTTGGGCTGCCCAGAACTCTGGGACGGATGATGGGCCCCCCTGCCCCTGCGCCTCTGAGGGGGGTTGAGCACCAGCCTCGCCTGATCCAGAGGATGGAGAGCGGCTACGAGAGCAGCGAGAGGAACAGCAGTAGCCCTGACAGGTAAGAAGAAAAAAAAAATTTAATACAAACAACTAAATCATCACCTATTTTTATTTGAACTGTTTTACCCCGCAGGGAGGTGGGCCAACAGAAACGGACGCTGATGTCCGGACCGTCGTGGCGCTCGGTGCCCAAGTCAAAGAGCAGCGGTGCTATTCTGCAGGAGTTGCCCTCGCCGAGCTGGGGTCGCGCCATCAGACCCGGTAACGCTCCAACTAGGCGCGTTCGGATCTCAAAGCGTTTAGATTACCGGATGTGACGTAGCTAAGCTAGCCAAACCGGGCAAATGTCAGTCTCAGGGCGCAGCGAGCTGGATGAGCTCCAGGAGGAGGTGGCCAGGAGAGCCCGCCAGCAGGAGCAGCAGAAGCGCAAGGAGGCAGAGCAGGAGGCGGCCATGGGCTTCAACCCCAAACCCAGCAAATTCATGGACCTGGATCAGCTCCAGCACCAGGGTACGACCAAGTCCGCGTCACTCTAATCCGGCAATTCATGGCCGCTCGTGTGATGTCACACGCGATGCAACCAGTTGGTTGCGAGGTCACTCGCATATGGAAACGTCTGTCTGACCTCTTCTCTTGCCCTCATTCCCATCTGCTCGTCTGTCTCTCCATTAAGTAGCCCCCTCCGCCTCTCCGCTTTTGTTACTGTAACACACACACACAAACACCATGTCAGACCTCTGCAGAATGTTTTGGAAGAATATCTGCAGATCCTAAAAAAGCAAAAATTCAATGTGCTTTGACAAATTTGCAATTAATTGCATTCCAAGTGCCAAGGACAAGAACCATTTTGGAATATGCAATAATTCCTCGAGCAGTGCGTCTAAAAACGCACAAGGCCAGAATAATAAATGGCAGGCAGCAATCTCGCATGACATTTTCTAGAGTTCATTAAAAAGGATGCGAGGCCGCATGAATTAATGTGCAGAATAATCGTGAAGAAAAACTTGCCGTGACTAGACTCGGCATGGCGAAGAAAAGGATGTTCTCCGTCCTGCTATGCAACATTTGCTACACGTCAGGACTGTGTGTGTGTGTGCGTGTGTGTGTGCGTGTGTGATTAGAAATGGGAAGTGATGGTGCTCTACTCCCCTCTAATGACTCTTTTTGGTTTTGCACCATTCCAGCTGGAAAACAAGTGGTGGTCCACGGCAAAGAATGAGCAAAATGTCATCCTCACAGAGACAAACGCATGTCTGTGTGAGTGTTCAAGGCTCACAGTTTATGCAAGATGTAATCTTCACAGGGACATAAACTCGTATTTGTGTATACCGGTGGCAGGGACATAAATTTTTTTTAAAGATGTACTCCTCAGTGCGCTGCGACCCACAGCAAAAATGATGCCAAAATGTGGTCCTCACACAGAGACAAAGACATGTAAGTGTGTTTATGTGTTGGTTTGTGGCAAACAGTTAATTCAACCGGTCATCACATTCACATGAAGACATGAATTTGTGTTTGTTGTGCATTTGTGTGGATGCGCCTGCCTGCCTGAACTGCAGGTGTGAAAGTTTCCCCCCGCTCAGCACTAAGTAAATCTGGACGCGGGATTATTAGATTTGTGTGTGTGTGTGTGCTTTAGTGTGTTGATTAAAACTGAAACACACACACGGCCGCGAGTACAGGCAACCTCGATGAAGTGTGAGGACGTCAAGCGAGTGGACAGATGGCTTCACTATCGGCGCGCTTACATAAGTGTTTGCTTCGCCGTGCAGTATTCTTATCGATGCGTTCAAGGCCCCTCAAAACAGTCAGTTTCTCTTGATGAAGTCGCTACTCGGTAGGCTGGATAAAAGAGCCTTACTGGCCCAGGAGCCCCACTTTGCCCACCCTCAATGTCACACCTTTTGCAGAGGAGCAGGATGCATGCTAAACCCTCCTCATGCCCCCTCCCCCTCCTCGTACGCCAACATAACCACTCTATCTGCTTCTCTCTCCTCTTTTGTCATCCTCTTCTTCTCTTTTTCCTCATCACTCCGTCCCCTTGTCCACCGCCACTCCCCCCTCTTGCCCGACTCTGTCGCGGGTTCAGCTGTACTCAGACCCTTGCATGAGGCCAGCGTTCCTAGCGGCTCGCCCGTAGCCGCCGCGTGCATGAGGAGCGCTGGCGGCTCGCTCAGAGGCAGGCCGGAACAGGAAGTGCAGCAACGGGAGTCGGGAAGCGCCCCTCGCCCACAGGGGCCTTGCAGGTATACACGCCGCCACTGTGACCCACCTGCCTCCTGCCGCAACCCTGCTGGACTCCTCATCGATGTGTGTGTGTGTGCGTGCGGGCACTTTGTTGTTATGTGTTGTTGTGCACATCCTGCTGTGTGTGCCTTGCTTGGCTGGTCTCAGAAGGAGAGTTGTGTATTCGCTCCCTCCCACTGCTTTCTCCTCTTTTTGTACTGACGTGTGATGGCGGTCGCACTCGTTTTGTGTCGTGTGATGCGTTTTGCGGATGTGCTTGAGGGCAACGGCGTGTCAGTCCGCAGAGATCCTGATGGCATCCCCTCATCTTCTTCACTGTTCAAGCCAAACGGAAGAGAGAGAAAACATTTAGTCCGCTAAGCCTTTTTTTTTTTAAATTCGACATCCCACCTCTTCTCTATTGATCAACACTGGTGTCTGATTTATAGCCACTGCTGCAAAGCCTTCTGGGTAATTACTAAGGCTGAAAAGAGATGATGGGGGGGTGCATGCACGCACACACCAAGACAAACACATTAAAAAAAAAAAGCAAAAATTGATGCACGAGCTGTTCACACGCGCACACACATACGCAGATAAGACGCGCAAATAGGATCCCCTAATGTCGGGCATACATCACTTGCCCGCATGTAAATCAATGAAGTGATACGGCGGACTGCTGAGCGCGAATTATTTTCTGCGGCGCTGCTCGAAGATGGCTGTTTGGAAAGTCTGATTAAAACTATCATGCGTTTTAATCAGACTGGCATCACAAAGTGTGTGTGTGTGTGTGTGTGTGTGTGTGTGTGCGTGTGTGTGTGCTGTGCCTGTGCCTGTGCCTGGCTGTGAAATCCCATAAATCAGGGTTTCTCAAACTGGGGTCCCTGGATCCCTGGGGGGGGGGGCCGTTAGCTGTGGCTTGGGGCATTAAAATGTGCGATATCTTTTGAAAAAGTGCATGCCAATCTTTTTTCCTTGAAAAGAAAAGATTATTCTCATAGCTTTGCCCCCCCCCCTAGTAAAAAAGAATTTGTTATGGTCACACTGCAGCTTTTCTTGAAGAACTTGTCCTTTAATTTTAATTTTTTATTAATTTCAACACGATAGGGGTCCTAAGGGTCATTAAGTTTGAGAAGCCCTGCCAAACATCATCAGGCCGTGTGTGTGTGTGTGTGTGTGCGTGTGTCTGTGTGTGTGTGTTGCCGGGTTGTTACCCTGTCAAGTGCATGTTGAAACCTTCCCACAAAGCACCCGGACGTCAAAACTATTTTTTTGTCCCCCTCCCTCCAGTGAACAGCCTGGCCAGGTCCAAGTACTGCTAACGCCCAATCAGGAGGAGGAAGAGGACCCCGTGGCCAATCAGGATGCAGCTCCGAACCAGGACCCACCCCCTCTGCCTCCACCTCCACCTCCACCCTACCGCCACACGGTGGCTCCCCCTCGTACGGCGCTCGCTCTCAGCATCGCTCACCCGTGCGCCCCCTCCGGCGACGTCGGCGGGGGGGTGAGGCTGTGCGAGTTGCTCCAGGCCGGGGGGGTGAGCGTCAGACCCTTGGGGAGGCACTTGGCCATTTCCCTGCCGTCCCTCCCGCTGCGCTTTTGGGAGACGCCCGTAACGCTCCCTCCTCCTCCTCTGCCGCCGCCTCCCGTCACCAAACCTGTCACGCCTCTCTGGCAGCCCCCTCAGCCCGGTTCCACCGCAACCCCTCAACCTTGGCTGCCCTCCGACGGAGCCACCCGCCATTGGTCCTCTTGGAGTCTAGATCGTCCCGACGCAATGGTGACGCCCTACGACACCCCACCGGACCGCTACGCTGCCATCCCGTCGCAAGCACCCAGGGCCGGTCGCCACCCCGCTCGAGGGAACTACGGCCCCCAACGTGCCTCGGGGCAACATGGCGATCCCACCAGCTGTGAGCGTGAGGAGCCCGAGCTAACAGCGCTAACAGAGCTTGACACCCTTTACCAGGCCAGTCTGCAGGCTGGGAGGACAGGTATGCGCGGACTACTGTTCAAAAGTTTAGGGTCAATGTGATTTTAAAAAATGCAATGAAGAATACATCAACTAGAAAGCCGTGGGGAGGCAGGGGGTCGGGGGGGTTCCATTCATTTCAAGGTTTAAATACGATTTCATTTAGGATTGTCTTGTGTTACAAGCACGTTCACAGGAAAAAAAAAATCATATCTCAAGGCACCACTGAATATGTCAATGATAACCACCCCCCCCCCACCTGTCTGAAGAGATCTCACCCAATTATGACACGGTTTCAAAGTTTTTCTAAATGGACTAAGTTCCACTCCTAAACTGGTCGCTCTTCCTGTGTAGGCTGCAGCCCGTCAGAGCGGCTCATCTCCAGGGTGGGAGGGCAAGCTCGCTCCAGAACCCCCAACGCAGACATGGAAAGGAGCGTGTTTGGGCCGGACGGCGCCAGCACCCCCACCTACCTCAACAAGGTGACCCCCCCCTCCATCACTCCCCCATCCCCTTCTCTCCCAGTTTGTCTTCTTCCCATCCAGACTGACGTCCTCTTCCTCTCGCGCCTCGCAGCCAATGATGTTGCAGGGTCTGCGTTTGGGGGCGGGGCCAGATGTCGAGGGGGACAACCCCAGGAGAATGGGGCGTAGCCTGAGTGGCACTGTGGTGGTGACCCCGCGCCACGCCCGCCTGACCGCCACCCGCAGCTTTGTGAGTATACAGCTCTGCCGCCCCCTTGTGGCTAAGCAGAGTGACGCACTGCTTCCCTCAGTTTCTTCGTCTGGTGTCTCTTCCTTTTTCTTCTTCTTCTTTCTGTCTCATCTCCAAGGCGAAGCAGGCTGACGTCAGTGCCTGCTCCTCCCATTGCTTGCTTCCTCTGTCCTGAGTCCCTGTCACTATTCCACCGCCATCACCTCCTCCATCCTCTTCATCACCTTGTCATCACCACTTCCCTCCTCTGTCTCACAAGGTAAACATCACAGCGTTTCCCCTCTCAAAACAATGGCCAGTTTTCATAGTTAAAAGTCACGAGTACTTTCTCAACAAGATTCTGGTAAAAATATCACTGTTACTTTTTTTTTTTTAATGATGCAACTTTTCTAAAACATATCTTTGCAGCATATTGCGGTTAAACAATATCCAGTTTCAACATGGCTTTTTTTTCCCCTTTGTGTTTAATTAAAGGAGCTGTCAGGCAGCGCCGGGAGTTTCTGGCTGTGTCTGACGGGGGTCAAACTGTCCTCTGGTCAGGGTCAAGCTCGGCCTCACTGATCTCTCACAGCATCCCGATGCGCACGCCTCAACGGGCCTGGATCGGACGGACGACTCTCCACCCGGCGGAGACGCCGCTCATACGCAAACATGCACACACGCACACACCCCCGCAGCGCAAAGTAGAGCCCCCACCCCACTGCTTCTGCCCCTCCCCAACGCCCCGCCCTCAGCTTTCTCTTTCTCGCCCCACTATTCTGTCTATGCAGTCTCTCTTGACCCCCGAAAACCTCAAACCTCTCCTGTTGTTGCTCCCCTTATGACACTTTGGGGGTCGGGCGCGGGGAGGCTCAGAGTAGCCACGCCTCTTCCTCTTTCTCCACGGGCATTTCCTGGCGGACGCACATAAGTAGCAGCGGAACTGTTTCTCTGTTAGACAGCCATATTTTATTTTTGTTGTTGCCCCTCCCCCTACCTCTCCTTCCGCCCCCCGAGGCCGTGTACAGAACATGTATGAACTCTGTAGCAACTAAGACCTTCTGGAATGTTTGTGACTATTCCACATCGATGTGAAGGGGTGCACTTCACAAGTGTCGGAGCGGGATGTATTTTTGCCCCTTGAACGCCGCCCCCTCCTCTTCTTTCGCCGCTAGCTCACCTACCTGAATGACAGACAGTTCTCCCGTTTCTACCGGGAGATTGAACAAGAAAAGCGCCTCCTCTGTTAAAACTTTTTTTAAGTTCCTGGCACCCTTTGGATGTTCTTTTTTAAAAAAATATTCATCGTATATTTTTCTTCCAAATATAAAGGCTTCACATTAGGGTTACGTACGTCAGTCTGTATAAAGTCCACACACCACTGTTCAAATGCCATTTTTTGGGGGGGTGAAATTAACCCTTTCATGCATCCAGCTGTCCAGTTACCACCTGTCCCCGAAAGAGTTAGTTGTTCTAGTAGGCTTTCCCTGACCACGACTTCATTGGACCGCAGCACGTGCGTTTGGGAAGTTTTCAAGGCCGTATACTTGAAAATCAGGTTTGAACTTCATTTGGACCTAATCAGCTGTAATTTTAAAATTACTCCCGCGATTCCTATTTGAATGTGATTGGTCAGTTATGAACTCAGCCACATCCCCTGGTATGAAGGTGTGCGGTGTTCTTTATTCCTAAATGGAGTTGCACAGGTTATATAGTGAGATTTAATGGCGGAAAAAAAAATGTAAGTTCACAAAAAGATGTCTTTTGAACAGAGGCGTGTCGACTATTTATTTCCGCTGCTTGTCAGTCTACTCTGGTGACGGTCGCGAGGGGGGAACAGGTGCGAGCGAGAATGTAGCATGTTTTGGTTTTTCTTTTTGGTTTTTTGCCTCTAGTGCAATTTGCGAAGCGGATATAGCGGTAGAAAAAGTGCCCTTTTTTTTTTTTTTTTTTTTTTTTGGAAAGATGCTTGACTGTAAAGGGATGCTTGTTTCACTTTAAAATGGACCTCAGGGCAAAAAAATATATATATATTAAAAAAAAGAAAAACACGGTACACTTTATTATACTGGATAAGCCGAGACACACGTTGCTTTATACGCTGTATTAAGAGGTCTATTTTCAGCCAGTGATGCGCTGAGAGATATCAACCAGTTGTACAGTCGCGCCACCCCCCCACCCCCCGGCCCCTTTATTCAGCTACGTTAATGAAATGCTTCATGCTGTACATTTAAAAAAAAAAAAGATTGATCATTGTAACTAAACCAAAGGTTGGCATTATTTCCCAGAGATGTTATTCATTTTATTTTTTAACATTTATTTTGAGGTTGCGGGAGAATGTAGCCCAATTGTAGCGCTTGAGTTCGCTATGCAAGTCGAGCCTCCCTCGAGGTCCACTACCACACAACAACGGCCGACCCACCACACCAACACCACGAGGAGATTTCATGTTTAATGCTGCTGGTGAACTTTGTTGTTCTGCATCTATTTACGCTATAGTTTCAACCAATGGAATGCAAAAACAAGACAAAACAAAACACAAAAAAAGGTAGAGAAAAAGTAGTAAAAGAGGGAATGAATGTATACTAAAAGATGAGAGTGCATGAGGAGGCATAAGAAGCTGATGTTTGTGTGACATTAAGGGGGGGGGGTAGTATTGTGGTCAAAGGGGGTAAAAGAGTGAACCTGTATTTTTGCAATAAAGTTATTATTACCAATGCACTCCCACAAAGGGGGCATAACCACCTTATACAAGGCCTCCATTGCTGTGTCTTTGCTTTCCGAAAATATTTTAACAAACATGCAAGATGAACCACATCTGGTGAAAATATATCTTTCAATTGTTGTACTAAAAGGGAAAAAATAAAACTAAAAAGAACTACACACACATTCCCCCCCAAACAACGGCGTAGGAAACATGCCTTGTACTACACCGAAATGGCCGCTAGGTGGCATAAATGACCCGATAAAGACCATGCACGTCTGTCTGTCTATCCATCTATTTTACTGGTATTATTTTTGATTTATGCGAAACAAAAGCACCCCATTAAATAGATAAATTAGAGTCGCCCCGTGAGCAAAATTTAACTGTAGTTGTGGGTAAAAGTCATTCCTAAATATTTAAAAATACATAATGGCTTTTGAGCAAGCCCTCAAACGTCTCCCCCCCACCTTTGGTCCCTTTCTTGAATACCTACTTGCACATCAAATATAACAAATAAACAACACATAAAAGTAAATATTTTTCAATATGCAATGCTGGTACGACAACTTTTTAGCCATCGAGAGGAGGAGACGAAAAAAGTGAGCGACATGACCAAGTATTGACTCATATAGGCCAACTTTACAAATATTCTGTAGTTTATTATTTACAAATTAATTAATCAAATATGAATTACAATTTTAAAAAATGTAGAGACATGGGTACTTTTTTTTAAAAATAATAAATGACTTGAAGCATTATGAAAAAAACGTTTCCTGGCCCAGTTGCAGTCCATCACGACTGAAGCATTTGAATTGACTGCTGACGGACTTTTTTTTTTTTTTTTGCTTGTTTCACTCCCATTTCACTCCTCACCCCCATCATGACCTCTGCCGACTGCGGCAATGATGTCACTTTTCCAAGCCTATCAAGAGCAATTAGGCGGCCGCACAAGGACACTGGCGCGCACACGCGCGCTATAATTAAGAAGTAGTCTTACATAAACAGAGTAATACAATATCTTAAAACCCATTTGGAGGGGGGCGGGGAGGGGGGGGGCGCTTCGGCTTATTGCAGTGCTCCCGAACTGATTGGCCAGTCACTCGCTCGGGGGCCAAAGAAAAGTCAGCACAAGTTTTCGGCGCTGCTTCTGTGAACAAGTACGACAATTAAGATGAAAATATGAAATGGTAATTGGGTGGGTGGGGCTTTTGGGGGTACAACATCGCAAGATTAATAGGGCTTTTTGGAACCGATCCTGAAGCTGGTGAGTTAAGGTGAAGGGAATCGAAATAAACATTAAAAAAAAAAAACAGGTTGTTTTAGGTTCATGCACTTGCAGCCGCTGCAGAGCAGGAATGCAGATTTACAAGCTTGCACAGGCATGCAGATGTGGAACCAAAGAGCAAGTGTTATGGTCAATCCCCCTGGGGTGCAGAGCACCCGCCCCGACCCCAAACCCACTCCCCCCCACACCCCCTTCGGTGTGTGACCTCCGCGCTACACCCCGTCTTAACGGCGGTAGCCACAGCATCCCTGCTGGGTCGGGCCTGTTTATCTCTTCCGCAGCGGCCGTGATTAATGAGGCCCCAAACACATCTTCTCATCCCTCTGGAGCCGCGCAGCTGAGTAAACAGGACCCTCCGCTACCGTGGAAAGCCGTCCCGGGCCCTTCCACAAGGGCCCGATCGGGACCCCCCCTCTGAGTACGCTCCACCCCAAATCTTGCTACAGGTAGCAACTCTTATGCTGAACTTTGCCACGATGATGATAAAACAAAGGAGCACAAATCCCCCCAAAAAACTCAAAAGCTCGGCCTGAATGTCTCTGACATTCCAAAGTGGTTCACACACCTGCTTGCACCGCAGGCCAACTGGCAAGAGGAGGCGCCGCGCGCAAAGTGGTACGAAACATTTTTCAGATGGATGTTTCCCGCTTCAAAGCGAAGCACGCAAATGAGATGTCTGGCGACGATGATCCGCAACATCTATAATGAAACACGTACTTTGATATGCTTTCGATTCGATCCCTGCAGCCACGGAATACAAAAAAAAAAAACAACAAAATCGTGGGAAAGATCACATAGCGGAAAAACAAATGAGGTCGGACATTTTTATGATCGCCTTTTATGACAAGGAACCCCCCCCCCCCCCCCCCATTCCATCCGAGAGTCCGAGGTGGACTTAGCATTCGACAAACACAGCCAATCTTTGCGCATAATCTATAAAATACAGCTCGGTCTTTTCCGGTTTCAGGAAGTCATTTTTGTTGTTGTTGTGAATTTACACTTTTTAGTTGATGATAAATATTCATATTTAAAACCTTTGGAGTACATGAAAGTGGATGGCCCCCCGGGAGTGGGTCTGCCTTGCCCCCCCCCCTCCCCACCCCCCGAATGACTAAAGACTCAACCGGCAGGAATTCACAAGGCGATTGTAGGCCCCGTAATGCGGCCAAATAAACCCAATGTGAGCTTTGAACGAATGTTTAGCTTTGCTCCAATTGCGCTGTCACAAGTCATAAACGTCCCGCCCGAGGAGTTTCTAATTGCATGTAATAAGCTCAAAGTATACACAAGAGTTATGAAATCCATGTGGATGGCTACGGGAGGCGTGCGTCCCGGCGTCAAACCAGAGTAACGGGAGCCCGTTTTCTGATTTGCTTTGGTTTTCAAATGACTCAATTACAATCTTCATCGATTCAAAGTAAAAACCACTGGACGGCACCGAAGAGTAAAACTTGCACCGTTAGCAAATTCAATGTGAAAATAACCCAGGTTCAAAAGGGGTGTGCACACTTGTGCAACCACATTAGCAGAGTTGTTTATTTGTCCTTCTTAAACAAAAAAAATATATAAGTCAGACGAGTGGAGAACGTTCAAAAAATGTTACGCAACACATTTCACAAAACCATGGGACGCAAAAAGGGGGGGGGGTGTAGACTTTTTATGTCCACTGTATACAAATAATTTTTGCTTTAACATATTTCTATGGAAAATGCCTTCAAAATGCACGTCACTAATTCAAGTCTCGCACTGACTCCGTTCAAAACGTCCTTGGAGGCCCTTTTGCGGACAACCGCATGTTCACAAATGCGTGCCGAAGTTCTCTCAAGACTCCTTCAGCGTCCAGCTGAGCTGTCCGTTTGTCTAAGAGGGCCAAAAGTTAACGTCTGCCCTGTCAAATTTTACGTATGTGGGCTGCGGACCTCACGCCTCTAAAGTCTGTGTTTTAGTGCTGCGCAGACTTTTAGGACCATTTGGTGAGCCGCGTTTCCTCCATATTGTGCGTTTGCCTTTCAAAAGTGTGCGGCATCGTACTCGGCTAAGACGTTTTTTGCTTCAATTCAATGGACATTGTACTGCTCTTTCCAATGGTCACCTGTGCGCCCTGGCCACCCGGGGGCAGTATAAAACAGATGTGGAAGCAGTCAAAAGTAAGCTGTAGTAATAAATTATTCTTCACAGAAGATAAAAAAATATATACTCAGATTATGTGTCTGTCTACATGTGTTGCTTCGCTATTTGTGTACAATGTTTTACATTGGGGTTTTTTCAGCATTCGGCTAATTGCTCGATAAGGCAAAACTATGTGGTTGTTTTAATACATGTGAGGACACCCCCCCCCTTAAGAATGAAATAATGGGGGGGGGGGGGGGGAGTGAAGGTAGGGGGGGGGGGGCGCCGGACCCGTCTGTCCCCATGTCTCGGCATCTGTCTTTGGCCCGGGCGGCGGGGAGGTGTGCGCTGAAGGATGGGGAGTGGAGCACATGTGCCGACATTAAGGGGTGACATGGTGAGAGGCTGTGGGGGCACCGCGCCACTGTCGCTGGACATGATTGACGCTAATGTTTATCTAACGGGGTGTGTGTGTGTACCACGGATAAAAGCTACTCGACGAACCAGAGTTTAAAAAATCTGATTTGAACACAGTACCGGTAATTACATCACAAAGCAGTTCTAGGTTTTAGGTCTGAAGCTGTTTTTAGGTCTTGACCGAGGATGTTGATAGTTAAGTCTTAGGCGATGTTTAGCTAGAGGGTTTTGGTTTACTGCTAAAACTCGACCTATGTCCATAATTTAGGGGTCCCTCAAGGTCCAGGACTTCTTCTCATACGGGTAAATTTGGGTGAGGTCCGAGGTTTAGACCGGCAGTAGGTCCACAGTATGTTTTGGGCTAATAGGTCAAAGTTTAGGTCTAAGTCTACGTTTAAGGTCTCACGGTTTGGGAAGAGTCGAGCAGAGGTTTTGTTGCGGTGCGAGGCCTGAGTCAGAAGCAGCTGCCGCGAGCTTCCACATGAGTGTGCGTGAAAGCGAAGATCTCGTTTCGGCTCCTGATGCGATGTAAACGACGTGTGTTCCCTGGTGTGTGTGTGTGTGCGCATTGTTCCACGGGCGCTCGTGGATTGTTTGAGGCCAGATGATCACGTCCTGTCAGTCTGCAGCCTCCCCCACAAACCCCCACCCCGCCCCACAACCTCAGGGGACGCCGTTGGAAAAGCGCTCTGACGCTCTTCCTCTCCTGCGCGTTCTTGCCTTCGTGAGACACAAATTCCCACTTCCTGTCAAACTTCCAGCCCTGCTTTTTCCTGTCAAAATTCCACAGCCATTAAACTTTCCTGGCAAGCGTTCAGAAAAGAGTTTGCGATGGGGAAGGGGGGGCGGTGGGTGTGTAGGGAGGGTGACGGGGGGTTGAGGGGGCGGTTGGGTTCCACCAACCCACCTTCGACCTCCTTGTCTTCTCTCCTCTGGAGATCTCACATCCTGCTGGCCACCTTCAATAAATATCTGACTTCATTCTTGTTTTCGCTGCTGATCGGGTTTCTTCAAAAAGTTCTTTTCAGAGTGTGTCCAGACAAGACGTCTGCCCCCCCCCCCGCTCTCCCCTCCAACCATACGAACCCCCACTTTCCTTCAACACCACCGCTGTCCCCCCCCACCCCTGGCCGGGTCTCGTTGAAAAGAGCACGGTGGGGAT
This sequence comes from Hippocampus zosterae, assembly GCF_025434085.1. Lineage (NCBI taxonomy): Eukaryota > Metazoa > Chordata > Actinopteri > Syngnathiformes > Syngnathidae > Hippocampus > Hippocampus zosterae. The sequence goes on from NC_067457.1 coordinate 4,740,868, forward strand.
TTAATCCGAGCGACTGTGAATGTTGTGGGGCTCTGCAACCATTTATGCAACACCACCGAGTCCCATGCGAGACCAGCAGGAGGAGGTGCTACTGTGCTGGAGCAAGTCCTCCTCTCTTGGTGAATGTTCTGATCTGGGTCTTGATCTCGGTTTAGGGCTAAGTCAAGGACCAGATTTCATCATTGAAATATGTAGTTCTTTTGAAGCTTCAATTTTAGTCCGAGTCCACATTTGGGTCTTGGTTTGGATGTATCCTCTTGGGCTAGTACTATGTTTACATCCAAGATGAGGTCTAGGTTTGGCGCACGTCTAGTTTCATGTAAGGGTTGAAGTCTTGGCCTGGGTGAATGTTTCGGACTGGTATAGCACTGACTTTAAGTCGAAGTGAAGGTCGAGGTATCACTCCAGATGTTTTCAGGTTTAGATCAAAATCTTGGTATCATTCTAGTCTTAGGTCTTGATTTTGGTCAAGGTCTAGTTTAGATCTAAGAAGAGACATTGGATTATGTCTCATTTTGGCGACCATTTTATCTGGGTCCAAACTTTGGTTTTGGGTCTATCTTAAGGTCTAAGCCTTGGGCTAGACTTGGTTCAGGTTTAGAACTGGTCTAGCAGTAGGTGTTGCTATCAATAGATGTCCAGTTTTAGTCCTTCGTTTCTGTTCAGCTCTAGGCTAGAACTAGGTTTAGATCGAAGGCAAGGTTTAGGTTTGAGTCCAGGTCTAGTCCTAGGTGTAAGGTGATTTCCTGAGGTATGGGTAGATGCAGACCATGGTCTCAGACGTTTTAGGTGTGTATCTAGGGTTGGGTTTATGACTCTGTACAGGATTAGGTCAAGGTTAGAGATTTACTAATGTATTCTTTTCGGAAAGTGTTTAATTGCAGACAGAGACTGACGTGTTCATGTGGGGTGGAGAGGGTCACGACTTTGGGGGTGGGTTGGGGGAGGGGGGCGTGTTAGCACGGGGCTCAGGTGCTAAGAATCTCACTTTCCTAAACTAACCTCATCATGGAGCTCTTTTGGTGTTGAGCTGCGAGTCCCCCCGCCCGGTCACCTTTCTGGAACTTTGCTCTTTTGAAGCATCTCAAATGCCCAGGGAGGTTTGCGGCCCAAACCAGCTGCTCACACTTGTAAAGGTGTGTTTGTGCGCAAGTGTGCTTAGCCCCTGACCCAAACCGGCCCAAATGAGAACAATCTGGATGCTGAGGCGGGAGCGTGGGAGGCCTCCAGAGTTCCAGCGCTCGTCAAAGCATAGCAGGAGTGACAGCAGGAGAACCAGCCAGGTCCAGACACCTGCGGTGGTAGCTCTCTTTGATTGGAGGGGGGTTGGGGGTGGCGAAAGGGGGTTCGGACCTGAGCAGATCCACGCCGGGCTGTGAACAGGCACGTTGTAATAACTCAGGGACTGGGGGTGAGGGGGTGGGGGGGGGTCGGTGGGCGTAAGCCGATAGCCTGGCAGGAATTAGTTGACTTGCTGAGACTTCCCGTTCAGACAAAAGGGAGCCCGCAATGCGATTGGTGTTCCCGTTCTTGGGGTTTGTGTGAACACGGCGCTCAAGGATGATCGAGCTGGGGAGGGGTCGCAGAGTGTGAGCTTATGAGCGCTGGTGACGATGACGAAGTCCAGAGAGTGAGGGAGGAGGCCTTGGAGGGTGTTTGTGGTCACGGGGGGGGGGGGGGGGGGGGTCCCAGGTGAGTTGCCCTGAGGTGCCGACAGCCTGTTCTGCCCTCTGCGGGGACGGCATCGCGGAATCAGATACGGTTTCTTGACGGTTTTTCCCCCCCTCCTTTTGATGCTGTGGTGAAGTCAGCGTGCTAATCAGGCAACCCGACAGCGCCATGAAATGTGGACTCAAGTCGCACATTTTTGGGGTCTCAACCACAGCAAAGGTGCCAGCTTCCTGTTGGGTCTGATCCAGTCTCAAGTGGGAGCTCCTCGTCTCACTTTAACATAGTTCCTTGGAAGCAAGGAAGCCACAAGATGACGTCAAAGCATTACTTTTTTGGGGGGAGACAGGGCTTTTGACTACAAAGTCGGCAGCAAGTGGGGAGGGCTGTCCTAGGGTAGTATTTAGGACAAAAAGCCACGTTGTAAGATCCGAGAGAGGATGCAGCGGTTGACTGCTTTACGATGAAAACTGTTATGTTTGGTGGCGTTTTCCACGGCTGACATGACTCGACGTTAAACGGGCCTCCAGGAGCTGTCGACAGCACACTTCCTCCGCGGCTATGTTGTCTTTGGTTCCCTCTGGGCAGAGCGCGGCGCTGTCTGCGGTCAACGGGGATCCGTGTCCACAGATGGTCGGTAGTAATGGCTCGCATCGCGATTGGGGGGGGCGGGGGGTGGGGGGTCGGGCGGCGGGGCGGCTAACCCTGTCCAGGGTAAACAGTCAAACAAACACCAAAGTGACCACGCGCTTGTTTTGGTTGGAGCCTCCTCCTGCTGACTGGCATAACAAAGCGATGGGCTTTTGAGGCTCCCATCAGATGACACAATTTGTCTACTTGTCCGGTGGTGCTTTCCCACGCAAAAACAAACAAGAAAAGGGAGCCCCCCCCAAAAAAAAACTTTTAAACGTTTCTATTCAAATAGTGTGCCTGACCACCGATAAAGTGCAAAATTAATCACATCTTGTCCGCAAGCTGGCCCTTCTCAATTTGTCACGGGTTGACGTCAGTTTTAAGATTGATTTCGTATTCATGTCAAAATGTTCAGCGAGGGAACCTTAAAGAAAGTGAATTCAGGGATTTGTTTGTTCACTACAGAACACACACGGAAAGAGAAGTGCTGAAAACATACAAAGAAAGAGAAACCGTGAATGTAGCATCCAGCTTCGTAAAGCTAGCTAGCTAGCTAGAACCACACCGCTTAAATCAAGCCTTGATAGCGGGGGGGGGGGGGGGGGGGGGACGGTGAGGGGTTCGACTGGCAATGGTGCTTTCGAGTACCTCGTTGTCACGGCGTCGAGAAGGCCCCCACGGCGACCCGCTATGCAATATTCTAGCCACCAGAGGTTTTAAGAGGACATATTTGTGAGGCTTCGGATGTGTCGTAATTTACAAAACACAGATTTTCACTTGACGTGGACTCTAAATGTCCAGCCCATCGTCATATTACAAAATCGCCCCGGCTATTTTTATTCTAATTGTTACGGCGTGTTTTGAACAGAAGCGAAAGGAAAATGCGGCTAAGCTTTTTCCAGGCGACATAAAATGACGCGGAGGGCACGATCATGCCGGCAGACCCTGAATCTGGAATCTGTGATTTAGAATTGTTCGGTCTTGTAGTATTACTGAATAGAAATATAGAGGTGGTAAACTTTCTCTCTCTCTTTCTCTCTCTTGGGGAGTGCGTGAGGACTTTAATTCCCAGTGCAATCATTGGGTGTGGATGTTAGCGGCATCACACAATGGCCTAATATTGTTACATTCGGAGCCATTGTAAAGCAGCGCTATGGTGGAATTACCTTCCGCGCTCTCTGACCACTTTTCCTTCTCTCACCTTCCCCCCCCCCCCCCATCTCCCTCCTTCCCACTTCCCATCCCACCGCCTGCTATTTTCCTCACTTTACTTCCAGACAATTAAGAGCACGCAAGCCAAACGTCTGTCCAGGAACAGACACAAAGAGTAGACGCTGCACGGCTATCGTCTTGCCCTTTGTCCAACAAAAACCTGGCGGTCCTCAGCCTCGGCAAAATCCACATCCGACCTGACAAACAATGTCGCGGCGGGATCAAACTGAATCCGAGCCAAGCGCGGAGAGGGCGCGGGTGGGGGGATGGTGGGGGAGGCTCTCCCGCCAACTTGCTAACACGCAAACTATCCACGGAGCGCACACATGCGTCTGGAACGCCGTCTCTCACTTGCCGGGGAGACTGAGGTGTCACAGGAAGTCGGAGCGCGATTCCAGCGCAGCTGGCTGACGGCTGCTCTCGGAGGACTTAATCCTCGGGGTTTTAACCGGGATTTAGGCCCTCGTAGAAACAAACGTTTCCGGCTTGATAGAGATGTAGAAAATAGGGCTCGAATGGAAATTTGCGACATTCTAATGTCCCGCCTGCTCTGATCTTGAGATGAAACACTTTATCCACACTTTGTTGTTTGTGTGTTCAGATAATACCGTTCGGACTGGATACGGCTGGTCGGTGTGCTTGCGTGGCGGCCATCTTGGTTAGGGCAACGTTCCAACCAAATGCAATGGAAAGCACGGACATTAGTGCATCTATATTAAAAGCGGGCTTAGCAAAATGAGATTCCCGGGTTGTTTGTGTACACCGCCGCACATGGAAGCCACGTAATGTGTTTTTACTCTTTGCGGGTGTGAAGGATGCTGACCTCATTCCCGCCCGTCTCGTCGTCCTCCTCCGGCTCGAGGCCGATACTGACAGCTCGGCTATTGTTCCACGAGTGCGTGGGCTCGCGGGGCTCCCATGTGTTAGAAATCATCCGCCCACGTGCTGCAGCCGACGGGGGCCCAAGACCGTGAAACCGTATACCGAGTAAGGGAGAGCGGGAGAGAGAGAGAGAGTCTGTGGGCCGCAGGATGGGGTTCTGATGAAAGACAGCGTGACTGCAGAGAAAAATAACAAACGCCAGGCACCCGCACGCACTCCAACGTCACGCGAGAGGTTTTGCGAAGGCCTCGCGGGGCTCGGTTTTGCTGGACGTGGCGGACGGACGCGAAGATGGAGGTAGGTCGGATGCGGCCGCTCTGGTCCTCCCAAGGCTGCTTATGGATGGAAGCCAGAGAGCGTCTGCGCGCTTTCAAGTGCGTGACTGCATGTCCGTTTATTGAAGTCAGCTGCAACGCTGGTGAGGTATTAGTTCCCAAATACTGCCAATTACCAGAGGTGGCAAAAGTACTCGGACTTTGTTGTTAACCAGATGCACGCAGAGAGTGAGGTTAAAAAAAGCGGCTGGTAAAAGTTGAAGTCGTGACTTAACTCCTTTAGTTAAATAAAAGTGACGTGTTGAGTGATTTTTTTTAATAATTAAAAAAAATTTTGATCCCCCCGCATTTCAAATGTGATTTTTTTAAACATCATAATAAATATAAATAACAAATAAATACATTTATTTATTTATTTATTAAATACATTTATTTATTTATTATTTATTTGATTTGATTTGATTTATTTTTGGACAATTATCCAGAAATATTTTTGGTCCTATAGGTTCATCTTATGCTAGAATAAACTAAAACAAATCACGAAAGAGAGAAAATAAGGCGGCGACCAACCGAAATAAAAGCATAATTAAATAGAAAATTACTTCACAAACGAAATTTGTATTTCAATACAAGTTTAGAAAAAAAAAAAAAATCAAATAGCCGTTTTCAATTCAGCGTTCCCCCTTTCTGTTTAACATTGCTCCTAGCGGTAACTTTGACGGCAATATTTGATCATTTTGTGACTCCTCCAACTATTCGAGAAGAAAACACACTTGACAAATCCAAATTTTGGCTGGATTCATCTTGACCAAAAAAAAAAATTAATAATAATCTGTCGTGCCGTCCTTGCTACCGCTCTCCTCCTCCGACGAGCGCATTTTGACAAAGTCGGGAGTTCGAAAGCACACACATCTGTTTTCAAGTGCACGGCAGTCAAAAGTAAATAGTCCCAAAAATAAACAACTAAAGGACAGATACCTGGAAAAAAACTCGAGCTAACTTCTCCGCGCTGCCAAAATATTTCGAAACGTGATCAAGCATCCGCAATGGAAGAAGCTGGCGTGAGTCCACGTGCCTCAAAAGTGCAGCCATGAAAATATGCTCGAGTACATTATAAAAGTCTTGCCTCACTGTTCCCATGACTAAAGTGTGTTTACTGTGCCCCGAAGCCCGCCAGCACGTTTTCACCTCCAAAAAAAAAAAAAAAAAAAAAAAAAAAGTAAACCTTTTACTTTTTTTTTTTTTTTTTTTGACAGCATGACCTCATGCAGCCTTGGATCTTGCTTTTTTTTTCATGACACCTATACTGCAATAGCTTGCCATCTCTGGGCCCAAAAAGTTTCTGTCAGGGGGGTGGGGTGGGGGGGTAGCAACCGTGAGTGGCCCCGAAGCGCATTAAACTGCATTTCATGCTAAAGTTAAAAAAAAAAAAAAAAGGTTAATTCGTAATTACCTCTGACTGGTGACATCATACGCGAACAATACGTCAAGGAAAATGACGCGGTGGTGCTTTAATGGGCTGCTGTTGAACGGCATGTGAAAACCGACGCGTGACACAGACGAACCGCATGCCGAGACTATGAAGCAACCCCCCCCCCCAAAAAAAGGGGGAGTCAGTGGGGGGGGGGGGTGAACGCTAACAACTCACAGTTAGTTATTCTATCCAATTATCATCAATGCGATTTATGACAATTTGCTGCTTGTGAGTGTGGACTTGAAATAATCGACTCATACCGAGTTGGTGTCACGGGGAAACTTGCAACCACTTATCGTTTTGAAGTTCCACAAAGAGAAAAAAACACGTGAGGAATAGAGGAGAGTGAATATTTGAGAGGATATTGGCAATGACAACTTTATTTATTGACTGCACTCGTACATTTCCGTGATTGATACTCTCCACGCCTCGCTTTTTGGCCAGAGGTAATATACCAGTCCAAAGTTTAATTTGGTGTATTTTTCCTTCTTTATAAAAAAAAAAAAAAGTCCTGATTTGTAGCTGAACTCTTTTGAGGACAGCGCTTACTACAGTGGACAGCTTATCATGTGATCAGGGTTCAAACTTCAATCATCGACTTGATGAAAAATTGATGGAATTATTTGCCAAAAAATAAAAATAAAAACCGGCGGTCAAAGCAGAATATTTTTTTTACAGCGCCAGACGTCCACATCATCCAGAAAAGCAAACGACTCTGATGACATCATCTGCTGAAAGGCTTTTTCGAAGATTCGTGAGGCGGTGTAACGGACGGAAATGATTCAGCTCACTTTTCAAGACAAACGTTTGTTTATAATCTATATTGATTTGTGTAAAAAAAAAAAAATCCTGATGAAGCTATCCCTGAAAGGGTTAAGATGCCCATATTTGGACATGTCGTTTCCGAGCTAGGAATGTCATTTTTAGTGCGCGAGATATGATATGCCGATTCAAACTAGTCGCCAATGATCGGCCATAGCGCCAATTTTTTTTTTTAAATAACGGTTTGTCAATCAGACGAAAGTGTGCACAGTAAAGCAACTCTTTGCACTCGGGATTCCTCTACTCTGCTATCTAAACAGGCCGGCCTTGATCGGCGGTCCTGGCGGAGGTGATGGTACGGTGTTGCAAAAGCACTCATCCATCAAACGCCGGCTCCCAGAGTGCACTTGGGCCTACTGGGGATTGCCGTCATAAAAGCGTCACGGCTGCCTTAGAGAGGCCTCGGACGACTAAAGACCAACGCGGCCTCTTGACTGCGTGAAAGAAAACATTCCTGCGTGTTCCTGCCTGTGCGAGAGATGTGTCGGGAGATGTCTGTCATTAGGAGGCGGGAAAAAAGGATCCATTTGCTTGAAATTGAACAGGAAGTCGGCCATGTTGCTTTGAAGCAGCCGTTTGGGGTGAGTTACAGGGATCAAACTTGGATTCCAAAAAAATCTCGACGTTGCCAGGACAACGGTTTCACCGATCATCCCGAAATTTGGTTGGATGCGTCTATCGTGAGAAAAGTCTCAAGAACGAAACGAAATTTGGACAGCGCGTCGGCCATTTTGTTTGGACAGACTCCTCGAAATTCGGTTTGATAGTGACCAAGGATGCATTAAACAGGACGCACGGTGATGGAGTAGCCCGACCGCGTGATGCTTCGCAGAGTAGAACCGTCGGCGGAACTTCCGGGGGCGTCGGGTCAGGATCAGCGAGGGGGTGGGGGGGTGAGCAACATCCAAAAAGCAGCATTTGGCAGGAAGTCTCTTATAATTTAAGGTTTCAGCTCTTCGGCTTTGACCGATTGCGCCGCGGAAAATGGAGTATTTATTCCTCCTGAGGGACTCGCCAATCACCAGAGACGAGAGAGGGGGGTGGCAGGGGGCGGGGGGTGGGGGGGGGTATCCTCTCACCAGGCCTGATGTTGCCCCAGCAGGTACTCAGAAACACATGAGCCACAAAAAGACGCTTCGCTCACTCGCAAGACGCACGCAAACACATGCTCCTGATCCCGCTTCCTTCGACTCAACGGCCATTTTGGGAGGATGTGCGCGGGACACGCCAGACACTAACTGCCCCCCCCCCAGCAACTCCCGTCACGCCGGAACTTTACTGGGTTCTGGCCAACACGTGTGAGAGGATGAGAGCACACACGCAAGACAATGAGAAATGGAGAGTTAAAAAAAAAAATAATAATAATAATAATAATCGGGTTTGCTCACTCACCAGTGAGTCAAATTGATCCGGATTTTCAAATGGGGACAGGTTGGAAATGTCTCTGGCCGCAAATTAAATTTGAAGTCGCCTTCCAGAGCTTTCCAAAACTCCCGCTGCCAAAAAGAGCAAATCTGACCGAGCGCAACATGTTGTGAAGTAATTCATCATTTGTTCCAGTAATTTTTAATCCTTTCAACTTTCCAGCGACCTTTGACAGATTGTCATGAAAGCGCACTCGCTCGGCATGAATCATTCATCGCTGGAAACATTTTCAAATGGAAAAGTGTACAGAAGCGGCGGCGGCGGCGGCTCTCCCGACCGCAACATGCGTTTGCTGCCACAAACGAAACACTTTCGGCGGGCTGCTCACAAGCAATTAAGGTGACGGGAGAGGACGAGTTCCCGATCGAATCCGGTGATTCAAAACGGAATCATAACGGGCGGGTAACGCAAAAAAAAAAAAGAAAATAACCGTGAGGGTCCCAGACTTGGATGATATTGTTCAACTAATCCTCTCGAACATCAATCGTGTTTCTCTGTCAGTTTGACCTTTTGACCTTGGTTCATAAACGCACACTAAAAATCCTCCGGGCAGCGTTTTCCATCGTGGGAATTCACAGGGGGGGGGGGACACAGAAAGTCTACGAGGGCAGAGTCAGTTTGACCCAGGACAGGTTGAACGATTCAAAAGCATCAAGGACAGGGTGGGGGTGGGGGGGTCTTGTAATAAATATTCCTTATTCTTTATGATGACTTCATTGTTCAGCGTTAAGATCAATATTTTTACTTGGCAGTCGGTTCTATTTAATCAGCCAGTGAGCAAGTGACTTTAGCGTGGGTCAACTTAAACAAGTAACATAATAGGAGGGGGGGCAAGAATGTTCCTCGGGGGTCCCTGTTTAACTATACAAACGCGAAGGAAATAGAAGCAACCCCCCCCCCCCCTCAATAAATCAATTCTTCTTGTTAACTCCATTATTCACCATTTCAATCAATATTTAAACATGATTACCACTAATGACTTTACCATGGGTCCGTTTGACCGACAACTTAACGGGAGGCTCGTCCAAAGCTGATCACGCAGGGGGGGGGGGGGGGCTCATTTTCATTCCAAATGAGGTCATTAGAAACGAGCCCAAACTGAAGCTATAAGATAATATTTGGCCTTTTCCCGCAGCGAAATGGAAGGGGGGGGGGGAAACCAGCGTTAGGCGGTGCAATCACGCCGACCGCCAAACTCCGACTAATCCATTAATTTGCCGTCGCTGCGCCTTTAAGAGGAGCCTCCGCGGCGCAAGAACAACATTCCAGCCTCATTAGTTTACACTGCTGATATTAATACTATGATTACAATTGGACATGGTTTATTTGGACTACTATTAGCCTTAATACAATAATAGAGCCTGAAAGAGGTTCAGATGTGGTGGCGGGTGTGTGTGTGGGGGGGGGGGGGGGCGAGGGGGGGTGAGCACAGGATCCACTTTGGAGTCACTCCACCCCCAGCAGCTGCAGCAAAGGGGACTTGCACAGGTCAGGCGTACAGTAACACTTGACCTCCACTGTTTGAGTGCGCGCGTACATCCCCCCCCCCCCAACCCAACCAACACGATCCCTGCAGCAGACAGAGCCAAAGGTCAGTAACCTCCAAAGGCTTTGTTTGGTGGACCGCGGGGCGAGCATAAGCCCGTCATTGTAAGAACGCGTTGCTCCAACGCTTGTTTTCTTTGGGAAGCAGGAAATTGGATGACTGGCTACCTGCTACAACAACATCCTGTACTTGAGAAGCCGTCCCCTCGCCCATACCCACCTATTATTTCCCTTTTCCATCATACGCAATTTTTTTTTTTTTTTTTTTACATCTCCCTCCGGTGCCCGAGATCCCCTCCCACCTCCCTTGTGCGTGGGTTTGTCTAGTTTCACTCAGGTTGAGATCAAATTGGCCTCATCCAGATGCTTCCGTACAAAAGAGTGCATGGCGGGCCAAATGCTTTTAACTTTGGCAGTCCGACGACGCCCTTGCAGGTTAATGTTCAATTGTGAGCTGCCTGGAATGACACTGATGCTATCGTGCGCACACACACACACACACACGTTTGTTTTTATTTGATGTCTCCATGTAGATATTATTTCTAAATATTGATGTCATATCGGGCGGCCCGGTAGTCCAGTGATTGGCACGTAGGCTTCACAGTGCAGAGGTACCGGGTTCGATTCCAGCTCCGGCCTCCCTGTGTGGAGTTTGCATGTTCTCCCCGGGCCTGCGTGGGTTTTCTCCGGGTGCTCCGGTTTCCTCCCACATTCCAAAAATATGCATGGCAGGCTGATTGAACACTCTAAATTGTCCCGAGGTGTGAGTGTGAGTGCGAATGGTTGTTCGTCTATGTGTGCCCTGCGATTGGCTGGCAACCGATTCAGGGTGTCCCCCGCCTACTGCCCGGAGACGGCTGGGATGGGCTCCAGCACCCCCCGTGACCCGAGTGAGGATCAAGCGGTACGGAAAATGAATGAATGAATGAATGAATGATGTCATATCTACCTTACAGGACAGGAAGTACCAACACCCTCCAGGAGAGGCCACAAATGCCCACTACGCAATGTACTTGACACACACACACACATACACACACACTTCATATATTAATGTAAACATGAGGTGAAGAAAAAACGATTGTCAGCTAAAAACCAATATAATTCTCTGTTGGCAAATCCATGATAAAAGCCAACACGAAACAAAACTAGATGCCGTTTTTGGCGGACACCGCGGGGTAAACCGCCGCTTCCGACCATCTCGCTGCCAAGGATGGAGAAAAATGGTTTCAATCATCTACCTAAGCTATCTTTTAACGCGTTCAAAAACCCGCAGCTTTCCTCGAGAGGTCAGGAGTTCCCGCCACAACCTGAAACACACACACACACACACACACACACACACACACACATTTCTCACTATAGGGTGCAGTGTCAGGTGCGAGTAATGCACGTTGCAGCGTGAAAACATTCGCCGGGATTAGGACGCATTACAGTCGGGGTGCGAGCGGCTTGATGAGGAGTCATTCTGAGAGGATTGCGTGACATCACTCATGCTAATGACACCATCACGAGAAGGGATTTACTCAGCGTTACGTGTCGGATGGGCGGCCGAGGTCCCCTATTAGGTGGGATAAGATCCCGTGACCCCCACCCAGGAAGAAGTCCACTGTTGCTCCCCACCTGGGATAACACGACCAAAGGATGTCCATAAGGTACAGATTGACTATTTAACTTGGACAAACAATGTTCGGCAAGCTTTTTATGGGTGATTTAAAAAATATATATATATAACTGATAACTAATATTATTATTATTATTCAGTATCTGTACACTTGTAACATTTTCAAATGTAAAATCAGGTTTGGGCTTTGGCTTCAATAAATTGGGAAACTAATATAATCCATTTCGGTTTGCTTGCGCGGTTTTGCCAGTTTTATATTGGAGGATTTATTCCAGTTACAAAAAAAAAGGGAGGGGGGGAGGCAACATCTGTTTTTATACTGTATATATATAAAAAAAAAGGAAAATATATGCGCAAAAAAAAATATTTGTTTTATTATTTTTATTAAAGAAAAGTGAGTCTCTGCAGCTGGTTGCAGTCACGTGACAAAAATGGTGATGACATCCACTCTTACACATCCAGGAGGCCTCTCACAATATTTAAGATGGATGGATCACAAACAAAACAGAGATCGGGGTGGACATCAATCAACTATGTACATTGGAAAAGCACACCACACTGCTGTCTTCTTTTCCTGGGAATGTGAAAAAAAAAATTGTCTTTGGAATTGTTGGATTTCCTTGCAGAGGGGCCGGACCGAAGCAGCGTTCTGTCTTGGCGCTCGCTCCGTCGCTTCTCAGTCGGAGCTGGGCGAGGCGGCCGAGTCCATGTCGTCGTTCTCCAGGTCGTTGGGCGATGACGACTGTCCGCCTTTCACCCGCTTCCACTTCATCCGCCGGTTTTGGAACCAAACTTTCACCTGGAGGAAAGACACAAATTATGTCGTGTAGCAACTTTGGGCGTTTTTTTTTTCCAAGCGGTGAGGACAACCCCCCCCAAAAAATGGAGGAGGTTGTGTGATGCCCCGGCATGTGGGTAAGGAGAGCCACACTCGCAGGAAAATCCAAAAGATTTCTCACCTATTTTTCCCTGTCTGCCGCGACACAAAAAAATAATAATAGTAATAATATATATATAATATAGTAATATATATAATAATATATAATAATAACATAGTAATAATAGTAATAGTAATTATTGTGTTAATTCTCAGCAGAGTCAATACGAGAATACGAAAGCAACTCTTTTGTCGATTATTTTGGATCACCGTATGATGGAATCGGCTCAACCTTTTGCTCAGTTTTGACTTTTTTTTTTTCCTCTCTCCAAATGTACACGAAAGGAAAAGCCTAAAAGCCCCTTCGCTCCGTCATCATTCAGGCCGTGTTTCCGCAGATCCATATCATCTCGTCAACGGACACAGGAGAGCAGTTCTCTCCTCTTCCTGACTTGTCGACGGGAAAGAATTGGACGGCGAGAAGAGCAGCGAACAGCAGGAAGTTCGGCGCAAGGGACCTCAACAAATATGCAATGAGAGGATGATGACACTCAAGCGCTTGTTGCTTCCCCTCAGGCGGGGGCGGGACTTATTTATTTTTATTTTTTTAAAGACAAAATAGCATCTATAGCAAAACGTAAAGATACCCCAATCATTAACTTTGGCCTGAGCGCAAAAAACAGCGATTAGGTGAGTTTCTATCAATAAAATGTGCACAAATAACCTTCACCCTTTTTAGTTGGGTTTTTTTTTTCGTTCCCCATTTTGGTTCAAGTTTGTAGAAGTTGGACATGGACGCGTTCCAACATCCTGATCCCCCTTCTCCTGTCCTCCATGACGACTGATGGAAAGGACATCACAACAGCAACGAGGATGGAACGCGGCCGCCGTCGCGTTCCAGCAGTCTGGCAATTCCATTTGGGAAGAAGCAGACGGCCGCTCCGTGCGGTCACCGTGGCACCGCCGCCTCATTAGCCAGGACACCGGACTTTTTAATATAGCCGGCCGCATGCGCACGTGCTGGCCCGGTTTGATGGCGCCCCCTTGCCCACCTCCCTCCCCCCCCGCACTCACTAAAAGCTCACGTCATGCGGAGAGAAGAACCGCAAGAGTCCGTGCACAGGAAAACATCTGCTCATTGTAATTTTGGATGGCCGGGCGACGCCAACGGCTTCGCATGACGGAAGGAGCGGGGGGGGGGGGGGGGGTTATTGTCCGCATTCGAGAAAGTTACACATAGTCAGATTACTTTGGGGAGAGTTGGTCAAACTTCATTTTGGCTTGTGCTGTTAGCGGCGATTACGTCAATTAGCACGGATACAATTTGTCATTTTATTTATTTATGTATTCTAAGAATGAGGAAAACTGAGTCACAAAAAAAAAGAAGAATAAACTCTTAATGCCTTTAAAAAAAAAAAAACGGTTCAGGATGACCGTTTTCCAAAACGTTTTTGGTAACAGGCTGATTGAACACTCAAAATTGTCCCTCAACGTGAGCGCGGATGTTTGTTGGTCTTGCGTGCAATGCGATTGGCTGGCAACAAGTTCGGGGTTGTCTTATGTGCCGATAAGAGGCGGAGCTTGACGGGGTGGCATTTGGCGACAAGTCTGCACGCGAGCGTGTGGCGTGTGGCGTGAGCTGTGGCCCGCAGCAGCTTCTTGACTGCGCTCGTTTGGCTTTTACCGTTCTTCAACTGCGGCTCTCCTTTCCCCACATGTGAGGGGCATACAAGTTCTTGCCAACACATAGTTTACGATCTCCTACCTGTCTCTCCGTGAGGTCCAGGTTGACGGCGATCTCGTAGCGGCGCAGCCTGGTCAGGTAGTTGTGGTGGGTGAACTCGGCTTCCAGTTCCCTTAGCTGCTCCTTGGTGAAGGCCGTGCGCTCCTTCCGGGCTTTGCAGTTGGCGTCCGCCTTGCACACCGACTCTTGGGTGTCTGGGCGAGGATCGCAGGAGAAACGCATTTGGCGGGGGTGTTTTGCACAAGAAAATACTTCCGGTGAAGGGTTTAAAAAAATTATTTTTTTTTATAATGCCCACAAACTTTATGGGTACTTTTAAGACCACCATGAATCACACACAGCGGGTCGGCATTTGGCTAATTTGTCCATTTGGCCGTGCAGCCACACAGGGACCGACTTAGCGGAGGAATGCGGCGGAACATCGTTAAAGCCGCCCACTAAAGAACAAAGATGAGGATGTGTCCTGATCGGAGTGCGCGCGTACTCCGGGTCAGGAGACCTCCGCATTAACTTATCTCTACCTGACAACACATCCATCAGGAAATCTCCACAGGGGGTTGGCATTTTTCAACAATGTGGAAAAAAAAAAAAGAGAGCAGACCTCCTCCAAGGCCAAACGATCTCAATTCTTTCACACAAATAACGTAATAGTCATTTTTTTTGCAATTTGAAGCTGATCGTGTCAAGGGCCAGGCCTTGCTGAAAATTGAAGTACGTTCTTGTAATAGTGACAAACTATTCTCCTGAAATTCAACCCGCTTTCCTTTGTAAACAGTTTGACTTTTGCCTCGTATCATAAGATATTGCACGAGTTTCCTCGGGAAAGATGCGACAATGATCTCGGGCGATACTCAAAAACACAAAAAAATATATATAATATAATGTTTTGGGGTTTTTTTTCTTGGACAAGATGTTTTTTTTAATGTATTTTCAAGGAAAAAAAAAAAGGTTTTCATTGGAGAATTTAGATTTGGAGATAATGCTTTTTTTCTTTACAATTAAAAAATGTATAAATAAAAATATATATATATATATTTATACATTTTATATATATTTATACATTTACAAAAAATGTATATATATATATATATGTATATATATTTTTTTTAATGTATTTTCAAGGAAAAAAAAGGTTTTCATTGGAGAATTTTGATTTGGAGATAATGCTTTTTTTCTTTACAATTAAAAAAAAATGTATAAATATATATATTATATATACACCCCCAAAAGAAACAATTTTGTCTTTTTTTTGGTTTTTTTTTTTCAGAAGACTGCATAAACTATTAACCAGAAGCGCTTCGGTAAAGATCAGCAAAATCAAAACAAATGACCGGCCGGCGGAATATTATGAACGACAACAAAGGCTGATGTCATCGTATTTGACTTTCCGACTGCTCTAATTCGACAATGTTTAGCCAGAAAGTGAACTTCTGCAAATCCAGATGTGCATAAATACACGTGTGGATGCAGATGGTGCACTTAGAAAAAAAAAAGTCACACTTAAGTTCAGGTGTCAGTGCTAATAGCGTTCAGGTCGGCTGGCAGCGTCCTTGCGGGAATGCGCGCATGAACACCTGGCGGGACCTTGTAACACCCCCCACCCCCAATAAATATCCCGCACAGCCAGATGCCGTAAAAAGCAAGCGGGCAGCGGAGGCGGGAGGCAAAGTGCTTGTGTGGAGGAGGCCACAAATCGTCTTGGGACGAAATGACAGGAGTCCAATTAACATCAGGTGACAGCCATTGGCATGCATAAAATCACCTATTAGGTCTGCAGGCGTAATTCAACAAAACTTGGTACACTAATAATTTGGGGGTGGGGGGGTTGGAACCCCCCACAAGCTGTCATTATTGTGCCACTGTGGGAAAAATGGTGCTATTTTTTTTATACTATTCAAGATAAGAAACACTTCTCATTCACCTCCGCATTTGAACCGGAACGATGATAACAAAATAATATGAACGTTGAATGCGATGGCAATTCAATTCGCCACAAGATATTGCAAGAAAGTTGAATGACGAACTTATTTGGATGCTTCCTCCACATGGACGATATGAATATGAATACGAAAATATGTCTATTATTTGGGTTGGGTTCCAGGAGCACATCTTCTCACCTGTGCCATCTCTCTTCCTCTTGCCGCCGCTCTTCTTGTCGGAGTCACCCGACGTCACGCTCTGGGGCGAATATTCCCCCTCGGGGCACCCGGGTAAGGCGCCCGGCAGCCGTTCGGCCCCCACACTGTCCAGCTCGGGCCCCGCGCCGACGCCCTCCCCCACGGCGGCGGAGGCGACCGCGGGCGGGCAGGCCTCGGGGGCCCGACCCCGCGCCTCGCAAGGGTTGAAGTGCCAGTCAGGCCTCTGATAGGCGCCCTGGCTCTCCGGGTAGAGTCTGTCGTCGCGGGGGTAGGCGGCGGCGTGCGGCAGCAGGCAGGAACCCGAGAAATCCGCGTAGGTCAGAAACTCGGGTTTCTGGTGCAGGGAGAAAGGGGCCTGCTGGTAGGGCGACTGCAGGTTGGCGCCCGGGACGCCCGAGTGCGGGTTCCGCACGCACCCCCAGATGGGGCTGCTGGGGTGGGCGCTCCTCATGCAGCTGCTCGCCGGCTGGTCCATGATGGCGCCTGAAAACCACTAATCGATGAAGATCCTCTTGACGGCGTGAGGACACGACGCCTCGGTGACCCCCCACCCCCGTCGTCGCTCGCGCTCCTGCGGGGTCCTGGCGCGCTCGCCGGGACTGTGGATGCTGGCTGATGGAGAGCTGGATGCTTCGACTGCTGAGCCGAGGCGCTGCGGCCGCCTCTTTTCACAAGTCTGGTGAGGCCTCCTTGATGGTGAGCCCTCCTCCTCGAGGTAGGAAAGCACGGCGGGTTTATGGTAGAGGAGGGGAGGTGGGAACGCGACACCCCGGAGGCGGAGTCTGTCGGCCCCCGGCCACCACATGTTGGAGTAGCTGGCCTGCCGCATCCACTATTAATCACAGGGGAAATTTTATATGCACATCTAATAGCCTTTCCAGACGCGGCCATTTTAAAAGGGACATTGTCTGCCGGCGAGAACGCAGCCACCCACATGGGAGCAGCGCAGCCGACTCCTTTCCAGCTCCTTCGTGCTCGGCAACACCCCCACTCAAGTTGCTTTTTGACACCCAGATGTTGACACCCAGTGTGTTTTGATCAGGGCCCAAATCCACCTGGCGGCATTCCCTTTTCCTTTTCCCACATTGTTGACATGCGCAATTTGGAATTTCGGGGCTGCGATTCAACAATACAAGTGGGATGTCGGGGAGTCGGGGGGGGGGGGGTGTTCTGATGGATGCTTCCTATCTTTTTGAGATTATTCTGTTCATCTACCCACAATCGAATTTGACGACATGATACAATTTTATCAGCAGCGAGTTGATTTATACGCACGAGGGTCAATCGCCTAATGTGCGCCAATAAAAGGCCGACTGGAGTTCTTGCAGTTTAGTCACTTTTGGTCCTTTCCGCACGGCGTGGCCTTGTAAAAAGCCAACTGGGGAGACGTTGTGAACTCCGACCTCGCCGCATTCCCGCAAAAAGTGCAAAGCGATCCAAACTCGCAGGCAAATGGGAGGGCGCCCTTTTGCGTTCACCTGGTGAATTGATGGGCCATGAAGCATCGCCGCTTTTTTTACGGGCCCTGCACGGCAGGGGAGCCGGCCTGCACCGCTCTTGTGGTCACGAGGGTTGCCGGCCATCTGTGCGTCGCCATCAATTAGAGCGCCTCCCTCCGTGTGAGTAAATACACACCGGCCGCAGTGTGAAGAGAGTTTCAAATCCAAAATTTGGTCCTACATTTTTAATATGATTAACATTCTCTTCTACTTTTGTTTATTGTCCGTGTGCGAAACCCACCATCAGTCATACGTGTGACGCATTGCAAATAAATGAAGCGGACGCGAGACGCATCTCCAATCCCCTGGCCAGGCCCAAAACCTGTTCCTGTCACTCTCGGCTAGCTTGCGTGCGTGTGTACATTTTTCGTCACAGCGTGGGGATTAAGAGCCTCCATCCGTCTCCAACGTTTGACAGTTGGAACCCCCTGGCGACCCCGCGTTCACCTGGGAACTGACTCATCTGACTCTTGCTACTGTGCTGGGAGCGTCCAGTTTGGAAAAAGGAAGAAGGGGGCAGTTTGGGTAGTCGTTAATATGAATCATATTAATTAAAATCCTCTGCAAGTTAGCATTGCATGATAGTCGTGTCCACCTAATTTTATGTTGATCGGTGAACTTTCCAGTGGGCACATGTGCTTCGGGGATTTTGTCCTTCAAAACCAACGAGAACGAAGCGGTATACTTGGCCATGTGTTTGTCATTGGGAACTTATTATTGTGCGTTTGGATAGCACGTTCCGATCGCGCGCTAGTCCGCGCGCTAGCCATAAAAAGCTTCTTTTTTTGCAATTAAAACTCGATCTTTAAGCGTAATTGAGAATGTGGTTTTCCCATGCGGGCCAAAAACATGAATGAACTACACAAACGGCATCAATCGTTCAATGGATGATATGGTGTTCGTTAGCCAGTAGCGTGGTTAGCATTGCAGCATTTGTTTTTTCTTTGCTCAACTGAGAAATGGGCTGAATTTGCTGTTTGTCTGGCCAAGACGCACTTCACACTGCTGCCAATTTCCTCGACATACAACCAGAGTAGAGCTCCCCAATTACTGTAGGAAGACGCTTTTCTCTTGAACTCAGCTTAACCACGATAATAAACTATAACGCGGCAGCGCGCTCGGATAAAAGCCCCAAGTCGAGCTCCAGTACGGCACGAAGCTGACTCAATGTTGAGAAGCAGTTGCGTAATTAGCATGTTAGCATTAGCATCCAAATTGGTCACTCTCGAATGAGCTTGTATTAGCTAAAAGTAGCGTACAATGGATGGTACGATGGTTATTCTGAAAATAAAACAAACCCCCAAAAAATGGGAGCGGGCTTGACATGGAGTGGCAAGAAATACGCTGTAAAATACTTCTAATGCTTGATATCTTTGAATATTTTGATGCGCGGCACATCACAAGCATGTTATTAGGACACCTGTTTCATATTGTGAAAACAAAAAAAAAATACATAGCTCTCCTTTACCAAATGCTCGGAAAAAGTTGGGAGTCTTTTTAAGAGACGGGAAATCGAGCTTTGGTCGGCCTCCACACATGCTCGACACATCCGCGTGCGGTAAGAACATCACCGACGGGAGAAGAGGACGCCGAGATGAGGTCACGGTGTTCACGTGATCAAATACCGCAACCACGACGAGCACCGACATTTCACTTTCTGTGATAGCACAACCCCCCCCCCACCCCGAAAAAAAGTCTCAAGCAAAAATTATGCAAGCACGGCATCACGAAACAACGACGTTTAGCCAAAACAGAGACAACATAATGACGATAATGGTTCAAGAGTTGGCTACCGAGACTACTGTAGCTTCACACAATGTGAGAACACGACTACTCGCGGTACTTTATTAGCCCCCAAGGCAGCGTGTGGGATTTGATTCTACTTATGCATATTCACTCCAAACTCTGTTGACATTATCTCGCATTAAACGCTCTGAGTGTGTGTGTGCGTGTGTGGCGGGGGGGAGACAAAGCACTCACACGTGCAAACGATCATGCCTGATTGCAATCACGTGCAGGCAAAGGTTGCTTCGGAGTGCACGGGGCGAAGGTGTATTAGCAGCGCGTCACACATCCAGGGCTAAGCGACGTTAGCGAGAGTTAGCGCGTAACCTTCTGGCGCGATAATAATTACCATGCCTTAAAAGTTGTGACTATTTTTCGTTACTTTGCATATTTAAAAAAAGATTCCAACTCACGTGGACTTGCATAGGCAAAGTAAAAAATAATGAAAATAAATATCTCGGGTCCATAGCTATTCTTTTGATTAAAATGTGCTTACATGACCTTGCCGGAATGCTAAAATGACCTATAACTGACCTAATACATGGATGAGAAAATGATAACATCACCTTAAAGTGTTTCATGGGTTCGGTGAATATTTTTTTTATTTTTGTTGGCTAACGTGACCTTGTAAATTGGTGAAAAAAGTGCGAACATGACCTTTTATACTGCCGACGATAGGCTAACTTGCTCTCAAAGTGCTACCATGACTTTCTATGTCTGTTCATTTGACAACTACTGATGCTGCACGAGTGCCTCAAAGTGCTCTCATGATTCAATGTACAAAGTCAAACTTGCGTTAGTCGTATAGAGAAGAAATAGTTGTTTTAAAAAATTGATTACATCATCCATCAGCAGTCTGACCACAATCGTGTATGTGAATGCAGCCCGTGTTGTTTTGAGTTACAACAATGAAAACATTTCATTGACACCACGCTATGAGCCCCCCCCCCCCCCTTCCTGCTGCGGCGCACTGAGATGTTCCTGCCAACCCACGAGATTTTTCTTCCAAACATATAATGACTTAATAGCTGCTCCGTGAAGACTGCTCTCTAGTGGTTTGCACTTGGAACAGCTTTGTGGCTCTTCGGGAACACATGAGTTGACTTTAAGCGACTGATTGGAGGCTTTTACTCTTCTCCGGCTAAAAAGCTTCCATGCTCAAGATTGTCTGAAACTGGAATCTCCCAGGATGCACCTCTCCTCCCCTATGCGTTCACATTCATAAGTTTATTTCCTGAGTTCTATGACAATACAATCGTCAGCTTCTGGTGGCGAATACTGATAAGAGAAGACATTACAAGGTTCAAAATGACATGCTAATGACATTGCAAGATGTACTTCAGGAAATGTTACGTGCTTGTCTATTGTAACATGAACACTCATCCAGATAATGTTGTACGACGAAGTGAGTGATTGTTGGGAGGTGTCTCAACACTGGCATGCGTTGGCACGGTGACATGATCACAAGTCACCTTCCTTCCCAATTCCAAGCAGCAGCACAGGGTTTGACTTCCTGCTCGGGGAAACACGCTTTGAAGAGGCCTGCACTGAGCGCACTGCCCCCCCCCTACAAGAGTCGCCCGGCGTACCGCCCGAGTCCCTTCAAACAGAAGCGCATCATCTTTGAGGGGGATCCCAGGGGGCTGCTTGCACGCGATGTACAAGGCACAAAGAGACAAGTAATGCTTTTTTTTTTTAAATCTCAAGTCTAGTTTACTGTTGGTAGTGAATAGTAACCCAAGTACACAATACACCCATACAGAGTGTGTAATAATATTTGTAGCTTATTCGCGGGTCAATGTTCCACAGGTTCCCCAAACGGCACGTGAAAAAAAAAAGTCTGCAAAGGAACACCAGTTTATGCTCGATGCTGGAGAGAAGCTACAATTAGCAGGCATGATGTCATGACCCGTTTGGCGGCGGCGACGTAAATGCTATTTTGATAAGTTTCGTTTGACGTCAATGATGAGTGACGGCCGCCGTGAGCTACGGCGGCCATCGTCTGCACTCAAACATTTCTCCGCCTGACGCTTTTACAGAAGAAGATGAAGAAGAGGAGGAGGAGGAGGCAGAGCAAAGGATATTCCAGATGTCAACTGTAAAGTTTGTCCAAGTCCATCCGGTTTGCGGCCACTGGAGCTTTGCGTGTACCTGACGCTGCTAAACGCATTAGCTGGCAGGAGAGCAAGGAATTCTGGGAAGTCTTTCAAATCCACGTCTTCCACGTCGTTTTTGAAAGCAGCGACCGACGTTTCTTTCGGTATAGTTCACCTGCGCCGCGGCTGCAACGCTAATGGCTATTATTAGCATATTAGCATAATAAGTGATTTTGTGAACGTTTTCAAAAAACAGAAGAACGTAAATTCTAAATAAAAAAATAAAAAACAATTCCGCCTCTACATCGACGAAGAAAAAGCAACATTTACTATTGTTTTTGAGAAAGAGAAAGTAAGTTAAAAACGATTTTTGCTATAGGCTAACGGTATGTTACGAGAGTTTTAAAATGTTTTTCCCCCTCATCAAGTCAAATCACATTTATTTATACAGCCCTGTTTTTACTTTCTTACTGGTACCATATTCATTTTTAAAAATACTAATATGCTCGATAAAAATTGTGTTTTTTCTCGTTTTCCCAGAAACATTCAAACTGTGCTATTAGGCTAATGATATGTCTGTCGTCGACCTCCAGCTGTGTAGGTGGTGGCAAGGCGAACGCGGGTCACTTTATAGCGATGAGAGGAAAAAAAATCATCTAAAGCCGAGCAGAAGTACAAAACTTCAAAAAAATGTCATAAAACATAATTTGAAAGGTTTTCACTTCCTTCCTCCCGCTGCCTTTGGCTCCAACATCGGCGCAACCACAACTCTCCCCCCCCCACTCCCCTCGGGAGGACAACACGGCTCGGCATCACTTTCACTTTGACCTGAGCAGAAGCAGACGTGGCTCGCCTACGGGCTCGTGTGTCGGCGGCGGTGCCGTGAGGCCCGAGTGGAGACGAGAGGGAACCGGTAACCGCGTATGATGCAAGATGTAACCTGACACGTGGCACACAGGTCAGCATGAGGGCACCAAACATTGCGAGAGGCCACAATTTCAAGAGGCCACAATTCTTTATTTTATTTATTTTTTTAATATTGTGCGTGAATGCTGAAGAGCTGGCGCAAAACTGATTGGCGAGGACTTTCACAACGGTGCCCTGTGGTTAGGTGCAATTCTAATAGAGAACAGCTTCAGTGCAAAACAGTTAACGGCTGCTATGCTAACCAACGGAAAAAATAAATATCGAATAATTGTCACTGTACGCTTGAGCATTACCCAGAAAAGGGAAAGTTTTTGACAGTGCACCCATCATTTCCAATTGAAATTTTGTTTATTGGCAACTCATTTTAGCTAAGTAGAATGATTTTAAAGTCCAGACAAATATTTAATGGTCACAAGATCCCCAATAGATGGCGTAGTTTGACCAAAAAAAATGACTTCATTTCCCCATCATGCTTTGTTAGTCGAGTTTTACAGTAAGAAACGAAATGTTTTTTTCTTCTTGAGAACATGACACAAGCATGAAGCGTAGTAAATTACATTTACTTACTTACTACATTAATCGCCTGTCTGATTCACCATTAATTAACAAAACATTGACACTTTACCTCATGACAAAAACGTCACTTTAAAACAGCCCACCAAAAAAAAAAAAATTAAAAGAGGCAGTTTGAAGGTCAACACTACCACCTAGAGAATTTTTGGGGTGTTACAGAAGTGTGCTGACCCCCCCCCCCCCCCCCCCCAAGAATACTTTTGTCCCAACAGAGAAGTACTTAGGAAATACTCATTCGTGCAGCAGGCGACGCAGTGGAGCAAAATTGAAGGCTCCGTTGCCCGTGCCAGGCACGCGTTGGCAGGATGAAAGCTTTGACAAAGCACTTAAGGATATGCGAGTATGAGAGTGAAATGGATTGATCCAAATAAAAAATAATAATAAAAATAGAAATAAAAATAAAAAATAAAAAATGAGTGTCAAGTCATTGTTTGAGAGGTGCAAACATTAACATTAGTTTAATTATTTTCTTTGCAACAAATTAATAAAACAAATAACGCAACGTTTTGTTAGTTTTTTTAGAAATGTATTTAAAATGTTTAGGAAATTGCACACCGCAGTCGTTATAGTGGTTCGTAAGTCTGTCTCGCAATTCTGTTCAGGGTTCGAATCTTGGCTCCAGCTTTCCCGCGATCGGCGACCAGTCCAGGCTGTACTTGCCTCTCGACCACGGCTGAATAAATTCATCAAATGCAAATTGACTTCGCAATGTTATGTATAAAATGTCAAGATGCGTTGAGTTTTTTTAAGAAGTGCAAGGCCATAAGTTCACGTATTGTATCATGAACATGAAGAGATGGGGTGATAAAGACCAGGACTTGGGGTGGCGGGGGGAATCACAACACTATGGAGTTGGGAATTGCAATTAGATGTATTTGCTTTGTTTTGTTTTCTAAATCGTTTATACTACTCTCACCCAAAGTCAGCAGGGATCGGCTCCAACTCTTGCCGCCATCCTCCACTTGTGGCCACAAACATCTGCCTCCAATTGATGCCAAGTCGAGCGGGACCAAGACGTACACACAACTTGTGCATTGTGTTTATTTTACGCCGTTGGACGCGTCGGGGCCTAACCCTCGACCCCCCCCCCCCCCACCCCCCACCACCTCAAACCTGGCCCCACCGGCGCCAGGAAGGGCCGACATTACGAAACACGCAGCGCCATTTCCTCCCAAGTGGACTTCTTAGTGGCTCGCGAGCTTTGTTTTTATTCTCAAGTTTGATTCAGATTTACGTTTGATTGCTCACAGAGCCACCAGTGGGCGCTGTGAGCAAACTTTTTGTGATCCAGTTTTTTTTGGTAATAGCTAGGCCAAATCAATCCGTTTAGTTTAGTTTTTTAATAATTGACCCTCATTTGTCTTTCGATTTTATTTACTTTCAATTAATTCCATACAATGTTTAAATGCACAAAAAAAATGTTACTTCCATTTTTAAAATTTGATTATTTACATTCAATACTGATGCTTTAATTTTGCTGTTTTATTTACTAAGATTGGTTAATAAAAATGCATTTGTTTTATTTTTTGTTCATTAAATAATGTTTTTTTCTCTAAAACCTTGGCCATTGAATATAAATGTTTGTCCACCCCTGCACCACACGGATAGTTCAAGCACATCACGTACGTTTGATCGTCTTGGCATTCCAATATCGCCTGCCATTGAGCTACGAGCGACAAGGGAGTGCTAACGCTCGGCGAACACTCACACTCACCTAGCACACACTAACGGAGATACAAACACTATGTGTTGACAGTTGATCAATGACATCACAGCCTCCTACGTACACGAGGTTGAACGCAGGGGCGGAGTTAGAAAGGTTTCATTGGGGTGGCCAGGGTGACAACACGTGCGCACAGCGTAAATGGCAGAGTAGTCATCGTTTATCATACCATCCACAGTCAGGGTATCATGAAATAAAAAAGGCATGACACCCTCCCCCCCCCACACACACACACTGTTGTATGTCAAAGTGCTACGGCCCATAGGATGTTCCCTCAGAAATGAGAAATGATGCACTAAAGCTATCAGCTTAGCGCACATCGTTGTGGACAAGGAAGTGGTAAAAAAAAAAGAAAAAAAGAGGGCCTTTTTCCAACGACGTGGTCATTCCAGATCATTTTAATTGACTAAGTGGTCTCTGGGCTGGGCCAGATGACGCTCAAACGAGCCATAAATGTGAATAGTACAGTAGGCCGGTGATGAGCCGATAAATAAATCGTTTTTATGTTCCTGATAACGGTATAAAAAGTTGGGTCATTAAAGTGATTTAGGGTTGATAAAAGAATTTGATGGCGTATTTGGCTTCCGCAAGGCGCAAATTCATAAATGGACCACATTAGATAATCCTCATATAAACATCAAATGTGAATTATACGTGGGGATTTGAGGCCTTGATTATGGAACGACTTTATAATTCAAATGAAGACTATTTAGTTGAGTTGAGTCTTTTTTTTTAACTGTAAAAAGGTGTAAAATACCACACGTTTTGAACCGATGGAAACGGATTGCCTTAAAGTTAAGATGAAGACGGAAAAGATGATGTTTGTTTGCCCCCCACCTTCTTTTCTTCCTGTCAACCCAGACGAGACAGACTTCCCCAAACAATAACAACAAGAAAATATCTCTCAGTGGCTCAAGAGTCCATTTGTTACTCGACTGCATTGCTGTCAACGCAACAACAGGAAAAGGCAACTGTGAAAATGTCGTCCAAGTTACTCAGCAAGCAAGCCATCCCGCCGTCCCACAGGCACTAATCGCTCTTGATTGCGTTAATATTTGGACGTGGAAATTGTCCTTTTCCCCTTCCTATTGCCTCTTGTTTGTTTTCTTAAGCACTCACTTGCCCCCCCCCCCCTCGCTCGCCCTGCGCATGTTTTCATTGGCCCATTAGCGTGCACCCGGCGCGCGCGTGTATGTGTGTGTGTGCGTGCTCATGCTGAGTGTAGCGTTGCACAAAATACGGCTTGCGGGTCACTAACAGCCCACTCCGTTCTTTCATCGGGCCCGCCGAACAATTATTATTTTTTTTTTTTATTATTATTAATTATTATTGCACTTGGGCAAATTATATTGGCACAGCAACACAAGCTGAAATCTTTCAAATGGGGGCATTATCTTGGGTGATCTGCAGTGTACACCCCCCCCAAAAAAATCCTTTTGCACTCTTATCTGTCCCTTGCACTATAATGGCCCACATCCAATCAAGCTTGGGTTCCTCAGATAGCACGACAATTTCCTCTTAGTCACCCTAACGGCTCACTTCGACTTCCTCTTGCTCAGCATATACCACACTACCCAAAAAGATGAATCCCTCAGCCAATCAGCCGCCAACAAACCCCATGATGTCAATGGCGCGGCGCTCTTTCGTTGGCGGCGTTTCCTGCTGACTGGACGGTCGCGGCGTGCTTGAGGAGCGACAAGTTTGACAGTTTAAACGCCACCGTGACTGATGATGATGATCGTGGCAGTCGGTTTACATCATCGCAGGTCACTTGAGGTAAATCGCATGACACTCCGGAGCAAAAACCGCAGCATCACGTCATGTTCGCGGCCTCTCAGCTCCTCATCATGTCACGCCGAGCGAAAATAACGCTCTCTGTTCCATCGTTCATCCACTTTTCCGTCTATTTGAATCCCGCCACACCAACCGATGTGTTTATTCGTCTAATCATCCATGAAAATATTGAAGGATCAATGTACTAAATCATCCATCACTCAATCATTCACACCTCCTTTGCTCATCCATTCAGCCATTCGTTCAACCATCCTATCAATTCATTCATCTATCCACATATTCGTTGATTTATTTACGAAAACAAAAAACTAATCCATTCTAATCTCCAGGTAAGGTGCTGCGTATTTTTGTCAGTTGTTACCAGGAGCTAATTTGGTACTTTTGTTTTTCATGCCACAACGTTCGCAAAGCAATTCGATAGAAACACGTTGCTTAGATAGCACAAAAGCCTGAGAAAAATGATAGAAAGCTTGTTTTCCCGTTTTGCTATACAAGTAACAAAAAAAGGGTGGTGGGGGTGGGACTATTTTGTGTGCAGCTGTCTTTTTTTTTTAGCTAGCTAGCAAATTGAGCTAGTGTTGTGACACTTGACAATATTAGCAAAGCTGTGGAAAAACTGTTTTGATGGCATCAAAGCCTGCGCACACGCTAGCTAGCCCCCCGCACCCCCCCCCCTTTTTTTTACAAGCGATAAAACAAGAGGGAAACTGTTTTATACTGTTTTGACACGAGTATCTGTACTTTAACTACAGTACAACTCTAGAATTTGTCGCGGGCGAGCATAGCTATAGAAACTGACCCCCCCCCCCCCACACACACTCAGGAGACAGGTGACATTGCGAGGTTTTCTGCCACCTGCTACGGGCTCTTTTCAGGGGCGGACTTTAGTAAACTTAGCTCATACGGAAAAACGATTCCAGAACTTGCCTCATCCCTCACATGGTTTCAATCACCTTGGTTGCAGGTTGTAAGAGAGAGCAGGGGGTTGTTGCAATCGATGCCAACACTGTGGAAGGAAACCATCCAAGAGCCCCCCCCCACCAAAAAGGTGATGAAATATCTGTCCATTCATCTATTTATTCTTTCACCCACCGCTGGTTGCTTAGCCTACATTTATATCGGCATCCATTTTCTATACAGCTCATTCGCAAAGCACACACACATCCACACCGGAAGACAACAGACACTCCACAATGTGGCGCGCGGGAAAAAGAAGGGCAAAGCGGCGTGGGAGAAGTCACTCGGCGTGTCGGACACACAAGTTCAACGAAAGGAAATTTTCTTCCCCCGCGTCAACCAGCCGGAACGGCCGCCGATGGGGGCCTTCACATCACGTCCGTCAGCGCCGCTTTCCCTGTTCGAGGCGGGCGCGACGGGGATGGATTTGTTTGCATTCTCACTGGGGTCGGAAGTGTTATTTGGGTTTGAAGTTGGACTGCTGGTGACTTTACTCGATGGGAACCTGACAGAAGCACACTAGCAATGATGTACACCGCAGAGTTTATGATCAAACTTTGTTTTACATATTTTTCAAGCCTCAAAAGTACATCGCCGTCCTGAAAGTCCATTGTCAAGGGCGACCTCCTCCCCCTGTAAGTACTCAACTTTTTGGGTTTTCATAAAAGCGACGGGAAATCAAATGCATATGATTGATAAAGCATGCAACAGGATGCCTTTGAAGAGATTTTGGCCTTTGGAAAAAGTGGTGATCTAATCACAGCGGGGAAAAAGCCGAGCTGCAACATTGAAATGAAACTTCAAAAAAAGACGTTCAATAACCCGCGTCGGATTTGTAAATTTCCCCCCGAGACAAAAAAACATTTTGTTTTCAAGTCGTAAAAAGTAATATAGATACATACACATTCAACATACGGTGCATAGCAAGAGCAGCGGCAACAGAAGGCGGAAAACGGCAGCAGAAGCAGCGACAACTGTCACAGTGACTGAACAAAAAAAAAACAAAAACCAGCAATTGCGGCAACAGAAGGCGGAAAACAGCAGCAGAAGCAGCGACAACTGTCACAGTGACTGAACAAAAAAAAAAAAAAACAGCAATAGCGGCAACAGCAACAACGGGCAAAAAATAGCAGCAGCAACTATAGCAGTGGTTGAATAAAACACACACACACACACACACACACACAAACAGCAACAACAGAAAGTGGAAAACAGCAGCAGCAAGAACTGGGGCAGCAGCAACAACGTCATTAATCAATGAAGGCAAAGAGTGAGAAACTGGTCAGTAGTCTCCAAACCAGGGGTGTCAAACTCATTTTAGTTCAGGTAAATTGTCATTTAGGCGAGTGTCAGTCCGCCCTCTAACGGCCCAAATGAGCAATAAATTGCTTTTATGTCAAAATGGCCCTTTAATTGACACCACTGCTTTGTGTTTGGTTGGTGAGTCAAGATGGCCGCCAAGCATGAAATGTTTGCAAGCTGAGCGGCCTGGCGTGCGTTTTGTGTTCAAGTCAGAGTACGAAAAAAAAAATTGCTCTTACTTTGATGTCGATTGTCTTCAAAGCAGGTGGGTCACGAGTTGCTCCAAGCAGATTTGAAGATTTTCTTTCCGGACTTGCTCCACAAAATAATCCATGCAAAGTCATTGTTGATATATGACAATCTTATTTATTATTATTAGGATGACTTTTGGCTTCTGTTTTTGTTTTTTTTTTTATTCACTCTGCCTGCCATTTAGTTGTACCCGTGTCTGTGTGCCAAACAGAATCTCTTCCCCACTTCCTGTTCTTCTTTGGTGCACTTCCTGTGGGCGTGGCTTGTTCACACAGGTGAAAACAGGTACATGACAAAACCCTCGTCATGGAAAATGTTTACCTCAGGACCTTTCATAACTCTTTATTTTTACAATGACCGCAACCTGTCAGCTGACATTGTGGCTTGCAGTTAGTTTGGACTCCTGGCCCACTTCGCCTCCTCCCATCACTTTCTTCAAGCACATGTTGGATGGGAACCAGTTTGCTCGCAGCGTTCGGCCTCACTTAATCCTCTCTGGCTGTGAGCGTACAAGAGCGCCGTGTCCATGTCGTCCACCTCCCAGAGAGGAATTAGGTCATACTTCTCCACCACAGAAAAAAAAAAAAAAAATCATCCAGTGATGTATTTTCATGTGCTCTGAGTTACGCATTTCAACATTGTGTCATTTACAGGCCTAATGAGGTCAACAAATAAATAAAAAAGTAATAATAATAATAATAATAATACTGAAAATGAACTATTGGAGAGGCCGATAGAGATCTGCTGCAGAGTTTACTTACTGGCCAGCAGACATAAACAGGTTGAGGTGCTGTGAGGGTCATTTAGATACCAGCGCCATCATTAGGCCCGTTTGGGTTCACTGCCGATGAGTCCCCGTGCGCCCGAGTGGGGAAAAGTGTCGGGCAATTACTTGTGCTGCACTCAACTAGCAGCAGAGCAGGAAATGAGGGAGGAAGTGGAGGTGAAGTCTGAGCCGCGAGTCGGCTGCCGGCTTTTTGGATTGGAGGCGAGACGCCGGGTCCGCACGAGACCGCTTGAGCCATGTCCGCCACGACAACGGTCCAACGGCATTTGTTAAAAATGGTCTCGTTATTTCATTTTTTTTTTAAAAGTATTGATGGGACGCTTTCCTAAAAAAAAAAAAAAAAATTACCACATTGAACACTAATTTTTCCAGCCTGGATTGCCTCACAATTAAAAACGATCCCGCAACAAAACTTGCTTTGTTTGTATTTATTTTGACATCCCCGCAACCGGTAGTTTCATATCATTCCAAACAAGATGGCGTCACTGCAATGTTATGCTCGCGTGGCCGGAAACTAATAATCCACTGTCACCCGGGCCTTGCTTCTCCATTTTTCCGGTCCTCGGGGTCAAGCCTCAACATGATGACTAGTTCAAGATGAATCGTTGGGACAACACGCGCAATGATGAGGATCGGCGACCTACCTGCAAGTCATTCCTTGTGACTCTCGCAGGGAATCCCATCCCAATCCCCCCGCAGCACTTTGCGCCAAGAGTGCGCGGCGGTCACACTCGCGCGGCTCAGGATTTGGGTTTCTGGCCGCGGGCCGGAACGTGCAGATCGTTATCGGGCGTTCAGTCATTACGGGCGTTCTGTAAATAGCAAGCTGGCGAGAGGAAATATCCGCCATCAAGTCACAACACACACGCACGCATACTTGTGCTGCTATCCAAGTCGTTTCGCAGCAGAAGTTAATGAGCCTCGTGATGAATTGCGAAATCACTCGAGCGAGGGAGAAATTGTATTTTTACGCATGTGCAAATTGCAATTGCGATCGCATACAAGAAAAATAGGTCTTCAGCCCCCCCCCCCGCTTCATGCACCCTGTAACCTGATCACATGATAAGATGTCCATTGTAGTCACCGCTGTGCCTGAAAGGGTTAAAGGTCAAAATCAAGATGTTGAACTTTCCTTAAAAAAAACAAAAAAATGATTCTCTCGGCGAGCGATGTTTTACTTTCCTTTTTGAACGCCGCAGCATCCAGGTCGACATCCTGGGTGATGTGCAGACGTCACTGCAGCGGGTCGACGGCATTTGCAGCCTCAAGCGGCAACCGCGGGAAGGCTTGTGACTCTTCCACAAGCGCACACGCCGACGCGCTGCGGGCGGCTGCGGCGAGGTCGTTAAAACCCGACGAGGCGACGCGGCTCCGCTCGCCAACGTCGCCGAGCTCCACCTGAGTTTACTCAGGGAATTAAAAGAGCTTCTCGTGGATCTTCATGTGGTTTCTCTCACATCACATTTTTTCAAAAAAGGACGTTATAGGGCATTTTAGTTTGATTAGAAAATATGGCACAAATGTGCTGCTTTGCCGGCTGGGAAAATAAATGGTCAACCACATGAAGACGTCTTTGTTAAGGTTAAGAGACCACATGTGCGCCACAAAGTGCCGAGAAACAGATGTTGCCCTGCAAGTCCCTGCGAGCAACATGCTCGCTTTCGGCTGAGAGCGGGACTGGCAAGCGGCGACGTTTCTCAATCTGAAGGATTCCGGAATCCCAAATGCGAGATGGAATTTGAACCGTGTGATATCCGTCAACTTTGATGCCAATTATCACTGCGGGTATTTTTGCAGCGGCATAAGACAACGCTGACTTCACCGTGTCCATGTTACCGAGTGAAACTGGCTTTGTGGCCTAAACTTCCCCCAAATTTGAACAAACGCAAACTAAAAGCTTGAAACCATAATTTTGGGGCATGGTGACTTTTTTGTGGGTCTACTTAAGTTTGACATGCCCACATAATTGCAAGTTACTTTGTGGCTTCATGTGATGAATTTGACCCAAATTCAAAGGATCCCAGGAAATGACCAATCACATCAGCACTTCAAACCAAAATGGATGACTTCCTGTGTCTTTTCAAACAGGTTTGCAAAACTTTTTTTGGTGGCTCTCCTCATGATGGAAACGGATACCATATATAATTCCGCCAAGTTAAACAGGCTGAATCTTCCCCCCTAAATTCAACCAAAATTACCCTAAAATGGTCACGCCCAACCAACATTGCGGGCTCGCTGTGTATATATTCTCAGGTATAGTTTTGTGAGACTTTTTTTTTTTTTGTGGGTCTACTGAAATCTGGGTGGTAGTCACTGAGCCTAATGATGACAACTACAGTAAACAATCTGAAGATATGCGTGTATGTCCTCACTTAATGTGTTCAGGTGTGTGCTGCACCGGTGGTCTGTGTGTGTGTGTGTGTTTGTGTGTGTGTGTGTGCGTGCGCAGCCTCACTGTGGGAATCTGCCCCACTGTTATTGTACGCGTGGCGGGGCTGGCCATGACGCACTCCCGCTCAAATAATGGGAACATTAAATATTTGGCCCAAATTATAATCATCCATTTCCTGGACTAATCACAGGAACATTGAAAGTAAGCAAACGTGCCGCCAAACGATGGCATTTAGCGATTGCGAAGGTCGGCGCGCCCTCCTTGCGGCGGGCTGCCCCGTTTTCGCATATGGCGCTTGAACCAGTAACGGTTCCAAGTCAGCGTATTCGGTGGAAAGCGTACCGATGCGGGTCCTTCACCTGCGCCAGATGTGGCGAGAGGATCAAAGGAGGGCAGGAAAAGAAGACGATAAACACGTGGACGGCCGCTTGCGTGTTAATTGGAGTCGCTCCAGGTCCGCTCGCAAGCTTTCCTGTTTTCACCAGGCGAGAGTTGGGCGAGAGATTGGGCGGGAAGGGCGGGAAGGGCGGGGAAAAGTGGCGAGGGGGAGAAACGTGGCAACGCCTTTTTGAATTCCTGACATCATCACAAACACCATTTTTGTGTTTTTCCTTCAAATGATAGAAAATCCGCAATAAGTTGTGCCAGTTAAAACAAGACGCCAGGTAAACATGAGCCCCATTGTAAAAATTCCAAACATTAAGACTTACAGTATAGAAACAAAATCAAACCAAAAAAAAAATAAAAATGTGTTCTCGGGATTTCCGTAAATCAAGTGGAGCCACGTTGCGTTCAGGTCCTGCCTCAGCCCGCCAACACAATAACAGTATTCATGTTTAATTGCGACTGGCTGGCAGCGCTTAGCCTCTTTCTTCTCTTTATTAGTAACAATATCCTGCACTGTGACACCCCCCCCCCCCCCCCCCCCCCGCAACGGCAGTCAGGTAGAGCAAAAGGGTGGGGCCTTAGTTCCTTCCCGCTTTGTGACGTGTTTAGTTCGCAACTGACGGCTTCTCTTTGTCGCTCGCGAAGCCGCGCGGTCTTCTATCAGAATGTATTGTATTGTATTCTCTCTCACAAACATATAAAAGAGATCTAGATTGTTTCCATGGAAACGCTTGGCCCGTCGCTCTTTTTTGTCCTCTGCTCTAAATCATGTCGAGACACTCATGTAGAGATTTTTGTTGTCGTTGTTCTTTCAAGTCGCTAACATGAAAAGACAAACACATGTTGCGTGATTGTCGCGTGTTGTTGTTTTTTTCATTCTGCGGTCGCACTTTCCCTGTCAAATCAGTGGGGCTCATTGCTACCACAAAGACAAATGATGCTAGCATCATTTAATCGCGCATCTGCACTCCATCGACAGCCACCACGCGATCAAAAGTATTGAGACACATTCCGGCGACAGGGAAATGAAGAAAACAATGGAGGTCGTTTGCGTCAACAGTTCTACTCGCCTGGGTTCCAGAACTAGGTCCAAACAGATGTTTTAAATCTTGTCGGTTTCTGCTCTTTTTCGGTTCTCCTCGTCTATCTCCGGGTTTTCCAACCGGGTTCCGGCAGGCGTTGTTTTTACTGTGACAGGGGGAAGCGGTTCTCTTCAGGTCCTCCCTTGGTGGGTCAATGCAGAATCCTGAAAGCAGCAATTGCGGGAGAGGGGCGGGGAGAGGCAAGGAGGAGAAGCGGCAGCAAAACAGACCAAAATCCTTAGAAATTACTTAGCTCTCTCGTTTTCCCCTTGATTGTTCCCAGGTTCCCCCATTCATGTCCCAGTGGATATCGTTGCTGCCGTTGGGGTTCTGCGCTTTCTTTTCTACTGATTCATCGCCAAGTAGCTCCTGCCAGGAAGATTTATGATGTTCAACTTGTTCCTCACCAAAGACATCCCGGCATGCCCTGAGACCAAGGAACAGAAGAAGAACTCGCCCAAACGGTTTACAGCAAATACAAATGGTCTAGGATGTCTTCAGACTGTTGGGAAATTGATATTCGGGCTGGCGTCCAAATTCTGCTCGACTTATTAATTGACTCTCACGTTACTTTTGTCCGTCTTGTTGGCTTTGAAGGCTCTCATCAAGCAGGGGGATCACATGAGATCACATCTTGATTGTAAGCTAAATTGCAGCAATGAACACAAACATGACATCTTCCATTAAGTCAATCAAGAGCGATGTTGCGGTTTTTAAAGTGGAAAACAACAAAACAAATCCCTCGGAAAGTTTCTCTTTGTTCCTTCGGATTCCGGATTCTTCTCCCTCAAATGACGGAAACACAGAGAGGCGGCGGCGGCTCTCGGTGTCGTCTCACATTTAACACACAAATGTTTGTGCGCTGACTCCACATGGCAATGAAGCGTCCGGGGCGGCGGCTGGCGGCAGGATCAAAAAGCCAAGCGCGTTTTTTGTTGACGGCGCGCAAACAAAAGCCGACAGGAAGTCCGCAGGCCAAATGAGGCAAGTGTGACTTTGGAAGACTTTCCCCCCCCAGACTGCCGCTTTGGTTCCTCAGACTTCTCTCATCGTCTCGTCTACCTGGCAGGTTGGACGTCGAAGTCGGCGGGAGTTGAACTTGAATTTGTTTCCCGTCGGAAAGCAGCGGAGACGAGAGAGAAAGGTTGCGGCCAAACAGTTGGTTCTCATGTTCT
Organism: Hippocampus zosterae; assembly: GCF_025434085.1. Classification (NCBI taxonomy): domain Eukaryota; kingdom Metazoa; phylum Chordata; class Actinopteri; order Syngnathiformes; family Syngnathidae; genus Hippocampus; species Hippocampus zosterae. The sequence goes on from NC_067457.1 coordinate 4,775,918, forward strand.
CATTTCCTGCGGGACGTCCCACATAATCAGCAACACAAGCGGGATGAGATTTGCTTCTCGATGCCTTGAGCTCTTTTTATTCAAAATGTCTCTCATTTTGCCTCGGCGAAGCAAAAAATGAATGTTCCTCCTCCGTGGCCCACCGGCATTTGGTCACTGGGGGGTTTTTTAATGCAGGAACTGGACCAGTTTTGGGGCATGTGTGTCGGAAGACGCATTGTGGTGCGGGATGACATGACTCTGCTCCTAAAATGAAGTACGCTGTAAAAAAATGCGTCAAGACTTCTTGATCTTCTGTAAACAAGCCATGTTACATTCAAAGACAGACGTACGTCCTCCGGAAGCAGAACCGGTCCGGCAAAGGATGATTGACAGGCTCGTGGTCAGGTCCCACGGTCAGATTTGATCCGTCTGTTCCCACTGCAGCTTGAGCCTTCGAAGTGTCACTCAAGGGGCATGTCTGACTGATTGATCCACAAAACTCAAGTTACGGAAAGGCGGCCTGGGACCATATTAGGAAACAACAAGCATCCATGCACGGGGGCGTCGTGAAGGGGGTCCCGTCAGGGCCAGACTGTTGGCCTTGGCACCGATGCCGTCTGAGAACCGGCCGGCCCCGCTAACCTCTGGCGGCGTGGCACCTCCGAGACAGGACGGCCCCGGGCGGGGGTGCCACTGGGAGCAGAAATTAAAAATAGGCGGGGGGGGCCGGAGGGCGATGGGGGTGGTACTTGAGGACCCCTAATGAAACAAGCACATTCCGGGAGCCCCCGATGGTGCTCGAGCTTCGTCCTTTTGAGGCTCCCTGTGAGACTTGGAGCAAAAAAAAATTATTGTAAGCGTGGGCACAACTCGGGAACATTCAAGATGTCAAAACGGACTCCAGCAATGTGGTTTGTTTGGTGGATAAACAACGGTTTTATCCTTTCGTGCCCGGTAGTTTATTCTTGTTTGGTTGAAGAGACGCGACTCTGGCCTGAAGTCTTTTTCACAAGAGTCGGCGACGGAACGCGGCAAACCCTTTTCGGTTCTCAACACAGGCTTGCTAATGGATGCTTAGCTAAACCAACGCGCCGATCCGTGACGAGGCCAACCGGATTTCTCAACGAAATGCTAACGGCGCCCTTCTCGACTCCAACTGCCGAGCGGAACCCCATTTTAAGCTCATCCGGGCATACGTCAACCGCTGGCTCGCTCGTGGATGCGAACCTAACCTGATAAAGAGTCGACTTCAAAGCCCTCTCGCATCGTTCCAAATCCTGTAAAGAGCCCGTCCGAGTGTCTCCATGGTAACACGTCCTCCAATAAACCAGCCTTCTCTCTCGGCGGCGCCTGCCAGGAATGTTTTACGTGACGCCGGCGTCTGAATGCAAACAATTTGGGGGGGGGGGGGGGGTTGCGAGCCTTTCGCAGCGTTTCGACGAGGGGGCTTCGAGACCACTTGGGTGGGCACTCGGCTGAGCGGCGAAGCCCTTGCCCCCCCCCCCCCTTCCTAATGCTCCACAACAATGACAACCTGATTTGCGCCGACTACATTTGAAAGCCCCTCCAGAAGAGAGTTAGCAAACAACTCGCATCCGATGTCAATCACGACTTCTTGTCGCGGCTATTCTCTGGTTTGGCAAATGCGGCATCACGGAACTTTGGTTCAGAAGTTATTCTCATTTGCGACGCCGACCTCGCAGCTGATCTCGTCGAAAAGGCTCCTATGAAGTTCTCTACCTGACTTCCAAATTTTGTTTGAAACTACATCGCTGGCTTAAAACACTCATTGAACCCCTAATTGAAAAAAACCTTAACCTTAACTTGAATCCCGAACCCTGCCTTTAAATCCTCATTTTGAACCCCCATCCTTGGCTTGAAAGTCTCCATTGGAAACCCTACCTCTGTCTTGAAGCCTTAATCCAAACCCGTATCCCTATCTTAAAACCCTCATTTGAAACCATTTCGCTGATAGCATTAAAAACCTTAATCTGAAAATCCATCCTTACTTTGAGACCCTAATTTTGATCCATATTGCTTTTTCCTGAAATCCCAATTTATAAACGTCAGAAAAAAAACAACCCTCTTCCAAGGCTTGAAACCTTACCCCTGTCACGGCCTGTGAATGTAAGTGGCCGAGTCCTCCGCGCGGGATGGCAGCCGGGGACGACTTTTGGGAAGAAGAAGAATTTCCATGCGTCCGTCCATCCATCCATCATTTCTGTGTCAGCATCGCCAACCTCACGCCGACTCCCAGAAGTGTCACCACACACACACACACACACAGTGCTGCCGGGAGATGAATTGATAGCATTAATCATTGTCAGGACATGATTATATTGAATTTAACATCTGTTGTACATGTACAATGACGTGAAGGTTCCATCATGTCACACGTGTCAAGAGCGCCCGAATGTGTGTGTGGGTGTGTGTGTGTGTGTGCCTGTGGATTGCGTGCACGTGTGGACTGATTACAAACACGTTGTTTTGTTCCGGAAGATTCCATTGATTAAAGATGCGCTTTTTTGTTGGGGTTTTTTTTGTTTTTCGTTTTGATGAGATACACTGATTAGAAGCATATTGAGGACACGCCCCGGAGCAAAGATTGGCTCGTGGGGTGAGGGGTTCGCTCCTTTTGGTTGCGCTTGGAGTTGTGTACTTTGGTTGCGCACAATTTTTCACCTGATGTCAGCCTGAAGTGTGTACATGGACAGCACACACAACAGGTTGATGATGACGGCACAAGTAGCCGTGCTACAGCTACACGTACTGTAGGGGGCGATAGAAAGGAGAAGGGAAAAAAACCTGCATCAAAGGTTTCTGCGTTTTAAATGGAGTTTTCGTTCAGACCCAGGAACTACATTTTGAGAAACCAAACCATGATTTGAGACTATACTTCTGTCTTGAAAACCTAAAACTATCTTGAGATTTTAATTTGAAACCGGATCGGATTTTCCTGCACTCGGTGCATCCCATTTAGCATTCGTATGATATTCAGTCTGAGTCAGAGGGTGAGCATCCTTCACTCCCGGTGTGCGTTTGCCTTTTTTTTTTACAGTTCACCTGCTCTACATGCATGCGCACAGATGAGAATGTTTAAGACTGCCTAGTTAGGACATGGATCCCGATGTTTCCAATCAGGCGCTCGGCTTGAACAAAGTGAAGACGAGACCCGCCCAGGCCCACAGTACGTGAGCGTGTGTGTGTGTGCGTTTGTGTGTGTGTGTGTGTGTGCGCATAAGATGTAAGAATCCCAGCTCTTTAGCCAAATGAAGAACACCAGTCCAATCCCTCCCATGGGCCCGAACATTTTTCCTCCCTAATGATGTTTGTGATCATAAATGTGATCTTGAAAAAGCTTTGAGCTGCACTGCGTCCGCAAAACTTCAAGACAATCTTTTTTTTTGTGTGTGTGTGTGTGCATAAGACGCAGCTTTGGCGTCTGCATTTCAACACGCTCGCAAACGCAGAGGAAGAGGAGGTGGATGAGGGGAGGGTGGGGGGGGGGGTTCCATGTGATCCCCATATCCCAGTTGTTGTTTTAGCCACTGAGGCGCTTTGAGGCCAGTGTGATGTAACGAAATCGCTTTTTAGACACTTTGCAGCGACGCAATGTGAAATGCGTCATTTGCCAGCGAGGCGTCAACATCTGAAAAAGAAAAAGGGGAAACAAAAAGAAAATGAGAAAAAAAAGAACTGATTGACTTTAAATGAAGTCGGATGTTGTTACCCGCGTCAAGGACGTTTGGTACTCGGTGACGTTCAGAGGTTCGGTTATTGATTTACTTACTACGTTCGGGTGACAAGCCAGGGGTATAGTTTCAAATCATGGTTTCAAGGCAGTAATAGGGTTTCAAATGAGTTTCTCAAAAGGGAGAGAATTACACATTAGGGTGTAAAGCCAGAAATGGGGTTTGAAATCACGGTGTCGAATTCAGGGTTAAAGCCAGGTTTCAAATCAGGCTTTTAAATCTGGATTTTAAGCCAGGAATAGAAAATGGGGTTTCAAATTAGAGCTTCGAGTTGAGTAGAGGGATCGGCTTTTAAATTATGGTTTCAAGACAGGAATAAGATTTCAAATTAGGCTGTCAAGCCAAGGAATAGGGTGTTAAATTGCGGATGGGAACTGAGTTTCAAATGAGGATTTGTTTAAAAAAAAAAAATAAGTGAGATGAATGCTGCTCGCATGACTTCTTTCGTTGTCATCTGCGCGGCTAACATGGGACACATTAGCAAAAAACATTAGCTGGATCTGCCGTAAATGTTTTTCCAAAGACATAATTCTCCACTCAAAGGGGGGAATAAACACATTTAATTGTTTGAGATGGATGTCAGCGATCATGTAGCGTGTGCGGGCTGGGCCGGCGGGCGGCTTGTTGCTGTTCCAACTCCTCTGGGACAAAGTCAGAGTACAAATAAATCACCAGAGCTGACAGACGAGCGCAAACACGTCCCGCCAGGAAGTCAACTTCCCGAGATGGAAATGCTGGGACCGCGGAGTGATGTCATTGTGGCGGACGAGAGCGTCGCTTCGTGTGACGGATTTTATTTTTAGCCGCTTCCGTCATTTCCACGACAATTTAACGAAGTGATTGTGGGAACGGCGTCATCGGTCAGCACAAAATGATTGTTTCGCGCAAATTAAATTTTTCATCTGGTACGTAAAATATTTCTATTCCAAATGTAACCGTAGTGGTGGAGAGAGATGCCCAAATCGCTTTATATAGCCCAACGTTTGCCCAATAGCCCATTCGATGCGAACATTGTCACTGCCAACATGGCCGCCACATTGACGCATGTTTTAGCTTGCGCGAACATTGTCACTGCCAACATGGCCGCCACATTGACGCATGTTTTAGCTTGCGCGAGTCTACTCGGCGACTACTTTTGACCGAACTGTTTTTAGAGGCAAGGTCAAGTTTTCAAGTGACAGTTTCATCGTCGGGTTTCAATCGAGGGTGATGATTTGAAGTTTGTCTCAAAAACAAGAACAAGAAAAAAGAAAAACAGCTCAAGTGTGACGCGCATGCTGATAGCAAAACTAACCTTGTTATTGCGACATGAAGCTGACTGCATGTTGTCCAGGAGGGGATGTCTTCAAACCGTGGTGGTGCAGGGGTGGGGGTGGGGGGGTTATGACATCCCATCGTTTCTTCGTGCGGCCATGCTGGCCGGCAGCCAGCGGGACGTCTCGCAAAAGAGCTGCGACTGCACAACAAAGGCGCAGAAAAGTCATCGAGAGACAAGCAGGCTGAAACGCTTGACATGCCGTGGTCTTTGTTCCTTTGGTGGTGGGGGGGGGGGTGGGGGGGGGACTTGCTTCTCATCCTTTATTACCCGTCACTGTTTAATCAAGCGCACGCTGGATGCACATCACAGGAAGCCCCGCCAAAATAAGCACATTAACTAGTCCAACAAGCGACATGCAGACGCATCCATTCCCGGCGTCTATTTCGAGTCAAATATGGAAGTTATCGTCAAATTGAGTGATTGCGGCCATTTCGCTCTTTGATGTGCTTTTGTTCTTCATTCCTTTCGGGGTTAGAGGCCGGGGCGCCGCGCAGCGCAATTCTCGCTGCATCCTCGTTGGGTTGAAAAAGGAAACTTGAGTAGCGCTTCACTGAGTTGACGTTGAGGCAGTTGCCGTGGGTTACAAATCACCCACCGTGCACCCCCTTCGACTGGAGGGTTTATTATCGGGCATCACAGCAGGGTTGGGAGTTTATGTTTCGAGTTTCAAGTCTGAATTAGGGTGTCGAATTAGGGGGTTCAAACCAGGTTACAGATATTTAAGACGGGGTTTGGGGTGTTCAAGAGAGTGTTGGGGTCTCAGACCAAGATTGTGATTTCAGAGTCGGGTTTCACAGCAGGGTTGGGTTTTCAAATTCAGGTTTCAAGTCACAAATCAGGTTTATTTATATATTTTTTTCCCAAATTTTGCGTCAGATAAAGTTGCAGGTGAGATGGAGGTTAAAGGGCTTTGTTGGAAAATAGAGCAACAGATGTTGGTGGTCAGGAAGACGTTGACGTTGTGGATGGCGCGTCACGCTTGCTTTATCTGCCACATAAACATCAGCCGGACACTTTTATGACCTTCGCGCATGTTTTGACGCAATGTGGCTTCAGTGAAAATCCACGAGAAGGCACCTCGGGGACATCTGCTTAGTTATGGAGCAGCTTTCAGAAGACTGGACGGGGGACGAGACGCTTGGTTTTGCACTTTGTGGATGATATTCAGAAGGAGGCTACAAAAGAAATTTGGATTCGTAAAACAGATGCTGAAGAGCTCCGCAAGCCGTCCAACGAGGACAAACAATTCCCTTCATGGCGTTTAACTGATATACCGTTTTTCCTCTACTCGTCCGTCTTTCCTAATGGATCCTGCAGCGAGGTGCAAAAGCGGCGGCCCGGGAACGTCAGTCCCATCTCTGTTTTGAGAGCTTCGGAGGATACAACGGGAGTCTGATTGCACTTGGCTCCTCGTATCCCCTCGTCCCCGCGCGTCCAACACAAAGATGCGAAGCGATCCCATCTGGTACTCTCCGGTTTCGGCCCGCTTGGACGGCACACGGCGCCGTCGCTCACTTGAAGCCGTGCGTTTGGCCCGGCGCAAACACCAGCGGGAATCCTTCCACTTTTCATGCTCACTCGGCTATTTTGACACTTTGAGCCGGAAATCGTTCCGCGACGTTCCTTTTTATTTCTAATGCGCCTGCCAGCCGTGAAATGGACCTGAAAATGTTTTGTTTGGGAATTTCGGGGCTTGTTGAGAAACACTCGGTGAGGTTCTTTTATTAAAATCACATGTTGGCTTCTTAAAATTCGTTTAGGGTGGAATAAAAAAAAAAATCTTTGTCATATCCTCTCCTCATTAAAGCGGCAACGTTGACTAATCGACATTGCGACGTGGTCGAAAGCAATTTTTGTATGGATACAAAACGGTTTGTGTTAAGTTGCTCACCTCGGACGGGACTCCTCGCTGCTCCTCGGTAAATTGACGCCAGATGCGGATGGTTGCAGTGAGGACAATCCTGGAGCACATCAAACGCGAGATCATGAAAGAGAAGTTAAAAAAAAAAAAAGGGAAGAGGATGGTCAGCGTCAAATTATGTCACCGGCTCGACGGAGGAAAACGACCGCGACCTCTTTCGCTTTCATCCTCGGCTCGGGTACGCATGTTGCTTCTCGGGGCTAGTTGTTGACACGTGTGACATCTAAACCCTCTCAGGAAGAACACGGAAAATCTCACCTAGTTGACCGTGTTGACGTGGGGGCCTTCCACAATGAGGTGGTCCAGACAGTGAGAGGCAACGGGGAGTCCTACGGACATAAAAAGTCTTCAAACGCCAGGTCTGAGGTGATGAGGGAAAAAAAAAGAGCAAAATTAATAATTGCAAAACCTCCCCCCCCCCACACACACACACAATTTTTGTGACCGAGTCGTTTCGGGAAAGGGGAGTAAACATCGACAGCTGTTGCACAATTCTGCACACCCTCTGCCAACAAGGAATGTGCACAAAGTGATCTCCTATTCAAATTGTTACGTTATTATTAAAAGTCTCTGCTCACCAAAAAGTGATTTGTGCGACAACCTCCGTTATATCGCTAACCATGTTGACGTTCAAATGTTCCACAAAAAATTGCCTGGACAGTCCATAAAGTTTTTACGACAAGGACAAAAAATAAATCGCAGATCGCGATTGACTTTAGGGGTTCAATAGTCTCTCACTGACTATTTAATCCAAAGAAGGGAACCCGATCCGAAGCGGTTGTTGTTCTAAATCAGGAGGATAATGACCCCGGCAAGCGTACGAAAAGCTTTAATTGAAAAACCCGTTGACGTGTACGCCAGGACGTTTCGGGAGGTTCCCGCGCTGCTGGGAACACGAAGGCTTCCGGACCCTCCGCTTGATGGATGAAACAGGCCGCGCTCGACACGGGGAATTATTTATGGGGAGCGCACACGTGGCCACATGCGCTGCGTTTCAATGCCGTGGCTCTGACTTGTAACAGTTCAGACTGAAGGTCGACGCGGGGACATCCCAGAGGTGGACTCCAAGCCCAAGGATTCCCCCCCCCCCCCCAGTCGGTCTGCTTTGGTCATCAAGCGTACTGTACGTCGCTCCTTTTTAATCATCGAGCGTGCGTGTGAATCGGGAAAACTTGCTTGAAAGGCCCGGAAAGGAGACATTTATCAACGGCGAATATTCCCGTTTGTTGAGGGGGCGCAGGAGGGACGTGGGGTGGGGGAGTTGGTGGGGGGGTATATCTACAGCAGGTGCACCGATGATGTCATTTGATTTATAGAGCAACTCTGTCCAATGAAAAGCATGTGGATATTGTTAGCATCATCGTCGTCGTATGAAATATGATGACAAATTTGCCACGTATCTTCAAATTGTGGTATTTTGTTTACATTGGCTTGTCGTTATTATGAGCAAAAAAAAAAAGAGGACTCAGAGGAAGAAAACGTTTTTGGTTTTTTTTAACCTTTTCATGCAGCCTGTAACCTGACAACATGATAAGCTGACCAAAAAAATTTGATCCATGTTGGTATTTTGCTGATCTGGTCAGGAGCAAAGAATTTTTGTTTTTGTTTGCATTTAAGATGCGTTTCTCTGGACAGCTTGGAAAGAATTCTTGGAATTTCCAAATCTGTCTCCTTCATCTGTAGTTTTTTTTTTTTTTGTGTGTGTGAGTGTGAATCAAGATATGAAGCAATTTGACCCACTACGAATGGGAAAAACAACAGAAACGGTTCCAACTGTTCAAATTTCATGCATGCATTTCTTCCTAAATAATATCACACCTGCGAGAACGAACAATCCAGCCGCCTCGGTAACCACGTGTAACGGGAGTGAAGGCATTCCGGAGATTTGCCGTTTTGTTTTTGTGATGAGCCAAAACAGACGCACAACAGCTTTGAACTGAAAAACATCAGTTGATAGCATCCACATATTTTATTCCGCCGTTGCTCTGGACCCGGCCGGCTCATTGGCACCTGAAGCTGCGAGCTGAGCTTTCAGGCATGGAGTCAATTCGGTTGCTCCTCCGCAAAAAGTGACATAAAAGGGAACTACTTCTGCACTCTAAAAAAAAAAAAAAAAGGTTTTGTTGATATCCGAATAAAACCTATGACTGGAATTAGTATTTTTCAGCATCGGAGCAGCATGTGACTTTTCTTTTGGTTTCTAATCCTTTTCGTCGAGGCGTTTGATCACCGTCCAGACTCAAGCAGACAAGTTACTTGCCAGTTCGGAGTGACCCAAAAAAAAAAAAAAAAAAAAACATCAGGGCTGATTAACCGGTGACACTGCCGTGATCCGCTTTTTGTGTTTAATTGCTCCTATTTCTTAAAGTGGCAGGCGCGCTTGCCAAATGGCAGTGAAAAAAAAAAAATGAGGGATGGCGTCATAAAAAGAACCTCGTCCGCCACTTTTGCGAGAAGACACTTGGCGCGGTGCTGCGGGGGCCGTATTTTATCCCGCGTCGAGCGCTCTTAGTCAAATTTGTTGGTGAGGAGTCGCTAACGCTAGCAGGCTAGCGAGGGGGGGTGGAGGGGGCATTGTCACCACCGCACCGCTTCCTGCAAACTTAGGATTGAGAGTTTTTAGTTAAGCATTTCAAATAAAATCATTTTAAATAAAATAAAGGCTACTGTATGTTTGAATTCAGCTCTGGGCTGAAAATGTGATGGGAAATGATTTAGGGAGACCGTTTTTGTTGTTTAGAGTAAGATCTACTTTTTTGTTTGAGCAAATATTAAGTCATTTTTTAGGTTATTTATTTTTTAAATTTATTTTACAAGTATACTTCAATATCATGATGTACTTTTAAGAATTTGCGGACCCCAGGGGAGCAACCGCATTTCTAATCTGGCTCTGTTGGGGGGAATTCTGCCTTAAAAAAAAAAAAGAGCAAAACAATGACACACTGTTATGAAAATCACCTCCAAAATGAAGAAAATGAAAAGAGAATAGCAACGTTCTCATCAGCAAGCGCTGAAATATCTCGGCGCATCTTTGCAGGCGGGGTCAACACCAGGACAGGGCGTTTTAGGTTTGCCGGGAGGGTTGGGAGGGGGGGGAGTGATCGTGATCTCCTAAAGCTGTGGAGATGGAGGAGATATCTCCCCGGGTTATACAGTCTCAGCCACAAGGATGGGAGGCAATCTTTGGAGCTGATTGCGCCGAATCCTCGTCCAAAGACGGGTTAGGATCAAGCGGAACTAAAACCGTTTCCATGTGGGCCCCGCGAGTCGGCGCGCTCGAGGGAAAGAGAAATATCATCAAGTGGGAAGAGGGAAAGCGCTGCGACAAACATCGGCACCGGCCTGTCTATGCGAGGGGCCACGACGACTTCGGGCTTTGTTGTCTTGAGAGGCGATCTGACGCCACCGTTTACCATCTCCTTCCACATCGGGGCCAAGAAAACGTGACATCTGTAGCGCAGGGCCTCATATTTTTGAAGATGATGGTTACTCATCAGCATTGGTACTAACTCTTTCACAACTAAATTGGGGAAGACCTCCAATTTGAATTTTTAAGACGTTTCCCTGAACCCCAGCGGCCCTGGTAAAACGTCAGCTGGGAAACCGCCAGAGAGCATTAGCCAAGATGGCGGCATACATACCTGTTCCCCGTCAAGTTGCGCTTGAGGAGCTTTGCTGAAACTGCGGCGGTAAAATCCGCCTCCTGTTGGAAAACAAAAATTAAAACCGGAAGGAAGTACAGAAGGCAAGACAAAACAAAGGATAGGAGCTGCCTTTCACAGGTGGACGTGCACGACGCAAAATTAGCATCATTTCTGCTTAACGGGTCACTTTCATTTTCACCGGTTTCTGGTTTTGAATCCATTATAAATTCCTGTACGTGACCAATACGATTTTGGGTTGTCGTAAAACTACTAAGTCACGCAACCAATGCAGCGGGCGTGGCTAAACGGCTTGTTTACAGGCAACCTGAAATGAAGCTACATTGAAATCTTGCTAGCTGTGGATTCCCCGTATAACTAAATGCATTTCAGAGTCTATATTTTTTTTTCATACCTATGTACTTTGTCGTTGAAACAATATCAAAGTGTTTTCCGACACAAGTCTCTGTACTTCTGCTTCAGCGCAGAGCGCTAACACGTTGGCCACTTCTATTAATAATCAAGTCCAAACACAAGCTAGTTGAGGTTTGTTGTCAAGTTTCCAAAGTGTTTTTCACGTGCCAGAGGCGTCGGGGAGCATTTGGCCGAGCGCGTGTTGACGGGGAGGACGCTTCGCCAGTCGCAGCCTGTCTGGCTCCGGCGTCATCGCGGTTAACGCTGATGACACGGAGACGAAGCGTTTGACTCATTTGCTCGCCGTTTAAAACGGGAGGAGAGGTTTTGGTCGGGCGTCTGATGAGCGCCTGTCAAAACAAGCCAGACCGCCGCCCACACACGTGCTGCTTCTCTTTAAATCTTCCGTGATTGACTCAAGCTGAAACCACTGCTCAATCATGAATCCCGATATTTGAATGGAGCCCTTTCATCTCTATTAAATACAAACATCTAGCCACTTTAGCCTCCTCCTGACGCAAGGCAAAAAGGTGGGAACGCCACCAGGAATTTTCCCCGGGGAAGGCCCAACTGTCAAGACCTTTTAAACAAGAGTTGACGCGGCTTTTCGGAGGTGCGTCTCAAGGCGGCGCCTGGGCTGGGTCATTGGGTGCAGCACCTTTATGGCAAAAATCCCTTCATAAAATTTGATTACTCTGACGTTGCGTGTGCAGGGTGGACAAGGTCGCCGATTGTCCTCTCTCTGTGGATGTTTTTAAGAAAAACAAGGTGTCTGCAAAGCAATATATGCGGAAAAGGACAGTGTCGGATCAAGGATGGACCAAATTTAAACGTATAAAATCAATATCTACTACTCATTTTTTAATAGTAATCAGCGAATCGCGAGCCGTAACTAGAATTTAGGGGCATGCTGTGTATAGGAGTCATAAAAGTAGTGCTTAAGACTTACCACATGCCTCACATCCTTTCCCACCACTGGTTAAAATCTGGCACAGAGTGCCAGAAACAAGCAGAGGTACGGGAGCCCTAAAGGAACAAAAGGTGTTTCGTGAGTTGTCATGAACAACAACATCGAGTCAACCCGCACCAATTTGTGAATATTTCTGTCCAACTATTGAGAAACTCTTCATTGCTCCTTTGGCCTGTTTTACTGCCACTTCTCTCTCTTTCGTCCTCCTCCTCTTAGGTGGCTGTGTGGGGATGTAAGTATTTTGCATGAGTTATATTCGCAAATGAGTATTCTACAAGATCCGGGGGAATGTCCTGTGACTGGTGAGCTATTTTCAGAACAGACTCGCAGTGGGCCATTCACAACTGGCAAATTTCCGTTCTTTTGTTTCAAAGCTTATTCCATATAGTGAGTAACATTGACCACTTTATAGTGTTTTGCATGGCCAACAAATTTATTGAATAGTTTTCCGGCGAGTATTTCAATCAGCGAATTATGAGTCGTCTTTCGGGACTTTGAGTGTGTGTGTGTGGCTGGATTGAACTCTTCCGAGTCAACCTCCGCTCGGTAGACTAACTGTCGAGTGACGTTGTGTAAACTTGTGTCGCTACCCGCGAAGCTTAGCCATGCTTCCCACAAGCAAACACGCCGATGCTTCAAGCAAAGCCGCTTTTCCGAGGTCAAACACGTCGACTACGAAAACAAACTGCGCTTCTCTAATCCTGCGCGGAACATATTTCACTTGAAAACGGCACATTTTTCAACAAGGATCCATCAGGGGATGATGAGTAACAGCGAGGAAATTCCTGCAGAACTTCAGACTAACAAGTCTCCTGTTGACAACCGCTTCCTCAACTCCTTGTTGTCCTTGCAGCATTTGGTTAACTTGGACTCGGCTGAGCGACTGATGTTTATACGGTTCAGCAGAAGCCCTTCTGACCCATGAAGATCATCTGCTCATCGCTGGATGAGTGACGGCCATCTCAGAGCATCTTCTTTACTGTACTTAAAAGTCCCTGTAAAATTCAAATAAAAATGTATTGTAAATTCGACACAACAAATATGAGTCGCGCAAGTTGTGGCAATAAAAAACACCTATAGCAACTAAAAGGTGGAACAGCCCCCACTAGGTCATTACGGGGATTCCCACACTACAGTGAGAGGCGCTAGCCACCAGCTAGCTTGCAAGCTAGCAGGCTTCCAAGGATCCTCTCGACCGTCAGACGGGCGGGAGCCTGGGCCGTGGCATTGCCTCCTCACTTGGGGAAGTTAAAGAACAACACCGAGCTGTTCTGGAAATTGTGGCATCCAAGGAAGCTGTATTTTCGGGATTTAGATATAGCTAGCTAGCTAGCTCATACTAGTGATAGAAATGGGCCTTGAAGTAATGAAGTATGTCGAATGTCTCAGGTCATTCGCTATTTTAACAGTTACAGTATCCTGTGGGAAAAGTGGGAACATTTTGTGCATTTTTTTTTCATCAAGTCAAGTTGTCAAAACAGATATTGTATCAATGAATAAACATTAATTTTGCTTTTATATTTGCGTACATTTCACTCTGTGCCTTTTAATTAGGAAAGATGTGTTTAAATCATTCGACTTTTCGTATTGTAAGTACGTTCTTTGAGCTACTGAATAAAAACCTACAAGGACTTGAGAAGAAATTCAACGTCTTGCCTCTTGAAAGTCAACAGTTTGGTCTGATCACGCCGAACCGTACACACGCCTTTGATTACAGCAGTCGTTTGCAGTCTTGGGAAACGCTTGATTGAAAACTACCACGGGTGGGGACCGCGGGGGCGGAATCATCTTGACGTGGCGTAATTGCCGCCGAAGGCCGGTATGTTTGCAGTTCCAGTAAAATGTTTTTCATCTCCGCAAAGCCTCCTGGACAGCTGTTGGTTGCACAAGCTGTCGGTGCAGAAACTCAACACATTACCGACTTTTATTAGGTTAGCTTTTGGCAGGCCGCAGGAATTGTTTTGTTGAACGTTTTATGATCGATCCCGTTTCATGTGGATGTCACTTGTATTAGTGACGTGGGTGCTTTTATGAGACGAATACCTCTGGCAGAGCACGCATTTGGACGGGATAATATCCCTCCCCTGCGGATGATACGCCAAAAAAGAATCAATCAATAAATTCACAAGTGTTACCATCCTTGAGATGAACAATACAAAAGAATGTCATCAGCAGGTTGCAACCAAGACCGGAAGAGTCACAGAAAGGCAAAGTAGTGGACGTCCTGTAAATATTCCTTCTTGTTAGAGAAACCGGGCAGTCAAATACTGTACAGTATCCCAAACTTTTTATGAGAAGTATATCCGACCAAAATGTCCCCGCCAGGGTCCAAGCAACGAGCTTTGGGAACGAGGCTTTTTACAACAAACATGTTCTGCATTTTTGCCTGGAGTTACAACGCGGAGGTGGTACGACGGAGGCATGATTGAACGCTCGCCGACAGCATCGGGATGGACTGAATTCCTCCCGGTCCTCTCACTTGCGTTCCCACATCGGGACCGAGGAAGCCGGCGAGCATTTATTGTGGTCAGTGTGTCAGATCTATAAATATTTTCTCAAGGCCGAGAGCGTTTTTGTGGCAATACGAGGAGGCGGTTTTCACAGCGGCGGCGGCCCCGTGGGACGCGTGCACCTGGAGTTGTGAGCAACTCTTGATGACACTTACAGTGAGCACGGTGGATGTGATGCACCGGTGGGGAGTAGATCGCGCTTGACGTCTCCTGCGCCGCGGTCGGTCGGGATAAAGGGTCATTGGGAGTTCGCGTTGTTGTGCGCACGTTAACGCGGGACAGATGCTTTGTCGGCGTCACCGTGCCGTAGTCTAAGGTTTCTCGGTGGAGACTCTCTCCACTTTGGCCGAGCGAGCAAACGCACGGGCATGTCTGTTCTCTCCGGGAAAACAGGGCTTGGGAATGACATAATGACCACCCGCTCGGGATGATGTAGTGAAAAGTGACCTCGACGATGCTCCCAGAGAACGCCAGAAAGACAGATTTGCGGTTTCCACCGTCGAGCTTTGTTTTGTGCTTGCACCTTGTTTATTTCGAGGTCTTGAAATGATGACTTGCCTACAAATTTCGGTGTCAGAACCGGACCGCCATACAATGAGGAACCATCTGTAATTGCCATGAGGTCGGAGGTCAGGCTCGATGTCACATTCAACGCAGGATATTGGAAGAAAACAACAAGCAGGGCACTTTTGAAATACTGTATATCTGGATTGGCTTTATTTACGTACTGCACAGTATTTCATTGCGCGATCGCACTAGATGACAATAATGGCGGTTATTATATACTACAAAAAAAAGGTTGCATAAATAATTCAAATGTGGAAATAAAAAATAAATATGCAGTTCATTCCTTTGTGGAAATTGGCCTCTTCACCGCCCACCGGCTCACGCCTGATCCGCCCCCCCCTTTAGCCTGGCGAGGGCAACACTCATGATGATCTGTACAGTCGGTGACGAATCCTTTTCAGTTGCTCATTTGAAAAAGTCCAAAGAAGCTGGAAACATCGTCGGGATGCTTTCAAATCGGGTGGGGAATGACAGGAGCGTTTGGGGAAAACGCCCATCTGGTCCACAACAAAAAAGGCCAAGCGTCTTTGCGGTGCGGTTGTATTTACAGACCGGCGGGAGGAGGATCGCTCTGATATCAGGTCCGTTTCATGGGCTCGCTCAACTCGTAATTCCAAGTCACGCCGAGCGCATGTCATCGGCCGAGAGCGCCGCGGGGCTATCGAGGGCCTTGGGGGGGGGAGGGTCTCGGAAGGCGGAAAGAAGTGGGAGGCCTCTTTCCGAAGCTGACACCATCCCTCCGTCGGAGCCCCCTACCCCCTTGCGCTGCCAGTGTCCCATCTCGGCAGAAGCAGATGGATTACGACCTCTTTGGTGCACCTTGTCCGCCTTAAATGCAGCAGTGGGAGCAAGCGTTGCGGTGTTTGTACAGATGGCTCGGAGGGCCCGGCGGGGAGGATGTTTGCTACGCTTGAGATGGCTTTATATCAGGACGGGGCCCCGCTGCGATGTCTCCTCGTAGCAAACCCGGTCATTTAGGCTTTGTCATGCAGAAAAGAAAACTGAGATTGGCTAAAAAAAAAAAACACAAAGTCAGCCCAGCTTGTGAAGTCGCCCTGGAGTGAAATTGTTCTTGCGTGTCCTCCCCAATAGAGAGCGGGAGAGCAAAAGAGAGCAAGAGAGAGAAATCAATCGGGTTGTTTGGGTGTTGTCGGGACACTCAGAGATTTAATACGAGTTGTCCGTCAACGGCGTCTTGTTCTTGTTCCGGTCCTGGGACGAACGGCCGTGCTTCTTGTTGCGGGGTAACCGAGGGACCTCCTTGGCCTCGGACTGGTTGTGGTGCGGTCGGAATCGCTTGCAGTTACAGGAGGTGACCAAGCGGATCTTGTAAGTCCGAGTGTTGCCGTTGGGACAGTACAGCTGCACCCGACGGGTCCGCGAGTGCGCCGGGATGCAACGGTAGTCCGAGGTCCCGCCGCCGCTTCTCCACCACTTCCCGCGGCCGATGGAGTTGGGCATGAGATGCGAGGGCAAACACTGGCCCGAGCACACCAGCTCCTTCACCGGCTTGGCGCTACGACAGGATCCGTCTGTGATGTAGCGGGTGGAGCGCAGTTCCCTGCAGCTCAGCTCCGAGGCACCTGGGAAGCAACGGGGGGGGGGATATTGCCGTTACGCTCCATGACAAAACAAACACTGGAAGACGATTGCAGTTCAACGGTTTCGTCACTGACTAACCGGACGGTCGATGACTCAACGGCAGTTCGAAATGGGGATCAACGCACATGGATGAAGTAAATTGAGGTTGTCAGCGGCAGGAATAGCCCGTGACAAATACATTGTGCCAACCTAAAAACCACCAGTTCCATCTCGATATTATTATTATTATTAATCATAATAATAATCAGGAAAAATGCGGTAAAAGTCGTGTAAGTTATACTTTTTCCAGGCGCTCTCTTCAGTACTGATTTTGTTTGTCAGTTCACGTTAGCAAAGCTATGAGAAGACATTTTGATGGCATGAAAGCCCAGGGCCAAGGCTCGCAAGCTTTTTTTTTTTTTTTGTTACAAGACAATCTAATAAAAGAGGGCAACTCGGAGATGAGTGTACATCCGCTTCACGGTTTTACGGTTGAGGGTTGAAATCCGTGCTGCGGCCTTCCTACGTGTAGTTTGCATGTATTGCACTTTCTGCACATTCCTGATCATGTCCGTCAGATTGAATTCGATGAAACGCGTGTACTAACAAGGTTGTTTTGTTTTTTGTGCTACATCTTGAAGTAGTTTAGGATTAAAGGTATTCCAAGGGGTGGATTTTGCATTCTTAACGGACAGCCATAGGAATTCTTAGCGAATGAAATAATTTAATTCCAAGTACAGTAAACACGTAATCACTGAGGCCAGAAGGGGGGGGGGGTTGCAGTGAGGTTCCCCAAAATAGCACACTTCGTCTTTTAATACACCGCGTTTGGTCCCCTGTCAGCGGCCGTTTCACTCCACGGTTTTCTTCAACAATCACCGGGCTCAACTTTGTTACAGTTGCTGGCCTGCATATTTTTTTTTTTTTAAGTCGAGAGGATTAGCGCAGAGCCTTTTCTAATTTGACCAAATCAGCGTTTTCCTAAGGCGCATACAAAGGATTTTACTAAAGGAAAATCTAAACACGGATGTCAGAAGAAGTACATATCTTTACGGAAATCACGACAAAGCTTAAATCGTACCTTCTTCCCCCAACTGAAAAATTATTGAACCGTTTCTAACTGTGAATGGACTCATCCATAATTGCACGTGTTTGCAACACACGTCCCCAATTGCGAAATTAGGTCACAAAAATTACAGCGGGATTTGCTTAGCTAGTTTTAAAAAAAACACACACACACACACACACATTTAGTCACGTTGGAAGCTGTGGACATGAGCGTTTGTTATTTTACTTTCATCCGCGTTGCCCAGTGGCTGAGGTCTCCGGACGCAGATGTCCAGCTGGCAGCCATCAGCTGTTTGCCGAGGAGCCAGTAAAAGCGCTTCGTGAAAGCTTTAATGGAGCTCCGAGCTTACAGGGGAAGCCTGGCACACACGGCGGTGCTGGCCCTCGCTAACGTGCTAACTGAAGGCTAAACGGCCATCTGCTTTACGCAACAAACAAGAGGCGGAGAAGAAAAAAAAAAAGCGTCATCTTAAATTTCGGCTGCATCTTTGCTAGATGCATTGTGCATTTTTTTTTTGTTTCTTTCTTTTGGCGGTGTGTTAAAAGGGCCAAACAAACAACGCGCAAGGGATCTGCTTTCCTGTGGGCCCACTTCATAAAAAGGGACCAACAAAAGGATTCACGGGAAGCGACTTCCGTTTTATTCTCCCTGAGAAAACCCGATCCCGATGTTTTTATCCCGTGGCCGCAATACACGACGACGACTCGCACGATCACTCCAATGTGGGCTCGGATTGTCAGTTAAGATGTAGCTGTGAGCTCATATGGCGGTATCTGGATTGGAGTCGCATACAATGTAAAGAATTGGAAGGGCTTTTCGCGGTTTCGCCATTGGTGACCGATGACGGGTTTGTTTTTAAGTGTGCTGCGATTTTCGGTTTCAATCCCGCAACTTTCCAGAACTCATCAAAAAGGTGACCCCGTTGTGAACTGACAACAACAAAAATAAAGCAACATTAGCTGCTGATGCCTAGAACAACAACAACAACAACACGATGGTGGATTTCAGGCTGACACAAAACATTCATCATGAATCATTCCCGGAGCCGACAGAATTTTCTTTACTAAGGCCACACTCCAGTCAAGTGGAAACCTTAAACCAGCAACAGAGTATTTGGAAAACACACAGGCGAAAGAAGACCTCAAATCTGACGCTTGCATATGTAAGCCCTTGGCGTTCGGTTGAAGCTTCGTTTTCCTTCCCGGACCCACAGGTGGGATTCATTCTCAAAAGGCAGCGTTGCGTTTAAAAAAAAAAAAAAAAAGCAATTGCCAAAGTCCCCTCATGGACAGTCGCAGCCAGAAGAAGGCCGATGTTTTCTATTAGGGCCGACATGTTCCTGCAATTAGAGGCTTGCATCCCTCAGCGAAGCTTGACTAATAGCGTCAAGCGAAACGGGCAATAAACTGATGAACAAATGAGGGTGAGGGGTGGGAGTGGGTCCCCCATGTCTCCGAATCGCAGGAATGTGTGTGTATGTGTAATTTTGATTCCGATGAGATGTAAAGAAAGCCAAATTGAAAACCAAAGTAGAGCCAAGTTCAAGTGTCTACATTTCTTTGACAAAGATTTGTGGCATGCCCAAAAATCATGACGTGATGCAGTCGAAATGGCCAATTTGAGTGCTCGGAAACATTTTTTGGAGGTCACGTTAAACAGAAAAGGCATCAGCATTGATGTTCGATGACATTGAAATGGCTTTACGATCGTTCAGGGCTGGTTATCATTTTTAATCAAGTCTTAGAATGTGACATTTCTAAGGATTTTAAATTTTATTTCCAAGTGTCAAAGCGTCAAACACGGGGGGAATATTCTAGTCAAGAAAACATTTCAGGTCTTTTCCGCTTTCGCCTGCGGGCTTTCTGTCAATCAAGCAACGTCAAATAAACATGTTGCGCAATCACACTTGTTTGTAAAAATCAGCAAATGATGATAAGCCAAATCCGTCTGATGTGCTTGATCCCCATTGCGAAAAAGACAACGCAAATGCACAACCGACTGAATCCCTCCAGTTTTCTTTTCAAAAATTATCTTCCAATAGTTTTCCAAGTCATAAAAACTCATTAAAAAGTGTTCATATCATATCGGAGGGGTACAACGATTTTAACGTGTTGTTTTGCCTTAAGCTTAGTAAGATGGGGAAAAAAATGCAGTAATAATTTAACATCTTTCTTGTTTGTAGAGCCTATCTATGCAAAATAAGCAAATTATGACAATCCAAATCAGTTTTTCTGCGCACGGTAAAAAGAACAAACATATCGCATTTTTAAGCATAAGATGATAAAAGACTCACTGTAGGAGACGGAGTTGCTCGTTCTTCCGCCGCTTTTGGCCCTGTTGTTGTTGTTGTTGTTATTCATCGTGCTGTTGTTGCCGTTGCCCCCGTGCGTGTAGTCCACGATGAACTCCGTGCCGGCGTTGGACACCTGCCTCCAAGCCTTGGCGGCGGCTCCGGAGGCGCAGCAGCATCCGCGGAGCAGCAGGAGGCTGAGGAGCAGCGGGGGAGCGGCGCGCATGCTGCAGCCGGGAGGACGACGGCGAAGTGGGGCAAGAGGGGGAGGTGGTGGTTGTGCGAAGTGGGCGGGTGGGATTCTTGTGGAGGGCTGAGAGGCGCGCTCACGCCTTTTAAAGGCTCTGGCGGGAGGCTGCCAATTAGGAGGTGACGTAGAGAGGAAGAGGGAGGGGCCCCCCCGAGTTGATGTTGCAGGTTTTTCCTTTCGGTGGGCCACATTGTTGCATCATCGCATCGAAAGTCCGTCAAAATCCTGGCACGACTGCTCTTCTTTGGGTCTTATATTTTGACACGTGAGGAGGAAATAAGTAAGGCACGATTGGGAAGGTAAGGGTATGTAAAATTCTTTGGGGTCCATATTTCCTTTTATATGTCGCCACGTCACTGGTAGCGGTGGCCGACCTAATTTCCATTCACAACGCAAGTTTCTTTCGTCCGTCTGATTTTAAATTCGTCCTTCGTGAGTCAGCATTTTCCTGTCCTATGATTGGCCGGTCAGAGCAAAACCTGTGATAGCCAAACAGGACAGGAAAACATCTGAAGTGATCTGCACACATGAACATATTTAATCATGAATTTGCTGAATTTGTGAGTAGATTAATATCGATTGTGAACTGCCCCGGATGACGTACGCAGCACACTTGTGTGCCGTTATATTGCGGTTTGGTTTAGTAGGAATAGTTTCTCTAATTGCATGGTGGTTGGAAGAAGTGGATTGAGTCCGCGCTGAAAACTCGGGTACTCGATGCAAAGCCCGCCGCTGTTTATGGATCTGTTTCAAATTAGACATTGTTGACGGGAGAGCCTCTTGGCATCCTCAATCTGTCAGCGCTTTGACAAGCGCTGACAGATTGAGGCTTCTCCAAGGCTTCCAAAATCGTGATTCCCCCCCCCCCCCCTTCCACGCTTTCCCCACGGACTCGGTTTAACATCAGCGTGACATTTCGACCTTCTTGCGTTCACCCCGAGAGACGCCGTCGCCCCTCTCGTCTCGGGCCTTTGTATTTCTCTGTGCTCCTGTCGCTCTTTGATTTGTCACGCATAAAAATCAAGGATGGGGATGACAAGAGCCAGCAAAAGTGAGCCTGCGCAGGTCCACTTCTGTTCCCTATGAGCTCAGCACGATAACCGCTGCCCTTTCTTTGGTCCAAGTGACCCCCCCACCCCCACACTATGAGTGCAAAACAAGGTGAATAAACGTTGGATTAAGAGTCTGACGCATGTGCCTTGGTGACTGAGGAAACACTGCCTCCTAGAGGGAGAAGGAGCAAGGATAATGTCCAAGGCAAAGGAGGATTGTAAACAAATCAAAAAAGGTGGCAAAAAGTACATGTAGTCAAGCAATAACGATGACACAAATTTACTTCTGGCCCCGTTTCGTAACACACAAAGCAATTATTCTATTGCATGGATGGCAACAAACAGATACACAGGTTAATGGTACCTTTGTAAGTGGAGGGGCATTTAACTGTCTGTCATCATATTCTGTCATAAACAGGTTAAAAATATACTTTTGAAAGATAGTCATTTTTAACAGAGGATAAAGAATATATGCCTGTTGGTGTCGCCGTACGCAGCATCTTACATGCGTTGTGTGCCAAGTTGTTTATTATTACGGTGACGTCAAAAAACAATAGCCATTTCATTAGCCATTTCATTAGCCATTCAAAGGTGTTTTACATCGTTAGCATTAAGCTAGCAGATTTTCATAAGACCAAGACAATGTGGTTTTGTTCAATACAACTGTGTGCAATTCTGTTTTATGGTTACTTGCACTCAAAGTTTTGCTCGCAACTCAGGACGAATTTTTTTTTTTTATAATGAGCCAAATAAAAAATTTTAATGTTATTTGATGACTTGGCTTGTTCGTGCGGGTGTTTTGTTTTAAGGGAACACAAAAGCATGACTAGATGCTTCCCATGTGTCCTTTAACAGCGAGGAGATGCCGCGTCATGTTGTGTGAAGTCGTGCCAAGCGGCCACGGAGCACCTCTGATTAGCATCTCGCGACAGACGTCGGTCACAATCTCCATTTGGACCTTTATGGTTTCCTTCACGGAGTCCCCGGGGGAGCCCTTTTGCGCGTTTGGTTTTGTTTTGAAAATCATCATTGTAGTAAAATAACAGTCAGATGTTCGCCACAATTGAAGAAAGCCTCCGGCGCTGTAGCTGATGGCAGATTGCAACTTTCATTCAATTGAGACGACAACAAAAAGTATCAAGACCCGCTCGGCACTTAATTCATGACTAAACCGATGACAAGCTGAACCGAAACACTTCTGCCAAAAGGCGACCGGATTTTCGGTTGTATCGCAAGAGCACGTCTGGTTCTGCAACAATTTTTTTTAATGAGGTGCCGAGTGCCTGCAACTCTTTTGACTGTGATTCCACATGTCAAATGGGACTGCGTGCTGCACGCGGGGTCCACGTTGACCCAAGTCGCATTTTGACATCGCACAGTCGGCGTCAGTAAGCGAGCTGGGTGTCAATCAATCTGCAACCCGCGCGGCATTAGCGTTGTTGTTGCGCCAACATGTGGCAGCAATCAGCACGCGCAACCGCAATAAGCGCAGGCAAACAGCGGTCGCGCCACATTCTCAAAATATGCTAAGCATGCTGGATGTAAATGGCCTGTCATGTTCTCACACGAGCCCGACCGGGTCCTTCACACCAACTGCGCTTCACGCGGACACGCGCTGATCAGTTGTGACGGCAAGCTCTCAAGTTCAAGTACAGACATATGGCGGCCCGCTCGCAGGCATCTCGTACGAAAAATCAAATGTTCACCAGACAACCTGAAACGAGCGCACGCCATTTTTTTTCACCTTGGGACGGTAAAGGTTTGAATTTGACAAATTTTGCTTTTCTTCCTATCTTTCAACGGACTCCCCCTGTTTTAAACACCGAGAGCTGTTAGGTTCTTATCCTGACTGTTTATCTACTGGCAGCCGCCCTGGTTTTTGGGTTCTCTGGCGGCCGACGAGGTCAGCTGGAGTTGAGTGCCTGCTACAGGGCAGCAGAGGAACAGTAAGCGCAAAAAAAATAAAAAAAATGGGATGCTCGTACGACTGATCTTTTACGAGTCTTCCACACAGGAAAACTGGAGATTTGACCCTGGTGGGCAGTAAATCCCCAAATTGTCATTGTTTGTGTGCAGACTATTCAGATAATCGTCCAAATAGATAGTACTTCCATTGAAGCGGCCAAGTAGGAAGTTGGCCTGCGGGAGCGAGGCTGGCTGGACCTCAGACAAGAAATGGCGCTCTTTCCAAACAACCCCGAGGCCCTTGCTTGTCGGACATGTGCTGTTCTTATGAAGGAGTTGACTAAACATTCGCAGAACATTGATCACAGGCTTTGGGAGAGCTCGGCTTCAGCTCCTGAATAAAATTTTTTTTGGTGTTGTTGTCATTTCTGGTTTCTGGTTAGAATGCAATCATACACATTTTCTATGAACGAGGGTCTTTTAGTCCCAGGTTCAACAAATGCCGCTGAAGCACACAGCTCGTGTGTCGCTTGCTTGTATCGTGTCCAAAACACTCCGTTTCTTTGACACTATTTATTAATTTCCGGAGCTGGGACACTCAAGTCACGTTGACTTGACTAAAGTCAGACCTAAGTCGTCGATTTCAGGACGAGAGACTTGCTCGGCTAAAACTTTGGAAAGACTCAAACTGGCTGATTTGGTATTCATTTCAGAGACAGGGGTTAAGTCGACATTTTATCTGGTTATCAGTTTACAGGGTGCACGAAAGGGTTAAACTCAAAGGTTAAGTAAGACTTGAGACACACTGGATAACCTACTTGTTACTAAAGTGTCTCACTGGGGACTATTCGTCCAAAGTTGTATCATACGTGGTCTTATGTTCCTCGAATCACCTTTTGCCAGTGTTGCATGTCACCAGGTCGCCCCTCTTCCGGGGTCTTGCGATACCACGAGATCATCATCTCTGAATTTGTCAATTGGGAGATTTCAGGCTGTGATGTCGGAGAAAAGGAACCGTGTTTATTGGCATAAACAATTTGAAACCAACACACACACCCCCGCCCACCCAAATCAAAACAAACTGCATTTCCATTGACAAACGGATAATTTAAGGGCAGCGTGACGGATCCTGGTGGGGTCTCGCATTCCCACTGAATGGCAGATCTCACAGGATAATCTGCATACGGTGCTAATTGAGCATCTAAGTACAAGCAGACGAATGCCAATGCAGCCTGTGGTTATTTTCAACGTGTTTTTTTTTTTTTCCCATTACAAGATCAATAAGTCGAGCAAACCAGCATGTGAGAATAATCCAGCACCTTGCACTGTTTAATTCGCTGAAGGATAATGACAAGCAGAACGTCTCGGCGGCAGCAGTGCGCTGTCAATCGCGAGGCCACCCACGGTGTAGCTTCCCCCTACGCCAATGCGGAAACCTTGCTCGCCTGCGCCTCTCCACTGAGTATGACACCAACCATTTGGGCAGAAGCCAGCGCGTGACATTGTTGCCCTGCTATTAGTGGACATTAACCGCAAAATTCACAGCAGGATTTTTGATCTATAGCCCAACACATTTTCCAATCAAATTGACAGTCAACGTATGGATCAAATGCCTGTTGTCAAATTTGTCGGAGCACAACACGTTGTACACCAAGTACTGAAACATTATAAATAGTTGGATATTTCCATTCAAAAGTTCAGAAAAGGTCAAATGACTTCAAGATGGGACGGCGAACGTAGCGCGAGTGAGCTTCATCCTGAAATTCATCAAATAACCGTATACGCCTCCCTTCAGAGCATTCGAAATGCACCGTTATCCCGTCAACCAATAGACGGCCGCTCTCCTCGACTCGAACCGTGCCTTGTATTCGACCTGAGCTGGCTCCCAAAGTCAGAAGTGTGGATGTCTGGCGCCGTGCACTGTGAACATTTTCAAACGCTTTGTGTAACTTGCATTGTTCCGTGTCAGAGGTGTGCCGGTGCAACCGGCAACATCTGCTCGCAAAACAGGATGATCGTGCGCAGCCTTTAGCAATTAAGCGAGGCAGCTAAAAAGGTATGTTTGAAAAGCTGCAAACGCCAGATCGGCTTTTTTTCCCCTCAACAGCGCCTGACTTTTTAACCCTGGGTCGCTCGTGAACGTCTTGTTCCGCTCTTAGAAATGCCAAACTAATATCTGCACTGCACTAAAAAACGCGATACTGACATCAGTATGCTGCGTAGTCGCCAGGTACGTTCTTCGACCTTCAGGGAGAGAACACTGACGGGGTTTTGAATTCACGATTTGAAATCGGACAGACGATCCCATTGGCCGTCATGTTGATTTTATAGCAGCGTCCGCAGATCATCCACATGCAATAAATGTGTGGGTTTTTTTTAAACAGGACTAGGATGAAACAAGTGACACTGTGGGCGAAACCACTTGGAAGTGGATCTGAAGGGTTGGAGGCTACGCCTCCTCCCGCTTCATATTTTCTGATAAAGTAACGCTGTGCCACAGATGTGGTTCCACGGCGGCCTTGGGAGCATCGCTCGCTCTCAAAGAAAAAGCGCTAACGTTTCGGAGGTCGGACATGACGAGGCTCTGCTGCCAACAACATTCTCATCAGTGACGGGTGAAAACGTCAACGGCAAAAAAAAAAATAAAATAAAAGAGGCCAGAAATACCTGCGACTGATTACATGTCCTGTTTCTCACTCATGAATCATTTCCTCCATAAACAAGCATCCAACATCAGGTGAT
Source organism: Hippocampus zosterae (assembly GCF_025434085.1). Lineage (NCBI taxonomy): Eukaryota > Metazoa > Chordata > Actinopteri > Syngnathiformes > Syngnathidae > Hippocampus > Hippocampus zosterae. The sequence goes on from NC_067457.1 coordinate 4,801,882, forward strand.
GTTAGCTTAGCAGGATATGAGCAAATGAGCACATGACTCACGTAAATAAACACATTTCGAGGCATTTGAGGTATTCGGCCCAAACAACTAAATCCGTATTGACACCGGCTCGCGTTTCTTCAAGCGAAATGCAGGATGCAGTCGGCTCTGATTTTGGCTTCGGCCGTAAACATTTCCATTCACAAGCAAACACATAGTTGGAATGCGTGTCACTTCATCACGCTGATGAGATGGGAGAGCTGTTTGAGAAGAAAAGTGGCGCTGAGGGACCAATAGAACACGTTCGGACAAATTCTTGCTTCCTGCCCTGGCCTGGGCTCTCGGTGCCTGGCATTTTTTTTTCTCCACCTGGGCGAGGTTGTTCATGCACGGGCCAGCGAGGCAGCCTTGTATTTTCAAACCAAAACAGATCATTTTGATGAATTTATGAGCTGCAGAATTCATGGAAATTAGACTTCCCGGCTCGCCCACACAGCTGCTCGGTAGAAATGACCCGTGCATGCACACTGCGGTCAAAAAAAGAAAAAGACCTGGCTTCTGGACTGAAGCACCCCTCGCATCCAGACTTCGAAGACCACAAGTACTCTCAACTCTCCGATGCCAACGTGTGATGTCATTTCCTGGCTTCCTCCGCTGGGCTGCATTGTGGACTATCGGCTAGCGTGTCTGCCTCGCGGCACTTTGGTTTGGGGGGTTCAAATTTCATTTCTGTCCTCCCCGTGCATCCGCAGGTTCGTCCTCGCATTTCAAAAACATGCAAATTTAAAGTCGTTAAGACACTAAAATGACTTCCACGTTGTCTAAAACATTTTTGATAGATACGTTTTATACACCACAATGGAGACCAAGAGATAATCGTTTTGAAAAGTGTTTCCTAAAAAGGTTGTAACCAACACATACAACAAAAAGAGCAGCCATCAGCCGGGTTGATAACTCAGTAGTTTATTTTTAATAAAGTTGTCCCAGATAAGAAAAACAGAACAAAAACAAACATTCAAGTGTACTTCAACAAAGCCTTTGCCCTCCCGCCATGAAGTGAAACAGACAAACTGAACGACACACTAAGGCTTCAGGTGGGCTGTGTCGTTTGGGTCGTCGTCGTCGTCGTCAGCATCAAAGCGGGACAAAGCGGGAGTGTGGCGGCGGACTCCTCTTGTGCGAAAACCATTGAGCACAACGAACAATAAGGGTTGTCCGCGCTGTTGTCTGCACTCCACCTGGCCCCCGAACTCCCACTTTGTTACTCCTTTCCGGCACTTGTTTAAAAAGCTCTCAGGTGGGAAAACGTAGCAGGGGGAAAAGGTGAACAAGTTCACGCCAGATGAGTTTTCCATGATGTGCCGAGTATCGGTTGTCGGCCACGAGGGGCTCCCAACAAAAAGGAGACTTCAAGCGCAGATGTCCAAATTACACCACGGGAGACTTCACATTTGGACTCCGAAAATAAAATAAAAAAATAAAATAAATCACAGGAAGTTATCTGGGAGTCAAATGGACTCGCAATGTTCAAAAGCAGCACTGTGAATCCATTATAATCACGGATAACGGGCCCGTGATGTCATCGTTTGTCAGAGATGATGAAGTAGGGCGAGAACTTGTCCCGCACCTTTCCCCACCCGAAACAACGCTACGAAGATCCCCTTACATTCTCCCCAGTAAGCAGTTAACCGAACGTTATTACCGGCCAATATATTAGGCCAGCTTGGACACTGAATGCAGCAATTCACCATTTAGTGCATGTTACATATGACGCAGTATATATCGCGATATACGATTTGACATTCGCAGCACGGCAAGAGCTCCCCAAAAGTGACGCCGGATGCGCATTGCCGCTCAACAACACAAATTGGAAAAGCGATGCGTTTAATTTTACACCCGGAAAATGACCGAGAAGGAAAACGCAATGAGGTGAGTTTTTGGTACAGAATCCTGTTGGGGTAAATAAAAAAAATATTTTTTTTTAAAACCAATGACTTTGATTAGACAGCAGGTGGCAGTGTTGGTTTGTGTCCGCACTTGATTGTGCATCGACTGTCACCGCAAATGCTCAAATGTGAAGTAACTATAATGCCGTAGCGGATACGCAGATTGGTCCATTTTTGCATGATGACTGTTTTAAATTTGGGGTGTTGAGAGGACGACGTCCACTTCTGTCAAAGTTTCAGGATGAAACCTAAAATGCACTTTAAACTTGAGAGGTCAACTTTAGTTGACCTTCTAGGAACCGTTGAGAGCACATGTTCAGTAGATTTTTCCACATCTTGCTGCTCTCCAACAAGGAGCTGAAGGGTAAAATTTACAACAGGTGTTTTTTTTTTTTTAAAGCCGCGCAATGGTGAGTGCTGTTGATGACCAGCGATGTGTCATGCTGCTCTCATGATGTCAAAAATGTGAACGGCATGATGAAGAAGACTGCTTAAATACCAATTCTAATTGAACCAGAAAATGAATCGCTCCATTCACAGAACGAACACCTGTTGTAAATTTTGCCGTTCCGCTCCTTCAAGAACAGCAAGTTGAGCAAAAAGAAAAAAGAAAAGAAACTCTGAATCGGGGATAGTTCAGAGAAGCTCAAATGAAGTTCACCTCTAAAGGTTCGAGTGCATTGTCGGCTTATCCAGATATTTCAACCATACTATGGAATATTTTAACCGAGACATGTTATCGTTACAAAATGCAATTAGTTGGATAGATTTTGTGGCGGCGAGGCGAAAGAGTGGTCAGCACTTTTGCCTCACATTTTTGAGGTTCTGGTTTTGAATCCTTCACCCCAGCTTCCTCCCATATTCCAAAACCATGCATGTCAGGCTAATCGAAGACCGAATCGTCTGGAGGTGTGAATATGAGAGGGAATGGTTGCCTATACGTGCTCTGCGGCCGCCTCTCGCCTACAAGTCAGTTGAGACCGTCTCTGGCTCGGACGTCAGCCAAATGAGATCAAGCGTGATAAGAAAATGGACGGATGGATGGATTTTGTGTCTGGGAACCACAAAGACTCAAAGAAGCTCGAAGTAAATAGGCTTTTGGGTATTGATGTTTTGGTGATATTGTATCAGTGTAACGTTTTGTGTGGTCCCCGGGTCGGGATGAGGTGAGGAGGAGAGCACGTGACACATTTTTGACAAAGCTCTCAGCTTGTTGAACGACTGCACCTGATGGTTGTTGCCAAACACTTTGGACGAACACAACTGAGCGCGCAGCACGCAGCGATGTGTTGGCCAAAGGACAAACAGGGGTAGGGGGGGGTCTCGGGTCAAGCCAGAATCGGGGGAGGCCGTCTTGCAACTCCCCACGCGCTCAGACGTCAGCAAACGCTGCTGCTGCAGCGTTGAGATGCATCTGGCAGCGTTTAGTTGTGTCTACGTCAAGTGGGGGCCAAGTCTTTGCTGCGGGAACACATTTGGTTGGAAATCTACCAAACAACCACTGCGCTCACAGAACGCCTCCTCAACGGAGCTGCTTTTCGGAGTGTAATGAAAGGACGCCCCCTAGTGTAAGTCCCGTATACTGCTAGAAGGTGAATCAAAACCCCTTTCAAGCACCTTCTGGGGAAGTTGCCACATCGGGGGGGCGTTTAAGCAAAATCGACCCGTTTGGGCTCAGCGACAAACAAGGATGGATGCAATGGCATCGGGAGCACGACTGCCACCTGTGTCGCGATGCAGACGCACAATTCAGGATGGCGGATGCCACGATTGCGGTCGCGGGGGAAGATTTACATGCACGTCATATTATTTGAATTGTAATATATCGTAGTACATGTAAATGGATGACGGCGAGATTGAGTATTTTAGTCATATAGACAAATATCATTTGATATACAGAAGACACACGGACGATATACCGACACGTTACAGACACATTGCTCATACATTCATATATGTCAACACGTACAGTAAATACGTATATACAGTACGCAGAGTACGTGTATATATATTCATAAGCATGTATTTATACACATAGCAAAGGGAGAATAAATAGCGAGTTGATTGATGAGTGACACACAAGGCATAGCTGACTGTTAATGAACTGACAGATGTCCTTACATTCTATATATACCGTTTAGAAGATGGGAGTATTGACATATATTGCAATGCTTCACTGTATACAAATTAAATTTAAAAAAAAAAAACATTATGGGATGTGCGAACTGGCAGTGGATAAAATGACTTTCATCACTTTTGTACCGGGAGCCGCCGGGGTAGCCTGTGTTTTTTGAGAAAAAAAAATGCTGTAGATTCACAGAATGCTTCCATGCCTCGTTACATCGCATTGCCATTGGGCGTATATTTGACTTTTAGGATTCCAACATTTACGGCAGTGAAACCTCTCTGAATGATTGTGCTGTCGTCTTTTAACTTTCGGAATCTCGGGAGTACGGAGGAGCGTCGGAATGCTTGAAGTAACTCATCTGATCGGTGAGAGTGTACGGCAGCTCGTCGTGGTGATTTTTGAAGGTAAACATGGACATGTGCGTGCAATTTGCGCGGAATGATCTACACTGATTTTAAAAAAAGCATGTTCCAGAATACCCCTCAAATGGGTGCTGGTTAGCGAGAAGAGTCCTGGAGAGCAGCGGCGAAATCAGCGAAAGGCATGACGGGAGTTTGTTTCTATTTGGTCTTTAGTTTGCCCACCTCGCCGTTTAGCTTGCCCTCCCGAACCAGCTTCTCGTTGAGTTGGCACAGCAGGCGCAGGAAGCCGTCGTTGGGGCCGATCTCCCTCTTTTGCCGGACGGTTGCCACCGCCTGACGGGCGTCCATTTTGTGGCGCATCATGAGGTAAGCCACCACCATGGTGGGTGAGCGGCTGTAGCCTTCCCTGCAGTGCACGTACACCTTCCCTGTGAGAAACAACGACAGGATGAGTTGAATGCAAAGCTAGTGTGTCACTCAAAAAAAAGCACAGCGTTGCTCAGAACCGATTTGGGGGGGGGTCGGGTTTTACAGTCTGTCCGGGCATTCAGTGAAACTAAGGCAGAAAAAAAGAGGCGGAGAAGGTCCCCAACTTAGCTCCAGCACAAGCCGTCATTCCAAAGATTAGAGAAAACACAAATAAAGGTTAGCAGTGTTGCAAAGGGGCCGGCGAGGAAGGGGGTGGGGGGGTGCTCGCTCACAAGAAGATGGCGCCTGCAGTGCAGTAATGGCAATGGAGCCGCTCACTAAAATCCTCCAACCTTCGACCTTTGAGAGCCGACTCGCGAAAATGTCGCGCGCAGCAAAATGTGACACCGCGGCAAAACACGGCGGATCTGGGCTCTGAATATTCAAGCGGGGAGCAGTTCTCGGTTTCGCAGAACGCTGATGCGGCAGCTTTAATATCGAACATTTCATGTCAAAGATATGAAGGGGGTAATGACGCGTGCAACAGGTGCCGCCTTTTGCTGATATCCGGGGACTGGATCTGATAATGGAATATGGAGCAGGACTCTGGAGCGGGTCAGAATTAGCCGCAGATGATTGAAATCTGTCTTCAAGAGCACAAAGCATCACACCAATTCCACTCAATAAATGTTGACATACATGACATAGCAAGCGGCGTTATCTGTGTCACCTTTGCCGTTGTTGTGCGCGAGGGCCTTGTCGATAAAAACGGCGCCCTCCTCAAAGAAGGCACTGAGGTCAAATTGCTCCGTGTCATTGGCCTTGATGCCGTGGTAGGCGATGCCCGTGCCGGCGTAGAAGTCGGCGCTGGTGTTGACGTGCATGAAGGAGGTGCCCTCCGCCATGTTGAGCACGTGCGTCACGCCCAGCTTCTGCAGCCGCATTGCATTCTGGGCCACAAACCTGCAGATGGAAGGAGGCAAAAGTGTTAATCCGCCTGAAGAAAAAGGAACATAAAGCACTGAAACAGCACACTGGAGAGATGAGTGACATGTTTTTTTTTTTATCACCGCAACGATTTGAAAAAAAAATGGAAGCGTGTCAGCACAGTGATTATGTGCTGCATCTTTCATAATAAAAAAAAAAACCAGCTCAGTAACCATTTTGCTGCTTCAAAAGAAAAAAAAAACTTTTCGCTGAGGCAGGCCTACCTGTTTCGATCTGTTGTTGTGGGAATAGAAAACAGGAACGCATCAATATTGCTTTTACTTGATTTATTTTGGTGCGGTGTGGGAAATGTTCCAGGTCCACTTCATTTTGCTACAAATGCATTTCTGTTCATGACATAGGGGATGTCAGCAACATATCGTGGCAGGCCCAACAATTAAATGCTCTTCGCTTGATGGATTGAGGTCTCAAGTAGGTCAACTCTTCAGGGAGCCTGTGAGAGAACTTAAACATTTTCAAGGACTGAACCACCTTCTCCCCGGTGCAAGTCTCACGTGAAAAGAATGAAAAAACCAACAACAGCATTTTATCGGCTTTGATCTGCACCGCAGCATACGTGTCAGGATTTTTTTTTTTAAAAAGGCCATTGGGTTCCAGAAGAGGTCACAAGCTTTAAATCGCCGATCGATAACCCCGCCTAACCGTTCCCTCCGGTTGGACACACCCACTTGAACAGCGCACGAATTGCACAAGGCGGATTAGAGGCAAAAGCGTTTGGAGCCTTGTCGACATCACTTAGTTTCCTAACTTGACTGGCACGTTTATATTGATCTCATTGAAGCGGTGAGCCTTTAAAGCGCATGCAGAGCATCCCTCTTCCTGTCTCGGCGGCGATCCGAGCCAAACGACGGCCAGCGGCGGGATCCTAAACGCCTCAATTTCTCCAGTGGCAATCCTCTGCTTGACAATAGCGCCATATTGTTTGTGAGTCATTCAAATACTGTCGGCGATGCTTCAAAGGGTATCCCCAATAAGATGACCAGGACTCACGTTTGTTTGTTGCGAGTTCGGCTCAGTCGCCGAACCGATTTAGTTTATAATCATTCAGTACCGTCTGGTTCCGGCGCGCCACTTGGTGTATGGCTGGCTTGAAAGGTTGAATTGAACCAGACAGCGACTAAATGTGAGGTGTGAGATGTAAATCCTTGCCCGTAGACATGATTCATTGGGGGGGGGCGAAAGCCACTGGAATACCAACAAGCTCAGATTTACGTTTCACCCTCCAGTTTAATCCGCTACGATGACTACATCGCATCGGCATGATCCTATGTATTTTAGCGGATGTGCGACCTATCAAATTACCTAATTACGAGGGTTGTAAATTAACTTTTTCAACTCCAACCAATGGTGTCTCTAAAGCAGCGGTCCCCAAATTTGGTACTCTAGAGCCTCTATCCAGCCTGTTTTAGATGTTACCTTCCTCGACATACTTAAATCAAATTATCATATCATCAGCAAGCTCTGAGAAGAATCTAAACAAAATTGAAGACCCCCTGGTCTAAACCTTTGTCTGGGTTTCGGTACAGGTTTATGGAGAGGTCTAGTTTTGAACTCACACTAGGTATGGATCTTGTTTCGGGTTGGTTTTTGCTTTTAGTATAGGTCAAGTTTCAGGTACAGGTTCACTTCTGGTCTGGCTCTAGGTTTAGGTAAAAGTCAAGTCTAGGTTTAATGGTAGTTCTATAACGTGTTCAATTTGTGTGGGTCTAAAGCTCAATCTCAGTTTAATCTGTACTATTGGGTTAGTTTTGTAGAGTACATTGAAGAGGTATATAGACCATGTCTAGGCCCAGCCTTAGCTTTAGGTAATTTTTGGACGAGTTTGAGGTTTAGCCTGGGTCTAGCTCAATCAAGGTTCCACATTAGTGATAGCGCACACGAATGTCTTAATTTTTTTTTCGCTGTCGTGACGGCGTTACACAACACCCACTTAAGGTGGCGCCCTAAAGGTGTGTGGGGAACTAAACAGACAACAGGCGGTCGCTGGCAGACAACATAAACAAGAAAAATGAGGCACTCACGCGTTGCCAATATATATCCTCGGAAAGACCTCGTTGAAGTGCTGCGTCGGAAGGCTGTAGAAGCCACTGCCGTTCGACAGGAGCTCGTTGAGTTGCTGGACGGTCACCTCGCCGCCCTGAGTCAACGCCGACGCCGCGACGGCCGGCGGGACATCTGACGCCGCCGCCGCCGCCGGTTGCTTGACGGGACTGTAGTGTTTTTTCATGACGCCACAAAATAATACAAAATAATAAAGGTCAGACTGAAGTGGTCGAGTAAGCGGCGAACCTTTTACTGTCGTTTGAGCTCATTTTCATCGCATTCCGCCGCACGTGAGTCGTGCGCTGACTGTCTGGTCTGAGGTGTCTGACCGGGGATTACGTCAAGTCCAAGGAATCACATTTAGTACTTCCTGTTTGAAAACTCAACGAAGAAGTAAATAATAATAATAATAGCAATTGTCTAAATAATGTTTGCTAAAACTCAAACATGATTTGCGAGACGTTACATTTTTTAATATGTACATTCGAGTATCAGGGTTCGTGATTTAGCAGTACATCAAGCAGGCATACAATCTATATATTTTTTATTCTGAAGTTGACTTTGGTCACGTCCGTTACTGTGTCGGTTCCAAGCAGACACGCCCCATCAGTGAACACATGCCCCACTTCCCGCTTTTTTCTTCACATCTGACGGCTACACTTTGCCCACAGCGCAGTTTTCAAAAATAACTTCATAAAACGAGCACATTGCAAAAGCACCGAGTCGAACGAACGAAGAAGTGAGGATAAGTTAGCTAATGTGTGCTAACGAGACGTACTTGCATGAAACCTCTCCTCCTCTAGATGTCACCTTTTTACTCTTATGGCTGGAGACTGCTTGGATGACGTAACTTTCTTTGGTTTGGGAAAAGGGGAAGTTTTGATCAAAAAGAACAAACGTCTGCTTTGTTGCACATTATTTTATATTGGAGGTTCTTTATACATTAAAAATGACTTTGGATCCAAACTTTCACCACTTTGTTGAATTGATCTGCCGCTATAAATAGCCTTAATTGAAAAAGAGAATATGACATGTATATTTATGTCAAGGTAGGTGGTATGCTCCCTAAAATGTATTGTACAAGTTATTATTAATTCACAATATCGATCTTTTGGTTTGGCATAGTAGTAAAATTGCCTGTTTATATTAAGTATTAAGGAAAATGTGAATAATTGGTCAACCGGAGCTATTGAGCTATTATGATTATTCAGTTGCCAAACACGCTGTCTGCTGTTATAAACCAAGCCACAAGAGGGTGCCAGTTTTCCATTGAAGCTGCACACCTCAGAAGCGACAGTTCATATAGGCGTGAACGTTATGCGCACGTTGTGAAATAACTTAGGATCATTTCAATCATTTCCACATTTAATCACGATAACAGTATTGTCACAACAAATCAGGGGGCATCAAAGAAAAAACAAAATGCCATCAGTTAAATTTTAGGTCTTTTCTCACGACAAGATGGTTTGTTTTCTTCTACACCATTTTTGGAGCTTTGGGAAATGATTGCGATGTGAAAGAGGCCAAAAAGAAAAAAAAACATGCTAGTCATCATTTTTTTGCGTTTCCATGGAAATGTGAGGAGATATAGACCGGCTCCATGGCAACAAAAACAACAATTGAGCGATCACAGCCAGTAGAACGTGTTGAATGGGACGTTCCAATTTCATTTAGGTGACATTTGAGGGGGTTAATAGTAGAAACACTCCAGTAAATTTGGAAATAAATGCACTACTGGTCAATTATGGGGGGGGGGGGGGGTCAATGACATCCCATGTCCCATGTGTTTGAGGATAAGACTAATCATTGATTTAGTCGCTTTTTATTGACAGTTTACATTCTCATCTCACATCTACGCTGCTTAATTGGACCGGGACCACCTGAGTCCGTCTGCAAATCAGCTTGGGGGGGGGGGGGGGGGGGCGTCCGTCGAAAGGAACACATGAAAGCCTCCTTGAAAGCACATAAAAACAGACCAAACAGCAAAGACGGACGCCCGGTGCGGCATTGTAGGCTCTGAAATGTAACTTCGGTACTTTCTGCTTTCACGGAAATTCAAAGGAGTGTTTATTAGGCTCTCTCAGCACATTCTGGTTGCCTTTTCCAGATGGCCTCTGCGCGCATGACAATGGAGCGTGCACGTGTTGCCTTCGAGGCCCCTTTTAAGCACTTTTTTTTTTTAGAAAGAAGCCATCTCAATCAATGCGAACCACTTTCACCCAAGGGCTTTTGTAAGCGTCGGTGATTCGTCTTGAGCTCCGACAATGAACTTTTCTGCACGAGGTGATGGATACAACCATCTGTGTGCACCCCCACCCCCATCAGATACATCCAGCGGTAAGCCGGTTCATTAAGTGGAGGAACGATCTGATGTGTGCTAATGCGAATTGAAAAAGAAAATTGCCTCATGTGGAGGATACAGCATGGCCATCATCCGTGATGTTGTTTCTTTTACATCAAATCGATTGCCTGTTAATGCGCTTGTACTAACAACATGGCTGTGAACAGAGACGAGTGAATTTACGGTCAGCGACGTCATCATTTGGTGGCTATATTGAGCGACTTTTCAATTTTTTTAATCGCCAACGTGAGCGGAATCTCATGAATTTTTTTTTTGGGTGAACTAAAATCGCCCGGCCCTCGCCGAGCTTTGTATTCACAACACCGCCTCTCCTTGGGTGGTCGCCCGCAGTTCAGAAAGGACGCTGACCCCTCCTGAACCCCGTGTTTGCCTTTCAGTGTAGGTCGCGTACATGCTTAGGTCTCGTGAAGACAAATACGCGTTTCAGGCTAATCGGGCGTGAGTAAGTTCAACCTGGAAGCGGTTCCCGCGGCAGTTCTTGGTCCAACCTGTCGGCTAGCTTCTTATGTACAAGTAGCCAGAAACCAATGTGGAAAATCTCTTCTACTATCGCTGATGTTTTTCAACGAACATCAATCAGCGCAGTGATAAACTCGACAATCGATGCTCCTTCAACAATAATGAACGTGAACTGATAAAAAGTCACAGTCTGGGAACGCAGACAGCACCCCCCCCACCACCCCCTCACAACAATCACTTGCTGTCACAAACCAACGTGCGTCTTTGGCGTGTCGCCGTCGATCGCCGAGTTCGCGCCTCGCTATCAGTGGTCCCTTTGTTGGGACGGCCACTGGCTGAGAAGACTTTTCAAACAAAACAGTAACTTGATAGCGATTGACTCAAACGACAAGGAAAAGACTTCGAACCACCCACAGTCCTCATGTTGAGAGACCACACCGGTCTGCCGTATTTCTTTTTTTTTTTTATTTGTGTGTGTTTGTTGTTGTTTAATAGCCATTCAATTTAGCGTATTTTAAGAGTTGAACATGTTAAAAGCATTGCAGCTGAGTTCCCTATAGTCCTTACATGACAGTATTTATGGGGGGGCCGATTTGAAGAACTAACAGCCATTCTCAAGTTTGTTCGCGCAGACTTCCAAACACGCCCACCGCGCCAAACTGAGAAACGTACGCCGGGCCACCTCGTAGCAGTGACTCAGGGAAGTCTGAAACTGGCAGTGAATCACGCACTATGAGGTGTGCTGAAACGTGTCATTCCGAGAAATCCGTTTGGATACTTGAGCACACTTGAACAAGCCACATCTGGATTTTCCATGTTGAAACTTTCAGCTGGATACAATCGTTTGCTGGAAAGCTTAGTTTTTTTTTGACAGATAAGTGGAGAATTGGACCAAGCTGAGTGGACACTGTCAGGGTGCGCTCGTGTTGAGTTTGTCCAACCTTGACAAGAGGCGAGCTGAGTGCCCGCGAGCGTTGCGCTATCTTTAGCTTTTGTTCAAGCTTTTAGCGCTGGCCTTCTCCTCCTCTTCCTCCTCCTCATCTTCCTCCCACTCTACCCACTCACTGCAAACATAACACGCTGATGCATGCTTGCACATGACCAGCACACACTCATGTATTCACGTTGCAGGAGTGTTACCGGGCAGATTAGAGGCGGCAAACTACTCAGGCGCCTTGATTCGCATCTCGGGGTAACGCAAACAGTACACCGTATGTGACGTCATGTATGTATATTACCAAGCACCACATGCGAAAAGGATTTTCAAGAAAACATTCCCAAAATAGCTCGGGTCAAACAGGCTCGCTAATCAGCGCTAATCTGAGTGTTCAACATTGCCATGCTGAGGGTCAAGAGACGGCTTCATTCATAATCGGATTGGGATATGAATGGCCGTCACATTTATGAAACAGTTTTAGCAGCGCAATAATGAGGAATTCGGCAAAACGGAAGGTCGATTTATGGGGGTGTCATAGTAGATGGATTGTGTCCCGCGGCAAACGAACAAACACAGTGCAGCTCACTCACCCTTCTGGTTAGCGAACGCCGTGGCGAGCGATGGCTTGCTCGGTAGTTCGATTGGAACGGCACCACAGCAACATGAAAAATTGTTCAAATGACTGCTCAGGTTCGTGTTGCACTTTTTCCTGGAAAAAAAAAAACAAAAAATTGACAAGCGACCACTTTCGGAACAAGAAAAGATTTGAGCAGTTATTGTTGTTATGATTCAGTTCTTGTGCGTCTCCAGCAGGTGGCAGAGGAGGGCCTTCCCTCCAGCTCGCACACCTGCTGCCAACGTTCGTATCAATTTGCCATGTATTTAAGGACTGTCACACTGCCAAGCCTTGGTCAATCTTTCGGGGGGTCGGGGGGGGGGGGTGTATCAAAGTTGTATCTCCAATCAAATCCAATTTTGAGAGCCCAATTCTGTTCCGGATATTTTCGTAACTCTAACAAGTTATGTGTTGTTATTATTTTCAACTCACGACACCCAACGCGATTCAAACCTTAAACCTTTTAACTGCAACCAGCCGTGTTACATATATTTAGGCTTTCAATCCCAAAAAGGAATATATCTCTGAATATGGGATTCCTTCCATATTTGATTATTATTGATATTTTTAGTTCATACAATGAAATGTATCCATTCAGCGTTGCTGTACAGGGACGAAAAAGCAGCCTTGGCATTGCACCTGTAATTGTATATCTGCCTCTGCAGGTTCCTCCTGCACTGCAGCATCTGAGGCTGTCAGGGGAGTTCACGTCATGTTTGCCCCCCGAGCGACGACCGACTGCCAGGCAACCGAGCGCCTCTCGCGTCCTCCCCTCCCGCTTCACCTTCTCCGCCGAGCTGCTGTCTCATGACAGCGACCGGCAGCGACGATGAGAAAATATCGCTTTGGTTCGCCGGCTAAAGGAGATTATAATGCTGCGAAGTGATGATGCTTTTTTTTTTCTTCCCCCCCCTGCTGTGGAATAACAAAGGCGTAATTGTGATGCTCCCAGCTGGAGCAGAACTGGATTTGCCGAAAAGTGCAGTGTGACCTTGACAGAATGGGAGCGCTTTTTTGATTTTTTTTTTTTTTTTATACCTTCACACTTCTCTGAGTTTAATAAGTTCCTGATGAAAGAAGGTCTGCAGGCTGTTTTTGTCACACATCATTGGAGGCAACATAAGGAGGATTCAGTAAAGGCCACAAGGACACCATGTAGGCATCTCCACCCATCTTTCCTCCTCGGATGCAATTGGGTCTTTATTTTTCCGAATGCTGACAAAAGTGGAATGCGCAACAGATAACAAAAAGTTACCCGAGGCTTGACACGAAGCACAAGACGCCATGAGAGTTGGTGTTGGCATCCCAATACCTTGGTGGTAACTGTCAAGGGGCCCGAGATCATTCCATGATGTGCTCCTGATGTCATTATGGGACAAAACTTGTCATCTTTCCCTGACTCTCTTTTTGGTCCGGGTGGGGGGCTGAGTGGAACCACAAACTGTCACGATCTGCCCGAAGCGATAATGATCGCTCCGTGCAGAACGAAAAAATAAAGGATTGGATCCCCGGAAAACAGACCACGAAAGAATTTTCTCAAAGCAAAGAGTGTCTTTAATGACAAAAACAGAAAGAGCCCGACAGGGAAAAAACGGAAACACAAAACGCTGGTCAAATAAGGACCAGGGAAGAAATAAGGAAACAACTGAAAACGCTCGCTGAAAAACAAAGTGCGAGGAGCTACTGATTAGGCAATATCTAAGTATTCAATTTAGTGACTAACGCGAATGGCAAGAGTCAAGGCCGCAAGGCAAGAAGGCAACGAGTAATCTACAAATAGAGGAGTTAGCACGAGAGATCAATGGCACGGTGAGGAATTCTCCGGCAGTGGGAGAACTGCCGGAGTCTCATTAATATAGGAGGGTAATCAGCCCGAAATTACGGACAGGTGCGCAGATGGCGGGTGAGAAAACCCGCCACCTGCTGGCGGACACGCGACGTGACAGTACCCCCCCCTCAATGGACGCCTCCCGGCGGACTACCCGGCTTGGATGGATGTGTAGCGTGGAAGTCGCGCAAAAGGGATGGATCAAGGATCCAGGAGCGAGGCACCCACTGCCGCTCCTCAGGCCCGTAGCCCTCCCAGTCGACCAGATACTGGAACCCCTTTCCCCTGCGCCGAGAGTCCAGGATGGCACGAACCGTGTACACCGGGTCACCGTCGACGACCCGCGGAGGGGGCGGCGGCGTGGGAGGAGGAGCCAAGTCACTGGAAGACACGGGTTTGAGTAGGGAGACGTGGAAGACGGGGTGAACCTTCATGGTGGGCGGCAGCCGGAGCCTGACTGCAGACGGACTGATGACGGCCTCGACCTCGAACGGTCCAGTAAATCGGGGTCCCAGTTTCGCAGACGTGCCGGCCAGCCGAAGATCCCTAGTCGCCAGCCACACCTTCTGTCCTACCACGTATGAAGGAGCCGGGCGCCGGCGACGATCCGCGATCCGCTGGTTCCTGGCCGCCGTGCGGGACAACGCAGCCCGGGCCTCCTTCCACACGCGATGGGCCCGCTTGAGGTGGTGCTGCACAGAGGGGACCTCCACCTGCCCCTCCTGGGACGGGAACAGCGGCGGCTGGTACCCGTAGGCGGCCATGAAGGGGGACCTACCAGTGGCAGAAGAGACGAGGGTGTTGTGCGCGTACTCCACCCAGGGTAAGTGGTCGACCCAGGATGAGGGACGGTGAAGGCACACACAGCGGAGGGCCGCCCCCAGATCCTGGTTGGCACGCTCGGCTTGTCCATTGGACTGGGGGTGGTACCCCGAGGTCAGACTGGCCGTGGCCCCGAGGGACCGGCAGAACTGCTTCCAGACGCGGGATACGAACTGGGGCCCCCGGTCCGAGACAATGTCCAGTGGAATGCCGTGGAGACGGAAGACGTGTTCGACAAGGAGGTCGGCGGTCTCCAGCGCCGACGGCAACCTGGACAAAGGAACAAAATGAGCCGCCTTGGAGAAGCGGTCCACGATCGTGAGTACGACAGTACGACCCCGGGAAGGCGGGAGACCCGTGACGAAGTCCAGGGCGATGTGGGACCACGGGCGAGGAGGAATGGGCAACGGCTGGAGCAGTCCCGCCGGCGGCTGATGGGACGACTTGCCGCAGGCGCAGGAGGTGCAGGCCTTGACGAACTCCGTCACGTCGTTGCGGAGCTCCGGCCACCAGAAACGCTGGGCGACGAGTTGCACAGTCCGGTTCACCCCGGGATGACACGCCACCTTGGACCCATGTCCCCACTGCAGGACTTCAGATCGTAAGGGAGGAGGTACGAATAGCCTCCCTGCTGGGCACTCCGTCGGCACCTGAACCCCCTCCAGGGCTGCCTGGATCCGCTGCTCAACCTCCCACTGGACGGCCCCCACGACGCACCGGGCCGGGAGGATGGTCTCCGGGGATCGATCCCTCCCCGCAGGCTCGTGGAGACGGGAGAGGGCGTCGGGCTTGGTGTTCTTAGACCCGGGAGAGTAGGTGAGGATGAAGTCGAACCTGGTAAGGAAGAGGGCCCACCGGGCCTGACGGGCGTTCAGTCTTTTGGCGGAGCGGAGGTAGGCGAGGTTCTTATGATCCGTGTAGACCGTAAAGGGTTCCTTTGCCCCCTCGAGCCAGTGCCGCCACTCCTGCAAGGCGGTCACAACTGCCAACAGTTCACGGTTGCCCACGTCGTAATTGGACTCAGCGGCACTGAGTCGACGGGAGAAGAAGGCGCAGGGGTGCAACTTCTGGTCGACCGGAGAGCGCTGGGACAGCACAGCCCCCACCCCCGAATCCGAGGCGTCCACCTCCACGATAAAGGGGAGATCAGGATCAGGGTGCTGTAGTACGGGGGGACTGGTGAACGCCGCCTTCAGGTTTGCGAACGCCGCATCCGCGGTCGAATCCCACTTAAATGGGGTTTTGATGGACGTAAGGCGGGTTAAGGGGAGCGCCTTCTGACTATAACCGCGGATAAAGCGTCGGTAGAAGTTGGCGAACCCCAGAAAGCGCTGCAGTTCCTTGCGATTGGACGGAACCGGCCAGTTAGTGACTGCACGCGTCTTAATGGGGTCCGCCCTTAACCTGCCCTGTTCAATAATGAACCCTAGGAAGGAGATGACGGGGACATGGAATTCACACTTTTCTGCCTTGACGAAGAGCCGGTTCTCCAGTAGACGTTGTAGCACCAGCCTAACGTGTCGCTGGTGCTCGTGTAGTGACTGGGAAAAAATTAAAATATCGTCAAGGTAAACGAAACAAAAGATGTTTATCATGTCCCTTAGCACATCATTAATTAGATTTTGAAAAACGGCAGGGGCGTTGGTGAGCCCAAAAGGCATAACCAGGTATTCAAAATGACCCAGAGGGGTCTTAAAAGCCGTCTTCCACTCGTCACCCTCCCGGATGCGAATCAAGTGGTAAGCGCTGCGCAAGTCTAATTTGGAGAAAATGGTGGCTGACTGCAATGGGGCGAAGGCGGAGTCCAGCAAGGGTAGCGGGTATCTATTCTTAATTGTTATCTCGTTTAATCCCCGATAGTCTACGCAGGGTCGCAGGGTCTTGTCTTTCTTCCCTACGAAGAAAAAACCCGCCCCTAACGGTGAACGCGATGGTCTAATAAGACCTGCGGCGAGCGAGCTGTTGATGTACTCCGTCAATGCCTCGCGCTCGGGTTGGGACACCTGATACAGCCGCGAGGTCGGCAACGGAGCGCCCGCCTGCAGGTCTATAGCACAATCGTAGGGGCGGTGTGGGGGCAAAGAGTGGGCACGATCCTCGCTGAACACCTCCTTTAGATCCCGATAGCAATCCGGCACTCCGTCAAGGCAGATCTCCTCGGGGGGCGTGACACGTTCATGCTTCCCGACGGCCGATTGAAGACAGTGCTGGTAACAATATGGGCTCCAGCTGTCTATCGCTGGGCGCGCCCAGGAAATCACGGGATTGTGTGTCTTCAGCCAGGGTAACCCGAGAACGATCGGGGCATTGCGAGACGGCATTAGGTAAAAACGGCGATGTTCGACATGGTTGCCGGACAGTAGAAGTTTCAACGGCTCCGTCCTATGCGTAACTACCGCCAGGAGGCGCCCATCAAGATCACAAACCCGCTTCCTATCTATCAACCTCTCCACGGAACAACCCAGCTCGGATGCGAGATCGGTGTCCATTATACAGTCATCAGCCCCCGAGTCAACCAGAGCCCGAACCCGCCACGACCGGGACCCCGTTAATATCTCCCCCTCGAGTTCGAGTCTGTTGGGGTGTCCAGGCCGCGAGTCGACTCGCCTAGACTCGAAGGGGGGCGCGCGCGGTCGTGACTCACAGTACTCCTGGTGGGCAGGGGGTGACGACCCCGGATGGCTGGTTGCGGCGTGAGGAGATGGTGGAACGCCGTCAGTCGTCGCTCGGTCGCAGAAACGACGCTTTCTTTCCTCCGCACCAGCGTCCCTGCCTCCCAGCTGCACCTGTTCCTCCGTGGGTGTTCGTCGGAACTGGGACCGATCACCTCCACGCTCCCGGCTTCGCTCCCTCAGGCGATTGTCCATGAGGAGGGAGAGGTCGATTAATTCCTCCAGGTTGGTGCTGTGGTCGCGGGTCGCCAGCTCGTCCTTGAGTTGAGGGTTTAGCCCGCGGCGAAACAGGCCACACAGCGCCCGATCATCGTATCCACTCTGGGCGGCCAGGATCCGGAACTCGATGGAGTAATCCGCTACCGATCGCTCTCCCTGGCGGAGGGCGAGTAGCCGGCCCTCTGCCTCTCTGCCTCGCACGGGATGATGGAACACCCGGCGGAACGCAGCCACGAAGTCGGGGAACGAGGTACGGAGATTCGGCTTGGCGTCACTGGTCGCAATCGCCCACGATGCCGCCGGACCTGTTAACAGACTCATGACATAAGCCACCTTGGCGGCGTCATTAGCATAGGCAGAAGGCTGTAGGTCGAATATGAGAGAGCACAGGTGGAAGAAGTGTCCACACTGCCCGTGCTCGCCCCCGTAGCGAGGGGGGTGTGGAAGCGATGGCTCCCTCGTCATAACGGGATATGAGGAGGGCGCTTCGGGAATAATAGAATGAACCCCGGGGGGAGATGGTCTCCGCTCTTCCACCCGGACCAACCGAGGTTCTAAATCATCGGACCGATGAGCCAGCATGGAGACCGCGCCACGGAGTTCCCTAATGGCTTGGCCCTGCTGACTCATCTGTTGCTCTTGTCGGGAAAGAGCGGAAAAAATTTTTTCGATGTCTGCGGGATCCATGGTGGCCGGAGAATTCTGTCACGATCTGCCCGAAGCGATAATGATCGCTCCGTGCAGAACGAAAAAATAAAGGATTGGATCCCCGGAAAACAGACCACGAAAGAATTTTCTCAAAGCAAAGAGTGTCTTTAATGACAAAAACAGAAAGAGCCCGACAGGGAAAAAACGGAAACACAAAACGCTGGTCAAATAAGGACCAGGGAAGAAATAAGGAAACAACTGAAAACGCTCGCTGAAAAACAAAGTGCGAGGAGCTACTGATTAGGCAATATCTAAGTATTCAATTTAGTGACTAACGCGAATGGCAAGAGTCAAGGCCGCAAGGCAAGAAGGCAACGAGTAATCTACAAATAGAGGAGTTAGCACGAGAGATCAATGGCACGGTGAGGAATTCTCCGGCAGTGGGAGAACTGCCGGAGTCTCATTAATATAGGAGGGTAATCAGCCCGAAATTACGGACAGGTGCGCAGATGGCGGGTGAGAAAACCCGCCACCTGCTGGCGGACACGCGACGTGACACAAACAGTGCCATTAAAATGGACAAAACAAAAAGGAATGCTGAGCTTGGATGAGGCCAAACAAAAAGGGCCACTCTGGTGGCCTCATTTAGGCGACGAAGCCCCAAATACCAGATCTGCTGCGCATGGGTTCCTCTACAGAACCATCATGGAAGAGCCCTGACGGATGAGCAGTCGGATTTGGAAGAGACTAGCATGCCGAAAAGATCTTGCCGTCATTCATGAGTGAATGAGGACTTGTTGGACAGAATCGCCCGAGGTAATTCGTTGCGTTCCAAAGCTTCTGTCACAGACTTTGTTTTGAAAATGAACAATCGCAGAAAGTGGAAAGGCCTTCCAGGAGTTAATTGGGATGACAGGACAGGCAGAAACATCCGAAGAACCAAAACCAGATCTTTGGAAAGAGGAGATTCAGGACACAAAGCAGGAAGAAACATCCTGAATCCCAAGACAACGTCCATAACAGACAAATGATCAACGTTCTTTACTTTACTACGTTGTCATATGACATTTACGTTCTCCTTTCTCCCACGTTCCTGCAGCTGTCCCCGCATCTGACTGAGATCTGAGCGACTCCCCTCGGCCGGGGTCTCACCTTTTCCCTTAGGGACCACTGTGTCAACAAACGCCACGTGCAAAGAGGAAGGTTGACGTGGGTCTTACGGTTGCTAAGGGCACGGGTTGTCCAAAACGTCTCTTTATGGCGAACTCTTTACCGAAACCGACCCTAATGGGAGTTCACTTTTTGGAACCTTGGACATCAAGTTCACCAGGTTCAACTTTGGTGGGGCACGCGTCCTGAGAGCTAGCATGCGACACCAAAGGATTTATGGATCAGACTGACTTGAGGTGACCTAACCCCCGCGCGTTCAATCCCGGCGGGATTAAATCGCTTCCAAAGAAAAACACACGGGGCCAGATGTTTCAAAATGAGTTGACGGAGCATCGCTTCATCGGTACGGCAGAAATGTGACTCAACGTTCACCCGGCGCAGGGACAAAGGATGATGTCATCCAATGAAGTCATGTTTCAACCCCCCGCGGCTGGACAAGGGGCAAGTTTTGTTGTTGTTTTGGATTCACTACCACGGGAGTTGAAGTCATAAGAGATAAGAAATGTCGCACCAAAGTCACCGCCGCATCCTGCCGGGTGCAAGACCGCCGATAAAGTCAAGCTTCGCTTTCCCTCTCGATCTGTTCCCTACAACCCCCCCACCGACCCCCTTTTCAATCAGGCCTGCTCGCCTCCTAAATGGAGGCCAAGTGGCAGCTTTACGATCTGTGAGGGATAAAACCGACAGCGACTAATCCAGCCCCCCCATCACCACCACAAACATTGTTCCTTTTCAACCCTTTTACGTCCGGCGACGATGACCTTTCATACATTTCCGCAGCTCCGAAAACGACGCGAGAAATTTGAGACGCGGCCATCGTGCGACGCTCCCAACAAGGACAGTGAATACCAAAGGAAAGGGGTCCACGGATCTCATGACTCCGGTATTGATCTTCTACTCTTATAATCTCCCCGGCCCCTCGGTAACCTCCGCCGGATCGGACACGCTGCCACAAAAAAAGCAATCCGACCCTTTCACTGCCCTTCGGGGACTGATGAAGTCAGGTTGCCGGGGGTGACGGAAAATGATGTCTCAGGCCTGTTTGCGGCGTTAAGAGGTACCGCGGTCTGTTTTTCATCAAGATGAGGCCAAACGTTGCGTGGCCCCTATTTTTACTGACCGTGGCCCAAAGGGACATCCCGTTAAATCAAAAGATTTATCGGGATGGCAACAAAATTGTCTTTTGGTCATCTTTAACAGGGACTTTAATTAGTCAGGGGGGTCAACGTCTGCGGTTCTTCCACGGACTGTTTCTGTTGTCGCAAGGTCTTTCCAAAGACTTGGCCTTGAGGGGTCTCGGAGTGACACGCCGATCCGCGGTAGCTTCGATGATCTCGAATCGTCACGAGTGAATCCAGGAGAATTCTACGAGCGGTGATAAGAGACTCGTCAGCGGACATTTTAACGTGTTATCAGGTTAAAGGGTGCGCAAAAGGGTCCAAGACCAGAGATGAGCTCGTCTCTCCGCATTGCGGTCTATAATTCCGGGGGACGCTTCTGCAACCCGCCTGCTGTGGACCTTGTCAAGCGAGGTAGGACACAACGGGGCGCCTGAAAAGTAAAATATGCAAAACCAGGCAAAAAAGGAGACAACGATCACGCGGCTCTCTTCAGTTTGCCTCCGCGGGGGGAGGTCATTACGGAAACTCTCTGGATCTTCCGCCGCATCCGGCCATTTTTTTCTGTAAGCGCTTGTCCTCATGATCGTCGTGAGTGAACCGCAGTCCGTCCCAAAGTGACTTTGGCCCCGATACGCAGATAAACCCTGAACTAGCGTTAAATGTCAACAGAGCTATGGGCTATGGATCAAAGATAGGGCACGAAATGAAAATTGGACACTTAAGACTTTGTAGAAAGAAGGCTGAGTCGCATTTATTTTTTATTTTTTGGGTTGTTCTGGGTTGATTGACACTTCCACGGAGTCTCTGGTCTGCTGCCGTTACATTACAATGCTAATGAAGTCAGCAGGCCAGATGCTGCACGGAGACGTCCTTGAGAAACTTTTATTATTTTTTTTTTCCCAATGAGGTTGCAGGTGCAGGTCGCTCGAACAGGGAGGTGGCGCAAATCCGAGTGCAAAAACTCCCCAAGGAGGAATTTGAAGTCATTAGCAATTAGCAAGACCGACGCTCACGAAAGACAACAAACAATGTCCAAAGTGTGGTGCTTTGATTTATTCATTCACCAATGTTACAAAAAAAGAAAACAAGACAGGTTTTTAAATCAAGCTTTCGCACATTGCGGCGGTTAAGAACTCATCTCATCATTTTCTCCGTCGGGTCTATTAAAAAAAAAAATGTCGGAAAAATAGGTACACAAGATTATCAAAATAGGTGACTTTTTTGTGTGTGAGCTAGCTTATCAATTACTTATTGCGCCTCGGAATTGGATTCATTTATTCTGGCAGATTTTGGAAATATCATGATTTGAATTCATCCTTCCAGACGAATACAAATATGCGCTCTAATGTAGCTTTGTAAGTTTAACCAAAATATTAGAAACGGATTAAATTGTTAACAGCGTCAAATCAAATCACTAGTGAGTTTTATTCAAAAAAAATTGGGGGGGGGGAAATTGAGAAAAGCTCGTTAGGGAAGACGAATGCAGTTATAGAGGTGTACATTGAAATGTTTCGGAACCCATTATCAAATATTCATATTTTGTATTATGACTCTGTTGTTCAAAGACACCTTAAGATGGATCCAAAGCCTTGGATAATAGGAAAGTAGTAATTGGTGTCACATCATGATAAAGTGGCGCAGCTTGACTGTTCTTTCCGATCGCTGTGTGATGGGGGCGGAGCCAAATTCATGTTTCAAAGAGACTTCACCACATTGTACTTTATTATTATTATTTTATTTTTTTGCTCCATTTATTTTGAAGGGTAACGTTACAAATGGCGTTTGAAATTAATTGATATTAAAGTAGTTTGAGATTGCGGTATCACTACGATTTAAAAGTGTCATTTCCATTTAGTTTTTTTCTACAGTTCGCAGCAGGACCTGCTCCCTATTTACTAGAATTCATCTTCAGGGTGGAGCTCTGCATTTTGCCGCCCGCCACCAGACAATGTTGCGATCTTCCTCATGCGTCCTTCCATACTCTTCATCTCCTCCTACCCCTGCTGTGCTTGATCGTCTTCTTCCTCCTGAGGATCATGTCGTACAGTTTCTCCAAGCCTTGCTGCACGCCGCGGCCGTCCACGGCGCTGCAACTGTGCACGTGGTGCAGAGTCCCGGCGCTCAGTTCCTGCACTCCCAGCAGCTTTTCCACCTGGCCCACGGGCAGCGCCGTTTCCAGGTCCTGCTTGTTGGCCAGGATGAGCACGGGCACGCCTTGG
Organism: Hippocampus zosterae; assembly: GCF_025434085.1. Lineage (NCBI taxonomy): Eukaryota > Metazoa > Chordata > Actinopteri > Syngnathiformes > Syngnathidae > Hippocampus > Hippocampus zosterae. The sequence goes on from NC_067457.1 coordinate 4,824,829, forward strand.
TTCTCCGAGCTGCGGCTGATCTTGTGGAGCTCCACCTTGGCCTCCTCCATGCGCTCGGTTTCGGCGGCGTCCACCACGAACACCAGGCCGTCCGTGCGCCGCGTGTACGACTTCCAAAGCGGTCGCAGCTTCTCCTGGCCGCCCACGTCCCACACGTGGAAGGTGACGGCCCGCGAGCCGCCGACCGACACCTTCACCTTCTCCGTGTTGAAGCCTTTGGTGGGGATGGTCTCCACAAACTCCTTCAGCTTCAGCCGATAGAGCAGTGAGGTCTTTCCGGCCGAGTCCAGCCCGATCACGACGACGTGCAGGCACTTGAAGCCGGGCAGGAGGGAGCCGGGGGGCGCCAAGTCGCTCAGGTGGTTACCCATAATTCCCCGACTTCTGCCTGCTTTGATCCTCTGGAGCTTTTTACAAGGTCTGCATGTCAGACAGGATCGCCAACCTTTTCCAAACAAATAGAAAGTGCTTAGAAGATCCACAAATAAACGGGTTTTCAAAAGGCTGCAGTCAATCGAGTCGGTTGATCGTAAGAGTTACTTCGTCAAATCTTTGCTAGCGACATACTGGAAAAAACAAAATTGTCATGCTTTTCCACTAGAGTTCAGAAGGTGCATAACCTTTGCATCCACTTTTTTTAATGTAATTTTAATTCAAATAATGTTGGGAAACACTGCAGACAAAAATAATATGATTGAGGCGTTTGGCGTTTACCAAAACTAATCCCCTGAAAAGGCTGTTCAACCTCACACGTTCATTTCAGCGCATCACTGGATTGAAGGCATTCATGCATGCGGACGGCGATGATGCTTTAATCCGGTTATTGACATCCCGATTTCAATCAAAACCTCTCTACCGCTTGATTACACTACATTTATCGAAAAACTGAACTACACGCGCGGAACTAAACGCCTATGCGTGTTTCGGCGCATGATGGGTTTCATGGTGGAAACTAAATGAAGGCAAATGTGCGTACAGGGAATAACATACCACTTTGAACCTCAACTAATGCATGTCATAAACATTCAGCGTGCAGTAACGTACCTTGAACGCGGTCTCTGTCTTCTTCAAGCCCGTGAACGCATCGCTCGGCAGATGTGCGAGTCGTGAACGTGCAGGGGGACAAAAATGTCTTCAAACGCATCCATGTTGCGCTGTCATCAAAATAAAATACGGCCGCGGTGGTCCACAAGCAGCACCGAGTCGCTCACTTCTCAGTCGCCGCCGCCGCCACGAACGCACTCCACTCGAGAGCCCTGGTGACGTCACGACCAATGAGCGCAATCACGAATGTGCTCCCTGTGTCGTCTTTTCTGGCATTTTTCTCGTTTGACTGCGTCAGGAGGACACTTGAATGCATCTTGCCTGGAAAAAAAATGCTGCTGAGATTAATCCTTTTCATGGAGTACAGTTTTAAATACACCAATATTTTATCGTACGAGTACTTCGTATGCTCGGTATTTGGTTCGACTCATACTTTTCAATACTGTACAGTTTCAAACCATGTCGAAAAACGTCGGACGTGCGGTTTGTGACATCTAGTGGTGACCATTGCACACAGCAAAACTTGAAGCGAGACTTAATTTGTGCAAAAACTGCCACGGGGGGGGGGCGCCCGACTATTTGAGAAACACTGCATAAGTCATACACTATTTTTCCATCAGAACGACAAAAGAGAAGGATAGCCCTTTTATTGTGTAAATGCAAGCTAATATCATATTCCTGCTTTTTTTTTGGTAAAAGAGCTTATTCGAGAAAAAAAATCGTGCCGAGTGTCGTTTAGGGACTATTGTTTTTTTTAACTCTGAAGCCGTTACGTTATGCAGCGTTATTCACGTTCTGGGCTCTGTGACATGAACTTCTCCACTTTTAGACGTACGCCGACGGAACGCAAGCGTGATATGACGTTGATCGCGAAAGAAGAGCGCCCTAGTCTGCTCGGACTCCTCCGCGCACATCAGTTCAAATAAAAGCTTCGCCGAACTTCACCGAAACTGTCATTTCCAACGCGGGACGCTGAATATGAACGCGACACGATGGCTTCTTGTTGCGCTGCGTCTGCTCGCGCTTGGCGAATGCGCGACTTCCGGTGAGTCAATAATATCAATTTGTGAAGACGTGACGTGTTTTTTTTAATATTCCAAATTGGTCTTCAGTTCAAGTTCGATGTTTATGGATAATTTAGGTACCTAATTGTAGTAAAAATGGTGAGTCGACTCAGTGTACATTTTTTTTTCTAAGCATGTTTCTTTTGACCCATAGACTCCGGCTGCGAATCTGATGAAGTGTCATTCCAAGGTTTTTGCTATTACTTTAACAAGAAAAACCAGAAACTAGACTGGCAGAAGGCTGAGGATTACTGCCTCAAAAGGAAAAGTCACCTGATCAGCATCCACTCGCAAGAGGAGTGGGACTTCTTGAAGGGTGAGCGCCAAGACTGTAGCACCGCTTGTTCCCGACGAGGTCGGCTGCTATTCTTGTACTAAATTAAAGTTCTCATCTCCGTTTGTGAAGATCACGTGCTAAGGGGCTGGACCTGGCTCGGAATGAAGAAGTTTAAGGGAAAGAAAGTAATGTACTCCGACGGAACAGCTGTAGTAAGTGAAACATTGACAGCAGTCTCAATAAAGTTGTCGTCGGACTTTTTAAAAAATAATATGACGTCACTCCTCCAACATTTGTAAATAGAAAAACACCAAGCGAGATTTTACTTTGTCTTATATATTACGAAATGCTAAAATATCAGTCTTTTCTGTCATTTTGTCGTTAAGAATGTGTCCTTCCCAATTTTTAATCGCCACTTACTTTTCACCTGAACAGGACGAGAACCCTTGGTTTAGTTTCAATTTATCAGGGATGAGTGTCTCCATGTGTCTGACAATGGACGCCAGAGGGAGCTTGTCTTACTCGAACTGCAAGGAGCAAATCTCCTTCGTCTGTAAAAAAGGTCCGGAAGTCATTAGCGCTAACATGAGCTCCCTCGAATGCGCACTCACTCATTGATTTGCATTGCATCCGTTTCGACAGCCAAAGGCGTCGCGGACAATCGCCTACAGCAACCAGGTGACGTCACACACAAACACACACGGCAACGCAGCACAACACGTACGACTTCCATCATCAAATGGCCTGTCGGTTGCAGTTTGGAGTGAGGAGTGCGGCCTGTGGACGCACAATCCCTCGAACGACTTGTGTTACTGGTTCAACAACAAATACTGGACAACTTGGCCAATGGCTCGAATAATTTGCAACCACAAGAACGCTGAACTGCTCTACATCGCCAACTCCAACGAACAGACCTTCTTGCAAGGTACCACGAGCTTCAGTTTGCCTTTTGACATCTGTGTAGCCCCCCCCTCCCAAAAAAAACATTGTCCATGGGTGTGAATGCGCATGTCAACGGTTGTTTCTATTGCGACTTGCGATCACCCACCTGGGTCATGGTCATGATAATGGCCTGTGTGTAGAGTCCCTTCAGGTTTTCGGCAAAGAGACCTCCATGTGGATCGGCGCCTGGAGCATCCCTGGCAATGGCTGGTGGTGGCTCACTGGCTCCTGGGTCCCTTACATCCGCTGGACCACAGGTTCTTGTAAAAATCGAGCTGGCGGATGTCTGTAGGCTACAATATGGAGAAATTATGATTTTTTTTTTTATTCAGGCACTTACGATTCCAACCCTGGTGAACGCTGTCTTTACCTGCGTGCCAGTGAAGCCCTCTGGGGGGAGGATCCCTGCTACAACAAGAGAGGCTTCATCTGCAAGAAAAGTAAGACGGTGATGCTGCACCTTTTTTTTTCTTCTTGCTGCATCCTGGTGACTCATCTTTGGATTTCCTTTGGCAGAAAAGGCAGAGAAACATTGACTGGCTCGTAACCGTAAGTTACTTTGGATGAGATGAAAGCGAGAGAAAAAAATGCCATGAACGAAACTTTTGTGTGTCCAGCAGGTGCCATCACCGGTAGAGCTGACCTCTGTGTGACCTTTGTCAAAGATTTTCCATCGCCATTTCAACGACGTTTTATTCTGGTCCCATAACAATTTTGATTTAGCGATCTTATTACTTTTTGGAGGACTACACAAGTCCCCCCTCCTTTCCCCTCTAAACAATATATTGACATGTATTTTCTTTGCTTCGTTATGTAACCGATGATCCTTTTCAATGACTGTCCTAATAAACTTACTAAGACAATTGACTGAGAGGTTTCCGTGGCAACGTTGCGGCGCGAGCGGAAGGCCCAGATTAGTTTTCTAAAGAATGAGACAGAATTCATTTTATTGTCACTATACAAGTAAATGTGTCATGTCAATCTAGTCCTTGTAAATATATCTTTGTAAAAAAGTGGCTTTCCAAAGTTTGTAAAGATGCGACATACTTACCAAATGAAGATGACGATTCTCAAACGAATCCAAAATAAGGTCACGAAAATCCACCTGTAAGGTTCGGTACATGGAAATAGTTTTTCTGATACGTGCACAACGAATTGCGGGGAAACGGCGCCGTCTTGCGGTCGTTTGCTGGAACTGCAGGAACAACTCGTCTTAAAAAACACCGCAGATACGTTCCCATAAAATCACAATTTCCGATTTAAATATTTAGTTTTTTCCCCTATGTCTGCTGTCAGATGTCACGTATTTTATTCTAATTTGTGGCGATGTTCGGAGTGCAGTGGAACGTTCCAATTCGTGCAAAACTGTTAGGATTAAAAAAAATATCGACACCAATTAATTGCTCGCTCTTTGGAATTGACATTAATGAGCACAGCTATCCTCAAAACAAACCGTAAATAAAATAATCGCAAGTCAGTACATGAGCAAGACAAATATATTTCAATCTTGAAATTTAATTAGTGAATAAAACAGATTGAACAGCGACACACATAACTGTGTTGGAAATGACTATTGGGAGTCCTGTCTAATTACAAATGAGTTTGTGGAGAAATGCATAAAAGCCGTGGAGAGCAGAGGTAACACCCCCCCCCCCCACCACCACCACCACTGAGGATCACAGCTTGTCAGCAGTAGGCCGACCGACTAATAAGTGGTGACCTGCAGGTTTGGACATCGACGGACTACAGGGTCAGCGGGAACCTCGCCACCATTCATAAACTGCGCTTCAAATCATTTTACTTGAAAGGATTTTTTCTAACTTATTCTGATTGTTTTTTTTCTTTTAGTAAATGTTGTGCTCGTTCTCCCTTTTTTAATTTTTATTTTGTTCCTGTTGTAGGAATTCCTGATTACAACACAAAGGTGTGTTGCATTTATGAGTTGATCAAATCTCTCCCCCGTCCCGAATCACGACACCCAAGCAATCTGTTTGGTCGAGACATCATCTCATGATGACTCGGGGTTTCAAACTATCATGACTTGATTTAGAGTTACTTCAACTCCGCAGCCCACGTGACGAGGGAAAAAAAAAAAGTTTATCTTGCCGTACATACCGTAGATTGTGTACAAGTGGTGATCAACACAGCGCACAACAATTTATTCAGCGGTCTCACACTCACACACACACACACTTGAGTACTTGAGCTCGCTCATCTGACGGGGTGTGGCATGGTGGAGTTGGTGCCACAGTCGATGTATTCAAAGGTCTCCAGGGACAGCTGCTCCGTGTGGGACAAGTAGGAAATGTTCATGGTCATCCTGGGGGAAAAAAAAAATAAAAAATAAATTGCAGGAGTGAATTGAATCCGCTGAAACACCAGCCCCCCCGCGTTGAGACTTACTGCAGCTCCAGAAATAAGGTGTGGATCTTAATCACGCTGGACTGGCAATAAATCCTGCAAGACATTGATTGTGTCGGATCACCTCCATGTAACACCACGAGATTGAAATGTCCTCTCACCTGAGGCCGTTGTCAGTAATGGGCAGGTCAATTTGATACGTGTACTGTCGAGGTGAAAGAGGAGTTAAAACAAAAACAAGCAAAACAAAATTTGGGGAGTTTTTAAAAAAAAAAAATGAAATTCACCGATTTATCAGAGCGTGATGGGATGGCGGACAGGTTGGACAGCTTGATTTTGCCCACCACAACGCGGGAGATCAGACCCTGCACATCCAGTTCCATGATTTGGACCGGAACAAAGTTGTCATTGATGACTCTGATGAGATTCTGGAGAAGGTTGAGGATAAAAATAAACACAAAGAGACAAAATGCACAAAACCAAAAAACACAGAAACAAGAAAAGGGGGGAACAATTTAAAAGTCACGTTGACACACAATGTCATGGAAAAGTCTTCGAGGGAACTTTGTCCTTTCTCCCTCGCAATGCTTTAAAACGCGTCCGCTTTTACAGGAGTCGGTCATGTGAATGCAATTCAGCACAAGGCAAACTTCCACCTGAACTTTCTTGTATGAATCCACTGGATATTATTTGTATTATTATTATTCAGGGTGGCTCACCGTGACCTCCAGTTGCACCGTGTCCGGCTTGAAGTAGACCATGACGGACAGCACGGAGACGGGGGTCAGTGTGACGCTCCGGGGGAAGAGGAAGAAGAGGATGAGGCAGCTGAGGAAGAGACACAGCGCCATGGACAGGCACACGTACAGCTTCCTGCAGCGGAATGTCAATAACAGTATTAACAGTAGAAATAATGACATTACAGTCAAGTTGCGTTGTTCTTACGTGCGTCTGGGTTTGAGTCTTTTATCGTTACACGGGATGACGGCAACCAGTTGGTCTTCATGGCCTGAAAACACACACAAAAATGACAATCAATATTATCCAAATGTCAGTACCATCATAAACAAAGGCAACCCCAATATTATTTTATTTTTAACCAACTGTCCGCTGAAGACCCAAGTGTTTATTTCCAGTTTTCCCTTAAATGCCCCTTTTTTTAATGTTAAACAAACCTCTGGGAATTCGTCCAGTGCCGCGACAAGTGGGGCAGGTATCTCCCACGATGGAGCCATACCGTGGGAAATGTTTCATCGTCTTCACCGTCTCCGAATCGTTTTCCGCGTCTGGACTGGACTCCCCAGTTCCGTTCGTGCGCTCACTCGGGACCATGATACTTGGCTCGCTCAACCTAACCCAAACCAAATCCTTATTGGGTTTGTTTTCCTTGAGAAAAAAAAATGTTCAGTTAGTTTAGTTGCGGTGTCAGTCATGATAAAGACCTAATAAAAGTGCCTTTGTGACAAAGCATAGTCCACAGTGATGACACGTTTAGTAGATTTTCACAAAACACATCAAATATCGATAATCTTTCTGCCACGAAAAAAATGCTATTGAGTTACTGTGACTTTTCTTGGGGGGGAAAACAAAAAAAATGAAGACGGTTCCAAACGGTCGGAAATACGTGACAGTATTTCCAAATAATGACGTAACCTTTCAGAACACTCAACATCACTACGCCATTGGCCGCTCTAATGTGTGTGACGTTTATTGCTACTAAATTATTTTCGAACACATTGTCATTCCTAAATACAATAATAGCGTTCGCATCCACGTTAATCAGTGGAGTAGAATTATTTGGAAATAAAAATGCCGCGTCATTCCTATAGTTTGCGCACAACACCTCACCACACGTACGCATTTTATTTGGTGAAGCGTTCGCAGCTTTGCACGCATGATTTTGCATTATATACTTTTGCACAAATTGTTTTCGTGTACTTTCCGCACGGATATGTAACTTTTTTAAAATACTAGTACATTTCTTTGTGTGACTTGGTTGTATTTGTAATGAATACACGACTTGCACGTGTGCTCTGCAATCAAAATGCCATCGATTATTTACAAACGAGGGGGCTCGGCGTACCTCTATGACAATTCTACTTTCTTTTTTTACGTTTATTTGGGGAGAAATGTGTTTTTAGGGAGGGGGTCAAAATGACTCACCTTAAAGCAGCGAAGTCATTCGCTTCGAAGAGCGGCTGTCATCAACGTTAAAAAAATGAACTAAATTCTCAGGTTCGCTTCGTAATTTAAACTTTCCTTTCGTGTTCTTCGAGTTTTCGTCTCATTCTTGCAGAAAACAAATGAGAAAGAGGGAGGAACACTTCCGACTTCTTCAGGTGACAGGTCACCTATACTGCCCCGAAGCGACAGAGAGTGTGTACTACATTTCTCCGCTGGCGGTTTAGATGAGCACGTTTTTTTCTTTGACTTCAAGCCGTGTTTTCAGTGACTAATTTAAACATTTTAAACTGGCGGCCATTTATCGTTAAATGTATCCATGCAGACAATTTTAGGAGTAAAATGACGATACGCTGTTTATTTGTATTCTGCCTGAGCGGTTTGAATAGGCTTGTGTGAGGCTCCCTCTTGTGGTTATTTATTGGTATCGCAATGAAGAAGCCAAAACCGGAGCACAAAACTGGGAAAAATCGCCACGAAAATGTACGTAGGTATACATTTTCGGTCGGGATTTTCTTGAAGCTTTCCATCTAATTGGTTTTAAAAGTGTCTCCGTGTTTAAAATGTTTAATACATTAAATGTACAAATGGTATTTGAAATAATGTTAAAGGTCAGCAAATTAAAAGTTGCATTTAATGCAACCACCAGGATACTTCACATTATTAAAATGTTCTAAGACGTCTACTATTTTATTTGAGTAAATATGATCATTAGGAGTCCATCAATGCAATTAAAATCTTTTCAAAAGATTTTAAGTACATAAAACCGTTATCTTGTCCAGGGAAACCAAGACAACGAAAGTATTTATAAAAAAATGATTAGATTAATTTAAGAAAGAAAAAGAAAAAAACACGGAGGGCCACCGTTCACAGATCTGTCAAGGGAGTCTTCTCCCCCTCCGCGTCTTGCACTCTCATTTTATCTTGTTGGGGGATGGCGAAGGCCAGCGCAATCAGCATTTTGAGAAGCTACAGAGTACAGACTAGTGCATGTGCAGGCAACTTTGCTTATCCGCAAAATAACTGGTCAGCATTCATTCGTACCAACAGTTACTTCCATTTAGCGCGTTTATATGTCATGTTCCCATTGCACTGTCTGCAGGATTAAGGAGGCCAAATGCAAACCTCTTCAAGCCATTAAATCTCCTCATTCTGTACTTATCAAACAAATACAAAAACAAGGTGGGGAATTAAATGACTGGTGAGACACAGGCCATGTGCAAATTGTTTATTTTGGAATCTACAGCAGAGGGGTTGAGAAAAGTGTTTGCAGAAGATGTGACAAGCGGAACTTTTCAAAACTCTTTTGACATTCAGCACAAAACGGGACGACACGACACACGGTAAACCTCCAAACCACACTCGCGCCGATAAAAGAATAGGAATCTGCTCCAAAAAGCACACAATGCAGAACAAGCAACTCGATGAACTAAGGCAATGACAATGACAGCAAGAATAATAAAAGATGTCGGTAGCACTGGAGATTGAGGAATGTGTTGTTTTGCGGAGACATCTCAGGTTGCTAATACGAGCTTTGCTAGATTTTGGTGAAACGGCGGGAAGAAGGCGTCAAGCGGACCACCGGAACACCACTCGAAACTCCCGCGGTGATTATATATTTAGGTATATATTCTGTGTATTACATTCCACACGTCAACGTCTAAAAGAGAACAGTACTCGGATACAAAAAGATTGCATTGTTTAGGCAAAGTGGACTACAGTTACACGAGAAAAGGTGGCCTTGCTATTTTGCGCTTTTTCTACCGACATTCAACGGTTCGCTCGTACTCGCGTCGCTTTTCCACTGCGACATACCAGCCCCCACCCCCTGTTGAGAAAACCACGAGTAAAGGAGAACATTTTGATCTAAAAGGAGACTGAGGGCTTTTTTTGCAGCCGAGTGGAGGCTATTGCTCAAGCTAACACAAGCATGTGTGTGTTTTTTGTTTTTTTTTAACAATTTTGCGACTATCAAACTTGGAACCCTGTCTGAACAAAGACTAGAAAATAAAGAGATCATACTTATCTCAGTAAAGGAGGAAAATGTGATCCAAAAAGAGACTGTGGATCAAGCTAACATGATGCGTTTATTTGGAACCCTGTCTGAGCCCGAAATTTGTGCCGACATGTCTTACATCTTATGTCGTACCGTGCAGTGGAAAAGGGACGTGAGCGCGAGCTCCATCACAAAAAATAAGCCCTCCGTATAAAAACACTAAAAACGTCAATTTTCATCCCGCATTGAAAGCTAACCAGCAATGGGGGTCATCTACGAGCAGCTCTTCACTATCACGCTTGGTCCAATTGAACACGACGATAAATCTGCTCACCCTTTAAATAAGTCTCAACATGATATCGGAGAGAGATATCGGAGAGACAATTAAAAAAATTTAAAAAACCAAAAACAACCCCCAACATCGCCTGCGCACCTTCACGTCAGTGAGGTGCCTGGACGGCACGTGCGGCCGGCGCGTCCTCGGCCATCTGCACCAGCTCGTTGACGGTGTGCAGCAGGTTGTAGCCGTGCTTGCGCAGCAGACGCTGGTTGAGACGCCGGTCTCGGAAGCCCATCTCCAGCAGCATGGCCATGAGGGAGGGGTCTTGGCGCGCCGCCGGGTCCACGCCGCGCTGCCGAGACAGAGGACTCGTTAACGGGGGGGGTGGGGGGGGTTGCGTGATGACTCCGCCTTGGCAGTAATCAAGGCCATGTGCGGGGATGTACCTGTATGGGACAGTTGGGCCCGGTGAATAGAGCCTTATAAGCGGACGCCGCCACTGAGAGGGCCCCCTTGACCAGACCCTCGGTGAGGCCCCCTTGACCCCTGAAATGAACACAACAATTGGCCTCAAATTTCACAATGAGGAAGAGGAGCACGATGAAGGAAGACTCGCCTGGGCTGCAGTGCGTTGCTGGGTCTGGGGTTGTACGTCTCAAAGGCGCTGGATGCTGATCCTGCCGATCTGGACAGACCCGACGAAACTGCGAAAATAGGAGAATGGAAATTTAAATAAAATAAAAAAACACACACACACACGACAACAATAATGCTGGCGTGAGTGAAAAGGAAGAGCGCCTTCTGCTGAACTGACAAATCGTGACAGCCTTATTTCCTTTCCAACGCAGGGTTTCCTCTTGCAACCCGAAAGAAAACAAATCCTCCTCACGCTGCAAAGTGGCACCACGAAGTACGCCGGCATATTTAGTCAATTCAATAGTCCCCCCCCTGGAAGAGTTCAAATGTGTTCAATAGCAGGGCTCACCACTGGCGGGGAGCCTCGGCGTGTGCGACTCGTCGACGGCGTGACACGCATCCTCCGCCAGGTACAACGCCTCTGACCTGGGACGAAAAAAAAATAAAATAAAGTTGAGAAGAGACAATAAGATGTCAAGACTGCTTTGAGTGTTCAATGAACAGCCTGTGGACTGGTAACAAGGTCACAGGAAGTGACCTTGTGACTAAAAAGGACGTTGACAAGGTTGCTCAAATGACCCGTCGAACATGAAGCCGACTCGGTTGCGAATGCGCTGGAAAAACAGGAAGTGCCAAAACGGCATGAAACAAATTACGCGTCTCACCTGGGCGAGTAGATAGCCGGCGGCGGCGGCGGGACCACTTCCGGGGTAAGCGTGGCGGCATCCAGAGTCTGCGAGGCGCAAAGCATCTGGTTGACGCTGGCGTGGATGGCGAGAGCGGGCGGGGGCGCAGCGTCGCATTCCAGGTTCTCGTCGTTCTCCATCTGCGCCGCGTCATCCCCGTTGTCGGCTTCCGGCGGCGGAGGTGGCGAGGCCCCGTCGGCGTCCGACGCGTAGTCTTCCTCGCGCAACGGCTCGGGGCTGGCCAGCGTGGCCGTGACGACGGCGTCGGGTTGAGACATGGCCGAGCTGTACATGGACTCCCCGAGTGGACGAGTCACGTCGAAGCAGTCGGGGAGGACGATGATGAAGTCGTCGCAGGAGGACGACGACGATGTTTGGCTGCTCACCTAAAAAAAAAAAAAAAATTAAATTAAATCAGTCAAAGAAAATGTGACGTTTGACCAGCTTTTATTTTGAAGTCTGAAACCTGGCGCTTACCTCATCCCAGTCGTCCGCTTTCTCCTCCTTACAATCCTTCACATTTTCATCGTCATCGTCCTCGTCGCCGTCGCCAGCTGCTTCCGACGCAGCTTTTGGTTGAACGACAGAAAATTCATCAGGACGTGTGTTCCGGATGACGCACTTGTTGTTGCGCTTCACCTGGTATCGTTAGCGCGCAAATCTCATTTCCTTCTTGCTCGCCCTTCGCAGGCGGCGGCTCCTTCTCAACGCCGCAACTCGGACCGCGTGAGACAACTGTGGCAGAGGAAAGACCGTCAACGGAAACTCAAATGTGTCATCCCGAGTACCGAGAAGGTCCTCTCCTGTTCTTGAGCGTGTCGCGTCGTGTCGTTCCTCACCCCGCGCCTGACAGCCAGCATGTTGCTGACTCCTGCGCAGTGGCCTGTGCTCGGGGGCCTCCTCCAGTGTGAGCGAGCGCATGACCGTCTCGCACAGGAACTGAGCGCCGCTGATCTCCTCCTCGCGCTCCTCGTCCGCGGCGGCCGCCGCCTCCCACGGCTGATCCCTCGGGTGCCTCGGTTTTCCGACTCGAGTACGGAAAACATCCTCGTGAGACGTGCGCGTTTACAAGCCCTCTCGACTTGTACACGATTAGCTCCTTACCAAAAACCTTTCGGACGCCTGTGACCTGCGTGTCGTCTTTGACCTGTGCGGCGAGTGTCTTCTCCGGCGCTGGTGCATCATGGGGCATAGGGGAGATGCAAGGTGTTAGATCTAAAAAAAAAAATGGGGGCGGGGGGACAATGTGATTGAAGAAATATATTCAAATAAGAGTTAATAGGTGAAAAATGTCCTTCTGTACTTACCCACGGGGGTGTTGTTGGGCACCTTTTCTAACTCCTGCACAATGTTTATATCCATCAACTCAAAGGACAAAAGATCCTAAATAATCAAAAAAAAATTTTTTTTTAATCACAATCTGTCATTGTGACTATGCCCGGGCTTGTGCGCGCGCAGTCGCAGGTACGCACCTGAGCAGTCAGCAGGTCCACGTAAGGCAAGAAGAAGCCATTGTGGCTGATGTCCACGGACAAGCCCTCCTTGGAGCGGACCGCTTCGTCCTGTGCTCCCGGCTTCTGCTGCTCCTTCTAACAAGCACAACAACGTTGGCAACGTCAGCCTCACTTTTGAAGCGGCGGGAATTTTCCTCAGCGATCAAATTGACGTGCTATGCATCATTGTGGGCACGTAGTGTACCACCTCGCCGCCTACTCGTGGCATCGTCACCCGCATCCCGGATGCCGTTTGTGTATTCTAGCAAACGGACGCATGACTCACCAGTCTTTTCCGGTGCTGTTCGAGTGCGTTGAGGCCATTGCCGGGCTCGACCACGATGCTGCACCACACGCGCGGCCCGAACTGGTGGCCGCGGTGCGCCAACCGCCAATGGGAGGTGTACGTGCCCTCCATCACCGGCGCCACAAAGGTCACGCTGACCACGCCCACTTGGCCCGGCAGCAGAAGGGGGACGGGCACTGACCTCCTCTCCTCCGACGCCAGGCCCAGGTTGCCCCACATGAACACCAGCTGGGCAGAGGCGCGGACACACACGTGGCACACAATATAGCAATCCACACGCAAACCAGTGTGGAAGCACGGTTGCCTAACTTTTTTTTGGTACTTTTTGCACATCTTCCTGTCAGAGGGGTCAAATCCAGGTCCAGAAAGTAAAAACACGACTCTCAAAGGGGTCTGGGAGTGCCATGTGGAGCCCTTTAAAAGCTCAGCGCTAACTGCTAACTGGCAGCCGACCAATGGCGTTTTAACTTACTGCTTCTGGTCATAGTATCCATTTTAATGTCCATTTAAGGCGCGTTAAATGATTTTTTTTTAATGCTTTTTAATGACCTGTGGAAACCCGGTCATTTGAAAATGGTAACACGGGAAGATATTTGTTCGAAATAAACTGTTGTTGATATCGCATATTGCTAGTCATCGGTTTCCTAATTACTGTGAGGAATAGCAATCAAGTGTCTTTCCATCCACGGATGATTCATTATCAAGAATTGCATTTAATCATATTAAAAGTCATTTGAGAAAAATGTGTTCTTTCGGAAGTTTGTTGAGGCCCCTCACATTAATCGGGACCCGGCAAGTAGCTGCCGGTTTCAAAAAGGTCCGTGGGCCCTGCTGTAAAATGTTCCGCGACTATTTCCAGGTCACGGGCACTCACTACCATGGGTTGTGAAAATCAGCAAATGACACCACCCAAAATTGCCGATAGGAAGGCAACTAACTACTTTTGTTTAAATGAAGCTCCTCAACCTACTTCGACATAGCTCCTTTGCACTAATATGTCACAATCATCATCGACACAATGACTTTTAGGGTTTGATAGAACTTTGGCCTGAGCACAAATTAGTCGGCTCAGTAGTTTCCGCAACTGCAATTTGTGAATATGCAGTGCTTCGCTTTTTGTGAGAAGTGTACATTTGATGGTCGGGGAATAGGGTCTCGGAGTGAAGTGGTAGAAAGGGGGTCAAAGAGTGGAGGCTGCCCTCTAGGGGCGGGGGGTGGCAGATACAGTAGGTTGCGAGGAGTACCTTGGTCTCGGGGGTCCAGCCGATAGTGCCCGAGTTCCTCATCTTCCAGTATTTGATGAACTTGGTGCCGGGCTCCAGGCGGGTGCCATCCGGCAGATTTTCATCCAGAAACAAGGCGGCCATTGTGGGCAGCAAGGACGATTGCGAGGCCCCGGGACCCCTAGTTTCAAGTGTACAGAGCATTGTTGAAAATGGCCCTGCGCACTCACTCTCATCTCTTTTTGTTGTTTACCAATCAAAAAAAATGTCAGGAGCCCAGATTTGTGTGTGTGTGTGCAGCTCAAAAGCATTTCTCATAGAAAATCTATGAAGCAGCAGCAGCAGCAGTTTTCATACTGAGGTAGTTCCGACATTTCCCCCACCAGTGCAGAGCAGCCAGCGACACACTCATACAGACTAGATTACAAAGATGGCATTTTCGTGGGGAGGAAAAAAGAAAAAGGAAAAAAAAAAAGACTTTTTGCATCCATGCTGGATTCGAGGTACCCAGCACTTGTTGGACGCCCCTCCCAGGCGGCGCTTACTCTGGACTGGAGGCCTGGGGGTCGGGGGCCGGGGCGGGGACGGGACCTGAGGCTGTGTCTGAGGCTGCGGGCGGGGGTAGCGGGGCGGGGGCCTGGGTGGAGGCGGAGGCCGTGTTAGTCGGGGCGGCGGCTCGGCCCGAGGTAGAGGGCCCGCTCCACTGCATGCCCCGTTTTTCCAATCTCAGTTTCTTCTTGATTTCCTTCACTTCGGCTCGCAGCTGCCTCCTTTCTGCTTTGAGGCGCTGTCGCTCGGCCTTGCGCACCGTCCTGTCTCCTCGCCTTGGGAACCTATTTTGGGATGTTAATAGGGAGACCTTCTTGTTGACTACATTTGCTTTCCAAAAAAAAAAAAAAAAAGCACACCAACAATGAATGAGCTGCAGCTCCATTTAGCTTGTCTGAGAAGTTTCACCCCGTTTCAAACAATCGTCGCACTTCACCTCAATTCTCCCGACATGCCGTGCTCGGGGATGGACAGGGGCGTCTTGGTTCTCACGAGGTTGTGGCTGGGGTCGTGGCTGTGCCGACACATCTCACACAGGATGCAGGACGGGCAAACGCTAGCGGGGAGAAGGAGACCAAATGAAAAGTGACTCCGGGGGCCACTTCAACGGGCAATTTATTCACAACTAACATGACACGAAACCAATTTTAGAGGGAAAAAAATGGCCAACTGGAATTGACAAATATGAAATCGTGAAAATGCTTGAGAATGTAAATCGCTTTCTACCTGCACTTGTAGGCTCCTTCAGAGGTGAGTTTGTTGCAGCTGCTGCAGTTTGGGGTGTAACCGAGAGACCCGCTGGAGGCGGAGGGGCCCGGCTTGGGCCCCACGGTGGCGGAGGGGGGTCCGGGCCTGGGCCCCATGACGGGAGCGCAACTGGGGCCGCTGGCCTCGGGAGGCGGTGGCGCGGGAGACTTGTGCGTACAACACTGGCCCGAGAAGTCGCTGCACATGCGCTCCACCACCTCCTTGACCACCTCGTCTTTAAACTGTGAAGAAAGTGCATGGGCTCAGGTGGCGAGGGGGGGGGGGGGGGTTGTTAAATATAAACCGAGGATCCCCCTTTACCTTCTCCATGTAGGATCTGAACCACATGGGAGGAGGTTCATCTTCTGCTTTGGAGCCTTTGTTGTCCTTGACGGTCACCTGGAGATCAACCCAAAATTTTAGCCGAGGCAGTCGACAACCACGTTTGACTCACGCTTTTCGGACGTGCTGCGAAGAGGGGCGTGTGCTGGCGTCAAGAACAAAGCACTACACACCCACACCGGTTTGCAACCAGCTCATAAATGCGAGAGTGGAAAAACTGGTTGGACACCACAAAAATTTTAAAAAATAAGCCTCAGACATCCACCAAAGCAAAATTCTGAATAATGGTTCCTTACAGCTTCTCGCTCCGGGGTGACTTGCGTGCCCTTGTCCACCGTCTTGACCCGCGACGGATATGGGGGTGCCGGTCGGAGGTCGCCCTTCAGTTCTTTGACCTCCGTCTTTAGCGGCCCGCCGCAGGCCTGTCCCTTCATTTTGTAGACGTTCATGATGAGGTGGTTACCCTGCTTCTCGGCACTCTGCCCGCAAACAAGCACATGTGACACGATGACTCATAGTCAACAATAGCGCTCGGAAAACATAATATTGTGCTGAGCAACGTACACCAACAGAATGGGGGATTTGTTTGTGTTTGCGTGTTGTGAAATCAGATCAACTGCACTTTTCATCTTGCATGAGAACGTCAGGTAAACACCTTCAGGGCAACCACTCTACCAACTACGCCACGAGCTGGCAGTGGCACACTTCCACCGGCGCAGAATTTGTACTTGTAGTTGTTTCGTGATTCTGGGCAAAATAATGCTAGGTGGCGAGTTGCCGGTGACAGCAAAATAACCATTACGAAGAAAAAAAAATCAATCATCAAAAAATAATCTCAAATTAATAAACAAAACTAATTGACCAGTCCTTGTGTTAGGGAGCATAAAAGAATGACATCTTTGCTACAACACCTCTGCATCATATGTGTCTATGATCTCACCTTTTTAGTTTGCTACCATAAAATTGTAAGAACGATAAAAGCTCATGAAATCAGTAGTACCTTGATGGCTTCCTCGTACTCGTCTGAAACAACAACATTTTCAGTTTAGTGATTTGGAAAGCAAAACAATAGAGTTTCTCTTTTAGTTCATTTTTCTAACCATGGATCAACTCCGGAGAAAGAAACAGGTATTTCTTACCTTGACTGTTGATGCAAATCTAAAGAGATGAAGAGGGAGATATTTGGGAGAATACTTTAAAAGGGCATACAAACATCAGGTCATCACGTGTACACATCGGAATAATTCTTACCTCTTCGCTGTCCTCGTCAAAGTACTTGACTTGGAAGTGGTTAATTCCGAATGACGCTTTAATCTGGAATGGAAGCAGACATGTGTATTGGCTCACACTCCGTAAACCGCTACCACGTAAAATTCGACCGTTGTGGCGGTGTCACAACTTAAAAGTCGATTACGTCTCCCGTACGCTTTTTATTTTTTTCCTAAAGTGCCCGATTAAAACAGTGAGCGTCTTAATGTGGCCACTTCTGAAGCAAGGCCACGTCCGGGCCTAGTTCTCCCCGAACTGCGCCAACACACTTGGCTAGCAGCTCACCCAGGCTTCCACCGAGCTCCACTCCAGCTTGTCCAGTTCGCCCGCCAGTAATCTCTTGACGTTTCCTCGAAAATTGACTTTTATGGTCACCGGGAGCCCCATTTCGGGCGGATCGCGAGTCCAACCCCCCGAAAAAAGTGCCTTTGAAGCCGAGGTGTCGCCGGTGCGCTCGATTTCCCTGTTGCGCTCGACTGTCTTCTCTTGTTTACATCGTCAGCTGCGTCGAGAAAAATACGGTGACGTATTCTGCGCACGCGCATTTCCACTTCCCATCTGAACACCCTCCCCTCAGGATGGTCGCGCTCTAATGTCGTCATCATCGCGCTCACCGACACCAAGTGTGGCTGGCAAGCTGTAAAGCCACACGTTTTCTCCCCCTCCCTCCAAGTACATTTTAATGCTGTTGGGAAACTCGCTTTTCGCCTATCTGACAGCATAAAATGTCTTCACTGCTCAAGGTGGACAATGAAATTAAAACCAAGGTACGACCCCAGCTGCCGCAAGTCCCTCTTGAAGCTTTAAGTTTGCTAGGTCGCGTTAGCTTCACTTTTGGTAGCATGATGTGAATTATCGGGCCCTGCTAGCCGGCTTCTTTCTCGCTTAGTCCAACGCAGCTCTCAAAGCTTCCAACGAACTTGCGATATTTCATCAGCACCGGGCAGAATTTGTTTTCCCGAATAATTTGTCGCCACGCCCCGGGTTGTAAGTGTAATAAATGATCAGGAACACATGTAGAAGGAAAGGCCCTCTTGGCAGGAGCGACCGGGTTAGCCTAATGGTGCACGTAGGGGACAAGAATGGTGTCATCCTTTCTACCGACCCGTAAAAATGACCCTGGGATTTTGTGGTTTACAGGTTTTCACCTAAACACAGTCATATTCATGGCAAATTCCAAGACATTTGTAATTTTGCAAAAGTCTCTTTTTTCCCCTCAGATCTGTAGACATTTGTTTTTGTTTGTAAGAGACTAAAACACTAGACACTAAAACAAGAGACTAAAATAGCATAATTCAAATATCATATATAAATAATAGTATTATTATAAGAACGTTTTTTTCTCCTCTGTGTGTTCAGGTTGATGCATTTAGAGAACGTATCACTGCAGAAGTAAGTATTAATGGACTGGAAGATGGACACCGGGCTAGCGGAAACTAGCAGTAACCGGTTTATTTATTCCATTTTATTGTCACAACATTCTCAAAGCTGTTCTTTTTGTTCAGGCCGAGGACTTAGTTGCTAATTTTTTCCCAAAGAAGTTACTGGAACTCGATCACTTCCTTAAGGTCAGTGTCCCTTGGATGCTTTTAAAGTTTATTTAAGGGACCCTTGAGCATTTGTTGCCTTGCGCGCAGGAGCCAATCATCAACATCGTCGAACTGAAGGAGATCCACTCGGACATCAACCTGACGGTGCCTGACCCCATCCTACTCTCCAACCTTCACGATGGACTTGATTCGGTGAGCTTCCATTTAACCGCAACATCATCGCTAGTCCCGAGCTTGCCGTCGACTCATCACGTGCTTGTGTCGTCTCAGCAAAACGCCAAAAAGAGAAAGCTGGACGACGGAGACGTAGAGGACAGGGGTGAGTTCCACACAGCGTTGGACTTGTTGGTAGAATGCCGGCCCGTCGCTAATTTCTTCTTCATCCCCCGCCTAGTGACCGGCACCAAGGTCTTCGTCATGCCTGGCGGGATGATGAAGAGCAACGGCAACCTGGTGGATCTTATCGAAAAGGTCAAACCGGAGATCCGAACGCTCATCGAGAAATGCAACACGGTGAGCGTCGTTTGAATGAGGGGAGAGACGGGCGGGCAGGGGGGGCTCGAGGAGTGGTCGCGAGCTTGACACTGTCGTCCCACGCAGGTCAAAATGTGGGTGCAGCTGCTGATTCCAAGGATAGAGGACGGCAACAATTTTGGGGTGTCCATCCAGGAGGAGACGGTGGCCGAGCTGAGGACGGTGGAAGGCGAGGCGGCCTCTTACCTCGACCAGATATCCCGGTCGGTCCAGTCACCGTGTTCTAAGGACGTAGATTCCAAATCTACTTTTAGTGGCCTCACCATCCCAATCTCTTCTGATTTCGGCCTGCTAGGAGGGCATCTGAAAATTCTTAAATTAATTCATCACTGTTGCCTAGTTAAGATAAAAAAATAAAATCTGGCTCAACAATCTTGCTGGATTATCGTAATAAAACAACGCGCATATGTGAAAACAGGACTTTTTCTTTTTAATCGCCCAAAACAGATCTTTGCATGTTCCTGTTGACAAAACTGGAATGAATGAACTGTTCAACGGACATTTGTCTTATCTTGTCGCAGATATTACATCACCCGAGCAAAGCTGGTTTCGAAAATAGCTAAATATCCACACGTGGTAAGTCCTTGTAAAATATCCACGATGGCAATTTTGGCTCGGCCGAAAGCAATCGAAAGAA
The DNA here is from genome assembly GCF_025434085.1 of Hippocampus zosterae. Taxonomy (NCBI): domain Eukaryota; kingdom Metazoa; phylum Chordata; class Actinopteri; order Syngnathiformes; family Syngnathidae; genus Hippocampus; species Hippocampus zosterae. The sequence goes on from NC_067457.1 coordinate 4,844,947, forward strand.
ATAAGCTTGCTGTGCGTTTGTCTGCCAGGAGGACTATCGGCGCACGGTAACGGAGATCGACGAGAAGGAATACATCAGTCTGAAGATCATCGTGTCAGAGCTGCGAAATCAATACGTACGTCTTCCCCGGGCCGCGGCGGTCGGGCTCGGCTCGAGGGCGCTCACGCCTCGTTTGTTTTCCTTTTGCAGGTGGCATTACACGACATGATTCTGAAGAACATCGAGAAGATCAAAAGGCCTCGGAGCAGTAACGCCGAAGCCTTGTATTGAGCGCCGCCATATTCCATGCCCACCCGCACGTTCCGTCATTTCAGTACAATCAAGCAAACCCCGTATGTAACAAAGATGGACACCACTTTGTTTTTGTTTTTTTAATGGCAAGAGACTTTTGTTCGAGTTTTAATGACCTCATATGGTCGGGAAGTTGCATAAGCAAGAGTGTACTTTTTAATTTGAAAACGTCGGAGTGGCTTTTGTTATTAGTCTGAGCAATGGTTGGCAAGTTATGTTGTACGTTCAGCTTCTAGGTGCACCCAACAAAAAAAAAAATCACCTGATTAAAATACTGGTTCTACTGAATAAACTTTTTTTTTTTGTAGAAATGTGGCATTTTTTTATTTTAATCAACTCTGTTGTAGTTTGGCCTTGGCCAGTACACAGACTCTCCACATTGCGATAATTCGACTCAAGGACTCTCTACGTCACTCAACTGTTATCTGCGCCGGTGTGACGATGTTAAAACGATAACGCAAAAAACAAATGGCTTTCAGCAGGTTTTCAGTTCATCTTAAACAATAGTTGAGGGAAAAGCACATTTAATACGCGTTTGTTTCCTCCCCCGAGATAAGATAACGCGTGAAAACACGCTATGCGCACGCTGGGAAAAAACGCAGTCGTTGCGCAACATCGCTGACTGTTGACACTTATCGTCGCGGGCCTTCTTCTCACTGTGGTCCTGATATATGTTGACGAGACAGATAAGACGGCCGTGGAGGACGCTGGAGATTTGCCGGCGCTAAACTATCACAAGGGTTATGATGTCATACGCATGATGTTCTCCTCGAAACATTGCGCCGCTTACATGTTGTACTCTCGTAAAACGTTATCGCACGCAATATGGTTGTACACAGTCGGGAGTAAGTTAACACCTACAGAAAAAGTTGACTTTCAAAAGTGAAATCGGCAATAACTGGCATCATATGAGCGCTAAGAAAGCAAGACGAGTTAGCATACCAAATCTGAGTCCCGCTATGCTGACTCGTCGACATAAAAATTATGCAACTGAATCAAAGGACGGACTCGAGTTAACATCAAATTACTTTCCCATCGGCCATTTATTTTACATTATTTCTGACTGAGTGAGAGATACTCTCATTATATAACGCTCGCTCCTCTTAAGCTAACACGTAGCTAACGTCGCACCTTTTTCAAGCATCTTACACAAAGAGCAAAACGGTTAATTTGTCAGCAAATAGTTGTTAATTCTTAACGGGAAAAACAATACGTTTGTGAATGCCGAGAAGCGAATGGGAAGAGGGTTCAACAATAAAAGTATGAATTTGTAAAAGCCGGACTCCTTGATATATTTCGTTCACTTAGTGCGGCATGCATGTCCCCCCCCCCCAAGACCAATTGTGCTCCTTGATCCTGTGGAGTGTGTGTTGGACGGAATGTGCGATGCATGCTCGGGTTAATGTTTAATGAACTCAATTAATCAGTATTTGTGCAAGGCGTCTCATGGAAAAAAAAAACATTGGGCTATTACTGGAAGCTTTCATTGGAAAGCTAATGACAATTTTTTTTTACCATCCAAACATTGACTGGAAAGCTAAAAAAAGCGAACGAACTGCACAGCAAAAAATAGAACAAGCACAGCGAATATTTTGGAGATGTTCTCCATACATTTCAAGAATCAGACCGTGAATACAAATGGATGAGCGGAAGCTTAAGTCGGTAGTTATGTCCGGTAACTTGACAGCGAAGGAGGTTGGTTTAAGTTTATCCGAGTATATTTAAGGAATGGATACATGATAAAATGTATGAAGGTGAAAGAGAACAGAGTTCAGCATTTAGCCAATTAGCTAACACCTAGCTCGTCTCTGCCTTTCATTTTAAATGTAAACTAACGTCGTAGATCCAGCATGTGCATAGAGGCGCAATGCACATACCATACCACTCCTAGCAAAACACAGGACGACATGTTTCCATGCTAGCACACTAGCATTGCCCAAAAGTTCCACGCAAGTCACAATTCAGCGCAAAAAAATGAATTCCACCAATCACAAGTTCTTGCCGCCTGAGCCTCTTGCGCTCATCCAGCAGAGCGACCATGGGGCTAACACGGTTGGGATTAAAAGTTCGACTGCACTCTTACCGAAGGACAAACCGTAGAAAAGCACCAGGTTTTCCGAGGAAAACGTCCACGAGTCTAAGAGCCCAAGTAGTCCCAGAGAGATGACAACACACCACGTCTTGAAAGCGGCGGAGGTGCCACGCGCGGGCGCTGAGCGCAGACCCAGACCCAGACCCAGACCCAAAAGGCTGCCCATGTTCCGTAGGAGGCTTGCGAACGGTGTGCTGTCCATGTGCACCCATTCGGCCCTGGCGCACCACCTCTGGGCCTTCTCCAGGGTCCACAGAAGGTCCACGCCCAGAATCTTAAGCAGCAGGTAAAAGCCAACGGCGAAGGACGTCAAGAGGAGGGTGGTGAAGGCGTAAGTCCTGAAGCTGGCACCGTGGATCCATTTCACCTTCGACATGAATTCGGCCACCATCACGCCTGACGAATTTCAAAAGTCAGTCAACTTTCAGACAATCTGTCCAAGTCCATCTTGACTAACCTGTGACGATCCCTGCAAGGACCTGGTGCGGGAAGTGGGCGGCCAAGTAGACCCTGGACATGCACACTCCCAGCAACACCAGGCCCATGAGCACCCCCAGAACCAAACGCAGGAGTCTGCCAGAAAGGACAGCGGGAGTGCCAAGAGCCGACATTCAAAGCGTTAAACCGCCAGGTCGCCGTCACTCACTTGTACAGTGACGGCGGACATCGTTTCTCCGCCGCCATGTGGAGTACGGCCGTCACCATCACGTACCAGACCCCCGCGGCACCCATGGCATGACCAGAGGGACTTCCTGCAATCGAGCGGTTTGAAGTTGGCTCGTATCGACCCTCGTCGCAAACGTGCGAAAGACAACATGTAGGACCGAACTTTGGAAGCCAGTCAAAACACGATATGATCAAAAACGAGATAATACCATCAAGAAAAGAGCAATCTGTCATAAAGCGTACCTGGTCCGGTTTCACACGTGACGGCAAACTGCTGCAGCGAAGGGGCCTCATTGGCCCCATAGAAGTGGGTCTCGTGAATCCACCAATAGGGTCTCTCTCCAAAAAGAACCCTACCACAGAAAGACCCACAAACTCAAACCCCCATTCGGTTCTCGCTCACAATTCCTGATCTGACCATTTGAGGACCAGGTTGATCCAATCCCCCACGACGGCCACCCAGATGAGCCGCAGGCCTGCGTCCCGCCGCAGATGGAACCAGATGGGGAAGAAAAAGAAGAAGGTGGTGTGCAGATCAGCCACGGCAGAAGCAAAACTAAACAGGTCCTCGTAGTCCTTGTATTTGGTCTGGAGGTGCACCGCCAGTTCAACACCCCAGCTGTGGACCAGATCCATGATGCCAGACTTTTTTTTTCCCACCCCCAGAAGAAGGATGCGCTCTGGGGTCTCTTTTTTTTTTGAAGCGGTCAGTCAGAACACCGTGCAGCTCTGTCCCCTCGATTAGGTCTGTGTGTGATCCCCATTGGACTTTACTCAAGGCTAGCAGGCTTGTTTGCCTTTTGGACAGTCCCGACAGGTTCCTTAACCTCGTGCACCCCCCCCCTCCCACTCACCCCATCCACTGCTGAAATCCATAATTAGAGAACTCAGTGGCTCACCGAGTTCCTGGAAGACATTTTCTCAGCTCCGTTGTCTGACTCCAACCTTCTTTGCTCATCTACGTTGCCTTGCGCGGATGCTTCCGATGCGATCCTTCCGAGTGGGGGGCGGGGGGGTGACATGACCTCATTTTTGCGAGGACTTCCTTTTTGGCAAATCCAATCATTTGCTTGCTTGGGAGCGACCAATTGGAAATATCCGTTTTATCAGACTGAATCTGCTCCAGTACCGTCCCTTCAATCATTGATTGCGTTATGCAATTGATAAGTGGCTGAGATGTTTTCTCCAAATCGCAAAAGACAATTACATAACTGGCAGGCTCTTCTGAGTGCAGAACATGTACAAAAAAAAAATAAAAATAAATGGGTCATTTCATTGACAATTTTGTTTTTTGGTCATCATGTGCCACCTCTGGTAAATTCGACAGATGCGCCAGACTGTGACGCTCTGTTTTTTTTTTTTTGGTGCCCCCCCCCCCCCCGACTCCCACTTTCCAGCATGTTTGTGTGCCAAGGCTGTCAAACTCCCCCGACTCGTAGTGTTTTATTACACATGTGCAAGGTCCAAAGATCAACATGAGCATGCGTCAAGGTGGTGGTCTGCCGGGCTATAAAAACAAGCGTCTGTGTCCCCGCCGGCGACACTCGAGTGTGACTCGCGCGCTATAACGATGCTTCACGCCGTCATGGACGACATGCAGGGTTTCGGGGTGAGCAGCACCCGCTACCTTCAGACCAACTACCAGGACGCCCAAGGCTTGTTCCTTTGGGTGTCGTGGGCGGCGGACCTCCGGAACACTTTCTTCATCTTCTTCCCGCTTTGGTTCCACCTGCGGCCCTCCGTCGGCATCAAGCTCATCTGGGTGGCCGTCATCGGCGACTGGCTCAACTTGGTGTTCAAATGGTGAGGCGGGATCCAAATCCGACGAAGAGAGTATGGGAAACGACTAAGTGCCTGTGTCCGTTTTCAGGATTCTGTTTGGGGAGAGGCCCTACTGGTGGGTCCACGAGACGCATTATTACGCAGACGGCGCTCGCCCCGATATTGAGCAGTACCCCATGACCTGCGAGACGGGACCGGGTATGGAAAAACCTGAAGGTGACACTGCTCACAGGCTCAACAACATCAACTAAAATGTCCTCTTTGCCATCCAGGGAGCCCCTCCGGTCACGCCATGGGAGCGGCGGGTGTCTACTACACCTTGGTGACGTCCATCCTCGCCGTCACGGCGAGTAAGAAGAAACACGGTGGCAGAAAGTCCTCCAACAACAGGTGACTTCAACAAGCCTCATTTTGTTGACTTTTTTTTAACTTTTTAGCCAGCGCTTATCACATTGTGCGTTCTGTCCCAACACACGGTTGATCATTGACTCTTGGCTATCGAGTTGTTTTTGACATCAAGGCAAGCTGAAGTTGCATTGAGTGATAGCAATGATTCAGTGACTTGTTTTTTTGGGGGGGGCCAGCTACCTGAAAGTCATCCTTTGGTCCATCTTCTGGGGAGTCCAGGTGTGCGTCTGTCTGTCGAGGGTTTTCATCGCCGCCCACTTTCCTCACCAGGTCGTTACCGGAGTCATCACAGGTACAGCTCACTTAGCAATTGAGGCTTTTGAGTTAGAAGGCATTGGTCCTGGAGAAAATATCCAAGGAAGTTTAAAAACATCCGTGCCATCACAGAGAGCCGCCGATGCCCGTTGAAATCTTTGGGAATCCGGCAACAGGGGAGCTTCTTTTGTTTCGTTGTTGTCTCAAACGGCACATGCTCTTCTCCGTCATGGTTTAACGCTGGTTGCATTGTCCCCCCGCCACTTCCCGGAACACGTTTGTCTTTTTCCCGCATCGCTTCCGGCAGATGGCAGTGTTGCCGGGCAGAAAACCGAAGGTTGAGGGTTCGATACCGAGACTCCTTGAGTTGCTCCTGATGCTGCGTCAATCAGTCGGAGAATGGCGTTTTTTTTTTTTAGGCGCCTGCGAATAACTTAAAAATAGAAAAGCACCCATTCCGAATTGAACGCTTGTAAGTCAGGGAGTGTCTGTCCATTCGATGCTTCTGACAGTAACCTCAATCGGACTCTGTCTGCCTCCCAGGTATGATTGTGGCCGAGGCCTTCAACAGAACGCAGTGGATCTACAGAGCCAGCATGAAGAAGTACTTCTACACAACTCTTTTCCTGACATCCTTTGCCGTGGGCTTCTACCTGCTTCTAAAAACCGTCGGCGTAGACCTCCTGTGGACGCTGGAGAAGGCCCAGAGATGGTGTGCCAAGGCCGAGTGGGTCCACTTGGACAGCACCCCGTTTGCCAGCCTCTTGCGCAACATGGGCACGCTGTTCGGTCTCGGCCTGGGCCTGCACTCGCCGCTGTACACCGAGACCAAGCGCAGTAGCAGCGCGGTGTCTCGCGCCGGCTGCGTTGTGGGCTCCCTGCTGCTGCTGCACCTCTTTGACTCCTTCAAGCCTCCCACGCACACCGCCGCCCTCTTCTACCTGCTCTCCTTCTGCAAGAGTGCCACTGTACCCGTGGCGACTGTCAGCATCATCCCCTACTTAGTGAACAGCGCACTAGGTCTGCACAGCAAAAAGGCCGCGTGAATGAAGCACGACGCCATAAAAAAAAGAGACTTCCGGAAATAGAACGCGCAGGGGGATCTCTTCCCTGTGTAGAGACTTGGTGCTAATTGCATTTATTTCAGAAAAAAAGAAAAAAGATCGTTCGGCGAAGCCAACGAGAACAACAGGAAACTGTCACTGAACTTTGCGTATGTGCAGATGACACTTCCCATGATGCTTTGGGGCAATTACGAGAGCTCATAAGCACATCAACGCTGTAACAGACTTCAGTTGCTAAATATGCTGTGTTATATTGTCGTGTTTTTGACTATTACAGAGAGTATTTTTAATTATTCTTAATAAAATCTTGAAAACCACGCCTGAGGGGGATTTTTGTACTTTCCCATGTTGTCACCAAGTGGCACGAGGTACCATGACAACGTAAGCTCTGGTCTCTGCAGCTCTTCATGGCGTTGCGAAATACAAAATCGTCTATTTGCATTTTTGTGGATCTTATCCAGCTATTCATGTATTTTTCTGCGCTTTCTGAGACACCCCGAGATGCCAAATGGCAGTGTCAAAGCTATAGGAAATAGGAAAGTAGTAATTGGTGGCAATGAAGCACAGTATAGTTACAGTATCCATTTTTTTCTTTTTACACAAACCCCCAAAACATTCGCAACATGTTTTTCACAAATAATATCTTTACGGTGTCCCTTTTGTGTCATAAATTCGAGTGGTAGCCATGTTGACCGACCTCAAAATCCATCAAAACATCCCTGGCCTTTAACCCCGACTGACTTCCTGCAATGACATCAGCGTGCACGTCGCCGCACACTTTGTGCAAGTCAGACAGTCAATATTTGCTAATTCATAGTTTTGCCAAATGAGTGACAAACACACGAGCAAACAGTTGAGTCACGAAGCACGTTTGCGCATGTCAGTCAACCAGAGGTTACTATTTAATGATGGATGATGAGATTATATTTTTGAATTTGAAGTTGCTCTTGTACATGTGCAATCATAAACAAAATGCACTTACATTGCACATCATTTCACTTACCAGAGGCAGCACATGCTTGGTCAACCACGATGTTGCAGGTGCACTTTATTCGACATTTTCTCCAACAGTGTCATGACAAGATCCACCTTGGACCTCTTTTCATCCATGTCACAATGTCCAGAGTGCCCTGGCCTCTTGTACCTGTTGTGATAATGCAATGAAGTTGATATTGTTGTTACAGCATCGCATTAACTTTTTTTAACCACAAATAAGTGGATTGTGGATATTTCATATTCTTCTGCTTTTTTTTCTTTTTTTACTGCCATTACCTCATTCGACTGATTTTGTGCGCCTCCACTTTATGAGGAATTACAATTAACCGAGACTACTGGTAACTTAAAAGTAAAAAAGCAACTCATTACAAAGATATATGTAAAGAAACGTACCTGCATTACTGTCAAATGCAAGTAACCAATTACAAGTTCGACACAACGCTTTGAAAGGAACTTGCCTAACATTGAAATGATTAGATTTGGGTCCACCCCAACGTTTAGCGACTTCTCAAGCTATGCTCTGCAGCCAGGTAAATACATGTCTATTGGTATTGTTCACGTGTATAAACTATATATTTAAAATAAGACAACTCACCGGCGTGACAGTGTCTGATGCGTCCACGGTGTGTAGCACCTTTAAAGTTCAAACAGCTGACCTAAATCACACCAGGAAGGAAGCGGGCGGGAGAAGTGTTTTGTTGATATTCGCTAGCTTGAAGCTATACTAGCGTTTGCCACTCTCCTTCTTTAGTGGAAATGTCCCTCGTTGAAAAGTAAAACACTCGCGCGCCCCCGCTGGTTGACGAGAGGCACTACACACGAAAAGACCGATACGTTCAATGTTTAAGTGACTGCTGTTTAATCCACTAGATGTCGACATTACGGTGCAAAATCCCACTGCCCTTTTAAGAGATAGACTGACAGATTGAATCTATAACAATGGCATTTGACCACAAATCCATGACATTGTGATTGGATTTACACCAAATGAGGAAGGGACAACTCGCAAACACGACAGGAGAGTGTTAAACGACTGTTTTTGACGTTTTGGTGTCCCCGAAGACATGTTCAATGAGCTAAAATGAGCATAAGAACATCAACAGAGGTTTCCATTTGAACACAATTTATTTTTGTTCTGCTTAAATAACATCTCGGGTCATCCAGTGTTGGCTATGTTGGTGGTGTCATACATGTTGATTGATCAATCACTAGGGAAGGTTAAAGACGCTTTTCATACGCAATTAAAAAATAAGAATAGAAGCTTCACGCAGGAACATAAAAGATGAACTCTCTTTGTTTTTTTTTTGTTTAACAGTGTTAAAGTACCAGTAAAAAGACATTTGGAGTATGCAGGTAAAAATGTGATTATCTCGTCTTGTGTTAATTAAATAAAAAATAATCCATATAGGGCAGCACAGTGAGACTAGTGGAGACTAGTGGTATGCATGTCTGCCTCACAGTTCAGAGATTCGGGGCTCCATTCTGTGCTTGTATGTCCTTCCTCCCGCATTCCCAAAAACATGCATGTTAGCTTCATGAAATTGTCCATAGGAGTGAATGTGAGTGTGAATACTTGCCTATATGTGCCCTGCAACTGGCCAGCGAGGGGTCCAGGGTGGACCCTGCCACTCGCAACACAAGTCTGCCGGGATAAGCTCAAGTTGCCCAAATGAGAACAAGCGCTATAAAAAAAATGGATGGCTGGAGAATCCAAACAATAAAAACAGTCCCATTGGAAAAGCCTGGTGTGTTTTTTACGTGAAGCACAATCATGAAGCTTTGCATTATTATTATTATTATTATCATCATTATTATTATTATTATCATCATTATTCATGTTATTGCAAAGACAAAGTATGGGCTAGTTGTTCCAGCCTCTCCAAGTGTTCTGGTGCTTGGAATTATGCGAGGAAAAAGAATTGAAGCTGAATTTAAAAAACAAAAAGTGGCGTCACATGCAATCCGCGCGCGTGTGCACACACACAGCAGAGAAGTCTCCTTCCCACACACGCTTGTCGTTTTTCGTCAGGTCACAACATCCAATCGGTGCATAAATGAGTTGTGAAACGACTGATTGTTTCATGCGGTGACATTTTGGCATTTTTTTTGTATCTTAAAAAAAAAGAATCAATCACCACATGGTCAGCTTCCAGGCGGAAATGTGACCATACAAGGCATCCCTCTAATCTGCAGGTCTCCTCGTGTGACGTCTGGTCACATCGAAAACGAGAGCATCCATGAAGGTTGCGTTTGTAATCTCCCGACCAGCCGGAAAAAAAGTTTCTTCTAGTGTTTCGACATGCTTGCTGATGCCAAATGGAAAAAGTTTCATCTTGCACGGGGATAAAAAAACAAAACAAAACCGTTGCCATTGTTGTACGTGACTGGACGCCGCCCCGTTTGTCCGTTCTCCCGAGCTCAGGTGTGGTGGCTGAGTGGTGACGTCGCGGGAAGCGACCTGCAAATGATGACGATCAAGAAAACACAAATAAGCTCTGCAAAGGATGCTGGGATTTGTTTTTGAATCCAAAATGGGAGAAATTCCAAAACCCTAATTTTGATCAAAATTCTTCGGACAAATTCCGCTCTACAGTTGCACAAAGTAAAAATTATTAAAAGGATATTTTGAGAAAATGAATCAATCTCATATTTGAATATGAGTGCTGCCCATTGGCTCGTCACTTCTATTTGGCCAACCTACCAGGGTGCGTTGGGAGATGCTGCCGTTACGAGTGACTCTTCCTTCCCTGTTTGTTGTTCCCGTTTCCCGGCTGAGTAGAAAAAAAAGAAAGCGAGAGAGAGAGACACACACACAAAACACAAAAGTCAGTATTGTTGTATTGGTCAGGCTTGACGTAACACCCCTCAACCCCCCACCCCCCCCACCCCCCTCGCCACTGTAAAACAGAACCAAACGCGGCTATTGTCGGCTAAATGACGCTACTGACACAGCAAATGCAATTCAAATTGTTAGGAGTACATTTTCCCACATTACGTCACACGTTGGTTTCGTTTAGAGAGGAAAAAAAACAAACACAGCAGCGGCACTGCAGACACTCAAGACTCAAACAAGAGCTGTTGCTGGTTTCCCACACTATGACTTCCAGGAAGTTGAAGTGCGGAGATCTTTTGATGCAAACGCAGAGGACAACACGAAAGCTAACTGAACATGTGCCATCAAAATTTGATCCGATGTCACGCGGGGTTCATCCGTGAAAGCCGTCGTGCGTTTTAGGTCCATCCGGAAAGTTCACCCAAAAGCCCAACATTCCTAACATTGCGTTTGACAAACACAAAATGCACACACACACACACACAAGCTACATCACGCAGTCCGACGACTACGGCAACCTTGTGGCCCTGCCGGGAGCGTTTGCCCCGCCTCTTGCCCTTCCCAACTCCCGCGCCGCCGCCCGGCGCGACGGCGACAACGGCGACCGCGTCCTTTCGCTCCGAGCCAACCACGCGCCGCACCACCTTTCTGATCACCTGCGGTGAATAGACGGGAGGGTGACGACAGGGAGAGCCCCCACGTGAGCGCGTGCGGAGTACAAAAATCATGCGCTCGGGTTACTTTTCGGGTGACCAGATTGCCGTCGCTGTCAGTGAACTGCTCCTCCGTCACAGACTCTCCGGGAACGTTACGGGCTTCCTCTCCCTGGAGGAGCCGGGTGGGAAGTATCAGAAAGGGCTTCACAGTATGCATCGAGAATCTTATGCCAATAAGTATTAAGCTTAAATATTGCCTTTTTACAAAATGAGTCTCACTGGCATCAAATAATGAGCCAGCGCACGTTTCTAAAGATAATTAAACTATTGTTCAACAACGTACTTGGAAATGATTTGGAAAACAATGTACGTGGGAAGAATGTGAAACTAAAATTCTCCTCGTCGTCAACCGCAAGCAACAAACTCACGCGGGCAAAAGTAAGCCCCTCGCGAGTTGCACTGCACACACGGCACAGCAGAGGTCACACACCTTCAGTATGACCCGCCGGCAAAACACCCTCGTGGTCACAGTGGTCTCCTCCTCGGAACTGGACTCTTCTTCCTCCACCTCTTCCTCATTATCATCATCATCACCAGAGACACGCTCACACTGGACATTTTGCGCCCACTACAAGCGACATTTTAAAAGCGTTCACGGGAGCTCCGCAACCCATAAGGACCCCCCCGGCCCCCCTCCCTCGGTGCGGCGGCGTTTCCTCACCTGGACTCTGCGAGCCGACCGATCGCCTCCTTGCTCCTCCTCTTCCTTTTTATTGCTGCTCTGAGGCGGCTGTTCCAACGAGTCCGCCAGGCTATCGGGACTGAGAGAGAGTGACGGACGGTGAGTGAAAAATATGGAAAGATGTGGAATACCGCTGGTAAAAAAAAAAAAAAGTGCAATGAGTTGATGAAAAATGAATTCATGATTTTAATTAATAGGCGGCCCGGTAGTCCAGTGGTTAGCACGTCAGCTTCACAGTGCAGAGGTACCGGGTTCGATTCCAGCTCCGGCCTCCCTGTGTGGAGTTTGTGTTCTCCCCAGGCCTGCGTGGGTTTTCTCCGGGTGCTCCGGTTTCCTCCCACATTCCAAAAACATGCGTGGCAGGCTGATTGAACACTCGAAATTGTCCCTAGGTGTGAATGTGAGTGCGAATGGTTGTTCGATTCTGTGTGCCCTGCGATTGGCTGGCAACTGATTCAGGGTGTCCCCCGCCTACTGCTCGAAGACTGCTGGGATAGGCTCCAGCACCCCCCCCCCCCCCCCCCCGCCACCCTAGTGAGGATCAAGCGGCTCGGAAGATGAATGAATGAAAAAGGATTTTAATTAATGAGGAAAAAAAACAAGCTAAAACCTCTCGATGGCATCCATTTTTGGCATATGTTGAAATTGCAAAGATGACGTACCTGCCCTCCTCTGCAGCGTCGCCGAGTTCCGCCGCGGCCTCATCTACAGCCGCCGCTGCGTCGCCTCCTCTCCAACCTGGAAGTGAGCAAAATTCTTTTTCCGCCTGCCGCACTTGCTCTAAGATGGCATGCAGCTTCTCCTCCGTCATCTCCTCGTCCTCCAGCCCTTCCTCCTCCAGTTTGATGTTCTCCAGGAGACTCTGCAGCCTCTCCTGGGTCATCTCATCCTCTTCCTCCTCCTCCTCTTCATCTTTGAGGTGCCCTCCCTGCCTCTCGTAGGGGGCGTAAGCGCCCTCGAACATCGCTCGCCGATGGGCGGCCCTCCTGTCGTTGTCGGGCGACTCGCCGGCGTCCTCCGCGCGTACCAGGGGGGGCTCGCTAGGCCAGCTAGGGGAGTCTACTACGGCGTCGCCGCTTTCGCGCAAAAAGTCGTCGGGGCGCGGCGGGGTGGGGGGAGTGCACTGGAGGTCAGGGGGGGTTCGCAGCTCCGCGTCTATTTGGTGGTATCCTGAGTGGGTGGCAGGAGGACAGCGGGGGTTAGCGTGGTGGGGTGCGGGGAGAGGAGGGGGGGGGGGGGGTACGCGGCGAGGGTCGGAAGAAGGGAAGAAAAGAGGGAGGAAAGAATGATCGAGGTAATGAAATGATGGGGGGGGGGGGCGGAGCTTGTGCAAAAGCCACACAAAGCACGTCGCAAGTCCGCTGGCAGAGCTGGGCAGATGTTGCACCACACTGAATTTTTTTTTTGTGACAGATGAGATGATGAGGAATGAACAATACTACCCCCCCCCCCCCAAAGGGAGAAGTCAGAAAAACAGTACAGACATTGTTCATGTCGTAAAAGACAAACAGAAAAAAACTCAACATTGCTTTTCTTTAAAAAAAAAAAAGATCATTTTAAATTGTATTATTTATATTTTATTTTATTTATATTTTATTTCATTGGAATTGATCAAAGAATTATTTAGGAAAATAAAAAAAAATATGATAAAATATTTATTTTTTTTTTTATATAATTTATATAAGACAAGCAATTATTTAGAGATAAATGAATTTAATAAACAGATGGATGAATTTATTAGCCCACTGTTTGTTTTATTTTGGAAGATAAAAGGGGTTCCAAAATTTGCAAACAACGGCTTCATTAGCGTTACAGGCGGGTTAGCCGATCGGGTGACACGTTTAGATATAGACCTCGGGGACGGAATGGTCGCGCCTGAAGTGAGGCGGCACGCCGGGAGGGAGGGGGGAAGGCGGGGAGGAGGAAGAAGCGGAGGGAGGAGGAGGGGGAGAGAGGGAGGAGAAAGGGGAAGGGGGGGAAGGGTAGGTGGGGGGCGACGAGAAAGGAGGAGGAGGCGAGGGGAAGTCGAAGGCGGGAGGAGAGCAAGAGAAGGAGGAGGAGCAGTCGAGGGGGCTGCGGGGTGAGGAGGGCAGCGGGGGGGAGTACGGGAGCTCGTTCAGGTGGGGCAGGACCGGAGCAACGGGGAGGAGGTAGACGGGTGGGCGGGCGGGGCGCGAGGGGAAGCAGAAGACGGAGGGAGGAGGCGGAGGGGAGGAGCTTTTGAAAGAGGCGGGGATGTCGACGCGAGGCGTTTGGGGACACGGGGCGAGCACGGGAGATCTGAGCGCTTTTGGAGCTGATTTAAAGCGGCACACAAACACGACAAACAAAAACGGACAAAAACAAACAAACAGGAATGTTAAAATGATGATGAAATGACAGCAAACAAACAAGAAGTGACGGATGAACGGGGGGGGGGGGCGTGGGGGGCACCGACTCAGGGCTTCTCTGCAGGAGTTAGTCTGAGGAGGAGGAAGATGAGGAGGAGGCGGGCCGGCCTCGGAGGGGATGAAGCTGGGAGGAAGCGAGGAGATGACGTCTTCACAAACTCTAAGGGGGTGAGGGGGAAAAAAAAAACGCCGACGCCTTTTTCGACGCGCGTCGGAAAAAGTTGTCGGAAGTTAGTTGGAGGAGTTAGCGCATGCCGTTAACTCATCACCGTCGCAACTCTGACCGGCGGCGACTGGCGTTATGTTTATGATCAAAAGAGAGAAAGCCAGAGAGGAAAACGCGGGCAAACTAATGATGTCTAATCATGATCCAGTAAACCCCCGTTTTTCAGTCAACTGCTGTTCTGCAGAAAAATTTGGGAGGCGAGCTGGTGAAAGATTACGCACAAATCGGCAGGGGGTTACTGGATTAAAACCAACAAAAAAAAAAAAAACCCGGTGTGATTATCGAAGACCCAAAGCATGCTCACCAATCCGAGAAACAAAGCAAACACAGCAAAAACATGCAGCAATATTTGTTTTCATAATAATCATCCTTTGGGATGATATCAACTCATCTTCAATATGTAAGTGACTCAAGGACTCCATATGGAAAAAAAATGTTTCGTTAACGTATAAAATAGCAGACTATACAAGGTGGGCCAATAGGGGGCGATGCAGTGCAATAAATGAAACAATTTGAAGGTGTCCATCTATTTTCGGCCCAACCTTTTGGATTAAATTTTCAAAAATCTAAAATGTCTCTAGCCTTTTAAGGTACATGTTTGCCGTTTGTTTGACTGGAGCGTTTGTTTGACTGGAGCGAACCTCGGCTCAGCTAGCGCGGTTCGAGCGTGTCCGGCTGAGACAAACAGCGGGTGAGGAGCGGGTGAAGGAGAGAAAGGCGAGAGACTGAGGGCCTGATTTACTAAAAGTTTGAGCATGCAAAAAACGGGCGTAAGGGGGCTGTTTTGGGAAATCTTAGTAAATCAGGCCGGAAGAGAGTAAAGAGGTGTAGGAGCTAGGGTGGACTACGATTTACCATCGGACTGATCCGGGAATACTGCGTTATCATCGGCAAAGCAGCGAGTGCCTGAAATGTTACCGTAGTCAAATATGGGCCCTTCCAGCAAAGTCACAATATCCAAGCGATTGATCTTATTCAGCACCGCCGTTAAAGTGTCCGCTGGGGAGAGGAGACGGACGATACGTGAGGACTTCATTTTGTATTGACCCGGCGACGTTATCCGGAGCGTGTGCGTCTTACTTGTGGCGTTTTTACCGTCCCTCTGCACCCATTTCTTTAGCAGCATGAAGCTCTGCGCCGTCAAGGAGTTCGGGTTCTCCACTCGAATAGAGTTGATCTCCTCCACGGAGAATTCCAGCTCGCGGGCCAGCTCTGCACCACACGCGGGGCAAAAATCAGTCAACATCCGTGTTCAGAACATGCAAAAAATAAATCAACTCAAACAAATGAAGTGCCGAGCCCTAAAACAAAGTGTGGAATTGATATTTGGGATGGTGATGAGCATTATTGAAGTCCGAAAAGGGAGACGGTGGATCTCATTCCATGGTTGAGCACTTTTTACAACAGCATATTCATAAAGCTCAAGTGTTGCAACGTAATGGTCTGTGCTCATCCGCCCGCAGTCAGCTCAACGGGGACTTAAATGACAACCGGCAATAAATTCAAGGTGCAGAGAACATTGTGTTCACTTGTTGACTCCAGCACATTAAAAATGGATCAGAAGCGCTTGCCCGCCCACTGGCCGGAAGGGCGCGCCGCAAAGTGGGCGTGGGCCGATGCTGCAGTGCAGGTGGTCTGGCTTGTGCTGGGCTGCAGGGACCGCGCCCTGAATGCCTCGTGCGCAACGTGGGAGTGGCACGATTCCATTTTCTACACATTCAAACTCAACATTTGCATGTGTCCCGGCTCATCTGTCCATTTTAAAAATCTATATTATCGTGATATGTTGATGACGGCCACTGCAGCACATGGAGACCGGTTTTTTTAAGTACTCAATGCATCCACCAGGTGGCAGCAGACACTGCATTATCAATACTCTAAAAACTAAGCTCATGGGCGGACTCACCAGTCCAGCTGAGTCCCAGGTGGTCTGCGACTATGGCCATTCGGAGGTCCGTCCTCTCACAGGGACTCTGAGGGCCTGAAACCGGGGCAGCGCAACACACACAAAAAAAATAAAAATTGGAAATTGCATGATGGATAAAGAAATATAATCAAAAGATCTGACAACTAAGAATGAGGCGAGACACAAGCAAGCTCGACAAATGAAAATGGGCCGTGTCTGTTTTTGTACTATGTCACTTATGTGAGAGATAACTTGATGCAAGTCAGTGGACTAACTTGAGCTCACTGCCTCAACTCTTCTGGCCAAACTATCCTCAATCGCTTTCAGTTCAAGAGCGGATAACCCTGTGACGTTCATTCTGATGCGTGACCGCATCATCCATGCGGACAACTGATCAGTGAGGCCAGAAAAGCGCTTTGGTTCTAATGTCGGGTAGTATTGTTAGTAGTTAAGTTTCACGTCACAAACCATCATCAGGCAACATTCCACCGGCCGACGAAAGCAACTCACCGCCGCCGCTTGACATCAGAAGGGGTCGGTCTGTACTCGCAAGGCCTGATTGTCAAGTTGGGTCGATGAATTGTTTTCTCAGCGCACCCAAAAGAGTACATACACCAACAAAGATCGCAATCCGTAACCTGGTGCTTTTGCTGTGCCGCCTACTCAAAGTGATGTCAAGACTCTTCAAAAAAGTTTCACTAATCCCGAGAGAGGCTTCTTAAGTTCTAGCGTGTGCTTTGCTATGGTGTGCTTTGCAATATATGCGCTGACTGATAAAATGGTTGACAGGAAAGTGCCGCTGGTACTTTTATTGGGGGACTGAGAACGCTAGAATTGAAGAGGCCTTTCATGTCTGTCAGGCATATCAATAATATGGAAGAGTACCGACAAAAAGCACGCCAAACTCCCACTAATTCCAGACCACACCTGCTGCTAAATATCAAAAACATCACAAAATCACCTCGGGCAGGCCTTAATCACACAACACAAGGATAACACAGACAAGTGACAGCTCCACTTGACACCACAGAGCACCCACGACAACTACATGCAGAAGAAGAAGAAAATACAAAAGGTGTTTATAAAAAAAAGTTTACAAACTAGTCGTGTTTGCGGTGACGGGAATCGTGATTGGTTGATCAACCTCACTCCCTTCCTCCTCCTGCTTCTCCCCCTCCGAGTGTCGGCCTACTCTTCCTTCCGCTTGGCTGCTCAACCTCGGTTCTCTCAGCGCTAGCAGACGGTGTGGATGTGGTGCCGATGGTGCTGGTGCAGGCGGAGCTAGCGGCGCGTGCGGAGCGGGAACGTCTTAGCTGGTTCCGAAAAGGACGCATCCCTGCAGTTCTCTCGGTCCTCAACAGGAGGTGCTGTCGCCTCTAACTTCAGCTCCCTTGGGAATGGTTCAGTCCAAAGGGTAAGGTGTATGCCTACCGATGTACCTTGGTGTCACTTGCTCTCCATATTGGGTGGCTTTTGGCTAAACTGTGTGTAAATATATTTTTTTTGGGATCGCTTGTGCTTTCAAAAGTGAGAGTCTCCAATGGAATTCTAAATGTAGAAGATCACTTCTCTAAGGGGTCCAAACCTGGACTTGCATATGTTGCATTCAACCTCTCTGGGCACTGTGCTTCTTATTGCTGTAGGATTTAAAAAAAATAAATTTAAAAAAAGCGTTGTTGTTCTCTCGGTGGCTAAACAAAGGTTGTATGAGTACCAACACTGAGTGTCATCTTAAATAAAATGGGAGCCACTGGTGTCACTGCAGGTGTTCAATGTTTGTGTGTTGGTCACTTCTTGAGAAGGTGCAGAGGAGGTATGAGATAAAGTGCTGCCCAAATCCTCAAAAGTTTCCAAAAGTGTATCCAAAGGACTGATGGAATTGATAAAATAATCAGTGAGATAATTTGAGCAATTTGCATAGTTTAGAATATCCAAATTTGAACCCGTAGCTAGATTAAAATCATCTAAAGTGGTTGGAAAGTCCAAACGACTATCAGACGTTTTATCAAACGAGCTTGATCCTGCTTTAAACGTGGTGAATTTGGTGTTGGCGGTTGTGTCTCCGCCAGCAGCGTTTGATATTTCGAGCTGTACCGTAGTCGCCTGTACAGGGACCAGGGGGACAACTACAGGGGTACACGTGGGCTCTTGATCACCGCCGTCTACGTCCGTGTCCCTGACCCTGTACCTGCCCGCGGAGTAGGAATGCTCACCAATTTGAAAAAACTGGAGCCTCTCCTCCACCATGTCTCTCTTGCTCATGTCAATCGCACCACTGCGCGTCATCTCAAACATCTTTCCCTCGTGGAACGGGAAGGGGTTGGGCTCGCTCGTCGGCGTGCTATCGTCTGTCGGCGTGCGGGCAGGGGTGCTGTCGGGCGTCGTGGCCTGAGATTGCTCGTCGACCGCTAGTCCAAAAGGCTTTGGCTCACCGTTGCTTGCCAGCGCCTCTCCCATGTCGACAATGTCTTCCTCGGCACCTTTACTGGGCCAGGGGTCAAAGTCCAACCCTTTAGTCGCGACAGTCTTAAAAGGAGAATTAAACTCCTCTTCCAATTTATAGCTAAAGTATGTATCTGAAAATCCCTCTTTTGCTGAGAGTTTTTGTCCATTCGTTTCAACGGCGTCTTTTTGAGCGTCATTCGGTTTCTTAACATCTGATGGCAAATCCTTCAAACATTCCTCGGGGGTTTTCTCCTCTTCAATAACTTCTAGTTTAGTCGGAGGAAATGAACGGTCTAAAGGCCTGAAATTGTCAGTCCCCCAGACATCTCGCCTGCCGTCCAGGGAGCCTAACGACTTCAAGTCGGCTTGTTCGTACAGTCCATCGTCCTCATCTTGGAGGTCGTAGCCATCAAGGGAATCGATCTCTGTTGCGTCAGTGTCGTGAGAAAATTCAGCTGTTGTGGCTAGCGAACAGTCTGTTATGGACTGGTCGTTTCCATTTTGTTCACATTCATCGTCCTCCCCCTTGCCATTGGAACCGTTGGTTCCAACCAGACGATCTTTGTCATTTCCGTTCTTGTCATGTTTTTTCATTTCGGCCTGATTTTCCTTCTCCTCCTTCTTTTGGCCTGCCACTTCCCAAGGAGCTTTAAAAGTGAATTTCTTCGAGGGACTCGGGTGAAAGATTGACTCTTCATCATCGTCGTCCTCACCGTTGAACTGATTATCTTCCACCTCAGGCGGCACCGGCGAAGGGGGCTGAATACGTATTATTGGTTCAATCAGTAGCTTCTCCTGTTCTTCCTGTAAATTCACCTCCATCATTTCCGTCTCAGTTTCTGACGAAGCGCAAGAACCTTTCTTGTCTGGATCAGAAGTTTCGGAGAGGTCCAAAGGAGGCGGAGGAGGAAATTCGATGTATGCAAGGCCTTTGTCGATGGAGGCCTCCTGTCCGGTTTTATAATTATACCCGTTAACTGTGCTTTCTTGCAGGATGGAAGTGTTCTCTAATCTCTGATAGTTATCCGTCATTGTTTCCTGCATGTTAGCATTAGCGAGGTCTGCTTGGGCAGTGTTGATGCTAGTTTTGATTTCAGACGTGGTCTCTTTCAAAAAGATGATGCCTCTTCCTTGGTCATCTTGTTCGAATTCCTCAGGTACCTCCATGATTGGGCTGGGTTTATCTGGTACCAACCCCATAAAGCCATCAGGGGTCTTTGCAGTGAGGTCATAGCTGACCTCCTCGGAGCTGGGGGTCTCTGGTGTCAGGGGGCTTTTACCTGAGCTATCTATGAAGGAGATCTGTTCTAGGGTGTCATCATCTGGGCTGAGTGGACCAAGTCCAGAAACTGACTTCTGCTTGACAGCATGCAGACCCCCTTTGGCCTCCCTTTCAGCCTGGCGGCCAACCTGTAGACTGACATAAACTGGTAATGTTTTAATGCCTTTGAAATTTTCTTTAGGTGCTGCGGCAGCCGGAGTCGTCATGACTTTTTCCAGAATATCCCTGGAACTGACCAAGTTATTCAAGTTTGAATCCTTTGGGGCATTGTCAAGGATTTCAAACGTAACATTTTCATTTGTTTTGGTGGAGGTTGCCTCAAGGCTTTTACTTTTACATAATGTTGGAATCTGGGAGGGTTTTGTTAGTGGATGTTTCTTAGGGAGGTCATTATAAATCAATGTTGTTCTGAGAGGAATTTGAGATTCAGATTTTTTCCTTCCGTTTTTATTCATAAGGTCATCACTATCTATTCTTGATACCTCTGTTGAGGCTTTCTTTGTGACATGATGTTCGTTAGCATCACTATCTTTCTCTGAAAATGTTTTTTGTACCGACACGTTTGGGACATTTCTATTTGGAAACAGTTTGGGGGACTTGGGTGACACCAAAGCCACTTTAGTGCTAACTGTGTCTTCATTATTATTTTGGGGTATTTCCCCCTGGGATGTTTCAGTAACTTTTTTTCTATCCGCAAAAAACTGGTAAACCGGGAGTTTGCTCTCCTGTAATTTCGTTACAGAAGGTTTTGGTTGAACTGGAGGGGGTGTTTTGCTTGGTCTAGACTGAGGTCGTTTCTGAGCCTCAGATTCGAACTTCATCCTCACAGATTTTACATGTGAGGGAGAGGAGGGCTCCGACGCACAGGTCTTAGATTGTTGGCTTTTCTGAGGACTGCCTGGCAAGCCACAGCTTTTCTTTTCATTGGGTAAAATGCTACCAAATGTTTGACCAACAGAAGGCTCCCCGAGTTTGGTTTTACTGAATGCCTCGTCCCCTGTCTTAGTTTTTTGAGGGCTGCTGCATGCTGAGCTTGGCCAAGACCTCGGCTCTTTGAGTTCTCGTCGCATAGGCTTTCTTTCAGGTGACTGAAGTTCATCATTAAGCTTTTCTGTTTTATCGCGGAAAAATTGAGAAACCTCAGAGAGTTTTTCTTCCGCTTCTTTTACAGTTTGATCCACCCTGTCCTCATATAGTAGCTTGTCCCTGCTCCTGTCATGTTTATCCTCAGTAAATCTCATCCAGACTGCATGCTTGGGGCTACCTTGTTCAGTTGAATAATGGAGCACTGTAACTTTATCAAACTGTGGCGATTCATCTCGATGCAAAAATGTTCCTGCTTTCGAGGACCCATCTTTGGACTTGGATATAAACTCCCTTTTAGGGCTATCTTGATGCTCAGAGGTTAGGTTCCTGTCAGTCTTCATTGCGGAATCTTCTGTGTCTGAATGACATGTGGAGGATGCTTCTAGTTTCTCGGAGAGGAGCATTTTTTCAGCAAACCCGTAGGACTCTCCTCTGATCTCCGATAGCTCATCATCGTAGTATTCTATGGAATGCTGACTGAGCAGCTTTAGCGCTTTGTAGGAATCGTCCGCTATCAATTGAGCAGAGTTTGGCCGACTGTCCTCCTCCTGCGAAACTGGTGTGTTAACGCGAGATGTTTCCAGGAAAGGGGGCAGGTATTCTTCAGCAATCAGTTCCTCCTCTTCCTGCTGGCTCTCATCATAATCAAGCAGTTCCTTAACGGTCCGGTCCCCTTTATAGACATACAGCTCAGGGTGTTTCTTTGTTTCCTTGATATAAACCTCAGTCGGCTCTGCCGTGCTGTGGCCTTTCTCAATATGAACCTCAATTATCCGTTCTACTTTGGGTTTGGATTTTAAGTCCCTGTTAAGAAATCTTGGCGACAGCTCGTCGCCTTTGACTGAGTCCTGGTTAGCTTTGTGTTCAAAAAGGCCTGCCAGGTCTTTGGACGGGTCCCTACCAGACTGGAAGGCTTTCATGATGTCTCGCACTGACACGGCTTCCTCAATCCCCTCTGCGCTGTCAGTGAGCTGAGACTGATGATAGACCATTCTGGTCGTAGTGGTAATATGAGTCTCCTCTTTAAGACACATGCTCATTGAGTCCTCCTCTGGAACCATCATTTGGATGGAGGCGACTGAGCTTCCTGAAGCTGCACCTGACTCGGCAGAAGAAAGAGCAGAAGCGGCCTCCTCCATCAAGAGAGGCTCATCAGAGAGCCTCTGAACACGGACCCCCTCTAACCTGGTCTCAGACACACTGGGAGGGATGGGAGCATCAGTAAATAAAGGCTTGGGCTCTGTACTTTCTGCACTCTGGGGAGCAGATGGTGTCTTCTCACTCCTAGTCTCAAAGCCACTGTCAGACAGCGGACTCTTATCCTGCTCATGAGACAGCTCCTCTGGGGACTCGAGAATGGCGTCGCCCCCCTGATAAGACTCGGCAAGTTTGCTAAGGTCCTTCTCGGATGGGGACCTGAGCATACCCGACACTGGTGGAGGCATTTTCAGTTTGTGCTCCTGTATTGTCATAGAAGGCTTCAGTATACGTTTTTGTTTCTCTTCCCCTTCCCCTTTCACCTCCTCGTATCTGCTTTTCAATTCTGCCATTTTGGAGAGGGAGCTAGCCCCAATATCGCTGGTTAAAAAGTCGACCACTTTCGCCAAATCAAGGTCATTGTTCGACTGGTGCTTAAGCAGATGTGAGCGCTCATCAAAGTGAGCGTGTCGGTCAGAGAATGTGTTTCTTTGGGCCTCCTCAATCTCATCTGTGGAAAACTCCTCCCAGCCATCCTCTTCAACATTCTCGTTACTTTCATTCACAATATCCTTCTGTAGTATCTCGCTCACCTTCACTAAATCTTCTTTCACTTTCTCAACAAGTTTGTATGGCTCATCGTCTTCTAACTTGGTCTCACGAGGAGTGCTGGTGCGTGACGTTTGGACCGTTTTAGCAGCCGTCTGTGTGTCCGTCTGTAAGATGGCTGTCATTCTCATCAGGTCTTCTTTCATGTCTGCTACATCTTTTAATATCTCCTGGTTGGAGGTGGCGGCGTGATGAATGATGGGTGGCGTGATGTAAGGCGGCGATTTCAACTGGGACTTCATTTTGGAGGCTGTGACACAGGAGGATAGCGATGGAGAGGGTGAGGTGCGATTGGAATCGGGAGGCGCCATTTTGAGAGAGCCTGGCCCTGGTTTAACTGGGGTCTCTAGCATGACGCTGACCAACGAGTATACGGGTACAGTCACTGTATTTGAGGTAACTGCAGGCACTGAGGAGGGAGCGGCAGATCTCAGAGGACCGTAAGCAGAATTTGCTGGAGCGGATCTGAGAGAGGATGACATCGATTTAAGCGTGCCATAGCCGGTTGCAGAATAGGAGTCAATGGCTTCATTTATGGCAGCACTGATGCCAGTTGTGGCTGCCTGGGTGGTGGCTTGTATCCGCTCTTGAAGGCTTCTCTCTGACAGGAGTCGGGAAGAAGGTGAGGAGGGTGTAGATGAGGACGACGCATATTTGACGGGTGAAACATTTCCGTTCACCCTGGGCAATTCCGATGACGCAATGGCTGTCTTCCCGGTCGAGGTCACCGATGACAAGGAGGTTTTTCCCACCCGAGAAGACAGGCTCGAATCAGGAGAGGTCTTCAAAGAGGGCAGGGTGGAGAGGCTTGTAGCAGACGAAGGATGTGGAGCTCCTGTGTCTATCTTAAAAGACATACTAGAACTGTAGATGCTGTAAGGTTTCTTTGGTGAGATTGGAGCAGCTGGGGACTTATCTGGTATGTAACCATTGGGTAGAGAGTGAACTGGAGAGGTCCTCGATGCGTAGGGTGAAGAAAGACTTTTGATAGAAGCAGGATCTGTTGCAGGTTTACATGGAACTCGAGAGGACACCAAGCCGGCGGAGGCCTGGACAGGATAGTGAGCCTGCTGGACAACCGTTTTAATGGGTGATGGTATAGTCCTGTAAGACCTCACCGGGGACGAAGGAAGTATGTCAGGGGATGCCGGATTGGGTGCTTGCAATGGAGCTGCCATGCTGGCTCTAATTGGAGAAGAACATGCAGGTGATGGGGTGAAGGGCCAGGCGGATTTCAGTGGAGAAGCAGCTGCTGAGCCGGCCGATGAATCGGCAACGATGACGGAACCGCCCACTCCGCCGAGCTTTGCTTGGCCAGGGAGGGTAAGAGGAGCAGTCGACCATGAGGCGTAAGGTCTGGTTGGAAAGACAGGTTTGTGAGGGTGACCAGCAGGCAGTGCTCTTGTGGCTGGTGTGCTTCGCTCAACTGCTGTTTCTTCGGCGGAATTTGGAGAAACAATGATGGAGAAGTAATGGGAAAAGAAATCAAAAGGATGTGTAATAGTCAACAAAAATGTGAAAAGAAAAGATGATGCGGAAGAAGAAGGGATCAGAGGAGGGAGAGTTGGTCAGTGAAATATTTCTGTTATTAAAGGAACAACAAACAGCGGTTTCTTCAAGTGATGAGATATTCAAGTGTTCTCTTGAACACTGACAACCACAACAAAATAGATGATTCATATCGAAGCCCAAAAAGCAGCAAAGAAAAACAAAGACAATGGCACTGAATTGGCAACGGAAAAATGGCAGGACAAATGCACCAGGATTACTTCAAAAGCAGCTCCTCATGAAATGTTCTCAAAGCAGCAAATGGATTCTGCGTCTAGTTTCAAACCACTTTGAAAGTGCCTTTTATCTGTTTGGTCCCAATGTTATACATGGCCCTTAATGTCAGGCCACACAAGCCCTTTGCCTTTTTTTTTTTAAATGACAAAATGTGTCCTCCAACACTGACGTTTGGTCCATTTTGTCATGCGCAGTCCAGAAAAAGATGGTGACAAGCGTACACTACAGAAAGAAAACACCAGCCAAAATCAAGACCTCCGAACATGCACGGCTGTTCCACAAAACAACAACTGCCACTTCACCATAGAGAGCTAAAAAAGTCAACATGGGACAAATGAAAAGTCAAGCAAATCTTTCTTTGACCACCTCTGTCGGAATACCTTAAAACATTGTGACGGTTGGACATTCAAAGAAAGATTCTGATGTTGACTATTAAAACAATCGGAGCCAGAAGAACAAGAAATCAAAACAACGTGGGCAAGCACTGCACAACGGTTCCAAAACCATTCGTGAAAAAAAAAGATGTACCATGTCTTAAACAAGCATGTGTCAGGATGAGAAATGTTAATTTACTACAACGCCTCGGACAAATGAATAATGAAAATCATCACAAGCGTTTTTTTTTTTTTTTTAATTGAAGGGTTTCTTTTGTTGTTGTTAGTGAAAAGGACAAAACTCACTCAGTGCAGGCTCGGCGAGATAGCTGTAGCGCTTACGTAAGGCTAGCGATGCAAAGGTATGACGTCGCTCGGGCTTTTCAGTCTGCAACAATAGCAAACAACACAAGTTGGCTATCAGGTGAACGCAGCTCGAGAAATCGTACGTTGCAGCCAATTGGAGCAGGATCTGGACTTGGAAAAACACACTCTTATTGAACAGCTAATTTCCGGAATATTTCCAATTGCTTTTTTTGGGGAGATAAAACAGGTTTCATGTTGAACCACTTTCGAAGTACGTAATCTTAAAGGATATTACATTGGATTAAAAAGCAAGTGTCTATATGATATCATGCAAAAGTCAGCACTTGGGCAAGGGAAAGTGTTACATTTCCCTTGGGGCAGCGGCGAGAGTAAGCCTACGCTAAGCAGATCTAGCGGAGGGTAGCGCATGGTGGGGGGCAGGGGGTGTAGTTTACCTCATCCTCGGCATCTGACTCCATTTCCTGGTTCCCAAGATGCATTGCAGAAACGGGCGGGCACGGTTGGGGGGGGGGGGCAAGGGTGAAGAGTTACATAATGGAAAGCAGGAAAGGAGAGGGGGGGGGAGAAACATCAGCGTGTGAAAAAAAAAGAGAGCCATTTACAGAAGCTCCAGAAGCCACCGTGGCAAACGCAGTAAAGAAAAAGTCAACAAACCAACAGTACCAAAAAGCACCATGATAAAAAAAAAAAAAGCCAGCCAAATAGCATCCAAATGAAAACGAAACAGCCAATGTCAAGCAACCACAGCGTACAATAAAGAACCAATCGACAGTGAGAGAAGCCTGAAACAGATAAAAGACACGCTTTGGGACAAGTCTTCCCTCAAGACTTTTAGCCTAGCGCTGCTCCTTCCCTGACGGTGAGGATGGTCATGGAAAGTGATGACACAAAATGGCCACTTTGTGCCTTACCTTTTTGGCTGCGGGCAGCGTGATGTTCAAGTTGCACACGGCCGTTTGCGGCAGGCCTTTTGTGTTCTTGCACTCTTTGAGGAAGGTGAGACGACCGCAAGGCTCCTGGCTGGGGTCTCGTACCTGCGGTGGGCGGGGGGAGGGGGAAGAATGGCTTCTTGATGTACCTCATGCCGTTATGGCTAAATTCCAGAAATACGAGTTCAATTGGACTCTTAGTGAGACTAAACAGTACAGTGAATGTATGGATCGACTTATCCGGGGTCGGGGGACAACACCGGGGGCAACAGCTTGAGCGAGTGTGTGTGTAAAGAACTGAACGACTGTCTAACAGTCTAACCCAGGGGTGCCCATTAGGTAGATCCTGATCTACCGGTAGATCTAAGACAGGTCCCAAGTAGATCCGAGGAGTGTTGAGAAGAAAAAAAACAAACAACCATTTTTGTGTCTTTGTACATGTTAGTAATACATTTTTTTGTGTTAATATACACTGCACACTAATCAGTCTCATTTTCACTAAAAAAAATATTTAAAAAATAAAATAAAGCAGGTAAATCTTAAATTTGTGTGTGTGTGTGTGTGTGTGTGTGCGTGCGCGCGCCAGTAAGGGTAGATCCCGTGAGGTTAGTTGATCAAAAAGTAGATCTTCTATCCAAAAAGTTTGGGCACCCCTGGGACTCTAATCGTACTGATGACAACTAATGAAATTTTTTGGGGGGAACTTTTCCTACGCCCTTGCCTTGCATGTCCCAATTAGCGCAATTGGAATAAACTGGCTCACGCACAGGAAAGAGGGGTTGAACCAAGCAATAAACCCACGACGATTGATTGTACAGATCCTGGTTGGAGGTTAGCGGGTCGATCGATGACAGAGGCAACTAGGTTACTGCCTGTGAATGGAGTTTTTTTTTTTTTTAATGTAGTGGGTGTGTCTTCAGTACCTTGACGCAGAAAGGCAAGCGGTTTTCCTTGAAGGCGTAGAAGTTGAGCACTAACTGTTGACCGCTTTTGGTCAGGGGAGCCAAGTTTCCATAGCAATCCACATAAATGGGCCGACCCTCGAGGACCTGAACACACACACGCACAAACACAAAAGCAGCCAGAACCATCACTCCAATCATTTAAACACCGCATATGTAAATAATGTCGCCAGGTCCGGACCCCGAATATCAAGTCTTGATTCCAAATAAGTACCTCGATGTCTTTGCTCCTGGCCACCTCCTCAAAGTTCTCCTGCTGCTCTAGGGTCTTGTCCACCTTGTCGTCAGTCATACAGAAGCACCTCAGCCTGGATTCCACCGGGTCGTTCATCTTGGCGAACACCACAAACTTGGCCATGTAGGGCACACAGATCAGCTCCCTGTAGAGCTGCGAGGCCAAACCCACCGTCTCTGGGATTTGGTGGCAGTCAGCCAGCCAGAACCTGCTCACAAACACCCAATAAGGACGCGAGGCGCGACTCTTGACGTGCGAGAAGAAGCCCGACTCCTCACCGTGCCGAAACGTTGGTTGTGAAAGATACGCAGTCGTTGACGAAAGTCAGCGGAGTCGTACCCGTGATGTCTTCCCACTGTGCTGGCGATGTACCACCTGCCAAACAATACAAGGGAAGGATTTCATCTTCCGTCCTGGTGTTTTGTTTTTCTTACATACACTGTCTGAGGTCGTGCTAATGTTTGGGATGTGGGCAATTTTTTTATTTTTTTTCGCAGGCCATCATACAAAATTGTGGTGACCGAGTCATGCTAACAATACCACTTCACCTGTGATGCTGCAGAGAAGGCGGAGACAGGGCGTGCAGTCTCCTTTGTAGCCGTTGGAAAGCCCCTCGCCCGAGAGCGGCGGGACCGGGATTGTCATCGTGATGGGCTTGTGAAACTTCCTCCGTCTGGGCTCCACTGTCACGATGGGGCTGAAGGTCGCACGGTTTCCTAAGATCTTTTTCACCGTTTCGTCGGGTACCGGCTGGGCCTTGAGAGAACGGAAGAAAAATGGTCTAAGGGTATTTATTATTTTTTTTAATTTCACAGAAAATTACTGTTAGCACACCGTCGTGAAAGCATTCAGAGCGTAGCTTGTAAAGTCGCATAAAAACACTTCTCGCTGTACTCACCTGCAGGCCAACTTTGATCTTTTTGGTAAGCGCACCCTCTGGAAAAGAGGCCTGAACCAATGGGACGCTCCGGCTGCACAAAGTCCCGCCCTCGGGTCCCATCTGATGAGTTTCCTGCCTGATGCGAGACACCACGGCAAAGTACTGAGGGAAATCTTTGGTGATGATGCGGCAAATCCTCTTCCTCTGCAACTCTTCAGCATTGTCCAGTTCTGCGAGGGCGTCATATACGTTAGACGAAGTGACATTTATTGAGAAATTTGACAAGCCTTCACCTTCATCCATGCCGTTGAGGAGCTGACGCAGCTCCTCGGTCTTGCAGTCGTACAGATGCTCCTTCCAGGTTTCTCCGTTCTCGCTTCGCAGGAGGATCAGTTCACGCTCTTGCCCCCGCATGGAGCCAAAATGGGGGATCTCCACGATCACGGGCCTAGTAGGGAACAAATCGTAGATTGCGTCATGCGGCATTCCAAAAAAAAAGTTGACCCGAGTTGTTGCTCTACCATCTCGACCAGTGATGGGCAACTCCGGTCCTTGAGGGCCACTGTACTGCATGTTTGAGATGATTCACCCCCCCAACCCCCCCTGACACATCTGATTCAAATGATCATCTCATCTGCAAGCTCTTCAGGAGCCCCATAACGATCCTGATCATTTGAGTTAGCTGCGCTGCAGGAGGGGAAACATCTAAAACATGCAGAATAGCGCTCGCCCACCCCGATCTGGATACGACACGCAGACTAGAGAACTAGAGAGAGTGCAGGAGCGAATGGATTGTGGTTCTGCCAAGTGTTTTAAGCCACGTTTACACCAAGCGCAACAAGATTTTTTTGAATTTTGATACCCCTCACATCCTTATTTTTATTTTTATTTTTTAAATGGAAACTCCCAACAACAGAAGCCGTTTGGCAGAAACGGGGCTTGAGAGTCGTTCAACGGCACATTGAGGATGTCAGAAGCCGGACGGAGATAAAGGAAGGTCGAGGGAGAAACCTTTAAGAAGCAAAGCGCACAACAGCACAAGACGAGCAAGAAACCACCAGATGACAACTTCACGGGGAGAAACAGAAGAGCAGTGGACACTAGTGGGTTCTTTGATTTTCTTTTTGGTAAATTGCCCCAAAGAATGTCATGATTTACTCTATATGTGTGTTAGTTATGTGGGGTGAGGCCTTCGTCACATCGCAATCTAATGTTTTTTTTTTTTCTTCCTTTAAATCCAGAAGAATTCACACAGGAAGTGGATATTGTCGACACTGATCACAGGCTCACTGTTCCTTGATTTTCGGAAAAAAACCATCCAAAGAGTCAAGCCGCGCCTTGAAACAAAAGACACATGCCCAAATAAATAAAGCAGTCCAGCCCAAAATAAGCCAACCGAGACCAGTGATGTCATTGGCCTCGCCCAAAAAAAAACAACGCCCTTGGAGATGAAAATAGTTAAAGTAACTGGATGGATTCCAAGCTACAAGATGTAGTTTCAGGAAGAATGTACCATTTGATAAGATGGACAAATTAATGCAAGTTGAACCTTGCTATTCCCATTTTGTAAATCACGAGAACAAGGCGAGAGCTGAAAATTGATCAGCAGGACCTCCTCGCCCCTGCAAGGTTTCAAGCACAGAACCAAGTGGCCACTGAGCTTAGTGCGTCATCAGAGACTGGTAGACTCACAGAAAGGAATGGAAATGGACTTCCTGGACTCTGTTGTTAATTTTGCTGTTCATTCAGCTCTGTGTTAAGACGAGCAAATTGTCCAAAAAGTATTGAAAGATTCAGCAGTTGAACATTCGGAAGTTTTGAGACGGTCCAATTAGGTAATTATAGAGAGCGTCTTTTTGCGAGTAGTTTATATTCTGTCTCAATCACCAAATTCTTCCCAAAACTACACGCTGACCCGATAGCATGGTGGCAGATGTGTGGAACAATCATCATGAGGCATCAGCCTGCTGCGTTGGGACTGGGGTGGCGGGCGTAGGGAAGAGCAGAGAATTATTGGAGAACGGATGCTATGGGTTTTTTTTTTTTGTGGGGGTGGGGGGGTTCCTCTCCATGTTCCTACCCAACAAATCTAGTTCCTCGGGGTCCCAGCTGGAGCACTGCGCTAACCAGGCTCTCGCCTTCATTAAGAGCTGGCGGCATTCTGGGGAGATGTAGCTTACTGCGGCTCACACACACACACACACACACACACACGCACACACACACACGCACACGCACGCGCACACACACAAAAGACACACGCAACACAAGTCGGGTGAGGTCAATAAACGGAGACTTGAATGGAAATGTCACTTTGGTTGGTGGGAAGGAAGTTTTGCACTTTGCTGGCACAAAATTCCAGCTGATGTCCGAAGTGACAAAATGGTGAGAAGGTGATTTGGGTTCAAATTTAAGTATTCAAGCCCGGGGAAGGGTTTCAGAGTTTCATTGCTGGTCTCAGGGGTAATTTTTCTCATTTAGAGTTCGTCTTGGGTTTCAATTAGGGTTTCAAGTGAATTTTTTTCCCCACCCAGCACCAAATAAAAATGTCAAATCAAGCTTTTCACAATAAAAGAAATGGGCTTTGTTTGGACTATTTCCTTGGGCGAGTGCAGGAGATTAAAAGTTTGGAGACAAAATATAGAGTAGAGTGGCCACGCGGATGGCTGGAAATGGCGGCGGGCAGAAAGCAAAAGTGCAGAAAAGCTGCTTAGCAAAGCTTTCGGGGGGGGGGGAGAAAAAGTTAAAAATCATGCAGTCTCACCCCAGGAAGTGCGCTCCTGCCGGGCCCACCTCCACCAGCCGGCTGGCCAGACCTTCGCCCTCCACCATGGGGGGCGGCGACGCCAGCTTGTGTCGCTTGACCAGGCGGCACGTGATGCGCGTGGGCGCCGTGCACTTCCTGGGCGGGATGATGATGCGCATGCCGTTGTGGCGGCTGCCCCGCATGGACCCGCCGCGGGCGTCCACCATGAAGCTCACCAAGAACCTGAAGAAAAGATGAGGAGGAATAGGAGGACGATGAGGAGGACACGGAACAGGGAGTCAGGAGCATTCTGGAGGCGGTGAAAACGTCTGTTTGGATAGCCTCGATAGTTTGCGGGGGAGTAGAGCCGAACCAGAATGCTCAGACGTCTGCGGCACTTCGACAACAGGACAGGCTGAAGTTTATTTGAGGGGGTGCTGTGGTGATGCGTGCAATTGTCTTCAAGTGTATTTCGGGCAAACTCCATCCATTTTCCATACCCCTCGTCTACCCTGGGGTACACCCCGGACTGTTTGCCAAAACCAATCGCAGAAGACGCACGTACACACGCGTACACAAAAACACAATCACGGACACGATCCGAGTTGTGTCCAAAGGTGTTAGTAGAGGGAAAAAAAAAACCACACCGTGCATTCGAGTAATTTCATTTAGTGTATTTACAGCAAAGTGTTATGATCTGTCCTCCAAATATACGATCACAAAAACTCCACCGCAAGTCTGGAAGGGCACATTCGATGTCGGAGGGGAACAACAAACAGCAGCTGCTGTGAGTGGACAAAGGGAGGAGTGGGGGATGGGGTGAGGGGGGGTGCGTGAGTGGAAAGGACACAATCCGGGTCGCAAGGGGGAGGCGGCCGGCAACAACGGGGACGAATCAATCCAATCCAATCAATCAATCAATCACAGCCAGTTAGTCAGTCGTCACCTGCTGTCGTACTGCGGGAGCGGAGAGGAAAAACTGCGGGATGGACGACAACAGAACTTAAACTTACTCGTGTTGTTGCACATTACTAAAAAGAAGACAAACTGTTGAGACTTTCTTAAATAGAAGAAAAAAATGGGGCAGCCCAACCCCCCCCCCCCCAAAAAAAATATATTTTACATTTATTGCATGTTTTAGGTTTCGTTTTAAATGTCACTTAATGTCTAAAAATTGATGCTCGTCATTTTTTTTTTTTTTA
The DNA here is from genome assembly GCF_025434085.1 of Hippocampus zosterae. Taxonomy (NCBI): domain Eukaryota; kingdom Metazoa; phylum Chordata; class Actinopteri; order Syngnathiformes; family Syngnathidae; genus Hippocampus; species Hippocampus zosterae. Next base: position 4,877,313 of record NC_067457.1, read on the forward strand.
CAATCTTAGCATTTACTAGATCTCAGAAAAGTGTATAGCTTAAAAAAATAAAAATTTTAAAAAACGCGCTCAACTTACCCGGAGTGGACCGGGGAAGATACGAGATTGACGTTGTCCATTGCATCTGGTGTCCAACTGTACCTCCTCAGCGAGTCGTTGTCGCAGTCTTTGGCCCCCGCCAAGTGCTGCCCGGACCACACGGTAAGGTTACATCCAAGAGATTTTACATCACTAACATTAAAAAGATGACATCACAGTGCCAAAAAGTCATATGGCAAATGTCAAAATAAAGAGAATGGCATGATGTCCTGCAACGAGGTTGCGTGGGTGGACAAACTGCGATGCAAAAGGAACGAAACAAGGCAACTTCGCAAAAAAAATAAAGTGAGTCACCGTAACGTTGACATGTACCTTGTTGTGTTGTTCGACAATGAAAGACCTTTCCTTACAGAGCATCTGCGGCAGCGTGGGAGCAGACAGGAAATTAGTCCTTACGTTCCATTCATCGAGCTAAAACGTTCACCGACGCGTTATCGCGAACAAAATATTGCCTCGGTCACACGGACACGCAGCGATGCCAAATATGGTCGCGCCATCTTGTCGATGGCAGAATTGACCGCTAAATCACATTTTCTCTTTCCCGCAAGCCGTGATGAGATCGCGATCGGTTGCTTTCGGGACGCGTGGGGGGGGGTTGAATTGAATTGATTGACAACCACCCCTCAATAAATGACAAGAGTCCCGTACCATGTCCTTGTTGGGCGCCAGCATCTCTTCGATCATCATGCTGTCCCTCGTGAAGGAGCTGCGGTTGAGCGTGTTGGACCTGTCGGAACTGAAGGAACGCAGACTTGGGCGCGGGGTTGGAGCGGTGGGCAGGTTCACGGGTTACCGAGACAACAGCCAAAATGATGGGTGGGGGGGGCATGGTAAAAAAAGGGAAAGTGAACAGAAAGTAGGGGTGGGGGGTGGGAAAGGTCACATTAAATGCATGCAGCTTCCAGGAACCAGAACCATCACATTTCTTTGATTTTTCAAACAACTCGGAGTACCCTCCCACAAAGACTGCAAGACACATTAAAAAAAAATAAAAATAAAAACGAACTGAGGTTTTCAAGCCCCCCCACGCATCACGGAGAGCTAGAAAAATGCACTTAAAAAGGGGTGACTTGTGTGATATCTCACTTCAATGAAATGATGCAGTTTATGAAATATAAGCAGATGCGGGACATCATATGGATGAATATATCGTATTGACGCATTCTTGTGTGATGACCACACCCCCCCACCCCCCGCCCGTTCCTATCTCCAGGCCAAATGATTCAGCAAAACCGCGGCTGAGGCAACTCCAACTTCATATTTATGACATACGCGTTCACCCGTACGATTTTCTGTCACTAAAATGTCGAGTCGGCGCCTGCCAGACATTTCTTTAGTTACCGCAGAAATGTTGTAAATATTTTGTCCCACTTATGGCGCGGAGGACCACCACTAGACATCCACAACAACAAAAACATTATTAATACTTGATCATTACCAGAATTAGTAATTCAGCTCCTTTACCATAAAATGTATATGCACGCACGCTAGTCATAAAAATAATTGGGGATATCGGAAATTCAAATTCGGAATTCCAGGATGAATTTAAAATCTAACAGTTACAAATACAAGTGAACCGAATTTATCTAAACTTCATTTGAGCCGGGCCAGGGAAACTTCATTCAACTCTGCCAGGCGAACAAACACGTTCCAAAGCAAGACTTGAATAAGGATTGGGTGGGGGGTGGGGGGGGGCCGGCCAAAATCCCACAGCTGACTAAATCTGGGGCAAACAAATATGCCGGCAACAAAAATATAGCCTACTGGTTCTCATGCATGTTAATTTCATCCCGAAATCCAATAAATAAAGTATATGAATGACTTTTTACATTTATCTAATGACGCTTTGCATCAAATTATAGAGCGTCTTGACGCAATAGGTTCGGGTCCCCGGAAGCCTGACGGGGGGGGTCGGGAAAAAAATAAGCACAAAAATCACAACAAACAACATTATCATGACCGCCATCACCAACAACAACACACATGAAGATGGCACACACAATGACACAGCTACAAATCAAGTAAGCCAATCAAACGTACATGTGGAAGTTACAATTTCATCTAGCTTGAGGGGTTAGAAGGGGGTTACGGCTTGGGGGGGGGGGGGCCTCAGCAGCATGCCATCAGCCTTACCTGACTTTGGGACTAAGACACAGAGCGCACATGAGGGAGAGAACATAAAATCGTGAGCCATGAAGCAGGGTGGATCAGGATGATGCCATAAACACACACACACACACACACACACACACACACACACACACACACACACACACACACACACATGTTCGTGCTGCATTCAGGAAGTCAAAAAGTGTGTCACTGCTCAGACATTCACCAACGCACCATTCCAGCGACCTCCCCCCCCACCTCGTCCATTCAGCGTTGCAGAAATGTCAATATTTTAGCAGTGAAATGCATTGAGTGAACGCGGCGACTCGTCAGTGCGGCATTTGAAATCTACAACGGCAGACTCTTCTTGTTAAAGGCTTGGCAGGGGCGTGTGTGCTCTCGGGGTCGCACGCGTGCACCTAATTAAGCGTCTCAGCTGGCGGCGTCTCACCTCTGCGAACGTGCACCCACGCTGAAGCCCATGTAACCCTCCTGCGGTAGCGAGTCGTCGCCCAGTTCCCGCAGGTCCTGGGGCGCTAGGTACTTGTCCGTGTCTCCTGTCATGGCGTCGTCGCCTGGGGTCCGCAAAAAAAAAAAAAAAACCACACACACGGGAGATGAGGACTTTTTTATGTGCAGGGATGACGCATAAAAGAAGCACATGCTCAAAGACCTGCAGAAGTCCAAATCGTCACGGCAACCAAACAGCAAACATCAGTCGGGGGGCATATTAAAAATCAAGACGTCAAAAGAGACGGTTAGAAGTGGACTTGTTGCTTTGCAAGCTCGTACTGATGAGCTTTGAAGAGCAGCCGGAAAGCGGAGAAGGCAACAAGTGCACGCAGGCCGGCGAAGGAGAATGAAGAGGGAGCGAGTGGGGGGGGCATTCCAGCAGGACACCCCTGCCCCCCCCTCTTCCCCCACCCTAAACTTTCACAGACCCCATCTGGTGACATTCCGAGCTTTTCTTTTAGGGTTCTACCATGACTCACCTCTGCCTTGCAAGCACTTCATTCAGCGCTTTTCTTCCCAACTTTTTTTTTTTTTGGCAGGGGGGGTCTCTTTCTGTGTCTCTCGATCACGCAAACAGATCCGCTTTCTCCCGCCTACACGCCCCTGCTCCAGGATAATCCAATCTGTGTGTGTGTGTGTGTGTGCGCTTGGTGTGTGCCGGACACAAATAGCAAGCAGGGTGTGACTCACACTGAAGTTGTCTAACTTGATTAATCCAGCGTCTGCCTGTAACCAACGAGTGTGTGCACGCATTTATTTACACATGCACTCAATTGTTTTACCCCTTTTGCTTGCCGATAAATAAGCACGCCAAAATGCTCGCGGCGGCTCTCTGTAATGAATGTTGAGACAGTCGCTGCATATTAAAAAAAGCAGCATGTGATCTGATGTCATCTTTTAAATGAAACATGATGGCTTGTTTAGACTTTGACTGTGTAAATGTATTAAAAAAAAATTGTTGGCAGGCCGACATCAACAGTTTACATAAGGAGGGCGCTGGACGTCTTGAATTAGAAGTGCAATGCTGTGTGTGTGTGTGTCTGTGTGTGTGTGTTCTTCCCTCCCGCTATGTAAGCTTGCGTGAGTGCCTACAGTTACACACGAGCCAAATTTAGACATGAAAAAGCACTCGCTTATTCGAGGTTAGTGCTTGCAATTAAACCTGGCGTTTTACTTTCATGACTTACACGAATAGCTGATGCCGATATTTCCACAATCCATCTCTGTTTGAACAGACACACAAACACACCATTTTAAGCTCTGCTTTGTCATTCGCCGGAGCGTCCTTGACCGTGACGTCAACTCATTAAATTGAGATAAAAGCCAAGACAACGGATCTTTTCACTCTGATATAAAAAAAAAAGTGGGGGGTTATGGGGGGTGGACCGTTGTTCGATTCCTTGTCCATCATTTTAGTTCACACCATCACACTTTACACACTTTCGGGGTAATCGGGGGTCCGCGCACGGATTAAACATCCATGTTTGCATTGACCGGATTGTGTAAAGTGACACGAACAATAGCTCGAGTGTGTGTGTCTGTGTGGAAACGCAAGCACCCGCTCCATGCAAATACCACGTGCACAGTACACACTGTATCCATGGCAACGGAAAGAAAAGGCTGACTCGCTACATTTTGCCACCCCGGAGAGGAGGGGTGAGATGGCTGAACAGCGAAGATCATAGAAGTACTGTCAAATATGAGCGTAAACCTCTTAAAATAAAATAAAAAGGTGTCGAATGAAAAATTTCCGCTATTTAAAATGGTTCCCGGGCGTCTTGATAAAAGCTTTCTGTCATTTCCACGAGAAAATACACGTGGGATAAAGAATTAGAGCACACTTAACATGAACTTGTCACACTCTGGTTGGAATCGCCGGTTACCACGACAACCACGGGTAGCGCGCAAAGGCGACTGGAGAACTATTTGCATCTAAACAATTCATGACGTATGCCCCCTTTAAATGAACCGTTCAACGGAAACGTGAGAAAACAGAGATGAGATTTAAAACAAGTCATAAAAAGGAGGAAAAAGTACCTTCGTCAACATCGGACAAATAGTCCTCTGTGATAATTTCGGGAGCATTGGCCTTACAGGCTGTGTGATGCGGATGGAGGCAAGCAAGTGTTAAAGAAGAAACATGGAAATGAAGTCAAGGAAAGAACTCATGGATCAAATGATGGTATAAAATGAAATAAAAGAAAGTACAAATGACCAGACCAGTCAGAGTTTGCTAAGCAATACAAAGCGCCCTACCGTCGTCATCCGACATGTCCAGCACCTCGTTCATGGTCTCGGGAACGTTCATCTTGTGCTTCTCCGTGACCGTCTGTGCAAAAAAAGATTCTCGACGTCAAGATGGGCACGACCATGTCAGTTAGCAACTTCAAACGTTGCTAACTGACATGTTAGCCGCTGGACAGTCGTGGAAATGGACACAGTCCCCATTTCATTTGTCCATATGCTTCAGCCGGCGTACCTGCGTGGTCAGGGTCTCCTCTGTGACCACCTTGAGCGTGTCCACTACAGAGATGTAACCCAGCCTCTTGGCGATGGACAGAGCGCTGTTTCCATTCTGCGTAGGAAGCAAAATTATATGACACGCCGAGTCCCTACTCAACGAAGAAAGTTTATTATCGGTTCCTTTGGCACACTGAAAATCTTCATGGGCTCACAATACCATCAAAAATAAAGCAAGAAAAAGAAATAACACAAAACTCACACACCAAAAAAACAAAATCTACTTTTTAAATAAAGAAATAAACACATTTATTAAAGAATGAATGAGTGAATTAAGACCGCGGTACCGTGGTGAGCTCATTGGGCGAGGCTCCGTGATGCAGCAGCAGATTGATGATGTGCGTGTGTCCCTGCTGGGCGGCCTGATGAAGAGCAGTGTAGCCGTTCTGCGGGACACCAAAAAAAAATAAAATAAATTTGTCGCACAGTGCGGTGGAAGAATATCATCAAATAAAAGTCGGATGAATGACCTTGGTTTTAGCGTTGACCTTGGCCTGGTTTTTCAGCAGGAAGTGGACCATCTTCACGTTGCCGTAGTGACAGGCCACGTGGAGAGGAGTGTAACCCAACTGAGGACCAAGAGAAAATTTTTTTTTTTGACATTGTCATTCAAATACAAATGATTTAAATCGTGATGCTAAAAAAATGATTGATCTCATTTGATTATTAATAAACTGAATGTGCATGCTTGTGTTTGCAGAGGGGGTCACCTTGGTCTCGGGGTCCATGGTGGCTCCGTGGTTGACCAAAACCTCAGCCACGTTGACTTTATCCTCCTGGGCAGCCAGATGGAGCGGGGTCAAGCCGTACTAAACATCAACGAATTAATCCGGTGAATGAATTCAAACTAAAAAACACCTTTTTTTTTCTTCTTCTTCTTCTTTTCTTTGTATGTTCTAAAAGTTGCACCTTATTGCCCGCGTTGACCGAAGCGTCTCGCGCCAGCAGCAGCGTCACGACGTCCACGTTGCCCTCCTGCGCGGCCAGATGCAGCGGGGTGATGCCCTGCCGCGTCACGCTGTTGGTGGATGCGCCGTATTCCAGCAGCGTGGTGGCGATCTCCAACTGGTTCTTCTTGGAGGCGATGTGCAGCGGCGTGTAGCCGTTCTGGACCGCAAGCGTACAATTTCAACATGAATTCTTTTTCAGCGTTTTTTTTTTTCCGCCCAGCGTTCATAGTTCAAAGTCCATCGTCTGTGACGTACACTGGTGGCGCTCACGATTTGGCTGCGAACAGAGAGGAGTTAGTTTTGTTCACTAGCTTAGCGGCTAATCTGGTCCGTGACAACAACAGGCAAATGCAAATTTGTTAATTAATTTAAATCTAATTTAAATAAAAAGGACGAGAAGTTGTTCGGAAAAAGGATGGATGGCATCCATCCAGTGAACGCTGGAAGTAGATAGAACAGTACCAAATGTGTTCTAAAGGGAATTTGGGATCCGTCTTTTTTTTTTCCAAATCTGGACCAAAATGTAACGATTTGCGATTTGAGCCGATCGCACCCATCCACAAACCGGCTTTTGTCATCCTCTCCAACTTTGCACTTGGCGAAACTAATGAAGAGAGGCTCTCACCTTGGCGGCTGCATGGGGTGAGGCTCCTTGCTTGAGCAACAATAGCGCCACCTTCTGGTTATCGTAGTGCGCAGCAACATGCAGTGGAGTTAGTCCACTCTGGACACAACAACAAACGTCCGGTGTTAGGTGGCGGTTAAAGCTCAATCGTGACTCCCTGGAGGGGGCAAAAGGTCGCGTCACCTTGCCAGCGGCGTCTGGCGCGGCGTTTTTTTGCAGCAACAGGTTGGCCACTTCCAACTTGCCGTACTTGGCCGCAACGTGCAGCGGCGTGAAGCCCTTCTGGAAACACGGAAGAGGAGCCAAATTGGTTACCTTATTTCATGACGTGAGGGAGTCCAAAATAAAATAAAACAAATATCTAAAATCAATACAATTGCATAATCGATCTAATTGAATTGCATGGGCGGCAATGAGCGTCGCATGCTTGCGATTGGTCACCTTGGTAGTGATCCCAAGAGTGGATCCCTGGTCCAGCAGCGTCGCCGCCACTTCTCGGTGACCCTCCCGCGCGGCCAGATGAAGAGGCGTGTACCCGGAACTGGTCGTGGTGTCGGGCGATGCCCCGTTGGCGAGCAGCTGTTGGACGATGTCCTGCTTGCCCAGACGACTGGAGATGTGCAGCGGCGTCTGCTCGTCCTGCTCGTATCAATTTTTTTTTTTTTTTTTTTAAACACGTCGATGGAGTCAAGTGATGCAAGATTGGGGAGACGTTACCTTGGCCTTGGCATCAACTCGCGCGCCATTCTGGACCAAATATCGCACCACATTGGATTGCCCCGCCCTTGCAGCCATGTGAAGTGCAGTCTCCCCTCTCTGGAAAACACACACACACACACACAAGAAAATTAAAAAAAAACACACACACACACACATACACACAAAGAGGCTTGGAGTGCAACTATGACCACTTTATTCAGATGCTAACTCTCCGCCTACATTTTCCAACTAGACACAAGGGTGGGGGAAATGAAGCGCTCCCATTTTTTTTTTTTTTGTGCACGCCCGAATGACGTCCCATAACACCGGTCGCCGCGGTAACCTGGCCACAGACACGGCGTGGGCGAGCAAATGCTTGAGGTTGATGAGCTAACTGTGCAGTACTTTATTCCTGCCTGTTCTGGTTGTTCACTAAAGCCCCCCCCCCCCCGTTTCCCCCCCCCCCCCCCCCCCCCCAATCCTGTCCTCCCCTCCTGGCACGACAACAGGAAATTTACGGCGGTAGCTTGCCTGGATTGGACGGAAACACGTGGAATTCATCTAATGAAGGGGTGTGTTTCAACACGCGTGCACTGCACGGTTTCTCACGGTGGAAATGTAACATTTCAAGCACTTTACAGCTGAGCCAGAAAAATGATTAAAAAATTTTCCTGAAGATCTTACTAAATGGAGAAAAGCAGAGTGCTAAACTTCTCAAGATGATTGCAGCTGGTCTGACTTGCTCCTGGCCATGGTGGAAGTTGAACAGCTGATTAGCTTGCTAAGGCTAACTGCCCAAACGTAAATATCCGGCAAAAAAGATCATCATTTGCAAAATATGAAATCTAAAATATTTTTTCTTCCTCACCACATTGCTGGTGTTGGGCGAGGCGCCGTGGTTGATGAGCTGGTGGACGATGTTTTCATGTCCCATGAACGCCGCGACGTGGATGGGAGTCAGGCCCGACTTGGGGTGGGGGTCCGGGGGGGGGGGGGGGGGCACACAAAATTGACATGACTTTAATCGGAAAAGTAATCTTTGCACTGCAAAAGTATTGGGGCACATTTGATTGACACAGGAAGTGAAAAAGTGAAGACAATTTAGAGTTCCTTCCTGTGTTCAGGTCTGAGGGTGGTTTAACGCTTAAAAAAAAAAAATAATAATAATAATAAAGTGCAACACACCAATTTGCTGATTGCGACATCAAATTTTCACACGAATAATACATTTTAAACGCAGTGTCTGTTCTTGTACACCACAACTCAAAGGCCACATTTACGGCCTCTCATATTGTCCCACGTAAAGAGCAACGGAAACCGTTCCCATAACTTTGCAAGCCTACAACTTGACCACAATGCCTCCGTTCCAAAGCTCCGGTTTGTTCATTCAGCGCTGCGACTTTCCCGCGACATACCTCAGTGACGGCCTGTATGGAAGCGCCGTGCTTCATCAGGAGCTCCATCACCTTGACTCGGTTCTTCTTGCAGGCGATGTGCAGCGGCGTGAAACCATTCTAGAAGCGGACGCGGGACAAAGGTGATTTCAAACAAGGATCCGGGAAGAGAACGGCTGCCGCTGGAACTTTGGATGGAAAAATCCACACTGGACTTTTTTTTTCTTCCCTCGACGAAGAGCGCTCGTGGAAAGAATTCACTCTGAATGAAAAGAGTTTGCGCTCTCGTTCAAGTTGCTCAATGCGATGACTTCACGCCACTCCCCCCGACCCCCTCTTTTCTTGACTCTGGACCCTGCCAGGCTCTTTAACCACACCCCGACATCTCCCGTTACACAACCAGCACAGCTGTCTCACTCTGGGACAGCAGCTGAGGACGCATTTCTGAGGGTAGCATTTGAGATAGGTTAAGGGAAGTCCACGAGAATGTAGGATGGGGTCAATTAATTGATTTTATTGATAACGATGACTTGTCAGGATAATTTTCATTCTGGATTCTTTTTTTTAGAGGCTTCTATTGCACAGCCTATTTACACTAACATGAAGGATAGTCAGAGGCAACACGATCAAAGTTATTAGTGTAGCAAGTAAGGTAAGAATAAGTAAATGGCGGACTTCCTGAAAAAAAAAAAAAAAAAAAAGAAGAATAATCTGCCTCCTCACCAGAGCCTTGGCATTGGGATTGGCCTTTTTATCCACGATGACCTTGGCCACCTTGTAGTGACCGCAGTGGGCGGCGACGTGAAGCGCCGTCAAGTAGTCGTTGGTCACGTCGTCCACCGGCGCGTCGTGGTGCAGCAGCAGCTGCACGCAGTTGAGGTGGTCGCCTTGCGTCGCCATGTGGAGCGGCGACAGACCGTTCTGGGCGGGCCGGCGCGGGACAAAAGATGTCAGAACGAAGGCTAACGGCAAGAGCGTTAAGCGGTGATGTGGCGTAACGTTACCTTGGTCTTGGAGAGAATGGGAGCCCCTCGAGTGAGCAACATCTCTACAACCTGCTCGTGGCCGCTGCGGGCTCCGCAGTGCAGTGGCGTCAGACCGTCCTGAAGCATTGAACGCACCGGTCAAGTCGACATATACAGGAGCGGCGGCGTTAGCATATGTTGTGCGCGCGGAACCTTTGTGCGTGCGTCTATCTTGGCTCCTCGCTCCACCAGGAGGCGCACCATGTTGCCGTTCCCGCGCTTGGAGGCCACGTGCAGTGGCGTGATGTCATTCTGAACGCAAAAAAAATTCATGTAAAATCCATTTATCCATTTTTTTCCCCCCCACACAACCAGGACCGATGATCTGTTAGCGATAGCGTTCGGTTTGTAACTTGCTCTCCAATCACGATGATAGCAATCGATTTCCATCCTTGCGTCACAAACTAACCCGCGCCTTGAAGTCGACGGCGGCGCCTCTGTTGAGCAGCAGCGTGGCCACGTTGATGTTGCCGTAGTGAGCGGCGATGTGGAGAGGCGTGAAGCCGCTCTGAGATGCGGAAAGACAAAACAAAAACGGAGAGCGTTCAAATGATGCGGCGAGTTTTTTTTTTTTTCGGAGGCAAAGCCGCAGCAACTCAGGAACGAGTGTCGTTGAACAGAATAAAGCGCATGGGCAAGCTGTCAAATGAATAGCATGCGGGATACAAGAACACCAGAGCGTGTTTTTTTAGTTGTTGCTAACAGCAGAAGATACGATAAGGGATTACATCATAAATAAATTCATGCGGGAGAGCAGGCATCGGACACAAACACTACATCTACATCAAAAACATCATCTTGAAATGTCACAGGAGGAAAAGAGGATTCTTTCAATTCAGAGACCTGAATTGCACTAGTCACGAAAACATAACTCCTCATGTTAACTTGCTAACCCCCGCACCTCCATTTTGTACACATAAATACAGTCTACGTGTATGAGCACACACACACACCAAATGTAAATGAGATGCGCACTAAAAGTGACACACACACACCAAATGTAAATGAGATGCTAAAAGTGAGTCAGCAAAACCTTTCATGCTAGCATTGAGCGTCCATGCTAGCAGCGCGAAAGCTTTGCAGTGAAACCATGGGGAAGAGGAAGAGGAGGAGAGAGGAAGAGCAGAGCAAAGAGAATATGTCTACCTCTGTTGTTCTATTCACCATCATCTAGAAAACAGAAGGTCAAAGAGGGACGGGGGGTGAGAAAGAATGTGGGGGCGGTTAGAGTACCACGACAACAGCGACAACATGGCGGCACCAAGCGGCGTGATGGGTCCATGAAATGACTTCCGAATGGGGGAAACCGGACGCACGACCGGACTCCTTCTCAACAGATGCGAAAATCAAACGCCCCCCCCCCCCCTGGCGAGACGGCGTCTTCCGTTGGCCTACCTTGGACTCCACGTCGGCGTTGTGGTCACTCTGCAGGAGGAGGGCGGCGGCCTTGGTGTCGTCCTTCCTGGCGGCGATGTGCAGCGCCGGCAGGCGTACCTTGCCCTTGGTGTCGTTCTCCAGGAGCAGTGACACCACCTGGTCGTGGCCCTGCTGCAGCGCCACCGCCAGCGGCGTGAAGCCGTCCTGCGCCAACAGCCGGAGAAACCATGGAGGAAACAAACATGGCCGGCTAGTGTATAAAATAGCCATTTCATTTCATCTCTTGACATGACATCCATTTGCAAGTCTACTTTTCTAATAACTATTCATCCATCCATCCATTTTCTGAACCGCTTAATCCTCACTAGGGTCGCGGGGGGTGCTGAGCCTATCCCAGCTGTCTTCGGGCAGTAGGCGGGGGACACCCTGAATCAGTTGCCAGCCAATCGCAGGGCACACAGAGACGAACAACCATTTGCACTCACACTCACACCTAGGGACAATTTAGAGTGTTCAATCAGCCTGCCATGCATATTTTTGGAATGTGGGAGGAAACCGGAGCACCCGGAGAAAACCCACGCAGGCCCGGGGAGAACATGCAAACTCCACACAGGGAGGCCGGAGCTGGAATCGAACCCGGTACCTCTGCACTGTGAAGCCCACGTGCTAACCACTGGACTACCGGGCCGCCCATAACTATTCATTCATTCATTCATCTTCCTGACCGCTTGATCCTCACTAGGGTCGCGGGTGGTGCTGGAGCCTATCCCAGCTGTCTTCGGGCAGTAGGCGGGGGACACCCTGAATCAGTTGTCAGCCAATCGCAGGCAAGAAACGAACAACCATTCGCACTCACACTCATACCTAGGGACAATTTAGAGTGTTCAATCAGCCTGCCACGCATGTCTTTGGAATGTGGGAGGAAACCGGAGCACCCGGAGAAAACCCACGCAGGCCTGGGGTGAACATGCAAACTCCACACAGGGAGGCCGGAGCTGGAATCGAACCCGAAACCTCTGCACTGTGAAGCCGACGTGCTAACCACTGGACTACCGGGCCGCCCTTCTAATAACTAGTCTTTCTTTATTTGAGTCATTTATTAATACGCATATTCGTTCAACGGTCACCTCTGTAGCGATGCTCTGACTGGAGCCGTGTTCCAGCAAGTAGCGCACCACGTCCAGGTGATTCTCCTGCGCCGCCATGTACAGGGGCGTGAAGCCGTTCTGGAAATAAATACCGTAACCGAAGGATGCGTTTATTGACAATGACATCAAAATGCGCGCTTCGAAAGCTCTCCGCGTCGATAACGAAACACCGCCGTGGCATATCCTCCTTATCATACACGCTCTCGAAACACACACTGTCACCTCTGGACATAGCTTACACCTGATAAGACAAGCGTGTGCGTGTGCACGTACGCGTGTGTGTGTGTGAAGATCAATTTTAATGCATTTAATAAGACATTAGGATGCTTTTAAATTGGTTTCTATTTTATTGTTATCTCCCCCAGTTTACCTGCGACTGCGCATTAATGTTGCCGTGGTGTGTGACCAACTCTTTCACCACTTCCATCTGGCCGGCCAGAGATGCAATGTGCAGTGCCGTGTTGCCTTTCTGTGCCGGGGGTGAGGGGGCGGGGGCAAAGCATTAGAACAATGTTTAGAAATGTGCATGTCCGGATGGCTAAGCGGCGTTTTTTTAATTGATGCGGTGAGAATGTGACACACCTTGGTGGCGGCATCCACGTTGGCGCCCTGCTGAAGGAGCTCGGCCACCACCTCCACGTGGCCCTCCTTGGATGCCAAGTGCAAAGCATTGAGGCCGTTCTGTGAACACGTGTGTACACACACACACACTCTTTTGAATTTTGCTGGTTTGTGACCGATCCGCACTTAACAATGAGCTGATTTCAACAAATAAAAAAAATAAAAATAAAAAAAATAATACTTTTTTTTTTTTAATTCAGGGCATTCAAATTGTGTTTTAAAAACTTACCTGATTACAAATGTTGATATCCACTCCAGTCTTCAAGTAGTCCAATGCCTTCTCTAAGTTGCCGGCGCGCGCTGCTCTGAGATAACAAGCATTCACGTCCGTCTGGGGGGAAAATAAAAAAAAATTATAATCACATACCAAAATATGAAAAAATGCTGACGGATTTGTATTGTTGGAAAAATGGTGCCAGGTATTGCTAGGGGGAAAAAAAAGTTCAAGTTAAAAAAAAAGGCTTTTTTTCCAAGAGAAGCAAGATTTTTTAAAAATTCAAATAAGACATTTTGCTTTGTGAAAAAAAAAATATTATTTTAAAGTCATATGACCTTGTCCTTTCTTTTATATATAACGGTAGCGCTAACTTCTTTTGTACAATTAAAGCTGATCAACACAAACGCTCAACAAGGTGACTCCGATACGAATACGACATGACCCGCTTGACCTTTTTACATGCCAACCAGAAGCCTTCCGATGAAACTTGAGATACGCCAAGAATGCAACCTTGGTTCTTTCGACAAACATTCCAGTGAGACACGTGCCGGCAAGGAAGCATCACAGACATGTTTACACTTCACAAATGTTAAACAAAAATTTTTTAAAAGACAACACCCCGACCTGCAAAAAATAAAATAAAATAAAATAAAATGAAACAGGAAGTCGCATTTGGGTCCGAGGTGACATTTTTAGTGTATATTTACAACGTGTTTCACATTCCGCCACGGAAACTTTGGTGTGCAAGTCCATCATGAGTGGACCCACAAAAAACTGACACCAAACTTGAATAGCAGGACAGATGAGCAACACCAAATTGTGAAAAATCCCCATTTACGTCATCGCCTGTGGGTTAAGCATGGCGGCCAAGTTGACAGTTTGTCTTTGTACCCTTCGCTAAAACTGCCTTCCAAGGTCAGCTGTTTACCTCCATGTGCGTCGGCATGCACCCAAAACACACATTCTCCTCATCATCACGATGGGGGATGGACGCAGGTTCAAGGCTGCAGCGAGGCAGCGCCGGCGCACCACTGCAGAGCACCATGACACCCCCCAACCCCCCTCCCTACCACACACACCTCACAAAACGACCCCAAAGAAGCATATAAATCCTCAACCACTATCAGGAGGGTCCATCTCCCGCTTCCACCCTAAGATGGGGGACTTACCGCGGGACAGTCAGCCGCCTCCTCCACGGCCATGTTGAGCCTCAGCCTGCGGCAGAGAGTGTGAAACCTGAGCGCCGGTTGCTACTAGCTAGCACTACCACTGACTGAGGAGCAAGAGAGAGGGAGAGAGCGCGGTCGAGAGAGATAGGGGCATTGTGTCAAAGCTAAAAATACCTGGCATGCAGTGAGAAAGTCCAGAACACGGACTTGGGGGGTTTAGATGGAAGAGTTCCGGCGCTAAGCTCAACGAGTGATGCAAAACAGTGCACGCGTGTCTGTATGTTTGTGATGCTTGCGGGTGCAGAGAAAGCGTGAATGACTTACAAATGTCATACAGCCGTTCGTTTTCAAGAACGATTAACCTCATGAGGGTCACAGAGGTTGACACTGGGAAAAATTCTGGGTACATATCGTTGCATATCGAGACAAACAGGCAACGAGACTCACATTGACAGCTATAGACAATCTAGGGTGTGCAGATTTTTTTTTTTTTTTGTCAAACGTTTTCAAGAAATCCTTTTTTTTAGGGAGTGGCTTCCATCGTTTCAAAATTGCATCCTGGCTGACGTCCGAGTAACTCTTGTGCCGACTATTTTTCAACAAGGAGACTAGCGACTTCGGTAATTGCTCACAAACTGACAAATGAGTGCAATTATTTGCACACTGTATTTCACAAAACAAAAACAGATGTTGTCAAGCTTGCTGAACATTCACCCGTTAACTCATTCGGTACCAGCCAATTCTGGACCAAATCTGAAAAGACGTTTAAAAACGTCTTTGGGAGTAAATGAGTTAAGAGAAAACATGATAAAAACGTTTTGACGGCACGTATGCGCTGCCAAGCGGCAAATAACATTTTTTTTGTTACATGGCACATAACTAAAACCAAATTATTTTTTTCCCCTTAGTAAAATTCCATCATATTCCATCTCCAAAACTTGACAGTGTGATCCATCCTAATTTTGAGAAACTTCCTTCTTAAAGCGACAGCCAAATGGTGTCCGGTATGACTCACCATATCTGGAGCAGACATCTGCTGCCTCCGCACGCTTCTTTGGATACTGCCACAACCAAAATCCCCCCCGCCAAAGACCACCTTGCCGTCGGGTATGCAAAGTGCCAGACGGCCCCATATAAAGGCCCCATCTCGTTTGGTTCAGGAGAAAAACGTGGCGCTTGGCTCACTCGACTCTCATAGTCCAAAATAGCGCAGACAGACACAACTAACCAACGGCGGCGGACGAGGCTTTGAGTGCAGAGAGATTAGCGGGATTTATAAGGTTCCTTCAGGTATTAAAGCAGCAAAACACTTTCTAGGAGACTAACGAGCGAACTTGGCATTCAACCATTACTCCGGTGCGGGCGTTAGCATTAGCATTGTTCTCGCAGGAATTAAAGAGGCTGGGATGTTAGCGTCGTGTTAAACCGCCACTCTTGTGAATCTTTGGGCGAATTTTTGCAGGGAAGGGAAAAGTCTCATGAAGCTGGCAAGTTCGTTTCGCCTTTAAACAAAAACGAGTTGGGTCCGACAATAAAATATATCAAACGTGTTCAATATTCATAGGCAAAAATCTTTGTGCAGAAAGCAGACCGCTTGAGTTAGGAGGCTAGCAAGTTAGCGCAGTTTATTTCATTGAAAACGACAAGCTGCAATTACAAGCAGGCTGTTCAATTAAGATTTTGGGATGGCATCAAACAACACACACACACACACACACACACACACACACACGCCTAATGAGTATTTTCTGATAATCATCATCAAAAGGGATTGGTTGCCATGGAAACAAATGTCCTCAAATTTGCTGCGGAAATGTTACAGAACTTTCTGGTGTTTTTAATTGGTGTCATAATAAATGCAGTGTGCGCGCTACTTCTTCAGAGGCAACTTCAAACGTTGTAGTGGCCAAAGAAACATCAATTCCAACTCGGACGGAAAACAAATTACACCATGTTCAGTGTACAAGACATTGATTTGAAATGCAAACATCGCTCCTGCTGTACACAGTGAGCAATAAAATGGATGTAATGCCGCTTTAATGTGATGAAATCATCATAGGTGGGAATAGGATCAAAACAGGCGTGTGTGTGTGTGTGTGTGTGTGCCCGCGCGTGTGTGTGTGTGTTTTGTCCCGCCTCTGACTGCTTGTAAAAAGCTGCGATCTGATTGGTCGGCTGGCTACTGCAGTCCCGGCTCTTCAGATTCAGATGGAGGAGGATAAAAATAACAAATAAAAAACACAGACACAAATGCATGGCGTCCATACAAACATACACCTCCTTTCTTTTGCACATCCAACAGCAAACAACCCTCCAGCGTGTGTCTGAGTGGTTCATGTCCATGACGCTTCGCTGCATTCCCAGCGGGCGGCCATGTTTACCAGTCCAGACACCGGCGTCAGCCCCTCCCACCTCCAATAAGGAAACACTCATAGAACTATGATAGCAAAGAGGGAGGGGGGTTAGCATCCGCTGCCGCGGTGGCGGCGTGGGTTAAAATCCGAAGAAGAGCAGTCCGTCATGAATAAATAAACACAAGTAGCACACTGACTTGACAGGAATGTGTGCGGTGCACGAAGCCAGCGAACATGGAAACACAACACTCCAACAATGCTAAATAGGACAACAAAAAGGGACACGAAATAGGCCGGGTCGATAAATCAAGTTCTTTTTGTCAACATAATTTTATTTAGTAGCTTCAATCTGCTCAATCAGAGTTTTGAACCTGAAATTGGAACAATTCATTAACTTCTGCATCCTGCTCTGACTCCCATCGCTTCTCCCGCCATGTGCCTCCTTTTTCTAATGGAAGCGTTCCATAATTCATGCCGCTGCTCCTGAAGAGACCGTCGGCTTGCGGAGGATCACGCAGCTTTGCTCGCATCAACGCAAAAAAAACATGCAAAAGATGACGCAACGATGCTGGAAGAGGTTTCTGGCGACAAGGCTACTGTGCTGTCGCAGGAACACTGCTTGCTTATTTCTTTTCTCAATTTTTTAGCGTTAGCTATTGAAAGAAAAAAAAAAATCAAATAAAATTCAGTATCATTTCATTTTAAGTCATGGTCAAGTTTTAAAAATGTGTCATTTTGGAAAATATTTTTCATGAAAATAATGGTGACAAAACCGCAGTGCAACAGATAAGCAGCATGCAAAACCAAAAACAACAACCAAAAAATACAGTAAATGAGCCATGGGGGGGAGACGGTGAGGATCATTTTTTTCCAGCACAGTGCCAAGAAGCAAAACATCTTGCTAGCATTTCCCTCGTGTCAATAACAACAACAAAAAGTTGTTTGCGCACACAAATATAGAAAGAGAAGAATAAGCAAACACGCCTTCGCACTAGCATTTTCCTTGCACGAGACCAAAAAGAATGGCCTAAGAAAAACAAAAAGGTGGGAAATGAAGGGTTGCGCCACACACACACACACACACACACTCGAAAACAACAAATCAATTGAAATGTTGATGCTCGAGCAAATGATCATGTCTGATCTGTCCATCCAACTGTGTTGTGCGTGCGCACCGGCTGGAAAAACTCGCACCGACGAGACGCGCGGCGAACCGCAGGGCGTGACTGCTGACAGCTAAAAACACACCAGTCTTGTGCGCAGACACACTTTTGGCATCCAAAGTCCATCACCGAGGGATGACGGAAAGCAATCAGATGGAGAGGCAAATATGCCGGAACCGCATCTGCTCTTTGCATTTCTCTGATTTGCTGAATTAGCAACAAGACCAGAAGCTAAATATTAATAGCAGCCAACTGCCTAAAATACCACCCTGTCCTTTTTCCCCCTCATCCATCCTTTTAAGTCTCCCAAAGGACCGAGCACAACGCGCGCCCGCCTCCATCTTCCTCCCTTTTCTACCTTTTTCTTCACGTCGCCTCGCGTCCGCTTCCTGGCCCGCTTGCGCTCCTTCTCCCGCTCTTCCTCGGCCGCCACGAGGTTCTCGTCCGCCTTCTTCTTCAGCTGCGAGGCGGCATGCGCCATGCCGTCTGCCGCATAATCCGCACAGGTGGGCGACAACGGAGGTGCGCCGGGGTGGGGATGGAGCGTCACCTCCCGCTCCTGATGATCTCCCCCTCCTTTTTTTTTTTTTTTGCGTCGGAGGTGGATGTCACATCACCTCCTGGTCGTCAATTAGCTTTTGCGCTCGAGGCCGGGATGTTCCCCTGGAGATCCTGCTCAAATACGTCCTTCATTCCACTCCTTTAGATATCAAATAAATAATAAAAATCATCTCCTGGTGGCATGGTCCTCTTGTAAAAACATCCCAAGTGGAGGTCCACACATCCGCAGAGAAGCTCAGGGAGCATCCCGCGCTGAACGGGAGCCGGCGTGCAGACTGGTTCTCGGCGCCCCCCCCCACCCCGGAAGCACCCGAACGCGACACGAGCCATCCGCTCCGCCGCGTCTCGATGGGACGTATGAGCGGGATGGGAACGGAGGGGAGAAAGGAGGGGAGAGGCTTGGGGGTTGGGGATGTTGAAGGGAGGAGGGGGGTGGGGGGGGGTCAAGAAGAACCTCTGCTTGGTAACATCTGACACTTCATGAGTGGGAATACAGTACAATAGGGGATATATTTCTGGCGGT
Source organism: Hippocampus zosterae (assembly GCF_025434085.1). Taxonomy (NCBI): domain Eukaryota; kingdom Metazoa; phylum Chordata; class Actinopteri; order Syngnathiformes; family Syngnathidae; genus Hippocampus; species Hippocampus zosterae. Next base: position 4,896,383 of record NC_067457.1, read on the forward strand.
TACAAAATGTCTTGTACCTCCCTCAAGGTCAAATTGGAGAAGAAGCGCTTCAATTACAAGCCTCCGCTGCACTGCACAATAAGACTGAGATATAGCCCTGAAATAAAATCCCCCCCAACCCCCCAAATGCAATTTTCATAGATTTTGTTTTCCCCCCTTCACCTATAGAAAAAGCAAATCACAATCTCAAATCCTGGTCGTCTTGCCTCATAAAAACCAGTCACTGCTCAGCCAGCCCCCCCTCTACTGCGAGGTGACGGGGGTCTTAAAATTGAGTCCGATCACAAATTGAGTACTGAAAAAGATTTTAACTAATCCAGCAACTTTTTCCAAAAAGCAGATCAGTGAATATGGTGCATGCAGTTGATACATCAACTAAGAGTAATGTAGCAGAGCCTGTTACAAAGCAAAATGCAAATCTGCTCACTTCGCCCCCCCCCCCCACCCCCAAACTCTGGGGTCAGTGCAGAGTACGGATCTTGCCACTGCAACAACTAGGAGTGGTGCTAGGGGAGTAGTCGCACCCAAATCTCAAACTGCAAGTGCAATTTGCGCAATCAAAGCATACACAACCCGCCACAGAGACAGCCTAGATTGTGATTGCATTTTCTTTCACAGAGGCAGCACTTCATCCACTTGAGTTAGTGTGGGTGCATGCATGTGGCCCATGCAGCGGACACTTCGACCAAACCCAAATGCTTTGTGGAATGGACAGTCCGGCCAACCAAAAGACAATAACAAACTGTAGGCTTCAATGTTCTAAATGTTTGTATTTTGTCACGGCTACAAGGAGGAGAATGAACATAAATCTTATCGTGTTGTTTTCGATATAAGCTTTGTCATGTTGGAGAGAAAAAAAATGTATATCGCTAGCCTTGTTGCAGACAAAAAAAAGGTTGGTTGTAATGGACTTTCTGACCACTTGAGGGCGCCATTGCACTCCAAACGAAAAGGAGCTCCAGCTTGGTTTCCCTTGCTGTGTTGAATCGACCCTGCCAAGCTATCCAACTGATTTTACTTTGGAAAACGAATTGTTTTTGAAAGCAAATAATGCTTATTAAGGTCTTGATCCAAATTAATGATTGTTAAAACCTGGCAGAGGTCTGCGTTGTTTTATAGTAGCTGACAAATCCTCAAAAGTATCTATTCTGCCAGCATCTAGTCGCAGAGTTGGGCAAAATATGACCAAAAATATACCTTGCCTCATTCTTCAATCTAGGCCACGAGCATTATTACATCATCAAACGTCCACTCCGCATCCAACCTGACGCACTTTACTGCAAATGGACATTTCAAATCAGATCAAGGAAAAACGCAATTTGTCCCAGCGAGTGTTTGGAGACGCGGATGCAAGCAGTAAGGGATCACATTCAAACAAAATGGAAGCTTCCGGGACTGGCGGCTAAAAGCAATTGTTGTCGACAAGTTTGTGTGTCTGTCTATCTATCGGTGTGTGCGTCTGTCTGGAGGTGGGCTTCTCCTGCCGGCCAACCCTGCCAGCCGTCTCCCTGGCAACCGTTTACACAGCTACAAAAATAGCACTCGCTCCGAGTGCAGAGTATCCCTTCGCCGTATGGAGCCGACCGCATCACGCCCACCTTCACACCTCGCGTCCTTCCGCGAGGACACATAGATCCCCTTCATGGTGAATTCCGAGCGAGGAAAAACAAAACAATTTTTTTAAAAAAGGGAAAAAAAAACGCATCCGTTTTCCAGTTCCTAGTTTACCTTGCTTAGGTCTTAACAAGTGTTCACACAAGTGTCATTATAGATGGGGATGATGTGTAATTACGCCGGATTGTAACCGCACACTTTTATCTCTTTGACTTGTGACAACAAATCTGCACCCTTGCCTGCCTTTCCGAGCGCTAATCTCCATGGAATCATAACCCCTGCGTGACATGATGAAGGTTAATTAGACATGAACTTTTCCTTTATAGATGCTGATAGCTCATCATAATCCTGGCAGTATAAATGGCCTGGTTGAACTCAGCCGGGCATGCACACACACCAAAAAAAAAAAAAAAAGACTACGTCTTGGCAGGTTGTCATGACAACGCAACAAGGAAGGAGGGAAAGGCCTATGGCGGTTGGCAAGATGATGATGAGGTGCCGGGAGGGAAATAGAAAGGCTGCCAGGGCATCCCTTTGCCGCATTAATGTCACAAATGCGACCGTTTTGAATTGTGAAGAATGACGTCTCCCTTCAACGGTTCTCATTTAACGAATAATCTAATTAATGAGTCGGATTTTCTGGCGGAGGCAGACGGGAAGAGAGCGCTCTGGAGCAAGACGAAGGCCGTAAGAGCAGACGAGCGTCAGACAAATATGAGGGGGAAACGGAGATGGCTGCCTATAATTCCCTGAAAGCGCCGACATCACCCTTGGCACACTCCCGTCGCCATGGCTACCAAGGTCCATTAGCCTATTCGTGTAACTGTCAAGACACCTTCTTGATTCCGCTCTCACTCTTTCCGAGTTGCCGGACCGCCAGTTAGCCACGTGCGACGACAGAAGGCCATTTCTATGACAAATGGGCAAGAAAACGTCAATCAAAAAATATGGATTGTTATTTTTAAGGCCTTAGATAGCGTACGGTATATTTTTGTGGTCATGGAATGACTTGACCCTGGTAGAAAGACACAGGCAGGCATGCCAACATGGCGCTAACACGATAACCATCTCAACTAGCCGGGTGTGAAATGTTTCTCCAAATTGCAGCAGAGAAGATTATACGATCATATCAACTTCTTGTTAATTAAGGCGCACCAAAGCCGATCCGAGGAGTTGCCGAGCAATGGCGAGGCAGCGACACGTTTGGAACGCACCCACTGGAAAAGTAGAAGAAGAAGAAGAAAAGGTGTTCGCTTAACGAGCCAACAGGGGCTTCGTTCTGTTCCCAGGATCCCAGCCAAGCGTCCTGCTCAGCACAAAAACAATATGTTGGCACGCCGGCGGGAACGCTCACCCGCCGGAATATCAGCCGCTCGCTTTCTGCTGCGAGCTGCTTAGCCAGCACAACGTGTCGGAATGCTGAATAATCAGCGAGATACATTTCGGGGAAGATGCGTTCAAGGGATTTGGCCAAGCCGGACATAAAATCTTGTTTCCACAAAAAAAACTAATTTCTGATTTTCATTAATTTTATCATAAATGACAGAAGTAGCTCAAAAATGGATTTCATGAGCTCAGAAGCATAAGAATAGGAAACGTGCGATGTAAAGGATGCTTGATATCACATCACAAGGGCACGTGACGCTTCGATATTTGGTACCTACCGATACCAAGAAACGATACCACCTGCACTGTCGAACATGGATACGTGAGAAATATAAACCACATGTGTGGATGATTTCAAATAACGCGTGGTGAGCGGATGCGTGACACGGAAGGTTTGTGGGATGGAACGGGTTGAACGTGGGCGGCCATCTTACATAAGCCGGCGAAGTCCACGTTTGCGCGTGTGAATCAAGCATTTGGAGAGCGCGCGTACACGAGATGACCGCCTCCCTCATTCAAGTCGAGCTCGCCTGTCAACAAAGCACGCGGCTTAAAAAAATGTCTACAAAAAAAAAAAATGTGAAAAGCTTTAGCTCAGAGCCTCACGTTTTGAAACGCAGGTATTATTAGCATGTTTTCACGCAAATTTTGCTTTTCAAATAAAAATTGACAGATTTTGTCGACAAGATGCTAATTTTATATCTACATCCAGATGATGCGTTCATATCTGGTTTAGCTCGGCGCTTCGAGTGACAATTACCATTTTTGTTCACATTTCGACACCGCACTTCTGATGCATTTCAGTTAGCATCAATAGCTTAAAACTGCACGATCATCGACACACAACAGGCTGGTAGGGGACCAGTTGATGCGTTTGTCAACGGCAATAAATCACCATTTTTAATTTGAGAAATGTGAAAAAGGTTTGTTTAGCTATTAACCGCGCAGGTTGTCTGTCGGAGAGAGCTGACTCAACGAAAAAGCTACAGAACAACCATTCTTGGCCAGCTGCCATTTCTCCATTCCAAATATTTTAAAAGAACTGATTGGACTCAGCGGCCTTGTATGGTCGTAGCATCACAAAATGTTTAAACAATGTCATAAGTCATCTTACTGTCATCGGAGGCCAAGTGGACACCCCATGATGGGGTGGGGGGGGGTTGCATCAACAGGCTTCAACAGCCGCTCGAGCTGAACACACCCCGTCAGCTAACACACACGAGCGCACAGACACACACGTAATTAGGAGGATGTCAATCGAGGTGAGTCATACTCTTACTTTTGCGCTTCGAAGCAGGTTACAAGCTTTTTTTTTTCTTTTTGGGGAAACAAAAATGTCTATCCCCAATGATGCTCCGAAAAAAAATACAAAAAGAGACACAAAATAGTGACATTCCAGCCAAAAATAAATAAAAGCGAATCTCATTCTACCTTCTTTCCTTTCTTCTTGCGAGGAGCCGACTTGCCCGCCGCTTTTTCCCGAACGTCCTCGCTCATGGCGCCCGCCGCGATGGTCCCCAGGGGCCCTTTGTTTACATCCAAAAAAAAACACCCCCACCCCAAAAGCCAAAAAAAAAAACAAGGGGTTCTAATCCAGCATGGATGAGTACAAAGACGTGTATGTGTGTGAGTGTGTGTGTGATGCTGACACACACACACACACACATACACATATCCAGCCAACCAGGCGGACTGACTGGACTGGGCGGAACCAGGAGCGACGCCTTCTCGCTCTTTCTCTCGGCGCGTCTCTCTCGCGTGCACACACACACACACACACGCACACACACACACACACACACACACACTCCACAAGTGGGAGTGAAGTAGCAACAAGCTGCAGTCGGTAATTGTTAAATTTTGGGGATGTTTTTCTGACAAAAAGTGCGCGAGGAAAGGTTGCACTCTGAGGTGGGTTCCTTTTGCTTCTTGATTAGGCGGAGTTGATGGATGAAGCAGATTGAAGAGCACGCGTTGGCCATGACCTGCAGCGGCGCTACTGACTCACCGACAACCGATTTGCTGACGAGGGAACAGCAAGACATCCGCACGTTCAGCTCATTGCTGAGCATTATGAACACTACATGCTGGCATGGAAATAGGAGCTCAGAACATTCTCTTTAATTGATATGTGATTAATTTTGCGTTCCCCTTCCAGCATTTTAACAATTTTTTGGAGTAATATTTGTGTTTATTTGGTCTCCTTAGACAAATGATTTTTCTGATTTTCCTTATATTTATTCACACTGTTTGTACGTTTTCCAGATTTTTAAAAAATAAACTATTAGTCATGAATTATTATAAACTAATGAACATTTCAAATTTTGTTCTATATATTTTGAGCATTATTGCTTGGCTCTTGTGTTAGACTGCAAGTGTGACTAATTTTTGGAATTGCCACTCCCTTGAGCAAATCCGACACAATAATAGCAATACTGGGATAAGATTGTTTTTGTTGTTGTTGTTGTCTCATGCTTTTGCATTTTTTTCCTCATATTTTTACTTTCTAGTATCATAAATGTTATTATATTGTCTAATATTTTCAATTTGATTTGTGTATTTTTCCTTTAAGGTGCCTTTCTGCCGAATATTTTTGCATTTTGTTCTCATTTTTTGGATTATAATTTTTTTTGGTTTCATCTAAAATATTTCTTTTATCATGTGTTCATCAAATATTTGGGTATGATTTTTATCAAGCATTTTTGTCCACATTTTAATTATTTGTTGTTAATATTTTGCATTGCTCGACACTATCGAACTGAAGAAGTGCACCTAATCCTAAGGGTGTCCGAGACCATTTGGCTCATTCTAATCATGATTTGACATTTTCATACTGCCTCATCCCCCCTCGACAACACAAACCTGCTTGATTCCACGCCCAACTAGAGCAGAAGCACAGTCTGACACCTAGTGGCCAAGCCCTGACAGGGCAACGACAATTCCCTTCAAAATACACCAAATAGCTTATAATCATGCAAGACTTGTCTGAGCCTGCTTTACGATGCTTGAATATCATCATCCTCTGTGACATTGAATTCAACACAATCCAAACGCAACAACAACACAATACTTTTATGACAACAGTCGGTCATAAAAGCCTTTATGGGGGAAACCGGGAGTGGCTTTACACACTCGAGCAGCACACATACGAGTCTTTAAGTGCTACATGACACGGCAGTCAGAACTGGCGTGTGGTCGCAGCGACAAATGGGTTTGTAAGTGCTAGCGTGTGGCTAACGCATTCGAGCACTGTCTGTCGTCCCGGGGCCGCTTCTTTTCAGAGCGATACCAGTGCTAGTATTGAAGAATGATGACTTTCTTCTCCATTTGCACAGAGCCTGCGCTTGTATCCGACGGTGTAATCAACACCATCCTTCCATTAATCGGGCGGCGGCAAAAGGGCAAATGGTGATTCAATCACAGTACAAAAATAAAAGGTCCTTTATAGAAAGTGAGCCAGAAACACAGTCCGCTTTTAAGGGGCTTCCATTCGGTCTGCAGAGAACAAGAGTGATTCTTTACGACATCCAAATCTCTTGCCAGGAACTCTCAGTGTGTGTGTGTGTGTGTGTGTGTGTGTGTGTGTGTGTGTGTGTAGCCTGAAGCCACTGCCCATCTCAAAGCATCAACTGTCAAACATTCAGCGCGCAAGCCCACCAAGAGAAACAGGAAGCGGGCATCATCTCGCACCCTGATCACTTATTCCACGCATGGGAGTACGCGATGGCGTCCATTTTGTGATCATATCTGGCAAAAGACGACGTTTCAGGGTCGCAAGTGCATAAATGGCGGAACAGGCCGCAGGGCTAGCTTTGACACGGATATTAATGCGTGCAAATGAGCCATTAGCAGCCATTCGGGAAGGGCAAAACAATCATTGAGGTGAATAATTGAGCGCTGAGAAATTACCGACGGTTGCATGGAATTGACAGCTGTGTGAGTGCAGTACTTGGATGTAAACAGCAGAGGTGCTGTTGGGCCACCAAACTAGCAAACAAGTCAAAACGGCCATCCTGATCATCCGTTGAACCGCCGAGAATCTAATTACAGGCCAAGAGGGCGCTTATCAATTCTGATGTTGGCAAAACATAAACAAATTAAAGTCGGCGGTGCCTGACGAGCAGCACAAACGAGATATTGTCCTTTGAGGCGTCCATTAGTGGGAATTTATGGACTTCTTCGGAGGCAAGCGGCTTCCCAGCTGGCGCTCGCCTTTAATGGACACCTCGGCAGACGTCTTCCTATTGCATAGCTGATGAGGGGTGCGTGTTTTTGTGCAACAAAAACATGCTAACAATGCTATATTTTGGTCACAAGGGGACACCATTCGTCCTTTTGATGACATTGCAAATTCCCACAGATCGGGAAAACAACAACAAATATTTTGGAGTGCTTTGATGCGAGTCGAAATGTGTTTTCGATTGAGTCCTAATGGCTACGCAACACTACTGAAATGGCCATGGAAACAACAACAACAATTCCATCACCATGGAAACCACACCAAATATTTAAAAAAAAAACCAGGAAGAGGCAAACGGCTCCTTGTTGAGGATTCCCTCGGCCCTGAAGTGACTCCTTAGCCAAAATGTCACAGCGGGAGGAAAGGTTACCGTGGAAGAAAAGAAACTCATTTATGCGGCAAGAGGAGGAATCCCATGCGCACGTGCAGCGCGCACGCTCACCAAGAGAGATAAAGCAGACACACAAACATGAGTCACAGAGAGATTTTCCGTGTTTTACAATCCGTCTTTGTCTCTACACAAACGGTCTCACACTCGAATAGGGTTTCAACCTGGCGACAAAAAATGGGTTTTGCTCGCTTTTGTGCTGTATTTTTTGGATCTGCTAGCATCGGATGGCGGTTCGTTTTTATTAAATCTGCAGAACTTCAAAAGGAAGCCCCCCCTCCACCCCCAGTCCTTAAATTCAAATAAGATTCTAGTTCACAGATTCTGTCTGAAATCCGTACACGAAAGCAAATTTTTATTTATCGCACACAGTTTGATCAGCTTGTCAGTCATCTTGTTAGGCAGCCCCATTGTTAGTACACTAAGGACAATTAACCCCGTTGTCCGGTGACGTTAGCGCGCCAGAGCTGAGCTGGTATTTACTGGTTCCATGACAATAGCCGGCACGGCGAGGCACTCGCCGCCGCCGCCCGCCAACGAAGCGACGTGCTGAATCAGCGCAACCAGACTTTTCTCCTCACAATGAAGGGCGGGCGACGGTGAATAGGTCCCCGCGACGTAAATCCAAACACAACGGATGGATCTTTTGTGAGCACGCTCGCGAGTTTTCATGCTGCTTGTCAACAAGCGCTGTGAAGGCTCAGCGTTTAGAAAGCCAAGAAATGAGAGCACACCAGTCGTTTCCGGCGTACATATCATCCCAAAAGGGGCTAGGCAATTACTTGCATGATTTATTTGACGCGATATCATGAGGCCAAGTATCACTGTGTCGGGTATTGAGACACAGGTGAAGCAGTCTGGTATTTGCAGCCATTAGCGCTATTGCAAGTGCCTTGAACGAGCTGTGGTCAACCATTAATCCGCATAGACTGACAAACACGTCGCTTTGACTTGTACGACAGCGTATTAAAGTCAGCACTCTTCCCTGACCCTGACACACAAAAGCAAACGCAGTAACCTTTATGGCAATGTCTTTATGTACACAAGACACTTTTACCACAGAGTGCCTCGACACCTGCAGGTGAAGAAAAGTGAAGAAAACGAGTTGTTTGAAGCAAAACAGCTGGTGCGCCGAGAACACAACTGGGAACTTCGCCAAACTGTTCACACAAAATGAGACGCTTACTAGTACCCCCCAAAAAAAAAAGAATTAAAATGATTAACACGGCCAAAGGACTCCAGTTCAACATGTGTCTCATTACTTTTATCTACATAGCCCACATGTTGGTCCAGAAAGAGACTTTCGAGTCCGATACCGAGTCCTCAAGGCTAAACATTATTGCTATAGAAGCTTCCGGTTCTAGGCAGTTTCAGAAGATGAAGGTTTGCGTGTTAGCATTGTTCGAACAAAGGTTAATGATACAGTCAGTGCGGGCAGAATGACACCTAAAACAATGAACATTGACTCCATTTAATAAGATATGAACACACACACGCACAGTTAGGAAACAGCGTCGTGAACACTTACAGAATTATGGGAGGGGGGGTGCTATTTTTTTTTTTTACCAATGTTCGATTGACTTTACAAAATAAATCCAAGTCATTCAGAATAAGGCCAATCTTGCAACGGGGCGCTGTTGTCTTTACACATTGCCTCAGAGCGAACAAAATGAGCTGCTTTTGGATATAGATTGTTAAATTTGCATCTTTCAGGCAACACGCCAAGTGGAGTTTCAATGTTCTCATGCTTATATGTGTTTTTTTTTAGCTTACCTCCCACATTTTTATGTTCATTGAGGATTCTAATCTCAGTTGGCCGTAGTAGAATTCAGAAGGTTGTCTGTCTACATGTATACATGTGAGTGGCAGGTGACCAGCTCATGTAGTACCCCGCTTCTCGCCTCAAGTGACTTTGGGTCAAAGTCAGCCCACCCGTGACCCCATTGGGGGCAAGTGCTGAAAAAAACAAATGGATAGTGGAGGGGTTATTTTAAACTGTACTATTTAATTTTTCCTCTTATGTGTCTATTGTGTGTGGTTTCTGCGGCAAGGGACCAAATCAACTCATGTCATAACCACAATAAGCGGACATGTTTCAAGACATGATAATTAGATTGAGCAATTACGCTTAATGGCTGCTCCTACCGGTTCTGACAGCGACTAATTCATGTCATGTGCAGACTGCAAGCTCATGAAGACTTCGTTCCAACCATTTAAATGTTTGTCCAACCATTTAAATGTTTGTTGACGGTCAAACTACAACATACAAATGACTTGTTTTTAAAGTTTTTGTAGCCAACATTCGCTGGATAATTATATTATGAGACCGAAGAAGGGGGCCGGCTCCGTACCTGTAGACGGCGGACACCTGTGGCGAAAGAAGTCATTTGGGTTGACAGGTGACTCCACTCCTCGGACGATTCCACCACAAAAAAATCCACTTAACTCAGAAAAAGATCCACCGCCGGTAACGAGAGAAGAGGAGGTACGCCCGTCTGCAGGGGCGCGGCCGGCCGGCGGAGAGTTTGAGCGTGAGTGGCTGCCGGACAAACAAGCGAATTGTGACTACGCTTCCTCCTCCAGTCAGTCAAGTGTGGGAAAAGTAGAGGATCACCCCCACCCACCCGGGTCACATGGAGTCGTCCACATGTGGCTTGTGACGTCACATACTGCACATCAACATTGTGGCATATTCTTTCTACATGTCTATATTTGCCTTCCGAATTAACATTTACCACTTCTTGCACGTTTTTTGTCCTTTAGTATTCACTATCAAGCATTGATAAATGCATATCATTTTTACTCGATTCGAGGCCTATGTTTGTTTTCAAAAATGTTATAAATTTAAAGTTTTTACAGTATACTGTATACATACAGCAACGGAAATGAATATAAAATATGCCTTACAAAAGCTCGTTTCCTCAAATGTTCGACCAAAATGGTACACGAAGAGACTGTTAACATGACCTTATGTTCATGTCAAGGCCAACACAATAGACTGCTCTTTTGACTCTAGTTGCCAGGTTAATTTTAAAACATTTATATAAACCACATAATGCATTACAAGTTCTCACGCTTGCATGGGCTCTCTCCAGTTACCCCCTTTTCCGGAAGATTCAAATTATCTAAATTGATTTATAGGAGTGAGTAATGCACTGGAGCTGTGTTCTCAAACCTCCATTGTGTGAATTCTCCACTCCCAGGGAGATGGCTTATATAAACTGATGTTCAAGCTACCTACTGTAATTGCCATTTTTGTGCAACTCTACAATGACAGTATTGGCCGCATTCTGTGAAGCCGACGTTGTCACGTGATAGTGTTCAACCACAGGAGGGCAGTGTTGGCTTTATAAATGAAGTGCGAGTCCCGAGTTATTTGGGTACTTGGGCAGTGAAATGAGATTTGACACCGAGCCGGAAGTGGAGTTCATTTATTGCTCGTAAAGTCGGTCGATTTGCATGCGGAAGAAAGACTTGAGCTCGGCCCTCTTGGCTTTCAACGTCGGGGTCAAGAGGCCATTCTCAATAGTGAACTGCTCTGGGTGGAGATGCACGTCCTTCACCTGCACACGGATGGACAAACATTGCATCAGAATGGAAGCTCGAGATAAGATTTTTTTTTTAATCTGCTGTGGTAGCTACCTGCTCAAAAGACTTCAGTCCCGCTTCTTTTCCCAGACTGATCATATTTGATAGAATGGCTTTCTTGATTTCCTGCAAAACAAACAAGACTCAATGATAGCCCTCCTCACATCTGAGAATGACACAGCAACATTACCTTGTTTTTGCAGAGTTCTTCAATGGAGCCCTGGAATCCAAGGTTCTTAGCCAAACCCGGCAAGACCTCTGGATCGGGGACCACAATTGCAACCAGGAAGGCCTAAGGAGGGAAGAGAAAAAAAAAAAAAACGTTCAATTTTAGAGACCGTTTGTTGATGACACATTTATGCCCATCTCACCTGGAGACTGTCTCCATGCACAAAAACTTGGGCCACGGGGCCGCTGCGCACGTAGACATTTTCAATCTTCTCTGGCGCGATGTATTCACCCTGAGCCAGCTTGAAGATATTTTTCTTGCGGTCGATAATCTTTAGAACACCACTCTGGTCACAGACAAAAAAAAAAATTGTCAGTGAAGTAAACCCTCAAAAAATGAATAAAAACTTTTTGATTCGATTTCTCACTGGCAGCCATTTCCCAATGTCTCCAGTGTGCAGCCAACCATCCTTATCCAAAGCCTCAGCCGTCTTCTCCGGATCTTTCAAGTAACCCTTGAACACATTCATCCCCTTGATGCACACCTGCAAGAGACAGAAATTAAACAATCCATCCATTACCCCCCCCCCCCCCCCCCCAACTCATGCTTCTTTCACAATGCTCCAGAAACTCACCTCGCCTTCACCATTTGATGAAAAGTAATTCATTTCTTCTACATCCACCAGCTTGACCACATTACACGGCAGAGGCACACCGACATGACCTGCATCATTGCGGTTTCCCTTTTAGCCGAGGAGGAGGAGTGGGGGGGCAGAGGGGGAACTGCAGCGGTCGGCATACCTGAAGTGGCATCTCCTGGCAAGGTGAACGTGCAGCCAGCCGTGCACTCCGTCTGGCCGTACGCCTCAAAGATCTACGAGATGTCAAAAGGGAGAAGTTTACTGTGCATGCCCGTCATTCTTCCAAGCGCAAATGTAACCATCCTGTAAAAGGTGCTTTGAACTGGTCGTCCCTTCAAGAGTCATTTGTCATCAAGTGATTCACATAGCAGACTTTTTTACAATTTAACTGTAAACCAATTTTGAGTGCAGCCCCCCCCCCCCTCCTCCTCCGACCAGTATACGATGACAAAAAGATGGATGTTTGTTAGTGATTATCAGATCTGCGCTTTTAAGAACATTTGTTACCTGGCAACCAAGTGAAGCCCGGAGGAAGTCCAGCACCGAAGGAGAGATGGGCGCCGCCCCCGTCACCATGACTCGCACTCGTCCACCCAGAGACTCCTAATTGGATTGCCGGGACAGTCACTTCATGGGAACAGTTTTGTTTTGTCACGCCGAGTTATGGTCAGACCTGCACTTTGTGGAAGATGAGCTTGTCCCATAGGCTGTTGTTCCGGACTATGCCCTCCCGCACCTCAGCCAATTTCCTCTGCACTGCAAAGTTGAGCAGCCATTTTTTGAAAGGAGTCGTAGCACCGCTCTGCACCTGGACAAGAAAATCTTTTGAGTACTGCACAAAAAAAAAAAAATTATATCTCAGGAGGTGCGTTAAGCACGTCCACACGAGACACTGCTAACTTTATCGTAGACCCGGTTGAGGAGTCGGGGCACGACGGGGAAGATGGTGGGCTGCAGGGCCTTCATGTCATCGGGCAGTAATTTGATGTCCCCCTGGAAGAACCCGACTCGAGCACCAGCACCAAATATGACAATCTGCAGGAAAAGAAAAAAAAAATCTGGGGAGAGGCACCCAACGCTGGTCAACCTTGACAAGACAATTCAAAGAAATTAATCACGGCGTGTTTGGACTTTAGGCGCCATTGCCAAAGTTTGTTCCGGGTTAATGTGCAGCGCCGAACCTTTTAGTTCTAGGAACTAAATATCCCAAGAGCTAAAGGGTCCTTAGAACCTGATGTGGAAATGCTTTGAGTTGAACAAGAATTCACTTTTACCCCAGTTAAGAGAATCTCTTACCTGCACGACTCTTTCAAACATGTGCGCCAATGGCAGGAATGAAATGGTGATGTCCTCTGGAGTTGGAACGATGGATGTCTGCGGAGACAAATTAAAAACAATTTCATGGCATTTATCAACTACAAAGAGAATTTTATTGAAGAAAAAAAATTAACCTCAAAGGTTTTGAGGACCCCCGCGGCATCAGCGACGACGTTCTCATGAGTCAGCATCGCACCCTTGGGATTTCCTTCAACAGAAGACTCGATCATTTGAAATGTTACAAAAACATGGGGGGGGTTGAGTTCCTCAGTTATGTCCACCTGTAGTTCCGCTGGTGAAGCAGACAATGCTGAGGTCCTGCGGCTTTGGAGGCTGTAATGGAAAAGCATATCCAGGAGCCATCATTAAATTAGCATCTCCTGAATGGTGGTGGGGGGACCAGTGAGGCGGCCTCAACACTATCAGAAGCACTGACTGACATTTTCGTCATCTGGAGCAGTTCAGAATCAAAGTTGTGTGGCGTTAGATTAGATTTCTATAGTTAAAACAGGCCCTAGGTACCAAATGCATGGTCCACTCCTGCATCCTATAGAGCCCCAAATATGTAGAGAAATGGCTTACCACTGGCTTCTGGAGGTCACTCTTCCCTGCATCCTGCGGAGCACAACAAGATAAATCTCGTCAAACCCTGATGAAGGAGCACGCCTCGTTACTTTGGAACAGATGTGATGCTTTGGACACCTCCACATCCTGCATGGACACCACGTCCACTCCGCATTTGGCTCCTCGCTCAACCAAGCCCGAGTCGAACGGGTCCATCACGACGACGGTTTTGAGGGCAGGGGTCTGGCCTCTCTCACAGTTCTGCAGCAGAGTTTCCACCTTTTTCTGGTTGTCGCACAACACCGTCGAGATGCCGGCTAAAAAAAAAAACAGGAAATGCAATCACGATTCCAAGGGGGCCCTTTGAACCACCTTACGCAAGAGTTTGGATCCCCTGTGGGAACAAGGAGCTTAATTAGCAGCATTGCAGCGCAGCCAATTACCTTGCTCAATAATGAACACCAGCGCCTCAGGACCCAAGGTGTCGTACAGCGGGACCGCCACCATGGAGTAGGTGTAACAGGCCATCTCTCCAATAATCCACTACAAACAAGCAGCACAATTAAGACCTCACGGGAAGGGCATCAAAGTGCCGCTCGGTGACATTTTGGCTCACCTCGGGTCTGTTCTGGGCAAAGATGCCGACAAAAGTGTCGGGAGTTGGCTTCAAGCCCCTCTGAAGGAGCCCCGAACCCAGATGCTCCGCTCTGTCGGACACCTTCAAAAGGCAAGAGCGGCTTGAATGGGTCTGCTTCGGGCTTTCAAACACTGAGCTGAATTGAAACCTCGGGATGGATTTTTACCTGCTTGTACCTGAGCCACTGGTACGGCCTTCCCATTTTCCTGAAGCCCAAACAGGGCCCGTTACCTGTAAATGTAATCAATGACGAGCGCTACAAATACATTCACCTCCTTATTAAATTTAATCCACACGAACCAGAACATTCCATACAGTACACAAACCATTTCTTTAAGCTACCTGACACTTTCATGCCCCTCTGGAAGACCTCATAGAGGGTCTTTGCATCATCGTAGTAGTATGCCAGCAGGTTGTTGTTGTCCTTGAGCAACGCCACCTTCCTAGCTCCATCCTAAGAAGAAGAGGTATGAAGAACACATAAAATTTTTAAAGGGCATTTTTGCGTCGCACCCTGATGCCCAGGGTTTGGCATTTGAGGTTTGCAGGGGACCGCAGCGGGGCGGGCCTGGTGTTGAGGTAGAAGAGCGTGGCAGCCGCCAGGGCAAACAGAGAGATGATAGCCGGTGTGGGGAGCGGCGAGAAGAGCAGCTGGAAGAGGGACTCCATGGCGCACTCACGCCTTCTGCTGGGAGACCCTTGCGTCAAAAAAATAAAATAAAGGTCAAGCCGGGTTCGAGTGACTTGGCCACATGAATTGGGGTCAAAGTCGATGCCTTGCACTTTGAAAATATTTAAACAAATTCCTCTTCATTTTACAGATCAAAAAAAATCAGCCCTTTTGTACACTAACAATTTCTATGAATGAGCAGGACAATGTTTGCTTTCAAAAATCAAATGTGGACGTTGAGCACTAAAGCCCATCCCTGGTAAAGACTGAACAGTACCGGTGGTTCAAGGACAGACACCTGTAGGATACCACCACTATGACAAGCATTCGCAACATTTGCTAGTTGTGAGAACGCAAAAATAGCAATCAAAACAAGTTCAGTTGTACAGACCGCTAGAAATCAAGTATTCTTACCGGTTGTAGGCTGGGCACGAAGTCGAACCTCTTCTCAGCTCTTCTTCAACCCACAAGAAGGAAAAAGAAGTCTGAGTAGTCATAAAACAGCAACCTTTAAACTTTGACCGTGAGATAAAGCAGCACGAGTAGAGGCTCTTTATCGACTGAATTGTGTCAAACGGACTATAAAATAAAAATAAACCACCCACTGTTCATTTGAACTGACTCCATTTTAATATCAAGTAGTTGAAATAAAATCATCTTGAGCCAGATTTTTATTTTTCTCCATTCACTTGACAGAATAAAATGGAGTCAATTCAACCACCAATTTTTTTTTCCCCAGGGTCAAAAGGAAGATCTTACGAAAACGGACTTAGGAAAATGTCATTCATAAGAACTAGACACAGGTGAGCCTTATCATCAAAAATTGATCAGCAGCGCAAACACTCAAACATGGTGGCGGCTTGTACTTGAATTGATTACGCAAACACACACAGCGTATCAGGCGGGAATAATGAGGCCAAACACGTCAAATCGGGACATTCATGTCTGCGCACGTGTGTTGATGTGAAGGTTACCTGGCGGTACAAGCAAAGATGTTTAACGGCCGTGCAGACAGAGCTGGCAGAGGATCCCTGGTGGAAACGCGGCCTGGCCTCTGCCATTAATGTCGCACATGAGCACACATGCACACACGCTCGCACTTGTACCTGTGCTCATTAGCACTTCTGAATGCAAGCAGCTGTGAGTGAGTGAGTGAGAGTGAGTGTGTGTGTGTGTGTGTGAGTGTGTCAGCAGCAGCATTGTTTTTGTTGAACTTTTTTTTTTCCTCAATCATCTCCTCCATATTCATTTAATCGTTAGCAGACGTGAAACAAAGAAATCATATTTCACATTGCATTTGTCTGTGCGTGTGTGTGTGTGTGTCGAAGGCCGACAAAAGCGATTGTGATGAACTTTGACGCTTCCATTTATCAACACGGTGATAATTAACCTTTGGAATTTGTTGATAAAATCTCATCATGAGCATCAAATATGTCCTTATCTTTTTTTTTAATCTCTCTCTCTCTTACTCTATGCAGTACATATACATATGTACAAATATTTGCCCCCAAAAAAATATTTGCCAAAAAACACATGCATATACATGTAGACACACACAGGCGCACAGGCACACACACTTTTTCCTGATATTTTGGTGACCATTTTAGCAACATGTGAGGGCAACCAAAATAATAAAGACCGAGTTAAAGCCACTCATCATTTTGTTTGTAGAGGCAGAATATTCCAAAGAGGTTCAGCCCCTCCTGTCCAGCAACACCTTTGGGTGTGAGGAGGATGGGGTTGTGATTTAAGCCGCGTGACATCAAGTCACTTGGTAGCGAAGGAGGATGAAGATGGGTAGATCGTCCTCGGGTGTCACGCTGGTGCGTCACCTGATGCTCGCCCTGACGGCCGTCAAAGCCGGCGTCGGCGAGGGTCCCGGCTCGGCTCCTCCCGGCCTGAAGCTGCTGATCGGCTTCCAGGCTCCTTGGAACTCGTCATTCCCCTTCAGTGCCCAGCGGCTGGGCTCCGCAATCCAGATCGCCGTAGACAAAGTGAACGGGAATCCTACCTTCTTGGGCAACTACACATTGGGCTTCGTCTACATGGACACGGCCTGCAGCCCCAAATTGTCTTTGGCGGGATTCATTCAGCAGGTGTGGAGGGACAACGTGTCCGCCGTCTTTGGTCCAGCGTGTCCGGAAGAAGCTGAGGTATGTCATGTTTTTGTGGACTTTTTGATTTATTTCAAGTGGTTCTTTATATTTCTATTGTGCATTTTTTTTTCAAATCCTGTCTGGATTACTGTTATGCACTTTACTTTGGAGTCAGCCAATCCTCCATTATGTGTCTCCAGTTGGTCCATAATGCTGCTGCATGTTTTGGAGTTCGTGTATAACTTTGAGACGTTTTGTTTATTTCGATTGTTATGCGTAGGTGACCGGCCTGATGGCGTCCGCGTGGAGCATTCCCATGTTCGGTTTCGTGGGACAATCATCCAAGATGGACAACAGCGACGTGTACGACTCGTACGTCAACGTGTTGCCGCCGCTCAAGAGGAGCTCCGAGGTGCTGGTGAAGACCTTGGAATTCTTCGGGTGGACGCACGTGGCCATGATCGGCGGCGGCCAGGACTCCAATACGTGGGACAAAGTGGACGGGCTGTGGAAAACGGTAGAGACGCCTTTGAGGTCAAGGTTCAAACTGAAGGCTGCCGTCAAATTCGACACCAGCGACAGAAGCCTGGTTTACCGCAACGTTAAGTACATCGCCACTGTGGCTAGAGGTGAACTAACGCGGTTTCAGGTTAGCTTAGTGGCTAACCCTTCACACGTAGGACTGTAATCAACAGTAGTGTCATATCTCCACCCGTTATGATGTAAAAATATCTATTTTTGTGTGTGGAATAATGTAATTGTGTTGGCGTGGGGCACAGTGATTGTGGTCCTGACCAACAAGGAGGACTCTCTGACGCTGCTGTTCGAGGCCGAGCGTCAGGGCTTGATGGGCGGCGATTACGTGTTCTTCCTGGTGCAACATTTTGAGGTCAGTGGCGGCGTGGTGAGTAAAGCGCCGGCAACATCATCACGCTCGTTGAGAAGCGCGAACGTAAACGATCGATCGGTAAAAAGTGAGTACATTTTTTTACATTTTATTATGCGAGCAGGACTTCGTGTGGAAATATTCAACGGACGGCCAAATGAACCGAGCGGCCCTCCGAGCCTTCGATATGACCTTCATCATTGGCCAGAAATCGTACGAGGGCTACGAGTACTACGACTTCTTCGAGCGGGTTTTTGAGAGACTCAGAGGACCTCCGTTTGACAGCAATTTGACATCCGAGAGAGAGGTAAAAAAAAAAAAAGGGGAAAAGAAGAAGAGGAAGGGAAGCTTGATGGCATCCATTTCAGGTGAGCACCTACTCTGCCTACCTGCACGACGCCGTGCTGCTTTACACCATGGCCTTGAAGGAGGTCTTGAGAGACGGCAAGGATCCTCACAATGGACGTCAGGTTCTACAGAAACTGAAGAATAAAAATAGCATTCGCTTCTATGGTAAGTGAGCAGGGAGCTTTGCGTTTCAAACGATTTGTGCGTGTGCAAGGTGTTACATTGTTTTTTGTTCATAGTTTGCGGGCTTTACTTTCCTTTCTTGCTCTTTTGTGCAAGCGCCTTTTGTTATTCGTTTGGATTTGCCTCCTGGTCCTCATTGTGGACCAGCGCTTTATGTTCTCGCCTTATTTTCGGTGCGATTAAGACATTAAATTGTTTTTACTTCGGAGACCTTGTTTCTGTCTACGTTTTTTGGATCCCCCCCCAAACTCGGTTTATCCGAGTCCTTAACACTCTCGCAGGAGCTTCAGGACTGGTCCACTTTGACGAGGACGGGGAGAGAAATCTGGACTATTCGATTTATGACCTGCAGTACACCGGAGATGCCGCCGCATTTGTCCCCGTCCTCCATTTTGACAGCCACAGCAAAAGCATACGGTAATAAGAAACACGGTGACGATGGAGAAGATCCACAACGGAGTGAAAAGTCAAATCAACTTAGAATATGCCTTATAATTCAAAACAAAACTCACAGATCAGGCAAAATGTGCAGGAAAGAAAAAAAAAATCTGCCAAAATGGGGGAAAATATTCCTTCAAAGTTGAACAAAACTTGATGTTCTATCATAATGGCCTTTGGAAAAAATATGCCTCAAAACTAGAATAAAATTTGCAAAAAAAAAATGCTTGTGGGGGAATAAGGCTAAACATAAAAAAGTGAAGCACTGTCAAACGTGAACTGGCGCACGGCCTGATTTCAGGCCGACACCCATGTTCACCGCAGTCACCTGGCCCAAAGGAAGACCCCCGTCTGACAACCCCGAATGTGGCTTCAACAACGAGTTGTGCGAATGGCTAAGCAACGGTACGTTCAGGCAAATGCTCCAATTTCTGGAAAGCAGTTCACTTCGTGCCCGGTTGGATTTGACTAACCTGCCTCGTGCCGTCATCACGTCACATATCGCAGATATCATCCTACTGTCTCTGCTGGTCACGTTCCCAGTCATCGGCGTGTTGGCCGTGCTGGGCATCGGCGTCCTGGTCCTGCAGAAGCTGCGCCTCCAGACCAGCCTGGAGGACTCTCGCTGGTGGCTCATCGACTACGGCGACATCACCATCATCAGGGAGGCGTCAGTACGTGACCTTGGAGGACGTTGCGCATTGTGGCGCGTTGTTTTGATTGGGGCGGTCTCTATCCAGGGGAAACCGAGCGTGTCGCTGAGCACCTCCAGAACCCTGAGTGGCAGCGGAGGTTCGTACTCCACCTTGTCTCACAACAGTTGCGGTTTCAAGGACAAGCGGGGCAAAGAGCGGATATACGCCACCGTCGGCCTCTATCAGGTACTGATAAAGTTTGTCAGAAATAAAATGTCGCCCGCCGTGGCCGTCACCAACCTTTTGTCTCCGTGGTGGCTTTCGTGACGGGACGCAGGGGAATTACGTGGCCGTCAAGTACATCAAGAAGGAGGTTTGCGAGAAACTCCAGCGGGCCTCCGTCCTCGCCGAATTCAACGTGGTAACGTTCTCCGGAGAACTCTTTGGCGACGTGTAGCTCAACGGGCGTGTTGCTGAATGGCGTCCGCCTCCGCCGAGACAGATGAAGGAGATGAAGCACGAGAACCTGGTGCAGTTCTTCGGCGCCTGCGTGGAGCCTCCAAACGTCTGTCTGGTCACGCAGTACTGCAGGAAAGGCAGCCTGAAGGTCAGTGCGGTGCATTACCCCCCCACCCCAAAAAAAACTAACAAAACAATTGTTGTTGTTGTTTGCAGGACGTCTTGAAGGCTTCCGATGTGGAGCTGGATGGGATATTCAAGCTTTCCTTCGCTTACGACATCGTAAACGTAGGTGCCGCCTTTCAACGAGTGCTTCGAGACCCCCCCCCCCACTCCCACCAGATGTGACGCCTGCCATCTCCCGCAGGGAATGAATTTCATCCACAAGAGCAGACTCAAGTTCCACGGCAACCTCAAGACCAGCACCTGCATGGTGGACAGCCGGCTGCAGGTCAAACTCTCCGGGTTCGGCCTGTGGGAGTTTAAATATGGCGGTAAAGGCAACCGTGGCCCGCCGGGAACTCCCAAATATGAAGGTGATGTGATCACATGATAAGCTGTCCACTGTAGTAACCGCTGTCCCTGAAAAAGGTTAAAGGTCATTGAAGAACAAACTCCTCTTCAGGTTTTTGCAGTTTTGAAGAAATGAAAACCACATCTATTAGACAGATGGCTGATGCTCAACATTTGAATACTCGATTTCGCATGCGAGTGACACATGGGAGCGTGATTCAAAAAGAAGAAAAAAAACCCCACAATAACTCAACCACAAGAATGTTTTGAAAATTCAGGGCCTTAAGCCAGTTTGTCTTTGCAACAGAACATTTGTTTCTGCTGTGATGAGATGCATAAGGAGGTCTGCTGTCTTGGATGAAAAGGGCACGTTTATGCACATGTTGACGGAGTCCTTTATGGATGAAACCCTGCTTGAGATTTGGTCTGATTGGGAGCAATTTGATGGACGATGCTCAATTGTGAAACATCCGAATTGTTGTCGTTTCATGTCGGTGGTGCATGGGAGCAAAGTTTGTGGTGAATCGCCGCAAAAAAATGAAAATTCCAATAATTCAACCAGAAGAATGTTGAAAATTCAGTCGGCCTCAAGCACGTTTCACTGAGCAACGTGCAACTTGGTAGTCAGTTTTCAGTTGTTTTTTTTTTTTTTTTAAGCGAACACAAACTCGACAGAGGCTAAATCACCAAACATTCAAGTTGTGTTCTTGCCTGTAAGCAAAGTTGTATGACCTACCATTAACCCTTCCATGCACCCTGTAACCCGATCAGCTGTCCACCGTGATCACTGCAGTCCCTAAAAGGGTTTAAAAAAAAAATCAGTTAGTCTGACGAGTGACTTGTTGGCGTCACAGGTTTGTACTGGACAGCCCCGGAGCTTTTGAGACAAGTCGTCCCGGAGGTCAACGGGACCCCCAAAGGTGACATCTACAGTTTTGCCATCATCCTGTGGGAGCTCATGTACAACTCCAAGAGCGGGCCGTACCACGACGTCGACCTGGAGCCCAAAGAGATCATCGCGAGGCTGCGGGGGCCCTTCCACGGCGAGCCTCTCAGACCTCCGCTGTCCGACCTGTGCGACGGCAACATCAACGCGCTGCTTCGGGTCTGCTGGAACGAAAACGCTGATCACCGGCCGCCATTCAGGTCTATTCTAAGACAGCTGAAGGAAGCCAGCCCAGAGAGGTCCCACTGTTACTTTTTTTTCGTTGCCATTAAGCATCCTTTCAATTGACTTAAGTACCACTACGTGTTGTTCTCCCCCATCCGTGCTGCAGTCATGCAAACATTCTGGACAACATGGTGGCGAAGCTAGAAAAATACGCCAATCACCTGGAGGTGGTGGTGGAAGAGAGGACAAATCAACTCGTCGCCGAGAAGACCCGCGCCGACAAGCTTCTCTCCAGCATGTTGCCGAGGTAACCGCATCGACGCCTGACCGCCTCTTGCAGTCACCTCGGTGGTGACGCGCCGTCTCCCGCAGGTACATCGCGGACCAGCTGATGGCGGGGAAGTCGGTGGAGCCTCGCAGCTACGACATGGTCAGCGTCTTCTTCTCCGACATCGTGGGCTTCACCTCCATGTGCGCCATCAGCTCGGCCATGGAGGTGGTCATGTTCCTCAACGACCTCTACAGCCTCTTTGATGACATCCTCCAGACGTACGACGTCTACAAGGTCAAAGAACAAAAGACACAAACAGTACTCTGGAAGTAGAGCGACGACATTATTTGTATGTTGGACTTGCGACTGCTGACGACGAGCACGCGTTCCAGGTGGAGACCATCGGTGATGCTTACGTGGTGGCCAGCGGTCTGCCCATCACCAACGGCCAACGGCACGCCGTGGAGATCGCCACCATGGCCCTGCACTTCCTGAGCGCCATCAAGCGCTTCCGAATACAACACATGCCCTCAGAGAGCCTGGCCATCCGCATCGGTGTCCACTCGGGTGGGAGCTCATGCCGAAAGAGACAAAGCAAAAAAAGGGCTTCAAAGCATCCACGGGAGGACGGTAGTTTATTTTTGTGTCCCGGCAGGTCCAGTGGTCGCCGGAGTCGTCGGGAGCACGATGCCTCGCTACTGTTTGTTTGGCGATACGGTCAACATGGCCTCTCGAATGGAGAGCAACAGCTTACGTGAGACGGCCTGCAAAAAAAAAAAAAAAAAATGTTGATCGACTTTTTGTATGACCTCACTCTTTCGATGAAAATTTCACAGTATAGAAACAAAATTGATTTTGAAGACTGATTTTATCTCTGTACACAAATTAACGTTAGTCTCACTTCCCGTGTCGTCAGCCTTGAAGATTCACATCTCTCAGTGCACGGCTGACATTCTGGTCCAGGTGGGATCATTTGAGCTGGAGGAAAGGGGAGAAATTGAAATGAAGGTGATTTGAACACGCGTGATTGTGTGCGTTACATTTGTGTGACCATTCTCACCTTTTTTTTTTGTGTCAGGGTAAAGGCTGCCACAAGACCTACTGGCTGTTGAGCAAACAGGGTTTCAACCCTCCTTCACGGGATGCTCAAAGACCCGCGCAGGCGGACGCGAGCCTCCAGCTGGCAGCAGAGGTATACCCGGGATTCATCTTCATACTCCTCTTCTTGTTCTTGACGTTGCTGTTGTTTCATATTGTTTTTTTTTTGTGGTGTGTCCAGGGAACTGCGAAGAAAGCTGCCAGCGGGGACGTTGCCTTACCTCCAGTGGATGTTTAGTTTACCCGTAATAATAATATATGAAAATAACACTTACGTTTTTAAAATATTTATTAAGTGGGTCTCAAGACACGAGAATCGAACGGAGGGTTTTCAAATACATTTTTATATGTGCAGTTGAAAAACAGATGATGACAGCGGATCCTACTAAGCCTACAAAGTAGCGCATTTTCCGCTTTTTAGGATGCACGTAAAAGCACCGATGATGAGATGCATGCGCGCCAAGTGTACAAGCAGTGGATTTTTGTTCATTGATTACTTGTGTAAGCATAACAGCATGTGTTGATTAGGATGAGCAGCAGGAGAGGCGGAGACGCTCCTAGATGACAAAAAATAAAAAAATAGACATGCTTACACAATCACAACACACACACACACACACACACACAGACGCACTTGATTCAATTTAAATGCGTTGTGACAATATGTGTATATTTACCGATGATGTGTCCTTTACTGGATGATCCATTAGCTGTGAAGACATTTTTTTTGCCATAAGCTGAAGCCTACTAGTGGTTTAATTTTGTTTCCAGTGACTGTTCTGAAAAAAAGTGCCGTACTGTACCTCTGATGTAAAATTCAGCAGTCAGGATACCAGCGTGTTGCTTGGCTTTTGGTGCCAATCTCCTGGCTAGGCAAGGACTCTTCACAGGGGAGGAAATAGGGCTTTAAAGGACAGTCGTCTTGAACCGAGACAGACATTCTGACTCACGGGTTGACAGGCGATCCGTTCGCTGTCGCACACGTGGACCTCGCAGTGGAGCCACACGGTGGACACCTTCTCCTGGCCGCGGAAGCGGAACGAGTTGAACTTGAAGGTGGAGCGGCCGTCTTTGGCGTTTTCGAAAATGTTCACCGTGTCGTCGGACGGGCAGCTGAAGGGACACTTTTGAAATATGTATGCAGGCAGTACGTACCGGGGGAAAAAATGTAAAAAGGATAAAGAAGACGGAATAATCCCATTTTTTTCCCTCTGTGCACTGTTGCTGGGCAGAATGCAAGGGGCACAATCATTTCTCCCCCCTGAAGACCAATAAACATTAGCATTAAGTCACGTGACGATGCTGTTACCTTGGCAACCTGGGGCAGAGGGCTCCAGACGCACAACAAAGAAACAAATTAGCATGGTGACTGCTCATCACCGCAGAGAAATGGAAAAGCACAAGAATATTGGACGGAATTCATATTTCCATACCTGTTGATGATGAGGCTCCACCTCCTCCTGTCCGTGGAGTAAGGTGTAGGCGTGGCCCAACAATTTTCAATGACCACGCGGAAACGTCCGCTCAGCCCTTTGGCCTCCACGCCGACGAAGACCTCCGAGCCGATCTCAGAGGTGTCAATCACGTACGGTGTCTCTTTGGCATACAGGAACTTGGCGTTCTGTGGGGTTGGGGCCAGCACATTCCCATTGTGTCCGTGGAATGTCACAAACTCCGCCCTCCTTCCAGGAGACTCACCGTGAACACACCCATGGACAACTGTGACTTAAAGGAACCCACAGTACCGTTGCTGACGTAGACAGTGGCCACTCTGGAAAAAGCAAAGACATTTTTAATCCACGCACAGCTTTTTTTCCCCGAGGGCCCATACGAGGCGTTTACCGACCTCTGACTGAAGACGGCGTTGTTGACCAGGTAGGTGGCGCGGTAGACGCAGCTGAAGGTGTAGTTGACTGGCTGGTTCCTGAGCGTCAGAGATGTGTCGTTGGACACCACCGAGTTGAAGAAGACGTAGCGGGCGTCTTTGCCGGGGATGTACTGCCCAGGAGGAAAAGTTTCCATTGTTAAAAGTGCTCGAATGTACTCCATAATGCATAAACCCTCATTATCTGAACCCGAAACCTTCTAACCTGAACCTGAACCCAAACCAAAGCCAAATCCTCCTAAACTTACCCCATGACCCCGCCTTGCCCAACCCCGAAGCTTTTGTTTTTCCGGTCTGTTAGGGGGGTGCGCCAAGAAACGTTAAATGAGACTAGCGAGGTTCAAGAATTTGGGAAAGGCTGTGTTGCTTCCAGGTCGGCTATGTTTGCCTCTTTTTGGAAGATCAAAGTGGGTCAAGCAGCAGCAAGCCCCTCTCCTCCCCACGATGTTGTAATTGTTGTGCCTGCACCGGGCTGATTTTGGCCACCGTTCAAAAGTCGCACCGGCGTCACACAGCGACGATCTCACCGCACGCAGGAGACGAGATATTTGGCAGTAGCCGCGGAAGAAGAAAAATAAAACATTTCCTCTTAAAGTCGTGGCGCAAACATGGAAGTGCAACGCCGTGTCATCCAGATGTTGCTTGACTGACAAGCCTCAAAGTGGACTCACCACCGTGCAAGAGCTCCGACGTGGCCGTCAAACATTTCGTGCTGAGCGGCGGTAACACGACGGCATGTTCGCGCGTAAGCCTCTTGACTGACCTCCGACTGGGTGCCGCAGTACGAGTGGTTCTTGGGCGTCAGGTCAGGGATGATGAAGCGGTAGTAACCGGAGCTGTGCACGCCTGTAGAGCACACACCCCCCAGGGAGAGCTGCTCCATCTTCCATCCGTACGGACACTCGGGCACATTGGCGATAATGGCGTTGGGGAAGCACGACACCATCACGTAATCTGAAACGTTGGGACAAAGCACTGCGCTGTTATCTTGGCATCCTGGGGCGGAGGGATCCGCTGCCCCAAACGGTCGAGAAAAAACAGGTCGACTCCATAAGAACGTAACTAGTTTCATGAGGCAAAATCATTTCTGCCTAAGTGACGACCCAACAACCAACCTAGAGACCATCAAAATGACCTAACCAACGAACCAACCAACCAAACATTGAATTCCCAAACTAATTATGAGTTTGGCTGACTAACCAATTTACCACCTGAACAGCCAACATATTGTCAACCAAACTAACAAACTCACTAATTAAACCCAAAAGTTACCACCTAACAGTCCAACTGAGTTCATCAACCAAAAGTAAACAAGCAAGCTACATTTATCCTCCCAACTAATACAAGTTGTTGCAAATGCTCGGTGGGACGGTGGCGAAATCCTGAATGAATTCTCATCTGTTTTGATTGAAGAGATGCCGTCACATGAAACCGAGATTTATTAGCTGGCTCTGATCCACATGCACATACAGGGGAAAAATTCCGTTGAGTGCGTTTGTGCTGCTTTGAGAGTCAAAAGTCTGATTACCTGCTTTCTGGGGAACACAGGTCCACACCACGGGAAGCGTCACAAGGAGCAAAACGGCGGCCATGATTCCATGCAGGACACAAATAGAAATAATTTGGGGCGGGAAAGGCTTGTTTACCTGTGCGCTGTCAGAGGACCCTCATGAGGACCCCCTGAGATAGCATTTGATGTACGCTCGCGGGCGGAGGTGGTCCAAAGTTCCCACCCGGAGAGCCTCCATTGTGGGGCCCCGTCGACAAAAAGCCTTCTGTGCTGCCCGGACATTCACTTTTAAATGACCGGCGCCTCTCGGGACGCCCGCTGCGACGCTTTTTGTCGGGATGGACCTGATGGAAAGGTGCCACTTTTGCTGCAGCAACTACATTGACAACAAAAAAGAAGCTTCTTCAACATGGTGAATGGCATTGAAAAAAATGTGTTCCAAAACTAACCCACAAACCGAGTAACTACTCCCGACTATGATACCAATTGATGAGCCATCAGCTGACTTATCAACAGACCAGCACACCAAGTAATTCACGATGCGCCCAACTGGCTGACTGACTAACTAACCAGTCTCAAAACGACAAAACACATTTCTTGGGATTCAACCATTTAAATGCCAGTTTTATTATTTTAATGTTTTTTTTAACAGAAAAAATTAAAGGACATTTTCCTGACAATAGAAAATTCTTCGAAGCAAAATAAAATATAAACATAATATAAATGATCATTTGTTTTTGTGCATATTTTCTGAAAACCATTTGTACCCCAAGCTGTTAAAGAGTGACAGAAAATAATTTTTTAAAAATGCCCAAATGGTGCACAAGACATCAAGAAGCATCAGTCTTCAAAATCTGACCATTCTGATCTTTTTGCATTGCATCTGTGTGTACTTAATATTGTGGCCCACTTCAAACAAGAGAATCTGACTGGAAAGAGCACGGGAGCGTCTCGCTACAAACGGCAGCTGATTAACATCTGAATGAGGTGCGCCGATAGCATTGAACGGCAGCTCGCGTTACAGCACGTATCGAATCGAAACTAAAAAATAAAAGAAGGACCAAAATGTGACTCATAATGGGACTTTTTTTTTAATTGGTTCTTTTGGAGTACAGCAGACGCGTGTTACTATGACAACAGGTCAGTGTAGTGCTTCACGTCAAAAAAACATTAAAAAAAAGAAACAATCAAAACAATGTGGGGTGGGAACAACAACTTTTATATACACTATCCTGTACAGTGGAGTTAATAAATAACGTTTCATCTTGAGCTTGGTGTTAGCGTTCGGGAACTTGGCACGTCCAGTTTGTGCGCTCTGTCTGGGAAATAAAATCCCTCCTGGAAGACAACCAAGTGGAAGTTAGGTCACGATGACATGAGAATGAACGAGTAAGAAATGAGAGTGATGAAAAAAAGAGATTAATGTTTTTTTTTTATCCATCCCCCAAAAGTGAAATATTTGGTTTAGGATTTATGGGAGTCAAGGGCCTTTTTGCGTTGGTTTTGTTTTTAAATGAAATATTCTCGTCTTGATAAGCGTGGATAAGTGGATCATAAAATGGATGGATGGATGGGGTGGATGGATGGACGTTGCAGTACTCACTCTCTCCCCCGCGGGACGACATTCTCCCGACACAGCAGCCCTTCGTCGCATGGACAGATTTGGTTGATGCTGAACGCCAGGCCGCCGTCGGGGACGTAGCATCCGTCGCCGCGCATCAGCCGACGCTTGCACACGCGCTCGCCGTGGTGGCGGGCGCAGCACATAGATGCTCCGCAGTCCCGGTCCAACTTGCATCGGGCGCCTGGGGGGAAAAAAAGTTGCGTCTTTTCAATTGGTAATGAACATTTTTTGGGGGGGGTAAATGGCAGTTTTTTAATCCAACAGAATTTTTTTTTCATAAAAAATGAAATATAATTACCGGCCTTTTAATTTTTTTTTTCCATTTCAGTTGCCAAATGAAATGAAAATGGTCACTTACCCTCTTGCCCATTGGGAACGCTGCGGTGGCACTTGCCAAACATGCAGCTGAGGCCCCGCACGCACTGGGCGTCCCTGCGGCAGTAGTACCCCTCCCCGCGGAGGGGCACGCACAGGCCAAAGTGACGGTCACAGGAGAAACCTCGCCCACAAGCCCTGTCGTGGTCACACGCCGCCTGTGGACAAGAGTCACACGTCAAGGGTCTTTTTGTCAATCTTGACATGAGGTTAGAAAATACTGTAAGAAATAAGTCTTACCGTGGTGGCTCTGGCAGGGGGCGCCCCGTCCCGTAGCGCCACGGCCCCATCTTTGGGCGGACTGTGCGGCATGTTGAGCATCCACGCCCAAATGTGCGCCTCGGCCCGTGTGAAGCACAGACACAGGCTCGCCATCCACACGCTGGGCAACATGGCCGACAAAATTAAACAAAGGGAGCGAGGTCGAGACGACACCGAGACGAGTTTTACGACTTGTGGTCTGGCGTCTCAGCGGCCGTTGCAAAAATCCGAACGTCAGCAAGTGACAGTGACTGGGGCTCCTCTTCCACTTTTATAAGGCTACAGCTCAACCCCCCCTACCGGTAACCTCCCCAGGACCCCCTCCCACTGGGCTGTTTGTCCAAGTCGTAAGGGAGGAGGAGACAATTAGTTGTTAATGGATTAGCTAAGATGCAGAGTCACCGCCCGACGTCCCCCCCCCACCAACTGCGCTGACAACAGCGTGTTTCACTGCATACCCCCCCCCAAAAAAAAAACAATTTGGGGCCCACAAGCACCCCCCCCACCACCACCACCTCAGACCCCATGCCGAGAGCAATTTGCAGGAGTGCACCCTACAGACGACCCCCTGATCTCATTAAATGTAATTACCATCAGCTATTAGTTCTCAGGGGGGGGCGTGTGGGGTGTTAATGGGGAGGGGGCGTGGGGTAAGTGGGGCTGACGTTTTTTCTGAATCATTTTTCTTGGCAAAGCAATTCCAAATTACTTAATTCCTAAATTGCACTTCTCTGCATCCTTCGTTTCCTGAAAAGAAGACCAATTATTGATGTTGCGCTTTCTGAAAAGGAAGAAAATGAATTGCCGTTGCACTTCCGTATCAAGGAGAGAAATGCGAGTGAGGTGAGACTTTCTGAGAAAGCTGACTGACTGCAATATTGATGTTGTGCTTTCCTAAAATGATGTGCTGCGATTTTGGTTTGTTTAATGATGCACAATAGCGAGAAACCATTTTTTTTCAGGACTTCATGTCATAAACTGTGTTCCCGCGCTCTCTCGCGGTTCATCGGGCGCACCCCCTACGATAGTGGCGCTTTTTCAGCAATCTTTCGGGGGGGTTTTAACGGCGGACAGACAAATCCGAATTTAGAGTCGGACACCTCTCGTGTTGTACCGAGTCGGGCCGGTGAAGAACTCCACTGGAATAAATGATGGCCGGCAACTGAGCAATTATGTGAAGGAAGCAGTTGTTTCTGTTTTAACTGGATTTTTGCAATGTACATGATGTGAGCAGTAAGGTAACATTTTTGGGAGATGAGAATAAAATTTAAAAAACTAATTGTCTGCTAACAGTTGATTAACATTCAGTACTTTCCCCCAGAGACAGATACCGGGATAAGTCCAGAGGCTCATTTGCATATCGCTTGCGGCAAACAGTGTTGATCGCTATCCTGCACCGGCCACTTGAGTCCTTTTCTCCAAACATGCTTAACACAGACTAATCACGTAATTGCTGCTCAATTAGAGGACACAATGGCCACAACCGGACCCATCGCCAATATGCAAAAATTGCCGCCATGACGGAAACGTTGCAATTCTTGTTGATTGCAACCAAACTAGTAACAGCACAAATGTTTTGTAGGTGTACACGCGTTTGGACATTCGTATTAACAACAACGACGACATCATCATCATCATCGACTCCCTCCTCTTGTCACGCTACCCGAGCACAGTATTCGGGTCGTCAATTTGTAGTAACACCAAAACAGGCCCCCCGCTTGTATTTGTTTAGCCGGCAGATAAGTGTCTCAACATGGCGTAGTACACCACCCGCCTCCCCCACCTCCATGGCCCCAGTGTTTGTGACTCAGCTAATGACCTCCCTAATGAACGTGCTCCCTTTTCTCAATAAACATGTGACAGCGGGGTGGCGTGATCGTGGTGGTTGCGGGGGGCAGTAACAAAAAAAAACTCTTCAGGGTGATTTTTGCCCATTGTAATGGACCTTGACCCCCCACAGGGAGCCATGAATGGGGGCGGGCGGGCGAGGGGACTGAGAAAGAGTTTCACCCCCTTAGCCACCCTGCAAACCAAAACAATGCACATTTGGACATCGTTGCACTATTTAGACTAAAAGCACACTTTTTTTTTTTTTACTCGGTAACTATAATCAGTTATCGCAGATCTTTTTTTGTATTATATTAATGATATAGTAATGACCATTTACTCTACTATGATTTCACGAATGCATTCGTGTACGTTGATGTGAATCAACTTTCAGTTGACTTTTTAAGACGGGCTTTTTAATTGTCGGTGAACTGACGTGATACTCTTCAGATGTGTCGTTAAAAGGAAAGCAACGGGAAAAAAAAAGTTGACCACAAAGAAAAGAAAATCAATCCGTTTTAGTTTTCGGCGGAAACGTTTGGTTTCTCATCAGTACGGTATGAATTGGTTCTTGCCTAGATGAGCCATCGCCGCTCAAGTATTCAGAAGAACCACATGAAACATGTACACAAAATATTTAAAGGTGTGCCTGTACTGTATGTCAATGTCAGAGGGGGCCTCTTTGGTGGACCCAACCTGTCTTTTATTTAAGGGTGCTGTCTTTTGTCTCAGTAGGCTTGAGGTTGCTCCATAGCCTGTTTCCAATTGGGACAAGAAAGGCCAGTGTGATTCCCGCCGTAATGGGAAACAGCCCCCCCACGTCATTCTCCAGCACCAAGATTGGAACGCCAGTGAAGGGAAATGGCAAGAGGGCAAAAAGGACAAGATGCAGTTCGTTGTGGCGATTCAACCAGACTTCCATCAAGGTCAGTTGTAAGGCGCCAAACCCCGCAAAGACCTTCCATTGATTTAGCTCGCAACCGAAGAGGCATAACTTACAGACGAAGATCGCTGCAGAGGGTGGTTGCCGGAGTGATGCGCGGGGGGTCGCTTGAGCAAGGTACCAAACCTCACATGGCGCCGCTTTTCTCGGACTAAAACGCACAAGTCATCATTAGGACACTTCACAAGACCCAGGATGAAATTTTCTCCAAACCAAAATGGCAGACGTTACCTGCTGGGTGTGGTCGGCAAAGAGATGCCAGGATGTGCCACAGAACCTCCGATTGCTGTGGGACCGCCCTTCCAAGACCAAAACCACTGTCTTCTCCGGAACATGCAGATGATGCGCTTCCAGTGGGTTTTCAGTACATCGGGCCTCGCCTTTCAAGATTTGGCTTGACTTGAACCAGATGGACCCCGGTTTGATCCCAGCTGTGGAACAAGAAGGGAGAACCCCAAAATCAATCGAGGCTGTTGAAATCAATCGTTGAAAGAATGAAAGAAAGAAATTGGCACCATGTTTTTGGCAATGCTCAGCGCACTCGACTGCGTGATTGCATTCTGCTTTCTCGTCATACCCAAAGCGATGTGAAAATGATTGCACCCCGTGTTGTCTGTTTCTTCGCGGTTGCTTTATTGCAAAATAGATGCTTGAGCAGTCGGAAAAAAAGTTTCTAAAGATAGCCACCGAATGGCTCTGTTTGCAACAGTGACTGCACTTTGGTAAACTCGCTCCTCTCTTGTTCGCAGCCATCTTAGTGGAAGAGGTGCAGGTCAGCGTGCAACTGTGGATAAATATTGAATTGAACTTCCTATTTATGAAAATGCGTCACATATTTTCGTTGAAACAAAAAAAATACCTGCCATGGCAATTAAGGGGGCGCAGTGAGAGTCATTTTTAATTGGCCTTTAGATTGTGAGGCGCTCATCAAAATTTCTCTCCTTAAGGGGGTCCATGGATTGAAAAACTTGGAGAAATCCAGGCTTTGAATTTGTGACCAATCCTGTTTGTTTACAGGTGGGCTCCATCACAGTCCATGTGATTTTTTTTGGCTTCCAAAACATCACGTGTGATTCACTTCACACAAGGGGGAGCGGGAGTTAGGCCCTCCCAAACTTCTCATTTTTTGGGCTCACTTTGCTCTGAGGAAGAAAAAAAAAAGACTAAATATTTCCTCCTCTCGCAAACAGCCAGTGAGAGAGCTGCGCGGAGAGAGAAAAAGAGAGAGAGAGAGAGGGAGAGGGCAGTCTCCTCACTCAAGCTGTTTTGTCAAACCCTCCCGCTGTCATGGAGCCGCCGTCCCAGATGTTCCTTTGAGGGGAGCTCGGAGCAGAGCTGCAACAGTGAAAACCTTGGCCGCGGTGAGGGAAAGTGAGCGCGGGGTGGGGGGTCCAGGGGCGGGGAGGGGGGCCGACGAGCGCAGCGGAGTGGAAGTTGGGGCGAGCGAGCGAGCAGGGACTGACGACGAGGCGACTGGACATGGAGCTCGGCGGGCTTCTCCTCGTCTGTCTCCTCCAGGCCCAGCTGGGGACCCTGTGGACTCATGAAGGTAAGCCCCCCCACACCCCCTGATCCCCCTCACCAAAACATCTCATTCTCCAAGAATGAGATGTTTTTGTCAAATCGGATTCAAGTGAGAAAGCTTTTTTTTTCCCCTCAGCTAAGTCATCATAAGTTCAAGCTGTGGATTGTTTTTAAACCCAAATGCGAAGTTTCGAGGTCTAGAAACATGAATTTGGAATTTGCAGTCCTCAAGTTCATCCATTCAAGCATGATTCATCTCATCAATCTAAAATGTCACATTTTTTGCATCTCAGATGGCAGGACCGCCCTGTGTACTACTTACGTCCCTTCCCGTGTGCATGTACAGTATGTATTTCTGTTCTCCTTGGAGAGGCTGTATTTTTAGCCAGACCCCGTTCTTCTTCTTCTACTCCTCCTCCAACAAATCCGTGATGCTCCACTTTTTTCCTCCGGCCTACCCCGTGATGCCCCGCCATCACTTTAACCAGCAACACTCCATCGAAGCTCTTCTGTCCATCCATGTCAACAACAAAATATGCATCGGAATCCTGTTTCTAACAAATTGCTTTTAAAAAAATTTAGAAAATAAAAATTGATGACAGATCCATCAAAAGCAGGTTATTAGATCACCACTGTTTACTTGGCAGTGTCAAACATTGGACCGTTCCTGCAAAGACTGACGCATGTCTACTTCCAAGGGGGACACAGATGACCTAAAAAGCCTGATTTGCAAATTTCACAGATCATTACCTCCATTATCGCCAAGTGCTCCAACCGAACCGAACCTGACAACATGACAAGCTGTCCGTTAACGCTGGCCCTGAAAGAGTTAAAGCGATTTTTTTCAAAACTTTTCCACCTCTTCCATGTACCGCACGAAAATGTTGAAAATTAAATTTCTTGGACTCCCAACACACACACACAAAAAAAAAAATGTAGGATTCAGAACGGTCAACATTTGAGTCTTCTTGAAAACACAAGCTAGATTGTGAAAGCCTGGGTTAAAAGGAAGAAAATGGGCTTATGCTAACTCAATATTGCGGCAATAACGGCAACAAAAGAAGTTTGACAACAATGGAGGACATCTTGTCGAGAGTAACCTGACAACTTCTGACAATAGAAAAGCATTAGCCTTTTCAATCAATCGCCTAAACCCGAACACTAACCTTGCAACGTTTCATTTCTCAAGATAATAAAAAATTAACTGGTCTGGCAATTCTAGATTCCATTTCTCATCAGTCTAGACCACATGACATTTTTTTTTCAAACCCAGTGAAATGATATCCTGTTGTGAAACGTGTAAAAGGGAACCAAAATAGCCATGCGTTGTTCACAGTTATTTGCAAGTCAAAAACAAAAAAAAGTAAAGAAAACAGACTAAATCCATCACCCGAGTACAACAGACATTTCAAGCTCCTTTCCAAGTTACAGTTTGTCCTTGTTATGACTTGAGCTGCCAGTACTCTGGGTGTTTTTGTGGCTTCAGCCCACGCCAAGAGCACCTCTGGACATCTTGTAACACACATCACCCCCTCTTTACAGCGCAATATCACTTTGTACATTACCGAGCGCACTACTCTTGCTCCGACCGCGTTCAAGCCTGATTACAATCTTATTTTTTTCCATTCGGAAAAACCTTAAATGCTCTTCACACGTTTTTTTCTTTGAGTGCCGTCAAAAGCCTTCACTTCACCTCCTCTAAGCGCAAATGTATTTGTCATCCTCTGAGTTGCGCACTTCCAAACAGCCGGAAAATACATCAGCTTTTGTTTCAGACCAGAAACTTGGCGCCGCTTTTCTTTCCGTATTTTAAAAACGCATGCGCGGCCTTTTAAGAGAGACCTGAAAATGATACTTGTTTCAATGTCAATAAAACAAGACTGATGAATGCTTTTACCGCTCCAACACATTTTATGAAACATAAACCGGAAAAGGGATTTGAACGCACCTCGAAAATTGCAATTGTGAAATGTTAAAGATAACACTTTACATCTGTGTCAGATATAACACACAAATATATCTGTGTGTTATATCTGTGTGTTCGCTAGGGGCCTTTAAGAGGCGGGCCTGCATGAGTGTCAGTGCGTGAGCTGTGACCAACAGCAGCGGCTCTTGCACGAGTAGAAATCTTGAAAACTAAAATCTTTCATTCTTGAGCCAAACATATTAAAATAATAATAATAATGCATCATCAGTAGTGCAGTAAATGTTTTCTTAACTGACCGGCGGCTAACTACGAGCTACCACCTGCAGCATCATGGTTTGATGTCAACAGGAATCAGATGAAAGGGAGCATTACCGCCATTTAACCTTCAACGGAAGACAAAATCTTGCTTGTAAACAGTAAACCGGCATGTCGACAGGACGCTCGTCGGGAACCTTTCTCGCTATTTACTGAAGTTGTTGTGCACTGGCAAGCACATGTCGACAAGGCTCTTCCCATAAGGCCGACCGACCCACTCCTGAACTCCACTTCGCCCCTTTCTTCACCGGACTTTCACCCCCCCCACACGCATGCAGGAGGCCAGACGACCCTCAGAGTCAACACGGAAAGTTTATTACGCTTGGACATGAAAATACAGTCATCGCCCACTATTTCCGGGGATCGGGACTGAGTCCTGCAACAACGACAGAGTAACCGATACCACCCCGAATACGTTTACAATTGCGCAAACTGAAAATATCATGGAAACTGTGATCCACAAAACAGTTTAAAATAATTTCAGTCATCTCAATTACTTGCCGTTAAGCCTCCCTGAAGAAGAAAACATTTTGCTGTCTTGCAGGCTTAATGGTGCCCTCTTGTGGTGGAATTGAACACTGCAGCCAACTGACAAACACGAGTGTGAAAAAAAGACCACCAGCGAGGTTGAGGATAAAGGACTTTTGCAGCAAAAACAACTCTGGAAACAAATCGTTCCATGTCGGCAAATTCTAATGAGGGAATTGTTTTTTACGATAATCTCTTACTCGGCTGAGGGCATAACACACGCCCACGCATAAAGCAATAAAAGAAAAATCGCATCGGCAATAAAAAAAAAACAGATGTAACCACAAGCAAGGGTGTCAGTCTTGCTTGAAAGCCCTTCTCATGCCTTTTTAAAGTCAACTTTCTCACAAGATGGAATTCATTTATCGAAGGGGATACTTTTGACATCCCGAGTGTTCACCACTTGTTGCAGACTCAGAGAGCGGGACGCCTCCAGAGAGGTCCGCCTCCAGCCTCCAGAGGCCAAGAGGCGCCCGCAGTGCTCCTCCGCCACAGGGAGGAAGACTGGACATCACCTTCCTGCCTGAAAACATGAGCCACATCGTGGTGAGGGGCCAACAAGTTTGCTTATTGTCTCACATCACCATAAAATATCTCTCGATTGGGTTAAGTAGCGTGCACGTACAGTTTCTTTGTTCCAACGGGGCTTTTCGGTTCAGTTGGGAGGGATCGTGACACCTTCTGCTTTCGCATGAAATTAATTAGTCAGAGCCGTGGGTAAGTGATGACGTAGCCTCTCGCCTCACGCAGCGTCAAGTGTGTTGCACTGTTCCTTCCTTTGCTCCAAATGGAAAAAGAGAGCAGAGGTCCTGCCAGCTGACACGTGAAGAACCATTCCCAATGACTCACTTGGACACCGATGACGACTGTACGGCCAAGTGGCTGTTTAAGGGATGGGTTGGGATTTAACCATCATGCAGCTGCAATGCCAATGAATGCTTCCTCATCGAGGAAGACCCTTCGGCCCACCCGCCCCCACCTTCCTCCCTTGCACGAAGTGTTGATGAAGAGGCAAAAAAAAAATTGGGTCGCTGGCTGCATGTGCAGCGGCGCTGCGCCTAACTGTTCTACTTTTGCTCTCGGACACCTCCAACGACGGTGCGCCTCAATAAAATCGACGGTTGCACCACCACCTGCTTGCATTGCTGGAATTACACCCCCAGGCGGCGCTGCTGAGCAGAGGTGACATAAGTATGCACTCTCTGAACTAATTAGGAAGCACAGGTATAAAATAAACAGGGCTAGCAAATTGACAAGTTTCAAATTTAAGCAAAAAAGTAAAACTTTTTTTTTGTACTGTCAATTACGGTAACCATCCGCAAAAAAAAATCTCCTTTCAAACAGTAAAAAAAAAGATTTCCGGTCCCACCACTGCTGTTGAGCTGCGGTTTGTCGGCAGGAGGACTCACAGCGCTACTACAGCTGGCAGAGTTTCGGCCCGGACGACGGGCGCACTCAAGATTTGTGGGTGGACCTGGACTCGTTCCACAAGAGCCAAGTCCGAATCCATGGCATACTGTCCAACGCACACCAGAAGGCGGCGGTAAGGAGTCGCAACTACACGCAAAACCACACTTTGAAAGCATTACACTGACTGTGTTTGGCTTTTTTTCAGATGGTGGCACTTTCTTTTGATTTTCCCTTTTATGGGCATTACTTGAGACAAATTATCGTCGCGACTGGTGGTGAGTTTCAGATCTTAAAATATGTGCTTTTGCCTCAGACACCAAACACCGCTAGCATCGGTAGATGTGCTGTCCTTTCATCAGTGGCGCTTTACCTCATTCAGGTTTTACCAATCCAATGGGTGTAAACGTAGCTTACAAATGAAAATAAGCCTTCTTATCCCGCAAGGTTTCATCTTCATGGGGGAGATTACTCACCGAATGCTGACCGCTACCCAATACATTGCCCCCCTCATGGCCAACTTTGACCCCAGTTTCTCCATCAACTCCACCGTGAGGTATTCGGATAATGGTAAGCGCAGATAGCAGAGCACCTCCGTAGAGTTTGGGAATCTCCAGAGAGGATGGGGAAAAAGGCTGAATTCTTCTTGTCACCAGGTCATCTGTTTGTGATCCAGTGGGACAAAGTGCAATTGAAGGACCGAGAGACCGAAGGAGCTTTCACGTTCCAGGCGGTGCTGTACAGAAATGGAACTGTGGTCTTCAACTACAGAGAGGTGAGTTTGTTGCCCATCCCCGGACAGCCACATTCATCTTTGATTCAGAACTAATGCTTCTGTTGTCATCCAGATCCCGGTGCCGGTAGAGAGGATTAACTCCACAGAGCATCCGGTCAAAGTGGGAATGTCCGACGCATTCATGGCGGACATCCCGACGGTCCAGACTCAGACTGCAGGTCATTTTTCAACTTCCTGTAATATCCCTCGACTCAAAATGTGTGCGAGTCACCTTACAGAATGCCGTTGCCTTTTAAGATACAAAGCAGAGGACCATCTATGAGTATCATCGTGTTGAAATCAACACCACAATGATCGTCAGCGGATCGGCATTCGAGTTCACGCCGCTGCCCAGTAAGAACTAAACATGATAGGGAAAAACTGTCGTCCGCTAACTCGTTTCGCCTTTCAGCTTGTCTTCAACACACATCCTGTGATGTCTGCTTGGGCTCCAACCTGACGAGTGGATGCGGGTGGTGCAACACGCTCCAAAGGTACAACTGTAAAAGTCCCCAAAATGGGGAAACCACCCAGAATAATTCCCGCTTCTGTTTCAGATGCTCGGATGGGATCGACCGCCTTCGACAAGAGTGGCTGGATTACAACTGTCCTGAAGAGGTGAGAGATTTTTTTTTAAACCTCGCCCTATGTCGATGTTCCTCAGCGAGGTCATGCTACATATGGCGCTCAGGCTAAAGGCACGTGTGAGGACTACTACTCCGCGTCACCTGAAGACTGGACACTCTCATCCTCCTACTCATCAGCTACTCCTACGTCATCTTCAGCCAAATTCCACAATGATGTGGTCACCGGGGGTGAGTTGATAAGGAATCACTGCTAATCCATGCCTCCATTTTAGATGCGCTTCTATTGAAAACATGGCTGATCCTCCCCAAAACAGAGCCTCCAGAGCACACAAGGATGACTGAGAATGCGGCCATCATCGCCGGCGTGGTGGGGGCTCTCGTGCTGGTGGTGGCATTGACCCTGCTGGCCGTTTACTACATCAACACTCACCCCACGTTGGCACCGCCCTGCTACCTCATGCAGGTAAGAACGTAAATCACAGGTATTTTCATTTTTAAAAAATATTTGGCTGTAACGACTTTACTGTTGGCGTCTACCGCAGCGACGGAGCAACAACTACTGGCCCGCCATGAAGTTCCGCAACCAGGACTGCCCGTCGGGCTACGGCGAGGTGGAGCTCACGAGTCACGAGAAGGAAGGGTTTATCGAGGCCGAACAGTGCTGCTGAAGGCAACCATCTTGAGGAGAGTAACAGATGAACAGAAAATCCACTCACCAACCATCGGCGGCTGTTCACGGCCTTCTCAGCGTCTGCTTGACATTGCGCACATGCACCATATGCCGCAAGGACTGAAGTGAAAAGAAGAAATACCCAATTTAAAAAAATGTCAATGGACAGGTCCTTCATAATGTGTGATACGCTTCCAATCTGTGTTTTTAAATCAGTCTTTGTCTGGAAACAGAGAGATATGTGTTGTTGCATTATATTACTATGGTGATAATAACTAATGATTGTTAAGAAACTAACATCCTTTCTGTGGTTTTATTTTTCATGTTTAAATGTCTTTTATTAAAAATTTATTTCAGAGAGTTAACTTACTGCTGCCTCCCTCTCCCCTAGTAGTATGTGTTTAACAATTAGAACGCATGTATAAAAATATGAATTCTGACGGATTGTGAATTTATGGACGTGTTTTGTCTACTTCCCCTCTCTGCAAACGTCACTTTCGTCCTTGACGTTGGAAAAAGGTTTGATCAAACGCTTGTACAGTCATCGTGACAAAAGTTTCTGCATTATCGTGGAGCAAACTTGAAATTAAGCATGATTGCATACATAAATTATTGCGTTCGTCTATATTTATCAGCGTATACCACCAAAAAATGTGTTTCGGTGCAAGTCGTCGTCGTAGGAGACGTTAGTTGTTCATGCTCGAGCAAAGGTTTTTGCTCAGCATGTTAGCCAGCTGTGATCACGTCTAAAGTCCTGCTTTCTATTCAAGGCGAACAAAAGCGGTGTGTTTTAAGATGCTATTGAAGAGTAAAAAGTCACCTCAGTCAGAGTTTTCAATTATCTTGCGGACAGGAGCACAAGGCGCAGCGGATGGACAATCCGAGGCTGTCAAAGGGGAGAAAGATTTCAATAGGTTTTCGGTGATGTCTGCACTTCCAAATCTTTTTGAAAGAAACATTAACACAATATACTCTTAATAATATTACGTAACTTCAAGGACAGAATTTAATGTAATCTCAATAAATATTTAAAAAGGTAGAGAAAAGAGGGGGCACCCGGATTTGAACCGGGGACCTCTTGATCTGCAGTCAAATGCTCTACCACTGAGCTATACCCCCGTATGGTATGCTGTTGTAATACAAAGTACTTGTCCTAAAGCCCATTACAATAGTTAAGTGCACTTATTATGTAAAGGTATCTACAAGTACATTTAAGTTAAGAGTACTCTGTAAAGACATGCACAGAGGGCACCTTGGTATCTTTTGAATCGACCTTGTCTGGTTTGCAATTCGACATGAGTCCAGCAGATGGCGCCAAATCATTGAGACTGGACACGCATTAACCAACGTGTGCAATAAATATACAGTACTGGACATCCATTTTAAGCAGTTAGGTAAGGAGTCGTCTCTAGTGTGTTTACTTGAACATGTGAACGCCTCTGCTGCAGTAAAATGCTTTATCAGACCGTCATTTACGCAAAATAACTTCCGGTAGCAATCAGGATCTCTCATTTTCCTGCCCCTAGCTCAACGCAGTGTAATCGCTTAAAAAATGACCGCACCGAACGTAGACACCCCCTACTTGCGACGTCACGTGGGTGTATTAAACACGTGTGACCAGCTCGGTCCATTCATCTCCCACACCTCTTGCGACTGCTTCGCCTTTATCTGTGGAGGGGGAGAATGAATCCGCCATGTGGGAGATGCACAAAACCAGTTTACCCAACGGAGAAAATCAACTGCCTCGATAAGGTACAGTGGATTTTTTTTCCCTATGAAAATAAAAAAAAAGGGGGGGGTTGTGTTTAGGATATAGAGAAGAAAAAACAGATGCAAGTATGTTTTTCCTTTGTTTATTTTTGGGCCAGGGAAAAAATGTTTTCCATCACACACACAAAAAAAAGCAAAAAGCAAAACTTGTGTTTGGACCCCCCCAAATAGAAAAAAAATCGGTGTCATATCACACTGCCTCATTGCAAATACCTGTACTGTGTTGCTTCCATTGTTGGGTAGAAAGAGACCAAATGTGGCAAGTGATTTGAGGAATGTGAATTGATGGAAGCAAAGTTTATGTTGCACTCTAAAAAGTCAAACAAAAAGGACCGTGTTTAGACGATGTGCAGACTACCGGTGATGTTTGAACAATTCATCGCAAAGTGTTATTTAAATTGACCATGACAGGCCACTTCCTCCTCCTCCTCATACATAGAAACCAAGAAGAGGTCCCCTTCTGGAGGCCGTACTCCTTAGATTAAAATGTGTACAGTTGATTGCTATTCAATGAGTACTTTGTTGTTTGTTCTTGATTTTATAACAGTTCCTCATGTTTTACTTGCCTTGAGAACAGCAGGCGAGCAGCTTGGAACCCACAGGGTGCAGGCTGCCCACCTCATGTAAAGAAATACCACACAACAAAACAATACTCATTCTAAAATTGTAATGCATTGAGGGTGAAAATAATTTGATATATGTCAAATTATCATGAGAATCAGCTTTAATGCGTATGTGTGTGTGTGTGTGTGTGTGTGTAGTACTGGCACAAAGGCTGTTTCAGCTGCGAGGTGTGCAAGATGGCGCTGAGCATGAACAATTACAAAGGCTTCAACAAGCGGCCTTACTGCAGCATGTAAGTTTTAACTGAGAAACTCCAGAAACATGTGACACAATCTCATAAGGTGTGTCTGATGCTTACCTCTTTTAAA
This sequence comes from Hippocampus zosterae, assembly GCF_025434085.1. Classification (NCBI taxonomy): domain Eukaryota; kingdom Metazoa; phylum Chordata; class Actinopteri; order Syngnathiformes; family Syngnathidae; genus Hippocampus; species Hippocampus zosterae. The sequence goes on from NC_067457.1 coordinate 4,938,494, forward strand.
AAACTAAACAAAAAGGCACTATCCCAAAACCTCCTTCACCATTGTGGCCGACACTCCCGAGAACCTGCGTCTCAAGCAGCAGAGCATGCTCAACAGCCAGGTAAGGCTAAAAAGGGGAGAAATAAAAAATACACGAATATACATGCAATACAGTTAGCAGCGATAACGGGGATGGGTCAGGTTGAGGGGAAATTCTAAATGAGCATCATAATAAGTGTTTTTGTTGTTTTTTTTTTAATCCATTCCTGGTATGAACTAAGAAGCAGCAGCAAGTGCTGTTGTGTTTATAACCTTAAAAGTCCCTGCAGCGCAGCTCTCACAGCCTGCAAATATTCCTCATAGCCACAACATGACTCACGCCTACAGCACAGCATCTGCGACTGTCACATAAGTCTCTTGGCTTTGGTTAATTTTGTCATATTTGCGCAGGCACACGCACCGCTTGTTTTATTTGAGGACATTTTATTTGTCTGATTGGAGCTCTGTTCCCCTCAAATGTGAATTGTAAAACACCATTAATGAGCTGCAGTTTACGCAACAACCTTCATTTTTATGCTACAGTACGCTAATTTGCTGTAAAGGCTGCACATTTGACTTTTTAGGCCCTCTACAAGGAGGAGTTTGAGAAGAACAAGGGCAAAGGTTTCAGCGTGGTGGTAGACACGCCGGAGATGCAGAGGCTGAAGAAGACGCAAGAGCAAATCAGCGACGTAAGAAACGCAACCGTCGCGATCTAGATAGAAGCGCAGATCTAAATGAACTAGCTCAGGATGATTTTTTTTTTAATTTCACAGCTTCCATAGTTAAAAACCTTCCCGATGTTCACTGCTTCCACTAACAACATGACTGAAAACGAGGATGTAGTTCAGTAAAGCACAGTCAGGAGGACGAGGAGGATTTTCTCAACTCTCAAAACAAACTCAAATGAGTCAAAAATGGATTCTGAGAGGCTAATGGGCGGGGGAATAGCGGAGGCTGACAAATACTTTTATTTCAATTAACGCAACAAGTCCAATTAAATCTCCTTGTAATAGTGTGACTGTGTGCTTTGATTCAATATTTACACAATGCAGTGAGGACTAAGGAGTATGCGGAGTTCAAGTGAAGCAGGCGGCACTTACACAAGCAACACCAGTCCTCTGAAGCAAATCCAAGCGAGGAACATTTCAGTCATTTTGCTGTGCACAAAGAGGCGGCCCTATATGGTCAAAACATCTCAGCTGTGGACACCCAGTGAACATCCGCTCGCTGTCTCTCTCACACACACACACAGACACACACATTCCACACACAAAAAACACATATGTACGCAAACACAGGAAGAGACTATAAACTGCACAAATCAAGATTATTCCACCGAAGCTTTGCTTATATTCGTTGGCATGACTAAAGTAGGGAACAGGGTGTTTTTTCTTAACATCTGATCAATGTTTTAAAATGTCAGAGACCCATACACAAGCTCACATAACAGGATGGACTACTAGCACAAAATATATACAGTATATATTTTTAAATTAAGCTATATTCTTGTACCTGTAATTGGCTGACAAGCAAAGTGTTCAGTGTTTACCTCACCTCTCGCCCAAGGTCACTTGGGGTCGGTTCTCACGCTCCATATTGTGAAAAATACAAATTGTATGTCACAATTTAAAAACACAAAAAAGTACGTTTTGTTGGAGGTTCTGTGGGAAATATGCAGCTCTTGTTTGCATTTGACTCAAATCATCTCAAGTATGTGAACGAATGATTTACTTCCCCGGGGAGGGGAGGAAAAACAAAAAACCGGAGTTGTCCATTTAAGCCTCTTGAAAGTTACACTCATTAGTGCTCAATTCGTGGACTCGATATTTGTCGCCATCTTGTGTGCAGATCAAGTACCACGAAGACTTTGAGCGCAGCAAAGTAAGAAGTGACGCACCGCCTCCGGAAAATAGGCAAGGTGACACAACATCTTATTTTAAAATTCATTCGCGTATCCGAAAAAGAAAATGGGGATATTCATGTCTCTGGTGTCTTTTTTTCCTCATCTGTGAAGAAGAGTCGACGAGTCAGGCGAGAAACAACCAAGCAGATGTACAGGTGTGCGCTGTGCCTGTAGCGCCATCTGGTGCAGGGGTGAGGACATTACACCTTTGTTTTTTTTCTCACAATTATGAGCACAACTCGTGATAAAAACATGTAAATTAAAAATTCATAATAAACTAAAAGAATGCAAACATTTCCACCCAAATAACAATTGAATTTACATTTAATTCTTTTGAAGTTGATTAATTGCAGGATACAGCTCCATTTAAAAATGAGCGCGGCTGTTAAAATAAACATCTTTATTTTTTTCTATAAATCTGTTAATTTTTACATTTCCTGTAATTGAAATTCAGCACGAGTCATTGAATTTTAACCTCCTCTACAATGACCTGGCCCACATGTACTTTTCAAGAACAAAACTTTCAAACGCATGCCCACCCATGCAAAAAATATATAAAAGTTCTTACTCAAGTCTCTGTTCCAACACAGAAGCGCTACCAGGCCTTGTACAGCTACACGGCAGGGGAGCCAGATGAGGTCTCCCTGCAGGAGGGCGACCTCATCGGCGACGTGGAGTTCATCGATGAGGGCTGGCTATTTGGCAGCAACCAGCGCACGGGCCAGCGGGGAATGCTGCCCGCCAACTACGTGAGGCCTGTGTGAAAAAGATTTTACTCACTTATGTTTACTTGGAAGGAGCCATTTTCAATACTCGCCGTCTGGTGTGCCTTCACGTTCACGCCGTCACGTGTCACAAAGGTACACTCCAAATTTGTGTACCTTGGTTCTATGAGGGGGGGGGGGGGGGGGGGAGTTGTCATCAAGACTGATCTGTTTTGACATCTTATAAATTTACACAGTAATAATAAAATTCTAAGAAAAATGGAGACTTATAACAAAATCAATAACTTTATTCAAAACATTTCAAAAACACTCCACGTGTGTAGATAAAAATTCTCTCAATATGACTTTTACATTAAAACAAGACCTTTACTTACAAAGTGATGTTTTTTGTTGTGTGCGTTAAAAAGCATAAAGCAGCATGGTTTTTGAACCCTTGCAAACAAACTGTAACGTTAGCAACTGGCTCATGTCACCGGAGGGGGGTGGGGGGAGCACAGGGTCGATGCTCTTCAAGTGGGTGCAAGCGACTTTGAGAAGAAGGAGATCCTCTTGTAGATTTTGGCACGCAGTTTGGCCGGCAGCCTATGGAGGTGTTGTGAGAAGACCTCGGAGTTGCTACCCAGGAAGTCCTCGCACAACCTGTAGGACAGAAGAAACTTTTACCCGGTACATACCACGTTCTCACGTCGGAGGACATTGACGTTAAAAAAAAATAAATCTTGTGACGGTATTAAAGCCGACATCAGCTACAAGAAAGGTTACTCATCACCACAGGCACCCAGCATGTTCAAGAAAAGCTCATTACCTCTAAAGCATGTGTGTTGGGCTGTATAAATAGCTAGCAACATAACCTTCTTAACATGTGTGACGGCCGCACACACGTGAATAAGTAAAAACACGAGCCCTGCCCACACGGTGCCGGTACCTGAAGAGTGGGTACGGCTGTGTCTGGATGATCAACACATCACCGCTGTGAGTCTGCGATGGACACGTCAGCATGGTGATCTGGACAATGAGATGTCATGTATACACATACGTCGAGTAAACACATTGCTTGGACAAAAGTATCGGGACACATGAAGAGTGGGCAGCGTGGCTTGTGTAGCTTATTTTGCATAAATGCCCTGACGTGTCATGCCAATAAGTGAGTTTTTTAATTTTATGCCGTTTGTGTGCTGGGCTAGCTGTTATCCTGCCCTAAATGGGAGTTCACTGTACTTTCTAGGTACAGGAAATTCGGGGCGGGCCATGTGCTTGTACCACAGGAAACATTGTCTAAATTCAGCTGCAGGCTAATTTATGTGGGCCAAAAGACGACCCTGCAGAGTACAACGGGAGCCATTGGGAGGACCACAGTGTTTGGTTCCAGGGCATAAATCACTGCAGGAGGCTTTGAGGTAAAGTCTGCAGCTCTCAACATATCCAATTGGAACTTTTCAGTTCTGGGGAGTACGAAGCACAAAGTCCTAAATGCTCAAAAATGAGTTGAAAAAGCGGCTTTTGTGAGCTCATTTGACCTTTGGGTTCTTCAACCACTTAGTGACATATTAAAGCTGTGCAACATTCCCGTATCCTTCAAGAAAACCATTGTTGTCACCCCCCAGCCCCTCCTCCCGAAAAAAGTCCCATACCGAATCCATTGCGATGGACAAGTTGCTGCTCCCCCCGAATATGATTACATCATTGTCGCTCCCCAGGCAGGCAGTGTGACACACCCTGCATGGGGGAGAATGTTAGAAAGATTAGAATCTGAGTTAGACAACCCAGTCGATCATATTTGGCAGATGGATTGGTACTTGTCAAACAGGAAGTGCAGCATTGAGCTCACAATGTAAACACAAGAGACAAGAACAGCACTTGCAAACATCTGAATATTGGTCCAAAAATTGGCATGTGTGGCTCAGCACAGCATGGCGGACATTGTTGGCCTTTTGGATTCGCCATCCGATGTAATCTGACTTTTGGGGACCGTCAGCCAGGACCGCTCACATTTTAAACATATTTGGCCAACGATGGAGGGTGGGGAATCTTGCAGGTGTTACAGAGGGCTCATGTCCTTGGAAATATGATGACAACAACTCAAGGCAACAGGTTTTGGCTCCGCCCACTTTTCCAATTGCATGCGCACTGCGGAATGGGTGGATCACGAGGTCATGTCGATACAGGCACTGCTCTATTTGAACATTATGAAACATCTTGGCCTTAGGGCAGCCTTTGAGAAAAAGCAACAAAAAGAAAAACACCTTTACAAATTATTTATCTGTTTTATGATGTGGCTACCTGGGCTTGTCGCTGTGCGTGTGAGTTGTCTCGCGCCACTCTCTCGCCAGTGTATCGAACTGCCAGGAGTCATCTGGAATGACAAAATAAAGATTAAAAGACAAGCGGTTCCGGAATGTGACATTCAACCTTGCGCACAGCTGTAAGATGCATAACAAGATTGCATTTGAGCGCTGGCGCACGTGGACGCATGCAAAAGAGCATTCATACAACATATGGGATTCTGCGCCTAAATTCTTTAGAGGCATTATTTCACCAACTTTTTTTTTTTTACTTCCACATTGCTCAACCCATCAAGACTGCTTCAGCTAATTTAGATTTAATTTAATTTAGACATTCCTGTAATTCCCATAAAAATATTTAAATTTCAATTTTTTTTCCACCTCAATTCAAATCATTCCAACTTAAAAACTTCAACCACCCAACTTTTGGAAACATTTCTAAATTCAGGAATGTATTGATACCTTTGACAAATTGAATTTTTATCATACGATTCAAACTATTCTGTCAAGATGGTTTAAACAAATCTTTATACTATAATTCACCCCCCAAAGTCTCTCATTTTACACTTCTGACATTTTAATATATTTAAAAGAATTTCAGTCCAGCTATTTTTCTGTGCGGGTGTGCTGAACCGAACAGCCACACTGCTTGTAAACAAACATTGAACAACACCTACTGAGTGTTTCCCCGTCTAAGCCCAGACCGCCAAATACGAAGAGGCTGTGATCTGCGTTGAGTGTCAAGGTGTGCATGGAACGGCCCGGCGGCACTCGGCATGACAAGGCCGCACTGGAGCGCAAGGAGACAAGCGGAGGATGTTAATCCACGACATTTTACACACAATAGGCAAGTGGAGCTTACATTTGAGTCCAGTGCCACACATCCAGGTCCAAGCAGTACATGTCCAACTCAGCACTTTCCTGCAGCATATTGAAAGGGAGGGTCGAGGTGGGGGAGGCGAGATAAGACAGGAAAGAGGTTAAAAGAGGAAGCGGAGCATCTAAAAATGATCACTTACCACGCCTCCGCAGACGTAACCCCTGTTGCCCACCACAGCGCTGGCGTGGCAGCCTCGGGGGAGTGGGGGCTGACCCTGAACAGGAAAGAAGAGAATTAGATTTTTTGTTGGTGTCGAGTTGGCCCACCATCAACCTTCTCTGCATTTTTTTGAAAGGACCAGCCTAGTTGCTAAAAGCAAAAGTGGAGGCAAACCTTCGTCTCAGGCACGCTCCAGGTAGCGGTGAACGTGTTAAAGACGTCGACTTCGTTGTGCCAGCCCCAGCAGCGAAACAAGACGTCACCGATAGTGAGCTAAACGGACAGATGAGGAGAAATATTTTAACATACCTAATGTTGTGGCCGCCGATTACATACAGAAGACGAGCTGCTGAAATTGATAACATGAGGAAAAATTGTTACCACGACGAGACTTTACCCAGTTCATCTCTTCGATTATGAAGTTTGTCGACTCCAAGTTTCTCGCCTCCCGGAGGGTTTTGCAAACGTAGCCTCCAAAGTAGATCAACCTGCCCCCAAGGACAACACAAAAACAATTTCTTTTAAAACAAACAAAAAACACTTGCCATTTTGTCTTCACACCAACCACTGTCACTTAGCTGTCATTTCGCACCTGTCTCCATGCACCCAGCAGCTGTGTTTATTCCTCGGGGAGGGCGTTGTTCCTTTGGTGGTCAGCACCTTCTTCCACAAGTAGCAATGTTGCGTGAGGTCTACACTGAACATCTACACAAATGGCACCAAAAAAATTTGAAAAATCTATTATTTCTGTTGGAGGTTGATGCTCAGAAAAAGAAATTGCTGGAGAGTTTTCTTGGTATCAGGAGAAATAAAGGCAAAGCCCCACACACTTGGTTGCTGTAAGTTTGGCCGTCGTATCCCGCAAAGACGTAGAGTGAGCCGTTGACGTAGGAGCCACAGAAGCCCACCAGGAGAGGGGGTGTTTCTCCGCCCATTTCCCGGCGCTGCCTGGTGCAATGAAGAGTTGGGGGCTGACATTTACTAAACTTATTTAAAAATTTGGGAAAGTGCTTCAATTATGGGGACCGACAGCATATTGAATTAGCTTTTGCATTTTTCATAAATAACTGGACTCGATTTATATAGAGCTGGCACAACAACTGGTCTCTCTCCCTTCCTTTTTTCCGGATGGGGTCCTCGGTGAAAAAGTTTGACATCCTTCTTCGAGTGTTTAATCATCCAACAAGTAAGGAGGTCACAGTGTCCTTGTTTATGATTTTTTTTTTACCATTTGCCACTGTCCAAGTCACAGAGCCAAATCTCGTCGCTGGGGAGTGTGATTTCCTCATTGGCGCAGACCTGTAAAGAAAACACGCAAACACATTTTGAATGCGAAACCACACTGATGTCCAGCATAGAATTACTGTACAAGTTATCATCATGCATAGCCTTCCAGACCCGAAGTCTTGAGCATTTTCAAACACTATATTGCTACCAATTAGAAACTGTAATAATCTGTTAAGATGCTATCACTCCTACTTTTGGTAAAATCATATTGTAGTGTTAATTAGATGCCTGACGTGAATGCAATCATGTAAATACGTGAAGATGAGCATTTGCTCATTCCAGTTGGATTACCAATTAACAATTCGCACATCACCACCTCTGAAAAGAGGCCTACGACCCTGCCTGTTAAACAGTAAATACTAATGCAGCGTTATATCGTTGTGTGTTCTACATACTTGGCCAATAAAGATGATTCTGATTCTGCTAGATTATACAGTAACAATCGTAATGTGAAACTAACAGACTGTCACCCAAAAGTCAATGAACTAACAAAACACTCAATTTAGATTAATAAATAATTTGTTTCTGGGTTATTTTGTGCGTCGAAACGACTTTTTCGTAGAGTTTTGTCCTACCTGGAAGCCCCCCCACACGTACAGCGTGTTGTCGCCGTGAACGAACGCGGTGTGGGTGCTCCTCTCCAGCTCCTTCGTCGACGCCGGCACCCTCGCCATCCCGCTTCCCGTTAGCCTAAAAGTCGATAAAAGTGTAAAAATAAAATACTAAACAAAAAGGGAAAGGGGCGAAGAGGACAGTCTGGAGGAGGTCTTGTAAATGTTTTTCTTGCTGCTCACACTCTTCCTTCCCGCTTCCACTTCTCGTTAGTGCAGCTTTTCACCTGCGCGATAATGATGTGTCGGTCGCGAACGAGCCGGTGCAAAGAACAGGCTCTGTCATTTTCCTTCTCTCTCTCTCTCTCTCTCTCTCTCTCTCTCTCTCTCTCTCTCTCTCTCTCTCTCTCTCTCTCTCTCTCTCTCTCTCTCTCTCTCACACACACACACACACACACACTTTCTCTCTCTCTCTCTCTCTCTCGCTCGCTCTCTCTCTCTCTCTCTCTCTCTCTCTCTCTCACACACACACACACTTTCTCTCTCTCTCTCTCTCTCTCTCTCTCTCGCTCTCTCTCTGTCTCTCTCGCTCTCTCTCTCACAGACTGTCTGTCTGTGGCTTCCCCCGTATTTTATACGTTTTTTAATCATTTAAAATCATGTACGGCGTATTTTTCTGTCCCGTCAGAGACTGGACAAATAGAAGTATTCCAAGTTGAAGTATTTAGTTTTGTTGACTGCAAATTTAAAATGAAGCAAGGAGTAGCTTGTTTGTTAAGATAAAGCAAGGAGTAGCTTATATTTGTTTTGTTCACTGCTGCTGTTGCAATTAATACTCACTATTTTTGTTATGATGCAGCATGTTTGATTGTTGTTGGTTGAAGTTTAATTTTGTTGCTTGTTTATTGTTTGGAGCCTTTTTATTGTTCAATCAAATGAGTAAAAAGCCATTTATTTGCTTGATAATTGTTGCTATTTGCAGTCAGTAGAGTGCAATAGTTAGTTTACCGAGTCATTTATCCAAATGTATGCTAAATTTGTCAAATATTTAAAAGGAAAGCTAAAGTTAAAAGACCCGTTTGAGAGCCAAATGAGCCGATCCAAATGAACCGGATCACCGAAAGGAGCCGAAAATCCCATCACTACTATCCAACCATAGTGTGTTCGACCTAAAATGGAGCATGAAGACTTTCGAAAGATGATATTTAATTTGGTATTTTTAAAAGTTATTTATTTAGCTGTTCCACCACTTAAAATTGAACTGCAAGTAAACTACAAATTATTGTACAAAAAATATTTCGCTGTAAACGTGAGGCTTTACGTTCCGTGTCAAGTCGATCGGAACCATTTCGTTGACGGACGCGCTTCCGAACGCCCAATTCAGTGATTTTAATTCAATCGGTGCTAACAGAGTAACGAATTGTGTCTAAATTAACTATAATTGAAATGGGATTGTGATATATTATCTATAAATTATCAAACAATCACGTAGTGTTACTGAATATAATAAAATGTGTGTATCATTGTCCGTACATTGATTTATGTGCGCTTATGATTTGTCGGAATCTTTTTGTGGTGGGACGTGCTTCTCACAGCATCCGCTGCAATGAGTTTCGAGTGGCCGTGGCAGTATAATTTTCCTCCGTTTTTCACGTGAGTTCACCTTTAAGCCATTATTTAAACATGGTAAAATAAATAACAAACCTCTATTTCAACCTGTTGTCCATTTCAAGTGTTTGGTTTTTGACTGTTTAGTGTCATATTAACCGTCTCCTTTGCCGAAATGCTAAGGAAGTAGATTTGCTCAATTTAGTGTCTCTTCCAAAATTCAATGTTATTGCGGTTCTGTTTGATTTCATACATGACAGATATGTGATATTTTCTTAAAAAAACAACAACAACAACACTCAAATGACTCATGAAGCTGTATGTGTGCCCTCTGGGCAGAAAGCTTCGCTACTATGTTATCAGCCTGCAATTTATCAAGATGGCCATCCTTTGAAATCTGTTTCGAGTTGGGGAGAGGTGTCAATTTATGTTTAGTGTACAGTTATTTGTTTTAATTAACTTTTAAATCTTATCCATTGAACTATCTATTTTGTACTATGCTTCGTAAGTGTCATCCTATGTCTTATATTCTTATTGTTTTTTTAAATTGTTGTGTGCAGGCTTCAACCCAATGTTGACACCAGACAGAAGCAGCTGGCGGCGTGGTGTTCGCTGGCGCTGACTTACTGCCGCCATCAAAAGCTGTACACTCTGGACGTGATGGAGGCACAGGAGAGCCCCGTCTTCAACAACCGCAAGATTAAACGTATCCTCTCAAAAGCTCAATGAAAACCACGACAACCTTGTGTATGTCCCGTAAGATTCTTTCTGACCTCCTTAACCGAATGGCAGGAAAACTGTCCATGGAAGCAATTCAAGTCGTGTTTGAGGAGTTGAGGAAAAAAGGTAAGGTAAACCAGAATGGTTTTTTTGGTTGTTTGTTTGTCTTTTTTTAATGACCGTGTGCATTTGTGGTGATCAGGGAATCTGGAATGGCTGGACAAGAACAAGTCAAGATGCTTAGTGATGTGGAGGCGGCCTGAGGAATGGGGCAAGCTGATGTATCAATGGGTGAGGAACACACTTTCTGTATACACATGAGCTGTTTTTTCCAGATTAATAGATTCCCCAAAATTTTGAACCTTTGAAAGAAGTAACTGTCATTTCCGGGTACTCCAGTTTGCACTTGTATTCCAAAAACATGCATGGCAGGTTGATGGAACACTCCAGATCGTCCTACAGTGTGAGTGTGAGCGCGGATGGTTGCTTATGTATGTGTGCCCTACATTAGAAATTTAGAAAAATACTTACAAATAATGATTGCCGTTTTTATTGTCGTAGGTATCGAAAAACGGAATGAACAACACTGTCTTCACGCTGTACGAGCTCTCTAACGGTGACGACACAGAGGGCGAAGGTACGGTTTTGTCGCCAGCCTTTCCCGTGCACGCCCTACGTCCGCCACAAGCCACACTTGTTTCACATTTTCTCTTTTTGCATGTTGGTCAGAGTTTCATGGCTTGGAAGAGTGGATGCTGCTCCGCTCACTGCAGACACTGCAAACGGAAGGCAAAGCCGAGCTCATCACCATGGACGACGGCAAAGGCGTCAAATTCTTTTGAGGACGAGAGATTATTATTTAGCGGAGGATACCCCGCTGTTGTTGTCATTGCCTGCCGCTGCATCTGTTTTATTATTATTATATTGTTACCAGAATCTTTTCAGTCATTTTGAGGTAATTTGACAAGTTAAAAAATTGTGTCTGAAAATCGTCTTGCAAAGAGGCATGTAAGTGACACTTGAACAAATGCTGCTGAATCAGCTCAGCCCAGTTTGTTATTAATAACAATTTTAGAGGACAGTTTTAATGTGACACTATCCGAGAAATAATCCACAATCAACCATTTCCCCTCATATCATGTGTACAAATAAATAAATGTGACTACTTTGATAAATTGGACTTGGTTTGGTACTTGCATGTGTGCAGAAAACATTCCGGGCCAAAACATTAAGTACACTGTACACAGCGTTGAAAGGCCATCCCTTTTTTTCCGCAAGAGGGCACTGTTGCTCTCTGCATTGAACGGAAACAAGTCGATGCCGTTTGTCGTTTAATATTAACAGACCTACGAACAGACAGCGAGCCTCCAATTTATTTTGTGGTTTCAAATACCACTCGGCAAAATAAATGCTGTTATTTATTTCCATCATTAGTGGGTATGATTGAGTTGTGAAATTGAAAATCGCTGTTTTCGCGGTGTGAATAATTTTGGCACAAATCACTCCCCATACCACATGGGGTCATGGCGGCGTCCGTAGCTGAGATGCATTCTGGGAAATGAAGTTCAAAGTCATCACGCTATGAAAAGTGTCACCCTGTATGGATATTTTCAATTCATGTGGGCGTTTAGTTGGACATATTTCCATTAGAAACCACGATGAATACTTGAACAAAAGTAACAACTTCTGTGTTTAAAAATGCTTCGTTTTAGCTCCAAATGTCATCTTTATGAGTTTTACATGGTATATAATAAAAAGCCACATAACATGCAAACCTTGCCTGCCGACAATCATTACATTACATGCCATCACAAAAAATAACTTTAAAGATGCAATTAATATAGAAAACAGCACGCGCGCGTGGACAGTGTTTTTTCTGCGTGTGTGTGTGTTCGTGTGGGCACCGGCCAAGGAGTGTTCGTGCGTGGGAGGGGCCACAATCGTTGTAGCGGTCTCGGTTGAGCTAAGCAGAGAGAGTAGAGTTGCAGAGGGAGCTCGCTGTTCTGTCCGTATCTGCGCGTACAGGTGCATACAGCAGGTGAGTCCGTTTCTTTATGCTTATTTCACGTGAAAATGCCCGAATACGGTCAAGCACCTCACCTGAATTCGGCGCATTTGTGTGCGTGTGCGTGGCCCGCTGCAAAAAGTTTTTATTTTTATTTTTTTGTTCACTTGGCAGCCACTTTTTAGTCCAGTGGGACTCGGTCGACAACAACCTCCCGCACGTTTTGTGTGAATTATGTGTTAATTAGTTCGCCGTTGCGTCGAGGCGTGGGGGTGGAGAGGGGGCCTCTGAGAGACAGACTTTCGTGTTGATAAAAAAACAGGTAAAAGGCGAAGAATGAAGTCATGAGAATTTGTGTTTGCGTATGCAAAAATCTCCTCTTTTTATTCCCCCAGTCAAACAGCCAAGAAGACACATGCAAGCACCGACATTCAGAACACAATAAGTTTGATTGTTGTTTATAGGAGCCCCATTAGTTCATGCAATACACACCAGCTAATCATGCTGCTGTCTATAGAGGCGAAAAACTAAACGTTACAAAATAATTAAAGAATGAACAGACGATACCAATCGTCAAATAAAACAACGATACTCATAAATACTAATGAAAATACAAAAAAAAAAACATGATGAAATACATTCAAGAAAAACAACTAAACGGGAAAATCCAATTACAATCAACGTCACTTGATATGTGACGTCCAAACTTCCAATTATGTGATGTGAAGTGGACATTACTTGTGTCATTGGAGCACTTGGTGATGATGATTCATGCATTCAAAATACACACACACACACAAAGCTTGTTATGTAATACTGTTGGTTCAATAGCATTTCTACAGATGCTTCAATGGAAGTGTAGCTTAAAAAGCAACTTGCCAATTTCCCAGCTTTGGAGCGAATATCAAAGGCAGGATGGCACCTGTGTGAATGGATGTTCCTGTCCCGGGAGGGGTGTGTGAAGTGTGAACCGCCCTCACTTCTCTGCACCGGACGCTTTCGTTGATGTCATTGAATTATTGCCATTATCATGGTTTCCTATGTCTATACACTCTTAAAAAAACGGAATTGTTTCAGGGGTTCTCTCATGGGCCGTTGCTGTCCGTTAACAGTTGATTGTCTCTTCTCTCCCCTCCCGCAAGTGGGACACAGTCCTTCAAGATGCAAACTTGGACATGTTTCTTCAACATGGGACTCCAGAAGCTCCTCCTTCTCCTCTTGGCGGCGGTGTCCCACCCGCGGGCCTTCCCCTTCAGCGCTTCCCCAGATGTGGACGTCACCCCCAGGACGACGGTCTTCCTCAAGGGTGAGGCAAGGGTGGCGGTGGGGGTGGGGGTGGGGGGCAGCCATACACCTTGTGGCCTGATTTGCTGCCACATGTTCGCTGGCCTCAGCGCTTAGCGACTGGCACGTTTCTTGGATGGCGCCTGGTCTCCCAAGTCCTGTCCTACATCGCACCGCTCGGCAAAACATTTAACGATCGGCGTCCATGCAACGCATACTGCTGAATTGGTGTATTCTGCCCCGCTCTCCGCACTCTGCCGTCCATCCCATCAACCCCCCCCCCCCCCCCCCGACTCACCTTTTTCCCTCCCTTACCACTGCGGCAGAGCTGCAGCGAGGAAGGGAAACTCCGACGCCCTCCCCCCTTCCCATCATCTCTCCCTGGTGTGATCCTCTGGGGACGAGTATTATTAGAGAAGGGCAAGAACAAGCAGGGCGGCTTCCAGAGCCATCGCAGCCTCACATTCGGAGGCTGCGAAAAAAATTAGACACACTATTGATGTTGGGGTTTCCGAAAAAGAGAGAATATTGATGCTACATTTCCCAAAAAGAAAACAAACTATTGATGTTGCACTTTCCTAAAATGAATAATAAGATATTAATGGTGCGCTCACCCTAAAAAGAAGACAAACTTGCTGTTGGACTTTCCGAAAAAGAAGACAAATACTGTATCTCAGTTGCTCTTTTCTTTAAAAAAAAGTTGAGCTTTACTAAAAAGAAAAGATTAAAGATGTTACGTATTGAATAACACAGTATTATTAAAACGGTTTCTTTAAATATTTTTTTTGTCTTGTGTTTGTGCAACGTAAATACAGCATTTGTCCTCTGACAGCAACCAAAACGAGACCGATCTCAAAGTTTTGCATCACATCGCAAGGTTTCATCAGGCTGCGCGTTCCTTTCGTTATGCCGACGGCTGGCGGACGACGGCGACCGCGACTCTAATCGAAATTGAAAAGCTTAAACCTCCGCCGACGTGCTGTCCCCCCCCAAAAAACATTTCATCAGATTTTCGCGTTCGACACCATCGTGGGCTCTCTCTCCCTCTCATCGCCGACTTTAAGAGCTCGTCCTTGACCCACTTTTTACGGGAGCGCGCTTTGTTTTTGTGCTGCAGGGGCGCTCTTGGTCCCATGCGCACGATATGTTCCACCCCCTCGTTCCGCCGATGGTGACACATGTCACTCGGCACGCACCCTGAAAACATTTCTAATGCGCATCTTCATTTGTGCGGTCATCAGCGTGGGCGGACGTGTCACGCTGCCTGAATTAGACAGACAGTATGTTTGACAGATGGCCTGCTTGAGCGGGAATGCATGGACAGGCCACCGCATTCGTCACGGGAGCGGCAAACTCGTCCGGCTTGTGTAAGGCGGCGATGAAAATGCGTCCAGTGTAGTAAAAAAAAAAAAAAAGGAACGCCGACTAACTAGCCTTCGTGGATGATGACTTTGGCAAACGTCCAGATCTTCCATCCTTTAAAATGACCGCCCTTAAGCCTCCAAGAAATGGCTGTCCGGGCTTCAGAGCTTGTCCGGGTGATTGTTAGGAGCGCTGATTGAGAAAACGCAGCCACTTTGGGATTACGGGAGGGACGCAACCTCACATGATGTCATGGTGTAGTGGGAGAGCTACAATTTTGTAATGTGGAAAGTGCCATGTCAATAGTTTGTCTTTGTTTTAGGAAAGTGTAACATTAATACTCGATCGTTTTCTTTTAGGCATGCGCAACATCAATCATTTGAATCGATACCGATAGTGTCAGCGATACGCCACGATATCTGTGTGTGGGGCCGGGGGCGGGGATGAATTGAAGAAATGCAATAATTCCCGATAAAAAATGTGCGTTCGTGTCAACATGTCAAAGAAAATGACATTCGTATGAAGCAGACAGCCCCGATATCAATATTTGATCCAGTTGTATCCATAATGTATGATACGATAAGGAAAATTGTAACGTTTGTAGGATGGTACGGTCGACAGGCAGCAACTTTAGACGTTGATACGGTCACTTGTGCGCTTCCGTATTTCATAGCAAGTCGCAAATCGAACGCATACGTGGCTATTTCCCCAACAATGCCCCCCCTCCGACCTCCGTCACCTTGCCGAGGTCATCAAGCACAAACCTGACCTGCTTCCTGCCTCTGCTAGCAGACCTGAAGTAATGCGTGGGTGAAATATTGATGACAGTCGCCAGACCAGGCTGAAAAGATTTTCAGTGGATGAATGGAAGTGCCATTTTGAAGCAAAATGGCGGATTTCCTGTGCTTCTCTATTTTTTTGTGGGCCTCCTCATAATAGATATTCCTTCCAAATTTGATGTTGCTTAGTGGAACTGGCTTCAGGGGCTGCATTTCCACAAAAAAAAATGAAACGACCCCTGACATGATCGACGTGACCCTAAAATAGTCACTCCAAACCAACATGACCGCCTGCCAAACTTCATGTTTGCTCTGAGGCATCCGCGCTCTTACGAACTGCATGGAAATGGCGAGAGCCGCTGTCACTGAGCAAAAATACAAAATAAATGAGAGAGCGCGTTAAATACATCACAGGACAGCCTGTGTTGACTTAAGTGTTACATAAAGAGCGTCGTCTTCCCTTCCATCATCCACTGGATAAAAATGAGTGACAATCGTCCCGGGAAGAGATTCAGTCTTGCTGCGCTTGCAGCATTTGTCCCCACCGTCGCTTCTCGTGTGCCGCATGCTCTCTTGCCAGTCAAATGACTGGCCGCGAGTCACGCAGGATTGTTGCATCACTTCATCCCTATTTTCTCTGTTTTTTTGTTTTTGATAGCAGATCCACGCTTCGGCATGACTCATGCGCGCTGCCTTGAGCATGCCGCGTTTGCATAACTGCGTGTCGACATAGCCGTGGGGAGAGTGACGTCGCTTCGCTCGTGCACCATCTTTCTTCTCCCGCCCGCAGCGTTCGGGACGTTGTGTGTCTTGTTGCGGGCTTCTCGTCACCTTCTTCGTCCTGCTTTTGGACTTTCAAGGGATGCATGATGGAAATGGAGTTTTTTAATGTCATGAAATCGAGAATTTATATATTTTTTTTGCCTTGTGCACAACGTGATTGATATCATGAGGTTGGAAGGGACGTGACCGAGCGGTTGTGACGGGGGTTGACTTCGCCGAAGGCGCCGTGCGGTCATGAGATTCACCTCCATTACGCAACCAAGTCGTCATCCCTCTCGGTCATCCATCCATCCATTTTCCGAACCGCTTAATCCTCACTAGGGTCGCGGGGGGTGCTGGAGCCTATCCCAGCCGTCTTCGGGCAGGAGGCGGGGGACACCCTGAATCAGTTGCCAGCCAATTGCAGGGTACACAGAGACGAACAATCATCCACGCTCACATTCACACCTAGGGACAATTTAGAGCGTCCAATCAGCCTGCCATGCATGTTTTTGGAATGTGGGAGGAAACCGGAGCACCCGGAGAAAACCCACGCAGGCCCGGGGAGAACATGCAAACTCCACACAGGGAGGCCGGAGCTGGAATCGAACCCGGTACCTCTGCACTGTGAAGCCAACGCGCTAACCACTGGACTACCGGGCCGCCCCCCCCCCCCTCTCGGTCAATCACGGAGAATTTTTTTTTCATTTTTTTTAGCAAGTTTGTTTTGTCATCTTGTAGCTTCGCGAAGTTGCTTAGGGTGTTGTTATTGTGACTTGCGTGGGGTGGAGGGGGGGGGGGGTTCAGGCCATTGAGAATGAGGGCAAGATAGCTCAAGCGACATTTTAGGGCATTGAATAGGACGGCTGCCCCAATACTGCCAAGTCACATCAGCGCTTGGAGCTTTGCCCTCTTCGTTGTTAGCGTGTGGGTGTGTGATCATATTTTGTTAGTAGGTCGTGCTTCCAAAAAAAAAAAAAAAAAAGACACGAAAGCATCTGCCCGATTGATCACCAGAAACATTGAGCCGACACGGAATGCAAAAAAAAAAAAAAGAGCCATCGCATGAACCAAAACTTTTAAATGAGGGTTGCAAACCTGGGTTACGGTTTCCAAATCACGGGTTCAAATTTGCGTGATGTCATCAAATGGATAATTCCAGCCAGAGTTTGGGTTCCGAATTAGGTCCTTAAACCGGAACTTCAAGACAAGGTTAGGGATTGAAATATAAGCCTTGCTTTGGCGTTGTTTATTTTTGCCTATGAAACAACAGAGGCGGAATGGATTTCACTTAGGGCCTAAACAGGCTGCAATCCAGTTATACCACAGCGACAGTAAGACCCCCCCCCCCCTCACTCCCCTCTGGATGTTTTCAGGCCTGCTGGGCAGCGCTCGCTTCGGCGGCTCGGCGCGCAACTGCAGCACCCTCCTGCTGGAGGAGCCGGCGGGGATTCTGTACGTGGGGGGGAGAGGAGCGCTCTACGCGCTCAACGCGTCTGACATCGCCACACCCGCACGTCCCACAGTGAGTACCAAACTGAACGCACACACACAATTTAGTCCCCTCCCCCACCGCCCACACGTCCACACTCACTTTTTCTTCCCAACTTTGCATCCTAAAGGAGGACAGACTAATTTTAGCCTCGAGCAGATTGAGCAAATCCAATTGCGTCCGTTTTGATTTTACGGCTGCGGGGATGAAATGCGGCACGGTTGAGCAGGACGAGTGGCGGCTTTTTGTCACTGAAATATCAAATCCGTCCATCCACAGACGAACAACCATCCACGCTCACACTCGCACCTACAGACAATTTAGAGTGTTCAATCAGCATGCCATGCATGTTTTTGCAATGTGGGAGGAAACCGGAATACCCGGAGAAAATCCACACAGGCCCGGGGAGAACCTGCAAATGCGCTGGAATTGAACCCGCTACCTCTGCACTGTGAGGTCGACGCGCTTACCACTAAACCGGGCTGCGCTAATACTATATATATTTTGATTTATTATTCGAATGTTGGGCAACTCGTTGTTAGCATCTCCGCCACCCCGAACACCAGGGCTGTTTTTGTATCGGGTGTGTGGACCGGTCGTTCATTCTCTGACTGTTGCCAGATTGACTGGGACGCGTCCCCCGAGCAGAAGAAGCAGTGCCTGAACAAAGGCCGGGACAACAAGGTGCCATCCCGCGTACTCCCAACTCGCCTCGCTACGAGATGACTTCTGCAACTTTGATGTTTTGTGCTTTTGTTTGGGTGTGCGTGTGAGCAGACCGAGTGTTTCAATCACATCCGCTTCCTGCAGCGCTACAACGAGACTCACTTGTACGCGTGCGGCACCAACGCCTTCAGGCCTCTCTGCGCGTACGTCGTAAGTGCAGCCGATACTTCGCGGAGTTCCCGTGTCGCCAAAAGTACTGGGACACTGACGGCCAACGTCTCGTGTCTTCTCCCCCGCGAGGATTCCGAACGCTTCGGCTTGCCGGCGAGCTTCGAGGACGGCAGAGACAGGTGTCCGTATGACCCCGCCAAGGGGTACACGGGCCTGCTTGCAGGTACGCGTCCTGGTTTTTAGATGTGTGGCCAATGTGTGGTCCTGCAATTTTTAGACAGAAGCGAAACCCCGGTCAAAAAACGTTGTTGTGCGTCCTCTCGATCAGATGGCGAGATGTTCACGGCTTCCCAGTATGAGTTCCGCAGCTCTCCGGACGTGCGCCGCAACTTCCCCTTCCCCACGCTTAGGACAGAGGAAGCGCCCACCCGCTGGCTTCTGGGTGAGCGCGTCGCATTCCGCGGGGTCACCCCGTCCTGTCCAGATTCTACCCCCCCCTCCCCCACCTGCTCACCCCCGACTTTCCGTTCGGCTTCCAGAGGCGGATTTTGTGGGCTCGGCCCTGCTGCGGGAGAGCGTCAACAGCTCCGTCGGCGACGACGACAAGATCTACTTCTTCTTCACGGAGAGGAGCCAGGAGCAGATGGCGTACCCCAGCCGGACAAAAGTGTCCAGGGTGGCGCGGGTTTGCAAGGTCGGAACGCCCGCCCTCAGCCAGCTTGCCGCATTTCACGTGCAATCAGCGTCTTCGGCCCAGACGCCGAGCTCCACTTCCTGTTTGTTATGTTGCTTCATGCGGGAGTCACAGTCACATGAGGCCTCATGTTGTCCCGTTTACCGCATAACATGCTCGCCAACAAAGTTATTGTACACTTACGCGACATCATTTTTATTATTGTTTTAGGTGCACATAAGTGACACGTGTTTGATTTGATTTTTATTCAAATACTGATGATTTTTTTTTTAAACAAAATAATACTTTTCAAAATGTATTTGATTTCAACTTACCACAGCGTACCACACACAAACTATTAGCGATTGTTTCTAAGCCACACCAGAAAAATGGAGACAGCTCCAAGCCATGTGTCCTCTCTGTCTGCAGACGGACTGGGGTGGTCAGAGAACCCTGCAGAGGAAGTGGACCTCTTTCCTCAAGGCCCGGCTGGTGTGTTTTGTGCCCGAGTACGAGCTGTACCTCAACGTCCTGCGTGGGGTTTTTGTCACGCATGGCAGCGACGCGCAGAGCAGCTTCTTGTACGGCGTCTTCGGCCTGGAATGGTGAGAGATTATGTTCAACTCTCTGGTTTAAAAAAAAACAAAACAACTTCAAACAAGCATCAGACAGCTTGTGCTTATTGATGTTAGTGCGGATACTCCAATTATATATGTACCTGCTACATGTGATCATACAATAATGCACAATGAACCAACACTCGTTGCTTTCTGTAGGTGTAAAAAGCAGGATTAAACAGTAAATCACATTCAGTGATCTCAAGCAAAAACTAGACTGAGCTAGCGTCAAATATAATAGTGTATTGTGACAGGATGACAGTGGAATTACACCCAAAATAAAGAGCCGACAGAGCAATCAAACTTTAAAAAAAATCTTTACACAAAAAAAAATTCTGTAAAATAGCAAACAATTCATCAATGTCCTGTTTCAAATGTGTCAGCTCTCTACTTTTCTGTTGCCTGTCAGGAAGAACATCAAAGCGTCGGCCATCTGCCGGTATGCCTTCTCAGATGTGCAGAAGGCCTTCGATGGGCCCTACATGGAGGTTCAGGACTCCAAGTGGAGAGAGTACACAGGCAAGGTCCCCGAGCCAAGACCCGGGTCTGTAAGTTAACACTCAAAACCTCACAAATCCTCACACATGCAAGGAGGAGACCTCAGCAGGCCTCCCCCCACCCCCGTCTTCAGTGCATCACAGACGAGCACCGATCCCGGGGCATCAACTCGTCGCGAGACCTCCCGGACAGCGTGCTCACATTTGCGCGGAGGCACCCACTGATGGCCATCCAGGTACGCCCAGTCGGGGCGCGGCCGCTCATGTTCAAGAGGAGTGTCAACTACGTCCGCATCGCCACGCACCAACAGCCGGCGCTGGACGGAAACATCTACACCGTCCTCTTCCTGGGAACGGGTGAGCGACTGTTTGGGTGCAGATTTGGGCTTCTAACACTTCTGAGCTCTGTTTTTGGTATATAACCCCTTGACTGATGATCCTTACTCCAGAACAGGTTATATTTCGAAAAAATATGGTACTTTAGACGCGGTTGTGTCCCTATTCTAGATGACGGCTGGCTGCACAGAGCAGTGGACATTGGGGGCGAAATGCATATCATGGAGGAGTTGCAGCTGTTCGATCAAGGCCAGCCCATCGAGAGCATGGTCCTCGCTCCAGCCCTGGTGAGACTCATCACTTTGTTTCCCCCCCCCACGTCGGAATGCCGGCATGACGTCGTGAACGTATTCGCAGCATGGCCCCGTTTTGTCTCGCAGCGTCATGTCTACGTGGGCTCCCACTCGGGGGTGGTGCAGATCCCCATGTCGGCTTGTCGGAGGTACGCTTCCTGTTATGATTGCGTCTTCGCCAGGGACCCCTTCTGTGGCTGGGATGGCCGGAAGTGCGTGGAGGTGTGGTCGCGAGCGCAGAGGTGAGAGCCTAGTTTCACTGAGCAACAGGAAATTTGGTAGGCATTTGTGTCATGAGTAGACACACCAAAAATATGGCTCAAAAAGGCATCCCTGGAAAAACACGGCATGTCTGCCATTTTGATGAGAATTGGCCATTTTAGGGTCACTTTCCACAGGCGTTGGTTCGCTTGTTCTGAAACTTCAGACCCCAGAGCCTGTTTGACTTCACAATCTCCATCATGAGGAGACCCACAAAAATTCTCAAGAAGCCGTGCCCGAAAACACAGGAAATCTGCCATTTTTGGTTTGAAGCAGCCATTTGATGGTGATGACATCGTCTCATTCCAGGTCGAACATCACCCAGGACATCCAGAGAGGCACCAGTGGCTGTAAGGAGAATTCAGGAAACGGTATGTGTTCATTCACGTTTTTTTTTTTTCTTGACTCTTGAAATAGATTCTTATGCTGTCTTATCTCCCGGGCTCCGCAGTGGTCCACCGGAGGCGCTCGGTGATGGCAGGAGATGACGTGCTCCTTCAGTGCGAACTGCGCTCCAACCTGGCGATGCCACGTTGGACATTGGACGGCAGAGAGCTGCGTGGTTACGGCGTCGATTCGGGTTACCGCGTGGGCACGGACGGCCTGCTCATTATCGGGGCTCGGGGCAGACAGAGCGGCTCGTACCGCTGCTTCGCAGTGGAGAACTCCGTCTCCGTCCTGGTTTACTTGTACACGGTAAGGGTGCACACAGAGGCCTACTTTGCGGCGGAGGAGACGACGACGGCGGCGATTGATCCGTCCACGCTACCCGGCACGACGGCGGCGATTGACCTGTCCACGGTTGGGCGGGCCTCCCCGTCGCTCGCTGCCCCGCTGCCCGCCGGGCCGCAGCTCCACGCCTACCGGCACATGGAGGCCGTGTACATCTGCTTGGTGGCCGTCCTGGGCGGGCTGTGCCTGGTGTTGTCCGTGGTCTTGCTTTACGTGAGCTTCTGCACCAGGCGGGTTTCTCGCAGCCGTAAGTTCTCCCAGCAGCACGGTCTGCACGTCCTGGGCTCCTCGGAGAGGAAAGGGAGCTCCCACATGGAGCTTCAAACCATCTCCAACGGACGTCAAGGTCGTCGCTCCATCTCGGTGCCCGCTTTCGGAGATTTCCTGCAGATCGTTCCCGGCGAGGGTTCGCCGACGACCGGCACCCCTCCGGCCGCCCCTCCGCTCCCCATGGCCCCACCGCTGCCCGACGCCGACTACGCCAACGGAATGTCCGCCACGCTGCCCAGCGTCCTGCGCAAGATGAACGGCAATAGCTACGTGCTACTGCGGCAGGTGGACCACGACGGGGCTTCGCCGCTTTACCACTCCTTTACCGAGGAGCTCAACCGCATCCTGGAACAGAGGAAGCACACACAGCTGGACCTCCAGCCACATGAGAGCTCCATCTAAGAGGATGTTAAAACAAAAAAATATATATAATAATCCATGCAAACTCCGTACAGGTAAGCTCCACCTAGACTTGAACCCAGGAACTTTGATCGCACACATGCTAACAACCTGGTTAGCGTGCTGCTTCAATAAATGTTTTTTTCTGGATATTGAAAAAAAGATTGCCAGAAAGAGTCATTTGAGCAGGTCAGGATAACTCTTTTCAGCAGCTTCCATACTTCAAAGCGTGTCCCCGTTGATGTGCACTGCTTACACTAACAACATGGTTACAGAGTGGAACTAGTTTACAAAAAACTGTTTTGCCAAATGTGGGATTTCTTCAACCCTTTCAGCGACTATTTAATCTGATTCCCGCTAAGAAACTGAGCAGAATCATTTTCACATTGTCCGCCCCCCTCTCCCCTCCTGAAATCGCCAAAGATGTGGTGGCCATCCCTTTTGCATTTGTTGTTGAGAACTTTCCATCTGAGTCATGTGCTTCCCGCCTGCAAATGCTTTGCCAAGGTTTCCTGCCTCATCTGTGCAGCTCGACATGACAAAAGACTGTGACAGAGCTGGAGCAAGTGGAATTGACTTTACATATGAGGACCAGCAGAAAGCCTGGAAGTTTGATGGCTCATTTTAGGATGGTAAATTCTTGAACGTTTAAAATGTTAATTTATTAAGTTTCATGTTTAAAATAAATGTTTTGGGAAAAAAAAGACATTTGTATGAATTTCTGCAAAATACTGAGAGAAAAAACAGTTTCATAGCTTGTTTATATATACACATCACCTGCAGCAAACCTGAAAAATATTTTTGAATTTTGTCAAATGACACTGAAAATGTTGATGCTAATTCAGATTTTTTCCAGGACAGGGCTCCTGTTTATTTAACTGCACTTTCATTTTGCAGGTACTGCGATGTCAGTAAGCCAAATA
The DNA here is from genome assembly GCF_025434085.1 of Hippocampus zosterae. NCBI lineage: Eukaryota > Metazoa > Chordata > Actinopteri > Syngnathiformes > Syngnathidae > Hippocampus > Hippocampus zosterae. The sequence goes on from NC_067457.1 coordinate 4,962,152, forward strand.
TTTTTTGTTTACCTAGTGTGGATTTTAAAAACAAGCTGGAGGGCCACAATCCAAATTTGCAGCTGGGAACGGACCCCACGAGGCCTTGTTGAATGACAGAGTGCTGTGGCGTCGCTAAGCAACAGCATTTTTATTTTGAGCCATGCCATATGTCCGGTAGTGGGTCTCCAGCTGTGCAATGACCTCCCAATGGCGTAAATTGAAAACTAAATCATCTTTATAGGCACCTTGGAGGAATTTGAAATGATGGGAAAGAGCCTTGAAGCTTTGTCATACAATCGGTACTACAAGCACATTAATAAATATTTTTAAATGAATACTGTACCTCTCTGACGCTGTCAGTCGAAAGTCGTCTTTATTATTATTATTATTATTGTATTGGATCTGAGCTGCCATTGTGAGACATGTCGGTCACAAGTAGCCGTAAAAGATGATTTTTTCTACCCCAGCAAAATATATTGCATGATTCAACAAATAAAGCTGTTGAAGGCCGGTAAAATATTTTCAGAGTGGCATCAGTGTAGGTGATGATGGCTCAGGCCTTCACTCTGACAAGCTGTTCAAACACTCTGACATTGAACCGCCAGTGTTTGCACAACAAACATTTAGACCACAAATAAATATGCGACACAGAAAGGCGATCACAGGGGGAAAATACTGTACACAAAAACCTTTTATTCAATATAAGCAATTCCAAAATGTCACACTTTGTCATCATTCCGAGGGGTGAGGGGACGGTTGGTGAAGGGATGCCACAGGCCCTGGATGCTAGGGTTGTCCGTGTGGAAGGGCTTGCGAAGGCGGATCACGTCCAAGCCCGACTGACTGGTCAGCCTGGCTAGAACCTCAGACACCTGTGAGGATGTTTTGCTCGCCACAATCTCTTCCCTCACGTTGCCGTTTACTGTAGGGGGGGATAACAAAGATTGAACACCACTCAGCCCAAAAGAATAAATCAGTCCGGACAAACAAACGTCTACGTAATCCATCACAATTCCATTCAAGTATCTATATTTCTACTGAAAAACAGCGTGAGTAATTTAGCCACCTCCCGAAAAAATGTTAACTATTCATAAGTACGTCTACTCACGGTATTCGGCCACTATTTTGGGTTTGCTGCACGACTCCGGGGACACATACACGACGGTACCAGGGTTCTGTTTGGCGTAATCCACCACTCCATCTTCGATAAAATCTCTGTTTAAAAACAATTATGGTGTTACGACCATCTGTTTTGTATACAATGTTGTTGTTGTTGTTACCTGACACCTAGCGAGCTGTGGCCCTTTTTGGAGAAAATGATGGAGAGCCGCTTAAGCTGGCACACATAACGTCCCACGCCGTTTTGGAGGACGCTCTTCAGGAAGCGACTCGGCGTCCCCCTGGATGTCATTCTAATCTATTTTGTGGCTAAAACCCCCCAGAAAAAATGGAAAACAATTCGATGAGAGGAATTTAAATAAATCGAAGACAGATAACATTGGCAGAGGACGCCAGGAGCAGTGCGTCAATCTTTTAACTCCGGGTGAAACAAACGACGCATCTTGTAACAGCCAACCCATAAGATACATCTCATTATATTTGTTTATAAAATGTAAGATGTCATTATTTTTTAGATGGTCGTATGAACTAAATTGTTAGAAAAACAATTTAAAATGTCTTTTCTTTGTCAGTGCGCGTTTCGAACGGACTTATTTCGTATGTTAGAGCCCTTATGTCGACTGGATCATGGAAAAATGGACAGGCTGTTTGCTACAGGTGGGAGTTTCTCTTACACGTCTTCTATGGACGAATAACATAATTTTAATGTGTTTTTTGTTAGACGCGATTTAATGCAATCGACGTATAGTTATATTGTTTTGGTCCGTCAATTACATCACTCCGAGTAAAACGATTCTTACGCAGTCTCCCATATTTTCACGCTTAATGTATTTTTAAAGACTTTAATGAGCATCTGCCACCAGTAAGATTTCATTTAAAAATATTACTATGGTAATTTTATTTTATAATACCAATGTAGTGCTATTTGGAAATCTAAACTGTTGAATTAAAATTATTGTTTTATATCGTTTGGTGCACGTTTTGTACGGACTTGTAACGGTCCTTGTATGGTACGTCAATTTTATATTTCCGTGTGAAACTGTCGCTAAAAGGGTTATAGCTTTCGTGGTTTTAGCCGTTTTAACAAGTTTAGGGATCATGCAGCATCACTTTTATTTTTCTGAAGATGTTAGTTTGTTTGTGTGCATTTAAATATGCATATAAATATAAATCCCTGTGACTGGCTGAAATCTTAAATCTGGTGCCTTATATTTTTATGCCCATACCACACGGACATGTTTTGGAGAGGAACCGAAAAGCCCGGGCTCACGCATACGCATGGAGGACAAGATGGGGACGTATACGGGCGTCTGAAAGGGTAAGATGCTCAATTTCTGACACTAAAGTGGAGTTAATTGTTAAGTAGCACAATTCACACGTTGTTTTTTTTTGCTCCCAGTATGTTTATTTTTAATTATTCCTGCCCACTTTTTCTAATTCCACATTTTTCATGCGTTCAAATAATTCAAATTCAGGCGGCTTGTGATTTCACAGCCTCAAATTCAGAGTTTTCCCAGTAATCCACCTTTTCCACACACTCAAAGGCTTTGAAGTGAATTAGACACAAAGGCTTTGCAGTGAATTAGACATTTACAAATAAAGTTCCTCTTCTTTTTCATCTGTCAAACCGTTCATTTCATTCGAGACATTTTGGAAACTATTTCTTACATTTACCTAATTCACCCATTTTTCAGTATTCCGCACTTTCCATATCAATATTTTCAAACGAATGGATAGTTTTTACATATCTACCATACCAGGATTTCACTAGATGGCGCCAAAGCAATCTTAGTGTGTATCAATGACCAAAGCTAAAAAGAGTGTATAGAGTTGAAATCAAATGAATTATGAAGGATACGTTCCAAAAATATGACACTTTCTTCCTGTGACGGTTATTGTCTCTTGGTGTCTTATGCAGGATCAAACCACTTTGTCCGATGTGGAGGAGATTGCTTCTGAGGGGTCTCTCTCAGGTGGGGACCCCGAAGTTTCCCTCCCGAAGACATTTTTCATCCCTTCATTTCCTGATTCATAGCAGAGGTCCTGGGGCTTTGTGGGGTTTCGCAATACGGGACACTGGCTCCTTCTTGTCCAGGACGTACAAAAAAGACGCCAAATTCACAGTGGACTTCCCAGTGAGCACCGTCACAGTCGCAGATATCAAACAGTACCTACGGTCCAAGGACGTCCATTTCCACGATGGCTTCAGCTGCCTGCACGTGCCCAGCATCTTTGTTGCCGCCGCCTCCAGGGCTGAACGCTTCTCTCTGTTTGTGGACAAGACCACCGGGCAGTTCATGTGCATGGACACGCAGGTGGAAGGGAGCTGGGAGGACCTCCAGGACTGTTTGGAGGTGATGCAGGCGGAGGAGCGAGATTTCCTCAGCCCGGAAGTGCTCTTGGGCTACCCGGAGAGCGCTGAGGAGCTGGAGCAGAGCGAGAGGGATGCCAGGGAGGTGGGGAGCATCTGGTCCGCTTCGGTGCCCTTCTCGGATCTGATGGAGGATGAGGTGACACTCATCAAAACCATGTTCCAGGTACATTACCTTACAATAAAATCTCCCCTTTTCATCGTAAAATCACATTTGTAGTCTCAATGGATTTTTTTCTCCCTTCAATTATAGATGAAATGATATTATTATCGAGTTATTTTTCTGGCAATAAAAACACTAGTCACCAGCAAATTAAAATCAGAGATGACTTCATTTGTTCTTCAATTTTGATGCCTATTTTAATATTTAATTTCTTGCATCTCTGATTTAAAAAGAAAATTCACCTGTGTAATTAGATTTGACGTATTTTGCTCTTTTATTTATTTTTTGGTAGATCACAAAGATTTCCAATGCAACAATGAAGAGGTTTGGTGTTAGGCTGTTCAGGCCCACCAAGAGTCTGGTTTTCCCCTGGCTGGGTGGTCCCGATTGCTCCTTAAAAGGGCTGAAGCTCCTCTCGGCGCAAAGCGATGCCGATGGCGCCATCCGTTATAACGAGGCGACAGTCCCCAAGTGCACCTCCTACAACAACCTGTTTGGCCTCCCTTTGCTGAGCCGCATGGACGCCAATGTGGTCCTCACAGGACACGAGCTGGACACGCTGGCTGTGAGCCAGGCTACGGGATTGGCCAGCGTTGCCCTCCCGCGGGGTGTGGGCTGCCTGCCGCCCGCCCTGCTCCCTTACCTGGAGCAGTTCAAGCGCGTCACGCTGTGGCTGGGTGGCGACGTGCGCTCCTGGGAGGCCTCAAAGATCTTCTCACGCAAGCTGGGCCTGCGCCGCTGCTGGCTGGTGCGACCTGGTGAGTTCCGGCCCTGTCCCGGGGAGGCCCTGGCACAGGGAAAGAACCTAAGCCGCATCGTGGCGAGCGCGATCCCTGCCGCGCACAAGTCCATCGTGTCCTTCAAGCAGCTCCGCGACGACGTGTATGGGGAGATGGTGAATACCGAGCAAGTGGCTGGTGTCAAATGGGCACGTTTTCCTGAGCTCAACAGGATCCTAAAAGGACACCGCAAGGGAGAACTCACGGTTTTTACAGGTGAACAATTGATCCATTGTGTGTGAGAGAAAATGACAGGAATGGCTGAGGGAAGGTGTGTGAATTAGCCCCTTTGCCATCCTCTCACATGCCCATTAAGATGCATTCTGTGTTGTGTGTCGACGTTGTGCAGGTCCCACGGGAAGCGGGAAGACCACCTTCATCAGCGAGCTGGCCCTCGACCTCTGCATGCAGGGCGTCAACACACTTTGGGGCAGCTTTGAGATCAACAACGTGCGTCTGGCCAAGATCATGTTGACGCAGTTCGCCGTGCAGCGGCTGGAGGATAACCTGGAGCAGTACGACTTCTGGGCGGACAAGTTTGAGGAACTGCCGCTCTATTTCATGACCTTCCACGGCCAGCAGAACATTAAGGCGGTTCTGGACACCATGCAGCACGCCGTCTACCTCTACGACATCAACCACGTGGTCATCGACAACCTGCAGTTCATGATGGGACAGGAAAATCTCTCGGTTGACAAGTACGTGAGCGTTTCCGCAAGCTTCAGGGGCTGAAGCAGCAGGCGGCTCATCACCCGATGTTATTTCTGCGCTTAAAACTTCCAGGTTTGCCGTCCAGGACCACATCATCAGCGCGTTCAGGAAATTTGCCACCAACTCCAGCTGCCACGTGACGCTCATCATTCACCCGCGGAAGGAGGAGGACGACCGGGAACTGCAGACGGCCTCCATATTTGGCTCGGCAAAGGTGCGAGCTGTCTTTTTTTTTGTCTTCGTTTTTCCCATTGAGTGATAGACAGAGACAGCTAAAAGCAGGAACAAAATACAACAATAGCATTTTTGCTAGGCTGTCGCTTTAGAGATGATATGCATGGAGAAAAGAGGAAAATCACTTCTTCACAGGAAAATGAAGTTTGTTGGTCTGTGAATGTGAATTTAAGAAACTGACAACTGTTGATTCTACAAAAAATAAAAACAACACGTGAATAAAACCCGACGCAAAACTCACTTCACTTCATGTCATTTTTGTGACCCAACAGGCCAGCCAAGAGGCGGACAACGTGCTCATCCTGCAGGAGAAGAAGCTGGTGACGTGCCCGGGCCGCCGCTCGCTGCAGGTGACCAAGAACCGCTTTGACGGCGACGTGGGGGTCTTCCCGCTGGACTTTATCAAAGCCTCGCTCACCTTCTCGACGCCCGCCAAAGGCAAACACAAGTTGAGGAAGGTCACCATCAAGCCCGAGGAAGACGAGGGCGATGAGGCTCCCTCCAAGAAGGACACCGCCAAACGAGGGAAGGCGGAAAAACAGCAAAGTAAAGCGGCAAAGTCAACACGTGCTGCAACGCCGAGTGAATGAATAGGTGACTACGTACTTCGTTACAATATGCCAACCCGATCACGTGACTACTACTGTGACAATTTACACACTTGACACACCTGCACATATTTTGAATAAAATGTTTCATCTTGCGATTGTCTTGACGAGGTCTGAAAATTAGAATTAGAGTAGTCTGAAGTTCCGCGCACCAATCCTTGATTCGCAGATGCATGAAACCCACATGTCGGCCTCAAGCTGCGGGGGCTGGACTGATTTGAAAATGTGATAAAGTCATGCATGCCTCGCTTGACATCAGCTGACAGCCATTTCAAATCCTGGCTTCCTCCACAGGAACCGATAAGATCGCCGAGATGTAAACTGCAGGCATTTGGAGTCTTTAAACGGCATCAGCTGGAATGAATGTATGTGAGGCAAGTGGACGGGGTAAGGTCAACTTGGTCCACATTTAGGGCAATATGCTCTCGGGTTACCCAGCAGGGCCCATTTTGGGGGTGAAATGAGCTGCAGAGTTGTTGACTAATTCTAGTGCAGCTATTATGTACATCCGACACGCTTTGGAATGCCGCAAGCTCACTTGAGCGTCTGGAGCCGACTGGCCCGGGAGGCGGGGGAGGGAGGGGGGGCGTCTGTAAGTGGCTTTATTAACTGCACAGGCATATTTGCCTGTCATTTAGCTGGAGCACCACACCCACCAAGCAATAGGAGGTCATGTCGGGCATGGAAAAATGTAGGTCACCTCAACACATGCAGGGTGTGCCAGCCCATGTCTTGTGATTTGCAAGAAACATGGGTTTTTGACATGCAATGTAAGGTTAGTTTCAACATTCTCTTTGTTTGTGTGCTGCACAAACAAGTCTGCGCCGAGGAGGTCCACCATGCGTGACCTCCTTTTGGCATAATTAGAATGCGGAGCAAAGAACAGGTTTGGTCCGGAAACAGCCTTGAAGTCCAAAGCTCTTCTCGGGCACAGGAATACATTTGCAGCAGGGCGTTCAAAATAAAAGCAGCAGCTCAAATAAAACTTGATTGTGGGTACTTTGTTGTCGTACACGTACTGTAACATTTTTCATTGCCTTAACATCTATTCAAACTTTGGCACTCAAAGCAAATAAAAACACTTTCACTTTATCATACAACAACCAAATTAGCAAACAGAATGATACATAAACCTAAAACATTCTGTCTGAAGTGCTGTATTGCAACTCAAAAAAGTTTTCCTGCAACTTTATTGCAAACCTTCAGCTGACTGAGTAGAGCGCAAAACAACAATAGGTTTTATTGTTGTGACATGCGGATGTGAATGTTTTAATTTTGAAAGGCACAACCGGATCCTTGTTGCTCGGTTCACTGTTAACTTAACCGCTGCTTGCCCAAGAACCCATCAACAAACTCTCAGTAACCGTCACTGCGCATGGCGCCATTCGCGTCGAATAATGGAGTGTCACCCACGTGAAAATGTGAAAAAGTCACAATTTGGGAGGCCTTAAAGTTTTGTGTCTGTGTTTTTTTATCTATAGCGACGCCACTCGAGTGAAGCGCGACAGCTGAACTTGGATTTTGGGAGCGAAACAGCTCCCCCGGACACTTTACCGTCGTCAATGGTAGGTGAGCTACTTTTTTTTCTCTCTCAAAATGTGTTAATATTTTAGTGTTTTGACACTGTAAATAGTACGAAACGCGTCGTGTGTAGCCGACGGTGAGCAAGTCGCGTTAACTCTCTTCGTCGTCGTCAAGGTGTGTGCGTGGGTTCAATATTACCGTGTGAACGAGCTCATGTGACCCAAGGAACGTACACGCGTATCTATATTTTCGCATTTAAACGCGATGGGCCCCACACGAAAACGAATAGGCGCATTCCTTGCCTTATTGTGTGTCGGGTGCAGGAGATGACCAACACACTTAAAAGATATCTGTTGCAGTTCCAAGATTGACTTGTGAGGGGCACTGTGGTGCCACCTGGCATACAGTGTGCAGGAAAAGGCAGGAGGGAGAAGGCTTAAGTTGTAGCTATTTTGCTAACTACATTGCAAATTACTTGACAGACCAAACATATGGGCAATATTGCCTTGAAATCAAATCTGTATGTTTTCACAAAAATCACACAATTGTAATCTATTTTTTGTACCATCTCTCACACACACACACACGCACTGAGGGATTTCTTAAATATTGAACGTCTTGGGAAAAATCACACTTAACCCACACCACGGGATAATTACTCAAGATGAGTTTCGAAAGACCTTTGCTATTTTTAATTGATTGTAGTCGAAAAGCTCAAATTGGGCCAGATTGTCCGTATATATGCAGCAAGCTTTCGTACAGAATATGGCAGTGACACCGGTGAGAGAAAGGGATTTGTATGCTCCTTCTTTGTTTGTGTACACGAGACAGGTTTAGTGAGTTTGATGGTAAGCAAAGTCAACCGTTTCCTGCTCAGACTTGACTTGAAACAAACCAAAAATTTCAATTCATCCTTATCACCCTGAGCGACAAGACTGACTGGTTGACAATCATGAGTCGAAAATGAGTCCACGTTCACCTCTGGATTAAAAAAAAAAGTGAGAACCACTGTAACATAATGGTTAAATATCCTTCATAATTAATCTATCCTAGGACTGATTAAACATTGCCTGTTCTTTTCAGAAAGATTTTAGGATGTGACAGTTTCACCCTGGACCAGTTGAATGTTCCATGAGAAAATTGTTGAAACGAGAACAATTTAAATTGGCCTTCTGGCAAAAACCCTCCTGTGATCTTTCTCTTGTTTCCATCCCAGTTTTTTCAGGTGCACAGCATGGCGGTCACCAATGTGCAGATTTTTTTGCACCTCCCCACATTTCCATATTCTCTCACATCCCTTTTGACTTTTGGCCCACTTTCTTTGCAAGCGGACCAAAACTGCAGCCGGCGTCGCCACGCTCGGTAGTTGATCAAGATGAAGCGGAAGAAACAAAAACGTCTTGAAGGCAAGCGTTGGATAGAATTAAGAAATCTAGTATTTTGATTTGAAGCGGAGTTTATTCTATAATGGTTTTTTTTTCTCTGATGGCGACCAAATTTTACTTTCATGGACATGACTTTTTTTTTCTTTTGGGGGAAAGCCCCTGAAGCCATTGCTAAGAAAGGCTTTCTTAGCAACGCGAAAATTGGTAGACAAAAGATTTCCAGGGGCTCGTCTACTAAACAGGTGTTGACTTATTTACGAACATGGTGAGGTTTCATCAATGTGTGTGGGCAGAGACTGGCCTCAAATTTTGATGACTAGCCATAAAACACACAACACTAATGACAAACCAGGATAAAATGTAGTCTCCGAGTTGCATAAATGTGGACATACAGTATGTGTCTTCTGTCTCAAATGTTGTCGGGGCATGAAAGTGGCCTGCAAGTGGCCTGCAAGTGGGGCGACCTCTCCCCGAGGTTGCCTGTGCGGTATTTTTAAATACATTTCTCTTCATGCCACTTTTTTTTTTCTGGCCTGATTATTCTCCAGTTGAGAGGCCACCAACTGGTCAACACACATAATCGACAGCATTGCGGCGGCGTGAGGTGAGGCGAGGATGTTGTGGGTGCAGATGGGATGCTTTGGCAGTGGCGGGAGGTTCGCTGCACCCGCCTGCCTGCGTCACCGTGTTACATAAGGGCTTATGCCGCCTGAGGGTGTTGGTGGTGGGGGTGTTTGTGTGGCCGTTTGGCCTACCGACATGCTTGAGGGTGTATGGGTGTGTGTGTGCGCAGTCCATTCATGTGGGTTTTTATCTCCGTCAAGCATGGACAAGTTGTTTTCTGTTATTGTATAATTATATTTTATGGTGAGTACTTGTTCAGAAGATGTTCATGTTAAATGTTGCTTCCAGGTATTTTTTTTTTGGTTATATTTTGCGTGCAAAATAAATAAATAGGCAAAACTGTTAAATATATGTATGTAAGCCCAATAACCTCGAGAGGAGATTGTTTGGAGATTAAATCGTTATGCAGCCCCTCCCCGCTGGCATCTGTCATTAATCACCAGCAGATTTGAGCAGATTTAAGCGGATGATGAACGCGCTCTGGCGGTGCACGCCATTGATAGGGAGGGAGATGTTCTGAGTGGAAATATACATGATACATACAGGAGAAAGAAGAACTCTCTGAGCGGTTTGATATAGCGTTAAGCGTAACCTGACACCGGCGCACTTCCAGGTGCCGGCCTTGTCCGTTGCATCGGGTAACGTTCGCAAACAGCCTCGAGCAAAGTGATAATGGGAGGTTCGTGTGAACCAGTTAGCGGCCTCGCCTCGGCTTCCCATGTTGACATGTACCGGTATATGTCAATGCCTCGCAGCTTTCAGGGATGCAGTCTGTGGCGCAGGCCCGAGGAGTCGGGATACAAAGCCGAATGCTAAAACAACCAGAGGAACCGGATTGATGACGTTTGACATGAAACAGGATGCATGCATTTTTCAAGAATTCAGACCCCAAAGCTGGGTTCATTTGGCGACATGAAATTGGGTAGACGCGTCTGACAGACCCACAAAAAAAGTCTCCAGAAGCCATGCGTGCAAACATCCAGGAAGTCTGCCATTTTAGGGTGCGTTTGGTACTTTCCGAGGAACCTTCAAGCCTGAACTATACATGCCAGACAAATAGGCGACGCTTCATTGTGTAAAATGTTTGTTTTCAATAACATGTGGGCCTAGCGCGGCTGCAAATATAGATGAGACGCCTTAAAACCCCAAACTTAAATAACTCGGCTCCACAAGGTCACATCTTGACCAAACATTGAGTGTAGGAGTGTTTCGCGAAGGCCGTGTTTACTTTTGGTTTGCACATAAACACTCGGCAATGTTGGAGCGTGAAGGTGTCTTTATATTCCCGCTCACTATTGGTTGACTCGGAAAATCCCCTCAGTCGTATGAGCTCGGCCACCGTGACTCAGTTTTTCCCTCGTTCCCACTTGAATGTTTGAGTACAACTGCCCGGCTTCTACTGACACAAGAACATGTGTTTGCTTCTCTCTCTTCTCTCGCCGGTTGACAGAAGGAAGACCCACTCGCGGCGTTGGAAGGATGCATTTATGAGGCCTTCAAATTCAGAGCGTCGTTAACAGGTGAGTGGGGGAGAAGTCATTTCGGTTGTGTTCTACGGAAAGCAAATTGAAGCATTTATTTGATCTCCTATCAGGTCGCTGAATTGTTTTACTGGTGAGGACTCGCAGTTTTTGGAAAGAAAAGCAGAAATCAATTAAGTAGCACAGCAGTTCATGGGTGACACAGATGTGGCGCCGAGGTGTTTGCAGCTTCGTTTTTAAAGGCGCAAGCAGATTGCTTGGGGCCGCGGTGGATTGTTTTGAAAGTAGTCGCTCCAAAGGACGCTTTTAGCAGCAGTGTTCAGTGGGAGCGTCGACCCCTCCCCCCCTTCACCCGCCAAGTATGCTGGCCTAGCTTTCTGCTCCCACGTCCGCGCCGCTTGTTATGAGAATCTATATGAGGGCCTCTCATCTGAGCCATCAGGCACCTGTGCTATAGACGTGCACAAAAAAGGCTGCCAGTCGGTCCACACTGCTTGGGAACCCCCCCCCCCCCCTGAAGTGCCTCCCCGGGCTCAAGCGATGTGTGGAGACAGTCTCCTTTGTTGCTGCCAGCGTGCTCCAAGCCGTCTCGCGGCCTCCAAAGAAAAGAGACTCTTTTGCATGTGTGCTGCCCCACGAGCCCGAAAGCCTCTCAAGGCCCGTTTGTGCTCCTTGAATGGGCCTCATCAATGACCGAGACTGTTTGCCTGTGTGTGGGCCACCGAAGGGGGGGCGGTCGGCGGGAAGGGGGCGCATCGGTTCCAGTCTACTGTAGGTCATGCTGGTTTGCACTTCATATGGTGTGCACTTGTGGTGCAGCATTTAGCCACAACGGTAGTCTGGTAGGTAGACTTGATGTTTCGTATGCCCCAAAGTTTTAAGAAACGTCATTGTGGAGAACCATATTTGGTGACTTGGCTGTATAACCCCGGATATCACAAGGAATCATGTTTGTTCACTCAAACATGCCTTTGTATGCTCAGGAGCCATATTTAATAAATCAAAAATAGAGCATTATAAGGCTGACAACCATTTTGATAACTCAAGAATGTCATTTACTTTCAGAAACCCCAAGGCCACCTTGCGTCCATCATGGCACTGGTTCAGGCTCCGCCCATCCCCATGGAACCTCACAACCTTGGGCATGGCGCACGCTCCCGCAGACGACACCGCTCGGGCCCCTCGCCGCCAATCAACGTGCCAGCGACCGCCGCTCTGGACCTCACGGCACGCGGCTCCCGGGACCGCCGGGCTCGACGGGGAACCTCCTTACCTGGCTCGGAGTCCGCTGAGGAGCGTTTCCTGCACAATCGCAGTCCTCCGGCGCTTAGGACGTCCGGCCGAAGGCAGGAGAGGTGCGAGTATGTGGATGACTGGAACGACCAATGCGCGGCACCCACCAGTCCGACGAGATACCAAGACGAGATGAAAGAGGGCTTGAATGGGAATGTTGGAGGGCCGCCGCCCAGACTGATACCCGTGTCAGGAAAACTGGAAAAGGCGAGTCTCTCTGGCAGCATTTGTCAAATTCCAACATCTAACAATCGTTTTCATAGAGGAAGATGTGTTTGTTTTACATGTAGAACATGGAGAAAACAGTGCTGCGGCCCACCGCTTTCAAACCTGTGATCCCCAAGAGCCGTGGCGCCATGCAGTACCTGTCCCCTCGTCACGGCGGCAACATACCGGAAAGCCAAAATACCCCGCTGCGCACCGCCCACCGCAACCTATCGCCCTCCGCCTCAGAGAGACGCAGCTCTTACAGCGCAGGGCGGAACGGCGGCGGCGGGAGCAGCAGCCACTCCTGCTCGGTGTCCGACTCGGGACGCAACTCGCTCTCCAGTCTTGCGGGGGGAGACGAGCCGGCGGCAGCAGGGGGTCACCCAGAGGCGATCAAGGGCACCTCCTCCGCGGGCATCCACGGACACTCCAACTCAGACAGCGGCCGCTCGTCCTCCAGCAAGAGCACCGGCTCCGTCAGCGGCCGGGGTCAGCCACTGTCCGACTGCGGGTCCGGCGGGCGCTCGCCGGGGCTGGTGGATGGCTATGACGGCGTGGTCAGGGACCTGGAAGACAAGCTCAGAGAGAGAGAGGCGGAGCTTCAGCTACTCCGAGACAATCTGGATGACAACGAGGCCGCCATCTGTCAGGTAACGGAAAACGGACTCATGCTGTCTTGTCATATCCAGCACAAGAGCTGCATCACCGGTGAGAGGCGTGGTATCACTGTAAATTTGATGTCTGCACCGTGACACCAATCACTTAGCGATGAGTGCATTCAAGGCAAAAGTCTATTCTCAGATATACCGAATGAACTGCCCGCTCGCATTTGAGGTCTACGAGGAGAAGCAGAAGCGTTTTGAGCTGGAGCTGGAGGAGCTGCGGCAGAGCTGCGCCACCAGGATGCAGGTGGCCTCCCAGAAGGCACAGCGAGCCCAGCAGGTGCTTCAGATGCAGGTGAGAACCCTTTCGGGGAGACACCGACCAGAAAACGCATTCGGCGTCTCAGCTTCTCTTTCTCGCAGGTCCATCAGCTCCAGCACGAGAAGAAGAAGCTGCAGGAGGACTTTGCGCAGCTCCTCAAGGAGCGAGAGCAGCTGGAGGAGCGCTGCACGTCCTACGAACACGATAAAATCCAGATGGGCCCGAGACTGGAGGAGACCAAGTGGGAGGTGAGCATGGGAAAAAAAAACACGATCAATATCACATTGTACTCGCGCTTATTAGCTTAGCTAGCTGAAATTTGTTCCATTTTGGAATATGGCTGGAACATAAAGAGAAAAAGTAAAGCCCCGTGAACACTTTCACAGAGGCAAGTAACAATTTTAGCCGTCTTGTCTTCCGCTCCGCTTTTTCTGTCAGGTGTGCCAGAAGTCTGGCGAGATCTCGCTTTTGAAGCAGCAGCTAAAAGAGGCGCAGGTGGAGCTGGCCCAGCGGGCGAGCGAGGGCGCATCACTGCGGGGGCAACTGCGCGACGCCCGCGGTGAGTTGAGCAACACCCAGGCCCTCCTGCAGGAGGCCAGCGCCACCGCTCGCGCCCGCGCCGCTGAGCTGGAGGTGTGCGAGAATGAGCTGCAGCGGCGCAAGAGCGAGGCCGAGCTGCTGCGCGAGAAGGCGGCGCGGCTGGAAAGCGAGTTGGCGCACCTTCGGGAGCCAGACGGAGAGCGGGACGTGCTCCGGTGCCTGGCCGAGCGCATGCGGGGGGAGTTGGCTCTGGAGAGGCAGCGGGCCGAGCGGCAGGCGGGCAGTTTCGAGGAGGAGCGACGGACGTGGCAGGAAGAGAAGGACAAAGTGCTGCGCTATCAGCAGCAGCTCCAGCAGAACTATGTGAGCATGTACCGACGCAATCGCCAGCTGGAGCACCTCTTGAGGGACCTCAGCCGCGAGCTGGAGAGCCGAGACCACGACGACGATGACGGCAGCGGCAACGAAGTCGTCTTTGATGAGGTCGCCGCCACAGAAATTTGAGTTTTTATTATTATTTTTTTTAAACCTCACAGGTGGGAGCTTGTGTTTAATGCCAGACAGTTAGGAAGCTCAGAGTTCCCCTCCAACAGTCAGTTATCCACAGTGAGTGAATGGTGATGATAGTAAGACAATACAATTATCACTACAGGGAGTGTTGTTATTTTCTTGTTGACATTCTTGTCAGCTTTATTCCATCACGTTCCCAGTTGTGTAGAAGGCATCTGAGATCTGCCAAACGGTCTAGGGACTATAGAAGCCATTTTTTTAGAATCAAACTACTGTAGTCAAGTCGCCTCGTGTGCTTCAGTACTTGAATTGAGCAAAGAGTGAACATGCGCTCGTATCAGCGCCACATTGAGAGAATATCCTCCACGACAGGGGTGGGTCAACTATGGCCCAGAGCTGACCCACTCCAGTCTTTTCTTTGGCCAGCGGAGCACTTAAAATTATCAATGGTCAGTCAAGCCCCTGTAAAATTGGTTAACTATTAAAAATTTTAATTAGGGGTGGGGGGGGCCCGAAAAGAAATGGATTAGTAATTCATTGTAATAAAAAATTTCTGTAAATAATTGCCCAATTATAAAAAAAAATACATTTATGTTTAAAAGATTCTGAAACATATCAATCCAGTTGTATAAATGACAACAATTTATATAAAAATACAAGTAAAATGCAAAAGTTGTATTTTATTAAATAATTGCGTAACCACACTATTCATTCATTCATTCATTCATTCACTAAAATTTGTTTATACTGTACAATTAGTACATTAAATGTTTATTTTAATTTATAGAGGACATAAACTATTTGTATTAAATGGTATATTGTCAATTTTAAATAATACCATTTTACAAGTTTGATCATGCAAACAAATTGACATTTTAATTTATCTTCAAATTAAATCCTACTACTACCTTCTCTCAGATGGCTCAACCTTTTGAGCAGGTGTGACCATTTTACTTCCTTTCGTCGGCACAAGAGAAAACAACAAAAATGATGAGGTCACCTTCTGAGCAAAATTAATCCGAGTGCACTCGTCACTGTGAATAGACCAAAGAAATGTTTCCACAAGGCCTGTTTCATTTTGGATGTTTGTCGGGCTTCCACAGCGCGTTAAGAAGTACAAATGTAAATTTTCACCTTGCTGTACATTGTGTTTTTATTAAAGGTCACATTGAATCGTTCAATTGCGTTTTGTTTCTGAACTGGGACGTGTTTGGTCATCATTGACCGCTAGGTTGTGCTAATGATGTGTTTGGAGGCTTGCAGGGCACTTTGACCACCAGCAGCATGGGGTCTTTGGCCTTGTCGCTGAAGGCTTTACGGATGAGGTCGACGGCATGCTGGTGCGTCACGCCTTGCAGCGACGCGCCATCCACGCTCACCACCTCGAATCCGGCCTGGAGGAAGAGACGGGGGGGGGGGGGGGGGGGCGAGAGTGTTTGAAGGTCGGACGCTTGGACCACTCGTCGTGTGTTTCTCGTTACCTTGAGCACGTCGCAGGTGGAGGCGGCTCCTCCCGGGAAAATCTTCTCCACCTTCACAACCGGCTGGACCTTGGATTCTATCCCGCCGGATATGCTGATGCCTGTGACACCAAAGAGGTCCAGTGTGAGTCCCTATCGTTCTTTAGTGTAGCGTCGATGGATAATGGGGTGCAAAAATGATCAACAACCTGAAAACATTTGGATTTGGTCAATCTCCAGACTTAAACCCGATTGAGTAGAGGTGGGTAAACTTGTTCTCAAGGGCCACATGTGATTTCAAAAATAAAAGATGATATAAATAGTGACAAATTAATTTGAAATGGTATGATCAAAAAATAACTCAAGACAAGCACTCACCGAGCGACTGCTTGGTCTTGGAGATGCTGACCGTTTGGAGTTCATACTCTGGCGGAGAATGTCGTCCGGTCATACGTGCCGAACACGAGACGTCCTCAAAGCGCACGGGGTTGACGCTTCCTACGTCAGGGTTGTCGGGGAGTAGCCAGTCAGGATCCGGGGTACCTGCGGGTTTGTATTGATGCTCCTCCGTGAAGCGGTATCCGTCTACAGGGATGTCGAGCAACGGCGTGAAGGCGGCGGTGGGGCGGCGCCGCCTCTGCCTGCATGCTCGCGGCCCCGACAGGCTGAGTTTTTCCAGCTTGTCCACAAGGTGGCCCTGCTTCTCCACCATGGCTGCACTGTGCAGCTCAAAGCCTCCTTGCAAATCTGAAACAAGGAGAGCATAGCTATTGATACTCTGTCAAGGGTGAGTTTTTTTGTATGTTGCTGTTCTGTGCGAATTCCACCAAACATCAAACTGGGGTATGACATTTTTAAAGTCTTGATAGTTTCTTGTACAGGAACCGACTTGAGGAACTAACCTGGGATGGGAGTGATGAGGTGGCGTTTGGGTGCTCGGCCAGATGTGGGAGAGCGAAGAGGCGGCGTTCGGACTTATGGGAGGGCAAAAAAAAACAGGAGGAAAAAAAAACAGGAGGTAAAACACATTACCTGTGTGCGTATGTTTCACCTAAGCACACCTGAGCGGTACTTGAGGATGTCGTACGCCTCCACCTCCACCGCTTCTACAGTGCTGTTGAATTCACGGAGGTGGGCTGCAGGAAGCAGCATCCTGCAGTGAAACAATGAAATCTGTTTACTGTGCAATACAACAATAGTAATTAGGCCTCAGAGTGTATTGTACGAGCTATATAGTATACAGTACTTCAAACTAGTTCATCTGATGACTGACCTGACCTCCCTGAGCACCAGCAGTTTTTCAGGCCTGTCCAGCACGGCCAGCAGGTGGCGTATTAACGTCTCCACGCACCTTTCTTCCACATACTGAGCGTGGAGGCACAAGTGACGTTGTCTTCCTTATTTTTCATGCTAGCGATGAAAATCAAAGAAAGGCTGTCAGCTCCATACCGTCCGACACGCTTTCATGACCGCTTCCGTCTCCTCCTCAGTCAACAGACGCTGGGCCAGCTCCTCCACTGCTCGCAGCGTCTCCTCTGGAAACTCTACAGGTCTTGGACTCAAACCTGGATAAGGCCAGAGATTTCCAAATTTTCTCTCATTTTTATAACACCGCGTGTCAGTTCAGGTGGGGGGGGGGGGATACCTTCTTTGTCAGTGGACAACGACTTGGAGCGCCCCCTAGAGGTGTCCCTCTTGCGTATGCCCCCAAACAGCAAGTTGACCAATGTCTTGGAGCGTTGCAGTGCACTCTTCTCCCCGGAGGTTTTTCCTCCTTTTTGCTTCTTGGCCTTCTCTTGGCTGATCTCTACGTGGGGAGGTGCATGCATCTTTGTCAATGTCCACACACACAAAAAAAAAATAGTCCTCCCGTCTTTTGTGCGATACACACCTGCTATAGTGACCTGGCTCTGCGAGCGGCTGATGGGTCGGCTGGGTCTGCTGAGGGCCAGCAGCACCCACGTCTTGCGGGACTCCTTTTTGAGACCGCCCTCAACTCTGTCGTCCTCCTCCTGACGGATGGCGGTGTCCCGCAGCAGTGTGGTGGCCCCTCGGCTGCGTGTCGTGTCTGTCTGGATGGCGGCCTCGCTGCGCTCCAACTCAAATCTACCACGTTAAAAAACAAGCGCCATTGTGAGACATAAACGAGAAGAGAAATGAAGCCCAAAAAAAAGGCGCCTCCTCCCCACCTCTGGTCCTTGGTGGAGATGCACACATCCACCATGTGGGAGACAAATGGCAGACTGGGCGGGAACATGACTTGGGACAGGCCGCTCAGGGAACTGACCGGCGTCTCTGAGGACAGTGAGGACGCCGATGAATTGGACTCTGAGCCCAGCGAAGAAGATTTTTGACCCCTGTTAGCCACTGTGAGAGAAATCAACTTGAGTGAGGACCCAATTCTCGATCTGGCCTGCTTTTGAGCCAATAGAGACACTGTAAGATGAACGTCAACCCGGACCAATCAGCATTCATATTTCACAAGCATGGTGAACTAAATTGGGACCAAGAAAAGACATTTTAAATTTGAATGAATCGTCCAGCCTTAACCCAAATTGCAGTACAGTGCACAATTTGGATATGTAAGACACATTTTTTGTTTGTATTTAAGATGAAAAATGTCTACCCACCCTTCATTAAAAAAAAAAAAAGTACAATTATAAAATTGAAATAGTCTTTGAGGACAACAGAGGCATACATACACTTGTTGAGCCATCGGTACTCTGCCACCATCTCCTTGTAAGCAGGATAGCGACCAGCCTCCTGGTGCGTGGGGGGATATGTAAATGAACTCAGATTAAACTTTGATGGCATTTTGGCTATATTTGATCAGGAGTAGCACATGAAGCAAGACGTCGCACTTTCGTCTTCACCCGATCCTCCCTGTCTGTTGAATAATGCACACTGCTCCCGGGTATTTTCTTCAACACAGCGAAACCTAAGCTTGGGTAAGTGAGGAGGAATATTAAGACTGTGTGCCAGCTGTCTCTCACACACACAGTAGCTTTAATTTATGCCTCAGCTGCAGTTGATGATTTTGAGTTCCGGGCTTGATCACGGAACAAATTAAACTCCCTTCTCTAGGTATCAATACACATCTTTTTGTAAAAACAAAATACACCTAAGTCTTTAACAACTGACTTGCCTGTTTTTTTTTGTCATCTTTAGGAAAGCAGATTTTTTTTTTCCATACAGCTCTCCTCTTCAACTTCGTTAGATTGTGCAGTCGTACCTGAACAAAACGTCACCTCAGTTGTACCCTCACCTTGATGGTCAGCATAACGTGCGTGTGGCTCTTCAGCACCTCCACGGCGTTGCTGTGGCTAATGTCCTCGAAGCTCACACCATTGGCGGCAAGGATCTGGTCACCCATCTTGATCCCGTTCTGCTCTGCCAGGCCACCGGGGTCCAGCCTGAGACATCAGGAGTCAGCGAGCGGTATGTGAAGAAGGAATGTGTTTGTAGAACGTTTCGCGAAGGGTACCTACTTGGAGACATAAATCCCCAAACCAAACTCCTTCCCGCCACGGATGTTGAAACCCAGGCAGTAGTCATCGGAGGTGGTGTACATGTGGACGATCCTGCGAAGGGCACTACCCGCGCTGGCATCTGATGGCGTCCGTCCGCTTTCCTCCACCACCATACGCCTGTGTATCAGGTCCACCCTGGAAAAGCACCACAGGATCGATTTTCATCCCAAGCACACTCTTCACGTTCGCTGAATCTAAAAAGTCTACACACCCCTATTCAAAGGCCAGGTATTTGTGGTATACAAATTGAACAAGTAAGATTAATGGTGGAACATTTTTAATTTAAAATTTAAAAGTATATATCATATGGAGACTTTTTATATTCATAAATACAGTAGCAAAGTAATTGTCCCTAACTAGTTTTTGCCATTGCTCACCAGGTGGTCTTCTCTTTAGAGTAGCGTATCCCGGGCACTTTGCCCACACGCCTCACCACCATCCTCAGCCTGTTGTTGCCCGTAAGGACCTTGACGGCGCTGCTCATTGTGATGCTTTCCAGGCTGACACCGTTCACTTCCACCAACTTGTCACCCACAAGCAGGCCGGCCTCCTCTGCGCACAATGACAAGAAACACTCTTGGGTCAAAACTACTTCCTCCCGCCCCGCCAAGATTACCTGACGACGTCGTGGCATCCCACCTGCTGTGCTGGCGTCCTCCACCTTGCTGACAAAGATGCTCAGACCGTGCTCGCAGCCGCCACGCACGCTGAAGCCCAGTTTGCCGTCCTTGCTTTTGTCCACCGTGATGGTGTGAAGGTCCTCGCTGTCATCACCGCCTGATAAAGTACAATGTGACAAGACACATGCATGTAAACTGTAATGGCCATTTAGTCTTCAATTTAATAGAATACATCATTTTTTAAACATTGCCCTTTTTGAAAACATATATAACAAATATTTTCTCTCTTACCGTCCACCGGCGAGTTGATGAGGATGACGCGGCCCATGGGTGAGGAAGATCGGATTCCTCGGCGGCGCCGCTGCTGCTCCTTCTTGCGTACAATGTTGCGTGCGACCGAGTGCGGCTTCCCCTGTGTGCCGCGGGCCTTCTCTCTGCACGTGGGGTCTGACGAATGAGCCATGGACCCTGCCGGTGCCGTCCTCGTTCAGATGTGTCTGCAGTGGCACAGAGCCAGAAGAAAAGCCGCCATACTGGATCAAGACCATATTTGTTGCACAGTGTTCTAACATCGACACTACTACATTGATGGTTACAGAAGGTCAGTACTTACGTTTGTGACATAGCAGCTGACGTTTTGTTTTCCTGCAGTCACTATTCTTTCCCATGATTCATCTCTCAGCTTCCTGGCGAATACCAAATCAAGTAGGAATGCTATTACTGTATTTGGAGACATGGGTTTTTATTTTTACTCGAGTTTTTATAACTGTTGGTACTTTACTGCTTCTTACTATAGGCAAAAAAAGAGGCATCTTTTTTTCCCAACCAAGAGTTGAGTGTTTTTTATCTTGAGACTTTACTTAAATTCAGGTATTGAACAAGGACTTTTTTACCAGCTTTTTTTACACATCTGTAATTTTATTTAAGCACATGGTTGTGAGTACTTTTGGCGTTTTACTGCAGTACTCTAAGGTGTGGGATTATCTTCTATCTGGGAGGTCAGGAGATCACGTGATGCGCTGCTATGGTTACATACTACTAACTTAAAACTCCCGTGACGTCATACCAGGGCTTCCCCAGAACCCTGGACAGCGACAACGTCAAGCCTCAGCGATGTTGTGAAATACGTACCAAAAACTACACACACAAATGCGTCTATCGTAACTTCACACCCGCTCGAACCACTTCGCCGATATCCAGACAGAGTTTTAACACAGAAATGAACATTAAAATAAAAACTTACGAGCATTATTCAAACGAAGGCATCAAGCCAGCTTTTCCATCAGTTCTTGTGAAAAGCGTAGGAACAATCATGCAAATATTTATGCTACACTCAAAAGTTTTCTTGTTGTACCTTGTTTTAGTTGAAATTATCCAGACTAATTCAAGTCGTTCGGCCCGTGGGGATCCATTTTGAGCAAAGGCTCGTCTGTCGAGCCCGGCCGGATTCTACACAAGGCCTGCCCCTGCTGCACGCTGATTGGTTGGACGAGACCGAGCCGGAGAGAATCTGATTGGACGGTTCGGTAAACTAAACACACGCAGTCATTTCATTCCACTGAATTCAACTAGCCATGGTTAATTACCAAAAGTACAAGAGCTTTATAATGATGCTCAGTTTATATATTTTTATACAATTAAACTTTCATGAAGCTAAAAGCCTATTTCGGTATACAGTCAAGTAGACGACCACTAGGACCGCCCCCCCTACGACTCCCGAAAATCCGCCTATAATTGACACCCAGTGAAATACGTTGTAAATAACGCCTCCAAAAGAGAACGAAACAATGAAGTGTCCAAAGTCGAAGAGATGATCGGCTGAATGCTCTGCTCCCCGTTGTCATTAGATTGGCACATCAAACAGACAAGTGCAATGATGAGGATCTAAGAAGGCTGTAATATGGTTTTGGTCCAATATGAACAGCAGCAAGCTCTTGAGTGCCATGACATATTTTATTGGGTAATAAAAGGAAGCCCATTCTTTAAAACATCAAGTCTGTTTGCTCCGTAGAGTTTGATAACAGACCATCATTAACAGACTGGGAGGCTTTCACTACACAAGTCAACTATGCATGCAGCTTAAATTACTCTGTGACGTTATTCTCCATGGGCACAAGTTCCTGTGGTATTCTCCGGACCGCTTGGATCACATCTTCAATGTTGACCTTATCGCCAAACTCAATTTCTCGGTGTTCCAACAGAATTCCCTGGAGAGAAAAAAAAGCACCATGGGTAGTCTTAATTACACATGGACTGAATTGTGTCAGTTCTACCTGCTGCTCACGCCCGAGAACAAAAACACCGCCCAGCACAAAGCCCTCTCCCAAGACATTTCCCTTGAAGCCCTTTCCGAAGGCCCTCAGGCCGTTCATCCACACCCCTGCACGAAGAAACGCCAGGACGCCCAATCGTCGCTCGCGAGGCCCGAAGAAGCGCTTCTGCAGTGAACAGAAACTCGGTGTGAGAAATCATCCTCACGAGGGAACACAAGACAAACCACAGGGAAGGACTTCAGAGTTTCTTTCGAAAGGACCTTTTCATCCAAGAAGATATCCCCGTTGAAGTACGACCGGAAGTTCTGAACCTCGTTGCCGATGTTCTCCTTGACCACGGCGTACAGGGGGACCCCGAGCTGGTCCAGCTGGGGCTTCAGAGAGGACAGCTCTGCAGCCTCCTGGATGACGGTGTGACCTGCTCATTTACTTACGCTCCCATCATGCCAAATGCCCGTAAATAGCGTAACAACAGGTTACCTCTCTGCACAGAAATCATCCTGGCCTCCGCACCGCCATAATGACTGCACCTCTTTGCTGCCACAGAGACTTGGCCTTGAACTTAGTCTTCTCTGAAAATGAAGGGTAGAGAGAGAATAGTTAGAGCAGGGGGTGAAGACATGGCAGTACAGGAGGTCACAACCGAAGGAAAGTGAAGGCACCATGTGAAGGTGGGAGGCGATAGAATCTCAAAGGAGATCTAAATGGAGGGCAAAGTGGTGAAATAGAAAATGTGTGGAGGAAGTACACATGGGAAGAACGTCGGGGTTGACATTTTTGAAAGAGGGTGAAAGGGCAAAGTCAAGAAAGAAGGTGAATCAACTAAGGCAAGTGGGTCAGTGTAAGGAAAGTAAAATGGTAGGAGTAAAAGTACAACCTGATAAGTGTGTGAATGAGTCACAAAGAATTACAAGTGAAAGAAGGGAGTAAAGGGTTAGCAAGCAGCAACAGTGCAAGCTCCACAAAGGCTTTTTTTTTTTTTTTTACATGCTCACCCGCAGTCAAAGTCGTGAGCTCAGCTTCTTCGAGATGCTGGATGCTAGCCTTCAGCGGTGCCGTGAGGAACATATCCGTTACCAAATTGAGAACTCGGGCCACCAGGCCACCCGCGGCCGCTGCGGCTTGAATCAGGAGAGCCATTCCGCTGCAAATCGTTCTCCCCAACTTCTTCCTCTTGTGGTTTTACCTCGTCTGACGTTCACACTCGTCCGCCGCGTCCTTGCTGACGCCGCGTGCGTGTAACCGCGACGCCCTCGGGTGCGCGCACGTCACAAGTTTTGTTTTGATCGAACCCAGCCGCGACGGGCCTCTGACGTCATAAAGCAGTCATTGTGCAAAGGCACCTCCGTTCTCCCCCCTTTTCTGTTTCAAAAGTCACCAGCGTCCACTGTAGTACTAGTGCAAAAAAAAGAGCATTTTGCTCCGTTGCTTGTCGACTATGTCGTCTCCATTTAAACCTTTTTGCCCTCTTCAAATTTCTACAAACTGCTCTTATTAGATTCAAACGTCTTCCCATCGTAAAAAAAAGTAGTTCGTCATGAACAGTGTTTGATAATAGTTTGGCCGAGTCCGAAGTTGTGAAGTGATTTATGAAAAAAAAGATGTTTTATGCGTTCATATTTTTGCCTCAAAGGTGGTTTAACGTAAACAGTAAATTGGCACACTTTGTTCTTACAAGCACATCACGTTTATTTGAATTAGCATATTGATTGAGGCACACATGCAATGATGAATGTAGGATATTCAAACAAAAAGGCTCATCAGTGGACCACGAAGCAGCGATGTGGATCACTTTCCAGCTTGTTCTGTTCCCTGCAAAGCCACATAAATGTTAAATCATCATGATGAATGTCACAAATTATAACAAATATTTAGTACAATAAATTTATGATAAAAAAATACATCCCTAACATTTATGAGGAGCACACAAATAGTTTTGATAATTTTTATTATTTTCCTTTTTCTACAGGTGCTGAATTGACCAGTGGAGTTACCATAATGCGTTAGCATTAACGACTGCTGACCCACGCAGGCACACAAACCTCTTCCTGGTCTTGAAGAATAGGACCTGGACTTGAGTCATGTATCTCCTCTTCAGTTTTTTTTTCAACCGGTACCACTTGGTCGGACTCACCCTGGAACGACTCGGGTTGCACAGACTCTGCCTTAGAGGACTCAGCCTGCGCAGATCTAGGGTGGCAGGTCTCAGACTGAACGTTTGGCATTGACTCTTCCTCCTGCTCAGACTCATTTGTGTTCTCGCCTTGCGTTGATTCAACCTGGGATGCCTCAGCCTGCACAGGCTCCTCAAGCATAGACTCCTCCTGTACAGATTCGCCCTTGGCAAACTCATCTTGTGTGGGTTTGAGGTGAGAAGAGTCAGTCTGTGTGGACTCCAAAAGTGCAGCCTGGACCTGTGCAGACTCCATCATGAATGATTCCACCGGTGCAGATGCAGAGTGTGTGGATCCAATGTGAGAGAGCTCATCTTGAGTGGACTCGGACATGACGGTCTCCGCCGTTGGAGATTGAAACTGTGCAGACCTGGACTGAGAGGTCTCAGTTTGTGCAAATTCGATGTGGGAGGTCTCAACTTCTGTGGCGCGTGCCTGGGCCGTCCCAACTTGTGGAGATTCAATGTGGGCAGCCTCAGCCTGGAAGGCCTCGGCTTGCGCAGACTCCAGTGTGGACTCCGGCTGGGAGGAGGACTCCTGCCCAGACTCAGAAATGGACGTGTTGGGCTGAGCAGAGTCCATCAGAATGGACTCTGCCTGCCCAGACTGCTCCTGTAAGGTCTGAAGTTGTGTGAAATCAACCTGGTCAGCCTCAGTATGAAAGGCCTCGGACTGTGTGGACTCCACCAGTGTGGACTGCGCCTGTGCAGATTCAACCTGGGAGGTTTCAGCTTGTGCTGAGTCTAAGCGTGGGGCCACACCTTCATAGGATTCAGCCTGCATAGACTTGGCCTGCACAGACTCCTCTTGCGTGGACCCCAACTGCACATAGTCTGCCTGGGAGCTCTCAACATGTGCGGATTCAGCACGGGAGGCCTCAGCCGGAGAGGACTTGGCCAGCATGGCCGGGACATTGGAGCCGTCACTTTGAGAGGATTCTGCCTGTTTGGTCTCACCCTGCATGGGTTCATCAGACTCTGCCTGGGTGGTGGTATCAAGCTGCGAGGACTCCACCAGCTCAACTTTGGACTCCATCTGTGAAGACTCTGCACGGGAGGTCCCAGTTGGTGTGGTTTCAACCTGGGAGGCCTCAGGTGAAGAGGACTCCACCAATGTAGACTCGGTCTGGGAGGACTCGGCGTGCTCATGCTTCTGGTGAAAGGGTGTCAGGAGAATTATGTGAGTTAAGACATTAGCACAAAAAAAATCACTTGGCTTGACTTCTCGCATCTGGCTTTCTTCCTCTCAATCTGCACCATGCTTCCGATTCTGTTCCCCGCTGAATCTCAACTGAATAAGACTGTTCTTGAAGAGATGACAATTCCTTCACCTTCTCTGTGTGTTGGCTTTCAGGGTGAAGGCTCGTTTGGCCTGGTAGCTCCCAATGTTGGTCCACCTGGCTGGTATTGGCGCCTGCAGTCTGGACCGGCTCAGCGGTTGCAGGACCGAACTTCTGTGGGTCATTCGAAGAACGCAACCACTTGGTAATGTCTTGCCCCACGCACACAACTAACTTTGACCCTGGGGTCCTAAGCCAACAGACTGGACACATTGCATGCACATGCAGCAGGACCACCACACCAAAAAAGCCATCATAGAGACACTACAAGCAGACATGCTTTAGTGGGTTTTTTTCACCTCCTGCTCATTCTCCAGAGGTCCACTTTGGTGCTGGTCGGTGGCCTGTTGGGTTTCGAGCTCAGTGGGGTCCCTCACAGTCTGATTTGCAGTTGCAACCGTGGCTCCCACACAATCGTCTGGTCCTGCAGGCTCCGTTTCAGAGAGCTGTTAAGGTGCCGAGTGTCAAATACCCTTCAGACTCGCAGCAATCTTTCCAATTCTCTGCCTTCACCTTTCCTGCTCTTCACCTCACTTTCCTCCCAACTGTTGGCTGAACTCGCTGCCTTCTACCTGACGACTGACCTCTGGGACGCGACCACACAAAACGGCAAAGCACAAAATTAAAACAAAAGGCAAGTACTTTTCCAGCCGCCTCGTTCGGAGCTTCCTTCTCTCTGGCTTTGGCCCGTTCCTTCTCCACAAGTGCCAACCGGGCCTGTTTCTGTAAAAATCAGGATGTTGGCATTAGAATTCCGGCGACTATAGATCAAACACAGAGCTGGTAAATCCAGGTCCAGAAAGTTTTTGTGGGTGGTAATTTAAAAAAGAATCTACCGTTTCGATTGAACAGGATATTGGACAACAGTGCCATCAACTGGCAAAACAAAGTAGCATCTTATTATCATCGTTATTATTTACCTTTGCCTCATATTCAACGTTGGAGTTGTATTTGTACAGCCAGTGAGCCAAAAACTGTATGGGGTCCATGGGACGCTGCTCTACCACTTCAGCAAGCCCCTCTGCCAGGCATGAACCCAGATGCGTCTTGACAAACTCGGAATCCATGTTTTGACTCTCTGCGGCTAGAGGAAGTGCATTTGTAATTTACGATGACACTGACACAAACGTCTTTCCTGCCCCTGCTTGATCTATAATACCACGTCATTACAGAGGAACGGTACTTGTTTCTTGGCACGTAATATATTTTTTTTTTCAGGAAACATGTTAAAATAAAACGTGTGGACATGTAGTCAATGAAACAAAGTTATTCAATGTCAAGAGTTCAGTTGTTCGTCATCGGACCAAAAAATAAAGTAAACTTTGATAGCAGGCTCGCGTAACTATGCCACCATTTGTTTGTTTACGGTAACTCTGAATTCGGTCGTAGCGATATATTAAAACACACAAAAAATTACCCCACAAGCATATTTTATACTGAAAACAACTTTCTACGCTGTAATGTGTCCGCGCGTAGTAAATCCATGAAAATATTAAAATTATAAAAACCAACCTCTGCCAAATACGACTCCACTTCCGGGTGTGTTTGTTTGTGTTACTATGGTAACAGTGTTCCTTTTCCTAATGGTCCGCGGAATAGCCGTGAAAAAGTTCAGACTCACAAGAATTAATCAAATTATTCTTGTTATTAGTATTATTATATGTAATATCAAATTATTATTATTATTATTAGCAGTAATAAGTAGTAGGAGTATTGTAGAAGGTAATTTAATCAACTGTTTTGTCGTAAAATATTTTAAAGATAAAAAAAAAACGTTTTGAATTCAAAACTTCCGGGCTCAGTTAAGTCAAGTTACTTGGCCCTCTTAATTTACATGCATTTTCATTTGCTTTTGCCACTAGAAAATTGGGTCCAACATGGATGCCTCGAGTAAGATGTGAATGATGCTAACCTGTGGTGGAGGAGCACTCCTCCTCCGGTTTCAAACTGTGGTGCGTCAGCAGCAGCTGCCCCACACAGCAACACAACTACTGCCGCCAGCCGTGCAACCACAAACGCGTCCTCAGTGCTCGGGAAGACGACGGCAGGATTTATTCTCCTTCTTGTCCACTTGACTGGTGTCTGTGGGATCATTTTCTCTACCCTGCCAGGTATTGTGACCTCTTAACCTTTCCCGTGAGTTCTCGTCACCCTGTCTGGTTTACGTTAACTGAAATAATCTCATTTCATGCTGCAGGTTGAAAACTTTCAAAGTAGAGGTGAGATATTCGTGTTAAGGTGCCTACCTCCATTATGGGGTTATGAGTTTTAGGGGATTTTTTTTCTTTCACCTTTATCATGACGCGTCACACCGCCAAAATGTAAAAGTTGTTTGGGGCCTCAGTTGCCGTTATTGGATTTGAATTAAAGTTACACTCGGCGCACATTTGTTCTATTAATAAACCGACCTGTAATTGAGCTCGGGGTCATATTTGGAATGGGAAGACTTGGTGATTCTCTGTAGTGGTTTGGCATGTGTGTGTTGGGCCACGCATCTTGATGTCCATTGTGGACCTTCTTCTTCACACTGTGGTGACCCCTTGCTATTCTCGCGGCAATTTGGGACTGAGACCTCCGTCAAATAGCAAAATCCCCTCTTGCCTGGATGGGATGGTCTTTGGCTCGCCACAGGCTAACAAGCAGCACTGAGTTTGTTTACAAAGTCCACGAGGTCGTTCCACTTGCTCTCTCTTACCTAATCTGTTCCGTGTTGAAAAGGGATACATATATCTAGATTTTTACAATCCCTACTAATTAGCATCCCATTCAAGTGCTCATCAACCATTCCTTTTATTGCAAGAATGCTGACACAGCTGCTAGGTGTGTGCTTCTGTCAAAATCTATTAAATCACAAGGCTCGCCTGGAGGTCTCTCAAGAGCTCACGAGCCGGCTTAGCTCTGGTCTTTACAGCTCGCTGGGGTATGCGCTACCGCTGTTGCGCAAGCAGCTGCCCTCTCAGCAGCAGGAGCACGATGGATGCAGATATTTCCAGGGACTTCAGACGCAGAGGGCCCCAAGTGGCCAATAACGATGATAATCTCGTTGTCACATGCAGGCCGCAGTTTGCAAGTGTAAATCCAGGAATTAGTCAGGCAGCGGGGCTTAAAATGCTAAGTGGCTCCCCATAGGGTTCCAAAATCCAGGGCTAATCGGCGACTGACAGGGCGTTGACGCCGACGGAGCACAGAGGCGTGATTTGAACCCGTGAGAACGCAGCAGGGAAGGGAGCACGGCGAATGTTGAAGGAACCGGCGAGTTGTAAGCATCGTGTCGGGTCTTCGTCTGTTAATGACCATTTTAGGTCTATTTCTGCACCATACATTTGTGCGCTGGCATGTTCTCTTCAATGTGTAGAAAATGTCAATCCCCGTGAAAGAATTTCACCTTCTTCAAATGATGAACAACAAGGCCAAGAAAGGACAAGGAGAAATGGCAAGAACAGGCAGTCGGGTAGTAGTTCATGCCATCATCTATCGACAGCTTATCATGTTATCGGGTTCCAAGGTGGATGAAAGGGTTAAAGTCAAACGTTCCGCAGTGAAAGGTCCTTTTCTGTCCGACAATGTCTGAGGTTGACACTCGGGCTTTGAGTGAGAAAAATACGTCAACGCAATGGAGGTCAACATTACTGGCCGACGATCAGGTGTCACGTAGCCACGTGGCTTGGGAGCTCGCAAAGTGCACTCGAGGGTGCGAAGCCGGAAGCTCAGTCGTCTTCGGCCCCCACCACCCGCGTCCTGTAAAGTGCACGGTAGTCAGCCCGGTAGAACGGCTCGGCCATTCGAGCTGTTTATCTGGAGGGGATGTGAAGGTGGGCGGCCGCCGCTCAGCCCGGGAAGGAATGAGCGCAGTCATTCGGCTCCTGTAACACGACGCTTTGTCTTGACAGCCGCAAGCAACTGGGCAGCCACCGAATCCTGCTCACATGTGGGAATGCATCATCCGCTGTATTATCACTCTCTCTCTCGACGTATGCGTGTGGGCACCAACCATTCATGCCTGTACCCGGGATAGGTGATTAACGAATTTTGGCGTTTAATTTGGAAAAACTCCAGTCATTTTCTTCAACTTCCAACTTGAACTCCCACCAAGAAACGGATAACATGAGCGATACCATGAATCATTTGAATATGGCATCAAATTTACATTCTTTGACTTCACCTATTCACCGATTTATATTTTGGAACCGCTTCCATCTTCAAAAGTCGGCAAGATGGTCCCAGAGCTAGAAAAATAGTGCTTTGGTGCTTTCTTGTTGCACCTTGGTGGCACGGAACTAAGTTGAAGTAAGTGGAGAAGCTTCTGTTAGACAGGCCAAAGCGCTACCAATAGACAAAGTAGGTATTTGGCGCCACCCTGTGACATCCATTGGCTATTACTTTTTTCTGTATGCATGACACGGAGCCCCTTACGGATGTTTTGCTTTACATTTTTTAACAATATGCTGAAAGTAGCCATGATAGAATACCTCCTAATATTGACACTCTGTACCTGCCATGTCCAACGGATCTTCCACCTCACAGCTCATCCTAGGGTGACCCCGGTGCGGCCGTAGCCCTTCGCAATGCCAAGATGGCGCCCCTGCTCCCTCGCCCAGGCGCCGACGCGTTCCGCCCCTTCACCTGGGAATCGCTGGCGGAGATCGAGAGGCTTCAAGCGGAAAAGCGAAACAAGGCAGCCCGAATAGACGGGCATGAGGCAGCCGAGGTGGAGGAGGAGGAGGCGGCGGCGGCCCCCAACGCCGACTTGGAAGCGGGCAAGAATCTGCCCTGGATTTACGGAGACCCTCCAGCGGAGATGATCAACACGCCATTGGAGGATTTGGATCCCTTCTACAGGGCTCAGAAGGTCAGTTGAACTGTTGCAAGTGTCTCAAACAGAAATGTTTGGAATTTTCAGACCAATACAGAGTATTCGCTCTTTGAAAACTCACCGATATAGAGTACTGAGACTTGTAATACTTTTGATATATAAAATATCAGTGAACACAATGACAAAAAAAATAATGACTGGTTCTGCAGTTAGGTCGCACTGTTTGGTAACAGTGTTTTTTTTTTTTTGGGTGGCACGGCCATGGCTCACATAAGTGTAGATAACTTCCAACTTGAAGGTTGTGGGTTCAACCCTAAGCCCCCTGTGATCATGTCACATGTGCCTTGAGTGTCCTTGAGTAAGTTACCGAACCCGCAGTAGCTCCCCGAAGATGTGTCATCAGTAGATGATTTAGGAGAGTGTTAAAGCGCTTTGAGTGTCTTGAATGTAGAAAAAAAAAAGCAAGATCCAAGTGAAAGCCCAGGTACCGTTTAGCTACGTTGTCATTGATTGCCAATATAGATTTGCAATGGAGAAAGAAATGACACAACATTGATATTAACCCTTTCACAACAGTGGACAGCTTATCATGTGATCAGGTTACAGGGTGCATGAAAGGGTTAAATGCAGGTCTCTCTGAACAACGTGTGTGTTTTTTCAGACGTTCATCGTGCTTAGCAAAGGCAACACCATTTACAGGTTCAACGCCGAGCCGGCGTGCTACCTCCTGACCCCCTTCAGCAGCGTGAGAAGAGGAGCCATCAAAATCCTCATCCATTCATATCCTTCACGCCGCAGCTCCTTGCAAACCCCCCCTCTCCCCGCCCCCAACCAGTGTCACACTTGTTTCCTTAACGTGCCGCCTTAAATTATTCAGCATGTTCATCATGATCACCATTCTATCCAACTGCGTGTTCATGACCATGAGTAACCCACCGGCGTGGAGTAAAAACGTCGAGTGAGTATGCGGGCCGCGTGTCCGAGCGTCCCGTTCGATGCTACGAGTTTTCTTTTTCCATCCCCAGGTACGCTTTTACTGGGATTTACACCTTCGAGGCCACCGTGAAAGTCTTGTCCAGAGGCTTTTGCATCGGCTCGTTTACATTCCTTCGAGACCCGTGGAACTGGCTGGATTTCATGGTGATCAGCATGGCGTAAGCAACACACAGGGTCCCATCCAAGTTGATGCGTCATTGCTTGGAAAACATGCTAACCAGTCCCCCCCCCGATTCTTTTCTTTGACACCTCTAACAGGTACATCACCGAGTTCATCGATCTTGGTAACGTGTCCGCCCTCAGGACCTTCCGTGTGCTTCGAGCCCTTAAAACCATCACTGTGATTCCTGGTCCGATCTATTTTTATTTATTTTTTTGTCAATTCCGTTTCCCAGCAGAGTTAATTTTTAATAGCATGTTCGTTTTACCTGCCAGGTCTGAAAACCATCGTGGGCGCCCTGATCCAGTCGGTGAAGAAAATGGTGGACGTGATGGTCCTGACGGTCTTTGCTCTGGCCGTGTTCGCCCTGGTCGGCCTGCAGCTATTCATGGGCAACTTGCGGCACAAGTGCGTGCGCTGGCCCATCAACGGCAACGACACCGGCGAATGGTTCAACGTCACCGACCCGCCGGTGCTTTATAACCAGACCGTCGGCATCAACAGTAGCGATTATTCCAACAGCACCTTCGATTTCGCGGAGTACATCGAGAACTCGGGTATGTTGCATCCCAAGTACTTCTCGAGTGGTCAAACCATCAAAAACAGATGATGACATCATTGATATTCATTGCATAGGAAGAGCACTGTGTGTGCATGTTTGATAAACATTAATAATATAAATATGAAAAGTCCCCAAAATGAATAAGGACTCCAAATGAGAAAGTTCAAGTTAATAAAATAGGGCTAAAGATATTGACATTTTTACGGAATTGTCTCTCAAATTATTTTTCATGGAAATTAAATCTCAAAATTCCCTGAAATCAGGCTACAAAAGATGATATTCTACTTAATTATCCGCCTGTCAAATTATAATTATACTTTTCAAATTTAAAAAGTACTTTTGGCAGATAAAATTTTACATATGGAGCACAACCAAATAAAAACTTTCCTCATTATTCAACTCATTATCTTCAGTATAACATTGCTAGAACAGGTTATTTTAGTTGTTTCAATGTCTATGGTTTTAAAATAAATTTAATAGAAAAAAGCCTAAATATGTCCCAAAACATGTACATCAGTCGTTTCTACCCTGGCCAAATTGTTGAGTGTTTGGCGGTGTTTGTGTGCAGAAAACTACTACTTTCTGGAAGGCAGCAAAGGTCCTCTTGTATGCGGCAACAGTTCTGATGCCGGGTACTGATGTCATTTCTTCACATTTCTCACACTGGGATGCGGTCTCCACTCATTTTACATCCATGACTTCTCTCTAGAGTCTGCCCTGAAGGCTTTACTTGCATGAAGGCCGGCGGGAACCCAGATTACGGCTACACCAGCTTTGACTCGTTCGGCTGGGCCTTCCTGGCGCTTTTCAGACTCATGACTCAGGACTACTGGGAAAATCTCTTCCAGATGGTTAGAATTCCGCAAGCGGTTCTTCTCCTTCTGGCCGGATATGGAACGTCTCCTTATTTGTCGTAGCTTTTCGTTTGTTCCAATCGCAGATTCTGCGGGCGGCGGGCAAAACGTACATGCTCTTCTTTGTGGTGGTGATCTTCCTGGGCTCCTTCTACCTCATTAACCTCATCCTGGCGGTGGTGGCCATGGCTTACGATGAGCAGAACCAGGCCACGCTGCGCGAGGCCAAGGAGAAGGAGGAGGAGTTCCAGCGTATCCTCGAGCAGCTCAAGAGCCAAGAGCAGGTGCGGGTTTCGCTTCATTCAGCTAACGCTAACTTAGCTGAGCTTGACTCCTCATTTATCATCGCTTGCAGCATTCAGCCGTATGCTACGGAAATCTGCCTTTTATAGCAATACTTTGCACAATTCAATACTTCTTCTTCTACACCCAAGTAACATTCATCAAATGTCTTGTGTGCCCGACAGTCTCAGCATTCTGGAAGTCGCGAATCTCTGAAGAGTAGCAAGTCGCCAAGTCGTCACTCGGCTTCTGAGCTGAGCCTGGAGCACGACGCAGCTGTCAAGGACTGTAATGGGAAAATGGTCCCAACCCTCATTGTTCGATCGCCTACGATGGTCGTGGTCGGTGTTTGTCTTGTTCCAAGTCCATTCATCCAAGTCAACTGTCAGGCTCCATTTTGTTTGGGTGGTTTTGTTTTCAGCGTCATGACGACGAAGAGCTCCGGGAGAGGTCTCCAGGGATGCTTGATCCAGAAGAGCTTCATACGGACGAGCACAGCCAGAGGCAGAGGTCCACGAGCGCCATGGAAGGTACTGCTCGGTCACGTTCCCGTTGGCAAAGGCATTAAGCCCTTTGTGGGTGCGAGGAAATAAATGTGGCGTCAAGTTTGAAGCAGAGCTAAAATGACTGCGCGGGCATAATAACATTGTTACTCGGTCAGGCTAATGGCTTCATTAGCACACTTTAGTCAGGATCTCGGGCAACATTCGGCCTTTGCCAGGACGCGCTCATTCAATTTTGGAGAATTAAGTCACTGCCCATGACCTAAGTCTGGATGCTTTCCCACTGTTGTTGTCACCTTGGTGAATACAGCCCACACCAATTTTAGAAACTAGATGAGCTTTTGTAGCATTAGCGTCGCTATTCCTGAGATTAATTTTGGAAACATTAACTGAGCCCCCTCCTGTGCAGAGTATTGGCTTTTGGAGCATTAGCTCGGCCATTGCCGTAAGATTTCATCTTGCGAGCAGTATTTGAGTTGTTATTGTGTTCTAATATTATTTTGCATCGGCATGCATTGCTCTTATCACTCTGATTCAGAATCGGCAGACAAGAACATTGTAGATTTGGAGACCGTTTGTCAAAGATGTCATCCGTCTGCGCAGAATTGGAGGACGCTCAGAGGCCGTGTCCGCCGGGCTGGTACAAGTTTGCCAACATTTTCCTGAAGTGGAACTGCTGCAAGCCGTGGGTGGCTCTCAAAAAATGGTTGTACGTCATCGTCATGGACCCTTTCTTCGACTTGGCCATTACCATTTGCATCGTGCTCAACACGCTCTTCATGTCCATGGAGCACTACCCCATGACTCACGAGTTTGACGAGATGCTCTCCGTGGGCAACCTGGTGAGGGAGGGACATTTTGGGTCCCACTCGTGCTACTTAGCATTTGCAGTAGCATCGTAATGGATTCTGTACTTTTTATCAGGTTTTCACTGGAATCTTCACCGCGGAGATGTTCTTTAAGCTCATCGCCATGGACCCGTATTACTACTTCCAAGTGGGATGGAACATTTTTGACAGCATCATTGTCACCCTCAGCCTGGCAGAGTTGGGTCTGGCAAATGTCCAGGGGCTCTCGGTTCTGCGCTCCTTCCGTCTGGTGAGCGCCGCTCACTCATTCCGCTACAATGCTCTCTTCTCTTCTCATTGTTTGTCTTTCCCGGTTGTGATGTGCCGATAGCTTCGCGTCTTCAAGCTGGCAAAGTCCTGGCCCACCCTCAACATGCTGATCAAGATCATTGGGAACTCGGTGGGCGCACTGGGCAACCTGACACTGGTGCTGGCCATCATCGTCTTTATCTTCGCCGTGGTGGGGATGCAGCTCTTTGGCAAGAACTACAAGGACTGCGTCTGCAAGATCTCTGACGAGTGCGAGCTGCCGCGCTGGCACATGAATGACTTTTTCCACTCCTTCCTCATTGTCTTTCGTATCCTGTGCGGCGAATGGATCGAGACCATGTGGGACTGCATGGAGGTGTCCGGCGCGGGCATGTGCCTCATTGTCTTCATGATGGTCATGGTCATTGGGAATCTCGTGGTGAGTCAGAGTGTTAACTTCATTAACAGTTCCTTTTTGGTTGTTTGGTTTGTCAAATTATAATCAATGAAATGAGCAATTCAATCAATCAAAACTTGACTTGGCTGGTACAAAGTTGTGCTTTCGCATGGAGAGTTGCACAGGTGAGGCAAGGCAACCTCTGAACCCCGTGACTTGCGAGCAGAATCACAAAGTCATGTGCTTCCAAGAATATAAATGCTAAATGGTCATTTTTTGGAAAAAAATCTCTTTGCAACACTGACTGGGTTTTTGTAAACTAGCTTCTGTCTGATTGCAGCCATGTTGTTAGTGTAATCAGTGAACGTCAGTTGAGATGCGCTTTTAACTCAGGAGGCTGCTTAAAATCGACTAAAAAAAACATCCTGAGCAATCTCAAAATAATCGATAGAATAGATGAATCAGCGAGCCCCTGTTAGAGACAATATTTGCACTTCTTCTGCACTCACGCACAGTAATTCAGCACACTCTCTCATGACCACTTCCTGGTAGGTTATTCATAGAAACGAAAAGGAAATGGCTCATCAGCAGGAGAGCTGAAAAGCACCGACCACCAAGTGCCAACATTCTCCAGATGATCACACCCCCCTCAACTCGCCATGTCAGGGGGCCTGTAGCTCATGTGATCTCGCCACACATGCAGACGACAAAAAAAAAGAAAGAAAATCAAAACTCATCCACTCCACAAGGAAGGCTTCTATTTAAATCCAACGACTTGAGACGGCAAACGTTAGGTTTGACCTTGAGCGTGTGTTCAGATCCATCTCAGGTCGGCGTGCCGCCACCGCGCCAACAAACAGCTGCTGAGCATGTGTGAAGGCAGAGTCATCGGAGACGACGTATTCGACTGTAATTGATCAGCGTTTAGGGTCGTGCGCCGATCGTATTGCTTCATCCAAGATTTAATACATGCTAGCATGAAGGCTAGCATGAAGGCTAGCATAACGCGGAAGCAGATAGCCTGATTAGCCTACAGCCTGCTTGAATGGATAGACTCAATCTGGCGTCATTCTTTTTTTATGTTAAAGAAATACAGTTGTCATCATAATAAACGAAGGAGTTCATCCATAATGTTTCTATTTTTGTGTATTTTGTAAGCACAAATTTGGAGTGACACCTCAATTTCCCATACAGTCACAATAAAAAAGACTGAATGAGGGCGGCCTCTTCTCTTCAGGTGCTGAACCTCTTCCTCGCGCTGCTGCTCAGCTCGTTCAGCGGCGAAAACCTGTCGTCAGCAGACGAAGATGGTGAGCTGAACAACCTCCAGATCGCCGTCGGGAGGATCACGAGAGGCATCGACTGGCTCAAAGCGGCGGCCGCTGAGATTCCTCGCAGAATCCTGGACAAAAACCCAGAAGACGACAACACCGAGGCCGTGGAGATGAATGACTTGGACACCAGTGCTGATGTCCGAAAAGCAGACGGGATAGTAAACTGTTTGGCGCCAGGACGGACTCCTGGCGCCGTTATGGATGGAGAGCTTGCTCTTAGCGTCCCTTTTGCTCAGGGAGAGTCAGACTTTGAAAACCCGGACGATGACGAAGACTACGACTCCAATGCCTCCACTTGTGGAGAGAGCCTACATGATGGTGTAAGAATGACATAATCACGAACTGTGAGGCAGACTTGCTAACTGCTACTTTACTGTGCTGCTCTAAACTTTTTTAAAAAATTATTATTCAGGAAAGCCTCGAAGATGATCTCGGTCTTATAAAAGAAGTCAAAGTGAGTACTTTTCATTTAAAAAAAAAAAAAAAAAAAGTGCCTCATGTTGCTTACGCAGTGTGTCTCTGCTGTGCCCCGAGCAGCTGATGGGCGTGGCAACCGAGGACAGCGACGTGTCGCTGTGCAGCACGGCGGACTATCAGCCGCCTGAGCCTGAACCGGAGGAAGAGGAAGAGGAAGAGCCGGAGCCCGTGGACCCGGAAGCCTGCTTCACTGACAGTACGTTAGAGAACAACAAGTCTGGAACACATCACCCACGATAAACGGGGATTGACCATATACGGAAGTAACGCAGTGATTTCCTCGCCCATCAGATTGCGTGCGCCGCTGGCCTTGCCTCACCGTGGACATCGACACAATCGGTGGCAAGCGATGGTGGAAGCTGCGCAAGACCTGCTTCGCCATCGTGGAGCACGATTGGTTCGAGTCCTTCATCATCTTCATGATCATGCTGAGCAGCGGCGCTCTGGTAAGTGTACGGAACGCATCCAAACAGGACATGTCGGGACGTATCCATGTGGTCCGATCCTTCGTCAGGCTTTTGAAGATATTTACCTTGAGCGACGGCGAATCATCAAAATTATCCTGGAGTATGCCGATAAAGTTTTCACCTTCGTCTTTGTCGTGGAGATGATCCTGAAATGGACGGCGTACGGCTTCAAGACCTACTTCACCAACGCCTGGTGCTGGCTGGACTTTTTCATCGTCGATGTAAGCGCTGTGAAGTTCCGGCGATGGCCTGGCGGGTCACAAACGGTCTCCTTTCGCTGCAGGTTTCTCTGATTAGTCTGGTGGCCCACTGGTTGGGTTTCTCCGAGTTGGGACCCATCAAATCCCTGCGAACGCTGAGAGCGCTGAGGCCTCTCCGCGCCCTCTCCAGATTTGAAGGCATGCGGGTAAGTTGTGTGAAAGGAGCCATGCTTGAGATTGCCACGCCCGGTTGTCTGAAGTGGTCTGTGTGATGACCTTGGGAAGGTTCAAAATGTTGTACAGTTTGAACCAAATTTGGACTGGATATTATGACTCTTGTAGTCTTACAAATCACATCAGTAAGCTCAGTGGCTAACCAGAATGCTAAGTGGCTAACCATAACATCATCTGTCAGTATGATGCAGTGCGCTTCAACTGTGTGTCTGATGGCTGCTTTGACGCGTTTGACTTTTCTTCTATCTTGCATGCTTTACACCGCGTGGGATCGCAAACCCCGGTAAGTGTCGCGGTGTCAATCATCGGACGTCGCCGTGCCGTCATATTCTCATGCCCACACCGACCTCGCTTTTGACCTAACCAGGTGGTGGTGAACGCGTTGGTTGGCGCCATCCCGTCCATCTTCAACGTGCTGTTGGTATGCCTCATCTTCTGGCTCATCTTCAGCATCATGGGCGTCACCATGTTCGCCGGCAAGTTCTACCGCTGCGTCAACACCACCTCGCAGGAGCGCTTCGACGTCACCGAAATCAACAATCGCAGCGAGTGTCTGGCCCTGCAAGAGGCTACGGGGGAGGCCCGCTGGGTCAACATCAAAGTCAACTACGACAATGTTGGGAAGGGCTACTTGTCGCTGCTCCAAGTGGTACGTGGCCCATCTTGGAGTTTTCTGTGTTTCAGGAAAGATAAATCAATCCATTAAACACGTTCTTATATGTTTGCAGGCAACTTTTAAAGGCTGGATGGACATCATGTATGCTGCTGTTGACTCCAGAGAGGTTAGCATATAGTTAACACTCGCTCTTCATCCAGGGGGACACAAATCGCAAAATGTCACCATATGTCCATATTCTTTCTTTTCTTCAGGTGGAGGAGCAGCCGTCGTACGAGATCAACCTATACATGTACGTCTACTTTGTCATCTTCATCATCTTCGGCTCCTTCTTCACGCTCAACCTCTTCATCGGCGTCATCATCGACAACTTCAACCAGCAAAAGAAGAAGATGAGTGTTTTGTGCATGACGTTTCTGTCTTGAAATGCGGCGAATCGTAATGATAATAGTGACTCTGGCTACTTTTGCTGCTGCACTTGGGAGATAAAGACATCTTCATGACGGAGGAGCAGAAAAAGTACTACGAAGCCATGAAGAAACTCGGTTCCAAGAAGCCGCAAAAGCCGATCCCGCGTCCCACCGTATGTGACTCAATAAGACATAGCGGGAAAAGTTACTTAACCCGTTGAGGGACAGCGGTCACGACAGTGGACAGCTTATCATGTTACCGACATTGCCTGAAATTGACCCTTTTGGATTTGTTTTTTCGGCAGAACGTCCTTCAGGGCCTGGT
This sequence comes from Hippocampus zosterae, assembly GCF_025434085.1. Taxonomy (NCBI): domain Eukaryota; kingdom Metazoa; phylum Chordata; class Actinopteri; order Syngnathiformes; family Syngnathidae; genus Hippocampus; species Hippocampus zosterae. Next base: position 5,001,730 of record NC_067457.1, read on the forward strand.
GTTCGACCTCATCAGTCAGCAGTTCTTTGACATCTTCATCATGGTGCTCATCTGCCTCAACATGGTGACCATGATGGTGGAGACGGACAACCAAAGCGCGGAGAAGGAGGACTTCCTCTTTAAAGTCAATCTAGCCTTCATTGCCGTCTTCACCGGCGAGTGCGTGCTGAAGCTTTTTGCTCTGCGGCAGTACTTCTTCACCAACGGCTGGAATATATTCGACTTTATCGTTGTCATCCTCTCCATCGCGGGTGAGTGAGCGCGACAAAGAATTTGTTGTCTTCCGTACCTGACAAAATAACATTAACAACACTACTCACTTTTGGACAGGAGGAAATATCGATATCATGCTCTGGTCATTCACGGAAGTTTTTCTCTTGCAGGCACGATGCTGTCAGATATAATCGAGAAGTACTTTGTGTCACCGACCCTCTTTCGCGTGATCCGTCTGGCCAGGATCGGTCGCATCTTGCGACTCATCAAAGGAGCAAAAGGCATCCGGACGCTCCTCTTCGCTCTGATGATGTCGCTCCCCGCCCTCTTCAACATCGGCCTGCTGCTCTTCCTCATCATGTTCATCTTCTCCATCTTCGGCATGTCCAACTTCGCCTACGTCAAGAAGGAGGCGGGCGTCGACGACATCTTCAACTTTGAGACGTTCGGCGGGAGCATCATCTGCCTCTTCCAGATCACCACCTCGGCCGGCTGGGACGGGCTCCTGCTGCCGATGCTCAACAGGGAGCCGCCCGACTGCGATCCCGACTTTGAGAACCCCGGCACGGACGTGAGGGGCAACTGCGGCAGCCCGGGCATGGGCATGATTTTCTTCAGCAGCTACATCATCATCTCCTTCCTGGTGGTGGTCAACATGTACATCGCCATCATCCTGGAGAACTTCAACGTCGCGCAGGAGGAGAGCAGCGACGCGCTGTGTGAGGAGGACTTTGAGATGTTCGACAAGACCTGGGAGAAATTCGACACGGCCGGAACCATGTTCATTGAGTACGTCCGCCTCTCGGACTTTTGCGACGCGCTGCAAGAGCCGCTGAGGGTCGCCAAGCCCAACCGCCTTCGTCTGATCCAGATGGACCTCCCGCTGGTCATCGGCGATCGCATCCACTGCCTGGACGTCTTGATGGCCGTCACGCAGATGGTCCTGGGAGACACGCTGGAAATGGCGGCCATGCGGGAGAGCATCAAGACCAAGTTCCTCCAAAGCAACCCCACCTCGGACTCCTTCGCGCCCATCACCACCACCGTACGCCACAAGGAGGAAGCGTTGGCTGCCACCGTCATCCAGCGGGCCTACCGGAGCCACCTTCTGCGACGGGGCCTCCGTCACGCCGCCTTCCTGCGCCGCCCCATGAGAGGGGCCGCCCAAGACCAAGAGCCACCGGAAAAAGAGGGATTGATTGCGTGCAAAATGGGAGCTCTACATGCTGGCAACGTGGACCTTGCTGAGGAGAAGGGGGCTGGGTCTGCGGAGGAGCCGGGAACTCGACCTGGTCCTGTTGCTTCTGGATCGAGTGCCAAATCAGTACCTTTGGAAATTACGAATGAAGTGGTACTGCATTCTGCCCCTGAGCCAGACCGAGTCCTCGGCAGCCTTGAAGAACATGTCAGAGAGTCGCTTGTATAACCAAAACCTTTTTTTTTCCCAATACGAACTTTACCTTGTAGGATTTCAAGTTGCACTTTGTTCCAACTGCATTTTGTCTACATTTTTACGAAGGTCAGAAGGAGCTAATTCCTCCCCTGTGAATGTAAGAGGGCTTGCTAGCAGCGATTAAGTTCTTCAAAATGCTCTTAAGAGGACTTTTGGGAGTCTCTGAATTGCAAGTTTCAAACAGAGATCCCACAAAATTGCCACAAAAACCAATTAGGCATTCGCCCACTTTGCCTTTGACACTGAACCCAAATCGTGCTGTTACGGTGCCTTCGCTCTCTCTGAACCACCACGTCACATGGCGTGATGTATAAAATATTTGCCTTACTGTGACAGTTGCTATTAACACACCATCGCTGAAGAATTAAGCGTTATCGTGAGCACTTCTGTTCATCGTCGCGATTCTGTCGTGAATCTAAATGTTTGTGTAGATTTTCAGTTATCAAGGTCAATCTGATCATGTTCCATTTTTGATCCAAAAAAGCTTTTTCGGTTCTAAATTATTCGGTGTGGAGTCCGAGTTATGTCTCTGGGTGGTCGTGGTTGCCAAGCATGAATGGTGAATGGCTGATGATCCTCTGAACATCCCTAGGCCAAAGATTGTCTCACTCGATGGTAAAAAAAGAGGCGCGCCATGTTTGCCACCAGCCTACAAAATGGCCACCCTCGAGCCTCATGTAGCAACAGAAACAACCCCCCAAGTCACCACCCAAATGGAACACCAAGCCTTATTCACGGTTAGCGTTCTCCTCCGATACCACTTTTTTGACGACTGTACTTTTATTCAAACCCGATCGTGGTTGAACATGAACGCCGATTTGTGGCTCGGGCGGCTAACGCTTTGTGAGAGCCACTTCAATCTTGCACTATGTTTATTTTTGGGCCGACCAGGTCCAGTTGCAGCCGCTGGGGATGGGGAGCGTCTAAAAGAGAACTTCATCCATCAGCGCGCATGATAGATAGATTTTTTTTGTCCTCTTCCTGTTGTCGTGCCAGGAGGCCTTGAAGGGGCAGCACTCATGTTTACATGTCCATATGATATGAAGATTATTATTAATAGGTCGACTCTTCGAGTCGTTTTTTGGGCCTTACCTTGATGCTGTTGTGACTCTTTTAAAAGGTTGTTTCACTTTCTGTCTTAATTGAAAAGGTCTTACTTTGAATATTAGGTACACGTACGCCAACGTCCTATTCAGAGGGAAGAAATGATGCATTGTGTTATTTACCGTCGGGAACTTTGACCACCTTCTTTTTATCCTGACTCAAATTTTGTTTACATTTGGGATGCAGTGGAGATGCATGCCCGGCCGTGTGTGTTTGTGTTATATCGTCTGCATCGTGTATATTTGTTACTGTGAATTCTGAAGTAAATGGGAAAGTCTTTGTCTTAAAAGACGTCATCTCGACTTGTCAAATTGCAACACAAAATATCATCAAGCTCTAGAACTCAAAACGTGCCACTCATATCGCAATGGGAGAAAAATTCCCCAAAATGCTGCTGAACATCAATTTAGATCCCCCCCATGCTCTGTCCTGCACATGACAGATTTGTAAGTCTGATGTAAGTGCACATGACAGATTTGTAAGTCTGATGTAAGTCCGCAAAACACAAGGCACATTGTCATGCAAATAAAAAGAACCCAGCCCAAAGAAGCAATTTCAATATGTGGCAAGTACAGTGTGGAGGCTGTAGGGTGGCAAGACGTATTTTCTTTCCAAGAAAAACATGCCAGACCCAAAAAGTAAAAAGATCGAAAGGAACCCGTGGCATTTGCTGGCTCTTGTCTTTTATGTAACAGCAACCTCCTGTTTTTTTTTTTAAATAATGTACTGTATGTCTGGCTGTGGGCTATAGGGTGGTGAGACATAGTCTCTTCTGAAGAAAAACATCCAAGCCTAAAAAAAGAAAAATGAGCTGCAGGAATTTCTGGCAAGTCCTACCCGTGTCATCGCAACCTCACATATTCTTTATACATCTGTGCTATGGGGGCGACAGGGTAGCATGACCCTTGCGATGACTGGCCGTGCCCTCCATGCGACAGTACACAACTTTCCGTTTAACTCTGTGATTTATATTTTCTTGTCATTCTGTCATGGCTCCGCCCTCTTATTTGCCTCCTGAGAAGTGAAATTGAGACGACTCTTCTCCTCATAACTGCACACTGTCACTACTTTAAGCGCGGATTCCAGCATTTCGATTAATTCTTCTGTTTGTGTTTGTGTCTTTGCATGGCCATCATGTGCTGGTTGCTCGGTGGATTGTGCGCTCTAACTCTACTCCACATTTCAGGTAAAATGAGTCTTATTTTTGTTTTGATGCGTTATTTTGCGGACTCGCTTCACTTCCTGGACATCTGGAGGAAAAGAGGAACTTAGCCTTAGTAGTATTCTTATTATACCTATTGTTAATTTCATGTATGTATTTTTACAGCATGTGTATAGATGGATAGATAGGTTGTGTACATAATTATGAAATGTATGCAACAATAATGATTTGACTTTGGTCCACTCAGCCGGTGCGAGCCGCGAGCTCTCCATCACCCAGAAGCCGCGCTTTTACGGGGTCAGGCCCAGCCGGTTCGTCACCATCTACTGCGCCTCCTCCCAGCAGCACCTGCCGGCCGAGACGCGCTGGTACAAGGCCGCCCGCTATGACCAAGACGTCGCTGAGTGGCGCCTGCTGGAAGGCGCTGTGACTCGCCACAAAGACCTCACGCTCAACGCCTTCCTCATCCTGCACGATTTGAGTCCCGGGGATAGTGGCGTCTACTTCTGCCGCATCAATGAGACGTGGGGGCCCGGCACTCAGCTGCAAGTTGCCAGTAGGTAGCAACTCCAAACAATGGATTTTGGATGATTTTTTGCGGGTGTCGGGGTGAAAAAAGATTTTCTACTTGTCATATGAACTATTACATCAACAAGTTGAAGAACAACTGTCCTCACATGTGACAACAATCTCCCATGTGTGAAGTACAGGCTATGTATCAGATCTATAAACAAGGGAGATTGCTATCTTGTGTAGGACAGAGCCTGTACTCGCCACAGGTTCCTCTAGACACGTTCTCTTCATTGATCTGATGTTTTTCTTCACAACACAGGGTGTAGCTACCCTTTCGACCCCAAAGCTTGTGCTTGGGTTTTTTTTTTTGGTATGTTTTTTCATCAAACATGTCAATTTTCTGGACTGCAACTGACAGGGCCCGTCAACCGAGCAGAGGCAGTGCACCGAAGCAACATAAAGGATGCGCTGATGGTCCTGCAGGGCCTGATGCTGGGGGTTATTGTGTTGCTTTTGCTTCAACGCAATCGAAAAATGGTGAGAAGACCGGAAAAAATGAGTGAAGGTCGCTCATTAACGTTAGCTCATTACCCATTGTACAAGGTAGAATATTTGGGTCTTGTCAGCCAAACTGCAGCTGAGAACGTGCAGTAGCCATTTTGATTTGCCATTCTCTTATCATTCTGTTTTTGTGACTAGTTGAAAGGCAGAGAGCGCATCTACGAGGAGCCGGAAATCGAACACATCTATGAGGTGAGTTAGGCCACAACATTAGGTACACACGTTACAAAGTAATGCGGTGCCCGTGTGTTCGTGCGCAGGGCCTGACCATCGGGGCGTACGGGGAAGGTGACTTGTATGAGGAACTGGCGGTGTACGCCATGGCAGATGACTGCGCTGAGGCCCCGTGGGAGTGACGTCGTGGTGATTGTTGTATGTGTGATATCCTCCATATTATCTCGAGTAGGCATATAAACGTGAGTTCAAGCTTTTTCTTTTAACAGACATTATGCAGCATTGAAGAATAGTCACACAGGTTTCTATTTTTTTACTGGGTGATGTTATCCCATTGTTTTTTTATTAATAAAAATAATTAACTTTATTACTATTAAAGTGTGTGTCAATTTAATTGTGCGATGCTGTTATTCATTACACATAGCATTTACGAGACAATCCTGTTTTAAATGATTGTTCTTCTACTATCATTTATTTGTTTTTTTCTTTTTTTTGACATTCATTTATTTGCGGGACATTCAAAATCCACCTTTTAATTTACATTTTGTTTTAATACTTTATATACTGCGTTTAATATTGCTTAAAATATATTACCAATAAATAAAATAATAGAAAAATGAAAATCCAATGTAAATATAAACAATAACGCACAGAAAGGTATTAATAAGGGCATTTATAGTGTATCTTTTGGGGTAGGTGTGGCTACTGAAATATATTTCAGTCTCGCTGAACGTCATCGCGAGAGCTGCTTTGAAACCGTGCCGCCTTTGTTGACACTCGTAATGCTTCCCTTCACAGAAAAAAAGACACGAAACAATGTTTTTTGTTTGGATATTTTAGTTGGATTAGTGAACATGATTTTACTTTAGTCAAGGTGTGGAAGTAAAAATGAGTGATATGATACATGCAAGTGTGCTGAACAGGTATACGTTTTCCACATTAGGCATATCTTCTTTTTTTTTTTTGGCTGAGACCATTCAGTCGCTCGAGATGCAGACAATATACATGATTTGTAAACGAGCTGTCAGAAAAAAACGGGAAGTTTCCCAGATGGAGACACTTTATCGTAAATTTCAAACATCCCAACTGCATTGAACGCACCATAAGCTCCTTTTCCCATGGTGCACCTCTCCGCTCACCCGTACACTTCGTTCCAGTCTGGAGTAAACAAACCTCGGATGTCGGTGTTCATTTTTTTACTACTGTATTACAAAAAGTTTTAGAGAGTGGCGTGATGATAGAAATATATACGGACTACACTTAACCCAGCGCCCCCCCTGCCTGATTTACACTTTTTGGTTGTCTTTGGACCTAAATGCAAAGTCAAGTCTGCATTCGGTGAGGACGCGACTAAGCTAGCTATGACATGTAGCTGCTTATCTGGTTTTAAAGTCTCTATTCTTAACGTTAATGAGAATTTGAAGTGTGTGGAAAAGTGCAGATGTGTGTGCGTAAATGTTGTGTGTGCTTATTAATTTCTATGTGTGTCGGCAGCGGTGAACACGAGAATCAAAAGCGACTGGAAGTTACGGGCAGGAGACGATGCTTAAGATAAACGAGTTCGTTTGGTTGTTGAAACTCTTTGTAAATGGTCAAATCATTCCGCTTTTGAGTGGTCTTATCTAGATTGGATCATTTCAAATTGTGATTTGGACTCGTCTGCTTCCCCGGGGCGCCAATCAAGAGTGTCACATGATGTGCACATTTCAAACCCTCGTTTTTGTTGCAAGGCAATTGACTGATTTGGAAATTTAAAAAATGTTTAATGGTTGAATTCATTATGTTGCAATGAATTTGTTATACATTTTCTATTGTAGCGTGCACATGTTAGGGAAGGAGACGCTGGTGAAATATTTGCCTGTTTGAATGTCCGTATTTCGGGTCAAGATTTAATGTACGGTCACCGTGTTCAATGTGATTGATTGCCCCAGACTAATTTCTTGTCATCCAGAATGCAGTGTGAAAATGACTCCCGTCAACTGTTTCTCAGCAGGAATTTGAATACAATTGGAATATATATTTATTTTTAAGAATGAACTGAGAGTGTTTAAAACCACTTCCCAAAACAGACTCGGGATGGAAAAGGTACGAGTGGCTCACTGGCATGACACCAGTGAGGAAGGAGAAGCTAAACGTTGGTCAATCACATGTCATGCTTGTGTTTTTCCATCACTAAAATGGATCGGTCTGCAGTGTCATCTCTCCCTCTCTCTCTGTGTTGTTCCTTTGCAGCATGCCATGTGGGTATAGAAGCTCGGAGGAGGTGCCATGTTAGCCACACACACGCCAGACACGACGCAGGAGGGTGATCATGTCAAACAGGTAATTCTTGATGTCAATTTTGACCGCCACATTCATCTCTGGCTGAGAGAGAAAAAAAAGTTTACTTGCTCTCTTGTCTTCCTGTCTGTTTTATTTTTAGTGTCATTGGGATTAGATTAACAGATAATCTGTGTTTAAAGAGGCAGGAATAGACACATGATTAAAGGAGGAGGATATGTTGTTATTGGAACGAATGTTTAAAAAAATATTATTTAAAAAAGGGAATAAATAATCAGTTCTTAAAATATTTTTCGAGGGTGAGAAGTCACACTTTTACAAAAATAAAAAGTGAAAAGTTTAACAAGGGAAGAGAAATTTAAAAACACAACTTTATATTCTGCTTTTTATTCTAGAAAATTTGACTTTGTTTGCCATAAAATTTTAAATAAAAAAGGACTGCATTTTGTGAGAACTTTATTCGTTTTATGACATGCCTTTTTTTTTTACACGGGGATGTCAGGCTCATGTGATGATCCCTAGCAGTCACCAAAGAACTTTTAATTTCAGTTGTTTGTGTGAAAGTTAATCCTGGGGGGAAAAAATATTTCAAAGCTTGCTTGTGTATCAGCGGAACCAAAGCAAATCCCGGAAGGCGAAAAAAACCAAACATTCATTCATGGTTGTCTGCATTTTCTATAAGCGAGGCTTTATGACAGAGCTGAAACAGCTTGAGAGAGCTGCAGAGTTGTCTTCAATCATTGATCATGCGTTGACGATCTTGGCATCATGTGACGGTCGCCACAATGTTGCCTAGTCAGCACGAGGCCATTGACCCCACTCCAAGCACATCTTGAGTGGTCTTGAGCGAGTAGTTTTGGGCTGCACATGCCATCTCTGCGCGTATCTTTTCCTTTAAAAAAAAAGAAAAATATAAAAGGAGGAAGTGCTTGTCACGTTCCTTCCCGTCACACAGATTAAGGAGAAGCTGGCGCAGTCGCTCAAAGCCCTGCAGAGGCGCTACGTGACGTCGGACGCGGTGGTCACCAGCGAGGACGGCGACGCCAACCTGCTGTGCTGCGCCCTGGAGGCCATCTTCGTCCACGGCATCAAGAGCAAGTACATCCGCTGGGAGGCGGGCGGCCGTGGCAGGAAAGGTGGTCGCGGACCCCTCCCGCAGCCTTTCTTCTGGAGCCTCCTTAGGACCGTCACCCATCGGTGAATCCCACCACCAGATTCTTTGCTTTGTGCTGTGACTCTAACATTTATAAAATGTTTGTGGTCCCTGTTCAATTTGCAGCGATGTGATCATCGAGCTGGAGAAAATCAACTTTGTGGGCACGGACGTGGGACGGTGCCGCGCGTGGCTGCGCCTGGCCCTCAACCATGGCCTCCTGGAGTGCTACCTGGTGTCGCTGTTCAGGGAGAGCTCAAAGTTGCGCGCGCACTACCAGCCCGGCGCCCTGCTGCTCAACGGCGAGGAGCGCGAGGTGCTGCTCAGCTACCTGCAGGGTCTGGCCTCGCTCACCTTCAACCTCTCGTACAAGTCGTCCGTCCTCAATCAGTGGACCACCACGCCGCTCAGCCTCGCCGGACTCTGCGCGCCGTGCCCGGCCGACTCTCCGGACCCGCCCGTCAACGGAACGGTCGTACGGCCCGCGTGCAAAGACGCGTGGGATGCGGCGTCGCAGTCGTCGGGGTCGTCCGACGCCGGGCCGAAGGTCTTGAGGGCTTCCCGCGGGTCCCGCGGGGTCACCAGAGGACTCAATTCGTCCACGCTGAGCCTCGACACCACAGGCTCCTCCCAGCTCTCCTCCAGCTTGAGCTCAGACAGCCTTCTCCAGGGGCAAGACCTGCGCAGCCCCGCGGGGGAGCAATGGTCCTCTTGCGACATCACCGGCAGCGCCGAGGCGCCCCAGAAAGCGTAAGCATGCCGTGAACCTTTTCCGTCCAATGCATGTTTGTTCATGTTTCATTGTGTTTTTTTTTTTTGGCCCACAATGCCGTTTGGCCTTTCTTTCGGGGGCACACTGGAGTTCTGCTAAAGGCCACACAACTCGAGTTGAGTGACCTAATTGCTAAGTTGGCAACACTGTGCTTTCGGAAGCTAGCTCTTCTCTATTTGAAGCCATGTTGTTCGTGGAACCAGTGCACATCAGCGTGAATGGCCTTTCAAAAAAAAAAGTTTCTTCAGGTCACCTCCCGAGCTCCAGGAGAACGGAAATTCCAGTCAGGATTCCATGCGCGAGGACTCCTTTGTCTCCAGCTCTGGCGCCGATCACTTCTCCGACAGCGACCAGCCGCCCAGTTGCGCTCTCTCCGACACAGCACCACCACCACCACCACCTGCGCCGCTCACCGAGCTGCCTTCGCCCCCCCGGAATCACGTCGACCGTGCGCAGCCTGCCATCTTGACAGACCTGGAGAAATCCGAGCTGGACCTCGGAGAGAAAGGAGCCGAGAACAGCGAGCTGTCATCAGATTCCCTCATGGTGAGCGAGCAACTCAAAACTTTTGTGGCTTTTGCCTGAATGCAAAAGAAGGTGCAAAACCTTCCCCCCCCCCCCTCCGAAAATCTCTCTCCTATTGTCAATGTGCAAGTAATCAGCCGCTATTCTTAGCCAGTAGCTTTGATACTTGCCAGTACTCTAAATCAAGTCATGATAGTTTGAAACCCCGAGTCATCATGAGAACCAAGTGCGTCAAAAATCTGAACTAGTGCTTGATGACTTAGCTTATTGCCTCTGGCATTTTAGCGCTCTCGCGCCTGGATCTCTGACGAAGACATCTACAAGCCTCGCGTGGACGAGGAATCAGACCTCGACTTGCCACGGTCACCTCCTGCCCCTCCTCCTCCTGCAGACTCGCAGTCGCCACCTAGTGTTGTGCATCGCCGTCAAATAGGTAACTCATCGACTGATTTGTAGTGATCGCACGTGACACCAGGGCAGGTGCTTGATCGTGATGTCAATCACTAGGCCACGCCCCCTTTTTTAAAAAAGTGTTCCTATTGTGGGACAATAAAGGTTATCCAGTCTAAAAGAATCCACCTGCGGTGCAGTTTTTTGTTGTGACATCCGTGTCGTCTGCCTCCGCCTCGTCTAGGCCTCTCCAACCCCTTCCGAGGCTTGTTGAAGCTCGGCCACCTGGAGCGCCGCGGCACCATGGGAATGTGGCGGGACCACTACTGCGAGCTGTCTCCTTTCGAGTTCCGCCTCTACCTCAACGCCGAGGAGCGCACCTGCTGCGACAACTGCTCCCTGCTGCGGTGCGAGGACGCCCGTCTGGCCTCGCCCGATGGCCGCTTCGAGCTGGTCTTTCCCGGTAAACGTCTCCACCTGCGCGCCGCCAACCGGGACGAGGCGGAGGACTGGCTGGATCGCATTTTGGAGGCGGTCGACAAGTGCAGGCCCGTGTCCTGCGTGGACGAGCAGTGGGAGATTCTGGAGCTCCCCAATGAGAACTGCGCGGATGACAGCAGCGTTTTTTCCCCGTGCTCCGCCTCTTGCAGCCCCGAGCGATGCTGCTCGCCTTCTCCGCTTCGGGAATTCAACTGGACTCGCACAGCAGATTTGGAAAGGGACTCCATCAAGGAAGCGGTGCTCTATTGTTGTTTGGACGCTGACGTTCGCTTGTGGATGCCTCTCGTCTTCTCGCTCTCCCTGGAGGCCTTGAAAGGCTTCCGGGTGCAAGAAGGAAAGAAGTTGCTGCGGATGACGTTCCCCATCCAGGAAGTACGGGACGTGGTGCCCGACGTCGCGCTGGGCGGACCCGACTTTTTTAAACTCCTGACGCTCAGGGAGACGCTCCGACTGCGGGCGGAATGCGCCGAGGAGGCTCACTCGTGGAGGGCCCTGATCCGCGGGGCTCTGGACTCGTACTTGGAAAGTGGGGAGGAGGCGGCCGCTGTTGGCCTGGGTGGCGGCGGAAACCTGCACAGACTGGTTCAGCACAGACTCAAAGAAGACGGACCGCTCCTGGTACATTTGTGCTGTGTGCCCTCGCAGAAGGGACTGGACACGCAGAGCTTCAAATGTGCAGGTAATGCGCTCCTACAAAGGTTTTCAAGGGGGTGCAGTGTACTGTTACCACTTTACGATTCGCTGCACATTAATTTAATTATTTGGCGACCTATCCTCCGTTATTCATGAAAAAACCTGCCTTCCTTGTTTTTGTATTGTTGCTGAAATGTCCTAAGACGGTGCCAAAGCTCCCATCTGTAAGAAATGTAGTGCGTTGGCGCCATCTTGTGGAACATCCATGTCAATGAACTTTGCTGAAGTGAGGGGAGGACCTTCTATTAGGCTGTAGAAAAATAGGGTTTTGGTGCCAACTTCTTGCACCTGTAGCCAATTAGATCGCTTTGTCGTCAATATACTCATTCATGTTCATTAATTTTTTTTTTACCCGACATGACAATGTTGTCTGTTGCCACTACTTTCCTTGTTCGACCGTCTTGCGTTTGAAATATAGTTATCTCAAACTCTGGATTTACATGAAGTTGTATGTCCAGGCTGCTTCGAGCAAATCGGCCCGTCGCTGGGACGAGCCCGTCTGTGCGAGTTCTCTGGCCAGTACTACTGCGACTCCTGTCACCACGGCGACACCACCGTCATTCCTTCGCGCATGTTGCACAACTGGGACCTCAATAAACGCGAGGTGGGCGCGCCCCTCGCCACGTACTATCTGTCTTTATCCGTTTCTGTGTGTTGATGTATGTCTGTGTGTGTGTCCAGGTGTCCAGGAAGGCCTTGTGGATCTTGAATCAGGTGGAGCAGGAGCCTCTGCTCAACCTGGACCAGCTCAATCCCGACTTGCCGACACACTCCGACACAATGGCTCTTGTGCACAGCCTGCGGCGCAGGCTGCGGCTACTGGGCGAGTACCTGCTCACCTGCCGCAGCGGAGCCTGCAAGATGCTCCAAGCCAGGTGTGTACCGAGCCGGATGTGTGTGTGTGTGTGTTGAGATGTTTCGCAATTCACTGCCAGTAAGTGTCTTTTTTTTTTTTTTTTTGCATGCTCCCACTAGGATGGAGCAGCGAACCTACTTGCTGGAGTCCAGCGGCCTGTACAGCGTGAAGGACCTGCGGGAGGTATGCGCGACTTAATTTCGATTTGATATTCAGGAGGCTTGACTTAAGCTTTAACCACATGACTTGGTAGTTTTGCACCGTTTACATTTGAAAATTGACATTTTAACCCTTTCATGCACGCTGTAACCCGATAACATGATAAGTTGCCCACTGTAGTCACCGCTGTCCCTGAAAGGGTTAATAGTGTGCCCAGACTAAATGTCGCCGTCTTCTCCTCAAGATTGCCGAAAACCAGCACACCACCTTTTTGGCGTCACTGTGCCATTTCGCCAGCAGCCACGTTTTCAGCTGCAACCTGTGCACACAGCGGGGCTTCATCTGCCAGATGTGCCACAGTGACGACATCATTTTCCCCTTCCAGCTCGACAGCACCGCCAGGTAATGTCACTTCATTCTCTGGCAGTGTCACAAAAGTGTTGAAGCAGCGTGGGGGGGGGGGGGGGGGCATTTCAATGTCGAGAATAATTTTTCTCGGTGTGTGGCACAGGTGCAAGGAGTGCAAGGCAGTGTTTCATCGGACCTGCATGGTGCCGGGCACCTGTTGTCCTCGTTGCCTGCGGATGAGGAGGTATCTGGAGAGGGAGCTGCAGGATTGAGGGATGCCAATGACACGTGTCCTTGTTCTTCCCCTGGAGGGGCAATCAAAAATCATGCAACCTCAAGTGCAATTGTTATTCTGAGCGAAAGTGACAGATGGACTGAACCTAATTTATTGACCTGCGCAGCCACAGCAACGGTGAATCTTCATCATGAGAATCCCCCTCCCTAACATGTCCCAATGTGCCTTAATTTTTTTTGTTCTCATTTAGTGAATCAAATTGATCAGTAACTTTGCACACTTTGCACTGAGTTCCGACTGTTAAGTGGACACTGCCTGTGTTACCACTGACATGACAAAGCGCAGTGTCGACACTTGAAAGTCTTTGATCCTCGCACATAGTCACAAGTCACGAGCAAGTATACAGCTGTAGTCTTTGTTTTTGACGTATTAACAGACAAATAAAAGTATTATCTTTCACGTCGTGTTCATCTAACATTGTTTCATCATTCATGATTGTGAAACTTTGTGTCAATGCCAAACGTCAGACATTCATAACCTCCAACCCAAAAATACTCTGCTTGCTTCAGAGTGCATTAGTTACCAAGTCTTGGATAAATTCTGCAAGTTCAAAGGTAAGATCATGGTCAAATGCTACAATAAAGATATATGTTCTGGGATGACTGAAAGATAAGAGCATTTACGACTACATTGCCTTATGTTAGCTGCTTATAGCGGCTGCAAGGCATGCCTTTACTGTATTTTGTACTTGTATAATATGCTATTTAAAGACAGAAATTAACAAAGTTTCATTATAAGTATACACAAAGGCCCGACTTATATAGGTTTCCGGCAGTGACGTCACTTCCGGAAAGAAACATTTATTTTGAAACAGGAAGTGAATGTGAAGATTTGTGGAAAAAATCCGTGCAGCGCGGTGCAGTGTTTGTCTTGTGCTTTCCTACCTCTTTTACAAGGTTGCAAATAAGAAAAATATAACCAGTAGCCTTTATTTACAAAGTTAATTTATTATGGAATTACTTTGTGTCACATTTTTGATAACTTTCAGCATATAAACGCTGTCTATTACTATTTACAGCACATACATTTCCTTCAGTGGCCGCCTCTCTTGTTTGTTAATCTTTATGTACAGTAGTTGCATATTGTCGTCAGACAAATAATACAGCATAGATATTCTGTTATATTCCAACATGCTACATCAGATTTAATTCACAAAGGCTTGCGGATATTAATAGCTGTAAACATTTCTATATTACAATCAAGTCACAAAATGTGTCGTGTAAAATCTTCAAATCAAGACATGAACTCCCTCCTTCAGGCTGATTGGAAGAGGCGCTCATACTCGTGAAGGATGAGCTCCACTATCTGGTTCTGAAAAACCGTGTGCATGGCGATGTTGCCCGACTCCGCCTCGGGCCGTAGGAGCGTGGGCCCGAACACGATTGCAACGTTGTGCCCCGTCATGCGGTTGTCCTCACCACACTGGATGACCCTGACAAGATGAGACAAATGGAAGCAAAGAGATCGATACACTCCATCTAAGGTGCCGTGTTCGTAGGATCATAGCAAGCAAAAGCTGGAAAGGACTTGAGACGCTGACCTCCGTAAATGTCCGAACAAGAGGCTCATGGTGTCGTGATTCGGGACGGGGAGAGATTTGATCAACTCATAAATGCAACACACCTTTGTGTTGTAATCAGGAATTCCTACAACAGGAACAAAATAAAAATAAAAAAGGGAGGATGAGCACAACATTTACAAAAAGAAAAAAAAACAATCAGAATAAGTTAGAATAAATCCTTTCAAGTAAAATGATTTGTTTTGAAGTGCTTAGCTAAATGAGAGAAATGTTTCAACGACTACCCCCGCGCTCGTGTTTCTCCAAAGTGAGCGTTATCATCTGAGCTGCTGTGACGCGACCGCCGCGACGGCACGGCGCTCGCATTGTCGGCGTTTATCGTTTTGTCTTACTGATGGCAGAGATGAACTTGTGAAACAGGTTGTAGGGGAAAAGCGGCTCGGGAAGCTCGCGAAAGAACAGCTTCAGCGCTCCGGTGAGCACGTGAGCGTCCGCCCACTGGCCGTCCTCAAGGTCCAATTCCTCTGTTAGGAAATCAGAGAAGACGTTAAACAACAACATTGGCAAACAAGAACTTCTTTTCCATCTGCTTCCCGAGCGTAACAAAGATAATTTATTTAAAGCCAAAAAACAACATCAGCGTTACCGTGATCTGCCTTGAAGCGCAGTTTCTGAATGGTGGCGAGGTTCCCGCTGACCCTGTAGAGTCCGTCGATGTCCAAACCTGCAGGTCAACACTTATTAGTCGGTCGGCCTACTGCTGACTAGCTGTGATCCTCAGTGGTGGTGGTGGTGGTAGTGGGGGGTGCTACCTCTCCTCTCCACGGCTTTTATGCATTTCTCCACAAATCTGGGGACGGTGGTCCGCTCCTGCGCGCAAAGCGTGGCCAGGTGGCAGCCGAACACGTTCTCTGTAGGCGGGACAGAATATCATAAACCCCCAATAGGTGCTAATCTGCAATCAAAACAGACTACATCACTTTTTAAATAACTCGGTGTACCTCGTATGTATCCTTTCTCCTTGACTGCCTGAAGCGAGGGCCGCTTCATGAGGAACTTGATGAGCTTGGTGCGAACCTTCTTGGGGTCGGTTTCACCGCCGCTGGTGCTGTTGACACTCGGTCTGGAGGCTGACCCAAGGACAAAAAAAAGAAAAAAGATGCTTCATTTAAAATGGCAGCCAAGCACGGTTTTACCCAATGCAGGCGGAGCTCACCCCGACGCCAGTCGGTTGCAATCTGTTGGTCCGTGATGCTGATCTTCTCGTACAGGTCGCTACCGTCTTCCTCCTCTGAGTGATGCTGGTCCTGGTACTCCTGACAGACCAACAAGCACGAGACTCATCATGCTTTTCACAAAACGGTCCGTAAAAAAAATTAAATGTCAAAAAGAAATAGTGCACGGTTCGAATCCGCCTCCGGCCTTCCTGTGTGGAGTGAGCATGTTCTCCCCATGCCTGCGTGGGTTTTCTCCGGGTATTCTGGTTTCCTCCCACATTCCAAAAACATTTAATTTCATTCCCGTATTTTGGGCAATACAAGCAGCTACTTCTCCCCACCGCCCCCAAAACTGAACTCTGTGATTTTTACGAACAAGCTTCATGCTCGACAATGGAGTTAATCGACGGTGTGGTCGCGTTAAACGCGTCACAGGTACTTGCCAGTTGCCTTATGGTGTCCAGTAATACTTTATGCCAGTCGGCGATGATGCTCTCGGTATCGTACTGGATCAGAAACTCCACACCGCTCTTGCTTTTTAACTGAAAGAGCAAAACGTCAGGAAAAGATAAATGTGCAGATTTTTCATATCGGTGTGAGGGGGGGGGAAATAAGATGTCCATGCAACCTCTAAAACATTTTTCTTGCTCGATTTGTCCTTGGAGGCCCAGCTGATCATGGCACCTCGAAGGTCCACCGTCACTTCCGGGACGATCTGATTGGTCTTGTTCTTTGGACGCGGCAAAAAAAAAAAAAAAAGTTTGAGTATGGACACAAAACAGGCGGTGCCGCATTCCTGCGACAAAACATCTGTCAACTGGCGGCGGAGGTTTTGTCATTTGAGTCACACGGACCAGAGTTTTTTTTAGTTCATTTCTTGAATTGCCCAAGTCAAGACAAAATCTGTTGAGCAAAACTTGGTTGACTTTCGAGTTGCGTCACGTGAACAACTGCAGAAAAGATGGGAGAAGAAACTACCGAAATTCCTGGCGATGTCGATTTTGGGTCTTTATGGAAGGTCAGCATGCCTCCATGCAGTACAGTCCAAGTCTGGGCCCAGTTTTTCCTGCATGAGCATACGGAGCAGAGGAGCCAGAGGGCACCGTGAAACCAGATACACTCTGAAAGCACAAAAGCTTCCCGAATACGACACCCCAAAAAAATACCTCAAGGTGGGATCGTTGGACTCACCTGACCTTTTTGCCATTTTCAGACACTTTTGTTTTGTTCAGGATTCCGGCTTTCTCCAAGTTGTGCACCTGAAATCCAACCGGGGACTTTTTTTTCAGGGCAAAGACGGTACAAAAGCGGGTTTGCGTGATCTCTCACTTAAACACGTGGGACAAACAGCCGACACAAAAAAAATGAAAGTCTCCGGTCACACTGACAAACTAGAATGTGTGTCATGACGTCATTACGCAAGAGCGCAATTGCAAAATAATGACCTCAATGTTGGTGAATTCTTCATCGAAAGTCTCCAACATGTTGCTAAGCAACATAGAAATGCGTGAAATGTAATAAAAGGGCGACTGCCTTGCCCTGAGCTCCTTTTCTCGTCATACCGATACGCTTGATTCATCGCCCAAGCCTACAACAAGGCGCTCTTTGAATGCGCACACCCGGCGCCCGCCATAGATCGATGGCGTTATCTATGGCTCTCATACTAACAACCCACGTTATAGCGCAGCCACCTTGAGGTCAGGTAATAAGGCTTTCTCCAGAGTTGAAACGCAGAAGCCTTAAGAGGGCACAGAAGACGCCAAGTCAACAAGTCGTAACGATTCGCTGGCGCCGAGTCGCCCGGCGTTACTCACGTTAGGCTGCGTCTCGGGAGAGTTTCCCGTGCTAGAGCTGTCGCTGCTGTAGTCCGACGTGGTCCTGCGGTGGGTCGGGAGGAAACTCTGCCAAGAAGCCGGCGAGAGCGCAGTGTCAAAACGTGCGCTTTCATTTTTAAAATCAAATCACAATATTATTTGTATGTTCCGGAGGTGTGCAAGTGGCCCTACCGCGTCATCTTGGACAGAGGCGAGCTGGGCTGGTCCTACGGTTTGTCTCCAGTTCTTGAAGACATTCACCTCTTCGGCCTCCTCGCCGTTTTCCTCCTGGGACAGTCCCGGCGACGCAGGGCCCACCTACACCGGGACGAGAAGACGCGGTGAGAAATTGTTGCGGAGGCTGCCTGGAAAGCGTGCGCTTACCTCGGGCAGGTTCCACTGGGACCTGGAGCCATCTTTCAGGTAATAGTAAGTCTGGCCCAGGTCGTCCACGGACTTGACCCACTGTGATGGAACATAATGAAGACTTCATATGGTGACCCACCTCTCCTCCAAGAACGGTACATCACATTCCATTATCGGTCAAAGCTAACCTGCTCGAGTGAGTACTCGTTGGAAAACACCCAGGTGCCATCGGGCTCCACGTTGAGGCTCCAGCCGGCGGGCGTGCTGCGGTCCAGGCTGGCCCGGGGGATGATGGCTCGGCTCACGTGGGACAGGTTGTACTCCCTGTGGGACGCCGGGGGCCTCATGGGATCCTCGTCGGGATCAGGTCCATCGGCGCCTGCCGGGGAATCTTCCAAGTCGTAGTCTTCTTCAGGTATCTTAAGACCAGAACAATGAAACTTTAACCAGAACCTTTCACCCTAATCTGTTTTGTTTTCTTTGAGGGAAAGTGAAAACATCCAAACTCCACAAAGGAGGACGGAGAACTGCGTCTGAGACAAAAGGAGGACAAACATCTCACAAAGAACTGCAGATATTTTACACTCCTGCTGCATCCTTGCCAAATGGGAATGACTGGCATCGCTCAAGGGTTAAATCCATTAAAAAGGAGGCCTGCACTCGCCGTCTTCCCCTGAGCCAAGCTAAAACAGGAAACAGGAAGTAGAGCAGCCAGCCGGATCCTCACCGACTCATCTCGGCGAAAGCGGTGCACACTCATCGGCTCCATCAGGGGCGGGTACGGGCTGAGCGGCTCTGGCGGCTCCCAGGACGTCTCCCCAGACATGGCGTTGTAAAAGTACGGGCAGCCGCTGCGCTCATCCACGAGCCGCTCCCAGTCCGATGTCCAGGCCGGACGGGAGGCGGTGGACAGGAAGTCGCTGGGAGGCCGAGGGGGTGAGGGGGGAAGCGGTTCGGGGTCAGGGGGTGCCTCGTAGATGGGGTTTTCCCAGGTGGAACGCCCCGTGGCAGGGTGGTAGTAGTAGTCCTGACCACTCTCCGGGTCAACGTGCACCTCCCATCCGTCAGCGTCCTGGTGGAGCAGCGAGTCGGCGGAGTCCTGGCGAAGTTGAGCTACGTTGGCGTAGATGGGCGCTCTTTGGCTCTCATCGTCCACCTGTGGGGGGGGGGGGGGGGGGGGACACGGTTCAGAACAAAGAGTGATGCCGAATCATTTTCTCAGTAGGTGTGACATGACCCAATGTCCTTTTTCGAGAAAAAAAAAAAAAGATAGAAGTCGACTCTGCTCACAGGAAATACTCTGCCGCAGTCACGCCACAAACCGAAAGTGTTCCTCCCAATATTGCCACCATAGAAATATTTCTTGCTAACTTTTATCATTTCAGTCTTGGAACTGCGACAGGCTTGACTTCCAGAGTGGTGCATTCGAGGGTCGCGGGGAAAACAGGCAATGGTGATGGTGGGCTCTAGAATGTCAGAATCAACCTCAAGTTCCAGAATCTCGAAGGGAGTCGTCATGCTGGAGTGTGCTGCAATAGCCTGTGTTGTCAAAATGTCGAAACAACAACCCAAGCAGTTTTAATGGAGACATTTTGCTTTTTTTTCCCCCAGCACCACAATTTAAAACCGTGTCAAAAACATGATTAAACAGAGGTTATTTATAGATCATATCTATTATACTGGAGTGCACTCGCCGCGTTCATGTTCCCGACGTGACAACCCAAAACAGACTTCTGCATCGGACTTTCCCTTTCCTTCATCTGGCGCGATCAAAAACAAACGCAATTTCCGGCAACCCAGCGTGTGAAATGTGGCTCCGCACACTTCGCTTCAATGACTTGTCAGACGGAGGAGTCTAAAAAGTGGTTTCAAACAAACGCGCAGGTTTTAGTCACCGTCTTTTGCAGCGTCGAGTCAACCCAGGAAGCAGGCGACGCTTCTTTTGTCAGTAGGTATCAAAATATGACACATCACAAAAGCAAAACTACACACACACAAAAAAAAAAGCAACCATATGTCGTCAAAGCTCACAACGCATACCTGAAGCGATGCCAGTGACTGGGCTAAAACCCGCTGGACCCGGTGACCCGGACAAACCCCGGCATACAGGTCGACCATGTTTTGTCTATAGTGGTCTGCCCATTGGAGATGAGGGCAGAGAGCCCAAATATCGCGATCAACAAGACCGTTGGGGCAGACGAGCAAAGTGCATCCGTGAGCGACAGAAAGGAGAACTGCGAGCAAACGCAGCAGGAAGGGTTGGAGGGGGCGTGTACGCATGTGCGTCGTCTGCGAAACGATGGAGGGCAGAGGGTAACTGTCTGTGAACAAGCGCAGACACAAAAAGAAGACACGGAGCACGGGCGGTTTGTTAGGACTCATAAAACAGCAGCAAGTCATGAGGGATTCAATCCCAAAACACACATCGGCGTCTTGTGCCAGAAAATAAAGCTACTCAGCTCAGCTACTTTGCTAGGATGTTAGCCATTCCATCTTGACCCATGCCCACCCCCCAAAAACCCCCAGAGCGCCTTTCAAATCCACACCCACACTGAGTGTGAATCAACCCCACACGCACCGAAAGCCACGTGGAAATTTAAACTATTTAAATACGGGGACTGGCACACCAATCGACAAACATAATAGACCAATTACTTCTGCTTTCTTTTAGCTTTGGGCCAAGTTGGCGGTATCATCACACAAATCGGACATTACCGTGCATTAATTGACCTGTTTAAAAAAAATAAAATGATATTATATATATTATATATATCATATTATTATACTTAAATTTTTTTTTTTTTTTAACGCAGTCCTGTTTAATAAAATAAATAAAGGTGGCATGACAAGAATCATTTTGTATTTTTGAAAATCACTTTTGTTAACTACGCTTTTGTCCCCCAGGAGCGGTGGGATGGAAGGGGGAATTGCTGCTTGTGGCGATGTCATGGCCATTTTTTGAAATGTGCATTACCGCCATCTACAGGGCGGGGGTGGAACAGTGTTGCCAATAGGTGTCAGGATTGCTCTGCAAAGCATTGTGGTTCATTTCTTTTTACACTCGTATGATAATCAAGTGTTACTCGAACGCGAAAGCTTTGCTTTGTTATATAGAGGGCTCCGTCCTTTTAGCAATTACCCAAAATGCACTACCGGTGGCCATATTGGAGGGCTGTTATCAACAAGCCATAGACGAATAAACTTCTATTGGAGTTGATTTCTCTTTAAACCTTTATCAAGTTTAACGACTGTACAAATTCAAGTTACAAACATATTTGGTGTCGGCTTGGTTCGTTTATGTTGCTTGCAGCGGGACTTGCAAAGCAGCAGTGGGCCACTTGATTACTTCACCACTTTAGCAGGCATGCAGGCGCACAATAGGACACCCATTTGGGGCCCAAATCACGCCACAGAGCGCACACAGTCGGGCTATTATTGAGTCCCCCTGAGTCCACCCCCTCCACCACCCTTAACCAACTTTCCACTCACATCACACTTCACATGACCTAGAATCCATCAAAACGGCAGAGATGATCCATGTGAATAGCAAGTGTGTGAGTGTGCGACTACAGTAAAGTCACATCATGAAAACATTTTCCAAAAGTCAAACTAATGGCACAAAGGTGTGTTGGGACGCCTCATGTGATAAACTTGGACTTCCTGCACTAAATTGATAGAGGACTTCCTGAATGCAAATCCTCCATGACAGAAAATATTCCACCCAAAACTGCCTTCCTTTACTCAAGTTCCACAAAAAAAGTAACTGCCATTTAAATACACAATAAAACAATTTGTTTGCAAAAAAAACCAACAAAAAACCATCTATGTTACGCACATATTTGTACAACACGAGCCCTCTTCAAGTGGGTGTCACTTGCTAAACACTCTAGGAAACATTCCGAGTGACATTTCCTTGGTGCAATGATGAAATTATCAACGCCGGGTGACTTTGGAAGTGGACTGCTAAGTCGCTTAAATAACAGGAAAACTATCCAAAGCATATTAGCTATTTTGCTCTGAGCGACATATTAAAACAACACAGCGGGCTAAAAATCTTTGAAGGAGTCATCATTCCTGCTCGTATTGCTCGGCCGTATCCGTAAGGGAATCTGCTACCCCGTCGACGAGATAAAACGAGCGTGGGCACAGCGACAAGTGAGTGCGTGCGTGTTTTAATAAAACAAAGGGTGAGCGAGTGGGGAGGTGTGAAGGGCGGGAATCTCCGCCACGACCTGTTGGAGCAGTTTATCGGCATGCAATGTTTCAAGCACGGTGTGCTCACCAGGAACGCTAAATTAGGTACACCCGACGAGAGCTCCGTTTTGATTGGCAGCTATAATGCGCCATGGATCGGTCTCTACTTTTCTGTCGCGGTCAGGTGCGTTTGCGAGGGGTCAAAATATTAGGCACGGCCCTTTGGTATGATGCAGTGCAGCAGCTGTTTGGTGTAGCTAATGTGGCGTTGTCACGTGAGCTGTCCATCATCACTTCCGAAACAAATCTATTTTTTTACTTAATAATGTGTAAATAAGTACTATCGTAGTGAACCTTCAAAATGACACATCAAATGATTTTTCTTACAATATGCTGTAGGCAGACTCAATAGTTAAAAACCTGGTGCTATGATTAATATTGCAGTTGTGGAATATGAATTAGGCAGAAAAATCCACCTGTTTTTATCAGTGTAAGGGGGCGGCCATTTTGGCTTGTACTGCCACTTGCTGTTGACAGAAAATGATATCATAGTGCTCGGCACCATGTTTTTTTTGGGGGGGGGCAATGTTGGGCACAATTTCCAATTAGTTTTTTCTCTTAAAAATAATGTGATAAAAGCACACACAAAAAAGTGAGGGATGCTGGTCTGATGGGGGAAATTTCAAGGTGATAACCTGAACTTGGCATCCTCCATGTTTCATTACTTTATGCACAATTTACTCAAAAAAACAAAAAAATCCATATCCAAGAATGCATGGTGGGCACCAAAGATTGGAAAGTGGATTTGGGCTTTCTGGATTACGACTTGCTCGTACGCGCGCACGCTCTCTCCACTTCCTTTTCACTCTTCTGACATTCCCAATCAACCCCTCTGCCCCATTGTAAAGGTGGGAGGGGGGTGTAACATGCTTGACATGTTGACAGCGAGGGGCTCATTCATTCACAAACACACATTCTCAAGTCAAACTGTGCGCCTGAAAACCAATGTGCACACACACACATTCACACACATACACACACAGACACGAAGAAGCTGAACAACAAGTCACCTGGGCACCTTGACGTCATCCCCCCCCACCACCACCTGGAAACGGGTGCGTATGCACTCACCTGTCATTCAAACAGGTGCCATCTAGTTAACAAGACGGTTCACGGTGGCACCAGAATATTCCTGGGAGCAGGAGCGGATAGAAGAGGAGGACGAGGTGCACGTTCGGGAAGCTGCAGTTTAGGTTGGGCGTGGCGGTTGCCTACTTTAACTCCTTCCTGCCTGTCTGCCAGCCAGCCCACAAGACCTGTTTCTCACCTGTCACACTGACACAGACTCAGTCGTCGCTTTAAGTTCCCCTGGCCGTGACGAAGACAACTTTCCGAAAACGAAAGGGTGGAATACCCTGAAAACCTGATGCAGAATGAATTCAAACTCTGAATGAAGGGGGGAGGGGAGTGGGGAAGACTGAAATGAGCTGGTGTTCATGCCTGAGAGGCTCCTCCTCCTCCACTTCCTACACCTTATTCACATGCTGATGAGCTGGCTGCACAAACATCTCCTCACTCACATCCCTAAACTCGCAACTCACCACTCCATTTCATTCAAATCGAATCTTCCTTTCCAATCGAAATGACTGGTAACGCTACTAATACCGCACGCCCAAAGAGTTTAACAAGAAAAATCACACTCGAAAGTTCTTCACGGAGGAGAAAGAATAGATGCCAACCAATCGCACTTCGAATCAAGTTCGTATTGGTCGTTACCTCAGCCCTGAATTCTTATAATTTCATTTTCTGTCAATAGCAAGTGGCAAAATGCATTTTAAAGGTGTCCTTTGTACATTAAAAATATAATGAAGTTCATTATAGACAAAATATTCACGTTTCATTGGTGAAAATTGCAAAATTAAAGTGTTTTAATTTTTGAAGAAGCAACGACAATGCACAAAAATTCACACACACATATTGCAAAGTAGTACTACTACTAAATAGTGTACAATTAGGTTGTAAAGTTTGCCAAATGTAAAATTTAAAAAATTATCAATTTAAACTCATCTTATATCATTAACATATTTTTTTGGACAGACAGCACAACCATCAAGGTGCCCGCTGTGACTGTATTTTCCTGTCAACATGGATTTGGCGTCATCTTGTGGCCTCTTGGGGCATTCAGAAAGAGCAAAAAAAAATGCTAACGGGTGAGATTTTCTGCAAATAACAAAGGAACATTCCCCCCAAATTTGGGAATAGGTGAATTTGTAAATAATGACTTGTGATGGTACTGTAGATTACAGTAGAAGGTCATACAGTTTTTGACGTAATGTGTGTCCTGTGTACTTTTAAATTATGTAACTCGTCCTGATACAGTAATGCCGGGGTCCTACCTTTGGTGTTGCAACGACGTCGCAATCGGGCGACAGATCCTCCTCATTCGTTCCGATAGTCATCTCCACTTTGCCGAGAGGTGCGTCCCCTCCCTCATGTGCGTGTCTTTCGGGTGTCACCTCAGCTTTGCTGTCACATACCCCAAAGGTGGAGAACTGGCAGGAATCACCTTGAGCATTCCGCACATATTGGGCCGGTATGTAGATTGGCGCAGTGTCTTCTTGTTTGGTGCGGACATACCAGCGGTGTTCATTTGTCCTGGTGAGGAGCAAGTAGGTTTCGTCGGGCGTGATGGACACAAGGTGGCCCTCGTGTGTTTCGTGCTCAAACTCATGCTGGATTGTCATCTGCTCCATGTTTTGGTGAGTTATTGTTATGGAAATGGCATCAGGATCAGGAAGCTGAGGATAAAATGACAAGACAAGGTGATGTACAACCAACGGCTTTTAAGATTGAAAAAAATCTGCCTTATACTTGATAAAGACTATCGGTGTGTCATTTCTCATTTTTATCGTGGGCCACTGAACTCACATTTATTTTAAAAGGGGAATTGAAAAGTAAAATGTCAATGCATCAACATTACTAAAAGTGAAGTCAATTGGCAATTGGGTTATTTTAGCAAGAAACATGAAATCAATGTATGCAATTTCCTTCCCCGGGCAACATCAAATGATGGGTCAGGGCAGAGATGGCCCCCGGGCCTTGAGTTTGACACCTAAGTCAACTACCACGCTGTATTTCAATGTTGTCATTGTGGTGGTAGTTATTAAGCTTTATAAATATTTTTGGGAGTAACTGGTTGCCGAAAACATTTCAAACCACTTCTCGAGCACTGCAAAACATCAACTACAATCAACTTCTGTTCATGTTAACCAGTCAACAAGAAACACGTTTCGCCTCGTTTCGAAGAGATATTTTAAACATTAAAAGTGAATACAAAATGCAAACGAGTCTCAAACATAAAATTTGAACCACTGAGTTTAAGTAGCCTAACTCCGCTATTAAATTGCTAGCAAAAATCGGCACTCACCGACAAGGACATTCATTCCTTCATTCTCAGACTCTTTAGAATGAATGCTAATCTACGGTACTTGTCTTCTGTTCCACAGCACTTAAACAATTATAACTGGAGAAGTAGGAAGTAAGAGGTGACACTTCCCGATTTGGCTGTAAAACAAGCCTCTTTGACCGACCGCGTTTTTTTTTTTGGTAACACATCAAAGTGAACATCACGTGCCATCATACGGTCTGTGATCGGCCAAAAAGACAGTGTGTGCTAATAAATATCTTTTTGCGTTAACTGTCACGTGCTTCCTTTGTTGTCGGATGACGAATCCCACGCGAAGCAAAATAACGCGCTTGTCACTACTCGACTTTTTGCCGTGGCATTTTATTGTTTTTGGTTATGGCACATACTTGTAAAATGGCAAAAAGCCAATCACTCAGTTAAGTCGAATTGTTTAAGCGGCAGTGCGCGCTTATCTGGCCCACAGGATCACAAGATAAAATGGCAGTTTTGTGCAAAATAAAAAAAAGAAAATCAATAGTATCTGTTCACTCACTTCAACGAGGTATGTAAACAATTACTCTTCCTTCTACTTCCTTCAACTTCCATGCAGTACTCTTGAAAGACAAAATAAATTCTAATACAAAGATGTGTATTCTTCCCCTGATATGAAAACCATGCGACTGTTCATCATAAACAAACGTTTGGCAGTAATTCTGTATTGGTCCTCTTGATTCTGCGGTCACCTGTTATAGTATAAATATATATAATACTCTGTTAAAAAAATAACGCAGGTGTCATTTATTTAAAAGACGACTTTAGGTTGTACCCCAAAGGATCAGTGGTTGTGCTGTTCTCCCTTCAATCCTTGCGCACAAAGGCTGGGGCGCAACAACTTCTCGTCTACCGTCCCCCACCCCATGGCAAAGCCTCCAAAGACAACCAAAAATAAAAGTGTCTGTGTGCAGCTCGGCTCCATCCAAGTCAAATGGCCTTAACGTCCACCATGCCGCCATGTTGCGCGCCCTGCCTGGTGCTCTTGATGCTCTGCAGCTTGCGTCCGTGCAGCGTGAAGCGTGACCAGGCGGCCAGTTGGAGCAGGGCGCAGGTGATGGGAACAAACACCAGCATGTGGAAGCAGCCCAGACGCAGCGGAGGCAACCCTGCGCCTGACAATACATCCACAGCCGAGTCCTCCGCCGGTTCCCTTTGGAAAATATCATATCCTGTGGAGTGCAACGCTGTCAGGGATCTGGACTATTACAGAATGCTGAGCGTGGTTAGTACAGCCTTTCCCCACAAAAATAAAAACTAAAATCTAATTTTAACGGATTTTTCAATAGACAAAGCAACTGATAACGTTCAAAGCAATTTTTAATTCATTTTTGAATTTTCCGTTCTGCGTTATTCTTTATGAAGCCACTAGAGGGCGCCAAAGCACCGAATGTAGTAATCAGTGTGATTGTTGAAGTGATATATCTCGACTGAGGTATTCACATTTTTATTCGTCAGTAGGTTTAGCTTTGGTTGTTAGTGGAAGTTTCGGAGAGTCTTCACCTCATGTGTCGGCGCATTTCTAGACCGACAAATCATTCGTAAGCCCTTTACTTTTAAAGGTAATGTATGTATGGATCTTAGTTTTCGGTATATCAAGTCAACTCAATTTTTTTAGTTTGTTAGATGTGCAGCCTCTCAACAGTAAATATTTTTCTGATTCAGATTATCACAGTGCAAAAACAACACTTAATTCAAATAAAGTGTGACAAGAATAACCTGTAACAAACGGCTGCCACACTGACTGGCACCTCTCATTGATCGATAATTAAATCATCTTAATTCACTTCATGACTTAATTGCGGTAAGGGCTGACTCGCCCAGCCCTCGTTCACGTCCCATACCGGTGTAGGCGCACAGCAGCCAGGTGCCAATGAGCGGTGCCAACGTCTGCCCGGGCTTCGTGACCAGGGCGACCATGCCGAAGAGCAGCGCCGACGCCGCCTGCTGCCGCCGGTTGACCACAAAGTCCTCGTCCACCAGGTCGGAAATGACCAGCTTCAGCAGCTTGCAGGTTCCCTCCGTGAACACTCGGTTGCTGGTGGGAGGGGAGAGACAAAAAAGGCATTTAATTGTCTCACAAAGTCATGCCAGGAAAATATAACACCTCCGTTTTATGGGCCAAGCCCTGTGATGTACAATGGATTTATAATAAAACAATCAACGTGATTCAAGTGTAGGCCTACAGCGAACTGCCATTTTGTGCACATTTTCAGTGCATTGGGAAAAATAGTCACTGCACTTCTCCACAGTTTGTTACATGACAGCTGTGTCTCCCAGGGCACATTCCAACGCACATATTTCATTTGGTATTATGAAGTGAATGGGTCGATCGTCGGTCTCAAAGATTCATACAGTCAGTAAACAGGGCGCACCTTGCAATGAAGATGCAAAGCAAAAAGACGCGGTCGGCGCCGGCCAGCAGCATGGCAACGCTCAGTCCCAGTTTGAGTAGAAAAAGCCAACGGATGACCTGGTAGACACCGTGGCGCTGGCACAGCGTCAGGAAGTACAAGTTGTTCAGGTGCGGCGCCACGTATGAGATACCTGCGCAGATAGCAAAAGTACAACATCATCTTCACATTCGCGTAACGCTAACAGTGATTCTTTTTCTTTCTTTACCGAGGAGGATGGAGCCTGTGGAGGCGGAGATGTTGTCTGACAGCAGGTGCTCCAGGAAGAGAGGGAAGAAGTTGTTGTTGAAGTGGCAGTGAAACACCTGCACGCAACGCAACACACACAGGAAAAACACATTCATAATGTTACCATGGTGTCTCTAAAAGACAAACTTTCACAAAACTTCATCTCAGTGAGCGCTCAGAGCGGCAAGAGTCCGAATAATTGTTGCATTCATTTAGCCGTTTCCCCACGCTAAAATTGATTTAACAAAATATATTTAATGAATGTGATAAATACACAAATCAATTTTACCAAGTAGACACGCATGTCACACGACACAACACAGAACTTAATTCCGATACTGAGTGACAGTATTGCTCTGCAAATGTAGTTGTGTTCCCTCTTCATGATGTTAAGCCCTTTCAAAAGCCAAGTAGCCGTATTTTTGCGACATATTTAAATATGCTGATGGGTATTCACCTGGAGGAGGTTCATCGAGACAAACCACATGAAGTTCCTGTGTCTGGAGAGTTGCTTGAGGTACTTCCAGACGGTGACGGGTTGCCCTGTTGAGGTGAAGGGGGCGTGGCCAACACTGAGCCTGTACAA
This sequence comes from Hippocampus zosterae, assembly GCF_025434085.1. Classification (NCBI taxonomy): domain Eukaryota; kingdom Metazoa; phylum Chordata; class Actinopteri; order Syngnathiformes; family Syngnathidae; genus Hippocampus; species Hippocampus zosterae. The sequence continues at coordinate 5,030,677 of NC_067457.1, forward strand.
TGCATTAGGATAAGAGTAAATGTAAGACACGCATAGAAAGTTTTTTTGTTTTTTGTTTGGTAAATGAAAGAGAGCATACTCTTTGAGCGCGTGGGCTTCATCCAACATGGGACGAACTTCCTTTTGAAAGCGTCGCTGCAGCAACCGGGAGACGAGGAAGAAGCCCAAGGTGGAGAAGGCGGCGAGAGTCACGCAGAACAGGCGAAAGGCGTAGAAGTCTTCCTTGTCCCAGAAGGAATAGGACAGAAAGACGGAGAAGGAGCCCAGGGCGCTGAACACCGAGCAGTGGAAATTGAGGCGCGTGCGGTCGGCAGCCGACACTGCCAGGTCGGCCATGAGGGCGCTGTGGTGGAGGTCCACCATGGTCAGGAAACCGTCGTAGAGGCACAGGCAAAGCAGGAATTGCAGGCCCGGCCGGGCCCATGCCACCCAGAAGGCCAAGAAGGACAAGGCAAAGAGCGGCCCGCTGGACGAGAGCGCACGGAGCCGCTTCAGGACCACCTCTGGAGATGTCAACTGGTCGCCATTCCTGCACCACAGGCAAGAAAATGACTCAACTATACACTTATATACTTAAATTACCTACATCAACTTGGTAACTCTCCAAACCCTGTGCACAGCTGTCAAAGCAAGAGAGGAGGTGAAAAGGAGGACTACAGACACTCACTGAGGAGAGCTGAGGAAGCTGCGATCGCTCAGCCAGCCGAAGAGAGGATCGTTGAAACTGTTCCACAGCAGGAACACTGTCTGGAATGACACACGTTCTCAGAACACGAAAACACAGGATGCCAACTAATGTCTTGCTCACCTCTCCCAGCCAAAAGGAGACTTTGTCGATCTTGTAGACGGACACAAAGGTGTCCACGTAGTAGAGGAGGAAAACGTTGTGAAGGGTGGACGTGAAGAGGGCCAAGGAGCCATAGAGCACTGCCGTGGGAATGACGACGCCAACGCCATGACAGCAGGCCGCTGTGCTCCGGCCCATTCTTCCCTTCTGCCCTCCGTCACTCAAGCCCCAGCTGGTCACCGCCTCCTCATAGCCTGCAATGCAAGAGAGGATTATTTTTAGCGCAGCTAGTTTGCCATTCGAATTAGTTGTCATTTTACAAACAGAATTATTTGTTTGCTCCGTATTTATGGGCTAAAAATACATTTTGGAAAAAATGTCTGCTTTAACAAAATCTCAATTCTGATTTTAAAGATCTTCCCCTCGCCTCAAAATTAACAATTTGTGTCTCAATGAGGAAAATTGTACACACGTTCTATTGTTTTCCTGCTTGAAAAAAAAAACAAACCCAAAAACTTTACACCTGTTGAGCTTTTTTTTCTTTTCAAAAGGGAAGCGGCTGAGATTCGAAGTGAAAACGAGGAAGACGAGTGACACAAACATAACCAAACTGATCCCAGTTCACCAACAAGACATAAAACCACAAGCCCTTTGGCGACTTTTAAGAGTTTCCACGTCGACTGAGTCGATTTTAATAACAAGAAACCAACCACGGTCGATTTAAGGGAGCAAAAGACGTCCGAGGCTAAAGCTAAGTTAGCGGTAGTTAGCCATGGTTACGTGTTAGCACCCTAGCTAGAAAAAGGGGAAGCGGGTAAAAACATTTTGTGAAAAATTAAAGATACTTACGACTTGGAGACGGTAACGAAGTCCACTCGATGAACTGAGCTCACGGGGAGGTTATCTTCGACGGTCCCCGGCCCCTTTGCGGAAAGCCGTCGTGTTGATTTCTCGCCCGGGTGTCCACGTCATGTCAACCGCAACTGGGCGTCTCGTAGCCGTGACGACGGCTGTAGATTTTACTAGTAACGAAGAGGAGATGGTTTGGACGTGGTGATGGAAGCGACAGCGTCCCTGAGTGGCAGTGGCGTTGAACTGGAGGTTTTTCATTTAGAAACATTCCTGTGATGGAAATACGACAAATATATTTAAAGCTTCCCCTTTCAATCAATTTAATTGTCTTTGCAGTCAACAGACGCAAACGTCAATGGTTGCCATTGTCATTAACGATACTCACCAGCAGAGGGCACGCTTGTATATGTCACGACTGGCTCTGGGGATAAACTGTGGCCCGTTGACCTCAGATATATTAATTTAGAAGGAATTATTGTGTATATTTTTTCCCAAGAGTCAGATGAGAGAAGCTGCTTACTTGCTTGTGTCTGTGTGTGTATTGCAGATGAGAAAGATCATGCGCCTCCTTGTGGTCAATCACCAAAAGCAGTGAGGAGGAGGAGAGAGCGTACATGGGCGGAGCAAATTTAAGTCAAGGAGAGCGCTCTCGCATATATCCAGCTCCTGCTCGCACTGATCGGTTCATACATCACATTTAATAAACTTGCTCCAGATCTCTGCTGAGGAATCTCCCTGAAAAAGAGCTTGGACTATTTTTCACAAGTAGGAACATGTATTTTGACGCAGCTTGAGGAGCAAGTGAGTACCCTTAGTTTTTTTTCCATTATAAAGTTCTTCTCCCTGCAAAGTATTTGTTGTTAACTTGACATTCACGGTGCAGATTGCATCGAGTAGTCAGCATGACACATTGTTGCATGCGACTAAATCAACCGATCATATCAATGTAACACATTGATATTAATCACCAACGTTACTGTCACTGTGATCATTTATTCCTGACGACTTAACTGCTGATATAGTCAATGTGGCTTATTATTCTCACATTTAACTCCAGTGATCACACCACTGGGACAAGTTGTTTCTCTACTGAGCACACTGATGTAACAGTTCACCCCTGCTACTCGCGTATAATTGACATCAACTTAAATGGATTGTTGGAATAAAAACAAAAACTAACTCTATACATAGTGACCATAGAAATGTGACAGTTTGATGCTCTCGGCTAATGTGTCACTATATGATACACAAAGGCACCTTCAAGTCCAGAGCAGGAGCTTTGTGGCCGGGCGCAGCATGTCACACGCCCAGGTGGAGATCGCCGGATGCGGCTTCCCAGGCTTGCAGCCACATGGTCTGGGCGTGCGGCGCAATTCGTACGGCTTGCACAAGATCAGCGTGGACGTGGACTCGCCTCTCTTCAGCGGCGCTCTCTCCAAAGCGCTCTCGTGGTCAGCCGAGAACATCCTCAGCCTGCCCGAGTCCCGAGCCGAAGAGGAGGAGGATGAGGAGAAACCCCGTGACGACACCCCCCCTTGCAGCCCTCTTTCCGATGTCGCCGGCGAGTCGGACGGTGAGCCGGCGCACGGGAAAGGGCGGTGGGCGTCGTCTCGGGTGAACTTTGACCCGCGGTCGGAAGAGGAAAAGGAGGACGTGGAGACCAAAGCGGTGGCAACATCTCCTGATGGCCGTTACCTCAAGTTTAACATCGAGATTGGGAGGGGTTCCTTCAAGACCGTCTACAAGGGACTCGACACGGAGACCACGGTGGAGGTGGCCTGGTGCGAGCTTCAGGTAGGATGTCCTTTTATGGTCAGCTTCCTGTCTTGCATCTACAACAGAGGTCATGGAGCGGTTTAAGCAAGTAAATTTTTTGTGGACCGGCAAACGATGGAAACATGCTTGAATTTGCATTTTCAAACTCATCCCAAAACATGCGGCCGAAAATGGACTTTTCCCACCTAAACACGGGATAAACACATAATAGAATGACAGCATACATATTCATCTGCTCAAAATATTTACATTCCACGCTTGTCTACATTTGCCTCATTAACACCGAGCGACGTACGTCGCTCATCTTCGGTTCAAAAAGTCAACTGGGCTGTCGTTGGAGAAGCGAACATGAATCACGCGGGTGCGTGTCGTTCCTTGTCGACCTTGGAGCGGCTCCATGTCAAGTTTGGTCTTGGGTAATCTCTGTTGTCACTGACAACCGGGCGGGCTCTCCGCATGCCTTCAACACGCTTGTGTGTGTGTGATGTACACAAGTCAAGAGGAGCAGCTGCCTCTCGCCATGCTTTGGTGGCTCAATGCAGGATTTAAAGGTTTAACATCGACATCAACCCCTGTGCCACTGACACACACGCGTAGGCGCCTGCGCACACACACACACACACACACACAGTCGTTATTTTGGTGGAGACGGTGGCGTTTATCACCTGGACAAAAAGGGCAACTGCCAGCCACTTAGCTGGGCTGCAAACCAGGAAAAGTACATTACGCTCCACTTAAACAGCAATCTGCTAAACCACACAGAGTTTCCATTATTCATTAAAAAGTGTGGCGGAGGTCAGGCAGTTCTTGCTGCCTGGCAGGCGCAACAGTAGATCGGGGGTGGGGGGGGGGGGGGGGGGGGGTCTCAGTCCAGTTTTTCCAAGGACCCACTTATAGTCCGAATGCCAATCAAACAAAATTACCATGTGTCCTAAATGCTACAGGAGTGGCAAAGTTGTTTATTAGAAAAAAAGGTTGGTTAGAGTTTTTTGTTTAATATCATGACAATAAGACATTTTTGCAACATGAAGTCATAATATAATATTAAAGTCAACGTTTAAACCGTTCTCATCTCACCTCATGAGCTTCAAGGTGGTTGATATATAGACAGCCCGTTGTGCCTTGACTGCAGCATCTCTACCGGAAAACTACAAGACATGTAGTTTCTACACCCCCACCCCCACCTGCATGGTACACCAGAGGTGCGCGTGTTGGTGGCTAAACATGACCAAGGCCGTGTTGATGCAGCAGCAGGCGGCAGCGCGTCACTTGCAGGTCAGCTAGAACGACGTGAGACGGCGAGGCGGGCAAAAAGTTGATTGGAAGTTGAAAATGAGAAGCGCTCGGAAATCTCATCGGTGTCGTCAGGGACCATTATAACATCTTGTTTTATGTTTGTTTAATTCTCATGAGCAACAAATTACAATAAAAAAAGAATCAAAAAATACACTTTAATGAACTCTTGTTTTCAATATGAATGCTCAATGGGCCGGATTAAAAATTGCAGTGGGCTGTACGTGGCCGCCGAGCCATAATTTACCCACCCCCTGTCCTAGACGATTTATTTGTTGACAAGGAGCGTGGATGACGGGGGAAAAAAGGGAAGGATTCATGAGATGAACGTCAGAGGTGCAGCAGTAGCAGTGAGCAAGAACACAAAAAAACCAAACGAAAAAAAAAAGCTGATTCAATGTTGACGGGACTGCACAGCAAATCAAGAACGCGGTACCTTTATCGGCGACGTCAACATCAGCAGGCTCGTCTCTGATTCTTTGCGCAGGCCAGCACTTTTGACTCGCTCGTTTGTTTTGGTTGCGTGTACGCGGCATTGCACTCCAAGATACGGCTGCTCTGCCTGATAACAGCGACGTCGCCATTGCAGCCGCACCGAAATCTGCCCCCCCCATAATGAATATGACATGAAGGCCCTCCCCCAGTTGAAAAATCTACAAATGTTTCCTTGCTGATATCGAGGAAGTGGGAATGTGATAGCACGGCCAAGAATCAGTTTGTGTGCGTTATCCAATTTTTTTCCTGTCTCAGGATTGGCGCTGCATTTACAGAGTTAGTTGAAATGCCTTCGCTGCCCGAGAGACGCCGAGTGGAAAGTTGGCTCGTTGAGTGACATTAAGGTCTTGTACATGCAGGCATTACTTACCGGCCTCACGCCGCCTTCTCTTTCCGCCGTGATGAATGTTTTCCACCTTCCAGGAAATATACCTGACCGCGAGTGCGGTGCTGTGGCTTGCATGCCTCATAGACAGGTAGAGAGGAATAACGGCAAGGCCAAAAGGTAAGCAGAGCTGCAATGCAAGCACAGATTGGAGTTAGTTTCTGATAAAAATGTAAATACTAATGTTCGGCTTACGTGGAGGGTGGAGGATATATTTTTGTTTGGTGATGTCGAGTGGCTACACGACATTCATTGACAAATGTGGCTTGGTCATGAAATGCTGCATTCAACGGTCACAGTGCAAAAATAAGTTTTAAAAAAATGACATCTGAATTCTCTGCGCGCAAATATTTACGCTTCACACGACCACGAGCCCTGGAACAAAAAGTGATTGATCCTTACTGCCGCTTTAGCGTGAGCGCTTTGGGTCACGTTGCAATCAAAATCAGCAATGTGAATGCTGACCATGCACCACCTTTTTTGGGGGGGTGGGGGCATAGAGAAAAAGCCACTGATGGACCGAGCCAAGGTGTTTTCTTTACAGTGTTGACAGTGCGAGGCTGTTGGGGGGCGGAGGCTGGAGGGATGTGTTCATGTACAGTGTGGCGGTCCTGCTTCCTAAACAAACCCCCGAGCAGGTCCGAGGGGGTAACCTCCGGTCATTCCCGCCATGAATTGGCCATTACCCATTTTGGAGAGCACATGTTTTCTGCGTCAACACGACACCTTCATGTACTCCAGTCTTTTTTTAGGGGCGCGTATAGAACGCCCACTCCTTTTTGGCTCTCTTTGAGGCCCCCTGGCATCAAACTTTCACGCGCACGAGTCACGTGACATGTGGTCTTTGCATAGCAGCGCTTTGTAAACCAGATCCGTTCTGTGTACCTGATCCGTGTAGCTGAGTGTAACTGGATGCCGAAGACACTCAATCCAGCCACACTCGTAATAAGAGCCGTCCATCCATTATCTAAACGGCTTTTCCTCATTTGGGTTGTGCTTGAGCTGGAGCCTATCGCAGCTGTTTGCTTGTCAGACAATTGTAGAGCGCAGATGCACAGTCTTCACTGAACATGCATGTTTTGGAATGTACAGTGAAGTCTGAGTGAGTACCTGGATATATATTTTAGAAATTAAAAAACAGAGCTGTCTCTACACCTCCAAATTGCAAAATACTGTAAATTGATCTTTTCGGAGCATTTTTTTCCCCCCATCAAAACTAATTAAAGAGCACACAATTGTCACATCAGCCCTCCGCCATGACGGACACCTGACCGTGTAGGTTGAGTCAGTTGTGACCACCAGGACACGAGTGCCTCATGGCACCCCCCCCCCCCCCCCAGAGCCACTCGGAAATTTGTGATTCAAACGGCTAATGTGATTGGTCTATTTCCTGTGCGCATATATTTTTTCCTCAAACTTCCCGGAACTTTCTAATCGCCTCACCGCTTGCCTGCCTCTCGTACACACCCACTGGCTCCACTTGCAAATCTCTCATTTCATTGGATAACACAATTGACCCGTGTATTTACTGCAAGTGTTAACTTCCAACTAGAATCTACTGGAACTGAACTTTCTCAACGCATCATACGCATGAGCGCACACACACGCACATGAACGCACATGTTAATAAAGTTACAATGGTCTCATTGTTTCCCTGTAAAGTCCCTCCGCTACAATTCTACAAATTTAATCATCCTTAAGCGGCATTTTAGTGTACAAACTAACAAATAAATGTTTGTCATCTCTTGGACGTGAGGCGCGCAAGTTTTACAGGTCAGTAGGAGTCGGTGGATGGCAGCTTAGGGGCGGTAAGGCTTAAGTGCAGTTTATAGACACGTCTTGAGTGACAGGAAACACCAGCCGCGTTCAGGCCTGTTAAGAATAACCGAGTAAATAGGCTAATCTGGGGTCTCTGGGACACAGTGATGCAACACTTCCTGAGATGCGCCACATCCAGTGCAGTCCACATCGGTACTTGTTAGTGTCCTCTTATGTCGTGATTAGGGATGGCACTACTTTTCTTTGGTTGCTTCATTGGGAAAAAATTACGGACGGATTTGTGATCAAGCATTTTTTTTTAGCTTCATTTAGACAAAAGCTGTGCTTTGATGCCATCTTGGGGCATCGTGGTGCCAAAGAACTACAATATGTCGAAGTGAAATGAGGAGCTTAATTTGAGACAGTGTTGTGCAGATCCACATGAGCAAGGCTAATTTTGTTGTTGTGCCGTAGGTGAAGCTTGTCCCAAACTTTACAGGGTGGTGGATGGCGAGTACGTGACCTGTTCTCTGGAGACCAAATGTTCACTCAACCCATTTGCACGTCAGATTCGGCTTGGAAGCTATACACTGGCGCCTCAGTTCTCAGCCGCAAACGCACCTCAATGGCGGCACTGTATGCGCGTGTCAATACAAAGTGTGTGTCGGTCAGCCTCGGACCTGCCAGGTTACCGCCTCTTTGTTTTTGACCTTAATCCAAGATTTGCGGGGAACATTGGGCTGGGTGATTTGACCTTCAAATACAATCTAGATTCATTTCAGATTTTAATTGATTTGGTACACTGGGCTGATAAGAAAACCAAACGATGGCGTTATTCCGAACAAGTTTTGCATTTTTTTCCCTGCACACTGGGGATGTGCTTTAATTCTTTAATACTGTTTTTTAAAAACAAATCTGTATTTGTAAAAAAATATGAAAATAAGTGTTTTGCCTTGAAAAATATCCCTTCTGTCAAGAGATATGAGTGATTTGACATCGTTTGAGATTTAAGGCATCCGTCATTTCGCTTTTTTTTTTAACATGCAGGCAAAAAAAAATTTGATGCTCATGCTATAAACAAGCCTTCAAAAAAGTGGCTTCTCCTAATTTTTTATTGTCACTCCTACTTGAAATGTACTGTCAATCTAAAGTCATGTACATCAGTGGCCTATTTTTTCCTCCTTAACAAGCTAGTAAACAATGCGATGAAAGCATAATCTCCTTGGCCAAGGTAATAAAGTGATCCACTAAATCTACTAAGCCTCACTAGAGGCAACATTAAAGTCTCAATGACTGGAAGTCTCCCCCCCCCCCCCCCCCCTGTCTACTTTCTGGCCCACCGCTGGAAGTGTTTGCTGCTGTTTTCATGCAGCGGTTGTCACAATAGGGGCGCTGACAGGGAGTCGGGGGTTGGGGGGGTTGTCTCAGCAGTTGTAACAGCGCCCGTGTGGCACCTAGCAGTCCCCCGAGGGGTCCCCCCCAACCCCTAAGACCCCCACCCACCCGCTTAATCAACACTGCTCTCTCCCGCTAACATGCAGCTGCAAGAGATGATGGAAAAGCTGAGACACATTTATTCGTGGCAATATGCTCGCTGAATGTTTATGTTTTTCAGTGCGTTATGCAGCATACACTCCAGGTCTGGTTGTGCGCAGACAAGTGGGGGAGGTCGGTGGGTACATGTGGTCCATCTGTTATATAATAATTTCATAACATAGATTATATATAATACAAATAATATTTTTGCTGACATTTTTTTCGTTTTAATGACCAATATATTTATTTATATTTTTATTTCAAATACAAAAAAATGTGTGGATAATTTTGTTTTCACTTTTTTACTAGTACTAATATAATAATAATTAATATGATTTTTCTAAATACTATATTATATACAGCCTAATCAATATTTTGTATTTATGTAATGCGCAATAAATTGGTTTAATGAAAAAAAAATTTGGACACACACACACGTCTTTTTTTGGACATTATCACAGTTGTGTCCCAATGAGTGAGTGCATGTGTGTTGTTGTGCGGCCAAATGTGTCATGGAAAAGTTGGACAGGAGCCTCGCACGTTCCTCTCCAGACCATTCCTTCTTTGGCCAAAGCTAGAACTCTGTTGTTCGCCAATAAAAGTCTTGCCAGACATTAGACCAGTCCCGCTTCAAAACAAGCACAGGATTGCAGTGTTCCACAGACATTCCCTCAGAATTGTAAATGCAAATGGTAGTTGCTGTTGCAATGATGGGGGCTGGGGGTGACTGTTTGAAGGCTTGTTTGCCATCAGGAGAAAAACAAATCCAAAAAAAGAAAAAAAAAGAAGCAAAAATAAAATCCCAGAAAGGAAATAAAAGAAGCTACCCTCATTTTTAATCATTGTCATTTGCTGTCTGTATTAGCAAATGAGGAAAATAATAAGTTGAAATGGGATTTTTGTGATGGAAAAAAAAGATTTGATTTTAACTCGCCCTGTAATGGTAGTAGTAGATGACATATACTGTATATAATAAGAGCTGGATTTGTTCTCAGCCAAATTGTAAACTCAAATTTTTTCCCCTCTCTCCTCTCGCCGTTTCCTCCAGTGTCTCATTTTTGTGGGCCTTTTTTCTGGTGGTGAAGATTATTTTTCCACACTTGTGGTCCATAGTGGAAAGTCGCCCAGGCGAGACTTTTCCAACAAATCCTTCCATTTTGTGTATTCTGTAGGTTTGCACTCCTGTGTGTAAAGTCAAGCTTGAGTTAAAATATAAATTAAAAAAATCCTGCTGTTTTGGCTTCATTAGGCTTTTGGGACATGCACACTCAGCCCCAAAAAGTGTCACGATCTGAACTTCGGCACTCATCTGGGAAGAAAATGTCAAATTGGTTTCCACCCAAATCTGATTTCACTGCTTAAGAAAGTCACTATTCAAAACAAGGTTTGCTCTTTGTGTTTTTTTGCCTTTTGGAATTCACTTTTTTTTTACCCTTCTGGTGGCAAAAAAAGCTTGAAAATATTTTTTCCCCCGAGCATTAACTAAATATTAATCTATACTTTAATAAAAGCAATGTCTCTTTTTTGCGCGAACATTTAAATTAAAATTCTGACGTAGCTTGGCTGTTCTGTTGTCGACAAGTCTCTCCTGCTTTTTTTTTCCCCTCGTGGTGTTGCGCTTTGAACTCTGAAATCTCAGTCCTGATAAAATACATTCAAATTAACTGATAAAATTGATTAATCACCCAGCCCGACACTCAACCGGCTCGCCCATGCCGTGCTTTAAAGAGGACTAATTAGATTAAGTTAGAAGTTCTAAACACGCCATTGCTCAACAACAACCTGTGTGTGAGTTTGTGTGTGTGTTACGACTGTACGTGTCGGCTACAATCTCCCGCCTGTAAGCTGATTTTTATCTCTCAGAGCTGCCCCCCTCAGCTCCAAAGAGGCCCACCTGACATTTGAGAGACTCACGGATAGGTAGTGGGGTGGGAGAGGGGTTGGCAGGTTTGGTTTGTGGGTATCCTCAACTCAATTCCAAACGCAAACACACACACTAAGCCCCCCCCCCCCTGCCCGCCCCTCTCCCTAGAATTCATCCTGAATGCGTGATTCATGGCGGCAAAGTCTCCCGAGATGTTTCCGCTAAGCTCCTAAATTGCTCCTTTCAGGGAACACGGAGGAAGCACAAGAAATGTCTTTGTCCGTGTGGCGTCATCGCAGTGTTGAAGTGCTTGTATGGATTGGTGGTGACGGGACTCCTGTCCCGACTCCCCGTTTTTTTGGGGGGGTAAACCGTTGCGATTACGCAACCACGGGTGGACGAGCTTGTGGTTTCCATGACTGCTGCTAATTAACTTAAGTAAGAGCCATTTTATCAAACCACCGTTTGTACGAGTTATGCAATCATATGCGGCGCCGCCCCCCCCTCGGTGCTCCTTAAACATGTTGACGCTGCGGGTTAACTGCTGCGCTACTGCCTTTCATGTTCGCTTTTCAATCTGGCGTTGTTTAATGATGTCGTAAGCGTAGTTGCTTAATTTACGAAGATTTGACTACCATGAGGTATCATCAATCATCCACTTACCTTGATTGAGCTTCTGCGCTTTACCATGACCTGATGACGGAGAATCTACACAGACAAAGGAAGGGAAAAAAATGTTAGCATGCACATGACTTTTTGTTTTAATAACAGTAAATTAGGCTACAATGTCTTTTCTGCTCATAAAATGTTATCCTACCAAGTTCTGCCTAATAATAACGCCCGTAATGTGCGCAGACTCGTAAGCTGACCAAGGCGGAGCGGCAGCGCTTCAGCGAGGAGGTGGAGATGCTGAAGGGCCTCCAGCATCCCAACATCGTGCGCTTTCACGACTCGTGGAAGTCGACGGTGAAGGGCCACAAGTGCATCATCCTGGTGACGGAGCTCATGACATCCGGCACGCTCAAGACGTGAGTCCCAACCCACCTCATTGGGGTTGGGTTGGAAAAACAGCAAGGCAGTTCAATGATATGCCCTTTACCTTTTTTTTTTCTCGTTAGCTATCTGAAAAGGTTCAAGGAGATGAAGCCGAAGCTGCTGCAACGCTGGAGCCGTCAAATCCTGAAGGGGCTCCATTTCCTGCACACGCGCACGCCGCCCATCATCCACCGAGACCTGAAGTGCGACAACATATTTATCACCGGGCCCACCGGCTCCGTCAAGATCGGCGACCTCGGACTGGCCACGCTCAAGAGCGCCTCTTTTGCCAAAAGTGTGATCGGTGAGCTCGCAACCGAGTTAAGATGTTTATGCCATTTAGCTCACTAAACAACTAACTCCAGACATGGCCGACAAACTTTAGCTTTTAGCGTAAACCTGCATCCTAAATAATGGTTCTCAATCCCACGCAAAACTGGATTGGGAAGACCATCTTGCGGATGATGTGGCCAGCCTGAAAATCAATCGAGTTTCTGTTCTCGTTTTCACGTCGCTGACCATCACGTTGACAGGAACGCCCGAGTTCATGGCCCCCGAGATGTACGAGGAGAAATACGACGAGGCGGTGGACGTCTACGCTTTCGGCATGTGCATCCTGGAAATGGCCACCTCCGAGTATCCCTACTCTGAATGTCAAAATGCAGCACAGATTTACCGCAAAGTCACCAGCGTGAGTAATGGAACTCGCTTCATGTATCTCATGTCTTTAGCGATTGTCGGAATGTCCTTACACGGGACAAAGCAGTGTCTCTAACTTGTTAACTTGCTCAGTAACTCAGTTACAGCTTAAACAAAACAAACAAAAACATTGGAGTCGTGACGTGAAATATCTGCGTGTACATTGGCGCCGACGGCACGACGGGCGGGAATGATGCGTTTTGGAAAATGCTGTCTACGTTCGCCGATGCTGCGAGGCACCCGTGTGCGGTTACATCGTATTTGCAAAGTTAGAAAATGTAAAGTGGATACTGTCAGTATGCGGTTTGTAGGTCAGAGGGCGCTGCAATGTCGGCGCGTTTTTTTTTTTTCCGCACACGTCGTAATGTTATATTGCGCACCTCATAAACGAATGCCGGCGTGCTACGGGGAGAGCATGGCGCAAACGTGACACCAGGGCGGGTGTGCCGAACAACTGGCCCCTAATGGCCACATTAATAGGAACGCCTGGACAAGCTAATTTGGCCAGCGTGTGACATACTGGCCTGTGCCGTGCTTGAAACTGGCCCACAATTGTATTTTCATTTGTAAATAATACAAAAAAATGTACCAAAAAGCAAAAAAAAGTTCGCTTCTTAGCTCCTTTACCAAAAAGCGGATAATGGAATCCCGTCGCGCGACTGTGCAACGTGTCAGATAACACGCGTAAAGCCAAGTTTGCGTCATGTTTCGCACCTCGGCCTCCCGCTGCTCCGCGGGCCCGTCGATCTTTTTGACCTCGCCTCCCCCCTCAACTGCGCTCCAGACGGCTGCGCTCATTGAGCTGCATTCTCCTGATAACGCTCAGAGGTTCCAAATTCCCCAAACGTGCTCATTAGGATCATTTAAGACTCTACATTGTCCCTAAGTGTGAATGTGAGCGGGAATAGTTGTGCCCACTCTTTGGCTTTTGTATCACAAATGCTGTGACCTTGTCATGTCCTTGACTATGTGTGTGTTTTTGTCTGCTCAGGGCATAAAACCCGACAGCTTCTACAACGTGAAAGTGCCGGAGCTGAAAGAGATCATCGAAGGCTGCATTCGCATGAACAACGATGAAAGGTGAAGTCGTCCTCCCTGCCTCGTGACCTCCCACGCGATCTCTTTCTAAAACCAACGCCGCCACAGGTATACCATCCAGGATCTGCTCGAGCATCCCTTCTTCCAGGAGAACCACGGCGTGCACGTGGAGCTGGCCGAGGAGGACGACGCGCTCAAGTCTGGCCTGAAGCTGTGGCTGCGCATGGACGACACCAAGAAGCTCCACGGAAAGTACAAGGACAACAACGCCATCGAGTTCCTCTTTGAACTGTACAAAGACGTCCCCGAAGAGGTGGCGCAGGAGATGGTGAGGAGCGCCAACATTCCGTTGCTAGGTGGTCAACGACTGTCACAGTACAACATGTTTCGTTGTTTGTTGTGACAGCTCATTTGAAAACTGACAGGGGTGAAGATAACAGCCAATGTCGCGCAAGGGCTGAGTGGTGTTTTTTTTTTCCACTGGAAGGAAATGTGAGTCGGAAGGAGCCCTTTTTATAAAACCGTGACCGTAAAGGTGACTTTTAATGAAAAGCGTCGGCTTTTCATCGAGATCAAATTTGAAATGACAGGCGGATGTCGTAATGCGACGCGGCTGTTGAGGGACGGCTTTGGACTCGATGTCCCGCTCGGCTTCGAGCCAGCTGCCAAAACGCCGCTCGGTGGGACGACGGCTTTTTTTTTTTTAATGGTTTTGCCTGCTCCTTATGTCATTTTCACGAAAGGTCGAACATCGTTTTACAGATCTGCGGTCGTAACTTGGCTCCTTACAGAGTAAAGTTTATCTCGTGATCACATTGAACCGTTCACTGTTACGCCTTGACCACGCGTGCGTCTGTCCGTGTGGTCGTCACGCAGGTGGTGCTGGGCTTCGTGTTCGAGGCCGACTTCAAGCCGGTGGCCAAAGCCATCCGGGACCGCGTGACGGCCATCAAGCGCCAACGGGAAAAGCTGAGGCGGCAGGCCGAGGAGCAGAGGCCGCGTTCGTCCTCCCCGCGAGTCGGCGAATCCCCCTCGCCGCCGGCCCCCTTGCCTTCCCCCCTCCTGTCCCCCGTCACCAGCTCGGCCGACTCCGGCGTCAGCTCCGGCTTCCCCGCAGAGACGGAAGAGCCCGAGGCCGACCAGCCCTTCCACATCCGCCACAACAGCCTCTCCTCGGCTAATTGTGCGTCTGCTTTCCATAATACGCCTCGCTTGTTAAAAGTGCGGCATGCGTGTATAATCGACAGCTTGTGACTGACACGCAGAGCCGCGTGGGAGGCGTGAAGAACACAATATTTAGCCTCTTTTAAAAAAATGCATACAAATATTCGATCAGACCGAGAAAGTCAATCTCGGGGTCATCAAGTCTGACATGTGCATCTGTGCGCGCACGTCACATGCTAAACCCTCTGCGTGTTTTGTTGGGACAGCTGACTGCGAGACGGACTGCGACCTGAGCTCCCCCGGCCTTCAAGACCCCCTGGAGGCCACACCCCCCGCCTCCTACGCCCACTCCCCGACCACAAACGGCCTGCCCATCCCGGCACTTCGTTTCCCTTCGGTGAGTAGGCCGAATCCCGAATCAGATCCAACCCTAAAATTCAGTTAAAAAGATAAGGCACACTTTTGATTGACATGTTATCAAAAAGGTAATATTCCTCAGGGAAAAAACAATTTATGTAAATATTATAGTTAGTTAAATTATTTTTCAAATGAGTTTATTCTTTTTGTTTTTAAATAATGGGTTCTTTCTGCATTTTATCTTCAGAGCATTGCCGTATCCAACAAAATGGAAAGCGTCAAGCCAGGATCTCCGAATGGCTTCAACTCTCCCGGGGACAGGTACGCAACTCCTGTTCCTCGTGCACAAAAAGGCAGAGGAGGCAGGAAAGACAACCCCCAGGGGGGGGCTTGCTTTAAATTCGGAGGGATTTTATGGGAGCTTTGTTCTCTGCGCGACAGCTCCAGAGTGAACATGCAGATTGTTTCTGCATGTTGTGGAAACATGCGAAACGGCCCCTTAGCTGCAGACTACTGTTGTCATTTTTGTTTGTTTTTAATTCGATGCTCTACTCCTTGGAAACGTCGCTTAGTGGGCAAGCCTGACTGCTTTAGTAGCGAGCTGGTAGCTTCTCTCGGCCATGTTCGCGCAAGCAATTTAAGTCAGCTCGCAATGATGCATAAATATTGGATTTCACCCTTTCATGCGCCCTGTAACCTGATAACATGATAAGCTGTCCACTGAAGTAACCGCTGTCCCTGAAAGGGTTCATTAAATTCACTTTGGTTCAGTCCTTTGCTATTTCACAGATCGTCAATGTTGAGGTTGAAATATTCCAAAAGTAAATACTTCCCACGGCATTGAGGGTCATTCGTGGTAGTTACGTTTAATTGGCGTAAAAAAAAAAAATCTGAAAAAATCCCTCCCACACTCTAAGAAGTAACATTTTGAGAACGCCTGTCCTGCATGGAGGAAAAAAATGTAATGCTTGTAACGTGAAAGCGGTTGTAAGAAGTTTCTTGCCAAGCCCGTAAATGTTTGAGCAGCCTGCAACGCAATTAGCCGCGGCGAAGGCTATTTAAAAAATTTAATAAATGTACACGGAATGTTCTCCACGCTTCTCTGAAACCTCAAACGTGTTTATCGTATTTACTCAACACACACGCCGGAGAGACCAGATCCTCACGAGTACGCATTTGTTTGTTTAGACTTGAACATCACATGCTAGCGACGATTATTCACGAGGATCTTGGACAAAAAGTAGAACAGGTCTGCATGTCCACCTCTGTGCTTTCTGTTTGTTCTTTTGCCGCGAAATAGAGCGTGAATAGGACGAGATCCTTCTAGATACCTGAGGGGCACATGGTGACTTAAGATTTTTCGTGCGTGCGACGCCGTCAGCATCCATCTTCACTTTGTTTTCCCTTTGGAACAATCTCTTAAAAAATAAAAAATGACAAAATGTACCAGTAATATGTTTGAATCCAACAATGACCACCCTAAATGCCAAGTCCCCATTGTTTTTCCCCCCCCCCTCCTTTACAGCTACGCCTCGGACGTGACCTCGGGCCTGAGCGACGGTTACGAGGGCGTGCCGGAGAAAAGCGAGAAAATGGTGGCCAGGCGGACCGCCGCCAAGCTTTTCAGAAGGCGGGTGCGCTCCAGGCTGCGCATCACCGGGGTACGATGATGTCACATTTTGCTGAGTAGTATTGGACAATTAGCAATTTAGCCTCTTCACAAATCGCATATGTTAAACCCCCCCCCTCCCACTCCGCTGCAGCTATCTGACAAAGTCGACCGGGTGGTGGAGTGTCAGCTGCAGACACACAACGACAAGATGGTGACGTTCAAGTTCGACCTGGACGGAGACAACCCGGATGACATTGCCGCCGTCATGGTGGGTGACAGGCATTGCCACCCACGTAATTCAATTCCCGATTTTTAACACTCAAAAATCACGCTTAATGAACCCTACACCCGATTGAACCTTGAAAAGAAATCCCCGGCTTATCGTATCTCGGCTCTTTACGCGAATGGTCGATTTGTACCTCACAAAATGAGTGAGCGTTGATGGTATCTTGGCACGGAATGAAAGCCTGCTGACAGCTACTCCGTCAGCGAGCGTGTGCGGCACACTGCCGTTACTCACTGGGAGAGATTTTCTCCCCACCCGGGAAGGAGTAATGAGCCAGGAGGAGGAGTACAATCGACGGCTGGACTCAGAAATAGAACGTCCTGTCCACTTTGCGGTCACAGTACATTTACTCACGCTCTGCACTTACTGATCCATTTGTATGTACTATAAATACAAATGAAGTACTTTTACAAGGGAGAAGCTGGGACTTTGGCGATACATGTCAACATCTGAGTGCAACTAAAATGCTACCAAAACAACGCTTGACAGGGAGGTGAACGAGGATGAACATGGCCAACTGCCAAAACAAATCCCATGCAGATTACTTGCATTGGGAGTAAAGCATATTTACAAAAGCCGCAAAGTTTCCTTGCTTAACATTTAGAATGAACCTTTTACACAGAACCCACGTCGGAAATGCCTGCAATTGCTGTACTTGGGTGAAGGGGCATCCAACTTTTAGTGGCGAAAGCGTATATTTTAGAGCACAATTTACAAAAAATACAAAATGTATTTTGACGTCGCAGGTGCACAACGAGTTCATCCTGCCGTCGGAGAAGGAGGGCTTCATCTACCGAATGGGCGATATCATCAAGCGGGCGGAGGCGCTCATGACCAAAGAGCAGCCGGTGCACCCCTGTGAGCTGCGACCTCCTCAGCCTGCCTTCCACAACGAAACCAACCCGCTCTCTTCCTCGCAGGTCAGCGACAGCGCGTACTTCAAATGGCCGCCCGCTCTGTCTGAAAACGGGACCTTTCGGTTTCTACGCTTCCTCATCGCATAGTCATGACGTCACGGCGTCAGAAGCTTGTTTGTGCGAGCGGGGATTAGGCGTTCCAGGTATCTGCTTTGTGGTAGATTTGCGTCTGAGGTCAGATTCTATTTGGAGACTTTTGGGAAGATAAAATCCCAAAAGGGAGCTGGACAAACTCACGGGGCCTCGGGATGCAAATAGACACAGACGACAAGAGTTCCTGTGTGATTCAACGTCCATTTTTTTTTAAATCTTGCCGTTAATCAGTGACGAAGCATCCACATTTACTGTTAATATAGGAGTGCACACAGTAACTAAGAAGTCGTTAGTTCACGCCCAGGTTCTCTTTCTTTTTATTTTTGCAGCCGGATCTGTACAGTCAGAGCTTCCCACGAACTCACTTCTCCTCCCTACCCGGTAAATCAGCGATTGATGTTTTTTGTGCGACATATTTATGATGTCATCATGTCTCGTGTCACACTCGGGTGTTTTTGTGTGCGCCTCAGACTTCGCTCTGGCTAATCCGCGCGCTGAAGAAGGCGCCTCACCTCTAAGCGCCGACGGCGACGCCTTCACCCCAAACGCGACTTTGCCCGGGCGACCGCTCTTCCGCTCGCAGTCGTTCCACAACGCGCCAGGTGAATGTCGAGAGTCCGCCGCCTCAGGGCCCTGCGCAAACACAAAAAGGAACGTTTTCAGGGCAAGTGCAAATGAGGAGCAAAACGAGTCCCAGAAAGCACACATGGGATACATTTGCACTCCCCCTCGCAGTCACGCTGGCGACGGAGTTGCAATAAACAAGGAACAAAACATCTTTGTCAAACGAATGAGGGATGTACGCCCCACACGAAGGCCGAGGAAAGATTGCGCGTAGATTGATTGCACATGTTTGTCTTCCAGGCTCTCCTCTCGCTTACCACCACACCGCCTCCCTCCTGCCCCACTGCCACGTGCCCTACATGGGCAACTTCCCGTTCCAGTACAACGCCAGGCCGGCTTCCCCTAAACCGAGGGCCGCGGCGGTCGGCGGCCTCCACCCCCCCCTCGCCCGCGCGTCAAGTAGCCCCATTTTTCCATCCGTCCCTTCCCCAGTACCGCCAGGCTCCCCGAACCTCCTAAATGACAGAGAGAGCCCATCCGGGGCATCGCCTGCCCCCCCGTATCCCTGTATGTGGCACCCGCAGAGCCAGCCGCTGTTCTCGCTGGCCAACGTCATCTCCATGGCGATGAGCATGGCGCAGTCGTTTGTCCCTTCAGCCCAGCAGGGAATGCCCTCCTACGGGGACTTCCACCCGCAGTCGGTGTTCCAGTACCCCCCTCGCTACCAGACCCCCACAATGGAGGTGCCGTACCCCACAAACGTCTACCCGAGTTCCGGGAACACCCCACCGATGGATATATTCCCTCAATGTTGGCACGACATGTCCCCTGCTACCCCACCAAACACGCCACTACAACAGGCCGGACCTCCCGCTTCACCCGGACCCCCTCAGGAGGACCACGGACCTTTCCTGGGCCAGGTTCCGGTCCTATCTAAAGTGCCCAGTTCGAACTCTTTGTCGGATCTGTCACCCTCGCTGACAGATAGTCCGGAGAGCACCGTGAGTCTCAATTAGCCAAGTAATCGCTTTTATTGCAATTTTATTAATTACACCATTAGCTCGGGGATTTGTAGACCTCACCATGGCAATGTGATAATCTTTAACAAGAAACTCATTATGATTTTTCACTCCTGTCTAGTTATCTTCCATCAGCACTCTGTCCGAACTGAACGCCGGAAGCCCGGTGGCCCAAAAAGTGTCGCCATTGAGCCCCTCGGGTAAGAAATTGTTCAAATCGTCATCATTTGAATGTAAAATGAGACGCTTGTTTGCAGGGCAAACAAAAAAAAAATTATAAAAAGCACACGCGTTTGTTTATGCACACACAGTGGCCATTGTTTACCTTGTTCTCCCTCTAAATACGCGCCGCTTTTGCTTTCTGACCCGTTTCCTCCTCCTCGCTGACACCATCGCCGATTGCCGCGGGAGCCATTGCGTAATCTCTGGTGCGGTAGCAAAATGTTCCGTCCCGTGTGGGAGTCGGTGCCACTGCGGCCCCTGCCCACCGGTGGCGACCAATGGGCGCTCAGACGTTCTCATTTACAGGCTCCCCCACCCTCCCACACCTGTCTGTCTTTCTAGACTCTAAACAAAGTGCCTCTGTTTGCATGCGCCCAACCTAAACCCTCACCGTGTCGTTTACTGCTACAAGGACGTCTCGCGGACAGACTGAGGCCGTTCGGCCTTAATTCCACTCTTAAAAACAGGAGAGTACCAGGAATGATAACCGCAGAACTCCATACACTAAACGTAATTGAATTACATGCAAAAATAAATGTTTCCAGCGTCACTTGCTTGTAGCTGAAAGCGTTACTGATTATGCGACCGTGTAAACAATTTAATTTGACCCAGCAGGCAGACCTTAGATCACAAGTATTTAGCCTAAAGAAATTAGTTGTTGAAGAACAATGATTAGCTAGTCAGTCATCTATCCGCTGGTGTTTGATTGATCACAAGGGACCAAACACTCGACTGATTCGATTAGAAACCGGTCAATGTTGATTAGTCGCACACAATCACATCAACAGCCTCCCCACATGTTCCTACTCATGGACTGCGAGAGTAGCTAGAGACCGAAAGAGGAGGCAATTATGAAGACCTTTTCCTTTTCGCGCTCAGGAGGTCCGGCCGCTCCTGTCACGGTGGGCCGTTTCCATGTGTCGCCCAGCGCCGACGAGCCGGGGGTTGCCTCGCTGCTGCGAGGGGCCACGAGCAGCACAGAAGAAGGGCACGGCCAACCCGAGAAAGGCCTGGGGGCCTCCATCCCCACGACGGAGGAGGAAGAGGAGGAGGAGGTTGCGGCGGAGGAGCGCCCAAGGGTGAGGAGACGTGGGCGGAGGCGGGCGCACAGCCTCAGCCTGATAGGCACGTCCGCGGACAGCGGGCTGTCGGTGACGACCCCCGAGGCAGAAGGCCGGCTGTGGGACGGCGCGGCCGGCAGCCCACAGTACGGCAACGCACTTCACCACCTGTGGACCATGACTTACAGTCACAACGCTTCCTACATGAGCAGCGATGACTCGGACAGCGACGACGACAAAGACATGCTGGATGAGCTCCAAGAGCTCAGAGAGAAGTGAGTGACTATTGGAGTTCCAGGTCGGGCACTGAAATCGTGTGATAATTTATTGTCACTTTGGATCACTGCCCCAGCTGGCTCCTATGAACTTGGACTGTACTGCATGTTTATCCAGACGTGCGCCACAATTTGAGCTTGAAGTCACGTATTAACGTGCATTCCTGTGGTTACAGACATCTGTCGGAGGTTCAGGAACTTCAAGCAGCTCAGAAGAGGGAGATCGAGGATTTGTATGAGAAGATGGGCAAAGTCCCCCCACCGGGCATCGTTTCCCCGGCTGCTATGTTGTCCAGCCGTCAACGTCGCTTGTCCAAGGGTGCGGGGGGCTTGCCGCCATCACGCCGGAACAGCCTCCAGCGCTTGGACATGCAGCCCATCCAAGGTGACGTCACGTCGGACAAGTGGTTGCTATGATACACTTCAAGGCCACTATGGAGCTTACTTGCATTTTATCGAGTAAGATTGGGGAGGGAATCCATTTTAGATTAATTACTAATAAATAAATAAATGTAGCCAGGTTTCTTGGAGTAGGCTGGAATGGATTTTTGGCAATTCCATTCATTTCAAGGACAGAAAAAATATTTCCGTTCATTTTAGGGCCACGTCACCCAAGCACTGGGTTGTGATGTGTTTCAATTAATTTCTAACTTCTCACATTTCAGGGATCATTAGAAGAAACTCTTTGGGAGGAAGCAGCAGCAGCTCACAGGACAAACACAGCAAAGGCGTCACCTTTGCCTCAGATATTAGCAGAATGGTGAGAACCTGTGTGCTGGTGCACTTCCCCTTCCTGATTGCTTGGTTTACGATCTCACTTGCATCTCTTTCCCAGTAAGAACGAGCAGTCGTTGAATAATCCGGACTACCTCATCTGACGGCATCCTGAAGTTGAAGGTTGGGGTTTTAGAGAAAATGACATTAACGACATGCTGCAGCCCATCCTCCAAAATGTTCAGGAGTTTGATTTGACACATTTTGGGAATAACAAGTCATACCTGCTCAGTGGACACAAGTTGATTCCATGCTTTCAGCGCCTTCCAATTGCATTGTACATGTTGTGTTTTGTTCTTTTTTTTCTTCCCAATCTCGTTTTGACGCCAGCCATCCTGTGACAGGCAGAGATGAGAACTCATGAGATGGCTGAAGACAAACCATTGAAACACACAAACCTCCGCCAAGGAGCGAATAATCAATTTTGAATCTCCTTTTAGAAGATCAGAAATGTAACAAAAGTGCATTTTCATTGCGTTTTTATGAGGGGAAAAATGTTGACTCACTGAAATTCAAAACCTGGATATCCATTGTGTTATACAGGGATGAAAATGATGATTGAGAAAATACACCTCAAACCTTATTGTCGGGGTGGGGTGGTGTACCCGCAAAACCTCAGAGAATTGGGGTGGGGCTCCCAAACATGGATACTAATGTGCTAAAATACACCAAACAGATATAAGGCACATTAACCGAGGAAAACGAGGCGTGAATCACAATTTGGGCTAGGCCGATTTAGCTAGCGCCAGCTAATGCTAACGGTAGGGCAGGTCCATCGGCAGTAACTACAGGAATTAAACTCAACCAATAAATGAACACGACACATGAAATGATAATACCACTTACCTTTCATGGACGCACAATGGAGAAGGCCCAAAACTCTTGTTTTCAAACACCAAAACCTTCGCCGGATCTTAAATCTCTTAATGGCGCCCCACTCTAATTGCCAAACAGCGGGTCCCTCTTCCTCTTCCGTCTCGCTCGACCGCAACGATATGAACCAAAAAAATATCAGCGAATGTTTCATTGGTCCGAAAAAGTCGGAAATCCGTCAAATTGTCATCCACGGTTATTTTTGCGTTAAGGCTCACAATTTAATTAGGCCATTCCCACAAGTGCAACTGGACTGGAGCAGCTCAATCTTGGTCGTGATACTGAGCTAAATCATGATTAAAATGATTTTAATTAAATACAAAGATCCTATTTAAATAATTCATGAGTGATCACACGTTAAAATTGCCTGAACTTAATTATGAATTCAGTGAATTACAAAAAAGTATAAATCAACAAATCATATTTTTTTTCGCTGATTGTTTTCTAATCTGTTCATCGTCACGAGTCGCAGTAGTGCTGGAGCCTATCCCAACTGTCTTCGGGTATGCATGTTTTTGAAATGTGGGAGGAAACCAAAGTACCCAGAGAAAACCCACCCAGGCACAGGGAGAACATGCAATCTCCACACAGAAAAAGCTAGAGCCAGAATCGAACTTCTGCACTGTGAGGCGGACGTGCTAACCAGTCACCAACCATGCCACCTTCTATGACCATACGCTCAAAATAATTGCAGATCAATATGAAATGCCGCCTTCTATGACCATACGCTCAAAATAATTGCAGATCAATATGAAATGAAGGGACATGAAAAATGTGTGCAGACAAATGTTATTTTTACATGACTTTAATTTTCTCTCTCCTTGGCGGAGGTCATCGAGCCAGTAAAAGATGCAAATAAAAATAATATCCAATATGTAGTACTACTACTACTGGCTTTTCAAACTGTAAATATATCATATGTGTGTGCATACAGTAGACTTCATCTGTAGACTGTTTACACAATTACTCATGAAAAAATCCTGTTATATATAAGTATACATTTTAGTTTTTTAGGGTAGATCAATCAAGCACCTCATGCACTTTAGCATTTTCATTTAAGTACACCTTGTCGGTCAAACTGTGTTCATATATGAAAATAACAAAACAAGGGAGAATGTCCAAGCTGTCAATGTGCCTTTTAAATATTCACACTGGACATTGAGAAATATCAAGTAATATATTCAAAATATTTGGAAAATAAACAATGTGCAATGCAAAATAAATGCTGCTGCCATCTGTGCCTTTTTCCTCCTCTCATACTTTAGGGTCTAATTTTATATTTCTCCTCCTACATTGGCTGTTCACTGAAGTGGATTTCCCAGCTCAATAAAAGCCAATTAAAAAATACCCAGTGTGTTTTTTGCTAAACAAAATTATTCAGGTTTATTATATACATCACTTTACCAACAGAAATACAGTTGCGTACAACCATTTTGTGTTGTTTTAAGTGCTGTCATTTTGCATTGTCCTCTCCGAAGGTCACTTAATACCTTGCACAAAGTAGCTGCAAAAAAAGACAGGAATAACTTCTTCTGGAAAGTCCCTGCCAGCGATAGGAGTCCAGGGCTACCTTTGAGATGAGCAAAGAAAGGCCGATTGAGGTATCCACGGAGGATCTGGACTTTAGAACCTTTAGTTGGAACCTGTCCTTGGCGCCCGGGCACGCTTGGCCTCCTCGTCCATCTCATCCATGATGCGCTCTTGGGAGACAGAGTAAAACGTGTAGCCGTCTATATATGGGAGCCAGTGATTAAGGGAGGTAATGTTAAAAATAAATAAAGGATATGAAAAAACATACAAAACAAACAACACTTCTGTGCATAGAAAATATTGCTCAATTTACAAATAAAAACATCTATTCTCATGTTTATAATAACTTGAAAATAAATAGTCAACACATTTTTAAATGTATACAATTTCCGCAAGATATATCTATTCATTCTTGCACTAAAAT
The DNA here is from genome assembly GCF_025434085.1 of Hippocampus zosterae. Classification (NCBI taxonomy): domain Eukaryota; kingdom Metazoa; phylum Chordata; class Actinopteri; order Syngnathiformes; family Syngnathidae; genus Hippocampus; species Hippocampus zosterae. Next base: position 5,055,366 of record NC_067457.1, read on the forward strand.
GGTTAAACTGTGAAATACATTTTGGATATTGCAGTTCAAATACATCAAATCAATTAGATGAATCAATTTTAAAACGACATTTCACTGAACGAATGGTTATTTATGCAACAAATGACTAGATTGGAGAAAACAGCATTGCATATTAAATCAATGAATGCATTTATATTTTAATAATCAGTATTGCAAACATGCCAATTCAATGTGTTTCCAAACTTAAAAAAATAAAAAGGTAAAAAACATAACATCGAAGTCGAAATTTTGTTCGCCATGAGTTCACCTTGTGTTGACGTTAGCATTAGCAAAAGGATACAGATGCCCAGTACTAGCGCTCCAATGGCGACCCCAGTCAGCACGTTACGCGCACGCATCTTCTGTGTCTTCTTCCTCCACTGCTCCAGTTCCACCTGCTTGATGAAGTGCAACTGCTCCCGGGACAGTTCCTCTTTACTCGGATCTATCCTGGTCGCAAACGGGGCGTCAGATCGCTTCGGTGTCTTGTCTGCCATGTTTGTCCGGCTAGTTTGTTAACCTGCTTGTTTCGCAAGTTTGTAGCTGCAGATTTGCAAAGCATCGAAACGGTGGACGACCCAATGCACAGTAACGCGAAAGAACACATCGTGGTTATTTTCAGATCTAGTCGCTGTGATGCAGCTATTAAACAAGTCCGGCAAGAAACAAAACCCCTGAATGAAATCGTTCCTACCAAATGCACACTGCGGCTTCGAAACGCACACGGCACAAACTGCTAGGCAACAGCGCTATCTTGTGGAAATACGATATAGGCAATATAATCACGACCAATTGAAACTAAACTACATTGAGTGGCAACGACATTTTAAATAGGAAGTGTGCCACAAAAGGCAATAAACGGCGTCACAAATGGCGACGAATCTAGGGAGTCCTCAAAGGTTAAGGTTTCGACAGGCCTCAGTGGAGATGCTGACGGACTTTCTCACCAATCTCAATGAGAGAAATAAAGATAACCTCCGCAGTTTGTCCACCGGCGACGGAGACTTCAAGGATAAAAGATTATTTGGTAAAAAGCACAGCACGTCCAATTTTTCCAAACAAACAGCTAAAAACATTCAATGGCAAAGCAAATAGAAAGAAAAGTAGCATGCTACGAATCAATAAGATAACGTATATTGAGAACAATTAGACACATCTCCAAAGGAAATCACAACCGCGTGTACTGTAAATAAACATTTCCCTGTTATATATCAGCTCCCTCATGTTTCTGCAGAATACACTTTGCTGATGTGTCAAGAGCTCCGACTTGACCTGGCTATTGCTTACCATGCCGTCGAATTACTTCAAAGGTAACGAAAGGGTGGCCGTTTTTGCTTGGGATTAAAAAGAGCCAAAAGTACTTCAGTAGTTGTACTGATACTTTAGTTTAAAAAAAGCTAATGTAATGGTGATTTTTTTCCCCACCCCAAATATTGCAATTGTGGTTTAATATGAGATTCTTTTTTTCAAGGCTGACCAATCAAATAGAAGCATTTTTTCCCCCTGAATTGATGCCGATGTGAAAAAAATTAACAGTTTCTTCCAAATTGGTGCTGGGATTAAAAAGTTTTGTTTGGGCTTCTCAGGTTCATGGTCAAGCACATCACACATTTGCTGACACCCGGAGGTTCGAGCGCGGCCGAAGTGAAGGCCCACGAGGACGCTGTGTTCGAGCAGATCCGGGGGAGATTCGCCTTGATCGTGTTTTCCTGTGTGCAGCTAGCCAGCAAGTTGTCACTGCACAGCCACGTAAGGCAGAAAACGATTTACATCCTCAGTCACACTTTCAAAACATGTCTTAACCCCCCCACCCCCAACCTCCCTTCCAGATCGTCGACATCGTCGACATCAACAAGGCCGTCCGCTTTCTGCGCTCGATCGGTTTCGACTTCTCCAAACAGGCCATTCTGGAATCGGAGCTGATGGTGCTGAAGGGGCTCCAATTTCAACTGGACCCGCCCAACCCTCTCACCTATGTGGAAATACTTCTGGAGGTGCTGGGTAGGGCTGGACAGTTTGGCCGTAAAAGAAAATCTCAGGAATTAAAATCACTTTTGAAAATAATTAGTCACTCGTCTTGTTGCAAACGTTACTTATATGACAACACCTAATGTGATTCTGTGCACAGCACCAATGTTGTGAGTGCAACTAACAACTAACCATGGAAGCATCCCGCATCCCCAGGCCACAATGAGCCGAGCGCCCCTGTGGAACGCCTGCACCAGATGTGCCGCCACGTGCTCCAGTTTGTCAGTTTGCAGCGAGACACTTTTTACGACACCCTGCTGAGCATCACCGCGCAAACCCGCAAACCTACCGCGGAGCAGAGGTACTGCCGACTGGCCAGAACATGCTTGCGTTCTCATCCGAGCAATACTGACAAGAAAACAATGTGGGAAAAGACATTTTGTGAAAAGCAATGAAAGCCTTCAAAATAATGTTCTCGTGATACTGCATGACACCCTCCCAGAGAGAAGTTTGTGCCGGTGACAGAAGATTGCATGCTGCTAGGCGTGGGCGTCATCGCCACCGCCGCCTTCATCCTCCACATCAGAGACTGGGAGCAGGTGAAGCCGTTCAAAATCCTCTCTTGAAAAGGAGTCAGCGTTAAGAGCGTCGCTGTTGTCGCTCATTGTTGGGATTTTGCGGTGCAGGTGGTGCAAGAATTGAGCCACATCACGGGAATCTCCACCACCAGCATCAGAGATTTCACCCGCGTCACCCTCACGCTCATCGTTGGGACGCCCAGAGATGGCCAGTGATGAGTCAAATCATTTCTTGTCCTCATATTTGTGCTGTTGTTTTTTTTCTTCGCAAGAACCATTTACAGTTCGTTGAAAGTTCATAAAATACATGATGTTGCTCATCCTTTGGCATACTAGGCCTAGCAATTGTTTGTACACTTTCATGTCAATTCAAAGTTAGTTTGGGGATCTTGAAAAGTAGTTAGTGGTGGGACTAAGTTGACCAACTCATGCAGCTGAAAGTTGTTTTTTTCTCCACAAATTTATTGCAAACTGAATAAAACATTTTGAAGTCCTTTTTTCAGGTTGTCATGACATGTAGCAAATGTCCATAAAGCACCAAGTCAGAACATCATCAGGATAAAATACAGGCAAGACACATTTGACTTGTGCTATTAAAAAAAAAAAAGAGGATTCTATCAGTCAGCCAACTTTTGAGTAAAAAGTAAAAACGACCCATCTGGAAATAAAGGCAGACCAGACCGCTTACTAATCAAGCAGACTAGCTTATCGCGGCCACGCCAAATGTGCTTTGACACTAGCATTCACGCTCTCATGAAATAGCAAAAGAACACTAAAGCATTCTCACGTACGAGCAGCGACGTCGGCGAGGATGGCGTCCATTTCGGCCGCGCGTCTAGAATTCATCGTCCGAGCTGAGCAGGAGGGTTTTCTCCGTGTCCCCGTGGCTGTTGACGCCGCCGATGGAGCGCGAGACGGGCGGCGCCACGCCCTGCTCCAGTGTGGACTGCTGGGTGTACTGTTGGTAGGCCGGCGAGAAGTTGTGAATGGCGTCCTGGACCATGTCGCCCGGGTTCATCGTCTCCTTCAGGCTGCTGGAGATGCTCTTCATCGGGGCGCAGCTGCCTGCGCACGCAGACAAAAAGGTCCAAATTCAGAGTGACAGTTGGATGGACAATGCAGATTTAACCCTTTTCGGGTCAGGGGTCAAGTCAACAGTATTTATAGAGCACTTTCAAACAGCCATCGCTGCATACAAAGTGCTGTACATGGAGCGATTTAACATACAAGGGGTGACTACAGTTAAGACAGCTTATCATGTTATTAGGTTATGGGGGGGGGGGGGGGTGAAAGGGTTAAATAGAGCAGGAAACAGTCAGTGTGTAACCTACCAAACTCTCCACTGGTTGGAAGGGGTCCTTTCAAAACGCGGCGGAGAAGAAAAAGGAAAATGAAGGTTTGTGTAAGAACACGAGAGGAGAACGACACTCGGGTGGGACAACAATAAGGAGGAGAAAGGCAAAAGTCAGAAAAGTAGCTCGAAAAAAAGAATTGGAAAAGTGAGGCGCGGGAATACTGCCGCATTTGACGTCCGCCCCCTCACCTTGTGCGCTCATACTTTTGTCCACGTAGACTTTGTACGTGAAAGCGAAGCGCAGGACCAGCGCGGCAAAAAACATCTCGATGCAAATGATGAAGTTCTGGTAACCGGCGGCGACGGTGCCCTCGCCGACCGACACCTCCACCGAGTTAATCTGGGGGATGGCGCCGCACTTCTCCATGATGGCCAGAAACACGCCTGGTGCGAAAATCAAAACACGTTTCTCCTTCAATGACCACGTTTCAAGAATGTCTTCTCCATTCGGGGGCCGGAGTTGAGCGCACCTTGCCAGAAGGAGAGGAAGATGACCAACTTGACCATGACGAACTTGAGCATGGGCCCGTAAGGTCTGAGCAGGTCGCGGGTGGCAAAGTAGAAGAGGAAGAGGGCGTACAGCGACAGGCTGACCGAGATGTTGCAGATGATGGTGACGTAGATGTAACCGCTGGCGGCGCTGTGGAATCGACGGCGAAACGCAGGAAAAACGTCTTTCGGGCTGTCGTTTTCAGGGTCATGTTACGGAACTTTTTTTTTTTAATCATCCATCCATCCATTTTCTGGACCGCTTAATCCTCACTAGGGTCGCGGGGGGTGCTGGAGCCTATCCCAGCCGTCTTCGGGCAGTAGGCGGGGGACACCCTGGATCAGTTGCCAGCCAATCGCAGGGCACACAGAGACGAACAACCAACCATGCTCACATTCACACCTAGGGACAATTTAGAGTGTTCAATCAGCCTGCCACGCATGTTTTTGGAATGCGGGAGGAAACCGGAGCACCCGGAGAAAACCCACGCAGGCCCGGGGAGAACATGCAAACTCCACACAGGGAGGCCGGAGCTGGAATCGAACCCGGTACCTCTGCACTGTGAAGCCGACGTGCTAACCACTGGACTACCGGGCCGCCCCTTTTTTAATCACTTGTATACAAATAGCAATCGATTTGTAAAACTTGCCCGACGTTCCACACTCTATGACAACCAACTCTGGGCCAATTGCATTTTGGCAGTTAAACGTGCACCCCCCCCCTCCCAAAAAAAAAAAAAAAAAAACATTATAGGGCGGCCCGGTAGTCCAGTGGTTAGCACGTCGGCTTCACAGTGCAGAGGTACCGGGTTCGATTCCAGCTCCGGCCTCCCTGTGTGGAGTTTGCATGTTCTCCCAGGCCCTGCGTGGGTTTTCTGCGGGTGCCCCGGTTTCCTCCCACATTCCAAAAAACATGCATGGCAGGCTGATTGGACGCTCTAAATTGTCTCTGTGTGCCCTGCGATTGGCTGGCAACTGATCCAGGGTGTCCCCCGCCTACTGCCCGGAGACAGCTGGGATAGGCTCCAGCACCCCCCGCGACCCTAGTGAGGATCAAGCGGCTCGGAAGATGAATGAATGAATGAATAAAACATTCTATTTACCACGCCCCCAAACGTCAGCCCTTCACTTACTTGAAATCTCCGTCTTTGTATTTCCCGTACGCCTGCAGGATGACGGTAATGGTGGCCATGAGCGGCTTGACCACGCAGAACTGCAGCGTGGCCTGCTTGCAGAAGCGCAGGAAGCCGATGGAGTAGGCCTTTCCCTTCAAGCAGCACGTGCCGAACATGCAGCTGGACCTGACGGCGCGGGACAAATCGGAAATAAACACTCAATCGCTTCAATTTTTTTTTTCAAGATTTTGTCCGTGACAGGGTTAAATAAATGATCGTCAAGAAACGGGCGAGACTTACTCGATGGGTTTCCCTCGGATCTCTGCCATGATGGCGCTCTCTCCTCCAAGGTATTCGTAACACAAACTCAGGAAGTTGTAGATCACAAATGCTTGGGGACAAAAGACATTTTATTATTTATACTTCCTGCAGCGCTCCTGCCAGCCTTTTGTTGTTACATCATCTCTTTTGAGTTATTCACTTCTCCCGCCGTTAGTTTGCCTTTTGGAAAAAAAAAAAAACCTCTACCGTAGCGATGACCGTCGCTCTGGCGGCTTAGTTGTTTACCCATGTTTTCACATCTCCCCGCGGATGCCTTGTCCGCCAAGCCGGTTGCCACGGCGATACAGTAGGCGGGCATACAATGAGAACTTTGCGAGCAAGTTGGGTTGAGGGTGGGTGGGGGGTTTGGACTCATTATCTTGTGGCAGCTTATCCAGTAGCCGAGAACCGTTTCGGAGAGTCGTTGCCATGCAACAGGCCAGTCATCCTTACTCAAGGGAGCACCGGGTCAGGGCTCGGTAACTCGGTATTTTCAAAAGAATGACGCAAACACAAATATTGGGACAAGGAGAGAAAATATGAGGGTGGGTAAACTGTCAAGACGCTTGTCGGTTGGGCCTCTACTTTGGATTTGAAATAGACGACAGTGCTTCCATCCTAACTGTCAAATCGGGCAGTAGAATTCACATGCGACCAACTTTGCCAGTGTCGCTATTGCAAGAGAGAGATAAGCAAATGCAGATCTCTGGTGCTACGCTGTATCGCAAATGAACAGAAATGTAGTCGGGGTGGATAGCAAATAAATAATTTTTTTTTAAAACGTTGCGTTTTTGTTCATGGGGTCACACCAAACTTGTCGGTGATTTTAAAAGCTCTTTGGATTTGAGATCAGCATAGGTTTTGAGGCAACGATCGAGATTAGAAAGTGAAACGAAGCGCGTCAAATGAAAGAGAAAGAAATACGAGCATGTTGGACAAGTTGGACAAGTTGAGGCACCTCACAAAAAATATAATAATAATAATTAATTAATTACCCCCGAAAACGTCAGGGGGGGTCAGAATGACCATCATGTTTCAAATGCTGATACTTGCCCTAAAAACCCAACTTGTCTAGCACAACTGGAAGCTTACTGGTTGATTATTGCGCATGCCTTCAAAAACACAACAATCCAAATAAAAAGCTAAACACTTGACAAAGCGTTTCCTGGCCCCAAAAATGCTCAATTTTCCACATGTTGGGATTGCGCCACACAACATTCATCTCACAGTTTTCCAACGGGGAACTGAATGGGGCTCTTTGTGAGATAAAAAGCTCTTTGTGGCCGAACTAATCAATTAGCAATGGATGGACATATTGTTCCTCTCCAGATTTGATAGCAGCATGTTTCAACTCAACTGGAAAAGTCGCCCACGTCGGGTTGGAAAGGATTTCAACCCTTTCAGGGACAGCGGTTCCTACAGTGGACAGCTTTCGTGTTAGCGTGTTACCGGGTGCGTGAACGGACGAGTTCATCGGTGCAATCGCTCCATCGGCGGCAACTTTTAGCGGGGCAACTTTGCATCGCGGGCCAAGTTTGCTCTTACCTTCGTAGCAGTCCCTGACGGTGTCGAAGTACACGTAGTACTGGTCGTTGGTGAAGAAGAGGAGGCTGAGCCAAGAATCGATGGCGTAGATGGGGACGATGAAGAGGATCCGGACAATGTGTCGCTGCTCCCGGGGGGAGCTATAAAAACGCAGGTGCATGTAGATCTGAAAAAAAACAACAACAACAACAAAAAAGACTGTTGGAGAGAGTAAATATTTGATTGTGCCATACTACGCCCATGACAGTCGTCATTGATAATTGGAGACGGGGGCTACAATTTAGATTCATATTAGAGTTTCTTTTTTCTTTTTTTTTTTTAAACAGACAGCTCGAGTCTCAGTGTATGCGTGTGTGTGTGTGTGTGTGTGTGTTCATGCTCCGTATCACATACACCTGCTGAGGGATGTTGCCGAGCAACCCGTGCTCATCGCTGGGCCCGTGCAGATATGTGTTTACCTTTTACAGGACGAGTGCCGCAGTCATGGGGGCGGGGAGGCCTCCACCCCCCCCCCAGACGGTCGACTTTTCGTGCCAAAACTTTACATAGTAATTAATCAAGGTGCAAGTTGATTTATTTAGCCCACTTAAAAAATATCACATGTGCATGTGAGATCATGCACATGATGTCTTGCGGCATGCTAACAGCCATCGGGAATCACCGCTCGAGAGTTTACCGTGAAGAGGCGCTTGCTTACCTGGTGACAGGTGAGGATGAGGGCGGTCCAGACGAAAAATCCCGTCACGGCCTGGGCCGTGGGGGTCATGAGGAACGTGGGCAGGTCCTGGCTTAACAAAGGGGCATCGCGGAGCCAGGAGATGTTGGGCCCTCCTGGGGCCGGCGTCGCCGCCGGTGAGCCTGGCGTTTCAGCCAATGGGGAGCCTGCCCCCAGCCTCTCCGAGAGAGGCACGTCTCGTCTCCATAGCCTCTGCATCTGCGGATTAAAAAAAAAAAAGAAGAAAAAAGAAAATCAATTTAACGACTATTGATCAAGAGTGACATAACTTTTCCGCCATTAATCATCAACCCGGTTTCAATATTGATAATTTATCCTTTGTGTAATGTGTAATCCTAGACAGAAAAGTTTGTTGTTTTTTTCTCTTTCTTCTTTCTTCTTTCTACATACATTCTTGCTGCTGGAGGCTGTAAATTTCCCCAGTGTGGGACGAATAAAGGATATCTTATCTTAAAACAAAAAAAAACACAGGGATCCGTACAGAAGGATCGCAAGTCGATATGGGCGTCATGTGGACAAGAATGTGTGACTCACACGGACAAAGGCACCTGTGTCCCATTGCAGAAAAAAAAACAACAACTTTTTTTTATTCCATCAATCCTGACCGAATCACATACCTCAATTACTGCCATTGTGGTTCTCACTTGGGTCGCTTGAGGTAGTTCAGCGTGTCAAAAGCCAGTAGGACAAACAACATCAATGCACACTGTAATCTTGTTCAGCCTTTCATTCATGACACCATAAAGCATGATATGACTTGTCTGGTCGCAATCTATGACATCATTGTCCCACAACAAAAAAAAAATCTGGTATTTTCTTGTCAAACTTGATAGGAAAGGGGACAGTCAAAGTTGCCTTTTTTTTAAATGGACCATTTAAAGTGTTGCCGGATAGTCGAAGGATGAAGGATGTACTTCGCATACAATAATGTTCTGTCAGCTATGCATGTACTTGTCTTACGTATCAAAGCATTCCCTGTTTTGTGAGAAAATAAGATTACATCTCCACATGAGTATTATTCTTGTTTTGAAAAGACCCAATATCGGACGATTGATTAATCATGCCCTCCTGTTCGTAAAAAGTCAAATAAACAGGAGTATGAAGGCATTAACGTCAAATTTGGGTACTAGGACCTGCAATGTGTGAAATCCAGCCACAGTAATCAGATTACAGTTTGGTAAAGCAACTAAAACAATTTCTCCCAGAGTCATGCGGCAATGGATCACAAGTCTAACTGACACAACAACAACAACATCTGGACACAACACGAGCCTATGTAATAAAATTGGGCATCTTAATAAAATAGATGGCGTTACTTTCTCGCCTCTCTCTGTGGGATTGAATGGTTTCTCTCTATGGTTTCTCTGCCTGTGTGTGCATGACGGGTTCATTTGTGCTGGTTTGCCAGCGATCAGCAGATGTACACATAAAAGAGAAGTGGAGGCATCAGCAGTCAGTCACACACACATACATGGATGACTGAGGGGCTTGGGACATCTGCGTGTTGAAATTTAAAAAAGGCAAATAAATCACGCACGCGCAGGAATAATAATCTGTGTGTGTCATAAGGTCAGGGCTCCGTTTGCAACAGATGGAATGGGACATATGGAGTGGGGGTGGGGGCGGAGGGTGGGGGCTGTTTATCAACATAATGAAAATAAATGCGTGGGGTGACCACCATGTTTTTGAAATGTGCAACTAAACGACAAAAAAACAACAACGGGGTCTCACCTTTGCTAGTAATTCCTCGTGAAAACAAAGCCTACGTGGAACTTGAAAACCTGGAATTGAGAAACGAGAGTTTTTATTAGTACTCACGTGCGTGATTTGATTGTATTGCAAGTCTGAACTTACCAAATGAAAACAATCCAATGCCTCCCGGGACAAGTTTAACTGTCGACCCCGAAATAGCCCGTAAACGGCCTTAATTCCAGCTCAGAGTCGAACCGTCGCACCCCCGGACATCCATGTTGAGCGCTCGCCGATCCGTTAACCTTCCACTTTTGCTCACCTAATCTTTCCCCTTCATGCTTCACAGCTTAAACGTTACCTTTCGTGCGCACCTGTCCCCACTTTAACACCAGCGTTTGTCCGTCAAGTCCTCCAAAAGGCGAGACGGTTAACTTCTCATTCGTCTGCGGTCCTCCCCTTCTCCCTCAAGACTTTGGGTCGACAGGGGTAATCATACAGTCCCCACCCACTTAGCCAGATCCAGACGACACAGCCAATCACGGCCCGGGTGATTTAATAACACGGAAATAGAAGTGCATACGAGTCTAAAGCTTTATTTTATTTTATTTTATTTTCAATGTTCCAACATTAATTTGTACATAAACACTTTGAAAAACCCGAATAATAATAATACAAGTATTTGTACGCTGGAATACTTTGCTGAGTTATCACTAATTAACCTGCTAAATGTGCGAATAGACCTTCAGTACTGCTTTATTTTTTTGTGGGTGTCGCTTTCCTAAAATGTTGATGTTCATATACTTAGATGCTATCACTGCCTGCAAAATATAATGTATGGTCAAACCAAAATTTCAAAATGTTTTTGAAAAAAACAACAACAGCTGTTTGTGACGTCATGCCCACTGTGATCATGACATCACTAATCCACTGTCGAAAGAAGCGTTTGATTTTTGATCTATTAACTGCTTCAAACAACGAAGTGTTACGTAAGAATAGTTGTTATGATGGCATTATTGTGCAAGTTTTATGCTGTGTGTTCTGTTGTGCTATTTTTAATTTATATTTATTTTATTATTTGTTTTTAATGTAGTGAGTGAATGTCATCTGAAAATAAACACTCGGGTGACATTCAACAGGTCAGCATGTCCATATTTTTTTAATGATTCTTAAAATTATGTACAAATATCAGAGCAACAAAATCAAAGCACAGTAAAGAAATGCACAAGACATCATCAGATCTAGACATAACCCTTTATAAGTTCATTTCTGTTTGACATTATAGGGATAACCATGTTGTTCTGATACATTCTGGAAATTGTCATTTACATTTTGCCCAAAGAAAACAAACTGTATGCATCACACAACATGAAAACAAAAACAAAACAAAAAACAGCACAATACACCCATCAGCAAGATTGCTTAACTTACACATTGGAATAAGAAGTTGTCATAACATTCATTCGGTGAGCTTCGCTCCTCATTCCCTCTTCACGTTGTCTACTTTTAATACCTCATAAGAGAGAAAATAGTCCGCTCTTTTTTTTGTGTATGTGTAGATTATTGTAATTCCTCATTCCTTCATATTTTGGCCAAAAGAGGCAAAGCCCGGCGATGGATGATGATGATAACAGACCGACATTTTAGTCTATTTCTAAGAAAGATCTAGCGACACAACCAATACATGTCTGACTGCCATGCCGGCTGATTCGATTTTTATATGAAAGACATCAATATTTAACTCCTTAACATTAGCATTTCGATTGTAGTTTATTCCAGCTGTAAACCACGGAAACCTGAACGTTTGTGCAATTGGATGTACTGTACCATGTGTGTCCTTCGCACGTTGAAGTCTATGTAACGTGATAATTGGTTAATGTCACTCCCCCCCGCCCTCCAAACTGCATCTTATAACGAGTCAAAGACCAGTATGACTGAAATTCGTTTGTTGTTGTTGTTTTTTTTTTCCTGGCCCACTGGTTTCCATCATTGAAGCTTTACTTTGGCTTCTTCTGGTCACCAGAGCTCACACACGGACGCCAGTGACCTCCCCGTTTAGGCGCCTGCGACGTCTCCTCTTCCTGCTCCTGCACTCACTCCCGCTTTTATGTATCCTTTAGAAAAGCGAGGGGTATTCTGTCGTTGATTCCCCTCCAGTCGCTGGATGACGACGGAGAAAACATCAAAAGTACCATTTGAGACTAAATTTCGTTTGGATCTTTCTCCATCGACACCGACGCAGACGTTTGTGTGTCACGTGTCTTCTTACCTGCCAGGAAGAACTCACTTTGCCAGATGTTCAAACGGCACACTGACCTGAACATGGAGCCGGGTGAGCAGGGGGATTAATAATAATTGAGGTTACTGTATGTAAATGCAAATCTCATCGTACCTGCGATGCGGTTATGCGCGATTGGTCGAGGCGCGCGGAGAGGTCAGCGGCCGACGCGTTGGCGGGGGCGCCGCGATGCAACCTCATGGCCACTTTGCGCTCTCGTTCCACCCGTTCCGCTCGGCCCACCTGAGGAGAGCGGTTACCTGTAATGCAAACACCTTTAATTCATTAAAAAAATATATATATAAAATAAAAAAATAGGACAAATTCCCTCCAGCATAGTGACGCACGCCACTGTCCTAACCTGACTGCTGGACCCCGCGCGTGACCGCTTTCGACTGAATGACGTCTGCTTCGTTCTTGACTCGGTTGGCCGCTGAAGGTTTGGGTCCAGACGGCAAAGCTTGACCCCCGCCGAGCCTTTGAGCTTCCCCCGCGCGGTCGTCTTCATCTTTTTCCTCCTTACGTTCTTTATCTCCATCTTCCGCTGTCCTGCCGGCCCCCTGAAAAAGCAGCACCTTAAAAATCTTTTTTTTTCCAGTGACATATCGTTGTCGTCAGGAAACGGTGACACTCACAAACTTGAGCATGCTCCAGTCAAAGACGTAGTCATAAGAGAAGCCCTGTCGGTGGAAAAGGTTCCTGAAGAGCTGCCTCAGGTACGAGTAGTCCGGCTTGTCGTCGAAGCGCAGGGAGCGACACAGGTTCAGGTAGGTTGAGAACACAGCTGGGGAGACAAAGAGAGAATCGGTAGATGCTTTGGAGCACAACAAAATAAGCAGAAGGCTTGATTGAGCTGCTTAAACCGCAACTTTACGGTTTAAGCAGAGTCAATCCCGCCACTGAGCTCGTTCAAATCCTCCTTAGGCGTTCACTCACAGGGGTAGCCCTTGCACAGCACCTCAATCGGAGTGGACATTTTCTTCTCGCTGATGCGTTCATATTTCTGCCGCTTGGTGGCGGCCTTGAGCCCCTGCCAAGGCAGTGAGCCCAAGTTGAAATACATAAGGACGTAGCCCAGGGACTCCAGGTCGTCTCGCCTCGATTGCTCTGCAGGGGGGGAGGGGGTGGGGTCACTAATGTGTCACGTATACATTTTGAGCGGTTAGCTAGTTTGTTGGTTAGCGTTATGATGTCTTACCAATGCCCAGGTGGGTGTTGATGGAGGCGTAGCGGGCGGTGCCGGTGAGGTTTTTGTTCTCTCGGTAGGGAATGTGCTGGTGCGTTCGGGCGTCGCGGTATTTCTTGGCCAGGCCGAAGTCGATGATGTAGACCAGGTTGCCCTTCTTGCCGAGGCCCATCAGGAAGTTGTCGGGCTTCACGTCTCGGTGAATGAAGTTCTTTAGGTGGATGTATTCGATCCTGCTGATCTGGTGCAGACAAAATGTGGCTTTAAAAAAAAAAATGGAGGCCCGTGGGAGAAACAACACGCTGCGGCACATATTGGAATGCCCTCCGACCTCAAAACCAGCGATGGCAGAAAATAAAAAGGACACAACATGTATCTTGCCTTTGTTTGCTCTATGTTTTTCGCCCTTGACGGAGGTAATAAATCGTCCATTTGCTCGGCTGCTGAACGCGGCGAGAGACCGATTTCAAACAGGCCATAATTCAGAAAGAATAAAGCAGTGGAGTCGATGGGATAGAGACAGCGGAGACAAAAAGAGGTCATTTGAAGAAGGTGACTCTTGAAAATTTGAAGACTTCATTGATATACATCAGAACAAAAGTTAAATAACACAAAGCAAAAACTCATCTGATTGGACGAGCCATGTTCCAATCGCAGAAGCAGGCTTCTCGGCGAAGATGAGGATTAATCCCGATTCATTTTCGTCCGAATGATCCAGTTAGTTCCAGGCTAAAATTAGCTTCAGCCTTTCTCTCTTTTTTTTCCCCACCTTTTCTTTTATTTCTATGCAAGTCTGAAGGGGCATCCCATCAGCCACAAACTTTACTTACGTCACATATCAAAGTTGGATATTCATGGGGGGGGGGGGGGGGGGGTAAAATGACTTTCATCTTAATGGAAAATTCTTAGAACATCGAGAAATACACTCCGGGAGTTACCTGATGACTCACGCTTGTCATTCGTTTATCAAATTTGACTTTTTTTTTTTTTTTTAAGCTCACCATTTGATCGGCGAGCAGCAGGACGGTTTTTAGGCTGAACTTGCGGGAACAGAAGTTGAAGAGGTCCTCCAGACTGGGGCCCAGCAGCTCCATCACCATCACGTTGTAATCGCCCTCGGCTCCGCACCACTTGATGGACGGGATACCCACTGCGAGGAGGGAGGTTCCATACCACTTCTTTTTCAAATCGATATCAGTATGGGTAGCCTCCGATACCGAGTACCGATACCCAAAAATGACAAAAAAAATTTTTGAACGACGATCTTTCTTTCGAATACAGATGATGCACGATTCCTCCTGGGATGTCAACCTGCCGCGATATAATGCCAACTAATGCCCGCCCCCCCCCCCCCCCCCCACTACCCCTCATTCAGCCTCACCTCCTCCCTGCATCATCTTGTAGAATTTACTCTCAATGTGGAGCTGCGGATGTTTGGTCTTGACGCATTCCAGTTTGATGGCGACTTCCTCTCCTGTGGTGAGGTTGGAACCTAATGAGGAGCGACAACATTAAAAAAAAAATAATAATAAATAACAACAACTAAAACGAAATCACAAATATTGCATTGAGAATAATGTAAAGGAAACTCTCACCGAGGTAAATGTCTCCGAAGGAGCCGCTCCCGATTTTCCTCCCGAGGCGGTACTTGTTTCCCACTCTCAGCTCCATGGCGACTAACTCACTGAAACACACACACACACACTATCATTCACCACTGGAAATCAGAATGAGGACACATCACAATCTTAAGACTCAATGAAAAGAGCGCCCCCCCCACCCCAACACCCACCCAAGGGTCCTTTACAAATAAAATAGAGCAGCAATGACACAATAAAAAGGAAACTTTTATCCTCTTTTCAAAGGAAGCTCATCGCGTCTTCCTTCGCATCCTCACCGGACCGTCACAAACAGTAGTTGCATAACAGAGAGAAAAGCAATGATGATATTTTGAATGAGTCGTGTTCTTCCCGTGAAGGCACAAGACGAAGGTTGGATGGGCACCTTCTAACGTACGACAAGGTACACACTGCCTGATTTCCATTTACAGTATAAAAATGTTTATCCGATTGGTTTAAAGTTTGAAGTTCTTTCGGAAGGCCTTGGGCAGATTAACCGTTTCATGCACCTGGTAACGTGATAACATGATAAACTTGGGTTAATACCACAAGAGTAAGTGTGAAATGTCTTCTAATTTTCTGTGACAGTAGGTAACATTTAAGGCAACATGTTTTTTTTATGCACTGCACCTGCTGACATGAGGACACAGACACACTGTCATTCAACACTGATGCTCAATAGAGCATGAGGACAAGCCACTAGCTTTAAATTCAATGCTAAGAGCACCCCCCCCCCCCCAGTCCCCTGGGGGGGCTCCTTTACAAACAATGCAGGGGCAGCAAGCGAGTGAAAAGGAAACCCAACCAAAGGGAGTTGATCCAGTCTTTGCATCATCATGAGACTATTACCAGTTGCATAAGAGGAACGTGAAGAACAGCGATGATGAGATTTGAATGAGTCACGTTATTCCCTGGTCGACCTCACGGTTCTGACGGTCAGGGTTCAAATCTCAGCTACGGATTCCCAAATCACGCATGATGGATTCAGGACAAAGCATTACTATTGAAGCTCCTCAACTC
Source organism: Hippocampus zosterae (assembly GCF_025434085.1). NCBI lineage: Eukaryota > Metazoa > Chordata > Actinopteri > Syngnathiformes > Syngnathidae > Hippocampus > Hippocampus zosterae. The sequence continues at coordinate 5,071,273 of NC_067457.1, forward strand.
ACTGCCTTTTGCTATGGCAAAGAACGTGACAACCAATATTATCTTGAAAATGCAGCTTTCTTTCCAGAGGAAATTGTAGTCTCTTCTTTCTCATTTTTTGGGCCTGTTCCATTGTTTTTAAGAAGCTCTAAACTTATGTTTACTATCTTGTAAGCTTACTTTTTCCCCGATGAGCAAGGGCCGGATGTACCCGGTTCTCCAAACGAGATTTATTTCACACTCTGGTGATCAATATTTTTTTTTTTTTTTGTTCAGTCCCTCTGGGCCTGAGGCCCGGTACCTCTCCATGACCTGGCCCTTGGGGACCTCTGCTGTAGAGGAAATGAATGGATGGATGGATGTTAGTCCTCATGTACAGCAAGTGAGCAATGTCATAGGACCCATTAGTCAACATCTAAGGAAACTTAAGCTCAAAGTGGGAGCAGGGTGGGGGGGTCACTGCTGCACTGGACATGGAGTCAGAAGTCATAAATACACGCACACAAACTGCTGCTGCACATTGGCTCAGCCTCTTCTAAACAGCCAGTTACACAACTGGCTAACAAGATGTTGCAGTAAAAACGCCGCAACGACAGTCGGATGTCATATTTATGCTGACAAAAAAAGAAAACCCGGAAACGATCCATAAAATCGTATTTAAGACATGACACCCTGCATGTAAAGAGAACGTTGATGAGCTCACCGGTCGTCTGGGCCGACGTTGCGGTCTCACTCGGGGGCCCTGGACGGCGACATACATTTGCGGCTCATCCTCGCAAGACCCGGGGCTTCCTCCGAAGGTTCGCCCGTTGTCACGATGCTGCCGTGTCGAGAGGGAAAGAACGCAGAACAGACACGAGTGTCTTCCCCCGCCGCCACTTTCCTCCTCCTAGTCGTCGTCTAGCTGACACACACACGCACACACCCTCCCACTTTACGCCAACTGCCTATGATGTCATCCGTTGGAGCATGAATGAAGCACCAGGTACACTTCGACTCAAACAAAACTTATGTTTTGTTGGAGCCTAAATAACGTTCTGAATACGCCGTGAAGTCATAATGCAGCACTCTAAACAAAGGTCGGGATGCAGGTTTGAACATTTTGTGTCCTTAGAAGGTCTGAATAATGTCACCACAGTTGGTAAAATGGGCCAAACAGCACCGTCTGGTGGACAGTACTGGTAGTGCTGGCGACCGCACTTGGGTTACTACGGACACCAAGTTAAAAAAAAATCTATAATAAAAATATAAATAACCGATTTATACAACACTTATACAAATGGCACTAACTGTGTTCCCCCCACAAATAAACACTCCAAGTATTGGACTGTAAACAGACTGTGAAGGGCCCAAAATGTCTAAGCCGGAAGCGTAAAATCCATAAAGGGCTGAAGGGTAATTTGATAGGCTCCCATAAAAAAAAATAAATTTAAAAAAATCTACTCGCATGAAAACTGCTAAAAAAACGACAACAGCAAAATAACGCTTTGAACCTTTATTTTCTTGTTCTTTTCAACTTTAAATTAATTTCCTCTCCTTTTCGTAACATCTGAAATAAATGAAAACATCCTGAACAGGAGTGATAAAGACTGACTTAATTTAAATTGATACATAACATCAAAAAACAAACATACAAACTGTAAAACATAACAGCTACTATCTTTAACGTGTCTGTAAAACACTGGTTCCAGCTGAGCTTGGTATGGTAGGATTTGAGCATTTGAATAGAAATGCCTTCAGTTGGTTGCGTCTTAAAAACAAATGATCTATAATTGCATTGAACAAAATGGAAAAACAAACATGAACAAAATGCTGCTAAAAAAAACAAACTTAAGAGACATATGCAATAGTGCCAATGTTTTTGAACTTTTCAGCTATCACAATGTCTGGTGGTCACGCACGCGCACACACACACACACAAAAAGCCAAGCTGTCAGATAAACATCTATTCACTCCCCTGACTGAAGCAGGTTAAGTTTTCAAAAGCAAGTGCCCGCATGAATCTCTCATGGACAAAAAGAAAACATTCAACATTGTAGCAATTCCACACACGCGCGCCAACACTCACATCAACACTCCTGATATCGTCATTTTCTTCATCCTCCATTCGGTCATACCGTCAACGCTCCTGTCATGCACACACAAGGCAGGCAAGGAGGGCACCTTGAACAGCGAGTAAATAAGTGACCAGAGTCATCATTAACATCAGGACAATATAGAACAACAACCAAGTCGATTTCTTTTGAGTAAGAAAAACAAAAGTACAATAGCGAGGTCAGTGTTTTTGAATGGGGAACAAAGAGATCTCTACAAAGTTTTCACGTTTCTCTTCAAACCGAGACAACCGATGTACATCCACAAGGAGATAAGAGTTTTGCTTGTCAAAGGTAAGAGCAGTGTGTAACTGGTGTGTGCATGTGTGTGTGTGTGTGTGAGTGCAGGTGGGCCAAGGCCACTGCTGATGTAACATTACAAGTCGTCCTGTAAGGTCGGTGTCGAGTTGTGAAGGAATTTGTATTGGATGAGTCAACAACAAACCCCAGAGGCATATAGTGCAAGTTTGGCTAATGTTTAGGTTTTTTTTTTTGTTTTGTTTTTAATTCTTCTTTCTTTTTAACCCTGGGCCCCAGTTGATGGCATTCCCACCAAGGTAGAGGTGTCGGTATAGAGTAAAAATGTTCCTCTAATCCTCTAAAAAGTTTGCCACTGGTCCAGTTGAGAGCGAAAGCGAGGTGCTGTTATCCCCCCGCCCTCCGTTTTCCACGAGACACGCCGGATCCTTTTTGTCACTTTCAAGCTTCCGAACATGAGAACTTAAAGAGAAGTACACCGGGTCGAAGAAGGCTCAGTCTGCAAGTCGTCGACATTAAATACAAAAGACGAGGGAGGGGCTCGGGCGGGGAGGACAACTGTGGCACACAAACAACAGCGAGGACTTAACGCGTTGACATGTTGGGACTCGGCTGAGCCCATCTACAGTACATGCCTGAGTGATCGGGTCGTGGAGTAAAAAGACAGAACTACCCAGTTCAGTCCCCCCCCCCCCTTTTCCCCTCCTCCCCGCTTCAAGTTTCACTGTGGTCTTCATTTAACGTTGATGATTTAATGTGTGAAATTACGAGAATGTATTGCAAGTAGCCTGTGTGACGGGAGACCAGTGTAGCTTCAATTCCATCATTTGTGTGTGGAAATAAATAGAGGGTGACGTCGTGACGGTGATTTTCCAAATGGGGGAGGGGGGCCCTTCAGATGGAGTCGCCGTTCCCTCCCAGAAGGTCCCCTGGCAGTAGCGAGGCCGGGCTGCCCATCTGATGGCGATCTTCAAGTGCTGGCGAACCCCACAGGCTACTACTGGGGTACCCGGCGCCACTCATGCCACTCATACCCCCCCACAGACCTTGCCTTCCCGCCTCCACCCCTCCGCCTCCTCCCACCCCGGCGCCGTTGCCACTCCACTGGGAAAAGATGCCCAGACCGGGTGCGGCGGGGGCGGACTGGTCCGATGAGCTGCCGGTGGCTTCCAGGCTTTGCCACGTGGACTCGGAATGTCCGGCTCCCACGGGTACGACCGTCCCTGCTGAAGACCCTACCTCTCCGCTTCCTCCCGTGCCGCCGCCGCCATTTCCTCCTCCTCCTGCTGCTGTCGCTGCTGATGCAGCGAGCTCGCAGTTAGCCCCGCTACCATTAGCTCCAACGGCAGAGGATGGTGCGGGGGTGGCGCCAGAGCCCGTGCCTGCACCTCCGCTCGCCGACCCTCCAGCCTGGGAATGTGCAATGTACTGGGCCACATCCTCTTCGCTCACAAACTCGGCTAAGATGGTGGTGTTGCCCAGAACACACCTGTTGAAAACAAAAACATACAATAAATTCAACTATGAGAAAAACTGCGGTGGCCAGTGGGACTACCGAAGGATGTGTGATTGATTGAAAACAAAGTCGTGCCAGATGAGAACTGTGAAAATAAGTACCGTGGCATAATGCACCCAAATGACACGGGCCGTATTCCATGTTGATTTTAGTCTATCCAGCGGCCCCCGTAAAAAACAAAAATCATCTGTCTTACATGTGCAGGGCGCTCTGGGCTTTGGCTGCTTCCTGTTTGGAGCCATAGCGGATAAGTGCGCTGCCCTGGGTCAGGCCAAGGTGAAAGGTCAGCAGGGGGCCATGCTGCATGCAAATGGTTCTAAGCGTGGAGCCATCAATCTGCAGATATAGAGGAGATATCCAGGTGGTGACGGTCAAGGTGTGAAGTTAAAGTATTTGATTGCCAGATTCTTTCCACTGATGTCTGACTGCAACAGCCGGTGTAAAATAAACGAAGGACCAACTGCAAATGGCTTCAATAGTTATACTTGCTCGCGAGCGTACCTGTGGCGTGAGATTGCTGAGCACCAACCAGCAACTTTCCCGAGAGCTGCTGTCGCTCCACGCTGAGCCTCGAGAGAGAGCAAAACACATTTGACAAACGTTTCTACATTTCCTAAAAACACAATTACACTTTCATCATTGAGTAGTGCAGCGGGATAAGAAAGAAACAAACCCAACCTTGCAATCTAGCAAGGCAAAAAATAAAAATGCTTTTTATCTTACCAGAGGTGCCCGAGCCACTGCTCCATCCCCTGCCGGCCAATCGAGGGCCACCACCTGACCACGGGGTCGGCGATATCTGCTTTTGACTGGCTAAGCCTGGAGGTGGGCGCGACAGCTGCGCCTGGCTGCTGCCACGACTGGCTTTCCAGGACTTGTGCCCAATGGGCTCGGGGGGCCATCCAGTCTTATAGTCTGTGTACTTTGCTATTAAAAAAGGACGATAGAGGGGTGGCTGAAAGTCCCATTATCTGTCAGAGACAGTGTGTGTGTGTGTGTGTGTTTAAGCTTACCTGAGTTGTGTGCGTTGTTCAGGGGATCTGAGGCACTGTAGGGCCAGGCACCAGGTGAAGGCAGTAAGGTGTTGAGGGGAGGGATGGAATCTGCAATGAAGAATAGCTAGTGTTGAACTTGACATTTTGACTTCATAACGATTTTGCGAGGATCGGTCAAAGCCCCGATGCGGGCAGGCTGTCACTTCACGGGAGGGCAAAATAAAAACGACGATGTTCAATACGAACCAGTATTGTCTTGTAACAACTGGTGCTCAGTGTCATTGAGGCAGGGAGAGACGGTGTTTCCCATCATGCTCCCTGGCGTCATGTAGGGGTCCGATTCGGGGTCAACCCGATCTATTCCTTTCCAGGGAACACCAGGCTGAAACTCTGAGGATGAAGGAAAAAAAAAAAGAAAAAATGCTCATCAACAGTTGACATGCTGTACAAGTCGTCCAAAAGGTTTACACATCGCCGGTCAGTCTGGTGGCCGACGGTGCTTTTGTTGGCAGCTAAATGCCATTTTGGTTGACACTTGAACAGCTGTAAACAATTCAATCCAGCCGGTTAAGAAAGCTGGCTGTGTTGTATGGCGCTCCGTCCCCTCCCACACCATATGTCAGACCCGTCTCCTCGGGTGGGCCGTAGGAGACCACTTGACTAAAGAAAGTCACAGACGGTAATGAATGCACCTGGGAACCGTTTTATAATTCGTGGGAAAATTGCATAACGTGCCATTTAAAAATTCATACAGCGTCAGCTCCACTGAGACCTTGAATGTCAAGTAATTAGTGCAAACAGGATTGCGTAAAGTGTCACCACTTACCAGGGGGCCAGCTGGCTGTAGTGGTGGGCTTAGTACTCATCTTGCCAGGGGTGCGATGCCAACCGGTGTTGCCTTGCGCATCTCCAACAATCATGTCGTACTGTGAGTAGGGTGAGCCCCCCGGCATCTTCATGGAGGTGACAGGACCTGCACAACAGTTTGGATCAACACCATTAACGGCAACACCGGCAACGGATGGCTCAACAAATCACTTCCTGTGCAATGTCCCTTCTAAACCAATGCAGGTTCTGGAATTCATATCCCGCGGTCCCTCCCCCACCCCACACTTTTCTCAGGACATGTTTTTTTTTTGTTATCCCCCCCCCCCCCGATCCCCCCCCCAAAAAGGGCAAGAACAACAAAATTGAAGTCTTACCATTTTTGTGGAATGCATTTTCAGGTGAGGAAGTGTCTGGCGAGGAGTGTCCCTCCATCATCCATTTGAAACGAGATTGTTGTCCTCCCATGTCCTTCATGCCCCCAGGCCCCCCGACCATAGAGCCGCCCAGGTCCATACCTGCGAGGTTCACACCAGAACTGAAGCCTGTAGATGGAGGCAATAACATGTCAAAATTGTTTAAGATATTTCAACTAACCCAAAACATAAAATACAGTGAATGCGCAGCTATTTGCGGACGGGGGCAGACTCCATACTATTAAAAAAAATTATTTTTAATCAGTGTATCAATGTGTAAAAAGCATCATCGGTCTCCAAAACTCCATATCGGTTGAGCCCAACTAAGAATCATGGACTCCTCGACCATCCAATATTTTGCGATTGGATGGCTGATGGCGCAGAACTTCCACCTCCCAGTGCAAAGGCTTTATAGCTCACAATACACCAGACAAGGCTAAAAATAGATTCGCTTTCGGGCTCATATATCCACGATGGCAGCACAGAATGACCCCAGAGTGAACTAGGTTGTGTTTGCTGTCTGTCTTATTTTGCGGATCATTGATCGAGCGCTCAAATTGTGACATTAAAGTCGATCGGTGATCTTGCATTAAAATATTCTCTGTAAAATACGGTACTCACCCGAGTAAGGTCCAAACGTTTTCTGATGCAGGTCAGCCACAGATCCTGCCAGGCCCTGGTGGGGCAAGGAGTCAACCCCGTGTAATTTGGCACCACTTCCACCATGGTGGGAGGGAGAGAGTTTGAGGTTGCCACCTAAACCTCCGACTTGCTGCTGCTGCCGTTGTTGCTGGAGTACTGCCATGATCCTCGCCAACTGCCAAGGCGCAAAATAAATAAATAAATAAAAACACAGTCAGCAAGCACATTTTGACAGTCTAGGTCAGGTTAAAAAAAAATAATAATCATCCCGAAACCAAATTTTGTCAAACATCCTAATAATAGTTGCAGAATGCTGCGTGCACGCGTGTACCTGTTGAGGGTCAGCTTGCTGCCGCACATTAGGTGTGAACTTTCTCTGGTTTTGCAGCAGCTGCTGTTGTGGTGGTTGCTGTTGTTGCTGGAGGAGGAGCTGACAAGCCTAACACAAAGATGATGCAACTTTTTAAAACCTTTGCACTGCGAAAAACATGGCGGCCAATGTTCCAAAAAGAAGCAAAATACAGGGAAGCGTTTGCAACGGAGCTCAGTGGTAGCATTTAGAATGGTGTGCTGTGCTCGTTCTCACCAACTGAAACTGGATGTGCGGCGGGTAGATGCTGCTGAGCATGGCTATATGCTGGGGGGACAGCTGTGGAGGGAACACACCGCTGCCGCCGACTCCAGGCACTCCTCCCACACTGCCAACGCCCCCAATGCCCCCACTGGGAGGGGGCATCTGCTTCAGCATGGAGCCTGGCACCTGAGGGGGGGGGGGGGGGAACACAATGACAGGCACATGCACGTTACCACAGGCGCTCTTCAGTACTGTAACCAAGAGCAACCACGTTAGCTTCCTGCTTCCTGATGAACATCGATTCTCTTTTGCTCTTCTCATTAGTAGGTGATAACGAGCATGTCAACTCATTCAACGCATTGTATTCTCCAGAAATAAGTGGTACAACACTTGTTCTGAAGAGCGATGATGTAATTCTGATTAGCTTGTCGACGTGGTGGGAAGCGATTGCGTTTTCTGCACAAATGTGTCTTCATCGGCTCAGTCAATTCCAAACTGCGTGCAATGTACCATCAAATTACTCTCATCGGCGAATCAAAAATGAAAAAACAGTGGCTTAGTTGCGAGATGTCATTTTTCAATGCATAATCTAAATTGGCTTAAATAGAGTTATATGCGGGAGTTTTTTTTTTTTTAATACTAATGGTATCTGATAGATAAAAGGCGAGTAAGCACACCTGAGGTGACAGGAACTGATGAGGCACTTGTGCTCGTATCCCTTGGGACTGGTTCATGGTGGGAACATTGGGCTGGTGTCTGGGCTGAGACATCCCTCCACTACTGCCAAGGAGACCGTGGCCACCCTGTGATCCAAAATAGAAGGGAAAAAATTTTTTACATTTCACAGAAAGCACCGAAGCTAAAGCAGAATGTCAAACGACTGAGGGTTAGGTTGAACAAGTGTACCTCGTGAACACAGAAAACTACACGGAATAGAGTGTAAGGATGGGAGGACAGATACAAGAGGAGCAGGTATCTTACTTGTCTAAAGGGGATAGTGTGATTGAAGAGGGAATGGGGCTTGTAGGCAGTGGGTGGTGAGAACAGAGAGCAAGGACCGTCCTCCCCAAGGTACCCATCCTGATTGTTCAAAAGCAAGGTCTGCCCAAGTGACAGCCGAGGGAAAGACATTTGAGTGGCGCGGGGGGACAGGGGAGGAGTGAGACAAGGAGGGAATGAAGGAAAAGGGGTACCCATCACACGAGCAAGAAAAGACGAAGTGTACAAAATGATTTTTATATCAGTCGAGACACAGAGACATACCTTGTCGTAAAAAGAAACACCATCCCCAGGCGCCGCCTCTTTGGAAACGGGTGAACGATAAGCCATGCTGCCTCCCCCTCGTCCTTTCCGCATGTCTCCATTGTAATCCATCATTCCCAAGGCTCTTTTATCCATTTCCATCTTCTTTTCCTGGAGAGCGCCTGGCGGCAGGTCAATGTTCAGACCGCTCGGATCGTCATTCTGTCCCAACACAAAAGGACAACAGTCATTATTTCGTTATCGTCACGATCACCAGTTAACCAATCACATTCCAGGTCATGTCAAATGAGTCGGCACATGTCTTATCAAACAAAGTTCAGATGTTCTAGTAAGCTTTTCCTGACATTCTGTTCGCCATAAGTTACAGCACAAGTCATGGGCTACGAAAACATGTTTGACACCGAGGCACTAATAAGTCAGGGTTTTAATTGCCTTACCAGAAGCCCCATATTTGAGAATTGTCTGTTTATTGGGCTCATCCAGGAATCTCCCCCAACCTTGAGCGGACCCTGAATAGGAGTGGGTTAAACATTGTCAACAGAATTAAAGCTTCAAACCTGGACTGAGTTTAAAAAAAAATGAAGCACACATTGGGAACAACCTATCCAAGACAATATGGAGGTAACCTACCTTGTGGCTAGGCTTCTTGACATTGTGGCTCTGTCCCCAGCCACCATTGCTACCCTGTCCCCAGGACGACCCGCTCCCCTGGGAGCCGGCGCTGTTCCACATGCTCCCGCCCTCCTCCTCTTCCTCCCAGCTCGAGTGACGTGACGCTGTCACAGAGCCCTCTTTTTCCCCCCAGCTGTCTTGCATAGACTTTGATCCTGTTGGAGAAGGTCAATGGCAGTCGGCATTGAGACATCGCGGCAATATACATGATATCTTATATACTCCATATTTCCTGTTTTAACACGTTATTGGATCGATAAATATATCGAAATATATGCGCAACAGACCGTGACTACTACCCAAAGTTAAGCTTTGTCTCTCACGATTTGGTGTACTATTTCTTATATATTCTAACCAGAATTAATTGGATTGGAAGGAGGGTTTCCCCAGCCACTTTTCCCGCCAGCGTCATCAGGTTCCCCCCAGCCAGAGGGGGCATCGGTCGGTTTTCCCCAAGCGGCTGTACCATTGTCTACCGTGGGACTAGCTGGAGGTGTACCACCCCAACCTGAGGTACCTGCACGCACACCAAACAATATTTGACTCTTACAAGCACAGAAATGGTGGCCAACTTCAGTCGGTTCTAATCATTGATCATCTTTTTGACAAAACAGACAGTTGCAGGCGTCTCACCCATCGGAGAAGCTTTTCCCAGTCCGTGACTGGTGTTGAAGTCCCTGCCGCCTCCAGGTCCTGTGGCAGGTCGATTGAGCTGCTGCGTTGAAGGTGGGGGTCCCTGCTGTTGAGCCTGACTTTGACCGTGTGGCTGCCGGCCAGCGGGGGTGGTGTTCTTATCCCACAAATTAACCGGCTTGTAGTTGTAATGGGTTGGGTCGCCCCATGCTGATGTTCCATCATCAATCTCATTTTTCCTGCTTAAAGACTGCGGGGACGGTTCCTCCCAACCGCTCGGTGCAGATCCACTCCCACCATGGCCAGCAGGCATGGGCCCCGAGGTCCAGCCTGAGCTTTGGTTCTGAGCTTGGGAGATTGGTTTTCTCCCACCACCCCCTTGCATAGCCCCTTGGTCCAACGCTTGCTGCAGCTGTGGAGGCTGATTCCGGGGCTGTGATTGTTGCTGCTGCAGTTGTGCCTGCAGGCCCGTGATGGAGCCTGACTGGCTGTTTGGCATCTGGTGCATTTTATTTCCTCCACTCCAACCTTGATGGGGTTTGGGCCCACTAACTGCAACTGCTCCGCTGCCTCCCGCCCCCGGCCCTCCTGCGCCCCAGGACCTCCGATGATCTTCCCCCCAGCTTCCCCAACTGCCCGCACCTGAGTTCCTTCCCCCGTTCTTCGGTTCATCTTCCCATCCTGCACCGCTACTATTAGATTTGGACTCCTGCTCACCCCAGTCCCGACCTGCCCCGACCTTCTGCCCTGAGCCCCACCCACTTCCTCGTCCTTCTCCTCCCATTTCTTTCCACCCTACCGCTCCCCTCTCGGCGCTCACAGGGTTACCTTGCTCGCCCAGACCACCCCAACTGCCCCCATTTCCTCGATTGGTTCTCCATTCTTCATTATCCCATCCTTTGGTCTCCTGACTATCCACGGCACCCATTCCTCCTGCACCCAAGCCAGTAGTCTTTCCTTGCTCGTTTTGTCCAAAGGGTCCCGAACTACCAGTACCTGCCGCGATCACTGCACCAGACTGCGAGACGCCAAGATTACTCATGGTTGGGCCAGAAGGTTGTGGAGCTCTCCCAGTTAAAGAGGCCCCACCACTGCTACTGCTGCTGCTGCTGGTCTCCCAGCCCTCCGCAGAGGAGCCAGCAGATGAAAGCAAGGGAGGGTGGACCCCCGGCCCATTGGAATCACCAATCGGAATTCTGGGTCCAGACGAATACTGAGAAGAATGTCCCAGAGAAGCTGGGTGTTTTGAAGAGGTTGACGAGAGCGCGCTCTTATTGTGTTCTGCTTGATTACCAAGATCCCAAGCTGTGTTTTGTCGAATCTGTGTTTGGCCCCAGCCTGTGTTTGATAGTACCCGTGGATCAAGATCGGGACGACTGAGCAGGTTCTGTAAGGCAGCTTCAGTATCGGGTGGCTGACGCCGGGGACGGGAGCCATTATGTTCCCTTTCACATCTGGAATTCCCACCGCTGGATAAAGATCCTCCCTGTGCTCCGTGCCCTCCCTCACCCCATTCCCCCGTTTCGCCCTCTCCCTTCTGATTGTCCCAAGCTCTGTTCATAGCAGTCGAGGTGACGGGCGGATTGCCAGCTGTGCTGCATCCACTACTGCTGCTGTTACTGCTGCAGGCTCCTCCCCTGACTTCTCCAGGATGAGCTCCTCCAGTGCTAGAGGAACTCCCACCCCAGTCAACACTAGACATCCCTTTTTCCACTCCTGCTCCTGATGTCCCCCACCCTCCCTGAGATACCCCAGTTTGACTATCATTCGCACCATTTCCAGCACTGCCCCATGACTTAACCCCACTGGAGGGCCCCGGATAACCCCAACCCGAAGACCCATTATCCCCCTCAGCAGCTCTATATGACCCCGTGCCACCCTCTCTGCCCTCCCATCCATCAGTCCTTGAGGCACCCGTTTTGGAGTTGGATACAGGGTAAGAGGGTTGGCCCCTCCACGAGGAACAAAGATTGTGGTCTCCACCACCTCCCATTCCTCCCGCAACTCCTTCCTCTCCTGCAATTTTTGGTCCCGCTGATTCACTATCCCACTTGCCGCCTGCCATCTCTCTGTCTCTCGATTGCATTTGGTGAAGTTGGTGCTGATGAGTGCTTGATTGATTCACAGACAAAGCTTGGTGACCCCCGAGTGCCACTGCCCCAGCCTTGAGCCCTACGGAAGCAGAATTGTTGGCAGATAAAGTCCCTCCAGGGCCCTGGTGATGGAAGGACGATGGACCTCCTTCATCCTGTTGCACCAAGGCAGGCCAGGCCGAAGGGTTGGCATTTGGATTAAAGTTGGCACCCGGGATACCACTGCTGCCATCGACGAGGCCACTGGCATCATGGCTTCCTGGCACAGCGGCGGCTTTGGAAACTGAGGAGGACTGCTGTAATATAGGCCCAGCTGAAGCTACTGCATTTCCTCCTCCAAGATGGCCCTGGGCGGCAGCCGTCCCCCACGCCACACTACTGGACGACTGCATACATTCATTGGGCAAAGAGAACAAGGAAGTGGATGAGGATTGGTTGCCAGAGGCACTAGTGCTGTTCACAGGCATCCCGTTGCTGTTGCTGCTGCTGCTTCCGCCGCCACCTCCTCCAGCCACAGTGAAAGAAGCTCCTCCCCCATCACTTCCAGCGATGCTGGGCCACTCTTCCAGGTCGTTCCCATCTACAATCACCTTCTCCCTGCCCTGCGAGGAAGCCTGGCTGCCTAAGCTCGTGCCCCACATGGAATTTGCATAATTAGAAGTAGTGGTAGAAGCAGCAACTGATGACGAGGTGAGGGCCAATGAGGTGGTAGCTGCACCCGAATCTGAAAGGATCAAAGGCTTACTTGTAAAAGGGAATTTCAGGCGGTGGTCAATTTTCCACCAAACATTGAGTAACTCATACCTGAGACAGCAGCCGTGTTTGCATTGGGTGGATCCCCTCCTCCTCCTCCTCCCCCTCCCAGCAGCATGGAGGACAGTGGTGGCTGCCCCCTTTTCAGTAGCACTTTATGGTCCTGCTGGCAGCGGAATCTCGGCGGCACTTCTCTCGGCATATAGCGAGGTTGCTGCTGGGGCGCCTGGGCCGCACCGCCGCTACTTGTATTCCCGTTCCCTGTAACACTTGTGCTGCCTGTGGCAGAGGAAGAACTGGAGGTGGAGGTGGGCTGTCCGTTGGCCACAGCAAGGCGCTTGGCATTGTTACCACCCTGTGACTGGGCGGCAGCACTGCCAGGGCCTGAAGTGGCTGGGGATGGGGATGCAGAGGGGGAGGGTCCAGGGCTGGGGGAGGCAGAGCTGCTCTGAGTTGCGGGAGGATGCGCAGACGACTGCTTGGTCAAATCTAGCACTGAATGACGAAGCCGCGAGTGGAAAAGAGGAGGCAAAAATGCACAGTTAATAATCAACAAGGAACATCTTTAAACTTGGCGGGGTAAATGCTGAGCGCAAAATATGGGATTCAAAATAAGGCAATTAGAATGGGTATTTTCAAGTGCAAACAAACTACTAGAGATCATATAAATAAATAGTAGCTGAAAGAAGGGGAAAAAAACATGATGACACGGGGGCAGACTGTTTTAATATCAAAGCAATTGAACTGTACTTTTTAAAATTACTGTACATCTTACCTTTGTTCTTTTGTTCCGTAACCTAAAAAGAAAAGACAAGATACATATTATAGAATCATTGAGCTGTAACTGGTGCCATGATTGAAATCCAATTCACTCATTCAAATTACAATGAGGCTCCTTATTTGTTTTACTTCCACTTGGTGGCACTGACAGAAAAACTAAACCTCAGAAACAGAAGACAACAATGTGAAATACACAAGTCGCAGCAAATATCTGTCTTTGGATATCTTATACTAAACACGAGAGCCATCCCATAGATCCTAATCAATTTCAGAGATTCCTCTGGAGACACATGAATTTTTCTTGCTTGACAAAAGCACTTCGAGAAGCAATGCTGGGTGATTGTCATTAATATTGTGATCAAAACAAATTGAACACACCTTCTGAGAGGCTTCCCTTTTCCTTTTTTCTTCTTTTTTCCTTTTCTTGTCTTCCATGAACGACTGCTCCAGTCGTGAAACTCCTTTCTTCTGGAAGGATAAGCAGTATATTTAAAATTACAGTTCATTACTCTGTTCAATTCTGGATGCAAGCAAGCGCGAACACACAAATGCTGAAGCATAAAGAAGCAGAAAAAGCCAATATCAACATTGCATCAGAGCCATGTGAGACCACCTACATGTGTAAAGCATCATATTCGGTGGGATTTAGAGGATAAATGAGCCATCAGGTGGCAGAGCTAAGAATGGGGCCACAAACTCAGTAATTATTATTCCCATCATACACACACAAGCGTTGCGTAAGCTGATCCCACTTTTAAGTTCAACTAGTCGAGAGGGAGTTCTTTAAGTCAGCCGAGTCATCCTGTAAATACTTCCTGAACAGAATGTTCATACGTTGTTTTGTCTCCTTCAGCACACGTTAATATTCAAGAGCATTTTACGGTACAGTCGTACACAACACCAGAGCACCAATTAATCCCAGGGATGGTACGGTGGTATACAAAAGTAAAGAGGACAAATATATGGATTACAAAACACAAACCACTCTTTGAAAAGAATCAATCGCCATTTCCAGGATAATGCTTGTGATTCATGTCAAGTATTGCTTGCGCTCCTAAAAGCGAGGAATACATCGTTTGTATACCGATACCCCACAAAGCCCATATTGGGTATAAAAACAACAAACTGCGCCCAATCACTATTGCATTACATAAAATATGATGATGCATTATCTTTTAACCTTCCAGTCATTATGGCACGAGGAGTTTGCTAATGTCACAGGGCTACATTTTGGAAACGACTGGTTGCTTGGAAGGTGGAGAAAAATTTTTTCAAGTTACAGAGAGTGAACTAACCTCAACAAAGCACAATATGAATTGGCTGACGTGTTGTATGTGCAGGCCTTTACAGGTGTAAACAATCCATAATGTATCCTTCTTCCGCTGGGGGCTAACAGGAGTGGCTGAAATGTTCCTGACTCCCCAAATCCAAAAGAAAACACAATTATCAATTGTCACTCGTCTAAATAAAGTAGCTGGTCTCTGTTGTGTAAACAAAGCGCCTTTATAGCAAATGCACCGTGCCATAAAGCAAATGCTGACCTCTGAATATGAAAACACAGTGCAAGCTAATGCTACACCTTGACAGCCACAAGTAGCTCGGGCTAATAGCGTTAGCATGTGCACAAAATGATAGCTATCGGGCAAACAATCAAGACAACGCTGCGTTTTGTGAATTTGCATTTGCACGCATGAGATGAAAGAGTAAAACGATAAGGAGACATTGCGGTACTCACCTCAGCAATCACATATAAAGAAAAGCTAGCGTGCTAACTAGCTTAAAGTGCTTCAGTGCGTTTTTTTCTTCTTAGCTTTCTGAGGCATTCGTCGAAGCTACAAGAACAGCGACGCCTGAGCGGATACGTCAAGTAAATGAACTATGGTAGAAATACACGCGCAACGCGCCACTGGCTGGTAAAGAAGTACTATGGTTGCTGCGGAGCGAGGCAAAAATATGCAGAAATGTTCAAATTCAAAGCGCTGTGGAGTCAGTCGGTCGACGGGCGGCCATTTTGCTGCTCAGCATGAAGAGTCTCCAATGGCCAGCAGCCAGTGGCAACTGCGTGGAAGCGCTCTGACTGGTTGCCTGCGGTAGGGAGGGATGCATCGCGAAAAACGCTTTTTGACCTTCATAAACTTCCAGACACTTGCAGAAACAAAGATCACATTTTTCGTGTCGGGGCCGGGAGAAGGAAAACACGCAGGCTTTCTGGAGATTTGAGGAGGAGAGAGTGCAGAAGTACACACGCTCACTCCTCAGCTCTGTAATTAAGTAAACGTACAGATACTGTCAATTGAAGTCATCACCCACTGAAGCTCATTTCAATGAAAGTTTACTGACATGAGTATTGGAATTATCGGCAATTGTTATCGTTCCAAAGGCCATAATTGTTTGAAGCCAGAATAAAGTTCTGAAGTCATCTTTCTTCCCCACATTTTGAATGACAAAATATCTTCACTACTGTGTTCCAAATGAGGTAACTGTTTTTTTTATTGTGAATATTAAACTCACTGGAAATTATAACGAGATAATTATTTAGAAACAACACAAAACATCTTATCAATACAACGGCATATCTCGTGCAAATTAACTGAAAGCGATCCCTTTGTGTTCTCATCTGTGATGAAATAAAATGGAACAAAAACAATTGCGTTGTTTATCATTCAACAAACTTTCAAGAGTAAATTTTGTGTTCAAGTTCAAATGCGCGATACATTTTGAGTTAGACGTAGTGTTCACAATCGTCCACAAGAGGGAGTAATTTTACCAAATTACAGTTGCACTTTGTAATTACAGCTTTGCTTTATGGATGCTGTACCACGGAAAGTACTGTAGTAGGAAAGTTTAAAAAACTACATCGACAAATCTTCTACATTTATCGATATCGTTTTTTAAACAAACTTTTACAAAAGGAATATTTTAATTAAGCCTTCCTAAAATGTAAGGTGACGTGAAAACGATTCGTTCAATGATAGATTTGGAAGCATTTTTGAAAGAAAAATCATAATTCAAGTCAGTGCATAGTTCAGTAGTGGTTACGTATGCCTGCCTCAAATTTCTGAGGTTCCATACCACCTGGTATGTTTTTTTTTTTGTTTTTTTTTTAATCCCACTTCCAAAATGTTTGAGACTTTTACATGTGAATGTACAATGACTCCATTTACTTGTGCGGCACACGGAGTGCAATTGACTGATTGGCTTGAGGTCTGCTTACAACACTGCATCAATCGTAAAACCCCCTGACAGTTCCAGCTGTCGAATATTAACACTTTGGTGCAGCTGCTGACCCCTTGGGAGGACTGTAATTGATTGTCACACCTCCTCAGACTCACCGCCGTGAGCATAAATATGCATTTACACACTCAGGAATACATTCCTTGACAGTGAAGTCTTGAAAAAAAAAAACGCTGATTGAGTTGTGAACGCAGCAGGGGAAAAAAAAAAACACATGAAATGGAAAATACAGTATAGACCAAAAAAAAAAGTGCGATTCAGGGGCATGAGTAAGTGAAATGCATTACCGTGGCTCCCCTGTGCCTCATAATATGACACCTGAGACATTTTCAGCCTGGTCTCCTGCCAAGTTGAAACTTTTCCCACGGTCACCTGGATTTTTAAGTGAAACAATTACCCAAGACAAACTATATGTAATTCCTCATTTTCATAAAGTTCAACTATGTATCATTTATAGCTTCCAAACTGACAACTAAGAGGAAAATAACGCCACGGTAGTGCATCTATAAAGAACGATTGTAATAAAATACAATTAACTACAGCATGTAACTCCGCCCCTGGTGGCACGGGAGGGGTTCTTGGAACTATTTTTCACGTCTTTGTCCTTGCCGTTGTGCAACAAAACACCGCAACATTCTGGAAGTTCCGTCTCCTTCGATATCACCAAACCGATATGGCGGCCTTGTTCAGCTTTGTTTTACATGAGCCTCAAGGAACGGGAGGACTCTACAGTGCGATGCATCGTGGATGAGAAAGTGAGACCGCTTGGGTTTCAGTGGGGTGTTAGCAGAGACAGGAAGTGAAGGTGACTGGCCCAAGAATGCGTCTGCTCCACGGCTCCGCCCACAGGAAATGCCAATCCGTCCGGTCGGAGTCTGCGGTGATCAAAATACTCTTAAGCGGAGACTGAATTTGGTTTATGACGAAGGACAGGATGGATGGACCAATGGGAGGAGGAGGAGGCCGCTCTCCTGCGCTGCGTTTAGATAAGGTGACCGTCTGATGGCTTTTAGAGGTGTTCTGGTTCCCTGGATGGGTCAGGGGCCGACGACTCGGGGCCGCTGAAGACTAAACAGTGCGCGCACATTCCTGAAGCTCCAATTAATCACGTTTGCAGAGAAGGCATGCACAACAAAACACAGATGGCAATATATAAAACGCCGCTCCATTCTCTCATCGCCTTGAAATGTGCGGCATGAGCTTGGCCCGCTGTCCTCTCGGGAGTTTTGCGAGTCGCCGTCAGGCTTTTTCTTCTCTTTGCTCCATGTCATTATTAAGCTACCAATATTTCCACCGTAGCCTTAAGCCCCCGATGTGATTATACAACGCAGTCAGTATTTCCAGATACCTTTGGGCTAGGCCGTGTCACGTTTATTTCCCCAACTCTGACGTAAACGACTTGTGAACGGCAAGTGATGGCTCCTGACGGTTCCTCCAAGAACGATCCCGAGCCTGTAAAAAGACAGCGAAGAAAGCAAATTGTTGGATTAAGACAAGATGATGACTTACAACGAGTAACTGACAGGACCTGCAATGTCTAATGCAATGTCTAAATCAAGCGAGGAATCTACTCCCCCGTCGTTACACAACAGCGAGCGCAGTTGAGAATCCAAACACAGGAAAAAAAAAAAGTGAGGCGAAAATGTCATGTTTATTGTTATGCTGCAGAGCTCTGAACCCCAATTTAACAGGAGTACAGTATTCGCGGCATAAAATTTAATTCATTTGAGGTGCAGGAGCCTGCGCTTGGCGTGGCCTGTCTTGCTTTCGTCAGTTGTGTCGCGTGGTTCGAATCGAGATGAATCCGGCCAGCCGGTCCGTAGCCACAGTCTGACTCCGACATCTGCAAGCCACTCTTAGAAGATGCCACACGCACTCCACCACACAATCTGTACTCACGTGTTCTTACAAGCCAAAGTACTGACACCCCCCTCCCCCCCACCACACACACACACATTGTAGAAATAGGAGCTGAGATGCAGGGTGGAGTCCATTCTGCTTCCTCAGCACATCCTTTATTTCTGCTCCAAAGCAGCACTCAGCATTTATATTTAAGATATGACATTTTTATAACCCCATGGAAAGATGTTTTTTTTCCCCCTGAAGGGAGATCCCACCATTGCACCAAACGTAGACAAGAGCCATGAATGAAGGATAAAAATTGCTCGAGCAGAAAACGTCTGAGAGTTTCATAAAACCTAAATTGACCCCTTTTGTTTTTTTTGCATTAGCATCTAAAAGATACTAATGGATATAACCATCTACATATGAATGAATGTGACTTCTGGTGTCTTTGATTTTTTAAAAATATTTTGTTTAAAAAAAAGAAATTCATTCATTCATTCATCTTCCTAACCGCTTGATCCTCACTAGGGTCGCGGGGGGTGCTGGAGCCTATCCCAGCTGTCTCCGGGCAGTAGGCGGGGGACAATCTGAATCGGTTGCCAGCCAATCGCAGGGCACACAGAAACGAACAACCATTCGCACTCACACTCACACGAAGGGACAATTTAGAGTGTTCAATTAGCCTGCCATGCATATTTTTGGAATGTGGGAGGAAACCGGAGCACCCGGAGAAAACCCACGCAGGCCCGGGGAGAACATGCAAACTCCACACAGGGAGGCCGGAGCTGGAATCGAACCCGGTACCTCTGCACTGTGAAGCCCACGTGCTAACCACTGGACTACCGGGCCGCCCAAAAAAAAAAAAAAAAAGAAATAGTTTTATATATTTTTTTAAATACATGACTACGAGAGACTTGAACGTACAATTCAAATACAATTTGAAATCAAAGAAAATGTCTTCTCATCTGAAGATGCAAAAAGTAAAATCCGATGAATGCGGCGCACTTTTTTTTTCTCCACACCAGGAACTCACTTTAGCCGTGTCGTATGTAAAACCATAACGGCCTTTGTTGGAAATTCCCGTCACGTCTGGTTTCATTTTGTACACCCCGACGTATCTCCTCTCCGCCCTTTTCTCTGCCTCCGCTCAACCTTATTTAACATTCAACATACGTTACATACATTTCAAACTGGGATGTGATGCTGATTAGCTTCCTGGCAGGAACGCCGCCGCCTACGCAATGAGTTTCTCCTGGAGGGCCCACCGAGAGGGGTGGAGAGCCGTAGGCCGCCGCTGTTTGTTTTGCACCGTGTCCTTATTTCCGTGAATTCTGACCCGACAGGAAGAGTGGAGGGCGGACGGGACAATGGACCATTGTAAGGCCGCACTTTATGTGCTTGCGAGGCTTTAAACAGGAAAGGGCGCCAAGACGGACACACGCACGCGAACTACCGCCGTGCGACTGTTGCTACGTCTGAACACTCTCATCAGGCACTCGCACGCAGTTCGAAACTTCACATTAGCTCGTGGCGGCCCGAATAAGATCCTAAAATGTTTCCTGATCATCCTTTTTGAGAACCCTTCCTAAGATTCTACATAGACAAGACTACGGCTGAACCATAAGCCATGCTGATCTTGTGCCAGGAAAACAAAAATATGTTCATCCATTTAAAAAAAAAAAAAAAAAAAAAAGCATCCATGGAGAAAAATGGCCATAAATGGTGTGGGGCAAGCGCAATGGGAGATTACTGCAGCTTGATTTATGACTCCTAAATCAACATATTAAAATTGTGGCGAGAGATGTTTGGTATTTAATTCGATGATATTTGGCATGTGAACCATCGGGAACTGACAATGTCATCGCAACGGAATGGAAAATTTGATCACACTATAAGATGGGATGTACCGAACGTCAATTTCTGAAAGAATCACACACACACGCACACACACACACACACAAGGAATCCTATGCTATTTGCGCCATGACATTCATATCGAAAGCTGTGACCTCGACCATCAATCATTAGGCTCAAGCCCAAATGATTGATGAGGCCCGACTGCCTGTCAGTGGAGCCAAAAGGAAAGATGCAGAGGAAGGGAGGCTATTTCCAGACGCGGAGGTATGTGGCAGAACTGTGCTGTTTTCCTATGTGACGTGCGCTCGGCGCGTGCATGTGAACGCGCTTGAATTAATCTTATTGTGAAGAGACGCCTTCCTGTTTGGTCTAATTGGAATGGGGGAGGGGGGGGGGGGATAGGTCGTTGCTGCCATGTGGATGGTCTGAGATTATTGCCCAATTGGCTGCTTGGGTAGATGTGAGACACTGAAGGCGTGTTTAAAATTCCTACTTGTATATAACATCAACTGTAGAATGGTTGCTTTGTCTTTCAATTTTTGAAATGCGATTTTGCACCAAGCTTGGAAAATACATTTTCATGTTTTTAAACAGGCGCGGCCCGGTAGTCCAGTGGTTAGCACGTCGGCTTCACAGTGCAGAGGTACCGGGTTCGATTCCAGCTCCGGCCTCCCTGTGTGGAGTCTGCATGTTCTCCCCGGGCCTGCGTGGGTTTTCTCCGGGTGCTCCGGTTTCCTCCCAAATTCCAAAAACATGCATAGCAGGCTGATTGAACACTCTAAATTGTCCCTAGTTGTGAATGCGAGTGCGAATGGTTGTTCGTTTCTGTGTGCCCTGCGATTGGCTGGCAACCGATTCAGGGTGTCCCCCGCCTCCTCCCCGAAGACAGCTGGGATAGGCTCCTGCACCCCCCACGACCCTAGTGAGGATCAAGCGGCTTGGAAGATGAATGAATGTTTTTAAACACATTTTCAAATGTGTTTGACATGAAGCCAAAAGCAGATTGCTAGCTGTCACGCCCGTTAGCAAAAGCCTGCATTTATTTACACAGTAGCTATAATGTTACTTGACTCTTACCCAATGTTCTATGTGGGAAAAAAACAAAAATCTGAATACCCAACCATGTCTTTATTTCTATTTTTTTTGGATACAGCCGTTATAAAATGTACAGCATGACACATCGCGCGGCGAGGACACGAAACGTAAGTCTCAGTCCCGACGTCATCGGAACGAAATGACCTCTCGGGTCAACTCGCGGCTTAGCACATCGTTTTCGTCAATATGAGTTGTTCAACACTTTGGCGTCAAAAGAGCCGTGATGCAATCGCTTATGATCTGTGTCCCATATTGACTAATAATTCACCGTATAGTCGTAGAATATGAGTCACAACATCATTTTTCCTCCTCCCTTGCTGACTGCGCTCATTCTTCTCAACAATCTCGCCATTCTTTGTAGCGAATAGTAAAGTGACTTTGTGGTCTGTTGATGGGTTTTTTTTTTTTTGGTCATAGTTCCAGTTTGGAATCCCCCACCAGGCACAGAGTTTGGGTTTTTGATTTGTAGGCTGGCAGATGCCGAACGATATCAGTTTAGGGCTTCGGCGGGATTTGATTCACTGTCCCATAATTTGAAGCTTAGCTGCCTCTGATTACAAGTGCTTGGCTGTTCATGTGGGGAGGCGTGGGTGTTTTAAGTGTGAAAATAATGATCTGCACGTGTGATAAGGAATGTCTGCCAGTCTTGCGTAAATGCAATTTAGTTTCGAGCGAAAAGGCGGCGCGCAAAGTCATGACTCAAAATCATTTTATTTTCTCTCGCCATGTTTGAAAATATTTTTCTGGCAGTCTTAGTAAAACAGCCAATAGTACTAAGAAAACACGCAATCAGGGGTTTATGTGAATGAAAACATGCCATTTACCCTCCTCCCCTAGTCCACCACCAAAATAGTACGGTAAAAAAAAAAAAACATGAACTTGTGAATGAATGTATAGTTGAAAAAGAAAAAAAAACCCACCTGTGTGAACTGCAGACTCCCTCGACAGACATTTGGTTCCAGACTCCTGAAAAACACAGTAGCCGCTGTTATTCTTCGCCGTTCAATTTAGGACGCTAAAAAGATGTCGCCTACTCATTTCTAGCAGTCTGGTTTGCATGGAGCAAGCATCAGCCCGCCCATAAGGTCGACAAAAAAAATTTGTCACTGGAAGGAGGATATTTTGTCGTATTTAAATGTGTTTTATTCGTGCCCTGTAATGGGATGGAAACCGGTCTGGCGTGTCGTCGCGCTTTTAATGTCGTCTGGGAATGGGATCATACACGTACAGTACTACCGTAGTCGTGTTTTCTTGCCTAAACCTTCTTTTGGTAAAATCTCTGCTAACATGTTATCAAACGGCGACATTTGTTGAATCACAACAAACAAATGGGCGGGGGGGGGGGGGTGTTCCCCGCGTTGTTTACTTTTGTCAACGAAACCCCGTGGAGAGCGTTTGCGGTGACCTTTTTGACCTTTTGAGTTAAAAAAAAATCTTCATCTCAAATCCAGAAATGTAGTTTTCTATTTCCTATCCAACAATTTTTTATATATTCCATTTTGAGCCTATGTTAACAACTTTAATTGGCCCGTTTTAGTTCCATTTCTCTTCTGAGATGCCGGTAAAAGCCCCACAAAACACATAATTATGGAACCAGCGCACTAATTACGCTGGGGTTCTACACGACATTGAATGCTACTACACAATAGACTTTTTTTTTTTTCCAAACCATTGGAGATAATTTCAGAGCAATGTTGATTCCGTGGTCTCCGCCTTTTTAAAATTGGATTTAGCCACGTTTCGCGTCACTGGAACGACTCTTAATGTGTTTGGCTGCAAGACAGAAATGTGTAAAAGTCATTCCTCAGAAAATCCTTTCATCTGCTTTTTTTCCCTCAAATGTAGATTTTTTTTTCTCTTAAATCGCACATTTAACCCTTTCATCCACCCTGTAACCTGATAACATGATAAGCTGTCCACTGCAGTAACCGCTATCCCTAAAAGGGTTAAATAATGTCTTTTTTTTTTTGTCCTTCAATCTATCTCCGTCTTATAAACGGAGGACAAAAGCTACTTATTATCAGCTACTCAACATGTAATTGGACACTTACGATAACTGTCATTAATCTTATGTGAGGGCCTCACAAAAAATTAGCTCAGGCAAAGGGCACTTTTCTCATCTGCGACAAAGGGGCACGTGACTGTGCGAAAAAGTTCCCCAAGAGAGGTCTTAGGTCATGTTTTTTTTTTTTAATTGACTTTCAATAGGAATGCTTCGCACCTCTTCAGTAGGATGTTTCCCAGTTGCCCAGCAGTGTGGAGTACAGTATTGCAAAAAAAAAAAGACACCTAGTAATAAATTAACTTAAAGAAACTCAAAATGAAGTAGTCGGTGAAAAATGTAAGAGCGGGGCAGCTAAAAAGTAACATGTTGTGGTTTTAAATGATTTACAGGGGTCGTTCCTGCGGTCAAGCGGTGCACCATTGTGTTGAAACCCGCAGACGAGGATGTGTGTGAACCAGACATCTTATCTCCATATTTGGACTTTCAAAACAAGCACGTACACTTTACATGTGACACCGTCGTTAGTGGAATGTCTTCAGAATCATCGTCCTGGAAAACATTGGTCCGAAATATCACTGATAACGTCAACGCCGGTACAGAATGAGTCAAGTGTGACTTTTAAGTGTGTTTTTCCCAAAGGGCTTTTTGACAAGCTGCTGAGAGGCTAAAACAACGATTCGTCCATTCGGCTCCACGTGTTTTTATCAGAAGAGAGAAATAAAGCAAGATGGTCACATAGAGTTAGATTTTTAAAAAGAAAAAAAATGTGACCTCTGCCTCTCTTTGGGGACCAGGCAAGAATTTGGATCCAAAGTCGTACATGCATTTTTTTTTTTTTTTTTTTTTAGCAAATAGCTGTCGCGCCTCAGAACAGCCGATATAAAACCAAGGGGATGGATGTGAGGATTAAGAAGCAGGCAGGCGTACGAATAAATACTTGGACTGGATATAAATAGAAAAAGGACAGTTCCAGCCAGTTACTTAGCAGCGACATGGGAAGCAGTCCCGAAAGCCAATGAAAACAGCAGGAGAATCGTAAACACGTCTATTAAACTCTCAAGCGCAACCGAAAAAAAAAACCCAACAACATTTCAAATGCACACACGCCCACAAACAAGGGGAAAAAAGTCGTCGTGCAGCCACGCTAACGCAACAACAATTCATCTTCTGCATATTCGATTCTAAAAAGATTCTTTGGATAAAACGCAATGATATGTGCAATACAATGAGTGTGTCGTCAATCTAATTATGTAAACTAGTCCAGCATTCCCAAGCTAAATTGCAGTTCATTATTCAGTACTTTTTTTTTTTTTTTACCCAACCGAATTTTCCAGTGTATTAACTTCTTATAATGCCCCGGGAAATGGGAAAGGAGAGCCACAGTCGACAACGCACTTTTCATCCGTTATTGAATGCCAAGGAGAGCATTAAAATACAAAAAGCTCACGCCCACAAACTCACCAACATCACAAGCCACCCTACCGGGGGGCATGGGTCTGGAACTCGTCCCACCGCAATGAACATGCCTGCCGTCAACAACTTATTGGGAGGGAAAAAAAACACATTTTATTGTGACAAAAGATCTTGAAACCTTTTTTTATAATAATATTATAATAGTCACCTGAGAGGAATGATCTCCTGGTTGTTGGTTCTGGAAGAGGTGTTGGTGAAGGGTGCTAAATCTACGCAGGGGGTGGGGGGGCAGAGGTGACAGCTGGAGACGAGACAGACAAGCTGCACACACCCAAATCGCACACCGACATGTCCTCTACCAGCACTGTACACAGATTACACGTGTGTATCAAACATTATCTGTCTTCTGAGGTCGAGGAGTTCTTTCATAAAAGGCCATCACTGATTACCTAGCGAGCCCAATGACAGGAGACCCACGGACAGAGTTGTGACGGATTGTGTTTGCTTTTGTCAGCAAGCGTGGGAGTTGAGCTCGGGTTTGAGCGTGTGCGAGAAGAGTTGGCCGCAGTGTCAGTGGTCCTGGGTTACTTTGGAGCTGGAAGGCCCTGAAGAGGACGGGGCGAGGATGCTCGTGTTCCTGTTGATAAGGTCCGCTTTCCTGTTGGGACAGGTCAGCACGGTACAGCTGACGTGAGCGTTTGGCAGTTTTGAAGGTCCCGTTTTTATCCGAGGAGCGCAACTAGATTGGAAGTACAAGGTCACGGGAAATAGAAAAAGCAGTCTCCTTGATTCTCTGCTTTTATTGTTCTGAATTGCATTTCGAATTCCAAAATTTTTTTTTATACGCCATGTGCTTAACTGTGTATCCATTAGTCACTGTTAACTTTGAAAGTCAATGACCCCGAACAGGATGCTAATTGTTAACACACACACTCACACACACAGGATCGTTGTTGACAAGTCATTTTGGCAACTTGTAGGTGCACATCCCATCCAGCGTGGAGGGGACTCCGACAGTGAATCGGATCCTCGTTCCGCCCCCTTTCCTCGTCCATCCTGCACACACGCCAGTGGCACTGTCCTGTCGAGCAATCGGCGCACTCGGACCAACTTCGACTCTATCCTTTTTCGGAAACATCACTCAAGTCACTTTTTTTTTCGTCTTTCTCCAGCTTTCTAGGTGAGTCGCTATTCTTTGTTCAGGGATCGGACTGCTCTGTCGTGCCGATGTGCGCGTCCTGAAAGGCGAGGTTTAAATCAAATCTGTCATCAGCGGAGCTGTTAAAAAAAAAAAAAACATAGGCGGCGAAGATGTTTCGGATTGTTTTCTTCGAAAGTTTCCTATTTAAAATTGTGCGGTACTTTGCACTATTTTCAGAGTCTACTTTGAGCTAAAGGTTCACTTTTTCATGCGCATTCTCAGAAACACGCAGCACAGTGCCATAGCGCTTCGCGTTTCGGCCTCAAAGTTGAGATCATGAGTTCGAATCTCAAGGGAGGATTCTGCAGGTACTCGGGCGTCATCTCACATCCCAAAACATGTATGTTAAATTCACGGGTGACTTTAAATTGTCCCTGACCTGTGACTAACTGACGACCAATCAGTTTAGGGTCTACCTGGTTGTTTGCCCAAAATTCAACAGCAGGCAAAGTGTCCAAATATTACAGATACAGTATTTTACAAAAAGATTCAGGAAACAAGTGTGATTATTTCAACAGACAAAACAAAGATGATAGAAAGAGTGATCGTTCTACTTTGAGGGAAAGAAAAAAAAAGGATTCCATTTATTTATTTAATTTTTGACATTGTGGTTCACACTCCTAACCAGTGGATGGCGGAAATGCGCCATGACGTTGTTGACTGACTGCCAAAACAATCACAAGAAGAAGACAGGATGCTAAATGTAATCTAAACAACAAGAACAGAATTATTCGACGTTCATCTTCGACGTGTGGCTCAAATGTATGCCACTTTCAATGTATTATATTTATTATTAAAAATTCTTTAAAAAATAAATTCAATTTATTGTTTGATTACTGAATTTATATCATTAATTCGTTCAACACAAGCCCACGGTCAAACAATGGATCTTTTGACTTCTCTCGCCGTCGACAGCAGCGAATGAGTTTCTAGCCGACTTGGGTAACTTAGTAAGCACACCGTGTTGAGTTCCTGACCATGCAAATGTGACTTAGATGTGATAAAACGTGGAAAAATGTGCTATTCACATCCAGAAATGTTTGAGTGGCCGTTTCAGTCCTGTCAAAAGTTGTAAAAGAGTCTCCTCGGGTTTCTTGCATGAAACTCAGCCCTCCTTGCTGACATATTTATACACCACAGCGGCCAGCAGTGGCGATTCTATATATCATGATTATTATACCCTTGCTGCGGATGTATCAGGAATAAATCCTTTCTCTTTTTAATTATCTATACCCTGGAATTACAAGTTCCTCCACATCACCTAAAATTTATTAGGGTGCTTTGAGACTTAGTGTTGATATTCAGTGGCCTTGAGGAGTTTTAACTCGGGACCACAGCAGCACTATGTTAGGAGCAGAGGGCTTATGAGCCCCACACCCTAAGAGGAGACCGCTGTGTGAAATGCCACACGCACACACACACACACACACACATCGCATGGGAGCAGGAAAGCCAATGGACAAACATAAGCGCAATCAACGAAAAATCCAGCCTGCATTGCCGCTCAAGAGTCTGGCTGGCGTTGTGTCACAATGCGATTGTTCCAAAGTTGAAGTCATCGCGCACGTCTGTAAGCAGCAGTGTCTCCACATAGTGGGCGTACGCTACATCCGACATTTCCTGCTCCCGTATGAACTCAGCCATATGTGTCATCCGGGTTGTTTTTTTTTCCGACTTTACTTGCCATTATAGTCTTAGCGAGACACAACCCAAATCGGAGCTTTTTATTTCATCCGCAGCCTCTTTTTTTCTTTTTTTGGGGGGGTACCTATATTTAACTAAAGTTTGGCATTCCTTTGAAGCCTGACCTGCTGTGACCTTCAAGTGTCATTGACGCAACGTGGTGAGGTGCGAACTTTGAATCCGGGTGTTGTGTTTGTCTTTACACCGCGTGGATTCCCAACTATTTTGTCCCACCAGATATGGTGATGCTGGTGAAAGTATGACAGTCTGTCGTTGTTATGACAGACTGTCATACTTTCTGAAGGTGACCGACTTTAGGTTTCTGATTGGCTAAAATGTCATTAACAAGCTCCCACTCAGAATTTGTGTTTCTTGGGGAAGAATCGTTTGTCTGATATGCTCGACTCAACCGAGCATGTCTTTATGGACTTTGGCACGGCCATGCTGAGACAGAAAAGGGCCTTCCCCAAAACTATTAACACGCAGTTGGAAGCATATCGACAACAACGTTCAAAAGGCCGAAACTCATTTTCAACAGTCGACAGACTAATTTGCTTTCGTGAGCCTCGAGAACCCAACTCCTTTTCGCCCTGCACTTGTGTCGGGCACTGTTCTCACTATTAACTGACCGTCGCATCATGACTTCCTCTGAGGTTCTGCTGCTAGGAAAGAACAAAGGGGCTGATGAAAAAGAAACGTGTTTATTATTTGCTGCGGCGACACAAGAAGATACAACAAACAGCGGAGAGCCTCAGAGAGCGTGGATATTTATCCGAGGGTTGAACATGCTTTCTCGAGCGAAGAGGAAGTGTTGTGCTTGGATTAAGGCCGAGTGTGATGGTTCGGAGTAGAAAGCCTAAAAATGCGAGTCTGAAAAATGCTGTCTTATCTTGTATGTTTGTTCACCTGGTTAGCTGAGTCAGAATCTGAAGGACATGAACGGAGAGACGTTTATCAAAGTCCACTGAGGTAGACCTACAGCAGACCTACCATATGACCGTTCTGCACACGAGTAGAATGACGAGACGTAAAACGACAACACGTTAAGAGCGAGGCCGAAATGTGCACTAATTGTCATTAAATACAACTAATTTACTATATGACTTCTTATATCATTATGAAGGTGTATAGGAAAAAAAATGAGGGTAGATTCAAAGTCAGCGCAAAAATTGTAATTTCCATCACTGTTTTTCTGATTTAGCTTCCTCAAACAGCAGCCAAAATCACCAAGACCTCTGCCAGAGAGACGTGCATATTTAGGGGTACCAGAGATGAAGATTTAGAGGATTATCTAGGGTATGTCCAAGCCCACCCCCAACCCCCCAGTTCCTTTAGGCAGATCACCACAAGGATTATAGCTTTAAAGCCATTACCGTATGTTTTTACAGCCTGGTGGTGCTTAACAGGCTATTTATCTGACAGCCAAAAAGAGTGTTTACGCAACCTTGCAAACACATAAACAAGTACAAATGAGAACGGCCCGTATCTGGCCTGGGGGAGTCCCAAACGGTTGAGCAAGCGCCTCTGTGCTGCGGTCAAAGGTCTCCCGGATGGTTGACGGGGAGAGACGATACATCACCGCTTCATGGGAAAAAAAATTATCACAATCGGGGGTAATTCACGACCGCATGTGTCGCTCTCCTAATCCAGTGAGTTATCGCTTCTTGTTCAACCTGGCTGGGGATACTTTTTTTCCCGCCTTTTGAGTCTGCGAACGTCCTGCCCGGTTCACTTCAGTTCAGTTCATGGGAATGTGCAAGCAGTTCCCTGTTGGCTTATGCCATCGTTGCTTCAACACGTGTCCTTCACCCCCCCTACCCCCCCCCCCTCTCTTTTGCAAGACTTGATATGGCTCCGCTCAACACTGGTATGTGGTGCGTTTCCTCCCTCTCGGCTTCCAGATGCCCCCCTCTTAAAACGCCAGCCCGGAGGGGAAGTGGAGCAGAGGGCTTGGTGACTGCGGTCAGCAGCAAATTAGAAAGACTGCTTTGGACCTGACGCAATCGTCACCGCGCAAACCGAAGCGAGTCATTAATGGAGCCTAGACGGGGCCCCCCCCACCCCCTCCCCCTTGCATGTGGAGGAGCCCCGAATGAGACCGCTGCTGTGCAAGAGACTTTTAAAGAGAAGCGGGGGAAGCTTGTCAGGGCCCTTATGTTATCAAAATATTTAGGAATTGGCTATTCATTACTGCTGCTGGCAAAGAACAGAAAAAACAATTTCCTACACACGTACTGTATAAAACTGTCGAAACGGTGACGAACGAGGCCAAAAGCCTTCGGGTCATATTTATAACCGTTAAAAACAATAGAATAGAAAAAGGAATCACCCTGCAAGTTTTTAGCGCGCTCCACAGACTTTTAATCTCCACCCAATGACTTTGGTCTAAATTTAGCTTCTTCCACGCTAGTTGACATTTTCAACAGTGGTGTTCAACCACCGGTCCACGGGCCCCGATTTGGTCTGAGGTGGCATAGGTAAGATATATTTCACAGTCAAATATGAAGTACAGTGAAGTCTGCACTTATTTATTTTGACCGAAGTACTTAAATAGTTAGAGTACCTTTGCCTCATTTGACAATTGCAACTCGGATTTCTGCGTTTTAGGAAGCGTCGCGCACGGTATCACCCTAAATCTTCTCAACTGCCGCAGCGCAACCTGCCGACTGTCGTCCGTTTCTTTCTCCTGCCTCCGTTTTAAAGATAGACCCTTCTTTTCTCCCTGTTTTTACTCTCCATAGACATTCTTCCACGGTGTGACCACAGAAGCATTTGCAGCTGGACTCGGACCTATTTCGGAGCTGATGTCGACAAAGCCAAAAGCGAAGGAAACCAGGGATTTGACTGCACTCCAACTGGCCCGGCTTCTGCCCGGGACACAACTGCGCAGTGTTCTCTGCAATTTATGTTGCTTTGATTCTGCCAGCTCCGCATAACGATGACCGGCAAAGAGTGGGACAGACTTTGGCTTGCGCACGATAAACATAGATAATATTTCACTCAAGTATCTGGTGCCGCAGGCCTGGGCTTTTTGACTCATTTAGATCACATGTTTTCAAAACTTGGGGTAAGTGTAAGAGTTGAGGTGAACTGAAGTCTCACTTGGCAAATAGTTTCAGCTTTAACTGAACATTTTTTTCCCCGAGCTTGGTAAACATGAATCTCCAGGAAAAGCTCTCTGGCCTGAAAGGTCTGGTGACGCACTCGCACAGCAAGCGGCGTTTTAAAGCCGACCTGACGGCGGACATGATCAGCCCGCCGCTGGGCGACTTTCGCCATACCATGCACGTGGGCCGCGGCGGCGAGGTGTTCGGGGACACCTCCTTCCTCAGCAACCACGGCGGCTCCGCCAACGGCGGCAACGGGGAAACGGACTCGGTGTCCGGCCCCGACAACAAAATCGGGGCCTTTTTCTCCAGGACACTCCGACAAATCAGGAGGGGCTCCGATAACAGAATCAGAGAAGGCTCCAAGGATGCGTCACTGCCTCCCCCGGCCGTGTCTCCCATCATCAAGAATGCCGTCTCCCTTCCAAGGCTGGACGTGGACATGTATAATGGGAGCCCCACCACAAAGATACTTTTCCCCAGTTGTCAAAGCACACCAGGGGAGAGGAAAAGTTCTTACGGTAAGCCCACCGATCCAAAGTACAAGCCTTTGGGTCAATGCTTCGTCTCCTATTTATTATTTTTTGGAATGAGGAATGTGATAAGATAAACATTATTAAATGATGGGGCGGCCCGGTAGTCCAGTGGTTAGCACGTCGGCTTCACAGTGCAGAGGTACCGGGTTCGATTCCAGCTCCGGCCTCCCTGTGTGGAGTTTGCATGTTCTGGGCCTGGGTGGGTTTTCTCCGGGTGCTCCGGTTTCCTCCCACATTCCAAAAACATGCGTGGCAGGCTGATTGAACACTCTAAATTGTCCCTAGGTGTGAGTGTGAGTGCGAATGGTTGTTCGTTTCTGTGTGCCCTGCGATTGGCTGGCAACCGATTCAGGGTGTCCCCCGCCTACTGCCCGAAGACAGCTGGGATAGGCTCCAGCAACCCCCGCCACCCTAGTGAGGAAGCGGCTCGGAAGATGAATGAATGAATGAATATTAAATGATGGTAATATTTGACAAATCCTATCGTGACACCGGAGTCTCTTTGTATTTCGTGGGCTGCTTTGCTTCACATCGTGTAAGGTTATTCGAATCAACGAAAAGTAACAAAATATCGAAAAATGTTTTTCATTAACGGATTAAAAAAACGAGTGCACTTACAATAACTGGAACTGCAATTTTAGCAAAATGTGAAATGCAATAGAGGGTGTAACGCAAATCAGTAGAGATGTTACATGAAAGTGGCTTCGGAAGCAAAAAAACGGAAAAAAACACAAAATTTTTGGCCAAATTCCAAATTGTGTGACCTCATAGGCAGCCGCCTGAAGACGTTCCATCAAGGCAAATCTCCACTATTAACTATGTCTCAGGTTACGGCAAAGACAACAAACCATTAGACAAATTTCCAAATTTCCTTTTGCTCTGTTGAACACTTTAACATCTGCTGACGGTTTTGATTTTGCAGTTGATTTTCTGGGCTCGCATCGGCATTGATGACTCACGCGGCAGGCGTCTGTTCGCAGCAATTTAGCTTCGGATCAAGTCACTCGATTCATCTTTCCAGTCTCTAGCAGACCATGATATGACGGTATACACCGCATGAAGTGATGTTAAGCCCTCTCATGCAACCTGTAATGTGAGAACATGATAAACTGTCCACTGTAGTAACCGCTGTTAGGCTAAAATGACAAGTCCCCACAATCCGATGCCAGACTATCTGAATTTATTGGCCTTTTGAAATTAACACTTAAAAAAAAAAAAGGTTACAATGTGTGAATCCTGTCAGGGTCGGGTGAGGTTAAGGCACCAAATGGTGAAAGCAGATCTCCTGCTGCTGAGTCGTGTGCACGTTGCGGTCATCCAACTGCCGCTACCTGAAGCCCAGCAGCGGACGATCGCACATTGAAATAACATCAGCATCACCCACTGCGCCGCGCCAGTCAAGGAGAAGCCTCGGGTCCACCGCAATAAAATGACCCCCCCACCCCCCAATTAAATTTCCATCTACTGTGTTTTTTGTGGCGTCAGCACATAAATTCCAACGCATCAGGATAAACATTTGGAATGGTGAGCCGATGAAATGGCAAGTGTTTCCCTTGTGGGGTTGCCGAGTACCACCGATCTTAAAGTTTAGAAAGACACTTCCTCAGTGGGTCTCACAATTCTTACATCTAATAGCACCTAAGAAAAAAAAATTGCAGTTCATCGATTTGTTTTCTCACAAGAAGCAAAGATCTGAAAGACGGCATTTGAAAGAAAAAGCTAATATATCTTCTCTGGAAATTCCAAGTGTCATATGCTCCTCAACCAAATCCCAGAGTGGTCCTCTACGATTACGACGGGACGAAAAACTAAATCCCGGTTGCTGAACACAGTAAAACACGCAAGTGGGGGGGTCAAACGAGTTAACGCAGGGCCCCCGCTGTTGTAAACTCTGTAAGACTTGGCGACCATGCGCAAGAGCACCAGTCATGTCTACTCAATGATTTAGACAGATTTGCCCCAGATGCCTTTATATATCACTTTGGCGCATTAGCAGAAGCTTCTGAACTGATAAAAGACAGCCATCCAGAAAGAGCAGGCAATAAACTGATGGAAGTTTGTCTCTGAGTAACTCACGCTGACACCGGACTTAAGCCACATAAATCTAAAAAAAAAAAAAATGTAATCATATACACACTACATTCTCTGTTTAGTGTCCGTCTTTCATGAAAGAGGAATGGATTTTATTTTTTTTTTACAAATGTCTACATGTCTGGGACGGGCTTTTAGTAGATTTACTGTTTCAACCCCGTTCTGTCCAATGGTGGCAAGGAGGAAACTCCTTAAACTGGATTTTGTTTATTTGTCAGAAATTATGGTTTATACTGCCCCCTGTTGGATTTATAGAGTACATTTTGACAAGTCCTTCCAAGAACTGCACACCGTACACGTACCCTAGATGCACATTTTGTCATCAAGATTCGGTCGTCGCTAAATAGTTCCTTGATGCTAATCCCCAAATTTTAGCATTAGCAATGGTGATATTTTGAAAAAGTATGTTGTGTTGTTCAATATATAATGCGTACAATTCTATCCTCCTCAGGTTTGGAGTCCGGCTTCGTCACACTTCCTCGTCTGTCCCGCTCCGAGCGTCAGCAGCCGTCCGTCTCCGAGCCGGCCCCTTACTCGGCCAACGTGCACCGCGGCTCTCTGAGCGACCCCGACGACGCCATCTTGACCACCCGCTCTACCGCCGTTGTGACCTCTGACCCCAAGCCAAGCGCCTTCTCCAGCTCGTTCGCTTCCCTCACCTCCCTGGATACCTTCAGTTTCGACCTGGGCCCCTCCCTCATGAGCGAGGTGTTCGGCTTACTGGACGGAGACAGTCACACCTGGGAGAGAGACGAGACGGGGTCGCCGTGGGGTCTCGCCAACGAAGGATCCGAGAAGGACTCGGCTACTATCTCTTACGTGGACTCCCTGCTGAGGGAGGATTGCGCGGGCGGGAAGAGTCCGCAGGGGGCGGAATGGGACGACGACGATGGAAGTGCGAATGAAATGAACGAAATCGCCGTGTCCGGGAAATTACCTGACACGCTGAGGGGAGGCTCGCTTGAGCGAGCGAGGTTAGCGGTGAGGATGGAGAGCGAGCGCTTCCAGAGTGCCGCCGATGTGCTCGCACGCCATTACGGCGTTCACGACCGGATGGAGACTGTGGATTCGGAGAGGATGAAGAAGATATCCTATAGCTACGCAGACGATGACGATGATGAAATCAAAGTCTGAGCTGTTTGAACATGAAACTCATTACCGGATATACTCTTTGATTCCTCTGTAATTGTAATCCAATAACCAAATCGGCAGCAATGACTTTTAGACTGCAAATGGAGGATATTATTTTTAACATGAATGCTGGAGGGGTTTTTTTTCCACTAACGGCGCCAAGATTTTTGCTGCAAATGCAACAACATTAAGGACCGACATATTTTCAATGTCCACAAAGTTCAGGATATTGGGCTAAACCTAAAATGGCCTCCCTGAAACTCACAGATTCACTGCTCACGTGCTCAGGCTGACAAAATAAAAGCATTACTTTGGCGCCATCTTCTGATGGCTTAGTGTCAAGGAACTATGTCGCACTTGATTAAGTAGCTCAATTTAGACAAAAAGTGGTGCTATAGCACCATTTGGTGGCAAGTTGAAAATTTTCATCTGAACAAAAGTCGTGCTTATCTACCGTCTTGTAGCATCAATAGGGAAATATAAACTTTTTTTGTTCACTACTACTGAATTTGACCTTCACGCCTGGTATTGTGCATTCAAAAGCTCAGAGAAGCTCAAAGTAAATTCACCCGAAAGCCCAATAACCTAAACATTTTGTGATGACTGTCTTGATGAGGCTCAAAAAAAAAAAAAAAACACTCCCCTACCGAAGATTAAGAAAGAGAGGAAACACTAACGTTACTCAACAAAGAAGTCCTGCCATTCACTTTATACTCACTACTTCTTCGCACGGGAGGAGGACATTCTAAGAGTATTCTAATGTGCTCGCTCTCAACAGCGGACACGGATACAAACGAAACGTTTCTGGAGGTCGGTTTGCAGTCTACATGCGTCTCGGGCTGAACTACTGTTCAGAACATTGCGAGTCATTTTATTGAAGACTTACCTTGACGTGAAGGGGAAGCCTCAAAATCGTTCATGATATTTTTTACAGTGTTTTAACACAAATTGAGTAACACGACAATGACGCCAGTGTTTGGTGTTATCAACTACAGTACAGGCTGTACTATGTAATTGTTCCTTTAATGCTGCAGACTTTTTGTATCAACTCTGTGCACCTCTAAACGAGGAACTATGTTTCGAACAGACGCATTGTAATGTCAAGGCCTACAAATGTACATGAAAATATCAGCCCAATAAACGTGTACTCATAAGCACCTTCAGAACATACAGCGGTCCAACCTTATACTTTATGACACACTACAATGATATGAATTGGAAATAAAGATGCGTAGGAGTGACGTTATTATCTTAGATCGCTCTCCGGAAAATAAAGAACTGCAGAAAAATTAAGATGGTTTAAGTCCATATAGTGTGGCTCTCCTCTTACTGTGCTATGGAGGGAGCCTCTTTGGACTGTAACGCAGGGGGGAGCGGCGGAGGGCAACTGGGAGCTTTCAGTCCAGACTTTTTAACGGGCGGCTTTTTAAGACCAACCGGCTGAGGTGGGGGTGGCGGATGAGTCACCTGTGTCCCGACTGTCGCGGGGGGAGCCATAGAAGCCCGAGGCTTTGGCGGCACCGGCGCTTTGGGCTTGCGGTAGTGAACGGAGAACGGCTCGTCAGCTTCGTTGGCTTTTCTCACACTGATGCTCCTCTTTGCTGCAAATGAGAGACAGTGTACAGACTTGTAAGATGGACGGACAATTTATGCGATACGCCGGTCGGATTCGGCTTGACGAGAGGGTTAAAATGTCTTGCACGAGCGCGGTGACGACAAAGTAGAAAGCAGTACTTGAGGGGAAAGTACTGCGAGCCGCGGGGGGCCCACCCCCGTCGTGGTTAGGACAACATGCAAGATGACGCACGAATTGAGTGGGTGATATTTTGACAGGTAATGCAAAACTTCCTGTTTTGATCTGGATTTAGCTTCCTTCTGTAGACTTGTACTAACTAAACTTGTGAAAGGAAAAGACCGATGTCAAGAATGTGCTCCGGATTTTACACAATGGAAAGAGACACCCCAATATCTGCGTTCAACAACAGCAACCAGGAAAGGAAATCTGATAGTGGCTTTTGGGGTCTGACCTCACCATTGCACAATTCGGGGGGTACGAATGGCGTTCCTCTTTTAAGGCGGTCTACTAAGTATTTAAATCCTGTAAAATACAGCACTGATAACAACCACGGACATTCTATAGCTAAATGTATATCCATCCATCACACATTTTATCAAAGCCATGTATTTTGTAAATATACACATTTGAAATGAAATCATTTATTTTTGAATAACAGGAATGAGCTATTGTTTCGTGACTGGAATAATTAACAATTACATCATTTATTATTTAAAATAAAATATTTTACTTATTTTACCTCTATATTGATAGTCTTTTTTTTTAACATTGTAATGTGGCCCTTGACCACAAAGGTTTTCCCACCCCTGCTCTGGAAATGTCAAATGTGTTTTGACTCACGTTTCGGCGTGGCCATCATCACAACTCCTTTTGGTGAGATAGGCTGGGCCTCCGAAATGGGCTCCAATTGATCCAAGCAAGGCTTCTGTGTGGGGTCCCTGCTCTGTCCTGGGTGGGACCCGGTGATTCTTTGATGTGAAGTTAGGTTCTGGTTTGGCAACAAGTTTGGTCTTGTGGGGGCTGAGCCGGCGGATAACGTCGTGTCTTTTTGGATTGCGGTTGCAGACTTGGGTGAGGAAGCAGCCCACGCTTGGTGTCTCGTAAACTTTTCAGAGGAGACGCCGATGCCGTCCTGAGAGGGCATGCTACAAGCAGAAAAAAAAGAAAAAAAAGTACATCTAAGAATAATGATAATTCATATACTGTAGCGTCTTTCAAGGGACACTCGACAATTACTCATACGGGATACAGACTGTTCATTTTTCATGCACAATTATAATGTTCTGGGTTAATAACGACCCGGCCCAATACGATCCTTATAATTGTCTCTACTAAATAACGAACAACACATCTTTTCGATACAGCTTGTCTGATATTCATACATGGAGGACCATAAGTGGGCTTCTGTGCTGATTCTGAGGCTATACCTGTTTGTCTTCGAGCAAGGGAGAAGATAAGTTGAAGAGGACGAGGCTGCGGAGGGAGCGGAGAACCTTCTGCACAATGGCGTTTGTTCTGAGATCATGGACTGGTCGTCTTGCATGTTGGGAAGCTCCGGAATCTCAAAGGACACCTCTGAATAAACATTTACATCATAGATCCGTTTATTCTCTGCTTACCTACTGCTATCAGAATAGCATCCGTCCTCGTTTCCATTAACATTCTCGAGTCAGTGTCTTCAAAATGGTAAATGGACAAATATGTACATCAACAAAATCTAACTGGTTATAAGATCTGTATTGAAAAATATATGGTTGTTCTCTGAGGTATTCATATAAAAATATCTTGTCGTGGTTCCAGTTTGCAGTACCAGCGCTAATATCGTGGGACAGATGATGCGAGTTGTTCTGCGCTTTCACCTCACTGTTACTTAACAGTAACTAGTCCTGTACCTCCAGGGAAGAGCGCGGAGCTGTATTGAATCAGAGGCTCGATAACCGTCACCACCTGCACCGAGGATGCGGTCGCCATATCAACCAGGGCGATCTCCCTAAATAGGAAGAGAGCAAGCGGACAGGATGAGATTGATGACGGGTATGAAATATGCGGTTGGACACCTAGAGATACCCCTCGGATTGCGGCCAGAGAAGGTTGGGTCCCAGCACGATGGCAATGTTACTGGGCGACATCTTGTTTGCAGCCTGCTGCTCGGACAGCAACGACAAGAACTGCACCAGGTACCTGAAAATAAAATGAAGAAATGCCATGTGAGGGAATACTTGTACTTGTTTACTTTCAATTCATTATTATACAAAGCAAATAATTCCGCACCTGAGATTGTTATAATTTTCAGGTGGCAGTTTCTTCAGTAGTATTCGGAACTGCTCCAGCTTCTCTGTGCAGTCTTTTTCGCTGTGAATACACACACACATTTTTTTTAAAAATATAATTTAAAACCATTTCCAAATGTCTTAACATGACAAAACACAAACTAAATATGCATCAACAATTTCACAGAGCATTTGTGTTTATTATCACAAGCTAATGCAGTTTACGACTGGTAATCTGTGCATCGAACAAAAATGCAGCTCTGAGGGCCAGTTGCGATGTACATTAGCATCAATTATGCAACGAAGCAGAAAATTGTTTGTCGACATTCAATTTAAAAGTCACTTTTCTATGACATGCTCCCTATTAAAGTCACCAAAGTGATATGAAAAATGGTGTGAGGACTCAGGAGCGCAGTTGATACACACCTGGCTGCTTTGAACCAGTCGTTGTAGAGTTCAAAGGTCATTAGAGGCTCAGGAAGTTCTCGCAGGTAACACTTCAGAGCTCCTATTGGGAATAATTTAAAATGAAAACAGACACATGAGCCTCCCTTTGCGGCAAACCACTTTTTTTTGGACAATCACGTCATGTTTTTATGGTTCAGTAAATCCAAAAAAATAAAACACATTACAATATAGAGCATGTGACACCTCAAATGTGATGCTGCAGCATGCCAATAGCTGTGCGGTGCAATAAGTTTCCGGCAGATTGGAGAATTTAATAGATAGGCTTCAAGGTGCTGGCAACCTTTTTGAAGCTCATGTTCATGATAACTTACCGGCCACAGCATGAGGGTCCATGCTGAACTCGCCGTGATCAACCGTCCCCTGATCCATGCAAGCCTTGAGCCTTTTCACCACTGAGGCCGCCGCCGCCAGACGAAATAGACCCTGCAGAGAGGTGCAGAAAGAAGGGGCTTCAGCTAATTAGGGCAGATGATACCATCGGCTAAACTAAAACGGCCTTACCTCCTCCCTCATCCCGGTTCTGAGCAGCATGTGAACGCATTCTTGAATGGGTGCTGCAATTTCTCGGTTGCTCTGAAGCAGATGAGAAGCAAGAGACTCCCCGAAAACTTTTGGGCCCGAGGGGTTTGCTGGTGGCTCTGGAGTACATAACACATGTTGAGCAAGGTCAAGTCAAGGGTAAGACCGTGTGGCAAATAAATACAGTACATGCGCTAACCTTTCGGGCTGTGGTTCTCCTTGAGTTCGTTTATATTTTTATCCAGGAACTCGTGCGAATGTTTGTGGTATTCCGCTTGCAGCTCCAGAAGCTTCAATGAAAGGAATAGGAAGGCATTAGAGGGGTAGACAACGTTTACGGTCTATAAACATTCTCTCTTTGCGTGGAGAATTTTTTTAATAGTTCCAAGTGCAACATACGCGGATGAAGTAGCTTGCATAGTCGTCTTCTTTGGTCGCAAAGTGATACAGATCTGCTGAATATTGATTCTAGAAAGAGAAGAACAATCTACTGTTAAAAGTTCAACTCCTTGGAGCTGTGCGCTGGTACCTTGATGGTCTCCAACTTCCTCAGAGCTTCTTCTTCGTCCTCCTTGAGACCGTCCTGCTTGGCCTGTGGACCGGTGCTGGCCTGGCTCCTGGGGCGTTCAAGACATCTCATCCAATGGAACTTGAGCGCATTGAAAGTTGAAAGGCAATAAATAAACCACTCACCTGAGTCGCGCATTGTTCCAGTCTGTATTGAGCTTTGCAAATAGCTTCTTGTTTTTGAGAATCTCTGGTAATTCATCCTTGAGGAACAGGAAGGAAGGACATCATGCTGGGGAACGTGACATTTTAATGTGCTGTTGGTAAACCGACGACATATTGTTCACTAATCTGAATCGGGAAGTCAGTTTTTAATTAAAAACAATATGTCGGATGAAATAGTCCTTCAGCTTTACAGAGAGATATGTATCAAAATGTATTACATTGTATGTATACATGTAATTAAAAGAAAATCAATTTTCCGTAATACCGCATGTCCCCTATAGTGAAGAGAAACTCAATTCACCTCACTAAGTTTACTCAGCGGTTCCAAAACGTCCTTTTCCAGTCTTATTTCAAAGTCTGCCAAGAGGCTGGCCAACTTCTTCTCCATGAAACAGCACATCTCCAACACCCTCCTGCCACACACACACGGCGTGTCGTTATTCAAATGCATTGAATAACCGCCGTTTGTCTCTCTTCCCATTTGGTACAGAACTGAAAACCCCCCAGTCAGGAGCCTTCTCACATGACTCTTGGCTCAGACGGGGTTCACCTGATGGACGAGTCGGCGTCAAAGTCTTTGAAGCTTTCCGCCATGCTGACTGATAGCAGCATGAGAGGCAACTTTTTCTGGGGAGAAAGGGTTGAGAAACCTCATTTTTAACATCCGTGAAATTTTATTCATTTATTGCCAACTGTCAATGATGATGACAGTTCTTATTTTTTGCCAGATTTGTTTCTTACCATCCGTTTTTCAGCATCGATACCCGTCTGACTCTGCATGCAGCCTTGCAGCTTCTTGTGTAGCATCTGCGCTGCTCTCCTGGCGGGCTCCACCCGCTGCTCCACCTTTATTTCATCAAACGGAAAAAAAACATCGTCGACAACCACGCTCCAATTGGGCCGCGCCAAGTGGCGCCTTTAACCCTGGAGAACCCAAGAACACCCTTTTCTTCTTTGGTAAATGAGGAATTTTACCAAACTATATGTTTTTTCAAATATTTAATGCTTTAAATCCTAATTTCAGGATTAGGGGTAAATTTGACCCTTTGGGATATAAGGGTAGCATTTGAGTATCAGAATTTGTAAACTTGACCCCGTGAGTTCTCCAGGGTTAAAACTCTTTTCATTTTCTCACCACAACCAGGTCCGAGTGTAGAAGCTCACTGACATCTTGTGACCTGCAAATAGGAAATAAGTGAGACCACGGCGGTCTTAAAAAGTTTCTTCACAATTTCAAAAAATTATTAGAATCATGCAGCCCGGTAGTCCAGTGGTTAGCACGTCGGCTTCACAGTGCAGAGGTACCGGGTTCGATTCCAGCTCCGGCCTCCCTGTGTGGAGTTTGCATGTTCTCCCCGGGCCTGCGTGGGTTTTCTCCGGGTGCTCCGGTTTCCTCCCACATTCCAAAAACATGCGTAGCAGGCTGATTGAACACTCTAAATTGTCCCTAGGTGTGAGTGTGAGTGCGAATGGTTGTTCGTTTCTGTGTGCCCTGCGATTGGCTGGCAACCGATTCAGGGTGTCCCCCGCCTACTGCCCGAAGACAGCTGGGATAGGCTCCAGCACCCCCCGCAACCCTAGTGAGGATCAAGCGGCTCGGGAGATGAATGAATGAATATTAGAATAATTGCTAGAGCTAAACTAAAAAGGTAGTTGAACTGTGGTGTTCAGATCTTGTTTGTCTGATCATTCAAGCCGATCATCAAACATGGTTGTTGGCGACCTTGTCATGCAAATTTTGATCAGGCCTGACTGACAAGTAACAAAAAGCCAACGGCCTTCACGGTGTTTGCTCCGATCCACTCGTGCCCTAACAGTTTAAATCCTCTCCTTTGCTCTACTGTGAATGGCGGCATTCCAAAAATGGTGCAGAGGCGATGACAAACGTGAACGCATTACCTCACATAAAGTACGACAGTGGTTTGAAGCTACTGGCAGTTCCCGTTTCTAAACTTCACTTTTGAGAAGCATCGCCTCTCAAAGAGGAAAGTGGTCTCGTAGCGCAGGGGAAATGCGGCCGGCCGGTCAATGGCAAGTGGCATGCTACGAGACTTTGGAAAACAACCTCCTATAGCGATAAAACATGTCATGTCTGTCTACAAAGAGAAGGCACCGACCGCCTTTGAGTGCGGTTTCAGTTTTGCAGATGCACACCCCCGCTGCTGTTTTCAGGATGTGTAAGACCGAGAGAGGGTGACACAAAAATAAACGGTACATATTTTGGAATTTATAGACATGACATTGAAGTGACTTCAACTTACTTTGCAGAAGAGCCAAACTGCTTCAGAATGCTCAGAGACTGTCGGAGCATCGCGGCCGCTGTTGGTCGTCTCCGCAGGCGCTGACCTCCTCCGGGGGTTTACTTGGGCAGCGGCAAGCCTACTTGATGGCGCGCTTTTGCGTTGTCTCTTTTTGTTCTCCTTTCAGACGCGCTCTCTCAAGCGCTTATGCGGTTAACGAGGAAGTTGCATAGATGAAATGTGAGCGGCAAGACCCCCTCCCCTTTTCTCTTTCATTTGACTAGCAAACAGTTACGCTCGCCAACTGGTACTTTGCAACGACACTGTACTAGATTATCCATCTTGTTCAGCGGGGGGGAAGTAATGTAGTACAAACAGGTTTTTACTGTAGGCTACTTCAGTATTTTTTTTCCCCAGGTATCCGCACGTGACTTGCGTATTTATTATTCTGATGACTGTGACTACCCACATTTTAAAACAGATCTCAGATCTTACTTTAAGAACATCGAGAGCGATGATCGTCATTAACAGGCCACCCCCGCAAATGGCGTATATGCATAAGCTTCCCAAATGTAAAGTTAATTTCACGAAAAACATATTTTTTAAATATTTGCATCATGATTCATAGTGATTTTCTGAGCATTGCGCTCGTTTTGGCTTCTTTGTAGTACTTCAGCAACAGGAAAGGCACTATAAATAGCATATATTATTATTGCTGGATGCTGATGCACATCGGTGACAGCGTCTGCAATCCTAACTATTCAATAAATATAATATACATATATGTGTGTAGACAGACAAACGCAGATAAATTTCAATGTATAAAACAAAAAGTGTAGGGCAGGGGATTAAGTCAACACATGGGGCATCGATGAAAAACAAATGTCAATTTGTGAATCAATTTCTTTATTAAATGACTTCAAACACGTGAGGAACTTGGTTCTATGTTGCATTTTGTTTTGTTTTTTTCCCTAAAAACAGTTGGTGGCCTGGTTCTTTTATAAAGGAGTCTGGGATTGTTACGGTTGCCTGAAACATGCCGAAACCGGCTGGATTTTACAAATTGCCAAACGATTAGTGTTCTTTAAACATTGTTCGCAGTGGATATTTTGTCAAATCAGGGGAAACAAACGAGGGAAGTCTGGTTGAGTCGGGAATTTTGAAACGGAATGCCATTCTGGAAAATATAAAATACTGATAGGCAAAACGACAGTGAGGTGGCCTTTTGTTAACTATGGAGAACAAAAAATGCATTAAAAAAAAAAAAGAAATAAGCGGAGGATTCCAGCAGAACCACATCAAGGCCACTTTGATGAAAGGCTACCAAAGACGCAGTACGGTATTTAAAAAAAAAAAAAACTAAACTAAACAATGCTTATCCAAAGGTAGTTCAAGTAATAGTCTTTCTGTTTTGAGGCATTACAAGAAATGTCCATTTCATAAACTTGCTGTGTATACTATTCTGAATTTGAGTCCGACTTTCCGTCCGCCGATTGCGGCATTCTGGCAAAAAACGAGTCGGGCGGAAGGAAAAGTTCAAGCACCTAAGAGCTCCTCGTCTCGGCTCCCTGCTGTTTTTGAGTGCCAACGTCATCTTGTAAAAACAAATAAATTCCAAAAGGAATACAAATGATTTGCAGCGTTAAGAATTAAGATGGCGGAAGAAGAGTAAAGAGAGAGTGTAAGCACTTGGAAAAACCTGCAAAAGGGTCCCAAATGTTGCATGTCTCTTAACCTCTCGATGATTTCACCCGCTTTCCTGTACTGGGTGGAGCACGTCGTCCCTCCGATGTTACGTGAAGGACGTGTATGGAGCCCGGGGTGGGGTGGGGGGCAGCCATGTCATGTTCTGACGCTACTCAAATGTGTTCCCGCGCCTTTGTCCGTCCCTCTGAGTCTGATGTGCATGTTGAAGTTGTTGGGGAGGTGACTAACGCTT
This sequence comes from Hippocampus zosterae, assembly GCF_025434085.1. Taxonomy (NCBI): domain Eukaryota; kingdom Metazoa; phylum Chordata; class Actinopteri; order Syngnathiformes; family Syngnathidae; genus Hippocampus; species Hippocampus zosterae. The sequence continues at coordinate 5,115,707 of NC_067457.1, forward strand.
CGCTTTAGCCTCCTCGGCATCTTTAACATGCAAACGAGAGATTTGACATTTTAATCAGGAGGATCATGATCAACCTCTATTAAGGCTATGATATCAGCATTTTGGATGTTGGCTTAATGGGTTTACAGTAGTCCTGCACACAGGCCGGGTCAAATTTCCTCACCTTTCCTGAGTTCGTCTCTCTTCTTGGCAGCGTCCTCCCTCTGTTTCTTGATAATGGCGAGTCTGGCCAGGTCAGCCCTCGCCTGATCCGTCTTCCCCTCAAGATGAAGCTTCATGTAGCGTTCCTTGGACTTCTGCTTTTCGATCTCCTCCCTGTGGCGGGCGCCACGTTTTCAACAACTCATTTCAAAGTGACAAGAACAAAACGGGCTGACTCTAATGTGATGTTTGAACAGGCAGAAGCCCTACTGTGGTTCTAACATCACTTCGTAGCCCCCCCCCCAATTCGGTGTCCCTTCTAGTTATTTTTTCTTTCCTTCTTTTAACACGTCCATTATTTACTGAAAACCTCACCTGTTCATGTTTTTTTTGGTTGCTTTTTTTAAATGCAGCTTTATGTGCCACAAGATGGCGCTGAAGCTCTTTTAGAAAAGGGCACACTTTGGCATCAATTTGTGACACCTTGGTGTCTATAGGAACTATTAAACTGAAGGGAGGAGCTTCTACTGGGCTGATGTAAGCCTTCATTCAACACAATGACCAAAAGAAATGTAGTGCTTTGGTGCCATCTTGTGATGAAAAATTAATTAGCACAGCTTAAGTTACACTTGAATAGCATTAGTGAGAATGCACGGTCTTTATGGTAACTTATGTTTTAATGTTGTAAAGATTTTACCATAGACTAAAAAGATATTTCTTGCAAGCAAAACTCACCTCTCCCGACGAGACAGCTCTCGAGGAGCTTCGACATCTACTTCGGTCACTTTCTTGCTTTTCTGAGAAATGCGGTTGGGATTCTCAATTTCTATAAGTCCCTCCACCCCGCTCCTTTTCTTACACTGCATGCAAACATGAACATGTTAGAGATACAATGATGAAAGTTAGCAGTCAATTAGAATAACAGCAGTGATGTTGACCTCAGACTCATCCTCGCTGCTACTCTCCTCTTCAGACTCTGAACCGCTCTCTTTCTCCACACCAGCATTTGCTTCCTGTTGGAGGCGAGGGGAAACAGTAGCACATTAGACTGAGACAAGTGCCGATAATAAAATGCCATAAAATAATATTTTCTAAACTTACCAGCTCTCTCTGGGCTTTCATTTGTCGGTCAATCTCCTCGGGATTGCTAAATTGCTTCCCTCTGCCCTTATGGCCCTTTTTCCCTGTGCCAATTAATATATGCATGTCAATCACAATTCTAAATCCAAGCATGTGAGAATAAGACACAACTGAATACATAATACAACAAGAGTTACAACGCATATGAAACCAAGTCGTTGGGTGTACATCAAGGTTATTATCGTAAATTAACAAACAAAATAACTACAATTTTAAAAAATGTTGATGAAATAAATTGTTCTGTCATTTGATTATTGTAGATTACTTTATTACACAACACTTATTGTGATTTTTTAAAAATCTTGCACCGAGCAAATATTTTATAAATATACAAAAACTAAAACTACGAATAGAATTAATTTTAAAACGAAACTGAAACAATCATTTTATTAAAAAAAAAAAAAGCGAAACTGTCAGAAGGAGCTAAATCAATGACACACACACACACATGGCAACCCTAATGGCGGTAAACGTTCACGGCACAACTCACGGATATTTAGTGATGAAAACACTTTTTGCAAAAACCTAACAATCTACTCATACGAGTTACAATTTTGTCAATTCGTATACATATTGGTGATGTTTCCTGGGTCTTAGAATGCCAACAGAGCCTCAGTAAAACAGTCGGTTAGCATGCTACAAGCTAAGCATGCGTAAAAGCTACCTCGGACACTGCGCTTAGCTTGCTCCAAATGCTGTTTACGACGCTTCAGCGGTGACACTTACCACCCCTCGGCATGGTGAAGAGTAACGTCAACAATAACACAACTTGATCCCGCTGGGTAACGCAGAAATCGTTCTACGACACGACGTTTAGATGCAGTTAGAAAGAAAAAAAGGCTCCGCAGTTCGAACTTGATTGTCAGCGAAAGTACTCTCTGTCTCTGCAGTCTGCGCAGTCCAAAAAGAAGGAAAAAAACCCAGATGACGTGACAGTCACACCCGCCAATCAGCTTCATTGATTTATTCAGTTGGGAGGGGCTAGGAACGATAGCATTTGATGAATAAACATTAAAAAATATAATTTTGAAAGAATGAAATACATCTTTCACTAATTAATTAAATGTTGATGGAAATATAAATAAATATTGGAGTAACTTTATAAAAACTCATACAATTAAATCATTCTTGACCTAAATTAATAATTCACACGTTAAATCAATAATTTCGGCACATTTAGTCCTCCATAATGTTCCGTGACAAAAGCTAATTTTTATCCCCACCCCACTACCAATTTTACATCAGGCAGTTAATTTATTGGTAAATACGCCACTAAATTTGTCATAATATTGGTAAATCTCAGTGTCACGTGTACTATGCATACAGTCCAGTGTACAGTGTTGATGTGCAAAATTAGTTGGGGAAGAGAGAAATGCAAACAAAGTGCTACTAAGCAATTTACCAACTTGCTGGTCTTCAAAATGTTTAATGAAATCTGAATGTATTAAATAAATCGGTTGTCGGTTTGTCTTGGACCAAAAACCTCATGCAATTAAATAAATCCAGTGATTTTCATTGGTACGTTTTTCACTTTAATGTGAAGATAAATAGAGAATCATATTTCAAACAGATGAATATTGAATATACAGTAGGTAATAATAAAAAAGTCAATTAAAAAACAGATCAACCTAGTTCATAAAACATGGTATTGCTCAAGTCCTATGCAATGCAGTCATTGACTGGTAAAACGTTGGGATCTTCATCTGTAGGTACTGAACAAAACACATCATTCCACTTCAAAACTTCCTATGAGGAAGGCATTGCGTCATATTGTTTGTCATATAAATCAGCATGTATTGTATTGTATTGTATTTCTTCAATGTTGAGACTTTATCTCCTCCACCTCTTTCTCCATCAGGTGGTATTCAACTGTCGATTCTGTGAGCTACAAAGAAAAGAATACACATGATTCGAAGAAATGAAGAATAACATATATGAAGAAAGACTACAACATTGTGTCACCCAGACCTTTGTTCTCACCATGTCAATAAGAATTTCTATCTTCAATTTTAGGAGATTGTTCTCCTCCTCCAGCTGCAAGTTTTTCTTCTTAAGACGTTCTACTTCTCGGACAGATACATTTCCTCCTGATTCTGACCAGACAGAAAGGAGAAAATATATATTGTGATGCCACGCTGCTCATTAAAATGCATGTAAAAAGATAATGGCTTCTTCTAGTTTACAGATCTCCCGCACAGGAGAACGAGCAGTGTGATATTCTCTGCACTGGCCTATGATACAACAATACTGTTTTTAATCACCTGTTAGCCAATGTCCATCCTCAAATTTCAAGGTATGTCCTCCAATGCACATTGAAGGAGGTCCATACTCGAGGCCCAGCTCTATTTCCCGCGTGGACCGGTCCAACTAAAATATAGGAGATTGGTCTTTCAAATCCGTGCACTCTCCACACATCCATGCAATTCTTTGGAATACTGTATTTATTTTTGGAGCAAAAAAAAAATCTTACTGTGTGAAGGCTCGATAACGATGGTGATTTCCGCGGAGGAATCTTCTTTGGACTGAATGATTTCCCAAATCGAGGGAGCTTCAGGGACATTTTGAGATCCTAAATAAGATGCAACACATATGTCAACACGACTGTTAGTGTTAACAGAGAGAATTGACGCCATTGCGTGATTTTGGTTTCCTAGCGGGGTACTATGCGGCTATTAATGCTAGGTAGCTAACCGTTACGATCTTACCCGGATAGTTCTCATACCTGACCTTTAATTGATATACCATCCACTTTGTGTCGTTTCAGTAACTGTCGGTGACTCACAGAGTTTATATATGTATATTTACCTCCATACTGACAACTTGAGTCAAATCTCTATCGCCGTCGACTTCAGTGTAAACAGTGTAAGCTTAGTACTGCGCAAGTGCGAATGTTCCATTCAAAAGAAGCAGTGTGAAAGTCTCTGCATTGGCCTATTTAAAAACAGGTAAAACGGTCCCCACAAATTGAAGCCTAACAATACCCTTACTCGTTAACTTTAACTGTATGTAATTTAATGTGCATTCAACACTCTTTATATGTTATTCTGTGACGTTTTAGATTCTCCAAAAGAGACAGATCCCTGTAAAGACGAGAAAATGGAACGTTCGACATTGAATCACCATGGTGATGGCATTGCCTCCCACTGCATGAAATTGTTTCACCAAAAATCGTTTGCATTTGTCAGTATGCTTTATGTACTTCTCTATTTATCACCTTCAGCCCTATATCAGTGATAACATTGATATTATCAACGTTGTGAATCCACAAACGACAAGCCCCAGTGGCCTAATGGATAAGGCACTGGCCTCCTAAGCCAGGGATTGTGGGTTCGAGTCCCATCTGGGGTGGTGCTTATTTTTTTCTACAACGCTCGTGAAATCATTCTTACACTTCGCGACGCCTGCACAAGGAATATCTACTTTTGGAAATACGCAACAAATGCAGGAAACTATCAACAAAAAATGGAGCAGCAGGGTATTAAACTGTGCATCCTTTTGAATGCTTTGGCTGCATCAGTGCACACTTGGCGTGAGTATTGATATTTGCAGTTAGATTAAGTAAAATCAAAATTCTTCTCTTAATTATATGTACTTCTGAAAACTACCCAAGGATATTTTCTGTTAAATCAAATAATTTACATGTCACAGCTTGCTTTTTTATATATCTTACATACTTGGCCCAATACTCATTGAGACATGTTTATTGACCTCCAGGAGCAAAACAAGTCAAGCAAGAAGTACACAGAAACATGTTATTTAAATAATTGAATGCCGGTAATAGTGCTATATAACATGTGTTCCATAATGTGTGTTATTCAACCTGAACCCTGTGACCCTGAACCATCCTCTTACAATGACAGACCTCCAGGAGGCCACCGTGTACTGGGATGCTGCCCAGAAAAGGGTAATCCTGAAGGAGGGGGTGAAGGAGACAGAGGGTGGTGCGTATGGTTACTTCAATGATAGCCTTCACCTCACTGGTTGGAGCATTTTGGAGATTTGCGCTGGATACGGAAGTGTCCAACAGCAAGATGAGACTACATTCTTTCTGGCTGGCTATCTAGAAGGCTACTTCACCGCCGGGTCAGAGGATGGGATTAATTTTTATGGTGTAACCCCCTATAAACCCCCAAGCCCCCAATAAAACACTTTTTAAGTATTAAACACCACACAGTAAATTTCTTTTATTATGAACAGGTGTAACAATCACATAGCATTCCTAAATGTAAATCTAAATATACTGTTTCACATGCTAAATAACAGAATAATCATGCTAGCACATGGTAATAATACAAATAATGCAAATTTATACTGTATTGTTTTTTGTCTAAACTTTTATTTCATTTCAGGCAGATGTTTAATCATTACTCCAACGTGTATCTCCAGCTAATAAAGGATGAGAAGGTTCTGAATCCCTTGAAAATATTCCTAAGGTAAAGTGTTGGTAGAAGTCCACATTTACACATCACATGAATAGAAATGAATGCCTTGACTGTTTTTTTTTCCAGTATTTGAACAAACCTTGTAAATCATGGCTACCGTGTTGTCTGATTCACAGCAAACAGGACCAGTGGGCCAGAGAGCAAGTGAAGCTGAGACAGAACAGTGACTCCTTGTGGAAACATTTGGGATTGATCCTAGCCCAACTGGACGGCCTAATCGCTGGAGCTGCACAGTGGGCCAGAAGCAAACACATCGATGTGTGTAATGTGTTTTTTTAGGGATAATTATCACCCTGTCATCATACTTATCTCACGCTTCTCCCTTCCCAGCCACTGTCCGCATTTGCCGTTCAGTTTCTGAATGGTGTCGGTGACCTCCTGGACCTTGTCCCCGCATTGACACCTCGCCACGACTCTGCCCGGCCCACTGCTTTCAGAATGCCTGGAATGGGCCACTGCACGGCTCTCATAAAGGTCAGGCCGGGTTCACTTGGCACAAGCTTGCAGTGCAATTGTGAGTGAGGATACCTGTGATCCAATGCAGGATAATCTTACCCGATGAGAAAATAGCATGACCAGATGCAAACTACAAATCATTGTTTTCGCCAGAAAATGAAACTCGATTAGGAGGTAGCTTCATCCTAACCGTTTCTTCTCTGCGTCCCAGGTGACATCTGGCTTTGAGAATCTGCTGTTGGGGCACTCCAGCTGGTACAATTATGCGGCCACCATGCGCATCTATAAACACTGGGACCTCAGGGTGTCGCATGGGGCCACTGGAAAAATGTCATTCAGCAGTTACCCTGGTACACACGTACACATTTCACCTTTAATACTAACAGTCACATAATAAACACTGACTATATCCAGAACCAAATCCACTGTGAACCTTCCCCTCTTACAAAGTAATTCCTCCGCTCTGGCATGCAACGTGTGCACATCCGCATCCAAATCTCAGCCACAATGTCTAGCGTTTTGCCTCAAAGTCATGTCAGATCAGGCTAAGTCATTTCATCAGCAAAGATTTGTCAGAGCCCAGGTCAGGAAAAATCCTCTTACAGGCTCTGTTGCTATTCGAATACAACTTGTGCTATTTTTAGAGCGGGAAGGATGTGACTTCACTTTGTTACAATGAAGAGAATCCTTTCTTTCTTTATGACAGCATCAACTGTTTAAAACGAATGGCAGGGCAGGACCAGCAGATTCGCCGTGCGTTCGACCTCTCTTTTGTAATGTAATATCGGATCGTGAAATAAAAATTGTCATTAGCATACAACAGGGATGCCCACTTCCTGCAAATAACGAAATCACATTACCGCATATTGCCTGCAAGCTACATAATGATCTTCCTCCTCATTCTACAGGCCTCCTTACATCTCTGGATGACTTCTACCTGCTCGGTAGTGGCCTGCTTCTGACTCAAACCTCGATCAGTGTCTTCAACACCTCCTTGTTTTCTCAGCTCAGCCCTCACAGCCTGTTGGCCTGGCAGAGAGTACGCCTGGCCAACAGCCTGGCGCACTGTGGCGAGGAGTGGGCGCAGATCTTCTCGAAATACAACTCGGGTTAGAACGAAAGCGATGGTTATGACCAGGCTTCATTTTGCTGAAGGGATTTTCATTCTGGGAACAAAGCCACATTTCTTACGTAACACAGGTACATATAACAGCCAGTACATGGTGGTGGACCTGAGTAAGGTATCACCTGGACATAGTATCAGGACGGGAGGTTTGACTGTTGTGGAGCAGATCCCTGGGAAAGTTCTCCACACGGACCAGACTCAAGCTTTACGAGGAGGTGACACACAAACATCCACACATTTATGACAGTAATAGTCAGCTAAAAATGTAAGAGAGTAAGTGGAGCTTCCTACCCACCTCTCTGTTGCTGGTTTATCTGGATATGGTTTTCTTTTCCCTTTCAGGATACTGGCCATCCTACAACATTCCATTTCATGTTGACATCTACAACCTGAGTGGGTACGATGCGATGTGGAGGAGATACGGCGAAGACTTTTCATACGATCTTTGTCCCAGAGCCAAAATCCTACGCAGGGATCAGGCCAAGGTGTTTGACCTCAAGTCCCTCAAGCACATCATGCGATACAACAGTAAGTGTAATGATACACTCTTTGGTGTTGTTCAAAAATGAACCTTTACTTGTCAAGACGCAATAGGCTCTATTTTTGTCACTGGTGCAGAGGCGCCGTTGTGGGCGTGAGCAAAGTAGACTCCTCTCATTTTCTTGAAATATGGCACATACCATATAGCCAAACAACCATTTACACAAATGAAATGACATGAGTTCAATTTACATGACAAAATAAATAAATAAATGACAAAGTTCCAATACTTGCAAAACGAGGAACTAAAAAAGCAAAACGACTATGAACGAGAGGTCTCGAACGCAACACTCGAGCATAAACAGTGAGCAAGGTTCATAATTTGACAGATTTTGCAGTCCTTAAATACTTGATTTGAAACCACACAGTTGCCAACTAAAGAGGAACGCCCTCCACATCAGCCGGTGCTGAAAAAAAAAAACAACCAAATAATTTGAAACTGGAACCAATTGTGTGACTGCAAGAAGAATCTTACATCGGATGTGTTTCAGACTACAAAAGAGATCCTTATGCCAAGGGCCATCCGTGCAAAACCATTTGTTGCCGTAACGACCTGCTCCTAAGGAGACCGCGCCCCGCTGGTTGTTATGACACGAAGGTAAATCCATGTGTTTTTGTGACCGTCGATTGGGTCGCAACAAAAAAAGTCTGTTGCATCCGATTTACCGCCCCTGTCTCATGACACAGGTGACCGACTACCAGATGGCTCTCCGGCTAGTCGCGGAAGCAATAAACGGCCCGACAACGCAGGGGGGTCTGCCACCGTTTTCATGGCGCTCCTTTAACATCACCCCGCACGAGGGTCTTCCTCTCAAGTACAACTTTTCCTTTGTCGTTATGAAGCAAGCTCTCCAGCGACCCTAAACGCACCTGCCATCACCTCTGTCATGTTTAGTTGTAACTACATTGGAACAATGTCATGTTTTGTTCGGTGGGGGGTTTTGTGTGCAAGAATTAGCTCATTGGCATTCGACACCAAGAGAAATGACACAGGTTGTTTGCAGATTGGATCGAGCGGGTCTTTGGATACAATGCAAAGTGTTATTCCCCACAGGCGGGGGCTACTGACCTTTTCCTCCAGCATCACCCGTAAATGTTAATGTTTAACATTCAGTGGAATCACCGCAGGGCTTGTTTGACACGAAGCGCTTGATGGGACAGGACGCACTATGTGGCTTTTACTCCCGACGCCATTGGGCCAAGGTTTTCCTTTTATGGTTTGCCAAACAATTGTGGTTGAATAATTCCTGCATTCATTTTCCATCTTGACTGTTTTTTTTTGTGTGTGTGTCTTTGACGATCCAGGCAAACAATGCACTTCTGTTTAAAGAGTCTCAAGGAATCTCATAAGACATGCTGACTGTTGTACTTCTTGTACACAGTGTTTGTAATCAAAAGACTTAATACACTAATGTGCACCGTTGAAGTGAATTTGTTTTGGACTTTGTTTGCGGAGCACCTTTGTTTCGCCTGCGTGTTTCATTTTCACTTCCTCCTGAAGTTGGGCAAGACGCACAACAGTGAATACCCAGTTGAGCAACATAGTCAAGGAGCTTTGAGTCTGTACGTCGAAGAGGAACCAAGTACTCACACTGAATATGAAAACGAACAGGTCTGGCACTGGGGGGGTTCTATTATGTAACGATTTATGACCTAAATTTGAATTTAAGTGGATTTATTTACTGGCCAAAGTCTATTGTGCTTCCAGCACGTGTACATGTTAATGTTGGATTTTCTTATCCAATCATATTTCAGGCATGTGTTGCCATGTCAATGTAATCTGCCCAGGACCTTACAAATCAGTTGTGCTGGCTGATGGAAAACGAAATTAGTTTCTTTAACCGATCATCTTTTAGATTTGTTCTTGGATAATCCACAAATTGGCTCTCAATGATTAATGATTTAAGATAAGATAAGATATCCTTTATTCGTCCCACAATGGGGAAATTTACAATTTTGTCCTTCCTCCGATGGTTAGTCAAAAAAATAATAAATTTAAAGCCAGGTTCGACCAGCAGAACTCGTCTGGTGCAATCTGCAAACATGAAGCGATAGAATAATTCGGCATCTCTGCTGAGTGTGGTGCATTTCATTGACGTTTTCGTGCGGATTCGGAATTGCAGATGACGTACGTGAGATTCAACAGTATTGGTGGCTTCTCTAATTGCGACTCGAATTAGGTTCCGAGTCTGAACCGAAGGCGCAAAGTAGCAAATGCACAGCTTGCAAACTGCAGAGGAAAAGAAGAAAAAAAAAATACCAAGACCAAAATGCATCGGGCTCTTTCCAGGCCACGCCTAGAACCGCTGCGGGTTGGTAAGCGATAGAAAACGCGGAGGCACTAACTCGCTGGGCTCCACTCGGCGAGGAGAAGCGCCTTTTTCCAAATGGCAACCACGGCGGACGACGAGTGGGAACCTGCGCTCCACGGCTGCCACCACCACAACAACAACAACAACAATAACAACAATAACAAAGACAACGAGGCGGGGGAGACCGCGACGTCCCCGCCGGCCAGCTCGACCGAACCCGGGGGGAAGACGTCGCATAGCCTCGGTAACGGTTCGATCATCAACCCCGGCGGTGGAAATAATGGGAAATGGGTTCGGCTGAACGTCGGCGGAACCGTATTCCTGACGACGAGGCAGACGCTCCTAAAAGAGCAAACTTCGTTCCTGTACCGACTGTGCCAGCAGCAAGACCTGCACTCGGACACGGTGAGCCCGACCAGGACACCCCGGTCCACACTTAACCGTATACAGGTCGTTAAAACCAACCCAAGATCCATTCTGCACTTTTTATACCCCCCCCCCCCACCCCACCAAAAAAAAAAAATCCCATGGCGCACCTGCATAATGCCATATTGTCCCTACAATGTGGCTAATTACCATAATAACCACTGTTATAACCGCTGTAGTCAAATTCTACTTCGTAAACACCTCTCTAAAAGTCCTAATCTGTCCTATTAAACTTGCCCTCATTGTCTTTTGTGTGTAAAACGGTGCTTCTCAATTATTTGAAGGCTCTCCCTCCTCTTCCCACGACTATAAACATTATCATTTGTCTATAAGCTGTTTATAAGTACATCTCTGCTTTGTAAATAGGTGAGAAAACGAACAAAGGGGTGGTGGGGGGGAAATAGACCAACTAACTACCTCCTACTGTAGTGCATGTGTAATTACATATTATTCAAATAAAAGTATGTTCTGCAGTTCTCGTGCACCACCCCGAGCATTGCGCTGCACCCTCCCAGGTAGGCCCACCCACGTATTATATTTATTTAATCAATATCCAACGACAATGCTAGTACATTCTTTTTCCACACCAGTATAACAATTCAGTGTACTAGTAGTCTTTATCTTATTACAAACACGCAAATCCTGATTATGGTCCGTCACTATATGACATAAACCGCGCAGAGTTTAGTGAACCATCTTCCCCGAATTGTCATGCAAATGAGGACAAAAGAAAGTAGGAGAACATGGACTTTCACCGCACTAGTACCATATCAAATAAATGCGTCGATGGCTCGCCAATGTAGAATTAAGTCTTAAGTGATCTTAAAAATAAGGAGTCAAATGTAAAAAAATACAAATAAAAATGTGTTTTGTCTCCATCTTATCACATCCACTCCTATGTGCATGTGTGTGTGTGTCTCAGCATCCTTCCATGGTGTGAGTGGAGCCGGAGTCAGATGGAGGAACACGTGCCTTTTCTTCTGTAGGGGGTGGGGATGGGGAGGGGATGGGGGGGCAGCAGAGTCCCAGTGGCTCGACAACAGAGAGAGCGCGACATTCTCTTCAAGTGCGGCATTCCCAAAGATTACAAATGGGAATGCATTTGGAATGATGCCGCTTTTTTATTCTGCGTCTGCCATTGAGATGTTGATAAGCGTGTGCGATAGAAAGAGAGGATGCGTCTTCAAAATGCCACTGAACATCAATAGGGGATGGGGGGGAGGGGGTTGCATCTGGCATTTGGAGTACATGACAAAATGCACCTTTTGAAGTGTCGTATTATTGGTGGTTAGAATCTTCAGATTCAACGTCACAAAGACGCTTGATAATAACGAATGTGGCGTTTCTTTGCAGCGTTCATTTCTACGTAAATCCACATAGGTCGACTTACGTTCACATTGTTTTTCTTAAGGAACCTGCAATTCATGATTCAAGCATGATTAACCCTTTTTTCCCCCACTGCAAAGTAAATCTCTGTCACTTGTACTTTTTTTTCTGGACACTAATCAAGCTATTTTTTTTTTGTCCTGCATAAAATAAAATAAATTCCTTATTATTTTTTCTTTGCGGCTTTTTGGCTGTTGCATTTCATTTGTTTCAACTCTGCTGTAAATGTCAACTTTATAGATGCCTATAAAGTTCTTTACCTTGATGCGCGGATTTATTTCCCGATGAGAGGTGAAAAAGGAGCAATCTATGACGTATGGCTTTTTTTTTTTTTTTTTTAATGGGAGCAACACAGCTGGCACATATTTGAGCTTTCTGTCTGAAGCTAAGTCCTATTTGTGGAAATTGAATTGTCAATTAACTCTAATCGAAGCCACGCGGCAAACATTTCTTTCCCATCTTCCAAATCCTTTCTATTCACGATTAGCACGCAGAATTCTTTTATCGCAGTCAAACCGCCGAAATTTAACTGCCTGCCCCCCACCCCCCTCTGTTCCGACATCACTTTTCCCATATCGAGTAAAAATAGCCCCGAATGGGATACGTTTCAAATTATTCCGCCCACTGGGCCCCTTCGCCACTGGAGAGATTTTTAATTCCACATCATGTCAAAGTTTATGCTCGCTTGACAACTTGCTTACACAGTCATTATTCATCGGCTTCTATTTTTTGTTATGAATGCAAGTTGTCGCCTTTGCGCCAAACAGACCGGCAAAAACAAACCTCATTTCAAACTCGAAGCTTGTCAACCCTTTTGAGGGACAGCGGCTACTACAGTGGACGGTTTACCATGTTAGCGGGTTCATTCATTTTTTTTTAAGAGCGGATTGTTTTTGTTTTTTTAATCCCATTTTAGCTTTTATCCGTTTTTTCTATTAGTTGCCGGGCTGCCCGAGCCAATTCCATGGTGAAGTTAATGTCCGTTTTGAAGGATGATGCGACGATGATCAAGGTGTAACAGGATTGCAGATTAGAATCACATCATCAACATAGGTTGTGTGTGTGTGTGTTTAGTATTGGACGCCGATTTAAAGATTTCAGCAGCTCACGGAAGGTCAATTTTAACAAAAAAAAAAAAAAGTCCTGCCCGTGCGCATTTCTGCCTTTTCCCGCCCCTTTTCGGTTGACTTGGAAGTGTTTCGCCCGTCACGCTCTGCCAATTGTGGATTCCGCCGCGAGTCTGAACTCGCTTTATCACCTCATCTGTGTCGTGGGATGATATAACACACAGGGAGACATGTTTATTTAAAAAAAAGACACACACACACACACACAATACGATTACTTGATAAAGCATTTCCATGCAGTCGTGCAATGATTCCTAAACCGACGGGCTGTGATGACGCTAAAGTAGCCAATTCCTTTCAGAGAACGCAGCGTTCGTTCCCAACGGGTGTGTGTACTTAACCTCTCCGTGGGGGGTGCGGGAGGGGTCATAATCTACTTGTCTGAACTAATATCCTCTCCAGTACAGTCAAGGTGAAAAACAACATCTTGCGGACGTATTGAAACGTGGCTAAAAAGGCTTAGAATGACTGAGTTACGTAAAACGTACACAAAGTGACACCCGAGCTCATACCTTTTTTTTTTTTTTTTTTTTTAAGAAACACAACCAGGAAGCTCCTGCCCACACTGGCGAGTCATGCTAAGTCTTCAGCCCCCCCCCCCCTTCCACCACCACCACCACCGCCCTTCCGCTCACATTGTGGATTTCTCTTGCAGACGCACACTCCCCAAACATACTAATGTGATTATGCTGCAGCCGGCCATATTCTCCCGAAACATCGTCATTTGTGTCCTCATCCGTCACCGAGATAGTCAAAAAGTTTTCCAGTCTTCCATGTCGCCCTTCCTTAAAATTCCTATCCTCGTCAAACAAATGACATCTGAAGCGTGAGCGAGCGCAGGCGATTTTTGTGCCACCTAAATGCTCACGGCGGTGCTAAATTTTCTGGTTTTCTCATGTGACAATAGGATGAGACGGGCGCCTACGTGATCGACCGAGACCCCACCTACTTCGGACCCATCCTCAACTACCTGCGACACGGCAAACTGGTCTACAACAAGGAACTAGCGGAAGAAGGTGCCGCTACTTTTGACTCTTTATAGACGCCGCCTGGTCGTTTTTGTCGAGAGGAAAAAGCACTCTTAACCCACTCCACACCGCAGATATCATGTTTGGTCTGATTTTTAAATTTTTAAATTTCCCCAGTGTGGGACAAATAAAGGATATCTTATCTTATTTTAGTGACCGTTTCCCTGGAAGGGCTGTTATGACTGAAACCATACGAAGAAGTCAAGAATTTTGTAAGAAGAAAATGCTTCCAGTATCGCTCTTATTGATTACAAATGATAATTTGAAATTTTGGATGAGATTTTAGCAAGCATCATAAAAATTTTCGGGGGCCACCTAGAATGATGTGGCGGGCCAGATCTGGCCCCCAGGCCTTAACTTTGAGACCAGTGTTATGGAGACACTTGGGTGGAAAAGAATAACATCGACTTTGCACCACGCCACTTCCGATGTTCACATTCATTTCGGGTGTCAAATTTGTGAAAAATGAAATCGAGCGCTCGGAGGCCACACACGAGCTGCTGACCTGTAACGTTCCTTTTGTTCCAAGGAGTCCTGGAGGAGGCCGAGTTCTACAACATCACCCCGCTCATTAAACTCATCAAGGAGCGGATCATCGAGAGGGACTCCAAGTCCACGCAGGTACAGCCCACACTGATGGTTTTCCAAAGATATCAATCAGAAGTCCAACTCTGGATGAAGACGCTTTATATGGCACTTTTTTTTTTCAAATCTACACCCACGTTGCCATCAAGGCAACCATCTGGAAGAATTCCCAGTTCGTGACTGGAGATTTTTGCGCTTCTTGAAAGAGAATGCTGCGGCCGCCTGTGTCTCTCTCTCTTTTTTCTTTTTCAGGGTGGTTGCACTCACACTTATATAATCACGGCCGTCCCCGGCATACTCCCACTCTGCCTGTGTTGCGTTGTACTGCACTTAACTGTACATGCCTTGGGGGGTGGGGGGGGGATCACATGCGGTGTGCTCATCTGAAAAAAGGAGGAGGTTGATTTACTGACAGTTCAATTAGTTTCTCCTCATCTCGTTGTGTTTGTTTTGGTTCCCCATGAGGGTATTAAAATAAATTGCAACTGTCTCATCCTCTGTTCCCCCCACCCCCTCCCCGCCCGACCAGCAGGTTCCCCCTAAGCACGTCTATCGAGTGTTGCAGTGCCAGGAGGAGGAGCTGACCCAGATGGTCTCCACGATGTCCGACGGCTGGAAGTTTGAGCAGGTCAGCGTGCGCGCCTGCAGAAAGCCCCGCACTGGACTACTCTGGACTGTGGGTTGGACTCACGCTGCTGCAGACCCTTCAACTTTGATTCCCCTCCTCCCCACGCCCCCCCCCCCTCCGACCCGAGCCCTACCTGCTGCATTTCCATTAGCTTTACTCAACCTTAGGCATAACGTAGCCTCCGCTTAATGTTTACATGGAAGCGTCGGGCTGAGTGCAGATGATACCGTAGAACACAGTCTACCCCCTCCCCCACCCCCACCTCCTGACTGAGCTTGGTTTGAAACCCAGATAGTGACCACGATCCCAAACCACAATTGCATCTGTTAAGAAGCCTTACGGTTGTGTTTTTTATTCATTTCTTAAGATGCATTCAATTGACTGGAGATGTTTTCAAAAATCACTGTATGCTGATGTTTGGTGTCAGCTAGCAAGTTACGGTATACCGACGATAGAAACACAACATTTCCTGTTTTCAACCTTTGCTTTATTATTTTTTTTAACTGCACTCTAAAACATTTTCTAGTTTTGGATTGTCAACACAAGAGACATCCGTTTATGCTTGAATCTAGCGATACATAACAAATGATGACATTTTTCTCTCAACCGTGATCGACCCGTTATTGCACACGCGCGCACTTTGACATGCATGGCCCTAATGAGCAAGAGCCATATTGGCCCCTAAAATGAACGAAACAGAAAAAGTCAATTAGACACAAAAGCAAATCTGCTGCTTACCTTAATGGAGACCCGACGCGGTGGCATGGGATGCACTTTAGAACTTTTAAATGCTTCTCCCGGGACTTCAGATTCTTATTCGCCTGCGCCCTCGCTGAATCGTACATGAAACAAAGTCTGAATGAGACTAATAAGAGCAATAATGAATACGGCTGTGATCGCAAGCTGCAAGTGCAGACAGCTGACTGCGAACAACTTCCGGTGATGCAGGTCACGTGCTGACGTAGGTTCAAGGCGATCTGCTTTTTAATTTTATTTAATTTTTAAAATACCTTTTTTTGTGAAAGTGAGAGAGAGAAGGGGTGCAGCGTGCGCTAACACAAAAACTATACGTTTTTTTTGTTTTGTTTTTTAACGAAACACCGCTCGCGAGCTACCGGTCGATCGCGAGCTACCGGTCGATCGCGAGCTACCGGCCGATCGCGAGCTACCGGTCGATCGCGAGCTGCCGGTCGATCGCGAGCTACCGGTCGATCGCGGGCTACCGGTCGATCGCGACCAACGTATTGAGCGTCCCTGGTGCCCCAGTAAAAGACGCTCCATGTCCAGTCCACTGCTGAGTGTGCAACAACCGGCTGTCCGCTCCCCGACCCAGCATGCATAAAACACCAGAGTCTCTTCTCTCTCCCGTGTTTTTTTTTTTGCTTCCTCGGTGAGCTTTACTTCCAACTGATCAACCTTCCCCCATTTTCTGTGTGCGTGCGCGCGAGTCTAGATGGTGAACATCGGCTCGTCGTACAGCTACGGAACCGAGGATCAGGCGGAGTTTCTGTGCGTCGTTTCCAAGGAGCTTCACACGCCCGGTTCTGGGCTGGCTACAGAGCAAAGCCACAAAACCAAGGTGAAACTCAACTTTCTCACACGCACGCGCCTGGGTGGGGTGTTGTGACGGTGTCGAGAAACTGTCAAAACATGTCCACAATAATTCCACAACTGCATTGTTTGGAGGGGAAAAAACATGGCATCCCACTGAAGGGGTTTCTCATCTTGTTGCATATTACGTGAGTGTCTACTGCTTTTGTATTTGTGCTCCGACCCCCCCCCCACTAAAAAAGCTTCAAATGTCACTCACCTACAAATGTCATCCACTTCATCTTTCACACACCACTCTTCAAGTGACCTTCCACTTTTGGTTTCGCTGTCCTCACCGTTTTCTCTCACACAGATATATAGAGTCAATATATATCGGCCTGCTCACTGGCACTCATTCGCATTCTTTTTTTTTTCATTTTCTATCCATTTTCCCCCCTCCCCTCCCCCCACCGCCTTTTCCTCCATCCTTCCTGCTGACCGCAGCCGACAGAGACGCAGGAGGAGGAAGCAGCAAAGGAAGAGGAGGCAGAGGGAGGGAGAGAAACCACAGCGAATGAATGGCTTAGAGAATGAGGGAGTCATGTTCCTTTGTTCCAGAGCGAGTCTGAGAAAGGGTGAGGAAACATGTTAGAGAGTCCCAAGAGATGTGGTTAGTCTCGTGAGTGTGTGTGTGTGTGCCTGTGCAATGTCAGTTCAGTTCTGGGTGTTTCGTGCCACTGCATTGGGTTTTTGGATTTAAAAAAAAATGTAATGAATAGTGTTATACAGATTTGGTTGCGTCTCAATAAATCAACCGAGGAGCTTCAGTTTGACCAAAATAGCGCTTTGCCCCCTTTTTGTGGAATCTTAGTGCAACAGTGTTGACATTTGATGAGGAGTTCCACTTTGACCAAAATAGCGCTTCACCGCCGCCTTGTCAGAGCGATCATCATTTCTTCTGATTTCCTGTTCAAAATAGATTAAATGTCTTCTTCCGACGCAGCTTGTCATCGTGACTGCACGCAGCGCGGGGGGGGGGGGGGGGGGGGTGCACACCCTCCCACCGTTCCTTCATTACAGATGACGAAGGAGTGCGGCGACTCGTGGCTTGTAATTACCAATGCTGTGACATGAAATATCCTTGACCCTTTATTGCACCGTATGTTCTTCCCCCCGTCCCCGTGTATGAATGCTGCCGCACGCACAGGCACAGGAACGCACACATTTTAAGATGTGGGCGGTTTTTGTTTGACCCTGCCCCCACCCCCCAGCCATCACATACGTCCCCATTTTCATCGTCATCGCGGTAACCAGACAACACTTTTAAGTCACCAAAGATGCACTGCGATTGAGAATGCGAGTCCAGCGGCTAATTGTCATGTTTTCTCCCCGCAGCTTTTCCAGATCCACGGCTCCCGGATGTAGACATGACAAGAACCGAAATTATTTATTTAGGCTCATAACAACATCCTGTACTTGGAACGCGTATGCGGCGTCCAACGGACGGCTGCCGCAAATGGATTTGTAGCATTATAAATTGACCAACTTTAAAAAAAGAGGACGAACTAAAACAACCCATATTTCTTTGAGTACAGCAATATTCTCAAAATATAGTTTCCGGGGAGCTTAGAAAAAGGAACAGCTTGCGTGTCGAAAGTAGTGCAGCTTAGTACGTTCATGACCAAAGATTTTAGATAACACGAACCACACCACAATGAACTCCCAATGACGTTTCCACGGAAACGGCCATAGAATGAACATCCAAAATGGTGCATTACGCGAGGTAGGTCGAAAGTCCTTAAATTGGCTGCGAACTTGCGTCACCTCATAGTATTTGATAGTTATTGCAGTTCTCGTTTAGAAATGTGGCTCTTTTTATAAACGACCATCCGGCATGTTCTGGAAACTTTGAAGGTCCTCGCAATACACTTGTAGCAGGATTAACAGGATTCGCGTTTCGGATAAGATGTTTAGTTGATGATAATCATATCGGTGGTAATGAAAAAGTCACTTCAGCAATTTTATTTATTTTTTAACAGGGATAAATTCAGTGCCTTTTTCAAGCGGCAAAAGACTGACATGTCAAAATGGTCATGGTTGTGTTTATTTGCATATTAGAATTCACTTTGTGCATAGTTTACAGTCCGAGTTAAGTTTTGATTGCAACAGAGTTGTATTTTTTTTCCCCAGGGGGTATAGAAAAACATCGCAGCTGTATATTTGTGCTAAATAGAGATGTTGAGGGCTTGAGCTGTTTTTTTTTCTTTTTTTAAATTCTTTTTTATATTTGTCTTATTTATTATCAAGGTTTCTTTCGAAATGTTTCTCTCAAAAAAAATGTTTTTTTTTGTATATGCAATCGTTTTAGGGTTTGACTGATCCAATCCAAAATCCGGCGGAAGATATGCCGGGATGTTTTGAGCAGCATATTCACCCGTTAACATTCGCTCCTTTCAATCCGCCACCGTTTGCATGTCGAGGGTGCTTTTGTGACATCCTCACTTCGTGTTTGGGATTTTGTTCACCGCTCATGAAATGTTTCCTGCTGTATTTGATGTGTAGAATTTCTCCGAGTCCATGCGTTATTTCTGTACAATAACAACCAAGACGGAACGTAATGCTCAACAAAAATTGATTTAATCGGACTGGGCAGCCTCATTGTATTTAAAGAGGAAATCATCTTGACAAAAATACCTTTGACTTGCCCCCACTAAGTCCAAACGTGCTATTGCGTCCAATGTTGTGTGTGTAGCATACGAAAGGAGCTGCAGTTTTACCCGTCGCCCTTAAATGACGTCACAATGCCTCGGGGGCTCATTTTGCAAATGTCACAATCACAAAATGAAGGAAACAGGTGAGCGGCGACAGTCGTTACCCGAGAACCCTTCGGCACTGTGACGTCTTTTTCAGTTTGGCAGCAAGCGGCAGTAGACAAAAAAAATATTTGTCCCGCAAAAGGGTTAAAAGCATTTTGAGAAAAAAAAATGTTGTATTTTATGTACATGAATTCCTCATCTCTACAAAAATAAAATGTCCTTTTTTTTGTAAGTGTCGTCTCATTTTCTCTCTCCTGATCGCACCTACGCTGTCTTTTGCTTTCTAATGTCACAATATAGTTGTTAAAATGTTCCCGTCGTGTCAGTAATAGCGTTTTTCACTCGCCTGTATTTTGCGGGCAGCGGGGGTTGAGTTGCCAAGTCAATGACTATCGAATGCTTGTATTTGTACGTGCCTTGCGATTGATTGGCGAGCACTCCAAAGTGTCATCCAAAGTGCCCCCCCCCCCTCAAAGTCAGTTGGACGTCACCCTAATGAGGACAAACACAATAGAAAATGGATGGATCGAGTCGTACCCAACATCAGAGTTGAGTATACGACGGAAACAAAGACGAGATCAATTTTGGACATTCAAAAGTCTTTTCCTGATGATGATGATGATGAAGATGTTTGTTCTACAGGAAGGTGCTCAGGGTGTTATCCACAGTGGCAAGATGCAAGTATTCCGGGGGTTCCGCTTCAGATCTCCGCCCCTTGTCCTCGTCTTGGCTCCAGCTCATGAGTGGCCTCTTTCGGCGCACGGATCCTCGGGAACGTCGCTCCAGGCACGCCAGGATCATGTGGGCAAGGTCCTGCTGGAGCCGCTGGAAGTTCTCCCTGGGAAAGCGAAAGGGATGGATCAAGATGCGTTTAAGAGCGTTGATGAGGTACGGGATTTGCGTACGTCGTAGGTGGAGTCGGGAGGTCGTAGTCTTCCCCCGTCTCGCCGGTCAACCAGTAGGTTGTCTCTGTTCCTTTACCCTAAGAAACAAAAGTGAACTTTTGAGTCTGTGACTTGATAATAATCAGCATGCGTTGCCCTCTCGTCTGCCCGACAACCGCGATTCTAGTTTGTGTTCTTCCGTTACCTTCAGATAGGTTTCGCCTCTGTACTCGTACTCGAACTTGCAGTCCGTCCTCGTCAGGATATTAATAGTCGGCTGACTGACGTGGATCCGCAGGGCTGCGCCGCCGAATGTCACAATCGTTTCATTAGATCAGCCCGTGAGATATTGCACATCGATGATGACGAATTTCACAGGAGCAGGAACCCGAGCGGCGCGCTTGCGTTAATGTCGACATTAATCACTTGGCTCATTTCCGAACGCACTCACGGTGTCCCGTCGACTCCATTCGAGACGCCGTGTTGACCGTGTCCCCGAATAAACAATATCTGGGCATCTTTACACCAACCACGCCTGCTGCGCACAGACCTGAGACACGATGACACGGGATGGCATGAGCAGTCATATTTAACCCTCGTCACTTGATAATATGACAAGATAGATAGAAATGTGGAAAATAAAATACCTGAGTGCACGCCGATGCGTATCCACACGGGGATCCCGGGCAGATGTCTGAGTTGGAAGTTACCCATGAAGGCCAAAATGTCCAAGGCCATGCGGCAGATATCCACAGCGTGCCTGTTCCCGTTACGGTTCGGTAGACCGGACGCCACCATGTAGGCGTCGCCGATCGTCTCCACCTGAGAGTCGGTGGGAGAACCGATGAGCAATACAAGAGCTGTATGACCCCCCCCCCCCCACCCCCCAAAAAAATACTGCAATGAGTGTATACGATGCCACACATCAGCCATCCTTGTACCTTGTAGACGTCGTGGTGGTCCAGGATGCTGTCGAAGCCCTTGTAGATGTCGTTGAGCATGTCCACCACCTCCATGGGCGTGCTGTACTGGCACAGCGTGGTAAAGCCCACGATATCGCTGAAATAAATGGTCACCTCGTCGTACAGCTCCGGCTCCACGACGCCCGTCTCCTTCAGGCTCTTCACCACAGGGCTGCCCCCCCCCCCAAAAAAAACGAAACACGTTCAGGGATCAGCGGGAAGAGGTTCTTCCACGTGAGTAGCTCGTTTGAGGGGGGTAACGATGCGAAATTTCAGGTGAAATAGAAGTGAATTTAAGACACCGTGGAAGAAGCATGAAGTTGAGGCAGTCTGCGCGGTCCCTCTCCATTTTGTAAAGAGCCGTTCTCTCTCCCACCAGGTGCTCCAGGTTTTTGGAATACATCTGCAGCCGACGTATCATGTTGTCCAGGTAGCTCTCGTTGTCTTTGTTGTGAATTTTACTGGTGGGGGGGGGGAGAGATAAAATTAAATGATAGAAATGACTATCCAGCTTTTTTTAATCTTTTTTTTTTAAATAACGGCAACAAACGTGACAGTTACCTGATGATTTTGCCCAAACAGCTTTCGACCTTCTTGAAATCCGGTCTTTTCTCAGCGTCCTCCTCCCAACAACTTTTTATCAACATGTATACCTAAAGGCACAAAAAAAATCCCACATTAAGGAATGTTGCCATTTCACCTGATGGAGGCAATAAATATTTTTTAATATTGCTTTTAACGTGTATCGCTGTGTAATCACCCTCTGATAGCAGCTTTACCTCAAGTTCTTTTTCTGTAGCCGTGTCAAAGTCCAGATCAGGTCTGAAGTAGGACATGATGACCCTCGATAACTTTTCTGGGCACACATACAAATTCTTCCGTGAATACAAATCGCGAATACCGACGAGTTGCTGATGTGTCACCTGCGCGGTCCGAGCAGCATTCCGTGTAAAAGGTTGATTTCCTGAGAACTATCTCCTGAGCGATGATGGCGAAACTGTACACGTCTCCTTTTTGTGAGGTGCCCTGCTTCCTCAAGTGCTCGGGGGCCGTCCACAAGTCTGCGACGGTTACGCGGGTTACCCGTGGATGTCGAGAAAAACCAATCCAATTGCGCTTTTACCTCTGCCGGGGTTGAGAAAAGAGTTGCATCCGAAATCTGTGATCTTCACCACCATGCGGTTGTCCACCACGCAGTTGGTGGACTTGAGGCGTCCGTGCACTTGGACGGCGCTGGCGTGGAGATAGGACATGCCCTGCACAGACGGATAAGCATAGAGCAGTGCGATTGGATTCAAAGCTTTGGCTCCCTCTACTGGCAGAAAGGAGGCATTGCAGCAACATTTTTAGGAACAGCGGGTGGTTTGTAACGTTGCTGTTGCGCCTTGGTCCAAGGAACTTTGTTGAAGTGATTTGAGGTCACTGCCACCCACAACATTCACCCCCCCCCCCCAAAAAAAAAAAGGTTGTCACCTTGGCAATGTCATACATGACAGAGATCTTGAACTCCCAGTCCATGAACGTCTCTTCTGGATAGGACACCTTGTCATTCAGCACGTACTGGATCCAGTAAAAGGACAGAAGCTCGTTCTTAGTTCACTGAACACAATCGGCTTTATTGTCTTGTCATTTAACTGCTTGTAACTTAGTCCGTGATAAGCCTTCTTTGATTATCCGACCATCATTCACACGCAACTTCTCAGGGAACTCAATTGCAAGCATGTAAAATAAACTCTTCATACTTACCCGAAGCGACCCCCGCTCACCGTACTCAAAGACCCCAAACACGCCCTGATCGAACTTCACTGTGCCGTAGAACTTGGTGAGATTGTAATAGTCGATTTGCAGGAGCTGCAGAGAGAAGTGGTGGTTGTGGGAAGGGGAGGATTCTTTTAGAAATCGAAAAGTTGCACACCCGCGAGTGTGCGCCTCACCGCATGAAGTTCCACTTTCTGCGTCTCGTTGAAGTTACCGTCCAAGTGGTTGAGCTCCTTCAGGATGACAATCTGAAAAGATTCAGCGGCGACGATCAATGACAGATGCCGTGTACACGTTTTAAGTCCTTCATCTGTTCAACTACCTTCTTATCATAGAGCGCACGGCGAATCTTATAAACCTTTTTCCTCTCTTCAATCTGATGGGAGATGACAGGAAAAGACACTTGAAGACACCGAAAAGCGCACGGGTGCGAGGTTTCCGAATTTCTTTTTGGATGCTTGGATTTCAATACCTTCAGATAGACTTGGTTGAGCGAGTTGTCCTCCAGCAGCGTGACGAGATCGGAGGGGATGTGGGAAATGGAGCACCGCTTCCTCAGGAGACGATCTCTCCTGTTCTGTCTGGATAGGCGATCAATATAAATATCTTGCATAGATAGCACAACGTTTGTCCGGTATTTCCGTGAGCCTGCGCACTGAAACGGAGCTTCGATCACCTGTAGAAGATGAAAGCAATGATGGCCACCACCACCACAATCACACTCAAGATGATGACGATGATGTTATGTGACGCCTCCTCTGGAGGGGGGGGGAGGAGGAGAGCCAATCACACGTTTACAGTTTCTCGACCGTAACAGACGTATACAGCTTCCGATCGTGCTACGTTAGCATAGCAAGTTGCTAGCGATTGGTATTTTTCAGCTCTGCGGTGTGCAAATACAAAGCGCCACAGACGCTACCTTCATCCGGTTTGAAATTCGGAAGTCTTGTCCCCCAGACAAAGGAGGGGTAGTCCTCAACTTGCATGGTCAGGTTGCGCTCTGTGTCAAACTCGAATAAAATTCGATACTGGGGAGAGAACAATGTACATGAGCTTCATTTCGGCATACAATATGAGATCACGTGGCGACGTTGCTCTTGAAAACGCCCGCACCTTGTGATCATTCGTGGTGTAAATGACGGACAGGTTCACGTCTCTGTCCCCTTGCTTGTCAAGCCGATAGTTCCCGGCGATGCCTGAACAGGAGGACAAGGAACGTTGTCAACGCTAACCTAGTGCCAGTCGCATCTTCATCATGTCACCCTCGCTTTTCCGACATCGTTGCTTGCGAGCACTCGAAGCGACGCATGCGCATCCATAACACCCGCGAGGCTCACACGAGACTTTTTGGTTTCTTACCGTCAAACGAGGTGTTCCGAAGGTAATTCACAGTCACGTATGGCATGTGATTAGCTCCCGGGTGAGGTTTTGCAATTATTTCCCGAATCACCCGACCAACCAGGAGCACCGAGTCGTGGTACGCCGCCATGTAGTCGTTCATCTGCGTGAAGATGAGAAACACATTGGCTTGATTTCTGAATAGTCTAGCATAAAAATAAATCCTCGCTGCTCGAAAGTCTCCTGGAATACTCCTTCAAGGAAATTAAGTGATGAAATATAGCGCGTTCTTACTGTGCTGTTGCTTTTGAGGTCTGAGTTGATCGTGTAATTCCTGGTGTTGGGCATGGTGAGGACCAACACGTTCTTCATCGATGGATGAGACGTTGCGTTGATGTAGTATTGATCGCTGCGGAAAAGAGGCAAGCGAGCGTTATTAAAATTGAGCTTCGGCACCAAAGGGCGTCACGCATGACGCGCCACGTCAAAGGACTGACTTGTAAAGATCGATCAAGATGAAGAGAATCTCACTGCTGTCCGCTTCTTTCGCGAGATTCTTCACCTCCGCGACATCCTTCACAGAGCCGCACATAATGAACACTGCGAAGAGAAAAAGGCAGTCGAAATCTCATTCTGATGAGTAGGATTCCTTCGGGCGTATGTCCCACGGAAGGCTTACAGTTGCTTGTCCTGTTCCTGGGCGACGACAGGACTTTTTTGAGGTCCTCCGGTTTGCGCAGCATTGTTCTTTTCACCTTCTGAGCAAACATGTGTGGGGCTGATTCCAGTGCATTTATATACCTGTGAAAATGACAATTCCCGTCATTTCTTCAAATATTATGCTTCTTGTTATTAACCCTTTCAGAGACAGGGGTTACAACAGTGGACAGCTGATCACGTTGCCAGGGGCATGAGAGGGTTAAATTATGAATTGCACCCTCATGTGTCATTTGGAGAACTGGCGCTGGCCTCTGAATAAGACATCCACAAGTTACTAACTATAGATCTTAATTAAGCCGATAAATGAGGTAACATTCGACCAGGGGGTGGAGTATAGAGCCTTGAGGTACACCGTCAAATTCAAAAGCATTCGTAAAGATCACAAACACTACGTGGTCTCTCACCAAAAACAATCCTCTGTGTTCGTCTGTAACTTGTACACATAAGCTGTCTCCCACACAGACTTGATGTCGTTGTCATCTTTCCAGAAGTGGACGAAAAAGTCGGAGATTTTGCGGGCGGGTGGCAGGAGGCGCTGCAGGTTAAGCGTGTTGTCACAGGCGGGTCCAAAGCTGCCAGCCGAGAGGATGGGCGTGCTTAATTTTAGACCCTTCTCAGCACTGATGCAGGGAGATGAAAGAGCATGTGAATATGGCGCACAGACGATATCCTTGGAGAGATGATTGGAGATGAACTTACTCGACCAAGGGGAAAGTGGCATACGTGCATGTGGGGCCTAGCACGGCACAGCCCAGGCTGTTTCCCTGCTGCAGAGAAATCACATAGTGAGCTTTTTTTTTTAAATAAAATTTCAGCTTTTCCAGGTCTCCAAGATGTCATTTGAGTAAATTTAATGCTAATAATTCTTGACTGTTGCTACCTCCATGAATCAGACAGTCATCTGAATATAGATTCAGATGTACTCACCATAAGATTTTTCAGCTCGGCCACTCCTTCACAGGCGCTGCTGTGGCAGCCTCTTTTTCGATAATAGGTTGTGTTGAAACCGCCAAATTTCACCGTCAGATTGAATTTTGTGTCTTTAATATGTTGAGTGGGAACAAAGAAAATAGAAAGGGAAAACAAGTGGTTACCGTTTCGTTGAGTTTATCACTTGACGGTGGGTGAGTGGGGGGCAGTAAAGGCAATAGCTTGTCAATAAATAATACCCTTATAGATAATGGTACTGTGCTCGTGTACTTCACTGCTTCTGTGGCGTCCCACGGTCAACTTGCATAACGAGTCCATCAGGACAAATAAACGTGTCAGTTTAAGATTTATGTACCTGACAAATAACATGTAATCATATGGATAGTCATTGCATCACCTGACAGCAAGGACACAAAAAAAACGGGATAAGAGGAGGGAATATAATTTGTGCTGTTTATACAGTTTTATTTTTTGTACAGTTTTTTTTGGGTGGGGGTTGTAGATCAAAAATGAGAAGGGAGGAGTGAGCACAGCAAATGTGTACGTTTCAAGCGTTTTCTTACCGTTTTCTTGTACAGACTCGGATTCCAAGGCTTTCAGTATTTGTCCCCGGACAAACTTTAAGCTCCAGGGAGACTCTTCGTCGTCCAGGAGGATCACGTTCATTGAGACGCCTCTTAAACACTGTATGATACCTTGATGGGATGCCACGAGAGTCGCAAATGTACACAACCACAAGAACCATCCCCATGAAGCCATTTTAGTTGGAGCAATCCTCTTAGACTAAAAAATGAAAATCCATGAAGGCTTTGTGCAAGGCAATGTGCAAATCAGGCAATCTCAAAATACAAAAATAACAGAACAGATCCAGCACCTGACCTCTTCATCAGTTGCTGAAACGTCTGTCTCTTAAAAAAAGCACTTCCTCTGTCTCTCACCGACACTTCACGCGCACCGACTTGTTAATGTACAACCAGAAGAGATCCAAGAAGACCATATAACCTCGTCTCTTGTCATGCCAAGGTCTGCATGAATTATGAGCACAAACACGGGCAGGCGCGCAGTCACATTGGAGACGATAAGCACGGTGACGACTACTTCTGCCTGGAAGCATTGTGATAAAAGCATAAAGACATAAATACAGGTTTGGGGAGTGATTTCAAATGTTCTTACACGGGGATGGCAATGGAGAACAGATTCCGTTTCCAAAGCGAAGCTGGCCGCAGACACAAGATGCCACATGCGAGCGCAAATCCAATTCGGGTCATGAACAAACATCCAAAAAACATGCTGAGTTACGTGGTATTTTACGATATAAGTAGTCGCCCACAAACGAATGGATTAATTAATAACAGAAAGCTCGTATCTGTTTTTATCAAGACTGATTTCATTCAAACAACAGCAACATGCTCCTCCCCCTGCCTCACCTGAAGTTTCCATAGCACGTGTTCACGGACCCTCGTAAATGACCAATTAACTTAATTCAATATGTATCTGGGTTACTGCGTACACTAGAAAGTGCTGATGTATTGCTCATAACTGGCATGTGACTATCTTCATTTTAGCACACATGCTTCATACGTGTTGGACATTTCATAATGTAGATTCAACGTCTCACAATGTTATTTTGTATCATGCATAGCAATGATTTCTCCTCAATTGAAACTTTAAAACACTTAGTGTCCGCGAAAGCAAGCACACGACGGGAAGAGAGTGTGGTCAAAATAGACACCCCGTTTAATTTGTCGCTTTCGTTCCACAATGTTATCGCTCCCGTGAATACAATCAGTTTATTCAAATCTTACCTAAGTACCAAAAGAGACAATTGCTGCGATAAGACACATAAGTGCTTTTGACTGCTACAATACAGCAGTGAAAATCGCCACATACATTGTGTGTTACTACTCTAAAAGATTTTTACTGAAGAGCTGCTCAAACAAAACTGAAATATTTCAAATGACACAGGTCAGGTAGAAATGAATGCTAATTAAGAGTCCAGTTTACCATGTTCAAAAAGGCTTAGAGTTGCTCAAATGTTTAAGACAGTTACGAACAAAATAAATAAGTCAATAAATAGTAAATAGTCATTGAAAACCTACAACACAAATGTTTTCCTACTTGCCGTCACCTCCGAAATGATCACCGATTTTCCTACATTTTCCAACAATCACCCTCGTTCTTTTTTCATTTCATTTTAGGGGGAAAACCGACATTTGTGAATGTCTCATGCAGGGCAAAAAAAATGGACAAAGCCCACAGACCCAAGTCTTGCCAGAAGAGTTGAACTGAAAAGAGAACCAACACTATACTGTTTTCCATTTTCACTTCTTTTAGGTACTAAGGGCCAAGTCTCCCAATAGTTTTGTCCATTAAATAAGTCTTCCTTTTATCCTTCCTCCATCCTATCCTCATCTCTCACATCAAGTTCCTCCCCTTCATCAAATGCGTCTCCAATCCCAAACCCTCTCACATTGATGTGCCTGTCAATAGAACTTGCTACAGTAATCCTTGATTTTCACACTTACAAGTAAAGTATTGCTAATTACGGTACATGATGAGTTATTGCACGACTGACATGAATGCATAAGTCATAAGTAATGTTCAGGGTACCTTGTCATGACACAAAAGTGGCACATAAAAATAATATTGGTGTTTTTGTGGGGGATGAAACGGATTAGTTGTGTTCCCATTCATTTCAATGCTGAAAGATGATTTGAGACACGAATGTCTTGAGTTCTGAGTGTAATCACGATTTGAATTCAAAGTTGTAAATTGAGGCACTATTGTACATTTATGGCTTAGAAGTGTTTTTTTTCCCCCACACCAATAATGCTGGAATAACATTTGTAAATCATTTGTTACGTCATGGCGCGACACGAGAAGCCACGCTCAGTTCTCCTGTCCATGCACGAAATGGATTTAAGATGATAAAAAAACCTAATGGGGACCTTCAGACTAATGGAAGAAGCTC
The DNA here is from genome assembly GCF_025434085.1 of Hippocampus zosterae. Classification (NCBI taxonomy): domain Eukaryota; kingdom Metazoa; phylum Chordata; class Actinopteri; order Syngnathiformes; family Syngnathidae; genus Hippocampus; species Hippocampus zosterae. The sequence continues at coordinate 5,144,953 of NC_067457.1, forward strand.
ATCATATACTTTATAAAGTACAAAATTATTCTGATGTCTAGTACACCTGCCCAATCGAATGAGATCCAACCCAAGTACCGTTTACAAAACCACCTTTAATAGTAATTATTCCACTTGGTTTTGGTCATTATTTAGCAACACCACCAAATTAAACCACACTAATCACCGTATTGTTAAATAACGACCTATTTGACAACCTCAGAATTGAGTATTAGGTCTTATAAAGGCGGAATTGCCATTTGATTGTGCAGGTGTGCCTAATATTGTGGCCCATCCCAGTCGGGATTGTATGATGATGCAATTTTTTTTCAGGTTTGTATTTCTGCAGGCTACATTCAAATCTTTTACTTTAAGCCTTCTATCCACCTGTCTGCGACTCTCCCGTCTCGCTCTTTCATCTCCATTCGTCATGCTTCCCGTGACAGAAAATCTCCTAATGTTTTCAATCCAGACCTCTGCCAAGACCCTCTGGGTCAGCAGCGAAGGTCTAGGAGCTGATGATCTGACCCGACCAAGTCTCATGCTTGCTTCCCGGCTTCGGGTGGGTGATCATCACCTCCACTGCCTGGATCTTCTGCATCTTGGGGGGGATGGGGCACACCTTGTACGTCACCTCGTCCCCCTCCACGGGCACGTACTCGCCCTCAATGCTGTGTCAGAGAGGGCACAATCGACATTAGAGATGGATGGACTATCGATGACCTTCCTGAAATTAGATTTTAACCCTTTCGGGGACAGCGGCTGCTACAGTGGACAGCTTCTCATGTTATCAGGTGACAGGGTGCATGAAAGGATTGAGACTCAGGAGTCTTTACTCACTCTGAGATATGGACAAAGATGTCTTCTCCTCCATGAGAGGGCCGTATAAATCCGTGCCCCTGTGAGCGGGAGAAGTTCTTGCACACGCCTTTAAACACGGGACCCGATTTGGCTCGTACAGTCCTGCACACAGCCAGGATGGAGGCAAGTGAGGCCCGTGTGGACCAGAACACTAATTGAGTCAACTGCCTATACGATGAACCGCAAATGCATGTTAACTTTTTGCACAACGTTCTTTTCTCTAACAAGGAGCTGAAAAAAAAAAGTGCAACTCACGCCGAGTACGTGCGAGTGCGTTTAGTAGGCAGGGGGCTGGGCAGCTCTCCGCCGGGCAGAGGGGGCTTCCTCTCCCTCTCCCAAACCCGGCTTCCCTCCCGCAGGAAGGGGAAGGAGATCTGAGGCGGGTTGCGAGGGGAGGCCAGAGGCAGCGGGGGGCCCGTCGGCGACGATGGGTCGGCGTCGGACATGTTGGCTTGTGTGAAACGTGCGGGTCCTTTTCCTTGATGTCACACGAGAAGGGGAGGGCGGGCCGAGGGTTACGCCCCATGCATGGCGGGCCTGGCGTGAGCAACGACTGAAGGAGAAAAAATATATAAGAGGTCAATATAAAGGCATGATGGGGGTGGGTTGGTGGGGGGGAATAATGTGCCCCAACATATTACATTTATATTTTCTTGTGGGGAAAAAAATATGGAAAGCAATATTTATGTGGCCTGTGGGCCTTGAGTTTGGCACACACGCATACATGCTCACACAGTGTCAGCTGGCCCGATTTGATAAGTAACCTAAATAATTGAACAACTTGGCTCAGAGATCTTTTATTAGCAGGCTTATTAAGGCCATGGAGGAGTGAGTGGACTTTTTTTTCTGCTGCTGCTTCCTTATAAGTGGATGAAAGCTTCCATTATGTGTAAACATGACTGAAACACTCACACGCACTACAGAAACACACTGACAAAAAGGCACACAACTGAAAAAGTCTCACACGTGACTGAAACACTCTCACGTAAAGCTCTCATGCATGAGAGCATTTCAGTCGTACTTCACCTCATATTCCATCTTGATCATCATGCCATGTCAGGATAGGGATGAAACAAGCTGAATGAAGGACACTCACATTGACACACACAAAAGCCACCCCCCCCCCAAAAAAAAAATCTCCACAGACTCCTCCCTTGTGAAAGCATTGCAGTGAAAGCATGGCATTGTGGTTGCCTGTTCATCAGTATGGGAGACACGTCAACACTCACATACACACACTTGAAACTTTCGACTAGTCCTTTAATTAAAGAGCCCGAAATATCATGACAGCACCATATGTCAAGCCCAGTTTAAATCATTCAACAACACTAAAACCGCTTCAGGCCTTTTATTTCTCGAACAGCGTCTGTGCCGGCTTCACGTACACAAACAGGCTAATTTTGACGAATATGTGGAACCGAACAGCGAGCTTAAAATCTGTACAGGTTTCAAACTGTTTTTGTTTTAGCGGTGGTGGCGTCACAAAAAGCGACAGCGGGAGAAATCCGAGGATGTCTGCCGGACCCACAATCGTCAATTTATCATCCTAACTAGGTTCGGACGTGCAACTGTCGCACTTACCGTCAAAAGCTATCCGGTGTCAATCAAAGGCGCTGCGCCCAGACGATGATGTCATGAAATCCGTCCACGAGTTACGTCGTGTGCGTGGATGAGACACACTCAGGCTGAACCGCATCAGAATGGGAGAAGGGAGGGGAAGGATGTGCTGATAAATGGGAGGTTACCCCCCCCCCCCCACTTAAAAAAAAAGAAACAGATTCACCACATATGCTGAATTCTTTGTTCACTTGGAAGCATAGTTGGGCCTTTGAATGCATAGCGGCACTGGTTGCAGCATCTCAAACGCAACATTTAAATTCAGCTTTCATCACACTCAATTATTTTTCCATAAATCACAGTTTTTTAAATCTATTTTCAATTTCAATTCATTTTTTTGCGCTCACGCGCTCTTTTGCCGCGGCCGTATAGACCATTTAGAATATCGCCTACGTGGAAATCAGTAATAAAGACATCATATTCCAAAAACATGCGGCACACTTATGGTGTTTCTCACCATGTCCAATTTCCTGTAGCAGAATAAGGTCAGCGAAACATTTTACAAACTATATGACCACACCAATAAAACCACGAGGCCAGATCTGTCAGTATTTATTCTACAACCCATTCCGGTTTTTAGAACACAGAGCAGCTGGGAGAAATTAAGCACATATAGACAGAGACTATGAGATGTTTAAGGGTGACCTCAATTCATTATTGAATTTTTTTTTTTAATTTGCCATTATAGATAAAAAATAAAATCTGATCTGTATCTTCTCCACATCAGCTGCAAAAAACAAACCTTCATTTGACAGTTTTTACATAGAATCCAGTGGTGACAGTATTACATCAGCTTTGTTTCCTAGACCTCAGGAAACTGTTCATGTGTGTGTGTGTGTGTGGGGGGGGGGGGGGGGTAGGGTGTGTGATTGTTGATGTGATTGTTATGTGAGCACAGAACAAAAACTATTTTCATGACTTAAGCCTGGAAAATAAATAGAAGAGTGGTCGATTTTTTTTCTTTCACATTCGACCCTTAAAAATGACGGGGGGGAGAGACTGAGGGCAACTAACCAACAGAGCTGAAAACACATTCCGAAAACGGACGATTGAGATCATTCAACCAACGCTCGGCGGATATCACAAATTTGGTTTAAATTCTTTTCGAAAAATTCCGTCGGCTTAACTGTCACAAACACACGCACACACCCAGCTGTCGTGAAATATGTGGCATGCACAACAGCACCACAGCAGACTAGCTGAACGAATCGGATCAAGTTGGAGAAGATCCAGCGGTCAAGTTCTGACCCGTGACAGAATATCGGCAATCGGTCACGTGTCAGTTGAAAGCTTACCGGGCCAGCGTACGTCACACACATAAAAAAAAAAAAAACGTCATGTACTGCGATGTACAACAGGAGGGCGGGCATGACCGCAGAGCAATTGCGATTGTTTGACCGGACACGCGTGACAAGTGAGGATCTCCGCGAGGTATGCCAGATGCAGGTATACCCCCGCCCCCTCCGGCTGCCCCCGTCCGTCCCTCAGTGCTGCAGCGCCTTCATCCTGTTGAGAGCGGAACCGGCCTTGAACCATTCGATCTGCGTTTCGTTGAAGCTGTGGTTGAGTTCCAGGACATCTTCGGTGCCGTCGCTGTGCTTCACAACGGCGCTCAAAGACTGACAAGGGAAACGAGGCGCTTTCGTCAGGCTGCGGGAAAACCTTTGGCTCGAGCTTGAAATGTAGCGACTCACCTTTCCGGGAGTGAACGTTTCCAGTCCTTTAATGGAGATCTTGTCATCGGGGCTGATTTTATCATAATCTGACGGGTCGCTGAAGGTCAGCGGCAGGAGGCCCTGCTTCTTTAGGTTCGTTTCTACGAAGGACGCAAAAAAAAAAAAGGTCAGCCGAGGCCACGGGTTGGAAAAAGCCGCGCTTCACTCGGCGGTGCCGTACCGTGGATTCTCGCGAAGCTCTTGACGATGATGGCTCTTCCTCCGAGATGTCTGGGCTCCAGCGCGGCGTGCTCTCTGCTGGAGCCCTCGCCGTAGTTGTCGTCTCCCACCACCACCCACGACACGCTGTTGGCCTGCGCACAACGACGAGACCTCGTCCTTTATCGTCCACGCGCACGCAGAAATTTGCTGCACGTCGATCCCCTCTTCCGTTCTCACTTTGTAGTGACGGGCCACGTCGGGCACGCCTCCGTACTCGCCCGTCAGGTGGTTCTTCACCGAGTTGATGGCGTCGTTCTCGCTGTTGACGGCGCCGATCAGCATGTTGTTGGAGATGTTGTCCAAGTGGCCTCGGAACTTCAGCCAAGGCCCGGCGGCGCTGATGTGATCCGTGGTGCACTTGCCCTTGACCTGCGACGCAAAACAACTTCCTTAACGGGGATCGCCGAGGAGAAGCGGCGGCGGCGGGACGCTGGTGTACGACGATCCGACCTTGATGAGAACTCTCAGGTCCTCCAGGTCTTTGCCGCTCCACTGGTCAAAGGGCTCCAGCAACTGCAGTCGGTTACTCTGAGGGCTGACGTCCACCTTGAGGCCCGTGCCGTCGGCGGGCGGGTGCTGGTAAGTGTCCTGACCCGGGTCAAAGTCTCTGGCGGGGAGCTCGTCTCCACTGGGGGGCTGTAACTTGAATTTCTCACCGTTGGGGGCTGTCAGGTAGTCGGTCTCGGGGTTAAAGTTGAGAGTTCCGGCGATGGCTAACGCAGTGACAATCTACAAGAAATCACACACGCGCGAGATATTGCCCGCACGTTTGCCGTTTCCGCGTCAGCTTTCGGTGGTTTTACCTCGGGGGACGTGACAAAGGCGTGCGTTGCGGGGTTGGCGTCGTTCCTGGCTGTGAAGTTTCTGTTGAAGGAGGTGACGATGGTGTTCTTCTCGCCTTTTTTCACATCGCGCCTTCATCCAAAACAAACCCACGTTAGCGCCAAAGCGACGCCGCTTCAAAACACTTTTTCCGAGCAGGCTTTCGTCCCACCTGTCCCACTGGCCGATGCAGGGCCCGCAAGCGTTGGCCAAAACGACGCCTCCGACGTCACTAAGGATCTTGGACTAGATGAAAAATAAATCACCTCGGTTTGCTTCATCGGCAACCGAAGGCAAAAGCGGTTCTGCGAGCGCCACTCACGTAACCATCCCTTTCGATGGTGGCGCGGATCTGCTCCGAGCCGGGGGTGATTGTGAATTGAGCTTTGCACTTCAGGCCTTTGTCCAAAGCCTGCTTCGCCACGGAGGTGGCGCGGCCCATGTCCTCGTAGCTCGAGTTGGTGCAGCTGCCAATCAGACCTAATACGAACAGAGACGTGTAAAGAAAATACGTTTTTCGCTAAGAGCGTTTGAAAAGCCGGTTGAGGAAAATCATAAATACAAAATCCGTACCAACTTTAACCTCCAGTGGCCAGCCGTTCTTCTCGGCCACGGAACCCACCTCGGACACTGGGTGAGCCAGGTCGGGGGTGAATGGACCGTTGATGTGGGGCTTTAGCTGAGGGGGGGGGGGGATAAATATGACAACATTGCAATGACTTTGTGTCATTTCAGCTGAAAAGAGTAAATCGGGAATATAAGATGTGGTCACCGTGTCTGAGCAGGATCCAAATAAAATTGTGACCAACGGAATCGACCAAAGATTATTATGTGGTTTGGGGCGGCCCGGTAGACCAGTGGTTAGCACGTCGGCTTCACAGTGCAGAGGTACTGGGTTCGATACCAGCTCCGGCCTCCCTGTGTGGAGTTTGCATGTTCTCCCCGGGCCTGCGTGGGTTTTCTCCGGGTGCTCCGGTTTCCTCCCACATTCCAAAAACATGTGTGGCAGGCTGATTGAACACTCTAAATTGTCCCTAGGTGTGAGTGTGAGTGCGAATGGTTGTTTGTTTCTGTGTGCCCTGCGATTAGCTGGCAACCGATTCAGGGTGTCCCCCGCCTACTGCCCGAAGACAGCTGGGATAGGCTCCAGCACCCCCCCACGACCCTAGTGAGGATCAAGCGGCTCGGAAGATGAATGAATGAATGAATGAATATTATGTGGTTTGTTTTGTTTCTGCTCATGTGAAAAGGAATGCACGGAACTGTATGTCGTCGTGCCAAAGTAAAAAGTTGATTGACTGATTAAATCAAACAAGTCAGATTGTATTGATCACAGCACGGCAGAACTCCGGCAGATAAATTACAATCTAATCTAATCCATCCATCCATGTCAAGTATGACAGATAAGAAATGTAACGCAATCTTAAAAACCTCATCCAGGTTGATCTCGATGACTTGGTCGTACTCGCAGCCTTTATCTGGCACCAGCAGATCGGAGTACTCATTAGCCAGAGCGGCAATCTCTGAGGGGGGGCGGGGGGACAAAATATCAATTTTTCAATCAAAACACAAAGTCTGTGGCAAAAACGGCACATCGCATACCTTCGCGCCCAGTCTTCTCCAGATAAGTCCTCATGCGGTGGTTGTAGGGGAACACTGAAGTGGTAGCGCCGATTTCCGCTCCCATGTTGCAAATGGTGGCCATTCCTGTGCACAAACAACATGAATGAGTTTAGACAGGAGAATTTATTTCAATGTCTTTAAAATGCATATTACAAAGCCATTAAAAAAATTTAAAAAAACACACACACACACCAGTGCAGGAAATTGAGTCAACACCCGGTCCGTGGTACTCGACGATGGCGCCGGTGCCGCCTTTCACCGTCAGAATGCCAGCCACCTTCAAGATGACATCTTTTGGTGACGACCAGCCAGAGAGGGAACCCGTCAGCCTCACCCCGATCACCTAAAAAAAAATAATAATAAAAGAGGAAGAGTTCTAAGAAGAGGAATTCAATGATTTTTGTTGTTGTTGTTGGTGTTTTCAAGTGGCATATTAGGATGAGAGTCATTGCAGCGTAAAGTGGGAAAAAAAACTTTGTTGACCTTGGGACATTTGAGCTCCCAAGGGATCCCTGCCATGACGTCCACAGCATCAGCGCCTCCGACTCCGATGCATATGGCACCGAGTCCGCCACCGTTTGGTGTGTGGGAATCTGTGCCGATGAGCATCACACCAGGATAGGCGTAGTTCTCCAAAATGATCTGAACAAAGAACATTACTCAACTATTTTGCAGTTGCAATGCAATTAAAAGTCCAAAATCACATCCTGACTCTTTACCTGATGGATAATCCCAGAACCCGGTTTCCAGAAACCAACTCCGTATTTAGCACCAGCACTTGCGAGGAAGTTGTAGACCTCTTGGTTTACTTCCTGGTTTGAAATGACCAATCACGACACCTTACTCGTCATCCACTCTTTCCAACAGCATCCGTGCCTTGCGCCAAACGCAAACTCACCTTTGCCCTGGCCAGATCCTGATCGCCGCCGATCTGGGCTTCAATCAAGTGATCGCAGTGGATGGTGGAGGGGACCGCCACCTGCGGCAAGCCGCTGCTGATGAACTGAAGCATGGCCATTTGCGCTGTGGCGTCCTGCATGGCCACGCGGTCGGGGCGCAGGCGAAGGTAAGTACGCCCGCGATCGATCTCCTGGTTGTGGGGGTCATCGAGGTGGCCGTATACAATCTTCTCTGACAGGGTAAGAGGTCGGTTGAGCCTGGGTGGGAAGAATGAGAGCAGGCGTTCTTTGTTAGAAGTCAGGAGGACGAGAAGGCAACAGCTCGTTCATTCGGTTCCACAGGAGAAAAAAAGAAACACAAGTAGGCATGGGTTTACTGCCCATGCTGTCGCGGAAAAACTGTGCCAAGGGGCAAACAAACACGACGTTGGCAGAGCAAGATGTAGGTGGACGCTAACCTCTTTCGTACGACGTCAACATTGGACTGGAGCTTGTCGTAGCTGACGAAGGAGGTGGGCTCGAAGCGGCTCATGGACACTTGGGCCTTGGCTCTATAAGCGGCCGCCACATGCAGCCGCCGCGCGCCATGCCCCAGAGCAAGCTGGGGACGAGAGAGACATTCACACATTCTTCTTTACAAACAATGATTCAGACAGACAGAAAAATGATTTTCCCTAAACTGATGTATGTTAGCTTTTCTGGTGGTAACTGATACACCATATTAAGCCCGAATAGAATGTATAATTAAATGCAAATGTACTGTAATGCACTGTTCACTGTACAAAGTGTAAAGTCTTTTATTCAGTAAATCTGTTCTCCTGTACGTCTAACCTTGTGGTTAACCTTGTCAAATTAACTTGAAATCCGAGCACTAAGTAAAAGGAATTGAATACCAAATTATATTCAAGACTGAGTAATGACTGATTTTTAAATCAGCGCATGGGTTTATTTACAAAAAGTCTGCAGGATGCAATTGCCGCAGTTGCCCTCTGAATGCGCACAGAGGGACACGATGACCCGGCTAGCTAGCTTCAGCCGGCTATGAGACGGAGAATGCGACCCTAAAGCGATTTATTCCTTCGGACACACAACGATCGAGAAGAACAATGCAAAGCATCAACATGACAGCCTACGCATTTCTGAATGACATACGAAAATAAGCGAATGTGTCTCATACCTGCAGCCGCGCGACGGTGAGACAGTAAGTTGCCATTTTGTTCACTGACAAAGATGTGGCGATTTCTAGTGACGTCACACATTTTATACGGCAAGGCTTACTAGTCCTTAAAGAACATAAACACACTCTATTCATGCTTGACGTATATCGTAATCATATCATCTTTATTGAGAACTAATTTAAATATTTTTATAATTAGACATGTTTAACATATTTTTAGATGAATATCTATTGTAAATAATTTAAAATGTGGTGTGTTTTTATGTAACTGAGAGGATCTGCGCGTTTGGACACGCGTTTTCTTTGGCTACATTATATTACCATATATTATATTTCATAACACCATAAACGTATGCAATTATTTTTTAATATAATGTAATTATATTTATAGAAATACGTGAACACATTGATAAAAGACTGGTCACCATCATTCAGCACATGTAACGGTAATTCCCATTTGAGACACTAGGTAGCGGTACTGTAAAATCGACGTATGTTGGTTTACGGGTTCAAAGGTGAAAGTTGACTGCGCTGCCTCGTTTGGAGTACGTTAGCCAACAATGGCAAAACATCATCCAGATTTGATTTTCTGTAGAAAGCAAGCCGGTGTTGGTATGTTTTATTCATTGATACGACAACATGTTTCTTTTTACTTGATTGTCCGATCTTGGACATATTTTGAGCACGATCATGCTATTTGCTAATAGTTGCAGCATGGACTTCATTGAAACTTAGCATCGGTGTTAGCGTGTCAAAGTTAATATCTGCATGAACATTGTATGATTATTAAATGCCTAATTTGGAAATAAAAAGGCGTTTATGTGTGGAAGAGACGTGTCTACGAGTGACTAAAGTGAATGAACAATTGACTAACTGCTATTTTTGAATTCTGCAGCCATCGGGAGACTTTGCGAAAAATGTGAGTATTTTTCTTAATTATCTCTTATTTTTGTATGCAACGCCATCATGAATATGTTATTGTCTATTGTGTTGACATACTGTAAAGAAAATGTTTGACTGGACTTACTATTTGAAGTCATTCTTGGCGTATCTTTTCAGCATTAAAAAATCATCAATGACAGTAAAATCGAATGGAATGCATTTTATGTTAATAAGCCTAATCGTTTCCAGCCAATACTATGAAATAAGTAATGTGTGAGATTCCACTTTTGTCCAAACGTAAGTGCACTTTTTGTAAATATTGTGGACATACAGTGCCAGTTGTTTTTTAATGACTTTATTCCTGAGGTCTTGTTCTGTCTTCTTTAATCTGAAATTGTAACAGTATGTGTATATTACGACTACTGTATATCTGTCCCTTTTTCCCCTCTTTAGGCGATGGCAAGTGTGTCATCTGTGATTCTTATGTGAGGCCGTGCACGCTGGTCCGTATCTGCGACGAGTGCAACTATGGCTCTTACCAGGGACGCTGCGTCATCTGCGGGGGGCCAGGAGTGTCCGACGCCTACTACTGTAAAGAGTGTACCATCCAGGAGAAAGATGTCAGTTGTCATACTTTTTGCTGCCATCTCTGAGCCACTGGAAAGTCCACTGACGCTGTGTTGCTCTCTTTTTTTTCGCAGCGAGATGGCTGTCCGAAGATTGTGAATTTGGGAAGCTCGAAAACAGATCTGTTCTACGAACGGAAGAAGTATGGCTTCAAGAAGAGGTGAAGACACCGTGGTCTTGTCTTCATTTTTAGTCTTGTAGTTCCGCCAGTTTTTTTTGTAAACGTTTCTGGCAACATTTTTTTTGTGACCTCGATTTGTTAAGTGATTTCAATAAAAGCTCTTTCGAATAACGGACTTTGTGTTGTGTGAGAATGCCTTGTCTAGGTTTAAAGAGTTTTGTCATAATTCAAATGGAATATTCCTCTCTGGCGCACCCACTTAGAATAAAGTTCGGTAAATATGGAAAGAGCACCCCACCACCACCACCAACTGGTCAAGATGTTCTCTACAAGGCTTTATTTATACACAATGAATATGCATGAATATCACCACACTGAAAAAGTCAAGACCGCATTTAACAAATATGAAAGTTTCAAAAGAAAACCTCAAAAGTTGACATTTCCGAAAGAAGGCTGATATGCAACACGGACAGCAGCAGAAAGCGCGAGAGCTACTTCGAACAGGTCAGGAAGCCGATCGTCCGTAGATTACACCGCTTTAAAAGGCGATGCTCAAAACTCTGGTTAAACTGCATTTGAATATGAATAAGGCTGGAAGTGCTTTGATAGAGCGAGGTATGTCATAAATCCACGAAATTCCACCGGACGTGCCTCAGATTAGCAACTCTTAGCTTTCCTGGCGAACAGACAGTGCCCATAAGGAAGCGGCAGAGAAACTGAACGCGAAAAACAACACTGGTGATGCAACGGAATGTCCCTGTACTAAAAGCTACTTTCTACTTTATAGTATATTAATGAAGGGAACTGAACAGCTTTTTTGAACAATAGTTTTAACCTTTACGTGGTTTTGAAATTAGATGAGGGAAAAAAAAAAGGTCAAATGACAAACTTCGTCATTTTCCTCATGCAGTGTTTTGAAACACCAAATTATCTCCCCTCATCGTGAACATTAGAAAACACATTCCAAAGGTAACAGATGATCTCCGAGCATGTCATGATATCAAATGTTTATCGCCGCAAAACAAGATTCCTCCCAGTTTTGTCCTTTGACCGAGAGTGAAACGATGGGGGGATACAAATAAATCCCATAATAGGCAACAACCATTTCCACAACATGCATTGATGGAGTTTGTACAAGTCACACATAAAATTCACAAAGAAACAAGAGTGGCAGACACACACAGACACCAAAGTGTGAAGTAATCCACTCAACAATCCACCCCCGCCCCACACATACACACACGGAAAAACCAGGACAATGTAATTCCCTGAATACATTTCAATATTTTCCACCTGCTTAAATTTGAAAAAAAAAAAGGACAAAAAATATTTTACATGTTTTGTTGAACATAGAAAAACAAATGGAAATTTAAAACGCGGTGACAGATTATTTAGGAATAATCTGTCACCATGTCTTAAAGTATTGCAATCGTTACGCATCTATCACCTCTTGCAATTAATCCTAAAAAAAGATGTCACAACGCTATTATTATAATCATCAATAAAAGATGACCGCTTATAGGCGATAAAAGCACAGAAAACGAGAAGCGCTTCACTCAAAACGCTCAAAGCTCCGAACGTGAGCTTCCGTTGCATCGCGTGCTCTGCTCCACTTCCTCTTTTTTTTTTTTCCATCCCCAAACCACACCATTTAGAAAAAAAATAAATCTGAAGTGCAGTCTACAGGTCTTCTGGCACCACACTTGAAAGACAAAAGAAGAAGGATGAATTGTTGGTGTGCCATTGCATCATGTTTGGTTTTGTGCAATGACTTGGAGCAGTTCACCAGGCGACCCGTGGCAGGGAGTGACACCCACGCTCTGGTCTGAAAGGGTATTACTACCCCCCGCCACCCATTCCCCGACTGCTAGGCAGTTTCTTTTTTTTTCCTTATATATCTCTAAGTATGGCCAACAAAGAAGATCCCTAACAAATCCCAAATGTCGCCTTGTGCTACAGGGAGGGAAGTCATTCACAACTGTTTTTTTTTTTCTTTTCTTTTTCAATCCCTTACAATTTTCCGAATTTGGCCGCGTAACTTCCCACGATGTTCTTGTAGCGGCCGCACTCCTTGCGCAGGTCCGCCACCTCGGTCCTCAGCGCCGTGTTCTCACGCTCCAGGAACGCCGCTCGCACTGTGATCTGGTTTTCCTTTAGCCTGCGGGCGTCGCGTGAGCGCTTGGCGGCCACGTTGTTCTTCTTCCGCCTCTGCCAGTACTTGTCATCCTGAAAGAATGTAGCACATTGTTGTAATTTTTGCTTCACACAGGTCAGAGGTCACAATAGCAAATTTTCCAAGGGCAAGCTAAATTTAGCTGTCGCTCTTATACCCAAATGGTTTTCATGGTCTTCAGTTCAGGCCAATACAAGCAACAAACCTCTTCAGGCAAGTCCTCATTTAGCAACAGGGTGAAACTCAATTTTCATTTCCTATTGGGCTCATTTGCATTCCCAAACTCCCATCGATCACAAACACAAGTGCCTGAATTGTCTTGAGAACAGCCATCTTAGTCCTTCCTCTTGAGGCGGGGGGAAAAAAAGTAGGACAAAAATACAATATTTCCCATTGATGGCTTGTTTGTGCTTTCAAATTCCATCGGTCCAACTCATTCTAGCCATCTATTAGCAATTTCCTTTTTAGCTGCATTCTTGCAGGGGGGCGGGGGGGATATGTCTTGCCTGTCAACATGGTGGCCAAATTCAGGTCAACAAGAAGTCACTCAATGACTGTAAAGGACTGCTGAGTCACTGTGAGACATCAAAATGGCTCATCTGCGTGTAGGGTGGCAAATGGCATTTTGAAAATTTTCCATTTTGGTGGTTAACATCTAAACTTACATATTACATATTATAAAAAGTGATTTTTCTTTTTTTCCGTGTTGATGTGGTTTGCTTTGGAGCAAAAAAACGGTTGTCCTCCCCAAATATTGCCAAGCAACAAGCGGCTGCACAAAAGTTGCGTACCTTCTGTTCTTCAGGGACAAAAACTTTCTTGGCCTTCTTAATCATGGGCTGAGGTTTGAGATCTTCATCGGTGAACTTGTGCTTGCGAGGGTCAAATAGTTCGCCCCCCGGTACGCTCGACAGGACAAGGTCGGTGGGGTCGGGCTCGTAGTTAACGTCAACCTGGATGTCGTCGGCGTCCGGGGTCTCGCTCTCTGGATCTGTTGTCACTTCTGAGGAGAGGAGACAAGAAAGTTTAAACTCAAAAGAACCCAACGCCTTTGTCCCCCCCCCCCCCCCCCCGTTTCCACTCACCTGCTGTAACATCACACGTGACATCGGTCTCTGCGTTTGTGATGATCACCACCTCTTCATCGAACTTGACCAGCTCGTTAACCGGCAGCAGGGTCACGTCGGCCGGCTTTTCCTTCACCTCCTGCGCCTTGACGTCGACGTCTTCTTCGGGCGAGGCGGCGATGCCGTTCTCCATGAGGAACTCCTCGAGGTCCATGTACTCCAAGTGGAAGTTCTCACCGTCGTAGGGAATGGTCTTGTCCCAGATGGCGGGGGTGAGTGCGGCCGACGGCTCCATCCCACTGCCTCCTCCGCTGAGGTCGGCATCCTCGTCCAACCCCAACTTCTCCTTGTCCGTGTCTAACACACACAGAACATGTAGACAGTCAAACGCCATAGTGGGTCTTTTTTTAAACATGTATAAAGCTGTTTGTGAACATGTATCTAGGTAGAAGGCACATTTGTGTTGATTCTCGTTCAGCCTGAAGGTAAATGTGCTTCCAATGCACACTCTTGGCAATATGGGTCACTTCCCCAGGCTCACAAAATGCACAGGAGGGGGCACCAACTATTATGAATAGCCTATAGACAGCACTTAGTTTAATCAATATTTTTGGATACAGTATGTTACTCTCCAAATAATGCACGTGACAATGTTTTATTGCGTTTTTGTTTCCTGCATTGTCCCTGTTCAACAAACCAATATATTTACCGACTATAAAAAGTGCTTTGCAATCCTCGGAAACTCTTCATGGTTTTGATGAATGAAAACAACCCAAAGGATCTATATTGGTTTGCAAGTGCGTTGTCACAATGCCTTTTCACACTTAGATTGGTTGCATCTCACAGTCGGTTAAAAAAAAAAGCAAACTAATAGATTATCAGATCATTTAAAGACATTTTTAACGCCTGAAAGTGTTTCAGACGAGCCTGCATGGTGAGACAGGTCAGAGAAAATGTACATAATGTACCACATCAAGCCGCCCCGGTTAAGCAGCAATTTACAGAACCGAAATCTACTGTTTGTCAATGTTGCCTTCATTTTCGTGTTTTTTTTTAAGTATTTTCCCCCTCTTTTTATTTAGGTTGAAACTACCGGTATAACCCGTATTTACATGGCGTCATACCGTCGTCACCGGCCAGGATATTCGGCGGAGGCATTTCCATGATTTTCTTCAGAACGATCGGCAACGAGGCGGGGGCCCCGGTGGCCGTTTCCAACGTGACCACGATCGGTTCCACCGACATTTTCCCCCTCGCTGTTGTCGCACTTTGCTCGCGTCGGGGGAGGAAAAATAAAAAGCTCTCCGCTTTGTAACTTTTACTCCGCTACAAAACGAACACTGTCGACTCTAAAATTATCCGTACGTTGGGTTATCCGTGAGTATAAGAACAGTCTTCATCCGCCGATAGTCTTAGTGCACTTCCAAGATAACGTTTGGGTGTGCGGGATAAACCGCACCCCTTCTCTGTGTTGATTGGTTGAAATGTTGTAAATATTAATATTAGAACTTTACGATTGGGTGGGATCTTTGTCGGGAGCCAATAGGAGGTGTTCCATCAAATCGCGGCGTTGCCGTTGGTTGACCGAGTTATATATTGCAGAAAAAAACGTGTCACGAGCAAAACAACTCATTCTTTGAAAGGGGCTGGAGGATCAGACAATTGACATACACTCATTCTCAATTTTCATTTGAACTCACAGGACTGGGAAACCAAACGACTTAAAGCAACTTTTTAAAAATAATTATGAAAAAACGTACACATGTAATAAATAACTGCGAATTTAAACCTAGTTCTTTTTATCGTTCCATCTCCTACTCATTAATTCATGAGAAAACCGGTTGCAGGAGCGCAGAGCATATGTTGCATTTCTTGAGGGCGGATCGGGCACCAGCGATCACATGGGGAAAACATGTGCGGCACCCACATGTCAACATACATTTCATGTACTCAACATGCATGGAAGGAGGCGCTGTGGTGCACAGTGACAGAGCTCCTAAGGAGCTTCCAAGGTCGACTCGTGCAACATTTCATTCAGCATACAAATACAGTTGAAAGTGAACACAGTTTATAGTGTTCCAATACCCAAAATGTCTTCATAACCGCCTCAACTTGGCTCATCCCTGCCGTTGACCTTTTTATAAGCTAAATGTATGTTACACATACAGTACATTTGACAATAAAGTAGATTATGACTCTCTGTTTGCTACAACACAATAGTCAGACCGAAGAAGTCAAAAGGTCACACATCAAAACACTGCCCTTCTACTTCCAGGTGCATCTCAGTAAAATAGAACAGTGGTTCTTAAATTGTTTACATTAAATCCTTCCTCAACAAAATACGAAGCTCTCGTGTACCACTATAACCAACATTAATATACAGTAGCATAATAGGCCCGTACTAGGTAGTTCATGGTCATCAATAATGCGGCAGAGATGTTATTTCTAAAAATTCTATCTAATATCATTGTAAGTCACTGTAACGTTGTGCACAATTTGAATACTAATTATGTTGGAGTTAAACTAGCTACTGTAACATTCTGCACAGTTTGACCATTCAATTCAGTGATTTTTTTCTTGCCACTAGAGGGAGCCTGTGTCACACACGTGGTACGAGAACTACATTGACAAATAGCGTACGGCAATAGAATATAGTACAGTACAGTAGCCTAAAATGTCGGACATGTTTGAAGCAAGTACCTAGCTTCTTATTATATTGAATGCAATACATGCATTTAAAACTTTGGAAAGACGGGACCAAGAGCTGGCGTGTACCTCATATAATGAGGTTTTTTACTTGACTTTGTTTTACTTGACTCTAATCTCTTTAAAAATAAACAAATAAAATGCAGACAGTCTGCATTAGAAAGCAAAAAACAAAACAGATACCTAGTAATTGAATTGGGAAACTACATGCCAGACACAGCCCTGCAGTTACTTCAGAGCACACTGAACTGATTTACACTTTCATCGAATTTATTTACCGTTCAATTCAGCTTTCAACCCCATCACAGCACTGATAGACATATCAGACATAAAAACTCAGACCAAGATAAGTAATTTCAAAACTTTTTGCACCATGAATGTGACTTTTAACTCAAATGGAAGAAAAAAATTCTGAGAAAAGAAGCAAAATTAAATCACTGAGATTGAACAAGTGTGTACACCCGTTCAGTGGTCATTAGTCACGTTCACGTTAAATTGCCATTGCCATTTTAAGTGCCTCTGATTAACCCCAATTAAAGTTCAGGTTCTTGTAGGCTTTCTTGAGTTTTCTTTGATCTTTTGCCCCAACCCGATAGTAACAGGTATGTGTGTAGCCATACATACACAATACACATGCAAACGAGTACATGCGCACGTGAGTGTGAGTGTTGTACACATGCATGAAGGGACACATAGTAACATCTCTACTAAAACTTGGGAGCTTTTGATCACGGTTATGCAACAGGCACACAAAAGGTCCACTGTCATTTCTTTTGGTTTTCATAATGTTAACATGGTGTATTTAACATTACGGTGCGAAACGGGTGTGAACGCAGTTTGTTTTCACTTACCATCTGTGTCGTGGCTCGGTAAAGTAAATGGAGTTTCCAGGAAAGCTTTGAATATCTCTGTGATGTCTACTTTAGTCATATTTTTATCCTCAACTTTTGCACGACTAAAAAACAAGCAGACGATATTTGACGATAAAATTTCAAAACAAAAACGTCCCTGTGAAGAAAGCCACTCAATACTGACAGCTCTGATGTTTTTGGGGCGGAGAAATTAAAACTTTTGTCAAATTACATGCATTACCTAACAAGGACCGCCTAAATTTACTGTAGTCCAATCAGCTGCTGGCGTTTCCTTGAAGGGGACAGCCGCAAACACCGCCGATTGATTCTCAAACGTGTCAATCAATGTAGAGTCGGCCAATTGCGAAACTGTGTCGAGTTACTTAAGGTGGGGGGAGGGGGAACACTGGTTGCATAAAGTGTATATTGTTCTTAAGTGTACCGTACACATTACAAGTGAATTAACATTTTAATGCAATAAAAGGCATCGCCAACATCAATACAATTGCTTGATAAAATAGAAAACGTCTAATTTGCTTGTGTAAAGTCGGCAAACGGCAAAATCCAGTGATGCAATCCTTGACCTGTTTTGAAAATGAGCTACTTTCTCCTGATGTGTTCTGACTTCATTTTTATCCTCCCCCCAAACAAGAACTTTTTCCTCCCCATGGCCTATTTTTTGTAACACGGCTGTGGATTCTTTGCATTGATGTGAAAAGGTAGACGTCCTCTAAGTTAGAAATATTATGCAAGTAAGATGGAACATGAAAACAAATAATTTTAAAAAACCACTCGCTACAAATGTTTAAATTATTTCAAGAGATTTAGCTTTTTTAAAAGACCGCGATTGTGCTTTCTCGCCTATAGGTGGCGATGTTTTCCACAGTTTTGCATGACTGAAGACGCTGGTTTTCTCGGGGGGGAACCCCACAGAATCGAACGTTCTCCCATGCCACAAACACCAAATGGCGTTGGGATTTGCAGAAGCTATCCGACTGTCACATCAGCTTCATAAACAAAATAACAGAAACCAACTAAGTGAAAATAAAGAAAAACAAAACTGAGTTTCCCGCTATATAAGACGATTCCGGTGTACCTAATGAAGTGTCTACGTTGATATATATTCTGACCACAGGGGGGCGCGCGAGGCCAAATGGGATCGCGCGCTCCCGTAAGAGACTGGGTCGCGCGCTGCGCTGTGCTGCGTGCAGATGTGTCGCAGCTTCTTTTCCAACGGAAAACGTCCAGCCCGTGCAAGTTGGTGGCGTTTCAATGGGCCTCAAAGTGTTGCCTCCCTAACTCGGCGGCCGCGGGTGAAACGGGGCTTCCCCGCCGGCAGCTTTCGTTAGCTTAGATCGGGGCGGAAAAGACGCCACTTTTTTTCCCCGGCAGGTCCGAGGTGCGCACTTGATGGAGCTGTCAGCGATCGGCGAACAAGTGTTCGCCGTGGAATCCATCATGAAGAAAAGAGTTCGGAAGGTACCAGTTGCGGCAGATATATGCCCTTTCACCTTGGTGCCATGACGCCGCGAGCAAATGTTCTGAAAGCATGCTAATAAGAGCCGAAGCTGGTTACCTAATTGACTTTTAAGAGGATGGTGTTGTTGTTTTATTGTTGCGCAGATGCTTATGACATGTCCACTTTCAGGAGGACACGAAAAGCTGGCCAAGCTCTTCGTTTGGGGGCCGTTATTGTTGTCTTGCTAATGATGTTTGAATGCATTATTTTTATTATTATTGTTGTCCAAATTAATACGTTGTCACGTGGCGCAAAAATTGGAATCCGGAGCCGCTACATCTAAATTTTTTTTTCAATACCTGCAGCCAATATTTGCTCTAACAATCTTCTTCCTACGAACATTCTCCACAGATTTTATAAGACCCGCAATCCGACCCAAGGTGCATTTACATGATCAAGAGGCCTGCATTTATTTTTTCCCCTGAAATGTATTCATTAAAATAGACACATTCGTTATTTTAAAATTAATTGTGTCGAGTTATAGTTCGTTGATGTAGTTTTTTGACCGAACATGGACTTTTCAAGCAAGTGACCTCCCGTGATTGACCCGCTACCGCACGTGCACGCATACACACACATGCCACGATGAGCAACAGCCAAAACGTCCCCGAACATAAAAGAAACAAAATTTAAGTCGATACAAGAGCTTGTGAGGTTGTAAAAATGAATCAGTGCCTACCTCTGTCGAGGCCTGGACGCGGCGGCATGGGATGCACTCTATCAGCGTCTTCAGTGCAACAATGTCACAATCGTAGCTCACGTGTATCGTTTTTTAAAAAATCACATTCTTTGCCAGTGCCGTCGGTGAATTGCAGATGAAACAAACTTTGAATGAGGATAATTGACAAAACAAACTCAGATATCAGGCAACATCTGTGATCGCAAGCTGCGATTGCAGACTGCTGACCGCTCACAACTTCCGGTGATGCAGGTCGCGGGCCACCGTCGGTTAAAGGTGACCCGTTTTATCAATGTTATTTTTCAATACTTTTTTTGTGAAAGTGGGACTGATATGACGCTAAGGGTGCAGTTTGCACTAACGCAAAAATATAAAATATTAATAATGCTCAATGTCTTCGACTGGAGGAGAAATCAAAGAGCAGTCATCCGGTTACAAAAGTCTGAGTGCTTTTGTCTGTGGCTTGTTTTCAAAACCTGCTGTCTCCGCAGGGGAACGTGGAGTACCTGTTGAAATGGAAAGGATGGCCTCCCAAGTGAGTCAAAGCATTGTTCAGATTGTTTCGGGAGTTCCTAATCAAGTGTCCGATGATTGTATTGACAGATGGATGAGTGATTAAATAGACCTAAAAAAAAAAAAGTTGACTTTTTTTGTCTTTGTAGGTACAGCACATGGGAGCCCGAGGAACACATTCTGGACCAGCGTTTAGTTCAAGCCTATGAAGAGAAGTACGACTTGATGGATTTTATGGCACCTACTTGTTTAGGACGATATTATCTTCCCCGGGAAACTATCCCGACAGTATTGTTTGAGTTGATATAATTGTGATTTTGACAGGCCTTATTGGACAAGTGTGATTGAAGACGAGAGTGATGCTTTGTCTGCATTCAATCTAACTGTCTGTTTGTCTTTCCTCAGAGAGCAGAGAGACAGAACTCTGGGTCACAGGAGAAAAAAATCCAAAACCAAAAAGCGGCTCCTGTTGCAGGTGCAAAATTATTCTTGAAGTGTGTGTGTGTGTGTGTGTGTGGGGGGGGGGGGGGTTAAATCGTTTTTTTTTTCGTGATGTATGATGTGGCACGGGTCTTCTCTTAATAACTGGGTCGAGATGGACGGTTGAGTGCCACGTCAGTTGCGCTAATGATTCTCTCCTTGGTCTGCATTCAGAACACAGTGTACACCATGGACCTTCGCAGCGCTCACAAGGCCGAGGACATGCCTAAACCCCGCCTACGTCTCTCCCTGACCCGCTCACTCCTCCCGGAGGAGGACGAGGAAGATGAGGAAGAGGAGGAAGAGGAGGAAGAGGAGGAAGAGGACCCATCCTACACTGCTTGGAGGAGAGCGCCCCGTTACAACAAGAGGAGGCCACGGAGCAGGTGCCTTAAGTTGAGGCCGGCGAGTCCTGCACATGAGCACTGGAAAAGCCTGGGAGAGGAAGAGGAGGTGAAAGAGGATCTTGTTGGAGATGAAGAGGAGGAGACTGAGGATATCACAGAAAAGACCGCAGGTGTGCTTATACTTGGCTTGTGATCAGATTTTGGACCTTTAAATTCTGAACACCACATCCAACTGTTTGGGAATCATCTGTTGAAAGGAATTATTTTTAAGGTTCTTCTCTTCTTGACTGGTGTAGGTCAAAGACGAGCCGCAGGGTGGAGCCCAGATTCCGGTGGAGACCATCTGACAGAGGCCGAGATGCCCGAAACGGTCTGGAGGCCCGTCGTCGGCCCGGCAGAGGTGACAGTCACCGACGTCACCATCAACGCGGTCACCGTGACGTTCCGAGAAGCGCGCGTGGCCCGCGGTTTCTTCCGAGTGTGGGGGGCTGGAGGTCTGAGCGGGGCGCCGAGGTTTTCCAAATTGATCGTCAATGCTTCCTCTTAGCCTGGACGGGAACTGAAATGCCGCATGGCTCAGACTGACCTTTTGCACTCGGCGGAAAGAAGTTTGGACACGTGCTTCTGTATGTCGTCGGCGGGAGAAAGAAAATGAGCCATTAACGAGCAGTCCTAGATGACAATGTTAGTATCGTTCTCCCATGTTTGCACTTTTCTTCCAGCATTTGTAGCAATCGAAGCATCCGATCCTCCAGTACTTACAGGTCATCTCATTCTGGATAGGAAAGAACATTTCCTAAGCAAAAATCTTTTTTTTGCACATAGTGATGCGTTAACCTGCACATGACTGCAGCCTAACTTGAAGATGTCGATTAAAAATGTCGTCATAATGGAATAAATGTGGCTCATGGTTAATATCTTCATTTGTAGATTTTTTTTTGGAGGGGTGGGGTGGCTGAAACGGATTATGGCATTTCTATTCCTTTCAATGTGAACATGTGACTTGGGTGTTTCGTGAGACGAGTCACTGTGTTGAATTATGATGTCAAATAAATCCATTAAAATAAAAGCGAAAGTTAAAAGAGCCGTTTGAGAGCCAGATCACCGAAAATCCCATCACTAGTTTGTTGCTTGAAAAGTCCTTCTTCGGTCAAAAAAGGTTAGGCACCCCTGATGTATAGTCAGGCTTTTTTGAAAATATATACAGTGTATATATATATATATATATATATATATATATAATTTTTGCAACACAGCTGCAGAAAAGGTTGACATCATCTAAAAGTTCGAAATATTATGCAAGTATGATGGCAAAATGAAAATCATTCAAAAATGAAAACACTCGCTTTTTTTTGTTTTTCTAAAAGTGTTTATTAAATGCTTTCAAGAGATTTGGTCCACTTGAGTATTTATTAACTTCCAACCAGGGAGGAGAGAAAACAAATTTGATAAAACATAAAAACCAGGAAACAAATGTACTGATTTAAAAAAAAACAACAAAAACCAAATGCAGTACAAAAATCGGAGGCCTCGTTTGTCCACTTCTTTACAACCCTGGTTCCTATTTTCTGATTGTTGAAATTAATTCAAACAAACAATCATTTCTTCGAACGGATTGGCATGATTCAATTTGGGGTCTGCAGGTGGGTTTGCACCAGGAATCAAATGGAAAAAAAAAGTGGGGGTTTGGTTACACAAATAACAGTGAAGTTTGTACTGTGTGGCTTGGCGAGATGTTGTATCAGAGAAAAACACACAACCTTATTCCATCAAAATAAACACTTAAAAGGCAAAAATAGGCGTATGTGGGGGTTTGACCAGCAAATTGCTGTCAAATTCAACAAATCGCAGGTGGGGGCATATTAATATAACATTATGCGTACCTCCATAAGGTGATTGCAAATCAGTGCACAGGAGGCGTTTGATGAACTAAAACATAGGAACGTGTGGTTTCATCCACCCAGCCCGGTAAACTCTGCCAAGCCACTGGGAAAAAAGAAAAAAAAACAGCTCCACCATTACTTATCTAAATGACCTTAGTGGGGTGGCTGAAATATTATAATAGCTTATCAGGTATAATATACGGGACTGTGTATTGTAAGCGGGGTTATACAATAAGGGTATGTATCATTCTTATAGGTGTGTTATCATCATATAAAGGCATAGCTATGCAGGAGTATATAAGCATCCGTGTATGATTCCCAGATCACTTCTCGTCTGGCAAAGTCGCAGCACGGGCAGCGAGCAGATCACGCTACCCGCCGCTAAGTATTTCGCAGCTATCCGAAGGCCTTACAGAGACCGATTGTGGCATTCGGACGTCCGCGTTGTCGTCTGCTTACTGCCCCCCAACAGGCTGCATACACAAGACGCATATTTACCGGTATTATAGTCATACATGGATACGTAGGTAGGTATACATTGCAATAAAACGTACATATGATCAATAGCATATAGAAGAGAAATAGTCGATAGCAATCATTTTCGTATTCATAATACTAAAGGTAATAGTAGTAGTAGTAGTAGTAATAAGATGATCCCTCAAAGAAGCTAAACGGTGGGCTGTTCCAGATGAGGGAGGGCTCATTAGCACAGCTAACAACGCTTACACGTTAAGTGTCCAGCTCTCACGCCATCCATTTAAATCTGCAACCCGCTCATTTGTCTGGAACAACCCACATGGAAGGAAACATTAAAATGTAAAAAAAAAAAAAACAACAACCCATTTTTTTTGTTTGTTTTCCTTCTCCTTAAATCACTCTAATAATCTAGATCAGCGATACATGTCATATTGCAATACCTCAATAACAGAAAAAAAAGGTTCTATGTAATCAATACAGTCTTCTGGTTATATATTTATCAGGCTTGATTGCTAAGTTATTTATTATTATTAGTATACATAGCATTGTATGTAAATATGGTGAGTGTGTGTGTATGTTTGTGTGAGATCAATCTAGACATAATTCCATCGTGCCTGTGTTTGCATCAAAGGCTTGCTTGTGTGTATGCATGCGTTTTGTTCATAGGCACAAAAAAAACAACAAAAAGTGTGAATAGACCGTCTTCTTTTTGCCACCAGATCCGCTAAGATGGACCACCGGATGTTGGAAAATAGCCTCGGTTGGGACTGGAGAGGTATCAACTTGCCTTTACTTTCAAATTAGTGTCAATATTCGAACACAAGGACGTCTATTCCGCATTTATTTCAATCACTCAAATTGGTTGAATCGTCTTAGTCCCTTTTTTTAGCCTCAAAATGAGGCTTTTATGAAATATAACAGAAGACTTCTGCATGCGGCTGCATTGACACCGAATCAGTCCAACGGAGGTCATCAACTTTTTTTTTTCTTATTCAATGTGATTTTCGCAATGTGGCCATTATTCCATTTATCCGTTTAGATATTTTGTGCGCTCGATACAGCCACCTCACAAAAAGAACGCGGGGGTCAGGGGGGACATTGTTTAGCTCCTGATTTTAGAAATCTAAGTCGACTTGCATACGAGCAACAAAAACAGCACATTTTACACGACCGATCAACCCCGCTCGTCCCGCACCCCCCCCCTTTTTTTTAAAGGCCCGTTCAGGCGTTACATTCAAAGTGCTCTACCAATATGGCAGACAATATAACGAGGGAAGTACAACTCCCGGCAAAAACAAAACCATTTTGACTCTCTCGCTTTTATGTCCACGAAGGTACAAAGAGTAGGGTTTGGTCACACTGCAGCAAAATTAAGGGTGTCCACCAGACCCTTTTATTTATTTATTTTTTAACCGCTTACTTTTTTTTTTTTAACGCTTACTTGGGTCTCACTACGCCTTCGAACAGCACGTTGGAGCGCATTATTTATTTTGGCACGATCAAGTTGAAAAGGTCAACTTTTAGCACGGCCGCTCCGTTCTTCCGAGAGAATCTTCCTTTATTGCCAAGCAAAACGCACGATCCGCGGCCAGCGCGCTCATTCGAGAATTGCTTTGGGTGCTGTGAGGATTTAAAACAAACAAACAAACAAAAAAAACGGGTGGGTGTCCGATGGACGCACATTTTCAATTAGATGTACTTTAGTCAACGCTAAACTTATCCTGCAGTGGAATCAGACAGAGGGGAGTGGGGGAACTACGTGCACTGCGGGAACAAACGAAGCTTCTTCAATGTGGTGATTGATGGCTGTGATTTGTGGCTTTGTGTCGTGTAAATGTGTGTGTGTGTGAGTGTGTATACATCAGCTCCCAACAAGGCAAGAGAGCAAAGTGGTGAGATGACAGGCTGTTGAGTTGCCGCCGGTCTCTGTCAGCAACTCGGCGGTCATTGGCCAACACTCAGAGGTCGTCTCCGTCGGACAACCGCCGGCCTCCCTGGAACGACACACACACATACACACAGATTTTTTTTGAGGAGGCGGGGGTAATTCCAATAGTCGACCACGAGTCATTCAAAGTCGGAAGCAAGGTCGCAACGGCGAATAATAACTCACCATGCTCTCGCTGTAGTCCGCTGTGATGGTGACCTGCTTGTCCTCCGGGGGAGGGGTCACGGCGGGGTTGTCGGTGCGCCGACTCTGATTGGTTAGCTGCAGCCACAGCTCGTACATCTGTTGCATGTCTCTCACTAGAGTAAAACGTGGAGTGGTTGGAGAGAATGACACTCGCGGATGAATATCCGAGGCGCAAGGTAAGACTGCGTGCGGGCGGGAAGCGCGACTTACAACTGTTGTTCTTCATGTACGTCCACACGTCCCTCTCCTCCAGGCTGTGGGCAAACGAGCAGTTGCCGATGTAGTGGCACTTTTTCTGCTTCATCACGTGCACGCACATCTGGGTGAAAACACCGGCAGAAGGGGAATCGTTACAGAGTGATACTTGAGGCGCCTCTTCCATTAACTCATTCGTTCCAACTGCGTTTTTTTTTGTATACTGTGGGAGACTTGATGAGGGAGGGAATGGGGGGGGGGGGGCACTCACGTCATATTGCTGCGGATAGCTGCGCGAGAAAGGGAGAGGCCGAACAACAACCCACTTCTTTTTCTCAAAGGATTTCACCAGCAACACTCGACGCTCCTTCGTCCAGCTGGCAAACAAGAGATTCTCTCACGTCACACGGCGTCTTGCCTTGGGGGTAGGCGGGGGGGGGGGGGGGGGTCTATGTCTCACCTATGTCGTGCTTTGGCAGTGCAGTACTTGAGGTTCTTGTCGGGCTCGTTCACCTGTCCCTCTCGCCAGCACTGGCCGCACACAAACTTCATTTTCAGGTTGAGGGGGCGGCCCCGCCCGGTGCCGCCAAGCGCTCCCACCCCCATCCCGCCCACCGTGGAGACGCCAGCCCCGCCGATGCCATCTCCTCCCCCGACGCTGACTCCCATTCCCCCGACAGGCATGCTGCTGCTTGGGTGGGGGATGTGGATTGGCTGGAAGGGCACCAAAGAAGTTTGTTAGCAAGAGCAAATGTCCAAAGTTTACAGCTAACACAAAGCAAATTTATTTTTTTTAGATGAATATTTATTATAGCCCCAAGAATCGAATTCTGCCGTACACCGAGGAACCCCCTGTAACTTCTCCTGTGTTATTTCCAGCCTACCCTCTGTGGCTTCTGCGCATTCTGTTCTAATCTCTGCCAATGTCTTTTGGACTCCTGCACCATCTCCTCATGGGTAATGCCTGAAGAAAATACGGCCACAGAGAAGAATGTCAGTCCAAAACAGCCCAAATTCACTTATTCACTCTCCACCCTCTCTCTCCTTCCAAAAAAAAAAAAAGTCTTTCCACAGTCGATATGTCACTGCGTCAAAAAATAAATAAAATAAAATGTGGTGCTTCCCGCTTACCGGTGTCTTGTTGAAGCACCCAACATTTGAGTTCTATGACCGAGTGTGCAAAGGAGCAGCTGTCCTCGCGCTGGCAACCGTAGCGAACCTCGTGGCGACAAACGTCAAACTGACACAGAGGGTGGAGGGGGCGCACCTTGCTGTAGCGCACGTTGGCTGAGCGCACTACGTGCACCAGGCACCTGCAGTCACATGAAACGCCTTAGGTTGCCGCGGGGGCGTATGACGCCCCCCCCCCCCCAAAAAAAATCCTGATGCCTGAAAGAACACCGTACTCACTTATTGTCATCAAATGGGTGTCGGGCTGTGAGGTTGGAACACACCGCCAAGTTTTCTTTACTGCGCTTGCTTATGATGCGAGGCTTACTGTCAAAACATTCCTGTTGAAAGAAAAATGTCAAATAAGCCTTCCTGTAACGTCGTCCCCCCCCCCCCACTTTTCAAACAGAAAGAGAGGAGCGCCTTCCAGACGGACTGATCTCACCTCACAGAGGAACATGAACATGCCCATGTGGAGCTGCAGCAGTCGAGTGACACTGAGCGCGCGCCTTTCCGTGCTCCCCAGGGGGTCGAAGAGCAGCTCTCGGCTCAGTGCGCCCTTCCTCTCCTGCGTCCACACGTTGATTTCCTCCTGGCAGTATGCGAAGGTACAGTTCTCACCATACTGGCACTCCTGGCGTTCCTGAACCTCTGCAAAAATAAATAAAGTAGGGGAGGGGGGAGTTCGGGAAATGCGCACACTACAACTCTGCCCCATTTTGTTGGAAAACGTGACGCGCACCTTTACAGAGTACAAAGGCCCCCAAGAAGTTGTTGCGTGCCGGCCGGGGCCGAATCCTCTTCCAGGTGGGGTCGTCATTGTTCTTGAGGCGACACAGCAGGACGTCCCGCTTACATCGATGCGCCGCCTCCGGCTGGTATTTATAATCCATCACTCGCGGACCTGGAAGCAAGCGGAGAGCGAATGTTGTCGAATACGTTAAAAAAAAACGGAGAAAAACGCAACATGAAGAGCCGACTAACCTATTCGGCTGTAACAGGCGTGGCAGGCCTGACGGAACTCGTGCGTGCCCGCCAGGGGATTCCTGGACAGCATTGAGAGGTTTGTTCCTGCTGGGCCGTTCTGAAGAGGGGTGGAGGTGAGGTGGATAATGATCCAGAAGGTTTTGGTGGCCACAACACAAATACTCCAAAGATTGGACTCACCGCTTGCGCAGAACCGTGGTTGCGCATCCCAGGGATGAAGCTGTGACACACTCGTCCCCCTGGAAGACCACAAACACACAGTGATGAGCACTCGGATGAAATGATCAATACTTGCAGCCAAAACTTGGAACTCACCAGGGAGAGTGTACTCCGATAAAGAGTCGAGCCCGCCGGAAACGAGCCCACCTTTGTCCTCTCCGTCCACAGCTCCGCTCGAGAAGCCTCCCAAAGCGTCCTGCGCTTGGGTGGAGCCCTGGTCTCGCTGGGCCAGCGGCGAGTAAGGCTCCAGTTGGGGGAGGTCACTGATGGAGGAGCTGAAGAAGGTGGGGGCGAGCTGGGCTGACGGGGCGGGCAGGTTGGGGGAGTAAGGGGGCCGCAGACCCACCGCTGTGTTTGGTAGGTTGGTGGGGATGGCGCCTGCAGGACCCTAGACCGGTAAACGATAGAATCAGGTTTCCAAACGTGGTACCTGTGCATCTCCGTGGAGAGACGGTAACTGCTGTTCCGAAAGAATATCGTTCGATAGGACAGCAGGGTTGACTTGCTCCCCCCACCTCACTGACTTTCTTGGGGATGCTTTCCAGGAGACAGTCCAGCTCGTCCTTGATCACACTGCCGCATTCGTCCATGTGTTCGGACACGGGCACAGAGTACGGCATCGGCGGCAGGGACTGGCTGCCGGGGCTCTCCGACAGGTCCGCGCACGGCGTCAGGACGGCGGGATCGTCGCTGACTGGGATGGGTGTGGCCAGGGGGGCCGGGATGCACTGGGCGTTGGACAAGTCTGCTGAAGGTGTGCAAAAATAGGAGGTCACAAGAAGTAAGTGGAGCGATCGGAGGTTTCTTTGCCATACCTGGTCCCATGTCGCCCATAGACTCCATCCCATTGGAAGACGACTAAATGACGAAAAGCAGTTCGTTAATAGCTAGTGTGCGAAACGGCTAACGTTTCATTTCAGCATCGATAAGCCTCGACGTTCACACACACCTCCCCAGTGGGCGGGGATGTCTCGCCAAGACTCTCTCCCTCCGTGGTCGTGGACTCGGTCTGGCTGATGTAGGCTTTACGGCCCTTAAGGCCCAGCTTATTGGCCAGATCCTGAGCTAAATCACATACCTGTCGGTCCTGCAAAGCGAAAAACACAAAGGAAAGAATTCGGCGGGGGGTGTAAATAAAAAGGGCTGCGCTTACAAATTTGGAAGCAAATAACATACATGCGGTTCTGTGAGGAGACATTTGGTGCCGCACTCGTACGCCTCTCTGAGTCGTCCCATTTCTCTCAGGCACAGCGCCTTGCGGTAGAGAGCCTTGCGACTACCTTCGGATACAAACAGCGCACTATCACAGTCCTGAATGCCGCGATCGAATTCCCTCTGAGGAGAAAAACAAGCAACAAGCATTTAGGTTCGCACACAATCTGTCGAAAATTCGGCAAGTTAGTGAAGAACTAGTCAGTGCAAGGAAACAATTCTAAACAAAGATCATTTCTGAGCACGGTACGAGATGCAATTCTCCTCACAATTTGGTAGAAGGCAGCTGCCCTGTTGACGTAGAGGCCCTCCAGCAGCTTGTGGGGGATGATGAGGGCCTCAGCCTGGGCGTAACGGGCGACACTGATCCCTTCTCCGTATTGCTGGGCTGCCTGACGACAGTCACCGTCGTGTCGGAAGCAGGCGTTACCCTCGTCCAGGAGGTTACACACCAACTGGGTCAGAAAAGCCTGAGAGGCATATAGAAATGAGGGCATGAATATAGAACACAGAACTGCACTGCATACAAATAAATGCATTGAAGAGGAAATAATCAAACCTCATAATTCTCTGGCTCGGGGAAAGGCAATGAAGACCTGAAACGGATATTAAAAGTCACCACTTTAGTCTCAATAACAAAGGGACAATGTCGACTATTTTATACATCCATTTTCTTTCGTTAACTAAAGTTAAACTTCTTTTTTAAAGTTGGATTCAGACACATAATGCTTATAAAATATTTTTTTACATGTAAACTTTTGTTTTGACTTACTGGATAAAACTCATTGCTTTCTGGATTTCCTCTCTTCGCTTGAGTCTATCTGCGTCCATTGCCTGAGGATGGAAGCAAATGGAAATGTTACTTATTTTCACATTTGTCATGGTCTGAATATTTACTCCTAAATCGACAGTGCATCGATAACTTGCTCTATATTACGGGGTTGTTCAAAATGTCAAAATTGCTGGCTCCATGAATTGGCAGGGCCTAGCGTAAACACGGTGACGAAATGACGGCGCGGGTTCGACTACAAACAGCGGGATGACGCAGAAGGTGAAACGAGGGTCAATATTCTTAATCTTAAAAATGAAATTGAACGAACTGGCGACATTTTTGATGTCTAAAGTGCAATGATTGGTTCGCGAGCCCCGGAACTTAGCATTGTTGGCATGCTAACTCGCGTTAATCGACAATACCTGCTTCAGTTGAAGGATGCACCGGCAAAACTGACTTAAATTAAAATAGACATCACGTTGTGGTCTCAGCCGATATTAATGTGAACATTAAAGAGATCAAGGGGTAATTACTGTTCGACCTGCTACCGCTAGTAGTGCTAAAAGCTAACGAGTGCGACCGGAGTGAAATTAGATTTAGCTTTCGAAGTGGTTGCATCTTGAGGTGGTTAGCGTCTTGTAATTTAATGTCTAATATATTCATGCTGGCTGGCTGCAGTTGTGTATATTTAACAACAGAAGATGAGTTGACGACCGCGAGTAGCTAGCAAGTAGTCCCTCTTCTTTTTGAGCACAACTCACCCCACAGTTAAGTTTCAAGCGTTTCGGATCACTGATAACTTCACGAAGTGTTAAAGGCGATAAAGACGGGAGGAAATAGACAATTAGCAGTCACGATCCAGGCAGCATATTTGTAAATGTGGTGTGCTTGTCATTGATTTGTAGACGAAGCACGATTTTTTACGAGCTACAGCTGCTGAACTGCTTGCTGGCTAATGTTAGCCTTCTCTCTGCTAGCTGCTTGGGCGAGTGCAGTATGGCAACAAGTTTCAAACGAAAATCTGCCACAAGGGGACAGCAAAGTCGTGTGGTTATATAGGCAGTGTTTAGTGTTCATTCACTTATTCCCAACTCCGACCTCGAGGTGCTGCAGAGATTTTCATATAATATACAGTGGTGGACTATACGTAGCGCGATCATCAGTTAAATGGAAAATAGTTTTCGAAAACCACTCGTGCGCAGCGTTATTTACATCTTTTCGGGCGCACCGTCAATTACGTCATTGCTGTCGCATATTTAAACGTGAGTGATCTGAAATTGCTTCAAAAGATTGAAATAATAAATAATTAGAACACAACTTTATATTGTTTTAAGTTTAACAGGGAACCTAAAGAGGCGTCGATTGAAAATGCCACCATCAGAAGTCTACAGCCCATGTGATTATTTCTTTAATTTTGTTTGGAATAAAACATTTATTGTGCTCACGAGAAAATGTGTTTCTCCACAACGAAGCAGCTCTTAATGGGAAAATTCTATTTAAACTCTGTATTGTATAGTTCAAACAATTGATCGTCATTTTTCTACATTTTTTAGGATGCTTACTATAAAAGTGCCGGGGTTTTTTAAACCCGGAAATGTGTGACGTTATGGTGCAACGTTATATTTACCACAGCCAACAAAACACAGTTGTATAAACATATTACAATATCTTAGGTTATGTACGTACGTTACTAGTTAACGTGACGAAGTGGACATTTAAAATACATTCTGTTTCCAGCTTGCGTGACGTAACGACAAAAAAAGCAAACCCGGAAAACGTTGCATCACACGTTGATCAACCGGCGCGCTTTTACTCACCGGTCGGTGTGTTTTCGCGATAATTCCTGTGGAATTCGCTGTCAGTGGTAAGCTATTTCGCTTTCTTCCATGTATCTGCCGTCATATAGTGACGAATGGCTGAGCATAAACCCTCATTATTTCTTGGCAAAGGGTGGGCGAAGCGCGCTGAGAGCCAGTCGCAGTCGGTCTGTCCATAAAACCACCGGAGTAACACCTGCTAGCTTCGACTGAGCTAACTGCCCCGGCGTCTTTGTTATTGCATTTTTAAAAATTGAACGTCAGTTGTACGTTCAACATACTCAACTGAACGTCATTCTGGTAGATTTGGTCTGCTCAGGTTGTCCAAAATTTATCACCAATGACCTAAGGCTTGTCTTTGGATGTTTCTCTAGACATCATGGCTGCAGATGACATAGCCCAGCTGGTTAATGATCTTTCCAAGACCCATTTAGGAGATGGAGAGCTAAGCTATAAAGGCCTGGGGCTTAAAATGGACGATGCAGAATCAGGTTTGGGTGCCAGCCAGTATAGACTGATGTCAATGAGATGCTTCCTGTTTTATTAAAGATGTTTATTTTTTACAATGTGTGCTCCTACAGTGGAGGAGCTTGTCCAGGAGATCGAACAGCACCAGGATTTGAAAGTCTTGCGCTTGGAGGGAAACACGTTGGGTGTGGATGCAGCCAGAGCCATTGCCAAAGCTCTGGAAAGTAAAGATCAGCTTCAGGTACACATTATCAAGGCAAAGAACCGTATGTCTTACCGTATGTATGACTTTGGTATACACTGACTCTATGACACATAGGCTGTAATGATTCCCAGCCAGGGTGCCATAGCAAACAAGTGTGCCGTGAGAGATCGTGAATGGTACCATTTCTCCAGTTTCATATAAAGTGTCTACAACGTATTATTTATGCATTACAAATATACCGTAGGTCTTCTATGACAGTAACATTGATCACCTGTCTTTTTTTTTTTTTTTAAAGAGATGTTACTGGAGTGACCTTTTCACTGGAAGACTACGCTCCGAAATCCCAGTGGCCCTGGTGAGAAGCTCCCCGAATCAAGACTCCTCTAAACCACATTCATGACTTTATATGTTGTACATTCCAGATATTAGCATGCTTTGGTGGAATCACAAATTACAGTTCTAAAATGTATTTGTATGTTTTCATCAGAGATCTCTGAGCAGTGGATTAATGATTGCCGGGGCCCGTCTGACGGCGCTGGACTTGAGTGACAATGCTTTTGGACCGGATGGCGTCAAGGGGATCGATCAGCTACTCAGAAGCGCCGCGTGCCACACCTTGAGGGAGCTAAAACTCAACAATTGCGGGATGGGAATCGGAGGAGGAAAGGTGAGCTCGGAGGGGATGATAAATCATGACAAACCACCGCTAAACACTTTCACACTGTTTTTCCTTTGTCGAACTGATCATAAAAATGCTTTGTGGTCTCTATAGATTCTTGCTGAAGCACTGATGGAGTGCCACAGACAGTCGTTGGTCGTGGGTACTCCACTCAGACTCAGAATATTTGTTGCTGGGAGGAACCGCTTGGAAAATGAAGGAGCCAGTGCCTTGGCCAGGGCCTTTCAGGTACGAGTATCTACATGATTGACACCACTTTGAATACACCGGCTTCAGGTAGAAATAACAAATTAGATTTATTTATGTGGCACTTCAGCTGATGGGGAGCCTGGAGGAAGTCCACATGCCGCAGAACGGCATCAACCACGCGGGCGTGACTGCTTTGGCCGCGGCCATGCGACACAACGCGGATCTGCGCGTACTCAATTTCAACGACAACACCTTCACAAAGAGGGGAATGCTGGCCATGGCTCAGGTGAGGCCTCTCGAC
This sequence comes from Hippocampus zosterae, assembly GCF_025434085.1. Taxonomy (NCBI): domain Eukaryota; kingdom Metazoa; phylum Chordata; class Actinopteri; order Syngnathiformes; family Syngnathidae; genus Hippocampus; species Hippocampus zosterae. The sequence continues at coordinate 5,178,541 of NC_067457.1, forward strand.
TCGCAACACATTCATCACACAAAATCATTCCTAACGCTGGTTTTTTATTCCTGTCGCGCCCCTACAGGCTTTGGAGCACCTGAGGAACATCCAAGTCATCAACTTTGGTGACTGCTTGGTCCGTTGCGAAGGCGCCATCGCCCTGGCGGCAGTCCTCAGAGAAGGATTGCCAGTCCTCAAGGTTGCTTTCACGCTTTTGATTAACTAATATTTGGATTAATTGACAGGCAATCACAGGCTCTGTTTTTTTCTAGGTTTAAAAGTGTCACTGAAATTCCAATTTGCCTACTTTTCTCCAACCGTGTTCCAATCTGATTTGATGCTGGCCTGCATGACAAAATTCAGATGTTGGTCTCCAGACAAGACAAGACATACACTGCCGTATGACATGATTGCATTACGTCTGCCGACAGGAGCTGAATCTGTCCTTTGGCGAAATCACAGAGGCGGCGGCCCTCGTGGTGGCTCAGGCGCTCTTGGACAAGCCTCACATGGAGAAAGTGGATCTGAACGGTAGACACATGAACCACTCAACAACCACGACGGAGAAGGTTATTCCTTCTTTGTCTTTCTGCGTATGACCTGTGCGTCTCTGTGTGTCTGTGTCCGCGGTTGGCCGTGACAGGCAACTGCCTCGGGGAGGAGGGCTGTGAGGCTCTAAGGGAAGCGATGGAGGGCCAGGACAAAGGAGACATGCTGGCCTCACTCAGGTTGAAAAAAAAATGGAGTAATTACAGTGACTTTGAGCGACTCTAATTCCAATGGTTGTTTTTTTTACAGTGATGATGAGGGAGAAGCTGGTGAAGAGGATGAAGAAGATGATGATGAAGGACAGGTTGATGATGATGCTGATGCAAGTAATGGATACCATGGTTGGAACGAAGAAGACTTTGTTAAAGAAAATGGAACCACAGCAAATGAAGAGAGTCCCTATGAATCACCGTGTCCTGTAAGACGATGATGTCGTTGTTTGTGTGTCAAACTTTATCCTATTCCAACCATTTCTGTATTTTGGGTTCTTTGTTGCCAAGAGTGGTTTGTGTGTGTGTGTGACACCTTAGGAAGAGGTCGTCTCTTTTCTCTATTGTCCGTCTGCCGTGAAGCTTCTTGAGCTGGGAGAGATGAGGAGACATCTGCTACCGGAGGTGGGGAGGGGAAAAAAATCTGATTGACAGCATGATTTTGTGTACACTTGACAATATTCCTTTCTCTCATCAGGTGCACATTTTGAATCCGCACAAAGCCGTCGAGGTCCTTCTCAAAGTGGGTTCTTTGTACAGCGAGGAAGCAGTGGCGAAGACGACAGTGCTGGAAACCTTTGGTAAGGTGGTACTTTAGGGGAGAAAGTGGGGATAGATCTGGTCCCACTTGTCTTTTGTCCCCTGAGAGACGTGATATAAAATGTCTCCATCTCATAGACATGCTGTTGAGGAAGCTTCTCTCCGGCTCAGCTCTCCAGGCGTACACCAGCCTCTCCACACTGCTGGTCCTCATAGGAGTCCTCAAGGTACAGTGCACTCCGCTTAATAGAACACCATTGGGCCGAAGCGCTTCTGTTCTACTAAGCGGGGTTTCTATTAACCGGAGACACTTTATTAGGTACACCTTCAGACACGTCGACGACCAAGTTATGCACGCAGAAAAACCCCGGCTGACGAGTTAGAAGAGATATTTCGACTGTGGACGTCCATATCTTTAATCAAACAACAAAACAACAACTTTAATCAACTTCAGTCAAACATCTCAAATCACGAGAAAAATTTCGTTACTTTTGTCTGGAAACAGGAGTCCGTAATTTTGCGGTTGACTTCCCTCTCAATGCGCTGGATAAGAGGGAAGTCCTGGAAACCGCGGGCGTACCTTCTGAGAATCCGGCAATGCATCGTATCGTCTGAGTATGTCCTTCTTATCCGCAGGTGATAGCCCTCGTCTCTTGAATGAAGTTGAAGCCATTGTGACGTGCGTGTGTCTATGTGTGGAGTGACGCGTGCTACCTGTTGCTGTATACGGCTAGAACTACCGCGTTTTCTCGCGATAGTGGTACAGTATCGCGATAGCTACACTTCGTCTCTCTCTCGTCTCTTGAATGAAGTTGAAGCCATTGTGACGTGCGTGTGTCTATGTGTGGAGTGACGCGTGCTACCTGTTACTGAATACGGCTAGAACTACCGCGTTTTCTCGCGATAGTGGTACAGTATCGCGATAGCTACACTTCGAAAATCCACTAGTTTACAATGTTCATTGCTTACGGCCTGTTCTATTAAGCGGAGATCTGTTCTACTAAGCGGAGTATCTTTATAGGAAATTGCATTAGGCAAATCGGTTCCAGAGCCTTTTGCTCTATTAAGCGGATTACTCTATTAACCGGTGTTCTATTAAGCGGAGTGCACTGTACTACCGGAGCCTCCCCTCACCACAGTTCCAAAGAACTATGTTGAAGTGAGGGGAAGGAAGCCCTCGCTAATAGATTTCCTTTGCCCCTATTTCTGTTCGTGTGTTTCAGGGGGAAGGGAAGAGGAAAAAAGTGCCACTTGCATCAGGTCTGTTGTTGTGCTTGGAGCACGCGGTCCAGCAGGACTACTTGGCCCAGCACCACGCCTCACTGCTTCACACCATCCTTTCTAAGTAGGGACGACATCTTCACAATGCCAGGGTGCCATTCCGGGGTGTTTGTTTATACGCGACGCTCGTTTCTGTGCGTCTCTCCAGGAATTGCGAGGCTCTCAAGTCATGCAGCGGGGACAGGTTAAGGTCCGCGCTTGAGAAGAGGTGCCTTGAATAAACCCGGTTAACCACCAACAGGTTACACACGGACACACTGGGATGTACTGGGATAGATTTTCTCTAAAATAGAGGCTTCCTCCACCACTTGATTTCCATCCGTTTGTATATTTTTTTTAAAGGCGTCTCCTCATTTTTTAAAAATTCAGTCGAGGGATTTATATATTTTTATAGAAAATACATAGAAGGGAGAACAAAATGGAGGGTTAGTTGTTGAGGTGGGTGAACGTTTACAGTAAACTGGCAGCTTTTTGTTCTGTTTTGAAAGTATGCACTTTTACACTGCTTCAAAAGGGATTAATTCATATAGCCACTCCCTACTCTTACGACAGCCATATCGGTTCATTATTTGACAGCTCTCTTTGACCCTGGAAATATACAATCAAAACAAATGTTCCTCACTCTTGCTAGTGTGTACCATCTTTTTTAAAACGCTAAGAACAGTTTGACACCAAAAGTCCAAACTGCCCAATTCCAATTGAATGTGATGTCAATTTCAACACCGCCTATCCTGTGCAGGGTCGCCCTCCCTTATTCTCTATGAAGTTGTTTTATGGAAAAGTGAAAACCAATGAAAACATTATCCCTTTTTTTGTGTCATTCAGCACTCTTAAAAAAATCATGTTTCTCTTTTGAGATCACATGTAGAATTTCACAATTACCTCATGTGCTTAAAAAATCTGACGTAACTGCACATTTAATGCACAAGGAAATATCCTGTAATTGCGTTTTAAACATGTTGACTTGTACTGAATCCTCACAAATAGAGCTAATCCAACAAGCCTGACTCTGGTTTTGTCTGTTGTCAAATTACCCATCTACCCCCCCTTATCCAAAAGTGATACATTTGATGTTTTATGCTATAAAGACAACAATGACATCCTTGGGTACATTTTCTAGTGCAGACTGATGAGCAAGCAATACACAGCAAAATCGGCAATGCTCATTCAACACCTACAGTTAAATTGAAAACTTCATAAGTGTCTAGATTGGTCCACTATATATTGTTAAAACATTTTTGGACTGACTCAATATGGAGAAGTGCAGATGCGATGCACTCTGTGATCAAATTTCTGTCAAACAACACCTGCAATGGACACCATTTAACTCTGAAAATGTTAATATGACACTCCAGGGTTCATTTCAAATCCCTGAAATGTTAACACCATTTTTTTCCATGTGGTCTGTCTGTGTGTGTGTTTGGGGGGGGGGGGGGGTAGAGTGGGCGTATTAGTGAATGAGGGATTAAACCCAGTTTGTTTTGGATTGGGAAGGGGGCAGCAGTCCGTGAGGCAGCCAGTAGAACCCACCAGCAAACGCACGGACCCAAGGTGAGTTCACTTTACAGCCTAAACCTGTTTGAAAATACGACTTTATTCTTACTCACAAGAAGCATAAGTTAAAAAATTAGCAGTCGCGCATGTCGGATACTAGCAACTTTTTTTGAGGACATCTACGTCAATAAAATGGGAGCAGGGGGGTAATCTGGACTGATATACAGTGTTTCAATCTTACGAGCGGTGTGCCATAAACGTCACAACAGTGACAAAACAGCACGCTCAGTACTGTTGCTTTTTTAATATTTATAGCCTAGACGTGTTTTTTCACATAAATATTAACTTTGTGACTTTACTACTAACTGAAATTAGCGCAGGTTAGTGAGCAATACGGCGATGCGGTAGAGTTGATGCACACTTTATCCCTTTTGCTCACGCGCACACATTCATTGGAAAACACGTTTTGGCACCGGCTTCTCGGGGAGACACTGGGCGTCTTTGTGCACAACCGGCGAGTCTGCATGTGTGCTCCTTCTGCGGTCAGCAATGTTGATCTCAGGTGGGGTGGGGGTGGGGGGGTCCAAATATTCCCGGAGGCGGAGAAAATTCCCCCGGCTCTCGTTTCTTGGGCCTCTCTCTCTACCTTGTAACAAAACATTAAATGTTTTTGTCATGATGTGAGGACACCAAAAAGCATTGAAGAGCATCATTCTTTTCACTCCAACAAGTACACTGTATTGGCTTCGACCGTTCATGGACACTGTAATAAACCATGAATGGAGGCATAGGTGACCACAGATAGAAAAAAATACTTTGATTGAAAATCTCATGTCAAAACAGCTCAGAAAACCAGCAGGTGGAAAAGCTAATTGTGCAGGTGGAGCCCACCATACTGTTTGTTGAGCGCTGTGAGTTCCCCCATCTAAGACATCCATTTTCTATATTATCACTTGTCCTCATTAGGTTCGCTGGTGAATTTTACCCCATCCCAGCCGACTCTTGAGTTGGTGACCAGTCAATCGCACTGAATGGAAATGAAACTCGCAGTTTGCACCAAATTCGGCCGAGTGAACGTTACGCCGTCGGCGCCTCCAAATTTCTTCTTGTGGAGATTTCTGAGTCCATTGTTGAGGATCAAGGCGGTTGAACCAACATGGGAATGTGGTTTTAAGGCATTCCAGTGAGCACTGTGGCTGGCTCATCTTGCCAAAATGGCACTAATCCCCCCCACCTCGCCCGGGAGAGCCCCACCCCTTAAATTGTTGAATCACATTCACTTTAACCGATGCTACAAAGTACATCAAATGCAGTCATGGCTCACAATGTTAATCAGTCTACATCGTATCCTCTCCCGAAAGAACACATCGCATTTTGTTCATCCTCTAAAATAAAACCCGCCTGTGTATCACTCTCCATTGAGCACGCTTGACAAAAACCCTCCTATATGGCACTTTCAGATGTACTCTCGGCTCTCTCCTGACACGCTGTTGCTTCCGCTGATCGGCCTCACGTTCCTCTTCCTCCCCGCGGCGCACCCTGCAAAATGCCCGAAGGAGTGTGTGTGCGACCAGATCCAGCTCACCGTCACCTGCGTCAACAAGAACCTGACTGAGGTTCCTCCCACTGTGGACGAGGTACGAATAGTATCAATTCGACTTTTGCATATTTGGAACTGATGAAGTGAGTTGAAGAGCTTCTTTTGGACAGAAGTCATCTTTTGGTACCAAAATGATGCTAGTAACACTCGCATATTTTCACTATTTACGACCATGCTCGCTATAGTCAGGGTTCATTGTGTTCATTGGAGGCTAATGTGTGCCCGTTTGCTTTCCCCTGTGCGTAGATAACAGTGAAATTGGACCTTCGAGGGAACGACATCCAGGAACTCCCCACCGGAGCTTTCAGACAAACCCCGTACCTCACTCACCTGTCTCTGCAGCGCTGCAACATCCGTAGGGTGAAGGAGGGAGCGTTCCGAGGCCTCGGCCGCCTGGTCTTCCTCAACCTGGCAAGCAACAACATTGACATCCTCTACCAGGTGGCCAATCCATGCCCTCCTAAAATTGCTGGGTTCAAGTAACCCAAATTGGGTGCAATACCCGACCCAGCGCTTGTTCGAAACGATAGTTTATTTACCTGAAAATGTTACATTTACTGCAACTTGAGTACACAAACCTCCAAAATGGCGACCGTCTTCAGCTCGTCCAAAATGTAATCTTCAACGCAATCTGTTGGGTCAAAATACATTAATTAACCAATTAAGCTTTGCTCTGTGACATACAGGAGTCCTTCGACGGTCTATCTTCGCTGAAGCAGCTCATGATTGACCGGAACCGCGTTGAGGAGATCCAGCCCGGAGCGTTTTCGCAGCTCGGCTTCCTCAACCTGCTCTCGCTTACGCACAACCAGCTCGTCTACATCCCAAACATGGCCTTCCAGGTAAGCACAACAACGGCCTCACGCACTGCCGTGTGAACGTCAAAAGAGATGGATTGTCTCTCCTCCCCGACAGGGCTTGCAGAACATCAAGTGGCTTCGCCTCAGTCACAACTCTCTCAACTACTTGGACATCGAAGCCTTTGCGGGCTTGTTCACGCTGAACCGGCTCAGTCTGGACCACAATGAGCTGCAGTTTTTCCCAACTGAGACCATGACCAGGTGGGCTGACATTAGAGCTGGGTGATGATACAGTATAACGGCAACGACTAAATCAGATCATCACTCAGCTCTCATAGAGGAAGTTTTACAGAAATCTAAGCATTTTTACAGTTGAATGGCTAAAATTCCGAGGATTTTAGAATATTATAAAGTGAATAAGCTCTAAAAACTCATCCATTTTCTGATATATCTGAGAATAAATTGAGCCTGCTTATTTTGTTGCATTAAAAAATGCATTTAATTAATTTTACCGCTACGGCTGTTGTGAAAGTGCTATATCAATAACCATATCATGATAATGAATGACAGTAAAAACGTTTTGAGGTACATTTTAGACACTGCAGTTATGATATTGCAATATTGTATTCAACATTAATATCGCATGTTTTTCCAATGTGTTGCTTTGGCGCCGTCTTGTGGTGTTTAAGGGCATTGCACAAAAGAGCCAAAAAACGTTCCGATTCTGAAAATAGCTGAGTACAGGCTCCCCACAAAAATATATTAAAAAATAAATAAATAAATACACGAACGAACTTGAACAGTTGTATTAATGACTCGGCAGTGGTTCAATCTAGTCAGATACTGACAATAACATGGAACCCTCTTGGGATAGATTGCCAGGAGTGACCCGCCTGGACATGAGTTACAACCCCATGACGTACCTGGGTGAGGAGTCCGTATCGATGGCCAAGCTGAGTCACCTCTTCCTGGACCACATGTCCCTCCAGGACCTGGCCAACACGGCCGTATCCAAGTCCCCCGGCCTCACCCACTTGGATCTCAGCTTCAATCAGCTCCGTGTCATCCAACCGTTCTCGGACGGCACCCCGGATCTGGCACGCCTCCACCTGGCCGGAAACCCCATTTACTGTAACTGCTACATGCGTCCACTCAGGTGCCAGCAAGACCCTCTCAGCACACAAATCTCTCTGGACTCCACTCTGGATTTTTATTTTCCGCTGTGTTACAGAGAGTGGGCCATCCGTAGTAAGGTGAAGCTGGTGGGAACATGCGCGGGACCGTCACATCTCTCCGGAGAAATGCTCGAGGCCGTTCACCCTCCGGAGTTACGCTGTCAGACTCACGAGGCCATGCTGAAGGCGGAGTTTAAGGAAGCAAATCGAAGAGCGCCGCCACCCACCGAGGAGCCGGAGAGCAAAGTCAAATGTCCCGCAAACTGCGTCTGTGAGGTGAGCATGGCTATTATGAAGGAAATGTCACTCAATGTCATTTCTTGCTCTTTTTCAATTAAAGAGTAACTGGAGCAAGTGTATGTACCCTTTAATGAGCCAAGGAGTTTCATTTTGCGACTTAAAAGTCAATGAAAATATCATTTCGAGTGGTGCCTTAAGATACAAGTAATAATAATAATAATAATACATTTTATTTAAAAGCGCCTTTCATGCCACCCAAGGACACCGTACAGTGACTTGACTTCTATTGCCTTTTTGCTTTAATTTGAGAGCAAACATTTGTGTGACAAGTTTTTTTTTTTTAAAAAGAGGCTTCAAGGTGCCCATTGCCACTCCCGGTTAAAGTTTACAGTCAAACAGACTTATACATCATGTACATAAAAGAATCAGATAATCTTCTATTTAAGTCACCTAACAGAATGGGAAACGCCATGGATGGGCTAATGAGGTAAGAAAGGAGAATATTTTTATCTTCCCCATTTCTTGCATGATACCAGATCGAGGCGCACCATTCCTCCTGTGAGAACCGCGGTCACACCAAAGTTCCTCGGGGTTTCTCTCCGGACACGCGCCTACTGGACCTGCGCGGCAACAACTTCCACTACATCCCGAGCAACAGCTTCCCCGGCGTCACCCAGGTGGTGTCACTGCACTTGCAGCGCTGCAAAATCGTGGAGGTGGAGAACGGAGCCTTCAATGGCATGAAGGGGCTCATTTACTTGTACCTCTCGGAAAATCTCATCTCATCCCTCAGCCCCGAAGCATTTCAAGGTATTTGGAATACGTAAAAAGATCTCATAGTATGAGAGTCAAATGCAGGGGGAAATTTTGGAATAGAATGAGGGTTGGCCTTCTGCGTGAGTTCTCCCGTTTCTTCATAGGACTCCCTCAGCTGACTTACCTCCACCTGGAGAAGAACAGCTTCAGCGTCTTCCCAAAAGGAGCCTTCAAATTGCTTCCGGGACTACTTGCACTTCATTTGGAAAACAACTCCATTGCCAAGCTTGAGGCGAACGCCCTTAATGGCGCCGAGAGCCTCAGAGCCCTCTACCTCACCGGGAACGCCGTTGACCACGTGTCACCAAAGGCTCTGGAGCAGGCCGCTGACCTCGATACGCTCCACCTGGCAGGGAACAAACTGAAGGAAGTGCCCACTGAAGCCTTGAGCAAGTTGGGGAACGTGAAGGACCTGAGGCTGTCAGGGAACGCCATTCGCTGGGTGGGACCGAATGCTTTCCAGCCATTGGGGAACTCACTGAGGGAGCTTTATTTGGATAATATGGGATTGGAGAAGGTGAGTGGAGCTTGTTCCCGTCGCGTCCTCAGAAATGATTTTTATTGAGTTTGAATGGATGACTTTCAACATGGCAAGACCCATTGAATCTCCAGTTTTTTTTTAAACCCCCACTCCCACCAGATGTCGCAGAGCTCCTTGGCAGGCTTAGGTTTGGGTTTGAGGAGTCTCTTCCTGGAGGGTAACCAACTGGAAGAGGTGCCGGACCTCCATCCGTTCACCTCCTTGGAGGTCATCAACCTGGCCGACAACCCTCTGATGTGCGACTGCCCTCTGCTGCCACTGCGCCTGTATGACCATTCTTGTTCAACTTAATTCATTGTTTGGAGCTGACTGAAGTTTAATATGAATGACTTGGCGCCCGTCATTCTAGACTAGATAGGTCAAGGTCATCTTTATTGTCAAATATGCTTATGTATGACATGCAGAATATATGAAATTTCTTCGTCTCCATCCTCCTCCATCCTAGGGGGATTGGCATATTAGATTTGTCAATCTGAAATCACGCTCAACTTTCTGTGGCAGATCCCACATTTTAGATATGTTCCCTTTACTCTCCTCCTAGCTGGATTGAGAAAGTCAACCTCAAGGTGCGAGCCACCTGTGCCAACCCGCCTGAGCTGAAGGGTCGCAGAGTCAAAGACGTCCACGTTTTCAAGGCCTGTCCGGGAGGCGAAGCCCTCCCCTCTGTTCCCAGCGTTGCCCCGAAACGCGCCAAGACGCCAAAGGCCACGAAACCCAAGCCGACGCACCTCGGCGGCAGTGCAAAGCAGGGTAAGATGCTGAAAAGCAAATTCAAACTTCGCAAGAGTCCAAAGACGAAAGCAGCCAAGAAAACAAAGAGACTGAGCAAGGTGTGAACATGCTGTGTGCTAACTAAACCAAAACTACGCGTTTCAAGTTTGCAGTCTGTTCTCAGATGAAAACAAGCAGTCAGTCTTCATAGCATTAGATGCACATTCTCAATGACGGCCATGTTTTGTTTTTTCGTTAAACCTAAATGATCAGGATTGTTAATCAGGCTCCTTTAGAGGTTGCCGATGAACTGATCACTTGAATCCAATACGTTGGAGGAAGGAAAACATGCAGGATAGCGGCCCCGAAGACCGAAGTTTGACACCTGCGCTAGCATTTGAAGTGGGCATCAGTACAGAACTCACAATTGGCCTGATGCTGGCAAAACTGCACTGCGCAGATTTGCAAATACATGTCGTCTCTCTGTGGGGTGCCTGCCCGCCCATCAAGTGTGAAATAAAACATCCAAGTAAGTCTTCTGTTATCTGCTTATTTCGGAAAATGTGTATCTCCAAGTGAGCAGTACTGCACTTTCACTTTCGGCTGTTAGCGAAGAGCAGTGGCGATCCAAGATGGAATGGCACACTGTGCAAGGCCCCTGCTTTCGCGCTCCCCCCACCACGACAGATTTAAAAAAATAAATTACCGGTACACACAAGCACACACAATTGAGTCAACCTCATTTTCTTTAAAAATGTATTGAATTATTTTTCATTCATTCAATCATTCATTTTCCGAGCCGCTTGATCCTCACTAGGGTCGCGGCGGGTGCTGGAGCCTATCCCAGCTGTCTTCGGGCAGTAGGCGGGGACACCCTGAATCGGTTGCCAGCCAATCGCAGGGCACACAGAAACGAACAACCATTCACACTCACACTCACACCTAGGGACAATTTAGAGTGTTCAATCAGCCTGCCACGCATGTTTTTGGAATGTGGGAGGAAACCGGAGCACCCTGAGAAAACCCACGCAGGCCCGGGGAGAACACAAACTCCACACAGGGAGGCCGGAGCTGGAATCGAACCCGGTACCTCTGCACTGTGAAGCCGACGTGCTAACCACTGGACTACCGGGCCGCCCTTATTGAATTACAAACAAACAAAAAAAACATTACAATCAAGGAAAAACTTCCCAGCCCATTGTGTCTGGTTTTCTCTATTCCACATGTGGGCCTCAGCACACTTTCTGGAGAAAGGTTAAACGAAAAAATAAATACATAAAAACCACCAGGCATCACCTGATGTTCCGCAATCCCTCTTGCAAGGCTTCTTGAATTGCAGCCTTATGTTGTAGTTTGATTGGAGATCAGAGTCTCCATTTCCACCTCCTCCACTTTCACTTCCACTGTAGCGACTGAAGAGATGCAATCAAGTCAGCTGGCAGCCATAAATATGATACACGCGGCTACAAAATATTCATCCGGTTTCTGTTCACTTACTCTCCTGCTCTTCTGGTTCTCCTTTGGGTTGAACCGGGGGCATGTTTGGAAGAGCCGTTTTCCTTTTCGACGGCGGTGGGACGGTCACGTTGCCCGAAGGCGGCTTTTGATCGTCATCGTCGCCGTTGTCCTCTTTTGCGTGAGGAAGAAGGTGCGAGCGCTTCTTTGTGTTCTTCCGCTCTGTGGTAAAGGAACATGAAGCATTGGTATGAAAACATGTCGGAAAAACAAAATGAACCACGGCAAGGAGAAGGACTTACTTTTTTTCCTCAACAAAGGCAGCTTTGGCTTCTTTGCCTGGACCGCTTGGTTTTCCACGACTGGGGACACCGAAAGCGCCACAATCAGTTTAGTCCGTATTTATGTATGTATGTAAAAGCATAAGACCATTGTTGAATTGCGAGTATTTACCAAGTCCAGGGGGCGGCTGGAGCTGGTAGCCGATGAGCTCACACCATCCAATGGGGTAGAGGTCGGGGGACTCGTAGTTGACCCACTGGTCAAAGTCATCGTCCCAGCCGTCGAAGTGGATGAGGAGCAGGCGTCCCACGCAACGCTTCACCGTGGCCACGCACACCAGCCGCGGCTCCATCAGGTCCACCGCTTCGAGTTTCACGTTGGGGGAGATGCCGTGACCCGGGAAGTCCTACGCAAGGTGCAGAAACGCGCGCGGTTGCCGTGAATTCAAGTTGAGAGCGGCGGCGTGTTCCGCGATTTTAAAAGTTGATCTTCCTTTCTTACAGTGTTGAACAGATGTGGAGGTGCAGCTGTTGAATTGGTCTCCTTCAGGTAATGTTCCCAGGTGAAGGTCTTGGGATCAAAACCTGTCAGGTTAACGCTCTGGATTGTTATATCTTATAACTACCCCAACGAACAAAGAAAATTATTCATCTATTTATGCCTATTCTTTCTTGCATCTCATCAACATTATGTCCTCCTGGGCTCATTTAAGTACTCGATGAAGATTGATGCAATAGCTTGGCTTTTTGATGAGGTTTTTCGGCGATGAGGAGATTCCCAATTACCTCGCGGCACGGTGAGAGGGATGTTATTCTTTCTGCAGAAGCCTTTGGGTAGGATGGCGTGAGACGAGGCGTGGTAACAGAACCAGTCCGAAATCAGCGATGGCCCGCTGTCGAAGCCGACCATCAGGTAGCCGTCTGAGAGCACCTGTGAAAAGGTACGTTCGTGTCTTTTATATGTTTGTGCAGACTACAGAGTGGTTAGCATTTTTATTTATGTATTTTTTTTACCTTGTGTATAGTTGCCACACAGATGCTACCCAGGTTTAGAGGGTCAATGGCCTCTATCTTCATTCCCTCCTCAAAAAAACATCCTTCCATGAAGACAAATCTAGGCTGGAGATGACATGTGAGGGACTTAATTTTTAGAGCCATTTTAAACAACCGGCAATTGGGGCATTCTTTCAAAAATCAGCAACAACATACGCACTGTTTTATTACGATTACTGTTATGGCATACACAGCAATGGGGGGTTGCAGTTTACCTTTTTAAAGAGGTTGTATGTACTGTCACAATTACCCTTCAAACCAGCACCTGGAGATTTCACACCTGTGACACACACACACACACAAAATCATAATAATAACGCAATGGTAATAAATTAATCCAATTCTACATCCATACTCAAGAGTAAACAAATAAAATTAGGTGACTCACTGGGTGTTTTGATGTCATGACCCACTTGTTTGGACCAACCAATCGGGTGCAGGAGAGGACTAGCCTGGTGGCACCAGAAATCCGTAATGACGTTTTCAGGGGAGTCGCTCTGGTCCGTGTACAACAAGCGTAGGCGCCCGCCAGTAATGGATGCGATGACGGCCTTGCGGGTCCGGCTGACGTATTTGGGGTCGACCACCTCGACGCGCATGCCCACTTTGAAGGACTCCTGCTTAAGGCTCTCGCTCAGCTTAAAGGAAGAAAGGCGCACATTGTGTAAACAAGTCCTACCCCGATTTCATTCACTGTTCACACTACATTGTGGATTACGACTGGAAAAACATTATTATAAAACTATTGTTATACGAAGGAGTACGTATATCTATTTTCACTAGTTTTACCTTGAGGTAGAACTCAACAGGCAGAGTGTGGGCCCCCACCAACTTTTTCATCAGATACTCTTTCCAGTCAAGGATGTTGTCCACATCTACAAGACACATTTAGTCAGCCATCTTGGGAGTTTTTTTCCAGTTACATGCCGTACCTTGGTCGATTTTTAGCATTTGGTTGTGGGCCAAAATTAGAATCACGAGGGAGCTTTGGATATACCGCCGCTTGAGCAAAGTGTGAAAACAAGATTCGAACCGCAGCTGCCGATGCGCTTTATTAAACAGGATAAACATAAAATGACAAAATGAAAACACTGGCAAGGAGCATGGGGGTGAGGACTTGCCATCAGATCACACCTCTCGTTATACGCATAACACAAATGTACTGTATTCTGTGCATGTGTGTTTATAAAAAAAGGTGTTTTTTGGGGGGAGCTGGAACGGATTGATGGAAATTCAGTTCATTTCAATGGGAAAATTAATTAAACTTGAGTCAAGGTACCACACTAGAGTGTATGCTTAACATGCTCACCTTGCGGAGGCACCAGGAGCTTGCCGGTCATGGCGCACCACCCAATGGGGTGCAGCTCACCCGAAACGAGGCTGCACCAGAAATCGCGGCTACTGTCATGCTCGAAGCCCTCGTATCGCAACAAGGCTTTGTATCCTGGCAAGAGTAAAGATATTAGACACTTTTAGCGTAGTGTTACAAAATGAGAACACTCTAAATTTACAACATGGATGGAAAGCCGTATGCACCTGCAACTTTTATGACGGTAGCGATCCAGTAAACTTTCGTGGGCAGGACTGCATTACTGTTCAGAACTTCTACTTTCATTCCAACACTGATGTCGTCCCATTGGGCACACATTGGAACCTGCGGAAGCCAGAAAAACTTTTCGTACTGCGTATTTATATTTCAATAATCCAAAACAATAACTTTTGGGATGCTCACAATTGGAGATTCCACTATATTTAATGCACTCACGTGTCTGAAGCAGGAGACAGACGCCCCCAAGGACGTTTCCTTCTCCAAATAGTCACCCCAATCAAAAATAGCAACCGGTGCTACAGAAGAGAAAGAAATTTAAGCTTCTAGAGGAACAAAAGTACTATATTTTTCGGACTGGGATAAGTGACAGGACCAGCCAAACTATGAACAAAGAAAAAAAAAAGTACGACTTCTAGGATGAAAAATACAGTTTTGTATATATTTAAGGAAAAAGCGTGAGTACATTGACCAGTTTGTACAATCACCAGATGAGTCTGTGTGTGTTTGCATGTGCAGCCCTCACCATCCAGTTCTGCCAAGCGAGCTTTAATAAATTTCCTCAAGACTTTGGGCTTTTTCGTAAGGGGATTTTCCTGCAGAGAAAGAGGTACAGTCAGTCAATTTTCAGAGTTGGTCAACTCTGTAAACGGTGAAGCATCCGAACCAAGTGAATGTGGATTGACATACAAGTTAACTAACGAAAGGAGTGAGTTACAGGAAAGGGAGCATTGTAATGTTAAAAAAATAGACATTGTGATTTCAATTTGTAGAATATTACTTTTTGGTTGACAGAAGCACTTTATTTCTTACCTGCAGGCGTGTAAGTCCAGCTACCTTCCTGAAGCGGGAAGCAAAGGAGCGTGCGCAGGTTATATTACAGAAACGCTTGCTTTTTGAGTAAAAGCTGCTACTGCAGCCAGTTGCGCCACACATCTCGCACACCGCTGGAAAAAAAAAAGCAATTTTGAATATCTTAATTTCCCAATTTTTAAGCGTTCCCTCATTCTAGTATGCACTAACTTGTTTCTTCTTTAGGCTGCTCTTGTTCTCCTTGTTTCTGACGTTCCTCATCACTTGGCCCATCTGTATGATGTGACCCTGATGGTACTATTTCGTTGCTTTTTATCTGCGAAGGAGTCTGAGAAAAAGACGCAGAAAGGAAATCTTTTTTAGAACCTTGTGGAGTGTAAAGTGAACATATCTAAACAAAAACAACCATAACTCACTGTAATATTGGATTCTTTTGGTTCTGAATTCATCCTCCCGTGTTTGATAGCAGGAAGGCACGGCGGGCGTACAAACACAGTGGGAACCGCCCCGGCTCTCAGTTTTGGAACCCCGAAGGGTGATATGGACTCAAAGTAGTCTTTACCAAAATGATCACTGCAGAGGTGACAGTTGGGTGAGGCAAACCAGTGTCACGTCGTTCTCCGCAGTTTTGCCACACAGTGGGAAAACATCCTGTATGCTGCTAATCGAATATGGTTGTCGGCAGTCTAACCCCGCAACATCCTCCAGGCGTAATGTTCTTAAATTCTGTGAATGAAACAGAATGCTTTTGTGTTACACCGTTTTAAGAATCGTGTAAGACACACGCAGTGAAACAAGGATTTAACAAGCAACGAGTCAACACGATAGCCATCACGAAATTCATTTGGTCAAAATGAACGATGAATAATTCCTCCACGTGGGTTAAATTCACAATGAAAAATATCCATTCTTTGCAGTTTTCACGTGTTGATAACCAACAAGTATATGCTGCAGGCAGTAGGTCAGGCACCGGAAATAATTTCAGTGTAAAATAGGACTACAGGTATATTGTAATTATTATGATTATTACAATGTAGTCCTATTTTAACCTTAAGTAACTACGTGCTGTGCTCACACAAAGCGCACCGCTAATTGTTTGCGTTGTTGGATTGATCGCCTCCAAACGAAATATTTTCACAAGATCGTAATAACTCGTTGCATGTTGTATTTATTTTAAAGTTACTTTGAGAAGTGGTTCGATCGAGTTGTTTACCGGCAGATGGGATACACAGGCGGTCGCATACGTTTTTCGTCATCGTTGTCGCTTGACTATATTCTCGCGAGGCCACCTGCGTTGGGGAAGAGCGTGGAAATGAAATGAATACGGAACAAACAACTATGGAATAAAAGCCGAAATAGCAGGAAATTTTTTTGCTGGGCATCTTTCGAATATTGTCTGTGCTCACGCCATCCAAATGAAAATATCACACCGCACTGATTGTTTCAATTGTCAATCAAAACGAATTTCACTGTAAATACACGTACTGTACTTCTTTTTCAATATGAACCGCCATTCCTAATGAGAAACGTGAAAAAGTTTTTGTAGGCGACCTGTTGTTCCGTCAAACGTGCTGTCTGGTAATTAAACTTGTTGGTCGCCTTTTTGAAACATGGTTGTGAGACTGTTTGAAAAGGTCACTAATCATAGCGAGTAAATTGCTAAATTGGCATCACTGATTAGGCTTTTGCTGACTAGCTACGCTGAACTACGGAAGCTGTTCATTTGTATCAATTGAGTTTGCCACTATCTAACACTTTAATAATGTTTTGATCAACTTGTGGACTGCAGTGTGTGACACAATCCAGATGGTGGGTTACAATGTGGTTGTCAGCGACCATTTCTCGTTGATGAATGTTATCAGTGATGTTGTGACTGCTGCATTCCACCAGCTGCTGCTCTTGATGACCTCATTGGCTTGATATCAGCTCTGCAAATGCATCAAAGTAAGTAAAAGAATAAGCATCTGGACCTCTCTTGTGTATTGAAGGTAAATATACAACAGTACAGACAATGATTCCTTCCAGAGCAGTACTGACATTCTAGAATGGACGTCCACACAAGAAACATCTTCACTATCGTCATACTTGCTACATGAAAAACATCCTATTCTTGAATCCTCTTATCCTCACGAGGGTTGCGGGCGTGCTGGAGTCTATCCAAGCTGTCCTCGGGCAGTAGGCGGGGGTACACCCTGAATTGGTCGCCAGCCCGCTGGGCACACATAGACGAACAACCACTCACACTCACACCTAGGGACAAGTTAGAGTGTCCGATTAACCAGCCATGCATCTTTTTGGAATGTGAGAGGAAACCGCAGTACCCGGAGAAAAGCCACACAGGCACGGGGAGAACATGCAAACTCCACTCAGGAAGGCCGAGGCCAGGATTGACCCCATGACCTCTGCACTGTGAGGCGGA
The DNA here is from genome assembly GCF_025434085.1 of Hippocampus zosterae. Taxonomy (NCBI): domain Eukaryota; kingdom Metazoa; phylum Chordata; class Actinopteri; order Syngnathiformes; family Syngnathidae; genus Hippocampus; species Hippocampus zosterae. The sequence continues at coordinate 5,196,046 of NC_067457.1, forward strand.
TGTGCAAACTAGTTGTCTACCATGGTTGGGCACCTTGGGGACATGAAAATTGATTTTAAAAAGAATAGATTGTGTCTTTTTGAATTAATCTCAAATTACCAATTTCAATGAAGTTGGAATGTTGTGTAAAATGTCATTAAAAAGACGATACAATGATTTGCGAATCCTTTTCAACCTACATTCACCTGAATTGAAATATGTATCTATATATTTTTTGCCAATGCAGTATTCTCTCATTTTAAAAAAAGATGGGGCAGAGGCAACAAATGACCGGGATTGTTGAGGAATGCTAAAACAAACAAACAAAATACTTTTTGGAACATTCCGCTGATGAACAGATGAATTGGAAACAGATGAGTGTCATAATTGAGTATCAAAGGAGTTTCGAAGAAAGGCTCAGTGGTTCACATTTAAGAATGGAAGGAAGTTACAGATTTCATCTATGGTCTATAATATCAAAAGAATCGGAGAATTTGGAAAAATACCCACTTCTTCCTCCTCACTGAACCAAGTAAATGCAGAATGTGTCTTTGTTGATTGATAATCTGATCCACATAGAAGGTGAAAATGTGTAGGTTGTAGTTTGGGTTTGAAATATACATTTGTGACGTCATTCCTGGATTGTTTTTTCTGACAACACCTCCTACAGTGTAGATTTTCATACGAGGTACTGGTGATAACAGGGGATGTCTTTAAAACAAACAGTGAATTACAATTTAAAATAATATTCAACATAAATAAGAAAATAACAGAAAAAATAATTTTAGAGAGCTGCACGGGAATCCCAGAATGAAATCTATTTTGCGATGCCCATCCGCTTTGGTCCAATGAAAAGTAATTGCTGTTTTAATGTATTTATTCTACGGGTCTATGAGAAATCAGACCAACTAACTATTCTTAACACCAATCATAAGAAAAGGAGGTTTCGAAAGCCCGAAGCATTTATTTAAAATCAGCTTTTAATGTAAAGGGAGTTAAAGTATTTTCCCCGCCACCATTGCACTGAGAGAAATCAATTTCTTTTGTTGCATGTTTACTTGTATTTATTTTGTGAAACTGACAACACCTCATCCTCACCCGCTCCCACCAGCGGCACCACCATCACTTGGCAGGCAAACGAGCCGTCTCTACCCGACATTATCTCCAGTCAGACTCCGCTGGAAAGGAGGCTGAAATGACGGATGCAGCCATGGACGAGAGACCCGGGGACACTTTATTTACACCCGAAGAAGCTGTCCAAGTTTAGGGGGAAGCCGGGCGTGCGTTTTCCCCTCTTTACTTTCACCGACCCCCTCCTCCTCCGCTGGCAGAAATTTATAAAGAACAAAAAATCCGACGAGGGAGGGAGGAGGGGGGTTGATTATACGCCGAGGCTGAAATCGAGAGGCGAACCCAGGGAAAGAGGAGTAATTTCTACACGGGACTTTCCCCCTCTTAATCCCCCCAAAGGAGGGGGAAAAGTCGCAATATTGGAAACGGAAAGGAATCAGCTTCTGACAGCGTGAAATCGTTCGCAATTGTGGATACTTTATATATTTTTATTTCGAAAAAATATGGCCGAGAACGTTCTGGACTCTGGCCCGCCTTCAGCCAAGAGGCCTAAACTCTCCTCTCCGGCACTTTCTGCTTCTGCCAGCGATGGAAACGGTACGTATGTCTTCGATATATCACCGGTGACTGTCTTATTTGTTAACTTTGGATTTTTTCGCCCGTTTTCTTGCACCGGGAATTGGGCGAAGACGCGGGATTCCTCTTGTGTTTTTGTCGTAGCTGGCTAACGTTAGCCGTGCTAGTAGCGTATGTGTCGGACGTGCGGAGCAGTCATGGAGGAGCCCTCCCTGCTAGCTCGCATGCTTCCAACCATTACAGCCGGAGCTACCCCCGTTAGCCATTTGCTAAGCTACCTAACTGAAGACTGGACCGTCCCGTGTCCAATTGCCTCGTTCGCCGGGCTTTATCATAAGTTGAATACACACTCAAGTGGTCCCGTTCGAATACTTTATTACACCGATAACAGGACAGTTCCTGTCGGCCTTGTTTTACTGAAGTCGAAATCTTGCTAGCGTTTGAAACAAATCTGTTCCCTCCCCTTCATCACAAACCTGAGTTCCCCTGCTTGTTAGCAACCGTTAAAGTTGTTCACGAAAAGCAGAGGTTGTCGACATTATGGGCCTTTTCCTTAGTTTGTTGTTATGATTATTTTTTTTTACTGGTACTTAAGATTTATTGTCATAGCTGGGGTGTTTTTGTGGATGGATTATGGCAGCAGCTGGAAAAGTGGCCTGATCGCAAAAACGGAGGAGCATGGAGTATGGACAGCGCCATGGCCAAAGCATCAAATCAGGTTTGCACGTTGATACCCCAACGTGCATTAAAGTCAGTTCTGTAGCAAACTCCTCGTGTTGTTGTTTTTATTTATTTGTTGCTCCATTTTTTTAATGTGAAATTGGGATTGGTTGTCGTGTCAACCTTCGGTAGCCAAGTGGTTCAGCCATTACACAGTCATCATACTTTGTATTGTGCAGTACAGTTAAAGTACACTCGGATTACGACAAATAGTTTGTTGACAACAAAATAAGTTATCTCGTCATGTTAAGACCGTTTCAGAAAATGTCATGCATTTTCTTCCCCCCACATTGTGTTAAATTGCTTTGGGGAGCACAATATAGGACGCACACCATCAAAATGACTTCAAAGTTAGGGTTCTGCTAACTGAAATGGATGCTCAACAAGTGGACATGTCAATTGGTGGGAATGTATATCAGAATAGTAGAGAAAGCTTTCATTGTTGTTAAAACGGCAGAAACGACTGCAATTTGGTGTTTAAAGAATGAGATGGAAAAAATGGAAGCGATATATCAATCGTATAAAAGCTACACTAAACAACATGAATTACACGATGCAAATGGCAGTAATGTAGTTTTGGCTATACATACTGAGTTAATGCTTTTACGAGGTCTGTTTTTAGCGCGGCGGGGGCACGTTTACGAGACGTTTTGAGGTGTGTGTTTCCACATACTACTTCGCCTACACCTGTAGCGATGTGCGTTCTGTGTTCATATTATGTTCACAAACAACAACAACAAATATAAGGGTTAGCACGTTACAATGTGGCTGAGAAAGCTTTTTGGGTTTTCCTTGATTTGCCACCTTCACATATCCAAATTTTGTCATCCGTTTCAGATTTTGGCTCACTATTTGACTTGGAGCATGACCTTCCAGATGAGCTCATCAGCGCTAACGAACCAGGCCTTGTCAATGGGGGAGATCTCAACCAGTTGCACACCACCCTTGGGGGAGGCCCAGGTGGTCTCGGTCCAGGAGGAGGCAGCGGAGGCCCCGGAGGAGGGATGGGATTTGGGCTCGGTCCAGGAGGAGGTGCCGGAGGCATCGGCGGCGGTCAGGATGCGGTGGCCAAGCATAAACAGCTGTCAGAGCTGTTGCGTTCAGGGGGACCTACGTCCACCCCGCAGGGACACCAAGGGGCCTTGGGGAGCACGGGAGGGCCTACCGCTATTGGACAACACATGGCAAACATGAAGGCATGCCCTGGGCAGGTACCTCAGCAGATAATGGGGCAAGGACAACAACACCTCTCCCCCCAGCAGCAGGCGAACATGATGCAGCAGAATGCCGTCGCCGGAATGATGGGTGGCATGAACAGGGCCATGATGGCGGCACAGCAGAAAGGAAATAACGGACAGTCGCAGCCAGGCATGATGGGGAACCAGGTGATGAATGGTTCTCCCAGGATGGGCTTTGGAAATCAAGGGATGGGTGGCAACGGCAACCTGTTGGCTGAAACGTTGCAGCAACAGGGAGGCGGGGTTCAGGCAAGCATCAGAGGACAACAACCTGGTGCTTTGAACAAGGTGAGGGCTCTTATTCATAGTCATAATTGGATCAATTTAAAAACCAGAGTCTTTACGTCAATCATGTACTTTGTCTGCTGTTAGAAATGTTAAGAATTTCTTTTACTGATATGTTTGATGATTAACTGGTCTAGTGGCATGCTGCCTGTATTGAATAAGTGGTGGAGGTTGAGAGGTTTGCTACCTGTTATCGCTCTTTTGCTGTAGTGGGAGCCTTTTAAAAAAATTAATGTATAACATCATTTTGACAAAAAGAATATATTCTCGCTTGCACAGTTCTCCAAATTAGAAGTAAAACATGCTTTCTTCAAGCTCTATTTGTCACTCCCAGTTGAAGTTGACGGTAAAATGGACACCCTAAAACCAGAGAATCAAGCACAGTAGTTTAACACCAAAATACTGGAACTAATGTTGTAATATTTCTTATTTTATGAACGTTTAAGCCCCACCATGTAATTGTAGTCTTATTTTTCCTGTGACAAAACATGTTATAAACCATTTTGTTTGTGTTTTTTGGGTCCTAGAATGCATGAATGGCATTTCCATTACTTAACTCTGGGGGGAGAAATGTTTTGTGGATGCCCGGTGGGACATATTGTATTCAATATATTGCATTTGTGGTTACATTCGTTGTCAATTTCCACGTTGAAAATTCACCTTTGTTGACTCTTAGCCAAGTCTGCTCTCTCGTGTGTACTTTTTTGTTTGTTTGTTTTTAACAGTGCGCAAAAGCTTGCATGGACGCTTTTCGTCACTGTCATAGTCCGTGGCTGTAATGTTTACCCATGTGTCTTTCTAGATGGCGATGATGGGCAACCAGGGGGTGTCATTTGGCAGTCCATATGCAGGGCAGGGGAATCAAGGCCTCGGGGGTGCAGGACTGGGCCCTCAACATCAGAATAAAGGCTCCATGGCCAACAGCCTGGCTCAGTTCAATGCGGACAAGAAAAGTCAGCCCATTCAAGGAATGGCCACCATGGTAAGAAATACTTAAGATTGACTTTTTACTTCTCACCCCTACTGATTGTTTTATTGAACGTGACTCGACAGTAACTCTTCACTTTGATCTCTTATGTAAACTTGCTTTTTCTCATTCTCTGTCCCCTCCTATTTCATAACTGAATTAATCACCCACCCCGATTACCTCTTAATGTACTTACCCTGTCTCAACCATGCCACCTTGCTCACACTTTTGTTTTTTGTTTTGCAGGGCTCACCGCAGTCTCAGTCGAGTGTAAGCGGGCCCTCGGTTGCGCCTGTGGGAGGGGCACCCGGCATGGTTCCCGGTGCTCAAGGAGGTCTGGTGGGTCCCGGCACCCAGGTCTCGGCGGCCTCCGCCGCGGCCGGAGCGCCGCCCACCGCTGATCCCGAGAAGCGCAAACTGATCCAGCAGCAGCTCGTTCTCCTGCTTCACGCTCACAAATGTCAGCGACGCGAGCAGGCCAACGGCGAGGTCCGACAGTGCAACCTGCCTCATTGCCGCACCATGAAGAACGTCCTCAATCACATGACTCATTGCCAAGCTGGCAAGAATTGTCAGGGTCAGTTGCCACACCACAAATGAATTCAACATGAATTACCTTCATACTCACCAGTTGTTAGTCCTTTACCATCATTGTATTGTAATGAACTCTTGAAAGGAGTTTTATTTAGAGTGCGGTGGATCTGTTCAAGGCCCACTGTCATTCCACGTTGGCGTTTACTTTAAAACGTGACACTTGGTATTATCAAATGTTTTAAAAATGTCTAAATGAATACACTTATGTTGGTTGTTTCTGTGTGTGAACTTTCCATTCTGTGTTGTGCACAGAGCAACATTTGCTACTTTGTGTCTGTGGTGAATGCTGAAAGGATTTCGGTTTTTGTACAAATTTGACTTCCGTTTTCTTAGCTAAAAACATTCGGGAGGACACACACCTACCCTACAGGAACAACTGTTGATTCCATCTCTTTTCTTCCTCAGTTGCTCACTGTGCATCGTCAAGGCAAATCATCTCCCACTGGAAGAATTGCACTCGACATGACTGTCCAGTCTGCCTGCCACTGAAGAATGCCGGGGACAAGAGGAACCCGCAGTGTGAGTGTCTGTATCTGACCAAAAAAGTTTTTTTCCCCCCCTCTCTCTCATTGGAAGCAGTAGGCTCCGTCATTGAATGTTCAGTTTGTCATCGCAATTGTCATGCTTGCTTTAGTAATTTTGACAACACAGAAGCTATCATATTTCTCACGACTATACGGCGCATCATATTGATAGGCCTTTAAAAAAATGTGTGTCTCACTGTCCCCTGTTTCTTGTGTTGTCACAGCTCTTCTTGGTGCAGCTGCTGCAGGTCTGAGCAGTTCTCTTGGGTCAGTGCCTGGTAGCCAAGCAAGCGCTCCGAACCTCAATCCGCCGAGCCAGATTGACCCGAGTTCGATAGAAAGAGCCTATGCAGCACTGGGTCTCACCTACCAGGGAAACCAGATCCAGGGTCAGCATTCTCAGCCCAACATGCCCAACCAAGCCCTCCAAGGACAGCCTGGTATGAGGCCGATGAACCCAATGGGTAAGTTGGCTACCTTGAAGAGAGATTTACAGGAGAAAGTAAATCTCTTTTAATGTGATTGGTGGTTGGCACCAGCAATGCAAATATATGAGGTGATTTTTTGTTGTTTTTTCTTGTCTAGGAGCAAGTCCTATGGGAGTTAATGGCGGTGTGGGTGCCCCTTCTCAGAATCAACAAGCCAACTTACTGCAAGACACTATGATGCATCTCAATGTGAATAGCCAGGGGTACGCACAAGCATCCGCCTCAATCCATTTGAATGGTCCTAATGTCTGAGCATAGCCTTGAACCGTATATATCCGCACCTCCGAATTCGTTTGTGGCAAATGTCTTTTCAAGATTGACGTTTGAAAGATGCCTTTTTTTTGGGTTTCCTCAGTTTGTTGAATGATGGCAGTGGGGTGGGCTCCATGCCCACAGCAGGTCCTCCCTCTACCACAGGAATGAGAAAAAGCTGGCATGAGGACATCACGCAGGACCTGCGAAACCACTTGGTACACAAGCTGTAAGTACTGACAAAGATGTTTGTCCCCCCCCCCCCCGACCGCAACCTGAAATGACTTCTAAATGCACGCTGATTGGAGTGAAAGTATTTAACTTGAAAAGTCACAACATTGGACTTTGCAGTTCTCTTAAAATTTATAGGTAGAAAGATCAAACTATGCAGATAAATTTATTAAGTTCTGATATCCAAGTGACTGTTCACCGGTCCACTGCTTTTCATTTACATTTCAATAATTTGGAAAAAAATAATTATGTGGATGAAGCGGCGTCATGGTACAGAACCAGGAAGGGGGAGAGAAAAATGTGACAATGTGCCTGCGTCTGATACCTTCAGGGAATCATCATTATCTCATCGGTCTACAATGCTGGTTGTGTCATTTCACTCATGTCTTTCTTTTCCACAAACAGTTGTATTCCTTCTCATTTTGTATACACAATATTGACGAATGAGCTGACGGTTCCGTGAAATTGTAATTTTTTTTTCCCCTTCACCTGCAGCGTTCAGGCCATCTTTCCTACTCCAGACCCCGCAGCTTTAAAAGATCGCCGGATGGAGAACTTGGTGGCTTATGCCAGAAAAGTTGAAGGAGACATGTATGAGTCAGCCAACAATAGAGTAAGTTGCCACAGGATGGTGTTCACATCTATTACAAGGACTGGCATTCTAATGTTGTTTTCTTTGACTTGTCTTTTTGGCCAGGCTGAGTATTATCACTTACTCGCTGAGAAGATCTATAAAATCCAAAAAGAGCTGGAAGAGAAGAGGAGGACCCGTCTCCAGAAGCAAGGTCTTGGTCTCGGACCTACCAGCATGGGTCAATCTCCTGCTGGACTTCCTCCGAGTGAGTGTGCAATACGACACGCACAAGGACTTGAAACGGAGGGGGTTATGCGAACAATTTCTGTGTGTCGCCTGAGAATATTACAACCTCTAAAAAGTGGGAATAGTTAATTAATAAAAAGCTTGTCATGTACATATCATAATGTTTTTCCAGACGGTCCCCTTCCTGACCCATCTATGGTACGACCCGCTGGACCGAATCAAATGGTCAACAGGATGCAAAGCCCAGGTATGCAATCATTGAGAACCAGCCCACATGCTTTGATTTAAAAGCCAAGTATGGCGCCAGATCAAGATGCTTGTCGACAAGAGATTGTCTCACTTTTGTTGCAGCAAAATAACAAGAAAACCAATGAAACGCTGCACGTTTATTCCAGATGTAAATTGTGGTTTCCGATTGAAGTGGTTGGTGGTGTACTAACATAGTCGGCGTGTTTTGTCAGGCATGAATCAATTCAATCAGATGGGGATGCAGTCTATGGGCCAGAGGTCCACTCCTCCTCTCCCCCCCTTGGGAGCATCTGGCAATCAGGTCGGTAAAAAGTGAACTTTACTTGTATTACCTGAGCTCAGTCTGTGTCTGAATTTATTTATGGATCATTATTTCCTGTTCATTGGCTCTTTTTGTCAAATCATTGTGAATCGAATATTCGTCAATATGTCATTATTTTGCAAAGTGGCCAATGAGTGCTATTTCTCGATCTATTGCATAGACCCATCAAAATGCATATTTTTTGACATTACCGGTAGCATAAGTAATAACACTCTTCTTCACACAATGTAGGTTCCCTTGAAATTCTCCAATGATTTGTGTATCTCTAGATGGGGCTCGTTGGTCCGAGGATGGGTCAGCCTAACGTCAACCAGCTCCAGAACCAATATCTGTCCCAGGGGCAGTTTCCTGGCTCAGGACCTGTGGTCGGAACAACTCCTCCTGGGATGGCGCATCCCGGACCCCAGGGAGGCATGGCACAGGTAAGGTCAAGTGTGAGTGCCTGTGCTCCATTGTACCTCGGGTAGTGTGTGTCGTTGATTTATTATGCCAGGTTGGATTGAAGTTTGCCAGTGGAGCAGTGTCAAAAAAATCTGTGATTACCAACGGGCTTTGAGAGGCTTGGACTGCTGCACGATCAAGCTCGTCAACCAATTTGCCTCGTGCGACATTGAGAGACTAAGAAAAGGCCTCTTTTTATAAGCAGAGTGGAATCAATTCTAAAATTGGAATCATAATTGACAAAAAATTGAAATACACTCAGAGTCGTGAAGTGCATGTTTTATGTCAGCCAGGAAGTCAATGTCAATGTCAAAGCAAATATGATTTCTTTTCATTCATATCCTGAACTGTCATTCTGTTCTATCCTCAGACGCAGATGGGCACTCCTCCCTCTCTCCCAGTTGCGAGTCCTTTAGCACAACCGGCTTCCGCAAGCGGTTCCAGCGGAGTCTCCACGGTGGGGCCCATGGGTCCTCAGAGTGTCTGTGGCGGAGGCCCCAACGTGACGGTTGGAGCCCCCACCTCCTCGATGACTCCGAATGCAAACCAGCAACCCAACTCCATCCCCCATTTAGGAGCCATGCGTGGCAGCTCGCCCTCCCCAGCTCACAGCCGCTCACCGACACCTCACCAGACACCCCCCCGACTCGCCGGCTCCCAGACCCCACAGCCGCACACCCCTAATGCACCGCAGTTGGCACCACCTCAACCCCCTCAGCAGAACCAGCTTGGTCAGGGTCCTGGCTCCAACAAGCCCCTCCAGCAGCCGCACGTTGGGGCTGGCTCCACGACGCCATCTCACCCTGGACTTGGCTCAAGCGCAACACCACATGGCACTCAGCTGCCGCGCACTCCGGTTAGTGTTGTTTCAACAGTTTACAACCATTTGCACGTCAGCCACTAAATCCCTAAAATGTTTTTTATGGGGTTTATTAGGCTGGACTTAGACTTTATGTCCAAGTGACGAGTTCTACTTTATGCCTATTTCCAACTTTTTAGACTGTTTCAGTGTTGAGTCGAAACCGTCTTTCCACTTTCCTTGGCATGATTCTAATGTTGTCCTTCCCCCCCCCTTTTTTAAGTTATGGAACTTTGTATTGTCCTCAAATTGTCTCTTTGAGGATTCCTATTTGTAAATAAGAAGCAGCCCTTGACTGTCCTTTTTTCCCCCCCTGCAGTTGTCCCAAAAGGGTTCATTCCAAGCGGACAGTCAGGCTATGACCCCAGCCTCTGTCAGCAGCCTGGATAATTCCTCCCAGCAGGTACAGTCGGACACCACGGCCGCCATCCCAGATCATAAGTCAGAAGTCAAGCAGCAGGACGACGCCGAGGAGAGCGACTCCGGCGGCGGCTCCAAGGGGGGGAAGCTCAGCAATGTCAAAATGGAAGAGAGCCCTGTGAAGATCGAGGTGAAAAAGGAAGAGTGTTCCGCAGAAGGAGGCAAGGTCGTTCCAATGGATACTTCGGCCACCCCGCCAATGTCGGTTGTAAAAACTGAAGACAAGAAACCAGAGGTGAAAAAGGAGTTCAAAGAAGAACAGACGGCCGACACGGCTGTATCACAGGCACCGGCAAAAAAGAAGAGTATGGAAAAGTTTCTTTCATCTCTGCCTGTGATAGACTGAGCTTCTTTTTTTTTGTATCCTAACCAAAGTGTGTCAATTCTTGAAGTTTTCAAGCCAGAAGAGCTTCGCCAGGCCCTGATGCCAACACTGGAGTCCCTCTATAGGCAGGAACCGGAGTCGCTGCCCTTCAGGATGCCCGTTGATCCACAGCTGCTGTGCATACCCGTACGTAAGCACGCTGCTTAGTCATTTAGGTTTTTTTTGGGTGACTATCCGTTCCTCTAACTAACCCTTTCCATGCTCTTTCAATTTTTTTCCCCCCAATTTCGTGTGATGTAATACATGTTCATCATGTCTTTACAGGACTATTTTGATATTGTTAAGAACCCCATGGATTTATCCACGATCAAACGGAAGCTAGACACGGGTCAGTATTTCTCCTTCTTGTGAAGAGCATTTTTTTTTTTAAATCTTGGGAAACCTGTGATGGGTGCAATTTACAGAGAATCTATTCCTGAATCTCTTATGCGGCTCCTCCTGTCGGACTTCTCTGTGACCCCTGCTTTGCGTTTTGCTAATAGGTCAGTATCAGGATCCCTGGCAGTATGTGGATGACATCTGGTTGATGTTCAACAATGCGTGGCTGTACAATCGCAAAACCTCTCGAGTCTACAAGTGCTGCTCGAAACTGGCGGAGGTCTTTGAGCAGGAGATTGACCCAGTCATGCAGAGACTTGGCTACTGTTGTGGACGAAAGGTGAGATCTGGCAAGAAATGCACTAGTATGGTAAAGCCCTTTTAATCGTGTATGTGGATTGTCGTTTTTCTTTTGTTTTTGAATGCTTGAAGCAAGCCCTTCGCTCATTCTTGAAATTGGAAGCCGTGGGTTTGGAGCTAAAATTGGCCTCGCGCACGCCACTTCCATATCGTATTAGACTCGTCTATATTTGGTTTTACTGACAAATAAAAGAACCGAATGGTGCTTGTTTGCGACAGGGGTGAACCTCTGACAATTAAAACATTTGTTCTTTTAACATAAATCAATCCTCACTTCATCTATTAACCGGCAGGATGTTATTGTTCATCACAGTTGGCCCAGGACTGCATCATATGTTCCCAAACTAATCATTTATATTTTTGTTTGCAATTACTTTTTTTTTAACCATAGAAATAACATTGTCGTTGCTTGTTTCTTTGCTTCGGCCCATCAGCTGGAGTTCTCCCCTCAGACACTGTGCTGCTACGGAAAGCAGCTGTGCACCATTCCCCGAGACGCTGCTTACTTCAGCTTCCAGAACAGGTACAGACGAAGGAAGTTCTTATCGTCGCGGCGCATAGAGAACTCGAAAAGAAGCGCAGTTCACCAAAATTTGGGCTTATTGCTGACAGGTACCACTTCTGCGAGAAGTGTTTCAACGAGATCCAGGGAGAGACCGTGTCCCTGGGTGATGACCCTACTCAGCCGCAAACGTAAGTATTGTCGCCCTGGGTCACAAATATGAGGATGCCGAATGTATTTTTAAAGGGCCGTTCATCTCAAATGTCAAGATAAAGTTTTCATCAGAAAAAATCAGTTGACGACAGTTGCCGTCCCATTGCATAGCGATAGAATGTGTTTCAATGTGGTTTGTCACTGCAGTGTTCGCTCGCCCACGTCGTTAAATATCTTTCAGATCCATCAACAAAGAGCAGTTTGAGAAGAAAAAGAATGACACACTGGACCCTGAACTGTAAGTTTAGCGGCTCACAGCCAACAGATTTTCACACCTGAGTCTCACAAAATGGCATGTAATGTGTTTATCTTCATTTTTCTTGATTTAAGGCTTGTTGAATGTTTGGACTGTGGACGCAAAATGCACCAGATTTGTGTCTTGCACAATGAAACAATCTGGCCATCGGGGTAAGGGGCTTTTATTTGATTTTTTATTTTCTTGTCATCACAAGGAAAATTGACTAAAGCTCCATTTTGTTTATTTTATTTTTTATTTTGCCTCAGTTTTGTATGTGATGGCTGCCTCAAGAAGTCTAATAAGACAAGGAGGGAGAACAAGTATTCTGCTAAAAGTAAGTAACTTGGTGTGTGTTATTTTTTGTTAGTGGAATAAAAAAGTAAAACTTCCCTGGTTTTCTTCCCTCTCAAGGGTTGCCTCAGACGAAGTTGGGGTGTTTCTTGGAGACGAGGGTGAACGACTTTTTGAAACGTCAGAGTCACCCGGAGGCCGGTGAGGTCTTCATCCGAATGGTGCATGTTTCGGACAAAGTTGTGGAAGTGAAACCCGGAATGAAGTCCAGGTACGTCAACAACAGGGCGGCAACATGTTCAAGTTTTTATCTGTAAAAAAGTCAGTTGACTTCTTCTTTGCTATTATGTTTTCAAATAGTCGGGTTTTTGTGATTGTTTTTTCAGATTTGTGGATAGCGGAGAGATGTCGGAGTCTTTCCCGTACAGGACAAAAGCCCTTTTTGCATTTGAAGACATTGACGGCGCGGATGTCTGCTTTTTTGGAATGCACGTTCAAGAGTACGGCTCAGACTGCCCGCAGCCTAATCAGAGGTATGCACGTTTCATACTTTTTGGGGTGAGTTCCAGACAATCTAAGAAAACGCAACAATGCGGAGCTCCCGGAACATCTGCAAAAAAGCTGCAGGGGTTGAAACTTGGGGGTTCATTAAATTCACCTAAGTTGTTGACTGCCCTTTTCTAATCCCTTCAGGCGAGTTTACATCTCGTACCTGGACAGTGTGCATTTTTTTCGGCCGCGAAGTCTGCGAACGGCCGTTTACCATGAAATTCTCATTGGCTACTTGGAGTACGCCAAGAAATTGGGGTAAGCTTTTATTTTTCTTCTCCAGAAATCAAGTCACTGTAATAGAATCCAAATTCTGCCCATCAGCATTTGTGCTCACTTTTTTTTGGATCATCCCCAGCTACACAACTGGGCACATCTGGGCCTGTCCGCCCAGTGAAGGGGATGACTACATCTTCCACTGCCACCCTGCTGATCAGAAGATCCCAAAGCCGAAACGCCTCCAAGAGTGGTATAAGAAGATGTTGGATAAAGCAGTAGCTGAGCGAATAGTGCACGACTACAAGGTAGAGAGTCACATTCTAGTCTTTCCTTGGCCTGCTTAAAGCATGGCACAATGAACCCTTCTAAATGTTTGTGGTTTGGCGTTGACAATTTCGCCGATAGCTGTGGAACGGAAGCCACCATCTTTCCACTTCTCCCGGTAATTACAGCACCCTATCTTGGATTCCTCTCTTGTAGGATATCTTCAAGCAGGCGACAGAGGATCGTTTGACCAGCGCCAACGAGTTGCCTTACTTTGAAGGTGACTTTTGGCCCAATGTGCTGGAAGAGAGCATTAAAGAGCTGGAGCAGGAGGAGGAAGAACGCAAGAGGGAGGAGAACAGCACTTCTAATGAGAGTATTGATGTAAGTCATTGAAGGTTGGAAGCGGGTGAGCTTCTGCTAAGTAACATTGACACCCCCCCTTTTTTTTTTCTTTTGCGCGCAGGACAATAAAGGTGACAGTAAAAATGCCAAGAAGAAGAACAATAAGAAGACGAGTAAGAACAAGAGCAGCCTGAGCCGAGCCAATAAGAAGAAGCCGGGGATGCCCAACGTGTCCAATGACCTTTCACAGAAGCTCTATGCCACCATGGAAAAACACAAAGAGGTACAAGAAAGACGAATGCTCACTCCTCATTCATTTGAACTTGTTTCTCACGTTGGGAACGGGTGTTTTGTTGCGCTGCAGGTATTCTTTGTGATCCGTCTGATCGCGGGCCCAATGGCCAATGCGCTGCCCCCCATCGTCGACCCCGATCCGCTGATGGCCTGCGACCTCATGGACGGCCGCGACGCTTTCCTGACGTTGGCCCGGGACAAACACCTGGAGTTCAGCTCACTCAGGCGGTCTATGTGGAGCTCCATGTGCATGTTGGTGGAGTTGCATAACCAAAGCCAAGACCGCTTCGTCTACACGTGCAATCTGTGCAAGCACCACGTGGAGACTCGCTTCCACTGTACCGTATGTGAGGTGAGCTACAGAAAAGTCTTGGTCTTGTGGGACAGTTTATTAAAACTACGCTTTGATGGGGAAACAGTCAAATATTTTAATTTAAAATGACTGATTTGAATATGCAATCGGTCATGATTTTGAGACGGAAAGAGTTACAGAGAGGCGTAGAAGTGGACATCCTAGGAAATGTTCATGGATCGAACAGCAAGTTGTGCTAAAAGTACTGAAACATTGAATTTTAGAGGGGGTCAAATTAACATCATCTGTTCATATTGTAGTGCTAATATCCCCAACATTTTGGAAGTTGTGTAGAGCATGTATGGTTCTCTCTCCGTTGAGGTCTAATAACCGTGTGGATTTGTTTTTAATTTCATGATTAAATAACATGTCATCCCTCGCAGGACTACGACCTTTGCATCACGTGCTACAACACTAAGGGCCACGAGCACAAAATGGAGAAGTTAGGCCTCGGTTTGGACGACGAGAGCAGCAACCAGACGGGCGCCACCACTCAGAGCCCGGGAGACTCGCGTCGCCTCAGTATCCAGCGCTGCATTCAGTCGCTGGTCCACGCCTGCCAGTGTCGAAACGCCAACTGCTCTCTGCCGTCCTGCCAGAAGATGAAGCGCGTCGTCCAACACACTAAAGGCTGCAAAAGAAAAACCAACGGCGGCTGCCCCATCTGCAAGCAGCTTATCGCCTTGTGTTGCTACCACGCCAAGCACTGTCAGGAGAACAAGTGCCCAGTGCCGTTCTGCCTGAACATCAAGCACAAGCTCTGTCAGCAGCAGCTGCAGCACAGGCTCCAGCAGGCCCAGATGCTGAGGAGGCGGATGGCCAGCATGCAGAGAGTCGGCAAGCCGGCTCCAGGAGGCGCTCCGGGGGGCAACGGCCTGCCCTCTCCGGGAGCCAACAACGGCGCGACCGGTCCAGGGACGCCCACGTCCGTCGGCACGCAGCCTCCCACCCCGCAAACGCCCACCCCGGGAAATATGCTGGCGCTTCCTCAGCAGCCGGGAATCGGGGCCGCTGCCGCACAGCAACAACAGGTCCAGCAGCAAAGTGGCGCCATTCCTCCTCAGCATCATTTGCACCATCAGTTTCAGTTGATGGGCGCGGGAGGTGGAGGGGGGGTAATGAACTCCCCCCAGCAGCAGATGGTGCCTCCGCTGCAGCAACAGCAGCCCCCCAGTGTACAGCAACTGCAGCAGCAGCAGCAACACGCCGGCGCTTTGCCGCCATACAATCCCAGAGCACCGGGAGCTTCTCCTCTCCACCAGTCACTGGGGAAACCTGGACTCAGTCCCGTCACCCCACCTCAGCAACAACAAACAGCCAACCAGCTTCAAGGATCCATGCCCGTTCAAGGTCAGCAGCAAGGACCCCCTTTGGCAGCGGTCGAGACGGCTCTAAAAATCCAACGGCTCGCGGAGACCCAGAGACAGATGGCTCAGGCCCAGGCTCAGATCCGAAGTTTAGGACAAGGGGGGATGATGCCCCAACATCCTCATCACCAAAACAACCCGGCCCAGATGGGCATGCCTCACATGGGAGCTCAGGGGATTCCCCCCCAGGCTCAAGGAATCGTAGGCAGAACTATGTTAGACCCCCAACAGCAGGGGATGCTGGCTGGTATGCAGCAAGGCGGCCCCCAGTCTCAGTTGCCCCCTCAAGTCCAGCAGCACCTCCAGCCCGGAGGCGGCGGGCAACTTCAGCAAGCCAACCAGCAGTGGGGGCCCGGCGGACCGGCGATGAACCCGCAGCAAAGGTCCGCCATGATGGGTCACATGACGGCCCAGCAGCAGTCGGCGGTCGCCCAGCAACAGCAGCAGCAACTCAACCAGCAACAAACTCAGCCGGGAAACCGCGGGCTGATGCAGGTGATGTCGGGAGGTGCGGCGGGGGCAGTGGGGCCGGGAAGCCTGCCGCAAGGCGCGCTACAGGATCTCCTGAGAACGCTTCGCTCCCCGAGTTCGCCCCTCCAGCAGCAGCAAGTCCTCAACATCCTCCGCTCCAACCCCACGCTCATGGCGGCATTCATCAGGCAGAGAGCGGCCAGATATCAGGGGGGTCAAGGGGGACCTCCGCAAGGCTCTGGAGGCGTGAGATTCCAAGGGACTGCTGGCGGGCTCCCTGGCGTAGGAGGGCCCGGGCCCAATCAGTTGGCCGGCATGGACAGCCAGCAGATGAATGTGAACCAAGCGGGTCAACCGGGAATGAATATGGCCCAGGCGGGCGGTGCAGCAGCAAATGTGCCCACAATGGCTCAGCTTCAGCAACTTCATCAGCAACAGCGTCCAATGTTGCCTGGCAACCTACAACAACAGCAAATGGCAGCCCTGCAGCAGCAGCAGCAGGGAGCAATGCAAGCAGGCCAACAAAACAGTATGTCCGGCATGACTCCTCATTTCAGAGAACTGTTGTTAAGGAGGCAGCAACAGCAGCAGCAGCAGCAGCAGCAGCAACAACAACAACAACAGCAACAGCAGATGATGAACCACGGACAGTTTCAACAAGGACAACAGGGCTTCATGCAGCCTGGCCAAGGGCAGCCAGGAATGCTCCAGTCTTCCCAATCCCAACCTGGGGGCAGCGTGAGGGCTCCGGGGCAACAGCAGCAAGGAGGTCCACAGGGCGGTCCGGGGCAGCAAGGCTACCCGAGCAACGCATCTCAAGTGGCCGCCGCTCTCCAGCAAAGGCTGCACCAAATGCAGATGCACCAACACCACCACCAACAACAACAACAACAACAGAATTCCATGGGAGGGCATCAAGGGCAAGACGGAGGTCCGGGTAGCGGTGGGTCGGGGGGCAACCCCCTCCAGCCGGGACAAATCGTACCCGGGCAGCAACAGCCAGGCGGCCCCCCGCTGCCACAGACTTCCCAAGCTCTGATTCACCAGAACATCCACCAGAGGCTCCTCCAGCAACAGCACCTGGGTGGGGGCTCCCCAGCGCAACACAGCAGTCCCATGAGCCCCCAGCAGCAGATGGCCCAGTCCCCGCACCCTCACCTCCAAGGCCAAGGCGGCCTGGGTCCGGCGGGTGCTCTGGGCAATCAGGTGAGGTCGCCGCAGCCCTCGCCGCGGCCGCAGTCGCAGCCCCCCCACTCGAGCCCGTCCCCGCGCATGCAGCCCTCGTCCTCGTCATCGCAGCCGCAGCCGTCGCCGCACCGCATTTCCCCGCAGACCCAGAGCAGCTCGCCCCACCCCGCCCACATTGGCCAACATCACCCCAATATGGCCCCGCCTCAACCGTTGCAGCAACAGCCGCCGCCAGGCGGTCCCGTAGATCCCGGACAGTTCAGCTCGGACCAGAACTCCATCATTTCTCAGCTGAGTGGCATGGCAGCCATGCACGCCAACCAAGGGGGACAGTCGGACATGTTGGCCCCAACTAATAATAATAATACTAATAACAACAACAACCAGGAACTGGCAGCGAACATGAACCACAACAGTTTGGACCTCATGTAGCACATTTGTGTGTCTTCATGACAAACTGACACCACAGGAGAGGGTAGTCCAACTAAGGATTTTACAAGTTTTCATTTTTTTATTTAAATATTTTTGTGACGTATGACAATGAACTGAAGCTTCCTATGGGAGATCCGCCGCAGAAAATCCTAGAAGTCAATAAATGAATAAATTAAAAACAATGGTAAATTATTGCTGTTTAATATATATCTATTTTTGCCAGCTGTGTACAAAATGGTGGAAGGGCAACATTTCAGGTTGAAGATATTTCTTCCGTAGTCTATTCCACAATATTTTTGGGGACACTTTTTTTTTGCGCCTTTTTAATGAATATCTTTAAGATTTTAAATGTGGCGAAAAATTTAAGTGAGTTGACGAGCTATACTTTCTCCCCCACTCCCCCCCCCTGAAAGAATAGTTTTCCTCCTCAAATACCCAGTCATGATTGTATCTATTTTGGAGAGGGATGACAACGACAGTTTATTTTGTTTCTGTATTTCTACTTTGTTGTTGTTTTTTTGTCAGCGGATCGTAAAACAAGCCTCAACATGTTTTGCATTGCAGCTCTTCCATCGTTTTTACATCCTACCACAGTGACATGTTTAGGGAGGGGGTTTAATAGTTTTACGATTGTACATCTGAAACCCTGCCCCCACCCCCAAAGAGCTGATGAGGCCAACTTTTGTTTAGCGTTTGGGTTGTAATTGATTTAAAATTGGTGTACATACAGTATATTTTCCATCCTGGCCTCTGAGCTGAGATTAATTTGTATATTTTTTTTCCTGTATTTTCATTTGGATGCTGCCGAGGTTTGCGAAACGCTTGTCGGCTTCTCCAGCTCCCTCCTCACTAATTGCTCCCAGCCACAAAGTTTAAATTCATTGTTGGTACTGTACAAAGTTGAGAAATGGTGGATTTAGATACTGTATTTTGTCATGCAAATGAAAGATGGAAAAAAAACTGTATATAGTTCAAAACATTTACCCTCACGCCCTTAGATTGGTTATTTTGTGTGGATAAAAACAACACACAGGTCCTCCCGAGCTGCTGTACAGTATTGAGATTTGTCTTTCCTTCAAGACTTGGAATAAGGTGTTAGGCGGCCACATGCACCAATGCGCCTTTTTTTTTCTCGCCCCTTGTGTATCGTTTGAAGTGAAGCAGACAAACGTTTAGTCACACATGAACAATCCCACAAACTGGATGTGAAAACCGCCATGTCAATGCGACGCCAGCCGCGGCAGGGGGGGTTCGGTTTCTCGTCGTGTGACCTAAAAGATTTCAAAAGTGGTTATTTAGCTTTTTACAAAGACACAACAGTCACGTGATCACTATTTTTCATTCGGGGGGTTTGGGAACCAGGTGGCAATATATCTTGAGACTTATTTTATAAGAAAAAGGAAGAAAAAAATCAAGGAAAAACTCTTTTATATATAGATATATTATTTAATTTTTATTTTTTTGGAAATAAAACTTGAAGATACAAGAATTAGATAATTTTGTTTTGTATTGAATATATGGTGATGCAAAACGACACTGCAGACAGTCCTTCATTTTGCCCTGGGAGTGTATTATACCATCCTCTTTGAAGAAATGTTTCATGTACATGAATATAGATGTAAACATAGTCACTGTAAAAACCCATGGCAACTGAACAAAAATGTTTTGTTAATAGCATTTCCACCCCCCTCCCCCCCAAAAAAGAAAAAAGAAGTGACTGGAAGTAAGACTATTTAAATATTAGTTAAGTATTCAAATGGAATCTTTGACCACTTTTTTTCGTTCTCTTGTTATAAAATTTCGGTGCTTGCTGAGAGAAAGCAAAAATAACGTGCTCCATTTTCATCTTTTTTTTTAAGTTATTTTGGTGGTCTGACTGTTTTTTTTTGCCAATAAATTAATTGTACAATAAAGTATCTTTGTACTGTTTGGTATTCTTTTGTCAAACGTGTGCATGATTTAAATATTTGTGACAAATTCAGCATGCATTTTGATAAAAGACTTGGTGAACTAAATATTGCACTCTACAGACTGCAAATAGCAACAATTATCAAGCAAAGAAATGGCTTTTTATTTTATTGAACACGAAAGGCAAAGACTCAAATTCAAGTTCAACAATTTATTATACAGAAAGGCAAACAGGACAAGGTGAAAGCATTTTACCAGTCAATGTTTGTGTGGGCCAGTTCAAGTTGCGCACACACAAACACTGATGTCAGGCCCAAGATGGGACCATGTGCTTGACCAGCACATGCTCAAGATGTCATCATGAGATGTCAGTGACCTCACTGACATCTCATACACACCATCGTTTTGTCATTGTGCTTTCTTGGCGATCGTGAATAAAGTGCAAATAAAACACCCATACGCACACTTCCATACGTGCAAGCCAACTTTATTCATTATATCAAGACGCTTTGTTGATCAGGCCAACTCCATTGGAATAGTTGAGACGCAAGTCTCGTCTGGATGCTCTGCTGGTCCCAAAGGGGCCGGGGGCTGAAGAACCTGCAAAACCCAAAGGATCGCGGTGAAATCAATCATCGTTTCAGATTGGGGAGGAAACAACGGATGACTTTCTGAGGGCCCCGATAACTTTTCCCCCTCAAACTATTCACTGTATATCGATCAACATGCACCCCCACCCCACCGCCACCACCACTTCTAAAACAAAGTTGACCGAACTACGACAATGCATGAACTCCAGCAGAATGCGATCTCTTCCCAGCCCCTCCGCCACCACGAGCAGCCCGTCACAGCTGGACGGGGTCAGAAACATTTCGGTCTCAAACTCCAGCAGAGGGCCCGCCATTGGCAAGGGGAAACAATAAACCCGATTTCGTTTTCTGATGTCAGCTAACAACAGTAAGAATCATTGTCAAATTCGACCGCAAACTCACAAGAGGCTCGCCCCCGTCGTCGACGGTGTTGACAAGGTCTTAATGAAACGCAATGGCGCCGTCTACTGGTGACTAATAGGAATGACAAAGATTCGACTGAAGTGGCTCTCAACTTTCCAAGTACAGTCCCACCTAAAAAATCTAACTCTCTGGGTACCTTTACCAGGTGGTGTCTCACCATGTTGGTCTTTGTCGTTGTGTTTATGACCCCCCCCCCCCCGCCCCCGAATAAAATAGCACAACAGTCGGACAACAAATACATCTTTCGGAGCAATGACCCATTTAATACACTCACACTGCAGCTTTGCCACAAAGTGCAATCATAAGCATTTGAAATTTATGCTGAAAACAAACCAACGAACAACATAACATATTTATAGCGTTAATATGGATTGTTATGTCAAAAAAAGAAAAAAAATGTTTTGAGACATCATATGGCATTGGATTAAGACAGAAAAAACATGATTGTATAAAAAGTAAAACTGTTGTAAATAAAAATCCTTGGCAGCGACAAGACATCATTGATGGGTTGCTCCTCAAAATTAGTGCTTTGGAATACACGCGTGAAACTGCCCACTCACCTTCCATGTAAACAAGTTAAGGCTAGTATCATCCCAAAGACGATACTATGAACTGAATGATCTCAGAGCTACAATAGTGAATCTCTCATAAGGCTCATTTCAAAATAATACAACCACATAGTTTTTTGTTGTTGATTTTTTTTTTGGTAGGGTCCTTTTTTTTCCATTCCCTCCACATTATTAGACCAAATTAAAACAAACATTCTCTCAGGAGCTTATGGAGGAGCTACAGATGTGCGTCTACCTATGAGGAGAGTTAAGGAGACACAGCATTTGGGCTCCAGTTATGTCGCAATATGACCACCACCCCCCCTCGGCCCCCGAAAAATGGTGGCATGTAATACAAAAAGTGACCACCGACAAAATGAAGCAAACGAGGAGCGACACGTCGTCACAACAAGGTGAAGAAGGGCACACTTTGGTGAAAGTGAAGGAACGGCGAATCCACGTTCCCTCCGTGAAGGGAAGAGACCACAGGACAACATTTCGAGAGTACTCCCGGGACACATGACCACCCCCTCCGCAACATATATCGATATAAACCAGCAGATCACAACAGACTAAAAAATAGTCAAGATATATTGTAGAAAAATCAAGAAGAGCTGTACTTGACCACTTTTGAAGTCAAGAACTGTCATCCACTCATCGTCCCACTGGAAAGTGTTTGCCTTCTTCATTGCTTTGCAACCGTTACGGGAGAGTCCGGCAATCTCGCGTGAAGTCGTCCGCCTGGATCCTCAGCTGTCGGACCGCCACGTTTGTCGCGCCTCCACTTCCTCCGACACCACCAGCAGAAGTTCACAGTTCTTCCCTCGCAGCTGCTGGCGGAGGAACTTCCTGGTTTGTGGGTCAGTGTCGACAAGAAAACACATCGGCCTCCGTTAAGGAAAATAAAACGGAGCTTTTGCCTAGCTTAGCGACGACATATGGTAGCGGGACCTCCCGGGCGACCCTCACCTGAGCTCATCTGGACTGCCGATGGGTTGAGGGCCACGTAGTTTGGAATCCAGGTTGTAGTAGACCCCCGCCACTTCTCGCACCCCGATCCAGTGCTGGCGTTTGAGCGGCAGCTGCAGAGGTCCCCAGCGCAAATTGGACGGAACGTTGAGAATGAAGCCGGTCACGTTGGACAGCTCGATGCTGCCGACGTCCCTGGGATGGAGCAAAGATAAAAGCTCGTCACTTCCCTTTACCGATCGCGCTATCAAATGAACACGGAGAGATGTGAACAGACAAAGAAGTGACGTATTTCGACTGATAACTATTCGTATGACCGCGGCTACCAATTTGCAATGCTGGTTAACCCCGATTCAAATTTTCACTATCCAGGTGATGTCATGTGGAGGCACACACAAGCTTTGCATTTGCTCCCAGTTCAATTCTGCAGATGTGCCTAATGTTTTGGCCCGTTGATTGATTTGCAGTCACGCCCGTGTCGAAACAATGAAGCACCACTCGGGTTAATCATTGGTCCGTTTTGGCTCGGGCCAAACGAAAGAACAATAGGGCTTTTCTGATAACTGAGAGAATCGCAACTATGGTTGGAATCCCAATAAAAAAAATACATAAAAATCAAACAGATTAAAAAAAATAATAAACTGATAAAAAACAAACAGAGCCAAATGTCACTTGAGGTTACGTTGGATCAGTGAAACAAAGTCATGTGACGGCGCTCGGGGGCGCCAGCTTCTGCGGCAAAACAAAACAAATAGGCCACGCCAGCGAAGATGATAGTAAGTGAACATTTTTTTTAACCATAAGTAGGTCGATATAACAGACCGCAGGCAAGATTTTTTTCTTCCAAACAAAAATAATCATGTGTCGCCACCAGCTTCACCCACCTCCTTTTATCCCACCAAACTGCCTCAAATCCTCGCGTCTGCAAGGCGGCCATGATGACGTTCACGTCATAGTTGCCGTTTCCCAGCATGCTCTTCTTGTGAGGCGTCACCAGAGTGCTGGGCGAAAGCCTGAGAGAGGATCTCATTAGCCGCGTTTCATGTGTAATGACGGGTGGGGTGAGGGTGGGGGGGGACTCGCTGACAAACGTCTCCCACTTACCTCTGGTAGATCTCCTGCAAAGTGTCCCTGCTGAAGGCTGACCCGTCCTGGAAGACGTTATTGAGCGCGTGCAGGGCGCACAGTTCCCGCCGCTGCTTCTCGTGGTAAATCGCGGGACGCCCCGCCGAGGCTCGAGGAAGCTGCGGCGTCATGAGCATGCACGTGAAGGTGGGAATATCCTGCTGCGGAACCCTGCCCTTGTGCTCCTCCGCTCCCACCGGTCCACCTCCGCATTTCTGCTTGCTGACTTTCCAGGGCATGCAACCCAGGTCCTGAAGACCCCCTTTGCTCTTACCCTTCCACTCGCCACCTGGATATGGCGTGCTGCCCATCCCACGTCGTTCGCCCACAAACCTTCAGGTCGCTACATCTGCATTTTGCCAACCATCGCCATGGTAACCACTCCGCTGCCTGGACGAGAGGAGCTTTGGGGTTTCTGATTTGATTGAAGGAGAATTGAGGGTTCACGCCTTTATGGAGATCGACGCTATGCCTTGAATGATAATTTCGGAAGGCATGGGAAATGGTGGAAGCGAAGAAGAGAAATCCTCTCCGAAATTGAAGATTACGCCTCGTCCACAGTGACGACCGTCTCCATCCTCGATGTCATTTGGCGTTGATTGATTTTACCAGCTTATAGTTTTTGTGTCCTTTGCTCCATCGCCTTGCTGCCAAACGTCCACTGGTAAACAAAACAAGAAACACACACATACACGCAAAATAACTGGACTGATAAACAGCAACAGCAGCACTTAACAATGGTCCATTAAAAAAAAAAAATCACAAATCTCGATTTGGTCAGCAGACCCAAGCATGACAACATAAACATCCTCAGCAGCTTTTGGGAGGAAGCTGCTTGCTCATTTAGCTAGCAACAACACAACAGCCTGGGGAAGAACCCCCCCTCCCCCCTACACACACACAGATTGGTCTTTTCCCCACGCTCAGAATCACAAAATATACTTCCAAAAAAATACATGTCCAGAATGGAGCCAAGTCGCGGCAATGACAGATCGGGCTTGTCTTGTGCCTGCACGACGTGACAAATGTTGTCTTGAGCAAACAACCCCTACCGCCTCCTCTCACTCTCTCGCTCTTTTTTTTTTTTTACGTTCGGTAACTTCGTTTTGGGGCGACGACAACTTACCGAACCTCTCGCGTGTGTCCCCCAGGCAACTGTCGCTCAAAGCTTTGCGGGCTAAAAGCGGAATCTGTTGTTTTCCTCAAAGCAGTTGCCTCCTTTGTCCTTTTTTTTAGTCACTTTTCACCAAGTGGCTCCTCCGTGGTGGCTGCGTCTGGAGGCGCGCATGCGCACTGGCGTCACTCCGGCTCCATGTTGCCGCGACTGCGTGCGTCACTCAGCCGAGGGAGGAAAGAAAAGTGAACGAAGAGAGCCGAACCACACCTTTCCACCTTATCGTTTCATTGTCGCGACGCAATCAAAGTCGGTATTCACAAAATCTTTTGTGGATTCATTGTGCACCCAAACACTATTTACAGAAGGCCCAAAATACATATGAAGTCATTTCTGAGAAATTCAAGCATCTGTGCCCCCACCCAAAAAATGAATTGTGACTGCTTTACCCCTCATTACACTCATCTTCTGTTTTGTCCGTGTAGATTTCAGTCTTTATGTGCTGCCGTGACTATCTAATCAGTCCAGAGCTTTCAGAGTCAGTAATGTTGTAATTTCTTTTTTTTTACGTCTTTTCTTAGCTGTGTAATGCACAGCACGCCTGCATGCATATTTGCATTGAGGATTGAGAAGAAGAAATTTCATCTACGCTGCATGTCATACATAAAGCATATTTGACAATAAACCTTTTAAAAAATTACATTTTAATAAAAAATGTAAATTTAAAAAGATTATCAATCGGCCTGTGTCTTTAAATTAAGCATTTGCCTCACAGGGCCAGTGAGCTGGCTCACAAATACTTAAGCATTTTTCCACCCCCTTATTTCGGGGGTGGACAACTGTCAGATCGGTTTTGTGCCATCCTTGAATATCAATTTTTAACATGCCTTAGGACCCCAAAAAACAAAAGAAAACTGAATGTGGGTATTTTGTAAAATTCTCATGGATGCAGTTGTGATCCAAAAGAGTGAGGGAAAAATTCTTTTTTTGAGGCCTACACGAAGGAATTTCACTAAATGAACTGACCGTTCCGCTTTGGTTTCAGACATTTTTTTGCACAATGTTTTCCAACGGACCATCACAGGAAACTTTCCACCGGTTCAGCCTGGCAAAAGCCATCGTCTTGCGTATGTAACCTTAAAATGGCATTTCAGCTGTCTTTCCACATAAAGCAAGAGCAAGTCCGACCCTTCTCTTGTTTCCCACCAGAGCGCATAGTACGGCCTCTGTGTAGCTAATCAACATAGCAATGTGGTGTGAAACTGTTGGAATGTAATCTCCAACATGACGCATCTTTCTCACTCTCCCCATCGCCCCAGCCAGCTCTAAAAATGATAGACATACACACACACATGACATAATTATGATTTCATAGCAATGCTGTGTATTCACATGATCTACATGTGTTCCAATTTTGAGCCCAGCGCAGAGGTCATGTCGGCTAGCAGCTTCTCCCGCACGCGTTCGTCCATCCTTTGCAGCTCGTGGACAAAATGTCCCCTGAGCCCCTTCAGCTCGAGGACACGCCCCACCAGCAGCCTGCGCGTCACCTTCTGCTCCTCCGGGGACCGATCCCGCCTGGTGTCCAGCAGCTCGGGTCTCTGACCGCAGAGAGACGTCAGTCCGTTCACGCCGCCGGCGTCCCTGTCCAGCAGCCGCTCCAAAGTGTGCCGTCGAC
This sequence comes from Hippocampus zosterae, assembly GCF_025434085.1. Taxonomy (NCBI): domain Eukaryota; kingdom Metazoa; phylum Chordata; class Actinopteri; order Syngnathiformes; family Syngnathidae; genus Hippocampus; species Hippocampus zosterae. The sequence goes on from NC_067457.1 coordinate 5,222,225, forward strand.
CCAGTCGGTCGGCGTGGGTGAGCACGGGGATGACGTGACCTCGGATGTCATCTCCGAACAGTTGCAGCGTGGCCTGGATGGCTCGCATGGCATCCTGGTGCGGCACTTTTCCGGAGCGCGGCGCCTGCATCACCAGGAGGATGGCGTGAGGACCCGGAGCCGCTAGCTGAACGCTCCTCAGAGCTTCTCTGGCTCGAGTCATCGCCCCCAATGACGCCCCCAAGAGATCCGGCGTGTCGATGACCGCGAGTTCCCTGCCGTCCACTATGGCTCTTCTTATGGTGCTCTCGACGAGAGGTTCTTCCGGTTCTTCCGCCCAGCAGTTCAGCAAAGTGTTTACCACTGATGTGCGTCCTCCGCCGGCGGGGCCCACCACGATCAGTCTGAGGCCTGCTTTTAAGGGGCTGGAGAGGTTCAGTCTCGTGGACTCGCTCTCCAAATAGCCGTCACTGGACCCTGCAGATGTGTCACGGTCACTTTGGTGAAGTACAGTTTTTTTTTTAAAGCAGAAAAGTCAAGAAGAACTGACCTGTGATGGCTCTGATGATAGGAAGTATCCACTGGAATTTGGTGGAAAATGCTGACGGGAGGAGGAGTCAAGGATACAGATTTTGGTTATCACATTTTTTTTTTTTTTTTAATGAAGTGTACCTTTTCCACTTTTTGTTTTGGAGACCGGAAATGTAGAGGAAGTGTGAAAAGTGATTTACCTTTGATAAACTTCCAAATTCGAGACAACCATTTACACAGGCTCTGGATTCCTGCACGACAAAACCAGAGAGGACACTTTGCTGACGCGCCGACATTTTAAGCCCACGATAGGAATTCATCCCGAGTGATGATTGTCGGCCCGGCGTACCTCGGAGGGTCCCCACGACGCGGCTCACCCAGCTCCAAAGAGCCGACAGACCTGAGCGACACAATCGTGGTTACCGTTCTCATTCCGAACACTACGTCCGGCCTCGAGTCGACTCACCGGTTAAAGAGCAGAAGAGACGAATCGGCCATCGGATCAGTGCGGGAAGGGCTGCGGGAGGAGGACAAGACAGCTTCGAGCGGGAAACATTGCTTCGACTTGCCAGAAACGCTTTACAAAATATTTTAAAAGCTAAATATTTATTTTGTTGATACATTTGATGACATTTTCACGTAGAGGGGCTGTACTCACTTTCGTTGCCAGCGCTTTGGATATTTATACTTTTGCTTTACGTTCCGGCCAAGTGTCATTTTATGATGTCCAATTAAAACTAATTAAACCTGAGATACTGATCAATCAATATATCAAACACCCCGACGAGTCTATTCGCTTTCTCGCCTTCTATCTGCACAGTGACCATAACATGACTAGTCAGTGCGATTTCTTTTTTTGGGGCGACGGGAATCTTTCTGTTTTTTTTTTTCCCAAAAGAAGCTAACCGGTGTGTCATGGTGTGACTGACTCTGTGAGAATCTGTACAGAAGATACCCCACCACGGTGTAAACGCCCATCTGGGCATTGCTGCCGCTCAGCCACCAGCCTGAAGAGAGAAAAAAAATAAATGAAATGACTCATGAAAGATATATTTTGTGACTGAATTCACATTTCGTTTATTGTTCACTTCCTGGAGAGCAGGTGTGCCGATAGCTTTTGTCGACATAAGTGAGTTGATCAAATGTGAGTGTCTTACCTGTAGCGGCATTATCTGTGTTGTTGGCTTCGCATTTACAATCCATTTTTCTCCAGGAGATTGCTGACCCTCGTCCGCAGCGCAACGTGAGAGCACACCCAGTCTGCAGTTAAACATTCATTTGGAAAGATCAACAAGTGGATCAAAAGAGTTGTTGCAATTTGCAGAAGAGTTGTTCAAAAAGTCTGCTTTACCTTAAAAAAAAAAAAAGATTGGCCTCCTCCTTCTTTTTAGTAAGTTAAACTTTGATCACACTTTGACTGTGATCTCTTCTTTGCTAGCGCGGGCCTGCCCCACCTCCCAAGCAAGAACACACACACACACACACACGAGCTGTTTCTGTTCAGGCGCCGTGCGGCCAAACAATGCGACGCTAAGCTTGTCACGCAGCAGCCCGTTCTTTCCTCGAACACACCTTCGTGGGACGAGTTGAACTGGAAATGCCATCATGACGGATTGCGCCGCCGCTCAAATATTCGAGATGTGGAGTGAGTACAAAGTTTTATTTTTGCAAGGCGTCATCAAGTAAATCAGATCACACGCCAACGCGGATGTCATTTTCGAAACGATAACTAAGACGGCTGATTAAAGAGATGAGCAGTGAGATTCCAGCATGCGTAGTGCTAGCGAGCAACTGAGGATGTTTTTGCAACACGCCAAAGCAATTTCAGTCATCTAAAACGATTGGTCATACGTCTCTACGGTAGATTGGCGACCAAGCATAAATGACCCCAGTGAGTGTGTCACTCATGTGGCCAGTTTGTCAACCAGCGCATCCATCAGTTCCTGCTTCTTGGTGCCGGTGGTCCGAATGCCAAACTGCTTGCAGGCCTCCTTGAGCAGCGCCACCGTCATCTTTCCCAGAGTGCCTTTTTGGATGTGCGCTCTCAGCTCATCTTCGGATACCTCCACTTTGGGCTTCTTCTCCGCCGTGCCGCCAGCTCCTGCTTCAAGTCGCGACAATCAAACAATGTAATAAGCGTGCTAAATACTTGCACGATTCGGGAACGAGCACGTCTAAAACTTTCCGCGCGACTTCGCTGCTGACCTGCTCTGCGTTTGGCGGCTGATTTGGTGTCCGGGTTGTAGTCTGCGGGGTAGACGAGATCTTTAAACTCCTGGACCAGAGGGCCAAGCCGGAGGTCAATCTGGTCCACCTTTGGCACTGAAGAACACGGCAAAATGGAAATGAGATGACGGCTTGACGGACGGCCAATTTGGTGCGGCTTTGTCTTACTGATGAGGTCCTCGATGTCGTCTGGTGCCATCATATCCAGAGCCAAGGCCTCCAAGTTCCTGTAGTATTGCTGGAGGACGGGATTCTCAAATGCGTCGCTCCTGCAAGATGTTACAAAGGATGACCACAAAAAAAACCCCAAAAAACCACCAAAAACAACAATGCAATCTAGCACAAGAGCTATCAAAAAAAAAATCAGAATTCTATCTGTGGTTGTCATACGAGGTGAGCATTTTCGACCTGTACTTAAAGCGCAGTTTATGGACAATCTCCCTCATCTTGTCCACCTGCGTTGGAGAAGCGTAAGGAGTCTGCGGGGGATCCAGATTCCGCAAATCATCAGCATACGGCAGGTAGATGACATTAAAACCTGTTGAAATGACATGACGATGATTGCCCGCTTGTCCTCGTGTGCGCCGGTGAGGTCGTACCTGGTGGCGTGGTCTGCACCTTCCCCTCGTCCAACTTCTCTTCCTGAGGCACCAGGGCAACAAATCGAGGTGGGTAATTTCTGCGGGAAATGCAGCGGCACAGAGCAAAGACGTTCCTCTCGACGCATTTGGTCAACAGTGCCGAGAACAGACAGGAGCTTCCTGACGAGGGAAAAAAAAATTAATATTTTCTACACTTCTGACTTACTGACTTCTGTTTACGCCTCTCAAAGAAGTATTTATACGTCTTTTCAGACTCCGCACGTCAATCCCAGGTACTTATTTATACAGTATATATAAATTTTTTTTCTGCTCTTTTGAACGTTGGCCGTTACCTTTCACCTCGCCCTCCGCGGGGTAGAGGAAGACAGCCGGACGAATATGGTGGTGCAGTTTGAGCTCTTCCATGGCTTTGAATCCGATCAAAAACAAACCGGGATCGTCAAATTTCTTGATGGCGTCCACTTCATCTTTCTCCATCACAATCTGCTTGTTGCCATACACCTGCAACAAGGAAGGCGGGGGGGGGGCATTCCTCTTAAAAAGACGTCCGGGTGAAAAAAAACAAAGTTGATTTCAAGAAGCCGCGTTCCTACCTGGGCTTTCTTTATCTCGCTGGGCAGCAGCAGGCTTCCCGTTTCGGTATGGAAGGTGCGAGATTTGCTGCGGACGGGCTCGTTACTTTCCCTGTACAGCCTGATGGCGCCTGGTTTCCGAGCGTTCACGGCAAGTGCGTACATTCCCACCGCGACATTAACACCTTCACCGAGACACAGATTGAGCCTAAAGATCAGGGAAAGCCGCGGAGAAGACGAGAGGGAAATGAGCACATCGGCAAAAAAACGACTCGACAAGCGTGGCGTTGAAACCGAAACCGACTTGGCCATCGTTCTCTTTTTTTGCTCTTTGGCCCGCACTCTCCTCTGGAGGTCCGCCAGTTTTTCACAAGGCTCCTGCTGCAGGCCCAGCTCACTCTCGTCCTCCGGCGGACTTATGACGTCACGGAAGAAGAGGGAGACGTCGAAGCCACCTGCTTTCATCAAGTGCATTAGCTCTATGACGACGCCTGAAACAAACACACAAAAAAAATAGGTGGATAAACGTATTGGGACACCACCTTGCCACAATTTTTCTACTTCCAATTTAGGAGCATACAATTGTCCGAAATGTCTTGGTATGATGAAGCGCTATGATAATGTGGTTCTAAACCAGCCCAATTCATTAAATCAAAGCTAAATATATGAAATATGTTTCAAGACATTGTTGTTGTTCACATGGGGTAGTAGTTCTTTAAAGTAGCATTTGGATCTTGGGACCCACCGGATTCTCTGAGGTCACTGGCTTGCGTTCGAGCCTGTCGATCTTTGACACTGTCGCCCCCGTGTGGTTGATCCGTGCATGTGAAGATGAGGAGGCGTTTGTGCCCGAGCCGAAGCTTGCAGTCCCGGAACAGATTGGCACAGCACCACAGGGCGTCGCACAGCGATGTTTCGTCACTGCCCATTGTCTCTGCTGCCAACAGGGCACCCTTTTCCCCCTGTAGCGCATCCACCTGCTGCACTCGCTTTGCACCTTGGATGTAGAGGGAGATGAGCGACAGATAATTGAAATCAGTCTGACCTTAAATCCGCGTAATGTTCTTGTGCAAAAGCAAAAAGACATTCAAAGACTTGTTACCAACATTTTTAGAAGCTTAAACGATGTCTCACCAAGTTCGCTCAAGTTGTGGTAGACGTAGACGTGCTTGAAAGATTTGGTTGGGTCTTGGCTCTGCTTGGTGCCATAGAAAACCAATGCCACGAGGTCTCCGGGACTGCTTATGATCTTTCTGGTGTAGACGCTGCGCACGACCTACAAGAAATAAAGCCATCTTGACTCCACGTGCAGGATGGAAACAGACTGTGTGGATGAGTTCCTCACTTGCATGGTCATGTCAAAGTTAGTCGTCTCCCCATCTTCTTCTTTGATGAACATTTCTTTTGAAGCATCCACCAACAAAACGAGACAGTCTCGTCCTGTGACTCTGTAATCTCCTGATAAAGAGGCAAACGAGTAAGGCGAAAACTCCCACATATACAAAAAAAAGACCACAATTCAAGTGTCCACTCCAAAGACGTGGAGTACGTTATTGATCGCACCTCCTGGTTCCTCTCCTTCCTCCTGTGCTTCGCCGTCATCTTCATTTTGGAAGTAGACGTTCCATTCTGCCATTGTTGATGCCTGTCACATGTTAAAGAATGGCACAATAGAGTGACTCGTAACCCTTCTCGTTGTAACTTATCCTAAAATCTTAACCGTATTGGTTGCACAAGGGAGTGGAGAACTAATGGGGTGACGTTAGCGTTACTGACAAAATCCATTTCTACGCTACGAAGTAGCCTAGCTAGCTTCTGATTAGCCACCAAAGCTTTACTCGCGTTTAGACGTGGTTGCGACGTAGACTCGATTGCAGTCTATTGGCACGTGAAAAATATCGAGTTTCTTCATGTAAATAGTTATTTTAGACGAGTAAAATCCCTTACCGATTTCACAGTAAAGAGTTGAAGCAGTGAGTCCAAGCAGTCCAACTACGAGTGGTGCGTAATACCGCGCCTCGCCGTTGATTGGTTACATTTTGTTCAACCAAGAAATGGACCAATGGAATTGCAATAGGCGGGGTTATGGTTTCAGGAAGTTATTTATTTTGGTCAAATAAAGTCACCGATTCTGTTTAATTCGTTGTACAATTAGTTTGAACAAACCGCAACAGATTCAGCAAAGAGGTTTTCCGACAAATGTTTCGTTCTATTCAAAGATAACAGCATTTCCAAGAAAAACGGGACGTCCTGTAATATTAGAAATAGCCACAAGGCGGCACTGTAAGCTTATAATTGAAGGCGGGGGGGTCAAGGGGTCACTCTTGGCTTTCTTGTGAACACGCTTGCATCTCTCTCTGGGCAGATCGTTACACAGTAGATTTGTTTCAAGTGTTAATTTAAATGTGAATGCATGTATTTGTGCTTGGTGAAGTTAATAAACCTACTTGCATGATCTCAATTTGTACATTAAACGCACATTTATGCCAGGACTCTGTGTGCATCATATTTCATGACTCTATAAATACTGTTTGACTCTGACATCGAGAATAAATTCTAAGAAATAAATACTACATAAAGCCCTTTTACAACTAATTGTGTACAAAATGTACACAGATTCACAGTTTTATGATGCAAAAAAGAGTTTCACAAACCGTCACACAAATCCTAAAATGCCATGTTAAAAAAACAACAACATGAATTTATATGAAGCAGTAATTGGGTGAACAAAACACATGATTATTGACGTTTAACAACATAGTTCTGATTTGATAAACATCGATTGCATATAAAACAGTCTCTATCAAAACTAGCAGCGACTAAAATCAAAAAGCAAGAAATGAACCAATGTAGTGGATTTTTTTTGTGTGTGTGTATGTGTGCGTGCATGAATTTGTCACATTTACAGATTAGGAAGTTGAGATTTATTATCGCGGAAGCTAAATAGGCAGGTTGTTTAGCAAGCAAGTTATGGCAATTGTTGACTGGTTTGATCATAATTTCAGAGTTGTCCGATTTTTTTTTTGTTTTTCAGCAAAGAACTTTCCACTTTTTCCACGTAAACCAATAAATGTCACCCACGTTTCACTTTTCTTGCACAAGTCCACAAATGTCAATATCTGAACACATCTCTGTGCATTTCCCGAACTGCACCGACAAATAAGATCAACTGTTGCGTATCCGCGGCAGCGTGTGGATCAGCATGGTGTCTTTTGCCATCCAGGGTTTAGTCGTGTTGAAAGCTCCAGGCTTGGAAACGCCTCCACGGATTTCACTGCAATAGTGCCTGAAGGCGTCAAAATAACACGGGAGCGTCCTCACAGGTCCACGCACTGCGAATTATGACCCAGACAGTTCAGTAGTGAAAAACTCAGATTCACAGTGACTCGTTGCCTTTTCTTCCCCCGAGGAAGGAAAACAGGAGTTTGTTTTCTCTTTTCTCTCCTTTCTCTCCTTTTTCAAAAGAGTCCAAGCCTCTGGCTCTTACGAGCTTGCCTTTGCTCTTCTCCCCCCCTCCGTGGTCTTCCGATGGAGCTTGATGGGACTTGACATGATGGTGGCATTGTCCTCGCCGTTGAGTTAATGTCACCCCGGGGGCTGCTGTCCCTGTATGCTTGGCCTGATGGCACCAAAAGCAAAACACAACATGGTGGAGCAGAGATGGGATAGCTCGAGAGCCAAGCAAAAGGTACACGGAGAAGCCAGCTGTGCAGAGAGGTAGACAATGAGATGCAAAATACTGTACCCCCCCACCCCCCCAGGGTAAAAAGGCTCAGTGGAGCATCTACAAAAGTGTTACACACAGTTAATTGTATTCTAACAAGATGAGAACAACTTTCACAATTGCAAAATGTCTTTTAAAAATCATCTGAGGATTTGTGATGGTGGTCCGAAGGAGCCCGAGTGGTTTCCAAGTAACCTCGCTACATTTTCCAGCGAGTCGACACAATTTCAACAAAATGCAATATGCTTATTGGTTTTCGAAAGTTCTTTCCTTGTCTTCTGCCTGCCACATGTTCTCGACTCCCTCAATTTTACTGGTAAATTCTTTCTGCACACTTCACCTCTTGGGCTCCTGATCCCAAACTCTGGTGTTTTCCCGAGCACCAGCTTTCAGAATGTAAAACCGCGACCAATCAAGTCGCTCAGACTGTTACTTCGGTCGAACTGTGCGTGGCGTAGTTCTTTTGCCTGGTGTGTTGGTAGTAGCTCGGATGAAAAGGGTGTTGTTGCATGTGGAAATGCATCCCGCGTCCCACCTCGCTTCCTTCTCCGCCTCCCGCGTACATCCCTCCACAGGGCTGGCTAAAAAGATCCGGCATGTTCTCAATGCTCTGTTGCCGACGGGTGGAGTAGCCGTGTCTCCAGTGGGAGGCGTGCGTGGGGCCGGACCCCGGGGCCGAACTCTGCCTTTGGACGTGGCGACCGACCGGCTCCCAAGCTTTAATAAAAGCCGGGTTGGAGAGCAGCGGGTGCGTGGTGGTTTTTGGGAGGTGGGAGTGCTCCAAATGGTTGGAGGGGATGGAAATGGAAAGGGGAGCGTGGAAGTTGGATTGCGACGGAAGGTGCTCGTGGATGTACGACTTCTCTTTGGGCTGCAACGGCACTGGCTGAAAGGAGGGTGCCCGATAGTGGGCAAAGTCCATGAGTGGGAAGCTCTTGTAGTAGCTGTGAGATGCGCTGTCCGCTGCAAATGAAGAAAAAGGCAATAAAAAAATGATGAGCTTATATTATTGACTCGGTGATGTACTGGTTAGTGTGTCGGCCTCACGGTGCATTGTGGGTAGGAGCCGCATAATGTGATGAAGGGACATGACAGACATTTCAAGGTATGTGTGCCAGGGTGTGGTAATGTGGCAACAGTACTTTATAAATACTCTCGCCCAGAGTCCTTTGTGTGTTTGCATGCGTGTGCGCGCGCGCATGCATGTTTATGTACGTGTCATGGGATGGCGTGAATGTCAAAGGGAATGATATAAATAAAGCAAACACTAAGGTTTATCGCTGCAAGCGTTCTCGCCTTGTGAACAGTTTTTTTTTTTTATGTGCAAGTTTTCATCTTTTGTCCTGGAGCAGATTTTTTTTTTTAACCATGTCGACAGTTTACTCGATTTAAAATTTATTCACATATCAGAAATCAAGTGCAGTGTAAACAAATAAATTAAACCCATTAAAAAATTAATAAACCCAAAGCCAAGACAATCATACAGATTTGTCTCGACTTTTTATTAATACTGATTGGAATCATGTCTTAATAATGAAGTGAGCTCTGCAGCAGGACAATTTGAGAAGATGAAGTCATCTTGACAAAGCAAACAGTGATGTCAGAGGAAAAGTGCCCCAATTAAAGAGTGTGTATCAACAGAAATGAAGGCGATGGGCAGGATGCAGCTGAAAAAGGGCGGATGATAAAGGTTAATAAAATCCATCTTGTCAAGCAGAGATATGCCTTTGGCTGAGGTTTGTTTGGCTCTAATAACATGCCCGAGGCTGGAAGCAGTTCTGGGTCCTGCTACACTAGCTGGAGGACAACAACAGGTTTTGCATACGTGACCTTTAACCAACATGAGACTTTCTGGATCACAGCTGGCCCAAAGCCTCAAGCTGATATTCCGAGGTACAGTAGTAGCCTTGTTGTTCCTTCACTGTCACATTTGGCGGCATGGCAGTCTAATAGAAAACGACTACACACGAGTCGGGTGGATGACAGGTTCGAACTTACCCACGGCTTTTAGAGAGGTGTACTTGTTGAGCCCCACTGTGCCATGACTGCTGTGAGAGTGAGGAATGCCTTGTCCTAATGCGCCATGAGCCGAGTTATTTAGATGGTACTGTTCTAGGAGGACACAGAAACATACAAACACACACACATACACACACACAGTTAGTGTTTTTTCCAAGAATAGCTAAAAAAAAAAAAAGAGTCCACAACTTTCCCAGGCAAAGGTCACAAAAGTTTGCTTTTGAATGACATATTTTGACTCGCATGCTTAAAAAAAAAAATTACTACTCTCCTATCAAGTGTAATTGCACCTCCATTACAGTAGGTGGCAGTAGCACTCATTGACGCAGTGAGTGTAAACAATGTTAAAGCGCTTCAGATTTATATAATGTACAATGTTATTCAAACCTGTACTTAGACAAATGATACTATATCTCACCGCGGCAGAGTTGGGGGTGGGGGGGGGGGGGGGCATTTTCCTTGGCAGCAAGCGGAAACTCAACATGACTCCATTGATGCAAAGGGATTTGTTAGGATAGCAAATATGTGCTTGCGTTTTGTTTCGACAACGTTGGCTTTGTCATTATTTTGCCAGGCAACCTAAGTGTCAAGTCAAATGAGAATAAAAGTGGAACGACGCTCTGTGGCACAGCACACAATGAGATCATTAGAACAATTGTGGATGATACTGTAATGTCATAGACCCAAGCTAGAACACCCTGCCCCAGATAGTCCGCGCATCTTTCCGCAGAGGGCTTTTGTTTGCATTTGGAGTCTGTTTCTCGCCCACTTCCTAATCCACCCGTCACCTGTCTGCTGCTCTTCCCACCAGTTCTTCCGCTACGTCTCCCTGTCAACTTTCAAAATCAGCTCATTGCTCCCGTCGGCTCTCCGCTTGCTCGTTCTGTCACTTCTTCCGACACCCCACCCACCTTCTTTTTTTTAAAGGTTGCGTTCAGCCTTGTTTTGCACATTGGGAGTGGATCATTTAGCATTTTGATGCCGTTTCTGAAACAAATATTCATTCGCATTTAGCTTTGTGGATTCATCCCACTCGGATCAAACACCGTGGAATGAAATAAATTACGTTTTAGGGCATTCCTGTGCCAAATGAAGTGAGGTTAACTCATTCAGTACCAGCCAATTCTAGACCAAGTCTGGAAAGACGTTTAAAAACGTCTTTGGGAGTGAATGAGAATAAAGCCGCGGTTATTAGCATTAATGAAGTCCACCGATGCTGCCAAAGCACTTGACGTCAGTCTCGGGGATGTTTGCAGCGCACATGCGCCACACGGCACGCTTTTAAGTCAATTTTGGGGAGAGTGCAACCAAAATCGGTGGCGTTCCGAACAATGGCGACGTCTTTAACCCGTAAAATGTGTTGGCCCGTTTGAGTCGCAGATGTTTCATTTCATAGAGTAAGTATCGTGTATTTGCGCACGCGCAAGTCAAGTCTATTTGTACTCGGGCGCCGCATCAAAGACAAATCATCTCATCACTTCAATGACTGTTGGTGAAATGCGAGATGCGGCGAAACTTGGGAATGCTAATCTCTTGTCACACACTGGAAAGAGAGAGAGAGAGAGAAGTGAGCGTCACTTGCGGTTAGGCTGATGAAAGCAGAGAGGGCGGGTGGAGCAAGGCAGGATGTTCCGCTGAAAGAAATTAAGAGATTAATGCGGAAGCCGGAGAGGTGGAGAGATGTCAGGAGTTACACTTCACTGGAACATTTTCGATTCACGTCTTTAAAAAAAAAAAAAAATCCTCCACCGTATAATCCAGTGACCTCTAAGCATTGCAAAAATTGCAGGAATGTCTGAGCAGGAAATTTACTGTGATTGTATCCAGTACCCACGGAGAAATAAAAACCTCAATCTATGAATCAGAGAAACGTCCCAAAATATTTATGCAATGGCAAAATCCACCGTGTACTCTATTTATTGCAAACCAACACATAAAAATGCAAACCGAGGGGATTTTGGCCATTTTCCGGTTTGCCGTTGTGAAATTCAAGACCCCGGCGGTTGTGCAGTTAAAGAAGATTGGCACCGGGGGAGTTTTTAAATGCAGAATATCAAGAGTTATGTAATGACTTATCTGCCAGTGACAAATGCGAGCGGCGAGTAATTAAGGTGTGCAAATAAGACGGGGCATCACGAAGAAGCACGTAACCAATTGAGAGTTGTTCCCTTTTTCTGCACTGCAAAAAATAAAGGACGTTAGTTCAAGTTGCCTTCTCACTTTAGTCTCATTTTAAGTTAAAAAAAAAAAAAGAAAAGAAAGAAAACCAAGAGGGTTCATTTGACTACGTTGCTTTGTAGCGCTTGAGGAACAAGGCAGAAATAATGTTGGACCCGCATATGTAAGGACGTTGAATTCAGTTTCCACTTTTCCGCTAGTGTGCCATTGTGAGTGCGCACGACCGTGAAAGAACGATGAATGCCGGCACATTTATATATTTATTTTTAAATAAAGCGTGCGTGTGTAATGAGACCTAAAAGAGTTTTACGTGCCACGGGGAAAGAAAAAAAAAGCAGAGAGGTCTTTGTCTGGGTGAAATCGAAATGCCCCCCCCCCCCCCCCGTGTGTATTTTGAGACCCTGCAAAAGTCCAAATGAAAAATTCGGCCAAAAAAAAAAAAAAACCCGGCAACTCGCCATCATCTGTGTGATGTTTCGCACGCTCTAAACATGCCTGAGAGTTGAGAGCGTGTGCAAATGTTTGCATGAGCAACGGCTCCTAAGCGCTTGGGGTCAAAGTTCAATTAGAGGTGAAAAGCGGATATTGATGATCAGTTGTTGCGCTGTCACGTTGCTTCTGCAGTCGTGTTTGTTAAATAGGTCAGCTTTTTTGTTTCTTGCTTCCAGCTTTTTTTTTTTCCTGCAATGAGTCATGTTTGCCGGGGAATATTGGACCGCATTTTTTTTTTTTTGGCTTCCCATCCTCACTGAACATTGCTAATCTTCTAATGGCTCACATAAACTTCCCAATTATTTTTTTTCTGAATAGAATGTTTGTCACCGCCAGAATCGCAGCAGATCTTTTTTTTTTCTTTTTACCACTCAATTACCGCATATGTGTGTTTAAACAGCATTTACCCCCCCACGCCCCACCCCAAAGGCTCTCTGCTGTCTATCCTACTGTGGAAAAACCAATACTGCTCAGCTGTTTAGAGCCCATGCAATCTATCCAATGTTCCACTTTGTCGCGTGGCTCAATTTACATACACGGATCACGTGGCGGCAGTAAAAAAAAAAAAAAAGATAAAAACAATCAAATGCATTTGAATATGCAGTATAAGACGACACCGGCAAGCGGCATGTACCTCATTCATATGGTTTTTGTATATGCATGTTTGTGCACAAAATAGCACATGTTGCCGAAAGGGGTCTCGCCTGCTTACATTAGCATACTAATTAGAAAGCGCGCGCTTGCCGTCCGGCAATTTTGCACGTGCAACAAGCATGTGTTCCACTTAGAATCACAGATGCTTTCTCTGTCCTCACCCGTTTTGACTCCATCACCACTGGCGATCCAAACTGAGCGCTAATTCAGTTCGGCGTTTAGCCGGCGATCGGTTTCAAGTTAATGTGTGACGTGAACATTTTTATTTTTGGGAATTATGAACCGACTGTGTAAACTCCGCTTAGGTTTGAGACTTCCACTAACCGAGCATGTGACGTAACGACAATAGTGCGCTTTTCGAAATCCACAGTGCGCTACCAACTAGTGGGAAAAGCTAACACGACCGCTTGTCATTCCACATCCAAAAAAAAAAACACACTTCCAACACTTTTGATGCTTCCCGAGCAATCTGACAATGTGAAGTTGTCGTTTTACCGCTACGTAGTCCCGCAACCTTGATGGAAAAGCAAAGTCGAAAGACTTGACGACGTGTGGCCAGAAGGTTAAAAAAAAAAGCCTCTGGGACTAACAAGAGTGACAGACTTTGACTCTCTCACTTGTGTGTGTGTGTGTGAGCCTCCGTTTGTGTGTGTGTCAATTTATGCAGCACAGCTGACAGGAAGAAAAATATCACGGGGGGCTCTTTCACGCACTGAATAATAAATTGACTGACACATCGGATGATGTAAACAAATCATGTGTATGTAACTAAGAAGGCTAAGAAGTGTCACTTTATTAGGCACACCATTGTCCCTGTATTAAAGTGTGAATCATTGATATCAATGAAATTGTTGTCCAAGTCAGTCAAACTGTCCACCCGCCCCCCCGCAGACCCCCTTTTCTTCCCCCTCACCGCTCCTGCTGCGCTTCATCCTGGACGAGACGCCGTTGGCTCTCCCTCCGCTGGGCGAACTGGTCACTTCGTTCTCCACCGGGCTCACCTCCGCTCCCTGTTGCTTCAGCAGGTTGCTCAGTGTCCTGGGTGGGAAGAAAATAAAGACTCGGTTTTGGTCGAATAGAAACTTTACTCAACATTGGTGGTTAAATTGCTGAGCTATATTCAAATGCTTGTGTGGGTTTTTTTTCCCCCTCAGAGAAAAAAAAAAAATCACAAGAAGCACATTTCCAACATTAGTGTTTTGCCTTGCTCAAGGCTAAAATCCAGTCGTACTTGACCGGCGGCTTTTTTTGCTATACGACAGATGGACAAGGTTTCCTGCAATATGGTCCTTTTGGAATCGAGCGTTTTCTGCGCGCTGACACATACAGCACGTTCGTAAACACAACGCAGTTTTCTGATGTTAGCGCTGATGCTATTCACTCCCCTGATCAATAATTCAAACAGTAGTGCCACTGTTCTGCTAATGAAGCACACGTGGCGGGGCGCACACACACACACACACACAATCCTACAACACGACTGATCTGACAGCCAGCGGCAACTTGTTAACACCAAAGTAGAAAAGAGCAGCCCACCGGCCACGGATGTGATCCTTCTACAGATTGTCTGTGGCACGGATGATGTCATCGTAAAAATGGTTTCACAGATGCCAAAATGGGAGCGCTGCGGGGATTTTGTTCATGGCATGGAGGTGTTTTCTGTGTCGGATGATGAAGCTGACTGATCGGCCAGAAGTAAAACGACCCTCGTGAATGTCACGGCTTTTTGTTTTATGCAGAAGTAGTTTGATTTTTTTTTTTTTCAGGGCAGACTCTTTCGAAATCACTCAAGAGGTCGAGGGCATGGATCGTATTCATTCATTCAAATTGATCCCAATCTTAATTATCTTACTGTGATGATGTCATTTTCTGCGTGTGAATGACTATTCAATTTGGACACAAAGTATCCCCGTTTTCAATATTCGCCTTAAATTATAATGCTTTCGGTTTCTACTAGACCTCACTCCCCACCCACCAACTAAAATCGGTCACAAATTTCCCCCTTTTTCGCTCCTCTTTTAAGCATACCATTAGTCTTCGTCTCCCCCCCCCTGCCCCGGTCTGACTCATTGCCATGCAGAGCCCCGGGGCCAACCACGCGCGCCTCTATTGGCTGGCTGCTCAAACAACTTTTGCTGATTTGGACTTTTAATCTTCGACAAAAAGCGTCCTCGAGCGATGCAGCGTTTATGGAGCCTTGGCTCAGCGTCATGCGACTTTCTGGCGAGGCCTTTGAAAGAGGGATAATGGCAACGCTATGGGCTGGTTTGAAGGATGAGGACTCGCCGGGCGACGACGCAAATAGCTAGCCTACGGTATTTGCAAATGAAATCCAAATCAGGGGCGATATTAATCGCATTGGGTTGACTCTTTTTTTCTTGTACGTCGATTTATAAATCTAGAGAGCAATGACACGAGGCAGAAACTATGCTTCAAAAGACTGTTTGAATTGAAAAACATTTGACACATGTCGTCGCGCCGGATTGTTCTTTTTTTTCCTTCCCAATACACAAAATTTAAAATAATGCTATTTTACATCCAAAGGATAAAACCCAACTTCAGGAAACCACAGCAAATATTAAAGTGCTCACATACGATATTCCATGCGTAACCTTCAAATGTTACGTAACAACATGTCAGACAGCTGTGGGGTCAACCCCCCCCCCCCCCCCCCCGCGAGCAACCACATTGCCCCCACAGGGTAGGTGTGACTTCATTAATGTCCTCCTGTGACAATCAATAACAATAATATCGGCCACGTGTGACCACGCTTGATTGCTAACAGCCAATATAGAATCTTATCGATCGCATATACAGCACTGAGCGAACGTAAGGGGTTAGCTACCGTGTCATAACACGACACGTCATGTCGCCATTTTGAATTCTGAACAGAATGCTCTTTTAATCAAGCAGGCGATAAAACATATTTTTATTATGCATTTGTTTTAGCAATATATATATATATCTCCTTTCGCTTGGAAGGCTTCTGGTTTAGAAACATTAAAAATTTGGCGAATAATATTGTTGAGCATTTCCATCATGCGCTCCTTGCGTTTCATCTCAATGACTTTAAAGTCACACTGACAGATCAGCGATGGTCCTCCTTTGCCCCCCCCGTCAGTCCGATAATCTACTTAGGCCACAAATCTTGGCCAGATTGGATTTGGCAACGTGCGGTTTATCTGGAAAGACAACACTTTAAGATCATCTTTCAGCGGAAACACAAAGTGACCCTGGCAAAAGTGTCGCCGTTTGACATTCACTTCATCAAAAGGGGGTTCAAGGGATAGAGCTCCCTGCCTGATAAAATGAAGATTAGAATAAGAAGAATTTTTAAAGAATAAAATGTTTAAATGCCAAAAAGCTGGCAAATTGACATATTTGATGTGAAGTTGTCAGCGCTGATGTGATCGGATCGGAAGCGAGTATACGTCGTCTCACGTGCGACATTTCTGCGCACTTTGGCGCGTTTGCTGTCAAGCGTAAACAGACGTGAAGATGCGCTTCAACCGGCAATTCGGTGGCAGGTGAGAGGTGATAGACAACGACAGCTCCACCTCAGAGCTAAAGCACAAGAGAAGAAAAGATGGAGGAAGGATTCAGACAGAAACTTGCTGAAAACTTGTCATTTCATCTCGCACATCAGCCATTAAAAGCTCGGCGCGGTTTGCCCGCAGTGTATCTTTCATCTGTGTTCAAACTAGAGGAAGTCATGGGGGGGGAAAAAAAATGGCAGCAGCAGCAGAGGAGACGACGCTCATCGGGGAGCCGTTGTCACAGATGACGGCGTTACGGCCCGAGTGAAACCCGCCGCTGATTACCAATAGGGAACATTTCTTCGGAATATTATCAATAATATGCCAGGAAAAGATGACGAGAACATGGAAAATTTATTTGGGATTAGGCAGCGGCACTTTAAACGGTGGCAGGTGTGTGCGGACTATTGATTTTTAATGCGATGGCTTTTTTTACTTCTACTCTCATAAAGAATTGATTTTTAATTTTCTGGCATTTAAACAGGCGGCCCGGTATTCCAGTGGTTAGCACGTCGGCTTCACAGTGCAGAGGTACCGGGTTCGATTCCAGCTCCGGCCTCCCTGTGTGGAGTTTGCATGTTCTCCCCGTCCTGCGTGGGTTTTCTCCGGGTGCTCCGGTTTCCTCCCACATTCCAAAAACATGCATGGCAGGCTGATTGAACACTCTAAATTGTCCCTAGGAGTGAGTGTGAGCGTGGATGGTTGTTCGTCTATGTGTGCCCTGCAATTGGCTGGCAACCGATTCAGGGTGTCCCCCGCCTACTGCCCGAAGACAGCTGGGATAGGCTCCAGCACCCCCCGCGACCCTAGTGAGGATCAAGCGGCTCGGAAGATGAATGAATGAATGGCATTTAAACAGGTGCGCGCGTATACATTTTTTTAACGCACTGTAATCCCCAAAATATCTATTTGACAAACGTGCCCATTGACACCGAACACGTGGCTGCAAACCGTGATGAACCTCGATAGCAGCTTGTCAAATATCTCCAGATTTTTAATCAATGTTTTTGTCAGGCACGTCCGTACGCACCGCAGTGACCATTGCAGATCCAACCAACCTAAATCAGGTCAGCAGTCAAATACTTTTAAGTGACTCTATCTTTCATTACGTAACGCTGTGGCTAATAAGCCTCCTGCACACGCGAATGTGCATGCCGAGCCAGTTAAAACAAACTGCAGATCCATATGTGTCACCCCCGCCACCAAAAAACAAAAAAAAACATGCTAAGAAAAATAGTGACGATCGATCGTCTCATTGATATGTGGTCACCCACACACACACACACAAATGGTATCTACAGACTGTATTTATGCTTTTTTTTAACCTCTCGAAGTGCTGACGGTATATGACATGTGAAATACATGAAGCGGGGGATTTTTGTCAGCATTCGTAATAACTAAATGAATGTGCATATGGCGCAGTCCAGACATGGTAAAACTGTAATCTTGGAGAAACTGGTTTAAGCTCAGTGAGAGGGGGTAATCTTTTGAAATGAGGAGAGGCCAGTGATGTGAGCAGGGTGCTCGGGGGGAATATTGAAGAGACGCATCATATCGTTTTGCGTGGTAAAGCATGCGAAGACGGAAGAAAGTGACGCTTAGTGGAAGGCTGCTTGAAAGGTGAACTGAAGAAGTGGGTAGAGTGTGACGCAACGCGGTTGGGACCCAGATCAACTTCTGCGCCTGCCTGGAGGACTTTGTTCAGAAGAAATGGGGATGGCAAGCCAGCAGAAGAAAAAGAATAGCTGATCACGAAGGAGGAGGAGGAGGAGATGATGTCGGTTTGATGTGGGAAATGCCAAGAGGACTTTGGGGGAAGACAAACGGCATGATTTGTGATCGAGTGAGCGAAGATGGCACAGGATGTAAATAAATGTTTGAAAAGGACGGGAGGCTGTGAAGGTCACCTGTGATGAAAGCAAAGGGGGGGGGGTGGTCATCATTGCCTGAGGAGCACATGACCCATGGACCATGTATTTACCCTGACTTCTGGTTGACACCCCCCGCCCCCCACCCTTCCCTCGTAATTTGTTAGATTTTTGTTTTTATCTGCGAAAACAGGGCCCTGCAAAAGGCGACCCGGCCGACTGTATTCCCCTGTTGATCCCCCCCCCCACCCCCCCACCCCTCCTCCCTACTTTATGTCTATTTGGTCACATCGTGCCTGCTCCATTTTTTTTTGCACCCTGTGGTACAATGACAATAAAGCCACCCTGCTTGGGATTCTGTTTGACTCGACGCTAAATGTCGCATAGACAAAGTCAGTCGGGGGAGCTCGAAGCGTAGATCGCAGCAAAGATAGCTAGCTCAATTAGTGTTCTTCAAAATCTTTGCTTTATTTCAGATCTAAGTCGTGCTTACAAGCAAAGCAAATGTTACACCGGGGGGGGGGAATATAAAGATAGGTGAGGGAGACAAAACAAAAGATGGGAAATAAGACACAGAGAAAAATAAAAACAAAGAAAAATACAAAATTAGACACAAAAAATTGCGCTGCAATGCTGCATACCGCAGAGTCTCCAAAACAGTGACTCATTAAAAATTATATGACTCATCTAAGAATCTAAAACTCAGCTGAGATTTTTTTTACTGGCTATTTTGGGTACTGATGTCTTCCTAATTTGTTTTTTTTTACCATCCCCGTGTTCCCAACCATGCATCCATCATGAAACGTTTGCCTATCGCAGCTGACTATGGGCGTAAGGTCGCCTGTCAAATTATAAGTTCCCGTGTCCCAAATAAAAACTATTACTCAACTATTTCTACAGGATTAGTCGACCGGCTTCTGATGCGAAGATGCTCCATGTTAGTTTCACATTTGTGCAGGGAGAACAAACATGCACACGCCTTCAAATTTGCATGCCTCCATCTTGGTTGTAAAGTTGTAAACTGATGTCATTGTCTCGCATTGGGACACTTTAGAACCTCCAATACGTTTTTTTTTCCTACTTGATTTCTCTTGGGAAGAAAGAATCATTTCCAACTTTCCAACCGTTTCCCAAAACACATGCATGTGCACCGCACATACAGTCGACTCACCGTTACATGCCGACGGCACGGAACACCGTCAGCTGTACAAACGAGTGGCCAAAGCTTCCAGGTCCAATATGTGGAGCTAAAGTATCAAGTTACTTTTCGTTACTCTGTCCGCTCTTTTGTACAGCTGAGTGATATAAAATCGTGTCATGCCTCCTACCTGGAGTTGTGGTCAGCGTGCGTGGCCGCGGTGGCCCCGCCTCCTCCGCGACTTTTCTCCAGGCCCAGTTTGGTGAAAATGCCCACCAGCACCATGATGGCCACCACGCCGCAGATGATGTAGACGATGAGGTGCGTGCGGTCCCGCTCCTGGTCCTCCTGGCCCTCGGTGATGGTGGCGACGGGTTTGCCGGTGTTGGCCCAGATGGGCGTGTCGTAGTTGGAACAGATGCGCTGGTCCAGCCGCTGCTGGCGGAACTGGCAGCAAAAGCGATAGAAGCAGGTACCGCAGCAGTACAAAAAGACACCGGCGTTGCAGTTGAAGGGCGGGTCCCACTGGCCCATCACGTCGTAGTAACCCTGGCAACGCGTGCCGCCGACGGGGGGGCCGTCCTCGTCGTCCGCGTCGCCCCCACTGGAGGTGGTGGACGGACCGGTGTCTTGAGGGGGGTTTTGGGTGGTCTCCACATAGGTGGGAGTTGTCTTGTTGGCCAGCGTGGAAGGGACAACGAAGGGGCCGTCTTGGGTCACCGTCGCCGTGGCGACGGACGGATCTTGAGTGACGGAGGGCTGGGTAATTAGGAAAGAGAGGTAAAAGAAGAAAAAAAGATGGCAGGAGGCAGGAAGGACTGGTGCCATGCTGCCGACAGGGGCCCTCTGTCCAAAGTCCAGCCTTCAACTAGAGGGGTTTTTAAAAAAAAAGGAATGCGGTAAGAGGCAAGAAGTTTGATTTTGGTCCAAGTGTATGCATGAAATAAATTAAATGATAAAATAAAATATCAATGTACATTTACGCAACCCTCAAAGTGTTTCAATTCCAACCTCACCCAAAATCCAAGAAGATAAGCTTGACAGTCTGTTGGTATGTCTCAAGTTTTTTTTTTCAGGGGGGCATAAAATTAAGTCCCTCTCTTTCTTTTGAACTGACCTAAAAACACTGGTTGAGTATGGATCATCTGCTCAAAAAAAATGAAGCATGACGACATATCACCGACAGGATACTGACAATTAACAACACCACGATTATTTTGGACTCAAGTGGGTCTCGATCGTACATGTAGAATCCACATCTGAGGCAAATTCATCAAGATCAGTCAAAACAAACCAATTAGAGAAAATAAAAATCACCATCCAAATCAAATTCGAATGTCCCCGCTTTTTTTTTTGTTTCGTTTGTTTGGGACACAATTTCAAGAATCACCATAAAGCTCTCTGAATTCCCTGCTCTCACCTTTTCCCTCAGTGTTGTCTTCTGAAATCCTCCCCTAAAAGTCCAAAGGTTCAAAATTCCTTTTAGAAACACAAGCAAAGTTTACTCGGCAGCATCTTTACCCCCCCTGTGAGCTCTTCCTTTCTCCTCTTTTCATGTGTTCTCCATCCTTGATTGAAGAGAACTGCACGCTCCTCCTCTTCTTTCTTGTGTTGAAATCAACTCTCCACCTTCTTCTCGTCCGGTCTGTTCAGTTCTGCCAGCTGCGAGTACACAACTGTCCTGCCCAGTTAAAAAGTGCCCAGAGCAAAACAGGAGTGTGTGTGAGTGAGTGAGTGAATGTGTGTGTATGAGGGCTGGAGGGCGGGAATGCTACACTGAGTGCCGCAACAGTTCGGGAACCAAATCAGCTCTCATCCTCTCTGTTTACATCTCATCAGAGAGAGAAAAAGAGAGAGAGAGGGTGGGAGAGAGAAAGAGGGAGATGGGGAGGGCGTAAATAAATATTAAAATAACTATTTAGGGCTGCAGTGTATTATTCATCTCGCTCAAAATGACAAAACATTTCCATTGAGTCTATAGGGCATAAAACATATAGAATAGTTACCGTTAAACTATAAGACGCAATTTGCGTGCACACCCGCGAACGGCACATAATGCCGACAATGCAGACTTTCGGGATGCGGGGAAGTCATTGGCGGCACCTAATTGTAAGATTTTGGTCCTTAGTTGTCTAATTTGCTGTGCATAGTTTACATTTAAAAGCAAAATAGTACATGCCATTTAAAAGCAAAGTTAATCAATAAAAGTACTATTTACTCTAACTCGGGTAGCACAGATTGCACAACGGTTTTGAGGACGTCAGATTGTATCAGGTGACGGTCTGTTTTTTTTTTTGATCAACTGACATGGGAGTAGAGTTGCTCCTCAGTGATTTTAGGTGTTGCCTCAGTTTGTGATTTTGCATTGCACATCTGTTGAGAGGCGTTCTGGCGAATTATTCTCGTGTCTTAAAATTTCCTTGGCAATGCAGCTCAGCAACATAATTTCCTCATCTTTCATAATTTCTTGAGTCTCTGAGAGTGTTAGTGTGAAACATGCAGAGGACACTCAACATCTGCTACGGTCACTCCTGCTCATCGGTACGCCAGTCCCCGTCTGTTCTTGCTTGCACACACACACACACAAACTTTCAACCCTTCCTTTCCTCTTCTCTCTGTTGGCACCATTCCTCACCCTTCTTGGTCCCCTCATTCCCAGATACCCGTGTTGCAGGTGTGCACGCGTATGGTTCGAGTCCAGAACGTTCACAGGTCGTCCGAGTCGCACTGCAGCTTGACCACACGTCTGCCAACACTAACACAACTCTCACATGAAAGGATGTTAACGTCGAGCCAAGTTGCATGAGAATTTTGTTCCCCCCTTAAACCACCGCATGGACATTTGGAATGTAATTCTAAGCCAGATTGACAAGGGCCTTTCTCGCTTCGCTTTCCACTAAATCGCCTCAGCTAAAATCATGCTCCTTTATGTGTCTTCATTTCAAAGCAAACTGCGCATCCTCCACGTTCTTTTGCGTGCTGTGTGTGTGTGTATAAACGAGAGCGGGAGTGTAATGGAGAGATTGAAAAGATGAGTGTAAATGAAAATGTAGGACAGCGGGGAGGAGGTTGACTGAATAAGAAAGAAAGGAAAGTGGGGGAGGATTAGTGAAGAAGAAATGTTTGGCTGAAAACCAAAAGGTAATGAGGTGTGTTTGGGTTTAGTCCCAGTGAAAATATATAAATTACATTTTGATGGATTGTGGCGATGTTTGCCAACATGCATGCATCGTTCGCTTTGGCGCCCTCCTCTGGTCACACCGGTAATTTTACCTTGACCAATTTGGGTACACTACGACGTATGTCAGCCAGGAGTAGCATACACAGTTACAAGTAAATTAATATAGTGCAAAACCTTTAATACTAACCATATTTAATGTAATTGTATTCGGAATCTTATCTGATCTGTTTGTTTTCACAATAGAGTTTTGATGTTGACATTTGAGTTCTCACAACAAAAGTTCTCAAAATGACATCGAGTGATACAACGTGCCCCCACACAAATTATATGGCACAACAAAGTCTTAAAATACTTAAACTTGTCGATGAAAACAAAAGGGGTTTTTTTTCCAGCTCTAAAAAGTGCTTACCAACCCATGGAAAGGGAAAAAGGGAAGAGTCAAAGGTGGGAATTGGAGCTGTGCCACATTAATTATTGAAGTAGGGGAACACTTAAGCATTTTAGTTCCACCCTATATAAATATAAAATAGATTTAAAAATCCTTATGAAGAGTACAATTCTCCTCTGTTTAAATGGCTAGCAAACAATTGTGCGTGTGTGTGTGTGTGTGTGTGTGTGTGTGTGCAATGTTTGGAACCATGAAGTCTAAATAACTCCAATTAATTAGTGTTTATCTTTTTCTAGAAGTCTATTCGCAAAGGGCCTGTTGGTGTCCAATTATCGTGTCCCCCCTACACATGCTCTCACTCTCCCCAATGTGTTGAATATTTCATATGAATAATTCAGTGTTGATGAATATTCATATTTTAGCTTTTTTTGTATGTATGTGTGTGTGTGTTTGTGTCTCCACTAATAACACTTGCTCAAATTCCGCTTCTATAGTTATCACTGACAATCATGCAATCCCCCTGAATAGTAAAAGTGCCAAGTGGAATTTGAATTGAAGGGGAAAAGATTTGTGCTGGCAATGTTTGAGTTGCAAGCATGGTCATGGAATGAATTAATCTCAAGCCACCATTGCCCTTTTAAATACTCGGTGAAATGAACTAAACAAGCTACTACTTGGCTTTTTTGTTGTTGTTGTTTTTTTGCTCTAAGCTTTGCTCATGATGAAGCATTTTAATGAAATGCACTCAACATTGTTCAGTTAACCAGAACTTTAGCTGCATTTCTAATGTTTGTGTGCACACGCTCATTTATTCATGCAACCACATTTTAACATGAAGGGTGGATTCGCCGAGGAAATGGAAATGATCATTGCAAATTAAAAATCCCTCACGAGGTTTGGATTCAATTGTGTTTGCTCCCCTTGCATATGAAAGAAAAAAATATGTATATTTGCAGCGATAAAAAGTTTAATCGACAGACGTGTGAGGTTTGGTCCTTCCGGCATTGAGAAACTGCTTTCTTTTGGATTGTCACTTTTATATGCTCATAAATGCTGTGCGTGTGCTTTGAATCATAATGCCACATGATGCTTTGCTCATGCACAGCAATGGCCACAAATACTTTCAACGTCACATGTGACTAAATATGTAGAAAATTTGAATTTGAAAACGTGTTTGCTGGTGCAGCAGCACTGCAGTTTTAATATAAAAGGATGTACTGTAGGTTGGTAAACTTTTAATTGAGATGATTTCCTTAAAATCCCTGAATTCACCTCAAGCGTGATGTAATCCCGCAAGTTTTGATGTCCACACAGAGGAAAAAAGCAAACGATGCCAAATGGGACTGAAAATGGAGCGGAGAGTAATGAATGTCTGTTAGTTACGCGAATGCTCCCTGATGTCCCCCCCACCCCCCCTCCCCCGACCGATTGACTGCACTCTCACTTGGCCAATTAGAAAAGCAAAGACAAAAGAGGTCAATCGTGTCCACAGGGAGCAGAATTAACAACAGCAGCGCCACCCTCATATGCGGACATTACGCAGCCGTTGTTGTTTATTTGATGCTTGCTCGAGGTCAGCTGATCGGCATACTTGTTGAGGAATCAATGTGGATATTTAGACATAGTCAACGGCGCATGAATACGCTCATTGGACAGGAATTTAGAAATGTAATAATGTTAGCTTTTGATTGAAGAGATCTTTTAATTTACAATACAGACAGTACTAAGAGCTGTTTCTATTTTTTTTGTTACAGTGGCGATAAAAAGTCTACACACCCCCTGTTCAAATGCCAGGATTGTCTGGACATAAATGACACCAAGATCAATAAATAAATTGAAGATAAATCATAAATTAGGAATAAACTTCAACTGCGAGCGGCATTGAACCTGTTTAAAAGCCTAAACCAGGAAAAGCCTGTTAGAAAAGCTAATTTATTTGGCGCTGACTGGAGCCTCTTTAACTTGTTTACCTCTTTGAAATGGTTTACAAAAGCAAAGCAAAGACTTTGGCACTGTCATCAGAATAATGTGTGTGTGTCTGTTTCTGTACTAATGCACTTTTGGACCTCGCTGTCATTGGTGACCTTTTCCGAAATGAAAGGAGATGCAAATTTGCAGCTTCATTTCAGACCCGCTACAAGTCATTTCCACCAGCAGCTCCTGTGGGCCCGCTTAGCTCGGGCAGAGCGCCACCGGCATCCTTTTCTCCACACAATCGTAATGAATCTCATTTGCCCGTGCCTTTGTGTCGACCTATCCTGTATCTGTCGCCATTGCCTCTGAAGTTCTGCAATTATTTTCTTTGACTGACCGATACAGTGGCTGCAGCGACGGTGGACCCGCATGAGTGGGATGAAGGATGGAGACGAGAGCCTCGGCAATCGAGGCCCCGTGGCACTTTTGGAGCTCAGCGCAGTTCATTAGCGGCAGGGCTTTGGGACTTATCGGTTTCGCTAAAGGAGGTCGTGAGGCAACATCGGGGAGCTGCTTCGACACGCATGTGTGCCGTGTGTTGAGAATCTACATGTGAGCTTCAGCATGGGATCATGAGTGTCTTTGAGAGCTGAAGGAAAAGTCGGCTGGTGCTCCAGGGGATTGGGAGCAGCCAATGAAAGCCAAAGAAGACATGCAAAGCTCTCTTTTCAGTCCAGCTATAGACGGATTATATGTGGAGGTCACTTAACAAAGAACTCCCCGATCGGTTAAACCTCTTAAATTTTAGTGTGCTGATCTGTGGACATATTGGTTGAATGCAGTTGGTCCCCTGATGATCATTGGCCACCTTAGATTGTTTTATTATGGGAGGCCTAAGGCACACCTGTGCAAAAATCATGTGGATCAATAATCAGAATCTTGATGTGGGACAACCCCACAGTGTCTTTTTTCTTACTTTTCAATTGTAAAATACAATATGATAACGGAAGATTTGAAGGTATATAATGCAGATATTTCAAATGTCCATATAAATTTTTTTGTCGTTTGAAAATAATGTCTATGCAATGGCGCCCTCTTGTGGCGAATTGCAGTTTATGCCATTCACGATTTACAACAGATGTCCAGTACAGTAATGGTTGGTAATGTGAGCAGATTTCAGAGCACTTACATGCGGTCACCCTTCACTTTGTTTCAGCAATAATAATGATTTGCACAAGTGGTTACTAGGATTTTTTTGGTTTATTAAAAAAAACAAAAAGAAAAAAAGACAAGGTCCAAGTTTTTGGAGGCCCCGCCCTCACCCCATTCCCCCCCGAGCTGGCTAGCTCCACTAAACAACCAGCAAAGAAAAAAATTGCCAAATCAACAATTGATAATATACATCCCATATACAGCAATACATAGTGGTCTACCATGTTACCAATAATGCATAACCTCAAACAAGGCTTCAATTGAAACTGTCACCACTGATAAAGGTTCATTTCAACAGCAACTGACAACCAATGACGGTTGTGCGTGTTGTTGTTTTTTTTAACTCGCATGGGTGGGCATCAGGTTTCTAAGGTAATGGAGGGAAGCCACCGACAGCTGCCTTTTCCCTCCAAGCCCCTTAGCTGATCACTCACATAACATAAAAAGTGGCTTCGCCCAACATTCGTCAACTGACCTGAACGCCCCTTTAAACCGATTTGACTTAAGTGCAAAGTTGAGAAGGCACTGACACACTTGCGCTTCACGCACACTTCCATCTGATAGTACAAGGTTGGATGGGTAATTGTTTCCTTGAAATGACTGATTCATTTTGGGCAAGTGAGCATGCAAAATGGTACGCAACTTGCTGAGGAACCCTCATTGGAATACTGCTCAGATTACTTGAAGCCCACCACATAGTGCAGAATATAAGCCATTAATAGAAAGGGCTGTGTGTATGTGTGCGTGCATGGGAAGCCGCTTGAGCATTCATCCAATATCCTTGACATCCGTTGCTGAGTTCCATGTACTCGTGTACGCTTTGTTCTCCCTAGTAAGATAATCGTGCGCACTAAGGGCGCACTAGTAGGGTCCAGGAGGCCACTCGTGCATGACGCAATACTTGTGGATGGGGCTGGTAGTGTTACCAGTGCAGCACAGCAGTTTGCCAGTAAGGTTTAGTTTCATACTATTTGGCCAAAAGTGTCACTAGTAGTGGAAGAACAATTGAACAAATAAGACAGTGTCATTCTATGACTGCACTGCATTGTCTTCCTATGGAGGACAAAGTGAACCAGTATATGGTCTTTAAGATGGATATGAAGGATATCAAACAAACACCGAAACAGCTTTCCATATGTGTGTGCCAGAAAGCCCAGCAGTGATAAGAGACAGCATAGAGAAGGTATCAAGGAGGAGTCGGAATACCGTACGCCGTCATCTGAGGCTACAGACACGACTCCAAGTGTAGCTGCAGGTCCGTGCTGTCCAGGAAGTCAGCAGAGAAGACACTCGGCGGTGTGTGCGGAGCCAGGGGAGTAAGGCTGGTCCCCCCGTCTCCTCCCCCTCCCCCAGTACTGCTCCCGCCGCTGGAGTTGGAGCTCCCCACCATGGAGATGTCCAGCCAGTCCATGCTGTCCAAAGCGGCGTCCCCAAAGTCCAGCCCTGCAGTGTGGGTCGAGAAGCCCAGGTCGGACGTGTCCATGGGGGAGGGCGGGTGGTCCAGGATGCCGGCGGTGCTCAGCATTTGGCTGTGGAGGTCGTCGATGAGCGTCAGACCGCCGCTGGGCTCCACCCCGAGCAGCGTGGAGCTCACCAGGAAGTCCTCCAAATGACCTCTGCCCGTGCAGGGCTCCCTCGGCGGGGCAGGAGGGGAGACTAAGGGAGAGGTAGGGGTGGGAGGGGAGAGGTGCAGAGGGGACAGTGGGGAGGTGGGCGTGGGTGGGTCCGAGTGTAATGGAGCGAGCGACGGGTCCGGGTTGGCCTTAAAACCTGTGATTTCTTTTTGAGGGCACAAAAGGAAACGAGTTCAATTTTAAAAAATTGTGAGTATGTATCATTGTATGGAAACGCAGCTTGAAAGTGTTTTGCAACATTTTCCTACCTCCACTCCTGAGAAGGATATCAAATAGGTCGTCCATCTGCTGACAACTGACGTCGTTTCCCTGCAGACCGAAGAGACCGTATGACTTGGGAACGGCGTACACATGTCTTAAAAATTTGAACACGTGCGCCACAACACAAACTGCAGCAAGAAGAGATAAACAAAGTGCTGCAACAAAGCGAGAGAGCTCGAAAGGGAGTCAAAAGAAGGGCATCCGGTAGCGAAGGAGGGAGGACGTACTTTGGAACGCTGTGTAGGAAGAAAGGTGTTGGGTTTGGGGGAGGGAGGAGTAAACAGAGTGTGTCGGTCATAAGATGGACACACCCGCTCGGTCTGCCCGGATGGAGCGATGAGAGGAGAAACGAGAGGGAAAAAAAACGTCAATGAACGCGAGGAAGAACGAGGAGCGGCGAGGGAAACGGAGACGAGCGTGACGCGCGCCGACGGTACCTTGAAGGAGGAGATCAGGCTGCTTTGGCTTTCGCTGTCCGACGGGTCGCTGAAAAAAGGCTGTAGGGCGGGGGGAGCGGTCACGCACGAACTGGCCGCCGCGACGCCGTTGATGTTCGCGTGCCGGTTTGCTTTCAGTTCCTGGGGGAGGTCATAAATAGCACGTGTAAGTTTATTTCAATTTGTATGCAAGACAAATAGAAAAAAAAAGTGCGCGTTGATCATCGTCATCATCAAAGAGATCGTAGTCGTACCTTTTTGACGAGCCCGCTTGCGCCCTGGCTGTCTTTCTGTTCTTGTGATTGCTTGCAAGTGCTGGGCAGCTTGTTCGGAGTCGACTGCAGTCTCTGGAGGGAAAAAGCCCAATGAAGGACGTGTGCGGCGGCGTGCTCACAAGTACGTTTAGTTCCGGCCTGTACCTGCAAAGTGACGTGTCCGTTGCTTTTGCTCTGCGAGGGCCTTTGATTCTGGCTTTCCGCCGTACTACCGGTGAGGGCGATCAAGTAGTGGTTGCCGTTGGAGTCGGTGACCAGTGTGCCGCCAGCCTTGAGGAGGTCTAGCGAAATAGCCTGAGTGTGAATCTGAGTGCCGCTCTGTTGGTTGATGAGGACTGGCGCCATCTAAAGGGGAAAAAAAACATTTGGTTGTGAGTTTCTCTCTCTTTCGGAGCAGAATTTTGGGATTCCTTCCTGTGCTCGTGTTGCCTGACTATTTGAATGACTGCGCTTGTTGAAACCAATGTGAGCAGTGTCGCCTGGGAGCACGGCATAGGCTGGACCACGGCGCTTTTGCTTTGGGCCAGCGCGTCAACAACATGCCCGTCATACTCGCCTCAGTCTCAGTTTCCTGCTTCACCTTCACCAGGCCATTGGGAGGCACGGGAGGTTGGATGGCCGAGGCTTTAATGAGTGTTTGAGGTTTAACGTCTGAAGACTTCTTGGAGTACTGCATAGGCTGAACCACCCTTTTGCTTTGGGCCTCCTCCCTTACACCCGTCCTACTTTTCTCAGTCTCAGCTTCCAGCTTCACCTTCACCAAGCCGTTGGGAAGCACGGAAGGTCTGACGGCCGAGGCTTGAACGGGTGTTTGGGTTTTCACATTTGGAGACGCGGTCCTCTTGTTGCTTCCTTCCCGCTCCGACGACACTCCTCCCGCCATCTTTCCCAGCTCCAGTTGCGATCTGAGCGTCTCCACCAGCCTTTGCTTCTGCCTCAGCATCCGGGTCAACTCCTCGATCTGCTTGTCCTTCTCCTGCAGCATCTGGTCTTTGTCCAGGGAGGATGAGTCCATGGCGACCGCAGAGAAAGGCTCCGGGGGCTTAACCGAGCCGGGTGAAGACCTGTGGAGGCTGCATGAGCTCTGACCTTCTTCTTTGGGCTTACTGATTGGTTGGGAAAGAGGAGAGGTGGTGGATGGCTGCTGGGGAGAGGGATGCAGGGTGAGTTGAGTCAGGGGAGAGCTCACCTGAAGAAAAAAAAACAGCACATTAAATATTTGGCGGAAAAGCCTCAGAGACAAGCTTTTTTTTGTGACCCGGTGCTCACCATCTCGCCAAACATGTCTCCATTACAGCTGGTTTCATCCGGACTCAACCCCGCTAATGAGCGTTCAGATGGCGAAGGAGACACGGGCGGGCTGGAGCTGGTGCTGCCAAAACGTATGACTCGACCAGGAAAAGACTGAGTCAGTGGGGACAGAGCCACCTTGAACCCCCCTCCCTCAGCCTGCGAGGGGTCGCATCCCGCGGCTGCAACGGTGCTCGATGCAGAGGCAGCGCTCGGATGGATGGGTTGCACTACGTCATTTTTCGATACGGCCGCAGGGGCGGCGTTCTGCTCTTGGTAGTGGCGGAGCCTCTCGATGAGATCGTTTTTGGTGCCGGAGACGGTCAGACCTCGCAGTTTCAGTTCCTGTTTCAACTCAGCGACCTGGAACAACAGCGGGAGGGGCGCACTTTACTCAACAGAGTGGAACGTCTAACAATGTTTTGGTTAACAGCGGCATAGACAAATTCATTTTCATTCAAACTTTTTGGGTTGTTGTTTGTTTTCGTGTCCAGTGGTGTAGAACTGCTCTGAAACATTCGGCGAGGTATTAATCAATTCGATTTTTGATGCTACTGTTTATCTTTGATATTGAACTCCAGTTCGGATCAATCCTGAGACCTGAACTTAGTACATATAGCACAGGGGGTCCCCGGTTTACGACAGTTTCTCTTCAATGGCGGCAACGTAACCTAATATTTACTTTGAACTCATCCAGGTTGGCGGGCAAAGTGGTCGGTTTGGCCCCTCCCACCGAAGTTTGGCCCTGGCGTGCATTCCCATTCGTCGGGGTTGAGGTGCTGTTGGGGGCTGTGGGAACGTTGCGAGTGGGGGAAGGGCTAGGGTTCGTCGGGAGGGGCTGCTCTGGTGCTGGCCTGAGGGAGGGGGGGACACAAAACCAAGTTTATGTAGATGACATCCAGTTCCATGTTGTGCGAGACTGATTGCCTGATAGAATTTTACTTTTATTATTCAGACTTTAAGATTGAAAGCAAACACAAGACGATAGCAGATGCGGGAGGAGAGATTATTACACTCACTTTGGAGGCGCAGGCAGGATGGTGTGGTAGTTGTAGTGCTGCTGTTGCTGGTTGAGAATCTGTAACTGCAAGAAGAGCTGCTGCTGCTGGAGGAGTTTGGCGTAGGAAGAGTCCATCAGAGGCGGGCGCTCCTTGTCCGCCTTCTGGTCCGGAGGGATGTACTGGTGGTACTTCAGCTTCTTCACCTGCAGGTCATGGAAATGAGTTAGTGCAAGTGAACATCCTTTAGCCTTGTAAAAAGAGAAACAGGCTCGCTTACTTTGGGTTTGCTGTCCTTTGCTTTCTTGGATCTCAGCGGAGGACGCTCAGAGTTCGTCTTACTGTGAGACTGCAACCAGAAATTGTGAGAATTTCAGAATTCCTTTGTGATTCTGCAGACACGTTACTTCAGATAAATTCTTTGTTTTGACAACCAATCTTAGTGCGCTCAAGAGACTGAGTTTTACGGTATTTAGTGTCGCCACACACATCGAGAACGAGACAGATTCTCATCAATGAGTAATTCTCACCTTCAACTGCCCAAAGGGTGTGCGGGGGGTTATGGTCCCGTTTGCCACTTTCACGGGTGGGGGTGAACCTGACCCGTTTGCCACGGGAGCAGGAGGAGGCTTTGGAGCGGCCTGCATCACAAACTGAAGAAAAACAGAACATCTTACTCGTTAGATGAAAATACACGCATTTGTTTCATCGTATTCTTGGACAGAACCTGTGTGGGCGACATGTCTCCATTCTGGGCGAGCACCTCGGAGGGCGATGGCTGCGGGACAGTACTCACAGGAGAGTCGTGATTGGCCAGCTGGTCGGGTGACAGCGCGTCACTGCTGTCTTCGTCCAGAGAGGAGATCTCTCCTCCGGCTCCCTTTGGGGAATCTGTAACAGACCAAATACATCCGGCGGTGTCACTCTAACTAAGGGGACGGCTTGCAAAAATAAATAAATAGATATATAAATAAAATAAAATCGGAGAGACATTACACATATTGTGTTGTATTGCCGTATTTTGTTCTTTTATTTTTGTACTGTATTGTATATATACCATGTTGCCCAAAAAAAAAAAGGGGACACAATGTTCGCACTTAACTTGTGACATTTCTCTGCTGTTGTGTAACGCACGGTATGTGATGTTACAAATTTATGAGGAAACGTTTTAGTCACAATAATAAAATGCAGTTCATGGGTGCAGATTCATGAAGCGTACATGTTTGATGTGAAAGCACATAAACCCCAATTGCCTGGTGTAAAAAAATAATAATAAAATAAAATTTAAAAAAAAACATGGATGGAGACATAGTTACCAGGTGGCGAGTGCTGATCAGGACAGACAGACAGGATGTTCTTGTGCACCAGTTCGATGGGACCCGGTCTGTGAGAGATCTTGTCATTGAGGTCGTCGGCGAGCCGAGCTCTCTTCAGCTGCAGCTGTTTGGCCTGCAGGGAGGGCTCTGCCGACGTCTCTGCAGAACAGAAATGCACAGGTAAGACGCGTGCATATATAAGACGAAGACCCTTTCTCCTTTCACGAAAGCAGGGT
This sequence comes from Hippocampus zosterae, assembly GCF_025434085.1. Taxonomy (NCBI): domain Eukaryota; kingdom Metazoa; phylum Chordata; class Actinopteri; order Syngnathiformes; family Syngnathidae; genus Hippocampus; species Hippocampus zosterae. Next base: position 5,254,886 of record NC_067457.1, read on the forward strand.
AAATGCGGAGCGACACTCGGGGCTGAATTTGAGCCTTTGGTGTCAGGTTCATTGTGCATTCACTTTCTTTTTTTTCATGCCAATTAAAAAAAACACGAGTATCATAAAGTCATTTGAAAATGAAATGACAGACCCTCACCCTCCAGAATGTGCATCCTGACCAACTCAGAGCGCTCAGGACGGCTCCGGATCTTCCTCTTGAGATAGTCTTCAGTCTGTCCGATAGCCATCACAACAAGCAGAGAACATACGATGGGGACATTTGTTATTTCACAGGCTTGGAATTTACTGCCGCTTTTTCTGGAGCAGAGGTTTTGCAACAATGGTACCTTTTTTTTTGGGGGGGGGGGGGGTGCAAATTACAGACTTACAAATCAGAACTCAGAATTCCCTGTTGCATGTACCTGGTACATGCAAAGGTAACTCATTTTTATGCATTATTTATTCAATTTTTAATTCAAGGGATTAACTCACCCTTGCGCGCTCCAGACTGCGCCGTTGCTCATGAAAGGCCGCCGGGCTCTTCAGTGCTAGGGTGGGAGGGTAAAAATAAATGTTATAGAAAGTGGCAAATGTGACAAAACTGCTAATGGCTGAAGTGGTTGCAGAAAGGGAAGGTCAGAATTGTTATTCCGAACCACGCGGCGATGATGATGACGACGTGCGCAGGAGGAGCATAAGCACAACCTTTACAGGGGCCACACATTGTCTTGGCATTGTGTCTTTGACATAACTGTCTGAAGTGCGGCAAATGTTCATATTCAATATAACTTGCCCGCCAAGCATGATTTGAAAGGATGTTAAATTTAAAAAAATCTTAAACCGAGCGGGGTATCCAAATTGTGTTGTTTGAAAAATAACTGCATTTAGGGAAGGATATTGAACAGACAGTGGCAGTTGGGAGTGTTGAAAGAGAGCCATCGTTTGATTGGTCAAGGGCTGGTGAAATCCATGCCCGGGACACGCGCGGTGTCGACATTCTGACCACGAGATGACACCCAGCGTGGGAGGGTGGGAGGCATTCCTCGTGTCACAACCCCCCGGCCGTTCTTAAGAAGAGCTACATACCGAGCGTGATGTAACAAAACGCCTTGACGTCACGACACGACGTTCTGTCGCAGTCACCGGGTGACACTAAATGACACGGAATGGGATGTTGACATTTCCAGTGGTATACGGTCACCTCTACGATCGAGTGTGCGCCCTGTTGACTTCGAAATTCATCGTGACACTTTGCTAGTATGCATACTTATGGATGTTATTATTTCTGTATTCATCGTCATCGCGCCTTCCACTCTGCGTCATCTATTGTTGCCTTGCCGCACTTCTGGTCTTGCTCAATGATTGTCTTTCAGATTTATGTCCAAAAAGAGTATTGTGTTGGAGTGTCATTTTTTTTTTTGCTATTGGTACACACTACTGGAGAAAATATGGAACACAGAACAGAGGAGAGAGATAAAAGATGTTGATGTTGCGTATGTGCAAACAAAAACGTGTTTGACTTGTGACTTCCGATTTTTCTCACTGGCATTGTGAATTCAACAGACAAGGCTGTGTCGTTTTGTTGTCAGCCTCAGTGAATATATATGCATTATTTTCCATAACAACTCAGAGAGTGCTTTGGACCTTCATGTCATGTCTTTGAAGAGTCGTCTGTGTCCCCGCAAAGTCAAGTCTATCAAGGTCGGCCGCTTGCAAGCAACAGTTTTTTTTCTGATTTTGCCTCTGTACAGTGTCAAATTATGAACTAGCGGGCAAGTGAAGCAAGTCCCTTGCTTCAGACCAAAAAAACGGTCATTAATGAGAAAGTTTCTCACTCACACTTCCTACGGCTGCAAACCAATTTGACACTGTGGCTGGAGTGACAGTTCAGTAGAGTGTATGACCAAGAGGATCCAAGTTTCTCTTCTCTCGCAGCGCACCCTCAATGTCAGGAGCTGAAATATCATGTTTGGTTCCTGTGCACTTTACGGGATCCTTCCATTGCAATAATTCAACATGGGGGCCTTGCTCCATTGGAGGTGGCAGTCAAAAAGGACTGCAGAGAACATTCATGATACTCGGAGCAAGAGAACGCTCTGTTTAGTCTCCATTTGCACATACTGACAGTGGCGTATTCCGCCGAGACACTTTAATGAGATTGGCAGTGGGCCTTGTAACTTGCAAATGGCTGCACAGAGGTAACTAAACTGACTTCAGAATGCAGAAACACACACAAAAAAAGAAAGATGCTGCAGTGCATTTTGCATGTTGACTCAGCTTCAATGCATATTCATTTCCTGTCTGTGAACATTGACCTCATCTTTACATCTAGATTGAGAGTTCCGCGATCTTACGTTCCGTGTGGCTACAGTCTTCTTTTTTTTAATTTTTTTATCTTAACCTAACCCAACTTTCTCATGTGCAAAAACGCCGAAACAGGAAGTTGGATGCGGCAGAGGGAAACTGCTCGTTTTGATAACGTATGTGCAGAAACTGAATGAGACTAGCTCAGAATTTAATGACTAAGACACACAATGCAGAGCTGAAGTCTTTTCGAAGAGATAAAATGGGTGGCAACTAAAGGGGGTTATCGTCAATATTTTGCAGTAGACGACTGTCGTCTCATAGGTCATTGCACTTGCTCTTTGAGCACCTTTTGAATGGGTTTCTAGAAGGCCCCCGAACGGCCTTTCTTAGTATCCGTCATCAGCGTTTGGATATTAAAGATACGTTAACACTTACGTGGCATGATCCCTTGACTGACCAGCTCCTCTCGCGTGCGCCTCTGTTGGAGTTTGAGCTGTAGGACTGCATGTAGACGGAGGAGGTGAGGGAGGACAGAAGGGCAAAATCAGAGTTAGTTGGTGAAGATGACCCCCCCCCCCCAAAAAAAAACAAAAAACAAAAAAAAAGGGGGGCTGCAGTTTGTTCTTTCTTATTGTCCCGTGGATCCAGAGTCCATCGTCCACATTTAAATTAATAAACCGGCACAGGAATCCAGATGCCTTTAGTTTGACATGCAGAAGTCAACTTTCTAGCATTTAGTTCTCCCTTCAACTCAGCCCAGTCTCGGTGAGTTTTTTTTAAGGCGACAAAGGAGGCGGGTAGAAGGAGGGCATGAGTAATGTACAACACGCTTCCTCTTTCTTATAGATTGTTGTTGTAGTTTTTCTGCCCATGTGCATGTGCATAGATAGCCCCTACAATGCAACAAAGCATCCGATGGTATGGCAAAGCAAGATAAATCAACAAAAGAACAAACAAGATAATACTTTGGAAGAAAATATAATATGGGAATCGGTCCAGAAAAAAAGTCGATCGGGCCATCTTTTTTTAAAACAGGAAGCTCTAGTTACATAACACAAGAGACCGCGAAAGAGAACAAGACATAAGAGAACAAGCGTATATGTGTATGCATATATGTCTCTCTCTGTTTATATATATATTATGACACACACACGCGCGTACACACATACACACAGCAGCTGTCCCTGCTGACAGAGTCCTCGTGTGAAGTTGAACATAGCACCAAGGCTTGCAATTCAAGCACGCCTCTATCAGCCTGCTAGTTTGAGGACAAGCAGCACCTGTTACTTTGCGCTGACAAATTGACAATATTTGTACTGGTCGGCCCAGCGAAGCGTCCGCGCCGCCGCATTTTCGCGCTCTGTTATGACAAACGTCTGGCCGGCAACACGGCAAACGCCAGGAATTAGCTCAGGCCCGCGCACATAAATGTCCTTCCTCGACTCGAAAGCCTACCGAGAGATCTCAACTGCTCTGTTTTATTTACAAATGTATATACACTGCCTCTTCGGGGATCAGACAAGCACAGGAGATTCGCCCTTCTAAGTAAAGACACGTCAGTTCGCATTCACCAATGTAAACACCGAGACCGAAACACAGCCACGCGTCTTCAGCTAAACCGTACGCTTGCAGTTGTGCAGCGGCTCAGAGATTAATTCTCCCTAAGAAGTAAACACACTTAAGAAACTCACGTGCCACCCAAGTGTGCCATAGAGGAGGAGGCCGCGTCAAGAGGACGGTGCCATGCCAACCGGCACTTCCCGAGATTAATTTTATTTTGGGAAAGAGAACCTTACACTTTACCTGGACTTTTATCTTGGCATCTGACCGACGCCACTTAACTGAATTATTATTTGTTGATCCATTCCTTGTCACTTGGTGGACCGGCCCCTCAATAATTGGCGAAACACCAAGAAAACAGTTCCAGTTTCCACAGTGCATCTAAACAACGTTCTCGGGTCTTTTAACATCGTTTTTCACTTTGACCTGCGGGGTATGTACACACTGTCAGTGATGATGTTTATATTGGCAAACTCTGGAAATCTGTTATAAGCAGACGACACATTCGGTGGCTTCACACTATTCCATTCATCTGTGAAAGCCGACAAGAAATACGTCGGATCAAGATACACAATAGGCGGCAGAAGAGCTCTGATCGGACGCCGCCATTTTAAAGCGAGCGTAGGATGACGTCACTGCTCATTTAAGTCAAGACAGAGCACGCGCAGACCGGACGAAGCTTGGCTACACTCGTTCGGATTGGCCAAAGTCATATATTGGCGTTGTGAAAGCGAATGAAATGTTGGTGTTTCTATTTGGTCACTCGGATTCATTCTAATCGGAATACATGACTACGTGTAAATTGGCCAAATCTGCTTGCGGGTCATGTACTGTGTTGAAAGTATTTGCTACGGATAGAATATGACATTCTGCCAAACATTACCTTCGAACTCCAGTTAACTATTTATATCACGCAAATGCGGACCTAATGTGAAGACTGAACACAAATCAGCTCGGATATCCTGTGCCTTCGACTGAGCGCATGCGGCGATGGATTGCCCACCTTCTTTCAGGCTATGATAGACGTGTCTATCATGATCCATCCTCACTCCCGCCTTGTCCATGTCATTGCCCATTGGAGGAGAACCCAACGGGGAGCGTTCAAAGGACAGGCAATGGTTGGTGTCCAGCATAATCATTTAAAATGGAGATGAGTTAGTTGGCAAGCATTTAACTTCAAAGCCACCTTCCTCTTCTTTGATTCAACAAAATAGCCCGGTTGTCCCTGTAATAAGCGGTCTTTGGAGCGGTCCCGGAGAAAATGTGAGCCAAATGTCCTATCGAGGTCCGGAGCAAGCCAGGGCAGAGCTCTAAAAATGAAAAGGGAGGGAGGCTCCTCTTTCAATGCGTCGCTTCTATATCAATGTAATCGATTGGTCTGCCTCGCAGTCTCGCGCCTGCGTTCCGACTCTCTTCTCTGCGGCCGGCAAGTCACGATTAGGGCTGCCAAGTGAATCTTCCCCCCTGAAGGCTGTAGAAAAGAAATCCACCGGGCGAGTCGTGGGCAGGAAAAACAATCCGTGGGAGGAAGAGAGGACAGCAGAGAGCTGAGCAGTGCCCAGTGAGCCTCTGCTGTGTCTGCGGCTCCTCCTGTATCTCAAGCGAGCGCTTGCACACATGCAGTAATGTGCACGCGCGCACACACACACACACACACACACGCAGGCAGGGGAGTGTTGCCGATAAAGTTCTCTTGCTCAGCTGTTGCCATTCATTCAATGCTACAGGCCGAGGCAGGCAGGCAGTCACTTGCGGAGCAGAATCAAGCGCCATCATCATCACTCTTAAACAAGAGTCGCAGTCAGAAATTCCTTTTCCCAATTGGCAACTGATAAAATTTGTCAAACTCGGTTGAAAGGCGCAAGTGATAAGTCAGACACTTGATTAATGGGACTGTGAGTGCTGTGTTTATAGATTTTTGTACAACCGCGGCACTCGTGGTAAAGCTCAAGAGGAATGACTATTGAATGTGGACGCTTATACTCCCTGGTCTTGTTAAAAAAAAAAAAAAGTGACTTGCAGTCTTGTTTCACCGAAAAAGAGGCCGCGAGGCTTGCTTGAGGCTGACGGTAAATTGCCTCCCCTATACGCTCCACCCTCTACTCTGTTTTAAATAGCATGACCAGCTGGCAGTGAAGGGGGGCTATATTCAGCGTGGGATCACCTGTGAACTTACAGGCTAAGGTTACTTTCAGGAAAACACACACATAAACTTATATTCTAAGATTGAATGAATGGTTTCGTGAGCCAAAACACTGCTTCTATTTCATATGCAACACAGAGCAAAGTATGTGAATTCATAAAAGAGTACGATCTAACACACGCAGACATAACCGACCAGCACGGTCAACCACTACATCACACAGGTGACTCACAACACCCTCACGCAGAGCTAACAACGGGCCTGGACGAGAATGCTTCACAAGAAGGCCTCAGAGTTTTCAGTCCAGATGCTCACAGTCTGATTCACAGTCTGGACAGTGCACACACACACACACACTAAGGGGTGACAACACACATTGGTACAAGGAAGTAGCTGTGTGGGCGGAGCAATATAAACAACACAGTACTCATCGATTATGTCGCAAGTGATTTTTGGGACACGACATCACCCTGGATTGCCTCCAAAACACCCATGAGGATAAGGGGGGGGGGGCAGTCCCAAGTCAAGTCAGAGCAGCAATGATCAGCATAATAACGATGCGAGCCCTTACTGTGCAGTCAGAAAAGTGTGGGAGGTAACTGATGCCGTTTTGCAATGGTTGAGAAGGTACAATACGATACAACTTTATTTGTATAGCGCTTTCACAAATGCTGCAGCTGTAGCAAAGCGCTTTACAGAACATTTAAAATACTACGTTCCAGAAATCAGAATATTGAGACTGTAATAGGGCTGCTCCCATGAGGCAAACCACTTAAGATGCACACCAGACACAGAGTACCAAATTTCGGCTGCATTTATGCGCAGTTTGAAGACAATTTTACAGTCAAAAACATTTCGCGTAAGCCGTGGCAAGGGCTATCATAGCCAAGACTTTTGAGAACATTCCATGAAAGGTATTTGGCCTTGGACATTCTTATCTGGCTTTTTATTTACCCTCCACTGAATGACTTTTTTTTTTTTAAAATAAAAGAAATGTTCATTCATCTTCCTAACCGCTTGATCCTCACTAGGGTCGCGGGGGGTGCTGGAGCCTATCCCAGCTGTCTCCGGGCAGTAGGCGGGGTACACCCTGAATCGGTTGCCAGCCAATCGCAGGGCACACAGAGACGAACAACCATCCACGCCCACACTCACACCTAGGGACAATTTGGAGTGTTCAATCAGCCTGCCATGCATATTTTTGGAATGTGGGAGGAAACCGGAGCACCCGGAGAAAACCCACACAGGCCCGGGGAGAACATGCAAACTCCACACAGGGAGGCCAGAGCTGGAATCGAACCCAGTACCTCTGCACCGTGAAGCCGATGTGCTAACCACTGGACTACCGGGCCGCCCTAAAAGAAATGTGAGCAGCAATACTACACTGTCTGACGGACTTCCTTTGGATTCGTAAAATGAACTGCAATGCCTCCTCCGCAATTTTCGGAAGGTCATTTTAACCTGGACCGCTCGGGAGCTGAGTGTTAACAATAACTCCTTGGCAAATAGTCAATACTTGATAAGATTCGGTGTCAAGGAACCTTAAACGATTCCCAACAGGCCGCTTCCCGTACATTTTGCAAGTCATTTCAAACGCTACACCGAAAGCATTCCAAATGTAGTAAACACACCTCATCCCGTAACCGCTTACGAACAAGACCAAGCAAGCCTCAATCAACCCAACGGCACACTAAAGGGGATCGTGTCAGAAATGCAGCAGTCTAAGTGAGAATGGCTGTCCATAAATAGAAGAGGCTCATGTTTTCACTTGGTCTTCAGAGGATAAGTTATCCATGCAGTGACTAGCAGTGAGGAGGAGAGGAAAATATATTTTATATGAAGTATTTTCCAGGCTATAGCTCAAGCTTGGTGCCAAAGATCCATCAAAAATTGTGTCAACCTCAGAGGTCCACAAGTGCTCTCTATCTTTTTTATTTCCTTGCTGAAAGGACTTCCAAATGAACTCCTGTGTTAGTGCTGAAGGCAATGCATGGCAACATGCCCCCCCCAAAAAACTAAAATAAAAAATAAAATCCCCAAAACAATTAACGGAGCCAAAACACAAAGCAGGCGAAGTGTCAGTCACACCAGCTATTAACATTCCAGCCGAGAAAACAGACGGTGTTGTTCTCCTTTATTTCCTGGTTTCCTCCCTTCTGTGTCTGCTGCGGGGTTTACCAGCAGTGTTTGCATTTGGCCAGGACCCAACAAATTAACTTTTGGGATTTCTTATTGTTGATCTACAGACATTACTTGGGACTGGGAAGAAACAAAGCCCGAGAAATCAGGAGTAAAAATAAAAAATAAAAATAAAATAAAAAATAAGACAGTGAAGCGAGTCAAAGTGTCCATTTTGGAACCAGGATGCTTCATTCAGGAGAACGTGCCTGCTTAAGCTGTCGTCAGATGCATGACGAGACACTCGACGAAGCGTCGAATATGACGCTCGAATGTAATCGGAGCGATAGAAAGGCGGCACTTAACCACTTAGTGTACTCCCTAACCCATCAAGTCAACTCCTTGCGCATTTGCGAAAGAAGCCAAGGGATTCCAAAAGATATCGGAAGAATGCTGCAATTCCACACAGCCATTCAGTTTCCAGAGGGTTTTTCCTCATGAAGACTTGTGGGTGAGCTAAATGGCAGTTCTAGAATTCCCGACTCCCTCCCTTAAGTGCCAATTGAGAGATTTGTTTTGTTTTTTTTCCATCCAACAACACGATATTGTTGATGCCACCGTTTCATTCGATTAATACGAAGAAATCAACAAATAAACGCTAGTGTGGAAAGACACTTTGGCCCGTCACCTCCACCCACAGATTGTATCATTTTGCAAAGTACACTAGCGGGACACAAGAAGACTTTGGAAGTCACCCGAGTGCTGATAATTTTTTGCGGGTCTTGGAAAGTTGAAGTGTTCTTTCTTAAGCAGGGCTGCAGTTGCAACCTTCACTCTTTGTCGCCGCGCGCCCATGAAAGCGCTCCAACTGAGGTCTAAATTGAACACTGTTGAAGGACACTGCGCAGAATGAAATCCAGAAGCGGAGAGGCCAGCTGGCAGCTGCTCCGACATAATAACACGGACCTTCGCTATACACCAGCACGGACCCGAGATGAAGCTGTTGTGAGCACATGGGAAATTCCAAAAGAAAGAAGACTGAACACAGCAGCAGGACGACAAGGTTGGGCAGTTTGTCACAAGCGGTTGCATAATTCCAACATCTGAAAGTAATTTTCTTTGTCCCAAAGCCCCCTTAACCTCCTGCCCTACTTGCAGATGAACTTTGCTCGCCATGTTTCCTCTTCAACTGGCTTTCCAATTCAGTCACGCTAAAACGGACCGAGGTTGGGTCTTACTAAGAGTGTTGCATCAGTTTAGAAAGAGAGAAGGTTTTGAACAGCCCTAACCAATTCTCTTTTCAACATGGCGTGTATGTGTGTGTGTGTGTGTTTTTTTCTTTAAATTGGTCTGCGGTATTATAGTCCTCTTCCTATTTCTGCCTGTAACATCCAATAATTTAAAAAAAAACAAAAACTGTACACTTCTTTCCCTCATTGTTATTTTTTTTTGGTGCGTGTTAAAGGTGCCCCATGAATGGGCCCCCAAATACCTCAATCTACTTCTTTGTATAACTTCTGAATAAACGTTGCCAAAGACGCTTGTTTTCATTCGTCAAAGAGTGGCAGTAACGCACCTAAAACCAACATAAAACAAAAAGAAAATGTCAGTCAGAAAGGTTAAAAGGCCACTTAGTTGAGGCACAACATCTTTAAGAGGGCTCAACGCCATATTTTTAAAACACTTGTTTGGACAAGTGATTAATTGCACCAATTATCCGGTCGGTGTGCAAAAGCTAATCCTAACTTTTGTTGTACAATATATACGTACATAATGACATAATTTGGACAAATTAAAGTCTTGGTCAAACACTTTCAGAGCAATCATTAACACTTCCACATGCTTTCATGGTGGTTTGCGGACTGAACCAAATGATGACGCATGATTTCAACACTTTGGAAACCTTAAGGCGTATGTTCAAAGTGTGTTGTTTCTTCAGTGGCATGAGTGGGCATGCATCTGTGGGTGTGTGTTGGCCATCGCTCCTGTTGTTGCTAGGAGCAGAGCGCCGAAGCGCCGCTGAGATCTGATTTTGGCTCATCCTTCACTTCTTATTATCCAACAGGGCTTTCTTTTGTATCACAAATCAAAGTATGCTAAAGTATGTGTACTGGATGTGTGCAAGGGCTTGTTGAAATACGACACCGTCGGGAGGCAGGAGGGCTGGCAAAGCCTGTACGTGCACGTCCGTGATTCCAAAAAGTGACATGAGCTAGGTAGCCCGCCTTGAGTGATGGAACAAGTAAGTCTGTGTGTGTTGGGGATGGGACGCTGTTGCAGAACCGTGTGCATTTATTCTACAACGATGTCGATCTTGCCACATCCTGCCCCTCGAACTGCAGTTGTTCAAGTTCATTCAAGTCCCTGTCACGGGAAATTGGGGCATCACGAGCACGAACGGCAGCCAGGATGTACAGGATCGACCTTTCAATTCGCTACGTGTTTATTTACCCAAATATTCCAAAAGAAGGATATTCTAGAGCCAATGTGACTTTAATCCCATTATACTGCAATATTTTTGCTCACGTCAATATCTAATATCGGTCCACAACTAAATGTCATATAAAAACAATAAACACTTTCCACATGGTGACACTGGACAAATCCTTAAAAAGTCAGTGCCCCAAAAAAAGTAAGTGCAGCTCTGTCGTACTCCGAGATCTTACAAGACCACTTTTCAAACTTTTGTGCAACAACTTTGGTAGAATTCCAAAGTGCATGACCTCAGCGGTGTTCAACTTCAGATGTTCCGCTGTAAAGATTATGACCTCATTTTGGCAGTCAAGTCAGGACAAACGTTGGTTGCACAGCAGTCATAGCCCCACAGGCCGGTCTCTATTCATTACAACTCAAGATTTTTTTTTTGCGATGCTAAATCATCCTTTTTCAAGACATGGAACTATTTTCCTAACCCGTTCTTTCCCCTTGCAGTCTGACAGAGTGCCGTGTGGCTCTCCGCTATTGGCAGCCTTCCCATCTGTTACATAACAATGTTCCCCTAAAACGTAGAATCTCGCCGAAGAGTCTAAACCACTTCCGACTCCAGCATGTTGCTATCTGCACATTTTAGGTGTGAGGATGAAAACTCCTTCGGATTCCAATCAGCCCCAACCCAGCCCTCATTACCTAACATCCCCATGCCAGCTGAACCTATCTTTTGTCATTATGCAAAAGGGCGGGGAGCAAGGGATGCGATCTGTATCTGTCTTTGTTTACATGCCAGGATGATGTGGGCTACAGAGGAAAAAAAACAAAACACTGACGGAATTTCAGCATCAAGTCCTCCGTGCGTCTTGCCAGTGCGGGCTGAACTGAGAGCATCTGAACACGGTGGCATTAAGGAACCAAAATGAAACGCTTGGCCTTTTATTAAGGCCGTGGTGGCACATGGGGGTGAAAATAAATTAAAAGTGTCAGATTAGAGCAGAGCCTGTGTTGTAATTGGAGCTCATTGGGTCATTTCAACCCTCACTTCTTTCTACCAATCAGCCGATCGTATGATACATGTCGGCTTTAAAATTGGAGCCACAATCATCCCAAAAAAAACGACTAGAAGACGCAAAGTCATCAGTCTAACATGTATGCATGCATGGATGCATGCAAGCAATCTCACCACACCCGTACTCAGCAAGCAACTATGAATTAGAATCTGCTACGTGACTTCTCCAGCACTGCCGTCCTTTAAAAATACAAAAAACGTGACACTGACGTTACCTGACAGGAGAGTCATATCCCTCTGGACCATGCCGAAAGGAAGTGTCACCCTCCGGGAGAGATTAGTTTTTCATCCTTCCAACACAGGCATGGTAAACAATGTGCAAAGGGGGTGGAGGGGTAAAAAAAAACAACAAAACTTCACAGCTGCAACGGCAAAGTGTTGCAGAAAAGTCACATTAAACACAGCAGCCACTAACTCCACAGGTTGCACCTCGCGTTGCCTTTCTGTCGACTGTCTACAAGTGAGTGCATGCCCCGCCAGAGAGGGCGTGTGTAGGTCGGAGTGGCTGACAAGGTCCACCAATCAGTTTCCATCTCTCTCAAGAGTGTTTCTCTTTCTTTACCTTTCTAACTTTGCAATGTCATTCACAAAGAGAGAATAAGCACTCCTAGTCAGTTGTCACTATATAACTTTAATGTATATATAAACAAAAAAGCCTCGTCTTCATCACTTGCACACATTTGAGCTTTTCATTTTCCCCTCACGTTCCTTCGGTTCCCTCTCCGCAGTTATGCAATCGTGACGTTTCAGACACCCCGCCCCCGCCTTACTCCCTGCACATCCTTCTTATAGCTTTGCTGTGCGGCGCACCGTCCCATACACCAAAAAGCTTCTTCAACTTGCTAACAACAAAGACCATGTTGTTGTCGGAGCACATTTAAGGCGCTAGATAACAGGAAAGGTTTTTCCAGCCTTGTTCTCATTTGATCAGAGACAAAACACACACACACACTATATCTTACAGTCTGTTTATTGCTAAGGAAAGGATCCTTGTGCAAAGAACGCTATTGCATAACTTGTGTGTGAGATAGAAAGCTTTGATCAGCTTTATGGGGACATTCCGCTTTGTCTCCCAGCCAACACTACAAGTATGCATGCGCACATGCCGCCTGAAAGCATCTGCGAGCGTGATTGCTTGCAAGACCACTTGCTGCAACACGTCTGCCTTGCGCTGCTAGATTGGAGTAATAAATAGACCGATGCCAACAAAGGATGTTCAGCATTGGCGAGAGCTACCCGGAAGCTATCTGTGTTACCGTGATCATAGGCTTGAGAACATTTCTTTGATATACTGTACTTTTAATAAGCCGTGATAAAATGTTCAATAATGAAACATCTCAAATCCAATCGAATGCATTCACAGAGGAAAGGTTTACAAAACTCCAGTGCTTATGAGTCATTGTGGATGACTCCGCCGCTGCTGGAAGTCACAAAATGTGGTAAATGATTTACAAATCTATCCTTGCCCAATTCCCCTCCAAGGCAAATTCACAAGACTTCAAACAACCGTGTCTCCGCTCTGCAGGGAGCAACACAGAAGTCGCATATGGACAGGCAGAGTATATACTTCAATTTGAATCAATGCAGAAAGACAATGGACACTGTTAAACCTTACAGTATTTCACCATCGGCGGGAGGGCCACAGTCAACATTGGGTATAAATGCAAATCTTTGTGTGTGTGTGTGTTTGCGCGTGTGGTCAACACCCGAGTTTGACCAAACAATGTGATTGTGACGGTAAACGGAATGCTAGGCACCAGTTTGCAACCACAATGTTGCTACCTGTGGAGGCCTCAAAATGAATCCGTTTGACAACTCATCAATCATCAAATTCATGGACAGCTATTTTAATCTTCAGGTAATCGTTTCGAGCCGTGAATTTAAAATTGCCCAACACCTCTGATTTCAGCCGTCAACATGAATTATTCTCTGATTTCTGTAGTCCAAGCGATTTTTCCCCCTCTTTGCTAACAGGAGAGGAAAAAAATTGTCCAACTGGTACATACTGGCACACAGGGCACATCGATAGGTCAATGGAAGCATTGGCTCGTCAATTTTCCATTTGTGGCAGGCTCACATTCCTTGCCTTACTTTTAGTCAAGAGGAGCAAAAAAATTCCCTCTGCTTCTGAGAATGACTTGTCCTTTGAGAAAAAAAAAATCTCAACAAAATGAAGGAAATAACTACAAAAGTCCTGCACAGAGGACAACACTTGAATAGTAGACTTAAATACAGTTAAATTAATTCCGACAACATCTCAATGTGTTCCAATGAGACTTGCATAAAATATGCTCACAGCATTTCAAGCCAAAACCTGCTCAATAAATAGTATTTTACACTTACTTTTCCTCTTCCCACAAAGGTGCTTGCACTGAGAACCCATTTTCTTTTATGATGTAATCAAAAGGGATCTCGGCCACACCCCTTCATAGTTATCCTCTTTGAAAAATCCCAAAATGTCCACTGCGATACACAACGAGACGCTTGTATCCGGTGGATGGGAGATATTGACAAACGTCCTTCACAGAGGACAAATGCTTAATTCCGCTATAGTTGGTGTTTTCAAACTTGTTCAGAATTCAGCAGCCCGGATCATCACAAGAACCCCCTCCTTCCATCATATCACCCCCATCCTCTGACAGCTCCACTGGCTTCCTGTCAAACTTAGAATCAACTTCAAAATACTTCTCTATACATTCAAAGCCATCCATAACCTTGCGCCCCCTTATCTGTCAGATCTTCTTCAAATCTCCATTCCCTCTCGCTCACTCAGGTCCTCATCCTCCCTCCACCTTTTTCTACCCTCTGCCCGTCTCAGTACATTGGGGTGCAGTGCCTTCAGTCGCTCTGCCCCCAAACTCTGGAACTCACTTCCTCCCAACATTCGTAATATTGACTCTCTTTCCTTATTCAAAACCCAGCTCAAAACCCACCTATTCAGACTTGCCTACCCGCCTTAAATCTTTATTTATTTATTATTTTATCGGTGTTTTACTATTGGTCTTGGCTGTACAGTGTCCTTGAGTGTTGTGAAAGGCGCTTACAAATGTGATGTATTATTATTATTATTTTTAACCAATACCAAATATGTCAACAACAATAATTGTCTAATGAACAGTTATCTGGAAAAAAACTGGTCCTTGGATGTTTCACTCTTCTGAGGAGAATTCTCAGTTAAAATAAATACATAAATAAGGCTGTTGTACTCTAATCGACTGTAAAAGAGAAAAGCCTCGCTTACATTCCGATGACCTCACTGTTTGACTCACACGCGCACGCAAAGCTTGTCCCCAGTCTTTAAACAACCTCCATGCTGAGGTAAACTGTCCACTGAGAAATGAACAAGATGTACAAACACACTGACATTTACCTTTTGGTTCTGGCAGCAGCCCGCCCCCCCCCCTTCACCCTCAACGTACTATTTCACCTAAACATTTTAGAACATGTTATCTGTTAACATTTAATACACTTGAAACGCAGGCAGAAAACTTAAAACCAAAGAGAGCAAACCGCAATGCTACTGGAAATGTTTGATGTAACATTTGAACATTCCTGGCTGTCACACAAACATAAATAGACATATACCAGTGAAAAATCTAACTCAAATGAAGTCAAATGAGTCACACAGAACATACAAATGTAATAAAAAGGCCACAGAAAACACCAAACCCGTTTAAGGAACTGCTTTCTGCTCAGTGTGATTTGTTGAACTGGGGATGGAAAACAAAAAGGGTTGAATTTGGTGGGATACTATGTTGTTTTTGTAGTTTGACGGCATCAAGAACTCACCATTCTTACGTTCCTGCAGCCGCAGCTCCTTTGGAGCAGGCTGCAGGGACAGCTCCTGGAGCTCGCTGGTCACTGCCTCGCTTTGCGGGCTGTGGGTTGAAACACCCGCCCCCATGACTTCCATGCTGTCGGCTTGTGGCTGCAGCATTGTCAGGGCGGCGCGAAGACCTGAAACCAAATATACTTTATATTGAAATGACATTATTTACCAAATTACCCAATTATTCATGGCATATTAAGGCAACAGTTGCCTATAAATAAAATCAGAATGCGCTCTGAATATTACTGGCCAGCACAGTAGAAAAAAGAATTATTTATATTTATATTACTTATATTTTTTCTTCTTCTTTCTACCCACCAATTTTGCTGCTGTAGACTGTAAATTTCCCCAGTGTGGGACAAAAAAGGATATCTTAACATGGATGACGAGCAGACAGAAGGAAAGACAAGTGCAGCAACAGATTTTCGATTTCAAGATGAGGAGTGAGAGGTTCCTGCTGAGTCATGAGCGGGAATCAGGCTTACCAGATTCACTTTATCTTAAAAGGGTGTGCTCCCATTCCAGCAGGCTACAGCTGTTGAAGAAGATCAAAGAGACAAAAATCATTCTTTTATATTATGGCCATTATCTTACTCTGATCCTACATTACTGGGCATCCAAAATTTATTTTCTTGCCGGGGTACCCCCACAGGATGGTGCCATTTTCCCGAAGCGGGGATTGATTAACCAACGCCCGTGTGCCCGAAATCAGCTGAGCTACTTTATCCATCACACACACTCACACGGTGGATGTGTTATTTAATGACTCCATGCTTTAACTTGGGTCCACTAACATCATCCTCCATTGCAGCCAGGTCATCATAAAATGAGAAACTGCTTTAAAAAAGTTAACCCACTCCATGAGATGCTGTAAGAAGTTGAAATACTGGACATCATATGAAACTTCAGAAAAAGCCACGGTTCTGACTTCCAAATTTAAACCTAATCCGGAGGATTTGTCAATGACATACAGATGTGCTTCATGACCAGCCAACGTGATATGCACATGAGCTGGTGGTTGGCTGGACGTCATAGGTTGTGGATGCAGTCCAAAGCTCATTGTTTTGGGCCAGACTGCACCACTCCAGCACTAATTCATCATCATCATGAAATAGTTGATGTGTTATGGATACAGTGCTTCAGGTATGTGCATGTTTTGTTGTCAGCTCTTTACTTTAATATTACCGGTACAGCAATGTATGAAGATATTTGTAAGCATTTAAAATGCTGTGAACAGTGTTTTGGGATCATAGTTTGTCGTATAGTCATGGTTTAAACAATTATGATCCCTTTTAGTGTTAAATACACACATCATCACTGAAGATGCTTTTGTAATAGACGTTTTGAATCGTAGAGACTTTTTATTTTTAAAAAATCTTTATGGCGACCACATTCATCAACCAACTGTCCGAAATGATTCCCAAAGCAGTGGCCGCGAAACATTTAACAAGTGTTCGCTCAAGAGTCCACGTTGCAGGAGGCCTGCCCGGAGTTGTCATGGGCGAGCAACAAGCCTACAGCTGTCACTGACCAAAACAGACACACGAGCTACGCTATTGTTAGCTTGCCGGGTGGGAATGAAGTCCAGCTAACCAAAGACAAACCATACGACAACACATACAAGTATCATAACAATTCATGTGTAGCATCAATATAACAACTATGTTCGAGAAAAAAAACACCGTCTGATGATGAAACCGGTTAGGCGTCCACGCTCGCTTCGCTGATCCAGCCCAAGTTAGCAAAACCAGATTAGCATGCCACAGCACACCGCCACTTATTCTTAGCTAATTCCCTGCTCACTGCTCGCGTCTATCACGCAGTGGTTTTCGAGATGACGCGCTATTTAACGACGTAACTGAGGTGTATCAAATATGTCATGACTCTTACTCATAATGCTCGCCAGTAGTGTTTTCGTCTGCGAAGATACAGCTCTTGACACCCCGGCCGCTGCACTTCCTGATGACAAAGAAAACTTTAACCGGAAAACCCTCCTCTACGTGGTGGAAACTCGTCAATATTCTATCTTGATGAATTGTCGCCACTCCCTGTGGGGCTATAATATTCTGTTGCCATGAACGCACGTTAAAAAATATTACGATTCACGATGCTAAATTTTATTGCAAACGTAGTTAATGCAATTTGAACGCATGTGAAGGACAGCAGACATTTCCCTCAAGCTATTTGC
Source organism: Hippocampus zosterae (assembly GCF_025434085.1). Classification (NCBI taxonomy): domain Eukaryota; kingdom Metazoa; phylum Chordata; class Actinopteri; order Syngnathiformes; family Syngnathidae; genus Hippocampus; species Hippocampus zosterae. The sequence goes on from NC_067457.1 coordinate 5,272,512, forward strand.
TTCCGCCTGATGTCACATAATTGTATTGCAGGTACTGAAGTGAGTGTCAGGGCGGCAAACAACGGCCCAGTGATGCTTTAAAATACAAATGACGAAATTTACGACTATTCTTTTTTTGCAAAACAAGCCGTCTTTCGGCTAATTTGCTTTGACTTCTGCACACTTGTTTGTCCGTTTATTGAACACACAAAAGTACATTTTTCAAGATGGGGATTCTAATGTGTATGAGGATATCAAATGCACTTTACTGCGATAGTGACGCCATACCATCGTTTTCGTGTGATATCGTCGGTGATTATTGTACAAAAAGTATTCCTGTTTTGCCGGTAAATATTACGGCAAGTGAAAAGGGTCAATATTACTTAAGCTTCTTCCGGTTTCTGCTGTCAACAGTGAGCTCCTCAGTGAAGTCAGCAGCACCGCTGCGGAGCTACGACGATGTCAGAGCAGGAGTCCCTGAGGTGCTCCAGTGGCAGAAACCGCGGCGGCGTTCAGAGGGTCGAAGGCAAACTGCGAGCCAGCGTAGAAAAGGGGGATTACTATGAAGCACACCAGATGTATAGGACGTTATTTTTTAGGTAAGATTTCACTATCAGGTTCTACTTTGCAGTTGGTGACTCCTCGAGGCCTGCTATGTTCCAGATCTCTCTGTTGTAAAACATGCTTGTATAATTCCCGAATCTGATTGGGGAAATATCATTACGGTCCCGCCCATCCAGTTGGTCCGGCCGTTTGTTTGGACAACGGAACTGTCAATTAACTACGGTCTGAAAATGCACTGCTAGCGAAGTGCTTACTAGTAGCGTCGCTCCGTGGATAAGAAAGAAACAATGGAAGTTTCAATGTGGACTGACTACACAAGACAGCAATATCATAAACGACGATGTGTTATGAGTTTAAAAATGCTATTTGTTGAGATCATTAGCGCGTTTAAAGCAATTTGCGGTTACTCTCCAGATGTGCTAGTAGCTAGCTCGGTAGCCGTCTGGAGTGTGTTACCTTGCATAACATTCTCCAACATTTTACATTGAACATGTCATAATTTTGTGTATACAGTATGCAGACACAACTGAAATATAGTTGCAGTTTGTTGATGGTTTACACACAATTCCATCTGCTAAACCGATAGACAAGTACCCACCATCTCCGTTATGGTTCAGTTTTTGTAACAAACAGTTTTACTGCCATTGCAAGATTCATAGCCATTCCTGGAAATCCAAACTCACACCAAATTGCTTAGGGAAGAAGAGATTCCCAACTACCACCCTGCTCCTTTTCCTTATGAAAGTGCATTATTGGCAACCATTCTTGTGGGCCACAAGGAGAGCACAGGCATGGGCTAATCTTGAGCTTGTTGTACAGACTGTTCGTGCCCTACATATTTGCCTGTCAACAGGTACATGTCACAGGCAAAACACAGTGAAGCCAGGGAGCTGATGTACAATGGCGCCCTACTCTTCTTCAGCTATAATCAGGTAAATACAAACCAAGATGGACTTTTTTTTTATTGGTGTCACTTTTTAAAAAGTTTGGTTTGCAACCCTTACCTGAGTAGGTGCATTGTACTTTCTGCAGTTGAGTAAGTGGGCCTTGGCCACTATTATATGAAAATGTGGCATTTTACCGATGACAGTTTAGTTTGCTGTGCTTCCCTCTGCAGCAAAACAGTGCAGCAGATCTGTCCATGCTGGTGCTTGAGGTGCTGGAGAAGTCAGAGGGCAAAGTGGAAGGGGATATTTTAGGTGAGTGTTGAATTTACCCAACAAATGGAGACATTCTGTCCCGTACCTTCGGTTGTCGTTGACGCTCTCGCGCTTGGCGAGCAGAAAGCCTGGCCAAGCTGTTCAGCCACATGGATCAAAACTCTCCTGAAAGAGTAGCCTTCGTGTCCAGAGCCTTGAAATGGTCCACGGGAGGTTCCAGCAAATTGGGGAACCCAAAGCTACACCAGCTATTGGCTGTCACCCTGTGGAAAGGTATATCAGCCATAATGAATTCAAATGGGGGGAAAAAAACTTGTCTAAAGCAACCAGCCATGTCTCCAAAACAAATATCAACTGAAATCTTTTACATTTTTTTCTAGAGCAAAACTATAGCGAATCTCGTTACCACTTCCTGCATTCCTCTGACGGGGAGGGCTGTGCGCAGATGCTGGTGGAGTATTCGTCCTCCCGAGGTTTCCGCAGCGAGGTCGACATGTTTGTGGCCCAGGCAGTCCTCCAGTAAGTATGCGTCCATAAAACAGTGTAGTGTAGTTGAAAAGTCATCTGCGCATTGAAATTGTTGACCATACTTTTCAATTTGACAGGTTCCTCTGCCTAAAGAACAAAAACAGCGCTTCCGTGGTGTTCAGCACATACACAGAGAAACATCCTTCCATAGAGAGGGGTCCTCCATTTGTGCAGCCCCTTCTTAACTTTATTTGGTTTTTGCTGCTGGCAGTGGATGGGTGAGAAAACGCATATATTAAAAAATAACTATTGTCTCAAAAATGGCATGTCATTGCTTCATTATTTTCCTTTTCTGTCTATTTAGGGGTAAATTAACAGTTTTCACGGTGTTATGTGAGCAATATCAACCTTCCCTCAAGAGGGATCCCATGTATAATGAGGTGAGTACGCCACATGTGTTTGGTAGCATTTTGTGAAGCTGTCGGCAAATAAGTGAGGTTTTGTAGCAAATAACGGAATGTGCATTCTCCCAAAAATCTGCAAATAGGTGAATTACAACATCTGTGAGGCTTTACCTTACCTCATAGTGTTTCTTGTGTGTTTGTCTCCTCTCTGGACATCTCCAGTACCTTGACAGAATAGGGCAACTTTTCTTCGGCGTTCCCCCCAAACAATCTCCGTCGTATGGTGGCCTACTCGGTAAGTGAGCCGAAGACCCCAAGACTGTGCCTCGTCTTTGAGAAAATGACTTCACGAAATTGCCGTCCGTTGTAGGAAACTTGCTGAACAGCCTGATGGGAGCGGGTGAGGACGACGGCGTCGAGGAGGCCCAGGAGGACAGCAACCCCATCGAGCTGGATTGAGTCAACAGCTGAGGGAGCGAAGAGCAAAAGAGGACACATCCTCGAAAATACACACACGCGCACACACACACACAAGAATGGGGAAGACCATGCCACCCCCACCATTAGTTGGCAAGGCGAGGCAGCAATTCTTACACTTGCTCCAAGGGATGGGTACCTTTCACAATTGAAGTGGTTTGGTACCAGCTATCGATAGTTGCACTCAACGTTCGCAATTTTGATGGTGATAAGTGTTAATTTATTTCAGAATAAAATCTCAAATGTTCCAATTGTCACTGTATAAGCTTTGACAAATAAGAAAACAACATAACTTTTAAAACAAATGAGACATTTTCGGTACCCATCCGTACTTCCTACCCTTGAATGAATTCAGCCATCCAGTCTGAAAATGTACTGGACTGCATCCAGCTGCAGTAATATATATATTTAATCATTACTTTGGGCTGCGTTCTGAGTTTTGGTTTTGAGGCATTCTTTGACAGCATTGTTGACATGATGTTCCCTACCTCCAGTGTTGCTTTCTTACATTGTCACCATGAGGTGCCAATCTATTCCCGTTATCAGCATTTCCCCCCCACCCTTAATTCAGATGTCTGAGTAGTTATTGTAGTCAAGAGCACTTCTCATTTTCTCATCTGACCGTTTGTCCATCAGCCGAAGGCAAAGCTTTAACATTGTGTGCCTCCAATCTCTGTTGCTTTTGGGCTGTTGGTTTCCACCTGCAGGAGGAATTAGTTATCTTGAAACGTTGCTAAATTTTTTTCCGGCACTTTGAGAGAAACGGGGCAGCCGGGAAGGGGGGCGGGGTGAGATTCTCTGTTGGGGAATTGCTTTTCCCCCCTTTATTATTCATGTCAGACATGGATCACAATTTAGGATGAGGGTTAACATTTTTTTTGTTTAATTGGGCACTTGTACACAATTTTTGTATGCATATTAGTGCTCATTAAAAGTTCCACCACGGCTACCGAATCTAGAATTGCTTGAAAATATTTTGTGGGGTGGTAGGAAAGATTGTTACCCTCAACCCCCTCCCCTGCAGTGGTCACTGTTTTGCATTGGAGGCAAAATAAAAATGAACAACTTAAATGAACACAGTTTCCTAAGAGACTTCTGAGAGTTGTTGGTTGTCACACAGCTACCGTATTATCATAAAGACAATTGTGTTCAACATTTTCCTGAGTTTGAAACATGTCAAAGCGTGCTTTTTTTTTTTTGCAAACCTGACATAAGTCACTGCTGTTTGATTTTTTTTCTCCTTTGAAAACAAGAGGGGCATTTGCCTTTTCCACCATACACTAACTGATTCAATAAACTAACATTGAGAGGATTGAGACTGACGTGAAACAAATGTTGTCCTGTCCATTTTCTTTATTGTAGCAGAATGAAAATCAGGATTGATGTTACGAGACAAATTCAGCAACTACATGGTTCTCTTCATAAGGATTAGCTGAGAAATGATCAGTGCCATAAATAAAATGGAGGATTATGATAAATATATTATTATATGAATGGCACTGTGTGATAATACAACCAGCCTGGTGCAACGTGAGTCAACACAGCTGGTGGCTACTCTTGCATGTGTTACATTTTAAATGGTGCTGACAGGATTGACCAACAGCTCTGAGGGCACACTTGGTTAGCAACACTTGTTAATGTTTGAAAAATTGTCACAATCCTGAAATTGGCTGGTGAGCAGTGCAAGCTATACCTAATTTTTTGTCCAAAGTCAGGCCGCTTGGGCTCCAGCTCATCCCAAGACCTTATCAAGGACAAGCTCTATCGAAAATGGAAAGCTGTAAACAAGTATGATCATAATTTGTATCAAAACTAACCAACCATCCATCTTGCATTTCATTAAAGCATTTCTTAGTGCTTTTCATCATGTAGTGGGTCTTTTTTTTTTTTTTTTTTACACAAATACTTGTTGATGCTGGCGCTCAAGTCCGGGACTGCAGCGCGAGCCTCTGGACCATATCTGACAGGTGAGACATGTCGGCCTGCTTTGCCTGATGTTTCATGTACTCCAGCGTCCGAACCTAGACACAATTGGAGTGGGCATATCCATCATTTGAATTGTAGATATTGTGTGGATTGATTGTTTATTATGTTTTGAAGCCATTGGGAAGCGACTTCAGCAATTGGTTATCATATTTCTTTTCAAAAATGATTACAAATCTTAATGCGTGTACTGAGCTTTAGACTGTCCAGCGGGTTATGCGGACAAGTTTGGCGTTTACATTTTGAAATTGAATCTAAAAATGTAACCCATTTCGTGTGCGCAACTCACAGAAATGCGTGTCTCACAGTATCCGTGTTTGTGGCTGAGGTTCCACAGGTTGATGGCCAGCTGGCTCAGCTTGTTGTTCCTCAGGTCTCCGTGGGCGAGCAGGACGCAGAAGAGAGAGAAGGCTAGAGTGCTTTGGCGGCGTGTGCTCTGCTGCTACCCAAAAAACACAAAACTTTTGGGGCAATCCTTTTCTAAAACATGACAACAAGCCCTGTCCTTGCATGTCGGGAGAAGCTCATAACACAATTTGCGCTTGGTCTCACCTCCTCTCGACCGAGAGACTTCAGGTGGTCGAGGATCTGTCCGATCAGGGTCTCGCACATCTTGTTAATTTCCGACAGGAACTTTGGGTCCCCCCCGTAAAGAGTCTCATTGGAGTCCACTGAAATGTTGAGGGAAAATAACAAGCGCGCTTAGAAGTTTGCGATGATTCAAAGATGAAGCTGTAACGAGTTGGTTGAATAGTGTGTGTCTGTGTTTACTTTTTGGAATCGTGTACAGGTATGTTTCCTGGCTCATGGCAGCCAGCAGGGGGATGGCACAGGCGTACGCGCGCACTTTGGCATCACTGTTGTCCTCCCAAGTGTAATCCTGCACCATGTTGAGCACGCCGCGGACTAAGTAGAGCACACCATACTCTGGGTGATCCTATGAGCATGAGAATTTGGAGGAAATTAAATTCCAGTCTATAAAATGAACTCATTGAATTGACACCATTGCGCTGAAATCAACAAACAACATTTTACACTGTACCAAGCCAATGCCAAAAGGTAAACAAAGCTGCACTGCCAACAGTGTTAACCTATGAATATTTTACAGTGTGGTGCAAGAAAAATGCATTCTTTAAAAGGTATTATTACCGGGACAACTAGAAGCGTAGCCAGGAAGTTGTTGATGAAGTCGAGCAGGAAACTCTCCGAAGAGCGAAGCTTCCCTTCCACACTGATGGAGCGCGGAACCTCCGGAAGAATACTGACTGCTGCCTTTAAGAAAGCGTCCGCTGCAGGCCAAGACCGAAGTGGAAAGTCAGCAATGTAACTCGAAGTAAGATTTTACGGGAGAATGAGAACACAAACTAAACAACGATTGAGCTTCAGTGTGTAACACAAATGTTGACTTTCTAGAATAAGGGACGCTGCTCACCCTGCGATAAACACTGGTTGCCCAACGCAACCTGACCAGACAGCAGATAAAGGTGAAGACGACTAAAGATGCTGCCCAGGGACGGGATGGTGATAAAACTGTAGGCAGCACACGCCTGGACGACGGTGAAGAGGAAACAATCCATCAGCTGGCATGAATGGGGTACCACTGGTCTTTCTGGGACAAAAACACATAGGATGTCAAGCAAACTCACCCGGACAAATGCTGCTGTTTTGCGGGAATGATTGCCTCTCATCACCCTCCTGGTCTCCATCGCCAACTGATTCACCGTCTGAATATGACAATACAAATGAATGACTGTGTGTGTGTGTGTTTTGACACACATACACAGTTGTAAATTGTGAAGAAAAAAGAAAATCAAGTCAGATTCATACGGACGTGAATGAGGTGCACCAGTACTGGCTCCAGGTTACAGAATGTGGCTCTGGCCTCCACGCAGAAACTCAATTGCTGCTCAAAGTCACGACCGAAGGAAACCTGGACACCAGGACAAACAGTTGGAAGGAGAGACAAAACAGTGACCTCCAAAAAGTCTTGAACAGCTGTGAAATCACAGAGCGGGGTGGGCAATAATTTCAAGATACACTCAAGAAATAAATGGAAAAATCCTTGAACGAAAATCTACCCATTGTAACAAGTCAGGTTGACAAAACTGTAAACGTGAGGTTGCACACAAATAATTACCAATGAAACACGAACCTTGGCAAAAGTAAGGAATTACAAACAAGAATAGCTCACCACACGCATGAAGCCAATGATCAGCACGGACAAAGATCTTTTTTCATCCTCCAGTGTGAGAGCGCTGCAGAATGTCATAGACACAATCTGAATCACTTCCTGAATATACGAAACAATCGGTGATATGTTTTGCCTCACTTGACTGAGTCATGCATGGTCTTGCAAATGTGCATCACGGCGTTGAGGATGACGGGGTCTCTGGTTGGCTCCAGCTGGTGTCTGCGAGTGAACCAGACAGTAAATGCAAGAAATCACCAACTACACTCTTCACAGCTCTTACTTGATGAAGACATCCATGATGGACCTGCACACTTCCACCCTGACACCGTCCTTCTGGAACATGTCCAGAAATGGCAAGAAACGTTCCTGGAGGACAAATATCGAACGTGATGACACTGTTGCATATCGAGATGTTCAGCCCCAAGTCCAAACTAATTCCTTGCTTGCTGTTCATGTTTGCAATGTTGTTCTCGAGTACGATTTTGAACCCTCGTATGTCGCTAAACGAAAATATTCAGTGTGCTGCTCTGCTGCGAACCAAATCTCACTAATAAGCATTGAATTAACACTCTGTCTGTGCCTTGCTGCTGCTGAACTCACCATGGAGAAAAGGACTGAGAAGTCGTGGAAGTGGGCGAGGATCTTCCTGATCACGGACTGTAGCTAAGTGCAGAATCAAAGATGGAGTCACTGGAGAGCAAGTGATAAGAGGAATCTGAGCTGTTGAAGAGTACGAACCTGAGCATATGCATCCTCAAAAGCCCGGTCGGGCGTCATGTGTTTGATGATGTCTGCTAGAACGGTGTTCACCTCCCGTTTCTTAAGAGTAAACACAAATAGAAATGTTTTTTTGAGAGTTCTTTTTCTTCCGAACGGGACCCTTGGCTTACTGTGAAATTTCGGCAGGTGAATTCCACCCAGATTTCAGCACAGTTGACATAATCCTGTGTGGCAGAAAAAAATGAATCTGTCAAACTTGCTATTTCTCATCATGGCTTTCAGCACACGTGAGAACGCAGCATCACGTTACCCGAGGACTGCGGACTTTGGTGATGACCTTCCAGGCTTCGTTGAGGATGGTCAGCCTCTCTGATTCTGGAGGGTCGGCGCAAGCCAGACAGCGACCCAGTGATCCGAATAACAAATGCTAAAGAGGAGATGACAAGATAAGACATCTCTTTTGCGATATTCTCCATAAAAAGAGGTCATTTTATGTTTTCATGCTCACCTTGGGGAACCCGGCCTCGTCGCAGTCTTTGATCATACCGATAAAATCCATGGCTCTGGTGGCGACAAACTCGGGCCTAAATGCCCTCATGACTGAATTCAACAGCAGGGCACTGTGGGGCATTCGATTCATCATAATAAGACAAGAATGTAACAAACCAGACCATGCAGATTGTCCATAATACGCACTTGTTACCCAGCTTCTTACACCTCTCCATCATTTCTGTTAGAAGAGTCTGGAATGGAAACGCACAGGTTTAAAATAATTACCTTGGAAGCAACAATAGAATGAGCCGATGAAGCCAATGAGTGTGTGCTAATTTTGCTCCACTCCTTTAGCGAGATAAAATCAACATATTACAAAACGGCTCGAAAATACAAGGCAGTGCATTTGTAAGCCACTGCAAAGTAAAGATCCACAGATTTCTTTTCAACTCGCCGAGTCTCAGTCCACACCTCTGGTGCTCTGTAAGCACTACACTGCAGGATCCAGTTGATCGCGGGTGAATAGAGAGTCAGGTACTCGGGCATCTCCACCCTCTGCGTGAGCAGCTGGCTGCGAACGCTCTCCCCGCTGATCTGACGGAAGGTTCCGAGCAGGTCGAAGAAGTTGCGCTTCAGGCTGTCTTTCAAGCTGGGGGCGACCTCCATGCCAACCTAGGCAGAAAAAGCGCAATGAGTGTTGATATTATCCTTGCTGAAGGCACTGTCAGAATGAACAGTGCGTTGTATGTGATGTTGATGGCATCTGTGTGAATGTTTGGAAAGATCGGGAAAAGCTGTCAAATTACCCTGCAGAGGTAAGCTCGGGTGTAAACAGCCACCAAAGGGTCTCCAATCCCTCTGATCATGGCGGTCAGTCGTGGGAGAGTCTCCTGAATACCGCTGTAGGGGGTGGAAGAGTTACTCCATGTGGCATTGCTCTGAATCAAATCGAAGCAGCTCACAAATGGCCGTACGGGATCCAAAGACTACTCACGATTTGTTCAGGAAGCGACTGCACTTCAGGATAGAGGCTTCGACGTATCTGCTCACAGACTTTATTAAGGAGGAAAATTCCTGAAGGAAATAATAGTATATCACAGTAATCACATTTTTTTGGGTGGGGGGGGTGGCTTGGGGATACAGTCTGGGTAAGAGTTCTCTAATGGAGGCGATCTTGAAGAACCAGTTGAGGCACGTTTCCTTGGCTGTGTCGTTGACATCGTCGACCGTAAAGGAGTCTGACAAAAAAATAAAAATAAAAAAAAGCAGTTTTGTAAATCCTATTCTGAACCCAGTTGTACAATATGTATCACAGTAATCAGTTAGCAAATCAGCAGTAACCAGTGGATGTGGAATCCATACCCGGTAAAGGTCTTGGGTCTGTACACATGCTCCAAATTCTGTCATACACAAGCTGGCCTACACACACAAAAAAAAGGAGGGTGAGTAAAAGAATCACAAAGAGCAAATTAATTGTACCAAACGATAAAAAGATTCACTACATACCAAATGTGTCGAGTATGTCAGTGATGAGAACAAACTTGCTGGGGTAAAATTGGATTACGGAGGTGTCGGAGAGAAGCTTGGAGCACTTGGACACAGGTCAGCAGGAATAACCAAAGTCATTCTCGGGATCTATTCATTTCAACTTTATCCCAATTGAACTTTCCATCAGTGACATATGAACTAGGATGTACCTGGATTACAATCTTCAGGGCTTTGACTTTCTGGTCCGAGGCCCAGGCCTCTTTCAGGGACTGGTTCAGCTCTTCGATGCGGTGAGCATATTCCTGCTGGGAGAGATTGAGCAGCTCTCTCTGGGAACCCTGCATGCACACAAGTACACACAAATGCCGCTTTTCATCATTTAAGAAGACACTGAAGGGGAGATATTATGGGAATTTTTAATTTAAGTGTACTGTATTGCGTATATTGATCCTCATTGGATAATACCTACCATTCATATGATCAATGCAATTTACTTCACTCATATGAAATACATTAATTTGTGATACAAGCAATTACCTCTTCTAGATCATCCAGTTCCTCCAGACGAGTGCGGACCTTTTCCGAGACAGCAGAAGATCCCGGATTCTGGGAATTTCCTGCAAGGTCAGCCAGCACACAAAGGGAAAATAAATAAATCATCATCGTTGTCAGTCAATAAAATACAAACTCTTTCTTACCCATCTCAGAGCCCATGCATAGATTCTAAAAAAGAAACAAACAGAAAATTAAGTAAGATGGTTGAAACAATAAAATGTATTCCCGCGAAGCGCTCAGCGGCCAACTCACGATTGAAAGTTTTTCAGTGGTGGTGAACCTTGCCAGGATTTCGCCTCTCTTTATGGACCAGGGCTCAAAATCTGCACCCACTGGCTCATCCTCCTTCTTCCTCGCATCCTACAAGCACAAAACCTCAGCTTAGTACGATTCGCAAATAAACGCAACCCTTGTCCTCATTCATATAAACAATCATCATTCACAATCAATTCAATCCATGATATTGTTTTGAGTGTCTGTCAAAGAAGCAATCAGTGGGGTAGCGTAATAGTGCAACTGACCCCGGCGAAGGGGACATGCAACGTAGATGGAGTCTCAGCTGCAAACATGGAGAGCGGATCTGTTCCATCCAACATGCAGCTGAGGGGGTCCGGCGCCGCTAAAGAAGAGGAGGACGAAGAGGAGGAGGTGCTGCCCTTGCGAGTTCCACGGCGAGCTTTGGTGTCTGTCACCTAAGGGCGGGTTAACAGAGAGGGGACAATTTATTGATTTACTCTAAGTCCATTATAAAAATCAAACGTGGCGCTGAGGCAAAAAAAGTTTGCACATCTGCTCAACACTCTGTTCCACTCTCAATCCAACTGGTCAGCCAGATGAGAAGCAGGCATCTTACCAAAATAGGTTTGAGGGGATGAGAGTCCGAAAATTCAAGTGACGTTGCCTCCAGACGGGCACTTTTCAGCTCAGCATCGTAGTTGCGCCACCGGGAACGCCTGAATGAGTGTAAAGTTAGAAATATTAACCATGAGTACATACTGTATATGTACATTGTACTCATGTAATCGAACAATATGTCACACAGGAAGTTTGTTTTTTTAAACCGGTATTTGGAGATGCAGAAGAGGCACGAAATAAATGGGCCACTCTATTACGACATTAAATTAAAACATTTTGATGTGGGTACATCTGAAGGGGTGCAAAGGACAGCATCGCCTCATTGCATCACATCACATGGAAACTTATTTTTAAAATATAAAAATGCGTTGGCAATAGTGGGTTTGGTGAATTTGCCTGTCCCAATTATTTATTTTGGGCATTTGTATTTTACTTCAACAATTTTCTATAGGTTTTATTTCCTACAACAACAATAATGAGAAACGCCTGACGGATAAATTCGAAGACAAGAAAACCACACATCCCACAACAGAATAACCACAATAACTCCCACGACATGATCTTGCTTGTGCAGGAAATGCTGACGTCCTATTTCCATTTAAAATAGCCTAATAACTGGCACAGAAACGCAACGTCACCTTGACAATACCAACAAAGAGTTTAAATTGTGGCATAAGTACAATATTTACATTTTTAGGTAAAAAAAGAAGGATCTTACCACATCACGGCGGCCATTTTCAGTGATCACATGACACACTCTACTTCCTTGTTCCGGCCAATGTCGTGCTTTCAGAAAAAGCGTGGAATATTTAATATACGCAATATTTTTATAGATACAACACATTTATTTATTACGTGTATTGTATTAGCAAAAACTTGAATTGGTTTTATCGTTCAATCGAGCTAAACTTCATTTCCCATTACACGGCGATCACCAGGCACCGTTGAAGCAACCGTAAAGAAAGATGTATTACCATGTTCAAACTTTACGCTCTCTGTTATTGAGAACAGCGAAGAATAAGCTATGAACAGAAACTTAAACAGAAAACTCCAACAACAGCTACATATCTTTTTAAAATGATATCAATTTTAAAACTGTACCGTGATTAAACTGGATATACAGTATTGCAGGTTCCCTTGTTGAGTGGCACGTCTTTCTGAAAAGACGATCTTGGAAGCTGTTTGGTACTGATGTAAAAATTGACGTTTGAGGATCCTCCAAACATGACGTGACCATAAGTCTTGTCACTTGCTCCAAATGTCCACACAGTTCACCTGATCAGGTAACGTATGTCAACATTTACAACATTTGTGTTGTTTAATACGTAAAAACGGATTTAGACAAAGTGATTTAGTGTGTTGTGTGTTGACAGCTAGCATTTGGCTAACACTCCAGCCATAGCAGGTTATTACATACGAGAGCAAATGGTTCATCTTAATTAGGGGGGAAAAATATTCATTTGGTCAGAAAATAAGAGGTAATTTTGATTTCTAGTTTGATATAACTTGTGGTTAAGGTGACTAAATATGAAAGCTGGGGCATGTATCCAATCATCACAATAGAAACACTAACTGTATTTATTTTGTTTGAAATCAATCTATTCCAATTGTCATTCGTGTTTACTGGGCAATAATTAAACAATATAATAGTTCTTGTCGGTAATGAAACAAACACTGACATAGAAACAGGAGTTCAGAACATTCAGTGATTCAGATTCTCCTTGCCCATTAAAAATCAATTTGTATCAGTTATTCCCAGGACGACACGTTGCGACAGTATGTAGAACATCTGCCTCACAGTCGAGAGATTTGCATGTTCTCCCTGCGCAAGCACAGTTTAGGCCACAGTTTACATGCAACCCAAATGAGTTCATGTCACGTCCACATCCAAAATGAAACACGAGTAGACAGATATGTGCAAAGTGAAATCTGATATACGACAATTAATGTTTATGTCACCCCTGACATTTCATATGCTTGACTTTTCATACTTGTGTACAGAAGTAACAAATTCCTTAGTAAAACTTTATTAACAATCATATTTTCATGAAAGTGTAGGGTCTTCAAGGAGCAGCATATACAGATTTCCACTTTCTTTGGTCTCGTATAATTAATTGTGTCCTCCTCAGGAACAAAAAAGTTGTATCTATGTAATCAATATGACGTGCCCAGGATCAGGTGGTCCCTTTGTTCATTCTTAAGACATTCACTCTCTTTTGTGTTTCCGTCTTATTAGGTTACCACTTTCCATCCCGACACTAATTTTGTCCCTGTGAATTATTAAATTTATTACTTTGGGTGGAGGACCTCATTCTCCTTGACTGGTAGGTGGCAGGTAGTAGTGTGCTTTCCCAGATCCAGGATCCTTATTTGTCTTTCTGCATCTCCCATGGAAGAGTCACTTGTCGTCCAGCTTCGCTATGAGGAGCTTCTTTTTTACGCAGCCTGTGTTTCTAACTGTTGCTGCGTCTGTTTGTGTGTGTGTCTGGGAGGCAGGGTGTGTGGACGAGGGGGAGGAAGACGAGGAGGGAGCGGCGGTGGTGGTATGCGAGTGGGCAGCAGCTGGAGGTGGCATCTCTCCCGGGCCATGCGACTAGCACTGGGATGGTGCCGACTGTGCCGTTCAAAGACAGGGGGCCGAGGCGGGGGTGGCCAGCCGCGGCCAAGCGTCGGGCTTGGAGAGTTGTGGAGCTACAGCAAGCTACTGCTCAAGTCTCTTTACTTCAACAGCCTCAGCAACTCGGACACAGTGCTCGACTGCGCGTTCGAACCTGTGTACTGGATCGTGGACAATGTGACTCGTTGGTTTGGAGTGGTGAGTACACGATAAAATTAAGATCAAGTCAAACTACTCAAAATTGCTGCGTGCTGAAGTCTCATGTGACACCCCTGACATCTTTCATTTCCCAGGCATTTGTCACTCTAGTCATCCTTCTGACGACCTCGGTGGTGGTCATCGTCTATCTGTACGTCCTACCCACAATCATCGGCACCTACGCCGTGCCTTGGAGTGTCTGGCACCTGTGCTGCGGCCACTGGCTCCTGGTCATGGTGGTCTTCCATTACTATAAGGCCACCACCACCTCCCCTGGACACCCGCCCAAGGTACCCTGGTGCTCCTCTTTCTTTCACAAAAATATAACGGTAGGACCAGTTTTTCCTAAAGATTTTGACTTGTTATGATGTTGACTTCTTTTAGGACAACATCCACATTCCCTCTGTGTCCATATGTAAGAAATGCATCAATCCAAAACCGGCGAGGACACACCACTGCAGCATCTGCAACACGTAAGCTCTACGTGCTATTATTTTCACGACGGTGATGTCAGTGAGATACTTTTGATTTTAAACACTTTAAGAGGTATTCAAGTTTGATTGTTCTCCTGGACAATCTTTGCCATTATTCAAAATGGCTGCTGTGAAATAGCGTCTAGCTCGACTTTAGACATCAATTGGAGGATATCTGCTGGCATGCATGAGTTCGAACATACCTTTCCAACTTCTGTCGCGTCATAATGTCAGCTCTTCAGTAATGTTGCCTCTGCTTGAATTCCAGCTGTATCTTGAAGATGGACCATCACTGTCGTATCCTTGCAACAAGCATCTGTGTCTCTACTTTGTTCTATATTCATGTGTTGAACTGAACACCCCCCCCCAAGCTTGGCTCAACAACTGCGTGGGCCATTTCAACCACCGCTACTTCTTCTCCTTCTGCCTCTACATGACTCTGGGCTGCATTTACTGCAGCGTCAGCTGCAGAGACATGTTCCTGGAGGCCTACGGTGCTGTCGAGGTGAAGAATGTGATGATTGCCGCATATCATTGGAGATTTGCCATGCAGATAAAACAAATGGTGGTATGATGATGAGTAAATATGAGCCAGTAAATATCCAATAAATTCACATGTCCTTCAGAGTTACTATCAGACCCCTCCCCCACCGTACACGTCCAAAGAAAGGACTGCCCACAAGAGCATCATCTTTCTTTGGGTGCTGACCAGGTGACTGCACTTTACACCCCTCGTCCCCCATGCCTGCCATACAAACAGAGACGTCATGATGGTCCGTGACCGCCTGCTTCCCCGCAGCTCCGTGGCGGTCGCCTTGGGAGGGCTGACCCTGTGGCACGCAGCGCTCATCTGCCGAGGGGAGACCAGCGTGGAGCGCCACATCAACCGCAAAGAGAGCAAAAGACTAAAGGAACAGGGCAAGGTACAGAGAAGCGGTGGGTGGGGCTGGACGTTTATGGAAAAAAAATGATTATTTTGGGGATTGATATTGAAATCGCTCTTAATAAAATGATCACTGATATAAAATGTATGATTGGCTTTCAGGTGTTCAAAAATCCATATCATCACGGAAAGATGGACAATTGGAAGCGGCTGCTTGGTGTGGAGACCCGCAAGTAATTCACATAGATGCATATTCTAATTCAAAAATCTGCAAGTAATTCACATAGATGCCACAAATGACTTTTTCTAAATGAAGGTCCTCAACTCACTTCAACCGTTCTGTGGCACCAGGATGCCACCAGATGGAGCCAAAAGATAGGTTCCCCCAGAAATTCTGCCAATGCCAAACCATGAATAAATTTGGTTTCACTATAAAGATACCGTATGACAAATTGTAATCGTTGTGTTCCACATTAACAACCATCCATTTTCCACACAACTTGGAGTGGCAGGTCAGCCTGAGCCCATCCTAGCTGATTATCGGCAACCAGTATCCAGTATATTTACTTTTCTTCAAGCACTGCGATATATTATTGATCCCAAATTTGCAAAGGTAATATTTTTGTGACATCTCATGTCTGGAATTGTTTTCGATTGTTAATGTGTGGCTTCCTGAGGGTCCTCTCTATTTCAGCCAACTTCTCCATAATGTATCGGATATGTATCCATTTTGTTTTCCAGTCAGTGGTTCACGCGTGTTCTCCTGCCCTCGAGTCATCTTCCCACAGGCGACGGCATCATGTGGGACTGCACCTTCTCCAGGAGAGACCCCATGGCCATCTGAGCCATCTACACCTTAAGCGCCATCACCTCGTCTGGGCAAATAATGAGCTGCATGTTGATTTTGGACCACCTTTGTGCCTAATGCAGCCAGCCTTCCAAAGTTAACTCTGAGACAAACGTGGTTTCTTATTTCTGCATTTCACTTTCACAATCAGCCAGCATACATATATACATATATTTTTTTTTTTTTTGAATGGAACCTTCAAGCATAGGTCATCTTATTACTTACGTTTTGCTCATGAATTATCTGTTGTGAGAAGGGCAATCTATACTCAGTGGACACAATATTAGGAACACCTGGAGACCATGAATTGGTCGCAAGCCAATCTCACTGGCACATTTTTGGGATGTGAGATGAAGTTGCAGTACCCTGAGAAAAATGCAAGTAGAGAGAGTGTGAAAACCTCACTGAAGGACCTCAGCCCAGATTTGAACCTATGGCCTCTCTGTGAGGCAAACTGCTACCCACTCAGACACCACCAATACTGAATATCCAATTAATTTGTTTTAGGCCATATTGCGTTTTCCAGGTGTCCCCAATGATGCGGCCACTGAGTCTCTATCAAGTAGGTATTGAGAAATGTCACTGTTCATCTACTGAGAACGTTTGCACACGTGGCACTTTAGAGTGGGGCGACAGGACATAATGATTTTCTCAACAACAGCTAATTGCAGTTATTTTGACAATGTACGTGGAAACAATGGTCTGTGTGTGTTGTGATGCTGATCTCACCTTTATTCGAAAAGTTGTGGTGCCAAATTCGCAGGGGGGGGGGGGCAACATAGCATGATGTCTCGTTTCAACCAATTATCAAGACTGTGAATTGCTGTTCTGATACTGACTTTTTTTTCCCCAGCGCAGCATATGTTTGCCACGGAAACGAGATAAGTGACTGAGCGATCTGCCCACCAAAAAAAAAAAAAAAAAAGCTGTGCTCAATTAAATCACTGTCCTTTTAATAAAACATGACATCCGTCTGCCTTTTGATTTTGTGACTAAAAAGGACACCATGCTTTACATTATTTTAATTCATTTATTAAGCATTTTAAATTAATTCCATTGGATTGACAACAAATAATTATATGGTATCGCTGCGAGTTCTACAGGTGAAGGTGGACAATGTTTAAACACGACAGACTGTAAAAATACATCAAGTCGCAAAGCAATAAGGTACACTAAGGCTATTAAAACGGGAGTCAGTTCATTTGGGTAGGTTCATGTGGTTTTGTATGTTATATGGCTCATATTTAATAATATCTACTGCATTCACGTTTATTCCCGAGAGCCATGCTTTTCAAACGTAGTCCTTTTGGGGTGTAGACAATCCCTAAATTATCTTAAAAGTAGAATGATTAAGTCATACCTTAAGGCCTTGTTCACTTGACACAGACGCTCGACTGCATTACATTCTTCAGAGGACACACATTGAACAAAAACTGTGTGTTGCATGTATAAATAAATGTTAAATGATGATGTTGCAGAGGTCGGCCCAGATGTCTCAATTGTGCGTTTCTCAAATGTTTATGAAAACATGAGGAGTCATGACTACATTTCAGTCGGAAAAAAAAAAAAAAAGATCCGTAATGAAGTGCATGTGAATGTGGGACTCCATCTGTCTTTTGCCGTAGAATGTGTTTGGTTGAAAATAAAAATCACCTTCCTCCAGGACTTCCCAAAAGGAACCTTAGAGAACGAGGGACATGAGATGTTATGAGGCAACTGCTCAAAAAGAACAGGAACATTCCTGTATTTCGACATAGCCTCATTGATCGCCATGGAAAGTCTTCAACTTTGAAAATTCCTCAAACCAAACTAAAGCTAACAAGAAGTGACTTGTAAAGTGTAAATGGACAAAATGGTGTTGAGTGACAATCTTACCACTCTCCCCGCGCCTGAACCGCCTCTCTCCTCACCAGCCTCTTCTTGTCGTCCAGAGGTCTAGCCAAGGCCCGCAGCACTCGGGCCCGAAATGGCAACACCTACGAGTTAAAAGTGACGCGTAGACTTTTACTGTGACATCATGTTTGGACAGCTGCTAGTCTCAGACGATGTATAGGAAGAAATACAGAAATCAACTGCCTGCGGCCATTACCATTGCCTCCATGATGGAAAACAAAGCTCAATGGGAGAAGTGTAATTATTGTACACATTCTGATGCATTTAGAATATTGCAGTATCATTTTGCTTTGACACCATATTGTGGCAATGACAAACATCTTGAAGGAAAGGCGTCAACTTGTAACTGGTGAATCATCATTATATGTGGCAGGGCTCAGTTCTTATCCCAAAGTGAATCAGACAAAATGCAGCATAAATTCTTCACCTCATGCTCAGGGAAGCGGGAAAGGGCGTGGATGCAGCGCAGCGATGCGATCTTGACATTCTGCAAGACAGCGGACATTTAAACAAACCTGGCTCATGTGCGTAAACGACCGGCTTAATTAACGCTTAAAAACTCCCGGGGCGGGGGGTCTCGCTAACCATGTTGGGAGCGGATGTGAGGGGCAGCAGTCTGACGACCAAAGCCTCCAGCTGTTGGATGAGTGCCGCCGGTGGGTCGGCAATGACGGGCTCCAGACAGGACAGAGTGGACAGCTGGACGCTCTGGTCTGGATACGTCAGGGCCTCAAGCAACAGCGACAACAGCTGAATACGCACATAAAAAGTATTTTAAAATCACAAACTTCATGAATTTATTATTATTATTTTTTAAATCTTAACTCACCGCTGGTAGTTCAGTAACTTGAACCTGTTTGAGTAGTTTGTTGACTATGTTGGACAGAGCCTTCAGGTAGTTTGGTTTCTTCTCTGGAGGAGAAATACACAAATCAGAAAGAGAAAAATATTTAAGAGCAGCACAGTTGATAGTGGTTAGCAGACAAGCCATAGAAATGATGTTTTGTGTTTGAATGGTCAAGTCCATAACTGCTAATGAAAGTAGCGGTAATTCCAATGTAATAAACCCTTTCAGAGACAGCGGTTACTACAGTGGATAGCTTACCGGGTTATCATTATTTGTGCATGAAATGGTTAGTACATAAATGAACAAAAATATGACCAATGTATCAACAGGTCCACCTTGGGGCGCCGCGTTGAAACCTTGCACCAGCTTGGCCGAGTTCTCGCTGAAGAAGCGTTGGCGGTACATGATGCGCACGTCTGCGTGACAAGCGCGGCTCAGGACGTCCGCCGAATCACTCATCAGCAGCGAGAAGCCGTCGGCCACCACGGGGCCCAGATCGGCATCATCAAGCAGCGAGAAGAGCTTAGGTGACATGAGAAAATACAGTTGGTTGGATATACACTGCAGGTCCAAGTAACCGATTCTGCGAAAATGATTTTCACCTTGTCAGTTAGTGCTGCGCATGTTGGGTGATAGCGAAGAAGCAGAGCCTTGGCAACCTGGAGACACGAGCAACTTTGGTCAAATTTTCAGCTGACAATATGACACTATCAACTCAAATGTTCCCGTTGAAATGTCAATAACTGTCCCAGGCACCCACCAAAACAATTGTCGTTTTTAATGAAGGAAAATAGTTAAGGAGTTCACCTTAGTGTAGAGTGACTTACCCATAGCATTAGCGTGAATGCCTGCATGCGGACAATCGAAGCCGCCGAGTTCAACTCACTCAAAATTCTGGGCATTGCCTTTTGAAGTAGACCGTCAAGAAAGTCACCTAAAGAGAAGATATTTTTTTTGAACTTCAACATGGGTCCAAAAACAGAAAAATAATTAACAAACCCGCGGGGATCTTGTTGAGCAGGCCGGCAAAACACTTGGCGGCGGAAGTGTATGACATCACGTGGCTGCACGTGCAACTCATCTCTTCCAGCTCTGAAAGCAGGCGCTCCATTTGGGGCACCGCCGCCTAAAAAAACAAAGACAATTTTTTGAACAGAAAGTTCAAAACAAGACTGTTGCTGATTTGCGGACTCACAGTGCGAGGTAGCGAACACACACATCCCATCAGCAGGCAAACCATCCGAGATTGCCTCCAAGAGTTCCCGTGCTGCTTCGGGGAAAAACAAACAGTGACACGAGGAGGTGTTATGAAGTCATCGAGTGACAGTGTAAAGGCCCTTCTACAATACACATTCGGATACTTTCCGCTATTACATTCCAATCAAAACCAGGTGCATACATTTGCAAGCAGCTTTATTTGCGAAGGGAAGGAGTTGCCGGGCAAAAAGGAGACGTCACCGTCCAGGAAGAGCGACACAAAACGCGCAGCTGTCTGGCCCGCCAGTCTAAAAATAACGAGACAAGAAGAGGAACCACAACAGGAAATATAAACCTTGTGAGCAACGTCCGACGGGAAATAAACATTGAGAGAAAACTCGGCAACTTGGATGACATCATAATGTACGACAAATCACAAAGCGGACAATGTTGCTTTGAAATAGAATTCAATGTGTGATGATCACTAACTGAGTGTAATTTGGCTTGTCAAACAGACTCACGTCGGTTGCAGCCTGGCGCAAGCTGTACTGATGACGCCGACCATGGTGGACAGAACCGCCTCCTCTGTCAGAGGACTGTGGTGAGCAGTTGAATTCTCGCCTAAAATGGCAACGCAATGTCAGAGACACAACATGAAATTCACCTTAAAAAAATAAAGTGTCACTTCGCCGCGACGCCCCATGGAAAATAATTATGGACTCATGCACCTTTAAGTGCGGCTTGCAGCGCTAACGAAAGCAGTCGCGGGATGATGATATCGTGGAAGCATCGTCCGGAGTCTTCTGTGTCTTCGACTCGCTCGGCTATTGTCTTTAAGCTGCTGCACGCCAACACCGCCTCCTCTGATGAGAATCCAAGTTCGCCTGAAACAAGACAGTCGAGGGGGGGTCCTCATTCCAACATGGTTCCAAAGTAAAACAACAAAAGCTGTGGAGTTGAAACCGCTTTCGGTTTGTTTGACATAAATAAGATGGCAAGCGCTATCTTGACGACATCAATAAACATTGGGATCCCTGAATAAAATTCCAGATATTTTAGAGTGACATTAGAGGATTTTTTTTTTCTTCAGAAATATTGTTTACATTCTAAAATGTACAAATTTAGCTGCAGTTCGAAGGGTCCATGTATCAGGAAAATGGATGAGGGGTTCACCGGAATGCGCTGCACCGAGGACTTCCAAGAGGACGGGCGTGCTCTCCTGAGCGACGCTGGGCTTGATGGAAACCGCAGCTAACACGGACAAACAGCGTTGACGCACGGCCGGTTGCGTGTGTTGCGCGGAATCTCCATCTTGTTGTATCGACTCTGAGAATGGGGAAACAAACGAAAATCACGAATAGCAAAAATCAGCGAGTATGACACTCTTCTATAAATGGTTATGGGGTGTCTTACCAGAAAAGATCACTTTCTTTATCCTCGGGATCATATTGGTGATGAAAACGGTCGGGTGCAGTTCTGCCAAGCCGCCAGCGCACGAGAACACGGCAAGACTTGATGGGAGGAGAACAGTTAACGTCATTCGTAAGTGGAGAGGAAAAAAAAAAAAGACAAGGGAAATGTGAGCTGACCTGATTTTGTCGTCTTCCTCTGACAGTACCAGACGAGTCAAATGATCGACCGCCAGCTCGATTTGAGAGTTTGATAACAAACCTAAAAAAAAGAAAATAATAAAAACTATTGGTTTGGGAGTGTGTACCCAAATCTGGTTGGGGAAAACGGTCCCATTTCAGACTTCACCGCATCTCACCTGCTTGTCGCGCGAGAGAGATGAGCACAGACATGGCTGTGACCTGCAGGCTGCCGTTGGTCTCTGACAGAGCTGCGAAGGTGACGCTGCACAAGGACGGACAGACGCCTGAAAGAACGAGCTCTTCTAAGGGACACACAAATACGGAGATTTAGATTTTTTTCAGGATTGTAAATCTCAGTTAAATGCCGTTTGTTTGGCTCAGTGGTCGATGTAGTGGAATTGAAGGCAGGTTACATTTTTGAAGACATTTTGAAAATGCCTCTCCGAAGTTTGGTAGAAAACAGTTTTTAAGTTTCAAATAAATGAAACAAAGTTGCTCATTATTTACAACCTCATGCCCTAAAAGTCCTCCCACTCACCGTTTTCTGACGACTCGCTGCTTTTTACAGACTGAACGAACCGCTGCATCACCTCCAATAACGTCCGTCGATGGGAACACTGCTCATACAAAAAAAAAAAAAAAAAACGCAAAAAGGCGATGTGACGTAAAGCAGCATCGACCAAACGGGACAAACCACGTCGGGGTACCTACCTGGTTTTTGCTGTTGTACTGCTCGATGATCGCTGGCATGACAGCTGCTAATATGATGTGACTCGCCCTGTTGGAAGCGCTGCAGCTAGCCTGGAGTAGCTTAGCGGCGGGCCAAACTAGCTTCAGGTCGGGCTCGCAGAGGTGATGCTTGCAGTCTGGAACAATGCCGCGCTCTCATTAAATAATGAATCAATAATATCAATTAATTTACCCAAGCTCTATGTCTTAATGCGAGAGAGTATAATAAATCACCGTTGAGAACCATCTCCAGGAAGATGCCGAGGGCATCTTCAGAATCTGAGCTTTGAACAGAGCGAGAAAGACAGGAAGTGATCGCGGTCAGAGCAGCGAGGCCCGCTGACTCGATCCTTTCACTCGAAGTTTGGAACACCTGTGGTGAAGATAAAAAAAAGGGGGGGGCAGGGGGGGGAATAAATGACAATAGTAAATATGTGGACAAGGCTTCCGAAAGAAACTTGATACTGTACATTGGAAATAACAGACCTCTCTGCGCAGTGATGCCCACAGTCCCTCAAGGAATCCTGCCAAGTCCTTGTGTTCATACCGTGCCACGCAAGCAGCCTAAAAAAAGAGAAAAGACTTCTCTCAACGACTTTAATGCTGTGACGATGCTCTTGGGAGACGAATGAGATTTCTCACCAGGGTCTGAAGAGAGTCCAGCTTTGCACTCTGAACGTCAGAGTCCAGCTTTTCAACGATTAGGGGCAACAGAAACTGGAAAAATAGTATAGATATATTTTTGTTCCGAAAAGGAGCCACAGTGGTGACTGAGCGCATGTAGCAAAATGTAGGTATGAATACAATATAGACAAACCTCAGCAAATTTTGGAGTTCCCGTGAGGACTTCCCTCAGTTCTTGTATCAGTTCCTCTCTGGTGATGCCGTGAGGGTCATTGGGGGGCTGAGAAACGTGGTGAGGGGTACAGAGGGAGGTTGACAAGAAGCAGCAGGCAATACATTGAAATATGTCTGCCCATCTTTCCAAAAGGCAGGATGTGGCTTTTGATAGAGTCCGGCTTATGTTTTTGAATACGACTTTACTGATTTGATTTTTATAAACTGGACGATGGAGTATGTGTACATAAAACCATGCACTGTAGTGGCCTTAACACAAATACACATGGTGCCGTAATTAAGGAAGGCAGGTCAACAGTCCATCCAACTATATTAATTTTACATAGAAAACAAACTATAAAATAGCGAGACAACAAAAGTCCAAAAACGAAACTTTCTCTCAACGGCGACAAAAAGGTGTGAACTCACTGGACCGGTCTCTTCTACAGATTTGTCAAGGTCGCTATTATGAGAACGTAACACCAATTGTGTCTGCTTTCATCAATTGCTCACCAAAGCAGCTGAATAAACAGGAACTTACCGGAGTAAAGTCAATGGGGAAATAGCAGGACGTCACCTCAAAAAGCTCCTCTGCAAATTTACCTGGAAAAAAAAAGAGGAAATTTACTTTGATGCTGAAGAGATGAACATTCTTGTTGCATCTAAAAATGTGCAAGACCCCCACCACCCAATGAAAAAAAAAAGGGTGAGTCACCGCTCTCACCTAGACTATAACCTCTGTGGATGATCCTCTTGGCAATTTGGAAGGCTAAGAGGAGGTTACGAGGATCCCGCTCCCCATCCATCGACTGGACAAAACCAAACACAAAGTCGGCTCCTAATGCCTTCAATTCTGTGGACAGAAATTAGGGAATTAAATGCATTCCACATTCTGAAAACGACTCTGAACTGTCAAATATATTATTATTATTATCATTATTACCAGCTTCTCTGGTGTCCATGACATTAATGAGCATCTTATAGACACACGCTCTGTCAGCCAGCAACAGCGACTGCGGAGAAATACACAAACCATAAGCAACTCATTTTTACAACAATTTTTGACCACACAAGCTGTTTGTTCACGATGGAAAATTGCGCAGTACTGAAATGGAGGGGAAAAAAAGACCTCACCTGAACATGAACATCCTGGAACAAGGATTTCAGTATGGAAACTGTTGCGCCGGGAGGCAATGCTGGGCATTGGATCTGGGAAGGAAAAAGAAAAAAAAAACATTGAATCGGTTAATATTGTGTTTTATTATTACCTGAACTAACCATATTAACTAGACCTTGGTAAACAATAAAAAGTAGTCCTGGCAAAGCTCACCAATGTCCCGAGTCCCTGTAAGACAGGTGGTGTGGTGACATAATGGTCTTTCAGCCGGTTCTCATAGAACGAGAGAAGAACTTCCACTGAGGAGACACGGATTACAGTTATTTTACACAATAACAGAACGGTATAAAGACGTTTGTTTTCAAATTAACACTATATATGTAGATACTGTAAGTGTAGGAATTGCAGAGCAAGTTGCGTGATGTTGGGAGATTGTCCCAGCAGTCACACAGGGCACATATTGAGATGAACAACCATGCACACTCACATTCACGCAGGTCAGGTAAGTGTATCTCCACACCCATTGAATTTCACATTCTTTTTATTAAGTGCAGTAGATGCTGGCCCTGTGTAAACGGAGAACCTCCAATACAGGAAAGTGAACCATTGACTGAATGAAGAGAAACACCTTCTTTCTGTGTGAGGTCTTCATAGCACTCCTGTAACACCTCAGAGAGCAGTTTGACTCCTCTGGCTCGAGTTTGAGGCTGAGTACTGGTCAGACTCGGTCTAAACAAAAACAAAACAAAAAAAAAACGCTTAAATAACTGTCGCAAAACAACTACAGTTCCATTGTGCTGCTCCAAAACGGCAGAATGAGAAGGAAAACATCCCAGTGCAATCAAACTGTCGTTCAAGGTCTGCTGTCTTGTTATTTGAAGTATCAACAGCTCACCCCAGTGCTTCCACCAGCTGCAGAACAGTAAACTCTCCATTTTTGAGACCTGAAAAGAAATATACGAAAGTATAAACACACAAAAAATGGTAAAGTACACAAATATTCCCAAATGATCGCCGATGATCACACATACACATTCGCTCGAAGCATGCTGGTCAAAAGTTCATTTCGTTGCAAGATGTTAGCAAGTAACGTTCCGTTAACATGTAAGCACGCTGCCTAACTACCACTTTTTTACAAGACTGATTGTCCATGACAGGAGGGTTAAATACATAAATATTACACATAACTTTAAAATCAAAAGTCAGATGGTGACAAAACATGTACTGCGATTCAATTACCAAACAGGATGTTGAAGCGCTAAGTTAGCTAGTTCACATGCATGCTGCTTTGCACGCACTTAAGGAAACGAAAGCAAAAGTATTCAACGGAGGGTCAAACTGAACAAGTATTCCTCCACCTGCGGCTGTATCTTTGGCTTTACTGTCTTGCAATCCCGAGACAAATTCCTCCACCAGTGACACCAGCACTGGACTTTCTTCAGCCATCGTGCCTCTTCACGCCACTGGTGCACGCATGCGCACAAGATCGAGTTGCGACATCGAAGTGTGGAAATCAGACTTTAAAATAATTTTAAAAAGGCACAACGTGTACAACTAACTACGTTTTACGTTTTAATCTAATTCCACGTATGGACAAGAATGTTGCAACTTCCCATGTTCTAATTGAAAACAACATTTATTATTATTATTTTGTGACGCCTTCAGTGACAAAAGACATTTATAGTTTCACCTTGACATGAGTGGCACTTGAATTAATATTCCCGTTTTTCAACAACAAAATTGATTATTAAAATATTTAACTATTTTTACGCCTATTACTGATAGTTGTGTTCACTTTAGAATTCAATATCAGCTGTTTTTAAATAGTTGCAGTTTATCCTAATTCGCGTGAAGTCACCATCACGTTAGCGAATGCGCATGCGCAAAAAAAGTTGGAATCGAGCTCCTCCGTCAGTAACCTTTTGCTGGAAGAGGAATGATATTTAAAGGTTTAAATATGGAATTGACAACAGACGCCACATGGGACTATCGAAGTAGAGAACAACTGGAGTGGAAAAGTAGCTACTGACCGTCTGCACACTGGGGAAAAATCGTTGTGGAAAATACCACTCGTGCTCGAAGTTAATGTTTTCCTGACGCGGAAGCTAGCTAGCTAACGTGATTAGCTTGGGGCGAGAAAACTATTTGGACGATTTGTCAACATCACAACGAGGGACAGAAAGGAAGAAAGATACCCTTTGATATGCCCTTGCTCTCTGGCCGGACGTGTTGAGCATCAAAGTCTTGGAATCTTGTGGCCCACGAGTTGTGACGCTCTTTAATCGTGTTTGAACATAACTGATTCCAGGTAACACGCAGTGATCTGAACACTTTGCTTGCAACAGCAAAACCCGTTGCCCACCCTCACTGCTGGGCTACAGTTTGTAATGGGGCCCCTGCTGAGTTAGTAGGACGCTTGGAAGCAGAGTGCATCCCCTCTAACCATGGGAGGATGTGTGGGGAGATACTGGGAACGATGGGATGATGCACAGAGCAGAGGCTCTTCCAGGAACGGTGGTCGTGGAGGTAAGAACACCATGACAGGCCTACAACACATTCCCAATGAGAAATGTGATGATGACCACTTGTGATTGTGTTTCAGCTTTTGCTTTGCGTTGAATTACTGCGTCGTTTAGCTTCTGATGCTGACCAAATGTATGCAACACAGAACAAAATGTATTGTTTAGAATTAGCCTCTGATGTATACATATCTGATTTTATTTTTCATCTCAGTTGCAATTAATTAATTTTATCAATGATGTAATGGGTCGAGCATGAGGCACGTTCACTTCCCATTCCCTTACCTGATGTTTTGTGGGGAAACTCGGCACACATCTGTACCCTGCTGGAAACCCTCACATCTTTTTTTTTTGATGAGGAGACTCATGCACAACGTGAGAGTCGGAATTTAGATCTTGTGATACCGTATCGCCAGCCTTACTCTTTTTTTTTTTTAGGTTATAAAGTTTTAAAATATATACTTGGTATATTAGTTTATTTTTTAGATAAATATGCAGCAATACACAGCTTGAAATGGATTTTGAATAGTAATTTTGCGAACCTAATATCTGTGACACAAACAGCGTTTGTTGCAGACACCCCCGAGAATGCCTATGATGTGGTCAGGATTGTTGAGGAGGTTTATTATGTCTATTATCTTGGAATTGCAATTCTTCAAAAGGTAAACACTGGCGCCAAGCCGTGTTTTGATCTTCTTTCCTACATGGAATTTGGATGGCTGCAGGAGCACTTAACGAGAAGTAAATATTATATTAGCCACCAGACTAAACTGCAGCAGCACACAAACCGGCATGCTTTCTGAATGGTTGCATAGTTTCGGACCCAGAGAACAATTGAAGAGAAATTTGGCTCGGTATGCTGTGTAAAGATTCCTTTTGATGATTTGGCGCTTCGACGCTTTGAAGACAACGTTGATGAATGTTGACGGTTCGGTGACGGTTATTTTTAGAATTTACAACAACAAAGCTCATCTTCTGAAATAGGCGTTCCCAGACGTTTTCTGCTGAAGAGACCAAATTAGAACTGTTGTTCCTCCCTGGGACCAGAACTTACTAATGTGAAATCACATGTTGCAGGACATTGACAAATACTTGACATCAACAAATGTGAAAGTACGCAGCAGGTCAACGTTTAGCAGCAACCTTGGAAACAAAAAGCCAGTTCGCCCTTTACTGTTAAACCAGGAGGCCCAATATAAATAGACACACAACTCCATGACTGAGTACAGGAACCCGTTCTCGAGACTGTTAAAGAATCCCCAAGAGACTGTCGTTTGTGCTCTTGCTTAAAAAAAGTTTGTGTCCATAGATAATTGCTTCCACTTGACACCATTATAATGGTGTCAATATCACGTGAATGTGTGTGGTTTTTTTCCTGAGTGAAGTGATCACAAGCCAAGTCTGGCTTGTAGCCACTGTCTCCATGCACCCCCAAACAAAATGTCTCAACATGTCCCCTCCCTCCATGTTGACTTACTGGCATCGCCAATTATTGTACCCTCCTTTCTTTCTTCCTGTCTTTGTTTTTTTTATTTTATTTTTTTAAACAAACACATTTTTTATGAACTTGGTTTTGCCTTTGTCGTTCGTTAAGTATTGTCATTGCCTTGTCAGAGTTTCAAATCCATTTGCCCCAGTCTAACTGTGATCCTTTGTCTGAGCTCTCTAATGATTGTGTGCAGTCTAGTCAGGAAAAGGCAAATCTGCTACTTGAGGAAAGAATTAGCTAACCACCACAAAACCCTGGAATCATTTATAACTATTTACCAAAAAAAAAAAAGACATTTTACAAAAGAAAAAGGCACTTCAATGCATTCTGGGTATTCCAATCCCTTCAACCAGACCAAACAAAATAAATCTGTTTGCGAGTTTAAATGTGCATTTTGCACCCCAACAAAACATATTGAAAAGCAAAACTGAGAATCATATATTTTAATTTTTTTTCTGATAATTGATTGGCGGAAACGTTCGCTATACTGGACGTGCCTGCCGCAACGTGCTTATGTCACTAATGCTGGGGACGTTATCGGCGCTATGCCGCGGAATCGATCAAATATCGGAGTTTGGCTGGTTCCTCTTGAGCTAATTTTTTGAATTTTTGATTTGATTTGAAATCACTTCCTACAGTTACATTTAGGAGACCACCTTGGAAGACAGCACACTGAAGGATTTCCTCCGGCCCAAATCCAGCATGGGCACAGAACAGCAAACAGATACAGACAGGTTTTGCGAAATAAAAAAAACATCTGTTATAATGTGGCAGGGGCTGGAGACTGAGCTTCTGTGTGTGTGTGTTTTTTTTTGTTTTTATCTGTAGTCACAGACAACTGAAGTGTTCTCCTGATAAGATAAGCAGCGGTTTAGGGAAAATAGCCCCTATCTTCTTCAAGTATACATCCTCTATGTTCACATTCTACAAAGAGAAAGACATACTTTGCAGTACAAGTTTGCCAGTTTGCTTGGACCATTTTCCCCCTACAGGAAATAACGACAAAAGAAATGACCTGTAACCAGTTCCTATCCAAAAAAAAAGGCAGAAGGAATATTTTGACATTCTTAACTGTCACAATGTACAAATAAGCTCATGACAGCGACTTGTGTACTGAGTGACCTGCCACACGGCTAATTTGGGTAAGAGGCAAATCCAATTTGTCACGATGATACTGATGCCACAATGACTTCCATTTCCCCGTTTGGCTTAACACTGGGCGACATAAACTCTGGGGTGTTCCACCAGGGGTTCCATTGTATTTGTCTGGATGTAAATCTGTCCTCAAAAATACAAAAAAAAATAAAATCAGAAATACAGCAATTGGAGGCATCTTATTTTTCATTTACAGGACACTGTGTGCATTTATATTTTTTGGACCACTTTGTGAAAGGAAATAAAATCTTTTGGCCCATTTTTAGGGGGGGGAAGTGTGTCAAGGGAATCCTATTATATGTCAGGAAAACTTAGTGAGTGCTTGCACATGTGCTAATCTTACACCATGACACCATGTCCTTCTCCCTAAGCTGCTTGCATGATAAATAATTCGTTTGAAAGTCCTAGTTTCAAGTCCTCATTTTTCCATTGCATCGCATCTCAATAACCGAGAACCTGGTCGTAATTCACAAGTTTTAGTTGATATTTTCTGGATGTGAGTTTGATGATAAAAGCTAATGTGGCTGTGATCACATTTCTTTTTCAAGAATGGATTGGAAACTGTTGCGGTAACTGTCCAGCAGTCTTCCCTCCTGTTAGATAAGTGCTTAAGGTAAATATTTAATGACAGGGGAAACACAAGTCAAGTTCCATCGATAACAGCGACACATGCTTCATGCATATTGCAAACTCGGAATGGAGTCCCAACTAGATCCAGTTGTGCTGGATGTTCTCTGTCTGCTGACAGCTCGACGTGTTGTTGATTTAGAGACATCACCTGCGCCCTTCCTCCCGCAGTCAATCACGTCGCTTTAGATTTCTGACAACAACGCATCCCACAAAGCAATGCGAAAGCTCTGTCGCATTGTGCGATGCGGCTGCCATTTTGGAACTCCCACATTAACATTTTGGTCCCCTTTCTGTTGACAGCTCGTAACGAGCCACTAAAGAAAGATCGACCCAAGTGGAAGAGCGACTACCCGATGACCGAGGGCCAGCTGCGGAGCAAACGTGACGAATTCTGGGACACTGCGCCCGCTTTTGATGGCCGCAAGGAGATCTGGGATGCCCTAAAGGCCGCCGCAGTGGCTCTGGAGTGTAATGACCACGAGCTGGCGCAGGCCATCGTCGACGGGGCCAGTATCACCCTGCCACACGGTGAGCCAGACCACAACATGCACCGGTCTCCAAAAACAACCAGTTGATCTCGTTATGCAAACACCGATAACGATCATTTTCCCAGGTACTCTGACGGAGTGTTACGACGAACTCGGCAATCGCTATCAGCTACCCGTCTACTGTCTCGCTCCACCCGTCAACCTCATTTCAGAGCGCAGCGACGACGATCACAGCGACAGTCCCCAGCTCTCGGTAGCGCCGAAGAAGGAATTTCAGCTGAAGGTACAGATGACACTTGTGTTTAATTCCTTCCATTCTGATACCGTTCGCCCCAGTGCATGTAGCATCCTGCCCTGCAAGTGCCACACCTTCCAAAGCATCTTCTGTGTTTATTGTGCCAGATTATAGCATTCATTCTGTATGACAGCTGACACACGTGTCGAAAGAGCTGCTGGCGAGCGCATTGTGTACACTGTGTACACAATTATGTTATCTGCAAAGTTTCTCTGGGCCGGTGTCATTCTTAACATTGCACGTCGACTGCAGGTGCGCCTGTCCACAGGCAAGGACCTGCGCCTGAGCGCCAGCATGACGGACACTATTGGTCAGCTGAAGAAGCAGCTGCACGCCCAGGAGGACATCGAGGCCGCCCACCAGCGCTGGTTCTTTTCGGGCAAACTCCTTACGGACAAGACACGGCTGCAAGACACCAAGATCCAGAAGGACTTTGTCATTCAGGTCATTGTCAACCCTCAGGCACACCCCAAGATGTCACCTACAACCACCACCCCCACCCCAACCCCCGCCGCCGCCGCCGCCACCAGCAGCAGCAGCCCTGAATCGGAGTAGTTGAGGTCAAAAACCAAAGCAGTGTGGAGCATTTTATTCTTCAAAACGGATGAAGCCAGCACAACTCATGCATACTCTGGCCGTTGCCCTTTTATCTGAACTAAAGCTTGCCAGGTGCCAATGGGGAGAACGCGAGGTGGCGTTTATGTGCGCGTCAGCAGACTCTAAAACGTCGCTGCGATCCTACTTCTTTCCAAGGGGAAGGCAGAAAGCAGGACAACAATCTCCTTTAATATTTTCTTATATTGTGAAAATGTTGTTAATTGCGCGTGGGTTTTTTTTGCACATTTTAAGAGAACTTTTGTAGGAGTTTGTGTGCCTTCTGCAATACGAAACAAAAAAGGGGTTCATATCCACATGGATAGTATATTTGCTGGTCTAAAAACTCAATCCGAGCTAGGTTGCGTGCATTTATCCACGTGCGAGTGCATACTTGCAGAAATATATCACCCTCACGTTATTACATATCTTCTTCAGGAACTGCAGTCGCTTATTCAGGAAATCAAGAATTCCTATCCAAATAGGATGTAATGTCTGTTCCTGACACTCCCAAGGGCCTTTTCGTTTCGTTTGAGCTGTACTTGCCCCCACCAGTCCGCTCACCAGTTGTCATTATGGTCCCGAAGAAATTGCCCCCATTTCCTGTCCCAGACCAGGAGCACAATCTTTTATATGAGTTGCAGCATTTGGAATGGGTATTCGATTCAGTTTCTTCACTCGACAGTGCGTGAAATGAATCATAAATTACCGGTAATCAA
Organism: Hippocampus zosterae; assembly: GCF_025434085.1. NCBI lineage: Eukaryota > Metazoa > Chordata > Actinopteri > Syngnathiformes > Syngnathidae > Hippocampus > Hippocampus zosterae. The sequence continues at coordinate 5,304,967 of NC_067457.1, forward strand.
TTTATTGTTGTCTTTTTTTGGGGGGGGGGATTACTTGTCATGGGATTGAAGGAGTTTCCAGAATGTTCTGAACTCCTGTTTCCTAGTCAGTCTTAATTATATCAACAATTATAATCGATATTTTAATATCTGTATATAATATTGGACCCATATTGCCCACTCTAATTGATCATATTAAGTGAAGAGATCTTAAATATGGCCTTTTAAAGGGCCTTTTTTATAGTCTTAAATTGGGATTCCATCTGTAATACGCTCTGGAATAGAACATATTTTAATTTGTGACGCCTTGATTTCGACTGGACTCTGAACTAATCCTCCTCACGCTGACTGACGTTTTCAAAAGCACAAGACTGCATAAAAAGTAGCAACATTAAAAAAAAGCAGGTTTTGATGAACCATTTTCAGATAACAGTATGTGACTAACTGTCACTGCACATCATGAGTTTGTTTTGTCTAGAAGGCAAACTGTCCCGTTTGCTGCCGCAAAGAAAAAGAAAATGCAATGAACAACGTTATTGCTATTAAATAGCTATCAGGTGAATTTTTCAAGCTGGAAAAAACCCGTAGCAAAAGTGCAACTACACTTGAACTCAAATCATATTCAGTGCAATGCAGTGGCTCATCTTGTCTCTCATGACTTGCCTTTACACATTGAGTTTCTGGTTGCTGTCGCACTTGATTTATGCTGTTTTTATGTTGATATTGCCTCTTAAAACAGGCAACATTGGTTTGCAATGCCTTTTTTAAAAATATATATTTTAAGTAACACCATTGGCTACATCTGTTTTTTAGAGTACAATCATGGAAATACATTTTAACCACATCTCACCATGGCAAGATTTCAATTCCTTTCAGCTTGTTAGCCAGAGCTTTTTGCTATTGGGTAGGTTTCTTATTCATTGTATGCAAAACGTGAAGGGATGTCATCTTTGTGCAATAAATATACTCTTGACGTAGGCCTAGATGACCGTGAATTTGATGGAGCACCAGCTGTTTATGCGAGTTCCGTATCCAAACGGGAACGAGCACAACCGTTTTATCTATAGAATCAGCAGATGCCTGTGTCAACTGTTTGTTTACCTTTGACACTTTGTATTCCAAGCTGTCGCTCTGACCTCTCACCTGGGAGCTCATCTTTTTCAAAATTAAATAAGAATTCTTACAACCTGCCCATCTCATGTTGTTCTTTTTTGTTTTAATTAAATCGTGCTATTGTTTTTAGCCATTGGGTCAGTGTATCATCACATCTACTCAATGTGGGAGCAAACTGGAGGAACTGCAGGAAAGCACGCAAGCTTCACACCTGAAGGTTGCAGGCAGCATGGAACCCACGATCTCTGCACTTTGAGGTCGATGTGCTCACCACACCACTGCTTCAAAATTACCTCCAATACGACACATGAAGTAAACAGCAGCCATTTCCTGCACAACCTTTTTTCATTCTAATTCGTTGGGCTCTCTTCGTAATCCCGATACGTCTTCAACTGACATTGCAACAAAATGCCGGTGTTCTAATTTACCACAAGACGGCGCTCTTCACTTACATATAATGAGCGCAAAAGGCAGGAAACCGAAGAGTTGAGGCCATCGATGTAGTTAGTGAATCTATCCTTTCAAAGCAGCGCACCACCAACTTCCTCCTCCCTCTTTCTGCAAACCCAGTTAGTCACTAGAGGGTCTGTAAAGGGTTGTGGTGCAAGTAGACCTAGGGGGAAAAAAGCCCCTATTGACAGTGGAATTTCACTGGGAGCTTCATGTTTGTGGTCACTCTGCAAGTCTCAGCCCATTCTACGCTCTTTCTAAAGCGAGAGCCCCAGTGTGACCCGATACTAAGGAACAAACGAAATTACTAAAACTAAAAACGGAAAAAGCACATTAGTTGACAAGAAAAAAATAGCATCTTAAATTTCCAAACCCAACTATAACTAACTAGATTTGAGCGAAAATGTCATTTGAATTTCATTCATGAGCTTCCAGGGTTGACACTTGTAGCTACACAAGAAGGAAGGTTAACCAATTGTTTTAGAATAAAGAGTTTATTTAATTACGCAACACTTAGTGACCTATTTTTTTTTATCTTTTTATTCTGCACTTGATTAATACTACTCCAAATGTTAAACAAAAACCAAAATTCATACTACTGGTTTAATGGGATTAAAAATGGGTAATTTCAGTGAGACTAAAAGTAGCAACTAGTATGTCTGCTTCTTATTGGAGCTCATTTGGAGGGTGCGTTACTTGTGTTTATCAAAAAAAAAGAAACGCAACTGAAACCGTATTTTACGTTTGCAAAATATGTTTAGTTTTCATCTATGAAAATTAATTTAATTTATGAGACTGTGAGGTTCATTTTAAATGTATTAATTCGATATTAATGCACGACCGTTCTAAGTGCAGTCGCATCTGGGAGTTGTAGTCCATTTAATCTGTTTTCCAGACGCATCCAACAGCAGCTAATTTAAAAAAAAAGCGCGAACAGATGACGTAGCTCCTAGGCGACGAGTTTACGACTTTTGCCTTGTCACACCTGCTTTTTTTTTTCGTTTAACTCAGCCTGAAACGCAACGCTAGGTAAAAAATGTTTCATGTTTTGGTTCATATATAAACAAACTAATACAGTATCTAAAAAATAGTACAGTGTTCAGCCGAGGTTAATACTTCTCACCAGGAATTCAAATCACAAATCCGCTTTCGATAACTTCAGACGTCTGTGGACCGTTATGTAGTACCTATATGTTTTATACCCATCTACATATCACTGCACAATACTTACCATAGTGTTGCACACAATACACATTTTTCCCCAAAACGACAGGGATTAAATACTGCCTATGACTAAATGTTGAAAAACCTTTCACTTCCACTAAGTAACAGTGTCCTGCACAAGCTTTAATTGTTTCTGTTTTCATTCACATTCAACCTTTCCCAAAAGTAAACATTCACAATGAAGAAGTGCAAACAGTACCAAATCTATTTTTGCTTCTCCCACTGAGTGCCATTTTACAGTGTCATCCAAAGGAGAAGTCTCCATGTTTTCTTCATTTACTTTCTGCCTGTTTACTTGGTGTTAGTTAACCACACAGGAAGTGGCGCTCCTATGTAAGACACCGAGGATTGTGTAAGACACCGAGGATTGTTCGTGATATAACGTGTGCTCACTATGGTTTATTAATATATCAAATTGTTATGCAAAGTTTCCTACCAGAATAGCACAAGACTCTAACCAGAATAGATAGAAAGGAGTCAAATCCTCTCAAAAGCCAGTGTTTGTAACGTCTAGTTTTGGCGGCTTAATCCTCCGTCTCCTATTCTCACCACGCTTTTATCTACTTACCGAACGCTCAACTAAAGCTCAACCGTGTGTGTGTGTGTTTGTGTGTCAGTGTCACTTGCAGAGCTTTTGCTGTACCACCACAGTGAACCTGGTCACCCGCTGTACCCTGACAAGCTTGGCACAGGGCCCAGTAGTAATGCAGCCAAGAGAAGGTTGAGCATGAACAGACAAGGTAAATAACATTGAGTGTGTTTTTTTTCTCTGCCAGGTTAATAAACCCATACATTTACCTTACTACTGCCGTGATTGGAATATTGTAGCTGAATTTGCAGTCAGTCACCCAGAGAGCTTCAGCAACTTTTATTCTCTTCGCAACACTCCATCGAAATCATTCACTTTTGACAGGAGTGAGGCGCACTCTTGATTGAAAAACACACTCTTCATAAAAGTGGCCCACATACAGAGCCTCCAAGCCGCACCAGAGGGCTCGGCAGTGGAAAATGACAATTTGTGTCACTGCCTCTTGTGCTATCAGGTTACGCAGTCGGGATTGCTTGGCTTCCTGCGACATCAGACAATCACTGTGGCTCGACGGGGAATTCACATTCATCACATTTTTAGGAGGGGGGGAGAAACACAGTGACGTCTGAGTAGAACCACTAAAATGGAAAGATGCATGGATCGCTTCCTGAACTCCCGCTGCTTGTGCATAAAGCATCCAAATGTCTTTTTTTTTGAGGAAAGGGAAAGAAAATTTAGTAATGGTACAATTCCTACGAAAAATAATTGCGATCAACTCTCACATTTTCAGTGTCAGTGGTTCTGTTGAACATTGATAGGCCACGAGACATCCTTAAACGTGCCACAGGAAATTATCCAGTTTCACTTTGCAAATAATTTGCTCATCTATCGAGGCCAAGCGATGTGCAGCGACAACGTTTTGTTTGATGGTGTGCCATGAGATTTCCCTAATGCAACTACTGTAATGACTTCCACGCTAAGCTGCATTTCACACAGCAACCTAAAACCAGACAGCACATTGTTTTTGTGAAGTGTCCATGTGATACACTTGTTTGTTAGGGTTTGAAATTTTACCTTCCTTGTTTGTGTGTGTGCATGCATGCGTGGGCATTTGTTTTGTAAGAGATCTGTTTGTCCCCCTTCCTGATGACTGTTACTGATGCTAATAATCGTCCATGTGTTGTTTACTGGACACAATCTGGGTCAAATTAAAAGCAACCTGGCGAGTTGTGATGGAGCGCACACTATTGCAGGATTCCAATCTGGATCCTCTTGAATATGAGGCAGATGTGCCAACCACTAGTCCAATGCATTGTCTCTTCATAGTGATGTCATAGGTCTTGCTTTCAAGGGATATGATTCACGTCACCACTGTTCAAGGGGGGTGCGGTGGCGGGGGCTCTGTTACAGATGGGAGTGGAGGGAAACGGTGACTGGGGTTGGGGAGTAGATTCTGTGATACAGCCAGAAAAGACAAATTCAAGTTAAACAACTAATTTCTCCCTCGCAGCAACGCAAAGTGGTTCCGAGTCCGCGAATGATTTGGTGTTTACTTCAGTCGCCATGGTGACCAGGAAAATCCAGGCAACAGTCATGCATCAAACCAACCTCTCGGCATGGTGTTTTTCTGTCAGGTCAGTGGTTTTCAGTCTGGCGGTAACGTGAGACGGAGATGAAACATCAGCGCATTCCCAAATTCTTCATTTGTCTGGGTCACTAAGAAAGGAAGGATGAGAGACAGCGCCGGGCAGGGAAAACCAAACGGCCGTAAACATGTCATCAATGAAATTAGAGACAAAGAGCAAATTATCCCTCCTCAGTTTCTCCATCCTCATGTTTTGGATAGAGTCCATGACTCAACCCACTTTCCTCAGCATGAAGAGGGGAAAAAAAACACAGACTCTACAAAGTATTTAACTGGAATTGCCATTGGGCAATATCGTCCCATAAACACATTCTAAACACATTTGTTATTCCTGTTACAGCACCACCATATCAACTCGAAGGTGAAAAGTTAACTCTTGCAACAATTACAGATTCTTATGCATCCCGTATTCCACAAAAGTGACCGCACAACCTACATAAATTACTGGAAATCAATCAATCTAATTTTTTGTACAACTTTTCATGGGACAACACTGAAGAAATTACATTTTGCTAGCAGGTAAAGTAGGCAGTGTACAGCTTGTATTTCAATTTAAATGTTCTGTCCCCTCCAAATAATTCAACACACAACCATTAATGTGTAAGTAAATCCCTGGCAGGCGGCCCGGTAGTCCAGTGGTTAGCACGTCGGCTTCACAGTGCAGAGGTACCGGGTTCGATTCCAGCTCCGGCCTCCCTGTGTGGAGTTTGCATGTTCTCCCTGGGCCTGCGTGGGTTTTCTCCGGGTGCTCCGGTTTCCTCCCACATTCCAAAAACATGCGTGGCAGGCTGATTGAACACTCTAAATTGTCCCTAGGTGTGAGTGTGAGTGCGAATGGTTGTTCGTCTCTGTGTGCCCTGCGATTGGCTGGCAACCGGTTCAGGGTGTCCCCCGCCTACTGCCCGGAGACAGCTGGGATAGGCTCCAGCACCCCCCGCGACCCTAGTGAGGATCAAGCGGCTCGGAAGATGAATGAATGAATGAATGAATAAATCCCTGGCAACAAAAGTGAGTACACCCCAAAGTGAAAAATTTGGGCCTGATTTGTCATTTTCCCTCCCTCGTGTCACGTGACCCCTCCGTGCTACGGGTCTCAGGTGTGAATGGAAAGCAGATATGTTAAATTTGGTGTGACCACACTCACACTCTCCCATAGTGGTCGCTGGAAATTCATCTCATGGCAAGGAACTCTCTGAGGCTTGAAAAAAGGCAATGAAAACATTGTCGAATAGCCTGTAACTGAGCCTGCAGTACACGGTCCATGACCACATCGCGGTTGAACAGGACAGCTTCCACATAGAACAGGCCTCACCATGGTCAACCAAAAGAGTTGAGTGCGTCCTCTCTCGAGCTCGTCTCTGGAAAAGTCGATGTTCCTGTCAGTGTTGCCAACATTGCTGCAGGGGTTAAAGGGGTGGGGCTAGTCAGCTTAGATAGAATGCAGCCTCTAAGTGCACACAGGCGTCTTACACTTGATAATGAAATTTGGTTTCAATCCACACAGAGTCGAAACTGTCTGATAGAAGCTTGGACGTCAACCTTTATTGATACAGTTCAAAAGATCAAACCGGTAAAGAAATCATATACAGTATGTCTTTCATATTTGCTTCAATACTGCTTTTTTTTATACTGCAAATGTAAAAACACTGATAAGTATAACACATGCCTCTTGGGAATATCCTGTCTCCCCCCCACACATGTAAGCCACTGCAATTATTCCCCTTTTATGGAATTCCTGCAGTAGGAAATACTTACAAAAGGCCACAGATACTCAAGGTTGACCTGGTTTTAGGCACTCGGAAAACTCCCACCCCACCAATCAAAACGGGATGTGTCTGCATAAATGGAACGTAGTATTATTATTATTATTTTTTTACATGTACAAATTCATCAAGTGCATTCAAATCACCGTGACAATAACAATGATTACACACACGATAGAAGACGAGTGGTTAATGATAGACTCAATAAAAATGATTGTACATTGTTGATAGAGCATTATAAGTACTTCAAAAAGGCATTTAGATTTTTTTTTACCCCTGATTTTGATACGTGTAATTTTGGCTGTCAAATCAGCCGGCCAAATGGCATAGCATTTCCTTCAGCAAAGTGATTTAAAGCAACGATTGATTTCTGTGTTGTACATGACAAAGGGGACAGAAACAAGTTCGGGAACAAAGCCCAAAAATAACCACTGAACAAAAGAAGAATCCATAAGGTGTAATAAAGGAATGCCATAGTTTTTCAACACTTCTTTTATCGCTAAAATAGCTTACAAAATACACTCACTGAACACTTGATTAGGAACAACAACATTATGAGACGTCACTACCAAGAAGACAACATGTTGTGGCCTGCGAGTGCATATAGTACCCAATTAAAATGTTAAGTTCTGAAAACATTGCAGAGGTGATGATTACAAAGATGCGAGGCGTCGTCTGACTGGCAAGCTAGTTGTAGACTCTGCGCACAGTGTTTATGTCGGTGGTTGGACACCTTGTCGATTTTTCAAGTACCGGTACTCTCCTCCATTTCTCTCAGGAAATAAATTAGATGCTCTGTGAACTGCCCTGCAGTTGCAACGTGACCTTTGCTGATTAAAAAAAAAAGAATGTAGACATAGCATTACACAAAAGTAGAGAATCGGGATTGAATCCGGGAAAAACAAACAAACAAACAAACAAAAAACACGAGGAGAGTCATTAACCTGATTTATGGCAGCTTGAATTCATGAGTTTTAAATGCCATGGATGCAAACAAAAACAGCGTACTGTGTTCCAGCAGTCTATGTGCGCAGATTAAAACCAAAACAAAATAACCAACAATTACATATTGTCATGTTGTAAATCAAATCACGTGGTATAAGGACAAAATCCAAAGCCTCAAAGAGAAAATAAAAAAAACAACCAACAAAAACACACGTTGAAAATATAATGCAAAAACATACCTTAGAAAAAAAGAAAACCTTCTGTACACTTCCCTGTTAACACATATGACAAAAATGTGTGTCTTTCAACATGACTTTTCCTGAATTGAGAAATTGCTTTTAGCACGTTGTTGCCTAAAAAAATAGAACATTTTGACCAAAATAGCACCGACATTTTAGCTAACCGTCTTTGGAACTCAACTCAATCAATTCTGCAAAAAACAAAAACAAAAAAAACCCCCACCAAATTCGAAACCCGATTATTCTTTAATTCTCGATGGCAAAGGCATACCTCAGTAGTTGATTAAGAAAACATCCAATAAATCATATTTACTGCTTCTATTTACTTTGGTCCCAAAAGATTTTGCTGTCCTGCAACAATCATCCTGTTCAACGGTTCCCTGCATCACCCCCACGTTCACTTTGTATAAAATAGAAGATCAAGTTAAACTGCTTGGCAAATCACATGGTGTGCAAAAACACTGAAAAAAAAATGTGCTTGTCGAAAAAGCCCAGTCGGGTATTTTCATAATAATTCTCAATGTGGGGTTGGAATAATACAGAAGGGTGGAGCTGCCATTGTGGAGTGAAAATATTTTATTTTATTTTATAAAAAAACTAAACTTAAATCTTTTCTAATTATACCAATCCATTTGAAAATTAAGTAAACATTGTTTATTCTTTACTTTTATGCTTTTATTATGGCTGCAGTGTATGATTTACATTCGCCTTTTTTCGCCATCATGCATGCGCAGGTCAACACCTTATGGCGTTTTGGGAAAATGCTATGTACGCTCGAACGTATTTGCCACTCAACATATTTTTACTCCACATTGGCGGTTCTTACGCTTCCGTATGCAAAACATTTGCGTAATTGTTGAATTACAATCCTTTCATAAATTTAGTAAGGCCATCCATCTTTTTAAAAACAGAAACGGCCCCCTTATAGTGTTTAATGAAGAGCCCGCTTGGTGGAACCTACATGGCAGAGGGCGCAAGAAGCATGACAGGCAAATCTTGGCCAGTGAACTTGACTGACTTTCCCATACGAAAGAACAAAATGAACGACTAACTGATCACGCTGGTGTTTTTTTTTTCTGGGCGAATAGCAGACGAATCCCAGGCTGGAGGACTGACTTCAGACTGAAGGAGCTGGTCAACAGAGTGGTCAGTCTGTGAAGTTAAAGTGGGTCCACAAGGGGGGGGAAGCTGTTGGGGGACGTTTACCTGGGTCAATCAGGGTCGCAGGCTCGGCGGCGGACGCGACGGCGGTGGGCAGTGAAGCCCGGGGGGCATGCGGGACGGCGGGGGTCCCGGCGGTAGCTGCACCAAGGGCGGTGCTCTGGCCGGAGGGCCGGAGGTGACGGGGGACTCCGGCACGTGGCGGTAGTCGGGCGGTGGCTGCGAGGGCGTGTGGATTGGGGTGCGCGGTGCCGGCCTCGCCGGTTGGGACTCTCCTTTCACTCTCGTGAAGTTGATACACCGACCCTGAAGTGTGACAAAATGAACATTTTTGAGGAGAACACAAACTGTATGGATGTCAGATACCAAACCCCCAAACATCATACTTTGGTCAAGTACAAAGGAAAAAAAGAGTAACTTGTTGTTTTCTGTGCAACTTTTGCGTTTGACTTGGCTTGTATTGTTTTTGATTCACTGTTTTGAATTCTTGCCTCGGATTCCTCCATCGTTTCCTCACATTGAGGTTTTGTTCGTCGCGCATCTCTTTTCAGTGCCAATAATTTGTTACATTTATGTTTTGAATTTTCTTTGTCTTTCACGACTGTCCCTCGTCTGGCTTTGAGTCGTCCACCTCTGTCCCGAATTTCCAGCTTTGCATTCAGTCTTTTGAACTGGCTCTCGTCCTTAAAGTTACGTCCTCGAGAATATTCCTTGAGTTGTTTTCATTTCCACAAAGCTTGACTACTCTTTTCCTTTGTTGAAACTGTAAATGTGTGTATGTGTGTGCGTGTGCGTATGACATCTGGTCAGTCAAAAAGTATAAAAGACTGCTGGCCAGTTGTGTGGCACTGGTATGACTTCATTTACCCTTTCGAGAGCAAAATGGCCTCTTGGGGAGACTCGAGAATAAAATGTGGTCAGGCACTCACAGCACAGTCATTTTTTTTTGACCGTGTGTCTGTGTGCAGTTGTCTTTTGTGTTTGGAGCTCAACTTCATGCACGCTCTGACGTCAACAGAAACGATGCGGTTCGGAGTGGAGGTGACTGGGTTTATTGCAGGGAAGAGCCGAAAGAACTGTTTGTGAAACCATCAAGACTTAACTGTCCGGAACTTAACCCGTCCGACATGTCGCAAACATACAGTACAGTTTAGCGCAGTGGTTCTCAACACTGTGGGACTCGCGTCCTCCTCTTGTTGAACATTGCACCCACCTTTAAGGAAGTTAATTAAGAATCAATTTTTTAATGTTTAAAAATAACCTTTGAAAATACATGTATAATATATGTGTAAACGCTGTATGAAAAAAAAAATCCTGAAAACATCCCATGTTAATTCATCAGTATTCTAGCAAATGCGTCTGCAGCCGAAAATGGACCGATTACTCATCCCGGCTTTCTTCCTCCTAATGTCTCCCTCGACTCGACTCCTTCATTTTCACACCTGCTTCGCATTACGGACCAGAAATGGGTTTCAATGGCTGTGTGATTGCTGGCGCCGTGTCATCCTTGTAGCTTGATGCCGCCTGGTTTATTTTTAAAACCCGGCGACTTTGTATTAGAAATAAGATAAGATCTTCTCTGAGTTCAGAAATATCTTATAAGTGATCTGATTAAGTCTTCAACAAAGTTAAATGCTCGGACGTGTTCATGTGAAACTATTTCATTTCCGAATTTATAGTCAAAATATTGTTCACCTTTTTCTCAACTTTTATCCCAGCACTTTCCAAGCTATCGTTTGCTTTCATCTGTTCTACTCTAATCTTCGTCTGTCCCCATGACATCAGATCGCGGTCCAAGCACCGGTTAAAATCATGCCGCTCTTTGCAGAAAATGTTCCAATAATTCTTTTAGCAGGAATTTCTCGTTTAAAGAGTGTTGTCTTGGCATGGCAAACATGTCCAGCCCTTTTTTTTTGCCCCCAGAGACTAGAAATCGCTGTCAGCTTGCAATCTTGCAGGCACAAAAAGAAAAACATTCAATTTTCCTCATTGGCGTGTCGCAACCGGGTGACTTGCGCTGGCTGGGCATGATGCAACGTTTGCCTTTAAGAAGAAATCATGCCATATTTTTTCCACTAAAGTCATATGCGGTTTGCAATAAAGCCCTAAAAAGAAATATCTCCAGGCTAGCTCATTTCCAGGCACTGGAATGCTGTGTTTCACTCGGAGTGGAAACAAGCAGCTTTTATGTAATCCTTCAATTTGAAGTCGCGTTACCTGAACTTTATTTTGGGAAAATGCGCTTGACAAATAACACCTGCATTTTTCAAATAGATAGCGGCGTGCAAGCGGGCATTAACGTTGCCACGGAATACTCGCTCTTGCTGTCAACAGCTGTTTCATTATTGCTGTACATGACATTCTTCGGACTTTCATTTGACACACAATGTAAATCACTCAAAGCTGACTTACTGGAAAACTTCTTCGAGGTTTGACATTGAGTCTTCAGTGTTGACATGTGGATGGGTAATTAGATTCACTTTTGGAAACAAAGCTCCAGGAACTATTTTCGGTTCCTGGCAGTGGCAATATCCGCATTGTTTTTCGTCCTCTCCAATCATGTTAAAATGATACGCATGGCAAAAAAAATGCGCCTGATCAAAAAGCGGCGGCTTGAGGGCAAAAATAAATTCAGCCAAAGGGCGGTAAGAGATGAAGCAGAGTCATCCCGTTGGCTACTTACGTGATCGCCAGGCTGGGGTCGCATCAAAGAGACCTGGTCGTACCCGCGACGAAACAGTGCCCAGATAGCGTCCAGTTTCCCCTGAATGAGACAGATGAGAACATGGCATCTTTCGACTCAGTACTGAAATATAATTTGGCTTTACAGATGCCGTTGGACGAGTGGCAGAGTACACCCCGGACTGGTTGTCAAATGCACGGTATGTACGAGCCGCTGTTCTCTTCGATTAAGCTAACATTCAAGTTTTGGAAATGTGAACATAGAACATATCAAGTCCACACAGGAACTCATATTCCATTCCAGAACCTCAGGATTAAACGATATAAATCCATGCTGCTCTATTTGACTTGATGTTTATTTAGTCACGTGGCTGATGCACACAGCACACTTAACAGAGGCAAAAAAGCCCCCCAAACAAACTAAATACCTACAGATGTCGATGGGAATCTGGCTTCATTCTTCTCTCCCAGACGATCAGTTTATGCGACTCATAACTGGGATTAATGATATTCAATAAAACTTTAGAAGGGTAGTCTACATCTTGATACGGAACCTAAATTGAAGTGTGCTGTAGGGGGGGCGGGGGGGGGGTCTTTCCTGACATAAGCGGAGTCCAGTCAGCGCGCAGAGTGACTGGACCGGATTTTCCGACTGCTGACTGAGGTGTCGCCTTTCGCCATGAATCACAGCAGTGCGGGAGTCACGCAGAAACACACAAGGCTGTACAGTTTCACAGGCAATGTGTACAGATAACAGATTACATCGAGCTCTCCTTGCACACGAAATTAAACAAAAACCCCACCTGGATGGGGGTGTACCACTTCCGGTTCTGAGGCGGCTTCTTGGGAGATTTCTTAGGTTTGGGCTCAAAGGGTTCGTATTCCTGTTCTGGCATTTTCACCACTGCGTTCTTGGGCTTCTCCAGCTTCGCCCCCTCCTCGGTTGAGCCCTTTCCGCCCCAGCGCACCTTTTTCAGACACAAGTGCGAAATGTTACCCTTGAATATTTTGATTGCTACTATCGCCTGTGCGTAATATGCATCACCTCCATCCTCTTGATCCCTCCAATTCCTCTGCCTCCGTAATATGAGGCGTCCACAGTGGGCCACTTCTTCTTTGGCTGACCATCTTCGTCATCTGACTCCTATCAGAGCCAAAAAGTAAAATTACCTTCATCAGTTCACGAGCAAGGCTTGTTGTTACTTGCGCTCCTTATATCGTGTAGTTTTGTTGTCTAATTTGTGTTCAGGTTATTGAGAGATGTGCGCATAGCTTTCCCCCATTATTTTCCACTCAATGGTGTTTTTCCAACTTACAGGCTCGGGAGGAGGTGGAGGAGGAGGTTCTTTGATCACCTGGAAAAGCAGCACAAAATCGACATGTTCCCAAGAGGTAAAAAAAACAACGTGGTTTTGTTTTCGCTTCTCACAACCACATTCATCTCAATAGCTTCCTTCCTTTGAGCTCTCAAGAGTGTTTTGGAGAGCCCTCGTGTTCCTGTCATTTTTTTCGACACAACGTTTCCTTTTCGTGTTCTTACCACCGTGCAGCAGAGAGGCCAGAACCACCACATGAGCAGTAGGGCCAGGAGGAGAAACAACACCAGCAGGGTGATGAGAAGAATGGTGCCATCAAACTGTAGACGAAACATAGCGTAAAAGAAAAGGAAGCTGACGAAACTTGCAGACATCGTCTTATCTCAGACATTACCCAGGGTGGCACTAAAAAGGAATCCAAATCAGTCAGGCTGCTTTCATCTCAGGACATGACTAAAGCTAGTTCTTTCCCAGCGAGGCCATCTTATGTGACTAGGACTAGAAGTACAGTAAGGTCAATTCCTACTCAGATACCCGAACTGAACCGCTCACTCGAATTGGTCATCCAAAAAGGTGCAGGTATGGTCCCAAGGGGGGTAAAAGGCAACAGTCAAAAGCACAACAGCAGTATGTTAAAGGCATCACCCCAAGCTATTGAGATGACATCCAGATGTAGCCCTGGATGCGTCCATGAGGAAAAAAATAAATTATGCACTGTAACGCATCAAATTCAAGAGAAGCGATTGCACCCGAGGTCATGAAACTCATAGATTTTTGTTGTATGTGTAACCATTGCTGCAGTCAACAAACAACTTTCCAAACGTTTCATTGGCTTTGACTGTCAGTGGTCATTCTCCTGTTTCGTTTATTTATTTTTTGTCTCTCTTCAATGACAGCAGTACACGTCATCTGGGAAATCCCTCCGCGAATCCGTCAGTAACTTTGAGCTAAATGTCTGCGAGCCAAGTATGGATCCCATTACGGACTACAGATGAGGATCAGATGCCGGGTTGACTTAAGGCTTTGTCTCTCGCGTGCTGTTTATCAGAGATCGGTGGCAACACCGTCGCCGTCAGCCAGTCACCACCGGCGGTTTCCTAGAAGTCAAATAGTACGTCGGTGAGTTCCGTGAAAATAGCTGGCACAAACAAGTATGACGCAATGTGACTCCACTGCTTTCGCAGAGCATAATTTGGAAATGTTGGTCCGACAATATTATAGACCTCCGAAGTGGGTGATTTAGAGTACGGTTGCTGTTTATTCAAAGACGCTGTACCTTCCCCCCAAAAATGTGAAACTGCTATTTCAAGGTCAAAAAAGGTCACAAATGCAAAGTTGTGTTTCCATGAACAAAAATTACATACGTACAATACATAATACACTTTTTGGTTGAGGTGCTGCTACAGTATCCAAAGGGTCACATTTGATGTTAGTCTTCTGCTGTCTTTGTTATCTTTTGTTTTCCATGTCAAGTTTGTTTTTGTAAAATTCAGTAGCTATGATATCGCTTGATTGAAGTGGCTGACATAGTAAGCTATCCTTTCTTGGATGGGAACGCAAGCCAGATGATGATTTGTAAACCATAACATTTGGTGGTCACACGACTACAGTTAAAGAGGACAGAGAGATGATCGTAACACCAGACGCTATCAATAAAGATATCAAAACCCTCCAGATCAATAAGCTACCACTTACACACTCTGTGGTGGTGATGTGCACGTTGCTGCTGATGAAAGACAGACCGTCGTTCATGCTCACTTGAAGATAAATCACCCTGAAACAAAACAACAGCCGCAATTTAATTTGGGGGGCGGAACAGGAAGGTCAATACCAAGCACGTTTTTTATTTAGTCTGACGTATATTCGAATGAAGTCATTGAATTTGATACCAAATGTCACTGAACCTCCGAAACTAAAGAGGGTAAGGTCAACCTCGCCTACAGCCACTAAACTCAAAGTCAAATCCTTTCCTTCTACAACGGTGGGAAAAGAAATTCTGGGAAATCCTCGTGACCTCTGGTGATCCTTTGGCATTGAGTTACGAAAAAACAGAGACAAATTTGGATGCCCCCTCTCCACCTAAAGTCCCTCGCTTGTTTTGTACTGACAGAATGAGTGAACGTAAAAGAGGTTTTGCAGATGGAAAACAGGCGACCAGCTGATAAACTCGGTTTCACACCGTCACACAAAAGCGGTCTGGCGAAAAGGGGGCGATAAGGGAAGACTTAGTGGGTGCAGTTCATCAACAGAACCACGCATATGACGTTGACACTGTTATTACGTGAGTTTAAAAAATGGATGTTTGATGTGTGATATATGTGGGGAGGGGGTGGCTTTTTCCAGATGTGGTTTGCTTGTTTGCGTCACATATACTGATTGTAATCAGGAGCATATGTGATGAAGTGAAAGTGGAGTACGTCAGACAATACAGTATCTGGTTGTCTAGGTTTATGTTAACAGGCCACGTTCTGTTTGGGGTGGGCGGGCAATAATTCTACCGTGACTCAAACCGCAAAGAGTAACTTGTACCACCGCTTAAAGCTGTCCTGATGTTAAAAATTGGTGTGTATGTACCTCACTTAAATAAAATCGATCAGGAGGACTCATAAAACCCCCAGAAGTAGCATCGTGTAGTATAAATTGCTACCATCTCATCTTTTGAATGTATATTTATGGAAACACGAGAAATGAGATTAATCCATCCATCCATCAAAATAATTTCCATCTGGCTGCATTTAAGAGGCTTAAAATAACGCACAAAATGACAAGATTCCGGATTTCTCCGAAGTAAACCAGCCTCCGATTTTTGTAACTGACATTCCGACGTGCGCAAATATTTTTAATGGCCATGTGTGCTGAAAGGTTCCAAAAGAGCACAAGAGCACTCCCTGCGGCCTTTCCACCACGCTGTGAAGCGAGACGTGCACAAACTCAACACATGACCTCACGTTTGTAAGACCCCCACTCGCTGTGTCGAGGCTTTGATCGGCCCAGCGAGATTGATAAAGCTGATGGGATGACAAGGTTTTTTTTTTTTTAAAGGGACACGGTGAAACGTGGGGGATCGGGGGGCGGGGCATAGATGGTTTGTGAAGCCATAGTGACAGCAAAAGTCAAGAAGCAGAGAGGAAGAAGGCCGGGGAGGGAAACGGTTGAAGTGTCAGATGGTTAGGTGGTGATGCATGAAGCCATGAAAAGTTTTTAACTTTTAGACGATTTTTGTTTTTTTGAGTGGGACAATCTTGTCTGTTTTTTTAGGCAGGAAAACACTTCATTTTTATGACTTCTTTGCCACGGCATCAATCATGATGTGTGATGCTTGATGAAATGTCTCCACGATGCCGCTGCCATGTTAATAACTTTAACATCATCTGGAAATTTGGTTAGTAACTCTTGTGAGGAAGTAATATTAAAATCAGGAACTACATTTAATTTTCTTATTTTATTTTGTGTTGCCATTCATATTTGCAAAAAAAAAAGGTTAAGTTGTTAAAAATCGGGATCTCAAAATCTTTTTTTTTCTTTTTTAACTTCCCCATTTTTTAGAGGCAGATCAAATGTTGATTTTGGCTTAGGCTCAGTCCAAAAAGTAAACTCAAAGTGATTCATTTGTGCGTGTATGGATCTTGCGTGCAACGCAGCGTTACAAATACTTTAAGCAATTTATAAACTCAGCGGCTGGGCTTCAAATAAATACGCAACGTCAATGTCTTCATTTTGCGACGACAGATTTTACTGCTGTGCTCTCATTCAAGACGGAAGCAGAGCAAATACACAAAGGCATCAAGTGCATTGCAGAGCTGCTTAGATTTTAGTAAGCCGCCCTGGAATTTCGCGAGAAAAGTTACCTTGGATAGGGTCAAGTGGACATGTTTGTTCCTTGTGTTTAAATACTGTATAAACATGCGTGCGACGCTGTTTTTCCGTGTTCGAAGAATGCATGCGGAAGGCGTTTAGCACCTGGTATTCATTGCGGTAGCGTTTAAATGGGACATTATGGAAAATGTATTTGAATGCTGCATTCAAGTAGTTGTGTCCCTGGAGTGTAAAAAAAAAAAACAAGTGGCAAATCTGCTTTCATTGCCTTGCGTGCTTGTTTTCTGGCCACCACGAAAGCTTTCCACTGAGCCAGGTGGAAGAAGAGCAGACCGCCAAACGATCCGCTTGTTATTTTCACAAACGTTGGGGGCGCTCACCATTGGCGCAGCCCCTCAAGCAAGCCGGTTTCAACCCATACTCATGCAAATATGCTGTTAAAAAAGTCTAATTCTTGATCCTTGGGTTACTTTGATGTAACCGGTGATTCAAATTGTGACAAAGAGAGACTTACTTCCCGACTTCGTCAATGACAGGAGCAGGACACAGCAGGAAGGTGTTTTCTACACTTGCAGGCTTCTCATCTACAATGTGAATCGGGCACATTTTAGTTTCACGTCCTTTCGGTTCATTCCGGAGCATTAGGGTGTCTGCTTACTGATTGTGACGGTGTCGTTGATTTTAAAGCTGCACAGCACCTGGTTGATGTTCCTGCCATGGAGGAACCCGTTGCCTCTCACCACCACTTGGAAAGTCTCTGGTTACATGCCAACATTTTGGACCCATGAGACGAGTATGCCATGACAAGAGCACATTTAATGCTGCCTTGTTCAAGTGGCGTAACGGGTGTGGTATGAACAGAATTGAATGAAAAGATTGACAAATGAGTGCTTTTTGGATCCTATTTTTAAAGTCGAACCAAGTGCCCAGACCGTGAAACAAATATCTGATCCACCCCACCTCCTGCGCACACGCTGGATGGCTCAGCTGCCAAGATCTCAATGCAAGATTTCTTGATGATCTGAAGGGGGGGAAATTAAAAAAAATAATTTAAAAAAAATTCCACATCGTATGTCATTTACACGGCATGTTCCAATTTGGATCACCCGACATGTCATTAAAACCCCAGAACCACACTCAACGGCGACAGCGGCACAATGCAAATTTGACAATGAAGCCCTTTATTTACCGAATCGATGACACCCCGGAGAGCGTGGAAGCCTCCCAAAACAGGAAACACGTGTTCGATGGTGTCTGCAATGGTCGCCAGCTATATTTACCGACGGAGGGAGAAGGGGCGGGGGTGGGAGGGATGAAGTGGGAATGCAAAGAAGAAAAGAGGGAATTAATTAGGATTCCAAAAGTACTTCATCGACACTTTGCACAAGGTTAAAAGACGTTTGGATCATTCTCTCCATTCCAAAAGTTCTCCAACTACAAATGTCAACCTCCCAATAGTAAACAATAGTACACAATGTGAATTGGATGAGATTCAACTTAAGTGATGATTACGCTAAAGGCCAGATCCGGCAAGACTGAATGTTCTCGTTGATATATCAACCGCGATGGCAAAATTGAGACATCTGGCGGAGTTGGGGACCGCTATGCACTCTCTTATCAATTTCTAATTTGAAACGGGTAACATCCAATACCTGCGTCTCATTGAAGTCTTTTACGCCAACGCAATACACGATGGCCCCAAGCGATCGGGCTCGCTCGGCCTGTTGTCAAAAAAAAAAAAAAACATGTCAATTACTCCCGCGGAAAACAAGCAATCAAACAATGGGTGTTCCCTCGGCTTCCCGAAATGTGCAACGTGTGAAACTACCTCTTGCTGTGCGGTGATAAGTTGAACCTCCTGCAGTTCTCCGTCTGTAAGCGCGATGATGACGCTAGCCTTGCCTGCAAAAATAAGATCAGCGACAGCTCAACCGTAACAAAGTCTGTCCAAATTAAATAAGAAATGCACCCATTTTTTTTCTACGTCAGTCGCTGCTTACCAAAGTTCTCCTGGTATATCTGCTCATTCGCCTTTAATGAGAAGAGAGCTTGATCAGGATGTGCCAAAGCAGCGCAAACTTCACATTTGGATTTTAAACGCAAACACGTGAGACTCTGCACTAGGGTGCCACTTGATTCTCTTTTTGGTTAATGTCCTTTTATAAATAATACAGAGGGGGGCTTTAATTGCCTACCTTTTGCAGTCCAAGGTGCATAAATGTGTCTCCACCCGGGGTCTCCCTTTTAAGCGCATTAAGCCCCTTTTGGATGTCCACTCTGCAAAAGATAACGCAACCATGCACCTTCGCTTTGAATAAGTCTTTTTTCATCAAGTCCACAAAAAAAAAAAAAAAAGCCAAGCAGTAACAGCTACAAGGTCACAGGCGTTCATTTACAGCAGCGTGTCGTCATGGAGAACATCTGCTTTCACTCCGGTCCCATGCTTTGAATCAAGTTTGATGACGATTGCTTCCTTTTGCGTGAGAGCACTGTAGTGTCATGCGGTTTGGCCGCGAGCCTCCTCAGCGACTTACTTTTAACGATATTAAAGTCATAACGTGGAGGGTGAAAATATGTCTTTGTCTTACCTTTTCTCCGTAAGTTTAAGGATGGTGGATGCTCTTGAGGAGAACGTTATGAAGGACATCCTAAGCATCGGACTGGGGGGAAACAAGCACAAAAAAAAAGGCCCTGAGGACTTGCATTTTGTCAGCGGTCAGGAAGGGAACAATAACGTTTTCGGGAAACCCCAACAAACAAAACGAGAGACAAGTTAGGCTGCTCAACTGATTTAAAGGTTAGCCTGCTAAGCGTTTGGACATACGCTGGGATGTAGCGATGTAAGGGATACTTTGAATTTTATTACTCTGCAACGTGTGTATGTATGTGTGTGTTTCTCTATGGAGAACTTCGTCACGGGGCTTCAGGAAGTCCACTACGGAGAAAGACATTTTCCAAAGTGGCCGCAGTCGTAAACTGGTTTTATGCGACCTCATACGGTCCACTTGAATTCTTGGACGCTCACACAAAACATGGCCTTAAAATAGCACACTTTCTGGATCTGCCTCTCGCATTGCATCTTACCTTTTGAATTTTTCTGCTAAATTTTCCACAAAGTAGTAGATTTCATCCCAGTGATTCTGCACACTGCCAGACCTGAAACGCAAAAAAAACCAAACCATCAATCAACACAAGTGTTGCTATTGATAATGTGCTTTCACTTGGTCACAAAAAGCTTTCAATTGAATGTTAAAAGCAATACACTTAGAGTTAATTTGAATGTTAGCATATTTTTTCTTTGTACACTGTAATAAATTAAAAATGACCTTGCATAATCAGCTTTGTTTTCTTGCTAGAATGCCGGTGAGCAAGTCCCCCCCCCCCCCACCACCACAAGGCTAAGCTAGGAAATTAGCTTAAACCATTAGTGACTTGTGAATGGTAGCTTGTAAAGCATTTGTCCAGGCTAATGATGACTGGAAGCATACCCAGAGCTCCTTTTCGCTCCCAGGGGGGCATTATATGACTGGTCTATAAATGGACATAATAAAACATCACAATGGAGCAACATCTCTTCTGGATGAAATGTTTGTGTCTGCTAATTGGTCATTTTGATCAATGGTCTGAGCCATACTTTAGGACGCTTCCGGCACAATGTGAGCAGTCATCAAGTTCGTACCGTAGTTAAGTTGAAAGAGAGAGATGACACATGGGAAATGAGCTAAGCGACTGTGGTAAAACTACAGCGCCATTTAGATGATGACGCCTACACGGAGGCAAGTTCAAGGGAGACAGTGTTATTGTAGGTGCTGACTGACTGATGTAACAATATTAGACGAAAGCGCGCCAACAAGTGTGTTGCTGTTTCTCTCTGTAAAGGACAGAAGGTCAACACTGTTTTTCCCACAGTGCTCACTTTGGCTTTCCTACCTTAATTGAAGACGGAGCGCGCACATTGGCCCGATGATATGATGCCTCTTCAAGATTTGCACCCCTAGCAAAATGTGAGTCAGTTGTGACAACAGTTCAGAACCACTGCCCGAGAAGACTGCGCAAGTTTGCCCATATGGGCATGTGAAGACTTTTCGATTAACCCCACAAAGTTCTTTGGACTGTGCGAGGAAGTCGAATATCCAAGGGGAAAAAAACCCACACAAGCGCCGCAAAGTCTTCGAACCTTGTGGTGCGAGGCAAACAGTGCAACCCACTCATCCCAGGGAGGGTGCTGCAGCAGCATCAAATGCTGTACATTCACTGAGCTCATTGCTTGGGGAATTTTTGACGGATCGTTTTTGGCTGTGGGGTTGCATGGTACATAGAGAAGACTTTGTCAATGCCAAGTCTCATCACATATGTGATGAGCTGAAGAAAGTTAGAGGCATTGACTCATATTCCCAGCGAAGGGAACAATGGCTGATGAGCAACACCTACCCCCTCGGTGACTCCGAGTTTTAGAATTCCCCGTGTAGACCACACATGCTGCAAATATCTCCTACCCAAGACAGAGAGGTCTTCCACAATGACATGGACCCCATGAACTCTGGTGCCCGCTTGTGCAAAGAAACAAATGGCAGCCGACGTTCTACCTCAGCATTTTGGCCCTTCTTGGTCTGATAAATCCCACTCCGCACACAGACCAACACAAACATATGAAGACTTTCTCATGCTGACTGGGCTGAGGAAGAGGACAAGACCTTTAACAATTTTCAAATGGCGTAAGCCACACTGATTTTGGAACTGTGTACAGAGATTGTTTCCCTTCCCGTACCAGAAGAAAATAATGCCTATTTTCTGCTGCAGGTATTCAAATACACTCCTCTCTGATGATTTATTTAATGTGGTTTATTTGCTAGTACTTGTTATTTTACTTGGATCGCACCCATTGTGTGAGGTGGCTGCCGTCGTGGGACTGAGGTCTAGCTTGCAGTTTCGCTCACCTGTTCAAACACCACCGGGGAAAGGAAGTGGACCATTCTGTGCGATTATTATTTTATCTGGAGTGCATTGCCCCTACTAATTTCTTTTGAAATCACATTTCGGTGGTTTGAGCTGAGCCCTAAATCGGACTGGTTTGGGGTTTTGCAAAGGTGACGGGGGCGTTAGAATGTGTGGACGAAGCGATTGAGGCCAAGTTGCATCATCGCAAACAATTAGGTATCCCTAAAAACTAGAAGCGGTTTTGACCAGGCTCCTCAATAGTGGACACCTGGTTCTGTGCGTTCTCACATTTTCAAAATTGGTGAGGATATACAAAATCCCCACTTGTGTACGGATGTCCTGCAGGACTTTTAACACCATTCCAGTGTTAACTCTCATGAGACGATTTTTGTTTTTGTCAGCGTAGGAGACCTCCTGATCATGGCATATTATTCTTTTGTGGAAGAGTGGGTCCCATATTATGGCTTCATCGCTAGGCAACGACATTTCATGGCCACCGACAGTCATAGCACCCGGTTGGAAACAATGTCGTGCATCGTTTTCCCACACGTTTCAGCAGCAAGTTTTGCTCTGTGAAGGACTTTGTCTGTGGGATCACACGCAGACTGGAAGTGAGGCAATGTGAAAACTCTGTTGTCTCATTTGCCTGCCAGATAGAGTAGTGACGATTTACCAATCATCCGAGGGCCAGGTTTTTGTGTTTGTGTGTGTGGGCGTGTGTTTAACCTTCTTTCAGCGCAGCTGGCAAACAAGTCAAAACAGCTCAGAAATGCACTATTAGCGCCGCGCTTGTGATGCGCTAGCATTCTAACCGTAGCGTGCTGAGTGGGTAAAACGCAGCGTGTCGATGTGAAAAACAAAATGAGTCAGATACACTTCTGGGTAGACTTGGGGGAGGCTGCAAGTCAAAATGAGAGAGAAAAACAAAGGAGATGGTGAGGAAAGACTAAGACAGGAGACATACACAAACATTATTTCTTCCTTGCGTATAATTCAAGCTCTATCTTCATGTTGACCTGGAATCCAGCTGTTTGCAGCTGTGTCGTTGTTGTCGCCTGGTAATGCGATCTAAAGTCGACAAATAATGGAAAATTGTATGTAAACAAGAGGTTGGGTCTCTGGGGTGCCTGCCCTACTTATTATGGTCTGTTTCTAGCATTATGTATTTCTGGAAAAGGTAAAAGTCAAGGTATGGGACCCAAGCCAGGGTGGACGGACGTCGGCGAGGGTGGATGACAGCATGTGTGGGGGCGGGGGGGGGAAAAAAGCCCTTTTGGGCCAAAGGCTTTGTGGCTTTCGGCCTTATTCTCACGCTTCAAAGTGTGGACGAAGGAAAAATAAAATGTGAAAAATCCCTACAGCGACCAAGACGGCTGTCTGCCATTCCAGCTGGGCCTATCCAGACCACCCCAGCCTGCAGCCAATAATGGTGCTCCAATTCAACTGACTGGGCACAAAGATTTGTTTGTTTAAAACCACTAACCTACTTTTACAGCTAGTGCTCCGCTCTGACTCTTTGCTGTGGCACTGCTGAGCTAATGCACATGCATGCAGGTACATGCAACTAAAAGGGAATGTTTGGACAAAATCAAATAGGGCAAATCGAGAGACATTTCATATTTACATTGTAGTTTTATTTTCTCGGAAACATTTCATCTTAACGATTAAAAAAC
Organism: Hippocampus zosterae; assembly: GCF_025434085.1. NCBI lineage: Eukaryota > Metazoa > Chordata > Actinopteri > Syngnathiformes > Syngnathidae > Hippocampus > Hippocampus zosterae. The sequence goes on from NC_067457.1 coordinate 5,328,440, forward strand.
ATCTGTATTGTATTGTGATTAATCCAATGATCCAACTCTGCAATTTACTGACATTATTTTACTATAACAGATTTTATTACAACGCTGACATTGGAATTTAGAACAAGCCAAGTGCAATTAATTCCGTAAAGTACTTTTATTTTGTATTTATTTTTTTACAAGGCAATAAATGCTGCTCGAGTGGTCCCACACCAATTTGTATCCGTAGCATCATCTTATTCGACATGAGCATTAGCATTTAGCGCCGAGCAAAGTTGTGGTCTGTACTCGGTGAACTGCTGTTTGGAAAACATATTTTCTCGTCTCATCTTATCAGTTGTTTTAGCCTACCGACATGAGCATTTAGTGCCACCAACAATAATTACACTGGATGGTGTAGAAAAAGCTGACAAACTAGTGTTAAGTTTCATAGCGGATATGGACTCATACGATCTGTGTTTGGTAGTATCTAATCTTATCGCACGTGCTGACACTCTAGAAGCTGATATCAAGAGATTGCGACCTAAAAATAGCATTTATCGGGGGTTAAGAGGCGAGAACATTTCTTTTTCATTTGCTTCCAGTGCATGTGGAAACATTTTCTGGTTGCATTACATCATGCAATATAAATCCCGGATCCAATGCACACCCCATAACTCATACGAAAGCAAAATATGTAGACAGGAAGTAACATTCATGCCTAATTAAAATTCTGGGATTCTATTTAAATTCCCAGAGATTCCAAGAGATTACTATAACTCATGAAAAGTACCACTACTTTACATTCTCTTCTTTCATACGGATTAAGCCCGGTTTACGCCGTGTCTGCGAGAAAAAAAAAGCCAAAGGGATAAAACTGGGCGAATCTTTTAAGATTACTCCTCTTGTTTGAAGTCCACCAGCCATGTCTCCTTGTGAGTTTCAAATCCTCCCCGGAGCAAGCGCTGAAGCTGGCACGAGAGTTAACAATAGCTCCGGCCTGTAGTCACGTTATTCTTAGCACGTGTCTCTGTGTTTTAGGCAACAAAAGCAAGTCAACAACGGACTGCACATCTGGACTGCAGCCCCCGTGTTTTAGCTTCTAATTTGAGTTGTGTCGCAGTAAGAGCACAGCGTGTCAAACATTAATCTGTGTGGTTAGATTGTATATTCCTGATAAAGACATTCGCCCGATGCCGTGAGATGTTACATCACACCTTTGAAGGTTTTGCCTATCCTACATTTTGTTCAATTTCCAGTAACTCCTGGTTTTTCCCTTCACACACACCCATAGTCATTCATACCTTGTCTTGCTTCCACAGATCAATACTGTAAATGGATAGGTTATATTAGGAAGGATAGATTGATGCTTGAACAGAGAATATAGATAAAGTCACTCCTCTGATTAACGCCCAGTAAAGTTCAGTTGTTCTTGTAGGCCTTTCTGGCATATTTTGCTTTCTAGCAGAAGGTTTTGTGCTAACACCGATTGCTAACACCGTTCATAATTCCGTCTTTTTTTTTTTCTCACAGGTCCCAGTTCCGGCGAACAAAAAACGGACCCAGAGCATGACGCTACCTCCCACCACCACGCTTCATTGCAGGTAGGGTGCTCTTCTGCTGTGTTTGCGACAAACATACAGTACCTTTTGGATTCATGGTCGCAAAGTACAACCTTGGTTTCACTGGACCGTGACAAAATCCCCCGTACACGATTTGAACAAGAGTGCCAATGTTTTGCGTATATAAAGAGTCGGATAGAGATGTACAGAGGAATGGCTAAGCAGATAGTTCTTAGATTGATGGATGAATGGACGATTCAGTACCCGGAAGAAGAAATTGACAAATGTATGGAAAATGTGGATTGATAAGTGTGGAGAGGTGATGATGTCTATTAAATCTAAGTTTAGGGGTTGATCGTCTCACTAAATTTGAAACCATATGTGGAAGTGCCATCCCTGCGAACTATTCGCTGCTTACTGTATTATAAATGACAGTGTCCTTATGAGTGGCTTTTTATGATCTGTGAAATCCCCCAAATGGAAGAATGCAATTTTTTTTTTTGTTCACCATTTAATTTTCTTCACTGGCAGTCTGCGTCACACCGCTGAGGTCCAGTGCCCAGATGTCACTAAACCACAGCATTTTTCCAATGCGCGATGACAGAAGCACTAATGACAGAGTGATGGCTGAGCGTTCTCTTTGCAAACATGTAAAAAGAAAGAAAGAAAGAAAGAAAGAAAGAAAAGAAGTAGGGAGATGCGAGTAGGTCAAAAAGTAGTGACACTTCTCCATACGTTTTTGTTTGAAAGGATGAGTGCATGAATTCTACATTGCGCTACAGAGTACATGACGGTCATCCAAACAGTCGCTCCTCTTTCTGCTTATTCAGCAAACCACAAGACCTCCTCCTCTGCTGCGTCACCCCCATGCACATGGAGGTAAAGATGCACATTGAAACTCGTGGCACACTCATCTTTGTCTTTTACAAATCCAATCTCGCACACAAACCATGCAGTAAAAGCACCAACATGTTTTGGGATAATATGTATTAACGGAAAGGACCAAAACTTACTTATCAAGCACAAAATAGAGGTCAAAAGCGCCTTGACAAGAACTCTCTTCCTCCTCTTCCTCTTCATCCTGCAGCTCCGGTTCTGCTCTGACGGGCGATGAAATTAGCAAAAATAATCCAAAGAAAAGCAGAGCAAGAGACATGCTCCACAATAATCTTGGCACCATTTCTTCTTTTTTGGGGGGAGGGAAAAAAAAGTAGTTCCTTGGCGGCTTGGAAAAACACACAGTAATACACAAAGTGCTCTCACATCCCACCAGGCAGTTTTAAAATGAAAGGGATGCTCGGAAGAAACCAAGAAAAAGTGTACCCGGTGTTTTAGCGAAAACGATTAAAAATGGAGGGGGGTGGGTTTCTTGTCAGAGAGTCAAAACATGAAAAGGAGGTGAAGAAGCGGAGCCTTGTTGGCACTCGAGGATCTGGGAACCCGTGGGACAAGCTGGACTCAAATGGACCCGGTTTCATATTTCATCTTGAGGAGGAGAGATTGAGAGAGCGAGTGAGAGGAGAGAGAAAACGGGTCAACTTCCCACTTTGCTCCTCCCATGTCAAACTGGGAAGAAGAGGAGAGAGGAATAGGCTGGGATCTCCAAAGTGTGACCCTTCAACTTTACTCCCAACTTAAAAGATTTTGTGTATTTTACTGATTTTAAAAGGGTTTTTTTTGTCACTTTCCATCCGTACAAATCAAGTTTGCCTGCTTTAGTTGTGCAAAGGTGAGAAACTGAGTGAATTTTAATCTGAGGCAAAGCCCTACCAGATTTAGCACAAGAATACGAGCCACACAGAGGTTCAAATCGGGACCAACTCTTAATGTGACCCTTTCAATTAATATGTAACATTTATAGTTCAAAAACAAGACAGCACACATTTCATTCATATTTTTATTTGGTCTCGCAACAGGGACAGATGGCCAAATAGGTTTTCGTCTCATAAAGTTACCATCAGAATGCACAAAATGGACACTGGGTGTTTTCAACACACAAAGATGAAAAATGATTTTTTTTTGTGAGAAGGGGGTTTACCTTTCCCAATTTAAAGTATCCATTTAGAAATACCAAGAACGCTCTCAGTCAGACTTAGTGCCGGTTTTTGAAATGCTGTCATCCACAAAATGCTTTTAAAACGTTGCTCTATGTCACGAAGAGACTAAGTAGGCGAAAATACAATAGCATTCTCTTCTTTCTCTCCGAACAAGTCGAAATCCAACAATTTGTTCAAAGCAGAAGCGAACCTTCATACGATTCACTTCTGAGCACCCAAGTGCTTGTTTAAAATGCCCTTCGCTGTTTCGAGGGCCGCCGCCGCTGAGACGGGTATGTGAGGTGCAATGCCACTTCTCTCCCAGGCCGGCGCCAAGGTAGCATCAGAGTGCACTGTGGGGATGCTCAGGAAGACGTCGCTAGCACCGACTTGGAAGGTCTTGGGGGGGTGGCATCCACCAAAAGTGGGCTCTCCCACTATCATAGCACGGCCAAGCCTCTTCATGATGAAGACGAACTCCTCTGCCGCCCCGGCTGTTGCGCCACTAGTCAGGATGATCACACTCTTCTTGGACCCGTACCTTGTACCTGAATTAAACAAGAAGGGTTTAACACCAAGAAGTAATGAAGTATGAATATTCTTACGGTACCCAAGTAGGTTTTTCGGTGTCTTTACTTTCTACATTTTAATACAAATGCAGCAGCTTTACTTTCTACTCGAAGCAAAGCTGGTTTTCAATGTAATACTGGTTGTGGAGGAGATAAGGGACTTGCAATGGGTCATTGGCTTAGATGGAGGACACTATGTCAGGGATCTCAGTAAAGACTTTACGCTTTAGTCAAGAATCCAGGTTAGCAGTACTGTATCGCAGAGCAGCATTAAAAGGCGATGGCCTGATGCCATATCCAATTACCCGTGAGTTCAGGCAGTGTGTGGAGTTCTGTAGTGGTGCCAGACTGTCTGTCTGTCAGCTTGTCCAGTACAATCTGCTGGTCGGCGTCAAAGAAGTAAGAGCAAAAGCCAGCGATCGCCGTTGTAGGGCCCCCGAGGTTGTTCCTGCAAATGCATTTACAGGTCAAAATGAAAAGTAGGATTCAGGCGCACAGTTAGATAAGATGGTTCCACTCCACAACAGGGTGACTCAGCTGCTCCTTTGCTGGATTCAAGCACTCCTACAAAGCAACCCTTGTGTGAAATTGGAGTGATAATTTAACCCCAATAACTGTAAGGAAGGAGTAAGGAGTGAATGGTGGACGACACACTACTGGTTGCCAGTTGATTACAGAGCGGTGATGTAACTGGAGTGATAACGCAACACCTACCAACTGCACCAAAGTGAACGCTGCCAGTCGTCGATCTTAGGGCATCAATAGAATAGTTAATGTACGTTTTGAGGACACCGATATGCAGTCTATCTATACCTGCAACCATTTTAATTAGCCATCCTGACAGACATTTTGAAAAGATATCTGGGGTTGGCCAAAAACTTCCCACCTGAGGTCAATGATCATTGCTTTAGTGTTGACAACTTTGTTCCATACGTGCTCCACAATAATCTGGGCAATGGTCTTGACCTCCTCGAAGTCTCCGAACATGTCAAAACGCAGGTAGCCAATGTTGTTCTCGAAAATGTCCGTGTGGAAGGAGACTTTGATGAGATCAATGTACATCTCCGGAGTAAAATTCTGAGGAGGCAGGAAAACAAGACTTTCAAAGATGCGACAATGACAACAAAAATCAGTCCGTGCTTTGGGGTCTTACAATGGGGGGCAGGACTGGGGTGTTGCTGGTGATCTTCAAGTTCTTGTCACCAGATAGGGTCTTCAGGTCTGCGGACAGTTTCTCTTCAAGGCCGCTCTTGGAGACAATCCCGCTGTAGTCGCCATTCTCAAGGAGCCCTTTCAGCTTTGCCGCAACATCAGCACCGGTCTCCTCAAAGGCATAGTTGTCAGCAATCAGGGCTGCCGATCCCTCAATGATGCCTGGCACCTGGACGCGGAGTTGAACTATCTTGATGGCTGTAGCGAGGGCGTCCTCTGCGTGGACTTGAACATCAGGGGTGACGCCCGTTTGCTCCCAGGTTGAACCAGTGATGGGGTTGATGGACTTTGCGGTGGGCAAAGTCACATAGAAATCCGTATCGCCCACTTTGAATTGATCGATTTTGACAGAGCCGCCGGCGGTCTTCTCTCCAACAACGGTGGCCCTCTTCATGTTCTTGAGGCAGTATGCGACATCTTCGGCAATGCCCTTGGTGTTCTTGCTCGTGAGGATGATGAGAGGTTTGGTCGTGTCGTATCTCTCGCCCAACAGCTTGGCCATAGACAGCAGCTTCGTGGTGGTGTTTGAAGGACGGTCATACACACTGTCGATGTGAATCGCAGATTCGGCTGCAGTGAAGTACGAAACAATATAGGACAGTCCCGTGATGTCCCCGCTGACTGTGTGGCGCAAATCAAAGATTAGAGCTGAAGTGGGCAGAACTTTGTTCCAGACTAAGTCCACCAGCATCTGGCCGATCTTGTCAGCAGCCGCCTCCCCGAGGATGTGATCGATCCTCATGTACCCGATGTTGCCCTCCAATATGTCCAGCTTAATGGCATTCTGGAGCATGGCGACCAGCTGTTCAGGGGGCAGGGCGGGCATTTGTGGTGCAACCACAGGGACGAAGTCTGGCTCGTAGGTGATCTTCAAGCGTGGGTCACCTATTGTGGTTTGGAGTCCAGCGCTGAGAACTCGAGACAAAGACTCACCATCTGGAATATTGAGGATCTCTGTATTGCCGCTGGCTGCGGCGATGGCCTCCTTCAACCCTGCCAGCTTCTCTGGCGAGCAGTAATTGTTTAAGACGATATTTACCATGTCGACGATAAGGCTTGGAGGAAACGCGGCATGGATGAATGCAACGTTGCCTAAAATGACGAGATACAGCACCGCGAATAGAGCCTTTGCCATTGTTCTGTCAACTTAGCCACACTGAAGATGAGTGCGGCTGGTGAACGGTCCTCTGCCTGCAAAGAGGTTCTCTGTCAAATGCCTCTGTTATGGCTGCACAATTTCTGTTGACGCACACATAAGAGGATTGAGCCCACAATAAACCTTTAATCGTATTACACCTTTTGGAAGGCAATAACACGGTTGCCAAGTGGGCGTAGAAACCGGGAAGCGTTTCTAAAGATACTGTACTGTATGTAAAAAAGTCGTTTTGAGCATCGATACCAAATTAGCATTATAAAAAGAGATGAAATGTGGAGAAATCTCCAATAAAATAATTTACCCTGAACATGTCTGCAATGGCTTTTATCCTAAACAACAGAACTTGTTCTAATCTTTTTTTCATGACCAGTACAGTACATAATTTACCGATTTGGATTAGGAGCCAGGCATCTTGTTGTTGTTTCTTTTGGTAGTTTGTCGCCCTCTACTGGTCAAACAGAACACATACAACAGACAGAACAATCCTGCATAGTGCATTTCTGTGTCAGTGAAGTGACAAATGTAAAAACAATAATCTTGCTATTGCATGGGACCAAAGCTCCCTTATTTGTGGAATAAATGGAAGATTAAACTATATATAAAAAAATCAATTTCAAACATATGGCCAAAAAACAAGCCCTGGGGTCTTTTGCATCAATGGGTTAATGACTGATTTTTTCCAAGACGTTATTTTGCCCAATGAGGAAAAAAAACTGTTCCAAGATCATTATTAGACAGGCTTGAATTTCAAAGACCCCTTTTCAAAATTGACAATGACAACGTCCTGTTTAGTAAATGGCCAAAAATTCCCCCTGGCGTGCACTTTTAAGCACTCAAATATGCTCAAAAGCCTGATCACGCTTACATATTACCGTATTATGAAAGCTGGCGGCAGCGGTGCACTTGAGTACAGTTAAGTGGTTGCGTCTGGGTCACTTCACAGCTGAGTGTTTGTGGACTCGTGCTATAGCTGCTTTTAATCACTTTTTCCTTCATGACGGAAACAAAAGTGAACTTGCTCCATTTTGAACTCCTTAGTTTAGTTTACAGAACGATAGAGCCGAGTTTGGCTTAGCTGAGGACCTCTGGGAAAGTATGCGCACATATTCTCTATTGGCAAGGCAACTCTCGGAAGCTTGGATAATCTTTTTAGTCTCAGTAGGTACAGAATGCCACTCGTCACAGCCGCTAATCTGATAAGCTTTTTAGCCTCCCGAAAGATTTAACAAATTTACAGTAATAAACAAGAGTTGATTCATGGTATGTTTTCGGTTTGGCCTCTGTGGTGCAAGTCCAGGGACTAGTCTGCATTCATGCTTCATCATCCAACCCCCTCCTGTGTAGTTTCAATAAGTGTAAGCCTGTCTGCCACACGACAGACTGCCATATTTTCCCGATCTTTTATTTAATACTTTTTTTTTTTGTGTCAGACTCAAACCATATTTAACGTTTGTTTTCAGTGATTATTATGCACAGTTCTTTATTCGTGTATTATGTCACCTTTTCATCATGAAATGTAAAATATCCTGCATCATCTCTGAGCATTTCCACATCGTAAAAGAAACCGATGTACTGTACAGGGCTATGTACAGTAACTATTAATCCTATCAGTGGCAATGGTCCGTTGACTACTGGACACATTCTGTACATTGTGATCCCGTCGTAGGAAGCTATATCTTGAAATTACAAATGTACAGATTTACATGTATTCCTAAAATAGCAGGACACCATAAATACGGTTTTAATCATAACAATAACCTACGTACTGTAATTGTGGCGTTCTTTCTGACTACCGGCATCCACACTCTGCCACCTTCATCTCCTCATACAAATGTCTGATCGTGACAAATCCGTTCTCCTTATACATGACAGTGATAGGGTCCAGTTTGATGGGGACGCAGCACGCCATGTTGGCCTTTGTGGGGTTTCGGATATTCATCAGCGTCTGAATGAGAGCGTGCTTGGATGGGCTGGAGTCGTCTGTCAGCGGGTGGTAGCACAAGCCCCGACATTCAAACGCATCATATTCCGGAGGTGCCACGATCCAGCTGTCCCAGCCGATGTCCTTGAAGTTGACCCTCAGAGACGTTCGCCTGCAGTATTCCCGCTCCGCCTTTCTCCTCTTGCGGCGATACTGAGCTCCGGGAATCTGATTGACAATTGGATTCTCGGTGTTCCAGTTGGCCTCTGAGTGGAAAATGGTTTCTTCTTCGTGGAGCATCATCTCTCTGAGTTCTTTCTTGGCCTCCCGCCTCCTGCCGCCGAGGTCATCTGAGAAGACGATCAAAGCTGCTGAGGTGTTATCTCCCACTGAAAGGCTCAAGCTCAAACCACCGCTATCATCATCATAGCTGTTCCCTTCCACCACCACATCCAATCCAGTTATTCCATTGCCGGACAGGACTGCGTCCTGTACGGCTGGGGTGACATCCAACGTCACCCACATGTTCTGAGACCCTTTCAACTCTGTGCAAGCCAGAGGCTGTGGGTTGGATTTCAAACCGCCGTAATCCGTTTGGTGGACATTGACAGAGGCCGTGAATCTGTGGGAGGTCACCCTTGACCTGGCATCCGGGAGGAAGAAGAGTTGTAATTCGGCTGTGATGACCTTTTCATGGCCGGGTATGCTGATGTTGAACAGCAGCATGTGTCTTGACTTTCCGCCGTTTGTCAGGGAATGTGCGATTTCTGGAAGAGAGATACGGACAGATCAGAAGAGTCATGCTAAAAAAAAAAAAACGGGGAAAGCCAAGTGGAATATCGGGACTTTAAATAGTGACGGCTGACTACTACTTAACATGAGTTGACGATTGAGGCGTCCGGGTTAAATGTAATAACAATGGTTTAAATTGGTCCCCCAGAAAAACCTGACGTTGAACATCGGCATCTAGACTTTTTATACTGATTGTAGTTCACCTCTTCCAATTTGTTGGATTTGTTTACCTACGTTTTCATCACACTTATTTAAGGCTTGTGACACTCATTTTGTTGACTTGGATTATTGCTGCAATTTTGACTTTGACTCGCGCTTCCCCAACATACCTTGGACTGTGAAGCTGCGAATAACATCGGACTGAGGGATCACCGTGGTGTCTGAAGCATACTTGTTGTAGAGCTCCATCATGAACTGCGGCGGATAAATTTTTCCGTGCCCCTGAGGTACATCGGAAAGGTTGAGTTTCCTCAGGAAGTCTTCTTTGATGGTTCTGAGGAGGTTCGCCATCCTGGAGTCCACGTCCTCCTCCATTACAAGATCCTCCAGTTGTGTGGAGTGCTCGGAGTAAAATCCCTCGAGGTCATCGTCGCCGTGGATGTCGTTGCCGAGCGGCTTGCAGGTGCAAGAGCCCGTGGAAAGCACCAGACTCAAACACACCTGGAACAAGAACCTCCTGGAGTTGTGCATTTTTCAAACAAACAACTTGCTAGCTTTTGTGACGGCAACGTTGGACAAAGGAGATTCCCAGTGAAAGGACCATGGCAGTGATGTCCACTCCCATACTCCCAAGAGTAAATACAGGGGTGACTCGTGTTGACCAAAATAGTAGCATGGCCGTGCTTATCACCGCCATTGATGGCTTCTTTTAAGCTTTGTTATCACTGGAGGGCTGGACGCTAATGAAGACAGTGTAAACACTTGATGGCGATAATGAGGGTGGTCCTGGAACAGGCGAGGTTGCTTGCGCACAGGGTGAAAGAGTCAAGGCCAGCGGAAACAATAACAAAGAAAAAGTCTATTAAAAAATGCACATTGCGTTCTTTAGCACCCTGGTTGCCGTTTGCACGACTTGGAAGGAATACAGTAAGGGAACCCTCACATAGCCGCAGTTTGGCGTTTGCAAATTCATTGATTCCAAAATTGCCTTTTATATACACACTGGTAGTGATTGACATGAGAACATTTCACACTTATTTGTATTTGTTGCCCTCATCACAAAAACTGTGTGTCATAAAGATGGAGGACGGGACAGCACGTTCTGGTGTTGGGGGGTGGTTTGCACTCAAAACCCAAGGCAAAGTGTCTGCGGCCATTGGCCCAAGTCCCGGCCTATCTTGAAATTCCCATCTTTCAAGCCATGAACCCATCCAGCGTTTTTGTCAAATCATTTCCAGTGTTGCACATTCATGCTTTTTAGAAGTTCCCACTGGAGTCGTGACAGTGATGGAAGCTAATGATCTAATCACGGAATAATGGAGGCTTGCATTAGGGAAAACAAACACAGCAGGGAGATCCGAGCTAGGGAAAAAAATTGAGATTTTTTTCCCCATTGATTTGCGGAAGGAGATTTGCTTTAGAAACTACCACTACTGAGGATTGTGCCGCCATTTTTGTGTCACGAACTGATTGTCCATTGGTATGAATATGGAAATGGTTGATTGGTCATATGCACCCTGAGATTGCCTGGCAAAAATTCCACTGAAAAGCTAGTTATGTGCAGAAAACAGCTGAATTTAATGCATCTTCATTTTCAGTAAGGAAAACAATAATGAACGCCATTGTTGTGTGAAAATAACGAAAACAAGACAGTGTAGTCAGTCATGCACTTATTACTGGCAGATACATGCAAAAAAAATCCCCAAAATGTATTACAATATACTCGTTCAGCATTTGCCACTTAAAGTGTATAACTATTAATATCCCAGCTGTAGTATGTGAAAATGGAATCAGCGGTTACATCAGCATTTCATAGTTTTTACTATACATATCATAAACTGTACACAAACGTTTATGTATTAGATACACTGTACTGCATGATTGCCATTTAATGTTAATGTTTCCAAAAATGAACAGCAGAGGGCAGCAACACACAATATTTCCTTAGTAACCAGACTGAAAAAAGCAAACTCCTCTCTGGTTACTTTCTTTCTAGTAATAAAAAAAAACACTCATTATTTACAACATATAAACATTGCTAATTATCATGCATCTTGAACATACTCTGACGGCTAAATATGATATTTTAAAGTGATATAATGCACTTTTTTTGGAAGGATTAGTGAGTTCACTTGAAATGATATCATTGGCTTGCAATGGTATGCACTTATTTCAGTCTTAGACATCACACTTTTACCAAAGATGTCCAGGGCTCACTGAAAAGAGTCATTTAAGGTTGCTGGGAAAAAGAGATTGTAGTTAAAAAATGAAATAAAAACAAGGAAAAGCCTGAGTTTCTTTTCAACCAGTGCCTATGAAGTCCCGGCTACATGACCACTGCCTGCACTTTTCAGCACATCTCGGGAGGGCTCCATCGGCTCCTACCGGCAGGCGCAGGTATCCACGGACATTCCTGGATAAACCTTGAGCACCATATTCCTATCCGGGTCCAGGAAAAGCACACTGAGGGGACTCGTCTTTTCTGGCACGCAGCACGGTTCCGGAATACCCGGCACGATTCCAACAGCTCGGACGATGCTCTGGATAGTGGCGTGGTTAGATGGGCGTACCACCTTGAGGAAGCGAGCAAAGTGTTAGTACTTGATATGAGCTAGGTAGGACAATTCTTGGGACATATGGACATTAAATATCAGATTTTTTTCGGCTTCACATTTGCACCATATTGTATTAAAACTAACTGCAGTGAAAAATCCAAAACGATCATAACCCTGGTCCCAAACGCGGCCCCTGCAAAACCTCACTCACCTTGGGAAATCCACAAGAACCAGCACAGTAGTAGGCGTCAAATGACTTTGGTGCTAAAACCCATTCACTCCATCCGATGTCGGCAAAGTCCACCCTGAGGTAGCGCCTTGCGCAAACCCTGGGCTCGCTCCATTGCCTCCTGCGGGCCTTCTTCATCGTCCCCTCGTCAAAGTTCAGCACCTCACTGCCCTCCTGGTTCTGCTTCCTTCCTGCTTTGCTTTTGGATTTGGCAGGAAAATAGGTGCTCTGCCACAGTTCGTGGTTCTTCAGCGTGTTGAACTTGACCTCTGGAATGTCATTGGTTTGGATCTGCAGCTGGAGCTCTCTCCGGATCCTTGAGGATGAGGTGGTCGCATCCTCCCCCATGGGGAAGGGTCCGTATCTCTGCAGGGTTGCGGCCACGCTGTTGGGCTCGCCTATGGCTTGATCATCAGCGTAGAGAATTATAAACGGCATGTTGTCGTCAAAGAAACCGTCCTGGTCGTTAAGACTTCTATGCTGCTGATTAGCCCTTGTCATCAAATCGGTCTCCACCATGATGATCAGGTCTTCTCTCGCTTGCTTGATCACAGTGGTAACATCCCTTGATTGCCACGCCCCTTTCTTAAAGGCGCTGAATGTGAAGTTTCCCAGCAGCGTTGTGGAGGCCGAGTTTGCCGACACGCCGTGGAAAAGAATCTGCAGGGCAGGCGGATGTTGATGGTAGGTGGTGGCAGATGGCCGGCGAGGTCTCTGGAAACGCCACGGCCGCTGGTGTCGGCGCTTGTAGAAGAAGTGAAAGGAGGCCGAGAGGATGACCTCTGAGTCTTGGATGGAGGAGAGGTTGAACTGGAACATTTCTTTTCCACGCAACACTCCTAGGGAGTGTGGACCACAAGAAGAATGAACAACATGGACATGGACAATACATGCAAATGTTTCCTGCCATTGTGTACCGCTGTCTCCATGACAACCCTATTGAGAAACTGTCACACATCCTTAATAGGAAGGAACTCTTCTTGGATGTGCAAGTGTCACCATTGCATGTTTTCTGCCTCTTGACTTTACAGTCTCAGACTGGAATGTTTGATTGACAATCGTGAAATCATCCACCACTACTGCCATACACATTTGAGGGATATAAGATAAATCACGGAAAATATGAAGCACGGTAAAGTGGCTGTGTCCCTCATGACACAAACCTCTTCTCAGATCACCGCTCACTTTACTTTTCAAGTGAGTACTTCCACCACAGTCCAAAACCCAAACATTGGATCTGTGTGATAACATATGGAAATGCTTATGGGCTTTGTCTGGGTGTGATAATAGCCTCTTGTGTGACACCTTGGACTTTTACAGCTACTGGAAAAGTCAATAGCTAAAAAAAGACCCCAATTTACTAACTAGTCACAACGCTGACAGGCTATAGAGATGTAAGCTATATTACAAACTTTGAGAGGTAATGACAAGAGGTTGTTAATTTAATTAAAATGTGATTTTAAAAAAGCGTTTTAATGTGGTTGTTGTTTGCAATGGTTTTGAACTATGTTTCTAATATCCCCCCTCTCATTGAATTATATATATGTATATATATAAATTTAGTCTTCATTCAACATGCATATTTGATCTCTCTATCTATCTATCTGTTTACTGTCACTCAAAATGTGTCTAAAGTGATTCTGTGGATATATTTAAAGCTGAAATTCTGATCCTCATCAAAATTGCGGAATAATTGACTCACAAGAGCAATATTTTGTGTCCAAATATGTGCGGACAATACAGAGAGTGAAAGGTACCGTGAATGAGTGTCATCTCGTTGTAAATTTAACGTTCGTTTCAGTGATTGAAACCGCGCGCGCTCGCGTGTGTGTGAGCGCGCGCGCGTGTGGGACTCACTCGGGACAGCCGTGAAGCTCCTCACGGTGTTTCCCAGTTTGTGGTTGCGCGGATCTTTGCTGTAGCTCTCGTAGACTTGAAACATGCTACTGGTCACCGCATCCCGGCCGGATCTCGGATGCGCAAAGACGCGTCGCTCCGACGCGATTTGACGCACATCCCCGGGCAGCGTTTTAGTCCAAGCCAGCTCCAGAATCACCAATAGACGTAACGCGTAGACGAACCACTTTGCCATCATTGAATTTGTGCTCCGATATTCCATCGAAATTGAAGATTAGGCAGAAGTAATGAGTGCAATTCCCTCGCGCGCTAATTGAGCGTTTTCTAGGTATTCCACATCGGAGCGTCCGCGGCGTGCAGCTGTTCTCGCGGTGGGAGGAGAGTGGGATGCATGCAATGTTGCTGTGGGATGACAGAAGGTGACAGCCCAACTAGTTTACCCCTTCTCACGATGTGCAAAGTAGTGATGTGGGCTTGAAGGGGTGCCCACACATAAATAGATCACGCCCACGCCCATGTACGCAGCTGGCCTTTCCACCAGGGTGGGTCGTTATTTCGTGATGGTTTGTGGTCATTGGGCATTGAAAAAAAAAGGCGGATTAAGTAGGAAATTACAAGGCACCAAAATTAGAATTTGTGATTCCCTCAGAAATGGAGTATATAGTAAATCGACTCAGAACACATCGACTATGTGTGTACTATTCTTCATTTTTTGGGTAAAAAAAAATCTGGTTGTTATAATGACGTTTATGTTATAAAGGTGTTCATTGTAAGCCAAATTGGCAAATGGAAAATGAATGACGCAAAATCGGGTGAAAACGTTCAAACAAGGTTTGATTGTTTTCTGTTGAACCAGCAAAATTTGTTCAGAAAAGCATGACATGGTTTTTTTTCCTAACTATTACGGTACTCAGAAACAGACATTGGACACATAGTGTAGTTCAAGAGCTAATAAATGGCCGATGTTTCATATTTTCTACCACTAAATAGTGTATTGTAACATTTTCTTCGGAACTACATCAGCTCCACATGGACTCTCCGTAAAGCCGACAAATTGAAGGAGAAAAAAAAAAGGTTTTATAACACAGATTAGCTGCCACATAGGAGCGAATTGAAACCACTGTGAGTACATGTCATGGCCACATTCGTCTTCCTGGAGTCTTTCACTTTATGGTTGGCCGGCTCCACTTATATGGGAAGTAAAGAATATGTCAAAGCAGAGTTTTCTGGCCGTCGCGTAATTTGTGGGATTGAAAATTCAACCCAATGAGCACAAATTCTCAATGATCATAAAAGGCACCTCATTATAGCGGCCTCACCGCCAGATTTGCGCTCACGTCAGCCTGGCTCCCAATATTGCTGCAAAACTAAGTGGAGGGTGTCGAAAGAGTGGAAATCAAGCAAAAATTGCTGTTCTAAGGTACTTTAAAACATACATTCCACTAGACTGCAGTCTCCATATGGATAAAGGCCTTTTCTTCTGTGCTTTTAGCGAAACAGCTGGCCATTGGGAAACACATCGAACAAATGACTGATCTTATCTTGGAGTTATCCTGATGGGAAAGAGGCTTTATTTCCTTCACACGAGTATGGCTTCATCAAAAGCATGGGTGAGCTAAACTTTTTTCTTATCAGGTGCCTTTTTCAAATAAATGTGCATTTGTAGGCTTTTAAAATGCAAATTATTCTAAGGTGTTATTTGTTTTTCACGTGCAGTCAAAAATTTTTTGGTTTTAATTTTTGCACTTTTTTTTGCTAACATGTAATTATTACCATTCATCATACATTTGCTTAACAAGTTCGTCAAGTTGAAGTTGACTGGTCTATAAAATGTGAATTTCAATACAGTGCCACAGTCCCTAACTTTTTGGGCCATGGACAGAAGGTCCTCGTGTCTGCCAAAATTTTAGTTTCCCACGGCGCCCCTGATGATCTTTCACGGCACAGAAATTTGCCGCGGCCAAATGGTTGAGTGTCATTAGCCTATGTGGTCCATGGGCTGCAGGTTACCCACCCCTCAATAAAACGCATCACAGAAGTGAACTTGGCATCTCCACAATTGGTAATGCGAGTCAGTCAGAGAGGTCATAAATTCAAAATGCATTACGTCATTATTTGCACATTAAGAATCATTGACACGTTTTTTTTTTTAACTTGAATGACATCACGGATGAGTCACCTCTCCACTTTCTACTAGTGAGATAGATGATGAGCCAACCCCTCAGTAAAGACAAAAATGCCCTCATTCACTGAATATTTGCGCGGGGTGCTCACCCGACCCACAACCGTGAGGAGGACAGGCAAGCCCACCATGTTACTTTTGGCACAGGACCTGCTCCTTCATCGCCCCCCCCTCCCCTTCCTCCTTTTTTCTCTCTCCTTTGATTTGTTTTCATACTGTTGGCTGGGGCTGAATGAGCAGTCATGCTGTTCTGTTGGATATGGAAAGGGCCATGACATCCTTTCAAATGATGGATGCCAAGCTCGCACACAGACACAGTGAAATAAGTCTTGCTGATATATGCTCATACTCAAACGCACAAGTCACCAACGGGGTAGTGGTTCACTTGGTTGATGTCAGCGTGGGTTCAGTACGCACTCAGTGATGGGCATTGACTACTGGGGACCGGAGTTAGTATCGTGTGGGATTATTTTTTATTAAATTGAGTTTTAATTTTATTTTGAAATTGTTTTTTGAAATGATCAGAATAATACTGCCTGAAGGAGTTGTGCCAGAGCATGGATGTCGCTTAACAGCGCCTCAACTGGTCACAGACAAGTACTGCATTTCCACTCCAGTCCTGCAGGATGCAGTACCACCAGTTTTGGCTAACTGACAAATAATATTAACACTCTTATTTGTGCAACACATACACAGGAAAAAAATACTTAGAGACAAAATTGGGGGCATTGTTGGAAAAAAAATGACTTTGCTGTTTTATCCGACAACAGGTTTAGTGTGACAGACTCTCAAAAGTCAAATCACCTTTTATTTGTTTTTTCCAAGGGACCACACACCACCCACGTACCCGCGCGTACACTCACTCCTTACCGACAGTCAATCGCATGAGTCTGAGTGCCTCCCATGTGAGCAGCTTTCATCGGTTAATGGTCATCACTCCCCTCACTGTTTTGGAGATGGCAATTTTACCCCAAAGCTGCCCCCCCCCCCCCCCCACCCAACCATTTATCCTCGGAGGGCCCCTGTCTGAGAACAATCATCCACTATACGTATTTGTCAGCTATTTGAAAAATTGACAACAATCTCAAATTGCACTTATTAGTCACAGCGCAAGCTGCTGGAAAAGATTTGAAATGCCAGCGAGGAGGTGTGCACGTGTTGCGGATCCAACGGGAATGTTTTGCAGCGCCAGATGCTCTTGTTGTGATTTCACACACTTTTGCCGTTCACCCCCGCCTTTGCATCAAAAATTGAATGCTTTCTACCTTGAATCCCGTCCACCAAGTTGGGAGAAAGCCTTTCAACTTCTTTTATTAACGTCCTTTACCTTTGTATGCCTTCTTTCTCCCTTTCTGCTCCATCACTTGTCATCTCACCTTGTTGATTTGGTTTTCGTGCAGGCGGATACTTTGTCTGTCAGTGCCCCCGTCGCCCGCCCACAATTTTGCACGCCGCAAGTTAGTCTTTCCTCACGCAAAAGAAAGGAATTAGACTTGCATTTCAGCCCCCCTGTTTTTCTGGCCAGGGTCATTGTTTTCATTGGCTACCTCCCTTTAGGTTGATTGAAACAGGTCCTTTTGTTATTCTTTCATGTCTATAAATTGACTCTTTTCATGACTCTTTGACCGAACGCTCGCACTCGGTGGTGATTTAGGAGGATAGATACTACACCACACTCAGACAGGGGATATGACATTGAGGCCACACAATGAAAAACACCGCACATTCCGTCTGATAGGAAACAGCAGGCGAAACCTAAACGAGCCATTGTGGTAGTTGTTGATATTCTTACCGGTGTGCCGAAGACAACTGCAGAGGTGATGACAGTTGTTAGTGAATTACTTCCCGTCTCTGAGCTGCGGAGCGAAAAAAATGAAGGCGGCAGCAGGCAGTCCGAGCCATCCAGCCGTCAGACTTTTTTTTTGCTTGGTAGGTTACAATAGTTGTGCCTTCATGACATTTGGGGAATTTGGGAGTATTTTGCATTCAACTTTCTTCACCATTCACACCTATAAACAATTTTGAAAAATGATCTCGCTGCAGGCTAAATTAGCCTGTTCCTAACAAGGGCGATCAAGCCTGACGTTTTCTCATGAACACTCCGATACTCTTCAGGGTGAAGCACACGTCCAAATAATGTCAAAACAAACTAATATAAAGTCCTCACTTAAATTGTTCCAGTTCCTGAAGGTGTTCATTGACCAGGTCCATGTGGACTAATGGCAGACAAAATGAGACCTCGGGAATGTTTGCTCTTTTGATTGCTTCCTTCTACTATTATTGTGTCATATATTCCCTTTCATTGTTTTTTTAATTTTTTTAAATTTAATTTTAACCTGCAGTTATAGTAGATTGACTTGAACTGCACACGCACACGCACACAGACACACTGTCTTACAGCGCAAGCTCATTTAAAGTTCCGACTCAATTATTTCTGTCAAAAAAGTGCCCCCGCCGCACACAATGCGGCTTGTCTCAGGTTGCTGGAAACGATCACATGACCCTCTGCTGAACCCCCGGCATCAAATGCTCCAGATGTAGCGCGACGTGATTGTAAAACGTCAAGTCGAACCGCAGTGAACCCAGAGGGCCCGTCGCCGCACTTTGCCCTTCATAAAGTGTCACTGAGCGACTCCCAGAGGTCAACCCCACTCTTTCCCTTCACACTTGCCGTCATTCTGCGATTTCCGTGCGTCAGGGCTTCATTTAGCCGCCGAAGTCAGCCTGCTGCGTTCTTATGCCCAGAATTCCATACGTTTGAGATTTGAGATGGAGTAAGCCGAATACGTCACTTCACAATTAACTTTATGACGCAAGATAACATTTTGGCAGAAACATTAAAATGAAAGCGATGTTGCCCGGGTGGCATGAATAAATAACGACCTTCCGAAACGCGATTCTAAACGAGAACCCCTTGTGATGAATTGGTTACGGTGCTGAGAGTTTTGAGTTAAAACTTTCAATCTGTTGCGTGTGATCAGATTTTCGCAATATCCCATAACATTGAGTTTTAAACAAATGTCGTTTCCCAATCGAATGTGACGCCAAACGAAACCATATGAGTCGATAAAAGCCGGAAACTTTCTTCATCAAATACCACTGAAGTCTTAAACTGAAACCACTTGAGAAATGATGCCTTTTTTGAAGAAGTAAAAAAATTTAAAAAACAGTCCTTTGTGTTTATTGACCGGATTATGGCTTGTAATACAGAGAAAAGAGGCACTGTTGTTGCCCTGGCAACTGAACACTTATTTTACTTGGATTTGACCAGCCCGGACACTTTATATTATGTTAGCTTTAGCATCTGTGCCAATGTTCAAATCAGGCAACGCTTCTTTCAAGACGTGTTTTGTAACACGTTTTGACAATTGAGGGAAACCTTGAGTAAAAATAAGTATTGTTTTGAAATGTCGCGTTAAAAAATAAGAAAAATCTCTTATTTAAGAGGCCCCCGCGTTGACAAGCGCCATAGAAACTGGATGGATATTTCAACCTCTTTTCAACCGCTTAGAAAGTGTCACATTTGTTTCTCATATGACTGTAATTTCCTCAAATGTGTTTCTCATTTGTTCTTTTTTTTTGAGCTCTCAATTACTGTCCCATTGACATCACAGGAGTTGTAACAATAAATGCTATCGCATCGTTAGGGTTCCTCCACCTCGCTGAAGTGAGAAACGCGCAACCGGCGGACTGCCACTCAAGCAACCGCGTCTTCCGATCAGCTTATTGTTTAGCTTTCGTGGCCCCGTCAATGTAGCGCTTGGCTGGCTTTCACAGATCTTATCCGCCCCGCGTCCAGATGGAGCCGGCGACTTGGCCAGGAAGCGTCAGATAAAGTGTACGCCGCATCAAATGGAACCAAAGAGGAAAGTGAGCCACATGCGCAACATCGTGTAAGGTGAAGAGTTAAAGAGTCCCCTCAGGACAACTGGGGCCTAATGGGACGTGGATAATCGGCTGTTTCAAACATGTGCGCTAACCTTATCAAGATCTCTCCACCGCAATCTAATTTTTTTTAAAAAGCCCTTTTTGATGTGCTGCACTACAAGAGTTCATAAAATATAGTGACACGAGGCGTGAGAAGATGTGACCAGCAGAACTCGATCTGGAGGAATAATAACATCCGCGTGGAAATGACCCAGGCACGCTTCTTCACCAGACATCCACGATGAACCCTCGAAAACCCCTTTTGGGGACCACCATTCTTTTTTTGATTCTCCCATATGCCTTGTTGACCTTTTTTGTTTTTCTTTGGAAAACAAATCCATTTTATTTTGAGTTGATCCTACCTTGCCTCCCTGCATCGGGGTCCCCCATCCCCAAGTTGTGACAGCCAATGTGTGAATAGGAGCAAAAACATGGCATGGGAACACGGTATTGAAGAAAT
Organism: Hippocampus zosterae; assembly: GCF_025434085.1. Taxonomy (NCBI): domain Eukaryota; kingdom Metazoa; phylum Chordata; class Actinopteri; order Syngnathiformes; family Syngnathidae; genus Hippocampus; species Hippocampus zosterae. Next base: position 5,349,015 of record NC_067457.1, read on the forward strand.
GACAAACAACGTCGTGAACTCAAATCGTGGCTGAGTGCAGACAGCAGACAAGAGTTATTTGGAGTGCCTTTGTATTTCAGGCATGCTGTTTCACATCTGTAAGCGTGTTCAAAAGAAGACTCCCGACAGGACTGCGGGGACATTCATCAGTCCTTTTCTAGTTGGACTGCTTAGTGACCGACAGCAGCCAAAGACTCAGCAAGCGGCCTGCTTTATTTCATCATGAAACTTTTACACATGGAAAAATAACGAGACATGGAGCCGAGTGGCCTGAGAAAAAGAAAAAAAAAAACAACCCCCCGAGACAAAAGACGTCTGTTGAAAAAAAAAACAAAAAAAAATGTCAATTAGCAACTTACCATAGTCTTCCCTGAAAGAGTGTTTCTGGTCAAGAAAAGAATGAGTCAGGGTTCCATTGTTCACATTTTTTATGTTTGGCTTTAACACCCGAGAGCTCTCCTACGGTGCATCTAACGACTTTGCGACCAAGCGCAAAGAATAATGGAGCAACCGCCATTTACTCTTCCAGTCGCTCTCCCTTGACTGATGCCGCAAAACTAGAAGGGAGTCATTTTTCAAAGAGAGTGTGCAAGTATCGAAAGGTGACACACATTCCGCCATTCACCTGAGTGCCATCTGTCTCCATTTACAGGAAATGTGCGCGCACAAAAAAGGGACTACGCCGGTCTGGACTTGATTCGGAGGCGAGCGGCGAGCCGGCCAATTTGTCATCATTTGGGTGACAAGTGGTCTGAGTGACGCACTCCCTCTCTGACCTCGCCGTGTGCTTTGAACTGACAACGCCGGCACGCATGTCACGGGGTGTTTGCGGGTGAAAAAGCAGAGGAATGACAGGAGGCAAACTGGGGACGTTTAGGGGGAAAAGAAAAACAAAACTGCGTGTCTGGCTTAAATGGGAAAACTCTTTCGCCTATCATAGCTTAGCTGACAGTAGACAAGAGGATTTGGGATACACCCTGGACTGGTCGCGAGCCCATTATGTTTAGTAATCATGGCTACTGTTTCTAGGTAGAAATGCCCCGATCTTCAGGATCAGCAAAGATGCCGAGCTAACCGCTAAGCTGGCCCGAGCTTCCAAAACCTTGAAAAGTGCATGAGGAAATGCGCATGTCAAGACACGGCGACCGCTCCTTTACCACCCAGTTTGGCTACTGTAACAAGCCACACGCTTGCTTCTTTGTTAGCGGGCAGAAACGGCTCTCCCTGTGCGATCGCGGCAGGGCGCAGGCCTTGGAGCAAACTTGCGCTCACTTTGCACCACAACCAAGGGGATTCTCCATCTAATGAATGTTTAATGAGCGAGGAGCAGGGGCCTGTCATTTTCCCACACATGCACAAACTTAATGAGGGCCGTCTCACACGTAGACTGAAGCCAGGAATGGGAGGAATGAGTCGAAGAGGTGTCGGAATGCTTTATGACGGCCTGTCATGTATCTGCATGTATAAATATACAGGTTTCTGCATAAGAAATCTCTGGATGCCTTTAATTTTCAATTTTTAATTTGCCTTGTGGCTAACAGACCATTTTATATAATAAGCTACCTCACGGGAACAGGTCTTCTGTTTTTGAAAACATTGTGGCAAGGTAGATTTGAGAGGGCCCGATAATTTGGTAGCGCGGCACTTGTTATGAAACGCAGATAGCAGTTCTAGTTGTGACCCAGTGGCTTCACAGAGATTTTCACAAGTACGTAGACGGGTTTTTTATTGGTACTTTTATGAGAAACTGTACATCCACTTACTATCATGGACAATTTCAGCCATTAAAGGCAGCCAAACATCTGAGGTGCCATACCCGGAGGAGAGAGTGTGAATCGTGAGTGCAGAAATGAAATATGTGCGAAATATGACATGCAGGACCGGCGGTAAACCCCCGACGGTTGTAAATTGTCTGGAGGTGTCTGAGTGATAAAAGACTCGTGGAGTGAATGCGGGGGCGCCGACGCAACAGCCTGTGGGCCATACTTTGTGCTTCCTATGCGTTTTGTGTTTTTTGTGGGAACTAAAAAAGAGTTTGATCAAAAACAATCCAAATTGGGTCAAAAAGGCTGACTTACTCAGTTAACACCAAAACGTTGGGTCAGTTGAACGACCCACCAGACAACCCAACAGATTGCCTTGTTTTTTACACCCACACTTCAAAATAAAAATTTTTTTTTTTTTTTTTTTTTTTGGTGTATCTAGACCTTGATGGCCACTATCCTGCATGTTTTAGATGTTTCCCTCCCCGCAGCACACCAGATTCAGGCTCGTTATCAGGCACCTGATGAACTTGCTGATGAGTGTGTTGGAGAAAGGGAAACTCCTAACATTTCTAAAATAATAAAATGTTCACTTTTTTTTTACTTTTTGTGCTCCGAATATTTTCATCATCCCTAATCACGGCCATTCATTGACACTGCAAATGTCCCAAATGTGAACTCATCTCTGACTCTTGCAGGGACACCCACCACGCATGAAAAACGATGGCGGTCCCGTGTCTGATCATGTGCCGAGTCGTCTGGGAGCATGCGTGAGGAGATTCAGAGGTAATCTACGTTCTCACCTCCTAAAACAACCTTTACAGACACAAAGAGGACTGGCGGTGATGGATTGTAGTCGGAAAATCCCTTCCTTACTGATCCTTCAAAAGAGAAAAGCCTGCAAAACTCTTTAAGGCACATCCTCTCAGCACGTAGACATGAGGCGCATGATTCAGATACTTTATTAAGATTTTGAGTCACAAAGCCACTGGAAGACATTGTGCTCCACAGCCGATGGGCCGCAATGAAAATGTTTGATGCCGAGCATACATCTGGGATACAGCTTTGGTGCCGAGTACTCTGTGCTGGAGACCGGTCCATGTCCTGCAGACATTTCCTCAGCATTGGACTGAACAAAGATTGATATCAGGATGCACGAGAATTTGAGTTGAGCCAAAAAAAAAAAAAAAAAAGTATTGGATGCAAAAAAGTAGCCATGAGTCTCTAAAAAGTCATAAATCTACAAGTGGATCGCATTACAGGTGCAAAGAGGAGAGTGTGGTCAGTCTGAGCAGACCAAAGCAGAAGTGGAGAAGAATCCATGTGTTTTTTTACCCTGCTTAAGACCGTCTTTGGCAATGTCAAAAACCCCCATCCATTCATACTTTTTATTTTTTTTGTACCACGTATCCTGTTCAGGGTCATGGAATAGGCTAGGTCGTATACGGACCTAAATGCAATTTAGAGTCTTCAATGGATATACTGTGCGTGTTTTTAGACCATGAAAGGAAAACGGACTATCCAGGGAAAAAAAAAAACATGCCCAAAATAAGGAGAACCATCAAAGCCCACACAAAATTTAACCAGCGCTGCACGCGACAAAATGAGCCTAACTCCGGACATGATGGTTTGAACCCGCATGGCGGCTCGCTGATGAGATCGATCGCCTGTTCATTCGCAATTGTACAAGTTGCGTTTCGTTTGGTGAGTCGAGTGATGCGCGGCGGTCTTAAAGTACTTTAATGTCAAGTAATGTAACACAACCTCATGTAAGGTCAAAGCAAACTAACAAAACACGGCGCAACGTAATGTCGAAAAATTGGGTGCCATGCTTGGCAAATTTTGCCCGTTAGTCCATTTCGGTGAGTGTTGGTAGTACAGTACTCTCTGACATTCTCCCTTGTAGTTTCCTGGGTTACGCAGCTGTCCTATAAAGCTGCTTTCTTTGTGTAATGCGTGTGTGTGCGTTTATGTGCATGGAGCTTGTTACTTTTATGACATGCTCTCTGCCTTTTTAACCGCTGGCCGTTTTTTGACCATTGTCGTCCGTGCTCCTTCAATAAGACTTGCATGGCTGAACACAAAGTCAATTGGAGAAAGTGTGGGATTGTTTCACTTCACTGGGCACCAACACGCACCACCAATGGTCCCGAGTATTTGTTGCAGTTCATTTTTAGCGCAGCTGCTACATTGCTAAACATTATTAATGAAACTGAGAACAGCAATGTTGTGTATGGATATCCTCAATAAGTAGGAGCAACCTCTCACTGACTTCTGTGACTCTTGTTTTTGTCTTTCCTGATGCCGAGGGGGCGTGGCCAGCAGGTTAGGAAGTCGAGTCAGTGCCGCCGTACTAATTAGCAACGGGGGCCATTTAAAGCTGGTTCTACGGAGTTGGCTGTGTCATAAAGCATCCCTTCATGGGCGTACAAACCCCACGTCCGACTGTCACTATGATGCCTTTTGCCCGGCTTGGCCAAACACAGCCTGCAGGAATGCGAGTGTTTAATCAGAGGACAAATGCCATATTTTGAGCAGTTTGTTTTTACACCCCAGCGGGAGTATGTGATTGCAGTTCTGTGTGCGCGCTGGTGTCCAGATGAATTTGTGCAGAAGGTACATGTGTTTACTTTATGGATGTGTGCATTAATGCTTGTGACAGGCCGGTCAATACGAGAGTGCACGTTTTCTCAGAATGCATGTGCCAACCTGCTGTGTGTATACCACCGACTGATAATTTGTATACACCTCGCTCTTTTTGAGTTTGCGCTGCATTTGTGTATGTTGGGCTGTTGGCCCAAAGTGGCCACCCATGATGCTTTTCAGGCCTCTGAGTAACACAGCTTGAATCAACAGCAACACAAAACGCATCTGAACCCTGCTGAGTTCTTCTATGGCCATTTACAAGAGGTTCCCTCAAAATACAAACAGAGCATATATGGACCAGTCTACTCGCGCTAAAAACTATGTGAATGGCCGCCTATATGCATCCATCTACGGATTATCTCGGCTGATTATAGGTCAAAGGCGTGGTCTGGACCGTAATAGTAGTCAACCGCATTTATGTAAATGGTTCGACACAAACCCTTTGACTAAGCATAAAAAACCTTGGAAATTTCTTAACTGCCTGTGGCGGAAGGAGGGGGAGCACTGCGTAGTGAGTGTACTGGGCTGGACTCCCAGATAAAGTCTGACTGACCTGGAGCATGTCCATGAAAGATGTTCTAGCAAAACTACTCTTTGAGCCACATGCAGGATTTAAGCAACACAGAGGCGATGTACAATAAAATTTGGTGAACTAATGTATTGTTGCGGCCCATGTCAGGAGAACTCAAAATAATCACTTAAAATTGTGTTGACTCTATATTTTTGTTGGCAGCTGATGCATATTTTCTTCGGAGTCCGAATGAGAAAAGCGGTAGCAGGTGTTTGGACAGGATTTTGAGTTCCAGTTTATTTAATGTAATAATGATAACTTCTAATTTGGCCTGCTAGTGGCTACCTCACACCACTAACCCCTGAACCATAAAATGGGCATTTCCAGACATATGCAGTACATACAAGAAAATGGTGATGAAGAACGTTTGCCTATCCGTCTTGTTTTATTGTCTGTCTACACCTGTTGCTCCACCGATTGTGTTCAAATATCTGTTGCCTAAAGGGTTGCAATGCCGTGACACCAATGCTATTCGTGTGCCTTTCTATGCCATTTTGCATTGTATGTTAGCATTATTATATTGAATGCTTTCTTTGGTTGTCATGCAACGTGTAATTTGCACTGTTTGATGTTTAGTTTTATAGCAAAGCAAATCAAAGCCCCCCCCCCCCAAAAAAAAGCAGAACAACGCTTCGTATCAAAAGTAAAAATACAAATTGGGAAAGCCAGGTCACTCAAAGCTCAAGGCAGCAAATTTCAGATCATGTTTCTCCTCTTTTATTATTTTTTTTCAAAGAAAAATAACTGCCGTGCAAAAAAAAAACACCCCAAAACGATTTCTGACTCAAAGATCAAGTGTCTGCCATCTTTTCTCTTTTGGACTAGGGCAAAAAAAAATGTCTAAGGGTCGTGATAAATGAAATGATGGCAAGGCTACAATAAGTGAAGAAACATGCAGACACACCTCTTGTGCATTTTAACAGAGCTTCTGGCACCTGGGGGATGCGTGGACAGGGATAAACGGTATCATATAACGTTCATCACACTCATTACGGGGAGAAGATGACACGTGCGTTGCAGTGAAATATTACGCAGGCTCAGTGAAGTGTTGCGTCTTGTCACAAACACGCCACATGTGTGGAGAGGATGGATTGCAGATAACAAACAGCTACAAGATATTTCTTTGTAACCCAAGTATGCTGTCATCTTAATCCTAACTGTTCACTTCTGGGCCTAAATCTCCTTGACTCTCCAAACATATCCTTTTTTTTTTTTTAAGATTGTAAAATCAAACTATTTAAATGCTGTAAATGTTTATAGCTATGGTCACCTTTTACAGTCCTGCGGCTGCAAGAGAAAATAAATCCCCGGCCGTCTTAACAGCCTATCCAACCATATGATCTTGAAATCAAAATTCTATGTGTGCCACAGTGGATTTACTTTGCCTTGTGGGATTTAAAAAACAATTGGAGGTAAAGGAGAAATATTTATTGGGATGAGACCGTGAAGCTGGAAGCGCACAGATTTTTCATGGGACGGTTTTAAAACAATGGCTCAATTGTGCATTCAGGAGAGAAAGCTCAGTGGGATACCTGCGCTGTACTTTCAATCATGAACATACAATTGATGTTCAACTTAAACTAATCAAGTAAGCAATTGACTGGTTGATTTCCCCCAAAAGTACAACTAATGAATACATATATTTTTGCCTTGAACCACTTCAATTCCAAAGTCCCCGTACATACCCACCTGCTTATTTCAACTAAGAGATCAAACTTGACGGGACATACATTGGAGTATTGACACCGCCAGCTCTGCACTGCCATCTTCTGTTCATCCAAAAGTCTTGATTGAAATACAACACAGGCGACGGAGGGTGTGTGCACCGTACTTTCCAAAAATCTAAATTTCGATTCACCGACATTATTTTGTGACTTTTTTGAAAAATTGTGTTCTGAACAATGACTTCATAGATGAGGTCTTGTGATATGAAAATGTCCCAGTTTGAAAAACAAAACAAGAAGTCATAAAAATGTATTGATTAATTTACTAATTATTATTCTCAATTTGTTTTGCATGCATTGAAGTTTTTGGTTCATGTCCATGTGTAATATTGTCCAGGACTGTATGAGAAATCACTAATAGCATCCGCTGATGAAGCCGTTAATGTTCGACGTCTTTTTTGACAGTTGGAGGCGAAGTGATCCATCCTGTGATTCCCGTTGATGACAAGTACCACCGACACACGCTGTCAACTTGAATGGTAAGAGGAATCCGTCATCTGTATCGTTGCCGTTGTTCAACGCGTTAAACAGAGTCCACCTTGAGATCTGTAGATCCGATTTCACTTATTTGAACCCATGGACATCGTCCTCGAGAGTTTTCAAATGAAACGACTTGGGAGAATTTGGAGATTTTGTGAGTTGGTGCGTTCACAAATCGGAATAATACAGATACTAAATAACAAGTGGGGGACATATTCAAGCCATTGTTCTATTCAAATTGTGCACATCTTACAGCCTTCCATGCATGCATGCATCGTTTCTTCATTTCAGTTCCAATAGACTGTGCGCGTCGTGCCTTAAATCAACCGTTTGTGAGCGAGAGATTGGAACAAGATGGTCCCGGGGATGGTGATTTATAAAATAAATGACAAGGAATGATTTACGGGAATCTGTGCCACTCTTTCAAAACATTTGCCGGGCAAGGCATTCCGCATAGCAACAATGGGGCTTTTATATGAACCGATGGAAAGATACGGCTGCGGGATTTACAGCTGTTTTTTTTTTTTTAGCCTGCTCATCCTCTGCGATTCATTAGGCCAAAGAGAGAGTTTGGGAGGATAAGTTAAAGGTGAAGAGGAGGAAGGGTAGAAGGAGTGTGAACTACTTTTTTTAAAGCCTGTCTGGAGAAATTAGTCAGTAAATCAATGACTGATTATTTATTTACGTATTTATTTTTCCTTGATTTCCTATCTAGCTGTTAAAGCCTCTGGAAACTCGTGTCGTCTCGTCTCGCACTCGTGTTACGATGCTAAAATTCAACTGAGCCAAAAAAACCCAACAAAATAAAATGACAAAAAAAACCAAAAAAACAAGCAGTCTTTTGCTTGTGAAAATTGGTGGTCTTCAGTTTTCAGCCCCTTTACCGATTTTGTCTTTTAGAGCAGCGTTACTTTCCGCGAGCATTTTTTTTCCCTATGGGTCTTCAGGGAGTGGTTTGAGTGCGGAAATGGCACCTAAGGGGCGGAAAGGCAGCGGTCTGATTGAGGGCACGTCGGCGAGGGTCGGTCTTGTAAAACTTGTCTGGCCCCGATACGATCTTGCTGTTTGTTTCACGGTGGGTGATGTTAACTGCTGTAGCGAGGCGGAGGGTCCCGGGCCTGGTGTGTTTAAACTGGAGATGAAGGGGCCTGGTTGCCAAAAGATGGGAAGGGATAAATTTTGATCGTCCATCCTCTGGGTGAAGACAGGTTGGATTTACAAACACATGTGAGTTGTATATCGTGTATGCATTGGTTGGAGGCTTCTGCCACCTAAATGACAAGACAATACTTGCCTTCACAATTCATTTCCTATCCATAAGGGACATCCGGGAGAGATGTTTTCTTCATCTCGGCCAGCTCAGAGACCTGGGACCCTCACAGGAATATTTTCAAGTATGTCCTGTGTGCTGAGTTTGTACACTGGGCCGGTTGAGTTCATAGGCGCCCCCTCCCACTGTTAAAAAAAAAGAAAGAAACAGCTACCATCTGATTTCTTTCTTTCACATTTGTGCATGCAAACCTGGGTGGTCGTCCTCCTCAAAATTCATCCCCGTAATGTTGCGATGGACTGTGTTTTAAGTAGGAACACATCCGGTTCAGTCTACCTTGCAAGATCCTTCACCTTCTGTCGATCAACTCTGATCTCGCTCTAAAAGTTGCATCAAGGGGCCTCGTTGGATCTATGGCTGTGGTTTATCTCCATAATGTCTGATTTTCTATAACCACGCATGCCTCGAAATCTGAGGCCATGATTTTTAGGAGTAAAAGTTTGATTTGAACCCTTTGATTTGGCGTTGCCGTCCTGACTTTGTTGGAGAAATTTAAGCATTGTCGCTTGTTGTTCGCAAGAAAAGGGAAGGAAAAGCACGTGAGATCAGCTGCAGCATCAACAATGATGTGGACACTTTATTGGACTTTGATGCCTCCTGGTTGCCTCCCTGGTGAGGTGTTCTGGATATTTCCAACTGAGAGGAGGTCGTTGGAGGAACTATCTCACAATTGGGCCAGGGAACGCCTCAGCATCCTCTCAGGGGAACTGAGGAGGTGGCCAGAGACAAGGAAGACCGCGAGCATCGCCATCTCCGAAATGGATAGCTGAGGGAAGATCATGGATTGGATAGACTATGACCATGTCTTCTGCGCTTCAATCCCGCGCCAACTTTGGCACAAAAGAAGACAACAAGAAGTGGCGCATGACAATTGCGGCTTAATATTTATTGGCTGCCAAAGTTCATCCAGCCAGACGAAAATGGTCAAGGACAGTGTACACGGCAGCAAGTATGAAATGTCCACAGCTATTTAACTGTTTAAAAGTAATGCATGTATGCGTTTATTTATCTTCCTTTAACTGGTTTCCATCTCTCCTTGTTGGTTCATCGTTAGTTTGCTGTCTCTGACCTTGTCGCTCTCGCTTGCCTCCATTTTGTTAAATGAGGTATCATATTCCTGTTGTCGAATGAGCAAATCTTAAAGCGCTAGCCCGGGGCGCCGCGATTATCTCACCAGACTGTTTTGCTTTCTGAACGCAGCCGAGACGAATGACGATGGTTTCCGTTGACAGAGTTGCAGAATTCGTCCCTCGAGTCTGTCAACCGGCATCCTCTTGGGATTTCAGTTGTGGAAATTAGATAAACGTGAGGGTACATAGAGGCAGGCAAATGGCCCCGATGCGTGCACCCGAGCCTGCGTTGCCGTCTCTCCATTGGAGCGTGCGTCACAGTAAGCGGCAATGGAAAATCTGAACAATAACCTGTAATGCTGAGCGAGGCCTTTGATGCCTGCCAAAAAAGCATCACTGTGCCCATTTGTCTGAGCTGATGTTTCACAAGGCCCGAGCATTACAACAATCACATTTAACCGTGCGCTTGCGTTGTCACAGTCTATCAGCTCCGAAAGTAGGACCGGCAGTGTGTGTTTGAATGTACGCCCTTTTGATTCTAGGTGAGGACATATTTAGTTAGATGGTGAAAGCTGTATTTAAATTTTTTTTTTTTTTTTACTGAGTTCCCACTCCAAACTCCTCAATTGATATTCTTCCCATCCTCCATCATTCCCCTCATCCGTCATCGCCACGTGCACTGACCTAAGCAGAGGCCGCAGAGGTCAAGACCGCGCTGTCCATTGCTGCTTCTCCGCTCATGAATAAACAAAGGCTAGTGTTTGGGTGTACACGTCCGTCAGGGCGATTACACACAAAACATACACATACTCACACAGCCTTGGGCCGTCTCCACTGGCATAATTAGAAACATTTGGGATCATTTGCAAAGGGAGCACAAGTGGTGATGGGATCCAGATGCACTACTGGCTTTGGCTGTAATACAGGAACCCCTTATTTTACGACGATGGACTGGCTCCTCCTCACCCAGGGAGGCGTGCGCCAGTGTCCGCCCTGCCCAATTTGTCTTCATATTTAACTTGGGCTTTTTTTTTCTTTTTCTTTTTTTTTTTTAGGAGGGGGAAATCATTCACATTGAGGTCAGATTTTGGTTCAGGTAGTTTTATTTTTCATTGAAAATAATAGCATCCACAAACAAAACCTCCAACATATATACCTGTATATAAAAAAAACAACAACTCTGATATCAGGATACATATTCAGAAGCAAAACCCACGGTATTATTTTATGGTGCCAAGAAGCACAGGTATCCTTAAAATGATGTCGTCTTTTTGGTAGATATTCCAGTTGCCTGTGGATGAAAAATAAAAATGACACTATCAGCACCTCCTGGCTAGTAGGTGAAAAATTAAAGGAGCATCTGACTATTTTAAGTACAAGTCTGCCACCTAGCGGCAGATGCTTGGAAATATTTCCCACCAAACCAGTTTCTTACATTTGAGTGAGGATGATTCAAATGTTTTATGCGCGTTTTATACCCAACTACTTCTATGCTCAGATTTGACAATTCAAATACTCTAAAATCTGCACAAGACTCAAATATTTATCGATACTGTTAAGAATCAGTTTCTCACCTTTACTTTGGTTCATGTCGCCGCAAACAAACTCCCGTGTTTCACCTGCAGTCAGTTCATCTGTTTCTTTCGTATGCTGGGAACATAAATTAGATGTGAATGAAGTAAAAATGAATCAGGCTGTCATGCATGCCTTTTCCCCGATAGCCTATTGTAAATTCAGCAGAGCCATCATTCCTCGATCACTCCCCCCCCCAAAAAAAAAAAACACAAAAAAACCCATCCCTCTGAACATCTAATTCCCTGTCCGAAAACATCTGTCTCAATCCCAAGTTAAGCCTCAAGAATTTAGAACTCCAGCTGTTAGGTCCATAATGTTCGGTCACACAGCACTGACCTGCCCTCTTTGCGCAAATCCTCATATGTCATCTCCGTCTGATCAGGATGCAAAGAGAGCTGCCTCCAAATGTTCTTGGTAGCCGCTGTTTGACACACGACTGACTCACGCGCCCCCTGTAAGCTGATGGATCGACGGAAGGATCCCTGAAGAAAACACAAATTGAGAAACCCGAATGTAAAACGTGCGTCTATGGCCGCAAAGAAGTGTGTGTCAATACCTGGTAAAGGCCTACAGAGCGTCAGTCGGACCTCGGGGCCTGACGTCTTGAACAACTTTAGTACTTTCTAAGAAAAAATACAAAATATGAATTGTGAATAATGAAAACGACGCCAAATATGAGCTACATGAGCAAAAACATCTCGAGCCTATCCTAGGGTCTGACATGGATGTGCAGAACAAAGCCTCTGGAAAACCACTTTAGTAGTTTTGGTCAATATCACAAAGACAAATTGTGTCCATCGCAATGGTGACGGTTGTCAGTCTAAAAACTGCAGTTATGATCAAACGTTGAGAGGTAAAAAAGATGACCTAGCAAATTTAAAAGCCGAATCCACATACTGGATAAGACAGCTCCTTGAGCGACTGGCCGTCGATGGCTAAAAGTACATCCCCCTCATTGATCCTGCCACTCATTTGGGCCGGTTGGCCGGGGAAAAGCTGCTTTATCCGGATCAGGTTGCCCAAGTCCGGAATGGGCGGGTCCAGCTCACACATAACGAAGCTGAAGCCCAGACCGTTGGCGCTCTTAGTCAGAGTCACTTCCTGTGTATTGTCTGAGGAGTTTTGGTGAGAGACGATGGAGATGCAGAGAAGATGGAGAGAATAACACACAACGCTGGTTAGTGCATCAAACGTCACACCACTCCAATTGGGCTTGCGGAGTGACAACTAACTTGAGTGTGAGGAGGGCCCGACCGATTAATTGTTGATGTTAGCGCTTTTAAAATCAGTGCAAATGCGAGTAGAGATTTTTTTTTTCGTTGGTTGGAGTAATACACGTACATACTGTTAATATTAAATTACAATTCCCAAGTAAAGGAATCGTTAATTGCGCGTCCTCACAGCTTTTGAAGAACGCAGAGAATAAAATGCAAAAAAAAAAATAGGCAGGTGACAGATTACAAACGGAAATGGCCACAGGACAAATTCGCAGAACACGCTCATTTCATTAAGCAGGAGGGATGGCAGACCTTGAGGATAAGGGAGGCCGGAGGGATAAGAAGTGGAAAGGGCAGGGTCAGAAAGGAAGATCAGGAAGAGGAAGTGTGTGAAAGTTCATCTTCATGCAGTCCGTTGAGTTTGCTTTTGCTAACGTGCGGCTTAGTGACAACCGCCGATATATCTTAAGCAGCGTTCCATCCAGTCTTTGCCGTAAATTGTATTGCAAAATATGTCACGACAAGTTGCAAACGTACCATCAGTAACAAAGTTGTAGTCCCTGGGCCGGTCGCAGAAAATGTGGGAAGGGGTGCTCATGGACGAGGCGCTGTTGATCCCAAACTGCCTGGTAGCTCCATCCACGTTCTGAGTGGGCTCAGTGGTGTCAGTGTCGGCGCTCAGTGAAACTCTCGGGAAGCTTTTGGGCGCACTCTCCACAGCCAAAGTCACCGTCTGGAGAGAGGTGGGTGGGAGAAATTTTTCATCACTGTCCCACTTAACTGCAGAGTGATCAGTCCCACGTTGCACTGACCTCCCCGGTTTTGCACAGGCATTCCACGGCCTGTTCATAGCTGAAACCTTGAAAACGAATCCCATCGACCTCTAATATCTTGTCACCTGCAACAGAAAACAAATACAGTACAATTATATTTTCACTACTTAGCCCCGGTAGACCTCTGTGTCGCCCCGATTCAGCCCCTCCAACATTGTAGTTGATATTCTAAAATATATGTGCCCTCCCTATGTATTGGTTAAGCCCCCCCTTTTGAGAAACCATTCTGGAGCCGTGCCTGGGCAACTTGCTTTTGTGTTTGGGTCAGAGATATTTGCAGTTAGTCTCACTTTTAGTGTTCAAATTCATTCATTTCCTGTTTGTGTGTGTGTGAGAGATAGGCCTCTTCTAATGTCACAATATTGGAATACAGTAGTATACTAGGTACAAGTGTTCATCAAAAAACAAAAAGGCAGAACTTAATGATTTAAATCAAATATAGCGCACAGAAGTTTAAAAAAAAAAAATTAAAAACTACTTAGCTATACCTGCACGTAGGCGACCGTCTCTTTCAGCAGACCCTCCCGGAACAAGGCTCTTGATGTAGATTCCGCCGTTGGGAGCATTAGTAGTGACACCATCCTTGAATGATAGTATTTATCCTCGCATCAATCCAAAAAAAATATCTTAATATTATAAGTAATACTACGACATTGATTGTTGGCCAAAGCGGCAGTTTCGGTGTTACAACAAGAGCAATCTTTCTGTCGCTAATCCTATTCGACCGTGAATGTTAATGAGATTGAGTCAAGAAGACTTTGTGAGCCACTCCTGCTCGTTTCCGCATCGACTCAAGGTTAGCCTCCTTAAAATCCACATTCAGTCACTTAGTCGGTACCGTAAATCCGCCGATTTTTTTTTTTTTTTGTGCAAACTCACCGTGATGCTGATGCCCAGGCTTCCGGCGATCTTCTTGAGCTTCACGATGTTCTCGTCTGACCTCACGCAGTTCAGAGAGGAAGAAAGCGAACAGCCGTCCTTAAAAATGACACCCAACTTGTTGTTACGCGCTCAGCTGTCAAATCCTGTACCGTCACGGCACTTTGATAAAAATAAGGGGTCAGAGTTACCGATACCTTCACGGTGTTTTGCATATATTGTGCATTTTTTGTACACCTCCCCTCCAAAAGTTTAGAATGGTGACGCCAAATGTTTTGGCCTGAGTCAATCCAGCAAAAAACAAAGGCGGCAGGGAAGAGCGTCAATTGACCTTGTTAGAATCCTTTTTGGGGGTGGGGGGGGGGGCAGGTGTACAGTGTATGCACTTAAAAAAAAAGTATGCTCTACCTGCGCGTTTAAGATCCGGACTTCTTGGGGAGGCTGGAGTCTGTTGCCGGTCTTTGGCTCCATCATGACGGAGACAATCTCATCCAGGCTGTCTCCCGGCTGCCCGTATGCCATCAGCGTAGTTTGCGACTCATAATTCCTCAATGCACAAGGCCGCAGAGTGTTTGGAGTTTGTGGGGCTGAGATTTAAAAAAAAAAAAGACACACGAGTTATTTTGTATGCTGACAACACGCGTCCACACCAATGCGCGCACACACACACACAGACACCCAGCACCTTTTGGCTGTGAGATAATAAGCTGCACCTCCTCCGGGCTGCTCTGCATGACCTCCGCTGCCTCGCTAAAGGTGGCGCCCTCCAGGCTGATGTGGTTCAGAGAGATCAGGCGACCACCTAAGGGGAAAAGGTCATTCCAATTGTGCTTTCCGCCAAAACCGCACCCGACAAAGTGCGCTGTTCGTACAATAGACCCGCTAATTATGCTCTAACGGCCAAACAAAACCATACAGAGCAGAACAGAAATGACATTCAAAAATCATATTTTTCATTCATTCATTCATCTTCCGAGCCGCTTGATCCTCACTAGGGTCGCGGGGGGTGCTGGAGCCTATCCCAGCTGTCTTCGGGCAGTAGGCGGGGGACACCCTGAATCGGTTGCCAGCCAATCGCAGGGCACACAGAAACGAACAACCATTCACACTCACACTCACACCTAGGGACAATTTTAGAGTGTTCAATCAGCCTGCCATGCATGTTTTTGGAAAGTGGGGGGAAACCGGAGCACCCGGAGAAAACCCACGCAGGCCCGGGGAGAACATGCAAACTCCACACAGGGAGGCCGGAGCTGGAATCGAACCCGGTACCTCTGCACTGTGAAGCCGACGTGCTAACCACTGGACTACCGGGCCAACTCATATTTTTCAGTGGATTGAAAAAAACAAAAACATTTGAACTTAATATGAGTTCACTTGGATTCGGTACCTGCTCGTATACGTCCATCCTTATCAGCAGGCCCCCCCGGCACCACAGATGCAATAAAAATGCCCAGATCATAGCGTCCCACCGTGTCTTCTCCCACAATCATGATGCCTGCATAAACACGTGATTTGGTCCAACCGAATTACACTTGTGACCCTGAAACCTGCCGTGGGAACCAACTGTTCCGGTATTGTAGTCCAACCTTACCAAGGCCAAGCTTCGGATCTTTCTTGAGAGAAACGCACAGGACCTCTCTCTCTGACGGGGGCCCTAGTTTCGTTGGAGTTTCTGTGCAAGATAGAGATCCACGCTCAGGCGACTAGTTAAGTGAAGTCGACTAGACTCGCCAAAAGCTACTCTGGTCTTACCTCTGGCTGCTGGTGAGCCAAAAGGAGCTTCAGATCCACTTCTGGGAGAACAGGCTGGAGAACGCATACCGGTGCTGCCGCACTGACTGCTGGAGCACGTGCTGCAAATGGGACGTTTCAGAATGGCGTCGCATTCGCACGCAGTCCGACAACATAGTCCAAGGTGGAGGAGAATGGGGATAGGATTTTTTTTTAATGGAAGATTTTTGTACCTTTGTTCGTAAAGGCTCTGGCGCTGCTGTTTAAAGCGGGCCTCGATGCGAGCGGCGACATCTTCACAAAGCCTCGTCAGGGACTCGCTTTGAGGAGTGTTGAGACCGTTGACATCTTGAGGCGTCTCTGAGCCCATGATGGACTTGAAGCGGCTGTTTGGAGTCCGGCAAGCTGTCGTCGCGTATTGAGTAATGTTCTCGTCTAGAGACAAATGCAACAAAATGGCCCCAACAGAGTATCGGTATTATTTCCCCGTCTTTTGAAACGAAAAGTGACGTGCATTCTACTGACCCGAGACCATGCTGTGACTGAGCTGACGAGAATTCATCTCGTTGTTGAACTTGTGCTGCGATGAGCAGAGGTTGCACAGGTATTTGGCTATCTTTGACGTCTCTGCGATGAAGGTGTGTTTCTTCTTACCGGCCCGGCACTCGATTACAAATTTATGCCTCTGGAAGAAGATGATGGGACATTCCGACGGGATTCGTTAGATTCCACATTCTAGTTTTGGAATCATTGGTTGGATAGTTTGGGTTCACCGTAACGCTCACATTGGAGGAAATAGTTTCCGTCTCCCTCCAATAAAACGTCTGGCTTGTGCTCCGGCAGCCATCTTTCACCTCATAGACAATAACGCCTTTGGCACAAACTCCGAGGATAATTTCTCCTTCCACTGGCTTTTTCTCACGTGTCACGCGGTGGAACAAAACACCGTATTCGGGCAACTGCAGACACACCTGCACGATGGGTATCAAATTCTGTTGTTGCGTAAACTCGACGACGCGGCGTCTGCATCGAAATGAAAGGATTTCTCATCAAATGTCTTACTTTGAGGAACTCCAGCTCGGATTCATCTTTGAGCATCTGGGCGTTGTTTGTGTGGAGCCGTTGCAGTTCTCCGAGAATATAAGGCAAGGCGCGTTTCTCTATCACGCTTTTGGGGACATATTGATCGGGGCGACAGTAGTTTCTACCGTACACCTGAGGGAAAAATAAACCCCACGGCATTGTTACTTATCGTTTTAATGTATCTGATTGAAATGCATCCCACGCATCTTTTTCACAACCTCATAATCAGAGCAATGTTTCTCCAAACCTCAGGCATGCAGTCCCCATACTCCGTCTGCAAGGCCAGCGCTCCAAGGTACAGAGCAGTCTCCTCATGGCAGGACAATCTGTTGTCCAAGAGGTCTCTTCGAAGTTGGAGGTAGTACTGGTGGTGGGTCTGTTTGTGCCTGATAGGATGAGACTCTGAATCAGTTTGAGAAGGTGGGCCGGGGGGCGGGGGGGGGGGGGGGGGGATTTTAAAATACTTACAAAATAGTAGAAATGTCATTGACGAAGAATTTGACCCGAAAAAAAAGGACAAAGGTGGTTGAAGGCACTTTCTTCCAGCTCTCGGGAGCAATTTTGGAAATCTTGGTCTCGTTGTCCACGAAAAAAAACTCGTTATCTGATGAGAGAGACATCAACGGAATCGTCATATCCTTTAATGGCGCCCGTTGGCGCAAATTGCTCATATACCATCAATGTAAGCAAGGCCGAAGTAGAAGTGTTCCACCAGATTGGCGTGAGCGACAATCATATCAAACACGTCCCCGCCTCTGGATTTCACCTCGCACTTGATGGCTATGTTCTGACCGTTTGGCATCACCACAGTCAGTTCTCGCTGCGTGCTGGGAGATTTCCCTTTTTTTGACTGCGCCGTGAAAAAACAAAATGGAAGGAAGACCGAACGCTTTTCTCAATGCTCGTTACAAACTTTAAGAGTACAAATACGAGTAAATTTCTTTGGGCTCTCACCAAAATGGATCCAGGCAGCTCTAAGACAACCACGGGCTCATCTGACATTCTTATAAATTCTGGACCCATCTCCTACAGCAGAGATGGAATAATTCATCAGTCATAACCCCCCCACCGAAAAGAAAATGGACTTTTTGCACAGACTTTTCCTCACCTTCATTTTTTTCTCAGTCAGACTCATTGTTGACTCAAACTGTGTGAGAAATCTCGAGTTAGCGCGTCGACCTCCGTCCAGGTACGGGCTACAAACGGTGCGATTGAATTGCTGCCAGCTCCCGTTACTCTCAGTGCGTCGACATCCCGAGGACTCTGGTGTATAGGATGCTCCCGAGAATCTTCTGGAGATCTTCTTTTTTGTCAACCATGTAGAGTTACAAAAAGACCGGCCTGAAATTGAAACCAGTGAGGAAGGTTTGCACGGTACATTGTGTAAATTCTCAACCGTAATACCGTCACCTTCCATACCGTGTAACTTGTCTCTGATGATCTGACTGCGATCACTCAGCAGGGATCCGTTTTCTGTCATCGACACCGGATCTACCTGGGACGAGGACGGTTTGTGCTGTCAGTCAAACCCAGTGGAGAGCAACATCGTCAAAATTTGTGGTCCACGAACTGAATTTCTGTAGATGTCTTCCACCAGCTGCTTGACAAGCCGCTCCGCTGGATGGAGCATAAAGGTCTTGTGGTGAAGCTCGCAGGTCTCCAGCACCGTCATCAGGTCTGTCCGCCTTACTACTGTGTCCTCGCACATGCTCAAGAGTAAACCCTCCAGCGCTGCACTAAGATAGACGGGCTGGGGGGAGTTAAGGAAGGGGCGGGGGGTGTCCACAGGAAGAACATTTCTTAAGAGACATTTTTATCATCTGCTAATTAGTTGGATAGTTGATGTTTGGAGGAGCAAAGTACCTGGTTTTGAGGTACCTGATAATCCACGCACCAGTAAAAAGTCATGCCCAGTGAGTACACAAGTGTCTGTGGGAAAGCAGGGACAGAAAAGGCACCTCGTTGTTCCAAGTTTGCTCTAATAACTGGCTAATAACGATCACGTGATCGAGATCGGGGGTTCCGCCGCAAATGTTTTTACAACCTTTTCAGCTGTGGTTCTTGTAGAGGCGGTGTGACCCTGAATGACTTCAGGAGCCACGAAAGAGGCCACATCATCATTTCGCCCGCAGCTCTTGAAGGCCATACGCCCATTAGAGGACAGTAGCACCGAGCCTGGGCTGAGGACACTGCACATGTTGCCAGAGCCTGAACAGACCACAGCAAGAAACCGTTAGGGATAACTGGGGGATCGTTTGTGGGAATTTACAGGAAGCTAATTACCTTTCTTGGAAACATCCAGTAAGGCCTCGGTGGTGACAAGCAGCAGACACCAGACCTCATCCTCATCGAGTGGTGAACCCCTGGCCTCTAGCACCTCTGCCAGGGTCACAAAGGTCCCCATCCTGATGGAAAACAGAGAGCTGCATGTCAGCAGCCTGTTTTGTGTGATTCACAAAAGCCTCCCACCTCTATAATATCAGCCAGTGATCAAATATTTAACCAAACCAAACCGGATTTTTTGATCTATAGGCCGATAAGAGAACGTGAAGACCCCGGTCATGTACCTTATGTTAGCTTCAATGAAGATCTAAAATAGAGAAGATTTTTTTTGTCTAAATGGTTGTCTTTTCTGTGTGAGGGTTACTTTGCCTGTAGATCAGCTCGGAGCCAATGACCAATCTCTCATTATAATAATAGACACTTATTTCTCATGACTGCATCCACATTGTTTACTAAGTTCTTGAAAAAAATGTGTCCATCTGTCAAGTGGAAATTAGCAAGCGTGCATGCCTTCTGTGTCTGTGTGAGGAAAAAAGTGGTTAAAACAAGATACCGTTAGAAGCTATTTATTCTGCTCCACAGTGCAGCTAGTATTGGGTATTTCTGGTGTTCTTTTAATCATGTTTGGACGTAATAACTATTTGTTTACATGTAAAGTATAGCTTACCTTATTCCCTTTAATTTGCCATAGACATCCGCCTTGTCAATCTAATCCTTCCTCTCACACGTTCCCCGCTGTCATGTCATCCACCTCTCCTTCGTCGCCAGGTCCCCATCTGTCATGACAGCTTGTTGCCTATCTCATTGTCGTCGTCATCATGTCCTCATGACAGGTCAATTGTCTTTGCTGAGACCAAAGTCCCAAGATATCATTTCCTCTGCACTCACAACAAGTGACGTGTCGATTCTGTGTTTTCTGTCATTTTTGACTATTTTTAGACTGGAGACCTAAGCGCATAATTGGATTTGCCAGACAAGCTAATGGCAGCTGTGACAATTAAAGGGCCAATCCAATGGAGGCAGCACTGTCTTAATGAGCCATTTCAACAACAATTGAAATTTAATTTTAATAAATTTGATTTATTAAATACATACTCTTTGGCATTGTATTAATGATAATTCGGAAAAATTACTGTATATGTTTTATGTTCAATAAACAAACAAACAACAACAACAATAATAATAATACTGTAGTACTGTGAAGTTACTTTTATTGCAGAAGCTTAAACTTTGAGCATCTGTAAACAAGGGAGAAATGTGACATGTTAGTGGTGAGATTTTACAGCCTTAAAATCTATCGTGCAATATACAGTATTACTACTTCGCGGATTTCACGCGTCTATATTGTTACGTAACACCGCGATAAAAGAGAGACCACTGTATACCTGTACAGTACGTTGTGTGACATTTTAGTTCCGTGACGTGCTGTGCTGTGAGAAACACGAAAGTAAAATGACTTTTGTCTTTAATGAAATGTATTCTTCTAAGTATGAATCATACAGTCTGTATTTGTGCATATGTGTTTTATGAAACAGTTTGGAAATTACTTTTGTAAAAGCCAAACGAAGACCGTTCGAAGTAAACAGTCGGGTTTTCTTGAACGCAGCCTGCCTAATCGTCATTTCCGCTTTCGTTTTGCTTGTCGTAGCAGCAACCGGGAACTTGCAGGAGATCTTGAACGTCCCACCCTGGTCCTCAATTGTGCAGCCGAGGAAACGTCGCAAGGTTCCGCCGACGTCGGTATGAAATGGCAGAAACTGCTTGTGTCACGGAAGCGCAAAGATTAGGTTACGCCGAAGCCACACATGTATATTGCCGGGACCCCGGCCTGTTAGTTTGAGGGGCCACCGAAGTCTTTCCGAAGAAGGATTTAAACGTTGTTTTGTTTCCATAAACCGCCCAGATTGCGTCTCCGGCGGGGGGCGAACGATCGGCGACTGCGGGTCGACGCTGTTGAAATTATCCGGAGAGAGGTGAGCTCGACTTCTGGTTGTTTTCCACCGGTAAAGCGTGTTGGTGGTGTTATTGTCAACAGTTGCGAGGTGGCGGGGTGGCAAGTGCCAAATTTGGGACCGTCAAAATGTGTATGCTGCTCATGCCACTACAGCAGATAGGACAGGTCTGGCCTAACTGGTACACGGCGACCAGGCTCGTGCAGTTGCCGAAGCGCAGGCTACTACTGTTTTTCTTATTTTGGTTGTATAGTAACCACCAATTATGAACATTCAACTGTGTATAGAAACAAACAATGTTCATACTATGCACAGACATACGATTAGCAGTCTGCGTCAACACATTTACACCCAGTGGCCAAATCATTTAAAATGACAAATGGAACATGTGCAACGATTGATGTCACGTGGTGTACAGTGGATGTAGAATATTTCCAGTAATGACAGCAAAACTTTTGATGTAGTCTAATTGACCTCGCTCGCATGCCCTGCCAATTGCATTGGCAGTTGCATAACGCAGCTTGATTTTTCTGCTGCAGTAATTCTAATGCACTTTGGTAGAAAAAAAATCAACAACAATGCATGATAGCTTGTCGGTGTTGCATTGCTATTATTGCTATGCAGCTTTTACTCTTATTAGTCGCACTATATCAGTGAGAGAAGCTTTTTGTTACCTCAGCCACACGCACTTGATCGTTGGTTTAATACATATAAAGTAAGCTCGTTGAGGTGGACGCTCCACTGTGTTTTATGTGTTTAATTATTGTAAATGGAAGCAGGCATACAGCTTGTTATCTCAAGACACTCAGCCAAGATTGCAGGAATGTGCCATCATTCAGTTTGAATTGATACATTCCACACATAATTTTTGCCAATACATGTAACTGCATGCACCACAATGATTCTTTTTCCACCGCCCGCTTTTCTTTTTTTGATAACAACACCGCCATGTTCATAAGTCGTTGTGGTAGAAATAACCTTGGTGCTATTTCCAATTTTTGTTGGTAGAGGAAGATTCGCTATTGGGAAGAATATTGATAACCCAACCTTAAACTGTGCGGCAAGTAGAAGTGTAACCTTTCATGGGAAAGGTGCACAAATATTACTTTGAAACAAACTGAGCAAACTATTTGGATGATTTTTATCATTTTGGCTGGATTTATAGGGATATATATTTTGCAGGGACCGTGTTAAAGGTAGTAATGCCTCCAGCCATTGACTAAGATAAGAGCGAGGCTTGTTCACCGGGGCGAGAATTATCAACATGGCAAGACTTGCCTCTGCGGACTTTGACTTGCATTTGGCGCGATCATCAATCAGCGCTCATCCATTGAAAATGACTATCATTTATCAAACGATTTGATGATGATGAAGGTTGCAGCGTTTGCTGGAAAACATGCAGAGCAGACTTAAAATCTTCCTTCAGGGCAAGTTTCAAGAGATGTCGTTAATTTCTGAGCCCCACTTCTGCCATTTGGTCACCTCAACGAGAATTAATTCACCCTGTTATGATTAATTGATTTTGTCAAGTACCTGCAATCCCCCGATGGGTGGTCTATGTCGGCTGCCGGGCCCCTCTGCAGACAATTAGGAGGGACCGGGTGATGCTTTGATAAGAGTTCAAAGAAAAGAAGGCGGCAAAGCTGAGTCAGAAAGTCTGAAACAGGATTTAGAAGAGAACCATCAACATTTTTGTCCTTTACAAAGATAACAACGTAGAACCTCGACTTAACAAAGACGATTCCACATTGTGTATTTAAGATAATGACATCATTCACAAGCTTGGATTAAAAATGGGTGGCTTGTGTCAGGAAGGGCATTCGGCATCAAAACCGTGCCAGCAAATTATGCAAAGTGACTCACTGTGGCGACCCCGTTGATAGGTCAAGCCGAAAGTGGTCCACATGAGCACACAATGAATAGTCCTGTCGTGAAACGTGACCATCAGTGACAAGAAATAGAAAGTACAATGCCTGTTTGAAGGCTAATTGGCGCGGAAAGGAGGGCTTTGCTCGCCAGTCACGGAAATGAAGATCAAATCATGGTCCGAGAAACATCCAGCGATCGTAGCCAGCGCCGGTCTTCTCAGCACACAGTGATCCAAATCCCTCTAATGATTCTTCCCTTTTGGAGCGGGCACGAGAGGCGGCTTCCTGCTTCCCTTCATCCTTCACCTATTGTCATCGCGATATTGCTCTGAGCCTTTACCTTTACATGTCGTTGCCTTCGCAGCACGGACGTGGTTGTCCAGCTACGATATCGCCAAATATATCATCTGTATGATAAATGAAGAAACTGCAGGATTTTCTAAAATCCTATCATTCAGAAATATGTGGGGATTAATTTTATTTTATTTTTTCTGCTCTCTGAAGGTGTCGTGCGTTCTCCTCCATTTGGATGCTCGGCCACAGTCCAAGGCAAAACCATGAACCGCAACAAGCGTGAAAAGGAATACTACAGTATAGATGTGGGCGACTCGACTTTTATGGTTTTAAAGCGCTACCAGAACCTCAGGCCCATTGGGTCCGGAGCACAGGGAATTGTCTGGTGAGTCACTTCTATTTTGGACAATGTTATTATTTTATTGTTGGGCTGACTTGGTGATAAATGGATCCATAAGGAGGTGGTGAACTGCGCAGGAGAGACGATCACCATCGGTTTGCATTTCTGCACGCCATGTACAAAAAAAAATAAAATAAAAATAACGATAATAACAAACACGCCGTGTCAATT
Organism: Hippocampus zosterae; assembly: GCF_025434085.1. Classification (NCBI taxonomy): domain Eukaryota; kingdom Metazoa; phylum Chordata; class Actinopteri; order Syngnathiformes; family Syngnathidae; genus Hippocampus; species Hippocampus zosterae. Next base: position 5,372,888 of record NC_067457.1, read on the forward strand.
TTTCGCTTGTAAGGAGGAAGGAGCCAAACCAAATCCAGTCAGAAGATGAAGCAATGTGAATTTTCTAACTCTGACCCCCCCCCCCCCCCCCCAACCCCTACAAAGCACTCTATATGACTTTCCCATGAATTTGGCCGCCTCTTTGCGTCCCGGGTGGTGGCCTGAGTCTTTGCTTTGCCTTTTCACTTCAGTTCGGCTTATGACCACAACTTGGAGAGGAACGTCGCCATCAAAAAGCTGAGCAGACCCTTTCAGAATCAAACGCACGCCAAACGAGCCTACAGAGAATTGGTGCTGATGAAATGTGTCAACCACAAGAATGTAAGTTTGGTTTCTATTTTATTCCAATTGTTTTTTTTTTTCCTTTTGTTCCCCCCCACAGACTTGATTTCCATAAAATTCCAATACACCGCACATTTAAATATTGACACACACACACACACAACCCGCTTAGTTTCTCACACAACACATCTGGGAGCATCTTTTTCTTCTGCCACATTATTTAAAAAAAAAAAAAAAAGACGATGTATCTCCTTACGTCTCCATCTTGCATCCCTCAAACGGTCCCAAATGCTTAATTGAAACGGAATAATCGCGGCCGACCATGGGTTTGGCACGTCTTTGTATTATTTACCGCGCTGCCTCCTCCACACGCGGAAACAAAATCTCCTGCTGTTTACGACGATAGCTCAGGCAGCTGCAACCTTTCAGATGAACAAGCCAGCATTGGCGGGATTTGCGGTGGCGGTCATGTTGTCATTTCACAAAGCTTTATCCCTCTGCAGAGTAATAACCTCCCTTTTTTTTTTTTTTTTTTTAAATTTTGACAGATAATCGGTCTATTGAATGTATTCACACCACAGAAGACACTGGAGGAGTTCCAAGATGTGTGAGTAGCTCATCACTCAGCTCCATCACTGCATGTGTCAATTAATGCGGGAGCAAGCGCAAAAAGGGGGCTTGGATTCTATTTGCTGACATTTTGAGGTGCTTGGTGAGTTCAGATGAATCTGGAATTGGTGTTGAAGCAGTCTTCTTACTGCGCTCAGGATTTGCATCGAACTACATCGCTACAAAATCAGACCGAGGTGGTGTTTGTTGCTCCGTCCGAATGAGTGTATCGCATTTCATCATTCCGGGGCTTGATGAAGATCTTTTCAACAATTTTTGACATATAAACGACCGAGATGTGAACTGGAATGAACTCTTTTGCGTGTTTGTGTTTCTTGCGGTCTGCCTGATTGGAAGTCAAAAGGAAGCTGAACAAATGGTAGCTGGAGGGTCGCAGAAGAAGTCCCGGGATGAAAGAGTCGCCCTCCATTAATGCCTGTGCGCCAAATTAAATTTCATTGCGTACGGATTCTGCACACTTGTACAAAATCAGCCTTGGGCTTTAAAATTTTTTCAAAAATTATTATTATTTTTTTAATCGCCTGCGAGTTACGAGTAATGAGCCTTGAAACGAGAAATGCTGTGGGCGTTCAATTATAAATCTGAAAGTTCGCAGACAACATTTTCGCAGACTGACATAACAGCTGTCAGATCGTGTTACGTCATTATTAATGAAAATGAGAATTCTGCCTGTCAGTTCTTAAATGCCATGGGTTGCACAAGTGCGATGTCTGTCGCAAAAAAAGATCACCTAAACTTGATAGTTTGGGGTTTAATTTTTTTTTCTGTGCTTTTCAGGGAATTTGTAGTTGCATGACTTCCCTCGCGACTACTTGCAAAATTCGCTGTCCGTTTGATTCTGTGGACGTCATTGCGTGTATAAGATAAGATAAGAAATGCACGTGCGTTTGATTAAAGCACCCGCACGTCTCTGCAGATATCTCGTGATGGAGTTGATGGACGCCAACCTCTGCCAGGTGATTCAGATGGAGCTGGACCACGAAAGGCTGTCCTACCTGCTCTACCAGATGCTGTGCGGAATCAAACACTTGCACGCGGCTGGGATCATCCATCGGGTCGGTTCACATACACACACTTGGATTTCTTGACATTTTGATTAAAAAATAAATAAAATACCCGGCAGAGTTGACCTCCGCAAGTTGTCGGAACCCAATTGTGTTCCCCTCGAGGCGACAGAATGGTGTGCACACATACAAAAATAAAAAATAAAAAAAACACCTTCTCACACATGCACACACATCGCAGACTGTCGATCACCCGCATTGAAGAAGCAGCAGAGAGCCTCTTGCTTTGCCAAGCGGAACTAATCGAGCCACTGGCGGAGAAAAGCAGCCCCGCTCGCACTCATTCAAAGCCTTCGCTAGGTGAACAGATGCGACCTGACTCATGGCCACGCATTTGGGCCATTTCAATTCTAATAAGAATTTGTATCTAAGCCCACTCAAGAGTCACTCGAGCGTAGCTTAATGTTAGCCCCGACGGACACGCTGGATGTATCCAGCGCTGTGACTCACCGCTGCATATCTGATTTGGTTGAAAAGAGGAGAAAGTCTTTTCACTCGTGGAGCCAAGCACTTCTTTACCGGGTAGCTGATTGGCACAGATCTGTGTATGTGTGGCATGCAGCGGACGCATCGCAAAACACAAATCACCCCCTGTAGCGATGACTTAGTTGAATATTTGCCTGGGCTGGCTATCAGAAGCTAACGCTGCAGCTCTGCTTACCTCTTGATATCACATGAAGTATGGCTTCATGGAAGAAACTGTTATATTCTTCTCCTGAACTTTTTTTTTTCCAACTTCTTCAATTCAAATCAGTTGTGGAGCCTTTGTTAAGATTTAGTTTCCCATTCCAGGACCTGAAGCCGAGTAACATTGTGGTCAAGTCAGATTGCACACTGAAGATCTTGGACTTTGGCCTGGCCAGGACCGCCGCCACGGGGCTCCTCATGACGCCCTATGTGGTCACCCGTTACTACCGCGCCCCGGAAGTCATCCTGGGCATGGGCTACCAGGCTAACGGTGAGTGGTTAGGAGCAGACTTTTTGGGGCGGTGCAGGGGAGCAAAGGTCACACTTGGGCACGACTTTTTTTTTGCTCTGTGGGGCAACCTTTCTGTAAGCACGTGATTGATGTTTTATGGGGCCCGTCCGGATTGTCACGCAAAAAAAAAAGAATTCTTTTGCTTGAGAATTGCTTTTCAAAGTTGTTTTTTTTTTTTCTTCTTACCCTTGACACACCCCCTGCTGACATTTGTTTTGCTGATTCCTTCTTCCTTCTTTTAACGCTGCACATTGATAGTGGATATATGGGCTGTGGGCTGCATTATGGCAGAAATGGTTCGCCACAAAATCCTTTTCCCGGGAAGGGATTGTATCCTTGAACCTCTCGCAGCCTTCGCCGGAACTACGACGCCTCACATCCGATTGTTCGGCCCTTACGAGGGTCGCATACCGATTCCACTTTTAACTCTCATCTCCCATTCCGACGATTGTCGACGCTCCCGAAATGTTTTCAACTGGATTATACGACTGCACCTCGATTTTCCAAATGACCGATCAACTCTTTGTTTGTTACATTGCATGTATTTGATTTTTATCTCACCGGCACATCCATTTTTTGAGGTTCTTCTTTTTTGTTTATTATTTATTTTTGGTTTGTTCGTTTTTTTATAATTTTCCTTCCCGCATGCTAATGTAGCTATTGTCATTCCATTTTTTCAGTTGATGTCTGGTCTGTTGGCTGCATCATGGCCGAAATGGTCCGGGGTAGTGTGTTGTTTCCCGGCACTGATCGTATCCTTACATCGAACCTCCTCCCATATGGCCCCCCCCCCCCAAGTGCCATCTTCTCTCATCTTCGCTCACATCTTAGCACGCAAAACACATTTATTTTTTAAATCCCATCACGTGTTTTATTGTCTCTGATTATTTCTCGCTTTGTATTCATCTGGCTCATTCAGTCGTTGACCAAAAACTGTTGATGGTGAGAAAGCGTATATCATGCTAGCATCCTAACAAGCAGATTCGAATAATGAGCGTCGTTGGTTTACGACGGTCCCGATTTTAAGCTTCCGCATGGCGCGCTATGAACTTTTTTGCCTTGACATTTCTCTCTCTCTCCCCTCATGCCCTCGTGCGCAGTTCTTTTCTTAACGTTGCTCTCCAAAGATATTGACCAGTGGAATAAGGTGATCGAGCAGTTGGGGACGCCGTCTCAGGAGTTCTTGATGAAACTCAACCAATCGGTTCGGACCTACGTGGAGAACCGACCGCGCTACGCCGGCTACAGTTTCGAGAAGCTCTTCCCCGACGTTCTGTTCCCCGCAGACTCTGAACACAACAAACTCAAAGGTAAATCTGAGCCGAACTTCAAAACGATCCGTCCCGTGAAAGCTGCGATGCGGACGGTGGCTGCAGGAAACAGTCATTTACATTTGATTTGTTGTTTTTTTTTTTTGTCTTCTCACACGCTCGAGGCGCCGAGAAGTGTCAGACTTGTGGTCGTTAAGGGTGTTACGCAACAATATTCAAATGTGTTTGGACAGAAGGGGTTGACCTTTATATTTAGATAGTCGAGGAGGCAACTGTGGAAAAAACAAAGTTACATTTGTCATACCTTGCAAACGTGCGTGTGATAAGTCACCGCCTCGGAATAAGCTCTTAATATGGAAGCCGACACTTGGGCGACAAGTTGTTGACCGAGACGCAATTTAACCTCAGGCGCGTCTTCACGGAGAGACTACGACGAGAACATTAGCGGCGAGCACCGAGGAAGGGGGGGTGGGGAGTCGCACATCTTCTTTGGGTCCTGGTGAATAAAAAGTATCAGAGCATATTTGCGTTTGACATCTGCGTTTTCCCTGGGGGGGTGAAAAGGTCCACATTGGGGCTCAGCCATTTCAATATTTTCCAGCTTTGCCTCTTGCGCAACAGAGTGACGAGAAATGTACTGACGTGAGGCGGTTTGGAAATGAACGTCTGTTTTTGGTCCTCCCAAAATGCATTGCCAGCAAGTCAAGCCCGAGACTTGCTGTCAAAGATGCTGGTCATCGACGCTTCCAAGCGGATCTCCGTGGACGAGGCCCTGCAGCACTCTTACATCAACGTGTGGTACGACCCCACCGAAGTGGAGGCGGTAAGCGCCCGCGCGGAAACGGTCCTTCGAGCCCGGCCGCTCGGTCTCGGTGATGAAATTGCGTTCCGTCTCGCCGCAGCCGCCGCCCGCAATCACGGACAAGCAGCTGGATGAGCGGGAGCACACGGTGGAGGAGTGGAAAGGTAGGAAGCCGCTCGTCGGCGTCTTCGTTGCCGCCCCGACTGGCTGCCGCCGAGGCTTTCGCCGCGTCGGTTACATAAGAGCGTTTTCAGGGCGTGGATCCCCCCATTGTTGCTTGCGGGGGATTATACTCAAATGTCGACATCTTCCCCGGGAGTTGCTGTGGGATTTGCTTGATTTTTCTCCCAATACCAAACAAGTTTTTTTTTCTTCCCCCGGAGTATCGACATCCCCAGTTCTAATCGAGATGTTTTTCTTATCAGAAGAAGAAAAGTGCTTCCTCTTGGAAATATGTGCCATGATAAATGAACAATTGAACCAAATCTCTTCAGCTCCAAACGGATTGTATGATTGATTGTACATTTTTTTTCCTTCCAGATTTGATATACAAAGAAGTCTTGGACTGGGAGGAGAGGACAAAAAATGGCGTCGTCAGAGGACAGTCGGCATCCATTGGTTAGTGCTCATGTACTTGATGTATTTCATGATTATTGTGATTTTTTTTTTTTTTGCTCAAGTATTACTTCGGTGGCATCTCTGACCTGGCGCTCTGTCCGCTCTTGCCCATAGCACAGGTGCAGCAGTGAGCGGCGACACCCCGCAGCAGCAGCACCAGCACCCCACCTCCACACGCTCCCCCGCCCACGTCACCTCCGCGCCTGCAGACGTCGAAGCGGGCGGCGCTCCGGGCCGCCGCAGGTGACCATCTGGTCAGCCGCTTCCTCTTGTTCGTGACAGTCTCAAAAGACAGATCTTTCTTTTTTTCTCCCCCCTCCCCCCTCACCCAATGTTCTTTTGAGTAAACAATCTCAAGCTAAGAGACAATTTGAACGATTTCACAACAAAGCGGTTTGTAACGACCCGACAGTGACGACCTAAGTGTGTGTGGAAAGCCCGTCAGCTCCTGCCCCCGACAAGCTGTCTCGTGAACGTCCCGGCGACTTTGTGAGTTTTGACACGAGATAGTCGATAGTTGCGCCTCCCTTCGTCTGTCCTCCACAATGAATCAAGGCGTAAGGGACGTTGTTTTGATGAAGTGGAACCTCCCAGTTAGAACACAATCGGTGCCCAACTTCAGAGTTCACATTTTTCTCCCCCATAGAAAATCTTGTCAAGTCAATCATTTTTTTTTTCTCTTCCTCAAAGCGCCTTCCGTCCTCAACGTTTTAAGTATCCGTCAATGTTTGAAAAGCAATATTGAGTCTTAGTGCCCAGGAACGGTGTTGACGTGAGTCGAGGAGCTTCATTCCGTCAAAGGTCGTGCTCTGCTGTCAATTTGCGGCGGGCTTCGGTCTCGCCCACATCCCTGTTACGATTGAAAAGCCAAAAGAGAAATAAAAAAACAAAACGTACATCCTTTGAGATGTTCATGGGCGGGCGCAGAGTGTTGTTCAAGTTGTGGAGGTTCCACCGACTGCTGTTGAGAAGGGCCTACAGTTAAACGGACGGAAATGTTGCATGTGAAAATGTTTCCGTTCAAAGGTTTTCAAGATGTAGAATGTGACTACGACGCAAGTTATTTTTGGGCCGTTGGGAGAAAGTGAAGAAAAAAAAAACATCCTGTTATTAGTAACTTTTAATACTGTTGTGTGTTCATGATGTCCCTACAGATGCGAGGCGAAAAAGTTGGATGTTTAAACAGCAGCGCACCACCCAAAAAAAACAAAAAACGACCCCCCCCACCCCCAATTCTCACTTGATGCAATAATGTTGTCCTTTGATGTGTTTGTACCCCATGAGAAAAGTGCCTGTTGTACTGTAACAATTCATTGGTGTTGTTCTGAAGGCATCTGGACAGTTAACAGTAGATTCCATCAAGAATCACGACTGTGTGGTTAAAAAAAAAAAAACCAAAAAAGCATTAGTATTTTTTTCCACTTTTTTTTTTTAATTTGACCCACGAGGGACACCGGAGGTGGCAACGTATCCGAGGCTGGCAGTGGCACCAAGGTCTTTCAGCAAAGTTTAACATGCGGCTTGACAACGGGCCCCTTTTTCCAGGAAGCGCGAGACAACACAAGAGATGACAGAGAGCTTGAATCATATTTTTTGGAAAAATTTCTGCTGGAGTCGTTTTACATTGCGAAACGGTGAGGATCTTTGTATGTGCAAGATTACCATGAATATTTTAAAGTTTTGGAAAGCTGTGGTCCGACTCCGGCCTTCCTGTGTGGAGTCTGCATGTTCTCCCTGTGCCTGCGTGGGTTTTCTCCGGTGTCCGCCCACATTCCAAAAACATGCATGGCAGGTTAATGGGACTCTCGAAATTGTCAGTAAGTGTGGGCGCGGATGTTTGTTTGTCTTGTGTACCCTGTCATTGGCTGGTAACCAGTTCAGGGTGTAAAATACACACCGAGGGACACTTGACAGTGCCCCATTAAACTGCATGTTTTTGGAATTTACGTGATTGTTTAAAAATGCCATATGATCATTTGGAAAAAAATATATAAAGCCTGACTGTACATGGTCGAATAAAAAAATGCCAATTTAGATTGTTCCATTTACCTTGCCATGCATGCCTTTGGAATGTGCTTGGAAAAAGGAGCACATGCAGGATCCACAAAGGGAGACCGGAGCGGAGATTGAACCCTGGACCTCTGCCCTCGGAAGTTGACACATTTACCACAGCTTCCGGTGTTGATTTAGGTTTAAAAATATGTTTCTCAAGCACGGTCACTCACACACTGAATAATTACATTTGCAGGCTCTCGGCTGTGCAAATTGGTCTATTGTAATTGGTTATGCAAATAGAGGTCCTGTTGTGATTGGTGGATGTGGACTATTCATAGGGTCAGTTTAAAATGTTAAAATTACTCAACAGGGTTTGTGGACAACAGAATAACTTGCTCGTTGAACCGGATGTGACTGTTCTTATATTTGTTCTTGGAGGACTGGATTTCCTTGGTCCAAATCGCCCCCTGTTGTCCGGGAAACCACAAAGGCGTTTTGTTTGGGAAGCAATCAATCTAATTCACAGGATGAGCCGAGCATGCAAAAACACAAAAGGAATTGAATTTCCCAGTTCCAACTCTTCCATAGGATCATAAACGCAACAACAAAGACCAACATGGTGAGATAGCATCTGATAAAGCTACTCAGACAGTTGTATTTTTTCGCGGAACGATATCGCGCACACAAGCATCAACGCGTCGCAGACATACACGCGAAGCCGCGGCCCAGACCCAACCCCTAGGTTCTTTTTTTGGGGGGTGGCGGGGAGGCGGCGGCGACTATTTTATTCGGGGGAAAAAACAATTGTGAACCGATCTCACAATGACCAATAAAGCAATAAAAGCATGATGTGCGCATGCACGGTAGGCCGTTGTAAGGGTTGGGTTGTTGTTTTGTTAGGGGAATCGTAATCATTTATAAGGGCAGCTATTTGCCGAGGTTGACAGGTCTGCAAAACGAATTGACTTTCCCAGTTGCAACTTGTCCAGAGGATCATAAACACAACGACAAAGACCAACATGGTGAGACACCACCTGGTAAAGGTACCCAGAGAGTTAGATTTTTTAGGTGACTGTACTTGGAAATTTGAGAGCCACTTCAGTCGAAGGTTTGTCATTCCTATTAGTCACCAGTAGACGGCGCCATTGCGTTTCATTAAGACCTTGTCAACACCGTCGACGACGGGCCCGAGCCTCTTGTGAGTTTGCGGTCGAATTTGACAATGATTCTTACTGTTGTTAGCTGACATTGGAAAGCGAAATCGGGTTTATTGTTTCCCCTCGCCAATGGCGGGCCCTCTGCTGGAGTTTGAGACCGAAATGTTTCTGACTCCGTCCAGCTGTGACAGGCTGCTCGTGGTGGCGCAGGGGCCGGGAAGAGATCGCATTCTGCTGGAGTTCATGCATTGTCGTAGTTGGGTAAACTTTGTTTTAGAAGTGGTGGTGGTGGGGTGGGGGTGCATGTTGATCGATATACAGTGAATAGTTTGAGGGGGGAAAAGTTATCGGGGCCCTCAGAAAGTCATCCGTTGTTTACTCCCCAATATGAAACGATGTTTGATTTCACCGCGATCCTTTGGGTTTTGCAGGTTCTTCAGCCCCCGGCCCCTTTGGGACCAGCAGAGAACACCCCGCAAGCATCCAGAGACTTGCGTCTCAACTATTCCAATGGAGTTGGCCTGATCAACAAAGCATCTTCATATAATGAATAAAGTTGGCTCGCACGTTTGGAAGTGTGCGTATGGGTGTTTTATTTGCACTTTATTCACGATCGCCAAGAAAGCACAATGACAAAATGACACGATCTCATTGTGCAACTCGCCTTCAATCGAAAACAAAGTTGGCTTTGCAAACTCTCTCTCCTGATCTCAGGATGGCGTTCTGAGTCGTTTATAAATTAAGCAAGAATCGAAAACGGTTTTTTGTGGGTAACAAGTATTGTAAGTCTTACTGTCGGTCTATAGCTGAATGGTATACGACTGTGTGTCCCACCTGGTGAACTGAAGTTCGAACCCGGGTATCGGCACTAACCAGTCCTTTACATCGACGTTCTTTGTTATATATATGTAAAAGCGGCAGGTGTTACTGTCAGTCTATAGCTCAATGGTATACTATACGACTATGAGTTCCACCTGGTGAGCTGATGTTCGAGCCCGGGCGTTGGCTCTTCCAACTTTTATTTTTCCCTTTAAGTTGACGTTCTCTATTATATATATGTAAAAGCAGCGGCTGTACCTGCCGGTCTATAGCTGAATGGTATACGACTGTGAGTTCACGTGTGTTCACGTCTAGTGAATTGAAGATCGAGCCGGGTTTTTAGCATTAATCACCCCCCCCTCCCCCTTAACGAGGAAGTTCTTTGTTATATATATATGTGTAAAAGCAGCGGCTGGAACTGTCAGACCATGGACCAATGGTATACGAATGCGAGTCCCCCCTCGTGAACCCCGGTTCGAGCCCGGGTCTTCGTTTAAAATTTAAGTATTTTTTTCCGGAAGTGATGTCATCACCTGAAACCTATTTAAACGGCGACAACGAGGCAATCATTCCTTCTCTCTTTTGACAGCCTGCGCTTGGCCACACGCTTCTCCTGCTCCGCACGCCTGTCTACAAGATCACGCAGAACCCAAACAAGGTGACTTTTTACTCTTTAATAGCCTCTTAAAACACGCACATTTCCTCACTTTGAATGGAAAGCAGCACGTACAACGTTCTCGCATCTGGCAAACATGCAAAGCAAAAATGTTTGTTCAAGCATTGCAATTAACATCTCCTGCGACCTTGCAACAAACGCGTTTTCTTTTTCTCGAACTTCCTAGGAAAGCTACGTTCACCGAGAAGGTAAGTAGACAAAACTCATTTCTAAATTCACAATTTAACCGAATATGCATGTGTGCATACTAATTGTACCATTTCTGTTCACAGGTACAAATCTTCAAATCGCATCTAAAATGGGACACTTGTGCGTTCCAATGTGCAATTTAAATTGAACCATTTGGAGCAAGCCCAACTAATTGTCTCGTTTCTATCCACAGGCTTTGCATCTTCTACAGAATGGCCAAATCGACTGCAACAAGGTAAAACTGCCACTTTTGAATACATATCAGACTAAATCCTAAATGTGTCTATTCTCATTTCTGTCTACGCAGGCTCACCTCGACAAAATGGCTGCCATCCTGTGGCGTTTGGGTCTTCGAAATATCTGGGTGCCCAGTCACACGCTTGGAAGGTTTGAATATTAAAGAGTCGAGGGCTAACGTTACCGTGTCTTTAAGGCCAGCGTGCTGTCGAAGCGTCCTGCTCTGCTCTCTTCACAAGTGAAGCCAACTCTTTTATAGAGGTGCACATGTGAAAGTACTCGTAATTACGAAAGCACATAATTGAGCACAGGTGTCAAATCCAGAAATTTGAATAGGTTTGGTTTAACCACAGGACCTCTGGTTGAGGCGGCTGTGGCTAAAATCAAACGGTGGCGGGGCTCCTGTGTTGCTCTCTCGCACACTGACAAATGATCATATTTGCTGTCCGGCCTTCAACGACCTTATTGATGATCTGATCATTTGAATCAGGTGTTGCAACGGGAGGAAACGGGCGGGAGAGTGACACTCAACATTGCGTTTGTCCCACTGTTATCCACCAGGTGGTGCTGAAGAACCACGTTGTGAAGTCGAGTCGTCCTCAAGGTTTGGGCCTGTCGCAAAATTCCAATCAAAGTCCTGGAACTGGAGGAGGCGCTGGTGCAGGCCCTCGGGAAACGTGGCGTCACGATCCACCTGATGTCATGCATGTCAGGTGACGGAAGCTACAAACAAAAAGCACAGCACATTGAATTTTCAAGCACTCGCCTGCTTTTTCTTTCATTCTGCAGTGCAGCTTCCAGTCAGACCCTCTGCCTGCTGGGCAAAGGGACAAATGCGACAAGCTTGTAGCAGGTCCTCACCGTTTTCAACGTTGCCGTTCAAGGGTACAAAAAGGAGTTGACGAGCCTTGTTTTGTGACATTGGCAGATTTGACCAGCAGCAGCTTGGCCTGTTGGTGCTGATCATGCTGGACCAAGTGTTGCAGCAAAAGATTCCAGTGAATTAATCGGTTGAAAAAGAAGCGCTTGTACAGCAGCAGGTTCGGGTAAGATAGAAATGCATTTTGGTTCGTAATTGGTGTCTACTCACATGTACTTTGTCATCCAGATGAATCCGGTGGAGTCTGAGACGAAATGTGGCTGAGCCATTTGCTGGTAAGAAGGCTCAATTCATTTCAACAAGCATGTTTTCCGCAGTGTTGAAGACTTTTTTTTTTTCCCCCCCTCTTCAGGCAGCAGTCAACATGATCAGATTCCTGCACAAAAGACCCAACAACTTGTCTCTCTCGGTGGTAAGTTTCAGGCCGACAACATCTTTGTCTGCACAAGACATTGACTTGCGTGTAACTCTCAAATGTCTTTCTTCTTAGGTCGGCGCACTTGTCCGACGTTCTACTCATGAGCCGACCACTTTGCCACCCAGGGTCAAGCAGACTGGCATCCAACTTGCAACTTTTCCTCTGCTTTGTGATTTTCTGTTCTGCAAAAGAAGTAAAGCTTGATTACGAGGAATACTTTAACTCTCAACTTCATTCCTAAACACATTACAAAAGTATAACTGAAAACACTTTTGAAAAAATAATTTTTGAAATTTTTTTTTCAATATTTTTTTTTCTGGGAAGTAAATTTGAAGAAAGTGGGTGTGGCAAACCTGGAATGGCGGTTCATGATTGGCTGTTGAATGTGGAAGTGGGTGGAGCGTGGCAATATCATGCTGTGATTGGTGGAGACGAGGGCGTGGATATGCAAATTAAGTGCACTCTAATTGGCGGAGCCTCGTTGGGGCGTGGTTATGCAAATCTGAGCGTTCTGGGTGGCTATACAAATGAAGGCTTCGCTGTGATTGGTGGGTGCCAAATTCGGCGTGGTTTGGGTGAACTTTGCAGAAATTTTTCTAAGTCCCACTTGAGTTTAGAGGTGAGAGCTACACTTAGGTCACACCAGACAGTCTTTTCACTGTTCCCGTCGGTTTCACATGACCCAACAGCTAATAAATTTGTTAATAAATGCTGTATATATATATTCTTTATTTATTCATATATAGTGCATATATATATATTTTAATATTCATATAAACATGTATTTATTTATATAAATATTTTACCTACATGTATATATATAATATTTATATATTTGTGTACGGATCGTTTTGGTATAATTAAATACAACCTGTTTGCTTTTTACCGTCGTTCAAAAGAAATAAAGCTTGATTAAAGAACACTTTTACTCTCAACTTTATTCACAACATTCTCACTTGTTACTCATCACAAAAATCTAAAGTACCCAATTTTTCCACAGGTTTCTTCCCCCCTTACCATACATCCCCCCCCTCCCCCCAGGATCCCCCCCCCCAAAAAAACTTTTGAGTTATGAATGAGAGGCAAACCATGCAAGGGACATTGTTACATTTTGATGGTGTACCTAATGTTTTGGCAAGAGAGCACGAAGTTCTCTCCTGTGCCAACGGGCCCACACACAGAGGGCCCTCGCAGACCTCGGGGTGTTTTCCCCCCGCCTCGGCTACCTCTCGGGACCCTTCCAATTGCTCCGTCCAAGAGTCCCTTAAAAATACACATCCCCCCTCCCCCTCCCTATTTCATAGACACGGAAACAATTTATGGTCATTACAGATCATTACAGATAGCATCTCCAAAACTTCCCGTTGTTGACTAAATGTCTGACAAAGTGCACGCGCTTGCGCGCACGCGCAGGCACACGCAAACGAGCACGTTGGACAGTCAAAAGAGTTAAAGAGGAAGAAAAGGAAAACAAGGACTCAGAAGGGTTTGTTTGTTGGTTTGGTCTTAGCAGTTTGAACTACAGCAGCAGAGATTAGACTATAAAGAGAAGCAAAATAAAACATAAAAAGCAGCATGCAAGAGCGACGGACCACCCAGAACTTTCTTGGATGTGACTCACGGGAGTGTTTTTCTTCCCTCTCAGATAAGCCGTTTGCTACTGTGAGACGGTCTGGGCTGAGTAGCTGCATAGTACCACCATTAATGTACTCCGGGAGAAAAATTAAGAAATGATGATGGACGATGCAAAGCGTTGGGGAGTTTTTCCATCTAAAATCTGCTTCAAGAAGTTGCGGTCAGGGTTCGGTCAAGTTCTTCCAACCCAAACTTATCAAACCTCCATTTGACCCCCCCCCCCCAAAAAAAAATATAAGTACTTCATTTCAAATAGTAATATGAAATATAAAAATGCATTGTTAATATCACCGACGTCCAAGGGGGAGGTAACGGACATCCAAAGAATCCACATTCTCCTCTTGCACCAAATCCAATTGACAATCATGCAAACTTAACAGGAGTGGACACCGTTTGGGGCAAGACGGGGGGGGGGGGGGGGGGGGGGGATGTCGAGGATGTTGGAGGGAGGGTGGGGGGCTCTGGAGGAAGAGGAGGCCGCCACCAGGAGAGCTCCCAGTGGACGTCGGCTGGCTGAGCAGAGCAGCAGGAGAAACGACGGCAAGGTGTTGCTGCGGGAGACACACACACATTTTTTTGGGGAGGGGGGAAAAAAAATATATCACATAATAAGTGCAGACATGTTTGACACTTCTCACTATCCTTTCAACTGTTTCAATTACGATGGAGACGCGTACGCATCTTGTAGCACGGACCAGGAGAAGAAAATGTGTCGGCCAGCCTACAGGTAGGAAAGAGCCAAACTTTGCCGTTTCTTTTCGATTTTTTTTTATTCCATTATGAGGAAAAAAGTTATCTCGAGGCGTTTTGATGACGGCGTACTAACGGCCAGTGTTAGTGTTCAACTTTTGTGACAAAACAGGCTTTCGGTTGTTTATCAAGCAAGCAGCCATTATTACAAAATTCCAATTTTACCCAAAAATATAGAACACTCAATATTCACATGAATGTGCATTGTTAAAAATATGTATGAAGTATACCAGAAATGAATTGACAGCTTTGTTATAATTGCGAGTAAATCCGATTTAAACTACCGACTTATTTTCTCGAGGTAAGCACATTTGAAAACTTCAGTTTCCTTTCAATGATTTTATGACCACATCTGAAAATAGCACCATGGAAATACATTTTGCATTACGGTACCTTTTTAAACAGGGATTCTGAAATATATATATTTTTTTCCTTTTAACTTTGTACTTTGACATATTTCTCTCGTTCAGATGACATGACTTTCACTTGTCGTCCCCCCCCCCACCCCCAATATGTACGAAACACAGGCCATGTGTAGATAAATGTAGCAATATACTGCACATTCATTTTCTACATTTATCTACACATGGCCTGTGTATTTCGTATTTATCACACCAGAAATGAATTCAGCATATTTTAAGGTCACTACAACTTAAGTATGAATATATAAGAATTCATGGAATGGTGATAGTGTGTGCTTATATACATTTATGCTGAATTGAAATTCTGTCATTTTTAATTCTCTCATGACCTTTGACCATGATAGACCGTTGATCCGCTTGTCTAACTGACACGCGTGTATACGCGCACGTGTTCACGTCAGCTACATCGCCCTGATCGCCATGGCGATTCAGCAGAGCCCCGAGCAGAGGGTGACACTGTCGGGCATTTATGAGTTCATCATGAGAAGGTTCCCTTACTACCGCTCCAACCAGCGGGCCTGGCAGAACTCCATCAGGCATAACCTGTCGCTCAACAGCTGCTTCATCAAGGTGGCCACGCAAGTAAAATTTCATTCATGATGAAAAATTTTGGGAGATTTAAAGGATCTCACTGTCGCGTCGCAGGTTCCCAGGACGGAGGGAAATGAGAAGGGTAAAGGAAACTTTTGGACTTTTGCCACAGGATGCGAATCCATGCTTGACCTCTTTGAAAACGGAAACTTCCGGCGGCGCAGGCGCAGGCGCAACATGAAAATCGGCCTCCGCGACGCGGGAGAGGCTCCGCCCCGGCCTGCCGAGAGCCCCGGCAAACAGCGCGCAGCTGAGGTCCGCCCTGACCTTTGCCCTTTGAACCCCGGCAGGCCTCGGCCACGCCCTGTGCCGAACCCCCTCGCCCCGAAACCGGAGTCTGAGATCAAGTTCAGCATTGACTACATCCTGTCGACCCCGGACCCACCCGCACCTGAGGTCAGACCCTCGCACGTTGGCCCAGCAGGACCACCCGTACATGTTCTGGAGCCTCAACACCTGAACCTGCAATTCTGGACCCTGTGAGGGTGTGTGTGGGGGGGATTCTGGATCAAACTGTGATGATTATTTTTTTTCTTCCAAAGACGATAGTCATTGTATTGACTTTAAACTGTCATTAAATGAGAAACAAAGTAGAAAGGTACAGTACAACGTGTTGGCTTCTAACGCAGAGAAAAAAAAAAAAGAACATCGTAATTAAATATATGGCATGCACAGATAAGATAGACAATAGTGTCCCGTATACATTTACATGAGCTAAAATACAGTATTTTTTTGGGTTGGTTTTTTTGGGGTGCATTTACTCGACAAAGCTCAGGATTAGCGTGTAGCGGGCATGACGGCGGCCTGTTACGCCCGCACCGGCGACGCGCCCCAGCCCACTGCCTAAATTCTTTCTTTGTCGCTGACCTTTGGGAATCCTGATTGACTGACACTTAAATTCTAATCCACTTGCTCCTTATTATAACACATTATATGCACCTTCTTGCTAATGAAAAAAACCAAAAAAAAAAAAAACAGGTCTGGCAAACACATATTTCCTGTGTGAGGGAGATCAATCATACTTGTGTGCCGCTGAAGGGACATTTTTCAATTTAACCTTTATATAATGTGTTGACTACATCGGGGAACACACTTAACATGAGTGGCATTTAATATAGCATAACACTTGCAAGGTGAGGCCCAGATGTGACCCTATTTAAATAGTGAGAGGGGGTCGAGGTAGCGGCAGAGCTTTAACAACGTCCCCCCCGCCCCCACACACACTTCCTTTATACACACGCCTACAAACCCCCAATGCGATTCTAATTAAACACTTTATGCCTCCTTTGCAAATGGCCCTCATCGATCCACGCAATTTTATTATTATTATTTTTTTTTTGGCGTGAGGTGCCCCCCAGCAAACGTCTGCAGCAGCGCCAGCGTTTATGGATCAGCAAGTTTCCATTAAGAAAGTTGTTGATGTCGCATAGCGGGCAACGCCGTGGATATATTTGGGTAAATTAACTTAGCATAAAGTGCCCCCAGGCTTCTGGCTGCCAGGACCGATGTCGAAAAGGGAAGGCCAGAAAAGTCTCGGTATGTTTTGTGCTCTGAAAGAGTGCGCGGGTCGTGTGGAGCTATTGGGCTATTAAAATAATAACAAATCCCTTGAAATCTTGCGGTAGTTCCAGCCGGCGGTTTCGTAATTGCTGACGCCGACCACGCTCCCCATTTTTTAAGTCGACGTGGATAACTTCATTAAATGTGTAAAATGAGTAGCTCGGGGGCGAGAGGAAGTAGCGTAGCAGGTCGGATTACATAGAGAAAGCCGCCGATGAGAGACGTTCATAAATTCATAAACACAAATGGGTCATTTGGTTTGAAGTGATTACAATGAGGCTGTGGATAAATATCGGACAATTATTTCTACACGTTCCGATGAGGATGTTTCCTACATTGCATTCTGCAGGCGAACTAAAGAGAAGTATTGGGGGTCGGGGGGAGGCATTTACTGTATTTGATATTCAGTTGAAGATTTGTGAATTAACCTGACAACATGATAAGCTGTCCACTGTAGTAACCGCTGTCCCCTAAGGGTGAAGACACCATTGCAGAATTGTCCTACGGGTGAAGAGCGTACTAGTAGGCCGGTGAATACGCAAACTGTTTTCCGTAGCAGGAAATCATGATGCGCCGGCAGCTAAATGAACTTTGTTGAAATAGCCTTGAGTCTTCACACTCACACACAGACAAACAAACAAACGTACGCATGCGTGACCTTTAGCAAACATTCAGGTGGCGGTGCAACCAAAGCAGTTTTCTTTTACATTGGCCTCGTAGGAGTAATGAGGAAATCAACTCAGCATGTCAATCGATGCCCGCTGGGTGACGCGTTTACATTTTTTGTTGTTTTGCAGTCTGATCATGAAAACAAACTTAACACCTTCATATATGAAGCAATTCCAATCTGTACTCGTCTCTCGGGCAAAATATTAAATTAAAAAATAAATATTTATAATTTTAAAAGCATTCCAGAGGTGGTGAATGATACCGAATGATATTCTGAGTAGCATGGAGACCAAGTTCTATGTTGCACGGCAGTAACATTGCACTACGTGGGGAAATAACATGCATTGCAATTACAATGCACCACAGTTCGGGCCGCAGTTCCGACTTCCTGCCACTTGGGCTGACGTCAGTGTGCAGTACCTTTTGACACCGCCAGAGGCCGCTTGGAAGCTGCGAAAGGAGTCTCCACTGTTTTGAGTTCGGCAAAAACGTTGACCCCCGAAGCAGAATACAAATCTGAAATCAACCATAAGAGATCATTCAGGATGTGACCACAGTCAAGAATAACACCGCCACTTTAATTTTATGACTAAATTCTTGAACAATAACAGACCAAGGGAATTGTGACTCAAAAATGTTATTTACACAACAAACTTTTCTTCTCAGAATGACAGCGTTTCGAATTTAAGATAAACGACAAAGAGATAAACCAGTTACCTGTTTGCATCACAATCCCTCACACTGCAAGTGTTCCTTTTTTTCTGGTGATTACGTTAACAGACCCTGCTTCTTTTATTTTGACCGAAGGGGAGAGAGAGAAAAAAAAAACAACTGCCACCGTCAAAGGAAGAGGTGATTTCAGACGACCAATTGGGAAGGCCCTGGTGTGGGGTCCACGGGCCCCCATAAGAGAGTCAGGGTAGGGCAAAAGAGGAGGTTAAATGGCGAGCGTTTACTACAGGCCAGCCAATTAGTCTGTCTCGCCAATAAAACGCACAAAGTCAGGAGGATGTCACACTGCTAAGGTTTTATTTGGTTCATGCAGATGTCAAACAAGGAGAAAATCACACACCTCCACCGGCGGTTCTCCACTTAAGTGTTCGGTGATGCGCACAGAAGCACAACGTTAATCCGAAAGGAGTGATACTAGGACCCAGTTACACATCAGCAACAAAGACACAAAAACATGAACGGATTCACACGGGGCTAGCGGAACACCGGCAATGCACGAGGTATGTCAGTAAAAGTTCCGAGACTGGAATCAAAGAAAGATCTCTTTGTAAACCCAATTACTTTCAATTTCGGCCGACCTGGAGTCTCACGCACTTCCCGAGCCTTTTCTGCAACACCTTCATGCTTCTGGCACCATCTGCATCCACAGCTTCTAAACGGATGCCCTTGATGACCCCTTGACCTTCGGTAAGAGGAGGGGGGGGGGAGGAATCCCACGGAGACGTGTTGTCATGAACAACTCTTGTCTCTTCCCCTGCACTGAACGATTATGACAGGATCTCTGTGGATGAATTCGAGGTTTTGAAAATGCTCTTTACCGACGCCAGTCCTGGAATTTTTCTGACACACTTCTTGGGTTGAAAAGTTCAGAGCGGGGAGAGGATGCGCCAGTCAACCTAAAAAAAATTTAACAAAAGATGGATCCTTCATGTCTCAATGACACGTGATGCTTCTTTACACAGGTTTACATTCAGTCCACAAGAACACCAACAGAACCACTAACAGAACAGACGTCGGCTAGCAGCAATGTATAAAACATATCAAGACTCCATAAAAAGCCACAAAAATAAACGACTGTCCTTACATAGATCATTTCTCCATATAGTTTTCCTTGAGCGCAATAAAACCATTTAAAACACTCATCTGAAGGAGGAGGAGGAAACAATTACAAATAAATTATTTTGACACGCCTTAACTCATTCATGAATTACACCCAAGTGCTCGTCACGTAGCTGATTTCCCATCCAGTAATAATTCACATGCCACGCCGCAGTCAAAAGTGCACGCTTGCGCTGAGCACGTGGGAACACGTTTACTCCCGTCAAGAGCATGAAAGGTCTCGTCGGTGAGCGCCCGAGCTCATTTCCGGCGAACAAATAGCGGGCGCCGGAAAAATCAGACCCTCACGTTGGCGTCGAGGAAACGCACACAAATAACGCGCAGACTGCACAAAAGGGGATCAGATGATGGAACGGTGCGGTGAACTCGTCATTTCCGTCTCCAAGGGCAAAACACATTTGGACCTTTGAACGAAAGAACGAGAAGAATAGAATACGACTGCCTCCTCAATTCTCTTCAGAGCATGAAGGTGGTCACACAAACAAAACGAGTCAATTACACCTCAGCACGTAACCGCCTAACACGGCGGTTTGAAAACTATAACACACACACACACACACAAGCAGATTGGACCCCAAATAAAACAACTACGCCAAAAAAAAAAAATCCTTTTAAACGTCAAGTTCCCGTTACTTGTGCAGCATTGTGGGGCGCATCCCTCATGATACAGCAGCAAGGAAATGTTAAACTCATCATCCCTCATTACAATCCCACTGTATATTAAATTTGTCATTTACACATTTACAACCGACCTCGGGTCGACTTGCAGAGAGGGACACAAACGGAAACAATATTCTCGTAGGAATGCTCGGGACAACCAAAACCAAACCGGAGGATTTCCTAACTAAAAGACTCGTCGTGTGTCAAAGCATGCTGAGAGGTTTTTGGGGACTGGAGGAAGCCCCAAAAAAGGGCAAACCCAGTTTACGACTACATGCTAGTGTGAAGAGAGACGTACCGGGACGGTGTCATTATATGCCGCTCGTCCCACCCCTTTTTAATTTATTTTTGAACATATGAAAATAGACCGCTTTGTTTGGTTTGTCCCTTTTAGACATACAGACTTCCCTTTCAATGACGATACATCCCTGTCGTGGATCTAAACAGTGTTGTTGGATGTGTCTCGGTCCATCCCGGCCATCCTCCCAGGTGAAGCGGACGACAGCTCTACATGGCAAACAAAGTGTCCTCCTGTTTGTCCGGCTTTTTGCGGCTGGGGGTCCCCTGCGCTGTGCCGGGGTCGCCACTCGTGGGCGATGGCAGGTTGGGGACCATCTCTGCAGCTTTGGCCCGCTCCTCAAGGAACTTGTCAAACTCTGCCATCATAGAAGCAAATAAAAATGACAAGTCTTAGCTGGGCTGCAACGTCTGCTGAATGGTTGAGTAGACGCACGCAAACGCTAATCTACTGCATCAGGGCTCTGCGATAAATAGGACTTCACTGTACTGCACTTACCTTCACTTGTCACGCCCTCCTCACCTTCCTCTCCTTTCTGTCGATAAGAGACAGGTTTTAAATGTGACACTGCACAAAGGAGGGGAAAAAAACCCTCCCATTCGTAGTAACGGCACCTCAGAACCAGCATGCAAGCAATTGTCGATAAACAAACACTCATCCTGTTCAATCAGATTACCCTGCTGCCTCTGAAAGTTCTGAATTAAAAATGACACCAATGTGCCTCGAGAGAACCACATACCCTCAAACGCGTGGATGGTGATATTCCAAAAAAGAAAGGATTGCATATTTGTGTAAAATGAGCATGCGCAGAGACCGTGCAAAAGCAGATGCAAATGAGTTGGAATTGATGTTTTAAAATCTTAGCACATGGGCTGCATTTGGGGGAAGTTTTAAAGAACGTTACAAGGGTAAAACTGTACGACTACAAGTCTAGCAGGAGAAGAAAAGTAATTTGTAATGCTCATTTTTAACAATATGCTGCCTTGTTAATGACCACCGGTTCCCACAACGGCGTGTTAGCAAAGTCATCTAGGATGTTAAAATTGGATGATCAGAGGGGGAAAAAGGTGTAAGTGGCTACTCGAAGTAGCGAGACAAAGGAGAAGACAGCATGAACAAAAAAAGTCAAGAGGAGGCAGAACAAAAATCATGATGGGCTCACCACATCAGTACTGAGCCACACCTCTATGTCATCCATGACAGAGGACTGGCCTCCGACACACTAGAGGGCGACATCAAAACGGCCGTGGGGTGGGCCATTGAGCGCAGCAAAGCCACAAAACAAAACCCAGCCCCAAAACAGAAAATATGATTATGCCTATTTTTTGAATGAACTTACAGCAACTTAAAAAAAAAAAAATTAATGGGATGAACAAGGTTGATGTAAAGCTTCATGACAACCCATACAGACTACAATTTAATAATAATGAATTCAAATTTTTTAAATGTCCATTCTTTATCTGCTTATTCTAATTTTTTCTTGTTAGTAAGTCTTAAAATTAAATCTCAGATTCTTTGCAAAGCCCCCCCCAAAAAAAATTCTCAGATTTTTGATTTCCTCTTTGCTTATGGAAAAGCCAAAGAACATTATTCAAAAAACTTTTTGTTTGCTCGATTTCCCCAGACAAATGACACTGCTTTCGAAAACATTTTTTCCCCTTTTGCACCGAGTGTGCAGATCAAAGAGGAGCGCTTTCACCGACAGAAACTGCTTTAAAATAAATTTAATTTTTTTTAAAAAAGATTATTCGCCCCACCCTGTTTATTTAGTGACTCCTACATTTAATCATTCAACCTCCCATTTAAATGATTCTGTTAAAAAATCTCAATTAACAGGGGTCTATCATGATTTGTTCTTTGGCTAAATAGCATCTGGCAGTGTTTGCTGCAGGCTGCGGACTTTCTACATCTCTCTTTATTCATGCACATCTGAAAAAAAGTGTTTCACTGGGTAGACTCACCGTGGCGGCACGTGGCTGTTGTACGTCCAGTGTGGGAGGATGATCAGCCGTCGCACCGGCAGCAGCAGCCGGGCTGTCGCCTGCCGAAGTCCTGAGAAAGGAAGAAACCATGAAGCATTGAATGAGTGTTTTCGTGTCATTTAACCCTTTAAGGGACAGCGATGACCACAGTGGACAGGTGATCGATCATGTTATCAGGTTACAGGGTGCATGAACGGGTTCATTAAAACAGCTGTTCCAACTTTTTTTTTTGTTTGCACCATAGGCTGCTTCACATAAAGCAAATTGTTTGACCTATCAACATTAAATATCAAAAACAACAACAAAGGCAACTCACGATTACATCGAATGTAGTTGTTGTGATTCACAGGCCAGATTTAAAGGCTCGTGAGTGGCACGTCACAAATTCATTGATTGTTCAAGCTTGCCTATTTGACTTACATCTTGTTCGGTTCAGGGAGCGATACAGTCCTAGTTTGGGCGAACACGTCAAATTCATCTTGGGAAGGGGGAGGCTTGGAACTGGTCAAAGAGCTCAGAGTGCTGGTCACAGTGTCTGCGCCGACATCTGCGGGGAACATAAATATGCTTCACAGTTTACCGCTAACACAGGACTAACTTGCGCAGCTCATCGACAGACAAACATGACACATTTGTTCAATTCGTTTTTCGCGAGTGGTCCTGAGCCCCTTTTTTTTTTGTGTGTGGGGTTGGCTGTAGTTGACATACCGAGTCCAGCCAGGCGAGAAGCCAAGGTTGCCGGAGAGGAGGGTCTCCCCGCGGTGGTGGTGAAACTCGGGGGCAAGCCGCTCGGGGCGGCGTTCGGCATGTTGCTGACCACTGCCGGCGAGGCGGGGCCCAGATCGATCAGGTTGTCTTCCGTCGCTTCACTTAAGACCTGGTGGGGAAGGGAGAATTATATATGAGCAAATCAAACTCATTGTTGTGCGTGTTTCTTTTCCCCCAGTATGGCTGCATCGGGGTGCGAGGAGGCAGGGGGGGTTCCATGCTGATATGTGACAGCATAACCTCATGATAATACGGGGTGGAGACAAGAGTGTAAAAAAAATAAACAGGTGATGACGTTATGCATCGCAAGATATGGGCATCATCGATGTGTGGAAATGAAATCTAGCCGATAAGCTTCAGGACAGCATGAAAATGTCTGTCTGGGGAAAAAAAAGTTTCTTAAGGGGTTGTATACTTTAACTGCAAGACTTTACATACAGAATATACCATCAGCAGAGCATTTTTTTTTCTCTCATAATGAATAAATAGAAAATGTTGAATAAAACTCCCCTTCAGAAAGATGAGTTTATTGAGCTGCGTAGACAAAACATGCTATCAAGGGTTGGAAACTCTTCATATTTAGCCGGGTTTGAAAAGTCCACATCAGACTACTTTCACAAGCTAGCGATCTTTTAGGGAAGGCTGACATTGGTTTCATACTTGCCTGTCTCAGCTAGCCACAGAAACAGAACAGAAAAGAACAGGGGGGGAAAAAATAATAAATAGAGTATGAGTACAGGTCGATGCCCGGAGGGTGACAGTGACAAAGAAACGATGGAACATATGCACAGACAGTGCCTGAGTCACCGGAAACCTAACAAAGCAAGCGGCTATATGCTTCTGTCTTTCGGATAATGTCTGTGGAGGCAAAGTACATCTTGAAAACAAAGATCGCCGGAACTAAGCCTCGGCAGAACGCACTGCAAATGGCTTGCATCATTTTCTTGGATGCGGCATTTTTGTTGTTCAATAGAACAGGCGCATTTCAATGATTTAAAACTACAGCGGGGAAAAAAATCACTTCTTTTACTCGTCCAATTCAAATCAATTGAAACTCATTCTTGTTTGAAGCTGCGTGGCGATTTTCTGAATCAAGGCATTGATGCCCAAATTAAACGACCGTGTCTTTGTTGAGTTTCCGGTTAATCAGGCATGAAAACCAGGGAATGACATTATGAAGACGGACGGCTCAGAGCGTTCGGGCCCACCAGTTAAAAGCGGAAAGGCGTTGGCGTCGAAGAATGTGATGTCATGCAGCCGCGGGTTGCGACAGTAAAGCAATGAATGGCAGAACAGACGAGGGGACACCTTTGCCCCCGCCTGAAGTACCGACTTACCCCATTGTTGACACTCTGGGCTGTAGACCTTCCCGATCGGAACCTCTCGTATCTGTAGTGGCGAAAGGGCATTGTCAAAAAGGGGCGGCGACAAAAGAGGGGTCAGTCCGGTCGCGTGTAGCCGACGTCACTGTCAGCGTTTTCACCTTTCGTAGCGCAAGAAGATGTTATTGAGGTCGTCGTTGACGTGCAGCAGCTCCTCGGTCACGGCTTCGTTTGAGACGCAAGAGATGAGCTCCACGATCCTCTGTTGCATGGCTCGACAAGTCCTGTTCAGCTCCTAAAAACACACACGCGGTACACAAATCTATTAAAAAAAAAAAAGTGCAGAAGTGTTTTGTGTGTGTAAACTCAAGGCAGGAGCGCTTCCTTGCCTGTAGCAACTCGTAGTCCGAAGTGTCCTCCTTTCCCGGGACCATCTCAGTCAGCATCTCAGACATGACCTTGGTGTTTCCTCGAACAACATCCAACTCACTGCGCAGTCTGCAAATCTGACATGGAAATGAAAGCAACAGACTGAAAAATTACGGACAAAAGTAAGACTCACTGGTCAACATAAAGTACAGTAAGTAAAATTCCCGGTATATATTAAAAAAAAAAAGTACCTGTTCAGGTGTTGGGTTGATGGATCCAGAGGGTTGAATGTTTGGAACCGGAGGGCTAGTGTAGGCTGTTGGAACTGCATGCGGTGCAGGCTGGGGAGGCGTGGTGTACTTATGCAGGGTCGAGTCTCCCTCCGGTGCAGATGCGGTCTTGGTACAAAGCAACAAATGACATGAAACGATCTGGCCGCACGCGCCAACAATCATCCGCTTGTAAGCGATCTCGTTTTACCCGCTGAGGCGTATGTATAGGCGAGAGGGTCTCCAATTCGGACAGGGGGAACTCAATGCCTTTTCTCTTGAGCTCCTCATAGATTTGGACAACGCCTGTGAGGTCAGGGCTGCTTCTGAATGCGTCGGCCCACGCCTGCAGGTGCGGGCGCGGAGGAGCAATATTTTAGGTTTTCGTTCCGTTCAGGTTCCCATAATAATCATTTCTCCAATTTAACTAGTAGCCAATTAACTGCAGGGCATACATAGACAAACAACCACTCAGACTGAAACAGGTTCTTTTCCATCAGTGCAAACGGTAATCTTGCAAAAGCATTCTCGGACTTGGTATGTATAAGAACATCTGTTAACATGCCAACGAGACTCATATGACCCGAATGGAACAAACTTGTTCGACTAATGGCTTGACAAACAGTGTTCTGCGCCTGTCCCTGGCTCCATGCAATGGCCAACTGGTGGAAAGAAGAGCATTGCAAGGTTACCCGATCCAAGCCTGGTAACATGAGCCGCACTAAGTGAAGCCCTACAGACACTCGATTTCAATCAGACTGCACCTCGCTCACTGCTGCGCAGTCTCATAAACGCCTCATTGACTGTATTTTGATCATAAATAACAATTTCTCCATCGCGGCACATGAAAAGGGATGACGAGCACGCATGTGCATCGCGTTTGTTGTGATCTTACCTGAATGAGGGCCAACACTTTGTCTTGAACGATGGTGGGGGGGTTGTTTTTCGGAGAGATGATTTTGACAAGCACGCCGTCCACAAAGTCCCTGCTCGTGACCAGCGCATGAAACCGGTGGCCACAGTTCTTTACGCAAGTTTCCAGCACCTGCAGGAAGAGGTGACAAATGCCAAAACTTGTTTAACACACAGAATGCACTTTATCTCCCACTGTTGTCACTTGAACCAGCAAAGGGTACCGGTGGCATGACGACCACAACAGAGGTGGTAATGAAACCTATGACAAAGCGACGGCGTACGCATGCTCTCCTGGCTGCACAGTGTGGGATGTACACAGCAAGAAACTCACCTGAAAAGAAGTGTGTTGAGTTTTATTAAACAGCTTGTCAACTTGCTTTTATACAGCCTTGTACGACAGGGATATGAACAAAGCAAAATGAATGCCTTCAGCAAGTGTGTTTTTCTGTTTGAACATAAAGCGCGGCAACCACGGCCCAAACGACTGGAGTGTGCTGTGCCTTTCGAGGTCCACTTTAATGAGCTGTGCGCTCACCGTTAAAGCCAGCATCACTTCCCTGTAGTTCCTATTGCCATTCAGTCTCTTCTTCACTGCTCTAATTGCGTCCTTTGGCCTGCACACAAAACGGCATCTCAAATTAACAACGGCAGCATAAAATAATACACAGAAGAATTTTTAAATAGGAAATGAACTTCAAAATCGTGAGTCACTCTTTTAAATCAATGATTTTCACAAAGCCGGTGTTTACTTGTACACAGGCGGTAGTAATAATTAACGAGTGGTTTGTTTGAACAGTTTGGCATAACGACATGGATCTCATACAATGAATACCCAGAGAGGAAGAAACGTAGATGTGAGCAGACTATTTATAAAGTGGAATGCAGAGGCTGGGCCCATCTGAGACGAATTACAATCACTTATCAAACACGCTCTGGACTTCACACAACAGCTCAACCATACAGCGAGATAAGCAGCGGGGCCTAGTATAAATCGTATGTGCACAAAAGAGATCGGCTTCAAATTACACAAATGTAACATAATGGCAAGCGTGTTGCGCTGCAGCTATCCTCATTACCTGTGTAAGTGACCAATGTCTTGATTTGCTCTGTGCACTCACCCGTCTTCCGTTTCATTGATAATGTCACATATTTCCATGTTCAAAGTCCAGTCTTCACTTGGTAGCGACCCATCAGTTGCTTTTTCTAGAATAGAAGTACAGCGAGGGGAGAAAACGCCGTTTAACTGCCTCTTCATCAACGACTGGAGTTAATACAAGGGTGATGACTAATGATTAGCTAACTACTGGATAACTTAAGCTCGAGCTCTGCTCATTCAGCGCACCAATGAATGAGCGAACGACTTCGCAAACGTTATCTGCGGACCGCTAAGCACAACAAACGACTTAAGTCATGCGTTCTGTCACCGGTAATGATTTTGCAACGATCACATTCAATATATGTTAGCTAGGCGGCTAACGGGGAGACCTTAAAAGAGCCCTGTTAGCCTAGTGCTCGCTCACACGTACACAACATCGACACGGATTCAACGTATTTTCCAAATATTTGAAAACAGTGTCGTTTCTGTGATGCCTTTTTTTTTACATACCAATGCAATGCCCCACTGGGGTACTGTACGGATTTCCCAGTAGGAACTCCATCTTGCCCGTCAACAAACAATTCAGGTCGGGGAATGGTGACGTTGAGACATCAGGAAACATCCAGCATACCCCGCCCCCCAAGATATGTCATTGGCCGAGGAACGCTGCGCCTTAGTGCGATTGGTCAGTCCTGACATCACTCATCGGGTGTAGTCGATTATAAATAAAGGCTCCAAAGGTTACCACTGTAAAACATAAAATGGTTTTATGGTTACCTCGCTTGCTCTGGTTTTGTAACAAGAAAGGATTTATACTTTTTTTATTGTGTAGTGACTGCATGTTGACTGGTGCGGAAAGAAGACAAACGTGACGTAACTTGTCTATATCTGTCTAAACTGTGCTTTGAAACTTATATGTAAATGACAACTTTAGATTTGCCACTATTAAGGCACTTTTTACGCATATTTCTTGTGGTAGCTCCTGTGAATTTATTGGTCACAAACAATGTACATTTTACAGTACAGTATTTAATTTCTACCACAAAAGATGATGAGAATGTCCGTATTTCAACAACATCTATGCCCCGTTACCACAGAGCGTATTATCCACACATTTAACATATTTCTATGTAGCAGACAGTTCGCTGGCAAGCAGCTCAGGGTGGACCCTGAATCTTGCCCAAAGGGAGCTTGGATGGACTCCGCCAACTCTCACATAACCGTCATGAGGATTAACAGTATAGGATATGGATAGATTCAAAGTGTCAGTCAATGAAAACTGTGACAGAGATTTAACACTCAAACAAATAGAAAGAACATTAAGTCTCCATTCACTTAATGCACAGTGTCCAAAAATGTCACAGGTGACTGAGAACCGACTGGAGACTGAGTGGGTGGTGTCATACTTGGCATCTATCACAGACCTCCCTTCCCCCACAAGAAAAAGACTGGAAATGTGTTTTAAAGAGTGGATATGACTTAAATGGCTCACAGCTGTTATTGTCGAATAGAATGAACATGAACATTTGTATTTCTGACTCATACACTGTAGAGTTCTGTCAGTTAGGCTGGAAGTTTGCATTTCTTTGAGCATGCAAGCTTCTTCCTCAGTCCTGCAAAATTTTGCGTTTGACAGTTGAACCCTCCGACGAGAGGTGTACAAACAGAGCACCGGCAGCCGTGCGTGCTCTCAGCTCATACATGTCATAGTCGTGAGCCCATTCCACATTTCCCCAGCATTGAATCTGTTGGGGAACAGGAACAAGGCGTACTGGGTGAGTCAACAACAAATATAATTTCTTTATGTCATTGCTGCTGACCCAAAATGTCAGAATCGGGCTGTTAAATAATGATCAAAATCTCCACGCTGAAGTGTGAATTATAGGCCCAAAAGGCAACGTCTCCACCAAGGCAAATATAACTGGATGATGTATTTAAAGGTAAAAACAAAAATAATAAAATGCGGTCAGCCTTTGTGTTGTACCTGGTATTCCTCCTCCAGCCTGGAGAGGAGCACAGCCTGCTCCACACTCAGATATCTGTCAATCATTCCGAGTGACAGCACGACAGACTTCAGCTGGGCGATCACATACTCAAGCCCTACATGGAAGAAACCAAATTATTATGGAGATCTACTCTGGTAACATCAAAACAATCTGATATTTCAATCACGGTGTTAAACTGCACATAATATTATCAGGACTTCTCATTTCCACTCAAATACATAAATAAATGAGCAATCATTTGCAAATATATACCTGTGAGAGACCAGAAGTTGTACGATTTGAGATGTTGGTAGAATGTGTCTTTGGTTGTCTGAGAGATGTCAGGGCCCATAATACTGGACGAGGAGCCAATAGTGACGTCATATCTGAAATTCACGTAATGAACATCTGGAAAGTCCTTTATAGCATTCATATCTACTTGCATTCACAAGTCACATAATATATATTATACGTTTCTTTGGAGTGTGCTGGTGTGTTTTTGTTCACCACTATTACCTGTTCTCAATCCATTGCAATACAGGGTCCCACTCGTTTTTCTGTAGATCAACCAAACCATAGGGCTCTTCGACTCTGTAACTACATAAAACATCAACCTAATTAACACGAGATTGTACATTGTGGCTTTCGATAGTTACTTCCTTATTATTACATTTCAATCGACATTGCAAACACATAAAAGTTGAAATGGCGTGTGTAATTAACACACCAAACAGTGTCTGTCTCCAGAAACTTTAACGCAGCGCTGATCATTTGGTCCTCATTGCGTTGTGTAGGATTGTCCAGTGCAGTGTTACAAAGGGTTGTCTGCAAAATGAGTAACAGTACAATGAATTGGAACAATTTGGGGATTTTGGCAGAGCAAAAATACTAATATTCTGAGTGACTGTGTACAAATCTTTGCAAAATATTACACACAGATATGAAAGTCGCTTGACTTTAATGTCAGTTGATGAGCTTTACCAGGTGCATGGCATAAAACTTAAGCGAATCCCTTTGAGCATCCCACTCAGTTGCCACGGCGATAGCGAGAGCTTCATTTGGCAATGTCAACAGCTTTCCTCCGGGAGTTTTCAGCTTCCTTCTGTCTAGGTTTATCTCAAATAAACCTCCTAAGAGGGACAATTTAACAAAAGATTGTAGATTTTATCTTATACATAAAATCTGTGATCATTAACAAGCACAGTGATTCCGATTGTGACATGAAATGCATCTCATCATTCTGCATGCATTGAAAACTGATTACCGGTAAGTTCACATACCTTCACCTTGGGATATCGTGACATCCTGATAAAATCTCTTTCTCTCTGGAAGCAAATAAGAGTATGTTTGGTTCCATCTTCACAGCGTGAAAGCAGAAAATTCAGTTCAGTTACCTGTTGCGACTGATGAGTATTTTAACGAACAGCTGAAGTGATGATGATTTGTACGTCTTTTACACAGCGACAAGGCATTTCCAAACTGATGGTGGAGTCTTGCAAGGCTTCTAAACATTGCAGCGAAGATGTGATGTGTTCTGTTTACGGAAAGCTAGGTTAGCCGAGGAGTACAAACGCGCTGGGTTCCTGTTCTTAGAGCACGAGACGCCACATTTTTACGTGTATTTAGGAGCATTAACAGCGCATGTTCACGTCTGTAGTGAAATTATTAGTTAAGTATACCTACTGGACTTTACATCCCAGTTGAAGCCCGTGTTCAACAACACGCGTGTGACCTCTGCGTCTGTCAGGCAGCAGTGTAGCGCATTTTAAAGAGTAGGGAATTGTAGTTTTCTAAGTGGCTGTTGGTGCTCTTACACAAGGCAAAAACACTACATTCTAATCCCGTGAAGCTTTCCGACAAATGAACCAATAAGAATACAGGACATTACCACGTCGAATAGTGGTAGCCAATGAGAGCTGCGGATGCTTTTAGCATCGTCGTTGCGACGAAGTCCACTCCTCGGAGATCGGTACCTGGCAAACTACGGCGTTCAGGTTTCGAGGGGATTTGGAGCCTGGAGGACAGCTTCAGCCCCCTTATCGCTTCTTTGGGGACGCCGGCATCACGCAGACGGCGATTGACCAGTGTGGGTACCCAGCCATTTTAACGGGAGCCATGCCTGTCCCTGCTGGATACACTAGCGACTCCCACTGCGCGGCCTTCGCATCCTCGGCCTCGCTTATCCCTCCGCCCCCGATCAACACTACGCAGCCCGGTGTTGTCACTTCGCTGTTGTATAGCGGCTCAAAGTTCAGGGGGCACCAAAAGAGCAAAGGAAACTCGTACGACGTGGAAGTTGTTTTACAGGTGGGCATTCGAATGGTGCATTTCATGTGAAAGGTGAACTGTGAGGGGCAATGGTGATCTGTCAAATGGGAGCGTGATGATTGACAGTTGCAGAATCAATGAGCATGGGCCTAGCTCGACAAGGCAGCAATCGCTTAGCATTGCCTGAATCAACACTAACAGCCACGAAAACAGTTATTACTCCATAATGACACACCCCACTCTCAAGTAAGACTTTGCATCTGCGAATATAAATCTGAAGAATTCCTACTGAACTGAAATGCATGTTTTGTGTGAGTGAAGGGGGGCATTATTGACTTGCCAATTCTGCTTTGAGCCAGATTGTCAACATGCTCACGTTTTTTTTCTCCTTCCAAGCACGTCACCATGGAGGACTCTTACTTGTGTGGTTACCTGAAAATAAAAGGACTAACAGAGGTGAGCCCGGGCTATTATCACTATTTAATAGGTCCATCTTAAACCATGAATAATGTCATGAGTAGTTTTTGACGTCTTTCTGCAAAATGCATTCATCAACAGTCTGCCGCATTCCATGCACAAGCAAGTTAATAATTTTCCGCTTCACAAGAATTCCCACTTTTCTCAGAATTCAAGACAACTCCTGCACTACATTCATTTGCTAGCCATGCAGAAAACAGCTTGTGCAGCTAATGTTATGTATATGTAGCAGCTGCAGCTGCCAGCTTTTAATTTGAGAAAAAATGGGTCACATCCTAAATCGCATACTGTGAAGAGAATAATGCACATGAAGATCATTTCAAAACCTAATTGTCTCTCGGGTCAGGAATACCCAACTTTAACCACGTTCTTCGCTGGAGAGATAATCAGCAGAAAAAGGCCGTTTCTCACCCGAAAGTGGGACGCAGATGAGGATGTGGATCGTAAACATTGGGTAATTGTCTACTATTGTTTAAAGTTTGACATGGAGCAAGTTTCTTAGAGAAATGACCAATGTTTCCTGTTTGCCACCAGGGCAAGTTCCAGGCCTTCTACCAGTATGCAAAGACATTCAACTCAGATGATTTTGACTATGAGGATCTTACAAATTCCGACTACATTTTTATGAGGTGGAAGGTAAGTTGTCGTTTTATCGTGTGACCTTGATGCCGTGCCGTTAGTAATATCAGGCCTATTCTGCATCATTAGGAGCAGTTCCTGGTCCCGGACCATACAATCAAAGACATCAGTGGCGCATCCTTTGCTGGATTTTACTACATTTGCTTCCAGAAATCCACAGCAACGATCGAGGGCTACTACTACCACCGGAGCTCTGAATGGTAACCTCGGCACAACCATTATTCCTTTTTCGTCATCATGGCGATGAACTCATTTCTGGATTACATCCCAGAACAGCTGGAGATTGTCGGCAATGACCGAGCCACTTTTATTTCAGCGCCTGCTTAGCTTCACCATTGTTGACATGATAAAGTCAACATGACCTTAAAAGAGGATGTTCAATTGTATTTAGTTTTCAGTTAATATTCAAGCTCTCTGATGACATAAGAACTGATGCTCACTTAGCTTTATATTAATGCACGAAATCAAGGAACAACAATTCTCCTTTCACATTAGCAAGCTGTGAGTTTGCACTGGTGGAATATTACATGTTTTTCCTCCAAAGTGGGGAATCATCAACAGCCAAAAAAAAAAAAAAATCTTTTCTCTATTGGCATGTTTGTTCTGCATGGCTTTCTCTAGAATCCACCAGAACAATTGGCATGACCTTTCGGAGTGAATGACAAACTGGGGCACCCACTCTGGGGCACCCGAGTAGTACACAGCAGTACTAATAGTATGTAACTTTTTCACATTTACACATCATTCACATTTTGCTTTTTCCACATTCTCTTCCTGTTGCATTGTCAACCAATCTGTGTATAGAGCAGTAGAAACCTATTGGAACTTCCTTTTGTTGTTGTTTTTTTTTAAACCTGGATTATTAAACACATTTTAGCTCTAGTAAGGGTGGGCCAACCTTTGTGATCAAGAGATGTCGTTGATGTTTAAAACAGACAGATGGGTCAAGTTATTTACATAATCATATTACCCTTGTAATCTTAAGTATGTTGTCTCACCTCACTCAGGTACCAATCTCTAAACCTCACCCACGTCCCCGAGCACAGCGCCGCCATCTATGAGTTCCGGTGACCCCGGCTGGCATCGTGGATCTTGTTTGATGGACTTGAGGCGAAGCAGAGGTCTGCAGATGCTACTGAGACTAGAAACAGACAGTATTAGGATCTTTAGAAGACACATCAAGCGCACGTGGACTTGTCGGTCGGACGGAGTGCGGACCAATGGATGCGAAAGGACATTTGAATGTATGTGTAAGGCTCCAAAAAAGAAAAGGAAATGCAGCTGTGCTCCCTGGCTGGAGTGTGTAAAGTCCGAACCAGCATCAGAGTCCGGGTGTGGTTGTTCTTACCCGTATTATGTTTAAATGTCTGGCTTTTATTTTGTAATCCTTGGGACATTTCCTCAAGACACTTTATAAGCTAAGCTGGCGTTTGCCAAGGGGTGGACAATAACCAGAATCAATAAAGAACCGTGGCACTTCAGGTTGTAGAAATGGAACGGCTAGACATGACGGTATATCCATTATTTGGTTGAAACCAGTTCTTTGTTTGCTTGCCAAGAGGATATTTTTGTGATTCTATCAGAAAAGATGGATACTTAGCGGCACTTTTATGCCCCCCCCCCCATCCCTGTGGGTGACACGCTAATTACGCAAATACCTTTCTCCTTTCGCCCTTGTTAGATATGCTTTTTAATCACAAGTGATTGCGGTGGATGTTGTATGATTGTTACATTTGCACAACGACGAATTGCAGTATGTTATTAACGCTAATGCTCACCTGCCCCGCGGTACAAAAGCTCAAAGCGATATGGAGGGGGGAAAGCTTTTCAACGACTTTTAAAGCATTTGACTGTTTGGAGTGTTGAGAGACAAAACAATCACATTTAAGTATTATAACAGAGTACCCCCCCCCCCCCCCAGCTCTGCATTTAAAAAAAAAGCTTTTTATGTGTCCCTTTTAACTTATAGATTCCATTCCTTCCATTGACGTCTCTTGACTATGCAACATGTTCAACATAGCACTCTCCAAACACCAAACCTCCATTTTCAGAGATTTTATTCTATTCTTAGAGTATATGAAATAAAATAAAAAAGTTATCTTCGTTTAAAGAAAATATTTTTGTTAAAATTCCCAATGAGGCCCCTTTATCATGTTCCCTTGTGATGTGACTGTGCCATGTTTTTAAAGTGTATCAGAGTTGTACTATAACAGATCCAGATGTGTGTTTTCTTGAGATTGAGGCCGAATTGGATTGATTGATTGATTGTATCCAATGAATAATGGATTTGAAAAGGAGAAATCATCCAAACAAACCTGCTGTCTGTGCTTTTATATTTTAAACATTTGCTTCCCTCTAGTGGGTGACAATGGTTTCTGCTAATTTGTATGCCTTAAAGTTGCATCACACCAAATTCAATAGGGTACAGTTTTGTGTTTGGAGGTCACCACCCAGATTAACAAAACAAAAAGAGGTTATTGACAAAGTAACTGCAATGTTATATTTTAATTAACAGAAATGTTGCAATACAGAATATTTATGTATCGCCAGTATTTTATATTAAAACACAGCAACTTTCCAAACACCCCATAAGGCAAAAGGCCATCTGTTAATCATTTCTCCATTATGAAACAACCATTAATGAAACAAGCACCGTACTACTTGAATGCGGTAGGGACGGGACAAATACAACTTAGCAGAGAAGGTTGGAGAAGAAACAACTATAACATGGTATTATCTAACAATGGCGCAGTGATGACCAAGGTGATCCAAGTTTTCACTGGAAATTATCATTGTGTGAATGTCTTCAATGGAAATGATCAGAAAGACATTGGGAAAATAGTTTTCAGGTACAAACTACACATTAGTTCTAATTGTGTAGCAAACAGCACACACCCATCATGTGATGTCTTTGCAACCTTTATGGTTGGCTACGTAACAATGGTTAAATGGGTTGGAAAACGTTTGCCATTATGTAATAGAAATCAACAAGACTCTTAAGAAACATTTTCTCTGTCACCCTTGAATATAAGAATGAGGAGACGAGTTGCTGCATTGATCACGTTGGATGTTTTGATCTGACTGTTGTTAGACCAAGAGATGCAAACGAAACCCAAATTGACTCGAAGGTAGAACACCACATGACTTGAAAACATTAGAAAATGAAGCATTTTCCCTCCGATGACAGGTGAAACCAGTGTCGTCAATCGTGGTTGATACATTAATTTGACATTGAAACAACCTGGATGAATGAGAAGCATGTTTCCCTCATTTACTGTGACGCTGCAGTCACAGCAAATGAGGTCAGGGATAATAACTTTTTGCAGTCTATGTTTAGGTTCATAATTTAGCGGAACATGTTTTAGTGTGTTGTTCGAGTTCCGCTTATATGCTTGTGTAAGATCCTGACGTAAGGTTGTGTGCGTGGGGCTCTATTGTTTGCTGCAATGCCATCATGCTGCGAATCAGGACCTTTCCACCTGAGGTTACGAGACACACAATTAGGTACACTTGCAAAATCTGTAAAGCTGATTCAAACTGAGAACGTTTTTGAAGGACTATCTAGTGCATCCACCAGTATCAATATAGATTTAAAAAACTGCTCACACTCAGATTCAGGGCAATTTTTAGTCTTTCTTGCAGTACAAGTTAACACTAATTGAAAGACAAGAGACTCACGCAACTTGAAAACCAACAACGCAGGTGAAGTGCGTTGAATTGCAAACATGCCGTACCTGCCTTCATAAATTTGCTCACTTTTAACTGATGTGGCAGACAGGTTTTGGCTATTGTGCTATTGTGGTTATGGAGTGCGGTGAGTGAAGCCTTTGTTAAATTTACTGACACTCAAGCAAACTCTGGTTACCTTTTTTTATGTTGAAGCATGTTATATTTATTATAACTATTATTTGGGTCCAAGCAACTGCTCAAGGTCCCCATTGTAATTGTACAAATTCTTTGTTCAAGTGAGAGATTTTTATTGGTTTATGCTAGTTTATTTCATGATGTAAGTTGAAAGGATCAACAACAAAAAAGATTGTTTTCACATTGAGCAACTGTAACATCATGACTTACCGACTTGGCTCAAAAGGTAGTGAATAAATGTCATTGAACAAATGGCATGCACGCCTGTGATGAAGAGTTGGAAGCTGTTCGGTAATGGCAGAGCAAACAAAAGGGGGGGAGAGGGTTAGGGCTCGTGGAATGCCACATTACCTCAAACAAAGGTTGCTGTCAATCCTAAGAGAAAACCTCTTAAGTCTCAGGAACTACATCCATCATGCACGCACAACCTTTGGGGAAATGATATGAAATGAAGCTGCTGTAACTGAAATATTGAACAGCAAAATTGATATATGAACTCAAATTTCACCCTTGCCATCTGCCAGTGGAGCTACAGATTCCTGACACGTCGACAAAGCAGTTGAGGCCGCTGGGCCCAACTTCATCAACACGCACCACTAGTACAGGGAGCCCCCCAAGGATCTGTCCTCTCGCCGCTGCTCTTCTCCTTCTTTACAAATGACTGCACCTCAACACCCCCCCCCCTTTTTTTAACCGTTTTTAATGAAGGAATGCTGAGCATTACAGTCTTGAGAGCCAATTTTGTGGTTGCTCAAGCTCAAAAAGTCCCCGCTCTTCATCATTGGAAACTCGCAAAGTGCAAAGTAAACATTTGGTGACAGAGGTCTCTCATTCTTTGGACTGTCTTCGTCGCGACACGGTGCATTTAGGTTACCTTTTAGCATTCCGTGTTTATCATCTACTTTTGGCATAGGCATGTTTGTGTCAGACTGGAAAGATGCCTGGGGTGATTCAGAGCATGTACACATAATGTGCTGCTCAAGTGTTACGTGTTATATAATGAGTGAACGGTTACAGAATATTAAGTTGACAAGGTGCACACAACCCCCCAAAAATAAAAACTGAATCTAAAACCTATTAGCTTGATCCCCCCAAAACTTTTCCACATACGGTAAAACCCCCCTGTCCCCCCCAAAAAACAGAGCAACAACTATCACACACCAAATAACTTTCACATACCAAAAAACAAGAAAAAAAAACATTCACCAAAAACCTCTGACAAAAAAAAATCTTTCACGTCCAACAAAAAAAAATCTCACATAAATATCTCAAACGTAGCCAACAAAAACTCTCACACCAAACAACTCACACACTCTTAAAATATTCATACTCGGCAAACATTTCTAACACAACCAAAAAGCTCGCACGCCACTAAAAACACTTCTCATCCACCCAAAAACTCTGATACACACACACACACACACATAAAAAAAAAATTCTCATAGAAAAACACACACACACACACTGACGCGCACACACACACACACACACACACAAGGAAAACGTTTCTGTCTGCATCAGGTCATTTTTTGGCCTCCTGCTGAGTCCTTTATTAAAATAAATGTCTTTTCATTATCATGAGTCAGTCAGGAGATGCATTTTGCTTTGGATGGGGAGAAAGAGGAGCTGCCCACGTTCTGCTAATTTCGTCATTTCTTTTGTGTGCTCTTTGTGCTTTTTATTTTGTGTGCGTGTGTGTGTGTGTGAGACAAGCATTGTGTTTTCCCGGCAGTGGCTATACATTTACACTTAGTGATAGGTTGTCTATGACCCGGTGTCATTGCACGGACTCCGCCTCTTTCTTTACACGCGAATTTTCAATCAAGGTCCTTTGTTGGGACTACGACAATTAAAAATGACGACGATGTATCTTTGACCAGAAAATGTAATAGGTTTTGTTGATTTAACCCGTTTCGTTTTCATAAAGAACTATGTTAGGTTTAAATGCAGATATCCTTCCTTGTGAGAAGAAAAAAATAAAGGCAATGCTGCTTCCTTCTCCCACTTCCTTGTTTAGCTTTTGGGTTGAGTCACTGGTCAAATGCCAATGAGATTTGAGAAAAAAAAGAGAGAGATTAGGGCATTGGCTTTCACTTCTGCAGCCCTTTTCTTCCTTTAAGATGCTTTCGGAGCATTTAAACCGTTTCCTCATTCACCCACTGTTGACAGAACATCGGGAGCGCCGGGGGAATTTGGCATCTTGCTCAAGGGCTCAGGATTGAACCACCCAACTATTGTACCACCTGAGCCACACCTCATCCAGATTTATTATATAACGCTTATAAAGATGTAACAGAATGTTTTTTGGTCATACCCCGTGCCGGGTTTCCTCAATTTGAGGCGATTTGACGTTCATATTTCATTGCACATGTCGTGCGGACGGATTTAAATGAAATAAATGGCGTGCACCTGCACAGACAAAGAGTTGCTTGTGAAAACCGGACAAATCATGCAAAAATTATGCCGTGGGGATTGGGGTGGCTTCAATTTTCTCCAAAAGACTCAAAGCTGTGGTAATTAATTCAATTACCAGCTCGTAAAAATAGAAATCTAATGACGATGTTGTTTAATTTATGCTTGTTTATTTATTTATTTTTTTGCATAATTATCAGTGTTACATGGAGAACTCAGATTACAGTGACACCTTTCCTTTCCAGTGTGACATGTTTCATACAGTTCCTTGTCATGACAATTAGTGAACAAGATTGCGGTAGGAATAAATGTCGGAAGGTTACATCACACATCGGCTAAGAATTAATAACCTTAAACAGGAATGGGGATGGACATTTTTAGCGAAACAAAGCGAGTACAGTAATTGAATGACTGTGTAACTTAAGGCCTCTAAAAAAAAAATCGGAATGGCTGCATAGCTCTTAATGTTAATGATGGCGTGACCAAACATCATTTTGTATGCAACCGTAAGTGCTGCTTCATAATTCATTCATAATATTATATAGTTTTTCATATTAATTTGTTTTAAATAATGTCGATAATTGCAACATGATCATGTTAAATTGGGCAAGTCCCCCCACAGAAGGTCCAGGTGACAAATGCATGGCCCGCCCACCCATCACTGTCAAGGTGAGAGCTTGTTTGTTTTAGTGTCTTATATTGCCTTGCTTTTTGCTTCCTTGTGTGCCAACATACCGAGAAACCCCCCCCACAAAAAAGTCCCATCATGTGCGCTTTGCTCACTGTGTGAGACCTCACGTGGCTCTTGAACTGAGGTGTTGACATCTTCGGCAGAGACACATAAAGCTGGACGGACACTACTGCCCTTCTCCTCCCCTGATGCCATCTGAAGATTGATGCTATGTGTGTGTGTTTGCGTTTGTGTCAATCAGAAGAAATCCTGGCATCGCTTCATACAGGAACTGCACACTCGCACACTCTAATGAGTGGTTGAGATAAGCCCACTCAAGAGTGGGGACTTTTTCAGAGCGTCTTTGAAGAGACACCTGCTATTGTCTCTCTCTCACACACACACACACACACACACACACGCACGCACACACACACACACACACACACACACACACATACATACACAGAGTCACATTAGCAGGAGCTCTGCGGGTTGCTGATAAGAAATATTGCTGCCGCATGACATGTCTGAAGTGACTGCACGTGCACAAATTCAATCATGCAGTTGGGAATCCAGGAATCCTTCAAGTAATTATAGAACGAAAAACAGCCGACAGAAAGGGGCTTGCTCACCGGCCGACAGTCTTTTGGATACAATTTTAAACTTGAAACGAAGATCATATGCTGTTACATTTCGGGCAAAGGTGTCTAGATGAAATGAGATGATCGCAGATTAAGAAGGATGTCGAAATATGAAAACTTCTCAGTTTGGCGCAAGGCGGTTCTACACCGGCTATTATAAACGCATTGATAAAGCCATACCTCTGTGAGAGTATCATGACACTCAAGTCAAGTCAAGTCAAGTCAACAGTATTTATAGAGCACTTTCAAACAGCCATCGCTGCATACAAAGTGCTGTACATGGAGCGATTTAACATATACAATAAACAGTAAGACGAATCAGTAATAAGTAATAAGGCGGTAGAAAGCACCAAGCAGTAAAAACAATAGCAAATCTAAGTCATGCTGAGTCAAACGCCAAAGAATACAAGTGAGTTTTGAGGAGGGATTTAAAGATGTTGAAGATAAACAGAAAGTGAAACAGTTATTCACTGCATTCACAGCACTCGTCATGGTTCTTATCGCATGATGTAATTTAAACACTATATGACAATTTCTGTAATTTCACTTACAAGGAGACGTGTATTCAATATAAGATAAGATAAGATAAGATATCCTTTATTCGTCCCACACTGGGGAAATTTATGAATCTGCCCAAAGGTAGAGATTTGGACGCTTGCACCCAAAGCACTGTCATCAATTATGTCTTTGTATCACCATCCATGCGCACTGCTCACTGTAACCTAAATGCCCAAATTGTACGGCCCACAATAAAAACAAAAAATATATACAGTATATAGTTCCTGCGTTGTGCCATTTTTGGACGACAAATTCAACTCAACACAAGTATTTTTAAAAAAGAATTTAGCTCCATTTATCTATCTCAATCATATCCAAACTACAAAATAAAACAATACTAAGGACATCTCAATGAATATCTGTCACTAAGCACGTACAAGTGCACATGGAGTCTCCCACGTATGACTGCAGGAAGCCTGCCAAGCCCCTGTGGCAGTGACTCCGCCCACTAGACGCATGACTATTTCAAGAGGCTGCGGCACAGCGGCACTGCATAAGCGCAGCGAACGGTGTTCACAGTTTTCGCCCCCATCCTGCACCCCCCTCCACTCCCACCAAAGTGACAAACCAAGCGGAGCAAGATGCCTGCAGAAAAGCGCTTTGTGTTCTCCGCTCGCTTTATCGGAGCCATGCACAGGGAGACACCAAAACTGAAGGTGAGTGCAAAGCTCCAATTATAAGTTTGTAATGTCAAAATATGCATTTGGATCGATTATTTTATTTTATTTTTTTTTGTGGGGGCATGGGGTGCTTCCCAGATGTTCATGATATCCGTGCTGTGGTCGGATGAGAATGAAGTGATTATCTACAGGTCTTATAATGATTTCAAGAACTTTCATGTAAGTTTTTTTTCTTGTATTTCTTTTTTTTTGAAAATGATTTTAATATGTAAATGAATAAACTCTTTTTTTCCCCCGCCCCGAACAGAAGCAACTGAAGAAAAAGTTTCCTGTCTTTGACCCTTCACAAAATAACAGCAGAATGATCCCAAAATTTAAAGGTAATGGTACGCCTGCTTGTTAAAGAATTGCTGCCTATGTTAAAGGTCAGCTGCACTGAGCATTCTGAAGTGACTGAATCCATGTCCTCTCCTCAGGGGAGGCCCAAAAAAAGGGAATCCAGCAAAGTGGATCAAAACGATCAATCGAGAGGATGAAGGACTTGCAGGGCTACTGCGACAAGCTTCTCATGTGTCACGAAATGGTGACCCGCAGTTCAGAGGTCACGCAATTTTTCACGCCACTCGACCAAGACATGGTGCCGGAGTTCACCAAAAACTGGTAGATTTCTCCTCAACGATTCGCCAGCGGTGACGGAGAGACAAATTGTCACATTGACCTTTGTGCCACTCAGCGTCATGATCCTGCTGCCAGATGATAGCTCGGCGAGAGGAAGAGAAGGAGAAAGAGGAGGAGGTAGCGTCTGGGATGGAGGACTTGGCTCCGTCACTCCCCCGTTTGTCACCGAGACATACCGCTGCGTGGCTCCGTACGAGACCAAAGACACCAAAAACCGTCCCTTTAAAGTGGCCAAGGATGAAACACTGGAAGTCCTCATCAAGGACCCCACTGGTCAGTCCACAACTCTTCTTAGGAAATTTAACTGACGACAACTGTACAAATCTGCATATTTTTTACTCTTCTTGAAACATACAACCGCCCCCCCCCCCCAAAAAAAACAGGACATTAAAAATATCCTACGCTGAAAAATCCTAAATCCTTCACCATTACCGAAGATACATTATCCATCAAGAACCGCAATCTGAAATGAATACAGAGAGTACGTACTAAAACGAGTGTATATAAAAAGTCTACACACCCCTGAATTCTGGGTTTTAAGATACAATTATACCAGATCAAGATCAATCATTTTCACCATTACCGCGGCCGACAACCTGTACTGAAAAAACAAACAAACAAACAAACAAACAGAAGAAAAAACTACTTTCAAGACAGTAAATAGAAAAAACAACAACGGGGAATGCGGTTGCACAAGTGAGCACACCCTTCTTATAACTGAGGCGGCTGGGTTCAGAATTGCACACACCTAGAACATTTTAAAGCACCCCTGAGTAACCTCAAATAAAGTTCAGATGTTCCAGTAACCTTATTTTTAGCCCCCCCCCCCGCGACCCTAGTGAGGATCAAGCGGCTCGGAAGATGAATGAATGAATGAATGAATCGGACAACTGTGTGCGTATAACTTCCATGACATACCTATGTACAGTACATACACTAAACATACCACACATATTGTACATTTCTACCCATCCGCCCTATATACACAGACTTGAATCTTTGCAGACAGTCACATCTATCACAACCGCTAGTTTTTTGGAGGGGGGTTGGGGGGGTAGGACCTCTCAATCAAACATTGGTGGAGATAAGGCATCAGATCCTACCTTTGTCACGATCCGTTTACTCCCCATCAGGTTGGTGGTTGGTGGAGAATGAGGACAAGTGCATTGCCTGGTTTCCTGCTCCCTATCTGGAAAAAGAGGAAAATGATATGAGAGGACTGCAACAGCAAGGTGTGATATTTGTCTGCCGAGTTGAAATGTACCTTTTAGAAGAGGTGATCCAGTTTTTGAAGTGGAATTAGCTTGAAAATCCAATAAAAATGTGATGTTAGGGCATGAACCTAGAACGACTGGGGGGGGGGGGGGGGGGGATGAAATGAGTTACAATCAACACGTGCAACTTGGACAGTGAAATGGTGCAATTAGTGAAATGCCGCGTGTCAAAAAGATTGGCAGTGATGCATTGCATCAATTTGTTGTCCTTCAGCCAAACACAGTTTGCTCAGAGTCCATAAAAGACAATTTATTCATGACAACTTTGCTAAGGTCGTTTTGTCTGCGTTGTCATTTAAAGGTGCTTTCTACCTCGCCGTGAGAAATTACTTCGCCAAGAAGGCTGACGAGGTGTCTTTGCCCATTGGTTCAGTGGTGGAGGTGCTTAGGATGTCCGATGACGGCTGGTGGCTCACCAGGTAACCTATATTTGCCTTTTGAGAAAAAATCCTATCGTGTTACACCTTTCATACTGCAGCAATTGGCCGCTGTAAAACAGAACACATTGCTGTTCTACACCCGAGTGTTGACTTGGGGGTTAATTGTTGGATTGCACAGGGACGTAAACAGATTTGCTGGTTAACTCTGGGGAAAAATAAATAAGCAGTTTCCTTAACTGAATCAGAGGGGTTGCTTGAACGCCATGCCCAGGATGGGAAACTTAAACTAAACTAACTTAAACTAAAATGGTTCATTTAAGGTTCAATGTTTTTGTTGTTTACGATGATACTAGTGCAGCGTGTTATACCGGAGACAAAT
Organism: Hippocampus zosterae; assembly: GCF_025434085.1. Lineage (NCBI taxonomy): Eukaryota > Metazoa > Chordata > Actinopteri > Syngnathiformes > Syngnathidae > Hippocampus > Hippocampus zosterae. Next base: position 5,416,910 of record NC_067457.1, read on the forward strand.
TCCTTGTGTGTTCTACATACTTGGCCAATAAAGATGATTCTGATTCTGATGAAATAATGGAAGCTGACACAATTTTCATTAGTGCTACTGGGGTCCTGCATAGGATCGCACAATTCCTAACCAGATGACAAAATGCCCATTCTCGAGAAGGCCAAAATATGTGATATGAGCCAATGTACACAGGAGTATCTTCATATATTTAAATTTCAAATGCACAAAAAGATCCAATGCTCAACTATATCACATAATCACATCCTGTGATTTTAAAAAAGGGGTCTCTTGCATAAAAGTCACAATTCAAAAATGGCGCAAAACTCCTGAACCCTCGGGGATTTTAATATTATACGACCGCATGTTTTCCTGCATGTAATTCAAATCCCCAAATGAATAGGCCGGTTCACTCACCTGTGTGAACAGTCAAGTTGGTCCTGAAGGCAGCACCACAGCCGTTTGACCAATTAAGCCACCATACGCGTCTGAAACACTATGAAGCGTTGAATGCAGCTATTTAGAGGACACATTTATTCAATCCAAATGCATTTCAAAAAATCTGCAATCGCAGTGAAGAAGAAAATAACTGTTTGTGGAGTTTTTTACCTCGATTTTGTGGTGGCCGAGACACATTCTTCTTCGCAATTGCAGTCTCGGGGTTGGAGGCGCTGGTGAGCGATGTCTGCCATTGTGTGGTCAATAGTGGTATTGCAGCATACCATGGGTCAGCAACAGCAAACTTTTTTTTTCAGACTTTTTTCGAGGGTCGGGCACTCTAAAATTTTCCCTAGGTGTGAGTGTAATTGCGGATGGTTATTTGTGTGCCTTGTGAATGGCTGGCATCCAGTTAAGGGTGTACCCCGCCTGCTGCCCAAAGACAGCTGGGATAGGCTCCAGCACGCCCGCAATCCAGGTTTTGCTCTTTTGTTCATTAAAAAGTGCAAACAGATTACATCAGTGACCGCGTGCATCCTTGACGGCACGAAAGGGCAATGCAATACAATAGCCTACACCTGTTCTGTATGACCTAATGAGATTCAGTCGAAAATGTACAAATGATGAGGGGGGAAAAAAAGCAAAGAAAAGAGTCATCACAAGTTTGTAAGGTCAAAGTCCAAAAACATTGCTTTGTTTTCTCACTGTGACGTTTGGCAAACAATGAGAGTTAAATTATAATTAGCCAGGCGTATCCTCAAGACACTCCTTGTTGTGGTGTTATGACCCAGTCTGCCAAATTGTCAAGCGCGTGCGCTCATGGGATAATTAGCAATTGTCAACAACTTGGAAAAAAATGGAAAATAAACTTTAAAAAGTCTACTTAAATGATTTTGCCGCATCTTTTAATTGACTGTGCACCAGGCCTGTAAGTTCTAAAGAGAAAATCTGAGACAATTGACGATGCAGGACAATGAACAGTAAGGATAAAGTGTTGAGTGCAAGTTCAACAAAAGGTCAAAAACAACTTCTATTTTCTTCCAGATTCAACGACAAGGTGGGCTATGTCCCCTCCATGTACCTGCAGCCCTACAACAACCCTTGTACTGGACTTTTAAGTTTACAGAAAAAAATGAATAGATCCACCCTCAACCTGACCATCAGCGGGTTACCTCTGGATGCTTCTTCTCCAGCCCAGCTCGCCAGGGAAACCCATCTAGGGCAAAGTTTTGCACTCCAGCCCGGAGCTCAGTCTAGTGGACGCGGCTGTCTGGACAAAGCCAGATCTATGGAGCTTTTGTCAGAGACCCAAACTGTTCCTGCCCAGGTCGAGATCAATTATAGCCGTTTAAAAAGCCGCGTTCGCAGCATCAGCACAAGCTCAAGCATAGACACCAGCATCTCCTCGGTCAGTAGCTCGTCATCAACTTCGAGACGCAACTCCAGCGCCAGTTATATGAGTTCCGGGAGTTCTGAGAGCTTTAGTTCCAGAGGCAGCGACACAGGCCCGGTTCCTCCGACGGTCCCACCCAGACCAAAGAAGGAGGAGATTCTTAACCGGTGCTCCTCCGTGACTCGCAAAGCTGCTCTGGAGAGCAAAACCCAGCTCCAGAGATGGCCCGATTCAACCATCCACTCTCGCTTGTAGGAAAACATTCTAAATACTACACATTGGAGTCTTCATGATTTACTCACGCTAGTTCTCATTCACACTTTTTTTTTTTAATTCCTCCAAAAAGAATAAGTGATGACAGAATTGCAAAGAGAGGAAATAAAGTGTATCGAACTTGAAATCTAGTTCTGCGCTCAGTCGATGACAAGCAAGTGTAATGTAGCTTCAATGAAGCACTAGACGGGGCTGGTAGAAACAAACACATTGCTCCAGATGTTGACGTGGATCGTTGAATCTCAGGAGGTTGAAATATTTTCTCTTCCTTTCTGCTTTCCCGTGTTCATCTGTATCATTTGTTTTGAACGCACGGAAAGCACAGCATGAATTAAAAATGGATGAATGGTCGCGGCAGTTTTTACATGTCACGAGCATGCAGAACAATCAATGTTGTAAGTTGCATCATTTGTGATATAAAGATTATTTGTTAAACTTTCTACACCACACTTGTTGTCTTTCTTCTGATGGATATTATGTCATGAATGTATTTAGAATGAATGGATGGGAAGATGGTGCTTCATCAGCACTGTAGGATTCTTCGTGAGGGAATTTCTTTCTCCCTCGAGCTTGAAGAGGGAGTTGCTAGTCATTTTGTTTGTTTCCTCAATTACTCGATATGGTTTTGACAATCACCCGACGATCGTCGATCATGAATTCAGTTTTGGTTTGGTGCCGACTCTCATTTCTTCACAACAAAGGCAGGCCGATTGAGTGCAATACAAGAATGGCGCTTTGTGTTTGCGTGCTTAACAAGAACAGTAGTTCTATTATTACCCTACTATTGAAAATGAGAAGTGGCTTTTAATTCAAGGTGTGGACTATAGAATAGCATTCTAAACACTGAGGGGAGTTTCGTGGATCCTTTTAAATGTATTAGTATGGAGAAAGTTATGGTTTAAGGTGATTCATTTAATTCAGAATACATTTTAAAAATCTATATATAGTTAAATAATCTGGTCAAGGGTTGCACTATTTTAACGGTGTTTCAAGTTGTCAGGTTAGAGGGTGCATGAAAGGGATTAATCATATTTTCACATTTGGAACGGTCATACAGCGACGTTCAATTTCCCACACCCCAAGCAGGCCTGATACACCAGATTTGTTGAAATGAAACTCGCATGAAAAACATCCCTCAAAGTGAACTATGCTACAAATTCCCCAAAAGAGGTGCACAATGCCACGGTCCAATGAAATTCGAGAACAAATGAGAAACAAAGAAAATTGCCTTCTTTTGGAAAAAGGTTACAGTCAAACAGGGCTACTGCAGGATCTGGACCACTTTTGTCATCCGCACAACTCACGTGCTAACGCTAGAAAATGTGTTCCCCGCCAGTCCACTTGAAGTTGATGATGAATGAAAGACATGGTGAAAATGTTGCTGAGGCTGCTTGAGGGGAAAGTCTGTTCACATTAACAGTGTTGGTGGACGAAAACATCTGGATGATGGGAATAAAAACAACGATGTATATTTTAGTACATCATTTTTATTTTTGGCCACTGAGATAACAGGCATCTTTTTAAAGGCTAAATATCAACACAGTGCAACATCTTGCAAAAGAAAATAAATAACAAGTTGAATTTTGAGGATAGAATGTAGCACATGGCAAGCGAGATTAGCGATCAATACTCTCCTTTTGGCCTGGTGACAACTTTGGCTTCTTTACAAGAACGGCTGGTTATTGCACTTTAACAGCGCCGAACAATTAGCTGAATGGAATGCGTTGAGCTGGAACCTATCCCAGATCAGCTGACGAAGGGCAAGAGGCTGGAAAAACAGAGCACTGGTTCGCAGCAGCACTCTGGGGAAAATAAGTGAACAGCAGCACTTAGCCATATATTCTTTATCGTCGGCAAAGAGCGACAAAGAAAAGTGCTGCACTGATTGTGCATGTTAGGTTTACCGAAGATGCTAAATAGTCCACGACTGCTACACAAAATGAAGGAACAGATGACATGCTGCTCAAAACGTTTTTAAGCTGTTGCAATAAGCAGCCTCACGCGATAATTGAAATGACCTTCGACAACGCCTGCACGCGACTGCTTCCGCTCGGCTTTCCCTGCTTTCAAAGAACGTGAAGCATCTTTTGAAGTTATCTTATCAAGGCCACACATTTATTGCACCATTTTAGAAGTTACCAGAAAGGCAATTATGATGCTCAAACTGCATTATTAGGTTTTGCAAATATAATTACGGACAATTTGAAGAGGAGAAACGCAAGGTTTTCGCCCCATGTTTTGCGGACATAATAGGCATTTTATTGCATTTATGTTTGCGCTGGGACGAAGCTGTCATCACCCATGAAAGGATTGATTGTATTTACAGAGAAAGACAAGGAAACGAAGTGAATGGTTAACCAAAAAAAAAAAAAAAACAAAGAAAGAAAGAAAAAAACGTGAGACTGACGGGAAGGTCATCTGGTCAAATTACTTCCTCCATTTTTGTTTTTGTAAACATTAGTCCATGTGCGTGTGTGCACAGTAATGTAAACAGACTACCCGTAAGAAGTTCCATTTATCACTTTGTGACACAAGAGATTACCGCCGTTGTCTCAAGATAAGGTGTGTTGCAGAAACAACACTACAAGCAATAAACATACCATCCAAACAACAGGTGTCATTAAAACTGTGACATGGCCGTACACATTTGTGTTGCGTTTAAAAATAAAACTAAAAAACACATGCAGACATCTTTCAAGGCCAAGTCATTCTAATTTCTTTATTGGATGAGAGTCTGCACATGTTTTGAGATTTGTCATTACCACGAGGTGATTTATTTGTCATTTTTTTTCGGTAAAGGGAGTGCTCAAGATTGCTGCGATTACTTTCACATACTAGCATCTATATTTGTCTGCTTGATGAATGGACTAATTGTAATTTGTTCCCTTGAATTGATTGTCGCAAGCGACTGTGAAAAGTGACACAAGAGCAAAAGCACTCAGGCTTTGACCTCTCAGGTTATTGCTTTCTTTGCTTTTATCTGGAACAAATTTACAGCCAAAAGAGTTTCAGTAAGATGATTGCTTATAGCCAAAAGCTAACACAACAACGAAAGTAACAACAAAAACAACATTTGTAGCTCGTAAAACATATTCAATTTGTTTGGTGATAGCCACAAGCCACACCAAGGTATCGGGTGTGCCTGTTACTGTTGCCCCCAAATCAGCTTGAACAGGCACTGGCTTCTTGTCAATGCATGGGCTTTGTCATAAAATGAAACAAAAGAATTGAATACCTGAATGAAGTGTAGTGTTTTATTTTATTTAATTTTTTTACAATCAGCATCTGCCAATAATAAAAGAAGCAAATAATCTCAGAGGGACGTAGATATTTTGCCCAAAGTATCATTTACAATCTTTTTTTTTTTTTTTTTACACAAAAGAGACTCAGCGGTCAGCGACATTTTGTCTGAGAATCTCCAGCTTCCGACAGAGAGATCGATAACTCTCCTTTGGAACAACATGAGTCAATGCGGGCCTATGAAGCACATGGACCCCTTCGGAAGTGCATTTTTCTTAGCTCTCCTTCAATTTGGAGCATGGCAAACGTCAACATGTCATTTAACCAGAGTCCGATTCCGTTTAAGTCACCGCTGATGGGATACACTCCATGGACTCAGTGGAGCTCTGGGACTGGCAATCACGAGAGGACGGATGCTCCGACGTGTGGGGGTTATCCAGGCTGGAGTGCATTATGGGTAAGTAGATGTCATCCATGTTTGGCAGCACAAACACTTTCTAGAAAGGGAACGTCAGCAGAGCTAAGATGTATGTATGTATGTATGTATGTATGTATGTATGTATGTATGTATGTATGTATGTATGTATGTATGTATGTATGTATGTATGTATGTATGTATGTATGTAGAATGTAAAAGCGCGCATTGTGGCGGGTTGTACTTCCTTACCTGGAACTCATCCTGCAGTTTCTTTTCAATCCACTCGGTCACGTGACACAACGTCACCTCCCTCTCGCCGAGTTTGGGCCGGACACGCAGATCCAGCTTGGGTGGGACGCAGAAGCTATACCTGCAGGGGACAAACGAACAATCAGAACGCATGCCTAACGCAAGCAAAAAATAAATAAATTTTAAAAAAAGCACAACTGTGTTTTTAATCAAGCCACAGTTTTCATTTCATGCATGGTGCAGGGTTCGAATCCGGTTGCGGCCTTCCCGTGTGGAGTTTGCATGTCCTCCCTATGCCCGCGTGGGTTTTCTCCGGGTACTCCGATTTCCTCCCACATTCCAAAAACATGCATACCAGGTTAATGGAACACTCTAAATTGTCCCTTGAGGTGCGAGTGTGAGCGCAAATGGTTGTTCGATTATGTGTGCCCTGCAATTGGCTGCCTACAAGTTCAGGGTATAGCCCACCTACAGCTGGAATAGGATCCTGGTGAGGATAATCTCTTTTTTATCGTCCTCTTCCCAAACGCTACACATTCATTGGTTTCCAAGTTTCACATATGCCTCACCATATCCTGTCAGTAGGGGGCGGCGGAATATTGACAACCAGGGACCCTGACAGCTCTTGAACCTCCACTGTGAGCAGCAGGGGCGTGTTTGACATCTCTTCAAACTTCTTCTTGATGAACTCATTTTCCGTTGCCTTCTGGAAATATTTGGATTTAGCGATTTTGTCCACAAATCTCAAAATCTTCCTTCCAGTCCTCCCGCCTCCTGTCCTGTAAGACACGATTAACAGAGGGGGAGGGAAGTATCAGTGTGGCCAAATTTAGCATTTTGGATGCCCTGCTCAAAAGAAAAAGAGGAGAGTCTGAACATTAAATGAAATTGCTCCAGTTTATATTCAAGTTCCACTCTGTCCTGGTGGATCATATTTGCATGTACCCATCCGTTGCTGATGACGGGCCCTTTTCCCCAGTGGGTCCCTGAGGCTCAGCAAGGATAAAATCTTCCTCATCAGATGAACCGGCACTGGAGGACTCCTCATCACTGTCCGCCAGCACACTTAGAATGGGTCTGCAGCTAGAAAAGCAATTATAAAAAAACATTAACAAAAAAAAAAGACACTAAACGGTGAGCGCGTCTGCCTCACAGTTCTGAGGTCCCATGTAAAGGTTTTTATGCAAATCGTTCCAAACACATGATACGCTGATTCAGACTTTGGATATTTGTGAGGTGAATCAATATAGGAAATGTAACCACAGTCTATAAGGTGTGTCCATAAAATGTAATTACGAACTGTGAGTTTCCAGGTTCAGTCAACCAATCGGTGTCCTGGCCGCCCTCTTTCCCCAGTTTGGACAAGTTGAATTTGGTCTGCAGGGTCATCTGCAGGGTGCCATTGTAGGCCAGCTGCAGCTCCACCCACAGGCCTACAAAGTGGGTCGCACAGAGGGGTCAGCGCCAGAACACCCAGAGTAAGACAAATCCCCCCTCAAACAGAATCTGGGCACACTAAACAGCTTTCATTGTGATTATAGAGCTTTGAATACTCATGACAGACTACAAGGAATTATGTTGTGGGTGCAACACATCTGCATTTGTTGGAAAAAAAAACCCAGACGGGCTGAATTTGTAGCACCGTGGCAGCAGAACAAGCAAAAATTCGAGGCCAAACATTTTCATGTCTCCTTGTCAGTGCTGGGTGCCAAAAAACAAAAACTCTTAAACACTAAAAAAAAAGCACATGCATTGGAAAAAGAATTCTCACACCCATACAAAAAAAACACAAAAAAATTCAGGCAAAAATGATCTCATGCATGACGTGTGTGTGTGTGTGTGTGTGTGTGTGTGTGTGTGTGTGCGTGTGTGTGTGTGTGTGTGAGAGAGTGTGAGAGGTCGATGCTACAGTATTTTTGGCCTACACAACACCCTAGATGCACGTGTTATTTTGCAGTGTCGATGCTCACCTCTGTGGTTTACCTCTGGTCGGGAGGTAGATATGATTTTTGGGATGGAACAGCCCATATCCAGCTCAGTCAGGGTCAGTTCATTCATAAAGTAAGGCAACTGTCAAAAGAGACATCCCTTAGGACGGAAATTAAAACTTTTCTTTGTACTGCACAAACATTGACATCTGTTAATCGTACGCTCGAGGAAGATGAAAGAACATCCACAACATTCAGACGACACCAAATTACTTTGATTTTGCTGAGCTTCTTCTGGATCTTGTGGGAAACCGCGTTGGCCCAGGACTTCTCTCTCAGGAAGTCCCAAAAGATTCGCCCAATCAGAGCGTTCACCCATAAAGTCGAACTGCTCCCAGAGTAATCCACCAGATCACAGGTGCACTGTGGGAAGTAGAAAATCTCCAAGTGACTCTCGGCAAGCATGTCAAAGGGACCCGCATGAGTGCTCCGCTTCAATTTCAGCATGACTTACGTTTCCTTTGAGGCTGGGGCTTGTCTGTGTACTGCCGACTCCAGGGCTGGAGAGTGGGATCAAGTCTTCTGGAGCCAGAAGACGATCCATGTAGCCGGGGTAGTCAAGCAGTGAAAGGCCCCTGGCGGTGCTGCTACCGGAGGAGGTCTGACTGAGAGAAACTGCAGGCACGGAGGGGCCGTCGTCTTCATTGCTGCCCACTCTGCTGGAGCCTCTGCTGGCCGGTTTATCGCTTTGGCCGTTGATAGCCTGCGACAGTACTGGGTCACCTGCAGGGAAATGGACGTTTTATGTAGTTAGCAAAAAAAATAAAATAACGGTTGTGGCATGTGTAGTGAAGTGGAGGGAGGTGTTTAGGCCTCACGCCGACCGAGTATGCGATATTTTTGCTGTAAAAAAATCAAATAAAACAGACAATAATAATCTCTTTTTTTCCAACCTAAAAGAATTATTTGGCTCATGATAATGATGTTCAAACCATCACAGGAAGATAAACATAATTTTACCATTCCAGAATTGGCTGGTGTGACACGAGGAGACATGATTTACTCGTCGAACTTTCTTGCGGTGTTCCACAAGAGTCCGACTTAGGGCTCATTCTTTTTGCATTCCACCGCATTCTCCATTTCTAAATTAACTTGTCATGCTATTTCATTTTGAAATAGAAATGATCTTTCATGTCTTTGCCTATTGCAATTCTCTCTCCACTTGTCTTAATGAAACTGTATCTGTTCTGTCGTTCTTGTCATGACTCACTTTTTAATTTTGGATTTAGCACAAACTTTTACTTGCGGTAAACTTACAGAGCTCTCAAAGGTCAGGGCCATTTTATTGCCCTCTGAGATCATATGTAGGCTGCTGACAGTCTTTTAATTAATTTCCCTGCAGCAAAACTAAATTGTTCTTGTTTTTTCGTGTATTACCGGTAATTAAAAAAAATCATGTTAGATATTCATTCATTCATTCATCTTCCGAACCGCTTGATCCTTACAAGGGTCGCGGGGGGTGCTCGAGCCTATCCCAGCTGTCTCTGGGCAGTAGGCAGGGGACACCCTGAATCGGTTGCCAGCCAATTGCAGGGCACACAGAAACGAACAACCATTCGCACTCACACCTAGGGACAATTTAGAGTGTTCAATCAGCCTGCCACGCATGTTTTTTGGAATGTGGGAGGAAACCGGAGCACCCAGAGAAAACCCACGCAGGCCCGGGGAGAACATGCACACTCCACACAGGGAGGCCGGAGCTGGAATCGAACCCGGTACCTCTGCACTGTGAAGCCGACGCGCTAACCACTGGACTACCGGGCCGCCCATGTTAGATATGTACAACTGTATTCTATAACGACGTGAAGCACTCTTGAGACACTGACAACCTAACACAAGCACGACCGTTGTTTCCTAGTGTATGTATGCGAGATCCGTAGTGTTCTCACAAATAGGATTAACTTTGACATGCAAAGAACTGGAGCATGTAATCCATAATCCACACACACATATATATGTTCTCTACATCGATGCCTTATCTTGAGGCCTTGTCGTCACTAATGCATCATCTATAATTCTCCTACCCGATCGAGGCACACATCTGGAAGACCTGGGCTCATCCCGGTCCTTTCCTCGCTCTGCGCACGTGGATGCCAGTAAGAAATGATGAAACCACTCCTCCTTTTCTCTCCCCGTGCGCCCAAAGAGGTAAAGAGTTATGGCTGGGTCACGGGTGGACTCTGGCAAACGTTGAAATGAGCTAGCGGGTGCAGTTTTTGGCTGCTCCTCCACTTCCCGACTCTCCTCCGACCGTCGTCCAACCTCCTCCTGGGAGTTTACTCCACTGGCCAGCTGGATGCAGATTGGATATTTGGGGTTCCATAGTCGCTTACGAGCCAACACAGATGGCAGCAAGAATACCTTTGAGGGACACACAAACATGTTATCGAGCCATCAAGTGGTGAGAGATTATTACTTTCATCCGTTTTTCAACATGTTTATGTCCGAAATCCCAGTCAATGGAAGGATGCCAAATAAATGTGAAGGTCATGCTAACATTAACGTATTCAAAAACGGTCATGCTCGTCTTTCTCCAAGCCAAACTCTTTGGCCCGAGATGAATTACGAAACACCCGCAACATCTGCTGGCTTGAACGCCGTCATTCCCAGATGCATCATTTAGCATTCCATCTGTGATGCTTGAGTAAAATGGCTCTTGGAGTCATTCATATTTTTAAAAAAATGTAACGAGTATTTGCGTCCCTCTCGGGATTCATAAAACACACAAAAAGGGAAACGTTTAACCTTCTGTTTTATGCACAAACCGTTTAAATAGTACTCCTACTTTGCTTTGTTCCAGCTGGTAGGTGCGCGTTTTTGTGAAAGTGGACTCGTTGATTCTCTCGCCGCATGCGGCCCTGCGGCTGATGTTAGATTGGGGGGTGTCGAGTCGGAGACGGGATCCCTCCAGCGTGGCAAACACAGAGTTTGTCTGTGCTGAGTGATACGTCTCTGGGCCGTAATCGTGAATCTCATTCATCCAACCCTAGAAAATAGATGACATCAGGCACAGTATTGAGGCGTGTTCACAAAATTTTGGCTGGAGCATCAGGACATCCCATTCAGTTTTAGTTAGCATATAGCTAAATGCGAAGTATTTGGATTAACTGAAAAACTTTTTTTTTGAAAAATAAAAAAATCCAAATAGGTAGCTGGGATTGAATGTGGAGTCTGAAAGGACATCAAATTACGTCTTTGGGAGGGAATGAGTTTGAAGGAGCAAAAAAAAAAAAAAAGGACATTTCTTGTAGCTTGCAAATAATGAAAATTAAAATTGATTTTTGAATAAATACAAGGTTTTTCCAACCAGGCGCGGACAAAAGGAAATTCCACACGCCAGAGTGGGCCCCCTCTCGTTTTTACTCTGGCCCATTGAGCATTTACATTGTCCTCCAAGAGTCCCATACTCGTTTCTTTTATTTTGAAAGAATTTTACCTTGATGGTGTCGGGCTCAGTGGAGCAACCTTTCCAAATCGGCTCTCCCAGAAGCGGTTTGCTTGGAGAAGCTGAACAGAAGTTCCTGGAAGAGCCCGTTCGAATCAGCAAGAGTCCGAGCAAGAAACCCATTGCCACCCCGAGAGCCAGGCCGGAGAAATATGGATTCAGCGGTAGGGTAAAATAACCGTAGGAGATTATTGCCACACAGAATAAACTCATGCACGGCGGAGGATTGGTCGCGTGAAATGGAGACGTCCTACATGATGCGACCTGTGCCGCTTTCCCGGCTTGTAGCTGAGTATCGATCGAAGAAACCTGCACCGCGTCTCCGTCGGAATAAAATCCTTGCTCTTCATCGCTGAGATGTTTGCAGTGATGCACCGGACAAGTGCCGCGGGGGCTTCTTCCGGCATATCTAACCGAAGGCCAGTGGAAAACATCACCATCTGTCCTGCCCCCGCTCCTCACTGGAGATTCCGAGACCCCCGCGTCTGTGCTAGCTTCCCGGCCCGAACCTCTAAAAACGACCTGGGTGGTCTTACACGTGTGTTTGGGACTGCCTGTGCTATCTTCTCTCCTGATCTTGTTGAACATGCTGCTGAGCGGCTCATGGACCGCCTCCGAGAGTTTCCTCTTGGTGTCCTCGAGTTCCATTTTAAAGAAACCGCCTTTATGACCCTCTGCGCTTGGAGAGAGCGCGCTGGGAGATGGGGGCGCTGTCCGAGAGGCCCCGGCGTTTCGGTTCTTGGGCTGCGTCAGCTGCTTCAACAGGTGGAGGTTGAGGCGCGAGTCCGATTTGGACTGCGACACCTCCGGCTCCGAACGAGAGAGCTCGGTGGAGATTGACTTGACGAGGCTGAGAAGAGGTTTTGGCCTGAGGGCGGAACTTTCTCTCAGCTCCAGCTCTGTGGAAAGTGACTTTACCAGACTGGACAAGGGCCGATGAGTGGGCGAGGAAGGGCCCGGGGAGAGGAAAGCGGGGCTCGCGGCGGAGCAATTCCCCAAAGAACCAGGAGACGAAGGTGAAAGCGGGACATGGAACGCTTGGGACTGCAATTCTTTGTCATCGTCACCGGAGATGTGCTTCTCCGAGGCGTAGTACTCATCGTGATCCAGCGAGAGGATGAGCTCGCTCTCATCCAGGCTTCTCCATTCTCCCTCCGTTCCTGTCAGCTGGATAACAATCCCCCGGGGGAGATGTCGCTTTGTCCCAAGCGAGTTCGGGACAACATCTGGGCCTCCTCTTGCATCCTTCTCATATCCTTGCGCCCAATTGTTTCCGCTCTCTGCCATTTCGTGACTACATCACACGGCCGAGGCACCTAAGAGTCACTGAAAGAGAAGAACCGTGATTGAATCCCTGAGGCAAAACAAATGAAAGCAGACGAGGAATAACAGGAGGCATGCGTTCTACGCTTCTGCCTGCTCGCATCCTGCCAATTAGGTATTAGTGTGCGAACATGACGTGCGCTCTGAAATGTGAATTCGCCTTGGACGCTTGAGTCGAGTGAGTGAATCGGTGCCAATTCAGCGCCTCTCCTAAAGCTGTTGCTCTACATTTGAGTGTGTTTTGGAGACAGGCAAAAATAAACCAGGCACGCTCTCAAGCCCGAATGCTGAATAAATAAAAGCGGCTTGGATATCCTATTTTTTTTGGGGGGGGGGGGGGGGGTTTGATTGGATGTGTTTGTGCATGCATTGGTGACATCGCCAGACACACATTATTTGGACAGGGACACCGGCAGAAACTGAAAATTTCCGTGAGAATAAGGACACAATTGAGAGGTTGTGCATCATTAAATTAAGAAACCACCTCCGATGTCTTTTAGACTTTGTTATGTAACCAAGGGTTGAAAAGTGCAAGCTGGAAAAGAACACAGAAGAACGAAATCAGTCATCCTCATAGAACCCCAAGAGGCTCTAATCAGTATTTCCAAATAGGCTGAGCTTGGACTTTCATTTTCATAGCCTTGCTCTTCATACGGGTTAAAACCTTCTTCGGACCAATCAGATTTATGTAACAATATTACAGGTCCGTGTGGCACAATCTCAACCAATTCCACAGCAGATGGTGGATTGTGACTAATCTGCTCGCACCCAAAATGCACGGCGGAGACATAAAACCTCAGAGTCACACATGCAGATATTAGTCCTTCATTATAGATTTTCACACGCGGTGGGAGGTGTGGGGGTTGGGGCACCAGACGGATGCTGCGGTCTTCACATTTCTTGTGATGGGCACGGCAAGACGATCTGATTTGGAAGTTGACTTTTCGTGGATTCCGCTGACATTTTATTCTGGGATTTACGAGCCGTAGAAGACAAATTGTCCGATTATTTCAGTGTAGCACCAATCAACTTGGCGATTAGCGCGAAAAAAAATTATACTCATTAATTTGATGTCACAGGCAAATTAGCATGATGTCAGTTATCGTTAGCATCTAGTCCAAAGCTGCTCAAACCGATTTAAGGGGACATTTTGTTGGGACAGATTTTTGTTGCTCACCGCCATAGTCTCAATCACAATATAACCACGACCGCCGTTTGAGTCAATAAGGTAAAGTTGAAGTTCACCTCACAATCTCCGATTAACATGAATTCAGGGTTTAGCTGTGAAATCTGACAAATCACACTGGCATGGCTTATAGATAAGCCAACGTTTGGCAGTGTGGTTTTCCAAGCTAGCTCATCTCGTGCTTACGTTGGGACAGACTTCGCGCGGGGCAAGGGAGGTCAAGAAACGGTTTGGTGATGGATCGAGTTTGAGACGTTGGTTCGTTTAAATTGCTTTGCACTCATAATCAGTTATCAATAAAATACAAAAACATCAAATGGCGTTTTGAATGAAAATAGCCTGAAAGCGCTTTTTTTTTTTTTACCTTTTGAAAACTTAGTTGAGAACGAAAAAGGACACACACAAAGGAACGACTATGTCAACATCAACACATATTCTTAAACAATTATTAAAAAACAGTGACCTTGTGATCTTGGCTTCAGGAAATAATGTGTAGTTCACTTTTTTTTATTTTTTTGATGTGGAAAATGGTCAACAGGAAGATTAATTTTTTTTTAAATGGTAATGTTTTAACCAACAGATCATCTGCATTGGATAAAGCACAACAAACCTGGTGGGGGGCGGGGGGGGTGTTAAAAATGAATTTGCCAAGAATTCCCTGCAATTTGAAATGTAAAACTCGAACCGGGATGACAGCCATGAAATATAAACACGCATAATAAATAACCCTCCAATTTGAGAAGTCATAATGCACTACATGTGCAGAATAATTTGGTGTAGCACCTCGATTCAAAGCTCGCATGACATAAGTTGCCGCGAATGACAACAATATGCAAAAACAAACAAACAAACAAACAAACAAAAAATAATCTTACTGAGTCGACCATTCGGCCTCAACTCTGGATTATATTGCACTTGTTTGCTGTGCTGAGAGATGATCTGTAAAACAAACACATGCAGGAACATGCACGGAGATTACTCACCCGCGTGGGGATCAACGGGACGGCCACAATGGTCTTCTGAGAAGTCCATCTTCCCATTTGCGTGTGCAAGGACAGCAGCGGTGTAAGGAGGAGCCTGCGTGAACACACTCTCCTCCGCCATCTCTCTCGGTCTCGTTCTCATGCACTCTCACACACACACACACACACACACACACCTCCTCTTTAAGCCAACGTGCCGGTATCCAGATGTGTCATGCGCTGCCGAGAATCGCAGCTCACCAACTGATTATGAAAAGCGTGGCCGCTTGGCATGATAATCCAGATTTAGAGTCGGGCAGCCCCAACAGACGCGCTCAAACAAACTCACCCATCTGATGTACACGTATCGGATCCTCATGAAGCGATACTGTTCCACTGTCTATCCCAGATAAATTCGGGGGACTAGTCACCCATCGCATGGCACATAAAGACAAACAAGCACCCCCACACTCCCAAAATATTATTTAACCTTCACGTTAATAGACTCCAAATTGGTGTGAATTTACATGTGAATAATCGCTTGTCTATTCCATGCGAGGGTGGCCCGGTAGTCCAGTGGTTAGCACGTCGGCTTCACAGTGCAGAGGTACCGGGTTCAATTCCAGCTCCGGCCTCCCTGTGTGGAGTTTGCATGTTCTCTCCGGGCCTGCGTGGGTTTTCTACGGGTGCTCCGGTTTCCTCCCACATTCCAAAAATATGCATGGCAGGCTGATTGAACACTCTAAATTGTCCCTAGGTGTGAGTGTGAGTGCAAATGGTTGTTCGTCTATGTGTCCCCTGCGATTGGCTGGCAACCGATTCAGGGTGTCCCCCGCCTACTGCCCGGAGACGGCTGGGATGGGCTCCAGCACCCCCCGCGACCCTAGTGAGGATCAAGCGGTACGGAAGATGAATGAATGAATATTCCCTGCGAATGGCTAGCAACTGATTTCTTCTTTGCCTTGTGTCAGTGGTTGTCAAACTTTTTTTTTCCATCGGGTCAATTGGTGGAGACCAGGTTTCATTGAAAACATGGTGAAGCAGCCTTTAGGTGTTATGCCGCATGGAAATGGAATAAGCCGCCAACAGAAAGTGAAGTCAGCCCCAAGTCACTCACGTCTGAAGAATCCACTAGTTTCCCAATTAAGATTTATCATCTTATACGAGCTCATATTACAAATAGTTCTCAGCAAATTTGCTTGTGTCGGTTGTCGCACGACTTGAATCGCTCTGTTACTAAAGAATCTAACCCAGTACTATGAGTGACTGCAGCCGACGTGTGCATGCTGGCCCACCCACACACATGCGCAGAGACACACATACCTTGCCATCTGTTGTCATCGGTTCAAAAATAGCCTGAGCAGAAGCTTCCTAAGTGAGTGAAAGCTCAGCTGAGTGCTGGTGTTGCTAAACTTTTTGTCTCCAGAATGACCACGAGCCACGAAAGGTCCGTTGACTTTCGCGTTTTTCATTAAGGGGACAATGCGCCTCAATCCATTCTGAAAATTAGAGTGAAGGCGTAATAGGAGATGGAAGCTTTGCCGGAGCACTTTATGGAATTCCACCCGGTCCACGGCTCCAACGTGCAACTGGACTACTCAGCGACCCAGGCCACACGGGTGGAAAGCTTCGCTAACGGAGTGTGTTTCAGCAAACATCCGTTAAAACCCGGGGAGATTTTCCTCATCGAGATTGAGGACAAGGAGCTGGGCTGGTGCGGCCACCTCCGGATCGGCCTGACCGCCAGGGACCCCGGAGGCTTGCAGGTGGTTCCGGAATACTCCATCCCGGATCTGACGGATCTGGGCGACAGCTGGGTGTTCGCTATCACTCGCAACCACAACAAGGTTACAGAGGAGGTCCATGCGGGGGAAGGAGGCCACCAGCCTCCAGAGGAACCGGCCGGGGGTCAAAGACTGGGTCGAGGGGAGGCTGAAAATAACGCCGACGCCACCTGCAAACCAAAAACTTTTTTCACAGATTCTCATTTGCGGATCGAGAACGTTCTGATCCCCAGAGACAAGCTGGTCGGCCGCAGCCGGCCTGGGCGCTTCAGCCACATTCTGGATGACTTGTACAAAACCAACGCTTTGCCGCCGACTGCCAGACGCAGCCGGATTGGAGTTTTGTACGTAGCGAAAGGCCCCGGTCGAGGTGACATGCATATCGTCATCAATGGGGAGGACATGGGTGCTTCCGCCAAAGGCATACCGACGAAAGAGCCTCTTTATGCCGTCGTGGATGTATTTGCTGCTACTAAGTGTGTCAGGATTGTGCAGGTGGAGTATGGATGTGAGTATGAATCCGGCGTGGGATCTAAGATTTGTGTCATTTTATCCTAATCAGTACATTCTTAAATTGTCTACTTTTCAGTCTCGTCCTTGCAGACGCTGTGCAGGAAGTCCATCCAAAAGCACATTGTCCACAGAATGGCCCTTGACTGGCTGGAGCTACCAGAGGCACTCAAGTACTTCTGCAAGTACGAGTGAGAATTGAAAATCCTTAACGGCAGGAGCCGTCAAACAGTTTTCTGACTTCCGGGGACGATGTGAACTGAACTGGGATTGTTGATCGTCAACCTGCTTGATGAAGAAGCGCCGATGTGAGCAGGATTTGGAAACTCGTCAAAAGAAACCACACACACATTATCGACCATGCTGCTGTAAAAAAACAAAACAAAACTATAAAACAAAAAAACAAAAACACATATATACTGCAGGGTGCCATAATACCTAAACTGAAATAAAGAGAAAACGTGTTGTGTTTGGTGTCATGACAAACTTTCACTTTAAACTACGCTTGTCTAAGTTTTCAAAAAAATCTACCATATTTTTGAATTAAATTATTATTATTATCATCTCCTCTTGGAGCGATTTACCTTACGTATCATCTTCATTTTTGACTGACACTTCACATGTTTCGGCAATAAAGAAGACGGCCTTAATCATCATTCAAGCCATTCCCTAGAAATTTTTTAGCTATAGTTCACAGAGGGGTAAAACTGGACTGCATAATAGTGAGTGCTAATATTATGGGGCGTAACAAAATAACAATTTGTGCTATTCTAAACTATTGAAAAAGGACAATAAAACCGAATGTTATTATTTGCAATTTTTTTTGTTACCGGTATTTCCCTTTCAATTTTTAACGGAGAGGACGCGTTCACGTAGTCAAACAGTGCCGTCTAGCGTCGAAAGAGCTAAGTGCAGAGGGAGGAGTTCCCGTTAAATCACACGAGAGGAGCAGAAACGGGAAGGGACAGTTTATATCTATTCTGCAGACACGTCTTTCTATTATTTGGAATCAATTTGATCCGGTGCACAACAGCAGCATGTCTTTCTGTCGTTTTTTTGGCGGAGAGACCTACAAGGATCATTTTAAACCAGGTAAACCCGCAGTGTTACATGATGAACTGAGATGTGACGTAACCTGCCTTCAATGTAGATCATTGCAGGTGCAGATAATATTTTAGACTTGTATTTTCTCCTACCGAATACTGTCATTTATTTAATCACTCATCCCCGTTGTATTGAATAAATGGGTGAAAATAATATAATTTTTACACAACGTCTATTGGGTGTGACCGAGGCAGCATGATGACCTCGTTTTGCACATTTGACTCAAAGATTTAAGTTTTCTGAGTCTCGGGTGCGGCTTTTCCTGCGTGCAGCTTCCACATAAAAATAAAACTACCAAAAAACCGCATGTTAACATGTTTGGTTCATTGAAGTAATTAGGTGTGAATGTGATTGTGAAGTGTTTGCTGTCCACATATCTTTCCTGCATTGTTGTTTTTTAAAGTCACGTTTTCCACAGGTATGTACGTGTGCTCTAACTGTAACCATCCATTGTTCTCAAGTCGCTCCAAGTTCGCCCACTCATCCCCATGGCCCGCTTTCACCGAGACCATTAGAGAGGACAGCGTGACCAAACTGATGGAGAGCCTCACAGCTTTCAAGGTCAGCACGGCTTCAACGGTCTGAGTATGGAGTGAACATTTCTCATCATATGTGTGCTATTTGTAGGTTCTGTGTGGCAAGTGCGGCAACGGGCTGGGTCACGAGTTTGTAAACGACGGCCCGCAGGAGGGGGTGTCTCGATTTTGAATTTTCAGCCACTCTCTCAAGTTTGTCCCGAGCAAAGGTGAGAAAAACACAGTGCTGTCATTCAAACTCATGTCTAATCGAATCATGACACTCAGTTATTGACATCTAAGGATAACTGCTCTAGGTAATCATTGAGTGGGCTGTCAACCAGTCCAGGTGGTACACCACTGTTTGTCCAAAATCTGCTGGGATAGACCGATCTCTTTTTTTCTTCTTCCCAGGCAAGGACAAGCACTAACGAGCGAGTTTTCTGACCGTTGCACCCGTCCTGTATGAGTATGTGATGCGGCCAGGATAAAGTCCCGAGAAGGACATCCTGTCTGCTGAAGTATCTCAGACCAGCCAGCGACATGCGGCATGGATGGAACACCTGCACATCTTTTTTTTTTTTTTAAAGCTACTGCTTTCGTACTTAAATAGCTCATATTTAAATAAGACTCCCAACTTTGAGGAACGCGAAAAGTTTATGTTGCATCGGAGAGAACTAAAAGGTTTGAATTTGGGCATTTTGTATGTTCATGAACTTTTGTGATAAATGTATTCAGTGGTAAAGACACTTCATGGACACGCTCTACTACTACTACATATATGAATGATGTATGATGTCATAAGAAGTACAGTCAGTCCACTGAATAAACCACAGTTGCAAATTAATTTGCAGTTTGACAATTGTCCGCTAGAGGGAGGCATCCCACTCCTTACATCACCCTCAGTGGCTTTAGGTTAACAGTACAGCTTGTGCGCCCAAGTGAATGTGATTCTACGCTGTGTGTGCTTGTATGCAACGCACTACTTACACACTTCATCTGCCGTCCATGTTTTTGTGATCGAATGCGAACGTCGGTTGCATGAGTGGTGCTTTCTGGCTCAGCTGCAGGCCGCATTCCTTGCGGCGGTGGCTTGGCAATGACACTGAGGTTTTTGAGGAGTAGCCGGGTCGCCTGGTTAGAGAGTAAAAGGCTGTCATTATAAAGGCAACGCACATATAGTCAGAGAAGAGTGTTTGGCAGACAACAACACATGGCTGTATTCTTGGATATGGCACGGAAGAGCCGCTTTGAAGTTTTGTTGATGTATTCACTGGTGTCACGCTTTCTCACGCAGTCACTAACCGCCTTGTTTTAAGCGATGTCGTTTGTCTTGAAATGCACCGTTACTCAAAGCGGGCGCTGCGCTCGCATAAACTAGAACTTCAATGAGTATGTACATTAGAGTCAGCGGGGCAAGGTATTGCAAAGAATTAGAGCGTCAGTGTGGCTCATCAAGTCCACTCGTGGGTTTACTGTAGTTTGACATGGTCGGTTTGTGGCAGTGGAACTGGAAATACATTCTCAAGCCATTTACCATGTTGTTGAGAGCCAAACAGGAATGTTGTGTCGGCCTCACTGATGTTTTCAAAAGACGGTTTCATGTTTGACTTTAGTATTATTAGTGTTATGGGTTGTACTGTAAAACTCGTTTTGGGACCGTTTTTATAATGGCACCGCAAAATTATTGGTTTTACACAACAAATTAATAGATTGCTAGTTTTGAAATCAGTCACGTCGATTCAACTACCGCAGCGTAGTTTGTTGAAGTGAGGGTAAACAGGGTAACAAAATGATTGCAAAATCTCAACGTTATTTATTACACATGACAATTTGACATTTCGGTGCAGATTCTAACAAGTTGACACACATGATTTGCTTTCACGGGCCACATAAAATAACCCGGCGGGCCGTATCTGGCCCCTGGGCCTTGAGTTTGACACATGAGCTGCAGTATATTGCATTACAATACCAACTTCCATGAATTTAGCATTCCAATATTAATCAACATGGCGGATCCAACTTTTATCTGGATCTGCATCAAAATGAAATATTTTGTGCTTGGATTGTAACCCACCGCCACATAAAATGAAAAACCGAACCACTTCTAGAAATTTGTCTCTCCCAAATTCAGAGCAAAAAACAAAAAAAAATACATTGATCATGTGCATTTTGTAAGCTCCAGATCACAAGAGATGATTACTCGCAATTATCTCATTAGTCAGTGCCTCCAAGCCAAAAGCAGGTGTTGTAAGTGACATCATTCTTATGAGAGCGCTCCAGGCCAGATTGCGGTGCCAACGTACACACGCGCAACTATTTTGTTTTGAGACAGTGCAGCGATTGTTGAAATGGAATGACATTTTTGTGGTTTCCCGTCTAACAGATAAAAAAATAAATACACCCGCCTAGTTCGAGACTAAATCTGGTTGGTTTCTAATGTGTGAGTTCATTCCACCTTACGACAGAAAATCACTTGACGATGTACTATCTTATTAGTTCATCTGTGGGGTTTGATTTCATCCACCTTTCGTAACGTAGTGAAACTTCCCAGAATGCACCAGTGACTTGGCCCGGACTTGTTTCCAGACGGCGAAGATTTATGTAATATAGCGGTGAAATAACATGGGTGCATGGGTGCGCGTGTGTTTTTGTGGATACATAGACGGAGAGATAGACAGACGGACAGTTCACAAATTGCATTGGGTATCCTTAAAATTTCTATATTCAGTATTTTGCTTACTGACTGGCAAATAAATAAATACCTCTATAATGTGCAAACTGAAGTCATCTTTCTGTGTAGTATTTACATTTGATGCCTTGCATAGGCCTGGAAGGCGTCGTCAGTTTTTTACCAAATCCGCAAGCGGGGATGCCCCCAAAAATCTGCGGCTGGGATTCGCAAGGGCTGAACCGCGAATACTGCGACGTCTACTAAATTTTCAAACTGGGTGAAGAAGATCAACCAGAAATGTGGTCAGATTGATACGCTCAAATCCACACGATCTATCCGTCCATTTTCCATAGCGCTTATCCTCATTACGTAAATAGTAAACAGGCCGATAGAGTCGTTTCGCTAATGCATTTGACATGTTTTCATTTGAAAGCACAACTGGCAGCAAAACAATCGTCTGCTCGGATTTCTAATCCTAGACCTCGCTTGTAGAACAATGAAGGAGTTGTCTGAAAAGTGCTTAAGTGACATCATTCATCCTTCCCCGTGGGTTGACAAATTAGCGGTGCAAAAAGTTCAAAACCTAACTGTCCGCAACCCGCAGGCGGCTACGTAGCCAACGTGACGAGCGTCACTTAGCATCTGGGCTAAATTACGGCTAAATCCTCTGGACACGGAGCAAAGCTCAGCCATCCGTCTTGCAAGTTTTGGCATGTGGAGGTGGGGGGGGGGGGGGGGGGCTGGAGGCCGCAGCACACCAGCATGCTACACGGCGGACCCTGGGAAGCTTCCCCCCAGTGGGTCACCGTACATCCAATACACCCGCGCAGTTGCAGAGCATTGAGCTGCCGCTCAATATGTCTGCGAGCAAGACTGCACGGACAGCAAAGTATCGACGCCTTTGCACCCCTTCTCGGGATTTGACTTCAAAAGCCAACGGGGAGCTACTGACGTATTGCTTTTTGGCGTCGACGCTTCACAATGGTGGACTATAAATAGGCTGACCACAGACGTAAGGGGTGTAACTTGCACTGGGCGAATCCGCGGAGACGCCATTTCACTCTGATGCTGATAAAAATACACGTCAGACTGCATTCCTTTTGGACCATACACAAGTGTAGTTATTGTTCATTTTCAATTGTCTTATTTATATTTCATAATACTCAAATGATCCTTTCTGAGAGCTATTCTGTTGAATTCATTTTATTGAGGTTAAAGGTGAGGTTGAAGTTAAAATCTAAAAGTTAGCTAAACTGCATTCAAATGTAGAAAGTTTAGCCATGAGCAAAAGTATATTATTATGGCCCAAATGAAGTCTTAATAAATAGTGTTGTTCATCCCAAATACTTAAAACTTAAAAAAAAAAATGTGCTCGGCGGAACATATTTCAAAAGTTACTTGCATAAAACTTCAAAGTCAGCCATCTTGTCACTTCAAAAGGTGACTTCTCAAGAAATGGTGCCAAAGCATCCGACTGCGTGAGAGGTGGGAAGGATTCAAAGTGACATTTTGGGAACGATCGTTTTCTGATGTTCATACTTACAAATGGTGTTATGCAGATGAGGGGAAGAGGGGAAATGCAATGCTGTAGTTAAAAGATGCTGCGGTGCAGATGCACGGCATTCATTTAGAATATTTTGGTTCCTTCCCACTCATTAATTTTCTACAGCGAGGTATGTGCTCACCATGCTGCCTATTTTGGTTAGCCTATTTAACCGAATAAGGGTTTTATAACATGGAAAAATAAAACATTACTTGAAATAAGATTTTTTTTTAAATCCCCATTTGGGAGGGCCTTAACATGCCTTGAACCCCCCCCCCCCCCCACCCCCCCAAGTGTGTACAGGATACACGAAACAGACTCAAGGACCCGCGGTCGAAATTGACCAGGAAACCAGTTGTTTTGCTTTTACGCACCGGTGTGCTGATCCTATGTTGAAGTCAACTGAGGAGCTTCGTTTGGATAAAAGTAGTGCTTCTACCACCATCTAGTGGCATCAATCGGCATTTCTAACCCCGCTTTTTTTTCCCCCTAACGTGGGTTAGTATGAATTGACATATAGTTTGCACCACACGTTTTAAAGCAGCTTGTCGAGCAACTTTAGGTCGAAGCGCATCCTCGGCTGCAGCGACATCTGCCCAATCCTGTCCCGTGTGTGACTTGAGTCAACATGGATGCCTCCCGACGGCGCTCGCGGTGACTGCTC
Organism: Hippocampus zosterae; assembly: GCF_025434085.1. Lineage (NCBI taxonomy): Eukaryota > Metazoa > Chordata > Actinopteri > Syngnathiformes > Syngnathidae > Hippocampus > Hippocampus zosterae. The sequence goes on from NC_067457.1 coordinate 5,440,607, forward strand.
GTAAACACGATCCCGGAGAGCTGTCTAACAGCGTTATCTTCAGTCCCGACACACAATAAGAGCCGACCTCAGCGACTCGCTTCAAAGCCGCTGAGCTCATTGGGGCGCAGCGACACACTCCGCAAAACTATTTAATCAGGAGCTTTTGGACTGCGACAGACGCGCGACCCGTGATATGCCGTGACAGCCTGCGTGTGTGTTTCGTGAGGTTAGACGAGGTTCGCCGTGTTTGTTTAGACTACCTGTCGTTCCTTCAGAGACTCACTGATTTTTTTTTTTAAGGGCTCATTCATCTCTGCATCTTAAATAGTCCAGTAATGGAGAGCGGCGTCGCCTAGCCTACTTTGCGTCGAACGAAAATTATACCACGAGCATCAGTCTTTATTTTGGCCTTGGGCTCCGTCTACCCGCTCTTTAAATTCACTGCTCTGCTTCACTTGTGATATATCGTGCTCCTCGGCAGGATTTGGTAGCAGCGAGAATGGCCGAGAATGATTATAGGGCAGTTTTTATTGCATGAATGACATCACAATCGTAGATCATGAGATCGAAGGGTTATACTGGGCTCGGTAAATCGCATAGTCGCGTCGTCCAAGAGTCTCGGTGAAAGGTTTGGATTTGGCGAAGAGGAAAATGCAAGGCCAGAGAAGGAAAGTCAACATTTTGGAACACACGCACGTAGTCACACATATAGATCCAATATAACCGATTGCGAGATTTTCTTGAGCGTTGCAAAACGATCTATGTAACTGCGATACTACGCGCGGTGACTGGGGACGCTTCTCCACCCTCGCCATATCTTTTTTTGCGTGTTTTGTGGATACGGAGGAACAACAAAGAAGCCACCGCCTGAAAGCCTAATCGCAAAAAGACAGCAGATGTGAGGAGATAAAATGTGTTTTGTTGCGTCTAGCGGGCCCACCTGTCATGAGGTCGCTTTTGCTTCCTGTACCGCTGCTCCGTGATCTTCCTCCGGATCACGATTGCTCGGCATTCCTTCAACACAGATCAGCAGTGAGAAATATGTCAAAACGATGTCAACAAAGTTGAAAAAAAAAAATAAAACACAGAATGTCACAGTTATGGAAGAATATCAACCATATCTCAGGGTGCCCTGCTAGCCACAAGCTACTAAGGCTCCCACTGATGGGATTCCTGACACGCTCTTGATTGTTTTGTCATTGATGTGGGCTAATGTCAAGCAGGCTCTGCACCCCCCCCCCTCCGTCCCCCCGCCACCCTTTCATCTCTGCTCCCTAAGTTGCCTGCTCTACTGCGGCGAGGCCCCCCCGCCATCTGAAATGGATTCGTTCCACGGCTGCTTTTTTTTTCTTCTTCTCCAAAACAACCGAGCAAGCTATCTAAATAAATGAAGATAAAACGTACGATTCCCCCCCCCCCCCCTCCCCCCGTTATCTCAGATTGCCACTGTTTTAAGTTTCCATTTGGGCAAATGCTCCCGATTCACTAAAATGGATTCGCGGTTAACGGGGTTGCACGCCACCTGTTGCTCTGGCATGCACTTTCCAGGCTTGCAAATGTGTTTTTTTTTGTGGACGGAGCTCCTTTTAATGAAACTGGAGATTTCGCTCGACCCCGTCATTAAACTAAAAAATGCCAAAAATGCACCAGCAATGGATAAGCGCGGATGCCGCTTTCACCTTCCCATCCCCTCCCCTCCCCTCTGTTATGACTTTGGTAAACACATTTGCCACAGAATAGTTTGACAGTCCTGTGCAGGCATGCTTGGCACGCTTTCTTCCAGTCAAAAGATGTTCCGAAGTCGCACGCTCTTAGGCCACACCCATGCAGTAATGGACGGTGTCGACGTGCCCTATATTTACCCGGCTCGCCGCAGAACTCTGCCCTGCAGTTACGGCGGAGAGTGTGTGGCCTTGCAGCTGGCCTTCACACAGCATACTGGGTCTATATAACCCCCCCGCCCCCCCCACTCCTCCACCCCAACCCCCACTCCACCTCTTGCGCATAGATATTGTTCTGAAATTACCATCCGAGGAGAAATGTTTTCCTGACGGCATCCCGGGTGTGAAATGAGGTCGCGGCGGTTATATACCACAGAAAAGTGTAATTGTTATTTTCTCTCCTCAAGGCCAATTATGCCGAGAGCAGAAGTAATTTATTGTTACAAAGTAGAATATGAACAAACAAAAAAAAGGCCAAATGACCTTGACACACGCCGTTTCTATTTTCAAAAAAGTTACGTTAATGCACACTACCAAACAGAACGATGATGAAAATGTAACCTTAATACAACGAATAATAAAATCAATCCCAGTCACGCTAAATGGATTCGGATTCTTTTTCGTCTCCGTTTGGAATTATCCACTGATAAAAGAGTCACAATTTTCACATCCCTGAAATATCACCCTTATTTCCCCAATCGCTGAGCTAATGGCTTGGGTTTGTACCCATCGACACTCGACCAGGGTGACTTTAATTAAATTTGTAAAAAAAAAAAAACATGCTAGCATTCATCCTCTAATCCTTGCTGACCTTTAATAATAATGAGGAGAGGGAGAGTGGTGACAAGTGTGTGTGTGTGTGTGTGTGTGTGTGTGTGCATTCCATACAGGTGAGCTAACAGGCCATTTGAAGAGCAGCACTTCACGAGTACATCTGCTTTATTGTATCCTCGGTGACTTTGCCATGCTCACTTTTTAACCCCGCTTGAAACAAAGGGCGCAGTTCACTTCAATCGTCTTTTCCGATCGTTAAAACGTTACCCGAAATAACAAAGCGGCCCAACCGGTTTTGGGACCCTGCTATTAAATGGGAAGTCAAGTCAAAACGTTTCTTGATAATAATTTGTTGGACGCAACTCTGTTCATCTAAGATCGGTATTCTGATTAATATTGAGACCTTGCAAAATCTGCCCAAATCACTTCAACATAGTTCAGTGACACCAAGATGCCACTTCAACATAAAATATGTCTCTTGACAAGATGTCAGAAGATAGATGCAAAAGCACTACTTGTGTCTAAATGAAACTACTCCACTCCATTCCCCATAGTGCCCTGCCAACAAGATGCCACAAGATGGCGGCAAAGCACTACTCTCATTTTGCACTAAATGAAGCTCCTTAACTCACTTCAACATCGCTTCTCGACAGCAAGAAGCCACATGATGGTTGAACCGAACTGTCCCGCTCAGCGGAAATGTAGATAAGACATGAAAGTAGGTCGACCCACTTTGCACTTCACAAAACATCATTTATTTATTTTTTTGGTGTGTGTTTGTACAGCGGGTGACGTTCAAGGGCTCGAGAATGACGGACGGCGTCTTTGAAGCAGCAGCCGCTGGCCGTCAAAAGGGAATTTTGCGAGGATTACAGAGCGCAAATGTGCATGCCGCGCTTTGTACAGCTGTCTGCTTTCCCACAGCCGCATACCTGATGCAGGTGGACGGGCCTTCAGCACAGAGGATGTTGCTCGTGGTTGCAGGTGTGTTTACAGTTTGTGCGCGTGTGGTTGAGGGTGTGTGTGTGTGTGTCTCGGGGGGTGGGAGTTCCCGTTTCGTACCATTCAGCATTACATTTTTTTACTGTAGATATGACTGATATGTGCATAAATCAAATTTTGGCACATTGTTGACATTTTTTAATGATTCCAACAAGGACAAGCTGTGTACGACACCAGTGACAAGCTATTGCACCGCTTACAAGAGTTACACAAAAAGTATGTTCCATTCAGGTGCATGTCAGATGTGTTCTAACAAGCCACAATTGGAGTCATATCAGCATTTTTTTTTTCATCGTCTTATTTTTTTTAACGTGGCAATGTGCGCATGGCCAAACTGAATGAGGGTTTTTTGTGGGTTTGTTTGCTTTTAAAAAGGACAAAAAAGTTCACAAAATGAGGCGATACTGAAGCCTTTTCGTTGGACTGTTTATAAAACACCAAACGCAAGTTCTTCTCTCCTCTAAGTAGAGCTAATGCTAATGCTAGCTGCCAAACTCAGATTAAATAAATACCTCAACTGAATTTGGAACTGGGTTAAGGCCTGAAAAAAAAAATTGAAAGTTGAAAATATAGGACGTTTCTCATACACCAACAAAGTAGTATAGCGCCGATTGTTTCGGCAACATTGCATTTGATCAATATGACAGAGCGCGTGGCGACTACAGAAGGATAAATGATGTCGCCTCAGTTGAGGGACTCTAGGAAATTGACATACTGCCAGGTTGGAGGAGGCCCGGGTCGATCGGGGCTGCCCGCGCCCCCTCCGGTGTGTCAACTATATGGATGTACTGTCATGCTGCAACTCACGTATGCTTGAAGTTGCCAATAATTTGTGATCCATCCCAAAACACAAATAGTTTGTTTTGCTACGGTGCCAATTAGCAGCATCAATGTCGGAACGGTCGCAATCGGATCATTCTCGGTTCAACGTCATCGACCCTGATCCAACCTTTGATGCTTGACTTCAAAGTTCGAATTTTCAAATCAATATTTCTCCATGGCAAATAATGTCAATGTAATTTATGTTCAAATTATAATCATTGAAATCAACCAGACACTCTAGGTTCAGTCATGTATAAGGACATGTAAAGCACAAAAATAAAACTAAAATAAAGGAAAGCTACTTAGCATCGGTAGATGGAATGGAGAATAGGAATAGGTCCAGATAAATATTGTTACCTAGTGGCACTCTATAGAAATTGGTGAAATCAAATGAGATGAATAAGATAAAAAGTCAACACACATTTTTTTGGTGATATTAAAAAAAAAAGGACACCAAGATGAATCATTTCATTTTTTTTCCCGGGCCTTAACGTGGCTCATAACATGTTGAACTTTGTGATAAAAAATAAAAAATAAATAAATAAACAACTTGACTTACCCTTTAATTAATTAAGATGCCAATTTATTTTATATATATTTTTAAATACAAATATTATTTTAAAAACATTGTGCACAAACACAACACGTTATTTTATTAAACAATAAGTAAAAAAAAAATAATAAATTATTTTTTATATGAAACATTTTGCATACTGAGATATTTTCCCTTTTTTTTGTTGTTTTGACTTCATGTCCTGGATAACAGGTCAATTTAAAACATCAAATCGTACCACTTTTGGAGACTTTTGTGATTCCAATGTCGGCTTTGGCAGTTTGCACGAAGGAGAAAGCTGGCGGCGGTCTGGATTCCTTTAAATTGCACACCCGCACAGATTTAGGTGGGGAAAGGAGCTAAAACTGGGAGCACCTGTCTGTCCCAGAATGGCAGGAGTGCAAAGGTTACATTTGTCAAGGCAGGTGGCCACTACAAAGTCACATAAATCGGACTAAAAAGTCAGATCATGCAACTTTGCAAGTGTGCGCTGCGCCTCTGGGTGGATGTGATTCACCGGAAAAAATGCCCCTGGGCTTTACTTTCTTGTGTTTCCCGTCACTCAGCTAACGACATTTCTGTTAAATTGCTTGCAAAACAGCGAACTGAAAGCGAGGAGGCGTCTGCTAATTATTTCGGTGACTGACGACGGAGGGGCGTGCGTCTTTTTGGGCGAGGGCGTGGAAACTCGGGATGGCGCTGATGAGTTTTTCCCCCAAACAGAGACAAGGGGTGAGGGTGGGGAGGGGGGCGGGGGAGATTCGGAGAGACCTCCAAACCTTTTCCTGCGGATCACTCGGGTCGTCTTGAGGTGATCGTTCCCCGAGAGGAAAGAAGCGGACAGAATGGGGCGCGTCTTGACGCACGCTGCTGCGCAACATCGGCACCGCTCGCTCCCGCTCCGAGGGGAGATCTTCTTATTTTCAAAACGTGCCTTTTAAAAAAAAAATTACAAAACAAAACATAACTATGAAGACTCATGGGATGTAGTAAATGGAGAGCTGCGTTCAACTTCGGACACCTCAAGGTGCAGTCCAAGCTATCGGTTTTCTTGACCATGATCATCCTCTTCGTTTACCTCTTTTACTGCCTGAACGGATTCTGCGAGTACTTGCCCACGCCCGTGTATGACCGGCAGACACATCACAAGGACAAAAATGTCCAAATCGACGCGCAAGAGACCTCACCAAAGCAAGCCGCTGCGTCTTTTGCACGGGACCGGCTATCGGACGTTGCGTATACTACAATTAATAATAACATCTCCGTAGCGAATAACTTTGGGAGCAAAAAGTTTCCTCAGGCCATCATCATCGGGGTGAAGAAAGGCGGAACGAGGGCTCTCCTGGAGTTCTTGCGCATCCATCCGGACGTGAGGGCAGTCGGAGCCGAGCCTCATTTCTTTGACCGGTTCTACGATAAAGGGCTGGACTGGTACAGGTAAGACCACATATGGCGCACCGAGAGGAAAAAGCTATCCACTTTGAGGGGTTGTGTTTTTTTATTATCAAGAGTGATTTTTGACCACTTAAATGCATATATCGATATTATTGTGAACTTACAATATATTTACACACTTATGCATATTCTTAGAGTGTAGCCATGTTTGAATATTGCTGCTGTCATAATTAATCAGTACCTCTCTCGTCTACCTGCATTTAAATCGTTGAAAAAGAAAATAAAAAACCTTTAATATATTGTTTGGGACAGGGGACTTTAATTAAACTGTATTGCACATACAAATTCTAGACGCACACACACACACAAAAAGATGCTGATCCGTACATTTAAAAAAAAAGCTCTGAATGCTAATCAACAAGTACAATTTTGTGTCACCTGCAGCCCAAATATGGCCCAATAACAATATCATGTCACTTGTGTTCCATTAAAACGCCCAATTGGAAGCAAAAGCAAAGTGATGCAACGTCTTAAAAGCATAAAAAGCACTGCTGCAAAATTACTACAACTGGACTGTTGTGAAATACTCCATTGGAGACTGATAATTGACTCCCTTGTGCAGATGGTACTTTGAAAGACTGACTGTCCCCCTATTTCTGATGTTATTGACGGTAAAAAAAAAAAAATGAAGCTCCAATATGCTTCATGAACCAATTGTGTTTATTGAGCCCTCTCGATGGCGCTCAATGTTCAATATGAGGCTGAAATTACACCGACTTGCCGTTTCTGAAATAATAATAATACATTTTATTTCTAAGCGCCTTTCAAGACACCCAAAGACACTTTACAATAACAAAAAACACAAAACAATACGGAACACCTTGATTTAGACCAGCAGTGCCATCTAGAGGTGTAAAACAATACAACAACTGGTTCCTGAAGCAAATATGAAGCTTCATTTTCACAACATAACAATATATGATTGAACTAATAATAAACCTTAAGGTATGTTGTACGTAACCTAATAAGATGACGAGAGACAAATTTGATCACAATTTCATATCAGAATTCAATGGTTACAACAAACCCCGAAACCAGCAGCCATGCAAAAAAAAAAAAGGCATTAATATTTTAAAGTGGATGATATATTACAGACAACGTATGATCCAAGCAGGAGCTGGATATTCACCAGAAAGGAAAAGTGTGATCCAACGAGCTTTCTTTTGTCTTCTGTGAGAAATGAGTGAGGATTTTCATAGGGATTGAGTTTCTATTTGAGTGCGGTGAAATACAGTATGGCCGAGGGGTTGGCATGACGGCTCCATAAAGCACACATCCAGTAAAACAACGTGTTTTTCTGGCATGAAAAAAAAATCATTTTCTGACATCAGTCCGCGAGCGAGGGTTGATTCAGGGGCGTCTCATTCAGCCATCGCTTTCTATGAATGCACTCAACAGCCTTCATCGAGCAAATAAGTCCGTATGGAGCATTGATGATTTCCAAACAAGTCTCTGCTGATTCATAATCATAATTGGACACTCTCAGCAATACGACACGGGAATGAGCTCCCGAGGACGGCAGTGTATTCATTCCCCTGCCAATAAATTGCTGTTTATTGAGCTGACACGCCGCTTCCCAAAGTGTCCGCGTTGGTCCCCGGGGGAGCAGGGGTGTGTGTGGGGGAGGGGGGTGGCCTTCATCACCAAAGCTAGTGTGATCACAGAGGAGGGAGCCTGGTGTTGCTGCGCGCGGTGCTGATGTGCTGATGCTCTTCACTCAAATGGTGCGAAATGCAGAATAGCACCGACGACATTTCAGGGTCGGAAAAGGACACGTGCAGAAATTGAATTCGATTTTTTTAAAAAAACTCATTCAGTACCAGGCCATTCTAGACCAAGTCTGAAAAGACGTTTGAAAACGTCTTTGGGAGTGAATGAGTTAAAGAGATGAAAAGGAGAATGGGGGCTCGGATATGACTACAGACGAAGATGGAAAGGGGGAACGTGGACGTAATAAAGAACAAGTGGAACAAGATGCATGGATTGATCAATACAGCCGCGTAATGATCAGGTCAGGGCGAGAGGCTCAGATAAGACAATAGATGATAGTAGTTCATTTGCGGACTAGTAAATGGATTCTTGCCGCTATTAATCGAGTGGGCGGGTAGCACATGAAGATTTAATAATGCAGGAAGTTGCTTCGTAAACACAAAATGAAGGGAGTTATCTTCCGCTTCCTTATTTTCTGAAGATGCTATTTTACAATTTATTGGATGATTGCATCTGATCATGGGCATGGGATGGGCAACTGGTGGTTGGCGGAAGCATGCAAGGCCCCCGACCACACTCAAGCGGGGCCCCTTGATTCATTAGAAAAAAGGGATTTTTTTTTTTGGGAACATTTTTTTTTTACAAAACGCACAAAAACACTTATACACATTCAATATTGTTTTTTATATGAAAAACAGGCGGGTTGAAAAAAAAATCCCAGGAAAAAAAACGATTTATGTTTAAAAAAAATGAGCAAATATGCAAATTCAGGATTAGCAAACTATGAATAGTGTCGGTATCAACTGTAGGTTTAAGTTGTACTTTATGACCAATGTTAAGTGTGTGTTGTATGACTGGTCGAATATACGTACGTTATTCGAATATAATAACACCCTTTGACCGAAATGCAGCCGATGCAATTATAGTCCGAGGTTACGATCTGAAATTCAAATGACTCCTTCTGCAATTGGACCAACTTTACAAGAGTGACTTTCTTATTTTAGTCCTCATAAGTTCAGCTAATATGCCCTCATACTGCATAGACGCCCGCGGGTCCATAACTCTCCTATGATGTTATAAATTGTCCTCTTAGATTTTGCGCCAGATGCACAGCTAAGAAAATTCAGAGAAGCACAAAAGTCAGATTTATGGTCAAGTCGTCGACGTCGTAAATTCTCCCTTGTCGCCGCGCCAGATTGCCGTTCGGCGCTGCAAATGGTCGGAGGTCGGAGGTACTTTGAGCTCAACTTTTGGCTCCCTGCAAAATTGGCATCGGGGATCGTCCCCAGTTCATCAAATCTATCACACGTATTGTAGGAAGGGTGAATTTGTCATTTTTACAGATACGTCTCCTGTTTTATAAGCACTTAAGATGAAACGCTCGCAATTACGGATAAAGGTTTTATTCTGGTGTCAGAGCCCTAGGAAGCACTCCGACGGGTTAAATGTAACGAGACCTTTAAATGTTCCTTTTTACGTCTTTCTGCTGATGTCAAATCGGCTGTCCGCCCCCGCCCCCCTTTTTTTTTAAATTATCATTCAGCTCATTATTTGTCCCCTCGCTCTCGTGACGAAAGGGGTGCGTTAGCTCGCTTTCTAATCCGCTGACAGCACGCGTCAACGCTGCGCGAATTGGACCCGTGTAATGACAGGTCAGGCATTAACACGGACAGCTCGGGGACGTGCACAGGGAGGGTGGGGTGGCAAGTGGTGGGTGGGGATGGGTGACAGTGATTAGGCCCAGCGGCCGCTGTCCAACAATACCTTTTTGCAACATGAGTCCCCCCCCCCTCGACTCTTCGCTGGGATTTTGTATGATACCGATGCCATTTTGTGTGTTCACCTCCCTCCACTGAGCTTTCATTGCATATTATGGTGCCAGTAGTTGTGAAGTGAGGAATTCTACCATCCCTTCTTAGTCACTGCTGGTGCTGGCCTAACCCTCCACCCAGGATGGGACATGACGGATGGTTCGCTTCTTTGATTCCCTCTGCTCATTATCTCCCCCCCCCATCATGCCCTTTCATTGTGATTTGTTAACCGTTCTTTTACTTCCGTCGCCATCCTTTCTTTCAGAGAAAAGGAAATTAAGAAGGAGAAGCAAAATGAAAGGAAATTAACGGGAAGGGATAAGTAAAAAGAAAAGAGAGAGAGAGCTTTGACATTTTATTGCTGCTTCAAATTCAAAGTCCTTTTCGATTATCGCCAGCCTTTCATTGCATCGTTGCATCTTTCCTTCTCCGCTAATTTCAACTTTGGAACCAATCAAGTGCTTTTTGAAAGTCAAAGGGCTCCCATCTTTCCTTTCTTCTCCGTCTATCCCTCCCCCCCCCCCCCACCATCCTCATTTTCTTTCGCCGCACACCGCATCCAGATTTCACGTGCTATGATTCGTTTAGCACAATCGCACGCTAACGACGCTGGCGACTCCCATATCAATTTGAAGCAGACCCGCGGCGCGGCGGGCCAAGAAAAATCAACGCGAAAGCAGAGCTGGAAAGTATCATTTGAAACGTCGATTCTTTCCACTTTCAAAGCGCTTGTCTGCTTCTTTGAGCTCCAATGAGAGAGTTACCCCCCACCCCCCCTCCCATGCTCAGCCGCTAACCAACTATAACACATGGACATCCTTAAAGGAAGCATTTGGCAAATTGTTTGAGGACAAACGCTTATATGTGGAAAAGCCTTGGATTTGCCATCGACTGGAAGTGATTCTGCGGTTTCCTGATGGGGAGTGAAAGGTTCGCGTGTATGCGTGAGACAGCCGCTTCAAATGTACCGATTCCCTACCCGAAGTTATTTCCCACACACACCTCGGCAACACCGTTGCCCCTTCATCTCGGCCGTGTAAATGTCACAGCGTTCAAATATTTGTCATTTGGCCGTACAGATCGGGAGAAAAGGGTCCATTCTATTGATCGCGCTTCCTTTTTTCACGCCGCGATAGCAGAAACGCATTCGCTAGTGAAATATTGAATCGTCGCCGACGTGGTTTACGCGTCAAGGTCGCCGTGAGTGGGATTTATCAGCTTGTTCGTGTTGCTCAAAGATTTCAAGCCACGTGCGAGTTCTTTTTCTTGCCAGGTCACCGTCTCGAAATCCGTTTGCTTATCGACTCATCTGGCGCGCTCGCCGTCTTTCTTGTCCCGTCGTTTTAAGGAGGCTTCGTTGCGTCAGTCCGTGACCAGGATGCGCTACGTACACCGGGACCGCCTAAGTTTCACTTCCGGTCCTTGAATTTTCAAGCAATCACGAGGGAATCTTTGGTTGAATTCCTCATTGGCCGCTGCATTTTTTTTTAAAGCTTTTCAGAAGTGGAAAAAAAAAAGCGCAATGTATACGTTATACTGCAAGAAAGAAGGCTTTGTGCAGCAGATGGAAAGCGGGGGAGACGGATGGGGGAGGTGGGGGATGCCGGGGATGGTGGGGGGGCAATGCTTTTTAAGCTGCATCGATGCTTAAAGGAAATACTTTTAGCAGGATGCATGTCAGAAGCAATCAGTGCGACAACCGCATGCGTGGAAAGCACGGGAAGAAAATGCGCTCACTGGACCGACCAAAAAAAAAAAAAAAAAATTAGGAACACCTGCAGAATGTAGACGGGCCGTAGCGAACCTTCAAAGGTTACAGCACTCAATTTTGATTGACGCTGTCGCTGTGGTATTAATCCAACAATATGGTTATTGTTAGCGGAGCGTGCGGTGCTTTCGAGCCGCCGTGCATCATTTCGAAAGCTTTTGCCGCTCGCGTCAAGCCGACTAGCGTAAAAAAAATAACAAGCCGCAATGACCACAAAATAAACACGGCGCGAAACAAATACCGTCAAAGCCGCCGTATTGTACTGCATCGCTAACGCCGGCGGCTTATATGACTTACGATCAGGAACCGCACGCTGAAATAAATTACTTTTCGAAAAGGAAGAAAAGTGACATTTGTATTTTTTTTCCTTAACGGATCTCTTTGACTGTGTCAACAAAAACAGAAGTCAGAATTTTCAATAAAGATCTCCTCTAGTATATCATTACATTGACCGATGATACAAATGAAGCTGGGGGGGGGGGGGGAAGGAAGGTTATAATCAAGCATGACAAGATAAAGTGAAGTGGGACGTGTATAGATCCCACCACCCCCCGGGATGGAGAAAAGGCCTCGTCATCAATCAGTCAGTATTTTGACACTTCGTCATTGGCCGACCTTTCTCCTCCCGCTGGGCGGCATCTCATCCCGTCAGTAATAATGGAATCGGATTGGTGCTTGGCATCGTTGAGATGCGCGTTCGGATCGCTGGGAGGCGGCATTGAGTGACAATTTCAGTCCGGGTGATGACTAGCTCTTGAGTTTTCCCCACTGGCGTTGCTTCTATTTATTTCTTGCCTGTGGCGTTTCGATTTGTCCGTGATATTCTTGCGTTGAATGATTCCAATGTATTTAACTTGACCGCCAACTGTTTTCAATGACCGCGTCGGGTTCTATCGTAAGTTTTGTTTGTTTATTTGTGTGTCCCGTTATGATGGATATTGTACGTCCACCCAGTTCTATGCGGAAGGGCGAAACTACAGTGTGGGACTTTAAAATGTGTTTTTGTAATTTTCTAGAGGCCACCGCTGAGTCAATTTTAGTAGAAGGGGGAGGAGGGGGGTGCCTATGAGTAGGACCCATAAAATATGTAAAGTTGCATTGGGTTACACACGGTTGCAAAAATTTGGGTAAAAAGAAAAAGCAATTCATTTGTCAGAAGAGTAAAAGCAGCGATTCGAAGAAGTGGCGCTCAGGGCCCCAAATACCAAAGCAAACAACCCCCCCCCCCCCACCTCCCACCCACCAGCTGCAAAATGCACGCATGGTCTTTGCATCCTTGCAAGAAAAATACCATCGTGGCATGAAACCTAAACAAAAACAAATATCGGTCCTGTGCCCGCCTGAAAGGTGACACTTTTATGCAAAAATATTGGTGAAACTCCTCACCGGCTTCGAGCCACACAACACGTCGGGCAAACAACACAATCTGCAGCATTGCAGGATTCCCATACAATAAAAGTAGTGAGAGTTTGATTAGGTTTAGCATGCAAACGGAAAACGCGCCCGGGAAAAAAAAAAAAAAAAGCAAAACGAGCCAGAAAAATGTTAATTATGAGCTCAAATCCATCAATTATAATATCTGTCATTTGTTTCACTGATGCGGTGATGGAACGTAATCCTCTCAAATGTCGGGCTCAAGTCTGAGCAACAACTTGCTTGGCATTTGAAAGGGTTTCTCAGACCGCCAACTTCATTCTGACACTCGGCTCGCAATGATGTTAACCATCGTAGGTGGAGGATTTGAAAAGACCGAGGTTCCCACTCACTTCAAAGTTGCCGCCGTTGGCTTTTGTCGGACCCTTCTGTTTACGTCACGAGTCCGTCTGGAAAGGCGGGTAATTATGGAGTGTGTGTAGCTGTCAGATGGTGTCCGCCTCTGTTTAATGTCTGACTCGCACGGAAAGAAGGGTGAGAAGGAGGTGGTAGGGTGGGGGGGGGGGGGGGGGGGGTCAGCCTTCATCCTGAAAGCGTTTGTTAGAAAACACACCTCCGCTGCTAAAAACTCTTGCTGAGCACCCCTGCGGTGCATATTTGGGTGAAAATGCTCATGAGATGTCGGCCATTTTCTTTTCATGGTATCACGCTAACCGTGATTGGGCGGACTTTCTCCCAACAGGGCTGCTATGGCAAATTTTTCACCGGGCATCCACGGCAAGCACATGCCCCCCGCCCCCCCCCCCCATCCCGCCCCACACACACCCACATAATCTGAAGAAATCTCATTTTGTACACTGTGGCCTGAAAACGAGGCTGCTCTGGCTGAGAGGAACATTGTGCGGACGTGGCTGAAAGCAGACTTCACTGTGGCGTACTAATAGCAATTGACCGAAACGCTGTTTCCAGTCCGACAAGCTAGCTGTGACTTCCTCTCAAAAGAAAAAAAACACACACACAGGGAGCAGCGGGCAGAAACTGCTCGGAAAGTGACTTGTCGGGGATCAGACAGTATCGAGCGCTCTTATTGGCCGGTGCCTAGGGAGTTGCCAGACAATTTCACACTGAGTCGATTAAAGTTTTGTACTTGCACCGGTCCCCTGCTCATTTCCAGGACCGATTTTACGAGAGTATTTGTTTTTTTTCTTCTCTTGCACGTGTGCAAAGATAAATGCTACAGTGTGTTGAAAAAAAAGCTTGTTTAACCCTTTCGTGCATGTCTGTGACCCGATAACGTGGTAAGATGTCCACTGTAGTTACCGCTGTGCCTGAAAGGGTTCATTTTGTTTTTTTTTGTTTTTTTGTCAATGGCGAGCTGGTATTCAGTAAAAGATGACTTCAAAGTCAGCAGCAAAGCCGAAAATTGTCTCATCGCCATTAAGTTACAGGATGGCGCTTTTAAGTGCTCCAGGGGTAGAAACGGTCCCGCTCCTTATAAGGCCGTACTGTCCTCCTTCCGTCTGCTGAGTTCTGTCAAGGTTGCGAGTTTCAGCCATTCCCGGAACGCGTACTAATTATGTTTACTGGAAGACACGGACATGCTTTTGTGGCACAAAATTTGTAGTATTAATTACAGGGTGTAATCAATCTAATATTGGCGACTAATGTGACATATGGTTTAAAACCATACCCGTTTAAAGAAAAAACAACGGCATCACTTTTTTAAATGGAGGAAATATGTTATTTGTGTACAGTCCACGGGACTCATCCGCGGGGATGTCACAGTACACCACACATTTCCATCATTTCCATTTTAACAGCCCAATTATGGGACTGCGGCGAGGACGCGATGACATCAGTGGGGTCAGCAAGCAACGACAATCTGTAATTTGCTCATCTCCCCACCCCATCTTCAGGGCGTCCGGCCTGTGTTTAGGAGAGCGCACCCAAGGCGGGGCAGGGCGGGGTATAGCTTGGCGATAAAGCCGGACGAGTGGTCCCCGCATGTGGGCCGGACAAGAACACCGCTGCAGATTTTCCCATTCGATAAGCCGAGCAAGCAGCGGTGACGCGGCCGTCCACGCTAATGCGCGTAAACCCGCTCGTATGGCCTTCCAGAAGTGCGCTTAAATAGTCAACACAAAGTCAGTCGATGTTCGACAAGGGAGGCAATTTACGCCGGCGAGAACAGGAAACAGAAAACGCCGGCAGGAATGCACCAGCAAAGAGGAACAGGCATGCTGGCACACAGACGAGCCGTCATACCGGCCTGAATGCAAAGGGGGGGGGGGGGGGGTAATCCGAAACAGGTGAAAACAATCTGGGGGTGTGCGGATAATCGCAGCGAACATGATTCTGACGGTGGAAAATACTTTTGCAAATAAAAATGGGATACGTTGGGTCTCAGCAGTTTAAAGCACGAGAGCTGAGATATTGTAAAGTCAAACAAATACGAGTTTTGTAAAAAAAAAAAAATCCATTCATTCTTATCGTTAGAAGTATAAGGAACCCCAATTTCTTTTTTTATGATTATTTTTTTTGAGTTGCCGATATATTTTTAAATTAATGATCCAATGATTCCAGTAACAGAACAATTTTTTCATTCATTCATTCATCTTCCGAGCCGCTTGAGCCTCACTAGGGTCGCGGGGGGTGCTGGAGCCTATCCGAGCTGTCCTCGGGCAGCTGAAAAATTTTGGAATCGGCCTAAAAAAAAAAACTCCATCTCAAAATCCGTCCCGCTTATTCATAAAAAGGCCACGTTGCACATGGTGACATTTAGCCATTTTTTTTTTCATGCAATGTACAGTTCATATTTTTTTGCAAAGCGAGAACCCTGTCACAAAGAATGACGATCAACAATTGAGCCCCCCCCACCCAAAACGCTTCAAAATTCCCTATCAGTGCCACAAGAAGGGCGGCACATTACTACTTTTGTCTAAATGAAGCTGCGCAACTTACTTCTTAGTGATATCAAGATGCCAGCAGATGCTTGCGCACAAAAGTAATAAGTAAGCAAGTTTTTCAGTGAATCACGGGACGAGACACTACCCCCCAAAAAACCTGAATACATCGAATTACGGGACCGCAGGCGTTCACCGTTAAGTGGAGCATTTTTGTTGTTGTTGTTTTTAATTCAAAAGCGCCATAAGCACAGCAGTTGTATTGCACGAGCGTAAAGTTTCTTTTCCGAATGACACCGCCAACTACCAGCCTGCGCGTATTCCAACTTGCGCAGTTATCTTTCACTTTGTTTTGACTTTGCTGTCATCGTTTCATTCCCTTGTTAACATACCGATGAAAATCACATTATCCTAATCGAATTATACGACGGGGACGGGGTGCGGAGGAGTTGCCAAGTTGTTTGTTTTATCAAACGTATTCAAGTCAAAAACGTGGAGCCGAGTGAATGGAAAAGGGTGACTTCCTGCGTCTTTCAGGTTGTGGTGGACCCTGACTGACCAGCGCTCGCTCACTTTTGTGGCTTCCGGGCCTTTGTACGTGTCGCGTTTTATTTTTTATTTTTTTCAACTACAAATATTTTTCCACTCTTTTCTAACCGACCTACCCCAGAGATGCAAAACCTTGTTGGCGAAAAATGCTTTTCGCTACACCGTAGCGTCTGCCAACAATAACCTGAGGTGTGCAGAATGGTGTAAAGCATAATACGGATTAAATTGTTTTAAAAAAATCAACACACCCCTCCGCAAAAAAAAAAAAAAGGGAAATTGTGGTCTACTGGAAGGACGTATTACTCGGTCAAGCTTTCTTCGGTTCGAGTCCTTAAAGGCAACGTGAGGCAAGAACATTTCATGCAGCCGATTCCAGTTTCTTACTTCTAATCAGCCCGTAGGAAGCTCTTGGGGCCTGTATTTGCCCTCGGTAATGACAAACGTCTCCCTCCACACTCCAGCGAGTTACAGGGAGCCGCTTCGCCTTTGAACACACGCTGGCTTAAGTGGTTAAGGATGTTGATATATTTGCACAAAGTCTATTCCTTTGGAAGAATGGATGGATTCTTGGACAGCGGGGGGGGGGGGTGGAAGAGTGAACCCGGTTCGATAATGTGGGAGAAGAGGAAAAAAGGGCACGCATGCATGAGCGTGTCAGAAGGAAAACTGCGCATGATGACAACTTGCATTCAATGATCCTCGGTGATTATACCCTGCGGTTTGGGCCCTCTGAATCGCTACCATCTGACTCTGAAATTCAGGATTTGGAGGAGTCCCATTTTGCGTTGCCGAGCAGGGGCCACAAAGGGGGGGGGGGGCGGGGGGGTGAGGGGCCGGGGGCCTTGGTCACCGGCCAGCTTGTGTCGCCACAGATCACAGCATTCGGGACGTCACGGAACAGAAAACGTCAGAAACACTTCCTTCATCTCTCTCTCACACACACTCACTCTCACACATACACACACACATTGCGTGGTTCTAAAAATTCATTGCTCCCAGATGTGGAACCGTCCTGCGGATTGGACGGCGCGTTCGGATGGTCGCGTGCGGTTGGGTCCCCAACGTTTTGCGTTTTTGCCCGTTTGCGCCTCAAAACATCATTCAAAATGTTCGCGTCGGAAGATTGGAAACAAAGCCGCAAATGATGCCAACATGGCGGGCGAGGAAAAACGGTCTTTAGATGCGTCGTTTGAGAAAGTGGAACCATTGGGTTTGGACCGCGATCTGTTTTGGGATGTTGCTTGATCTCATTTATTTTATTTTTTTTTCTTCCGTTGCAATTAGGAAACTTTTCACGGTTACAAGCAATTTTATATCTGGAAATGCAATTGGGATTGGCCCCGTTTGAGCAACAACAGCACGGCTGACTCACGCGTGTCCATATCCGAGTCGTAAACAGCAACCTGCAAAGTCCGCCGCCGTGTAAATGGTCTCTAATAAACCCTTAAGACCACACACATGGATTGTGTGTGTGCGTGTGTGTGTGTGTACGGCCAGATCATCTGCGTCGTGACTGAATGCCATATGCTAAGACAAAAGGGGAAATATCACTTCCTGGTTCCTTTGAATTTGGGGGAAATTGGTGAATTTGTTTGGGGCCTCCTGAAGTAAAAACATGAAGAAAAAAAACGACTTTACAAGATAAGAAAAAAAAAAGGAAAAAAAAGGCGCTCCAGTCTGGCGAGTGACTTTTGTTTTGATTGCGATTCTTTCCTTCCTTTCCTGCCACCGTCTCTCTTTGCTCTGCCTCTAGCGTGTCTTTGTCGCTAACCGCCACCCGGCATTCTTCTTCCTCCTCTTCTCAATCGCTGTGTGGGCTTCCTGCGTGATTGCAGGCCAGCGGTTGCTTTCACATCGACTTGAGGTCAAGTGAACCATGCGAGAGGTTTTCTTTCCAGGGAGCCAACGCTGGATGTTTGCAAAGAGACAGTTCTTGTACTGTTTACAACACGAGCGGACGCACATTCGTTCCATTTCCCCTCGGAGGATTTTCCCCCAAAACATACAATCTATTACAAGCAATCTTTGATGCAAGACATGCATATGATTCCTTAATCGATGATATTTGCTCAATAAAAATTCATATTAACTCATTTTTTACCAGCTAATTCTGGGCCAAGTCTGAAAAGACGTTTAAAAACGTCTTTGGGAGTGAATGAGTTAACATTGAGCCGCCGTATGTTAACGGGCTACTTTTGCTATCGCGCAAGGTGATTGGACCACACTTTTTGAAACCGTGGGAATGGCTATAATGTCCTCCAATTTTTGGGGGGGGGTGATTTTGTTTGATTTTCTGTCTATTTTTTGTGACGTTATTTTCAGCGTCAGGGTTTATGACATCAGACGACAGGGAAGCACGCGTCATTTTCATGCTAGGCTAGTGACTCAAATGACGCAAAAATAAACAAAAAAAATCCTCCTCCCGAATTGGAAAAATGGTGTCACGCATTTCTTTTTTTTAATTTTTGTTAGCAATAAACAGGTTGGCATTTTGGTTCAAGGGGGAAATGTTTTCTCAGTTCCATTGAAGGGAATTTTATCAACACGTAAAGCTGCTTACTAGCAAGCCGATACATGATGCGCTGTCCACTGTAGTGACCGCTATCCCTCAAAGGGGTTAAATTAAATGAGTGAATGTACTACAGCAGCGGAAAAAAAAAAATCCAAAGAGGCTTCTCAGTTGGCACTTCCTCCCCAAAAGTGTTTTTAAACCATTCCTTGGATCCAGATTCTATATCATCACTCACGTCACGCCGTGCCTGAAATAAATCTGCGAACCACAGTTTCACTTGAGTGCCCACAGCGCGAGAGGCCGCCGCCGCTCACGCGTTGGCTTCAAGTACTTCCTTCAAACAAATCCTCAGACATTTTCATACAAGCTAGTTTGGAAACTGTCTTTTTTTTCCAGCTTTTCTCCTTGTGGTGTTTTTTTTTTGGTTGTTGCTAAAAGCTGTCTGACTTTGTGTCGCCCCAGCCCCCACGGAGCACAACTGGTCTTATTAAAACCCAACGTCGTGTGCTTGCTGTCGCCCTGACATAACATCACACAACCGAGAGCCATCTCCCATCAAAGCTCAGAGCGCTATAAGCCTTCCACTTAGATACCAACCGCAAAGCCCAAACCGTCTAAATATGCTTGCTCCGGGGGGAGGGGGCGGGGGGACTTTGCTGAAATCCGCTGAGAGAGCTTTCGCAGTTCTAACCCTGGCGCTGCTCCCCACTAAGACGACTCCTACTGTCAGATGTCTCTGACACGGACCAAATAAAATTCCCCCACGCCCCCGCCCCCCCCCCCCCTTTTTTTGCATGAGGAAAATTGGCAGGATGCTGCTCACAACAGGGGTTATGCCTTTTTTTTTACCACTACACTAGCATCTGCACGAAATATATGATCCCAATCAGGTTTTTCACCATTCCACCCCCCCCGTGCTTTATACAATCTGGTTTGGCACCCCTCGTTCCCATCTTTTATTTTAAAAGGTAATACATCCTCTCCACTTGAGTCATCAACTTCTACAAGCGATGAATCAAGAAATATGTCAACACCCCCGAAAAAACGGACGAGAACGATAATAAGCGGCGAGCCAAAAGCAATAGCCAAGATTTAATGAGAACACGGTGAGATTATCCTTGGATAACCTCACGTATCGTAGGCGCATACCTTTTTTTTTTTTTTTTTGCCCGGTTATACTCTCACTTTCCACAAAGGAACACCTGCATGGTTAAATTTATTAGCTTTATCAAAAAGATTTTTTTTTTAAAGATAATGCCATTGCCACAGACGTATTAAAGTAGGAGACAGTTAGAGACAGTCAGCAAAACGGTAGATACCATTATGTGCCGCACGGGGCTAATTATTCTACTCCCTTCCCAGACCCCAAAAAAGGTGGAGGTACGTTTCCCAAGCTATAAAAGTCAAGGCTACCTTTTTACATTTAACTGTAGTGCGGTGATGCAGAACTTCCACTGAGTGATGTTTTTTAATATCGGGTCCCTCTCATGTCATTAAATAAAAGCAACAGAAAGGTTAGAAAAAAAAAAAAGCATTTTGCGGTGCAGCTCTTGGCCCGCCGTAAAAGCCCGAAATAAAACGTGACCGTTGAATGAATGCCTCGCGTGGATGCGTTTAGTAAAAACGGAGTGCGCGTAAATGACAGGAAGAAAAGAGGGAGCGTCGTAAAACTTTTTGAACTGTAGCGGCATGTTGAAAAGTCAGATAAACAAAAAAAATAAATAAATCGTATATCAAGTCTCCACTAATAGCCAAGAACAAACAATCGAGGAGCCCATAAAGTATCTGAGCTTTATGAGTCTCACCAAAGGAGAAAAAAACACTTTTTAAATTAGAGGATGTGCTCATGGTAACATTCATGCAGCCATTCTTCCATTTTCTGATTCGCTTATCCTCACACGGGTGTGCTGGAGTCTATCCCAGATGTCTTCGGGATAGATTGACACCCTGAACTGGTCGCCAGCCAATCGCAAGGGCACATATCGACAAACAACCTTCCGCACTCACAATCACACCCGGGATCAATTTTTTTTCCGTTAACCTGCTACGCGTGTTTTGGGAATGTGGGAAGAAATCGGAATACCCGGAGAAAACCCACTCAGGCACTGGGAGAACAGGCAAACTTCACACATTCATATTGATTGCATTCTCCCCCTACCCCCCCCTCTTTTCTCAGGAATCTGATGCCCCGGACACTAGATGGTCAGATCACCATGGAGAAGACACCCAGTTATTTCATCACAAAGGAAGCCCCTCGCCGTGTTTTTGCCATGAGTCGCCACACCAAGCTGATCGTGGTGGTGCGGGACCCCGTGACCCGCGCCGTTTCCGACTACACGCAGACCGTGTCCAAGTCACCGGGCCTCCCGTCCTTCAAGAACTTGGCCTTCCGCAACGCCACCACGGGCCTCATCGACACGTCTTGGAGCGCGGTGCGGATCGGGATCTACGCCAAGCACCTGGAGAACTGGCTGCGCTACTTCCCGCTTTCCAGCTTCCTGTTCGTCAGCGGCGAGCGCCTGGTGACGGACCCCGCGGGAGAGATGGGTCGCGTCCAGGATTTCCTGGGACTGAAACGCGTGGTGACAGACAAGCACTTTTACTTCAACCAGACCAAAGGCTTCCCGTGCCTGAAGAAGCCGGAGGGGAGCAGCAGGCCGCGCTGCCTGGGGAAGTCAAAGGGCAGGCCCCACCCGCAGATCCCCTCGGATGTCCTGCTTCGGCTCAGAGACTTTTACAGACCTTTTAACCTCAAATTCTATCAAATGACGGGTCACAACTTTGGCTGGGATGACACAGCTTGACACCAAAGCGTTTTAAAGTTGATCGGAGACATTCACCAAAGTTGAGATCGTGCAAAACAGGCCTTGCGATCGTTTCGGGATGCAACAATCATGCGAAATAAACGTCGCTTTTTTTTTTTTTTTTTTTTTTTTTTTGTAATCGGTGTTTTTGAGTTTCGATCAAGTGCCATGGCGTGTGTCAGAAAAATTCCAGGACAGGTATCACAAATTTAAAATTTCAAGTTTAAACTGCAGAAGGAGGCGTTTTTCCTTTCAACGTGCGCCATACAATCAACCAGAAAATCTGCAAAGAGATCCTGCCCCCCCTGCGGATACTTCACCAACGTACCTGCCCGTGATACCCTGAACATCTGACAGTTCCTGACCCGAGCAGAACATCTGACCTGCCCCCCTGTTTGTTTGTTTTTTGGTTGTTCACTGTTCACTGCAGATGGATGAAAACTTGTAGTCGGGATTTGAAATAAATCTGACATCACCCACATCAGTCCTGGAAATTTTCTGACAGGCCTCATAAGAGGAAATTTATATTTCCTTCCCGTGCAAATCTATTCCCTGGACTGTCCTTTCAATTTCCAAAATGAAAGCACGGGAAGATGTGGTGGAAAGAGGAGCAAAAAGCGAGCGCTTTGCTACGTGTTGTTCATGTTGCAGGAGTCTCTTCTAGTATCAAACTTTTCACGCGGAGCCTCCACAAATGGTACTCGCATTCAGCTGTGCGGCCTATTTCAGAGATCCTAATTTATAAGATGACAAGATATTCTTGAAATGTTTTTTTTTTCCTCAGACTTTTGTATTTGGAACTGAAATCCTGACTAAAACGTTTACTCTTCAATGTAGTTTTTTTTTGTGTGTGTGTGTTTGATTCAACCCGACGACGGCAACTAAAATTAGACAAAGTTTTACTTTCGAGTTTGATTTACTTTGCAATGAAAATATTGCATTTGTCTACATAAATGAGAGGTTGATAGCTCGCAGAAGTGTCCAGGTTGGGAGGGGGGTCTTTCTGATGTCTCAGCAATCAATTCAGCCAGCTGATTGGGGAACCTTTTTTTTGGGGGGTGGGGGGACTTTGACATATTTCGACCCTCTCCCCCTTTCCCTTGACCTGTTGACCTGTGAGCGTGCTCATCATAAACTGCAGACCGATACCCGCAGACCGGTTAATGGAGTCGCGTGGCGTGAGCCGCGCGCACACACACACACACACACACACACACACACACACGCACACACACACACACACACACACACACACACACAAATGTGATGTTTATCCTCCCAAACAAATAGGCAACCCTCCCCACTTGACGCATTCAAATTGCATTCTCAGGCGAGTCGGGACCCTTCGCGGCAGGGAGACGGCGAGGATCAATACGTGGCCGTTTTGTTGATAGCCGGCGGGGTTGTGCTTATATGTACCATGTCTCATTGTCACTATGATTTGGCGCAAGGGTCAAGCAGAGGTCACCGTTAAATTTTTGGGGAAATATTCTTCAACACGGAAAATATATTTTCTGGCCTAGCGCGAGTATAGCGTAAAGTGCAGTTTGACGGCGTGCATGGCTGGAGTTTTCGTAGATTCCGGCGCATGCACTCGAACCGTCTCATTTAAGGATAAACCTCTGAAAAGCTGAATTTTTGGGGGGGCGGGGGGGAAGCTACAGATTGAAACAATTCTCTCATCATTCTAGGTTTGCTGGCAAACACGCATGACAACGGGGATCTGCGTTGTCGAGATGGTTAATGGAAGGGCTTGAGTCACCGGTCCGAACGCTCATTCGAAAGGCAACGCATAGCTTCCAACTGAGCTCACAAGTGGAAAAGGAATCAAAGTTAAAAAAAATACATCTATAATCCCCTTGATCCCGCTGCCGTCTATTCATTACAACTTCCTGAATGGCTCGCAAATTACATGGCACGTGATGGCTTTAATTACGCGTCCAGCTCCACTTGAACCGGCCCGATTTTCATTGGTTTCAAAGTCAAACCGGTTTACTTTGCGCGATTGCACCCAAAAATCCCGCCTGCGAAGGGTCGAAGATTTTGCACCCGCGTTTCCTCCCAACCTGGCAGATCAAGGCGACGCCGGCGATTCATATGATACAATAATTACTGGGAACGCATCCAAATCCTTGTGTATTCTATTTTCCATTTGAGCGCTCTCCTGCTGACAGCTTGTTAAATGAACGCAGCCCTCTCGTTGATTACAGCGTGCGCCCAGCGCCAGTTCGAGCGAGGATTCCTGTTGATTCGGCTCCGACGCCTTTGGTGGTTCGCTTAATTTACATTTCACTGGAAAAGGGAGGGAGGGAAAAGGAAAGCCAGTTTGAAGAATAGGTTCAATATGTTATTGACGTTTGGAAATGGGTTGTCAACTCAGATGTTTAAAAAAAAAAAAAAAGGGCTGGGTCGGCTGAGGAGTAAAGGGTGCAAGGACGAAAACTTACCCTCAGGGAGGATCATTAAAATCTAATGAAGCTGACCTCTCCGGTGGATATCTTTGGGTGAACTTTGACCCCGGAAAAGTGCATGGCAAGTGCATCGCAAGTTCTTGGACAGGGTGGGAGTGCTATATTGAGGGAAGTCGGGCGCTTGGTATTGTTCAATTTGAAGGATTGGATTTGAATGGAAAAAAAAAAATTACAGAAGGTAATACACAAACGGAAGGTTTCAGTCAAGCCGTTTGTTCGAGACGGGAAGAGAACTACTGCCACTCCAAAATATATATATCGTGTTCCATCAAAAACACTTCAATAGAAATATTATACTGCGTAATAGCAAGAAAACTAAATTTACCGAACCACATTTTCTTGGCGATGTCATTCGAGTTACGATTAAGAAAAGACGTTCGACGTGAACTTAAAAAAAAAAATTGTCCGCTTAACTCAGTGAAAGTGCGGTTGGAGTTCTCTCGAGTGGTATGGAGGGGGGGGGGGGGTCGTTAAATTAAATACAATTTTTTAAAAATGGCATTTTAATAACTTTTTTTCCTTTATCCGACTGTGCTCGTGTATTTCAGCGCTTCTCAAATATTGTCACCCTGGTTTGTCTTTCAAGCTGATTTTCAAAACAGCACTCCCCCCCACGTCACCCCAAAGGTCACCTCACATCCTTTCTATTAAGTCTTTAAAAGGGAGCGCGACACAAACACAGATAAAGACGCTTCCTTTCTGCGTCCTAATTGTTTGCTTCCCTTGCACTTCCCATTCTTTGTTTAGTTTTTTTCCCCCCTCTGAGCAGAAGGGAAATTAGATGCCACACTCTACATAACAGATGTCAGGAGAGTCGTGTCGCCTCTCCTCTGCCTGCCCGTCCCTCTCCGAGGACTCGCTTAGATGGGATGAAGTTTCTGAGAAACTCCTCAGGGACGTGATCGGCTTTCGGAATTTAGCAAAACGACGAGGAGAGGGAAGGCAAATCTCCTTAACTCATTCACTCCCAAAGACGTTTTTAAACGTCTTTTCAGACTTGGTCTAGAATTACTGAATGAGTTAATCTTGGTCATCTCTCTCCTGGTCAGAAACACCCATCCAGGTGATGCAAAACTTTGCGAAAAGCAAAGATGGTGCGTTTGCCTTTCTCGGATTAACCAGCCTGCAATTTGATGCCGAGTTAACAACATTAACCCCATAAAATGCGACACAATGTTATCTTAAAGAGCATTTAACCATTTCATGGACCGTGGTCACTACAATGGATGGCTTATCATGTTATCTTGTTGTATGTCATTATTTGTGCATGGAAGGGTTGAATGATTATGAAGAAAATTATTATTATTGGTGCCATCATTATTAATGCTGAAATCTTTTTCCTTTTTTTTCAAAAGCAATCAGTCATGCTTTGCAGAGCACATTTTATCTTGAAATGCAACACAAAGGACTTGGTAATAGTGAATTACTACTCTGAGCCCCACCCCCCACCCCAACAAAAGTTATAGTGAGTGTTGACTTCTGGTGACTCACATGTCCTCCCTGACTTTCAGTAGTTCAGTCTGAGCAAATATTATCCGTCAGCATGAGAAAATATCATAGAGCTTTATTATCTTCGGCAGTGACCCCCCCCCCCCCCAACCCCCTCCCCCAGTATATTGGACAATGTCCTCCCTTCCTGCGTACTGCTGGAAGCACGGCTACACTTAATTCCCCTCATTGGAGCCGGAGATAGGAACAATATCCCCCCCCCCCCCCCTTTAGGAACGGGACGCTTTATTGAGAGGCTGCAAACAGGTCAGAGATTTACAGTTTTCATCGCGGGCGCGGAGCAAACCGAGATTTACAGTCTCCGACAAAGACGGGAGCGCATACAAGTGAGTGGATGGTGAAAGGTCAAAGACAAGAGTGTGATGAATAACAACCTAAACAGGAGATTGACAGCAATTCTATTCAATTTAAGGGGGGGGGCGGGGGCAGAAAGAAGCGGGAAGTAATCCAGGCGTCCAGGTCAGACCTGAATATCAGAGGGGAGACAAGAGACAAGACATTCCCCAAGAAAAATAGAAATTGCTGGCCACACACATTTTCCATCTTTCTTTTCCTTTCGCTCCGTGACAGGAAACACATGGGTTGAAATAGAAGATCCCGATACTAACTACAAACAGATGTGGTCATCGTGCGTGTCTCGGAACAACGGTTTACAGAAAGAAAAAAAAAAATCACACATGAGATGAATTCGCTGACAATGTTGTCATAATTACTGCTCATCTGCCACAATGATGAGATTGTTTTTCAAACCGTAATGAGTCCCTACTTATTCTCTCCCCCCCCCCCCCCCCCCCCAACTCTGCCTGTTGCTCTCAGGTAGACTGATGCTCACTATGAGCGGAACCGGCAAACCACAATGAAGAAAAGCTGCAAATCAATTTTGTACCCTGCCGTAAACAAATATTGCGTCGGTATCTGGGACGACTTTTTTTTTTTTTTTTTTTTTTTTACAATCCCGATGACAGACTTGTCATTTATTTGTCTTTTATTGATACTTTCACAACAAGTGTCCCAGTATGACCTCAGCCGAGCGGCCCCGCGGCACCGAAGCGAGAAGATTTGGTTTGTGTGCAGGCACCAAAAAAATAAAATGAATTTTTTTTTTTTTAAATATGACTGATTTTAAACTTTGTCAAATCGTATGAAAACGACACCGTTTAACCCTTTCATGCCCAAATAATGATAACGTGAGAACCCGATGAGCCGTCCACTGCAGCGATCGGTGTCCCCGAAAGGGTTCATGCTTTCAATACCCATCAAGAAGGAATCTTTTTTTTTTTTAAATCAAGTTTCTCTTCTCGTCTTGTTCCAGTTCCCCACATTACAACCCCAACAGAATTGCCCGACCCTGAACTGAAAGATACTCGCCTACTCCAGCCCCAAAAGCCTTGATTGCAACGCTCGCAGACAACCAAACTACATCCTTCCCATCAGGCGATGCTGCGGTGAAATGTTCACCACACTTATCGTGCGCAAGGCCGTGGAAAAGTGGAGCTCTTGCGAGACAAATTTGCTCAAAGTTCAAATGAGTAAATCAGATGATGGGGGGGGGGGGGGGGGGGGGGGATATACAGGAAGAGTCCGTCGTTGATTTAGTGTTTCCAGACGTGAATCAAGGGAGATTTTCTTTTAACATACTTTGAAAAACAAGATGGTCTGTTTCTCCCCTGAGGGGAGATGAGTGTCTATTTTGAAAGACCCTATGGGATGAATTTGAGCCAGGGCCCCCCTTTTTGACCCCTCAACTATCTCAGGAACAAACGTGAAAAGATGACGGCGTGAAACTCCGCTCCTCTCTCGCGCTGCTGTTTGATCATTGGTTGATTTGTTAGTTGGCAAGCCCAAAAACACATAATGGATTTGACTGATTTTATGGAGGGATTTGCTGAGGAACAACCAATTGGAGCCTATCTCAATTGGTTGGGGAAGGGGTGGGGTGGGCAGTATACTCTGGATTGATTGAAAAAAAAATGTAGCAAGCAAGAGTAGCATTCTGTCGACAAAACGGACCAAAACAAATGGAGTTGGCGACACTTTGCCACACACCAGGCAAGTTAGCCCCGCCCATTGCGACACTGCGACACTGTATCAGGTTTTGAGGCTCCACATCTGCTGTGTCCATCATGCACGTAAGGATTTATGATTATAAATATTCCGGGTGTTTAACACGATAGCGATAGTGGCCGAGCAAGACTTGGGAAGAAAAAAAAAATCACTCTTCACCCTTTCGTGCACGTTGTAACCTGATGACATGGTAAGATGTCCACTGTAGTGACCCGCTGTCTCTGAAAGGGTTCATTTAATTATCTTTTGGCTGCTTGAGTCACAAAACCTTTTTTTTTTCCTTGCCCCAAATAAAAAATGCTACCGTCCTGTTGCCATTTGTCACGAATAACAGACGAACAAACTCAAATAAAATGCTAACTGCCAATCCGGAAATGTGATTTAAATGCGCTAACTGTAAATAATCAGCTCCTGAATATAATCTCCTACTAAAAAAATGCGATTTACACCTATTTGTAATTTCTCACCATCCACTCGTGTAGCTGTCAGCGCCGATAGGTGTAATCAATGAAATTTACAACACACTCCGGAGAAAAGTATTGAACGTGTATTAGAACTGAAATGTGGATCAATGCATGGCCCGCATCATAAACACTCAGGCGACCCCACTCGAATGAGCACACCATCCCCAATCAGGTAATAGAGCACATCGTAATCGGCGCATGAGCGGCAGCTGAAGAACTGATCAATAGGCGGCTAAAGGAACAGGTAATATGATATTGATGGAAGCGCAATTATGGGAAGCAGATGGATGTGATTTTGGTGTCGTTGGGCCGCCGGCAGCCATGCGTGCACCTGTAATTCATGAGTTACTACACTTTTTTTTTTTTTGGACAACATAAATGTATCCTTGCCTGCTTTGGCAATTTTTATTATATTTTTTAACAAGCGCTTCACAGCCTTAATATTGATCTACCCGGCATTCTTGAGGCCTGTGGGAAATCAATTACACGGTGACTACCGTAGGTTAATATCAGCATTAGAGTGGCATTGACTTACAGATAGGCACGGCTGAGAAATTAAAAAAAAAAAAGCAGCAGTAGTAAGTTTCCTTTTCCAGTCCTTCTCCTGGTAATCCTTCCTAAAAAGCTGGCCAGATTGAAGGAACAGAAGTCCAACTCTGGTGGTCCGGGTAATGACATCACAGACGGCAAAGGGGGGAAAACGACTACGGGTCAAAATAAAACGCCCGACAGAAAGAGAAGAAGGAGGCAAATCCTCCAATCCAAACACTGCAGATGTCTGCAGGTTGAATGGCGGACCGACGAATGAAAACGGAAAGCTTTTTTTGTTGTTGTTGGTGCGGTCGCAAACAATTCATCGAAAAGGCGGCAAAGATAAGTCGAAAACGCGCGTTTAAATTCTCCGCTTCAGACCGACGACAAGCCAAGTAGAAATCTGCCGCCACCACAGACGTTAAGTAATCACAAGCAGGAGCTGAAACGCTGACACGTCCTGATAGTGCCATTTGGATTTCCCTCCACGCCGGAGGTCGGAACCAACCTGCGCTCTTGCGGCTGATCTAACAGACGTGTCCCCGCATGGAGAGACGAGGTTTCCCCATCGGCGTGTGCCCCACCCAGCAACAACAACAACAATATTGTTTTTTTTTTCTTATACAGTTGTGTGTTGAGCTACGACTTTAATTTCTTTTTTGGGCCATACTCATAACTCAAAACATGCGTATCTCAAATAATTGCTTCCATATAAATTGAATGGTGTTGCCATGAATTGGCTCCAGCTATGAATTTTTATTTTTTGCAGGAAAATATAACTTGTATAAATTGCACTTTACAAAAAAAAAGTCAGAAAATTGTATGAAACGCAAATATACGATTTGTATCACAAACAATTTATTGCGGCTCCCTCGAGTGTGAGTGGCTTGGTTACAGGAGGGCAGTATAATAATGACAGGATATTGAAACAAAGAAGACTTTCACAACTATCGGAACTATCAGTGACTCAGAAAGCTGCAGTATAGCTTAACGAATTTCAAATACAGTATATGCCTCTGACTATTGATATATTGTCCGTCTATATGTGTTACTGCACCATTTGTGTTCAAGGGTCTGTTGCTCTAAACACTGTACGGCCAATGCAATTCGTTCGCTTTACTATGACATTTTACTTTGTTTGTTGGCATTATGCTAGCAGTGTGAGACAAAGTTATGTTTTTTTTTAATGTTTTTAAACACGCAATGTGGAATTATCTTTATTCCTCACAATTATCGTCTCTTTCTCCCTCTGTCTGTCTGTCAAATGTCCCCAGGCAGTCTCCATAAATCTTCCTTCCATTTTAATCAAGACTCAAATCAACATTTATGGTTGAACTGCTTTTGATGGTCCTTTATCTCCGGCGGAGCAAGTCAACGTGCCCCCCCCCCTCCCGTGCCCACCCCTGACATCTCTCTGTGTGTTCCCTCGGCGTACCGCAGCATGGAAGCCCACAGGGGGACTTGACTGGTTAATCCTGGGGAAGGCTGGCACCCACCTACATTCCTCTCGCCGTCATCCTTCCCAGTCTGCGTAGCAAGTTGCCAAGGCCACGCTAATGCGTTGCAGTACACGATGGCGCAGACTGGGAGAGGGCCATAATTCCTTCCATTCCTCTTTATTAAACTCATAGCCGCATTGTTATTAGCGTGCGCTTGCCTGATGCCTTCCATATGGGATGTTACTAGCATCCTGAGGAAAGGTTTTTGCAATTTTCTTTTTGTTTCTTTTGCTTCCGATGTCATCGTTTGCTTTGAGGAAGGCCAACTGTTGTCGAGTTCAAAACAAAACGTCTCCTTTCGACAGGCTTTAGCCCTCATGATAAATCATCCACTCATCAGGGCCATTTCTGCAACGAAATTGTTTTGGTTTTTTTCGCCCTTGCCTCTCACACTTTGAATCAGCCATTGTAAATACATTCTAAGCTCCCATTTTGGAGTTCCCAGCCCATGACTTGGTAGCTAGGCTGGGTGAAGATTCGGCAAGGTCAAGTGACAGGCTGCCGTGTAGTATTCGCTCAGATTTGCTCAAAGTATTTTCGTTAGCTTCTGATTAAATAAACGCAGCCACGAGTCAGGGGTTTGTGATGAAGTGCCGCCTTCCTGAGAGAAAATACAATCAAAATGTTTTTGTTAAAATGGTGTTTATTGTGGCGGCCCGGTAGTCCAGTGGTTAGCACGTCGGCTTCACAGTGCAGAGGTACCGGGTTCGATTCCAGCTCCGGCCTCCCTGTGTGGAGTTTGCATGTTCTCCCCGGGCTTGCGTGGGTTTTCTCCGGGTGCTCCGGTTTCCTCCCACATTCCAAAAACATGTGTGGCAGGCTGATTGAACACTCTAAATTGTCCCTAGGTGTGAGTGTGAGTGCGAGTGGTTGTTCGTTTCTGTGTGCCCTGCGATTGGCTGGCAACCGATTCAGGGTGTCCCCCGCCTACTGCCCGAAGACAGTTGGGATAGGCTCCAGCACCCCCCGCGACCCTAGTGAGGATCAAGCGGCTCGGAAGATGAATGAATGAATGAATGAATGGTGTTTATTGTGCAAAAATAGACGATATTAGCTACACCGAGTAGAGCGGCACATATGATGTTTCATTCCGCAGTGATAAAAGTGTGACAGCAACAAATGGGAGATAAATCATGCAACTATATCTTTGTTATTACTGTATTAGCTACATGCTTTTAAAAAATAGAATAATCCTAATTAAATTTCATGCATCCAACATTCAATTATTCACCAGGATGGAAAGCGTGTCTTTTGGCTTTTATTGGGACCGTTGAGAACGTCGGCACTTGATGAACTCATTTTAAAAATAATTCATAAATACCACTCGGTGGTGAAAAGTTTGTGCCAGTGTCTTTGAGAGACAATGCATCATTGTTTTGAGGGGCATATGCGCCCACGAAACGAAGGCGTCTGCTTAATGTTTTACTTAATTAAAGAAATGTGTTCGCTCCCCTTCACATCCTTAGAATGGAATACTTTCAAATTCCGGAAAAAAAAAAATGTCAGTCGGGGTCAAATGTGCCGTTCGATATTTCTGTCATGGGCTGTCGGAAGGCGGAGGGGCGGGGGGGGGGGGGGGGGGGGCTTAAGGGAGGATGTAAAGATTGGAGTCGGTGTAGACAGTTTGATGGGCCGACTTTCCTTAAGTATGCACCACTGGGATTCGACGGGGTAAAGATGATGAATGGGTGAAGTTTTCTCTTGGCATCGACGCATTTGCATTGGCAGTATGTCGAGCCTGATTTTCGTCCAAGAGAATGAAAATAGCGAGCGCCAGTGATTCACCTCCGAGCAGAATCCGATTCCGTCTGTTGCGGTGTCATTCGACTAAGTACATTTACTCAACAAACTGATTTTCGAAATTGGGTGGATGTTTACATTCCGTGTCACCGTCTGGATTGATTCGAGCAAAGCAAACACTTTTCCTTACTTGAACAATTTTGGTGACTTTAAATTACTGTAAGTGTTTTGGATTGTGGTAATCTGTTCATTGGCAAGAGCCGGTTCCACCCAGAGGAAATCGATGGAGGCAAACAAAAGGTCCCATTCAGCCCGATGGGTTGGAGCCCAGAAAGTGATGCCGCCATCTACTAGCAAGACTGTTAAACGACTGTACATGAACCCTTTCGGCTACAGCAGTGACTACGGTGGACAGCTTATCATGTCATCAGGTTACAGGGTGCGCGAAAAAAGTTAAACAAATAATAAAAATGCCGATTGATTAAAATACTGTCGCTACAATTTCACCGTGTCTGTTTACAAAATAAACCCAAATGGTCGACTATGAAAAAAAATACAAGAAGCTTCGCTAATAGGGAAGGCAAATACATATTGCGCAACTGTGCAAAGCTATGAAACCTGCAAATAATAGGCGCTCGCAATTCATTTCATCATGGGTGGCGGCGAGCGCTTCAAAAGACAGCGAGTGAGTCATAAAATTGCATGAAATATAATAACAGATGGATCATTTTATCTTGGTCGGTCGTAAATTTTGATTCCTGTGACTACAACCATAATAGCGTTGCACTGTCATCATGAGTCAGTTAAATAATGGTATTATTTCCAGACACCCACATTGCCCAGAAGAACGAGTCTTTCGGATGTTCCGGCACAAAATGTTCAGTTGCAACATTTTAACCATTACTAGTAGGAACACTGTGCTGTACTGATGTTTCTGTTTATATCCAAGCTACCACGTTCTTCCTTAGAGCTCGAACACATCAAGTCACTTGTATGATGTTGAAACGTTTGCGTATACTCAGTATATTCTGAAAATTCTCCACGCAGGTTCGAAAGAGATTTGTGAAGCAATGCCACATACTCTGCGTCGCTCCGAGGCATGCCAAAAATGCAAAGGAGAGGCCGTAATTGGGGAAGGTAGACACGCAAGGAGATGGTGAACATGTCTGGGCCGCATGCTTGGATAATGAATCCCTATTATTGTATTAGCAAGCTTAATGCTGACACATAATGGGAAATGTCATAGACGGACAAACAAACTGCGCATCAATGTCACAGTTTTTTTAAATCGTCAAAAATTTACATTTTGACATGAATGATAACACGTGATTTCAGAGCATACAACAATTCTACTCACGTATATATTCTTTATCCTCTGCAGAAAATAATCGATATTACTGTCATTAAGTGCTATTTCTCTTATTAAAACAGAACAACGTTTCTTGTTTGTCATTTTTGGGCAGCTGGAACAGATTCACGGTATTTCAATTCATTTCAATGAGCGAAGGCGATTTGAGATGCAAATATTTTGAGTTACAAGCGTAGTCACGGAATAACTTTAAGTCAGAGCTGTATGTTGAAGTGATGGCAGGAACTTCTTTAGTCGGACCCTAGCCTTGTCTAATAGACAAAAAGTGTGTTGTATTTATCATCAGCATTTTCGTGATTCATTGCAGGGCCTGCTCACTCTGCCACTGAGACTGTCACGGATTCGTTTACGTGGTGTCAGAAAAGTGAAGCAACCGCGTTTATTTCCACAATCTGCACCATGTTCAAACGTTTCCTTATTTTTCCCTCTCTCACACCTACAAAACATGACAACTGTAAATTTCTAATGCCCCCCCAACCCCTCCTCCTCCCGCGTCTCTTTAAAAATGATATATGGCAATAGGTTTTATTTTCCCTTTTCATTCTGCTTTTCAACAGCTCATGATTAGCATCATTGAACCTTTCCTTTACAGCCACATATATAATGCTGTCTTCCCAGGGTGAGCGGGCAAGCCGTATGGTTCCACCAGGCAGACCAGGAAGTGTGCATTCACTAGCTTCGAACGGGCCCTGCGGTGCAGCAGCAACCGTCCGTCACACAGGTGGCAGGGAAATTATAGTGTCCACATACATTACTCGTATTTTGGAAGGCAATAAAGTCTGCTGATGCTGATGCCAACAACTGCAAAACCTATACTTGGACGTAAAAGTCTCGGCTAAGGTTTTACCAGCCTATATGTTTAATGATTTGAAGTAATGTGGATCTTATTGGAGCTGCTGCAGTGAAATGGTCTTTTTCTTAATAATAGGACTATTGTCATGGGTGCGTGTGAACTAAAGCCGCTGGTTAAATACTTCAACCTGTCTCTGGTTTTTGTAAAAAAAAAAAAAAAAAGAAAGAAAGAACAGCACTGAAAAACTGCTTTGCAATAAACCACATCGCATGCCGACTTAGTGTAAACACAAGACTAAGACTTCCTGGTTGCAAATGGTCTACGAGAGGAAAAACTGCGCTTCGACAAAGACGCAAAGCAGCGGAAGGACTAACAAATGTGCCGCAGCTCCGAAAAGACTCGAGCTCGGCCACGAGCTGCCATTCTGCTGGCATGCCTCTGAGCAGTCACTGGTGTCTGTACTTCATCCTCGCCGCTCACGTGTACGCGGACGGGGGTTGCACGGTTGGACGGCAAATCTCCCATCTGGTGCCATTGTGGACAGTTAGATGCTAAATAAAAAGCGCGGTGGCCGAAGGCTTCAGATCAGACAAATCTGCAATGCTAATTTGAGGCGAGACGAAAACGTGAAGCGCTGTACTTAGAAATTCACACGGCCACAATGGCTCCTGTGTTACATAAGCTTAAATCACATGTTGTCTTTTTTTTTTTTGAGTACTTTCACAACAGGGCCATACCTGTAATAGCTAAAATGCTGTCACCCTTTCAACAGGGCTCACAAGGATCAGGTCAAACTAATAAATTACACAAAGAGCGGAAACAGATGTTTTTTCCACTATACATCCCAACAAAATGGCGCATTTCAACAAATATTACACAGTTTATGAATTTGTACTATAAAAGACATACAAACACAGTCCACTGCCATTGGTGAACTCAACAGCAATTTCCAAAAGAGGAAAATACATTCAAAAATGACTGATAATATACAATCCCATATGTCACTTGAGAATGTTTGAGTTAAATTCAGTTAATTAAGACAGGAAAAAAAAATTACTTACAGTGAGATGCTGGCGGACGTGTCTTCACCACAAACCATAACTGGAAAAGAAGCACTGGCGTTAATGACGTTATTCAGCTGAGATTTAAATACAAGGCTGCGTTTAATATTTCCGACTGTCAATCAACTCTTCCAATATAATATCTACTTTGATTTTTATGTGAGCTATTTATGGTCTTTACTTTACTCTGCAATAATCTTCGACAAATGATTGCGCCACAAACCAAACTTAGACTTTCAATATTGGATTAAAGGGTGATTCATGTCAGATTAGGACAGGCTGTGTATCAATGTGAATAAATCATTTGCCCAAATGGTACAGTGTTGCTTGATTTATCTGATAGTGGGGTGGGGGGGGGGGGCATAAAGGCGCTGCTGTGATTAATAGCATATTGATGAGAGAGAAAAAAAAACACTAACAAAATGACACTTTAAAATTGCATCTCATTTGAATAGTGTGCATCTGGCACAAATAACAGATCAATTCTATCACACAGGTAATCACTTTTTAAATATTGCTGTTTTACATTACACAACATATTGCATCCTATGTCAAATGTCTCCACAGACAGTGACCTAAAATTACAAGCCTAAAAAAGAAAAAAAAAAGTCAACATTCGTCGAAAGGGATATGATGATCTATCCAAATAGCCAACTGTGAGGATTATTCATACACAGAGATGAGGAAAAAGCCTGCGATATGATGATCTACCCAAACAGCCAACTGTGAGGATTATTCATACACAGAGATGAGGAAAAAGGCTGCGTTTGCGGGTTTACCGTCACCGCTCTTCATTCATGCTTAGCTATATTGGACAGTATCACGAGTCAGATACAGCTTTGTTCAATCAAACAGACAGGAAATTGTCACATTCATCTTTGCCAAACTGTCACTGGTTGAATCCCGTGCTGTGAATTATGATTGGAATAGATTAGCATGGTAATATCCACAATGTAGTGTACAGTGCAACATTTAGAAGGAGAAAAAAAATAAAAAACAAAACAACACGTGGGCAAAAGTATTGGGACATTCGAGCCATTTCACTGGCGGATGTGGGGAATTATGCAATGTCAATTTGTTTATTTTATTTTTTGTGTTTGCTTTACACAAATGGTGTATCTGTGTTCATCTGTCGATGATAATGACGTACAGTGACAGGGAGGTTTATAGAATACATTTAGCATTGTGGATGATTGATATGTAGTTTTTTTTTTTATCCTGGACTTAAATTATCCTCAGAAGAGGATAGTTCGAACGTGTTCACCCCCCCCCCCAACCTACCCAGCGTTTTCCTTCTGAAAATTCTGATTGTAATTGCCCCATTGCGGGACAAATAAAGGGATATCTTATCTTATCTTAACAAATCTCTGTGTCGTAATTTTCAAGTTATTTGTGTGTGACTATTTGGGGGTTTCCATTGTTTACCAAAAGCGGACCAACATTTTAGTCCATGTGCATCTTTTTATTTTATATAATTTTGTTCGGTGGTGTACCGTGATTTGTATTTTAATGGGTGGAACATGAAAATTAATTAAAATAAAAATAGTATTTTCGTCCCCTTATTCAAGGTTAGGAAACACAAATTTACAGGAAGTGATATTTCAAGAAGATTGAGTTGCGTTTTAAATTGTGAGTTTGGTTTTCGGAGCTAAAAACATAAGAGAGTTGATTGACACGTTTTAGTGAAATTTCCACAATGGACTAAGCACAATTGCAGAGCATAAAAACAGCTTTTATACGTAATATTTAGACATGTTTGCTTGGACGATATCATCAATAAATCCACATTTTCAATATTTCTCACTGCACGCGAAGGCATCAAGTAAGCAAGCACAAGAAAACTTGAACAAGGTTGTACTGACACACACTTATTCTTTGAGGAGGTAAATACAGTATGTTTATGTTCGTTTGTAGTATTAGTATTTAACTTGTTGGTATTGATGAAATATTGTCTTTACAGTTGTTAGGAAGAATTATTTGGAAAAGTGCTGAAAATGGCCGCCATTAACTACAATTCCATCTCTGAGCTTCATCCCAAATTGTCTCACCCTGTAAGTAAAACATATTTTTCTTTTGACAACGGTCTTAACTATTTTAGGGGCAGGGTGTTTACTATTTTTATTATTATTATTAGTTAGCATGGTCTGACGTTGTGGTTCAATGATGTTGACGTTTAAGGCTGAATTTCTTGATTCACAATAACGAGACTGTATCTTTTCCAGAAAGTGATTGGTATAATCATAGGAAAAACGGATATTAAGAGCTTCCCTGACAGAAAAAGTAGGTATCACATTTATTCTCTCAGTATATCGAATTTATTATTTCAGAAGAAGGACAACATGCTCAGATTATAAAATAATTCATGCCTTCGTGTTCTGTCCACTGGCGCCCTCTTCTGGTGAATAGTTATAACATGGTTTGAGCGTTCTTTCTCATTTCCTCTCTTCTGTGAATTTTGAGATTTTGGTGTGGACAGATTCACTTTTGGCTTCACCGTTAAGGACTCTCCTGACTTTTTTATCAATGTGTCGGCCTGGGGAAGCGATGGTTACATTAACAGGCTGTCAAGCAGTTTCAGTCTCGGTGATGTTGGTAAGCAAAACCGTCCCCGCGCCACTCCTGTCCGTCTAAACGTCCCTAACGTGTCTACTCTGATATTGCTGAATGCCTACGTCATTATTATGTCTTCAGTCATTATTGAAAATCCATTGGTGACCACCAAAGATCCAGAGAAGGAGGAAAAATTCTGTCCTACCACACCGAGGTAACTAATCTTCAAGTCACATAATTTCCAATGTCTAAGTTCACAGTTCTCCTCTCCTTCTCTTTGCCAGTCCCTACAGGTTGATGCTTGCAGAGGCTCATTCCCAAGTGTGTCTTTGTGGGGACATGGACACAAGTGACAGCTTGCTGCCACTGATTCACATGCCAGTGAAGGACTCCAGAGACTTCTACACTCTGGGAGACATCGTGGCCAATGGGAAGAGTCTGGACGGCTCATTTTTAAACATACTGGCTGCTGTGAAAGCGGTAGGTTCTCAATTTCGCCAGCCACAACATCGTGGACACCTGCGTGATCTCATAAGGGCCAATATAGAGATCAGTCAATTGTTCTATGAAGCAAATAATAATTCGGATTTTCATCAAACAGCGGTCAGAAGGGAATTTCATTCCGGTTTTCGTGCCTTGTCGTTCTCCTTTTCAGATCGGTGAGATGAAACTGTTCAAAAAATCGGATGGACGCAAGGGACAGAGGATGGAAGTGAAGCTTTTTGATGAGTTGGTCTCGTCCTTGCCGCTCATTTGGTTGGTCTCCGACTTTGTGTTCTATTTGCTCTTCGCTATGTTTCAATCCCATTGACTTTGGTAAGATGAGTCTGAACTCGCTGGCCTCTCCAGACTAACTTCCTGACCTGCAATTAATTCACAGTTGGGACAAAGAAGTTATTCAGCATGTCCAGACTTCAGTGTCCAAAGGGACTGGTAGGAATGAATCTCTAGTTGAATGTTATTACTACCTGTCAAGTCTTATTAACGTTCCCGTACTAAAGTTAAGCATAACTGTGGACACTTGAGATGAAGCGCTCTGTTATTTTTTAGATAACTTACGCATGTTTTGACTCGATTCCTCATTCCAAGTGATCTTCATAGCGGATACGAAGATTAACTTTGACAGCTTCCGCAACGGAATGACCGCAACAGTCAACTCCAAAACCATTATCACTGTCAATCCTGGTAAGCGTGTCACTGCATCGTATCGCCAAAGCATAACAGCTAACAATTAAACAAGAGTCATGCCAAAAAAAGGTATGCGGGAGAGGGTGGGGGGGGGTCGTCCAGCAGTGAGCCATACAAAGAGGCATGCACTGTGTTCATCTGTTTTTATTTTTGGCAGACACGCGTGAGGCTGGCTTGCTGTGCAGATATGCTCGGGAGATGTTAGAATCCGGCGCTCTGGAACAAGATGACAAGGCAGAGGATGTGCAGGGTAACTTAGCATCGAGACTTGACTGACTTTTGGTATTACTCGAAGAAAAAGCCTCTGCATTTTAATGGGACATTTGATATCCCACTGGGATACGTTAGAATGTGTGGTTATAACTAGCGGCGCTTAAGATCTCAGTATACACTAAAAGCTTTCATGATATATCCAATGTTTAACCATTTCATGCACCCTGTAACCCGATAACATGATAAACTGTCCATTGGAGTGACCGCTGTCCCTGAAAGGGTTAATTGGGATTACGAAAAAAATCTGGTGGAATACGGCCTCGTTTTCATTTTCTTCTCATCATATGT
Organism: Hippocampus zosterae; assembly: GCF_025434085.1. Classification (NCBI taxonomy): domain Eukaryota; kingdom Metazoa; phylum Chordata; class Actinopteri; order Syngnathiformes; family Syngnathidae; genus Hippocampus; species Hippocampus zosterae. The sequence goes on from NC_067457.1 coordinate 5,480,147, forward strand.
CCAAATGTTTACGATTGAGCAGTGGAGTCAATCACGGCCGTGTACACGGTGGGTCAGCTGAAGAAAAAAAGCCAGGAAACTCCGGAGACGTCCCACGGCATCACGTACAGTTTCATCACCAAGCTCGATCTGGACTCTTGCGTTTCCAAAGTCGTCAGGACTCGCTGGTATGCTCACTCGGGGCACAGAGGATGAGTTAATCGTTGTAACAATTGCCCTTTTTTTTTTTGTTGTCACATCTCTCAGCGCCAAGTGTAAGTTCCAGGTGACCGAGGGCACGCAATATTGCAGCAACCAGTTGTGTCCAGGAAGGGGTCAAGTCTTCTCTTCCGTCACTGGCTTTGACCTCATGGTGGACCTCACGGACCACACGGGCACTCTGCACGCCTGCAGCCTCAGAAGCCCAGTGGCCGACGCCATGCTGGGATGCACTGTTAGTATTCCAACCAGCACCGTTACTCATCAAGAATCAGAGGGAGGTGGGGGGGGGAAACACAAAGCGTATATTTTCCTTTCTCTTCAGACCGAGCAGTTTACTCGTTTAACCGACAATGAGCGCACTGTAATGAAGTGGAAGTTTCTTCTGGAGAGATGCAAAACATATGTGAAGGTGAAATTGCTGTTCGCTTTCCGCCTCAAGGATTCAGTGCAAAGACACACGTTATAATTTTTGTTTTAGATCCTCCCTTCCACAAGGACAAAGAGCGGGGTGCGGGCAGTGGTCCTGGCCTGCTCACTGGCCGACCCGGGCGAGGTGAAGCAGCACATGTCAACCCTGATAAAGGGGGACTGAGGAACTCCCCCTCAACTACACGGTGGAAGCTCGAGTGTTCGTTTCCTCCAAGCATTACACAGAAGCGATGAGTGTGTTTAGGTTGTTGTCATTCTATCTGTTCTTCAACACGGTTTTGTATTTGTCTGAGGTGTTAAACCGTAACAGCTTCTTCCGCGAAATAAAGATGAGTTCGTTCATCAAGTCTGGTTTCTTAAATCTTAACAGGACTCTTTTTTTTATCCTAGGTATTTTTAGATTTTGTTTAAGGAAGACGGAAGCAAACATCTCTAAAACATTCAGACAATTTAAACAAGGATTTGGGACATGTGTGACATTGAAAGAATGAACTATTAACATTTCTTGAGCAGAAGTGTATTGTGTAAAAATAATAAGCAGGCTAGCTTCAAGACATGCATCATCTCAACATAAATTATAATTTACACTGTGTTCATATTTATGTGGCAGGTTTAGTCAATTTTGAATTTACAATACCGGTAATTTGAGAGAATAACAAACAACGAGACAGCAGATAGCAGCATTGACGCGAGCAAAGCGGAACTTTTGTCATCATTATTTGTTGCTCAGGGGGGCTATTTATAAAGACGTACAGGTTTAGTGCAGGACCAAAACCAAAGGTAATCAAAACTAATTTAACTTTTCCAAGCTTAGACAGACAGTCATTCGTGTTTTTTTTCCATGCATAGTTACACATTTACTATATCGGCTTTTAATACCACGGATCTGCTGTTCCGACCCATTTAACATAGCAACGAACGTCAACTGCTGATTGGCGTCAATTGGATGTAGATGCGTGGAAATATGCTGCACTTCCTTCGTGTTGGGTCGCATAATAATTGAACGTTAACGCGTATTGGTGAACTCTACTCACTTCGACAGTGGCAGCCAGAAGACAAGCATGAACGTGAATCAGGGGACCGTGGGCAGCGACCCGGTCATTTTAGCCACGGCCGGGTACGACCACACAGTCCGCTTTTGGCAAGCCCACAGCGGAATCTGCACCCGAACAGTTCAGCACCAAGACTCTGTATCCTTTAATTGGGGATCACACTTCCGGTTGAAGACAACGCAATACGCCTTTGCGTCACATTTTAAGTTATCTTTTAAGCTCCAAATTCACTTTTAGGCTTTCGTTTTGATGTTTATCATTCTGCAACATGGTTGTGTACTCAATGATAAAGTTGTGAGGGGATACTGATGGTCGTGGTTCACGTAATTGACTTCCATGCAGGAAGTGTGGGTTCAGTTCCCATTCAGTGACTGGAAATCTGAGAAATGAATTGTTTCTTTAAGAATACTTGTGGCCAGCAAGTCAACTCACTTGAAGTAACACCAGACAGGAGTATGATTGCTGCTGCAGGTTAGTTACTTTTTAAAAAATCGCTCTTGTCGTCATACATATGTGCATGTCATGAATAAAACGTTGCCTTCCCTTTTAAGGTTATCAGCATATCCGCATGTACGATCTGAACTCCAACAATCCCAACCCTGTCATTAACTATGACGGCGTAAGTAAGAACATCACCTCTGTGGGCTTCCATGAAGATGGGCGCTGGATGTACACAGGAGGAGAAGATTGCATGGCTCGTATCTGGGACCTGAGGTACTCCATTGCCAGATAACTGGACTGTAAAAGGGTCCTTTGGCTAACGTTACGCTAAATCATAAATACAGTAAATTTTTGGATAAATATGAAATATTTAAATACAATCAAATAATGAATGTGTCAAACTAACTTAATCCTGCACAGGTCAAGAAATCTGCAGTGCCAAAGGATCTTTCAGGTCAACGCGCCCATCAACTGTGTGTGCCTGCATCCGAACCAGGTGGGATGTTCACAAATGTGCGTTGATGTTGATTTTTGGTTAACTTGAAATGCACATTTTTTTTAGGCAGAACTCATCGTCGGAGACCAGAGTGGAGTGATTCATATTTGGGATCTGAAAACGGACCACAATGAGCAGCTCATTCCCGAGCCGGAAGTGTCGGTCAACGCAGTTCATATCGATCCAGATGCCAGTTACATGGCAGCAGTCAACAGCTCGGTCAATTACTCACCTTTATTATTGTTTTTTTTTTCTTTTAACACTTTCAAGGACAGCGATTACTATCATGTTCTCAGGTTACCGGCTGCATGACAGGGTTAAAATCTACATGGAAGGAGACAAACGGTGCACTTGTGCCTTTAATTCATAAAACTTCCTCGTTGTTCTCCGCGACAGGGTAACTGTTACGTGTGGAACCTGGCCGGAGGCATGGGAGACGAGGTGACACAGCTCATTCCCAAAACCAAAATCCCAGCACACAAACGCTACTCCCTACGCTGCAAGTTTAGTCCCGATTCCACGTGAGTCTTTGCCTCGGCGACAATTCTCGCGCCCGTAACCCACAACCTACCTCACGAGGCATCAAATGAGTGTCGCTGACGCCGAGGTTCTCATTCCGTCAGTCTGTTGGCCACCTGCTCAGCCGATCAGACCTGCAAAATTTGGAGGACGTCCAATTTCTCCCTGATGACCGAGCTGAGCATCAAGAGTAACAATCCTGGAGAGACATCTAGAGGCTGGATGTGGGACTGCGCCTTCTCAGGGGACTCGCAGTACATTGTCACAGGTAAAGCAGAGTTTGGTCATATTAGCGCTTGACCAAAATGTCCTCGATCATCGGAATAATAATGATAATGAATTGCGTTTTCTTCCCCCGCAGCTTCCTCGGACAACTTGGCTCGTCTGTGGTGTGTGGAGACGGGCGAGATCAAAAGGGAGTACAGTGGCCATCAGAAGGCCGTGGTGTGTCTGGCCTTCAATGACAGCGTGCTGACCTGAGAATCGGGACTGTGCAATGTTGAAAGCGACAACATAAAAACGTTTTATTAAAAATCATATAAAAAAGTGCGCCGTTGTCTTTTTTTTTTAATTCAACACTGACATTACACTGGTTGTCGATACAAGAGGGCCGCCAGGGAGGATTGTAGGCATGAATATTGTATTGACAGCATTCGTCTTGAAGAAAAAATTCCTCTTCCTAAACTTTTTTTTCCCCAGGATGATTGTTAGAGATCGAGAATTACTCCGGTAGGTAGTAAAAGCAAACAGACACGCAGATGTTGTTGGGAAAGCATATGTCGATGCAGAAATAGACCAGCCGCTGTTTGCCCGGCCCTGAGAAAGACAGAAACCGAAAATTGTGTCAAATAAATCAATCAAAACTGAAATGGCCAAATTGTACTTCCTATACATTCGCGTTCCAGTCATGTAATTTGCCGAGTGTCTTGAGGTCTGTTCTCCACTTCTTACCTTCGGCCCTCTTGGTCCAGTGAATAGTCTTATCCTCACACAGAAGCTTCAGAGGCTCTTCTAAGGTAGAGGCATCTGTCTGAAGAGCAGGCAGGACCCCCAAGAACTCCGTGCGCCGGCGAGTCTCGTTTGCAGAAAGCTGGAACGGATTCTGATGGAAAAAGAAAAAAAATATTAACATGTGGTGACTTATATCAGAAGTACGGTTGGTAAACCATTAGAAAGCCCCCCCCCCCCCGCCCCCACAGTATGACAAAGTGCAGTTTCATACTTGTGGTGATCGACAACCCCCCCCCCCCCCCAAAAAAATGCTATTTGTAAATTTGCATTGGAGATCTTGAGATTGTGCAGATTCAAATGTGGCTGGTGGGCGGGACTTTCGAGTTCATAACATTCAAGAAAAAACTTTTTGCTGGGTTGGCTAATACGAGACCGCTTCATCGAAATGCAGAAAAATATGTAGATGGCCGCTTAAATTGCCCAGTGAGAACTAATTGCAAGTCAGTGGGGGCAGTATTTCCCTCCAAAAAAGAAGTTTAACCCCCCCCCCCCCCCCCCCGCCCACACACACACACACACAGTGAGGCTATTGTATCTGCTGCAGTCTCCTGTAAGAAGAGCCCAGGCTGCAGGGATCACGTGTTCTGAGGAATCCAGCAGGAGCGAGATTTGAAAAGGATCTTCTTCACCCCCCCCCCCCCCCCCCCCTCACCTCCTCCCACCAATTTGGATTTAGCAGCAAGGTATAGTCATGCGGAACCACATTTTAAACGCACAAGTATCAGGCTTAAAAAAAAAAGTTGTGAATTCGTCAGGGTTTGGGTTGAAACTGCCATACTGTGACTATGAATTAATCTTGATCTCGGATAAAAGATATTTTGGACAATTCTACGCTTGCAACTTTGTGGGAAACCGTTTTCGCTCGTGAGTCCGGGGACTTCTCCAAAAGGATACTTCCGGAGGGGACTGTATGTCCAAAAAAAGCTCCTCAAACCCATTTCAACATAGTTCCTCGAGAAGATATTGGCCAAAAATGAACTTGTGTCCAAGTAATCTCTTCAAATCACCTCAACAAAGTTCCGTGGCACCTACTGTACATATTACTTTTGTTTGGCCTGAGTATAAAAGAAATTATAATAATTGAATACTCAAGGGTTCACTTTTTACTGCCTTGCTAACCTTGTGTACCGATGCTTGAAGAAGGGAGTGCACGTTCTCATAGTCCGATGTCTCCATGGTCCGCAAGAAGCAGCTCTCCTGGTGGACCGGCTGGTAACATACCAAGCCCTGAAAGAAAAAAAAAAACAGGACATTTTTTCCTCCGTCATAACCCCCCCCCCCCCAGTTCATCGCTCCCGTGAACGTACACGATTCATGTCAAAGAGCACAGTGGACGTCCGATTCGCCCGCGCGGTCACAGAAAAGGTCACGAGGCCGTTCTGCTGGTCCACGATTGCCGACTGGTTGAGGAGCAGGACCCCTGCCGGGTCTGGAGCGGTGAATCGGACAGCCTGTGAAGACTAACGGAGATGAGGAAGAAGAGGAGGATGATGATGATGATACGGAATAGGTTGAGAGATATGACCAGCCAAACCTGCCAGAGGCGATGCGGCAACTCGAGGTGGCCAGTCAAACCGAGGGCCAGGAGGATAAGGAGCAGGGAAGCCGAGAGGCCGACGCAGAGAGCTTTTTTGGAGATGTGGCGGGAATCCGAGGAGCCCCCTTTCTTTGGAGACAAAAGCAGGAACAGCTGAGAAAAGTTCGCCATGAAGAACCAGGAAATGACACGCTTACCGTGCAGCATCCCCCTTCCAAAGTGCCTTCCGGAAGATTCCAACATCTTCCCATCCCGCGTCCCATCATGGCTCCTCACTCGGTCTGCTCCCGTCTCCAACGGCGCCGGAACGGCTTCCGTTTTCATCCCGAGACCTCCCACTTCACCCCACCGCCCCCTCCTCCTCCTCCTCGTCTCTTCAATCCAAATCTTTGGAATCACCTGAACTTCATCGGAGGAGATTCTTTTCATGCCTCTGACCCTACGAGGAAGAAGCCATTACATTTTGGTGTGGATAAACAAATGGTTAAGAAAAAAGCTCCACCGAGTTCCCTTCCCTGCAATCTTTTTGGAGTCCACACACGCACGCTTGGCAGCCGACCTCAGTGCGGACAATAGACAAAAGGCAGAAAAAGCAGCCGCGGCACGGAAGGCATCTTTCAGCAGGCGAGAAGGTGATACGCGACTCTGGAGTAGTTCCCGCAGGTGAAAGCATCAAAGTGACTTTAGGAAAAATAAAACCACGGCAAGTTGACGTTAAGATTTTTGTTTTAATCAGGATCAGCGTTGCGTATTTGCGTGAACATCAAGAGGCCCGCATAAAAGAAAAAAAAATCATTAGCCCGATAGCCAAAGTGCCCAAGTCATTTTTAACACACTGTCACAAGATCAAGAAACTATATCAAAGTGCTTTTTAAAAAATATTTATCTAGATCATGGTTATTTGCAAAACATGTAATTTACATTTTTGCTACTTGCCATTAAACGCCCCCCCCCCCCCCACGCTTGCAAACATGACTCCGTTCCACTTTACAGCTCACTTCCTTCCTTACATTGCAGTTAGTTGCCAAAGCAAAGGCGCAATTAACCCTTTCATGGACTAACCTGGTAACATTATAAGCCACAGGTGTCAAAGTCAAGGCCCGGGGGGCCAGATCTGGCCCGCTACATCATTTTATGTGGCCTGCGAAAGCAAATCAAGCACGTCAAGTTCCATGATGCTTGCTAAAGTCTGCACCAAAACTTCAAATTATCATACGTAATCCACAATAATCATTATTCTTGACTTGTGATTTTAAAACTAATTATCTATCAATATCAATCAAAAGCGACAAAAATGAGTTAGACACCCATGTTATAAACTGCCCACTTTAGTAACCGCTGTCCCTGAAAGGGTTTAAGTACACAATTATCTCAGAATGTTATACTGTGTGGTACTCTCACTGAATTTGGCTTCTTGTAGAATTCAGAATCAAATTACATTTTGAGAACCATTTAAAAGTTACTGTGTCTTCTGGCTCATGCTAAACCAGTTAGCATTAAACTAATTTGATTTTTTCTTTTTCTTTCAGCAGGTCAAGTAGCACCTTGAAATGGACAATCCTGTATAAAATCTTAAAAAGCTGACGGTAGTTGTGTCATAAAGATGATAAATCATGAATAGAACCGAGACAACTGGAAGATGATGGCGATCCCAAGAGTCCTTCATCCCTGCAGGGCCGGGAGCAAGTCCGCAATGCTCTCCACGTAATAATCAGGCACCATTCCCTGCCTCTCCGAGCAGCCGCTCTTCTGATTGGCCTCAGCCTCGGCCACCGTGCTGACGCCGGTGAGGGTGAGAAGCGTCTTGAGGCCGCAGTTGGAACCCAGCATGATGTCCGTGTCCAGGCGATCGCCCACCATCAGGCAGCGGCCGGGCTCCACGTGGAACTCGGAGGCCACGCAGTCAAACATGAAGCGGCTGGGTTTGCCCACTGTGGCGGCCTGGCGCTGGGCTGCGGTCTCAACCGCCTGCAGTAGGCAGCCCGTACCTGACGGGAGCGAGAAGAGACACAATTTGAACACTTAGGCCTACTACGCTACTGGTCGAGATGGCGGTATTTCTTAAGGTGTAAAAAGCTTAAGTGCCAGAAAAGATCGGAAGTGAAGGAAACGAACGCAAAGCACCCAAGATCCAAGCAGATTTCTTCCTACCTGGGACTGCTGTGCCCCCCTCCAGAGGCAGCCTGGTGTCTCTATTGGTGCCCACGAACAAACAGTCCATTCGGGTGAGGTACTGCAAGGCTCTGTTCAGCTTCATGTAGCTGAAATGCTCATCAAACCCGACCAGCACCGCCTTCACGTCGGGTTCCAGAGGCACGTTGGCCCAGTCGGTCTGCTTGCCGAACACATGGTCCGGTCCCAGTCCGGTTTGCTGGATGCCGACCGCCTCCAGCTCCTGTTTCATAGCGTTGCTGCCGATGAGGTACACTTTACCTTGCAGCTTGCACACGGTCTTCAGGTAGATGGCGGAGCAGTACGCGGTCCCAAACACCTCGTCCTCGCTCGCGTTAAAGCCCAGCGTGGACATTTTATCCACGTACATCTTTCTTGTCTTGGTGCTGTTGTTTGTTACGAAAAAGACTTTCTTGCCGTGTTGCTTGAGCAGCTCGATGACTCGCGGGGCACCGGTGATGGCCTGGTCCCCCCTCCAGATGACCCCGTCGCAGTCAAACAGGACGCTGTCCACAGAGGCCAGCAGTTGTTTCGCCAGCTCGCCGCTGAGTCGGACGCATTTTGACCCGGCCATGAGGAATTAAGTTGCGCCCAAGTGTTCAAAATAAACACGTAATTTGTAGTTGCGCAATCGACGACCGTTCGCTTTCCGCACCAGGAAATATCTCTAGCGCATGACACACCCCAGGTTTTAAAGCAAGTTAAGTCAAACTTTTAGGGCTAAACAAATGGCTTAATTGTACTGAACAGTAATTATTTAAAACCTGACCTTCCAGCGAGCCCTTCTTCATGCCGATGCGATCACTTCCGCACCGGCTTATGAGACAGGACCCACGCTCGAAGCCCCGCCTACCGCCCCCTAGCGTCCGTTTCCACGCCTGCCTAAAATGTCATTTTGGAAATTCCTTCATTGGACGTTCGGCGAATCTAAACATGATGTTCAGAGTAAACACATTAAAATATTCTATTTTCAAGCTATATATACTCTCGGCCCATTTTAAAAGGTGCACGCATATGCACATGCTCAAATAATCACAATTAGGATTAAATGTACATTCATGTTGAGCATGATTCTTGTTCAGTACTCTATTTTGTGTGTTGAGGACACATCATTTAATCAGTGAATAACACAATAAAATAATTCAAATTACAAATGCCAACCTTTTAATAGTGAAAAAAATACAATTTAATTCATCCAGTTAAAGCAATATATTAAAAAAAAATGTTTCACATAGAAATCCCCTAACACATGTGCGTGTCTATTTTTTCAGAACTAGTAGTTGATCGTAGAATGTAAACAGACACCAAGCGCAGTGACAATCTTCTAAGTGTTTTTTTTCCCACCAGGTCGTCGAGGAAAAAAGACTTCTCCCAAGTTCCGTAGTATCCCACGGCTGTAGTAGTTTCTCTTCGAGTTGTGAAACGCCACGCCACAAAAACGATCTCCCGTGGGAGACGGGTGGCAGTGCTGACATACGTAGCCGCGATTTCTGTACCACTCATTGGAAGTCTGATTGATGAGCGCCAAGAACAAATGGAACAGTGTGTAACCAGCGAGCAGCAAGAAGACAAAGACGACGAAGCCCAGCATGAAGACGATTCGGGGGAAGGTCAGGAACAGATGCTACAAAGGAAAAAAAAAAAGAGAGAAAATATTTCAATATGAAATAAGGACCAAACGATCAATTTCCAGCACTCCCACTGGAGTTCACCGGCTTTCCAAATTACCACTCAAACCTTCTTCCACTCCTTTGCGATGACATCATCAAAGCTGGTGGATGTTTGTTTTATTGCCACTGATTGATTTTTACCTGTATGACAAATTGAGGCCCAGCTGGCTGTTGCTGGCCGTACTCATCAATATAGCTGGCCCACAGCAGCCCCGACTGCAGCACGGCTTCAATTAGCACGTCGGCCGTCAGGATGGCAATGTCAGCCGACATGGCGCATACGCTGATCAAGTAGAGCAGGAAGTAACGGATGTTGTAGGCACCGATGCAGTTGTTCACCCAGATGCAGTGGTGGTCGAAACGCTGAACGCACCTGTCGCACACTCCTGAAATACAAAGTGCATTTGGGCTTCGTAACGTTTGAATTCTCAATAAAATATCAGGAGGAATGAAGAAAGGCATGAATGCAAACAGTTAGAAAGGATAAGATGCAAATACAGTTTTCGATAAAGCCACAAGGGTGTGAACAAACGAAACAAAGAACTCACTGCAGTGCTTGGAGCGGGCAGGTTTGATAAGGTGACATGTTGGGCAAGAGATGCCCGGGTGAAACAGCCTCTTGTCGTATGGATACACGTTCAACTGGCTGGAGTTTTTCTTCTTGGTCACGGTGCCTTCGAGATGGTATCAAATAAACAGTTACAGAGGGGAAAAAAGGACAAAATAACAAAACCAAATGCAAGGCCAACAAAAAAAGGTACCTGGTTCTTTGTTGATGCAAAGGTAGAAGAAGAAAGTCTTCACGACAAGGAGGATGTAAGGCAGGGACAGGCTGATCAAAGAGATGCCCATCTCGACGCAGAAACCAAAAACCTCATAGGTGAACTCGGCGTATACCGCCCCTTCTAACAGGATGTGCAGAATGATGAACATTTTGGTCCTGCAGCAACAGGGAAGTGGTACATTAGAATGGCCATGGTCTGAGAGTGATTACAAGACATCAAATGCATGTCTATGATGTGCAAGTATAAAGTGTACAGACGTTGTGTACACACCTCTGGTGAAAAAACCTGTGCGTGGTCCACTGTAAACACCGCTTGAGCCATTTTGGAGTAAGTGGTACAACTAACTGTGAAGGGGAAATGTAAAAAAAAAAGTCAACAGTATTTTAGTGGGTGTGTTGATCGTGTCATACTTACTCCAACAGCGCCATTTAGAGTTCATTTCTGGAAATGTCAATAAAGACCCCATATGTCTTACCTTTGTTGTGGTGTCGAAAATGTAAGAAAATGGACTTTGTTGCTGGCCCGAATATTTGCAGACTAAGATGATGGAAGTGAGCACCACAGTCACGTAGATGGCAAACAAAGTGAGGAAATCCATGTCTCACGGGACTACCTCAACATGTGTTCGCCGTATAACCTCACCACAACGCCGATAATATCGCCACTGTCAAATTTTGCTGTCGTTTTGTTCTCAAGTAAAGCATAAATGACAACAAAAATACATTCTAAACTTCTAAGGTGGACAGGTTTGACGTCAGTAAGCACGCTTATTCAAAATACAGTACACGTTTTTTTTATTTAACCTCTAGACGCAAACAGAACTATTTGAAAAGATTATCTCACGTTAACGTAACTGGTAAAGTTGTGCAGGTAGCAGACGTAGTTTTTCTTTCGTTTGGTCTACTTCCGGTAAACATTGTTTACTTCCTTAGCATGCGTGGCTCGCTAACAGCAGTGGGTGGGGCTTAACTCATTCAAGGTTATATAGTTGATACGTTATTAATATAATCAGAATAATAATTTCATTTATATTTATTTTCCATTTTCGTGTTAATCCTTATTTTCCGATTCAGTGTTTGACACGTTATTAAAAATGTATTCATCTTTTGTGCTCAGATGCGCTCGTGTGTTTTGTTACCTTGTGCTCGCGTTTTCAGTTTATGGTTTTCATTAAATGCCTACTGCATCAAAATCTGTGTTATGCATTATTGACCTATTCGGGGCTTTATCTTTCTCATATTCAACTGATTTATATGCAGAATACTGCATGTTTTGTGTTTATTCCATTGTGTGTGTGTGTGTGTGTGTGTTTTTAAAAGAAATATATATTTTTACATCCCATTGCATCAGAATCATGAATTATTGGCCTATTCCAGATTGTAATTAATTAAAAAAATAATAGAACATTTGCTCATCTATAGTTAGGTCTGAAGTTGTTGAAACGATATGAAGTGCTCAACGTAAAATAAAATATTCATATTGCTCGAGTGTGATTTTTCTGATGTGCCTGTTACTGTAATCCACCGTGAAAGAAGACAAGGCAACACAAGACACTTACTAGATCTAGTTGCTAACTGATCCTGCCACTCATATTACAGCTCCTGTTGCTGGGAGAAACAAAAAAAGGAGTAAAATGTCCAGGAGTTATTGATGCTGCCGACAAAGGTATGAGATGCCTGCTTTTAAATACTTTACATCTTTTCTTTTGCTTGTAAAACTGCCTCACTGTTGGACTGATATTGTTGATATCAAATGTACTCATTGTTGATTTCAGTACAGACGTAATTTAATATTCGTACATTGCCTGTGAAGCGAATGCAAAATTTTACCCATAATGTCCTGATAACAGTATATTACTTTTTTGCATCACAGAACCAAATAAGATGAGAACTATCGAATGAAATGATCACTTGAAAAAACAAAACACTCTGAACTGGTTGCCAGCCAGTCGCAGGGAACACATCGGCAAACAACCATCTACGCTCACACCTAAAGACAATTTAGAGTCTACTATTAACCTACCACGCATATTTTTGGAACGTGGGAGGAATCCGAAGTACCCGGAGAAAACCCGCGCAGGCTCGGTTAGAACATGCAAACTCCACACAGGAAGGCCTACACCGGAATCGAACCCTGAAACTCCGCAGTGTGACGCGAACCGGTCGACCACCAGGCTTACAATGTTAACAGGTTTACAGGGTGCATGAAAGGGTTAATATCCAACCAGAGACTGAGCATGTGTTTCTACTAAAGCTGCATTGTGATGTTGGGAGATGGAGGTAGGGCTACAGAGCCCACAAATAATCCATCTAATCCTGCAGCTTTAAGTCTTGAATGGCTACTTCTGCTTCTTAATGGACCGAAGCGTTTAAAGTGCGCACACATAATCGAGGACGAACAGAATTCCAGGCTGACGTTCCAATTAGTCCTCCTCATCAGTCTTCCTGACATCAACTCGGAGTGATTCTGGGCCAGGAGCAGTTCCTCGGAGAGCCACCTAGCCACAAGAAGAGGAGGCGGAAAAAGACACGCCGGTGTATTTATAGAAAAATGAGGCCTCACAATAGCCTTTTTCGGAGAGTGAATTATTAAGGAAGTCAAGTGCACGGGTGGCGGCGTCCCAGTTTTATGATGAACACAGCGAGCATCTCGGCCCTGGGATGAATCAGGGATGAGACGCAGGACAGACTCCTTCCATAAACTCATCAAAAGACTGGATTTGCTTTTCATGAGAACTCAGCCCTCACGTCTTTGGATCTTGTGACTCTATTTTATGGGGTTCTGTGTCAAGGGGGTGATCAGGACGATTTTTAAAAAAATCTACATTGACCTGGGAAGACGTTCTGCAATTAAAGGCTGAAAATGAAGAAATTTTTGCAAAACAAAAAAAGCAGATCTTCATTGCGCCAGACCAAACGCAGCTCTCGGTGTCAATCCAAAGATTTCTGTGAGTGGTTTCTTGCGTTCTCTTTAATTTCATGTAAATTGTCTCTTTGGTGTGCGAATAATTCTCCCGCTATTTTTGTGAAGTAGCTCAGAGAGGTAAACTTCAACGTTTGCAGTGAGAACCTCTTTGCTCGGGTCACGAAGGTCCCAATCTCTGCAACGACTCAATTTAAATTGGCTCATATGCACTTTGTGAACCAGATCGGGGGGAAACTGTGCTGTATGGAAGGTTCAGGGTGGAGAAATCTACTCTGGCTCCAGTTTGAGGCAATTGTAGGCAGAAGAGAAGACGGCATTCTTTCCAGCGGAATATTCGATGGAGAGTTTTTGTGTCACGTCAGTCGAATTGAATGCATCTTTTTTTTCTTCCTTTTTAACACCAATTGAATTCAAAATTACAATACGAGGCATTTTGGGATTATGGGGGCTCTCAAGGCTTTTTCCCCCCATTTCAATTAAAAATTTCTAACGACCTCCTTGCCCACCCTCCGCTTACTCCAGTCCTCAGCATGCCGGCGTCTAACCAGGGCTGGCCTGAGGAATTTGGATTCCAGCTTGGTGGGAATGGACCGAGCTACATCCTATCTGTAGAGGAAGGAAGCAGCGCCCAACTGGCCGGCCTTCAGGCTGGAGATCAAGTGTTGGAAATCGAAGGCCACAATGTGTCAACGCTTTGTCCGCAAGCTGTTGTTGCCATCGCCCAGACGCAGAAGAACATCCCGCCCAGCATTGGTGTGGTGTCCCGTATCCAGCAGGTTTGTGATAAAACAAATAGTTTTACGCATTTGTGCGATTTTCTTTTTTTTCTCTCCCATTATTGTGTATTTTGTGTTTACAGATGGACATCGTACCAGGTCCTGATGGCCGTTACGGTTTCACCATTGTGGGAGATTGCCCATTGCTGGTGGAGGACTGCTTACCGTGCTCCCCGGCGGGCCGTGCGGGTTTGAGGGCAGGCGACTGCGTGATGGAGGTCAACGGCATCCCTGTCAGGCAGCACGAGATGGCCGCGGCGCTCATCAAGTCTTCCCAGGGGAGGACTTTGCGGTTGGGCGTGCTGGGCCTTGGCACGAGGCAGAAAGTCAGCCTCGGCATGGAGGATAACCGGATCGGAGGGGAAAGCACAAGAGCGGACCGGAAATACAAGGCCCTGGAGTTCAACGGGAAGGTAGCAGACACACCAGAATATTTATTAAGATTTATTTATACTCCACTCATTTGGATCGTTACTTTCTCACCACCAGGTTGAGCAGATTTTAAGCGAGGAGCCCAACGTGAAGGAGAGACTCTTCAGCGTGCTGAAGCAATACGCGGCGGAGAAGAATGTCGACTGGTTGGCCTCCGTCTTGCCCGAAATCCTCATCACTGATGACCATCGACAGCTCATCTCCAATATCAGGTGAGAGGTTTGGCGGTCCTTAAATGCTTGGCAAACTGATGAAACATTGGCAGCCGGTGCGCACGCTGGAGGGAAGGCCCTCCTCTGCCACCTGCTGGAGACACGCAAGAACAGAATTATGACATGAGTGAGTTTTAAAGTAATCACCCCCAATATTTTTTTTTCTCCGTGTTGCGTCCAGAGACCAAACAAACAATTTGTCCTGCTCAAATAATCTACGGGGATTCATTCACACTAATACCGAAAGAGGCACCTCCATCTGTCACCCAGGTTAAATCCACAGAGACCCCTAAGTCTCTGACGAGCTGGATGTCAGATCAGTCTGGCTCCAGGTTTTTAAATGTTGTTGATTGAGGAATGACTGGGTTTGTTTTTCTTTCCATTTTTGAAGCGGTCCATCTGGTGTTTCAGGATATTCATCATACTGGAATCATCTAAATAACCTCATGTGAAAAGAATTTTTTTTTTAGACAGCCTGAATTATCTCTTTGTCTACAGTCCAAAAGAGACTGTGGTCTTATTTTTCCCCCCTCTCCATTCCCCAGACAGTTTTGTCCACAGATTGCTCTTCCTCCGCAAGTGCAGCCATTAAAAGCTGCCAATTATTTTCGTACTACTCTGGCTGGTTACCCACAACTACTACACCAGCCTCCACATACTGTAAGAAGGGTTTCCAGCATGAAAAGAGCAGGCAGCTTTTTTTTTCTCCAATCTGAAGCAAGGTTGAAATTTTAAGCGTGATTCAACATTTTGTTGTTGTTGCCACGAATAGATGAAGGGCACTCCACCTTGCGTCTACAGCACTAGCGGGACTAATGGCATCCTTGTGATTTGCCTTTCCACAACTCTCTCACCAAGGGGGTAGTTGTCCTCTGCTCTGTTTGTCTGTATTGCTCTCTCGTTATCTTACTCCAAGCCCCCCATACCCCCCTACTCCAGTCCTCCCTCTCTCTGTGGTCCGTCTCCACCTGACACTTTGGTGGTGAAGGACTCTTGAATGCTCTCGCCGATATATATATATATATTTTTATTTTATCCCCCTCTCAAACGTGGTAATTTAGTCAGAGGTGTGTTTGATACCGTGTTGACTACTCAATGGCTCAGATGGTGTTTTGGTAATTAGTTTGCAACCATGGGTCGGCGCTAAAACAATGAACTGCCTCGGGTGAGTACGCTCTCTTTTCTCGTGTCTGGATTTATGTTATTGTGTGAAGAAAGTGGACATCTTTATTGCTTTTTTTTTTTGTATTCGTGAACTGAAAAGTGCTTTTGGAGAGAGCGGTTCTGGTTTCTGCTCTTCAGGGCTGCCTCTTTTGAATAGCGTCGGTAATGATAGTGTTTAGGCAGAGGCTGCAGGTGCGGTTGAAATGCAGCACTGCAAATGTGAACCTGTTTATTTATTTATTTTTTATTTTTTTTGGTGTGTCAAAAACATAGCTGACAAGATGTCAAGATGAAACCACATGATAGTATTATAGTGAATACAGAGTGCATTATAGGTCTGTTGCCATGACGATAATTTAAAATAGTGCAACTGAATTTTGCTTGTCGTCGTGGCTTCTCATTTGTGCCGAAATCTTGCCGACTGATCGATTTTTTTTTCTATTTTTATTCCCCCCGCTTTTTATGGCTTCAATAAAGTGTACTCTTGGAATTAGATATCGCTTGTGTCTCCTGTGTAAGATTGACCGATCCTATAAGGGGCCAAGCCAGGGAACAAAACGTGCGGTAATTGTATGCTGCAACTTCAGGACCACGGAGAGCGACATGACAAAATGTAGCAACAACAACAAAAAACGTAACGCCGACTAAAGTGCTCGTCCTGTGGCTTCTGATGAAAAATTGGAAGTTACAGTGTTCAAGAGTGGTTGTCTGGAATGATACATATAAGCACAGAGTCGATGCTAAAGTTTGATGTTTGCAGATCCAGAATCAAAGAATCCTTTGCCTAATTGTTTGCTTTTATCCTTTCACACAGACGAATCATTGGGCTTTGTTTCGCGTTGCTCTTTTGTTTTTGTTTTTTTTTTGCTCCAGCGAAGAGTCAATTTTACAGTTTAGTCTCACTCGCCTGCCTCTGAGTCACATCTGAAGGCCTCCACATGTAATGAAACGAAGTCTGCTCTTTGTAGTTATCTGCTCGTCATTCTTGCCTTTGGAGAAATACACCCCTGCACGCTTCTATCAGATAATTATAGATTCTCTCTTACTTGATAAATGAGGTCAAATCGGGACACTCGTTTAGTTTCCAAGAGTGGAGGCAAGCAACTTTTTGGGGGGGATGTGGGGGGAGGGGCTCCCTGTTTCAACACATCAGTCACATTACTTCTGGAAATAACAGCGATATTCCAAAAGACAAAATACACACGCGCACACACACAGTAGACATAATGTAATAAGCTTTCTGGTACAAATAGATGACAGAAGAGACACAGACAACACAAACAGCGAGGGGCTGTGTGGGTGTCGACACCTACATGGCTGCGGAACATTTATTTAAATCCCGGGGCTCTGTTTATTGGAGCTATTCGTCGCCTCATGCACACGCGCAAGCACACGCAAACACAAAAAAATCAAACGAAAAAAAAAATAAATTGCAAAGGCAGTGAGAGTAAGTTAATACCCAGCTGTCCATATAGACGTTGAACTAATTAAAAAGCAAAAATAAAATGACCTTCAATGCCGTCTTCTGATGTTTGTTATGATTCAGAAGACCCGTTTAACCCTTTTCATGCAGAAATAATGACAACCTGTAACCTGATAAGCTGTCCACTGTCGTGACCGCTGTCCGTGAAAGGGTTAAAAATGATTCAACTTCAGGGAATTTTTGCTGTCGAATTATTCTCAATTGTCATTTACTTCCTGGACAAAAAAATAAAATACAGGATGATGGTGGGCACTGAGCAATTTGGTTTGATTATTTGGCAAATGTGGCCAGGTCTCGGGTCAATAAGATGATGAGAGCTTCCTGCTTTGTGCTCATACCGAGGTGACGAATGGGCGGAAGTGTGGGAGATGCTGCAGATGGAGAGAGAGAGACAGTAAAAAAGAAAAGAGGGAGGTAGCCGAGGAGGAATCCCATGCTCTTTCACACCCACACCTTTTTTTTCTCTTGACGTATTCAGGCTCCGCTTCCTCACACTGCCGCACTCCGACTCCCGCTAGCAGTCTCCATCTCTTTGACTTCTCCTTCAACTCCCTTCAGTCTTCGCTTTCTCTGAGAGTTTTTTTTACAACAGGGGAAGGATTTGTCAAGTGGTCTGTTAAAGGCTCTTTCCTGTCTACCTTTAAAACTGGAGGTCTTATCAAGATTAGACTGGATGTAAATATCACGGGAGGACCTGGTGGATGTTTATCCATTCATTTGTTTCCATAAGTGGATCCAATTTGGACCCGTACTGTAGACCCTCAACTCTGCTCACTCTCTGAGGTGACGCTGGTGGACTAATCTCACCTTGCCGTTTTCTTCACATGCTGCCATGTTGGCCAGAATCTTCATTCCCAAGAAGCACCGACAGCGCTTCGACGAATCCGTCTCCCAGAACGTAATCAACAGGCTGCGTCGCAGTAAGAGCATCAGCGAACCGCAGGGCAGAATCCGTCGCAGCCGGAGCGAGGACCACTCGGACCGCCACCACGGGACCAAACGGGCCAGTTCGGTGCCCCGGGATGGAGGCGAACCTGGTGGGAGGGGCGAGGGGGAAAGAGACAGAGCCCACAGGAAGTCAGTCTCCGGAGTACCGACACATCCTCCCATTGGACCCAATCAGAGGTGAGTACGTACCTCTCATCTCAAACAATAAATAGAGAAACGGAGCTCAGGGTTAAAATACAACTTCTTTGAATTAGACCGAACAACACAATGACTAAGGCCATAACTTGTGAGCGTTGCATGTTTGTTCCCCAACCAATTGAGGAAGGGAAAAATATGACCTGAAATATACCAAATTGCAGATTGCCTTACATTGGAGATAAGTCACGTTGACCATTCAACCGGTGTGGAGCTGCTCCATAAAGTGCCAGATGTAATTTTGAAGGGTTCCACAAAGCCATTGTCACCCCTGGAGTTATGTAATAGTCGGCGGGTGGAGGGGGTTGATGATTGGAGTGTGATGAGCTGCTTTGTATAGGCTGACGTTGGGGAATCAAAATGGCCTTGAGCTGCATGAGCGCCGATCTTTTGGTGCGCCTCCCTTTCCCCAACACCCACCTCGTGCACCCCCCTCCCCCTGCATCCCCTCCCCTCATTGTACACCACCCACCCGTCTGCAATCACTTTTATGTAACAGCTACCAACCTATATAGAACATCGTTGGCCTCTTGCCCCTTGTTTACTTATCAACAAAGCATGAGTTGAGTCATCTCCATGGCAACCTGCCTTTCCCTGCTCCAATGTGTCCCGTAATGATCTTTCCATTCCCATTGTACGTGCTAAAAGACACGGAACGGCACTTCACCTGTATTCTCAATCTCAAAACAGGCTCATCCGCGTCTACAGAGGCAAGAAGACCTTTGGCTTCACGCTGCGGGGTCACGCTCCGGTTTGCATCGATTCAGTCATCGCAGGTGTGATTCTGTCTTTATATTTGATACCCAATCATGTGCCGGAGGTGCGTGTGCGCACGCGCTGGGTGGCTGAGTCTGTTGCTGTTTTCAGCTCCTGGGCTTGAAGGGCATCTTTTGTTCATAATGAATGTAGCGGGAAGCTAATTTGACTCACAGATGAAATTTGAAAAGCTCTACGAGTAGATTAAGGTGCATGAGGGCAACATTTTGCAGTTTTAAGAACTGAAGAACTGGTTTCCTAGTAACCCTTTTTTTGCCAAATGATGTTTATGTAATTCTAGGAGATTCATACAATATTATACTAACTAACATCAAGGTTTTTTTTTCCATCCCCGCCTGGACATGTGAGCCGAGCTTCGCGTGCGCGTTTGTTTCTGCGCGTGTTCCACGATGACGGCACAGCTTCCGCCCACCGCCATCTCCCACCAACATGTGCCGGAGAACACGTTGACTCAGTGGGCCTTATGGAGGATGGTATGGGGATGGTGGAGGCGGCTGCCGTGACTTTCATCGCCATCACGGATCATCTATGACACCTCGATGACACTCGATGTGGTAGCAGCTTAATAGTTTTCCCTGGGAGCGGAGTTACATTATGTCACAAAATGTCACTTGGACATCAGATTGTTTGTCGGTGATCTTGTTGGGTGTCATCCAAAGACTGATGGAAGCACATTTGTCACCATTCCCACAATTATCCCGATGTGCATGTCACCTCTGTGGAACTTCATTACAAATTGCTGGAAAACAGCAAGTTTGCGTTGAAGTCTAATGCTTCACTTTTTGTTGGGTCTCCTCACTTGTGTCTGATTTTCGGGCATTATCTCCATCGCAGATAGTCCGGCTGAAGAATGTGGACTTAAACCGGGCGACCGCATCCTCTTTCTCAATGGACTGGATATGAGGTCAGCCCAGGTTTC
The DNA here is from genome assembly GCF_025434085.1 of Hippocampus zosterae. NCBI lineage: Eukaryota > Metazoa > Chordata > Actinopteri > Syngnathiformes > Syngnathidae > Hippocampus > Hippocampus zosterae. The sequence continues at coordinate 5,500,291 of NC_067457.1, forward strand.
GTATTCTCAATAACAACATTATCATCCTTTTGAAACGGGCTTGTCTCACTGCAAATATTACGATGTGTATCGCCAACTACTGCTGAGTTAGATAATCCATCACAGAGGCCTTTTTTTTGTTACTGTCATAATCTTGAACTCGGTATTATATCACTGTTGCCGCATTGAGACTGACTATACAGTCAGTGTCAGCTCGACATCAAAATGTCACAATTCAGCAATGTGCTTGCACTTCCCTTATGAGCACATCGATCTTTTTGTATCTGGAGGTAGACAGAATGGAGCTGAGCACCAATATGAGTGAAGGTAATTGTGTGTGTAAGTAGCTCGTGCAAGTGACGACTTTTTATATAAGAACTTTTCTCGTGGGAGGCATCATAGTTCTCAGTATTCAACTTTTTGCCCAATGGATCACAGAGGGCACGGGTGGGAGTGAAAAAAGAGAAACTGAATATATTTGCTGAAATAACGGTGGACACCGGCCAGCCTGAACAATAGGTAAATTGTATTAAGTAAAAACATCTTAATGACCAAAACAAAATCGGCTAACAAGGAACTGGGATGAATCAAACGTTCTAAAGGAACAAAGTCCAACAAGTCACTTTGACTTCTGGGTTCGAATTAAAGGTTTAGTGTGAGTAATATACTGCTATCTAGCGGTAGACGATTTGACTAGGTTTGTCTCTTTCGACTTTCCGTAGCAAAGGAAGCCGGTGAAACATTGCAGCAGTAGGGGAAGCGCGCCTATGTCATATAATTTACGATTACTTCAACTAATCACATACAAAAAATGACGTTGATGTGATGGAACACAATTTTTGCAGTCATAAAAACGCCGTCCCTGTAACTTGCGCAGAGAGCACGGCTGCACAACGCCGCGTAGATTCCCCATGCTAATGCAGATGATTGCCATCACGCATTCTATAATAAAAAACATATCCAATCCATAATCAATATCCTGGTACATATAAAAAATGTATATATATTATTGTGGGCGTGTGTTACCGCTCAATTTCCAACACCCTCCTTGCATATGCGACCGCATATTTTTCTACAAATTATCATAGTTGGGCTATTACGTATAAGCCTCGATGGCGCAGTAGGCAGCGCGTCAGTCTCATAATCTGAAGGTCGTGAGTTCGAGCCTCACTCGGGGCAAATGCTTTTCGTCCGAACCAAATGACATTTCCAAAGATGATTAAAAAGTAACTTTGCACTTTTGCAAAGCGAGTAGTTCTATCGTTAGTGAGCTTATTATTGTACACTTGAACTGTAGAAACATTATGAGTCATCTTTTCTTTCTGGTACGACTAAAAGCACATCACTTGTTTCACCCACCTTCTGTTTATTACGCCATGTTCCCCGCGTAGGAACTGTTCCCATGAAAAGGTGGTGTCAATGCTGCAGGGCAGCGGTGCGATGCCCACGCTGGTTATAGAAGACGGTCCGTCTGATTACTCCTCAGACCCGACAGAAGCGGAGGAAACTCCCAGTCTGTCTTCCAACACCTTGCCGCGCTCTAGGTGAGAACTTCAAAATGCAGGGGACAACTTGCTCAAGCACATGAAGTATGACAGTATGAACATGTGCCTTGCTGCTTAGATCTCCTGTCCTCAGCTCCCTCCAGTGGGTGGCAGAGATCCTTCCGCCAAGCATCAAAGTCCACGGGCGGACATTCGGCCAGCAGCTGGACCACTTATTGACAATCCAGGAACGGTACACTGTCTGCAAGGCCCTGGAGACCTTCTTTCAGCACAGGTCACTTGAAAATTCTCCTTGAACCCCCCCCCCCCCCCAAAAAAAAATAGCAATAGCGTTAAAAAAAAAAGATATACCCGGTACTCTATTTGGCATACATTGACAAGCACTGAAAGAAGAGTTGCTGTTGCCTAGGAAACTGTACAGTAGAGTTCATGCGACTGGTGATGATGTTGCAGGCAAGAAAAAGAGGGGGGACAAATATAGAATACACGGGGAAAGCAACGAGGAAGCTCTTTGTCCCTTGTATCGACTCCCGACTTAAAGCTAGAACTAAAAACAACTCAGGAAATTGTTTGGTCGCAAACTCGCTTACTTTGTTGTGCTAGCTAATAGCATTGCCATAAATGTCAATAATTTACATTTTGAAGCTGTTTCAACTTAAATTACAAAAAAAAAAACCCACAAGTTGTGATTTTTACAGTGTTAGCAAATGCGGGGAAGAGATTTGACGGTGAAGATATTCCGACTTCTATTTTATGTTTGTGTTTCTTATGATGCAAACGCGACAAGAGGCAAAGCAGCCATTCGACTCTAAATAGTACAGGGGGGAAAAAAACACTTAAGGGCACAAATAACACAAATGTTGTCCCACTGTTTGATAATCTTGTTTACACCTTCCTCCTCATCCACCGTTCCGTTACAAATGCTGAGAATACCCATCTATACATCAATATGATCTGTGGTATTTGTGCTTTTTTCCCCCCAGGAATGTGGACACCCTTATAGTAGATGTATTCCCAGTCTTGGACACGCCGGCTAAGCAGCTGATCTGGCAATTTATTTACCAGTTGCTGACTTACGATGAGCAGGAACGCTGTCAAAGCAAGCTGTCACGCTTCCTGGGTTTCAAAAGCAGCGGTGAGCTGAAGCATTTGGATAAGCAACTATTGAAGTGGAACAAGCCACTTGCTCTCATATTATTTTCACCTCCGTGATTTGCCCAGGGGTGAAAGGGTAATCAACGTTTCAATGATTTGTGTTTGTTTACCGTGTGTGTGTGTATGTTTTGCTCCAGCTGTATTAGAGCCCGAAACGGGTTCGGAGCACCACCGGAGAAGCAGCTCAGTGCGAATATCTGGGACATCGTATCGCGGCTGCGTGCGAGAGAGGAGTTCTGATGACTGCATCATCGGAACTCACCTGGGAATGGGTACGCAGCAATGCCACCAGGAATGGCAAGCAAAAGCCCGTCGTCCTAGCGGATGGGACAATCGGCAATTGCTAAAAAAAAAAAAAAAATGTCGACGAGGTCAATTTTGGGCTGTCTCCCTTTATTAAAAGGAACAAAAATATAAATGTTAACATTTTTGGTTTTGTTCAGCTTTTTGCATTTTGTAGTGACCTCACTGTTAAAAAAATAATACAGTAATCACAACTTGTATTTTTGGGGGGCCTAAAACAGTAATTTAACCCTTTCTGGGACAGTTTCTCATGTTATCAGGTTACGGGTTATCATTATTGGTGCATGAAAGAGTTAAGTTGGAAAAACGTGAAAATATAAATGACATTTATGGCGACAATGTTAGTCAGTGCCACAAAGCGCCGCACGTTGTTATGCAAACTCATTTCTTTGTCGTGAAAATCAGGAAAGGCGATTTTCACAACAGCAAAGTTTGTTGACTTGACATTTTGAGTGCAGCTAGCATGCATCTTTTTTTTTTTCAACCTTGTCAGTCGCTCGCAAAAATATTATCTTTGTTGCATCGGTCACGATAGTCCGCTTCGCTTTCCAGCATCCGCTTTTCGCTCCTCCGCGCGACTCTTCATCCTCTCTCCTCTCGTCTGGGGAAGGATGCAAGACAGTATCACTCCTCATGCTTTATTGTGCTTCAGGAATTCATGTGGATGAATGTGGCAGCCAGGAGGAGAGGCAGTCGGGAGACGGAACCTCCTTCCCCGAGTCTCCTGACCTCAGCCATGTAGGTACAACGCCTGCGGTGGCATGAACAAAAGCTCGCTATGCTGTGCTCTTGTGTCATTTGAAGGTCAGCCGCTAACAACGGCTTACGATCAATTTGACTGAAGCAGGCGGCGGACCTTCAAAGTAGAGTACCGCCCGACGTGCGCTAATCATGCCTCCACTCATAGATGTCAGGTGTTTACACGGAGCTGGAGAATGTGTACGCAGGGAAGAGCGTGTCTCCGCTGCATGGGGTCGCCCAGGCGGAGTCCGAGGGGCCGGGACAGACTGAGGCCTACGGCCGCTCTCTCTCCCCCCTCACGCTTCCCCCTCTCAAAGGTACTCCAAAACACCCACCGCAATCTACGTCCGTCCGCACGCTCTCAGACGCGCACACTCCAAAAGTGCTTCAGTCGCCATCAAGATCGCGTTCTCTTCTAATTTGGTTGGGCCGCGATGGCAAATGAGCGATGTGTCAATGTTACATAATCAAAACACTCATGTGAGCATCACGGCCCAATGTATCTTAGTCACTTGTTTGTTGTCATCGCTGTTTGAGGATAAAAACAGATTAGAGCGTCATCATTTTAAAAGAAAACATGACATGCCGCACCCATTTTTTTTTTTTTTTGGATCTTCTTTCATCATGATGGTAAATTGGATACAGGCAACCGGAAGTCAGGCTTGTCCCTCACCTGGAAGGAGCCCCTCCCTACCAACGTCTACGGGATCCACCACCAAAGCAGCGTGGACTCCAATCCCTACGTCAGCCTGGAGAGCCCCCCAACGTCTCCCCAACACAGCCCCGGCACGTTGGGCCGCCGCAAGAAGCTGTTCACCTTTTCCCGCCTGCCCCGCAGCCGGGATACCGACAAATTCCTTGATGCCCTCAGCGAGCAGTTGGGCCGGCGGGTCACGCCGGCGGATGACTACGTGCCGGGCGAGAACGACTATGAGGAGGTGAGGGGAAATCTTGAATTTTCAGTTCTCTATATAATAAGGGTGCATTTTTCTATTTGTTGCATTGTAGTGTTTCACGTTGACATGAGAGGGTCTGTAATGTTTACTCCCAATGACCGCTTGTGTCACATGAACAGATATATCAAGGTGCTTGTCATGGTTTCAGAAGAAGAGGTGCGCCTGTAAGTAAAATGTTATCGACGTATCGTTGGTAGTATCGTATTTCTGCCTCTAAAGGACCGGAAATCAAATTTTTAATTCCATCCCATTCCATCTGGGGGTTTTTTTTTGTCCTACATGAATGAAGAAAAACATTTGCTACCCGCTGAATAGTATAACGAGATGTATTCAAAGTGATAATGAGCTAATATTGTATTTTATATTTACGGTATAATCAAGCATTGCTTTGTTTGGTTCATGTACACTGCACTGCAAAAGTATTGGAACAGGGAGGCCATCTTTGTGCTGTTGACTGAGGTGGCTTGGGTTTGCATGGCTACTTTTGGGATGGCGCTCGAAGCTTCATTGATGATGTATCGCATGGTGACATCATCAAAATGAAACAATTTGTCTACCGACTGACAGAAAAATGCCACCAAATGCCCCAGCGCACTGTCACCACACTCGACAAAGCACATCGGGCCAGTGAGCGGGCAAGTCGATCACCAGAGTTAAACCCAATAAGTGTTTTCACTGTTCAAAAATGGCCGACGGAAATAGTCTCCCAAAACAAACGTGCGACGCAAGACTGGAAAGAATCTAATAAGAAAAACAGAACCGTTTGGCAAAGCTGATTGCGTGTTTCCTCCCTCAGATGAGCTTCCCTGAGGATCAGGACACGGGTTTCATGCATCGGCAACTCAGCAGTGGCAGCAGTGAGGAACACAGTAGCAGTGACGAGGTTTCCTCTCCCTGCTACTCTTCTGGCTCCGAGCACATTCCCCCTCCTCCGAAACAGAGCCCCCCACCCCCTCCACCCTTCCAAGTCTTGTTACCGCCTCCGGTCCAGTTCACGGATCCCGTGCCACCCGTCCGCTTCTCCCCAGAACACGTCCCCCGCAGTCGGATGCCCTTCCAGCCCCACCATCCCATCATCCCACCTCCGCCACCCCCGCTGAGGACCCTCCTGTCCAACCGCTCCCCGCTCCACAAGGTCTCGCCCACCAGGGAGGACGCGGACGAACAGCGTTTCCAAACGCTGTCTCGCGGCCGCACCACCTTCACCACGACCACCATCCTGCGCTCGTCCCGCCCCGGCTACCTCCCCCGCCAGCTCAGCCAACCGCAGCCCATTTGCCAGCCGTCCCCGCTGCCGTCTCCGCAGACATTACGGCCCAGCCAGCTCGTCCTGCACAGGCACCATCAGCTCCACCACCAGCACAGCTACCAGGGTCCGCTGCCCACGTCCATCGAAGATCACAGCCCACCGCGGAGTCACAAACAAGACCCCGCCGCCTCATTTAGCAAACCCTCAAGCTCTCACTCCGCCCTCTGCAGCCACACGAAAATACCCAGACAAGAGCCAGAGTGTCAGCAGGTAGTACCTCTACTTATTAAAAAAAAATAACTGTGACAAACGAAACAAAGGACAACAGTGGAGGGAATCTAGAAATCTTCTATTTGAAGTCAAGACACTGCTTGTGTTATTATTGTTCCATTGCCGTCATTGCACTAAAGTAGGGCTTACTAACATGGTACCTGCGGGCTCCATCATTTCAGGCTCCTCCCCCTCCTCCTCCTCCCTTGCCCCCACCCTGCGACCCACCTCCACTCCCAAAACCGGGTCAAGCCTTAGACACCAATCACATGAGCGTGAAGAGGCTGCGCTGGGAGCAGGTGGAGAACTCCGAGGGAACCATCTGGGGTCAGGTGGGCTCTCTCTGCATGCTACAGTACACCCTCGCACACCAGAATTAAAAAATAAAAGAACAGCTTGTACCCACTCAAATGTTACGATCCCGCTGAGCGCCGAGTAAGAATATTCCCGCAATTTGTCCTCGTTCTTTGTTCAGCTCGGGGAGGATTCCGACTACGACAAGCTCACGGACATGGTCAAGTATTTGGACCTTGATCTGCACTTTGGTACTCAACGCAGATCCAGTAAGTTGTGGTGGACATCCTTCTCATCTTTTTGTAACGTTGTCACCATTTCACCGCGCTTGCCACCTCACACTATTTGTTGGAAATGTTTTCTTGCACCAATCGGGGATTTTGCTTTTACAGCTGTTTTTTTTGGTACTCATATTGCCCCATTTTGATTTATTTCTCAAAGAAGTTGGATGTCACTATACCGTCTGTGTTTACTGACCTTGTCTTGCTTGCACTTCCACAGTCACATCGGTCACGTACTATAGATGAGGCCTGCTCTGCATTCGCCTTGTCTTCAAATCCATTCTCCATAAGGCACCCCCTTTCACCCACCTCCGGTCCAATGATAACACAGTTCTGCCACGAAAAAAAAAATCACATTCACCAGTCAGTGAACCGTGGCTGCAAGAGAGTCACACGACAGAACTGTGCTATTAACCTATCACCCTGGAATGTGTGTGTCTGACTGTTTATGGGAGTGCGAGAGTGTGTGTATGTGTGTGTGTGTTATTGATCGCCGGTGCCTGGAGAAGTCATCCTCACACTGTTGTTTAATTACCAGTGTCTCCACCAGAGCCGACCTTCCTGCCTGAGAACTTAAAAAAGAAAGATGTTGTGGAGATTCTGTCTCACAAGAAAGCCTACAATGCGTGTAAGTAAAGTCTTTTATTTAAAAAAAAAATGTTGAATTTACTCAAGTTGATTTCATTAACTGGTCGCACGAAATAAAATGGTCTGGAGATCGCCTCGCAAAAGTGTTCCCGATGGAAGCTGCAAGTTGCCATGGCGACGTGGGGGGGGCACAGCTGTTTTTCTCACACGCGGCGCTAATTCTTTTTGTTCACGGAGATGGTCAGTTACAGTGCTTCTGTAAGCTTAAGAGCATTTGTGCTGGCTCCGCGCTAGCTGGCTATTTGAAGTGTTTTTAACTCTCCACGGTGTTGCCATGGCGATCGAGGGAACCTTGTTCGTTCTCGCCTCAAGGTTGGAAGATCTTGCCCGGGGGTTCCACTATTAGCAGAGACCTCCCCTTTGCAAGCCATCACTCTTACACGCGCGATTGGCGACCCTCAATCGAATTGCCGATCTCCTCCCCCCCCTTCACAGCCATCCTCATCGCCCATCTGAAGCTCTCCCCCGACGAGCTACGGCAGGTGCTGATGGACATGACCACTGACAGGCTGGAGCCCGCCCACATCAAGCAGCTACTGCTCTACGCCCCCGACGAGGACGAAGTCAAAAAGTACGAGCAGTTTGAGCAAGACCCGGCCAAACTGAGCGAGCCCGACCAGTTCATTTTCCAGGTGACTCTTACGCAAAACTGACAATGAAAAACACAATTTCGAAGAGATGCAAACACGAGCGGTGATCTGTCCCAGATGCTGATGGTACCCGAGTATAAGACCCGTCTGAGGAGTCTCCACTTCAAGACCACCTTGCAGGAGAGGATGGAAGAGATGAAGGTGGCCTATGATTACATCTACAAGGCCTCAGTGGAGCTGAAGACCAGCAAAAAATTGGCCAAAATCCTCGAGGTGAAACCAATCACACATTCTTTGATTCATGTAAAAGTACACCTACACTATACTACACATACTTATATATACACTTGCTCTTAATAATTTAAACATTTTGTATTATATTCTAAATATACAATGCCAGATCTGGCAGCCCCCCCCCCCCAAAAGATGGAGACCGGACAAAAAAAAGAGACTTACAGTAGAACACAGTTAACGTTGCGGAATTAATAAATGCACATTCTGTAGGTTTTCAGCTTTACATATTTTCATGCTGATCAGCTCTTTCGACTGCACACAGTTTGTACTTGCTATGGGGAATTACCTCAACAACGGCCAACCAAAAAGCCACAGGACCACCAGCTTTAAGATCAATTTCCTCACCGAGGTATACGGCCCGGCTCATCTTTCGTCTCGACGGATCGATCGATGGCGTCTAATGGTTTCATTGCGTCCGCTAGCTCAGCACGACCAAAACGGTGGACGGGAAATCTACTTTTCTCCACATTCTGGCCAAGTCTCTGTGCCAGCATTTCCCGGAGCTGCTTAACTTTTCCAGAGACCTCCCCACAGTGCCTCTGGCAGCCAAGGGTAAGACAAGAAATTCATACGAGGAGCAGAACATGCTGCCAAATTCTGCCTCTATATATTTTTTGAAACCGCTTGAGCAGCATTTCAAACGTCACTTGTTTCTCCAGTGAACCAGAGGGTGGTCACCACAGAGTTGAGTGACCTTCAGGCGATCATCCTGGACATCAGAGCAGCATGTCTGAAAATCCCGCTCACCTCTGAGGACCACTTTGCTTCTGTCATGAGTGTATGTTACACATACATACACTCCCCTAACGTGACACGGTTGATGAGAATTCACTTTTAAGATTTCATGTCCTAATGCGTGTCGTCGTACAGAGTTTTTTGGAGAACAGCCACCCCGCAATACAGTCTCTGGAGTCCCTGCAGAGCCGAGCGATGGAGGAGTTCTCCAAAGTGGCCTCCTTCTTTGGAGAAGACAGCAAATCCACCAGCACAGATTCCTTTTTTGCTATTTTCGCAGAGTTCATTTCTAAATTTGAGGTGAGCTGGTGGATCGGAATGGTAGAGTTTTTGTTGGTGGGCTGTCAAAATACAAGGGGTCCTCAGTTTACGACATGGATGGGCGACTTGATGGAGGGGGCCTTTAAAAAATTTTTTTTTACTTCAAACGAATTGTCAACGGTTCTTGTGAAAACAAACAAACTGCAGTTTGTGTACTTTTGAGTTTGGTGCTATTTTGGGCAACTTGGGTTGAAATCATTCATGTCGATTATTGTCTCTAAGTAAGCCGAGGGACATGCGTTTACATGAACAATGGGAGAGCAGAAAAGCACACAAACACAATGAGCATGCTCACGCAGGAGCTGGCGTTGGTCACAGCCCACGCTCACACACTCACGCGTTGTTGTGGCATCACAATGAGCATGTGGGAGGGTCAAAATTGTTCGAAAAAGTCATTTAGTATTTGTACATCATGTATCTTTGTATAGCAGCCAGCGATCTTGCACTTCGGGTGCCAGTTTTTAGACATGATTTTGGCCTGAGCACAATACAGCGATTGAGTGAATTTTTCAGTAGTTAAAAAATATAGATATTTGCAAATAGCATATCACGAATATGCAGGTTTTCACTGTGTGTGGTTAACTAACAGGTTCTTATTTGTCCTTCCAGCGAGCCCTCAATGAGACTCAGACCCCCGAAAATCCCAGAAGTCCAAGACTGTCCTCCCCTCTGGCCTGGTAGATGCAACACAGTCCAAACCCCACTACCAAAGTGCCAAAAATCACACATGGTGACGCCCCCCCCCCAAAAAAAAAGTGGAGAGCCACTTCTTCTCCAGCACCCATGCTGGGAAAAAGAAGCGCCCCCGTGTGGAGAAGAGATGTCACTTCAGGTGCTCACTGGAGCTGTCCCAAAAATCAGCACTTGACCGACCATTCCATGTAATTGAACCTACTGCAGATGATAGCCTAGATAGCTACAGATATTTATTGTAAGATTATAAAGAATAAATATATTTTGTCACATTGTAAGGATTTAGCAAAGATGTAGGCGGCTTCACAGAGGTTTCACAGTTTACATTTCCATGACAATTCGACATTTGGGAGAATACAAAAGTCCTAAATGAGAATGTTCATGGAGAGTCATCTTGTAGTTCAGGATAGTTTAGGTTCTGTGGTCTATGAGATGTATCTTGGGGGTCCGCAAAAATAATTTGCAATAAATTATGGAAAATAACGAACTAATTTCAGCTGGACGAAGGACAAGAGTCAATTGTTAAGAGTTATTGTTTCGAGAAAACACTGTTTGCGTCAACTCAGCTAACTTAGCAAATTTTTCATTAAAAAAAAATTAAAATAAAATCTCTATATAATTCCTTTGTTAGAGGGAGCAACTGTGGTCTACTTCATGCCATTTTCGGTACAGTTCACATGACTCAATCTGGTATTATAAAAGAGTGAAGAATTTGCATCATCAATCCGTGTCACGACAGAAGTGATTAATTCTCTTGAAGCTTCTGGCTTTGAACAATACAAAGTCCTGCTTGTATAAGCGGGCATGAACCGAAGGAAGGACCTGTAAATGATCCATGATAAGTGCTATTGTGGTTGTCATGGTGACCTCAGCCACAGTGTACCAGTAACTGTGGTGTACTTCTACTCTGTGATGCATTATTGAGATTGTAAATTCCCATATTTTGGCTATGCACTGCTCGTTTGTTTCATTGTGAGTGCTTGGGCGTTCCTCACCTGAGTCTGGTTTTAATTTTGTCGTTCAAGAGTCACTGGAGTGTATTGTTTCTGTGTTGCACAGCTTTCAAAGTGCAGTGTTAGCGCTAGTAAACAAAACGCAACCAGAACTGCTGCTAAGTATTGTAACTGTGTTTCTAAATCGGTTGCATGTTGGTGCAGGTGGTAGCAAACAACCTCCATTTTAAAAATGAACGTACTGTACTTGGATCCAGTTTTTTTCCCCCTTCCTTTTTTTGGCCTGTTGAGTTTTTAGTAGAAGTCTGTGATAGTTTGACCCCTTACGTTTGGATCAATGCCCCCCCTCCCCAATGTTTTTGATCTATAAAACAGTTTCCCGCTCGAAAGTATCGCCTCTTCATTTGCACCACGCTTATTGGGGGGGAAAAATTGGTGTCATTTAGAAGAGAATTCTCTCATACACTGTTTTCGTGACGCTGACAGTCCGTCTTTATTTGGATCTGGATTGACACCACTGCGATACAAATGCAGGACTGTGTTCATATTGGAATTTCACTTCTGGTGGACAGCACATTTTTTTAACACTTCATCAGCACAAATCAAATATTTGGAAAAGTAATACTTCTTACATGTCTGATGACAGGTCATGAGAGTGATCCTCATAGGAAGGGCCTGCATCGTCATGAAGAATTGGAGCATCCGACTCGAGAAACGGCGGGCAAACCTGATTTTTGAAAGGGACAGATGGGTGGGGTCATTTGTAGATGATGTAAAAAGAAAAAACAAAACAAAACTATTTTGACAAATCAGCTTTGTACAATACAAAGGAGAGAACCGCAACAGACTTGAGTTCTTCATATACTTTATTTTCTTTGGAAAGGGTGTATAACCAAGCATTCATATAACAGATTTTATTCCATATTCCAGCTCACCAGACGACAAACATACAAAAACTACGCAGCATCATCACTTCTAGTTGAATGGCATTTGTTGGTCTCGATGTGTCGGGAAGAGGAGTAGGGAGGCGTATAAGGCAAAGTGTGACAGGAGCAGAGGGGAAATCGGGGGACACTTGATTGTCTCGGAGGGGGGGAGGGAGAGAAATCACATATTTCCAGGGCAACTGCAGCATCCAAAACTTTCTGTATTGGTACCATTTTGCGTGTCAATTCTCTAGGAACCGGACCTCTGCATTACACATGAACGCACAAGATAAAGAGAAGAATCTCGTCCATTAGATAAAATATTTGTCCCGCACGTCACTACCGAGGGCATACGTGTTCTCAGTGGGGAGTTCAAAATTTGTACAAAAAAATGGTTTCATGGCCTGTGCTCATGTGCGACATCGGCTTCAGACAAAGAGGCATTTTTACAGAAAGATTCCTTCCGCTTACATTCATCACACTCCAAAGAAAGGCAAAAAAATACTGACTGCTTGAGGCTCGGGGAGGGCAGCTAACCCCCCCCGTTTCTTGCACTCGGAACAGCCCCGAAAGAACCGCAACACGTTTTAACACCATGAGAGGGTTAAGATAACCTTCATATGACATCCCTGAAAACACCAAGACAGCTTCTCGGAAATACTGCACGAATACAAAAAAAAAAAAGAAAAAGAAAAAGCAGTATTTGGAAAGCTGTTTGCGTATTTATTTATTATCCTTGTTATCAAGGTCAAGGTACTCGCAGTCTTTTGGCCTCACTAGTAAGACAAATCTTGTGTGCTAGCAGAATGACTAGCACTCACCATGTTGTCTTATTTAGTGAGGACATGTACACGGACCTTGAGCTAGATATCAATAAATGCTCTCCATACAGTAAATCTACAACGTTTCCATCCTATTAAGGCTTTATTTACATGTACTGACTGCACAAAGTGTGGCGAGCCACAGGGAATGTGTTTGTTTAAACTTGGTAGGTAAATAAATACAAGAGCAAGAGAATAGATGGAAGGGGGAGGGGAAAAAAACATGTTAAAAGTTGAGATGACTGGAAACCTGCAGTCACCGCGAAGTTTTTGGTTCCAACTGCTGAAAAATACATTTGTCATTTCATGTTCTAAGGCCATTTCAAACGTTAAAAAAAAAAAACACACACCAAAGTCTCAAAGTAGCCCATAATCATCTTTTGTTTGCCAACTAACTCCAATGTTAGTTTGGCAAGAACGTACGACCTAAAACGGAGCATTTTTGCATGTATGTTTGGTAAAATATTTGGGAACGATGACACACAAAACCACCCTGCCCCCCAAATAATCGGTAGAACAGTATTGGAGTGTGTGCACACGTGTGTGTATAAAAAGAGGAAGTGTGCGTCCTCCCTTTATAGGACGGTGCTTTCGCTGTCCAGCTCACAGTCTCTGGAAGGCGGCAGCGAGGAGACTGGTCTCAGTTGCTGGTCTGCGTTGAACTCCGGGACCAGAGTCCGACTCAGCCCTTTGAAGGAAATCGCTGGGTCTGAAGACAAGACAATCAGACGCATGTTAGTCCGCCCGTGTGTTTCTCATCCAAACTATCAACTCACGCCCACGCGACGTAAACAAAAGGCCTTTCATGGCAAATGTGGAGCGGCACGAGTGTACTCGAAAGCCCTTTGAGCATCTAATCGATATCCTTGATGTACTAGTGCGCTCTTTGTCATCACTAGTAAAGAGAATTCAGCAGTACACTAGGAGTGTTAGTTCCACTACTAGGACTAAAACATACTCATTAAGTACTGTGCTACACTAATAACACAACTGGACCCAACGAGTAAGCATGTGTCACATACTAGTAGCATTCTGATCAGAGATATCAACTAAATGATCCACAGCTTTCCATACAGCTACTAGTACAAGATTGACTTGCTAGCAGAGCTTGTACGTTTAAATTTTTACAGAGGAGAAAAAAATTAATTGCAATCAGATTTTTCTAAATCTTTCAGCTCTACTCAAGAGTATGCTTGCTTCTTGAACATCTATTCGATATCCATCTTAAGGCTCACGTAACATAGTGAAATGCACATATGGCTTCTTTGAACATTTATTCGGTATACTTGATAAGATTACTATTGTGTGACACGTGTATATGAATTGGACAGAGTCGTGTTACGAGTGTATCCAGTGAAGCTGGAGTGACATTCCCCCCCCCCCCCCCCCCCCACCCACGAGCTTCACTGCTGTGCATGGGCAGTGCTAACAATAGGTGGCGCTGCTGGCTTTGGGGGGGTGACAGCAAGCAAAGACAAAGTGAGATGCGGGGGAGAGAGAAGCCCGTGATGGATGTGACTTGAGTAATGTGTTGCAAGTACAGTACTGTATTTCCTCAGAGTGGCCAAGTGCAGAGAGTGTCTAATGGGCGTGAAGGTCTTTCTTTGCACCAATGCATTTTTATTTGTATTTTTGTCAGTGTTGACACACTCACTAAAATAATTAAGAGCATTATTATTGCTTTATGATTGTAACTTCTGAAACTCAAATTAGATAAAAATGAATTTTTGTTTTAGCTGCCCCAGCTTCCTAGTGTGACATTCAAATGTCACTTAAAACTTTCCTGGCCGGATGAGCTGTTTTTAGACAAACCGCACCAGGAAACAGTAAACTGACAAAGGCTGAATATAAGCTGAACTTGTTAGTCAGGTAAGAGAACTTCTCTTTACCCCAAAAATATTTTCCTGACCAATGAAATGTAAAACGAAATTGATTAAATTACAGTGACTGAGTGGTATAACCTGCTTTTAATTTTCTATGGAGAAAGGAGGTGGCATCTTTTTTGAAATATGGCACTCACTGTATTTATGCTTCTACTTGTCCATTTGCTCCAGGTGGAGTTTTTTTGTTTTGTTTTTTTAAGTAATACAATGTGGAGACCATGATTTTGGAAGGGAACAATAAAATAATCTAAAAGGATATGCAAATAAAAATATACAATTATCTATTAGATTGGAGGCCACAAGTGAACACTAAAGTGTCTATTTTTTTTCAATAAATCAAAAATGCACGCCGTTTACTCAATCTTAGAGACCATGATTATATGATGATATGATATAAAAAAAGCCACTATTATTTTGGAAAATAGTGTAAACTGTCTACATGTACACACACATGCTGCATAGAATGGAGGCTACACATACACTTCTATATTGGCCAATATTGAGGAAATACGGTACATGTTAGGGGCTGGACATGCCTCATACTGACAATTGTAAAACCAAGTAAAACCACTAGATTAAAAATGTGTGTCTCGAAACAGCTCCACTTTTTCAAACAGGTCAGTTTCATGAGTCATGTGCAGCATGGAAGCTGCGTGTCAGCCTTTGACACGTGATACGCGAAGGAGAGACAGTAGGAGGTGTCGAATGGCCGCAGTGACAAAAAGTGCACATCCATGAACTACAAACCTCTCACACGAGCTTCTTAACCCTGCAGAGGTGTTACAACGCACACGTGACCATTAGTAATCGAGGTCGGAGAGAAAAGATGACGTTAGAAAAGCCGCTCACCCATCGTCTTATAAGCTGTGGCGCAGATCCCGTTGGTGTCGCTGGCCACGGGATTGGGCTGCGGCGGTGGGGGTATGCTGGGCCTGTTCCTGGGTTTGGGGACAGGCCGCGGTCGGTGGAGCGAACCCGTCTGGTAAGGGGATGGGGAAGCGGGGGCAACCTGAGGGCTGTCTGGGCTGGGAACTGCGGGTGGCGGAGGGGTATCAGGAGGGGTGGGGGACTCCGGCGGCGAGGGTTCTGCGCTCTGAGGATCCCCAGTGAGCTGAGTGGGTGAATTGGTGTGCGTAGGCGGCTCCGGGGGCGGATGGCTGGGGGCTTGGATCGGCGGCTGGTTACTTGAGTGTCGCCGGTGTGTGCTGTATAGCTGAGAGTTGGGGGATGTGGAGGAGGTTGGGGAGTGGCCGGACAGAGGTCTTGGAGTGGGGCTTAGGGGCTGGGATAAGTTGACTGAAGTGGAGGGCTGGCTTGGCGGAGGGTTTGGTGGCTTGGGGGGAGCGGGTGCCTGTTTCTTGACGACTGGGAATTGATGAAGAACATTGGTTGCATTGTGGATTGTCCCAATTGTGCAAGGTAAAGTGTGTTTTACTAACTTTTATATGTGGGAGTGGTAATATTGTAAATTCCCCTTAAATGTCCACACCAAATCACCCTTAAATTGTTTTTTTTAAGCATCATACATTTTTAAAAGTTTAATTCCTCATACAGTTCTTGTCGCACATTTCATTAGACTGTACCATGATCATATTGTTACAGCAGATCAGCTGGCTAGTGATGTATATGGGCTTGGTTGACTCACCTCGGCGTGTCAAATGTGGACTGGTCGCGGTGCCCATCTGGCCAGCAGCCTGGCTCCCTGCTCCAGAACCGTTCCGTTGCAGGAGGGGGGTCGATGTGGTTGTAGGGTCCCGCGGCTTTGGGCTTGATGAAGGGAAGTGAAGGCAACAAGAATTAGCCAGTATGAAGGGACCACAAACAGCGGAAGCGGTAAAGCGAAGCAAGCAATAGTTGCTGTGCCCCATACACACACTGGTATGGGCATCCATTTGAATGGCAAACCACACAAAGCATTTAACAGCTAAAGGCCTCTAAAAAAAATATGTTCCTACCAGAGTGAATAAATGCCACTTGCCAACGTCTGATGAAGCACGGTAGCTAATTATTCTTAAGTGAGTTGCTTCATATGCATTTGACAGGAAGCCAGTGCAGGTGTGACCCAAATGTCGCCAAAAGTTAGCTGAGATCGGCTCCACTTATGTGCAACTCTAATGAGAACAAGCCTTGGCTGGTCCAGCCTCCTTTTCTTAACAGTTTATTTAGTTATTGAGTGACTAAGCAGAGGCAAGATTGCACAAAAGAGCAATAAGATGATGACTTGTGAAAGAAAAAGCACACTAGGGATCAGGCTTTGTGAACACAAAATGAGTTGTAAAGGCATGTTGTCCCTCCGCCTACAAGTGAGCAGCATTGTCGAACAAACAGCTCTTACCTGAGCTCCTCCGTGTGCAGCGCCTGAAGCTGCTGAGAGGCAGCGAGCGCGGAGAGGACCGGCGCCGAGCTATAGGGGCTCTCGGGCCCCGCCGCCCCCGGCGGAGCCGGCGGTTGGGGCTCGGCCGAGGGCTGCGGGACGTGCCCAGCGCCTTGTCCCTGACCCGAAGCCTCCACGGGCGGTAAAGGGGGCTGGAAGGCGGGTGAGCTGTGCTGCTTTCTACTTAAGGTGGTACTGCCTCTACGGTGCATGTGCTCCGAGTGCTTGTTAGGGGTGTTACTGGGGTTGAGGATGGAGGTAAGAAAGTGAAAGAGACAAACAGACAACACCACAGGAGTGATCAGAAAAGCAATGATTACATCAGATGACGGATCATTTCGAATCCAGCGAGAACACAGAGTATGAGTGGGATTACCTCCTAAACACAACAAAGATTTTTACATATAAAATGTGAACTTGGGAGAAATTGCATTTGTGTGTGATCTCCGTGAGTCCAATAGTCAGGAAGCGAAATCAAAGCCAGGAAAGCAAACTGTACTAAATCCAGTCATGAAATGCTATTCAAACAAATGAAGGAGCATACAACACTGAAGATGTTTACTTCTCTTTGCGGTTTGCGTCTGTCTCTGGTCCCACTAAACTGCCTGGTCTCTTTCTCTCAATCGTGCCGCTTTCATAATCCAGATGATTGTTGTGGTTGGATGAGGGTACGGGCATTGCAAACATGCCAGACACATTGAAGTCTACATCTGAAAGATAAGAGGGAATATTTAGAAAAACATTTTTGCAGTCTTGGTGTACGCATCAAACTTTATAAGGTGCAAGGACTGCAGGCAAGTTGTCATTTCCGCTTTTCTTGGGTATCTGCGTATCCAGGACATGTGTTTTAGATTTCAAAAGAGAAAAAAAACTATAATCGTCTTTCATCAAATAAATACATTTTACCCATGAATAAAAGACCCCTAAGAGTACTGTCTTTATGGTGGCTTATGAACTCTTAGTGTGGAATTGACTCCCACGCAATTTGAAAAAATAAATAAATCTGTTAAGATGTTAAAAATTAGATGTGCGCGTGAGTCTTGGAAGAGGCTAACTCTTTTAGGATGAAAAATGTAAATTCAGCTGTTCATCCCTGTTGTCAAGTAGGTAGCTCCAAATTTCTCCTGGGTGAAAAAAATGAAGGTTGTAAAGAGAAAACCCAGAATTTACCCTCAGGAAAGAACCAGTCAGCATGCTGGATGATAGGTTCTATGATGGACACCACATGCACAGATGTAGCCGCAGCCATCTCTGCCAAACTCCTGGGGTGCGCAGATGAAAAAAAAGAGAGCGCTGTTTCACATTTTTATGACGGAAAACTAATGTTAACTGGATCATTCACCACCCACATATTTCTTTTCATCATTATGGACACCTACTCACCCTTCAGTCTTGGCCCAGAGCAGATTGGGTCCGAGGACAATGGCAATGTTGCTGGGAGTCATTTTGTTGACCTCACTGTCCTGAGACAATTTCGCAAGGAACTTCACCAGATACCTACATGTCAACAAAATCAAATCAACCGCGAACAATGAGACACCGTCCTAAAGTATTGTTAGAATTTAGGGCGAGGTTACCTCAGGTTTGTTTTGTTGTTCTTAGGTAGCTTATCGCATACAAGCCACAAAGCTTGAAGCCTTGTGTCCGAATCTGGTAAACTGAAATGGAGAAAGAGCACAGCTCCAGGCAAGTACACACATACCGATAGTATCTGTCTAATCTGGGCTGGGGAGGGGCACTTGCATGCAAGTTAGGTGCATTTTTGTCATTTGTTAATTTCGCATCTGTGGCTAGCAAGTTCATAGGTTTTGATCACATAAAAGTCACACGTGCTGATTTTGTGTGTGTGTGTGTGGGGGGGGCTCTCTCACACATTTGAAAAAAAGGTTATGGTGTTGAAAACATGAACTGAATGACGAATGAATGAAATCATGACATAAGGAGCCTTGCCTGCAAGCTTGCGTCCATTCATCGTAAAGCTGGTGGGTCATTAAAGGTTCGGGGAGTTCCCTCAGGTAGGACTTCAATGCCCCTGAAATTGCACGTCCACCCAACATTTCAGATTTGCGTTTCAGGCAAGCATTAGCAAATTAGAGTTCTGGTTTGAGGGTTATACCAGCAACAGCATGTGGGTCAGAGTAGAACTCCTCCAATTGTGAGGTGGAACAGTCCAGCGCCGCCTTCAGCTTCTTTAGCTTGGATGCCCCGGCGGCAATTCTGAACAGACCCTGACATCAAAAGAATGAAATGAATCAACGGCGGTCACGGGTGCCCGAAAACAACAGCAAAGTGTGTGCGCTGCCAGCAAACAAATAAAGCAGTCTTCACACTGTAACGGCACAGACTAACCAGGATATTGGATAGGCCTATGCTTTTTCTTGTACAAACTCGGACTCACGGCTAGAAATCTGAATTATAACCAGGAGGACTAATTGACAATTGTATTCTAAATTTGCTTTCACAAGGGGACATCACCTTTGTATCAATCATCATGCTGGTGGAGTGGCCGGCGATGGGAATTGCGTCAAAGTTTCCCCCGTTTACTTTTGAGTATCCGCTCATCTCCTCATCTCTGGCAACTTACATGTGATCGCGCTATTTTAAGCTCACGCTCAGCTAGCGGAGCTGTGAATCGCAACCACGGCTCCGTGTGAGTTTTAATGAGTTACGTCAGCACTGGTTTGACTTAAGGCAGCAAAACAAAACGGTGAGTGGTCAGGTTTTGAGCATACGAATACTCATTCTGCAGAGGGGAAATTAACTGGCGGCAAGATCATCTTTAAACAATGAAAATGCCGCACTAACATCTGGTGTGGTTTGAACGGGCTGATGGCAAGGATGATGGGTTTGTTTTCTTTGGATCGCAAAACAATTGCTAAATGCGATGCAGGTGGTTTGAATCGGACAATTCATCTTTGGAAGGGAGCGCCAATGGTAACTTAAGAGTGGAAAGCACAAATAAAATTACACTAAATCAGACATTATTGACAAATCCTGCAATTTAAGCTGTAAATAGTGGGTTACTTTCAACTGTAGAGTTTGAAATGGTACACCGTGACCCAGCTGGCAGTTGTGCATTTGATGCTTATTTGTTCCAGTTTGCAATCAGAAACTTTAAAGTGTCTCGGTAGAAACTCCATTTAAATAAGCAATGTCCCAATTACACCTTATTTTCCCCATCACACGATTCTGAATCGGAGTCTTGTCCCGATCCGATACAATGCATTTTGGGATCAGATTTTTCTATCCTTAATTTAAATGCCAGCTTCATATTACCTCTTCCTTCATGCCCGTTTCTAATAGCATCATGACACAGGCCTCTATGGGCAGTGCAATCTCCCTCCCGCTCCTCTTCAGGTGTTCATCCAGCGCGGTGCCAAAGGCGGGCTTCTCAGTCCATGAATCTGAACACACAATGTGAAATTCCGCATGACGACACACGCGCTGCAAAAAAAAAACAAAACCTTGTGCCATCTCGATTTCATCCCGAGCCTTTTTCATCACAACCGTCGCTTTTGTAATGACACATAAAAACAATAATATAACATGCCATTGTCACATCGGTGTGGCCTGGAATTGTTCTAGGCGGCAGATTTGTGGGGTCAACCATTGAGTAGAAGTACAAAGTCAGCAGGATTGATTGTGCACGGGTTTGGCGTTTACGCCTGTGTCAGATATTGCAATGGAGGTAGGCAGGAGCAACGAGCGTCTACGTGCACACGCGTATGAACTGATTCTCCTCGACACCTACTAAGATTTTTCACATTGCGATAAATAAGAGTGTCACGCGACATCTGGAATGTGATTTCTCGTCAGGTGCTCGCTTTACCTTGCTGAGCCTTGATTGTTGGCAAGACACTCTCCAGTAAAGTGAGAGATTTTCGGTGGTATTCAGCCTGAGCTTCAAGAAGCTACGGGAAAAGAAAAGAAGAAGAGGAAATGATGAAGGCTGCAGAATGAGACAAACCAAACAGGAAAGTGAGCCTGGTAAGCGACACAACAGCTGCGGGCATTCTCGTGGCCGCCACGCAAACACGTTTTTTTTTTCTTCACTTGTCAAGCGTGGTTGACTCACTGTTAAAAAATAGCAGGCGTAGTCTCCTTCTTTTGAGAAGAAGCTGTACATGTCTGCGGCAAGTTGGTCCTGGTTGGAGAAACACATGGTGAAAAGTGAGCCGATGCCAGTCAAGAGAAGGAAAACGGGGTACTCGTTCTGAAAAATTTTAAGTGGCACTTGGTTTGGTGTGCATTAAAGTGACTATGTGAGTCAAATATCCTCCTGCGGGAGAAAAGGTTGAGGTGGAAAACACAAGGCTCTTACTCTTCCTGGGCAAAAAAATAAATAAATTGACATGCATCCTGCAGCAGAGCGACACTAAAACGCGTCAGTGACCAACTTCAATCGCTCCAGACACATGCGAGCCGGAGCTGACGGGGCATTTTGAGACATCCGCGCGCGTCAGCAAACTGGTGTTGGAAGGCTCAAAAGGTCTTGGAATGTTCATTCGCTGCTGTGATAACTTTTTTCACAGTTGAAATGTTTGGCCTAAAGCCACGCAGACTACAAAAAGACAGCCGGCCCACATATTTGTTTCAAAAGTCACCTGATCTGCCAGTATACGAGGCTGTACAAGTTTTCATGTGAATGCAATCTGAGAGACGCTTCCACAGCTGCATGAGAGTGAAACGGGAGGAAACTGGTGGTTGAAAGGAACACTTTGAGGCAGCTCGTTTTTGATACCTTGCAAAGTTCCACTTTGTTCATGGCCTCGTCCAGCTCCTCCTTGAGAAGGTCGGCCTTGGCCGTCAGTGCTTGAGTGTTTGTTCCTGAGATTATTGACTTGGTCGCCTGCAACCATCTGTGTTTGGCCACACACACACACACACAAACACGGCGTCAGATTGTCTCCATGACATCACAACGTCACCTTCATAAGTGAGGAACAGACGATCATGTTCAAATCATGTTCAATTTCATATCCAAACGGACAGACCTCGCTCGGGCAGAATCGTAGTCCAGCACCAATTTGGCCAACTGCTTCCTCTGTTTCAAAATGTTGGGGATGTCCGCCTACAAGAAAGCAAAAATGAGGCACCAAAAATAATACTTCTGACGGTGAATTGAAAATCTTAACCTAAACAGAAGAGAAATGCGAGTGTTGACAAAAGTTGTTGGTTTAAACAGGTGCTATTCTGATTTGAAATAGTGTAACACCGCCCATACTGACACATGTGCAAAGCAAAATCTCACAACGTGAAATGCGATTTACAGTTTCTGACCTCGGCAAGCTGGCTGAGAGGATCCAGGACGTCTTTCTCTATCTGTAGCTCGTGCAGCATCAGTTCAGATGCCAGACGACTCTCTGCGTCCCCGCACACCTCCATCATCTTCCTGCCCACACATATTCGGTACAGGAGGGGTTTTAAGTGTGGGCGAAACACTGAGTAAAATGTGGGAGGCAACTGACAAACTCTGTGGTCTGTCAGATTTTGGTCCTCCATTTTCGTGAGATAGTTGAGAAAGCGGTCACGGACATTAGAAGACGAGGTGAGGCACGCTCTCCCTTCCTCATTATTTCCAGACAAACATGTGACTGCAGACTACTTTCAGAACCGTTCCGATACTTTTTTAACATCCTGTTTTGTACATTTTCATTTGGCAACCGTTTTTCAGAAAATAGGACGATGACATTTCTGTGACCTCATCATTCACACTCCCTGAGAAGCATATCGCCTGCATGGTAACAGTCGCCACTGAGGAGGAGAATATCAACTTGAGTGTCAATCAATGACCAACTCACCCAATTAAAGAGTCCTCACCCAGCTGGTTTCCACCTTCCACCATAGCCTGGGACAACGCCGTCAGGGGAAGCTTTTTCTGTGGCGGATATGTTTGTGTGGAAGAGAGGCAGACGCAAACAATGATTAGTCTCAAACACAAACAGTGTCCGCATTTCTATTCAAAAGCGTGAGGTTGAGGCCAATGGAAATGTCCTCAAGACTTTCCATTGAGCGGGCAAGAGGTGCAGTCACAAAGTCAGGAAGAGGAAGTGAGCTTTCTGAGTAGGGGGGGGGGGGGGTGTGAGTGGCAAAGTTGAAGTTCAATGGGATACAAGAGGCGACCAGGTGAAGTGAATCTAGAAAATGCAGTGTTTTTTTCCCCCCACAAGCTCCTCGAAAACAGGCACGTTTTCCAAAACGTATGCTCCCAACCCTAATCTAATGAGGAAAACACAACCCAAACACTCATGCAGAGACTCTAGTGAAAGCGAATATAAACAGCTCAAGAGATGAAATGGAACAAGTGGTTGTAAACAGGCCAAGGAGGTGGAATACTACTTTGTTTGTTTGCTCCTTTTTTTTTTTTTTACCTGACCATTTCCTGTATAGAGGCGTGGTACAGACTGTAGTGCATGATGGGTCGTGTGGGGCAGAAAGCACAGAACATAACATCAAGTCTACTGGGATATTTCCCTACAATTCTGTTTACAATTTCAAATGATTCGTTTCTGCAAGATTCCCAGTAAATCACACAGTGCCTATCACTAGTGAGCCATTTTATGAACAGGCTCGATACCTGGTCCTAAAAGCCACCGCGTAGGTGACCACCTGAGGTTGGACAAAAAGGTGACTCACGTGTCTTTTCTCAACTTCTGCGCCAATGTGTCCCTGTAGACACGAGACCATCTTCTTGTGTGTGTTGTGCGACACCACGCGCACCAACTCCATCCGCCGCTCAATCTGTTCGACAAGATGTCACAAATATTTAGCATTTGTATTTTAGAGTCTCGAAACGGAGACACAGATGAGCCGCATTTTGTGCATCTATGGCCTTGGAGATGTGGATTCGGGCTTTAATCTGTGGACTACATTTTGTTGTCGTCAACGAGTTTGTGTTCCGAGCATCGATTTGATTTGCATCTGCCCTGAGGGGAGTTCAGAGTTCAAGCGTGATTAATAGGGCTGAGCCCAACTGAGCAACGCTGGAATGTTATCTTTAAAGCACATGGCTCATCGGAAGTGTCGCCACGGCGACGGTCACTGTGCTGAGAGCGGGGCCGAGGCATTCATTACTGTTCAAAAGGCGTTGGGGTTACACAAGCTTTCTCCTATCTGCAGCTCGGGCAACACAGATCCACTCTATGTTTGAGATATAATGCCGTCATTGATTAGCTGGTCAATGATGGGAGTCGCAGCTTTTTTGGTGGGAGGCCAAGTGAAGCTGTGCACTGTCCTTGTGATGCCAGGTGCTTGACTGGTCCCGGCCAGTGTCAACAATGTGCGCGGCATTTCCGTCACTCAGCCTTAGCCAAATAAGAGGATATGGGAAAACGCTTGGCAAGTCGACTCATTTATCTCCTCAAAAGCTGCCAGCACAAAAGGAAGAAAGCCGAGTTAAAAACAATGTTCCGTGGGGTGTTGGGGGGCAAGCGGGAGGGGGACAAATGCAAAAGGGAGGATCAAGAAAATACCAGACAATTGTGTTCCAAATACAGAACGGCGTCAGGATTCCACAGCAGATATCCGTCTCCTTAAGCCAGCCTGTCTCCTTCGTGCCTCCCACTGTTCTGGCGCTCTTACGTCAGCCGTGACCCCCGGCGGCCCCTCCGACATTCCCAAAACAGCTGGGTCGAGTGCAAACTCACTGAACGCACACGCAAAGCACAAGATCTATATAGCCTTGTAACTTTGTACAGACTGAGCGCAGTTCGCACTTGGCACAAAAACAAGAAGGGGATTCCCTTTCCGCCGCAGCAGGAGGAGGGAAAAAAAAACAAATCTATGTATTGGAAGTGTTTGGCTTATGCATCGCTAGGAAATGGTTTCCTTTCAAAACAGGATACAGAACACCACTGCAGAATTTCTGCTATGCGCCTCGAAAGGGTACCGGCAGGGTGTGTCTGCCCAGTTTGGATGAGCTAAACAAGGGGGACAATCCCATGACGTACTCCAGGCTAGGGAATCCCAGACCCGGACAAAGACAAAGAAGGTGCCTGTCCTGCTGCCTGTATTTGTTTATTGGTTACCAAGAGAAAGGTCGAGTTTGGAATGGCAGGGGGAACAAAACATGACTCACTCAATATGATTTTAGGAATCAAAATAGTTTGCACCGGAGAAAGTGAAGTAGAGGTTGGTCGCGACTCTACCGGGCTGCTGTCAAATTTTCAAGGCGCAAAATAGAGCAGATTGTGCAAGTCGGCGCCTTGTTCGTTGCGCGGCATTTCTGCGGCCTCCTACTGTGGTCAAGCCGCTTTTAAAGAGGAGCAGCAAGGAATGGCAGTTCAGTGGGAAAACAGGGGGTGGGGGAAAAAAGATGCTTGGGTCAAACAGTACAGTCGACATATCATCCCGAAAAGCCAAGACGATGTGCGATTTATTAAACAAGTCGTGATTTCAAACCTACAACATAAATTGATGGCTAAATTCCTCCATCCGAGGGCTTGCGTCATCATCTTTTGATCCTCCAATCACATCCGTGTTGCTGAAGCCCGTTTGTGTGGATCAAGGGCAAAAATGTTTGTGGGAACATTTTCCGCGGGTGATGTTTGCTTATGTGCCGCTTACAAAACACAAAAGCGTGCGTTACTGTCGGCTTGATTTCTCAAAGCCGAACACTTTTGTTTTACTTGCGTCCTCGACAACACCCTACTTTGAACACAAAGACACTTCATCGCTGGAATGCCTTTGCCGAGCGGCCACGATTCTGCCGTCAACCCCACCTGCTTCCTCAAGACAGACACGGGCAGGCTGGAGGAACAAGTGAGCCAGAGTTTTTTTTACGTCATGTACCTATCCGCCCTAAATGCCCTTAAAATTTTTTTTTTTTCTTGAAACGATGCCTGGGAATCATTTGATGACGCCGAAGACTGAGATGGGCAAGCATGCAGCTGGAGACAACGGTAGAGCAGGGGCAGCTTTTCCAACACGAGGCATTTGGTTCTATGCGAGGACAAGTAGGGTGGAGGGTATGACAACTTGTGACGCAAAACTCCACCCATTGCAAATAACTCCTTGGAATTTGTGTCTTTCGTCGTTCTACATGAACACACAGAACAAGATGCCTTCATGGGCTTTTGTCAAATGCTTGGAAGGGAAAAAATAACAATAAAAAAGTGTGGCCAACACCCAACAGATGGAGCCTTTCCCTTGGATGAGGTCAGAACTGGCCCCATTGCTGCAAAAGTCAGATTAATGGTTTACCTGTAAAAGGTCATCGCTGAGAACTTCTGTTTTCTCCGCTCTGCGGATGGAAAAGAAAAACAGAAAGGAAGTGATCAGTATTGACAAGAAACGGGGCCATACTTCATTTCAGTTTACGTGTGATGAAAACATGTGCAGGGAGCGGACCGCACGGCAGAAATACCGGTCCGCTCACTGAACTCGGAACTCCGTGTGAACGTTATCTGGGGCAAGCAATCAAAAGGCTACACAAGTGCAAATCAAGAAAAAAAAATGTGTAAAAACAGTCTTTAAGAGATTTCATAACATACAAATGACAAAATCGTGGCACAGGATCAAACGGCGCAGCTCAAAGGGGGGAGTTGCTTCAACTCCAGTGGGTATGTGATAACTCACGCACGCGGAGGAACAACACAGCTGTGCCCTGCCCCGAGCCTATTATTAGTCGACTAATAGTTGGGCCTGATGAGGTCAGACAGATTAAATTCACTTAAAGGGAGAGGATACGGGAGGAACTAACGCTTGTTTAAGAACACCTTCACATGAGTTGATCGCTACTGCTTGGAACGAGCGCAACTGCCGAGACAACCGTAACCTTTATAAAAATGCTAACTTAGCCATGCCAAACGCATCATACTTGAGGGGTGTTTTTCCTCATGCTGGGGTGGCTTTTCTGCTGGTACTTGGGCTTCCTCCCATCTACAAAAAAAACAAGCACGTTTGGTTCACGGAGGGGACGAAATAGCACCGAGGTGTGAAGTTAAGCGCGAGTGGTCGTTTGTCTTAACGTGCTCTGAGATTTGCTGGCTGATAATGAAAGATGTACCCTGCTTCTTGCCTAAATTCCACTGGGATAGACCTCTGGCTCACCCGCAGCCCAAATGAGGACACGCGATATGGAAAACGGATCGATGGATGGATTGAGGTCTGCAGTGATTGGACAGAAAATGGCCGCTGGAGCTAAAAGCTCCAGAATGCACTGAAATAAATGACTATCCTTGGATGGAATAAAGTGTTGAGTGCACGATGTTACTAATTAACAGTCAAACAGTTTACACCCGCCCTATAAGGCGACTCGCTTTCCCTCAACACGCCCTGTTGCTGAACACGCCGAGGCAGGTATGGCCGCCGACTAAAGTAAACCTGGTAGACGCCTGCAATTTGAGTAACCGGAGCTTTCCACGAATTCTCCCTCAGACTGTCGTCTTGATGAACTGTAGTAACCTCATCAGAGCAGAGGACAGCTGCTTTCCATTACAAACATGCAGGCAGAGAGCAGGCAGAAACTGCCAGACTGACAGAGGAGCATAGTTTGGGGGTTCTGTGGAAAGAAACACAAATGCTGAGGTTCAGAGATGGGCTCGGGGAAGCTTACAAACTCTGAAGTCATGTAAAGCCAATGCATGGATTTTTTTGGGGGGGTAGTTGATGAAGTGGCACATGCAGAGGAGAGGAGTTGCAGAATAATATCCAGAAACACAACGCAGCACTTCTGAAGTCAGTGTGGGATTTCTTGTTCTGGTGCGCACAACTCTGGCGAGGCGTTTATGTGGTTTGGTATAAATGCTAATTGATGGAGTCATCAAACATGCTGAGCCTGTAACCCGACATTCTCAAACAAACATTTGCAAGTTAACCAACGAAACATGAGCTATCGGACTATGGGATATGTGCGAATGGAACTACCCTTTGATGTACTGATGGAACACTTTAATAAAGAGTGAAACCTGCAGCATGAATCCTTGGGAGCTGCTTCGCGCTGGCTGTAAATAGAATTTCCCACCACTGATGAGTTGTTGTTTTTTTTTTTTTTCCCAACACACCACAGTGCATCTAGCCCACCAGTCTCCAAGCTGACTCAAAACACTCCCCCCCCCCCCCATCCTGCGCCCCATCACAGTAAACTGAAGCAGCAGCCTTTGAAACGGGATCCATCTGACTACTTGACCACAGTGGACGCCACTTGGGAATAGTAACCATGGCGATCTACTATCAAAAAAAAAGTGGAAATTGAGGAAGAGAATACAGCCACCGGAAGCACAATAGAGCTTCTGTTAGCGGGCACGGCACACAATCAGCGGGCTGAGGAGTAGGGAGGGTCTTTCTGTTTACAACAGTTGACAGCTTGAGGCACCCGGTAATGGATACTGGACCGGGATAAAAAGGAACTGGGAGAATCATTGAGTGACTCGGGCCATACACTTTCTTCTAATACAACGGAGTGTGTGAGCAGTCAAAATGCGCAAGTGTGCGCACGCAAAACGCTAATTGAAACAACAAATCATGACTTGGGTCGACAAAACGGTCGTTTTTATCGTTTCACTTGAGAATGCGGTCATACAGTTCCCCGTTCTAATTTGCCTACAATGTGGATTGGTTCGTCACGATTCAAGAATTTCCTTCATCATTACTAACGAACTAACACACATAACTATGCGCCCGCATAAAATATCACCATTACAGCCAATTTAAAACTTCCAAGGTGCTCTTTCAGTCTCGCCCATTCCAATTGGATGAAAGCCAAACGCTTGCGGTTCAACAAAAAGCTGTCTCATTTTGCCTGCCACCAAACCAAACAAACAGCTGACACCCTGACACACCTTGTGGTCCCTGGGGCAGAGTCTCTCGACACCCAGTTAAAAAAAAGAAAAATAAAAAATAAAAAAAATCAAAAAACCCCACCCATTTTCTCTTTATTCAAATGTGACATTCAGTCAGGAGGAAGGCGCCCTTCCGACACTGAAATACTTTAGATTGCATTACGCTGAGCGAGCTGTGGCATCAGAAAAGATGATAAAACTATTTAGAACATGAGTGAGGGGCGGACAAAAGTGTGACATCACGGTTGTGCCGATTAACCGAATGACAAATTACCCTGCCCCCCAAACAAGATCGGCAAAGTGATGCGGCAACGACACTAATGTGCACTACGTTTGACTGCCACGTGCGATGTGAGTTGAGACAAAGATATGACATATCGTTTGTTTAAAAAAAAAAGTCATTTGATTAGAGTTGGCGGGTTTATGAAGAAATAACAACAACAACAAAATACATGAATGATTTCCAATCGTTTTGTCAAAGAAAATCTATGAGTTTGAATATCCAGACAAAAGTGGACAGTTGAAGAGTCCCATTTGTCTATTGCTAAAAAATGCGCCGAGCTAGCAGAAATTGAAACATGTTGCCAATTGCCTGGTCTGCCTGTTCTCAACGATTTGTCTCTTTACATGTGCCACAAAGTAACCTGTGAGCTCAAACTAAAATACGCTCTGGCCAGGCAAATGGTCCACCAGGACAAGGTGGGGTACACCCTGGGCTCGCAGCCAATCAATCGAGGCTATTCAGCTCCTTTGTGGTCATAAGTGGTCTTCAGCAACAACTGTCACAATCCCGATCTTGTCAGCCAAAAAGATGCGTATGAAAACCAGTTTCTCATAGTTTTCACCTCACCGCAACTCCAAATAAGGTCATGTTTTACTCACGGACATTGCTGTGTCTCAGGTTCTCTTTTCACCGGACTTTGCACCTTTACGTGCTGTGACTAGATCCTATACGGCAGATGTTTACGACCATCTCTGGCAAACATGTACGGTATGAGGCCAAGGGCTTCACAGACTGCCATCTGAAATAACCACACTCCGCGTACGGAGGACATGCCGCTTAGCCTCTCCACTTCAGTTTCACTCGATGCATCAATCTTCCCCAACTCTCCGTTCTCTCGCTAGAAAGCAGTCGCTTGTTTCTGGGAGGCAGTTTCCTGTTTGCAAAAGGAGCAGAAGGAGAGATTTCCTCTCAGAGGGCGCATGCTGGACATAGAATTCTGCCGCCGCATAATCGCAGGAACCCAGGGAGCAGCCGAGACGGCCTCGCCGCTCCTTGCAGACACGGATGTCCAAGCGGGCACCACCTTCGCCACAAAAGGTTTGTTGCGTGCTTGCCCTCATCCAAAACACTGACATACCAACCACTTGAAAGGAAGGAAGGAAGGAGACCGCTTGTGTCTGAAAGTAATGCACTCTCTCACACAGGCATGGTTCTGCTTTCTACATTACGTTCCTTTCAGCTTTAATTTACAGCTGGTCTGCTGTATGAACGAATATTACGAGGATAACAGCTGCCGTGGCTCTTAAAGGTACTTAGTGAACTCTTTAGGTGGTACTTACGCTGTCCATAAAAATAAAATGTCCAAGAGGGCAAACCATGTCTGTGAACGTCTTTTTACGATCAAAAAAGATCTAGTGACAAAACACATGATGTCAACCTCTTAACCTAACCATGTACCTAAACGTGACTTACTTTTAGCATATGGTTGAGTTTGCATGCATGTCTCATTTAGAACGAGGCACACTCCACAACTACGTCAACCAGTAATGAAAAGTATGCTCATAACGTGGTTCATCTTATCTTGTTGAGTCTATCACACTGATTATATTATTTATACTGTAGGCCGCTGTACTAATGGTGACACACATGGAATGTTGCCGACTGCTTCAATTTTTCATACACAAAAGTATCACACATACACATAACGTCATTTGGAACGTGTACGTGTGATGTATCTGTTCACACAGGTGGAACGACTTGAAATATCAGCAGAAGCTGGCACTACATTTGGACGATTCGTTATGTTCACACAATACAAGAGCAACTGTATATCAAAGAATCTGCTTTAGTCGTCACGGTACACCAATCCATCCGTTTTCTATAGTGCTTATTCTGTTTAGGGTCTCTGGGGGATTTGAAGCGCATCCCATAATCATGACATGAAAACTCCATACGGGCCGGAATTCAAACCTAGAACATCACAATTGTCAGGTAATTTAACAACTCAGCCAGCGGACAACATCATCCTGTTCTGTGGGTCCTGCACTGGCGTGTTGATTTTAAGGAATCCCCATTCTTTGAACAAGCAAATTTGACGAGCCTCCTCATCTCCATTCATGTGACCCTCATTTTACAGCCTCCATAGCAAGACTTGACTGTGTGGAAAAAAAGAAAAATCAGGAAAGAAAACACAGAACACCGTATAATGTCCTATTAAGGTGAATACACATTTGCTATTTTGTTCTGGAGTAAATAACTTGCGATACTTGCCTGCCAACTGTTTGATTGGCGAGTTGCTTCATGCGATTAAACTGCTTCTTCATTTTCGGTCCTCCGAAAGTTCACACTTGGGAAAAAAAAATGCTGACTTTGGATAGTCATGAAGTTCACATACAGCCTCTGCCCGTTTTCAACTTTCCCAGCTATCGCTGTGACAGGGAAAACATGCGCGAGCCATTTGAGCCCAAAGCCAATTAACGATAGTTGGTTGCTTGCTAGCTTCTAAATTAGCCTTTCCGAAGTGGAAATGTCTTCAGAGAGGTGCGACGGCATGGTCCACCAACTTGCTTTTGGCGATATTTCCGAGCGTGAAAGTCGCGAAGGAAGCCGCGGGGCAAGTTTCACTGGTTCCAGCGGCCTTTCATCACTCTGAGCTGAGCCGGACGGTCCCCGGTTGGTGTTTGGTTGGTGACACCCGCTAGCCGACAAGCTAACGCTGCGTGAAGCGAGTCGGGAGTCGAGTAATCCGTCAAAGCGCTTTTTCCCTGTCGAGGGGAGAGAGTGAAGTGGAGCTCCGCTTGCGGGAGACGGGGAGGGAGGGGTAGAGAGAGGGAGAGAGAGAGAGAGCGAAAGGGCGCGCGTAAGAACGTCACTGCATCGTCATTTAATTTCAATTTAATATTTTTTAGTGTTTTCATATAGTTTCAATGATATGAAGTCTCACGTTTTTCCACAATAGAAGGAAAAAAAGATTTTTGGGCTTTTATTTGAGGAGACCATATTTAGTACGTTATAGAAATGTTTATAATTGTTCAAACCAATGTTTGAGCTTGTACTGTACAGTATTTAAATAACCATTTTACAGGTAATTAGAAAATGAATCAGGCTTGAGGTTCGTTGCCGCTCCAGTCCAGCAGAGAGCGGTAATGAACGTCAAATCTGTTTGCCGATTGCCAAAAAATACCAGTGAAGAAGAAGTACCTACGTGCTACTTCCGGTCCAAAACCACCATTACATTAACAGTCGGCCGTCCGCAAGCATGATATTCCACCGTGAAGTTTAATTAAATGTTGTTTCGATTACTGTCGCGATCATCACGTTATTCTGTTAAACTGACAGTGGGGTTATATTTATTTGTTAATTTGTTCCTGCCTTGTGCAATAAGAATACTCTGCTGGCGTCGTTAGCCTGGTAGCTAGCCTCCTGCAAGAGAATAACAAGAGTGCAATGGTACAGTTGATAGTTCAGTTTCGCACACGTTGCATTTAGGATCGTTCATGGCAACTCGGCACCCCTTCACTGACACGGATACTTCAGATGAAGCGGTGAGGGCGACGTGTGATGATGCCACGACGTGCAAAAGGTGGAGTGTGTGCTTGGAAACCTGCACTGCTGTTTATTTGAAAAAGGTTTAATGATGTCTGCTTTCTAGGTTTGCCATTAGTAAAGGCTACTGGAAAGACCCTTACATCCAGTATTTTGTAAGATCTGTTGGTGAGCGGAAGGCGCCTGAAATCAATCGAGGTAAACAATGTTTATACAAGTTGAAATGTTTTCATGATCAGTAACTGTCGACAACCTCCAGCCAGTGTGTTGGTCAAACTGATTGTTCCTGTCTTTATCTTACAGGTTACTATGGCCGTGTTAAAGGTGTCAACCATCTCCTTGATGCATTCATAAAGAAAACACAACGTGACTGTCAAGTAATCAATCTTGGTGCTGGATTGGACACCACCTTCTGGAGACTTAAGGTCTGTTTGCTTGCCGACCGAGTATAAACGATTGTCATCATCATCGGCACCAAGCATTGAAGGCCTGCGATCATGGTTTGTTTGTAACAGGATGAAGACCTCTTGCCCAAGAAGTATTTTGAAGTTGACTTTCCTACTGTTGTGGCCAGGAAAATACACTATATAAAGTAAGTCAGGTAGTTTGGTAATATTTTTATGTCTTTATCTTTGCAAACATTTTTTATTGAAGTACATGGCTTATTTAGTCTTAAATAAATGTTATTTTTTTTACATTTTAATGCCTATTCAACTAGGACCAAACCACACTTATCCAAGCCTATCATCGAAACCCATTCAACAGATTCCTTGCTACTAGGTAAGCCTCAAAGCTCATGTCAGTGTTGTTAAGTGTTCAACAAATATTAGCAATTAGTACTTTTGTGCATTAATTTCCTCAGATTCCCACAGCCTTGACTCTGATCGATATTGCATCATCGGCTCAGACCTCCGAGACATAGCTACTTTGGATGAACAACTGAAAAAGTACCATCTTAACCCAGAGTATGTGAGCATGAAATGTGGGTTTCATCTCTATCTTGAAGATGAAAATGTACTTGCGCACAAGCGGATGATCGTTACACTGCGCTTAATTTTGTCCTATAGGTTGCCTGCTTTGCTGCTTTCAGAGTGTGTGTTGGTCTACATGACACCAGCACAATCCTCCAATTTGGTTCATTGGGCTGCAAACACCTTTCACACAGCCATGTTCATCAACTACGAACAGGTAACCACAATCCTAATACAGAGGCTTTTATTTTGATTCAAATATTTTAATAAAATTAAAACGCATAACTCAAGAGTATTAATCAAAACTGAACATCTGCAAAAGTGTTCATTGAGTCTTGAGATGATCTCACAGGTGTGCGTTTGACATGTCCAGGTGAACATGAGCGACCGTTTTGGCCAAGTGATGATTGAGAACCTTCAGCGGCGTCAGTGCACACTGGCCGGAGTCGAAGTCTGCCAATCTTTGGACTCTCAGGTAATCTTGTGCAAAGGCTGGCTCACAACTTATTCAGACCTGGGCAGAGGACGGATCTACTTGCTTGTGTATTTTTGTACTCCGAATACCCAACTATCAGTACACGAGCAATTAAAATACTCATTACATTGCTCCTTTCGAAATGGTTTGCAGAAGGATCGGTTTCTCAGGACTGGCTGGGATCATGCGGATGCTCTGGACATGGTGACGGTCTACAGTATGCTTCCTCAAAAAGATGTGGAAAGGTAGTACGTGCTCTCCGGAAAGGGATGGGATCGCGATATGCTTCAGTGTGTCACAGTACACGTTGGTATTCATTATTCTGCGATAATAAGCCGTTTACAAAGGAACATTAAAATTAAAAGCAACCCAGAAAACACTAACTTGCGTCATATTCTTGGCTCGTCTTCATCGCAGAATTGAACGACTGGAGTTCCTGGACGAAAAGGAGCTGTTGCAGCAACTCCTGCAGCACTACAGCATCTGCTGGGCCAGCAAGGACAAGCTCAGTCTGGGTAATGATGCTGAACACCGTACGCTTCTTGAAAATCATGTCGGTACCCAACCATTTAATTTACAAGCCCATCCGCGTTTGTGTTTTGTCAGGTTTGTCACAGTTGGCGTTTTGACTGAAAAATTCCTCCACTTCGTCGCTGGATGAGCGGTTTTATCTATTTAGTCTATCGCCGCGTGCATCATGGTTGTGTTCCGGCGGCTTTTGATCGAGCGACAAGGAGAGTTATGAATGCTTTGTGAAGATGGCCTGGTGTTTTGTTTGCGGCGTCGACAAACTTTTAGTTGGAAGACAAGACAATCAAGCCTCTTCACATTTCTGAATCCACTCATCAATTCGGGATCGTAAAAGAATGTCAAACTTTTAATTATGTGCCACTTTGGTTGTATTTATTAATGAATTGCTCACACCTTCTCCTTTTCATAAACACTCCCAATAAGATGAAATGGGAAATGCGCACTCTACTTCTGCATTCGCTTTTAATGTTTTATTTTAGGATCATTGAAATGTCATCTATATATTTGAATGTTGTCAATTGAATAAATGTTCTGCATATTCCCTACACTTCATAAAAATGTCAGCAATCACAATCATTTCTTATAAAAATCAATTAACACTGCAGCAGTATGTAATTTGGTACGCGTACATTCCCATAGCAACCATTCATTCATTCATTCATCTTCCGTACCGCTTGATCCTCACTAGGGTCGCGGGGGGTGCTGGAGCCCATCCCAGCCGTCTCCGGGCAGTAGGCGGGGGACACCCTGGATCGGTTGCCAGCCAATCGCAGGGCACACATAGACGAACAACCATCCACGCTCACACTCACACCTAGGGACAATTTAGAGTGTTCAAACAGCCTGCCATGCATATTTTTGGAATGTGGGAGGAAACCGGAGCACCCGGAGAAAACCCACGCAGGCCCGGGGAGAACATGCAAACTCCACACAGGGAGGCCGGAGCTGGAATCGAACCCGGTACCTCTGCACTGTGAAGCCGACGTGCTAACCACTGGACTACCGGGCCGCCCCCCCATAGCAACCATAAACGTATAAAACAACTTCAGTGGCTTAAATGAATGCAAGTTTCCACTAGAGAGCGGTATAGTTCATGGTGATTACAATGAACAGTTGCTGTCCACTAGCACCTCTGCGGGATGACCCAAAAGCAATCGGATTGGAAATTCTGCAATTATAGATCTTGCCTTTAATCTTTTTGACCGCTCACATTAAAAAAAAAATGGACTGGGGAAAGTGACAGCTGCACAGAGTTCTACAGTATTCCAATGTTGCTTTGAAAGTGAAAAAAGGAAAGAAGGGGAAATAATGCATTCACATTTTTTTTTGCGGTGGGCAATTATTTTCTCTAGCGGGAGGAGTTGGAACTAGAGCGTGACCGGTGGCGACGGCGGCCAGCTGACCGGGACCTGCGCCGGACTGGGGAGCGTCGCCTTGGCGACCTGAACGACAAGATAAAGAATCACCTTGAGGGGCGGCTGCGAGACGGTGCGTGACCCTGCTTGAGCTCTGGCGCTCACCTTCTCCTCACGCGAGGCGGAGAGCGTCGCCACATCGGGGGTGGAGGCAGCATTCTGCGGGGAGGGGACATCCTCCGAGGTGGGGCGCGCACTGTCGGTGTCAGAACGGCTGTGACTGTAATCTCCTGACCGTCAATCTGTCCTGGGAAGATTAAAAAAAAACCAAAAAAGGAAAAATCCCATTTGCTCTCTGGACCTTGCTTGAATTTTTGTATATTATTTTTTTACAAACAACATATATGGCCCAAAAATTCCACCAGCAAGCTAAAAACAGTAAAAAAATCAAGGCCAGAGGGTTAATGAACATTGATCCAGTATTTCAAGCCCACCACAGCATCCTCTACCTCCATCCATGTGTTTGAGAGCCTTCTCGGCTTCCTCGGGGGTCTCGAACTCGATGTACGCGCAGCCCTTGGACAGATGAGGGTGAACGCGGTTCATCGGCATGTCGATCATCTTGATCTTGCCATAGGTGGAGAAGATCTCCTGAATGTGTTCCTTCACACAGACAGTCACAGCACTCGTTCACTTTTTCCAAATCCAAATGAACATCTCACACTTTCAGGATCAATGGTTCAGTGACTTTTTCCAGAGCATATATTGTCACAGAACCCCAAATTCATCAAAGACAAAGAGAAATTACTCATTGGGCTGAACATTGTCCACTGCTCATTGAATTACGACATGAATATCTGACACTATTCTTCAAAGACTAAATACACAACCGGCCATCACATCCAGCGCCCGCTTGACTACTTGGGTAAGAATGCTTCGCTCTTTTATCCTTTAACTCAACTGTAACGTCATCACAAGATAAACCTTGCGACATCATTTTTTTCTGTCACATCGTCACAAAACAAACATTCAACTTTGTGTCACACCAATGGATAATTTTGAGTCTTCAATGAAAAAAAAAACACACACGAAAAGCAAGAACACTCAAATTCTGTGATGCGGGCTTGTTACAAAGCACTCGAAAGATCGTGGCCTCTCCATGTAAAGACAGATTTGTTTTTAAGTTTACTCCTTAGTTTCTTGAGTAATCTTCAGAGGTTTCCTATTCCTGTGTAGCTCAACCAGAGTTTTCCAAAGTGTTGGTGCATTCACCTTGATGACATTCCTTGTTAGTCGGCCCAGATAGACCTTGGTGGGTTTTGGAGCGGGACTCTTCTTCCGCCATTCCCGATCATCTTTCTTGGTCACTTTGGGTCTGTAGTCAGCAAATATCCACTCCTGTTATTTTGTTCCAAATACACTGCAATAAGATCATTTTGATTTGTTGTGGAAGAGTTCCGATATTCTCTTCAAAGTAAATGGAGTCACTCTTTGCTTAGTTTAAAATATAACTGGGACGTTTGTACTTTGAGAGGGAGCGTCGTCGGTTGGGTTGTTGTCGGTTGGGGCTTGGCGACGACGAAGATGAGCGGGAGCTCGAAGAACCGGAGGAGCTTGTGGACGAGCTGGAACTTGAACCCGAGCCGCTACTGGAACTGGAACTGGGCCAAGAAGTGGGAGGAATTGTTTTTTTTTGCTCACTGGTGCCGTTGAAAGATATGACGATACTTTCATTCTTTTATTTGACAAGTTCCACATTTATATTTTTTAGGTCTGACCTGCTGGTCCCACTGTGCGCACGGGGTCGCGTTTGGCTCTTCACTCTGCCCTGATCTTTTTCAGCGCCATCTTTCGAGGCTCCTGATTTCCGTTTAACTCCTTGCTTACTCTTGTCATCCTCCTTTTTGGTTGGCGAAGGCGCCCTGTTGGAAGACAATTCATATTTACCCCTTAAAAAACGGAATGGGTAAGTGCATAGCTGAAAATGATGACATAAAAATTGCAGTTAATGTCAGTCAGTTATGTGGCTCGAACTAAAAAAAAAAGGAAAGCCAACGCGCAAAACACAATCGACAGAAATGTCTTGATACATTTCGAATTGTACTGACTAAAGTTCAAACAAGATGACACACTGTTTTTGACCACGAAGGCAAACGTTTTCATCTTCCCTGGTATCCTACATCAATGTTACCGACACCTAAGTACTTCATATTAACTTAATAAACATTTCTGATGGACTCACGTTTGTGAAACAAAACTCATTCCTTAATATGATGCTAGTGGTCTGTATATTTCTGTTCAAAAAACAAAAGAAAGATGTATCAGCTGTTACTTACATTTATCATCATACACACGACAATAGCAGTCGCATTCTGATGACGACAGCACAACAAACCCAATCAGGATACCTTTGGACTTCCAATAATTATCCCGATGTTTATTCTTTCAGGGAAAAATTGTTTCGCCAACCCACTATAATCTTTCATTTACAGTTATTGAGACAGTTAAAGAGACATTAACCAGTACATGCATGATGATATAGTTCCATTATTGTGGTCGAATATTAATTGGAAGTGAAAACATCGAAAACATTCCTCCTGACATCCCACAATGAGGAAGTTACCATTTCCGTATTACGTTATTTAGTTTTTTGGCACCGTTATTCTGTCTGGCAACATCAGCAGGTTCATTCTCAGTATCGGAAGATACGCTACGCGTTACAAATGCGATTTTAGGATAACTCACTGTGGTGTTGTGAAGACCACTATTTGTTTTTCTTTGTGGGACAACCATGTCTCACACAAAACCGACAGGAAATGCAGAAGAGGAAGCGGCCGGCAAAGGATCTAGTTCCAAAACACTTGCTCTGACGGTTTGTTCCGCTGCGATTGGAGGCACCTTCCAGTATGGATACAATATTTCGATTATCAATTCTCCCACCAGCTACATCCAAAAGTTCATCAATACTACCTACGCAGCACGCAGCGGCATAGGGTTGGCAACGACCCACGTGACTCTTGTTTGGACTCTGATTGTATCAGCTTTCCCACTTGGTGGTCTACTTGGAGCCCTGCTGGCTGGACCGATGGCGGTGCGCTTTGGAAGGAAGAATTCTCTACTTTTCAACAACTCTTTTTTGCTAGTAGCTACTATTTTGGTTCTGTTGTGCAGAATCGCAAGGTCGTTCGAGATGATCATCTTCGCACGGTTTCTTGTGGGCATTAATTCAGGAGTCAGTATGAATGTCCAACCGATGTACTTTGGGGAAAGTGCCCCCAAACACCTCAGGGGCGCCGTAGCATTTTCCTCCGCCGTTTTCACGGCCTTAGGCATTTTCTTAGGTCAAGTTGTGGGACTGACCGTGTTGTTGGGAACAGAACCTCTCTGGCCCTACTTACTAGCTAGCAATATGCTTCCAGGGTTGATCCAGGTGCTGACGCTACCCTGGTTCCCCGAAAGTCCAAGATACCTACTCATTGACAAGGGGGATAGGGAAGGATGCGTCCGGGCACTTGAAAGACTCCGAGGTGGTGTGGCCCCTGTTCTTGAAATACAGGAAATACTGGAAGAACAGAAGAGGTATTCAGAACCTGGATCTGCAGCTTCTGCAAAGACACCCTGGTCCCTTTTTACAGATCCTGATTTAGGATCCCAGCTCCGAACAGTCATGGTGGCAAGCAGTGCCATGATGCTCTGCGGCAACGACTCCATCTATTTCTACGCTTCCTACATATTTCTTCAGGCGGGCATCCCTGCAGATAGAATCCAATACACCACCATTGGCACAGGGGCATCTGAGTTGACTGCTGCCATCCTGAGTAACTTCCTGATTGAACGAGTGGGCCGTAAGTGTCTTCTTGTTGGGGGCTACACTCTTATGTCTTTCTGGTCCATCGTCTTCACCGTC
This sequence comes from Hippocampus zosterae, assembly GCF_025434085.1. Classification (NCBI taxonomy): domain Eukaryota; kingdom Metazoa; phylum Chordata; class Actinopteri; order Syngnathiformes; family Syngnathidae; genus Hippocampus; species Hippocampus zosterae. The sequence goes on from NC_067457.1 coordinate 5,540,050, forward strand.
GCCCTCACGCTCCAAAAACAAGGAGTAGAAGGGATGGCTTACCTAAGCATGGTATGCGTGTTCGGCTACATCCTTAGCTTCGGCTTGGGCCCAGCAGGCGTGACAGGCGTCCTACCGGCGGAGATCTTCGACCAGACGGCCCGGCCGGCGGCGTACATGGTCGCCGGATCGCTAATGTGGCTCAGTCTATTCCTGGTGGGAATGTTGTTTCCCTTTATCGTCAGCGGTCTGGGGAGCATCTGCTTCCTGCCGTTCTTGGCTGTGTGTTTGCTGTCAGCTGTGTTTTTGGGGCTCACGGTCCCAGAGACGAAAGGCAAGAGCCTGGCTGAGATCACAGAGGAGTTCGATCGGAAGAATGGACGAAAGATGCCGGCGGAGCAGGTGAATGAGCCAGTGGAGGATCGCAATGTGCAGGAGGCAGTCCAACTACTTGTCCTTACCAAAAAAGACCTTGACCAAGAAGACTGAACTCAGGGAACTGTGGCCATCTTATGTATCTTCCAGATCCCCGTGTCTGAAAGTCTGTGCAAAATTGCTTGCTGCATCACCACCAAAATAATCTTCCGTTTCTATTTTAACGACCTTATAGGACAGTGTAGCATTAAAAAAAAAAATCAATCACATGTTGATGGAAGACGATATACTGTACTGTACGCACACCTCACACACACCAAAATGACATTTATTGCAATGGTCGTAAAAATTGGGAAAGGTGCCCTTGAGAGCATGTTTAGAATAAGTCACTCATTTTTATTCCTTGCACTTCCCTACTGTGCAAACTGAGTACTGCATCATGCTCCACAGTTTTGTGCCATTTGTCATTTATGCATCATTTCAACCGCAGGGCCCGTAACCCTGCATAATTGGAAGCGCGAAATCATTTATCGTACCAAAGTTTGTAATAAATAAATATATATATATATATATATATATAAATTTTTTAATAAGGTTTCAGTTGAACGAACGGCATGATGTAGCAATGCTCAAGTTCATGAACGCAGAAATGCATCCATGCAAAAATCGTCACCGGTTGTCCCGGTTTCTGTCACTTGGTGCCAAAGAGCAAATGTCACACTCACAAATGAACGTTGTACAGTATTGTCATTGGAATGAAATGCAATCAACTGCTGGGTCAGCTGCTGCTGCTTTTGCTGTATATGGCCCCATCAGGCCGTCGGGTTCTTTTTGAGAGTGCTCACAAGTCCAAAGAGAAGTTATTCTGCTCACTGAGAAAAAATTATTGAAATTCGTTCTTGTAGAGAATCAGTCACGTCAAGTCAGACCCAAAAAGCAAACAAGGGAATTCAGTTTTTGCTCATGCATGTTGCACATCTCTGTACTGTATGTCAATATTGCTTCTCCAAATGCTAAAGAAAATGTATATTTGTATATGTGTGTGTATATAGCTGTATGAATATATATATGTGTGTGTGTGTGTGTGTGTGTGTGTGTGTGTGTGTGTGTAATGAACAAAGCAAAAGGGAAAATAACTATGGAAACCGTATCGATCTCAAGACAATTAAACCCGATGACCTTCCCCACTTTGTAACTTTTCTGATGTCTCGGTTGTCATTATTTTCAATCCATCTTCATTGATTTTCTAATTCGACAACGTGCCACGTGAAAACATCCCAACTCGACGGTTCACTTTTCTGTTGTTAAACTTGACACCGACTCACTCCCTTCTGGAGGGCTAACATGAGGAACATCAGCTTGGGGAAGTTGAGCTACGATGGCAAGTCCACTAGGTGGCTTTATTCTGCGTAACGCAAATTAAAAGAAAGTCACATCAAAACCGGAAATCATTCATTTAACCCTTTCGGGGACAGCGGTTACTACAATGGGCAGCTTATCATGTGATCAGCTGATCAATATTGCACATTTTCTCAATTTTTTTTTCCTCCGACTGGACTTGATGACCCGATGAAACCTTTCCTGATTAACAGCGCGAGACAAAGCGGCTCAGCAGCAGCAACACAAAGCACTAGACAGGAAATGAGATACAAGCCGGGTAGAAGGATTGTCGAACAACAACAGCAGGCAGCTAAATACTCGGAGAATGACAAGCTCCAGGTGGGCGATGGAAGTACAAACGGTCGGAAGAAGGACAAGGGTGCAAACCGTGCCTGACAGGTGAAAACCGCTCTCAGGGCAACAATTTCCAAAATGGACTCAATTGCTATATTGATGACTTGCAAATAGATGCAGTTAAGGTGCACGTAGTCATGGAAGCAATTGGTATTCCATTCAAGAGGTGGTTTAAAGTGGCTTTGCACCAAATTGCAGTTGGCTCACTCATTTTCATCCAAGTGAAGAGCTCAGAGATCAACCTATTAACCACGCAAAAAAAAAAAAAACAATTAAAAAAAAGCCAGCTGTACACTTGTGAGTTTCATTGTTTGAATCTCGGCTCCAGCATTCATTTTTAGTGTTTATTTTCCATTTGAGAAATATTTTTGGACGTCATGATTGACAATAAACCCACCAGCCAGTTATATTGTTTTTTTTTTTGTTATTGTAAAGTGTCCTTGGGTGTCTTGAAAGGCGCTTATAAATAAAACGTATTATTATTTAATCGGCCAAATGAATTATTAGATTTCTATATAGCCACTTTTAGTAGAAGAAAAAGACGAAACTATTGCAACGAACATTACATGACTTATTTTCAACGGGCTGGATTAAAGAACAGAGAAGAATATATATATATATATATATATATATATATATATATATATATATATATTTAATCTAGAGCACATGTGTCAAACTCAAGGCCCGGGGGCCAGATCTGTCCCGCCACATCATTTTATGTGGCCCGCAAAAGCAAATCATGTGTGCCAACTTTGCTAAAATCTGTACACAAATGTCAAATTGTCATTGGATAATATTATATATTATTTTCTTGGGATATTTGTGGACCGATATGAATTAGATTAAAAGTGAATCCTCACTGTCTCTCTGGGTGTCACCCAGCCTGCTGCTTTTATCTGCCGCCTGCCACGACAGGCACATGGAGAGAGAGAAAAAAATCACCTCATCCCTCGACATCATTGCTCTTGGCAGAGCCCATTTTACGAAAGGACATATTACCGACATAATGAGGCACCCACACCTTTCAGGAATCCGATTTGGGTGTAGCAGAGCGTAAGAGAAAATCGAGTTCAAGGGGATTATTATGTTCGTCACTGCATCCCTTTGAAAAGAAATGGCCGATAGATGACTAGAAATTTTCAAACATTTACACGTGTGGCGTGGTAAACACTCTCCTTAATTTATGCTAACACCTCAGGCTAAACTGACCCCCCCTCACCACATTTTCTTTTGGGTGACTCGTTCATTTTGGTAAAGCATTTGGAATGGAATTTAATACTTTCTCTTTGTTGAAGGTGGATAAACTGACACAGTCCTGGCTAACGTCCCCATCTGCCCCGTGGCTCTTCCTCTCCACGTCTGACCTATACCGGCTGTTATACTCTATGAGAAGTAAGTCACTTTTTTTTTTTTTTTTTTTTTACCACTGCTAGCATTTATGAAAGTGTGAGGGTGAGTACTCACTTTTGTGAGAGAATTGTGCAAAATATTAAAATGCATAAATCAAGAAAGAAAGAATACGCGCAGGTATCGAATGAAATGTAATATATTAGGAAAGCTACATTAAACAAAATCTGACGTTTCATAAAATAGTAATTTTTTTTGTTGAGTGGTGGTTTTATTTATTTGTTTGTGCAGGATCGAAGCACATGGGCTGGTGTTTGTTATAGTTTTGCAGCACAAAATGGAGGCTCAGCAGGTTTAGGGCCAGCAAATTTCTTTGAAGCTTTCATTTGTTTGTTTCAAATCACCATTAGTGGGTTTTTTTTGTCGTTGTTGTTGTCTCTGTATAATTCAATGTACCATAAAGATTTATGAGTGCGAAACGAGCCACCATATTTAATTGAATCAATTACACAAGATTAATAGCTCATAACCCGAAAAACCAAAATGTGCGGCATAGACTGTGTTGATGCAAGGTCATGTTTCACGCTGCTTATTCTGTTATTTTAAAAATGACACATACTGGGGACTCCTTGACACAAAACTCTTCGCCGCAGCTCAGCGGTGGAGGCTGGAAATAATGACTTCATTATGTCGCGTTCTGATTCTATTTAATACTAAAAGTCCCGAGGCAGGAATAGCTTTGAGTTTCTCTTAGCTGTGCTGATTCGGTGCTGATTGCATATTATTGCTTTTTGTCATTTCAAAATAGGTAAGGGAGGAAAGCTGGAGGGAAATTACAAATGAAAATACGGTGCATGAACGTCTGACACGTAAATCAGATACAGAAGTTTTCTGTATCTGATTGAGTTATGTGACTTGAAAAATGACACAATAACATTTTCTCTTGGGATTCTTTCTGATTATTGCTTTCCTGTGCTCTTGTTAGCTCCCCCGTTCCTCATCGACATGACCAATGAGATGGGTCAATGTCATTGGCTCATCAGTCCCGAGTTTTGAGAATTTTAGCATCTTAATATTTTTTTTTCCCCCAAAAAATTGCATATTCGTGTCAAACGGATCAAGAAATATCGTCCAACATAATTTTAGCGCATTTTCCATTCAACATTTTCTGTTAACGTTTAATTCCGATAGGGCTGTGTTTGTTAGTGATATTGTGGTTTTATCATTGCTCTAAACTGGTTCAGCTTGAGTGCAATGATTCAATTGTGGTTGCTGGACAACTGTTAAATGATTTAAAAAAAGAGGATCTAGTCTCTTTAATTTAAAGATAGGAAGCAGGACTGCAATCTGGTCTTCATTTTAATCCTGCTTTGCCCCTGTTACATCATCCCCTGTCAAGACAGCAGCCATTTGGCCACTTTACCACCATTGCCCACTAAGAGAAATACGGTGAGTCATCCTGCAACCTGGAGAAAAGAAACATTTATTTTGGTTTCGCAGATTAAAAAAAAAAAAAGACAGATGGGTGCATTGGATTTGCCAGACGAGGGCGGAGGGTTGCGCAGTAAAGAGTGATGAGGGACATAAAAGTTCCGGGTGGATAAGCCTGGCGTGGTGGGCGCTGATGTAGAAACGAGGGAGAGGCAGCGGCGGCAGAACGAGCGAGCGAGAGGATGAGTCACCTCACATCATTCCTCGTCATCCTTTTATAGAAAAACAATCTCGAATGAGATTACAGAAGTAACCCCTCCCCAAAAACAAAACACTAATGTGTTGAAAGTATTGAAGAGCCAAAGAAGGGAGACTAAAATATACTGAAAATGATCACGATACAATAGTGTTGTTGCGCTCTGACAATGACATCGTTGCCTAAAATGATTATTATGAGGTGATGCTCGCATCGACGGGCTTTATCCGATCTGTCAGCAGTCGTACTGTCTGATGCTATCCAATTCCACGTGTTTTTTTTTTTCTTCACCCCGATGCACATCTGAAATATGTCACTTGACTCAAAAATGCGCCCACTGAACCGTTCATTGTAACTCAACTTGAAAACAGATGAGTGCAATTCACCGCCGGTCTAATGTCAAGCGAAACTGAGCATCGTGGCCTTCGTAAAAGCAGTATTTCTGGTACAGCTTATGTTTTTGAGGAGGAAATCATGCCGATGTGTAAAGCGAACCGCCTGTTGAGTGTCTACGGCAGCATTCAAGCACCCTTCAGGCATCGTGAGACAGAACTTGTCCACAATCTCATTCCGCATCTACCCAGTGTGCTGAAGCAAAAAAAAAAAAAGTCGCCACGTAGCATTCTCATCTCATGGATGCTGATTAGCATGCAAGATGTGCAACCCCCCCACCCCCACCCCACCCCCCTCCTCCACACCACCCCTTGTTTCATATAATGCAGAAAAACACTTTGGGTGTTATTTGGGAACCTGTAATCTTTTTTTTTTAACTTTAATTCCCTTTTTATAGTTCTCTAACGTGACTCAAGCCACACCTTCCTACGCGCCGACATGAGATTGGGCCTACACAAGCTCTGTTGTGTAAATGCGTGGCGATTTGTGAGCGGTGATGAATTCTTAGTTTTTTTTTGGGTCGCTATATCATCATGATGACGTACAGACAAATTGTTTCTTTTGTTCTTTGGAACATTCGTGGAAAGAGAAAATAACAAATCAGACAGAGGCATTGAATTGGAACTACTTGTACCTGCAGTTTTTGTCGAAACGACACCTGACATACTGAGAGTGAGAAATAAAATGCCAAGCGTGTCAGGGGCCAGCGATCAGGCCATGGCCCCGATTTAGGCTTTCATTCGGAGAGCCCGATCGAAAATTAAGGTTTCTCCTACATTGGCCTTCCTCTCAGCTCTATTTTCATTTTATTGATTTTTTTTTTCTGTCTTCCGAACTTGAGTCACAGTCTTTCAGAAGCACTCTCACACCCCCCCAAAAAATAAAATAAATAAATTCCAATAATAGAAACACAGTATGTTGCTGGCATAGATGCACAAAGGCATTATTTGTAGCAAAAAAAGCAACTTTTTGTTCAACTTAATGCAATTTTATCTGCCATTGCTTTTATATATCTTGGAAATATACGTGCATGTTTTTTTTTTTTCCCGTATTGCACATCTGTCTGTCTCATCTCCTCTCTGCGATTGGTCATTTCTTTACCGACTGTTCACGATGCATTCAAAGTCCTCTCGGAAAAGCGTGGAACGACATGTTGAAAAGGACTAGATGTTTTTTTTTTTTGAATGACTGTGAAAATGGAAGGGTGGGAAGAGGGAGCAGATTCAGAAAGCAGGTTGCGATACTCCCCCCACTACACTCCTGACTGTGTAAATTAAGCACTATTAGTCATGCGCTGTGCATGAGCAACGATGAGTAACTAGCGACTCCTGATCATTAGATTGAATTAATTTCTGGCATTTCTGAAATTTGAATATTATTTGACCACTCAGGGGATCCAGGTGCTAACTGCTCCAAAATGCACCTCAAATTCAGAGTCCACAGGTGACCGAATCAGCGTCTTGATATGTTTTGACCGCTATACATTGACACACACTTTACGCCACCTACTGGACTCGAGCATGTTTGCACTGAGGATGGAGAGGAAGAAATTTAATCTATGCTGCATGTCATACATAAAGCATATTTGATAGGAAAGATCACCTTGACCTTGACCTTGAGTGGAATCACAATGACCCGAACGAACCGAGTGAACGTTCAAGTCATAACCGCCGAACCGCACTACTGTGGCGGTATTTATTTATTTTTCCTTCTCTAGTCTGTAGCCAGTTTGTCTTGCGGCCAAGCAGGTGCACCCATGCATATATTGCACATGGCTGAAATACTAATCACTTGGATGACAATGGCGATAGAACCTCCGCAATCAGAGCACTTATTTTGACTGTGACATTCAATCGGGCGTCAAATGTGATCTTATTTCCCTCTTGATGATGAATCAGAAACAACCGTCGTCATCGTTGTCATCAGATGAATTGTTTTCAATCAGCTGCATTCTTTCCAGAATGTAAAACACGTGCAATTTATACACTGACGAGGAACATCACCGCATTCTCCCGGAGGTTAGCCGCTTTTATAGCCTCGACTTTTAGGAGTGTCACCAAATGTTTGGTTGCTGTGGAACACTCTTGAAAGTTTAAAAATATATATATATATATACTGGTATATATCTCCGAGTCATTTCCTGGTTAAATATCAATGCAATCCTAAATTGATAAGTAAATAAACAAATAAAACGGTGGAAAACCAATTTTCCACCGTAGTGTCCATGTGATGATGCACATCAGCAACTGCGTATTTGTTCCCTCCCGCGCGTACGTAACTGAATAATTGATATGATCACCTCATAATGCCGACACCGGAAATGAACGAGCCATCGGTGCGGCGGCACCGCAATCGGTCACAAAACTAAAACCAACACAAACGTGTTCCCTGCCTCGTCTGCCCCGGTCTCTTTTTCATCTTTTGGAAAATGAAGCGGTCACCTTTGTTAAAAGCGAGTTGACTTGAAATGCTCCGAATCGAGTGGAGGAGGATGAAAAGGAGCAAAAAGGGAAGCGACAACCTTGCCGTCAGATAAAATGTTAGCGGTGACTTTCCTGCGGTAATGAACAACCTTTAGCACTGGACTTTCAAGCCTCAATCGAGGCAAAAGCTATTCAATACGGGGCTAATTAACCGAAGCTGCTCATTAGATTGTTTTTTGGGTTTTTTTTTCCTTCTTTCCCAAGAAAACACGGAACAGGCAGGTGAACAAACAAGAGGAACGGTTTACTTTGCTTGAATGCCCGGGCGATGGAAATTGGAAGGAAATTTTAATTAGCGCTTCTGAGTGAAGCTTTCGAAGCGACTCGGAGCAGTTTTCAGCAAAATGAAAAAAAAAATCCCAAACACTATTTGATTTTATATTTGGAGTTTACAACCAAAATGTTGGAGATGAGGAGAACTGTAGTGTTTACATTTTGTTGGATTCAACAGGGTTAGCCAACAGCATAGATGAGTGGCACGTGCAGTATTTGATTTCTCAGAGGAGTTGACGATTAATTCGGGGCTATTTGACGGGGTTCCGTCTGACTGGAATGGATCGAAAAATTGTCCATTTTCGGGTATCACCACAATTTCATATAAGGGAGCTGCAACCGATTGCAGCCTATTCTGTATAGCTACCCAGTTTCTTTTCCTTGTGCTTTCCAGTCAGCCTCAGTTTATTTTTAGACTGTTCAAGTGGGGGGAAGCAAAGAGGGAGCATGGATGACACAATCCCTTATAAAAGGGTGAATGTGAAGACGAGGGAGAAAAAAAAAGAGTGGGAAGAAGAAAGCGTGGGCGCAGATGGGTTGGGAGGCGTAGCTCGTAGGAAACATCCCGCTTGACAGCTGTGCTCACAAAAGATGCCGGGCACGGACACGGCTGGTGAAATCAATACATCACTAAGTATCAGATTTAACGACTTAGTTGGAGCGCTCATGACTTTATTTAATTTTCTTATCAGACTTTCTCGACGTTGTTGCTGGTCTTGCCGTGTTCCCGAGGGACATTTTGGCCTCTGCGTTGGCAAAGCGTTCCGTTCTTGCCTGTCAAATGGTGAGCATGAAGTGTGTACTGAATTCTTAGAGGATTTTGAGTTGCCTGATGGAGCTGAAATAGATGACAGGCGATCAAATTATAGTGGGGCCTTGAGACACGAGTTGAATTCGGTTTGCGTTTGTGACGTTTGTGACACAAAACACTTGTATCTCAAGTCATCAGTTCCTCATACAAAAACATACAAAATGTACTGATATGACATCATTAGTCCTGCATAATGCTCAGTAGGCTTCATACACCCCCACCCAAAAAAAAAAAATTCATCTGTGCACCTGAGCTCATCGGTGCGGCACTATTAGTCACTCTACGCCGAGGATAAATCACATGACTGTGAAGACTATACTGGTGTATTGTCTGCCTGCAAGTTCAATAACTTTTGAAGCTCGTCATTCTATTTCATCACTCTCTGAACTGAGGAAGATGAACCTTGGTACTTAGAAACACTTTTTTTCTTGCTCGAAGCTCGTTGCTAAAAACTGTTTGATTTTTTTGTCCACCTGGTGACTATTCAAATAATCAAGCTTAACCACCAGCTGCCCATCTGCTATCCCGCCGGTAGCTAATTATCTCACATCGCTCCAAAGACGCGCCTGAAGCAAAGCGATGTTGATATAGTCCCGGAACACTTGAGAAGAAAAAAAAAAATCTAAAATGGACAGAAGGCCATCAGAAAGATGTTATGTTGTGATTTGCTATTCTGCGTTGGTTGCCAATGGCAACAGCTTTTGTTATAGCCATTGTTTTCCATCTGTGCATCACACAAAATTGCCTTCCTTGATTGCTGCATTATCTGCAGTGTCAATATATATTTAAATATATATATATATATGATAAGATAAGATAAGATATCCTTTATTCGTCCCACACTGGGGAAATTTACAGCCTCCAGCAGCAAGAATATATATATATATATATATATGTGTGTGTGTGTACATATATATATACAGTATATGTAAATATATATAAGAAATACGAGACAGGAGAACAGGAGAAGGCACTCAGGAACAAGCTGACAATGAGGAGTTTTATTCAAGCTCTTCCAGTTACTCGAAGTGACAGTTGCTTTAAAAACATTTTCTACTCTCATCACTGGAGGTGAAAGGACGATGAAAAAAAATAAAATAAAATAAAAGCCTGCTTTCAATATACAAACACGCAATTTTTTTTCACTATACAAAATAGAAGTTACAGCTTTACAACCTGTACAAGTAAGACACTTACTGTTAAATATACATTCATATGTGTGTTTTTTAAAAAATTATTTTAGCAAACACCAATATTTGGTTGCCTATTTGGGCTTTTCTACAATGTTAGGGGCACAAAGAGGAGAAAAAAACCCCCTGAAAGTGATTTCAGAAAACAAAATGAAAAGTGTAACCCAGTTAACATTTAATCGAAGCAATTAATGATCAAACACATTGCTACAGCTAAGTCGATGCTACCGGGTCTTCTAACCACATCACCAGCTGCTAAAAGCCATTATTACATCACCATGACATTGTGCTTTACTGTACACTGGCTGACCCACAGGACATGCTACATGTCGGCTCCACAATCGCTTCTTGGCTTGAGACATGCTATCGTTGGGTGGGCAGCGTTAGGGGCAGCGCTAGCTATAGCATTCTCACAAATGCTACCGTTCGCTAAGCTATCGTCCACGCGAACCGTATTCCTTCCTCATGTCACCGAAACGAAAATGTGGGAATTTTTTTCATGGATAGAGGGAGAATGGGATTCCCTTGTTACGCGCCACCGACTCTTCATGTCAGTGGGATATAGCCGGTTTGATTTTGCGAGGATAAAAAAAAAAAAACAGTTGTGCTGTCTTTTTTGTTGGTTTTGTTTGGGATTTTTGTTTTGTTACGTTGTGTTCACTGAGGTATGTCTGAAATGGGAGTTGTTTGCCAAACAACAAAAGGTTCACCAACAGGAGGACATACAACAGGCAAAGCAATTTCATCTGCAGGAAAGGAAAAAAAAAAAACAAGTTCATCCCCCCACCCCCCCAAGGCTTTATCGTTCACATCACAGCTATTTCTATTGATCCCACACAGCTGGATGGTGGTTATCCCAACAAAGATGGCAGGGGGGGGGGGTGTGACAGCAAGTGAAAGTGGTGACCTTTGAGAGTCTGAATCTTTTAGAAGTTGTCCACGCAAGCGGAATTTGTTTTTTTTTGCGACTTCCCGACAGATATGAATTGAAAAAATAAAATAAAGAGCCCACTTTCTACCAACCCGGACAGTTTGACTACGTAGAACATGTTAACATACAGCTTGTACTTGAAGGGATTTAAATGGACTCCCCTTCCTACTGTTTCAATGAATCACCCGGGCTCCAACACAAAGTTGGTTCACGAAGCGATCATAACATGTTTGCATTTTCCACATCTTTTCGACAGTCGGCATCGAGAGATTCTTTGCCAGAATCCACAAACTGTTCAACTTCCCATCACCCTGTCACGCCCTCATATTTCCCCTTGCTACAAGAATTGTTGTCCTGTACGTAAACATTGATGTATCAAGTTTCAGGTTAAGGATCAGGATGTCTGTAGGACTCTTGCATATCTTTACTTCTGTTCCCTGATATGAGGAGGCAACTTTAGGGTGAAGCTATCAATAGATTGGAGGGCATATTGGTGATGTCTTCAATTATCAGGACCTTTCAGTGTGACACACTCTATAAGTGGTCAAGATGGTGGCGACCCCGCTTTGAAACGCTTTGTCGAATTGCGATGATTCGGCGCTGTCACACTATGACATCAAACTTCTAATCATACACCCGGTTCACATGTATTGTCATTCATCTGTTCTTGCCAGTGACAGTCTGGCTCAAAGTATTCCGCCTGGGATATACCTGACCTCCCCCACTCCTCACAAAGTACCCAGATCGGTGGTAAAGAACCCCCCCTCCTTCTTTTTCCTCCTCCTCAGTCTGTGGGCCCGCCAACAGACGGCAGCCACCAGCAGCATCACGACACCGATGCAAAGCAACGCCACGGAAACCACTTTGGTCTGGAGCAGATTGTTGAAAGTGAACGTCACCCCCGTGCCCGCCATCCCGATAACCAGTGAAATCACCCCGAAAGGGAATACACAGCGGTACCAGGACTTTTCTGTGCCCCCCGTCGCTTGAGCCAGCCGCTCGAGTGTGGGGAGAGACTCCGGAGATTTGACTTCTGGTCCCTCCACACTTCCCGAGCTGTTTACGTTCTGGTTTTCCGAGTCCTGGGGTAAGGCGTTTGCGTCGCCGCCGTGGCTACAGTCCAAGTCTGGGTGAAGGACCGGGGCGGGGGACTGGCGGCCCGAGGAGCAACCCATCTCCGAGCCGCTGCCCTTGGGGAATGATGCAGGAAAGGTTGCCCGTTTACGGAGGGGGATCCTCTCGGCGTGCGGTCGCGGCTGATTGTCGCTACACGAGCTTCTTCCACGACTGTCTGTGGCACTCTTGTTCTGCTTCTTGCCCTAGCAAGTGCCTTCAATTTTGAAAGATAGGAGGAGAAGAAGGGCCGAAGATTAAAATTGAAAAACACAAGCCGAAAAGATATTTCTGCCGGAAAACATTTGTGGACTGGAATTTAGGACTAAAACGATGCAGCCGAGTTATTTTTAGCTCCACTCACATAACACGCACAAACGTACCAAACGGAATCCGCTCACCCTCTTTCGTCACCGTCCATCAATAACGCAAAGTCTTCATTGCAGCCTCGTCGCGCGAGCCGCGGCGTGCGTGCGTGCATCCGTGTTGCCATTGTCCCGGGGTCTATATACTCACGGATGAGAGAGGGAGGGGCTTATCGGAAGCGCTTTGACGTTTTGCAGCGATCCCATAGGCTCAGAGAGCTGAGAGGTCTCAAGAAGGACAGGTTTGGGTGACGTTCGCAGCTGAGCGCTCTCATTCAGCGGTGCTCATCTATTATTCAACTTGAACATGAGTGCCATGAAAACGTAAAAGGTATCCAGATGGAATGCAACCATTTCCATGCATCCTGTAACCTGATCATATGATCAGATCTCCACTGCAGGAAAAAAAGCGTTTAATAAATTTTTTTGTGGGGGGGGGGGGGTCTTTTTGTTTTGAATTTAAACTGAAAAATCCAAATCGTTCAGTTCAGTGGAATGGTCACATATATTAATGAACCGCAACTGCCCTTGAACTCAATGGGGCGATTGACAGCATCCCCGATCATGCAATCGGCATTGATTTTTGCTGTGATGTCAACAATGTCGTCAATGCATATGCATCTGTGTATGTTTTAATGAAAGGCAAACTCACATTATTCATGGGACACTTGAGGATTTCATGTCATCGCTTAATGCCTCTTAAATGAGACACACATACCGTCTATCTCGTGTATATAATCATATGATTGATGTTGATTGGTCTGGGGTGTTGGGGGTGGGGAGGGGGGAGAGAATCATGCCGTTCGACTGCCTCATTATACCGCCCACTCACATTAACAATTTTCTTGCCCAATTAAAGGCAACAAAAGAAGAACACGATCTGCGGCGACGTGTTTTTTGGGGGTTTCTATCGCACCCTCCCAACTGGCATTTGCGTGCGTCATCCACAACCCCCCTGCGCGGCGACACGGCAGAGCACCACGTGTGACATTCCCTCACAAATGCAATATGTGTCCATGTTTATCACGCCTCTCCCCATGACAGTGAGACACATTAGCCAGCCTCCAGGCCTCCCCTGGGAGACAGTGGATATACCGCGTGTGTGTATTTTTTTTTTTCCCCAGCGTGGGCGTAGATTGAACCTGACTTACCTCTCCTCCTGAAGCGCTGGAAAAATTCTCGTGCTCAGGTTGTGTTTTATTTTCCCGACATGTCATTTTTAGCAGAGCTCTCTCAGAGGAGCATCTGCTCAGGATGAAGGGTGTGATTTGTCTATTATGGAGCAAAATTTGGTTGATATTCAAATAAGTTACAGTGAAACTGGGAGAGGGGGAAAGAGGGATAACCGTTGAAAGATGTTTTCTAGGGTGGTTATTATTATTCATTTAACCCGCGTTTACTCAGGCAGGACTGATGATGAATGTAAAGCAAAAAAAAATAATCTAATGACACCAAATAGACTGCATACTTGCGCCAAGGTCTAACAGTAATTCCAGATGAGTTTTGTAAAGATTGACAGTCCCACTGCAGACAACCCCCCCCAAAAAAATAAAATGGACACACTATTTACTGACTACTTTGATTTCATTGTTTGCTTGTTGCTACATCACTCATCTGATCTGATCGTATTTTCCGTCCCTTGCACCTATTTTAACACAGTGTCATATTTGTTTGTGATGGTTGTAAATGCGGTTTGCTGTGAAGTCAGGACCAAAAAAAAAAAATAAATAAAAGTTCATGAAGTGCTGAAGCTTTTCCACTCCAGTCCTGTGGGCAACAGCATCGATAAATTCCTCCTAAAAATAGGACTCAGAAGGCCTGGTGTACGCACATCTCAAGTAACGGGCACTTAATTACATGTTTGCGCTAACAGTACATGCTGTTGGTGCACGTGTGTGTGTGTTGCATGTCATTGACGACGATTCCAAACAGCGTCTGCTAAATTGGCTACAAGTGTGAACGATTGTTCAGACCGGTGATGCGAACAGCGTTTCATTTGACTGCATGGGATTACCGTAATTAGTTCTTTTCTATACATTGATGATAGTAGACCGTCGTTTGTGGAAAAACGGTTTGCTCTTTTATTCCTTTGCGCAATCTGTTCACCCTTTGTGGACGGTTTATCATGTTATCCGGGTTCATAAATACAGTTCCGCAATCTACATACAAATTTAGTATATCACACTGTTGGAACTGATACATCATTAAATTGGTGTACTCATTCACTCCCAAAGACGTTTTTAAACGTCGTTTCAGACTTGGTGTAGAATTGGTTGGTAATGACTGAGTTACTAATAAGCAGCTTATAAGCGCTAGTGTATGAGAGAAGAAGACAAAGCTCCGTTTTAAGATGCTTCTACACACATTACATCCATTGAAAAAACCCAACACAAAAACAAATTAAAAATCCAAAATGTCAGTACCTAAGCCAGTTGTTCTGGTTAACCGCACAATTGCATGCGTTCACTGTCATCAATGACAGCCGCAAATTGGTCGGAAATGCCACCTATTGTGCTGAGAGAGGGGAGCGATTTATCACCGCAGACATTTACTGTCAGTGGTTGCAGTAACCGGTTGGGAATGGGAAGGTAGTTTCTTGTCCTTGATAAAAAGGTTCTCTTCTTCATGGTTTGCCAATGCAGGTGAAATAATGCGGCCAATGAACATGAAGCCCATCTGTCATTTTTCACATCGCGTCCCGAAAGTGAGGCCCTTTTTCCAAATGACGAGCTCATTACGATGCAACATCACTTGGCAACAGGTTGCTGTGGAGCCAGATAGATTTTTAAAAATTTTTTGTTGCATTGTTACATTTTTTTTCTTTCAAATTTCCTGGAGGAGAAAAAAAAATCTGTCTGCTGACTGAAAATTATCAGTCTTTTTATAAAGGTGCAGTTATGGAGACTTTTTATTTTTAAAACAACATCCACGTTTTACTTTTATCTTTTATGCCTACCAGAGAGTTTTTTTTTGTGGGGGGGGGTGGCATTTGTTCCCATGGCAGCTGTAATGACTCTGACCATTAAGTAAAACCAAGCCTTTGGCTCATTAAACAAACGAAATGAGTGAAGAGAATTCACTTTCCAGAGCTGAAAGACGGGCGAGAGAAAAATGCCATAGCACTTAAGTTTAACTCGCGGTACATTATTATTAATCTTTTTTATTAAAACGCACCTTTCAGTCAGTGCCATTCCGTGAAAGTAAAACTCGTAGCAAGCCAGGGAAGAATTAGAGGGCAGCCCACACCGCAAGTGCAGAGCCGCATTGCACAAGGGCTCTAAAAATGGAGTGGATTTCTTTGTTTGCATTAGCTCTTTACACTCCCGTCTGAACCCACGTCCTCTCGTAGCCCACACACCCACTCGACGGAACAATGATTCTACCAACCGTTTGTAAGGTTGAGTCCCTCCAACCCCCGCAATCCAAATCTGTATAACGCTTCGAAGGCACAGACTCCTAAAAAGAACAAAAAGGCATTCATTCCAATCGTACGAGAAGGATGACGGGAAAACCAATTAAGGGGAAGATTACTCACAAAAAAAAATAAAAAAATGTAACAATTAGAAAAGGTGTCATTGGCATCGAGATAACCGGCCCGGAGAAAAGAAAGAGAATTTTTGGCTTTGCAAGGTTCTAAAATCGAACTAATGTGGCTTAAAGGTGGCTAATAGTAACTGCTACTGTAACTGTATCGGCATACAGGCATTATTATTATTATTATTATTATTATTATAACTATTATATTTTTGGGTATCCTAATGACATGTATTCTCCTACTCCCCAAGCCTTTTTTTTCTTCCATGTGCCAATTTATTAAAAACTTGGTTGGGTTGAGCTCTGCACTTTTCTACTCAGATTATGGATTTCCACACTCCGCGACAGTGTTGTCACAGTGACATTTCGAAATGTATGAATGGGCAGACCCCTGTGAAATCAATGCCTGGAAGGTCAATCTTCTTCTCGGAGCATTGAGATATTTGACTTTTATCTCATTATTATTCTGCGCCTGAGCTGCAGCGACGTTATAGATTGGTTCTCCCGGCCAGCTTGTGGTTAAACGTTGTTATTGTTCCGTCATTCTTTGTCTTGTGAATGCGGTTGAAGATTTCGACGAGGTGAAATTCGTACGTTGGGCTGCTGCCCGGATGCTGTTGCTATGGAGTTTTCTGAAAATAATTGGCTGCATTTCCTTTCTAAAATTGGCTCCTTTTTGCTTCTCTTTTTTGAGACTATTTATGTAACTCAGCAAGTTGGGCCTTACTGTCATAATGGATCGTATGAATGAGGGGCTCCTTGCCCCCAATTTACTTTGACAAACTGCAAAATAATCTGAGCTCCGCTGAATGTATTTTGAAGAAACAAAGTCAGGTTTTGACAATTTATTTTCGTTCAAAGACACAGGAAGATGAGCTGGCAGGTGCATTTGTATTCATGAAGTCCATAAATAAAAAAAACACACGCTAACAGCATGCAAAGCTGTGGCAGGTCATCTGATGAGTCATAACTCGCAACAAGCTGTTAATTATGGACACATTGTGGCTCACTCTGCGTGTGCCCAGCTTTTCGTTTGCCAGTCTGCACAGAAATAGATGGCACGCTATGATATAACAAAACACGAGCAGGTGGCAGCAGTTTCCGGGTGAGATCAATACATTCCATACAACCCCCGAGCTATTCTATAAAACTAAATGGACGTCTGCAACATCCATTCATGTTTTGTCTCAAGCTGATGCTTTCCGATTCTACAATGCGTCCACCAGCATATGTGCTGTGATACGAATGCGGTCGACATTTTTAGAACCACATCATTTAGGACCACACTTTTCTTGACTTTATGATTTTCTGAGTAAAGTCTAAATACTGGATGGTGTACAATTTTATGCACAAGCAAGCAGTAATTGAGAAAACGAACAGAATCTTGAAGGTGCATTACATGTTCTAACCACACGGTGGCACTAAAGCTCTATCAAAATAAATAGGGAGCTGACAATCCGGCATTTTTTTCTCTTTTTTTTCATTTTAATTATTTTTTTTTACAGTGCAACAGACTGTCCAACAAGTCCACGAAAAGCTGCCATACTTTTGGTTTAAAATAAAAAGAGAATTAGTTACTTTGCAATGATAATAATATTTGGGCTGTATGTTTCATCAAGGCTGTTTTCATGTTCGATAGTGTCAGACGCAGGAGGCAGAGCAACCAAATGGTAACACAGCACCAGTATAGATAATGCAATGATGATGACTGTTATTGTTTTTACATCTTTGCTCCATTTCTCATTCATGCCTTGCTTACTTTTTGTATTTTGTTATCTCCTGGTGGCTTCTTGTCCTCTTTCTCTCTTTTATAATTGCCTGGGAGCTGCCAAGCTCCCCCCCCCCCCCCCCCCAGCTGGTCGCTATTGTGCCAAACACCCCCAAACCACCAGCCCATCTCCTCACCCCTCCACCCCCTCCATTTTTGACTTCCACAATTGACCTGTGCCCTAAACAAGACAAGAAAATGAATTGAATGGAACTGTTTCTGGCCCTTCTGGACGTGTAACTTGTTTATGAACTCACAAACACATTTCCACGCATGGAGCATTTTGTAGGGAGGAGAGTTTTGAAAGTTAAGGAAGAAAACAAAAAGGCTAAAATAGTCATTGAGGAGAGGAGGAGGGGTGGGGGGGCGGAAAGATGTTTCCAATTGAAGAATGTAAGTAATTAACCCCTCTTCCTCTCACAACAACAACACTATCCCAGAGCATGTGTGTGTGTGTGTGTGTGTGTGGGTGGGGGCCGGGGGGGGGGGGTGGGTTGCATCTAAGCATGGTGTGTGTCAACGGACAGATGCGCATGGCGTCTCCCTCTCCGGATTGAATATGTCGAGCCAGTTTTGGATAGAAATAAACGATTGCCAAAACAGGTGCGGACACCAATCGTAAAACTTGGAAAAAAATAACACACTCACAGATTGACTGAACAATAGTATTGATCTGTGAAAAAAAAAGGCGAATTAACCGAATTTGGTCTTAGGAGGTTCACGCGTGACAGTGACGCCATGTTTACAAGTTTACCATAAAAGTTATTCAACCGAACAATCGAGTGGCATTTACAACCTCACGTTTTCTCCAAATAAATTGTTGCTTTATTGAGACTTTTTAAGGTGGTGGTGGTGGTGGTGGGATATACATTTTCAATTGGCCATTGGCACAATGTGACACGAGGAGGGGCATCAGCAAAGAGTCGGAAAACTACTGGGCAGGCCCGGGGAATTTCTGACGTCAAACTTGAAAGGTCAAACGTCGTGGTTGGCGACCCATCGCATTTTCAGGGGGTTCAGGCTTTCAATCTTGGCTCCAGCCTACTTGTAGGCAAATTTTCTCTGGAAACTTTGGCTTTCTCTCACGTTTCCAAATCATCCTTTCTCGGTTAATTAAAGACTATTTGTGAATGGTTGTTTGTCTACATTGCTCCCTTCCTTGTTTTGCGATTGGCTGCTAACCAGTCCAGCGTGCACCATATCCCTTTCATGCACCCTGAAACCTGACAACATGATAAGTCAATGCTGTCCCTGGAAGGGTTCGATCCCTCCCAAAGTTTCTGGTAGCAGTTCACGTAGCAGCCTACCAAGCCGTATTACAGAAGCTGACAAACCAGTTGGAATAATGCTCGAGGAGGTCTTTAAAAGGAAGTGCATTGTACAAATGGGCATCTGGTATCAAGGGGGAGGTAGTGACGTGAGGTGGAACGGTGGAGGTTACGTGTAGCGGTTCCGAGCCAGTTCCCGGGGGCGGCGCCCTCGGGGAGCGCAGCACCCAAGGAAGGAGCGGAGTCATCTGCAGAGAGCGCTTCCAGATGACTTGTTTGCGGAGGAAAGGACCGCAATAGCATCAAAGTAGCAAACCATCTGGATGCAAGCTTGGGTCTGATACACCCCAGCTGGGTCACCTGGAAGAGAAGTGGCGTACGACGCCGAAAGACCCAAATGATTCCCGTAACATGGCCGAAGGTGCATACACGTGTATCAGCGCACGTATGTACAAAGCTGTGTACATTGCGACCCAGTATCCCCTTTACTTAACATCTACTCCCTGCACCTCCAATGATGAACTCCCAGGCCAGCTGCAAGATAGTGTCTCCTTCCCTCCCTTGCTCTGAGGCCTCCCTGCTGTGACACGTCCGGAAAGACCACACCTGGGAAAGTATCCATCAAGGTTGTAGAGCAGGGGTGTCCAAACTTTTTGCCAAGGGGGCCAGATTTTATGTGGTAAAATGTCGGGGGGCCGACCTTGGCTGACATTCTTTACATTGAACAACAATATTGTTCAACAAATTTTAGTAAGCCAGTCTGTTTCACATTTCCATTTTTATTTTAATTTCAACAATCTTAAAAATTTCTTTTGGTTCATTTGAAACAGGTATATCACATGCAACTGCTTATTCACTTGACTTTTTCTTAAACAGAAGTTTAAGATTGATTTGAAACATAAAATGTATCACCATGACTTTTCAATAGTCACAAAACCTTTGACTCGAACAACAGGGAAATGAACAAGCAATACACATATCCACAACTGCAAGGATCATTTGAAATATGACATATCAGTCAATATAAACACGGAGTGATGTCTTGTTAACTCGTGAGTGATGCCCTCTAGTGTCTAAATGCTATTACTCATTTAGTGAATGCTATTACTCATTTAGCCACTAGAGGGAAGCAGTACTCTATGAAACATCACTCACCAGTCTACGAGACCTCAGTCAATGCAACACGTGTTCCATTGCGCCCAAACTGCGGGCCAGACGGCACTGATTTTAGGACAGGGGCCGAGGGCCGGATGAAATTCGACCGCGGGCCGGATTTGGCCCCCGGGCCGGACTTTGGACATGCCTGTTGTAGAGCAACTGTTCGAATTCTCAAGGGTTAGCCTGCTTGAATCCCGTAGCTGGTCATTTTGCTCACAATCCAGATGTGGTTGACCGAGCCAAACATATGAACCTCGATGGCACAGTAGGCAGCCCATCAGTCTGAAGGTCGCGTGTCAATCCGGCGATTCACATGTCATCCGATTGGTTTCCGCGTATGCCAATCAAGTAATGGGATTGATTATCGGCTGACGCTTGTAATGCGAAAGCCCGGGAGCCGCATGCGGCTCGCGGGCCGCGGGTTGGCCACCCTTGCAGTAGAGCAACACTCCCAACTTGAAAAAAACAACAACCCAAACAATTGGAAATGACCTTGTGGTGTACCAAGTACCATCCAGCGTATACTTGTATATATTGCTGATTACACCTGGCTAATTTGAATGAAGCCCATCTGCTAACATTTTAATTTCAATGGAGGTAACATGAATCCGGGTGGCGTTTGAGGTCATATCTCACCACGGAGGTTTCCTCTTTTCGACTGATCGCAGACTCATCTTCCTCTGATCTCTGTGTGCTTTGGCAAAACCAACAACCCCCCCCCCCCCCCCGACATCCCTCCCGGTACAGAGCAGATATCTTCTCTATTCTTAGGATGAAAAGGGGAAAGCTGTCACCCAGTGAGCATCCTGGAAACTCAGGATCGTCCTCCTCTTACCTCTCGTCTTTGAAGTGCTCACTTCCCCTTGGACAGCAGGTTGAAGAAGCGCACGAGTTGATATGGCGGAGGGGGGGGGGGATATATGTTGAAATGTTTGTGAATGGGTCCTTTCATCCATCATACAGAAAGTCTATGGACCAACCAACCTCGTTCTTATTGTTTCAGAGTCTAAAAAAAAAAAAAGCTGAATTAGCCAGACTGTACGTTGTGCACACAAAGTGGGAACTGTAAGTGGAGGCAAAATGAAAATAAGGATTTTATTGTGTAATAGAGTGACTGTGGCCAATACGGGGCAAAAATAGAAAGAGAATGTGATCCACCGGGGTTGCACAACTGTTTGCGGTTACGCGACTCTACATATGTTATTAAGTTTGGCGGGAGCGCCGAGGCCAGACGGCGTTCGATTGCTTTGACGTCAGAGCGGTAGATTGGGGAGGGGGGGTGGAGCTGGGGGGGGAGGTGTCATTTCACTTTTGATTAGGTCTCCATGGATGAAAAAAAAAATTATGAACAAACGCAAAAAACGATGATGCAAAATGGAAAACCCATTGACAGGTGTGGCAACAGTATAGCGAGAATAAAAAAAAAATCCAATTGAATTACAAATTGACAGGTTTACTATCTTGTGAACAGTCCATCTTGGTGTTGGTCCCCGTGTGTGTCCACGTATGCGTCGAGCTCAATGTGGTTCCATTGAAGCCTTTTTCATCTGATTGTGGCACGTTTTTAACCGGCGAACTGCTGCAGTCGAGATTCCACTTAACGCCACACTTCCGCTCAGCTGCATCTGAGCAGCTGGAGGCAACACACATGCACACGAACATCTACTCACCCACTGTGTGCGAGTCACCCAGTGTACCACTTCGCCGTAAAAACGCCGACCTCACTGATGAGCGAACAGCCCACTCCAACTTGCACATTTGCAAGTAACGCCATTCTCGGGCCGCTTCATTTCTTTACTTGTGCATTCAATGGTGGTTCCCGTTTTTATTTCCCCCCCCCAGTGACGGTTAAGAGGATATGTGTTGCTCCGGTGAGCAGGTGGCTAATCCGTTATCAGTGTTTCAATCAAAACTAATCAGGCTGCCTGGGTCCTCCCCCCCAACACACACACACACACACACTCACACACACTTTTCACATTCACAGCGAGGTCCCGATCGTAATTAGAAACGTTTGACAGGTGCAGCGGTCAATGGAGTGTTTTGCTTTTAAGATTTTTTTTTTTCACACAGTGACCAGTTTTATCATCCTCAAAGAGCGTACTTTCCGTACTATGTGGCGAATCTAACAGCATTCCATTTTTTTTTTCCCAAAAGCCTTGAGCGCGTGTTATAAACCGATGCGGCTTCTATATGGATCAATATTCTGATTTCTTGGATGTAGTGCTTTAAATGTTCTGTTAAGCGCTTTGTTACAGCTGCAACAGTTGTGAAAGCTTTACGTAATTAAATCTGTATTTTATTGGATCGGATTTCCATTAGCATAGCTCCATCTAGTGGATGCATAATGCAACCGCAGCTCCTGTTGTGGCTTCGATTCTATGCACCTGATAATGCAGAGTTATTATTATTTTTTTTTTTTGCAATTTTGAAATAGTTTATATAAAAATATGCAGTTTTCAGGTAGTTATCATATTGGGATAAAAGGACCAGAAAGGAATTCAACAGAACTTTTTAAATAACGTCAGATTTGAACCAGGGTTGTGAAGTTTTTTTTTTGTTTTTTTTTTAATGACTGACCACGTCTCTCTTTTAAGATTTCTACTATTGTGTGTCTAAGAATGGCATGAGGAAAACACAGAAATAGCCTCGACAGGATTACGAGTTCACTGTAATGGTTTAAGAAAAACAAAAAAAAGTTGTCGCCACCTCAGACACCTCATGCTACCCTCAGCCTATCTCGGTGCATGATTCACACTTAAAATAACATTTGTGGCTGTCTGAGGCCTGATGCAACCTTGTCATTTGTAAATTTGGACTTTTATTGTAGTCAAACCAATCTTCTCATTGTCATGTATGGCTAAGTTTGTCCTCCCTAGCAACCTACAAAAAAATTAATCCGTAGTTTTTCAGCAAAGTGATGGGATGATGCATACAGTGTTGCCGAACATTAACTTTTAAATTGATTCAACAACCAAGTATTTTTTTTTGTTATCTGCTTATTTTTAAAGATGTGTCCATGTGTGAGGTTCTGTTACATAACAGTGGGGATAATTTATATAATACGCCCCCACATTGAGTTTCTCCGCCCGGGAGCCGCTTGAAGGCTAGGCAAAGATCCAGAGCACTTTCTTGGAAGAAATTTGTTAAGTGTCTTATTATCCTTGGGATTTATTTAAATAAAAGCATGTTCGCTTCATACTTTTTTGCATTGTTCGCCAATGAATTAATTTTGAAAATATCGCATATCGCGTCCCGTGTGAGGCTAACGGATAACGGCGATCACCTCTTTGGTGGCAAATTCAACAATGAACTCATCGCTTGTCACAGAAGCAGGCGCGCATGTTAAAATGACACCGCAATGACAAATTGACATGAGATTGCATTCCGAGCCCCCGCTCGACTTGCACACATTTTAATTACTCGCGCATTAACCTGAACCTGAATGAGTGTGTAGATCTCCCTGACAGATTAATGGCGGAGGAGGAAAGCGGCGTGACTCATAGCCGCCACGCACGCTAATAACTCGACTATGGAGGACCTCACGAGTCACCGGCTTGCCCCACGCACGCCACTGCGCTACCCGCAAGGGACTTGTTATTTTATTATTTCAATACAGAGCTTCTTTATTTCATGACCTCTTAAAATGCGCCGACAATGAAAAGGTCTGTCCGGCGGGAACAGACGCAAAACTGGGGATGCTCCCTAAAGAGCTCAAGTTTTCCCATGAACCCGATGGACTAAAGATTCCAAATGCTGAACTTTATTTTACATTTAAACATAGTAAAGTCAACAAAAGTGGGATGAAATACTTGAAGGTTTTAGCATCACGCACGCAATTAAATTCTCATGCCGCTGTGTTTTAAGGCAAAAGGACAACGTTTGGCCAATGGACTGACAACGTTTCTCACTGCCATGTATTCTGGTTTCATCCGATTATTCATCCGAGGCCAAAGAAAATGGAAAGTAGACAACATCATCTATGGATTCCCGCGAAGAGATGACGCTGACATCTAGCAGAACCTGGCAACAGGCAAGAGTTGGTGAAAGAGCCACCTTGGCTGATTTTTATTTGATTTTTTTTCGAAAGATCATCCTTTAGCGGTCATCGATTGAACGTGATACTTTGTAAATATCTGACGTCCTGCAGTCGTGAACATCTATCACGATTTGTCTTTGTTTTATTCCTAAAATGCGGTGAGTCATCATTTGAACTTAATGGAGCTAAAATAATATGCGGCTGAAAATTTTTTAAATAATTATCTCAGAGCGGGCGCCCGAGCAAAGGAAAATAGTCAAACGGCTCCATTTTTACGGTACCTTGTTGAATGATGGAACTAGTCATTTGAAAACTTCATTCACACCTAATGCATGTAAGTTTACAGCTAAAATCTGATTCCACAGGCTAAAGTCCAAGTCAAACCAAAAGAACATGGCGAGACATTCGCCCCCCCCCCCCCCCCCCAGGGGTGCGCTTAACTACATTAACGATGACCGTAAAATGGCGCGACCTTAGTATGTATACGTGGGTTCATCCGATGAATCATGTGGTCTCGCGTGTAAACAAACGTATGTCAAGCTCCAGCGTCTGCCGCATATTACTGCGCTTGTATTTGATTTCAATTTCAATTTTTTTAATGCATATGTTTGCGTATTGGTAAAAGTCACGCCAAGTCAGGGGGGTCACTCGTCACTCGTTGCTGGATGTGGGAAGGCGCCAGTGGAAAAGGCAGTTGCTTATTTCCCAGCGCCTCACACTGGTCTTTTCCTCTCCGTACTTTGGCATAAGCTTGAGGAAAACCCTTTTGGTGTGTGTTCACGTGTGTGTATATGTGTGCGTACGCCCTCGCACCTCGTCACTTCTGATGCTGCAGTGGGAAGCCGAAGTTGCCAGGAGAGCCCCAGACTGGCAGGCGTTCCGAACGCCGACGCACACGCTCACGCATGCTTTTAACACACACGTGAGCCTCACACACACACACACACAAACACATATTTAAAAATACTACACACACGAGTCCTTCCTCTACACGCCTACTGCGTGTACCAGCTTTTCCATAACTTTACTGCCTTTTCTCTTAACAAGTCAAACTTGTTCTGAGTCGCTACAATTATAGTCGGGGTCACCTGCGAGGTGGCGGTATTCCGCGCCTGCAAACGCAGTCACATTTTCCGGCCAATTTAATGTTTTATTTTTATTTGTTCATTTTTTTGAACTGATGTTTCAAAAACAACCCAATTTGGGGCATGATTGCACCAGACAGGATCGAACTAAAAAAAAAAAAAAAAAAGGAGAGACAATGAGGCACACCTGGAGAAGACACAAGTAACTGGAGGGAGCCGATTGATAAGCAGGCTGACAAGAACAGGCGGAGACGAAAACGTACAGACGTAATCAACATTTTTTTTTTTTGTGGAACATGGATTTCGAGATGCAACAGTGGCCTTGAAATGCTTTCCTCCTCCAGCTAATTTCAGCGACAAACACGGCGGATGCTCACATTGATTACCACGTTCCCTTTTTAATCCTCCTGCGCGTTCATTAAATAGTATTCCAGTGACGAGCAGGGAAAATCCGTCATATGGGAAAGGGAAAAATACTTGCGGTCAGCAGGTGTGACATGGATCAGAATTGAGCGGAACCTTCTTTTTTTTTTCCCCCAGAGTTGTCCGTTGCACGTGCGGACAGTTTACGTAGAGGTGGTTGTGTATGTGTTTGGCAACCCCGCGCTGGAATGGGAAGTGGGCTTTAGGTTTTTCTGTGGAAATGTCAGCTCACTAGTGTTACCACCAGCGGATCAGAAAGCAGTCGGGCATCAGTGGGCCATTTCCGGATTGGAATTCTGGTGATTCCAGTGCTGTGCTTGCTTCTTAATAGACGTTTCCTAATTGGTGTGTTGTGTGTGTGCGTGTATATGGATGTGCATGATTGGCCGGGCAGATGTTGGCATTTAGTGTGTATCCTTGCAAAATTGGATTGCAACAGAGCATCCAGTTTTGGATGTTTTGGAGCAGGGAAGGATTTTTATGTGATATTATGCGGATGCCGCAAGATAACAATCATGGATCCAAAACGTTTTATTTCTTGTCGTTTGGATTCTTCGGCTAGTGATGTTTAAAATATGTTCAGGTTTAGGGGTTAGGGTTGGAAGGGTCACACCGGTCAGTCTCAGAGTACATAATGACCGACAACTATTAGCACTTCTATTCACACCAAGCTAGTAATATCTGCATCCAGATTCCTTGGGATCTATTTTCTTTTTTTTCATACATATGACAAAAGCATGCATTGAATACTTTAAATCATTCCATAAATCATATCTGTGACCTCCCTGGCCCATGGAGGTCTGTTTGCCGTTCCTTATAAACGTAAGTTGAGGGCCTTGAACTGCCCAAAAACTACAGCAAATCAGTTTTTCCATATGCCACGTCAGCGACTATTGGCAGCAAATGAAGTCGGCTGTGTTCACACCCACAGCGGCGTCCACGTACCTGTAAAAATACCAAAAGAATGTCCACCCCACCTCTGCGCAAAATTATCCCACGCTATGCACTGTGCATGAAAATAGAGTCCCTTAAGTCAAAAAATACCTAAAGCTCTGATGTCAAATCCTCAAATTACATATTGAATATTTCTTGAATCGGGATATACTCTATGGTACATTGGGATTACCGTTTGACACTACGTAGAAGGTATAATTCGAAAAATGTCTGTCTTTGGAATTTTGCGTGTGAATGTCTTCTTCCTCTCTCTGCTCCCATCTGGTGTCAAAGTAAATCTGAAATGTTTTTGTTGTGTGTTTTCCCGAGGCCAAAAGCTTTTGATTAAATCCAGATACACGTAAACATTGGACCCAACCTAGACCTGGTTTCTCCTTGGACTTTGGATCATCTTGAGGCTTGGCACAGGAGCTGGAATTTAGACACCAGATTAAGCCTGAAACTTTGGATGAGGGGGATACAGATGCGACTCCACCGGACAGTCAGCACCGGACCCAGAACTTTGAATCGGCCAAAAACTGAGATGAATTGAGGACAGCCGAAAAATGATATCATGGTGATGTGAATGGCTCTCTCAGGAGGCAAGAATATGTGGGAATCGGATGCATGAAATAGAAATAAGAAATAAACATGGAAACCGATACTTCCATAAACACGCGCAAACAACACTAATAAAATGAATACGTCTTTGCGATCAAATTTGAGATGAATCATCTATCCCGACACTGTAATATTAAATTGTGGCTTTGCGTCTTTCTCCGAGGGACAAAAGAAATAGAGATTGCGTCCATCTTTGTATTCCCTTGCAAAATCATGCCACTTGTTTTTAGCGTCAACATGCACAAATGAGGTTATGTGAGAGTCTCTTTTGTCGGATATCCGTGCACTGGGCTGTTTATGCCTGTGTGTGCGTGTCAGAGTGTGTGGTGAAAATCAGGCAGTGGACTGGGACGCCGCCGCCGACTATTGACACAATCTTGGCAGAATATTGTGAAGGGCGCTCCAAGAAATGCGGCTGGTGGGGCTCAGTGCTGCAATTCGATCCCTGGCTTCGAACAAAACACTCTGAAAGGCTCTGCAAGGGACACAGCTCTATTTTCTCCCACCTGATCTTTTTCTTCCTGCCGTTTGTATCAACCAACCCTTTGGGACTATTGGTCCTTATCGTCCTTTGTTGAGAGACCCGAGTAAGATTTGCAACATGACAAGTGGTTGCCATCTTGATGACATTTTCTATGAGGGAGGCAGGGTGGGTGCAGGGTGCGGGGGGTTTGCTTGTTCTCCCAGTGCCTGCGTGGGTTTTCTCCGCGCACTCCGGTTGACTCCGGGGTAGGCTCCAGCACGCCCGCCACCCTCGTGAGGATAAGCGGATTAGAAAGTGGAGGGAAAGATTGAGATCCAGAGTTAAAAACTCTCCGAACAAAGACCAAATCCAATTGATGACACGGCCACTGTTCCCCATTATGAAACAATCCAACGCACTGAACAATACATTTTGAAGAAAAGCCAAGTTTGCTTTACATCGTTGTCTATTAGCCCTTTCATGACCCCCCACCCCAAAAAAAATTATAACCTGTAACCCGATAAACTGTCCACTGTAGTAACCGCTGTCCCACAAAGGGTTCGTACCGTACATCCGACCGCACAGCAACATATGACCATTTTAGAAATAAACAATTATAGAAATAGATATAAGGTGCAAATCGTCATTTTGCCGTCCGTCATGGCGGAAGGGGCGTGCCTATAAAGACCGTAGCATAACGTACAAAGGATTAATAGTATTGGAGGACTCGAGATTAATTTCTGGGGCCGGGTTATCCCCCCCCCCCCCCCCCATTCAACCTTGGTGACATTTTAGTTCTGTCTCTCTGCAGAATTTAATTGAATTCATTAAAAAAAAAACGTCGAGACCAATTTGAGAAAGCCACCATTATTGACAAAAAGCTTTCAATGCTGCGGCGCATACACGGTTTCTGTTTTGATGTGACGAATGGTAAAGAATGAAGCGCTGCCATATGCTTTGACGAGTGGCTCTAATTTGCGAGGCCAATCATCTCCTTTTGGCTCTACTTAAACCAATGGAGCTTTTTCATTTTTTTTTTTTTCGACTGCCAGCCTCTGTTGCCAGTGGACCGGTGGACTTGGATCAGCACCGCTCCCTCCCTCTGCGGCACTTAGTGCAATGGTATACAGCCAGTTCGAGGCTGATCTCTTGCAGAAATGGCCTGGAAAAAAAAAAAAGGACTGCCGGGGGCCGCAGGCCGGGTTCTAATCCTCAGCAGTATGTCCAATAGTCTTGGCTTAGGCTGAGCTGTTCTCAAATACCCTCTAATTCGACTAATGCAAGTTCTTTGGCTCCTTGGAGCACCGCACAGACAAATTCTCTGCCAGATTTTGGATATTTCGGTTCTTTATCAGCGCCACGGATGTACTCGTGATCGTGATAAGCCACTGCTGTGCCATGCCTATGAAAACTGTGGTGTATGTATACTTTTTTTTTTTGCGCTAATGCTAGTCCTACATAGGTCAGCGAACAATAGACAAAGGCCCAACACTGCCAATAACATCTCATTGGGACGGTCACGGCTGCAATTGACGTACTCTGTGTAATGAAGCCCAAGAGAGCGCTGTCTAAATGACTACTTGGCTATATTGTGCCCTCGACAGCAGCCAGAAGCGATTATAAAAACGATTCGCCTACAGTGATGCATTTAGTTTGTTTAGGTGGCCATTTTCTTTCTTTTATTTATTTATTTATTTGTGGTTCTTGTTTTATTTTTACACATGAAAGCCATTTTATGAATAATCGTTCCTCTACCTGGTCCTTGTTGAAGCGGATTGAACAAATGAACGGTAGGATCCCACAACATGTATTCAGAGCCTAAAATTTCCAACGTATGAAAAAAAGAACTAAAAATCAAAAAATATGTCAGCATCTGTAATTTTGCAGACTTTTTTTTCATGTTATGTCTTCTAATCCCCGTTGCGTCATCGGCTGGTAAGGTGATCATCGCCACCTGTTGCTTGTGTCAATCAAACGGCCCTCCAGCCAGCCGCGTCGTCCAGGTTTTCGTCATCGCCGTGTCAATTTGTTTTGTATTCATTCCTGCTTTCTTGCCGGCCGGAGGTTTATTGCTGTTGCTGTCATATTACATCACCTTTGTTGTCATTTCTCATGTTGTCTTTGGTGTTTTTTTGTGGGTTTTTGGGGTGGGAGATAAAGTTTTTGTATTTTGCAGCAACAAACTCCACCTCGCAAACCCACTTACTCAGACAATGACTATTAGTTCAAATGAAAAAGTGAAAATAAATTGCTATCTTTTCAAGTATAAAATTTCTAGAGGCATGTTCACTTATTTTTATGTTTTATGACTCAAATTAATTCACAAAACTATGAAGATTGAGCTCTGAATATTTCGCAAATGATTAAAATCCACGTCTCGTCATCCTAATAAAATCAAAATTCGAATGGAGTCCCTTTAAATTTTTTTTAATTACAGTTCAGTCTTCAGTTCACTGCCCCTTAAAGGACAGTAACTACATGTTGCATTGATTACCCTCCAAAAATAATCATAACAAAATAAAATCACTTTCCGTCTAACCTTTGCTGTTCTTTTTCGCCACCTTCAATTGTTTGACAATCGTCGCAGGGGGGCACTTGTTTTTTTTTTTTTTTTTTAACAAGGAAGTGGTGTGGTTTTTGGAGCGGCGGCTTATTGGCTCCTTGTTTCCTGGTTTTAGAGTCTAAGCCTAAGTGTATAATGAGAGCACTGTAAACCTTTGGTGCTGCGGTCAGAGAAGGCTGCAGCGTAGTGAACATAATTAGGACCAACGTGAATGCTGTACCACCAATGTGGAAGAGTTTAACGTCGCTGGACCGCGATGAAGAGAAGTGAAAAGAAGTGGACGACCTCAGGCTGGGCCGAGGCTGTTTCGCTGCCGCAGAAAAGACAACAACGGTTCTCCAAATTGAGATTTGAGAAGCATCTTAGGTCAAATAGGCACCCTCGAAAGTTGATATTGGCGGATATGACCGACTTTGTACCAGATGGCTACTTTAGGGGAAATATCTGTCAAAGTAAAAAAAAAAAGTCTCCCAGGTTTCGTGTTGGCAGTCTCGTACACTCTAAAGTTTGTTGTGTGTTTTTATTTATTTATTTATTTATTTATTTTTCATCTGCTGTTGCTGTGGATTTTTCTTGGAAGCTTCCAAAGAGGCCACAAAATCTCACCATCTTCTCGAAACTGCGACGCCGACTCCTACAGTTTGGCATGTCATCTTCAGGCGCAGTTTAGGGAACAGCAAGGTGGGGTCCTTTTTTTTTAAATAGAGGCATTATCTAACTTACATGGCAACAGATGGTCTTTGGATCTGTTGTTTCACCCTTGGGAGGGAATAAATGAGCATATTTAGGAGGGAGATCCAAACATGCAGCATGTTGCTACCCCGTTTAGAGGTTTGTTTCTGAATTGTTGTGGTTAGGGGGTTTTGGCCCAGACGAGGGAGGTGTTACAGATGCTGGAATCCTTTTAACTCGCAACAGACGCACCCACCGCATTGGAACAAGGTACTCCTGACCACATAACCACCAAACACGTGACAATATGTCGAGTTAGGCTTTGTGTTGCTATCACAGTGGCGCCTTGAAATAAGAGTAACCCGACTTACTTCATTTTGCGATACAAGCTGTTGTTTGGCCAATTTTATTTGATTTTTTTTTTCCTTGCAAGCAAAAGTTTGAAATGCACGGTACACTAAAGCGCTCGGATGGTGGTTCACAATCAGCGGCAGTCGCTCCGAGTTGAAATTTTCTGAAATACTCTACGGATAAAGATCTTGGGGATTCTGACAATTACATTGGGGCAAAAAATGAGAGTTGACCAAAGTCACCACATGACCCCTCCTCCTCCCATTCCCCCACCCCCATAATGAGGAAGCGAGGTCGGGATGGCGATGATGATGCAATTACTGCTCAGTCAAGCCTTTCATGTTGCGAAGAGCATGAATAAACATGGCGTGTAAAGCGCTCGATTCATTTCAAAGTCCTGATTATAGTTTGGGTTATGCATCCACGATGAGTGGACACGCATACAGTTTTCTCAAATTTCCATGGAACAATACCAAGGTGAATTTAATGAAAAAACAAAAAAAAGAGGGAAAATTATTGATGATGTCTGTTGAGGCAAAAATGTTTCTGCATGTGTTGTTTTTCTATTTAATCCTTCATTCTGACCAAACACACTAACAAGGGAAAATACAGTTTGGTCTTGGGTGGGCCATAAATAAATCCCGATGACACCATCCACTGCCTTGTGGTGATGCACTCATGCGCTTTGTATATGCAGTACGTACTTTTTATATGCACACTATATGAAGTGTGTCAGAAAAGTTCCGAGACCGTCGTGCCGGAACTGCAAACGACGCTTGCGCATGACAAGAGTGTGGCAGGATTCCTTATAACGCAGCTGCTCAGAATGCCCCGAGCATTTGACAGTTCCCGCCAGAGAAGCACATGTGTTAAACTCCAGAGGATTGCTTTGAAAGGGGAAACTTGTACTTTGCATTTGAAATGTATACGTGGCACAAAGAGAATTTCAAAACAAACTCTTTCGTGAGCAGTCCCGTAACTTCTCTCACACTTTTATAAAGTGTCATTTTATTGGTATTATGCTCTCCGAAAGAGCAGCCGTGACCCAACTTTGGCCCCTCGGCTCGCAATTTCGCCTTCAACTACTGTGTGTGAACTTACGTACGGGGTGATAGTAAGATGTCAACATGCTTTCACTCGCACAACATGAACTAAGAATTGTTGAGTGGAACACTCCAAACCACTAATGGGCTTAAATGGTGAATGACATCACAGCTGTTAGGCCTCTTGTCATTTTTCACTTTTAATGCATCTGCAGCAGCGCTGGCCGCAGTGACTGAAGACATTGCGTTCTCGGGTTGCACGTATTATGCAGTGCTTGGGAGCACAATATATTAGACGAGCCTTGAGGGAAAATCTTGTTACGCAGTTGAAGGTCCAATATCATTGTCTAAATACATATTGGAGACCTGGCGATATCCAGACGTGGGTAGAGTAGCAAATAATTGCATTCGGCTTATTAACTGTTACTTTGCAATATCATAATAACTTCAGCAAGTATTCAAAGACTATACATCAAATCGACAAAAGCAGAAAATAGGCATGTGGGAGTTTGATTATTGCCGGAGAATTTGCTCTGCTCTGCTCTGCTTCCTGTAAATGAGCCAATTGGAAAACGGTACTCCTGTGTGGGCGGAACCATGGAGGTTTTGCGTGCGATCAATGGAGTCAAACGGTGGTAAAACAAGAGTCACGTGACAGAAGTCTGTGTGACCAGAAGAAATAGAACACACAAGCAATCATCATGAGAATCACGAAAAGTAGTAAACTGAAACTTAGCTCAACGTACGAGGAAATGTTTCGCCTTTTTGGATGGTACGCTCTGACGTCATGCATGACAGCAGTTTGCAAGTCGCCGTCCACCATTTCTGGTGAAATACTCTGCTCTGAAAGAATTCACACAATGTCATGCAACTCAGACATCCAATACCTTCTTCGCCCGCAGTCTGGTGTTTCGAAGACCTAACCACCACCAAGAACTATTCCACGCATGCAGGCCTGAGTTTATATTTGAACAATATTGAACAATATATGACCTCCAATTACATGACTTTGAGTCCACCACCAATCAAGTTTGAATCTAATGGACATTCCGTTGGCATTGATTCCCTAAAACAAATCTGTGGACTCTTTCAAAAGAAACTTGGGAATTCAAGATCACCCCCCCCCCCCCCCCCCACCAAAAGTTATGTAACACGTCTGCAGTTTTTATTCCAAAGCAGTGTCATTTACTGTAATATGCTGGCAACATTTTCACCCCTCCGAAGAAACTCAATCCAAAAACTTTTTCGAGCCATATTTATTTTTGATTAGTATCACCTCACAAGCCTATGAAAATGTTTTTCTTCAAATAGACAATTTGAATTGACCACTTTTTTTTTTTTTTTTGCCGTGCTGCAATGTGATGAACATGCATCGTGATTGTGTTTTTAGGCTTTGAAAGCGTGATTTCCGGCCCCTGAGCAGCACTTTCTTTTTTTTTTTTAATGTCTTTGTTTCTGTCTCCTTTATTATATTGCAAACGTTCACCCCAACCCCTACTTATTCTTTTTTCGGTTTTGTCTGCAAGCTACCGTCTTGCTTCAAACTGGCTGGCCAGAGTTCCCGTTGGTGACGAATGCACATAGGAGGAGATATGGCGAGGGATGACATTAAAGTGATTGATCAAGGCATTAAAATGAAATAGAGTGTGTGAAAGGACTGAATGGGGGTGGGCGATTTGAACCGTTTCCTTCGATTTATCTTGCCGGGGAAGGTAGGTTCCTCGCTAATGGCTGTTTGAAAACTGCAGTTGTTTGTTTACATTCAACCATGAGCCAATGCGAGTGACCTCAGGCACATTGTCATGGCGTCTTATGAGTGAAGTGCTTTTTTTTTTTTTTAATGTTCAGTTTATATTTCTTTGAGCTGCGCTTGTGTTTGAAAGTGCTAAATGTATGAGAGGAGTTGTGTTTAGCTTTTTGGGAGAGCAGGACTGTTGGGAACAGGAGGGTCAAGCTAAGTACATCTTAAGTGCAGAGCGTGTTCTCGATTTGATTATTATTATTATTTTTTTTGTTTCATTTGGCCGGGCATGACAAAGAGTGCAATGATTTACAATTAGACTTTCCCTCCACGCGCCAAGCACATTGTAGCGGGATTCATTACAAATGTAATTTGAAGTCGCCAACAGGAAGAAAACCCTTATTCACCAAATTTTATGGCTGTGCGGAGACAGATGTTGACATTTAGCTGGAAGCCTTAGGAAAGCTAATCTTGACTAAATGAGTCAAGGTAAACAGCCGACTGAGTAGTAGCTTAATTACACTTACAGTAGTTTAGGGGAAAAGGGTGGCATAGGACATATGGGATTCCCAAATGTATTGATTAGATCCTACCTACGCCTTTTTAACAATGCTGTCGTTCCTTTCATGACTTGTAGAAATAAAATAAATAAAATCAAGATGGAAGAGATGTTTCGATAGCCTTTTGAATGCTTTCAGGGATGGTGGCTGATCATGTGATCAGGTTCCGGGTTGTCGTTATTGGCGCATGAAAGGGTTACGTTTCTGAACAGCGCCAAACCAAATGATTATTTTTTTAAGTGTATAATCATCGCTTTTGAATATGAATAACATGGCCTCGAAACAACGTCCTCAGTTGCTCGGTTCGGTTGTCTCATCCAAAAGTGTGACGCTCTTGTGGCCTTTGTCCTAATCAGTTTGCCCTCATTATCACTCGAACTGGGTTACCGCGGCAACATCGGCATTAGCCCCACTGAGCAATTCTTTTGTGAGCCCCATCCCAGCCCTGTTGTGTTCGGCTCTTTTTTTTTTTTTGGATGCTAAACAACAAATTTATCCGACAGCAGAAAGGGAAGGGACAGTGAGGTGATGCCGACGTGAGGTAACATCAGTGAAGCGGGGCCTCGACTTCTAAGTTTTCACTTTTGAAGTTCGCTTCACGTTGGGATGAGTCATGACAGGACGCCAGGGAGTTAGCGAGCGGCTACAAAGCTACACAGGCACCCCTCCCGGCCCCTCCGATCGAGAGTTTGCTCTACACATCGTGCGATATCCCAGCCAAGGCGCTTCTCCCTCGACTCCCACATCATCATCAAAGTCGAACGAGTAGCGTAAGGAGGTTGCAGGGGAAAAAATAACGAAATCACAAAAAAAAAAAAAAAGGGGGGGGGGGAAGGCTCTGTTGTACTAATCACGTCCTCGTGGGGATTCAGCAACGGAGGTGAGGGTGAAGTAAACAGTTTTCTCAACCATGTTTGTTTTATTCTTTTTTTGTAGTGTTCTCATCAGTGTTTTTCAAGATTCTAATTCTTTGTTGTTGTTTTTTTATTTTTTTATTTTTTTTTTTGCGTGCTGAGGAATAGGGAGGTGATTAATGCAGATCCCCCTCGCTATTATTTGCCCCCTTTCTTCTTCTGTTTTGGGAAAATTCCACCCTCTCCCGGTAATTAATGCACAGCAGAATTAATTAGAGTGAAAAGAGATTAACAAAGGAGAGCCCAGTTGGGGGGTGGGGGGGGGTGCGGGGGAGGGAGTCATCTTGAGATGAATATGTGCGATATTTAGACAGGAGAAGAACAGCAGTGAAGTTAAAATAAAATAAAAAAAATAAATAAAAAAGGATGATATGGTCGTAGGTTAATCTAACAACATTTCACACGGCACCCAGCGAGGCTCTATCGCAGTCTCTGATTGGACTGTTGATTTTGTGTTGGGCTGGTGTTTGGGCATTGGTGTAATCAGAGCCTTCCCCTTGCGTTGGTGTTTTGTTTTGCACGCTGATTATTCGTTTGACCTCGTCGCCGGCTTGCAGTAACCTTTATTCGTGCCCCCCCCCCCTCTCCCTGCTGCGTCTTTTGGTCATAGCGAAAGCCAGATGCACTGTACTGACAAGAAAAACACAGTACATTTTATTTAGCTTTTTTTTTTGTATCTTCAAAAGAAAATACAAACATCAGAATTTGAAATGAGGTGTAAAGACGTCAGTATTTCCAGCGGAATCTGTGTCTCCGTCTTTTTTCCTTCTACTTTAAGTCCTATATTCAGATCCACCTGCATCCACCTTTTTTTTTTTTTTTTGGTGCTAACTTCCAGAGGCTGACGAAAACGAAAATTCTAAATTAGGTTTTCCCTAAGGCAAGTGGCACGCCGAGTGCCAGGGGGGCGCGGATGATGGGGATAAGAGATCAAGATATTCTGATATGCCACTTTACGGGTCTGACTAATGGAAGGTGACGTATAAACACGCGGATGATGACAGAGAGATGAGAACTTGGTCGGACGGGCGGGCGAAGGCAAAGAAAGACGCGGCCGAAATAAGTGCCGCGGGATCGTCTTTCCTCTGTTTTGCTTACATTTTCGTTCCCATTTGTCTCCGAGAGAAAAAAAAAAAAACGAACAGAGCGTCCAAGTGTTGTACGTCCGCTGACATAAGGACAGAAGTGTTCCTCAAAAATGAATCCTGTCTAAACTCAATCAAGCACTTTTCCATTTGATTCTGCCGGTTTTTTAATTGGCCGAAAAGCGGAACGAATCTCCGCGGCTGGCACTTGCCCGCCTCTCGGCTTAATTGGGTAATTGTATTAAGGAATTGCAATGTGCTTATTCATTCTCGAGTATCGTCTCCATCCCTTTTTCATCACTTGGATTCGACGTCTTTTCCTGTCCCCCTCCCTTCATTCTTGTCCTCTTTCACTCTTGGCCACGAGCTCACCTCCGGGTTTTTCCTCCCACTCGCCGATCCGCCGCATACGTCCTTTTTTCCACCTACCTACACTCTGTTTCACCTGCTTTCGACTACTTGGGATCATTATTCAAGCTCTCTTGCAAGGAATTAGCCAAAGCAAATAGCGTGTTTTCTCAAAATTCCCCAGCCTTCCATTCTCAAGAGGAAATGTCGCTTCCTTTCCCCTTTTTAGTTGCCGCTGTTTTAAAAAGCACGGAAAATGAATCAAAGCGGGTCATGGTTTGTCTCATTCAAATCGTAATCGTTCTTCGATGGGGTCCTCTTTCTTGAGTGGGGTGAGACGCTCGACTGTATAAAATCAAGACCTCCCGACCTACTCGAAATGGATGCTTCCAAAAGGCTTGTTTTGTGATGGAAAGTCCCTAGCAACAAAAAAACATATATATATATTTTTCCCTTGCCGGTAAGATTAAGTATGTTTGCCCGTCGCACAGATGAAGAAATGAAAATTTATTACCCGACGGCGACGCTCTTCCCAAAACGCTCTGAATTCCTGTTCGCAAGTCTCACGTTTCCCAGAAGAGTTGCTGTCATCTCCGTGGACATCGTTCCCGTCGCTGAGGTCACGTTGCGGCCGAGTCACTTCATTTCGCCTCGGTTGCTTCGAGATGTAATTCATCAACACTCAACTTTGAATCAATTATGCCCACGCCGAGCAAAAAGAATGCCAGAACAAGCCCCGAAATGTTATTTTGGCACATTTTCTGCAAATGCTAACGCTAGCTTTATCCTTAACTCATTCATTCCCAAAGACGTATTTAAACGTCTTTTCAGACTTGGTCTAAAATTGGCTGGTACTGAATGAGTCAAGATGCGTTCAACAACAAAATCCTTTGTACAGTGATTCAGGATCAAATTTCAAACGGTTTATATTTCAGAGAAAATATCTCGATCTCATTCAACTAATACTCGGACTCCAAAACGTCGCACGCAAAGAGCTGGCTGCACGACTACTACGAAGTCGTTAGCGCCAGAACAGAACTAAAAATTGTCTGCACTGAACTGGAATCACTACAGTATTAGTAATAAAAATGACTTCTTTTTAGTGGCCTCCATCAATCTTGAAATGTCTTATTTCCCAAGCCAGTACAAACCTTGCTTGACCTTCAAGTCGGCTGGCTCCGGATCACTTGCCTGCTCCCGCCAGATTCAAACGAGATCCAGTGAAACTGCTTTCCTCAAATGCAACCCTGCCAAAATTGGAACGACATTCCGGTCCGCTTCTCAATCTTGAGACTTATCATTCGCCGATGACACGCTCGCGTTTCCATTAGTGTTTTATGATCTCGTTTTTTTTTGTGGGGGGGCGGGGGTTGGACTCCGGGGCACCTTCTTGAAGTAAAGTGGTACTTTGGGTGGCGTGCCTGAGAAACTCACTGTATCTATTTCCCTTGATGGCATCCAGATGTGTTCAATTTCTCACTATAAGGCCCACAGCTGGCCTGCGCTTTGTCATCCGGTCGCTGCTCCAGCATTTTGTCACATGACAGAAAGAGAAGATGTCATCCCAATTCTCGGCTACAAATCACCTCGCGCGAGCTCTTGATCATTTTTGGAATCTATTTCCTTTCTTGTTTAATAGGGGAAAAACAAAAAAGATGGTTTTGTTTAAGTAACAGCTGACGAGGGAGTAAGTAAAAGACAAATAAAGCATCGCTTATTAAAAGTGGATCGAAATTCAACTGTTTCGCCACAAGCCGATCCCTTGGGAAAGCCGATTTTAATGGAACTACAGCGTGTTCTCTCCTAGCCTTGCGCATCTGGTAATGTCTAAAGCTTAATTCGATTGTATTCCATTAGGGAGGGGTTTCTGTCACGATGAAATCAAGATGGTGGGAATACGTATTTGACTCTGCTTACCGATGTTCATTTACTCTTCATGCAGGACTCATTTTTTTCCTTCTCTTGTCCAACGCCGATGTATTTGAACCGCTCAACCATATTTCCAATTTCTGCCTAATCCGGACTGCGTTTCCCACCTCTGCATTGTATCCGGACCGTCGCCGTGTAAACACGGCGCTAATCGGTATCGGTGTGTTTGTGTGGCTTGCATGTGTGGCTTTAAGATAGCGTGGGTGTAAAGCGATAAGGGGAAGTGAATGATTCCCTTTGGTAAACAGAGCTGTGCGGGACACAAGGCAGCGAGGGAGGGCGGGCTGCCCTGGGAATGCGAATAATCAAATTCAATCATGTTGGTCGCTTTATGAACATCATCAAGAAGTACACTGAAGGGATAGATGGGGGGGGGAAAAAAGGTGAGGGAATTGTGCAAGGTGGAGGACATGACAATAGCAGACAACGCTTCATCCCGTATTTCCTGTTTGAAATAAAAAAAAATATGCTATTGTCGTAAGAAATTATTTTATTAAATAATTCATTCATTCATTCATCTTCCGTACCGCTTGATCCTCACTAGGGTCGCGGGGGGTGCTGGAGCCCATCCCAGCCGTCTCCGGGCAGTAGGCGGGGGACACCCTGAATCGGTTGCCAGCCAATCGCAGGGCACACATAGACGAACAACCATCCACGCTCACACTCACACCTAGGGACAATTTAGAGTGTTCAATCAGCCTGCCACGCATGTTTTTGGAATGTGGGAGGAAACCGGAGCACCCGGAGAAAACCCACGCAGGCCCGGGGAGAACATGCAAACTCCACACAGGGAGGCCGGAGCTGGAATCGAACCCGGTACCTCTGCACTGTGAAGCCGACGTGCTAACCACTGGACTACCAGGCCGCCCTTATTAAATAATATTTCACGGGTTTCTGGCACTAATAGCTAACTGTGGCTACCGTCGCTGTTTGTGTCGGCTGAGCCCAGTAACCGATTAATTATGCAAATGTCACTCATTCCCGGTAACTAATAAATGGCGCTTTCAGAACCGCGGCCGGCTGCCAACGACTGAAGCCCTCATAACACAGGCGCTGCTCCAACGCACCGTTCACGTCTGCGTCACTGAAAACGTGATTACTGTATGTTCTTTTTCAGACTAGTGTTGAGAAAACAATGGCAGGGTGATAATGGCTTTAAAATCAGTGACTTGACTTGTTTTTTACAGGCAAGTATCACTTTTTGAGCAAAATTTGCTGCAAAAATACAGTTTTATGTTCTGTAATACCAGCCTGCTGCAATTCTCGGGCAGAATATGGTCATTTCTGGGAAAGTACAGCCCCGACAGGCGACTGGTACAGTCCTGAAAAAGGAACTTTCCAAATAAGAGCAGACTATGCACACATATCAAAATTGGGAGTGTCGCAAAAACAAATGTTCCAAATGTGGAAAAAGTCATGAGCTCAATCCTGATTCGCCTCACTACACACACAACACTTCTTGGCCTTCCTGGCTTTGAGGTCAGGGTCCTTTTGTGATTGTTTTATTTTATTTTTATTTTTATTTTTTTATGTGTGGTGACATTGCAGAGAGTGCGCACACGCACACTCACACGCTCGCACAATAAGTCCAAAATAACCCAGACTTTTCGGTTGAACGTACAGTTGGTGCGAGCGCTTTTCAATGCTTTCACATCCAGAGAAACGCATAAACATTTAAGACTGGAACTCAAAAGAACACTCCGGTCCTACGACACACCCTCTCTCCCAAACACACCTCCAGCCAGACTGTTGGATAAGCCTCATTTAGCCTGGTGTGTAACTGCGTCTGTGCAACGCAGTCCTACAGTCACACAACATTTGCAGGCCCTTTTACACTAAACAGACACACACATGGAATATGACTACACACTCACGGATCAACGCAATACCCACATGCCCCCGCTACCAGCGTCATACATCACCTCCGCGTCTCTTGTTATGCTCCACATCAGCGGCCCGGTCTGGCGCTCC
This sequence comes from Hippocampus zosterae, assembly GCF_025434085.1. Classification (NCBI taxonomy): domain Eukaryota; kingdom Metazoa; phylum Chordata; class Actinopteri; order Syngnathiformes; family Syngnathidae; genus Hippocampus; species Hippocampus zosterae. The sequence continues at coordinate 5,581,203 of NC_067457.1, forward strand.
AATCCTCCGACCAAGTGCGCGCCATTTTGGGCCACTGTGTGTGCCACGCCTGCCTTTTCTTTGGGTGGAGCGCCGTCTTTTAACGATGAAGCATGTCACATCCTCGGCTACCACTTTCTCATTCGGTCCACGGCTACTGACGGCGGGGGAATTTGGACAAATGACCCATTTTGAACCCCCCCCCCCCCCCCCCTCTATGTCAACATAGAGAAGACGGAAAAACACTGAAAGTTCAGTTTTTGATATGGTCTCATCTTATGACTCGTGCAGGGTGAAATCACGATTAACTCAGCGTTTTATTTTCTATTGTGAGATACTTTGCATTACAAAACTGAAAGCTTTGCCATTTCGGATAAGAAAAAAAAACTGTTTTCATGCATTTCATGCAACTGTTTTCACATTTTCCTGCTCCAGTGTCAGGGTGAGTTTTATTCTGAAGACAAATATATAATTAGAATACACCAATTGGATATACCACAAGAATACAAAAATATTTCCAATCCAGGAACGATCCCCCCCTCTTCCCCAGTCAGCCGGAATAGGGTCCAGCTCACCGGCAAACCGAATGAAAACAAGCGGTATCTAAAATTAATCAATGGATGAGTCACGGTGCTGCTTAAGAGTAAGCAAAAGTGCCAACCCCCTCCCCCCTTAGGTCATAGATAACAGGTTATCGCAGTTAGCTCAAAGATTTAACTCGTCTGTGTGAAAAAAAAAAAAAGTATTGATCACCGTCCGAAGCAGCCTAACAAATATTGACCCATTGTAACTTCCTAACTGATGCACGTGATTTGCGCTTCGCCGGTGGGAACGGATGACTGTTTGAGCGAGCGTCAACATCGGCAAGGCCTTGAGTTACATAGTTTCACACATCGTTACGACACCTTGTTTTGGAATTCATTATTTATTTAGTTTGACTTCTGTCGGATCACACACACACACACACACACGCACACTAAACATTTAGACAATGCGCCTCTCCTGCACTGGATTAAAAGGAAATGAAAGGAGCCGTTTCCATTCCAAGTCGGCTGTGTTCACACCCACAACGGCGCAAAGTCCAATTTCTAACTGCGCGAGTCTGCAAAATATGCCAAACGAAAGAAAACTCTGCCCATGGGCAAAGTTAGGCATGGAAATAGGGTCCGTGATCTTACCAGGATGTGTTTCGATGGACTTTTTCTGGCACCAAATTGTCATTCCAAAAGGAGAAACTCCACCAACGCTCAATATGCTGCGCCGGTGCACCCACTTTGGCGGAGGCCCATCTGCCAAATTGACAAAGCGGCAGTGAGCCTTGCGCAAGTACGAAACTCAAGAGCCGCCGGCGTTTCCACTCTACTGCAGACGCCCTGTTTACAAAAAAAAAAAAAAAAAAAGAGAGCCCTCTTTAATTCTCTTATTTTATTTGTCGGTTTTGCAGTAAATTCCAACTGAGCATGACAAACAGCCTGAGGCCCCGTTTTAAGAGAACTGTGCAAATGAGGGAATCTTTTTTGTGCCCTCAAAGAAATGTTGCGTGATGCTCGTCGGTTTCTTGACTGTGGAGGCATGAGAACTGATTGGTAAAAGTCTGCTTTAGATTGTTTAAATGTGTATTTCCGCGTCAGGCCAGTTTATCCAAAACTTTGGGCAAAGTTACAAAAATAGATTTGAGAGGGGACGTTCCCATTGAACCATTTTGTTTGTGGATAGAAAAGAATCCCACCTACAGGACGAAATAAAAAAACAACAAACAACTTCATACCAGGCTGTGATTACACTTTTGATGACGCATACCTCCTGAAGGGCACTGATGCACTCCCAAGCATTTCCAAACCACAGTTTGGAAATGCGCCTCATAAGGCATTTGTTAGTTTTCAACCACTAGTATACAGTGGATTAAAAAAAATATATATATATAAATATATAAAGCCTTTTCATTCTGGGGGGCCTGAAGCAGCTGAGTCAGAATCCGAGCGGCGTCGGATCATGCAAAGCCGCAGTGGCGAGATTTCTTCTCCTCAGAGCCAAACTGATTAGAGTGGCGACACTGTAAATATTCTCTAGTGTGATAAGCGATCACATTTGCAAACCAAGGTAAATGTTTAGCCAAGGCAATTTGGAGCTATTTCCAAATCTCCAACGGGTGATGCTTTCTCGTATAGTCGTGAAATCCAAGTCGGCGATATCGGAGTCGCGATATCTATCAGTGATGAAGTCTGAGAAATAATAATTGTTTATTCCACGTCATCGACATCTTTTTGTTTGCTGCCCCCCAACCCAACCCCCAAAAGCTGAAGTCCTCCACCGGTGAGTCTGATGATGTCTCTGGTGGACAGCACATGTGCGGGATTATCGGACTCTTCGAAGAGAGGAGATAGTGTTTCTTTAGCTAATTTTCAAATATTTGTTACCATCTCAGATGTTTTCAATGCAATTGGTTCCACCTCAGGGTCATAAAGAGTGGCCACGTTCGCCAACGAAGAGGCCCTGTAGTTTAAAAAAAAAAAAAAAAAGTAGGACAAAGCCTTTGGAGAAAGATTTGACCTTGACCTTCATCCTTTCACCCCAAGGTCACCCAGAGGTCGCACATCTGTGGTCACACATCTGGACAGGCAGCGCGTTAACTTGCTATTAGCGTCATTTCTCATATCATCGTCAGGACTGTTTTGTTTACTGTCGACGTTACCAGCCGTCATTGGTATGGTGCTAAAGGGAAGTCCTTTGTCAGTATTCAATAGGCATCTATCACTATTTTTTTTCCACACTTGTATGTTTTTGTCCACCCCCCACCCCCACCACATATGTTTTACCCCTAAAGCATTGTCATGGAATGCGGCCATCACAACTGTTAATCATTACCCGTTTCCTGCTGTGACAAGTCAAAATAACTGCCCCAAAAAGGAACAAAAAACAAACACACACACAAAAAAAAAGGCACGGTCGTTTTCTGTCTACTTTCATGATAACAGAACAGTAAGTGACATCAGTAGTTAATGTTTGCAATAAAGCCCTTCAGGGAATTACGCTTTGTCGATGCCAGGATGACTCAGCACCCGAGATTCTCACACTCACAGGCAACAATATACAACGGAGGGTGTAAACATGGCATTTATGTGAGTCCATAACATTTGTTTTGCTAAAATTGTAACAAACAAATGAAAAAAACAAAACAATTCTGTATAGTTACAAAGTCTGGTCAAGAATCACAGATAAGCTCCTGCATGGTGGTTTTATTATTATTTATTTTTTTTGATGACATCACTGACCGGGTCAGTCAACCATCTCACTGCGCTATAATAGTTCCTGGTGATGAGAATGTGCTCAGCGAAGGAGGCGACGGGGGGGCATGTGAGTCACCACGCATTCATGATATCAGAATTAGCAAAGATCGGATATGAGCCATCAAACGTACGCTTTTTCACGACCGTGATGGTTTTGTATAGTTTGCAACTGAGCGGCGTCCCCCCATGTTGCACTCAGTGTCACGACTGATTAGGATTTGACCCAAGTGCTGGTCCCTGATTCAGAACAAATAATTTTAAACGGTTATAAATGATTTCCAAGGAACTTTAACAACTTAACTGTGTCGGTTAAAATAAAATAAAATGAAAACAAAAAGCCTTGCTCAACAGAATCAACTCAGATGCTCTTTTATGTCATCCCCCGTTGGTTTTATGCACATTGTAGGCTTCTTAATGGCATTATAAAAGTGCGCTCACTGTTCTTCAAGGTGCCGCCATTTCAAGACCTTCAACAAAAATTACCCACGCGGTTGATTTTCATCGGTTGCTGTAATTTTCCATTTTTAATGACAGTCAACGATTATGGTGTGTAATCATCCAGACCGTCTCCGTGTAAATCTGGACCTCAGGCATTATTTTTCATTTTGGCTGGATCATGTGTGGATGCTTGTCAACGCACAAGTGATAAATTGAAAAAAAAAAGGCAGACCAAAAAAAAAACCCCAGACCATTAACGGGTTTATTCCTTTATTTTTTTTAATTTTTTTTGCCGCTTTGTAACTCCTCGCACTCTTGACTTAAGTATCGCTGGAAATGCATCCAACCCTGGGATTTGCTCATGCTTCACATACCTGATTACTTGGCATGACAACGCAATCCATGTTACCGAATACAATGAGAGCACCACAGAAATCTAAAGACGCTCCCTACGAGATTTGTTTTTTTTCCCAGCAGTTTCCAATCCATAAGCTTACGGCGGAGGAAAACACGTGAAGCATCAAGCCAAATACCGCAAAACTACTGCAATACTAATGAGAGAGTATCGGGTATTACGGCAACCCGAAGTAAATGATTTGGTACGGTTCTCTGCAAATGCAAATGTTAAGATAATACATCATTACTTCAATCGATATGAGGACACGGCCATCCGAGTGAGGCTGCGCAGATTCCATGCAAATATTGACGAATATACACCGCTAAGGCTCACAAACATTAACAAAAATACACGTCGTACACCGTTTAGCCTCCGCGTCGGAAAACAACACGTAGGATGCACTGGCAGGAAATGAGAGAAGTAATAAAATAAAAGTGAAGACGTCAGCGTTGAAAACTAATTCAGCGAACATATTTCATGATCGCGAGGCTTGAGCTAGCAACGCAGCATGGGACCGTTTGTCCGGTTGTCAAAAAATAACGGCGCTATTACCCGACTGGCTTTCAAAAGTGTTATTTTAAAAGCTACCGTGCATCTGCGCAGCGCTTGGCTGCCCGCCGTGTATTATCTCGGTGCAATAAAAGCCAATTATCTCAGCTACTGCATGCAGCTGGAGGGCAACAGTGATAAAAATGTACAAGGCAGGGGGGGGGGGGGGAGGCAGATAATGTTTTCGAGCAATGGGAGCATACAGACAAAAGAAAAGGACAGGAAATGCAAGTGGAGTCAAGGACGGACGGACCGGAGGAGGGGAGGAAGTACTTGGCCATTAATCAGGAGCAAGGTGTTGTGTAACCTTGACACGAAGTTATCCGCGAAAACGGCACGGTTGTCTTTACGCCGTGTGGACATTCTGTTTCGCAAGAACACCCCCTGGGCTTCGATACCAACTGCGATACTTTAGACGGAAATTATGGAGAATAACGTCATTGTCACCAGAAGGCTTCATGCGATTCCCAGAGATACTCCGGGGATGACGAGAGAGTGGCGAAAACCCTGTGGGACGCCCGGTTAACCGCTAAGAACCAGAGAGGCCTTGCTATGCCAATCATGCTGTGCTCTTAAATGGCCACTTCACTTGCAGAATGACAGACTTCTGGTGCCAGATGAGAGGCCAGCTCATGCGGAATTACCACCGATAGTTTACACACACACACATGCCCACACAAAAAAGGCGCAGTTGGAGCAACAGAAAATATAGTAATAACGTTGTAAAACGGAAAACCCAAGGATACGAACAAGGATGAGAGTGGAAAAATGTTTTTATGTCGGGACTTTAAAAAAAAATTCTACTGGGTTGGCAGTGCTTCACTACCACAATTAAAAAAAAAAAACTTTTTATGATAAAAAATATGCATGGGGGGCGAGGGCTGGTTCGAACAACCACTGGGGTTCTTTTGACGACACTGAGGGACAGAAATCTCCAGGTTTTACTACCCCTATTCCTGGTCCAATGAGCAAAACCTAAAAAAAAAAAAAAAAAGGCAGGCAGCATTTATCATTTTTCCAATTTCTGTCACCTTCAACAACAGCTTGTCTCGTCGCTCTCTGGAGGCAACATTCACAAGAAAGGAAGTATTGCCATGATTGGGTGGAAAGGGGGGTGGGGCAACTTTTTTTTTTCTTCAGTCAAATCAAGTTGATACTAAATGACAAGCTGTTCCACCGGCAGTCGTGGTCCAAGTCAGGGTGTGTGGGTGAATTTGAGCCAGTGTAACAATTAAAAAAAAAAAAAAAAAAAAAAGGTTGCCGTGTTTGTTTGGACAAGCCGTCCAAATCTGTCACTCCCCCTATGGTGCAAAATGCCCAGCTTTGTCAGCCCAATAATGGCACCTAATTTGCTTGAAGTCAAGAGAAATCAGCGTTGAAGCAAAAACAAGGTTGAACCAAAAAAAAAAAAAAACGGCTCTTGCCAACCCTCCTTAATTTCCCTCGTAAGCATCCTGTCAAATATTTCAGGCTTTTCCGTCCATTAACCCTGGGACTTGTGGTGATTTTTCAGAGACAGAGTGACATTGAGGAACTGCAGGGAAATGTCTGAGCTGCTTTGACAGTTTTTTTTATTTTTAGTGTCTGGAGTGGACAATTGGGAGGGGACGGCGGGTGGATTGCGCTGCAGGTAGGACTGATGACAATGAACCGGAGGCCCAAAGATACCGCATGAAAACCCGCTTCGAGCGTTTTGCTAATTTCGCTTATTTGGCTCCTCTTCCCCTCGCTTCTGTTCTCCCTCCGCGTGGCCGTTGTGAGCCATGAGGAGCTGGCGAGGCAACAGAACCGAGCGGGACTTTCCCAGAAACATTAGCCTCTCTAAGGACAAGGTGAGCTCGGTGGCCTGGATGACTATCTGTCTGGCTGCCCGTCTGGATCAGTCTGACTGTCAGTCCGACGCCGTTTTTTTGCTTTTCGAGCCTCCCGTGCACCTCCGCACTACAAAAGTCATTTTCATCATCAAGATACATGAGACGTCTCTCCGGAGCGCTATGAAAAAAAAAAAAAAAAGAGGAGGGTAATTAGCATGAGGATGAAGATGATTGCCTCCGGACAGAAATGTTCCGTTTGTGTTCGTCTGTTCCCACAAGTCAAACAATGGCTCGGAGTCGTTGCCATGGCGTGAGGCCAGCTCTGCCAGTCGCGAACATGGCAGCCGAGACGATGTCCAATTTCGGTCAAAGCGGAGGTTGTTCTTTCGGGCGCTACGAGTTAGCATGTTTGTACATTTTATGGATTTTTTTGTGTGAGTGTATGTTCATATTGGTAGTGTATCACTTTCTTCAAATGTCACATTTCTTTCTCAATTATTACCCAATAGTTTGAAGAAAAGTCATGATTTTAATTTTTTTTTCCCTGGGAGACATTTTGTGCCCTTTCATCAAGGTCTTTTTTTTCCTACGCCGGTTTATAAACAATATTCAGCAGAGGCAAAACGGCGCAGTCGATTTCTCACTTTTCAAAATCCAAACAGTGCTTATGAGTCACCGCAATCCGTCACCACCCATCCGTCAAAGGCCCCCGGTCACCAAATTGCGCGGATGACGACAACAAAAACAATACCCATCAACGGAATTTGCAGTTGGGGGGGAAAATCAATGGTCGAGATCAGTTTGAAATATTTTCAAGAATCGAAAATCTTTTCGCGGCTCATACTCGTCTCAAAACTTTGAAATGTTTCTTGCTTGAATGGCCTCGGTGGAAGTCCAGTCTCTTGACATTTTGTTTCCTTAATGGTCACTTAAGAATAACTTACTAATGATCTCAACCATTATAAAGAAATCATCTCGTCATCGCAACTCGACATTGACTTGTTTTGAAATTCTTCTTGAGTTGCCCGGTTCCATGTTTGGAAACTCTCGGATTTCCTCATCTGTCTTGCTGTTTTGTCAACCCTCAATCTCCCCTCCCCCCTCCCTCCCTCCGTTCCACCAATGTGCCTGCAAATTACTCTGTCACTCTGAAGCCTCCGTCTCATATTCCGGCACTGAGTCATAGTTTTGATGAACGTAAGCAGCGAGTCGAAGAAAAGCTCAAATAACCACCCCCCCCCACCCCCCCGGAAAAATATTGCGGCGACAAAACGTTTTGTTTTATGATTTGCCAAATTCATCGGTCAATCTGCAACTTTACCTTGACGGGGTTGACTAATTCTGGAGAACATTTACAATGGGTCACACACAAAAAAACTGACGCAACGGAGGGTCCTTAGAAAGAACGGCTCCGACCTCGAATAGCAGCTGGCCACGAGCGTGCACGAGACCACGAGATGCCTGTCGGAAAAGACGAAGAAGAGGCAAGACGGGGGTGACTCACATATTTGATTTGTCGATTTGCCTTGCTCGCTCTCGCGCCTTCATGATCTTTCACCCCAAAACACAAAACACATTCGATCTCCCCCCCAAAAAACGGATGAGTTTTTATATGACAGCAAAAAGACACACTTATTTTTCTTTTTTTTCTTGATTTCTCTGTGCCAGGAACAATCCTTCATTCTGACAGGCCACAGGCAAAGAACCGAGGACGACTGTCAGAACTCGTTGTACCCATCTGTCAAGCGGCAGCGTAAAAAAGGGGGCGGGGGACTTGGGTTGAGAAGAGGACGGCGTGTGGGGGGGTGGGGGAGGCGATGGGTTACAACAAAATATGCCAACGTTGGTACCTATTTGCGGTTACCTTTGCGTGATTGCTCTGTCCAATTTGTATATACTAAAAGGTATTTAATATGGCGCCACTGGATGGCGCTGTTTCCCCTTCCATTATTTACTTTATATTTAATACAGATCCGCGATTCCTTTTGCGACTATATCGGCTCTCGCAACAGCTTTTTCAAAGGTCAGGGACCAAGCTAAGTTTACCTGCTTTTTTTTAGTCAACGAATAGTTATTGAAAAGCGAATATTAAAAAAAAAACTGTGTGATATATTTACTTTTGACAGCTATTTACATCCACTTTTCTAATCGTTTTTTAAGGCAGGTTACTTGCTATTTACATTTATTTAAATTAGCATTCACATTTTAGCACAACATCTCATGCGATGAGCCACAACGTATGTTCCTACCGACACACACGCACACACAAGAAAAGGTACACTCTGCTCCGGCGGCCACCTCACTAATAGACTTATTTTCTTCACCTTGGAAAACAGGAGAGGATGCCAAAGTTCTCTTGCCAGCCTTTTTCGACCACACCCACTTGCCCGCCCAATAAAATGGATGTTTATGGGAGAAGATAGTCAATTCTGACACATAGGTGCTGGGACTCGCGTCGTTCAAGAAAGATTTATTTTAGGGGTGTTTTCAGTCAGAAGTCTTGTAAACGTCAAAGGATTCTTCACCGCAATGAGCAACTTCTCTTTTCTTTGAGGTATTCTCGAGGTACTACTTGCAACCAACCCATTTGTAAGGAAGCGTTTCATCCAGCGTCTAAGACATCTTGCTCCAGGCACCTTCTCAAGGCTCTTACCTCCTCAGAGTTTCCATTTAGTATGTCAAAATGCTTTTTTCTTTTCGTACTTGTTGTGGTTTTTGACGTTTCTTGTTATTCTGACTCCAACAGTTGGAAGTAATGGACCAAGTCTGAAAAGACGTTTAAAAACGTCTTTGGGAGTGAATGAGTTAAACTCGTTGCATTGAAACATCATGCATCATCATTTTTTATTTATTTTTTCTCATCGTCACTGTCTTGTCAAAATAATCCACTCAAAGTCATTCTAAATCGATTCTATGGGTTTGGGTCCGGGTTCCGTGTCACCCATTCCAAGTTGAGTGGATTTCTATTGGGTGGGGGGCATAAAGTGTTCTCGGAGAAATCATAATTTTGACATCAGCTGTCGGAGGGGGAAGAAGTAATCCTGCTGTTGTAGCTCTCCATCCACCTCTACCTCATCAATACCTCGTCATCCCGGCTGTTTTGTCAGCGCCTGACCACAAGGTGTACCGGAGATTGTTCAGGCTCCGAATCCCAAAATATTCTTTCCCCTTTCCTTGACATCTCATTAGATTTGCCTTGATTGGAGCGATGATGACATTTCAATGATTCTGCAAAGTATATCAACATTTCTTTTCTTAACCTTCCAGATGACATTCTATATCCTCTGCTTTTCTCTGTTCCGTCCCCCCCCCCCATCCCCCCTCCCTCCCAACTTCCATCCTCTGGTATTTTTTTCCTATATTTCCCTCTTTAAACTGTCTCCCCATAATCTATTTTCCTGTCTTGTCATCCTCGGGCTTCCCCTCTCCCATGGGGTCTCATCTTCTCCCACTGCATCAACCTTTTATTATACCCTGGACTTCATTTTCGATTTTCTCAATGCTAATAAGAGAAATCTACAGTAATCCAGGAGAGGACACGTGTACTCTTTTGAATCACCCACGCACCTTGGGAAAAACAAGTTCGATATTTGCTATCGTTGGGGGAAAAAAAAATCCTTACGATCATGCTTTTTTTTTCACTGCGGTTTTGTTCCATAAAAGCCATAAAGGGACAAGTTGATGGCAGTTTAGTTTCCAAACAAGTGATAAAGTCGAAGTAATTGGAATTTGACACCGACGCCACGTTTGCTCGTGTCTCGACTCAAGCGATCGGCATCATTGGCAGGCACCGTTAGACACATATTAGCGCTCAGAAACCCGATATTCCATAGGGCGGACCGTTTTAGCAGAGAGAGAGAGAGAGGAAGTCATCAAGCGGATAATATGCATCTTTTGGAGGCTCGTGTGACATTAGTGCACACGGAGAATAATACGCCATATTAATATTTCAGGATTTGTCACTGTTGTTGTTATGGTACATTCCAATGAAGGCGAACCCTTCATTGGAAAGTGAATTTGGTCCAGAAGCTGTTTATCTGTTTTATCGGTCATTATCCAATGATGTCAAATGAATGTTTTGGTGCAAACGTATATCAACAAATATCTAAATAATTCATGGCAAAAAGAATACAGTCTTAGTTATGATGGACTCAAGCAGAAAGTCTGTGCCTGGCTTTGTATATGCTGACCAGGCTCGATATCCCACCGAATGACGATGACTCTAAGATGGATTAGTCCAATTTTTTCAACAAAAGTTCAGCTAAAGCGAGTTCTTCCAAGTGTTTCTGGCTTTCGGCATGTTGGCTCCTAGCACACAGGATTTAAACGACAGGCCATGGGAATCGAAACAGGGTAGTTGCACAGTGGGGAAGCCTGAAGTGTTAAATACAGTTGCGAGGCTATAAAGTGTGTGTGTGTGTGTGCGTGCGTGTGTGTCGTAACTGCAAAGAGCAGCCCACAACCAAAAAGAAATATAACCTAAGAGGATTGCTTGGGATTTGTGTTCATTTCCAGTCATTTCATACTTGAGAAAGCATTGAAGTGGAAGGTTGCAAGAATATTGCATGGGTGCCGGATCTGTTTCCTTTATTTGCCATTTTGGCCCAGATGGTTCCACGATGTTGCAACTCAGGCTTAAAAAAAAAAAAAAAAAACGACCATGACTGTGGTCTGCAAATCAGAAATGGAAAGAAATGATAACCAATATTTTCTTGAGACCCTGAGCAATGGGATTTATTGAGCCCTCCCACAGCTCCCCCAACACACAAGAGACTATAATTACGTGCAACCGTGGTGAGCTCTGTGTGTCTTCACGGTAAGATAGAGTTACCCCAAAGCCAACCGCAACATTGGGCTATTGAGCGTTTGCTCTTGAACTGGTGGTCATGAGCACTGTGGCTTTTCTGTTAATCGCACTCATAAATGTGCTTTGCAGCTTTATTAGGGTTTAGAACTGAAAATGTCGGAGAGCCCTTTTTTTATTTTTATTTTTTAAATAAATCTTCATACTTGAATGTCACCCGGTAACGACAGTGAACAACAACAACAACAACAACAAAAATGCCATAAGCCATATTTGTGTGTGTTTGTCATTAGCCTAATTCTTGGTTCAATAAGGATGACAGAAGATATTACAAATGTTTCCAGAGTGACTAAACATGTAAAAAAAAAAAGAAATGCCTGAATTTGCACCTTTTAACCTGATGCACACTAAAATTTAATGGGTTCGAGCAATGCCATGTTTTGCCAGTGGCGCAGTGGGTGGGAGAACAGAGAGAAGAAAACACACACAGTAGAAGTCGTGCTAGTCATAATTTAAACCGCAAACATTATAATTTCATAGTTACAGCCGGTACCACCCGTCCCCCCTTCCCCCTCCCTCCCTCGATTAAGAGTCTCCATCTATCATTGTAGATCTAGACAGTTCCTCTCAGACTGACCTTGGTGAAGTGTGTGTCTCACGGCAAGTTATGGCTTTGAATCTCGACTCTCCGGGATGAAGTTTGAATGATTTTCCTCAGGGCCTCTGGTTTCCTCTCACAATCCAAAAGCATGCATGTAAATGTAATCCCAGACTAAATGGCACGGAGGTGCAAAATGTGAACGTTGCAGTACCAAACCCGACCTGTGATAGGCAACGTGGCGCCAGAGAGCATCACATTCCACACTAATACAGAGAAGAAGATGAATTCGCCGGAAAAGGAAAAAAAAAAGGTTTTAGCGAATTGTTAGCTAACGGGGAGGAAAAATAAAGCTTAAACCAGGCAACCCCACACAAAGCCCGCAATAAACACGAACATCAATCAATACGAAGCCTTCAATCTTTTTGCTTTGCGCTTGTAAAAAAAAAAACAAAAAAAACAAACAACAACAACAAGAAAAGGTCAAATCGGAAGGAAATGTTTTCAGGGTCATTGTTAAGGTCAGCAGGTTGCGCCCGCAGGTAATCAGCTTTTAATGTGAACGCATCCCTGCAGCTGATGGAGCTTCACGTGCGGCCACACACACAATTAGCGCACGATTGCACGAGCGCTTTCCACAATCAGCATAACGCCACAATCCCCAATCACTATCAATGACCTGGTAATCACCGAACCGCTGTTAGCCAGACAGTCGAATGACGGATGGCCAGTGATGTCATCAGGATGTTATCATCTGGCCACTTAACGACAGGAAGTTTCCTTCAGCAGAGGTCAAGGCGTTTTTTTTTTTTAATTCACGCGGCTTCACAACTGGCGGCTTTTCTTTCTCTACATTTCCTTTAGGGCAACGCGGCTATAAAATCAGGTTCTCCTGATTTTAGCTCGGTCAAACATCTCCAAATATTATCATTGGGTGCAAAGTAATCAGGAGCCCAAATTGCATGTGGACTACATTTGGGCTATTTAACGTTCACGCACCGCTGGCTGTGTTTTGATTGTGGTGTGAAGTAGAGCATGGAGCTGTGCATCATTAAGGGTTGGTCGTACATGCCGTTTGAATTCTGGCATGCGCGTTTTACAACGTTCAAATAATTTTGCAACGCTGTAAAGTTCATTTGGCTGCAAGTCGGCGAGGTTGCTTTGTTGCAAAAAAACAAAACAAAAACTTTTGTCATTGTTTTATGGCTCTTGACGAGATGTTTTGTACCAGATTTGAATTCTTGTCAGAAACGCATCCAAAGCATATCACACACATGCACAAAGAAACACGCGTATACTCTGACTCTCATTAATCAATGCCAGACCCCCCCCCCCCGTTCCTTCTGTCCATCTGCCGCAGCCTTCATCCATCTTCCCCTGCCTTTTCTCGTGTCCACTGCTGTCAAGTGCCCCGCCCTTCATGTTCGACATGATTATAAAGGTGTCAAATCTGAAGAGAACTATTAAGAGCGTCTTCAATAAAGGGCACATCACTGACAGTATGCTCTGCGGAAATTAGCATAACGGATGGCAGTGAGTTGACACGAGTGCGGCGTACGTCGGCCGCAAAGGCGGCGCGCTTTTTCATCTCTGCTTACCTCACAGTTCGTTACCTTGCCATGACCGAACCATTTTCGAACTTATTTCATTAATGACATCCGGTCGTTTGATAGGTGAAGGTCACATGAATGAAGAACGGCATCTATAATGGACACCGCATTGTTCTTGGCTGCCTCACTAGGACAGTAGCATGACAGATTTGATAAATGAGCCTTGTTTGATTTTGGCATGTGTTCCAAAGCCTCTTGTTAGCGCTGCGTGGAATATTTTTATCAGCGAGATGACAGCATGTATGACAGGCGATCCAAAATGAGGTATTGTTTAAGGTCTGCTGTCATATTGTGCGGAATGACGTCAACGGTGTCCTTTGACAAGGATCTATTCAAGCCATTTATTCGAAATAGACTACAGTCGAACCGAATGAGCCCCCGCCCACCTCATCCCAAAATGTTAATCATTTAAACATTCAAACAATTAATGTTATTTAAAGTACCTACAACCCCCCAGTCCTCTCAATACAAGATTTGGACATTTTTTTGCAGTCCTGCTATCGACCCACGAATCGTGAGAACAGACTCCCCACACAAATGGAATAATCCCGCCCCCCTCCCCAAAAAAAAGAACCATCCAGAATGAACGAGTCATTTGTGTAATTTGCTTAGTGCAATGCAATTAGCTTCCGAGCCATTTATGATGTCACAAGTGCGCCTTAGGGAAAGTTGTCAGGAAGCTGTTTCCTTTCACTGTCTTCATATGTGAAGGACAAGCCTTTCTCTCGACTCCTGACAACACACGCACACACACGCACACACAACCCGCAGGTCCCCGCAGCTGAGGACTCGCTCGATAATGCGCCCCCCCCCCCCACCACCCGTCATGCTCACTGTCAATCAAAATGACTAATGAGCATTTGATTACATCACTGGCCCTCTAACATTGAACTTGGGACCCTTTAGGTGGGCGGCAGGGAGAGGCAAAAGAGATCCGCAGTCGAGGATGTAAAGATGGACAGAGATAAAGACACATGGGAGATACTATTCATGCTGAATGAAGAATTGGGGGGGGGGGGGGGGGGGGGGGTGACGAGCGAGATAATAATGAGGCCACGACATCCCCGCACATGAAGTCTTGAGATGGGAGATCTGGTTTCCATTCAACTCTGTTGGGGGCTTCCTGACAGAGGAAAAGAGGGGGGCGGGGGGAAGGGGGGCGTGTGTCCCGAAATTCCTCTGCCTTCTTCCCCTCGTTTTCTTCCCTCCCTGCACATCGTCTGTATCTGTAGTGGCAGAAAAGGGAACACCGCGATCTCTATATGTGAGTCATGCTGGAGAATAGGAAGCCCCGATTCGCATGGAAGAACGACGGCAACATTACGAGGCTTTTCGGGAAATTCCTGAATCATGAAAAAAAAAACTGAATCAGAGGTTGTTTCCAAACTTTTGACCTATGCTGTACACACAAATCAAATCCTCCAAAAATGCCTTTGGAGACGGCTTAGGGTGGCGAAAAGGCTCCGAAGGGAATTCGTGCACTTCATTTACACACTCTTTCCAAACATTTTATTGTAGCCCGTCGAAGGCACACGGCCTTGAACAATTCATATATCGAATTAATTATTTTCCAGTAATTATCACAAATATTTTCTCCTTCCGCTGACCACTCCAGGTGAACATCCTCTCTCGCACCGATAGTCCGATAACAGGCCTTTTGTTTTATATCTGTGACTGCCTCCTCCATCCAACTCCCCCACAGTGACTGATAATCCTCCATGACAACAACATCCCATCCAAGCTTGAGTCATCACCTCAATCTCGGGGCCTCTTGAACCTTTTCGGGGTTCTTGACAGTTTCCTTAGGCAAAAGTCGACTCCGTTTTTTTTTTCTCTTTCTAGTCCGTGTCTGTTGTAATTGCTCATCGCAGACAAGGCAGGGACGGAAAATCTGTAGCGCATCTATTGGCTTGTCAGTGGGTGAAGTTGAAGGCAAATAAATGATGGGTTCCATATGATAAGGACAGAGAAGGTTTTTATTAAACTGTGTCGTTTTGTGCTACGGCACAGTGCTAGGTTTAGCTGGGCTAACCCGCTGTGTTTTATTTTACTTGACTGAACGTTATTTATCTTGTAAAGAGTCCCTCAGCGTGCGCTCTTCTTCACGCACAAATTCTCACATTTTCGGCCGAGAGGCCCTCTTAGTATTGGGCTACCGTCATTGGCTGGGGTAGCCGCAAGGTACAGCTGAGTCCATTTACACGTTTATCTTTTAGATGCTGGAAAATATCTTCTTTTTTTTAAAAACTAATTAAGAGCATGTGCACAACTTTGTACGTTATGTCGCAATGTAGGCTCATGCAGTGGAAGTTCTAAGATTGAATGTTTTTTTTTTGGAGGGTGGTGGGAAAAAAGAAAAAAAAATGTTTCCCATCGGAAATCAAATCACCCTCAAGCAATAACGCAACCTACCTGAAGTATTCTATGTTTTAAGTGTCACAAAAATTGCCCCCCGTCAAAAAAGCCAAATGCTAATGCCAAGTTCCTTTGTGAAGCCAAATAAACAAATGTATGTTGTTGTGGATAAATAGCTGGCACTGCCAAACAAAAGTTGGGGAAAAAATACGGTCAAAGAAACTAAGGACTCTTTATTTCCATAGACAACATAACATGACATTAATGGTTTTTTTTTTGTTCCATGTATGCCCATAATCAGAGAAAAGATCACCATCTGTAAAAGATTATTGAGGTTAATACTTCATCGTCTTTTCTTTTGGGAGTTTGGAGCTGCCAACGAAGGCATAATACAATATATAATCCCACCTAAAAATACAGGTAATGCAAGACCAACTCGAATCAACAATGGAAAGAACAGAATAAGCAGCGGGAGAGGATTATACGTTGGAGCATTTAGTATACAGCCCGGGCATGACAAAACTCATGGAAACCTTTATTTCCTGGAGGGTGAGGTTTTACGTACATACTCTCTTTAAGATCATTTTTAAGACCTGACCTTTCGGGGGGGTTTTCGGGTTGATATTGAACTCCTTCCACTTACCTTTTTTTACATGACAAAACGGACATTTTTTTTTTATCGACACTTGGAGCTCATGTTTATCAGAATACCTTTGAGTTACATCTCCAATGCTCCAAAATATGGTCCGTGTGGGGTTTCTCCCGCGTTGTATCCTAACTCATTCACTCCCAAATACGTTTTTAAACGTCTTTTCAGACTTGGTCTAGAATTGGTACTGAATGAGTTAAAAGAAAAGTTAACTCAGATGAATGAGTTAAAAGAAAAGTTAACTCATTCAGTTAATTTTTGCCTGAATGAGGCAAACATTTTGCCTGACGTCAAACTGGGGCGAGGCTCCAACTTCCTGTGACCCCGAACAGCATCATCGAATATAAGCGCAAGCTAAATGTGCTAAATTCAAGCGCAATGTTAATCCAGCAACAATTGGGAGTATCGCAAACCTCTGTCAGAGGTTTTGAGAGTCATACCGTGATGAAGTGCCATTCTAAATGTGATTCCAGAGCAAAAACATGA
Organism: Hippocampus zosterae; assembly: GCF_025434085.1. NCBI lineage: Eukaryota > Metazoa > Chordata > Actinopteri > Syngnathiformes > Syngnathidae > Hippocampus > Hippocampus zosterae. The sequence continues at coordinate 5,598,169 of NC_067457.1, forward strand.
CTCCCTCATGGCCAGACAGGCTGCTGCTGCCGCTATTACTTTTACAGCGCAGCCACACGTTAGTAAAATTTGTAATGTTATGAGAAGATGTGATATGATGACACACCACTGCAGAGTGTTCTTTCAATCAGGTCTGTCTGAAGCATTTGTTAGTGTGTGTGTGTGTGTGTGTGTGTGTGTGTGTGTGTGTGTACGTATGCTTTCTCCCACTCCGCTACTTAAATTTCATTGCTCTCGGACTTGATTCCTCGGCACAAAACACAGACTATTGCTTCCTCCCGTTCTTCCTGTTGCCTCAGTTCTCTTTCCCTCCGATGTTATCCGTCATCCACACCTTCTCCCGGTCACTTTGTCACTTTCTCTTCCTCTTGTCAAATTCCGCAGCCGGGCACCCGTTCAAACTCTTCCTTTTCTCAACTCCAGCACCCGCGTGTGACGTTCCTGCTCAGTCACAATAAGACGCGGGAGTCAGGCTGCAGGAATGCTTCTGTTCTCCCAGACAGCCTATCGATTACTTAAATCGGGGGGGAGTTATGAGGACATGCTTTGCTTTTCCTGCAAAATCTTTGGAAGGGTTTGGTAGGAAAGTATAATCCGCAGAGAAGGACGATGTCGGAGATGCTAGCCCCTTTGGAGTTGACCCACCTGAGATGAATGTAGACAAAAATTGTTTATTTCGATTTTTCTTATGGATCTCAACTCTCAACCTCTCTCATCCATCCTATGTTGGTCCAACTATCTGCTACATCGCTTGCAAATGTATTAATTTATTATTATTATTATTTTTTTTTTCCTTCGGGCAGTTTATATCTGCTACAGTGCAGGTGGTGTGCAGAGGAGCAATGGGACTCAACCCCCAACCCCCCCCCCCCCCCCCCGCCCACCCCCGCGCCGTGTCCTCCTCCTCTTCCATCTGGCCACGTTGTTGTCGAAACTCTCAACTCAGTCGACAGATAAGCTCCAGTGATGGATCCAAAGTGTCACGAGGCCAAGCCGGGGCCTATCTATCACGCCCCCCCCAACGGCCGTTTCATGTGGCGACTCCGTAGATGTGTGAACGGGCTTCCACTTTGTGTGCGCAACCAGACGGATGGTTCACACATTTCAGGGTCCAAAGGTTCTTGGGGGAGCTTCGACTAGGGAAGGGAGCATATCAGTGGGAGGAGAAGAGCAGACAGATAGGGAAAGATGGAGAGTGACACATTTGAGAAAGATACAAGGGAGGGGTGGGGGAGTCGGGGTGGGGGGGGGGGGTGCGGAGTGGCTGTATGACTGAAATCTGGATAGGAAGAAACACATTACGAGTGACTCTGTGAATGTTTCAAAATGTTGTCACCGTTTGCCGAATGTAGATCACGTGCGATTTGTATATTTACAAAATTAAAAGCGATTTACGACGGGGGGGGCGCTTCGGCGCCGTTTTCGACTCAGAGCATCACAGCGTGTGGCGCTTCATGGTTGCGCTGAGGTCATAGCTAATGATGTGCCGAAGCCAAATCTTCCAGGAGATATTTTGCCCCTCTAACCCCCCCCCCCCCATCCCTCACCCCTTCCAGCGAAAACAATGCAGCCCTCCATTGTTGCGTAAGTGCTTGATTTTTCTGACTCAGGGGGGGGCAAGGCGGTGTGGTTTTCATTTCCTCATGTTGCTGCACAGCAGCAGCGAGGCAATGGAAGTCAGTTTCATGAGCGCATTCTGCTACTTAGCAGGCCTTAAAACGCCACCTTTTGAAAACAAACCCTGTTTATTAGTATTTGATTTTTTTTTCTTCTTCTTAGAACTTAAACCCACCCACGCAATCAGTGCCCAATCACATTTTCCTTCTCTCGCGTCAACAAACTTACCTCGTTACTTTTTTTTATGCTTTATCGTGCTGGCACCGCAAGCTTGGCCTTGGCTTGATTTTCCTGAGCCGCTATTAACTGTCCTCTGTTTCTCTTTGCTTCCACGAGGTCCCGTTTGAATCGATTTTTGATTGGGATGACAAGATTCGTCTCGTCAATCCAGTCAACCTTTTTTTTTTAAGGCCATGAATATAAATTAATGCACTGAAAAATGGTAAATGGCACTTCACAATTGTGCTGCCTGTTTATATTCTATTCAGAGATGAAATCATAAAATAATTGCCCCCCTCCACCCTCTCAAATGTTTCGTGTTTGGTATTTAAATGAATGCTTGAAGCAGCTGCGTGGCGTCGGGTGACTTTGAACAAGATTGGTCGGCCCATTCGTTCTTCGCGATCCAATGAACGCCAAAAGCACCTTATCACCATAAATCCAAATCCACGCAGTTAAAATTTCATTTTTGATCGAAGATGAGGTACTCCCGCATTTTGCTTTTGTTTGTTCTTGAATGACTTACTGCCCACACCTATGGGGGGGTGATGAATGGGTCATCTTGGGTCTTGCTTGAATTATATCCCGCAAGAGTTCCCGGAGAAATTATTGGACGTGATTTATTGCTGGGAAGCTTTGAAAATTTCTCTAGTGTGGGACAAATAAAGGATATCTTATCTTATCTTATTTTAAAAGCTGGTGCCCCTTTGCAAAAATAAAATAAAATAAAAAATACAAAATATAATACAAAAATAAAATATAACTTTAATAAAAATATATAAATTTAAAAAATATAAAAAAAATATATAAATAATTATAAATACAACAAATACATTTCAAATAAATAAACAATACATAAAGAAGTGTTAAGAAATGAATCACAATAAATAAAGGATCGTCCATTCGTGTAAAATGGGTCCATTATTGCGAATTTCCCAAATGAACACCTGTCCGATTGTCATGATGTCGGCCAAGATGCACGTTCATATCAAAAGCCTCCATAGAAGCGATCAAATTCTTGCTCTTTACCATCCTGCTCTCACCGCAGAGTATTTAGCATTTGAAAAGACCACCCGCGAGTTCAGGAGGGCTTTTCAGCGAGGCGTCGCTTTAGAATATTAATTGTCTTTCTCCCCTTTTACACTTTTTTTTCTCTCTCTCCCTCCACTGGGAAAAGTGCCCACGTTAAAACCGGCGACTCTTTTCACCGAGTCCCCTGATCTGCATAAAGGAACCAAAGTCAATGCAGAAGAAATGCCAGGGTGGGATAAAAAGAAGGCGACCATTTGCATCCGCCCGTCAACGTAAAACAAAACGATAACAACGGCTCGCTTACGTGAAATGTCAGAACCGTTAAAATTCTTGCAGAATCATTTGCGCTAAATGTATAATGAGTGATTTTCAGCTGGTGGTTCATTATCCTTCCCAAATTTAATGTTTTGTTTTTTTGGCCTGCGATCTTCCATTTTTACTCCCTCTCAGTGTCGCATCCGCTATTTGAAGCTCACATGAACTTCGACAAACGAAGCGACCCGAAAACTGCTTCTTGGTCTATTTGACTGAACATTCATTTCCTTTTGAACGCATGCCGTCGTCGCGTTTTGCGACAATGTCCCATGAGCATCCCGGATGTCACTCGGACAATAAATAACAAATGACAACAAACAATATTAACCAACCCCGGAAAGGCCTTTTTTAATTCCAGGAGGTCTGTATGCAGATAAATTTCGAAACTCTATTTGCACATCCGGAGATTGAAATAATCAATGAAGTTACGCTGCAGTGCCTCTTGCATAAATGGACGCAGTGTCTCTCATCATGGGAAGAAGCACTTAGATTCCAAGCCTCATTGCATGAGCGGACAGATAAGTGCGTGTTTGTGTGTGCCTGAGTTCCAATCGTGTTCTTCTCCAGCTCCAGATGTTATTTTGACATTGTTAAGATTTTTCTGTCTGTCTGTCTATCTGTCTGTCTCATTTAGCTTCGTCTTTTTGACGTTTCATTGAATCTGAAGTTGAGGAAATGAAATTTCTTGCATCTTCAAAAGAAAATATTACAATGGAAAATGTCAATAGAAAAATATCTATGCCAGGATTTTTATTCTGAGGGGTGGGGGGGCTGGGGGGGATCAATCCCTCTGGGACATTTTTTGAGTTCTGAAAGCCATTTCAACTTTGATGCTCGCCAAAACAGCAGCACCCATCGAGGCGCATCAACAATTGGCGCTGGCGATTTCCTAGGCCACATTTCAGTAAAAGTAAGCAACTGTTGTCGGTGTTATCGCTTGGAAGCGAGCTCTTATAATTATAACTGGTGAACTTTTAGGTGACGTATTTTGTAACGCGTCAAAATCCGATTTTCGAAACCAAGAGGCAATGATAAAACGCATGATCCTTCTTATGAAAGTTATTGCACGGTGGATTTTCAAATCCAGTCCTGATCAGCTCATTTCCATTACATCATGTATATTCTTAGCTTGCACCATGTTGTCAACATTCTGGCGAGGGGGCTGGGGGGGTATTTATCAAAGCTTCTTACTGACCTATTTGTAAGAATCTCCTTAAGGCTGTAAGCAAGATCCGACCGAGCAGCCCATTATTTGTGCTCTGTTGCTATAAAAAAAAAAATGTAAGTATTGTCAGCATTTTTTTCCCTCCAGTGCAATAAACAAATCACATTACCCACCCCTCCCAAAAAAAAGCCTCTCTCGGGCCTCGCGGAGCCTCACCGCCTCCCGCCGCTATCAGCTGACGCTAGAGAGAGGACGCAAATAAAGTGGGAGGCAAAAAGAAAACAAGGCTTCTGGGAAAACAAACACAGGCCGATGACTTGGCACTTGTCCGTTAACTCTTCCCTCGACTGCGGCGTATGAAAACGCCGTCGTTGACACGGCAGCCAACAAATAAAGAAAACGGCTCGGGGTTGAATTGCATTTTCATTTTTATTGCAAATACAGATACAAAAGATTCTTGAAAGACAGTACAAATACTTTGCAAAAGAACAGAAGTGTTGAAGGAGGGTAGGGGGGGTCAGGGGGCGGGGTTGATACTGAGAGGTGGGTTGAGAGCTTACAGGAAAAAAAAAATTTAAAAAGCAAAACATATATACAAACCCTTTTAAAAAAAATGATACATTTTCCAGTTCTTTCAGCCCTAGTTCAACTCATTAAAGAACAATTTACAAACAAAAAAAAACATTTTGTAGGTTAGCCCCTCCTCCCGCCCCCCCAACTTGCAAAGAAAGGCAAATATATATACTTAAAATAGAGATTTAGGTTAAGATAAATAAAGATCAAGACGATTACAGCACGTACCATTTCGTATTAGTACCTCCGGGGTTTCAAATCCAAATGGGAATGATGAGATATGCTGTGTACATTGTCAAAAAAAAAAGAAACAATAATAATAATAAGACTACAATGCAAAATAATTCACTCGCAATAAAATTAAAGGAAATAAATAAATATATAATTGTTGTTGGGGTTTTTTTGTGTTTTTTTTTTTTGGAAAACAGAAGGAGGCCGAGGGATTGGGTTATATCAACGCGGAAGGAGACAGCAGGGGGACAACCCAGAGGTCAAAGGGGACTTCCTGTAGAGGTCAAACACACGCTGCTGGATGGTAAGCGTAATCTCAGCTGTTGGCACGCACACACACACACAGGCGCACATATACAAAAGCGGGAAGAAAATGAAGTGGATTTAAGGCACGGGTGGTTAGGAACGGCCGAGGTCACCCCCCCTCAAAGTCTCTCATTTGACTTTTTCCAATGATTCTCCCATCATTGAGTGTAAATTGGAACGGCACGTGAAGAAGTTCGAAACAAAAAAAAAAACCGCAAATAACTCAACAGACAAGCAGATGTCGTTCGACGGATTTAAAACACAAGCCTTATTTTTTTCAGAGAAATCACCTTCATAAGCAACCTCGTGGGTTACAAACTGCCAGCGTATGAAGACAAAAAAAAAAACAATCCGAAACATACACACGTCACCTACAGAAATATTAACAATCAAATCCTCACAGAGGACTTTCTCGAGTCTTTTCATCGCTCTAAAAATATATATCTATCTATCAAGATTTGATCACGGTACAAGAGTAAGGCACGGCGTGAGCCAATCGCAAGTGCGACCTCTCTCCCCCACCCCCCCTCCACTTCCAAGTGTCTGATTCGGAGAGCGTCCGGATGGAACTGGGGGACATATTCCTTGAATTAAAGTGTTTTGGGATATGGGTGTGTGTGTGGCTGTACATGTGTGTTGGATGCATTGTGGGAGGATGGGGGTGGGGAGGCGGTGTGGGGGTTTGGGGGAGGGAGGGAGTTCAGGGTCTGGTGAGCTGTGTGTAAACCGGAGCCTGCTCCCAGTGCTGAGGGCTGCTCTGGGGGATGGAGGGCACCCCCGCGTTGTCGGCAATGGGCGTATACATGGGCCTCTGGCTGGGGCTGCTCATGTAGCTGAAAGTCGAGTAGAGGCCCGAGCCCTGGCCCGCCCCGGCGTGGCTGTAGAAGGAGGGCGCGCCCCCCTGGTGGTCGGCGAAGTCGTACTGCTGCGCCCTGGAGATGGCCGGGTACGAGGTGGGGCTGTAGTGCTGCAGGTTGAAGGGGCTGTAGGCGACGTGCTGCGGGGAGCCCTGCTGCTCGCTGAAGTGGCTCGGGCTCAGCTGCTCCGTCTTGATCTGGGTCCTGTGCTGAGCCTGACTCGCCTCGGACCCGGCGTTGCCCCCCAGGGTGGTGAGCGTGTGCTGCTGCTGCTGCTGTTGTTGTCCCTGCTGGTTCTGGCTTTTCGCCATCCAGGCCCCTCCCACCGGCGGGCTGACCGGAGCGCCGCCGCTGATGCTGTAGCTGCCGGCGTAGGCCACCGGCGTCCCCGGCCCGCTCACGGAACCCGGGTGGCCGTTGGGCGGGAGGTACTGGTCGAACTCGTTGACGTCGAAGGTCTCGATGTGAGAAATGACGTCGCTGCTCAACTCGCCGATGTCCACGTCGCGGAAGTCGATGTTCAGTTGCCGCTGGCCGGCGCCTTCGGGGAGGGATCTCAGACCCCCTTCGCGCTTAAGATCCATCTTGCCGGAGCTGACGTCGGTTTTCGGGGTTGCGGGAGGGGTCGGGGGTCCCTGGGAACCTGGGGGATTCAAACAAGATCGCACTCCGTTTATTTACAGTGATACTTTTAGCTCGTCCCGCGCACAGAAATGAAATGAACACACTCGTAAGGAGTATGGACAAAACCGCGTTGTGAAAGCTAAATCTATAAAGCTAAAGCTAAATTTAACTCATTCACTCCCAAAGACGTTTTTAAACGTCTTTTCAGACTTGGTCTAGAATTGGCTGGTGCTGAATGAGATAAAAAAAAAGGAGACTTCTCCAACCCCCCCCCCCCCCCCCTCCAAATGGTGAACCTCAGCTCACCTGAGTGCTCCCCGGGAGAGTGCACCTCCCCCAAGCTGGAAGCCGGAGAGTCTGCCTGCTGCAGCGCTTTAAAGATGGCATTGGGAGAAATGTGGGTTTGCTCGCCGCCGTCCTCCCCCTCGCTTTGTCCGTTCTTGACCGACTTCCTCCTCCTGGGCTGGTACTTGTAGTCGGGGTGATCCTTCTTGTGCTGCACGCGCAACCGCTCGGCTTCCTCCACGAACGGCCTCTTCTCGCCCTCATTGAGAAGTCTGTGCGTTTAAAAAAAAAAATAATAATAATAAATAATGAGTCGCGAGTTGGAGCGATTCAAAAACGAAAAAGTCACACTTACCTCCAAAGTTTGCCCAAGGTTTTGCTCAGCTCGGCGTTGTGCAGGTGCGGGTACTGGTCGGCCAGCTTCCTGCGCGCAGCCTGAGCCCAAACCATGAAGGCGTTCATCGGTCTCTTCACGTGAGGCTTGTTCTTGGTAGATCCGTTTACGCGCACGGGCATGGGCACCAGAGTCCAGTCGTAACCCTTGAGCACTTGGGACACGGCGTCGCGTATGCAAGCGGGGAACTTATCGTCTTCGTCCTTCTTGAAGTCGCCCAGAGCCGCCTCCACTCGGAGCAGCGCGTTCTCCGACGGTCTCGTGTTTTCGGTGTCCGAACCGGAGCCGGACGGGCACGGAGAGCCCGCCGAGTCCTCGGACATGCTCGGGCTCGGGGCATCGGAGAGACACTTGTCTTGTTCCTCCGACATCTTCAGGTAGGGGTCAAGAAGATTCATACGAGAAACGGGTCGCTGCCAAAACTTACGCGTGAAACGGGGACGTGAGCGCCGGCGCCTGGCGTGGAGGAAAATCTGTCAGAGCCACTTGCCGGAATCAAGCCGGTCAAAGTCTTTAAACTTTGCAAAAAAAAAAAGAAAAAAAGAAAAAAAATGTCCCCTTTTTCTGCGTGAACTCAATTCGGAAAGAAACGCACGGGCATCCGATGAGCAGCGCGTCGCTCCACAGAGAAATCAAACTGTCTGACTTCAAAAGTGCAGGATGAAATGTGCGGTAAAGTTCTCCTTTCTCGTCTCCAAATAGAATCCCAGAACGCGTGAGTGCTCTGAACTGCAAAGTTGCTCGCACCCGCACTTTATAAGAACGTTACCATGGCGCGCAGGAAAGCCTGCTTGTGATTGGTGGGCAGCGTGGGACGTAAACGTGGAGGAATTTGACACCACCGTTTTCTCTTGTGTGGCAGCAGGCACGAACACACACACACACACACACACACACACACACGCACATTGCACAGCAGCTGGTAGCGTTCGTTCTCCAAAAGAAGCCCGCACAAGAAATTTGCACCCCCCTCCTAAAAACCACCTTATTGAGTAGGTTTAAAAATAAATGAAATAAATACAATATTTCATAAGTGCGCCGTCAAGTATTAAGAACACAACGGCAATAGAAGTCCTGCACGTTGAGGCAAGTTTGATTTCCAGTACATCGTGTTTGCCGATAGGGGGCGGCAGCAGTCTGCCACAACCCAGGCACGGTGGAGGTCGTCTCTTTGGATGAGGAGGGAGGAGGGAGGAGGGAGGATGGAGGAGGGACCCCCCCCCCCCCCTGTCACTCCCCCCCTCCCCCCCCCCCCCTTCCAGACTGCTGCAGTGCAACAGTTGCAATTCACAAGCTCAGCTTCTGATTTCAGCGATGGGATTATGTTCACTCTACTGGCTGCTAGACTTGATTGATTAATTTTTTTGCAAGTGGATGAAATCGCCTTTTTTTTTAAAAATAACGTCTTCCCAACAGTAGACTGCCATTTCTTATCTTTCCAATCAGTGTGTTTGAGCACACGGTTCCAGTAGGTTAACTTGCTTGGTTACAACTTGGGGGTGGGGACTAGGTGGTTTGGCTTTTTTTGCTTTGTTGTCATTGTACAATGTTGTCATTGTAGGTGGTCAACCAGCAAAATAAATGACAGGACTGTAGATCAGCCCCCCCAGCCTCCCAAAAAAAAGCCCAAAAATCACCATCATGTTCTTGAAAACAAATAACATGATACAAAATCCCCTTCCACTGAAAATGGCTGCTAACATTTTTACCAAGACCAACAATCAACAAAAACGGACATACTGGCATTGAAGCTTTACTTATTGCACAGAAATAAAAAGAAATATGTTGAAAAAGGTCAACCACAGCCAGCATGGTGGACTAACATTTGTAAGCTTGCCTCCCAATTTTGATGTTTGAATCTTGGGCTAGCGCCTTCTCGTCTTGAGTCGGCTTTTTCTCTTCCGTATCTTGTCCTGTCATGGAGTATAGCGACCTAGGATGCCTCTCGCCTGAAGTCAACTGGGAGAGGTTCCGCATCACCCGTGACCCTCCGGACGACAAGCGCCGCAGCAATTGGATGAAACTCAAACATAAACAAAAGCATTTTAGGCACTTTTCATTCCCTCTTCTTCATGTAAAACGCAGCCCCTAATTTTGTCTTCTCGCCTTCGCCAAACACCGCAACGCAAAATGCTCTGCAAACGGTCAGTGAAGTGAACCTGCCCGCACACGCCCCATTTGATTGTTTATTATGCTTCGTGGAGATGTGGAAATGTAAATCTGGCTCGCAGCTAATGTGGACAACATGTGCTACCTGAAGTTGCTTTTAATAGTTTGCAGATGTCAGGTCATTTCAACGCGGCTGCTTGCAGATTACAGACACCCACGGCCTTTATTTTAACATGCAGAACTTGTTCAACTGTTTATGTGGTCATGCGGCAGAGAGAGAGAGAGCGAAAAAGTTTTGGGTGCAAGATGTTGTTCGCCACTCCCGTAATCCTTTCTCTCGTCCGGCCAATTAGGCATGCGGTTTTAAAAACACCTCAGAACTCATTCGTCCCTCTTAAGGTTTATTAACATCAGCCATTTAAAATACTACCGAGCTCGAATAAGAAAGGCGAAGCGCTCACGTCGCAGTCGCGTGCGCGTAGCGTGGCGGCCGCCACGCCGGCTCGTCAAAATGTGACGCCGTTTTGCTCTCGGAGCGAGCGAGGCGTGAACGAATTGAGTCACAGAGCTGTGGCAGCCTGCTGGAAAAGTCGCTGTTTACTCTCCAAAGAGTAAATACGGCTAATGGAGGTGTGCAAAGAAGAAAAGCAGAAGGAGGGGATAGCGGATGAAGAGAATCAGAGTGGGAAGTCACGGGAGAGATGGAGGAATGAAACCAAAGTTGTTTTTTCGTGCGTTTGCATCCATCCTTACGGTACTTTTTTTTGGGTAGCCTATTCAAGTACAAAAATGATTTTAAATAACAACAAAGTGTTAAAAGTTGATGCAAACTGAACTTGTTGATGATAATATCGCCACCGGCAACATGGCCGCAGCATTGATGCAAGTTTTCGCCTGCTCTAGTCTACTGTAATTCTATTTATGTATGACAACAGCACCATTTATTGCCACTGTGGGAAAATTGTGGCCAAATTCTGGAACGGCCAGACTGAAACAGCGACTTCAGAAGAGGCCTGGATCCGATTTTTTTATGACTGTTGATTTCGGGGTCCTATGGGTCTGGTTTGAGCAGCTGACGCAAAAACAAACAAATAAATAAAATAAATAAATAAATAAATAAATAAATAAAATAAGTGTAGAAAAAAGCTGCATTCAGGACCAGCCAATTCTCGACCAAGTCTGAAAAGACGTTTAAAAACGTCTTTGGGAGTGAATGAGTTAAAATCGTTGCTAGACCGGTCGGAAATTATGCAAAATGCAGCAAAAATGTTCTAAATTGGCGATAATGCAGACACGAGTTGTCGCTCTTGTACGCTAGCTTGACTAGCGCACTAGCATCCACGTGTTTGAACATGGAATAACAGCGAAACGTTCAAAATTGCAAAGCAGCACATATTTAAGCGCATTAAAAATAGTTTTGCGCATTCCTGCTAACTGACAAGCCTTCAAAAAAACTCCACAGAAGGTAAAATGTTACGACCCCCCCCGCCCCCACTCCAATCAACACCAATTGCACATATGGCTAAATGACTGTCAAATTTACATGGCTTATGAAACACAGTTCAAACGACCTCCCCTCCCACGGAAGGTCCGCGTAAACACAGCAACATGTGGCCGAACGCGCTTCCTCTCATCCTCCTCCACGCGCCGCGCAGACGCAAGATCGGCCCTTCAAAAGCGTTTGATAAAAAGTCATTTCAAAACTTTTTTTTTTTTGCAGATGCATGACTGATAAAGCTGAATTTATATCCACTCAGGGTCATTCCTTAACAACCTTGAGGCTAATTATTGGACTTCAAGGTTGCTGTATCGACATCCCCCCCAAGGCCCCAAAGGTAGAAGCATGTCCCGAAAGAGTAAAAGTCAAATTTGGATGCAACCAAAGCGGTACAGAGACAATCCCAGTGATCCCATAAGATATTTTCCCCTTTTTCGATACACTTCAGTTCCAGCTGAAGGCGGCAAGACAGAATTACATCTTGGGAAACTTCTCATCTTGACTTGAAGCTACAGCGTCAAAATTTGAGCAAACAGTGAGAGTCAACTGCTAAACTCTCATTTCTTTTTCTTTCAGGGGGGGGGGGGGAAGGGGGGTGGAGTCCCCGCAGGGTCGCTTTGCATTTCGTTTTTACACTCGTGAGGAATGAGACGGCTACAGCTCCGATTTCTATATACATGTACACGTATTTACGTTCCATTGTCAAAACTGTCAGTCGAAGCGTCCGTCGTGCGTCGTTTCACTTTGTGTCAGTGGAGTTGACGACACTCAGCGGTCACGACATTAGGTACGCCCGACCGAGCTCTCGTGCGATCGTCGTGTCAATAAATGTCTTTGCATCGATAACAATGCTCACTTTTGACGCCGTCGGCAATGTTTGTTATTGCAGTGATATAGAATTCCTTTTTTTCCCATGTGCAGTCTGATGATTTACAGTCACTGAACGTCTCTCTTTGTTGTTGTCCCGAATTGGAAAGATTAAAAATAAAACATACCAAAATAGACATCGGTAATTATTGATTTGGTATAAAAATAAAAGCCGAATATCCAAAAACTGGGTTTTCCCTCCAGAAAACCCAGGAAGGCCAATTGTCGAAAAAAGCCTTTTAATAGCTGGCGTGGCTCCTCACATGACGTGTATTGAAATACTTAGGAAATGGAGAGAATTTGAGGAAAGTATCTCATGTCTAGGTGTGTGCAGCCTCCAGATAGGTGCGATATGCCATTCTTAGAAAGTCTGACGTGATGAATGGCCGCCTCGAGCTTTTGCGCAGCTGTTCCGCTCTGATCTGAGCGTCTGAGCACCGAGTGTTTGTTGACACAACGTCATTCAGCATCTCATGTTGTTTGAACAACACTTAGGGAAGACCCGGGCAGCTCCCCATGCGGGAGGATGACACTGTTGACCATCAATCATTTGACCGAATCGCCAAATCTGCTTCGCACTTACTAGCTCATTCTGGCAGACAAGGATGCAGCTCTTCTTCTACACGAACAATTTTCAATTCCTCCTTTCCTACCAAACCATTTAGCCACAGTTGATGTTTGGATAGTCGCGGATTCGGCAAAGTACGGCCCCGTGGGTTACTTCCGGCCCTCTCACTATTTCAGAACAGGTCTCACAGTGACCAAGAAAGTAAAACATGAAATATGCGCTGCTTTGCAGTTTTGAACGTTTCGCTGTTATTCCATGTTCAAACACGTGGATGCTAGTGCGCTAATCAAGCTAGCATTCAAGAGCGACAACTCGTGTCTGCATTATCGCCAATTTAGAACATTTTTGCTGCATTTTGCATAATTTCCGACCGGTCTAGCAACGATTTTAACTCATTCACTCCCAAAGACGTTTTTAAACGTATTTTCAGACTTGGTCCAGAATTGGCTGGGACTGAATGAGAGTGGTGCTTTTTGTTTGAAACGTTTTGCAGTTATTTTATGTTCAAACATGCAACAATTTTCCCAAAAATTAGACCAACCCCTCCACCCCCAGACACCTACTCGAGTCAGATTTTACTTGATCAGAGCCGTGGCGTGCTTAAATGCAGCTGAACTGCACTGCTCGGTGGAAATTTGGCTTTTGACTGGGAAGAAAGTTTTATACCAAGCGTCCCTAATTAAGTAGGCAGTGCCAGTCAAACTATGAAACATAAATGATCACTTGATGTCTGCTCACTTTTTTTTTTCCCGGCGGCTTGACGCGCCGCTGATTAAAATATGTGCATTAGCCGATCAAAACCGCACGGTACGAGAAGCGGGGAAAGCAAGAGGAAACCCAATCCACTTATGCCGAGTCCAAAAAGCCACAAAGGAGTACCGTTTCCCTCCGAAGATATGGCTTGTGCAAACAGCCCTCGCTTTAACAATAACAATGGTCTCAAGCAGCCAGGCCAAGCTAACTAATGACAGATCCACACCTTAATGTTGAGCGCTTGTTTGGGTTTAAGCGAGGGACGGCGTGTGTCTGCGAGCGGGTGGTTTTGGAGGGTACGGATGGCAGTTGTCAGCAGGTGGCTCGTGCCGCTGTGGAAAAACTCGCCGATGCGCGATGGGAGCGGAGATTGAAGGAGAAAACCTCTGACACAGCATAACGATACTCGAGCCCGGCGGCGGAGGAGGATGTCCAACCATAACGCGGCGATGCATTTATGCAGCTTACTGAATGGCGCAAGATGTTCTAATGAGGACAGCGTGGCTTTTTTGTCTCATGGCCAGCAGGGTTTGATTTCCTTTCCCTTTTTTTTTTTTCCTCGCTGTCTACAGATCAAGCCGATGGTAACTGGAGCCGTAAAATGTGTGATGTTTTTATCTAGATAAGGCCTGCAGGAAAAGAAGATGCAATGAGAGAGGGAAAAATGTCAAATGCAGTTTGGTCCGCTTCCATTTTCAGCTTTAAATGCTGAGAGAAGCTGTCATCAGTGCTGAACTGGCAATAGAGTGTAAAGGGGGCAGATGCCCGCGGGCTGATATCGTGCTATTTAATATTATTTTCTTCCATTTGTGAAGGGGAGCAGCCAATTAATTAATTTACAACATAAACAACAAACCGAACGAATCAACATCAGCTACGTGCTGGCGTGGGATTGCCCGGAGTCATGTCTCAATAAAAAATATATTAATAGAATTCTTGATTCTTGCATCAGTGTCAACGCTATCCATCATTTCCACAAAAAACATGGCTGGGAAATCAAATGCATGCATGTTGTGCACCTTGCTCAACACATTCATCATAAAAAATGTAATAAAGATGGTGATAATAATAATAATGTGTCCAAGGAATTTATTTCTACAAGAATTTGGAGCATTTGATGCCCATTTTTATTATTCCTTTTTTTTGTGGTGTAAAAAATATTGCACCATTAAGGAGTGAACGCAATTTACTCTTAATGCAGCTATTTTTATTTTATTTTTAAATTATTGCCGACATATGACCCTTTATTAGCTTTGGTAAAGCCCACTTGTGTGGTCTGTTGACTGTGCTCTTTCTGCGATGCATGCCTTGACCTTAAGGCGGCAGTGTGGTGCACACATGCAGAAAACACACCGAGAGAATTTGTTTGAATGACACCAAAATGACCCCCCCCCCCCCCCCCCCAGAAATCAGGAAACCAGCCAGCTTGGTGAAAGGAAGGAAGAGGATCAAAACGTTTGGATAAAAGGCAACTCGCAACCAAATGGAGGTGCCCTGTGGATGAAAAAAAAGAAGAATTGGGTTGTGCTCCTCCATGTTGGCAGGTAAGCACACCTGTACTCTGATTGATTAGAGTGGGGAGAGTTGAAGGCAATGCCAATAAGAAATGGCTGAGGGTAAAGGAACTGCAAGGAAAAAGAGGTCATAAATTCAAGTTAGTTGGTCCAAAAAATAGATATGAAGCCTCGGCAAGGAAAAGGAAGAGAAGTTTTGAAGAGGGAGTTTGTTTGTTTTTATTAAAATGATTTTAGTGTTACATGTGGCGAAAGGAAATTGACTTCCTTTATTTCCTGCCATCAGGTTGCCTTAGTCTTGTGTGAAAACTGGAGGGTTGAGTGCTTGCAGTGTGACACACCCCCCACCCCCCCTCCAGCGTGTGATTGTACAAATATTCTGAAACATATTATCACTGTATGTTTTCCACATACCTCGCTAAATTCATAAGACAGTCTGTCTTCCAATTAAAGATTAGCGACTCAAAAATATCCCACGATTATTGCCGAACGGAATCATTGTAAATGTGTGATTCAGACACAATTCAAGCAAAACATTTGAAAAAAAAAAATAAATTCGATATGAGGGAAGCTCCTTGTCTAAACTCTGAGGCAGTAAATTAAAGATGTCCTGTTTTAGTTTCCTAATTTTATTCTAGTTTGGTCTCATGGCTCAGTGATACCACGAGCCAATAGGCTGCCTCAGAGGGATCCATGGGAGGAACTTGGCATTGACACTGGATGGAGTGCTGGGCATGGTTGGGAAGTAATGAGGGATGTTGACTCTTAGGTGACGAGGGTGGGCGGATGTGACCACTAAACGAGTTGCTTGCCAGGTAAACACGGCGCCATCACCATGCCAGAGCGGTCTTGTTTGTGATGTGATGCAGCGTGTGGGGGCGGCCGTTGTGCGTTTGTGAGGCTTTTGCTGTCTGGGTCCAAAGACACCGGAGATGGCGATGTCGCCGATCACGTTTGTGCATATTTGTGCTCTAAAAGCGACAGTCGCTTGACAGTGCATCAGGGCATTCCGAGGAAATATCGTGTCAGTCATAAAAATCTTTAGTAGGCTGACTGTTTGGCCACTGACTGGTCACTGTTTGTTACAACAATCGGGATGGACATTTGATTTGCCTCCGGAAAAATGAATGATTGATAAATGTATTTATTCATTTTTTTAAGCACAATTTTAAAGGGGAAGTCAACCTAAATTTTTTCTTGACAATAGTATATTGCATCCAGCCCCGCAAGTTGAAACACGGATTCCTGATTCACATTGAATTTGTGGAATAGGAATCAAACCGCAAAATGGGCCCACTTTTTTGGGCCGGCTGAGAGGGCGGCCATTTTGCGACATTCCGTCACCTGGAAATGAAAACTTATTCTTGTCCAAAAAAAAAAAAAAACTTTTGGGTTGTCTTCCCAATTTTATTTTGTCAAATGGTTGCACAAAATCAAATCAGCTGGATCCAGATATGTTTTTTATTTATTATTATTCTTATTTTTTTTTATGTAGACTATAGAACTTAATTTTAAAAAGATATCTGGCTCCAGATGATTTGATTTTGTGCGTCCACTATAACAAAAATAGACTAAATGAAACACACACTTTTTTTTCCGGTACTGCCTGATTACAGTAGTAAATTATTTATATAATATTAAAAAAAAAAAAAAAAAGAACTGGGTTGTTGTCATGAAATGTACCCTTGGTGTGTACGCCCCCGCCGCGGCAAGCGAGCGGCAGAGTAGCCGAGGACCGCGTTCAACAGGCGGCGCTCTGTCTATCTCATAGGCTCATTGAGTCGTGCGGTTTTTGGCATGTCCGACTGCGACGTAGGTGGTTCCCGGTCAAGATATGGAGGCCTGTGTGTACCCGGCTTTAGCATTCACTTTCGCGTCGACATTAGGACACGTTGCACATTGAAACAGTCACCGCAGGAAAGTGCCTAGCCTGGCTCGGAGTCTTTTTGGCGTTTGTCCTGCAAACTCAAATTTAATATTCTAATAAGAGGAACTTTTTTGGCCTCAGCTAATACAAATAGCCCAGATAAGTGCTCACTATAGCCTGACCGGCCATTCGCTCATGGGCATTGGCTATTGGCTACGTCCAGCCAAACATATACAGTATGAGCGCGGCTCGATATCAAAGGCCCGCGTGTGGATTTGAAATGTTGGCAATCCGCGACGTTTGCTTGGATTGACCACTTTTTTTTTTAATAAACTCATTTGGGTTCTGTACATAGTGTTAATGCAGAGGCAAAACACAAGCTAAAACCTTTTGACGTCGGTCTGGGTAATACGGCTTACAGGAAAGCTTAGACGACTTCCCAGAAGACGCACGGCACCCCGAAGGTGTTTTCTCGCACAGACGGCCTTTGTGCGACACGCTTGGCGTGTTCTCGTCACGGAGGTCTTTCGGGGTTGATCTGAAGCGAGAGGTCAGCTTGTAGACATTGATGGGAGGGGTCGGGGGGCGCTGCTTCCTTATACGTGCAAGGATCTTGAAGACTTTTTTGACACACCGGGTGTCACCGGGTTCTAGAAAGTAGCTCGCAATGGAAAAGCAGTGTCTATTGTCTTTAACACTAGTTATGTTTGCGAGCGGAAACATCATTTTTATTTGTGCATGAACAACAATTTTTTTATTTTTTTTTCCATGTTCAACCGATGGCCGCTACCCTCGAGAATTGCGTCAAGTGTGTATTTACCACTGGATGCATATCAAGAGTGGTTGCAGAATGAGCTATGTTTCTGTTTTTAGCGACCTTTCGGACCATACAAACTTTTTGAAAAGAGGATAAAGAATGAGAAAGTAACAGACCAAAAAAATAAATAAATCACAACTGTATTTCGGACTGAATGATGGCCATTAGAAAACCATTTTTGGGAAGACTCTAAGTTGTCCATTGGTGTTAATGTGAGTGTGAACAAATATCCTCTTTGATTTCAGGGGACGTCTACAAGATGGCTTCCTCGGCCAAAGTCTGCATCAAGGTACGACAAACATGGTCATTGCTTCTTCCAATGCGCTTGATCTGCTGAAATGCAAGACACCGTGACATTTTCATCGCTTGTCGTCATACTGATATGCCGAGTATTCAATTCACGGGCTCAGTAAAATGTTGCGGCTTGAAAAATGTTCCTCAGCGGAGCCAAAAAGCCAACCGATATATCGTCGTCGTAGAATATAAAGGGGTGCATTCACGGTCATGGTTAGCGGTCTAATTTTTCCCTTTGCGAAGATATTTTTCCTGTTTATTTCCAATGTTTACCTATTTTCCTCCCCGCAGGTAAAAGTATGCACCCTATTAACTGTGCGGCGAAGCGGCTGCAGGAGCCCGTTTGAATTCAGGCCCGCGTGTACTCTGACGCGTCGTCAGCCTCGTCTCAGTGACGTGATTGCGATGTGCCATTGCGACTCGCTGTCCCGCACTTCAATGACGGCCCCCTCGCTAGGTGCCAAGTGATTTTTATCTCTGGCTAAACAGTCCACCCCCCCCCCCCCCCCTTCCAATCCGGCCCTCTCTTAGGAGCATATGAATACACTTTGCACTCACATGAAGGAAAACGGGTAACTTGAGACTGGGCTCGGAACGAGAGCAGAGCCTGCAGGTTTAAAAAAAAAAAAAAAAAAAAAGGGATTCGGTGTGTCAGCGTACGTGCGTGTCAGCGTGGACTTGTTCACACTCACCGTGCGTCTGCATCCAGTACAACGTTCACAGTTCCGCCGCACCAAAATGGTCAAATTGGAGTCTGGCTGAAAAACATCCCCCCTCCTCCAACCCCCAAATGAAGCTCTTGAGCTCACTTCCACATAGTCCTTTGGCACCAAGAAGCAAGAAGTGCTACTTTTGTCTAAATGAATCTCCTCAACTCACTTTAGCATAGTTCCGTTGTCACAAGACTCTGGAAAAGGGCACTAAAGATAAACTTTGACTACTCTAGTCGGAGCACAAAATTTATAAGCGTTGGTATTTTAATTTGTGTTTCGAAATAGAGGTGTCCTTTGGTTGTTCCGCCGTCGTATTCTGGCCCCAACACCTCGTCCGATGAAAGAAGGCGCCGGCTCTGTATACTTTATTTTAACCTTTAAGCATTCACTAAGATTCTTAATGGGGCCAATCTGACCTTTTTCATTCGCACGTCGACATGTGGGAGCCGCTCGGGGCGACAGGAGTTTTCTTTTCTCTCGAGCGCCGCAACAGAGGAACGTTAAACGCCTTGTTCTAAGATAACAAAGGAAGAGATGCTGTTTCTATTTGGAGCTCTAATCCGGAGCTCAGCTTTCACCGTATTTGTCAGATCGACATAAATCACAGCGCAATGCAAAAGTAAAGTTTAGGACTGCTTCGAAAGTTAATAGAGTCGCCCAAAAAAAGAAAGAGGACACAAGAAATAATTATACTGGAAAGTACTGCAAATTAGCCATTTTTTTTTCTGCACAACAAAAAATATACAAATCCAGCCCAAGAAATGTTGCTAGTATGTGTAATTGTCTTTATTTTTTGATTCCGGATGCTGATTAACCAGACGCTTAATTAGTCATAACGACTTTTACAGCTAGAGAACTTTTAAGAAAGCAATGATTTCCTTGTTTAATTACACGTGTGGGAAAAAAAAAAGAAAAAGAGACCAATGGAAAGCCGCCGAGCATGGAAATTTAGTGTCTGGCGTGAAAACCACAAGCGTTTCTACGGCGGACAAGGTGAGACCAAGCGTGTCAAACCCCTCTCCTCATCAACGTCCATTTATTTTATTTCAGATTTATATTTTCACATGCACGTGGACATAAATCCGCAGCCATATATCTCTGTCACTCACCTTTCTTTCAGCACGCCTGTTTATTTAATTTGATTTTTTTTGGGGGGGGGGGGCGGAGGCAAGCCTGCCGCGAAATGAAAATAAAGGTAGCGTCACACTCATAATATTTGGAGTGGAGCTGATTAATATGCAGTGTTTGGGACCGACGAATGCCCCCCCCCCTTTCCCTCCCCCTGAGCCGCCTCATTCTCTGAGGTTGAAGCTGCCCACAAATGGGCTGGCCCTTTACATAAAAGTCTGGTTTGGATTAATAGAAAGGAACTTGTGTTCCATGTTCCTTCTTCCCCTTTCTTCTATTGTCAGATTCTTTTTTTTTTTTTTTAGGGGGGGTGGCCTGCAAGCGCACATCATTGTCAATGTGAAGGGAGTGCTTGGGAAGGCGGGAATGTCATAATCGTTCGACCGAGTGACTTCCATTAATTAACTCATTCAGTAGCAGCCAATTCTGGACCAAGTCTGAAAAGACGTTTAAAAACGTCTTTGGGAGTGAATGAGTTAAGGAAGTTAAAGCTCGACGTTAAACAACCAGCAGTCAATGCTGGATCTTGACGTTTATTCGTCGGCTGTCAGTCAGTCTGCATTTAATTTTTTTTTTATTTGATTCCAACTCGCTTCCTCCTTCCAAGCTAATCGGGCAGAATTTGGACGGAAATGACTATTCAAACATCGTTCCGGGCTATGTTATTCATTAATGGAAGGAGCCAACTGGCCTGAAAAAGTATCGTTTTACAAAAAAAAAAAAAAAAAGAGCCAGAGTTCAGATTATTATTGTTTAATTTGAATTTTTTTTTAACCTTTTACTGCCTTCCAAAGTAAATATTGCAATCTTGACAACTATGCACACGTGACAATGGCAATTCTTTGCAAACGCCACCTCCGAGACGAGGACCCGGAAAGGCAAATATGAGTCAGGTCGGCCCCCGTCACGTGAAAGCCGTCCTGGAACAACTCTGTAACCATCTAACATGCCGTTTAAAAAGGCCTCCGAGAGATGCCCTGTCATTTCCTGCTGGAAAAGCTGATCAATCATGGCTCTCGTCGCCTTTCATTTGATGGAGACGAAAGCAGGTCGGCCATGGGCATCCCTCCCACCCCCCACCCCCCTTTGCAGAATGTTGAGATGAATGAGAATTTCGAGGAGGTAACGACAGAAAATGTTTGAAGCCCCATTCAAATATCTCTGTCGAGCTAAAGTGCTTCAATTCACCTGCTCGACAGCAAATCGACAGCTGCTCGACAGCAAATAAGACGTGAGAGAGCAAAAGGACAGTCAAGTGGAGGAAATCAGGGCGTGAGACCGGATTGGAGTGGATTCAATGTTTGCTTCAAACTGCAAGTGCTTACCACTTTCCGCTCCTCAATTTGTCTCAGGGACTGTTTTACAAGAGTGAGATGACTTGTGAGAGGTTACATCCATCTATCCGTACGGAGTAGGAACGTTTTTTTTTCTTCTTTTTTTTTTCCCCTGCAGTTAAAACAACACCTCGCACCAGCAGCTCTCCATTTCCGCCGCTTCAACACCATGTCGTTTATCAAGCGAGCGCCATCAGAAGCGTTTAGGCTGAACACAGAGCAGACCACAGTAGCTGACTCGGTCGGCACGGAAAGGGCTCGCCATCCAAATGAGTCAACACTTAAGCCTCGATGAAGATGCTAACTTTTTATAAACAATGGACAAAATGACAACGCTAAAAGATGTTTTGGGTTTTTTTTACACTTCCGGTGTGTTCACTGGCACACTTAACATAAGACAAAAGAGAACTGCGCGTTGTGATTTTAAAACAACTGCATGGGTTTAGCGTAATGCAAAACGCCATCGACATGCTCACGAAAAACATTGCGCTGTTATAATCCCCGATGCAATGGATATTAGAGCACAAACTGTGCAGCAACACATGTAGAAAGACAATCCGACACGACTCGCATGTCCAGGTATTCATTCATTTGTGTGTTATATTGCCCCCAGGTGGCCAAGATGCGCAAACCAGAAGGAGCAGCACAGCGTCCATTGAATTGAAGCAACATAAACGGTAAGAGCTGTCTCTATTCTGTTTAAATTTGTCGTGGAAGTTGTATTTTTTATAAATATTGAGTGATATTTTCCTAATACAATGTATGTTTTGGGGATGGATTCATGCTTTTTAGTTCATTTCAAAAGAGAGAAATGATTTGAGGTGTTTGTTGTGGTCACGTATCAAACTCTTATGTCAAGATACGATTGTATTTTGTATCGGGACATTTTTCATGGCAATAATCGATCGTTTCGAACATTGTCACTTTAAGGCGGGTGGAGGGAGGGGGGCCCGCGAGGTTGCTGTTAAGAGTCATGCATGAAAATTTTATGGAACTGCTGTAATATTTGAGAAGGTAAGAAAAAAAAATGCAACAAAGGCAAATGTATTCCCGATTTTTGCTTTCTGGGCTTTTAAGACGTTTCCCATGGGTGGAATTCATTTCTGTGCTTTATTTTTGGAATCGATATTCCGACTTCAGAATTCAGGATGGACCTTTTTAGTACTTTAGCTTTGCCTTCAGTCCATCTTGGTCCACTTTCACAGTTTTTTCTTCAGGGCACTGCGGATAGTACATTGATAGAGCCAACATCAATCCCTAAATTTCCACCTTCTCAATTCTCCTTGTGATTTTTTTTTTTGGGGGGGGCTGTGTGATGGACATTCAACAAGTGGAATAATAAGCAGTGGAGGCATGCTCGGAGGGCAGCGTTTCACCAAAGCGAAGCCAATGTGTCATGTTCTGGCAACAAAACCTAATCTGCTACTGGCTCGCGCTCTCCCTGTCATTCCTCAAAGCCTGGACGGTGGGTGGGAGGTGTAAAACATGACTTTCACCCTCAGCCGCAGCACTTATGGAGTACAGTGTTGAATGGCGTAGATAAATCACTCTGCAGAGGACAGCCTTTTGCCACACTGCTAACCATTCCTTTAACCACCCGCCCCACTTAACGTCACTCCAGTGTCTCTCCACGCGAACCGAAATATAAGTCGGGAATCTCGTCGGTCTCTAGTTAGCGAAAGAGAGGCGCACCTTGCATTGGCGTTGGCGAGTATTTCGGAACGCGTTAAGACGACAGACCAAAGACGTTAGCCTGAGTTGTCATGAAATTCTCAGCAAAACGGTTTTCAAATGGACTTTTTTTTTTAAACAAGGAAGTTGACCCCCAAAATCTATTGAATACAGCACCGCTAGTTGAAACACGGCATTCTGCTTCATATCGTTTTATTATTATTGTTGTATTATTAATTGTGACTTTTCCAGTGTAACATTGCAGAGGGCCTGTTCCTCTTTTTCTGTTGTTGTTGTTGTCTGTCTGCAATTCGAACATGTGGCAACGTCTCGGTGTGTCTTATGCGTCCGCAGATGTGGAAGCAAAATTCGCAAAGCAAGAGGGGCGAAGGGTCACATACACCGTTAGCTTCTCTGGGAGACCCAATAATTTTGACGAGGACGGTATTTATTTGAAAGTCAACATGCGGTGTTATCTCATTCAGGATAATTCTCGATTGCTGTGCTCTGTCAAATCCAAATGTAATTTTTCAGAAATCTCGTTATTATTTCAAGCAAGAGAATCATCTTCTATTCACACGGTTCTGCTCAAAAGGTTCCTCAGGTTGCTGGGGTCAATTTAGGGACAGTTCCTTTTCTCTACAAGTCGCACATTCCACTTGACTTCCCTTTGTGCGAGTTTTGTGGTTACTTTGTTGCCATCTGCTTCGGTTTTGAAATTGTCTGTACCGCCATAAATCACATGTACCAGCAAGTGTTCACATTGATTATTTAAAATGCATTTTGAGGGGCTGGAGGAGGGTGGGGGTGGTACGAGTAGTAAGTTTAAAGAATATTCTTGAAACTTTGGCCGTCCCGCCACTCCTGTAATTCAACTATGACCGCTTATGTTCCCTTCGGACGAGTATGACTCGGCATTCTCCGTGGAACTCCAAAACGTTTCGCTCCGTATGTGAACGTACATCGGCGTCCACTCGCCAAGACTTTTTCCTTGAAAGAATTCAATTCTTGCTGCACTTGCTGATGGTTCTATCAGAAGTTTGAGGGACCGGGCGGTTTGCGGCTTGGGATGTGTACGTACGCGTGGATGAATGTCTGCAGGAACCCTGTTCTCAGAGCCGCCTCCCGCGGAGCGTTCTGGCGCTTGGCCGTCACTTTGCTGCCAATCACGTTGCTCTCATTCAGAGCCAGACAGGGACCAAAGCCAATCAGAATCCCAATTCATTTCCTGAGAGGAAATAGTAGCGGTAATGGTGCAGTTGTGGGTATGTATACTGACAACCTCGACTGGATGAATGAACTGGACAGCCGAGGGGCTGGCGGGGGGGGGGGGGGGGTGCATATTAAACTTGTCCTCTTCAATTGAGAACGATGGAGAAATGAGAGTACCAGTTGACCACGAATAAGAACACGCTTCAGGGTGTCTTGGTTGAATTAGTTTGAAGAAGGACGGTGTGAAATTTTGCTCAGTTTTATTTTGTCGACAAAATGAAATTGTTTGGACCCAGGTGCAATTTTAAAGTAGAAGCGCTGAAATTTCAATTCCGCACGACGACTCTCAAAAAGTCTATTGAATTCACCCTCATCCTCGCAGTCGAGATATTTTCCACCCCTACCCCCCACCCACACCCCCAGGAAATGTCTGATTAGAAAATGGCGATTAGACTCGAAGCGGGCTTTCAGTTTGCGATCTCATCTTCATCAGTCATGGCTCCGAATGGATCTAAACTGTGGCGCCATCGGGAATCCAGGCCAGTGATGTGTCGTGCTGATTGTTCACCCTGTATTAATCACATCCACATCTTGTAATGGAATAGAATTTGGACTGGCAAGCAGATGGACCACCAGGGACTTTTCATTATGCCCCCCCCCCCCTGACTTTTTATTGATCAGAGCTCCGGTCATCATTGTCGACTGGATTTCCAAGCCACCAGTTTTCTTTTGACTCGAATCCTGTAAAACTCGTATTTGACTAGATAGCCCAAGTAAGTCGGAGGGCAAGAGGGCAAACATCGGCGATCTCGAGCGCCTCCGAGAAACTCGCAAACGCGAGCCAAAGCTTGCCTTGCCAAGAGATAATTGGTTCCATATTATTCAATGAATTACAGTCATCTCGCTTTGGCTATCCGCTGACTTAAAATGGCTCGTTCTCTTTCCTTTTTGTTTGTTTGTTTCATTTCACTTCCTCGTCTTGGCGTTATTGCGGGTGGACGTGATCCACAACGTGACTAACACAGAGTGATTTCTGATGTGGAACCCAACCATGGGGCAGCTCATTTCATTTGTACTTTGACATTTTCTGAAGTCAAGCCCACCACAGCGTTTCAGCCGTTCTATTTTTTTATTATTATGATTTTTTTATTGTACATGAGGGGCACACTTCAGAGTCGTTCAGGCATTTTACACGCGTGTACAGAATGGGCAATTTTATATTGGAGTGCAGTTCTATTAGTACAGATTTTTCGGGCTTGGCATGCGTTTATTTTCCCCTCCTGCGGTGAGAACAGAATGGGACGGCTCCCCTCGGCCAATTTGTGTGGTTCCGTTCCTGTCCCGTGAATAAAGGTTGAAAATACAGGCCCTAATGGGCTTGCCTCGGGTACCAGATGTCTGGGTCTGGTGGGTTTTGTGGTGGTAAAAATGAAAAGGGGGCAGAAAAGGGGGGGGGGGGGGCACAAAATAACAGGTGAAGGCGAAACGCTTTCTCCTTTTCTGCTTTGTGGCAACATTGGCAAACTGTTACGATGGAAAAATGAAAAGATTACCCATCAAACACCACACATGGTGTTTTGGTTGCCAAAGCAGGTGTTTAGGCTTTGGTTCCATGTGTTCTCATCACATTATTATTTTTTTTTCCCTTCAATTGGTTGAGCTCACTTCTGGTTTTGGATTCTTGGCCTCGGGGGTCGCGGTTTTCGGGTTGAGCTGGAGCGAAAGACTCTGCCAAGATTTGTGTTACTCTGTCCAATCTGTCAGACCTCAGACACTGTGTTAGCAATTCCGCACATTCAGTGGAGATAGGTGAGGGGGAGATGGCAGGGCCAAGAATGTAACAATATCAGCACTTTTTGCTCGAGGAACCTTGAACGGGCAGCAGGGAATGATTCATGACTCAGTGAGAGAACTCGAGCTGGATGGATGATGGATAAAATGATTATGATGAGGAGGAAATGAATCAGCAGCTATGCAAAGGAAAAGGTTAGCGTTAGCGAGGATCCGGCCCAAAGTTGCAATGGGTGCGCATGTTCCGTTCCTTATAACAGTCGAAACAAACTACCAGTCAGCAATCACGGCAGCTGCAACCACGGCTTCAATTATTTGCTTCTCGCTCGATCGCTGAATTATCGTTACTGCTTTTCGTGCAGACGGCACCGGTTCGATTTCCGGCCGGTGACCCAACACCCCGCCGCCAGCGCGTTGGAGTGCCGGTCCCAAGCCAGGATAAATGGGTGGGTTTTGTCAGGAAGGGCATCTGGAGTAAAAACCGTGCCAAGCAAATCATGTGAGTCACTCACTGTGGCGACCCCTGATTGGGAGGAGCTAAGATTCAACGACTGTATCAAATTAAGAACCTCACCGACGTCGCGAGGGCCGTAGCAAATCCTTTTAATTGTTCTACCCGTTATATTTTTCCACTGAAGGGTTTTATTGGTCTCTGTTAACACAGAGAGTTGCTCCAGGCCACCAAGACCAGACTAGCATCTTTCCAACAAAAACTTGCCCCTTTATAAAAAACAAAACAAAAAAAACAAAGACAAACCTGCAGCCTATATTTTGAACGATATCCAACCCAATCCGGTTGATTTAGTTGAGGACAAAAGCACATTTCCGCTCTTCAAATCGCATAGAAGTCTACTTTTTTGATAACCCCCTGTTTACTAACTAACATTGAACACCGGACCACCGATCATGTCAAAATTTGGGGTTGGATGTAGATCTCGTGTCTGCGGGTTCCAACCGTAGCTTTCATCCAGGTGATGATGCTTTGACTGTAGCGTGTGTGTGTGTTTTTGCAAATGGACCTTGCTCCACATAAGATTGACCTCAAGCCCATTTCAATAATTGTCTCTGCCAGCAGTGGCAGTCAAATCCATGGTTGCCCGGAGACGGCTAAGTTTAGTAACCTCAACGTTGGTTCAAAACAAAAATAATCTTCGGCAGTGCTGTTTTTGGATGTGCGCGTTTCTTTATTTCTGACACTGCACATTCCAGTCGGATAACAGGTTTTAACCGGTTATTATTATTATGCAGTATTGCGTTTCAGCCTCTTCACTCTGTTCTGGTCCTAACGGTTCCGAGCAGCCTGAAGGATTTCATTCCAAAACATAGCATAGCCATTCCAAAACATCACTCGATCAACGGTTGCTTGAGATCTCAAACATACCGGCATTTACATCATCTAAGAATATATTATTTGCAATGTGGATTCCTCAAAAGGTGGACCTGACAGTATTGTTAAAAACCATACCAAGAATTCTGACTGCCTGCAGCGGATACGACGGCCAAATTCTTAGCTGGAGTCCTGTTGCTTTGTGCAAAGGGCAATAAAGTACCAGCAAGCTGCAGAGAGTCTTTGCTTGTTCACCTCATCCGTTTGATCCGTCACATGTGCAACACATTGTCCTCCTGCTCGCTCTACACGCATCGAACCCCGACCCCCGTCGCCACCCGCCGTATTGCCTTAGGTGACAAGTCACGGTGGCGGGTGGAGTACAAAAGTTAACCCGCACAGAGTGAGAAGAGCAACGGGGTAGTTATCACGAATGTATAATTCTGCAATGATGGTCAGCAGACAATACAAATTAATGCTGTTCATACGGAATGAAATTTTCCCCCTCGTCATCTTCAATTTAATAACCAGAACTGTTTTAATGGATCTCACTTCATTAAATCTCGCTTGGTTTTACCGGCGCCAATTTGGAATCGAGGAAGAAGACTCTCCGGCCAAATATCCATAAACCCTCAGAAATGTGGGTTTCTTTGATAACTGGAGGAGCAACTAACTCCCACCATGCAAACCACTAGCTAGCCTTGAGGCTAATTATGGACAAAGTCAATGCCAAAGTATGCTAACCTGCCAACTACCCTGAGCCATGAAAAGCCCCGCGACGGGACTAACAAAAATCTTGAACATTTGAAAAGTCACAGAAAAGAGTAGTCAACTAAAAGTCTATAAAATATAGCTTTTGAAATTCACCTGAAACATGCTTGACCTTCACCTGTCAATCAACTACATTTGTTGGTACATGTGGCAACAATAACGAGCTATTCGTTGATACTGGACCACCTGGCCGCAATCAAGAGAGCTTGTTATAGAGCGGGCTATGTCAACGCTCTTGCGCGGGTCCGCTCGGTCCCCGTTGCGGGCCATGTTTTGGCCCGCGGGCCATATTTTTGATGTACCAATATTTTGCATGATGAAATGTAATTTGGACACCACATTCAGCTTTTAAGACGGGACATTTCAGTTGACCAGAGTCATTCATCCCGATGGTTTCAGGTGTGCATAAAACGCAGAAGCTAACTTACTGTTTTCTTGACCATTTAGTTCGATGTAATTAGGGCACAGGTAGGCACTGCGTCCCATTTTAATCTCCTCTTGGGCAATTCAGGCAAAAACAGCCGCCATAGACCCCGCTTGACCCTACGCTGTGGCTGCAATTACAAAGCTGTGCAACACACACACACGCACGTGCACGCGCCCATACTACCAAACCTGTCCAAATTCATCCTGTGGTGGACAGATACCAGGACCTCCATGGGCGTGTGTTTCCAGAGGAGATGTGACCTTAATTGCTTAAGTCTTAAATTATCTTTAATTGTGCACACTGTGTTGCTTTATGGTAATGGGAGGCGGGGTGGGGTGGGGGCGGGTTCACGATGAGCGATAGTTACAGCAGGAAGTAGGGCAGCGAAAGGCCATGTAGTCGCCTCCAGCTGAGTCCACACATTCGCACCGGTTTGAGCGGCACGCAAATTTGTCCTTATCGTGTTTTCAAATTGTTTTTATTTTTTATTTTTTGTATATTCACACATGCAACTCATGTGTCTGCTTGCAAAAAGATTTAAACGTCCACCCATATGAACTTGATAAATTCCCCAATCATTTGGAACATCCCTGCGAGCCACTTGTCACTTTAAAGATGTCCCATCGGCAAAGTTCATTTTTTGTATGTTTCTTTGCCAATTTGCCTGTTGGTACATCGGTCAGGCATTGTCACTACATCTGACATTTATTTATCCTTTTTTTTTTAAAGTCCCAATCTGTGTGCCCCAGATCCTTTGCCTTTCGCGAGCAGCCAACCGGATGAAAATGAAATCTGTTAGTTGAGCGCTTGATGTTCACATCAAATGAATAACTTAGATTTTTTATTTTGGTTCATAAATTCTCTCTTCTCCGCGTGACTATTATTTGAACTCAGTTGGTGGGGGCAGCACCTTCTCTGCCTCTTCTTCTTGCTGTTAAGTACGCCGCATCCCTTCGAGTCGACTTCAGTGTTGCTTTTGAGAAAAATTGCAATAGTTAAACTTTGAAGGTTTGTCAGCTCCCGTGATCATGCAATGTACTTTGATAGTCCAGACAACAACACGGTTCCAGAAATATCCCCTCTGCTACGTTGTAACATTGTCTACAATCTCGCTCAATCAGCACGGCGTACTTTGTCATCCCTCCTGGATATGAGACAGGTGGGCAGAATACAACTGCAGCTGTCAAGCCTGACAAGAACCTCAATGTCAACACGTCAGCACACCACCCGACCGCCTCAGCCCGGCCTCCCCCTCCCCTCGTCTTCCCATCCTTCATCGTGTCTTTTTTTTTTTTTTTATGTCCGAGGCCGTCCGGGGCCGGGTGACGACAGCGACAGGTCGCAGCTTGGCCGTCATTAAACTGTCAGAGGTCAAAGTGGAAGCAAGAACCTGACGTGTTCGACGACGTAAACCTGCTCTCATCAGTAGCTTGGCAGGGTTGGAATTGGAGATAAATATTTGTTTCCGCATTCCAGTGTGGAGATTTCAGATAGATTTTAGACATGTCTTTATATTTTTAATTATGGTATGTTGCATTTTATTCGCATCTTCCAGTCCCTCATTTTCAAGTTTCCCTTTGAAACGTTGTCGTTCTTTAATGCTTTATCATCAATGAAATCCCTTTTTTTAATAGATTATATATGACCCCTTCGCCTGGGAGCAAAACAGTGCAGCTTTTATATATTTTTGTGTATTTTAAAAAAAAAGAAAGAAAGAAAAGAGTTGTATGATTTATTTCATTTGAAGTGAGTGGAAGCTTTCCAGGAGCACCTGTCAGGATTCCCAATATACCATGAAAACTCAAAGCTATCACAGGCAAGCCGACGTCAAGGAATATTTGCTGAAATGCTTTCTATTGACAAACTTTAACTCGATGGGTGGGAGAGGCACTTAATGCAAAATATAGCATGTTGCCAGGTACATTTCTGTGGCTTCTACAAATGTGTGCGTACTGTATGTACAGTATGTGTGTGTTGATGCACTTGCAGCTGGATATTTTGCAGGCTGGGCACTCGTTCTCGGCTTATGTGTGGTCCTTCTGTAAACACGTCAACAGTGCCGCATGCACGCCGTCGAAGCATGTGCGCATCAGCGGCGTGCGGCCACGCGTGCATATATAGTTTATTATTTGGGTGTTGCACGTACATTTTCGTTTGTACGAGACATTCATCAAGTTGAGCTGTATCGCCATTTCCGGACGTATTGAAAATGGCGGTCGCTGCGTTCTGAGGCTCGCGTACGAGAGCAAGTGCAGACGAAATGGACTTGAAATCATTTGTCTTAGCCGCGGCACATTTGCATGCGTTTTTTAAGACGGTTCATAAATTTCGCCTGTCTGTTTCAAGTCAACCATCAAGTTGCGCGGGGTACCAAATTCAGCTTAAGAGGTAAAAATAACACCTATAGCTCACGGTAATGCTGAATTCTGTGGCAATGGATTATTGAAACGCAGCGGTTTCATGATGACGTAAATGTGTCTGATGATTGTCTTTTTTTTTTTTCTTTCTTTTTTTTTTTTTTAACCAAACTGACTATTGAAGCAGTTATTTCACCTTTCTCTTGTTCTCCGCTGTTTTAATTGTAGAATACAAATCCAACATTCACTTGAAGTTGCTCGTCTGTGCGGGTTTCTTAATTCTTTCAAAATCCAAATAGCAGCAATATTTGGGTTTTGAAAGGCCATATATCATATTTGACAGACTTCTGGGTGACTGACCCCTTTTCTAACCTATTTGGTCATATAAACAGGATCAGACGCCTTCGTTTGGAAGGAACATTGGTTTGTATTGTGCACATGCCCTCGAAAACCTGTTTTTCAAAGTACTTGACTCGCTGTAGTGAAAAGTGAAGCCACCGGCAGCCATCTTACGTTACCCCTCGCAAAGAGTCATTTGTCCGAAGCGTTTTAACTCATTCACTCCCAAAGACGTTTATAAACGTCTTTTCAGACTTGGTCTAGAATTGACTGGTACTGAATCAGTCAAACAAGGTCTAATTTTAAAAGGGAACTCAACTCAGATTTTCAAAAACTTTCTGCTCCATGATGGTGTTTACTTCACTCTACGACGTATTTGTTTATGTTTAAACGGATTTAAAATCATTAAGTGACCTACAGAGGTGGCTATTTTGAAATCTTTTCACTCGCGCGAGTATGCAATTTGTAAGATTTTGACATGTATTGACACTTCCTGACTGCTTCATTTACTTACAAAATCAAACAGTGTTGGTAAATATTCAGCAATATTTAGTAGGACGTTGGGCAGATCCAATTATTTAGCCTGAAAATTCTACAATGTGTTGTTAGCGGCTAGTGACTAGCAGCTATAGCTGCTCGCCAGGTGGCAATTCGTTCTCAATTGGATTTACCGGTAAATCCCAATTTGTTCTTATTCCATGAAGACATCCTGCAAAATTTCGGGTTGACTTCCCATCGAGTACATCAGTGGGCCAGCTTAAACTCTTATTTTGCGAGTTTTATTGAAAACGATTGACAGTTTACATTTTTTAATGCAATTACTTCAAGGTGTAATTGCTGCGTAGTGTTGACTGAATTGTGTGTTATGGTTGACTCTGATTGCGGCGCAAAATCAATCACAATAATCAAGCAATCTGTCATTATTTGTCCTTAACAAAGCACAGACACACATCGTGTTTAACTTGGTGTTTTTCTTATGGGAGTAAACCATTTTTTAAAGTTCATTTAAATTTATAAGAATCGACTGAATGGAAATCTTTTACTTCAACCCCTCCCCCTACCCTCCTCCTTTTGGCAGGGGGTGGGGGGTGGTTTATGGCTAGAAAAACAGCATTTGTGGTTTTGACGGTCGAGGTTTGATGCAAACGGCTTTGGAACCTTTTATGCGACCTGGCGTCCAGGAGACTAAAGAAAATATTTTGCTTTCCACCCTTTTTGAGCCATTTAGCCTCTGCTAGGGGAAAAGGAGAGAGGGTCTGAGAAAAAAAAAGACTTGCGGATAGAGAGTGAGAGGAAAAAAAAATCTCCAAGGTCAAATGTCCTGAGTCGGATGGCTGCCAGATCTCCCCTCCAACCACTTTGCTTGCACACAGGTATACATAGAACACATCATTCCACATATGCACACACAGATACATTTGAATTACAGAAGCTTCCAGTACAATTAAACCAACGATGATGCGGGTTATTGATGATGAAACAACTCACTGTTAGTCAAAATCATGTATTTTAATCCGTACTCAAATATATTTGTGGCGTTCGTGACTTTTATTTTCATTTCATTTTCACTGGATCTTCAATTTTGGGCCAAGGAGTGCAGCTGTTGAATAATTTTTCTTTTTTTTTTTTTAAACCAGCACAAAAGATGGCAATGCCATATTTGCTGTCTTGCTTTTTAATCTCATCTCTCATACTTTGCCTTTTAATCTCAGATGACCGATTAGCCTCCTCCTTAAAATGAATGCCACACCTAAATTGAAGTGCTCCATTTCAAAAGTTTAAATGCCTCACCTGAAACTGCGACATGTGTTTATTGATTTATTTTGGACAAAGCAAAACCCCGAATAACGAATAAATTACAGGTAATCGATAAAATATGCGCCATTTGGTCTAATGACTGCACCAAGTGTAAACTTTTAAAAAACATATTTTTTCCATTTTTTTTCTAGACATGTTTCGGACAGAATTTCAGGATTATGAGCTGAACTTGCGTTTCTTATTTGACCAATCAAACAATAGCATATTTTAACCCCCGCCCTTGCATCTGGTCCTATACAATTTTGGCCCTCCGGAAATGAAATGACTGGCACTACATTTGTATTTAATTTCTGATTTCACTCTGTATAGAAATGCCAAACGTTGGTGTTTTGGCGTTTGCGGCGGTAGTAGCGATCGGGCGAACAAGCGTCCGCTTGTGACAATCTTGTACATGCTTTGCCTCCGCTGTGCTTTACGCTCATTAAGGAGTTTAATCTGTGATTTACGATGATGTCATACGCGCACATGCAGTTCTCGGCCTCCTGTGGGCAATTAGGATGCATTGCGGGGTAGCTGCACGTAAAGTCCATTACTCCAGATTGGGGGACTTGATTACATTCAGGTCGCGCTCGGCCACACAGAGGACACGCTTCCACGGCCAGAGCGACAAGGTGGCCGGCCCTCCAAACTGCCGCACCGTGTACGCTGGTGGTCCCGTCTCACTCAAGCGCCTACCCGAAAAAGTTACATTTGGATGGGGGTGATTTTGTTATTTTTTTTTTTTTTAACCAAATAACAGATGTTGAGGATAAAATGGTGAAAAACGTTCCCCTGAAAATGTATCCTCTTATTACATTTAGAACATTTGTGTTCATGCAAAAAAAAAAAAGAAACAAGCTTTTCAAGCTGAGGTTGCTTGGAGCGGACACTTAAAATAAACATTCGAAAAATTCAATGTGTCCTGCAGAAATGCTAAAACACGCTCGCGTGCGCGCTCACCCGCCCGCATTGTCAGTGTAGTAGCTCCGCTTATTTATTGTTTCTTGAAATCTTCTCTTTGCTCGAGCAGTTGGTGGCGGTTCATCGGGTCGACGCCGCACTTTCCTCCGTGTTTGCTTGTGTTTGACGTGCAAAGTGGTCTGCGGTTAATTAGTATTTTACACACCCGCGCGCACGTTAGCGCGTGCGTTGTCTTCAACTGTTTACAGCGGGCCATCTTTTACACCGCGTAGACGTTAGCCATACACGCCGCTTCAGTTCGGCTTGTGACTGTAAACAAACGGACACACTTTAGCCTTAATGGGTGACATTATTCGTGTTTTGGCTGGATGTGATAAGCAGGACTGGAATCATTCATTAGTTCCTTCTACAGCATTTCTGCTAGCTTCGTCATTGGGTTATTTATTTTTTTTTTCGTATTCAATAGCCAGTCCAAATTTAATTTTGCATACCTGGAGTGTCACACCACGCATCATGCGTGGCAGCTAGATGCAGCCTTTGACGGTAAACTTTAGCTTGGAGTGACACAAAAAAAAAAGCAAAACAATTGAAGCATGCACGCTGCGCCTCTTTTTTTTGGAGAGCTGCGCGAGCGAAAGTGTAAGAAGCACTACTTTGAACTGTTTTAATGAGTTTCGATGGATTTAAAGCATGTGGGAGGGGTAAAACTGTATCGTAAATGTTGTTTTTAGGGTCTCTTTATTTCAGTTTACTGATTTGCATGTAGATCGACAATGTAGCCTTGCGAAAAATGGCCGTTCACAGTACCTCAGGAACACCCATCCGTCCCTCCATTTTGTGTAGCTTTTAGTCACTCTCGGTCTTTATGTACAGTAAAGCCAGTACATCAAACCTAATACAGCAAAAGCTGGACCGCGGCTACTTATGATGGCCAACGGAGAGCGTGACAACACACTCTCAATCCAGTCGACGCCGCGAATGGATGCTCATGTTCGTTGAGGCGTATCTGTGCGTCCATGACATCATAATTACCCGCAGCTCCCACGGGAGCAACGGTGCCGTGCGGGGTGACCCAAGCAGTGACCTCATCTGTGACATCACAGCCAAAGGGGGTGGGGGGGCTCCGTTACAGCACGGAGGCCAAACAGAAACGCAATGATTGAGCATGTGCTGAAGAAAGCGCCCTTGAAAGTACGAGCGTGCTCTCCCGTGTGCAATTGTGTGCGTGTTTAAATATTTATGCACCTTAAGCGGCTCGCGCAGGGGGGCAGTTCTTGCTAACGCAAACTATTTTTCATTCGGAGTGTTTTTTTGATTGAACAAATATGTACTTTGAAATCATAGAAATAAATTCACAGTTTTTTTTCTTTGAATTTTGTGTCAATCAGAGATTTTTTGCGGGATGATTTGCATATATATTGCCGATAGCCGCGTGACACATTTTTAATGTGAAATTAAGAAAACACAAATGAATCAATTTCATTCAATAAATATTGGAATTTAGGGCAATGCTTCTGGTAGTGTTTCGGCCTGCACAGAAGGCCTTGCTGGCCCTGACCGCTCACCACCGGGCTGTCGGAATCCCCCACAATTATGTTCAACAATTGGCCGGAATCAGGAATGCAGGTCAATCTCTAGTGCAGGCACCAAGGAGCCCCCCCCCCCCCCCCACCCCGGCCCCCACACACACACACACACATGCCCGTTGGGTCTTCATGGTGCGTCTAATGACCCTCCGGCAGTCTCTCCTGCCTGTAGTGAAACTGCTGGAGGGCTGCGTGGCGTGGTTGAGGGTCAGAGGTGAAAGGTCAGCGCTCCAGCAGCGAGTGACTCATTTAAAAGCTGCTTTCATCTCTCTATGTTCCTGACCTCTGTGCCGGACATCAAGAGAAGAGGAGTGAAAGATTAGATGTCGGGGGCTTGACACCAGCACATGCTCAAAGTCACTTTGCCGTGGCCATGTGACATGTTACATTCGAATCCAGACAGTAAAGGTCACAGCAAAAAAAAAAAAATAATAATAATAGCGTACTCAAAGTTCATTTTTTTTAACTGGGATCACATTCACCCCTAACTTAAAACTTTAGGGGCACAATTAATAGTGTTTGTGGACGGTAAACGAGCTTTGCACAGTTGTGATTGATGGATGGAAATCAGCTGACGGAGCGACGCTCTGCATTTTTTCTTCATGATGAATACATTTGCATACGGTCCCCACCAAATAAACGAGAGGAAAATCGACATAAAGAGTAGAAGTGACTATGTTCCAGCACGTTCTACCCAAAGTAGTGCGCTAGCAATGCTGGTTCAAGCCTTGGTTTCATAAACACACAGTGATTTTTAGACATTTCATCACCTAGTGTAATTATGGACTCCCTAAAGAAGCATTTATGCTAGCTTTTGAATCTCATGAACCAGCGGTTGTGTTTGGCAATGGGACTTTGGCAATTATTGGCGTTTCCCGATGAAAAATTGCAATAATTTTGCTCCCGCCTTTGGCAAACTGGAGCAGAAGTTTGGGACAACAAATCTACTGACCGCCTCGCTTCAAACCACAGGCCACCTAGAAGTACCCCCCCCCCCCCCTCATCTCCTCCTCCTCTCATGACATATCCGCATTAAAAAAACAAAAAAAAAACAACTAGTCTGCTTGTTTTCACCTCTCTCGCTCAACTTATTTATTTCTTTTCCCACTCAGAACCGCCGACCGAATTTGTGTCAAATCCCCCCCCCCCCAAAAAAAAATCACACTCCTGAAAAGTATCCACGGGTTGCCATCCCCATTTCTGATGAAAATAGCATCCTGCTAAAAAGCTAAATCCGAATGCTATCTCGAGCAGTGGCGACACCACCCACGCTACGCATACACGCCGGCCTCCTTCAGTAAACAGATGAGGCTTTTAGCCATGCCCCCCCCCCCCCCCCCCGGTGGTCCGCAATGTGGTCCCACCTCGCAAAAGATTCCCCGCCGGCATCCGTTTGAAATCCAAAGCTGTCCGAGACGAGCGATGCGGCAACCTTTCCAAGTCCGGGGCTGTAAATTGGGAGCCCGACACGCGCAAACGGACGAGAGGTCAAGAGGCGGGAAGGGCAACCGACCGAACTGGCGTACGTGGAAATGGAGCCGACTTGTTTGCTGAAGAAGAATCAAACATCTTACTTGGTGCAAATCTTAAAGATGCGTCAGAGGGGGAGTCAAGCTAGCTGAAAAAGCTTCACTGGTCAGCTCACTCGGACTATGAAAGAAGCCCATTCAAGGCCGCGGGTGGCAGCGGGTCTGGAACGTGGCTGGCAAAAAAAAAAAAAATGAATACGATTCTCGATCCGGCGACCGCAAAAGATGTTTTTTCGGTAAACATTTTTAGCTTCCTCCCCCTACACTCAAGAACCCCCTACTGATTTGGTGGTCGGTGGTGCGGAGATGTGGGATTGAAATGACTAACTAAGCAACATTTTCATATTTTTTTTTTTCCACAAATTCATTCAGTTATTTTTTTTTTCTTATTATTACCAGCTAATGGAACTGAAAAGTCTTTCAGATTCACCTTTATTAATACTCTGAGTTAAACAAGAACCTCCGATATGGCTTTTTTTTGGGTGTAGGGGTGTGGGCTGGGGGGGCGTTAATACGTCTGCAGATACACATCATTTCTCAGCACTTTCACATATGCAGCGCGAGCACGACCGTGCATGCGTAATGGACGGACACCTGCGGTGAACAAAGATGGCCTTATATCGCTCCCATTGGATGCCGCCGTCATTCAGCGGGCGTCCCAGCTGCGCCGCATTCAACATTCAGCCCCGCCGTGTATTCACAAACCGCTTGAGACAAGATGAATGGTCGCCCTGACAACGCAGAGCCGACCCATCGCCAGTCGTTTCTCCCCCGTAATCTGTATTCCCTCGACGATCGGCGTGACATTCACCGAGTCGAGGTCAACTGTAAAGGTTTTGGGGGGAGGAGGGGGCGGCCGACAAAGTATTTACTGTGCGATTACATGGAGTTAACTTGCATTGGAGCGAGCAAAATTGACTTTTTTTTCATCCACTTTTCTTTATCCGCCCCATCTTGTATCTTGAAATCAGTCCAGGTCAAGCAGAAAAACAAAGGCGGGTGTCACAACAAGCCCCAAACCCTCGGCGCTTCTCTATCGCTAACTTCAGCACAACAACAAGCTCTTTATAGCGCCCGCTGACGATAGGCAAACAGCTGCGTTTTTGTGTTCTGATGTCGGGCTTTTTTTTAATTTTTATTTTTAATTTTTTGGGATTTGCTGAGAAAAAAAATCACATCTGTAGAGCAGTGTTATCAAATATTAGTTATAAAATAAGAACTATTTAGCCTTCGAAGAGTTTGACTTGTATGGAGAGAGAATAGGGCGACGCTGTGGTCGAGTGGTTAGCGCGTCGACCACACACTGCAGAGGTACCGGGTTTGATTCCAGCTCCTGCTTTCCTGTGTGGAGTTTGCACGTTCTCCCTGTGCCTGCGTGGGTTTTCTCCGGGTATTCTCTGGTTTCCTCCCACACTCTAAATTGTCCCGAGGCGCGAGTGTGAGCGCGGATGGTTGTTCGTCTGCTTCACAAAATAATTGTGGCTCAGATGGATTTTTTTTTTCACTTTGAACTTTTATGTGTTACCTGGCCCAGTGTCATACCGCTCACTGCACTATGGCACTCCAAGTGGAAGAAAGTGACGGAACGGGGGGGGGGGCTTGGAGGAGTATGTTTTCAGACGGGGGCAACCCCGACAATGAAATTGGGTGTTTCAGAGTGATAAAACGGCGAGAGGGGACCGTTTGAGTCCGGAAAGTTCTCCCCTGGCAGCAAATTCATCCCAATCATCGAGTTCTAATGTAATCACTTTATGACGCCGAGGTATAATGAATATAGTGTTTAGGAGTGGAGATCCAGTTCTGGCCCGTGGTCCTCAAGAGGGAAGTGTACATTTCTGCGGCATCCTGTATTTATTTGAAATACCCTCTGTCTGGTCTTGTAAGAGAGACATGGCAAGCGGGCATAGGAGACCTTTTCTATTCCAGGACGCAGTGGCGCTTTCGTGACACTCCCTCCATGTATTGAAGAAATCAAGCTGTAAAACTTTTCTCTATGCTTTGCGCCAGCCCAATTTGTCTTAAGTTTTATAAGGGGGTGGGGGGGCTGCGAGGAAGAGAAATATATCATAATTTGTTTCCATTTTTAGTTTATAGTACACAATTTGTCTCCATTTAACCAAGGAGGCTAAGTTTCAATGGGTTGGAGTCTTGGCCGGCCGGGCCAAGATATTTGGTGCTTGACCAAGTGCAGCACACGCGGCGTGGGATACGTGCACAACCTGTTTTTTGTCCCGCTCGAGGTGTTCAACAACTGACGTGCGACACCGAACCCGCACAGAGGGGCATTGCTTGAAAATATCGACTTTATTACTCGCAATGAATCGCCTCGCTCGATAATTATTGGCGATGTACGGGAGCTGAGCAGCGTCTTGATTTTCGCACTCGCAAATTCTACGTATTTTTTTGTGGTCATTGAAGGGGGGAAAAAAAAGGCTTCAGCTAGCAATAGATGCACGCGAAAGTTTGTTTTCTATTTCATAATATTTGATAGCTGTCAATTTTCGACTCCAAATTTGAAATGCATTAAAAACCAACGAAAAAAAGTTTTTGCCTCGAACTCAAACTTTTTTTTTTGCTTAATGGTGTTTAATTTTTTTTAAAATGTCACATGTAAAAAAAACAAACAATAACAAAAAAAACCCTTAGTAAGGTTGATCCACATTTTTGGATTTCACAATAAGGCAAAACAATAACACAAGTGCAGCGTTATTTGCTCTCTTTCTGCATGTTGACATCAGCATGCTTGAGCTTTTATTTTATTTTTTGTGCGCACGTGTTTGCAATAACGACCAACCTAAAGATAAATGCCTCGATCCTTTTTTTTTTTTTTAGTTGAAGGAGCTACCAAGTTTTCAGAGTTGATCCCCAAAAGGAAACAGACACGTCCAATGCTTTGCTTGCATTAAGTCTCCCTTCCCTCCATAGCTTGATGACGTGTCCAGTCACTTTCACGCAACGGGTTCAAGAGCACGGCCGGTTACGTGAAACCCGTCGGAACATCTATTGGTTGTGACGCTTGGCAAACTCCTGCGGCGTTTTTTACGCACGAGGAAAACATTGACACGCAACTTCCTCCCGCAGTTTTTGGGACTTTGCTCTTCAGACGCTTTTTCCGGTGACTTTCGATGTTCAAGCACTTGGTTAAGGTCCATTTTGCGCAGTGACTCGTGGAAGGATCGGGTTCAGCGGGCTTTGTTGTGGTGCTGACTGCTGCTTGTTTGGCCGGCACTCGGAATGGATTCACTGCGGTGTTTATTTGAGATCAGATTGCAATCTGTCTGGCGCTACGGTGCCTTTTGGAAGGCCGGCTATATGCGGAGACACTATGGATCTTGTATGGCGGTCATGCTGATTTATGGGACTGTTTTGGATTTTCAAATTTCCTTATTCATGATTCTGAGGGGAAACATGGACGTGGGGACACCGTGAGTCAAGTCAGGTCTGGAAGCCTGAAATTGAACTAATGAAACTTTTTTTTTTTTTTTTTGTAAGGCGCTAGTGCGATCAATTTAATACCTAGAATTTTGTTTAAAAAATTTCAAAATCAAATGAAAATTTCCGAAGATGGCACATGCGGGTTTTAATAGTTCCAACTCGTATGCCGGTTCCCATCTTAATTGTGGTCTGGTTTAGTCGCGATTAATACATCGTGTGTGTCATCAAGTGTTTCGCTTCGGTTTCTGAAACATCAAAGTTATCTTTGGCAAACTGCTGCCGGACTGCCAGACTCACACTCCACATTCGCGCTTGGATTACACCTTACATCATCATCTCAAGCATTGATGGGCGAAACCCGAAAATATTGAGTGGAACAGATTGAATTATTCCTGTGGCTGGAAATTTGTATCATTACTCAGTTAAGCAAGATTTAGTTTGTCCGTTAAATTTCACTTGCGTCCTTGGATAAGATGCCGATATACTCTATATGTATATTTTTTTAATTCCCACTCAGCACATCGTTGCCCTCTTTGTTGGCATTTCTCAAGGGTGTTCTTCTGCTTCTTCCACCCTTCTCCATCTGTGTTGCATTCAAGCAATCCGGACTGTCGTAGCCCTTCTGAAGGAGATCAGCGATCTAGTTACTGCATAAGCAATACCGCTCCCTTCATCGAGGATCGGCTTGTTGCTGCGAGGCCTTCGTACCGAAAATTCAGATAACACCTTGAAGAAGTCATCTGATCTACAATGGGGAAGTATGTTTTTGTTCAAAACAGTGCAATGTGGAGCCAAAAGTACGAGAGAGAGGGGGCGGGGGGCTGTCCTGGAGTACCGAAAACAATCCTCATATCTACTTTCAGCACTTATCGATATATCATGTAGCGTCAGATTAAAAAAAAAATTTTTTTTGAAATCCCGCAGTCCTGCTTAGCTTTCCCCCAAAATTTGCCATTTGTTTCTTCTTCTTCCCTGCTGTGCCCTTTGCCACAGAGGGAAAGGAGGTAATAGCTTTCACTAATTTGGCCCTGGGCTGTGCAGTCAAAGCCATATGCCAGAGTGAATCTGCAAAGCTAACATTAGGCAGCATATATCTAAGGCTAGTGGCTGTGGGCTTTGACATCCTGTATTACACCTAATTGCCACCAGACATGACATCGAAGTCTCGCTTGAAATCCCCCATAACCACCTGCTCCTCGCTCTGTTTACCTTTCGAGCGGGAATAATGCCGGGGGAGAGTGCGGCGCGAGTTCCCTCGGTGTTATTTTCTGACACCTGAGCTGAGGATCGGGGAACTGGAATGTCAGTCGAAATTTGAATTGGGGAGACGTGTAAGGATAGTTAAAAGGGGGGTATCCCCCCGTGCATTTTGTTGCGGGGCTACGGTGTATACTTTTCTGATTTATGTGTTTTTCTAAGTGTAATGAGAGAGAGGGTAATATGGAGGCATAACCATAATTAGGTGAATAATAAGTTTCACCGTCATTTTCATAACAAGCGGGGGAAACTTTTAATGAACGCTATAGAACGTGTCAAATAAACGTACGTGCGAACATATGGCCGCGGCCGCAATGCGGCGAGGCCGACGTTTCTCCGCACTTTCGTACGTTTCACCAAAATAGCCGTGTCTCTGGTGGCCCGCGTGGATCAACTTATTCCCTGCTGTCCTTCACTCGATGGAACATTTCGCTGAAAGAACCCTGGGAATATTCCACACGCTGTAATGTGTCCTCAAAAACCACAAAAAGTAGCCCTGAAATGACCGGAGCTTTGTAGCGTTGTTTTCACTGGCAAGCGGGGTTGAAGTCGACCCAACGGTTTTGGTGGTATCGGCGGAATGCTGCTCGTTTTGCGAGGCGGGGATAGCGTGGTTTCCCTTTTGTTTTCAAAGCAATTGTCACAAACGTCCCCTGATAGGAACTTGCAAATTCTTGAAAGTAAATTACAGACATTGAAATGTTTCACAAATGTGATTTTTAATTTTTTTTTTTTTTGAAAGGGACAGCTGGCTAAAATCTCAACAATGGAGTTTTAATCAAATTTTCTAAATATATTTCTTTTATATAATGGCATGTTTTTTTTTTAATCCATTTTTTTCGATCGGAATAGTTGTATACAGCACACGAGAGTATGCTGCATGCCGGCCATCTGTTTTGGTGTCGCGTAAATGTGTCGTGAGCGATGGATACATTGAAAAGAGATTTACAGCCCTAATCAAAAACCGGCCCACAGATGCAAATGTAGCGTGACTTGTGTCGTGAAAATGTCCCCGTTTGGATGCCGTTATTTATCACGTTATGGGAACCGTAAATGAACTCCTGTCAAGAAAAAAAAAAAACAAAAAACAAGAAAACGGGGACAAAGTTTCAAAAACTTTTGCAGGACTGTGTTCTGTTCCTTTCCAGGCGCACAAACAAATCTAGTTTCTTTTCGCATCAGATGTGACACACATCTTTGGCGGACATCAATATGAAAACGTTCTGCAAATTCAGAACAGTTGCGCCGTAAATATTTTTGCCGGGGATTATTTTTGCTGTTGGCATTGGCAGGACGGCAGAGTTTGCGGGCTATCCTGAGTTGAACCCATGAAAATCCTTGTGTCACACTCTATCTGTGCTGACAGGAAGCATGCGCTTCAGCCCTCATTGAACACACCAGCGAATTGCCTCCACAACCACGGACGGCAACTTGATGAGACTCCCGCAGAACCGGAGTCACTTGTGTAATACTCGTAATCCCTTTTTTGGATTTGTATGCATATTCTTGTCACTTCTTATGCAAGAATTATGTAACAAACGTAAAGTACATAAAGACTCTATATAATGTAGAGCTGATTATTTTTGATATTTTTATTTTTTACATGTGGTGGTG
This sequence comes from Hippocampus zosterae, assembly GCF_025434085.1. Classification (NCBI taxonomy): domain Eukaryota; kingdom Metazoa; phylum Chordata; class Actinopteri; order Syngnathiformes; family Syngnathidae; genus Hippocampus; species Hippocampus zosterae. The sequence goes on from NC_067457.1 coordinate 5,641,283, forward strand.
ATTCCCCAAAAAATCATATGAATGTGATTAAAAAATAAATAAATACAAGTAAGAAAGAATATATGTTGTTGTTATGGGATCAGAATTTGGACCCCGTTGAAGCAGGGGCTGCATTGGGCCCCAAAGGCAACCTGGGAATTTGAGATGCAGAGGCACCTGGTAGCCGAGCATTTTTTTTTTTTGCCACACAGCGAGGCCCCAAATCCTAATCAATGAGACGGTGACAGTGATTTTCGGTCATTTTTGTAGCGTAAACAAAAGGGAGTCCAATGATGTTGTCGACCATCAACGCACTTTAGGATCTCATGTTGACACCTTCCTGATTAAACTCGGTCCGCACATGTTACCTTTGCACTGCCGCTGAATTAAAACAAGACCTCGCCGAATTTAAACACGTGCTCCAGCTGTAACTCATATGTCTGACACTGACTCAGGCCGGTTACTCGCCAAGCCGTGCGTTACATTCCGCGTCCCCGCAAAATTCGGATTCGAGGCCATGACTGAGATTCTACACCCAAATCCTGACATTGCGAACCCACAAAATGATTTCTATTCTTCTCAAGCTCACAATACATTTTTCAGCTTAGTGGCTATCATAGAAGAGCATAATTGTCACAAAGTAGCGGAGAGGCTTGTACAACTATTTGACGCTACGGTTTGGCCTCGGCAGATGTCCGCGTTCATCCTCGCATTTTTCTCACTTTTAAAACAACCATTTTCATATAAGTGTTTAGATTTTTGCTCCAGTGCTACAAATGCGAGCAAATAATTATGAACTTATGTCAGTCCTAACTGCGTAAACATACTGAGCTCTTTGATGCATAAAAAGCTAAAAAAGAAAAAGGATTCCTCTCAGATCCATGGACCTTTTTGCTTCTTCAAACTATGTCAGGGCCTGAGATTCTAAAGCCCTCGTTGCCGTCGAGGTAAAACCAAGCGGTTTCGAGAGCAAGTCAGTGCGGAAGCCAAAAATAGAGCAGGGAATCCTGTTGCTTGTATTTAAAGGGCTGGGGAAACACCTCCTCCTATGACTACGAGTGTGTGTCACGCTGCGCCTCACGCAAACAAGGCTCCACTATAAATGAACTGTCACCGTGCTATTTTAGGTTTAGTCACTGGAATAATACGCGGCCAGGATGGTGCTCGTTCCACCGCGTGAGGCGCGGAACACGATGCGCATCGAGTGCAATTACGAATTACTGTACATTTTGTCCGCTCTGCATCAATGAAATCGGTCTCGGCGTGTGTCTTCGTCTGCTAATATTAGCGGCAATGTTACTTTTAAAGCGAGAACTACTTGCAATGCGGTACACAAATCATGACGTTGCAACAAATGTAAAATGACACCGTTGTATATCCTGGTTTGTTATTGTTCCGGTATTCCACATGATTGGGATCGTCGCTCACGTCACGTCGCATCGTCCGCCCTCTCGACTGACCGTTTAATTTCAAGTTTCTATTGTGATGTGGCTATTTGGGTTGAAATATTTATTTTTTCCGAATTTGGGGAGGACGTTAAAAGATGGTATCTGCAGCTCGTCCCCGTGATGGTATCGTGAATATACTCCTTTACAAATTGCAGTATATAGCGGCGCACGTTTTGCCACGCCACTTCAACTAATAAACGATCTATGGGAAGCCAAATGTCCATGGAAATATTTTGAGCTTCCCATAAAAAGCCCCTTTTGCCCGCCCCCAACAAGCAACGTTCACAAACGTCAATTCTCCGATGGTGGCAAATTCATCGCGTCGCAATGCGGTCCTGACAAAATCTAACCCACCACCCCACCCCTTACTCCAGTTGTGCAGTGACAAAAATGGAGCCGGACAAATGAGATAATTAAGTGACCGTAAAAGATGATTAAGCAATTCCCAAAGCAAGTCTTGGTTTTCCAAAGACAGGAAGGTCTATGTTGCCTAAAGAAAAAGCGCTGTAAAGTTGGGCCGTATAAATAAGAGGAAATTAATTAAATGCAGGGCGGGTGGTTTGGCGCCATGGAAAGAATACACAATTTAGAGTCTTGCGCCAAGCAGCCAAATGGACAAAATGAAGGTGATCAGTCATATTTTGCTGCTTTTTGACATTAAGCATATGCTTTTTTTTTTCTTTTTTCTCAGAGGTCAGCTACGCAATTTAGACAAATTGGACAAAATTGCTAAGGTAAACACAGGGAGAGGTCCCCTAATGTTTCTTTCACTCTCTTTTTCTTTCCCCCCTCAGTCTCTTTAAGACAATATTTTGTTTAGTAAATCCCTTACCTGAATTTTCTGTGACGGTACAGTGAGACAAAATGACTGCCAGGGCTATCGGGGGGCAGGACTGTGTCACCATCCGCGAAGCCAACACAAACCAAGTCCATTGCCTTAGTAAATACTTAGTACTCAAACCGCCGTGTGCATACATGCCGTGGACAGCACATTTAAATTCATTGTCAACAGTAAGGGTTGCCGAAATTCTGGAACGTATGCGAGAAAAAGGTCTGCGGGAGGGTTCGGAATAGGAACACTGCCGCCTTGGCAACATCCATCTGCCATTTGATTCGGATTTTAATTGTTTGATCGAAAAACTGTTGCTCACACTCACACTTCGCGATCTGAGCTTCAGCACATTTGCCTGCGCCGGAAGTCGAATCCTGAAGCTAAGATTCGACTTCCCGATGGACCATCCTCTCCAGCATCCCCCGCCTCCCCCTCCCCCCGTTGTAATTGGAACACAACTCTCGGCGGATCTCCATTTGACCTCCTTTGTAGAGCCGACGAAAATGTCTCGGTGTCCGTGTGACTACGTTTGACAAGGTTTTATGCCACCTTATGAGATTTATGTCGAATTAAAATGACGATTGCGACCACACCTGCGGAGCGAACGGAAAAAAAACATTTAACCCCTCCCCTTTTAAGCGAGGAGTCCGTGAGTCTCTTTCAGTTTGTTGTCATTTATTTATCTAATGACTCCTGCACAGTTTAGACAGTGAGCTAGATTCTGTCAGCCGCTATATGCCTAAAAAAGCACGACGCTGCCATAACACTAATCACCTAATTGCCCTGCCCAGCCTCATTAGAAAACAAGCCCAACTGGAAAATGGCCTTAAGTGGCCTAAATTAATGAGACTTTCATATTGGATGCTGAGTCATCAGAGGCGTGAGTCAGAGTGACGTCACCGCAGGGGGGGGGGGGGGGGGGGGAAACGGCTGCTCCGGAAACTGTCATTGGGGATTTAAGCAGCGGGGAAGACGCTGACCTTCTGACCATTATTAGACGTTTCAAACAGTTCAGGCATTTTCAATTATTTGTCACTCTGTGCCTGACTAATTTGTATCTGGTGTCATGGACAGCCAGCTGGAGCCAAAGGCTGGTCAAGAACATTTTGCAAGGACCGACTGCAGAGACAAATGCACGATCGCTGTCTCGGTTTCAGATCTCGGGCACTGTTCAAAAGTACACGACAGTCAAAAATGTGATCGGCGTTGACTGATGATGCATTTCAAATTGTCTTCAGTTGTTTTCAAATTGGTCACATCGACAACCGGCAGCCAAAATATCAATCGGGCATTTGACCATCATTCGCTCCATCTCCTCTCCTGACGGTATTTCTCTCAATCCAGCCAGTTTCTCCATCAGTGTCTTCCGAGACAGACAAAGTCAATTCAGGCATTTGATTTGGGTCAAGGCCTCCCAAAAGTAATGCCCCGTAAGCCCCTTAATATGGTCATTTGTAGCGGCTGGGTTAATGCACGTGGATTTACCAATAGTAGGTCCAGCCTGGCTCATATTGAGCTTACATTTGGTTTTTGGATGGAGATGAGGGGCTCACTACGGGTTTGTGTGTGAGGGGGGGGGGGTGGTAAGGTGAAACAGAGGTTATTTAATAAGACTGCTTGTTATTCCAAAAGAGAACCAGGGGGAACTTATAGGCTGTCATTGAGCAGGCACTGACAGCCTTGTAGACTGACACTCCATGCCTCTCCCATGGGGGGGGGGGGGGGGGGGGGGGGATGGGTAGACAACACGTATAGGAGTACAGCATGTACATATAAATATACAGAGATTTGGTGACGCACATAAAATCTCTCTTAAGAGAATTTATCGGGTGTCCATAGGAGCTTGGATCTTCATGAATATCTATTTTCAAGCTACGTGAATGCTTTTTCTTCTCATTTTTGTGATGGGTAGAGCAAATTTTAGTCGCATCTCAGCTCTTGTGTGATTTGTGTAGCCGTGACCATCGGACGCCTTCTGCCTCGGCACAAAAGGAAATGTTTTTCTAATTTGTATATTTGCCGAGGCAGAAACCAAAGCGCTGGAGTGTGTTAATTAACATCGGTGGGGGGGAAAGTACTTCATGATGTAGCGGCACGTTGACGTCGGGTCCAAAACTTTGACACAACCTGTGACCACTGCTCCTGATGACTGCTGTTTCCCCACTCAGGCCCTGTTTAAATTGTGCTTTTTAATGGGAGTCAGATGTGATCCTGTTTACAATAGACGCTGTCCAATTACCAGTGAATAACCAAACTTACAGAGGCGGTCGTCGTACTCCAAGTAGTCACGAGTGGCTTATAACCTCCTGTGCCCTTTTCATATCGGTGACCCTCTTGTATTCAAAAGAGCCAATATGTCGGAGAAAAGAGAAAAAAAAATTGAAAATAATGACAAGAGAGTGGGCAAAGTGTAGGGCGGCCATCAGTCGGGGAAAAAAAACTGGGATGGAGACAGAGGAGTGAGGATGAGACCACATAGCGGTAATGGAAAGACAATAGATGTAAAAATGGGATCATCCGATTTGATTTCATGCAAACACTCTGTGAAATAAAATGGAGGAATTATTTGGGGTGGGGGGTGATTTAAGCCTTCCTTTATAGAGGAAGGAAGCTCGTTGTCAATGCTTCCCTAGATCAAGCCCACCTAAAAGAAAATTTGTGTTGAATGGAGATGGATGACAACGCAGGGTCACGGGAAATAAAAGCAAGACATGCAGCGATCGAGACGGATTTACAGTTTTACATTAAAAAAAAACAAAAACAACAAAAAAACATTTCCATTTGAATGTGGTTCTCCCACATCCCACACCCACGTTCCGCCGCAGCCGTTGAACTCGCGACACATCTGAAGGCCACCTGTGACTCGGCTCAATGGAAGCCAAGGAAGAGAAGCGCCCTTCCCGTTGTCCCGGTTGGGATTAATCTTTCGACGAGACAGTGTCTCTTTCATCGCGCTTGCATGCGTCGTGTTTTATTAGTCTGTTTTCCACACACCCGTACAAAAGCGGTGGGCGATGATGGCCCCTCCCCCACCGTGATTCAAGTCGGATAGGTCAGAGGTCAGGGGTTGTAGGACGGGATGGTGAATGGAGGAGGAGAGGCGCAGGAAGCGTTTGGGTCAATGGGAAAAAAAAAGCAGGGCGGCGAGCCGACGGAGGAACAATAGGCGGAAGGCAATTTGACCTTGAACTCGGCAGTCAAAGACAAATCACGAATGCGTGGATGTGTTGCCTACTCATAAATAAAAGAGAAATTTATCTCGGCCTTGCGCGTGGCTCTGAATTTAGCGTTGCTCAAAGGAGGGCCAAAGAAAGAAGCCGTGTAACTAAACCCGAACAATTTTTGCGGTCATTGTTGAGGCGAGATTTGGTAGATTGTTTTTATTTATTTATTTTTAATCACTGAGGAAACATGCCTTGCTAAAGGGCACATTTTCCTTCCTCATCGTGAGTCAAAACTTTGGTTCCATCAGTGCCACATTTCGAAATTTGGCGTCGGCCTTCTTATGTGGCTTCCTGCTGTGCTCGTAATGATGTCATCTACTTTTTTTTTTTTTCCCAGCGCGGCGCAGCGGTCGGTCCCCAACCTTTTTTTTTTTTTGTTGTCGTTGCAATTTGATTAATGAATCCATAATTATGCCATACCACTACCAATCTACAAACACAATTCCGTCAACCGTCAAACCGGCACTGCGCGGTGATTATCATGTCCACCGTCATTTTGCTTTTCAATCCGAAACTTTACATTACCGTGAATTATGGGATTAGGGACAGTTTCCATTCCGACGGCACACTTTCCCACACACTCCCCTTTTCCCCTGCAAGCTTCAGGAAGTCCCTTTGCCAAGCCACTGTGGTGGTGGAAAGCCATCACTTCCCATCACAAATCAACGTATACCCATCTATTTCCATACGTTTTGGCTGACACACACACACACACACACACACACACACATACAATGACATTCCAGTTCAATTCACGTCATCTATAAGAACACCAAACCGGAGAAGACTTGAAGAAAACGGTTTTGAAAATATTGACGGATAATCGTCTATCTTCTCTACACACGTTGCCTTTTGACATTAAATTCAATTTATTTATTTGACTCGTTTTGCGCTTGGCTTTGCATAGGGAAGCGGGTGGGGGGGGGCGACTCTGTTGCATTTTTAAACTTGTTTTCGCTTGGAAAGAATTTATTCCCCCCTGACAAATGAGCTGCAAGCAACTGGCCAAGTAAACACTTTTATAGTCGACAACCTCTAAACAAACACTGGACATTGACTAAAACCAACATGTAAATGCACACAACTCATAAAGGTGCACTTTAGATGATGACTGTTGGCTGACAAGACAGGAGACACTTTCCCTCTTTTGTATCCTTCTTCCCGTTGTTCTTCCTCATCTTTAATTGACCGCGCCGTGCGCCTTCCCGCCTTCACCTTCGTCTCAGGTGGTTGTCGTTTTTCGTCAAAAAAAAAAAAAAAACTCATCAGTGTGTGTGCCGTGCCCACATCTCCTCCTGACACGGGAGCCAGGACAAACTCGGGGTGTGTGAAAGCTCGCATTTATCGCCGGGCACCACGGACGGGGGGCTGTGAGGCTAGCCAGGCTGTAACCGTGGGCAGGCGGGGGCAAGGCAAAGGCTTGGGGAAAGTGCTGAAAAAAAAAAAAAAGGAATGAAAAAGATCTTAAGATGCAGGGCAGGATGCCAATGAGGAGGTTTCAGTCGGGTGGGGCAGCAATCTTGGCAATCTGCAAGTCATATCGAATCAGTTTTTGCCGATTGTTGCTCTTTGATATGATTTTTAATGTCAATTTTGACTCTTTCCACTCAACCATCTTTGCACAGGCACACAAGCCATATCAAGGGCTTGCAATTTTAAATCATACTGTGGCAGATAAACCCCCGCCCCCCCCTCCCTATATTATTACGGGCCATCAACAAAAGAAATTATTTTTTAAATGGTCAGCGGGTTAAAAAAAAAAAATAAATATATATATATATATATTGTTGTTGAATCACCACCAACTACCTTGTTCGCATTAAATCCAGTCCAGTGTTACTTGTCAACAGAGGCATCTAAGATGGTTTCATTTAGGACTAGAAAACCTCAAGAAGCCAAACTGTCTGTGTTTAAATTTGACATGGATATTGCTTGACACACGCTGCAAGTAAATTGTGGGATATACTTTTTTTTTCTTTCTGTCCCGGGTACCAAACCAGCCCTCATTAAAGAGCGTCATGTTATGTGGTCGGGTTTGTTTGCGCTGCAGTTTACGCACCAAACACGGTTGCCAAGGCAGTAGAGGGATGCAGATCAATACCGAGCAGTGGAAGACGTGAATTCCCATGCGAATTATGGGCGAGTGGGTGTTGCTCTGACATTCGAGCTGTGCTTTGGAAAAAATAAAAAAATAAAATGTGGGCCTGATTACGCATCGACTCGAACTTTCTGCCGAGCAATGAACGGGTCAAAGAACAAAACGTTAATACGTCATTCGGCGCAGTTTGCCAAGATGGCGATTTTTCGAGTGTTTGCATTTGTTTGTTGTCGGTCCCGACCATCAGCATTTTCCATTCTCGCTGAGGCAGATTTGAAGTTGATGTGCGATTGAGCAGAATTTTCCCACTTTCCACTCCCAGGGTGAATCGTTTTGCATAATAAATGGAGGCCTTTTCCCTTCAATCTTCATGCCGCGTGCCAAGTTGCCAAAGTGACTGTGACACCTCTGTAACCGCCTGCTGGGAAACCAGCTTTCCAAATTCCATCGGATGAGTGGACTGCATCGACCAAAATTGTAGACTAGCGCAAGAAAGCACAGAACCCAAGACGTTCGGGGAGCTTATTTCACATGTTACTTGAATGTCATTTGAAGATGGCAGAGAGCCACTGCGGCCGGATTGGAAAAGTCCTCGTTCATATAACCTCAAAAATAAATCATTGCATCATGATTTGAGTTGAGTACATTGTCACGGGGGGCATAACGTGTATTTTCAACTCAATAAAATCAGATCAGCTTTCGATTGAAACTATATTTATATGCAACCAGTCTCTGAATGGTTCCGATCCGAATGCTCATGGAATATATAAACCCAGTAAGGTCCTGAGGTCAGCAGACTCGAGTCAGTTGGAGGAGCTCAGAGTTCGAAGCAAACATGGTGCCTCGGCATTTTGGTGTTCTGCTGCATGCAAATGGAAGATGCCAAGAGAAGTGAAATTAGCTGCCAGTGAAACCACTTTTAAGGTGCAAAACTATGCTTCCTCTTACGAATTAAAATGTTTGAGAGCATTATATCATACATTTTTCGGAAATCATGTTCCTGCGCTGTTCGCTCTTTTAGTAATTTTGCGAAACTACTTTTTATATCTCTACTTTGCGTTTAGTTTCTTCAGTTTTTTTAAAATCTCTTTTGCATTTAAATGTTGTTTTGTCAAGCACATTGAGTTACCTTGAGTATAAAATATAAGATATGTAAAAATGCTGCCTTGCCTTGTTTGGCCTTCCCAGAAGATCAGGCAAAGCAACAAAAATCTGGATGTAATCCATTATTTCACTGCAGCAAAAATAATAATAATCAGGAAACACTCACTTGCATTTCTGATTTAAAAAAAAAAATAATTATTTGTTGATCAATCTAAGGAACAGAAATGTGGTGTACGAGCCTCAAAGGATGACATTAAATCAAATATTGATGCTAAAATGAAACATTTGTTTGGAATCTTAGTTTAGATGGAGACCCGTTTGAACTGCACAATTAGCGCGGGAATATGGAGATGGCCCAAAAGTTTTTTTTTTTTTTTTCGAATCCCTCGGTTGATTGTGGCGGCCTGTATCCTGGCTCTCTCCGATCACCACCAGCTTTCTTTCTCCCCTTTATTCGTAATAGCCCAGATTCCGACCACAGTTGGGTAAACTTGAAAGGGAAATGTGAAGAAACGCTCCATTGCACTTGAATCAGAATGGGAAATGTGAGACACATGAAGAGCTCAACTACAGTCATCTCTCAATGATCTCTGCGGCGGGGCCGTAGGGAGAGAGAAGCGGGGGTGTGGTGGCGGGGGGGTGGGACGGGGGGGCTTCCTCTTTGCCTCCGCGCTCGTTGACACTTTTAACAGTCATACTCAAATGTTTTAGGAGTCAAAAGTCCTACCGCAGTACAACATTTTTATGCGCCGACTTGTTATTGTTGATTTAGTTTTATTCCAACGTCTCATTAATGCGCTTTGGAACAGGTACGGGCTACTCCTTTGGTAAATCTGATTAATTCAGCTGCATTCTTTGAGACATGTTCTCGAAAACGAATCTCATGCACATGTTACAAAGACCTGACTGAATCCCAGTCTCTACCCACACACTTTTTCCAGTGGTTTTTGGCCTTGGCAGACCTTTTACCAACTCCAGCCCTGTGCCTAATACGAGAAGGTGATGTGCATAATTTGTTATATATGTATTGCTTAAAAATTTGAAATATAAACACAGCAACAAAAAAACAACAAAAAAAACGACACGCTCGCTGCCCTCAAAACCACTTAGAATAACATCTCAGTTTAAGCGTTCTGGACGCTTGCATCTGATTAGGACAAACTGAACATTTTTTTCTCTCAGGTTTTCTCCATCTCTTATTTTTGCATGTCAAGCTGGATGAAGGCTTTCCATAAACACCTTGGAGAAATACAGGGAAAATTGGGCTTGCGGGTATAGGAGACACGCGGAAAGCACGGATTTGGGATAATGAGCGTGTGGGGGAAAATCGGACGCTGATCACGACTGGTCAAATGCCCCCGCTATACCACAACTCCTTTTTTTTTTCTCGAACCGCATTATTGGATTTACTTTTTTGTCTTGTTTTTCTCAGCTCCATGTTTCTTACATGAGGTAGTGAACAGATAGGACCCCCACCCCACTTCTGTAAAGAATGACATGTGAGGAAGAGGTCATGGTCTTGAGTCTATATTCATCCCGTCACCCCATCCAACCCTCGCTCCCGATCTGACGCTCGATTAGCGTTCAATTTTGTGGGATTTTTCAGTCGTGCTGCACATCATTCCAAAAGAATAACCCAAATACCTCAATGTCGGCTGCTGGTCCCTGTGAAAACATTAGGGAGTGGGGTGGGGGGGTGGTGGTAGAGATGTACGATGTGGTCTGTGCACTGCTTGCAGACACACACACACGCACACACACACACATGCTGTAATTGGTCGGATCAGCGGAAAGGGGAATTCAATACATGCCCAAAAATGTTTTTGGGGGGTTGTAATTTGAAAACAATTTTTGCATCGCACGTCGTCGGTGAATCCATGTGTAAAAAAAAAATTGGTTGACCATTTTAGAGTGACTCATATTGATAATGTTTGTATCATTTATATAGCAGGATATTTTTTAAAAGTAGAGAAACCCGATTTCATTATTTTTTTATGTTGTTGTGGCACCTTTTTGTATCAGAAAATGACTGAATGCTGCGCAGCCATCTTAGAATACTTTTTAAACATTTTTTTTAAAAATGTTGTCAAAAACGAACAATGCACTTTGCGTTGTGGTTTTAGTCGGCAGAAGTGCAGCTGTGCACTGCATCGTACCGAAAAGCGGTTCTAATCTTCCGATGACCTCATTTTCAGTAGCTCCAAGCGAGACTATCTTAAACATTGTTAAAATGATCTTAAAAATCAATAAACTGCCAAACTCAAACTCATCAGAAAGAGAAATAGCCTCATATGGTTTGGTGACCAAAAAAACACCCAAACAACCCCCCCAAACCCACCCCGAAAAAAAACATTGCACAGTACTTTACAAACGATCATGTTCAGTTTGGAAATTAGAAGAGAATCGAGAATTTTTGTCTCCCATCGGCAAATATTTTTTCACATCCCATCACAAAGGGCTTGGTCGCTCTGATAGCTTTCTTTGGACAGAATCTTCTTCCCAAGTGGAGATGAAGCATCTGGATTCACTTGCATTCCGACCACACGTGCATTATTCCTTTTTTTTTTTTTTTTTAAAGTGAATGTTTTTCAAAGTATTTCCGCTATTACCAAGGAACTCATCACATCATGCACCAACTCAATCTATATTGGGGGCAGATCAAGACACTGCAACCTCATTTCTTGTTAATATGTATTAAAATCAACATATTTTGATCATATGGCAGTTTATTTGTTTCGACATGAATAGTTGCATTCTCTCTCAAGCCCTTCTGGCTTCCGAGGAACTCGAAATAGTTCACCCGCAGTCCGTGCTGAACCCGACACCGCTTTCATCCGGCGCACTGACACGAGGGCTATAAAGTCCGACAGGCTGGATCACCTGCTGAAACTCGCCTCGCTTTGGCTCCTTCATCCATCCTTCCCTGTCTCCTTATCGCCATGGCGATAGACCAAACAGGGAAACACTGCAGTGGCAGCAAACAAGCCCCGGTTCAATCACATCACTCTGGTTTTATTGTACTCTGAAAGAGGATTTTCCTGACTTCTACGCAATCTGGCTTAGTTTGTATCATGAAAAAAAATATTTAGTAAGCGGACACGGGAATAGCTGCCTGTCATTAAAACATCGGGCCTCGTTTCTCAACAGTTTTTGTAAACAAATGTAGTCTTGAATCCGTGTTACAGCATTGCGGTATCCACCACCGCTTTCCACTTTATCCTATTTGGATTTGGGCTTGGCTTGGGTAAATCCTATAAACATTACCAGAGTATTCGCACAATTTCCCAGTTGTAATGCATTATTTTCGGGGCGGTACTTCCATTTGAGAAAGACTCGTAATTGTTTTCTGCTTTGATTCTGACATTGACAATATTCTTGCACTGAAGTGTTTTTTTTTTTTTTTTTTTAAGCCACCAAAAATTTTTGTGTCAAATTTTTAGCCTGTTTTTATGCAGCAGTGTCATTTTTTGGGGGGTCTGGATTTTATTTCAACAAAGCAACTTTTTTCCTGATAGGGAAAGTTGGCCTGCACTTCTCTCGTATCCACCATGAGAAGATCTCAGGTGGCTTTTCATTGGCAAATTTTTTTTTGGGGTGACATGAAAAAATTAAAACGCGGAACGATGGCGTTGGCGGCCTCCGATCAGCGAACGGGTTAATGAACTTGTGAACCGCGAGGCCTCCGACAAACAAAACGACGTTTGAGCGGAACTGAAGGCGATGTGCTTCACCTTCGCTTAGCTTCATGCGGGCACTTGACTGGGTCCCAGGGGTTACAGCTAAGGCGGGGGGGGGGGGCAGCCTTGACTGGTATTTTCCCGTCACTCTGCAGTCCGCACAGCAACTACGCGTAAAAACCCTTCGCTCGCAATCTCCACCGACGAGCTCACAAAGGCAAACAGACGAGGCTCGCGGCACGGGCTGTTGATGTTTACCCTGCTCCGATCCTGTCCATGGCAACGCAAGATAGCATTTTTGGAGACCGAGAGGAGAAATATTATCCCGAGCGGGCTTACCCGGAGCAAAATAAACACCTCGGGTTCGGAGTACACACGCCATTGAAAGAATCCCGCCTCAGTCAGGGAGCTTGTCGATGAGTGGCGGGGGCTCGCGAGTCGGCCTTATGCCCTCGAGCTGTCACACACCGGGAGAGGATTTTCCTGCATTTCCTGTCAATACGCCCCAAAACATTGACCCAATTTCAGTCACGACCTTAAATTTTGGAAAGGCTCAAGCAAAATATGGTAAAGATTCAAAGCGGCTTCGACGAGGTGTACCAATTGCCGACGAGTATTTCCAACTCTTTTGTTGTTTTTAAAGCGTGTCCCTTTAGACCAGGGGTTGGCAAACTATGGCCCACGGGCCAAATCTGGCCCGCTGGTCTTTTTAATCCGGCCCACCGAAGTTTGGTACACAATAAAGGTTCGAGGTCAATAACTGCATTCATTTCATTTGGACTTGTAATGACAGGCATTTCAACGCCAGGTGGCACAGTTACTTGAAGTTGCAGAGCATTGGGAGGAAGGGGAGACAATACGGAAGCACGCCGTAGCGCCAAGTCAAGCAAATCCCGTTCGATCCGACGGAATAATGTACTCTTAAAGGCTGAAAAACGTACCCAAAAATGCAAAATACTGCTTTTTAAAAAAAGAAATCCAATTAATATTTTGTCGAATTTAGTTCACCCTTTTGATCCGGCCCTCCATCATATTTTCTGGTTCTCATGTGGCCCCGTGCAAAAAATAATTGCCCACCCGTGCTTTAGACAAATAACATTGGCAACAATTTGAGTCAGTATTGTAGAATTCAATCCGGAGACTGAATGATAAAAGGCGAGAGGAGGTCATGACGTGGCAGGTCGCAGGTTCAGCACGCATTAATCACACCTGTCCCGGCAAATGGCGACAGCAGCACTCGGGCGCTCAGTTTGATCAGCTGAATCGCATGTGACCGTTGCGCCGGCCAAGTTGTCGACGGGTAATAACGAGTACTTAATGGACTCTGGGATGAGCTGTCTCCATCACGTTCCCCTTGCAACATTTGAAATCCGTGTTTTTGTTCGCAACGCACCTACTGGGAGTCACTGTTGTATTTTAGCGAGCAGGAAACGTCATGAAGTAAAAAAAAAAAAAAATCTTCCTGCATGCAACAATTTAGCTTCGTCATTCATGATTTGCAATTGTTTGCGTTACGTTTGCTTGCGAGGCAGTTGTATTTTATTTATTTATTTTTTATTTTGAAAAGCAAGTGCAGCGTTAGCTACATGGAAAAGTGTGCTTGTGGTCATCCCAGTCCGCATTTTCAAATTATTTTTGGAATTCATATTGTTGACCTTCAGTGAAAGAGAAAAAAAAAACGCGCCATGAAGATTGTTACCAGCTTAAAGTTGAAAAGCCAACAATCTGGATCGTACGGTGAGGGGGGGGGTGCTGCTTGGCATCAGGCAACCATGTAACTTAATCATCTACGAGGGCACCGCTAATGCTAAAAGCTGCAGATTGGTTACGGAGCAACACGTGTTGCTGTCCAGACATCTGTACCAAGATTTTGCCTGCCAATGACAATGCCAAGAGTTACCGCAGCATCGTTTTAATAGATCCGAGTGCAGGTACCTCAGTGGCTTGCTTGCAGTCCAGACAACTTTCCTCTTTAAAAAAAAAAAGTCTTGAAATACAAAAGAGGTGCTGGACATTTTTTTAAAGCAGCAGAAAAACATAAAATAAAAAAGATGGAAAAAGTTGATTAACCCGAGGTACTTAACATGTCACTGTCGGAGTTATGTATGGATATGATTTATTACTCAACATTTAATTTCCAATATCAGCGTGAGAAATGCAACGAAAAGCGCACACTTCCCTGGCAGCGTGACATGAAAACTGTCCAAAACCATGAAAGCCGAGACTTGATGATCTTGATCAAGTATATTTTTTAAGTCGTCTAACGTGAAAAAAAAAATGAAAAATTAGCTGGACTGCGATGGGTTCCCCCCCCCCCACACCCCCTTGTGCAACCATTTAATGAAATAAAATGGAGTCCGTTTAACGTGACACTCTTCCTTTCGCATTGGCATCTCTGAGTTCAACAAAAGATGGCTGCTGTGACAAAAAAGGCAAAAAAAGCAAATAAATTGAATGATGCCGGAACCGCCCGAGAAAGGTCAAGATTTGCCGAGTTTATAACGATGCGTATTAATCACGTCGCGCTTCTTTGTGTCTCTTTCTATCTCGCTTGGAAAGAAAAGTAGGTGCTGATTCCGTTCGGAGGATTGAGGGTTGACTCAGAGGTGAATGATCGGTGTAGGGTTTCGAGGTACAAATTTGCGGCTCGTTTCATCAATCGGAATAACGGGAGCGTACGGCAAAATGGGAAGCTCAAACTGTGCGGCGGGTTCAGACAAATGGCAGAGACAAATGTTTGAAAAACACAGGCGGTCGGCGGTTGACGAGATGAGTAAGACGACGGGGAGAATGGTTTCCATCTTGGAGCGTTCGTGTTGCGATGTGCTTTGTGACTCCGTTCCAACTCTTTGTAGACTTGCTTTACATTTTTGGTGACATCATTTTTAATGGTAGCTAACACATCATTAATATTCTTACGTCCTCAAGAATATAACAAACCATAACATGCTTTTGGCTTGATTGATGATGTAACAGTTTGGCCGGGGATGAGTCGAGCACTTGCGCGGCTCAACCCGCCGACCCGTTGAACTAACTCCATATGTTTTTTTTTTTTTTTTTGCTGTTATGAGTCTTTTTTGACCCTCTGTGGCTACCGTACTTGAATGTACCACGACGCATGATCATGTCGGTCGTCACATATGGATGCCACATATTCGCCGATGAGCCATTAGAACACATCCAAAGCGCTAACCAGTTGATCAACTCGGGTGAAGATGATCAATTTTTTTTCCACACGCACGACTTGTATCACTTCTGACAAAAACGGACGCCGTTTTATGACTTTCTTCAGACAAGCCGAAAACAGTTCAATGAACCGTTTGGCTTGATGATTAATGACCACTGCGGCAAGTTGGAGTGAACCGAATGTAGCGAGCACGTAAACACTGCCAAAGGCTTCACCCTCAAAGAAAGATTAGGAGGGGGGGGGGGGGCAGAATGTAATGGGTTAATTACACCACCAATCTGCAAGGGTAGAAAGTGCAGGCCTTTTTAATGATCTCCCTCCATCATTCGACACATTTTTATTATTTTCCTTCTCTCCCAACTCCACTTTCTGCTGTGCGCTTCAGTGTCATGAAAGAAAATAGAGGGATAAGTGGGTTCATCCATCTCACCCTTTCATTGCTCACTCCCTTGTTTTTCGGGTTTGGGGGGGTTTGCTGCATTCGAGGAGGCACCCTTCAAGCCGAAGTCATCTGGCGAAGTACCTGTTGACAGGTGCACGCGTCCTCATTGAGAGTTAGAGAAAATATTTGAGAGCAATTATTGGCTCGCAAGGTTGTGCAGCAAATCATTGTTTGGACCACCGTTTTTTTTTTTTAATTGAATGAAAGGATGGCAACAATTTTGGCAGTCTTTGTTGGGTTAAAGCTGCAATCCAAATTGAACCTGTCATTTTGAAAGAATTTATGAAATCCAATTTTGACATGCCAATGTCTTTTGCGGGGGGTTTTTTTGTGTGTGTGTGATGATGATGGCCCCCCACTTTTGGTATTCTCGAGCCGTTATTCAAACACAATCAAGCAAAGAAAGCCTTTACAAAAGTCATTTTTATTCCGGTTCCAGTTGACGTAGAGATGTTGAGTGCCACGTTGACAATTTAACCCAGGAGAACCCATAGGGTCAAATTTGGGCACTATACATTCCGCTAGGGCGGCCTGGTAGTCCAGTGGTTAGCACGTCGGCTTCACAGTGCAGAGGTACCGGGTTCGATTCCAGCTCCGGCCTCCCTGTGTGGAGTTTGCATGTTCTCCCCGGGCCTGCGTGGGTTTTCTCCGGGTGCTCCGGTTTCCTCCCACATTCCAAAAAACATGCGTGGCAGGCTGATTGAACACTCTAAATTGTCCCTAGGTGTGAGTGCGAATGGTGTTTCGTTTCTGTGTGCCCTGCGATTGGCTGGCAACCGATTCAGGGTGTCCCCCGCCTACTGCCCGAAGACAGTTGGGATAGGCTCCAGTACCCCCCGCGACCCTAGTGAGGATCAAGCGGCTCGGAAGACGAACGAACATTCCGCTACTCAAATGCTACCCTTAAATCCAAAAGAGTCAAATTTGTCCATAATCCTAAATTAGGATTAAAATATTGAATATTTGAATAAACATATATTTTGGTACATACAGCAGTCATTTAATGTATAAGATAAGATGAGATATCCTTTATTTGTCCCACACTGGGGAAATTTACAGCCTCCAGCAGAAAGAATGTATGTAGAAAGAAGAAAGGAGAAAGAGAAAAAAAAACAACAAACATCTTTCAATTAAATACAATATGAACACAAATGGATAAATCGCAGTACTATTTACAATTTTCCTTCACATCATTTAATTATTATTATTATTATGATTGTTATTTTCTATTCATCAGCCTGACAGCAGTCGGTAGGAACGAGCGTCGGTATCTCTCCTTCTTGCAGCGCGGGTGTAACAGTCTCTGGCTGAAGGAGCTACCAAGTGCTGTCAGGGCGGGCTGGAGGGGGTGGGAGGGACTGGCCATCATAGCTTTTAGCTTAGTTAGCATCCTTCTGTTGCCCACCTCCTCCAGAGTGTCAAGGGAGCAAACCAGGACCGAACTGGCCTTCCTGACGATTCAAGAAGAAAAGGGTTCTTGGGCTCTCCATGGTCCGAGCCGAGGCCATAGTCCACTTTGATGACAGATGGGGGACCGGGCGAAAAATCTGGAGCTGAGAACGTGCTGTCGATAATGTTGGAAGTTCATGAAGGTATTCAAAGGAGTCAAGGTTGCTTGGCACTTTGCCCGAGATGGCTCCCTCGAGAATATGTGGAAGTTGGCAGCCCAATGGTTTTGGTTATCGTCCCCCGTTAAAGCCCGTGTTAGGTGTGAGATCGGAGAAGGAGCCTCGCCGAGAAACAGGAAGCCGCTCTTGTGCCCACCTCAGCACAAGAAACACAATGAAAACATTCAGCCGTGCTCTTCGAGATTGTTCTTGGCCACGCGAGCTCCGTAGGAGGAAACATAAGCCTGTGCCCCTCGTATTATTTTGTGATTCCTCAAATGTATGGGATTTTTTTTTTCTTCCTCCCCAACCTGTCTGCGGCTGAGGGTTTGCCAAACGCCAAATATTATACAATTAAAAGTCCACTTAAAGCTACTCCATTCGGTGTGCCCCGATCTTGACAAGGAAATGTAACTAATTGCCAAGGTTTTTTTTTTTTGCTATTGATACAGTATTTAATGCTCCGGGAAGGTTTTTGGCCCTCGCGCGAGTGATGGCGATGACGGTGGAAAACGAACAGGCTGTTTTTTAAGTCTGCCAGGCCTTGTACCGGGCAACATTGCGGTCAGACCTCAGTTCATTGAATGTGGTGATTAGTTTGCCTTAGCCGACCGCCGACCAGAGGAATCCGCGGGAGTTCCAGTAAGTGGAGCTCGAGACACTGAGGAGAAGATTAGTGTTTGACTTCCCTGAGAACCGCCTCGTCTTTTCCTTCTCTCACTTACAGGCTGAACGGGAACCCTTTAGCCTGGTCAGCCTCTTTTGGTTTGAAATGTTCAACAAGCATGTCTAATGCTAATTGGATCCCTAAAGAGGGATGGTTTTGGGGGGGGGGGGCAACATTGAATTCAAGTCTTCCTTTCACCACTGCTGCAAAGGTTTTATTTCAGTATCTGGTTTATTTATGTACTATATATAGTCTTGGGTTCAGTTGAAAATATTGTGTTGGCATTCCTTAGAATAGAGAGCTCATTGTTATTCGTCATGTTGTCTCTACCTATTTACTCAAACATCCGATGATCTTCTCATCATATATATAAAAAGAAAATAGCACTAAGTACATTGGTGACTTCTTGATTAGTGGTTAGCAGGTCTGCTTCACAGTTTTGAGGTTCCGGGTTCGATTTCTGTGTGTTGCCACATTCAAAAGTGTGCACGTTAAGTTGATAGAAGACTCGAAATTGTCCATTGACATGCATGGGAGTGTCCCTGGTTGTTTGCGATTGCTTGGCGACCAGTCCAGGGTGGATCTGGCAAGGAGTTCACCTCACCCACCACCCGAGCAAATGGATTTGACCGGCTAACGTAACGAATGCCCCTCTAATAAGTCATATTTTAGCTATTGTATCAAAATGTAAGCATCACGCTGCCTGGTGGTCATCACCGCCAGTCCGACCAGTGCCGAGTTGAGTCCAATTACACCCGAGACATTCCCACTTTTCCCAGTTGGGATTCAGCCTTGGGCCCCCATTACCTGAACCTGCCTGCCTTGTAGGTAAGCTTTGTCCGTCTGTTTGACAGCGTCGCCTCCACTGCCGACTTCGGGATTAATGAAAGCCAATGAAAGCATCTGCGCCCCCCCCCCCCTCCCTCCTCTTCCTCCTCCTGCCCGACCGAAGCTGAAGCCAAGGCCGGCCATAGGCCTCATTATTAAAGAGCAATGGCCAGGACTTAGGCCCTGTCTGTGCAAACATTCAGCAACGGAATTGAGAGGGGGAAGGTGGGGGGGGGGGGGGGGGGGGGGCAGGGGGGAAAGGGAAACGGGCCCGCGGGGGGATGAGGTTTCAATGAACGTCAGCCAGCGTCTGCTCTGTTTGGACTGCAAATTATTGCTGGCTGATGCTCTATTATTTTACAACCAAAGATTGCTGTCGCGAGGAAGGGAGCAGGGGGGGGGGGGGGGGGGAGAAAGTGGGTGAGTAAGAAAAAAAAATGGAGGGAGAATAAGAAACTGTGGAAACTCTATGGGTAGATTAAAAAAAAAGAGAGGGTGAATACTATAATAATCTTTGAAAATATTACTGGAGCGGCCACAGTTGAGACTAAGAATAGTTTGAAGAGAGTCAAGTGGCTGTTGATAGTTCCCTTGCAGATACGAAGGGGAGGGAGAACAGGCGATGGCCAGGGCGGAGGAAAATTTGGAAAAAAAGTCACGTGTGAGGCTTATAAACTCAACACCTTGAAGTAAACATTCATTTCAACTCATCACCCCGCAGGGGATAAAAGACATTCATTTAAAATTGCCGCAGAGCATTATACAGTCGATAAGGGCGTATTTAATTTGAATTGGAAACCCCTTGAGACACCTTTTTTTTCCAGTGGTGATGAACAGCCCCCCCCTAAACCCACCTCCTATTTAAAAATGTTTATTATATATATATTTTTAAATTGTGAAATCTTGAAATTTGTTTCAAATTTTGACTTTGTAAGTTTAACGGTGACATCTCTCTACAATGCTAACCTCCAACTGAGGATTCATTTGAAATATTTTTGGTGAGGATTTGGCCAAAGTCGAGGCATAAAATTGACCCAAAATGGTCGACATCCTGCTCAATTTTAGGAACGGTCCATTGGAGATTTTTTTTTTTTTTTTTTTTGGGTGTGTGTGTATCCTGCTGTGATGGACATGTCTACCCGATTTGTGACTATCCTGTCACGTGACACCAACAATGATCCCAATGCTAACACTGTCTTCACTGATCATTTTTGTTTGGTTTCTTTTACCGGCTCCCGTCTTGATTTTATTTGTGAAACCTGGAAGGTTTACATACTGTAAACCCCTCCCCCCCTCCCCACCCCTCCTTGCAGATTTGACAGCGTTCAAACTTGATTGTTAATCATAATAAATCATCCTGTCTGCTTTCGAGCGCTGCAGTCTGCATGCGTGAGTCTTCCGCCGCCACATTGGAAACGGTCTCCCCTGTAAAAGTCATGTGGCTGACGGGGGGGGGGGAGGGGGAAAGCAAATTCTTGCCCCAATAAAATTATCTTGGATTTTAATGTTTTCCTAACACATTTGTACTAGTATTGCAGCTCACACCTCCAGAAGAAAAAAAAAGTGTAGATTATATTAGGCTCACCCTTGCTGGCAATGACTATGGCGAAATAAAAATGCAACATTATACGGCCGGACCAAAGTTAGTCCGTTATGGGCACTTTTCGCGCCTCTCAATTGAGGCAATAAATTGAGAGCGATGGCTAATTTTAGGTGAAACCCAATACTTCGGTCTAACCTATGAGCCAGAAGGGACCATTTAATCGAAATATGTCTGGCAGTGAAGCTAGAAGAGGAAAAGTCTGCCTCCCCAGCTTAAAAAAAAAAAAAAAGTGAACTACGATTTTACAAAATTGGTTTACTTTTATTTACTTATGGGGAAGAAACTCAAGACACCCCCCCCCCCCAAATATCCAAGAGCGAAGAAAATGCAAAATACAGTTGGGGAGTTTTATGCATTTCATCTTTCTGCTGTTATCTTGCAAACTTCGGGAGGAACGATTGGTCAAACCGCATTCACGTGTCAGACATCCAATCGGTGAAACCGGCAGTAAATTTCATCATCGGGTGAGAATTGCACAGCGGACGTCTCTAATTGTCTCCTGGAGTTGCACAGCGTGGAGAGAGGAAGCCGTGAACTTACTGTGTCGGCTTCGGCTGCGCGCTTTCGGGGTTCGGTGACTGACCCCAGAGGGATAGCGTTGCATAGCATGCCAGAGCAATTAATGTATTATCTTACCGTATAAGATGGAAATCTTGGAATGATTAGCGAAGACGCTTGTGTACACTCGCTGGGAGGATTACTTACCGCTGTGGGAAGGAGTTCACTTACGCCTACTGTACTAGTGAGAGAGAGAAAATGCTGTACAAACATTGATATGATGATCGGGTTAAATGTGTTAATGTGAGAGAAATGTATCACAGTGGTCATCTGACGCCTTTTGTGGCCTAATTATTGATCATTTAGTCTGGTTTGAAATGTGAGGGTGAGGATTAAATGAAGCGCTTTAACCATATGGATGATGATGATACTTATATAATATATGGGGGCTTTAGACATGGTTAGGGGCGAGCGGATTGACTGTTAGCAAAAACCTTTTGGCTTCTCCTCGAAAGCAAATAGGGGGGGGGGGAAAAAGCTGACTAGAACATCAAAACTTCATTTAGGGTTGATCTGAGGCACTTGTAAAGGTGCCGATTGTGTGCTGACTCCTACTTAAAATGAGTTCATATTTGATTGGCTAATTCTAAACACATCCGCCACATCGAGAGGAAGCCAGATGAGGCGGCTCGGGCATCAGATTAGAATGCCTCCCGGACGCCACCCCCGGTGAGGTGTTCCGGGCATGTCCCGTTGGCAGGAGGCCAGGACACATTGAAGAGACTGTGTCACCCAGCTGGCCTGGGCATGCCTCGGGATTCCCCGGGAAGAGCTGGAAGAAGTGGCTGGGGAGACAGAAGTCTGGCCTTCCCTGCTCAAGCTACTGCCCCAGCGACCCGACCCCACATAAGCTGTAGAAAATGAATATCGGATAACATTATAGGATAGCGAATCAGCGCGGATAGCCAGCGTGAAAGGGGCCAAAATGCAGTCATACATGATGTGTTTTACATCATCCCACAATCCATCAATGCTATAAATTCTAAGCCCCATTTTTTTTTTTTTGCCACCTCACCATATGCTTAACTGCAGCATGATAAGTGGGTCATAAATTGCGGCCGCCCGGCGTTGATATTTTTAAGCCGCGCACGTTTGACAATGCAGCCGGCAAAGCTGTTAAACTGTTCGACATTCAAAATGGAGTCGTAAAAAAATGTGCTACACTTGGCAGTTTGGATCATGTTGACCGTTTCCTTGCTAAACAGGATCCCCGACCTCATGAAAACGTATCCGGCTGTTGTGTCACACCACATGGAAATATAATATGACAGTAATTATATTTTGCATACCTCTGTGGAGTCATCAAATGATCACCAATCTCCTTTGGGTAAATACAAGCATGGCAAAAGCAAACAAGGAGAGGTTGCATGATTTTTTAAATTTTTTTTTTTTCTGAGCAAATATTGATCTGGTAAAAGAAATTAGCCACAATCGAGTGTTCGTAATTGTTTTTTATTTTCTCCGTCAACATTTGTAATTGCATCCAGAGTGTGAATGTGCGGAGCAGCTGCGTCAGTGCCACGCCGCTATTGTTGCAAGTGCAGGGTCAAGTGCTTGCTCACTCGTGCCCGCGTCGCTTAATCGGACGGCCGCACACACCGAACGGCGCACGTGTGGCGTCCGCCTTGGAGGCAGACATTTTATGTAGGAAGAAGCAGGAAAGAGACGTTTTATCGTCACAGAATCGGTTCCAAAAAATAAATTAAAACACATTTGGGTGGAGAAGAAACATTGAGGAAATAATCGATAGTCGGGATGACGCCGTTTGGAAAGGTTTGGGACAGACGTTTTGTTTTTGTTTCGACGGTTCGCCTTCATTTTCTTTATAATTGGCCCATTGGCATTTGGAATGCGATGGGAAGCGGGAAAAACGAATGCGAGCAATTCAGTTGGCGCCATTGCGACATACTGAAGTCATTTAAGTTCACTCGATGACTTTTTTGTTGGATCACAAAGTATTTTGGTCGTCTCTTTAACCCTTTCAGGGACAGCGGCTACAACAGTGGACAGCTGATCGTGTTATCGGGTTCGAGATCATTATTACTGGTAGGAAGAGTTTGTATTGAAATGGCAGCCGGTCGAACGCAACGAACCACTTCTAGCCGAAAAGCTGCATAATCATGATTTATGATTTGGGAGAATGATTAATGTCTTTAATTCTAAAGTGGGAAAAGTTGGATCGCTTCTTGCCTATTGAAGTTGCTCCAGACAAGTCTTACAATGTCTTTCGGGACATCCAGTTGAAAAGAAAAATGTGTGGGTGTTCCTGCTTAGTTGTTTGACATGAAGCCTCCCTTTTATTATATTTATATGTCGATTTGATTTGTTATTTTTATGGCCAACATGAGGAGATTATTGGCGGCAGACTCATCAAAGTGACAGTGGTGACACACACTGGAGAGCACCCAATGTACACTGGAGGGGAACCACAAGCTGTGGGGCCCCCGTGGCTGCGGTGGGCCTGATGACTTGATGTAACCTATAAAAGGCAACAAAGCCTTTCACAATTATTTGTTCCTGATTTGGCTTTTCATTTATTTCATTTGAAGTCGCCGACTGCGATTCTTAGTCAACGGCGGCTATCGAGTTTTGTCATCGGAAAAAAATGGCTTCGGAAGAGCAAAAATGACGCCGGCAACCGAGCGACTATTCCGGGTGGGGTTTGATATTTGACTTCAAGAGAGTACATGTCCAGTCCAGTATGTTTATTCATATTTGGGCATTCTGTCCACCCGCTACGTGCATGCAGAGACCACAAGACCTCAGCAGCCTTGCTGTCTGCTGCCCAGTGTTTACTTAAATGCGCATGTGTGTGCGAGTGTGTGGATTGAACGTGATGCGGAGCACCTGCCCGCCCCGTCCGGCAGTCGTGCGGCCGTGTGACGGCTACCGAGCTGGAAGCCTCCAGATGATATCATCAAACTCTGACAAGGCAGACAGGTCAAGGCGCCTGCGGTTGTTTCTGGAAAAGGCAACTCCCCAAAATGCATGCGTGCATGTCTCAGTTGCACAACTCGCACATGAACACTTTGGGTCTTTTTTTTTTTTTTTTTTTCTAAATCACATCGGAATGTAACGTTTTTTTTTTGTTTCCGACTAAAAATTGACTAATTTTTAGTCTAGTATTTATGTTACAAGGGGTCAGGATGCATGCAGAATTTTCGACAAACATCGGGCTAAAAAAGTGGTCATTTATTAATAATAATAATAATAATAGGGGCGGCCCGGTAGTCCAGTGTTTAGCACGTCGGCTTCACAGTGCAGACGTACCGGGTTCGATTCCAGCTCCGGCCTCCCTGTGTGGAGTTTGCATGTTCTGCGTGGGTTTTCTCCGGGTGCTCCGGTTTCCTCCCACATTCCAAAAATATGCATGGCAGGCTGATTGAACACTCTAAATTGTCCCTAGGTGTGAGTGTGAGCGTGGATGGTTGTTCGTCTATGTGTGCCCTGCGATTGGCTGGCAACCGATTCAGGGTGTCCCCCGCCTACTGCCCGGAGACGGCTGGGATGGGCTCCAGCACCCCCCGCGACCCTAGTGAGGATCAAGCGGTACGGAAGATGAATGAATGAATAATAATAATAATAATAATAATTCCGGCCCACAGATGGTACATTGGTGGCATGCGTCAATCATGTGCGTTCTCGACACTGATTGACCGTCGCCGCCGATGCCAATCTGGGCGGGCCTGAAATAATGACAGACTGATGATTGACGGATCGACGTGCCCACCTCGGCTGTTTTTTGTTTGACTTTTTGTTTTTGGAAAGTCAGAACCCCCCCCTCGAGGTCGTTATGATTCAATTCTCTAGGCAAAATCAAAGTTACACAAAACCCGGAGTAAGACATGAGGTCACTCGAGTATCGTGCCAGAGCGAGGCTCGGCCATAATCCTATTTCCAGTGTTTCACATGTTTAGACATTGTAACCAAAGGGAATACCGATAATTAAAGTATCTTGCCGTAACAGTAGAAATTGCTTCCAGCTACACCCTTGCACAACGTCGAAAGGCTAACTCATAATCATATTGAACATAAGAATAGTCATTCCGCTCCGTTTGTCGCACGGGCGCACGACTATATGCCGACGTGACCATGCGGACGCGTTCCAAAACGCGTTTGACCGGCGACTGCTCGTAATAACAAGCGTTTTTGTGGTGAGTTTCGCAACATGCTCGAAGAACAAGCCCAAAAAACAGGAAGAAACCCGATTGGAGCCCCATCCCGACCTTCCTAAAATATTGTACCTGCTGGCGCGGTGTGTTTTCTTTTAATTTCGCCCTTTCGTTTACTTGTGTCGGTCTGTCTCAACCGCAGAAGACAGGTTAGCGAGGGTATGTTCTTTTTTTCCGTTCGCCGATTTAGAGGATATTATGGCCTATTTCCACCTGCGAGCCCAAACGTTCCTCCGTTGACAGAATTGATGTAATTACCCACGTCTACCCCTCACTTACCACCTCATATCCTGAAACGCAACGTTTGCCGCGGCTCAAGGAAAAAAAAACAAAAAAAACAAAACAAAAACAAAAATCCAATTTCACCGTATGTACAAGATGATCTGGAGTAGACAAAATATCTCCTGTCCTCGGTATCCCTCGTCCCGCATCATAATCAAATCAGCATTTCGTACCGGTGACTTACTGCGCGACGGCCGCCCAAACATAATAACCCGGAAAGCATTGCCCGGTCTCCACATTTCAGCGAGTAGCGCCTGGTAGAAAGTGTTTGGATTCACTAACATTCCCTATTTCAGGAACTTCAAATGTTAGGTAAAGAAACATTCGGGCGAAGGGGAGCTGAATGGAA
This sequence comes from Hippocampus zosterae, assembly GCF_025434085.1. Classification (NCBI taxonomy): domain Eukaryota; kingdom Metazoa; phylum Chordata; class Actinopteri; order Syngnathiformes; family Syngnathidae; genus Hippocampus; species Hippocampus zosterae. The sequence continues at coordinate 5,667,340 of NC_067457.1, forward strand.
AGCTGTGTGTGTTATGCGCGCACGCATGTCGATCGCACGAGGCTCCTCCGTCCAGTGTGTGTACTCGTGTGTAATTTGGACATACTGTACACCTCTAAGTGTATCTAGCCAAATGTTTTTATACGGCTCTGTGACGGGGCGAGAGCCTCCCAATCGAACAAAGGCGACTATTTCGATGGCGCTGGTCAAGTGGAGGAGTGCTGGACTTATAATGACATCAAAAACAAACAGTGGTGAATGGGCACATGGTCCCTCTGTAACCACAAGGCCCTTAACGGGAAGAGTCTGTCCAGCGGCGCGCTTGCAGCGCTCCGGCACTACAGGAAGACCCCGGCGCCAAGGAGTTAAAGTACACCTACTGTGTGAGTGTGTGCAGTGTGTGAGAGATACGAAATCTCCTGCACATACTCACCCCCCCCCCCCCCATCCTACACCTCCCAAATATATATATGAAACGGACACTCAAGCACACAGACGAGAAAAAAAAAGAATATAAGTCCATTTGTGCAGACATATGTGCGCATACATACAAATAAAAACATTCTCGTATAGTCACGGTGGGGTGAGGTGGGAGGGTGGGGAGGGGGGTCCCAATCACGCACCAGCAACAATATTATCCTGCCATTCACTGTCACGCTGTGATTGATGAAGCCAAGGGCAGGCCAGGCGGTGGCAGCTCACCTCCAGCTTCAGATCCCTGCGATGAGGCGCTTATGTAGCATAACTCCGGGCAAACGGATCAGCATATTAAAGTATGGCTTTGTGGCCAAAGCACACGTGACAGCCCCCACTGAAATCTTTGTGTTTATGTTCAACTAAAAGTTGGGGTTCCTATTTCTTGTCAGTGATCAGAATTTCCCCCCCCCCCCCCCCCCCCCGACTTCATATTTCGCCGTTTTCCGACATGTACTTATTGAATGAAAAAAATGTTGGGTAGCATATAATTGCTTTAAAACTTCCAAATTTGACAACTTTTTTTTACTTTTTGTGTGTGTGTATCACAGCAAATTAAAACTTTCCAAGATTTACTTTACATAATGATCCCAGATGTATAGGACGATCCGTAAGACATAAAGTGTGCTCATGTGACATTAGAGCAAGCCTGGGGAGTTGTTCAGCGTAGGCGGTATTGTCCAAACAACAGATGCACATGGAAATGGAGACATGTTCACTTCCCGGCTTGTCTTCTTCACGGGCTGCCCACACGATTGTTTGAATGGAAATTAGATTGTTAGATTGTTAGAAACCCCCCTTAGCCCCTCACCAGCCATTACCGCTTGCAGTCAAACATTGGCGATGAAACTTTCAGGTACAGCGGTGACGGCAGTGGACAGCTTATCAGGGTACTGTGTGCATGAAAGGGTTTAGTAAGCCATTTTTTTTAGATTTATGATACATACTTGTAATATCCGTGAAGCCAAAAGGAAAACGAATCAATTTTTAGCAAGAAACATGAAGCTACTATTCATGATTTTTTATTTATTTATTTTTTTGTGGGCCACATCAAATAATATGTCAGCCCCTATCTGGCCCCGTGGCCTCGAGTTTGACATCCATTGCTGTTGTCAAATGAAAACTGTCAAACAGTGGTGATAAAGCTCAGTCCGTTGACTCTGTTTGTCTAAGAGATATCAAAACCGAAGCGGCCCGCCGTTCCTTTGCCCTCCGTCCGAATAACCGCGAGATCCCTACTCGCCGCTTTTAAACATCCTCATAAAACAGAAAGCGGCTTGTTACGCCTCAGGCAAGGCCCCCTGATATCTCATCGGGGACATTTTATGGCTTTATTGGCATTGATCGCGCTTGAATCCAGATCACGTTATAACATGTAAAATGTCCTCCGAGAAGTTAAGAATGTCGGACGGAGATCCCGTCTGCGCGCTGCCAATCACCGGCAAATTCTCCACACGTGAACTTAATCATGATGGGCGAAGCAGAAATGCTGAGAGACGTTTTTCACTCCCGACATCTCTCTGGGGTGTCTGGACATGCGAAATGCCGCCGACCACAGCTGCTTCCCCACGAAGTTTTATTACACAGGCTCGTAACGTTTAGCCGTACGTTGTTCTGCAGCCTTTTTTTTTTTTTGTAGTCACGCAGAATGTGGCCAAGTGGTACTGTAATTGGCACATTGTCCAACTGCGTCTCGTTCTGTATGTGCATTATGATCTGAATGTTCTGGCTCATACCTTGACTCACTGTGTGCTACGTGTTTTAGCAACAACTCCTCCATAACCATGAAACGAATGCGAAACACAAACATGAGCAAGTCTGGCTCACAGTTCTGAGGTTCTACATTCAAATTTCAGTTTGGGCACTCCTGTGTAGAATTTGCATCCTCTCTCTCTTTCTGCTTTAATTGTTTGTTTGTTTGTTTTTTGTTTCGGGGGCTCCCACATATAATTGAAGAGGCTAAATTGGTTATTCGTGAACATTTAAAATAAATAAACAAATAACATGGACTCGAAAACAAAAATGTTAAGTGTACCTCAAAAACAAAAACCAAAAGCATGGTAAATATTGTGAGACACGAAACAATATGCGTCGTTTGAACGTTAACATTGCGCTGAAGTATCGGAAAATTCTAGACCCTGCGTACAAAAACAAACGCGATCAAAGGATATCGCTCGCACAAGTGACACAAAATGTATATAAACAAAAACAACGATTCAGTTCAAATGTCCCTCAAGTTGAAATCAACTGAGCTGTACATATTTCCGCTTGATATTTCCTTATTTGTAGCTGACAGGGCTGCATGCAATAACGTGAAATATTTTTCATTTCTAAATTTGCGCAATGCACATGTGGCCCCGAGATCACAAAGCCATTGTCCTCGATTTCCCCACAACTAAGGTTAACTCCAGAAATACAAATGACCAACACATGACTTTTATTTTGCCGTTATGTTCCCCGTTGCATTTTCTGGCATGTTGAAAGCATTTGGGATAAATCCTAACCCCGCCCCCCTGCTGCTTTTTAGCATCCTGTCCTTCTTTGATTCGGTTCCGGCTCTGATATCAGCGAGCTTGATTTGGACGGGGGAGAACTGAGGTCATCTCGTGAACTTGAACTAAATCCACTGACGTTGTTTGGATAGGTGCACGCGAGGTCTTGCGAGACGCACAAAAATTGCAATGGACATTGTTTTTTAACGCACGCTCCCTACCCCTCGACGAGAAGTTCTGGGTGAAAAGAATTTGTCCGGCCAAGTCGGCTTCGCGAGCTGGAATTAGTTGAAAGAGTCGTTTTTGCACTGAATTTAGCGGCTTTCACGTGAGTTTGGGGATGAGAACATTTGTGATGATGATTTTAAAGTACCACGAAACGTAAATCAGTCTATGAGGCAGCCTACCGAGCAGTCTATAAGGCCATTTTGCGCCGTTGTGGGCGTGAGCACAGCCGACTTGATTCGCCTCCAGTCGAAGTGGCGGAAGAATAAATCGATTCGATCGTGTCCAGCAATGCTTCACACAAGCAAGGGTAAAACACGCAAAGAGTTTTGAACCTCGGACCCCCTTTGATCCCAGAGCTCACCCATGACCCCCATGAGAACAAGTGGTTAAAAATTCAATTTGGTTTTTGAACTCAAACTCGCAACTTTCTCGCCGCAATCCTGTCAGGGTGCCCAATAGGCCACGGGATGTTCCTTCTTTTGGGGCTGCTCGGCGGACCCCTCGGCCAAGACTGTAAGCCACTGTGACAGTTCCTGGCAGCAGGCCGCAGCTACACTGCGAAAGTTGTAACGGATCACCACGTGGGATCCAGCAGAGCATGAGTTATGCTCCCGGCGCTTTGTGTTGCCTTTTAATGGCTAGTTTAGCGCTCGTTTTTTGGTGGTGGGTGAACGGAGGTCAGGAAATGTTTCGATGCAGCTTGTTCTATTTTTAGAGTGCAGAATGCAGAGTTAGGGCTAAGAAACACTTGTTTTGCATTTGCACCTTGACATTTTTGTGTGTTGTGAAATATTTCATTATTGCCTGCATACAAATAGTCGGGTCACCTTTCCGACTTGGGCGTTCTCTGCGATCATGTCAAAACCAAAAAGGTAAGCGGAGCTGCTCAGTTTTATGAGATGCAAAGATAAAAGATGAGCTGGATTTCTTGATACGGTGCAGTAGGGGAGTGGGGGGCAGCGTACGAAGTGCCGCCTCCACAAGTAAAAAAATGCTTTCGTTGTCTTTCATGGTATTTTATAAAGAAAAATATTGCAAGTGTGCAGGAGTTGAGTGGACAATTACTCTGCACGAGACATGGCCGCCCCCTTGAAATGAGCCGGTTACCGCGAGACAAGAAATTGAGTTGACAATATGATGATGATGATAAACTACCGTCATAGGTATGATTTGGGAGTTAATGTCGTAAGCCAGAGTTGTTTTTGACTACTGATTTGAACGAACGTAAATCAGCAACCGCTCCCTTTTACAGCGGCTTCCTTTTGACCAGATGTTTAACCGGGGCAAAAACTAAACAGCGAGGCTAACTCTGATGAGTCACCAGCGGCGCTCGGAAATCCGATCCGGGCAGTGTCTGCCTTGAGAGAGTGCTTTAGTGAAAACAGTGTCATTACTACAACCTGAGGTCTTGCAGGCCGGGACCTCTTGCAGTGAACCGTATGCCAAGAATCCAACGAGATGAGAGGGGTGTGGCTTTGCAGTCTTAACACGATACGCTCGGGAAGCGGAGGGGGCTCGGGAGAACAGAAAGCCCACAGGATGCCAAAATCTTTGTTTTAACTGGAGCGAATGAGATACTCGCATCATAGCGGCTCTCCAAGAATAATGTCGAAAGCTGATGACTCAAAGAGAAAATAAGAGAGTTAAGTTCGGCCTGTCTCGCTCAGTTAGCGCTTCGCCTCGGGTGCCCGAAAGGAGGTTTTTTTTTTGATGACCGACGCGATGATATAATGTCGCTCCGCTTTATCGAAGGTGACAAAGCTCTGTCGGCTGTCGTGCAGTGCTTCTGGACTCGCGACAGAGCAACGCTTTTGACGATATCTGTCTCGCCCCATGTCGAGAGGATGCAGCGACGCCTCAAAGACAAACGCTTACAGGTCGAAAATGAGTGACGATTTCCTGCACTGGAAGCAAACTTTCCGGGTCTTTCTTTTCACCTTTGGAGGTCACGGGCACGAAGGCTGGCATCACTGCAGTCGCTCACCCCCGGCAGCTTCTGCTTCTTGTCCCCAGAAATGCACTGATTGCCGATGGGGGAGGTTCGGAGGGGGGGGGGGTGTTTTTGTATGCCTCCTCTCATTTGGGGACCTACGGATAAATGCTGCAGTTTGAGTTGGGTGATCACTTTCGCGGGGCTGAAGGAGGGTGAACGAATCAGAGAAAAATGGTTCTCTGCTTTTTGTGTAAGTAAAATTACGAGTTTGAGTGGTTGTTGGTCAATACGTGGATGCAGTGTACAATTCGCGGAGCAGGTTGTCAAGGGTGTACCTCAACCTCAAAAGTTCCTCCCTGAATCCATGTTTTGTAGCCGATTATGAATCTGTTCTGGTTTTTCATCCTCTACTAACATCAGGAATGGTTCTAGAAACAAGTTAGGGTCAACAACAGATGGCATTTTTGTTTCTGGAAACATCAAAGCATGATAAAATCCGGATTGTGCCAAGATGTCTCAGAAACCCGATGCGGTCGGGGAAAAAAAATTTCTTCAATGAGGTTTTTGAGATATTTTAAGTTGCGCAATGCAGATTTTACCGCTATGACGTTTCAGGGAAAAAAAATACACCTGTTGCTCTTAATTCATAAATATTACTCGATTTTTTTAAATTACTATTATGACTACTTGATGTGATGAAGAAACAAAATGGGCATATTTTGAATCGCTGTTAATTTTTTTTTGTGTTTTTTTTTTAGATCTATTTTATTCACATTCATAAATTAGCGCCTTATGGCCAATTTATCCTTGGAAACTTCATATCTCTCTCTCTCTTTTCTGTCTCTCTCACCTCTCTCTCTCTCTCTCTCTCTCTCTCTGTTGCCGGCTGTTCTCCGTCAAAGCTAACTTAACGAGCCGCTTATGACGGAGTGAGTGCTCGGAGAACTGTATTCTGAGGTGACGAATAAAAAGTCAGGCTCTCACCTGTGATGTCACAGGCTTGGTTGAAGTGACGGGGGTAGAAAGCGACGCGCTTTTTCCTTGCCCGGGCATCTAAAGGACTCCCTAGGGAGCAAGACGTCAGCGTCGCCGCCGCCGCCGTCATCATCATCATCTACAGAAGGAAAAATCCATCTAGCTTTCATCCGTCCATTTCTGCCCCCACTTACAATGAGTGATTTGCTGCTTTTGCACTTACATTTTCTTGAGATTGTTTTCACCTGCGTGCGGCGTGACTTGCGAACATTCACGCCACTTGTTATATCACATCTTCCTTCTGCTTTGAAAATTCTTCTAGAAAACAATGCGCTCTAACCTATGATTGAAATGTCATGTGCTAAAAATGCAAAAACGTCTGCAAATAATCAAGAGAGCAAACGGCCAGATTCCAAAAACAATCAATTTCTCTGCTTAGGGCACGTGTTTCTTTCTCTTTATATAAAAAAAGACAATGTCTGCTCAACATTTTTAGAGTTCAGCCACGATTTCAAATGTGTGTACGAGACTCGCGGAACCATTTGGAACCTGCAGACATCGCTGGAAAATAGGTGTAAGCTATTAGAAATTGGGTTGTAATATTTTAGTGCCTTACAGCTTTCCAGAGGAATAAAAAGCCTCGCCATGCTCAAAATATAGCATATTCATAATGTCGCAATTAGCACGGTTGCCTGGAACCGTCATCAAATGTTATTTTACTCACATCATATTAATTGAGTCGTTCTCGTGGTCGCGACGTCAGACTCCAACGGAGACTTCTTGGGGAGACAAATGAGCACTTTCAAATTGCATCGGGTACTTTGGGGCAGATAACATTTATTCCCAAATGAGATTCATGCCAACATTTATGCTTAGTAAGGAATTAAAGTGATTCAGGGCTGGCGCAGTCCAAATGACAGAAACTTGAATTGTTGCTGTACATTTAAAACCACGTCTGTCCACATCAGTTTTACTTACAGTGAAGTTTTTTTCATGTTTTTTTTTTTAAATAGCACACGATGAGTAAAAATCGAGCAGCTTATGTAGTTGTTACTTTATGGTGAGAGTTTGAGTTTAAATTGCATCTGCTCAGCATAGCCTGTGTTTTTGTGTTTATTTTCTTCTGAGGCCCAGTACAAAAAATATATATTTGGAGGCAAGGGGCACTTTGATATTGGTCACCTTTAATTTATTTAACAAATGGGGATGTAACAAATCATGTAAAATGTGTAAATCAGTTTTAAACTGCTTAAAATAAGCATTGATGTAAAAAATAAAATCTGAATTTTGATCGCAACGGCATTTGTAAAGACAACAATCAAATTAATTTTACATTGATTTATTTTCATAATTAAATAGGGCACCAAAAACACAGAATAAGACAAAAATTGAGTTGTCATTCAATTTATTATTCAATCAATTTATTATTTTGTTGCACATTTAAAAAAGGTTTCTGTTTTAACAAGGACATAATGCAGATGTTAAAAACATATTTTCTGTCATAAAATGAAGCATTCCTTTGATTAAAAAAGGACTACAAAAAAATGAATAATGTCGAGAATATAAGAATTTAAAAAATAGTTTTGTGGGTCGTAAATGGCCCACGTGCCATATTTTGGACACCACCGTAATACAGTCTCTTACTATCATCTCGAAAAGAAAATAATCTTTCAATAATTTTCAGCCTAACGACCAAAATACTGTTTGCTTTTCAACATTGAGTCCGAAATCAAATATTTAGAGTAGAAACTCAACGCTGGAATATTATATCCACGACTGAACAGCTCAGCTTTGTGCAAAAACCTTTTTTAAATTGTCCGATACACAATCTGAGGTCTAAAACAAACTGGGGATCCTATGAGTTGGCACCGGCGATGGAGGCGGGGGGGGGGGGGGGTGGTGTTGTTGGGTGGGTGGCTGGAGTTCCACCGTGCATGGTGGTGACCCGCTGTCCTGTATGCTAATGTGAGTGGGACACAGAGTCCACTGTGAGCGGCAGCACAGTGGCCTGTTGTGACGCCGACTCCTGGAACAGAGGCCCTATATGTCCCTCTATGAGTGGCACGTGTGTCCCTCACCCTCTGCGGGCTAAATATAGAAACAATAACAATGGTAGAGGGAAATGCCTGTTTAGAGAGAAAAAAAAAAACAAGCCTCACCTCAGATGATATCGCTTTACAACCTATGAATAAAGCTTAGAGGAACGGTTTGGGCGCTAAATGGCGAGGAGACGTGCGTGTATCTTGGATATTGTCGTCACACCGCTTTGTCGAAACTCCCAACGTCTTGCTCCCGTTCATAATCGCTCTCCCAAAGTCTGAAAATGCCAGAGGCGTGTCCTTTTGAGCGGTGCCGAATATTTCCAAATACGAGCCGCGCATCAGACTTTCTCGCTGTTTATGTTGAACGAGCAGGATTTATTTACTTTCCAGCGCGGTGGCCGACTCCCAGCTCTCCTCGTCTCCTAAGTGTCTTGTTATCTCTCTAAGATGTTATTTGGCTAAGCGTGTTAGTGCCTCGCGCTCTTTGGGCGTCTTGTTCCACGTATTTGCTTTTCGTCACAGGAGCGGCCAGAAGATGGATGAGTCTTTCAGTGCCGATAACCCTGTTTTTTTTTTTCCCTCTCGTCATTAGCTACTAGGCAGGCGAACCACCCGTGCGATTCCTCTTCATCTTAAATAGACTGGAAAATGTAACATTGTCGGAGCTGTCAAGAGTGACCGCGTCTATAATCGGCCTGACCCCTGATGGACAACCTTGGTCAATGCGTCTTAGTAGCTCTCAGTATTGGTCTCCCCTTGCACTCTCCTATTTGCACAAACGTGCGGTGGCAACAGACATTCGCGCAGCAAGCAGATGGTGTTCATACTTCCCGGAAGCGCAATTGATCCGAATAAAGTGGCTTCCGACGTTCCTTTGAGCTCATTGGGGCAGGTTGCTCACAGCGGGATTTGAACCGAAGATGGAAATGTCATTCGGGCTGTAGACGTTGGCGTCATCGTTCCCGGTTGGCTTCTCGGCAAAGCCAAAGGCACCCATATTTGACAGTTTTATCTCAGGGGTGGCCATTTTGACACTCGTTGTTGACTGAAAATGACATCACAGTGCCGAAGGCCTCAGCTTGCCAATGTCACATGACCAAACCCCGAAAATAGATGAGCCGTAGTTACCCGAGTCCTTTGGCAATATTGATCAGAATGCCGTGTTTGCACTAGCGGGTTGTCCCATTGAACATATCGGCAACGATTGTACACAGTTGTGTAGTTTCCTATGGTCCGGAGAGGCCATGAAGGCAACAGGGTCAACTGACGATAAGCTCGCACCAGTTTGCGTGGTTCAGAATTTGTTGCTTGCTCACCGCTCTTTAGGCCTTCGTACTTAATACGCGCTCGTCCAGTTCCGCCATACAGTTTATTCACCTCTCATATGTGTATCGTGAATTCTCTCCGCCCACACTAGTTCACCGTCCGAACAGCATGATTCCTTTCATACCAAAGCTAATAGCAAATCAGTTTTAATGGGCTTCTATTTGAGGCTGCTTGACACGTACAGTATATGAAAAAAAATGTTTTAGACCTCCTGTGCTCTCGTATCAATCACTACATATTTTAAGAGCTTAGTGGCGGGTAAAGCCCAATGAACAAATATTTGGCGTGTCCAGGCAAACATTTCCCCGAATGTTTAATCAAAAGGCAGAACAGCAGAGCAGTGTAGGTGTCCTTCAGTGAATCTCAGTGCTAGATAAACACTTGTGGTGGACAGTGTGTACACAAATCTGCAACAGACATGGGCTCAAGGTATTCACGGAAAAAAAAAAAAAAAAACTTAATGTGTTGGTGGCATGGCCAATTTGACCTTGTTGAGAAGTTGTGATTAAATGTGTGCATTTATGACTTTTGATGCCAACTCGAACCACCGCCCCCCCCCCCCCCCCGGCCGGCGTTCATCCGATTCCGCCCCGACAGAACGGCTGCTGCGTCGTCAGCATTCTCTTGCGCTTGCACGCTGAGTCCTTTTGGTTTCGACCCCCCCCCCCCCCCCCCTAACAGCCATGTCAGGCCGCCGCCTCGGTTGACATACCATGTTTGACAGTGGAAAAGCTGTTTTAATTCAAAATATTTGCCCAATTATTCAGAGACAGATGTGCTCATATTCCCATGTATTTGATTTCACGCGACTCGAAATAAAAGCTCGCCCCCTTCCGTTCTTGACACCCGTCGGCGAGCGAAAGTCTGCTCCGGGCACGTGAGCTTGCGCGTTGGAGAAAGGATCCATTTCAAATTGTTATCAAGGATTGTCCAAAGACTACACATGTCTTCATTGCTATACTGGGGTCTTGGCACGGGGGTGGGGGGGGGTGTATTTGCACAGTTCCTCGTCCACGCCGGCGGACTTATAGTTTAGTCGCACTATTACATTTGGTCTGCTCGAATGCCAACAAAAATGTTGTAGTCATGAATTCTTGCGTGCTGATTTGGCACTGGCAGTCGCAACGTTGTACAGCGCCGATCATATTTTGGGGCATCTACCCAAGGACTTGTCAGGATGTTAGAGCAAAACGAGCCGGACGAGATGGAAAGAAAGCCATTTATTCCCTGGGAGCCATCAAAGTTGAGGTCCAGACAGGCTGACGGATGAACCTGCCCTGTCTGCTCCCCGCTCCTTATTTGTCCTAGTTTGTCCGTACGTACAACAATTCAGGGGCATTTTGAAAAATCAGGAGCACAAATTGGAACACCAATTAGCGAGCGTCTTCATCGAGATTGCCGTTGGTGCTTTTCATTCAAATTATGTACGTTCAAATCCTCAAGCTAACGTTTCGTGGCCAAAAGTGAAACTCCGTGAGCCCCCGGCGACAGAGTTTCATTCAAATCTTCATCCTTCATCACGTCTGCCAAACCATTCACTTCAGTGCCAAAATCGAACGAGAGGCGTGGCCCGATGATGAATCACGTGTCTCCGCCTTAAATATCTGATATCATGATACGGATACGAATCGCACCGCTCCAAAACTCCACCCAAGAAAGCGATATCGCATTATGTACCTCAACCAGACATGTGATCTGACCAAGGCCTGCCCGCAGCTTTTTGCGCAAGCACAACCACACCATGACATCTTCATAGGTTGGATCCAAAGACTTATTGGATTAACACCCGGGTATGCACTTTGGCTTGCCGCGGTAGGCCATTTTCTGTCAGAGAAAGTCCAAATCATTCAAAGTGATCTATAAAAGAGGTTTATTTTGACGAACGGCTCGGCATGATATCCTCGGGCCTCCCAGACAATCTGAACATTTGATACTGTGAAATGTACTTTTTTTTTTTTTCCAGAGAGGCATTTGGCAAACACTCCGCATATTATTCGGGCGAAAGCACCGGGATACAACTTGTCCGATGGCAACTGTCTGGCAGTTTTATTTAGTGCAATGTTATAAGATATCCAAAGCTTTTCTGGGTCTGGTGTAACTCGTGTCAGAGCTCAGTTATGAGCCAATAAAATATGAAGGAACAAAAAAAAAAATAAATAATGAATCTGCATCGGGTCAAAATCTCACAAATCCAAGATTGTAGTTAGCAGAATAACAGTGAACTATAATACATATTTTCTTTCTTTTTTTTAATTTAGAATCCGGTATTCTTGCACTGTGTACAGTAAACGGAGGTTTGATTCCCAAATGTGTATATATAGTAAATTATATGGTGGCATATATTATAGGAAACCCATATGAAAAGCCACGACTCTAACACAAACACGAACAAAAAGAAAATATTTACTGTTTCAAGCATATTTCCCGACTATGCAATTATCTTAAAATTGGAGGCATTTTTGGGGGGGACAATTTGTATGAAAATTAATATTTGACTATGGAAATAGTCTGGTTAGAAAACCGACCTGGGAATAAGTGTCGACTTGCTAAATATTATACCAGACATGAGGAAGGGGTTGCCAAGCGTATGATTTAGACACTCACCCAGCAAAGACCCATAAAAAAAAAAAAGTGACGGTGACTTGAACCTCATTGACAGAGAGATGGGCAAGCGTCTGCCGAAGACATTTGACAAAGGGAATAAAATGGAATCGCAGAGGTTGTCAATATTTTCCCAATCTTTGACCTGATTCTGCCTCGCTGAGGTACACTTCATCTGAAGGGAAGTGAAGAGAATCACACAAGTAGAAGCCAAAGAGACCAAAAGACACGGACAGTGTCATCCTGTTAATGGAGCGTGACGGCTGACTTGAAAGTATCTGTTTTGCACCAAAGGAAAAAATACGAATATTGTTCTTGACAACGCTATTTTAAATGCAAATTATCTAAGCCCTCTGGTGTTTTTTTTCCAGAAACTCTTAAAGCCGTGTTTTGGCAGAAATATCCAGCGGATCCCAAAAGAGCTATTTAGCCTTAATATCTCTCAATATGCAAAACTTTCCAAATTTTGAGTTTTAGTTGGCGGGTGTTAGTAAGTGTATTTTTCGGGAGTATTTTCATGCTTAGCAACGACCTACCTGTTCCCGCAGGCCTACATATCCTTCGGTTCGTGCCTAAGAAGCTATGTTTGATTGTTGGAATTTATTTCATAACTTGCCATGTTGTTTCAAGCGTGACTACAAGGACAGGTACCGGGCTAAGTAGAGCTGTGTGATTTATATGATTGAGAATCATGATAATACGGTGCCCAGCGTTAGCTACTGTAGCATTTGCAGTTTAGCCACGATTAACTCTCCTTTCAGCCAGCCAATGCAAAATGCATCTACAGTACTTGTTGGAATAGCTGTGAGGCCCAAAAATGGTTTGCGACACCTACAATAAATAGGAACTATACTGCCAGTGTATAATACCGTATTTTCCGCACGATAAGGCGCTCCGGCGTACAAGACGCATCTTCAATGGATGGCCTATTTAACTGTTTTAAGATCGGCCCCACCTTATAAGGCGCACAGAATAGAAGCTACACTAGAGGCTGCGGTTGTGTCACGCATCCACTAGAGGGAGCTACGCTAAAGGAATACAATACAATACGGCTTTATTGATGTAGAGCTTACACAAGCGCTGCAGCTGTAACAAAGCGCTTTACAGAACATTCAAAATACTACGTCCAAGAAAGCGGAATATTGATCCATATTAGAAGGCAGATCGGATTATAAGGCACGCTGTCGGCTTTTGAGAAAATTGAATGCTTTTAGGTGTGCCGGAAAATACAATTGTTAATATTGAACCCGTACCGTTAAGACCTTAAATGAGATACGTGGCTGTAATTCGATATCAGTCAAAGTCTACATTAGGACAACCTTGTCTTTTGTGTCCTTTGTCAGTTTGACAAACGCAACGTTTCGCTCAGTGTGCTTGCTTTTCCCTAGACTGCACTTAACACCCATCATCGCTGACAGCCAGATATAATGATCCACTGCCTCTTATGGTTCACGCATCAAGGTCCCCGAGCATCAGCCTCAAAGCTTTGGCGAGTGATTAATGGGAGCAGAAAGTGCCGAGAGACGGATGAGCAAGGTGAAGATTTGGTGTGACCGAGAGCGACTGAAGGGATGTTTGAAGTGTTCTGGCACAGCGGTACGGCGACAAAAGACGTTTCTAAGAAGGTGGATTTCAGTGCGAGACAATACCCCGAATTGGTTAGGTGGTCAACTGTAGGACCAGGCAAAACCTGCAACCTGGTCATATTCTGTTTAGCACGCAATTTTCCGAATCAGGTTTTAGTCATGGTGCGCGTGGGCAGGATGATGATGATGATATCAACATCCGCTATGTAAATATGGCCGGGGTGTAACTCACCCGTAGGTGCTAAACCAAGTGCCGCCATGTGCTGGTAATATGCGTAAAAAGCACCCTCGTGAATAATATCATCTCACTTTTTTCCCCCTCACTGTTCCGTTCTTTCATTCCACGGTACCGCAATGGGATCGGAAGGATATTTGGGAGCCACTTCAAAAGAAAATCCGACATTCAAACGGCGGTAAACTGTCTCGCTTGGTGGAAATGAGACGACAAAATCATTTCTTGCGTGTGTCGAAAGCGTGTGAAAATCACAGTGTGAAGAAGCACGTGCTGTACAAATGTTGAGATGCACTGCAGAAATCCATTCATGTCTGGCTGCAGTTTTTAATGCTACAAAAAAAAAACATTTTGACCGAGTAGGGGAGGGCTAGCTTAGTGTAAACTGAGAGTCCGAGTACAGCAGACAGTTTGATTGGATGTAAGCTTAAGCATGTCGGCGCAGTGGTTGGGGTGGGCTGGGGTGGGGGGGGCGTTCTCCTTTTTGAGGGTACCCCAGGGGCGAGGTTGCAAAGCAGCCCCACAAGCGTCAACAAACCTCAATGCTTCCAGCAGCTGTTCTTCGCGTCTGGCTTCTGGGAAACTCATTTTGCCGACCGCCGTTAGTTCTCTCTCTCTCCCCTATCACGGATAAAACACATCGAAGGAGTAGCGGACCGCTCGATCAAATAGGCCCGCTGCGGTTCATACGCGAAGTGACTTTGACGTTCTCTCCTTCTCCCCTCCCACCCTTCGCCTAATCTTGAGACCGTAGCGCACACTTTGTACGCCAAAGATAACATCACTGTTGACCTAGAGGCGTGTTAAATAAAAGTGTTAATGGAGGAGCAGTTGTCACATTACAAGACCCGTCGGAATAAATTCGGAAGTACCAAATTCGGGGGATCGGGGGGGGATATATGTCGATACCCGCATTGCTGATATCTAGTCTCGGCGTAAATGTATCGGTTCTTCTGCACCTGTTGCAGCGTCACTACTGACTGTACATCATTATAAGCTTCTTAAATCTCTATTTTTTTCTGTAATTATTACATTTTAAACGGCAGAATCGTTGATTGGGCTTGCTGTTTCATCGTTCCAGTTTTTGCGGTTTGAGCACATTAAAATTATTTGTCTGGTTGACTTTGTGAGGATTCCATTTAAGTTATGTTTTCGGTAAAATCCTGTTTTGCTATGTCACGTGTCTGCCTGTTTAGTTTTTGTCTGCGCCTGTAGCTCAAGACTCACTTCTGCAAAAGCTGAAATTGTTCTAAGTCGTGTCCCTTTTAAACTTTGAAGAGAATTCCTCTCCAGCCAGCTTGTCGACGATGGCTTTCACTGTACTCTCGTCAAAATCAACAGAGCTCTTCCTTCAGCGGCTGCCTGGACAAAAGCTACATGGCACTTGAAATATGAAGGATTGTATAACTACGGGTGGAAACGTGTCATAGAATCTCAAACCATGCCAAGTACGGGGCACCATAATCACAGTGTTAGTGTTAGTCGGAAACATACATTGATGGTGACCAGAAGTTCAGCATTACGGCTAACGTGGATCAGTAAAACATGAGCATCTTTTCTCCAGAGCCTCTGCCATGCGCGATGGCACCGTTAGCAATAACATGTCATCAAACTGCTTTCTCTGAGATTTTTGTTCTTTCCGTGCGAGGCATGTTCTTCGTCCGCAGCAGATATGACTCATAACGCATCCGTGAGGCTAATAAGGGCACACAGATACGTTGAATTCAACTTTCCCAGGCGCATAGACTCATAGCTTGAGAACAATTTAGCGTTTGGATTACATGTCAGAAAGCATGACTTTGCGACGCTCGTGCCCAGCGCCGCCGCCGCTCGACCTGACGGTAAGCGCTGGTCAAGCCTCCTCATGATTTCCCTGTCGGTAAGCCGAGTCGGGGCGTGACTAAACGGCGAGACTAAGCCGCTATCGTGCTTCCAACGGCGCAAACGGCCAACGGCGGGGCCAAGTGAAGGTCGTTAGGCCCGCTAATTCTCGGTCCTTTATACGCAACAATCAACTATTTACATTCAGACGGAGTCACGGAGGGTGGGGTCGTTTTGTTCCTTTTCTAACTCCTGACGTGAACCTGGAAGCGTTTGGAGCCATCGAGGCCAAATGTCTGCTCGGTGCTGGCCGGTCCTCAAGGAACCCCGCTTTGGAAACGGGCCATTGCCAAAAGGCAAAGCGTGTCTGGCCTGGGTGGCTCCTATTCAACGGAAGCCCATATTATGATTTCATATGAATTAGCTTGCCCAGGATGATGTGTTTAGACGGGTATAATATGCTCAGAATGTTGACTAAAATCACCAGTACGGTCTGCGTAATAATTAAATGCGGATGGCGAATGACAAAACGCAAGCTAGCAAACTATAACAGCGAGGTGATGGTGCGGAACAGTTAGCTGGAAAAACGGTACTTTAAATATTTCCAATTGGGTCTTAATGCAATTGCAGGACGATTTCTGAGAGGAATTGATGACACTTGTTCCAATTGTTTTTGGTCCTCGCGCCTGCCGTCGTCGCGTTTCGTTTTCAGGCCTTTCAGACTGTCCTCGTGTGCTTGTTTGTTGTTTCCAACGGCCGCACTGCCAGCGACATGACAAGACAGAGCGCCAAGAGCCAGGCCGACCGCTCAGACATGATGTGGAATTAAGCAGTGTAACCACACTAAGCCAGCCAATCAGAAGGAGGCTAATGGGAACACACGGACGTGGTATTTAGCTGTCACGGGGGCGGGCGGTCGCCGATGAAGATGCAACCGCGCTGCGGTGCGGCAGTCCGTGATTACGTTGCGTCGCCACAGGAAAATCAAAGCGCTGATTATACTCTTCGGCTCGTTGTGGACGAGCGCTCGGAGGCGCGGCGGTCAGAGTTGACTGACACCGCAATGACATCGGAGAGAATTAACAGTTTCGCTGCATGACTTGACGTCGCGCCATCCCGCTCATCATCGGGGGCGGGGCTCCCGTTCCACGGTGGGAATCCCTCGAAACGTTGACGCGATTGTGCGGTGAACTTCCAATAGGTTGTTTATGGTCTCATTTTCTAAGCCGCCATCAGACGTGATGCGAGCTAGCTCGACGGGATCGTTACCGACTCCTCGTTGAAGGGAACATTGATTATAATGTTGCCGCCGCGTTTATTCAATGGCAGGAGAGAAAGAGTTGCTTTTCAGTATGCACTGGAAAAAAGCGGATGCATGAATTCAAATCATCTGGATGCAGAGACAATTTTTAAGTCGACTATACAGCTACTTAAAAAAATGTACCGTCTTTTATTAGGCACTTCAGAATATAAGGCGCACCTTCAGTTTTAAAACTGTTTTCATATATAGAGTGCACCGCATTATAAGAATAGAAGCTACAATAGTGGCTGTGGTTGCATTATGCATCCACTAGATGGAGCTAATTCAGCTTTTTTTATGTCAACCTCTCACCAATACAAATGTGTGAAACGTTTTTCTAGCATGACTCGGTTTATTTTACCGGACATTGTCTCCGTTCAAGGTGTGCCTTTGCGCCTTGTGAGTCACTTCTAATTTTAATCGGGGAAAAAACAATCGGGTAATGTCAAAATATGTTTGGAAAATGTTCCCTTTGAAAATTAGGTCACACACCAAAAAAAATAAAATAAAATAAACCGCGCTGTTTCCGTCAACCTGTGATCGAATTTGATGGGATGTAATATTGAGTCGCATCACTAAGTGTGGCTAATCTGCAGCTGTGTTTCAAAACAAAGCGTCAGGGCAACAACGACAGTGAGTTGGAACGAGGAAGAACATTGAGGTACGATTGCTAATTCTTTCCTTCGCTGTTCGACTGCGCCAAAGGACTTTTGGCGCAAATGAACGGACCGGCCGTGTGCTGTCAATGTGTGTCAAATCAGAAAAGGGGGGGGGGGTGTAAATATCAAATGTGCAGAAATGTTCTGCCAAGTTACAAGGAGTATGTTCTGAGACAGAACATGATAAATGGGTTAAGTGCTCAGCGAGGACCTCTGTGAACTGCATTTTTTTGTGCCTGAATCTTCCGTCCTCGAGGGTACACGAATATCCATGTCCTTTTTTATATTTTATTTATTTTATTCTTTTTCAAGATGAAGTTAAATTCCGCGTATTCACCGCAGTTGCTTTCGCTGACCATCCTTCGAATGTAATCTCCGGCGACCCATCCACAGCTGGCAAACAGCCCGTCATCCGCCGACCTTTGACCCCTTTGCCGACATGGCAGCCATCTCTCCCAATTATCTGCAATTGGTCAGTTATTTTCTTAGGCCACCGAAATTACCGGGCCGTCAAAAGTAAGCAGGCGATAAAATGTAAACGCTTCCATTTGCACATCAGAGAACTCGCGCGCCCTCACACATGTGGGCAAAACACACACACGCACACACACACACACACACACACACACACACACACACACACACACACACACACATTTTCTTCAATTAATTCAACTGAAGCAGCTGCATTCCCCAATCAAATTTATGCAATAAACGCATTCGCTATCATTTAACGTTTTGAGCACGATTCTCCCCTTCTTCCAAAAGTTCAGCGGTCTCATTTAATCCCCGTACACACTTTTCCATGATCAGCTCCAGATTTGTGACCCTTTCCAAACAATACATCCCCACCCCCCATATATGAGAGAGATTTAGTGTTGCTATGAAACCATGATTCCTGCGAGAGTGGGAAAAACTGAGATGGACCGAGTGGAAGAAGCGCGAATGGAGACGTTAATAGTTGGGGTTTGGGTGACTTAGCTTTGACAGCGGTGATTACTGTAGTGGTAAAACAACCGTGCTTACAGGAAACTGCTGACTCTCATCCAGGACGGATCAAGTGAGATTGACATCGGGCATCGGCCCGTGAGAACGAGCATTGCTATGACACTGTCACTTCCAAAATAAATACGGTTTTCAATTGATCCGCAATGTGATTTTACTGCTCCGGGACATTGTGAACATGATGAAGTCAGACTTGTGGCACTCTTGTGGAAACCAATGCTGGCGTTGCTTTGTCATTGAATCCGAAATGTCACCCGCTAAAGACATCGTGTAGGACAAGTTATATAAATTAGATATAATTGTTTTTCTTTCACAATTAGCAAAAAAAATGTACACATAAAACCCGTTTTTCCCAAATACTATCTGGATCCAGTGCGGACGTACAGGAGACGCATGTATATTATATTTTTAACGATGCGCTTTGGTACTTATTTTTATTTTTTATTTTTTGTAAATGACATAAGGGAATATAAATAAGACAAATCGAGACCAGGCGGTTGCAAATTATTGCAACACACGAGACAAGACAAAACAAACATGACAAATGAATAAATGCAAAAAAAAACTATAAAATGATAATAATAATAATAATAATTTTAAAAATTCGAATAACCGATTGATTGGACAATTAAATAAATAAAACAATCATGGATAACATAACGTCATTTTTTTGGTCCCTTAACAGTTCAGATATGAGTTATATTGAGTGTTTTACAATACTTTGTCCTTTAGTAGGTGTTGAGAAAAAATTGCAAAAATCGTGTAATTTGGATTTTGGGGGGAGTTGGTGTGATGTTTGAATACTTCTAATATTTTTATGTACCAATGAGTTAAAAAAAAATTGTCCGATTAATCGGTTACAATCGTCGAGAATATGAATGAATGATACTACATATTATTAATCTGTAATAAGTGACCAACTTCCAAATTGCGAATGATACAGCTTGCGTTCATATGCAAGGAAGGCTAACTCAGCACTTGATTTCTTTTCCACTGCGTGTGTACCTGCGCACGTGTGAGCGTGTGACAGAGTGAGAGTTCTGTTCGTCCGAGCCTCACCTGTGTTTACGTTGGGACGCAACTTCTCGCTGCTCCGTTTTTTGGGGTTTTTTTTTTTTGCTTTTTTCACAACAACTTCCATCTCCCTCCTTGTTTGTATTATTTTTTTTTTTTGCTGACGAGGTGCAGCCTCTGACGCACATGTAAATCACCTTGACGTGTCTCCATTATGGCCCAAATGAAGGGCAAACCAAGACTCGCAGTTGTTTTTCCATCCGAAACAATCCAAGTTGAAGTGATGTCACCAGAACTGTTGCAACCTCTCTCTCTCTCTCTCTCTCTCTGTGTCAGCCTCTGCAAACACAGCAATTTACCGGGTGATTGACAGGGCCATGATGTAATCTGCACCTCTAATATTTGCTTGCGATTGAGTCGAATATTATCTGCCAAAACGTTGTCATTTATTGACCGATACGCCATTGCGGCACGAAACCTCGGGCTCACTTTTCCTAACCAACGGTTCTCGTGATACTTGACTGACAGTTGCGTTTTCTTTCTCCAACAAAGAAGAATGAACATTTTGAAGAGTTGGTATCCGTCTTAAATGCGTACGTGCTATGTCTTGTGTATTCAGAGCTACTTACTGTTGCTCTGAATAAGAAACTAGACAGGGTGGGTGAGGGGGGGGTTGCCTTTATTGCCGTGTTTTGTCGGGTCGCTGACTCAGACCGGGGCGCTGCGCCGTGTGCCAGGCGCCAATCACACTCGTGTAGCACTTGAAGCTGCGAGTCTATGCCACCCTGGCTTTTCTCTCAAGCCTCACCGCGAGACAGGAATAAAAACAAGGGATAAAGAGCACGAGAAGAAATGAACACCCTCCATAGCATGTGACGGGTCTCAGACATTTGACAGGGTAAAAAAAAAAAAAAAATGAATAGTCACTCCAAAAAAGAAAGGGAAAGAAAAAAAAAGGGGCCTGTTCTTGTCAATAAATCAAGGCTCTAAAAAGTTTTGTCATGCTTTCCTCCCCGCCTCAAACAAATGAGGCGTATCGGAGAGAAAAATGATTCAGTCCAAACAAGGTCTGAGGACATCAGCTCACAAATCAAACCATACAAAATACCGCCGCTTGCAAGCTTACAGTAAGGGACATGCGCGCACACACACACACACACACACACACACACACACACACACGCATTTAGTTATATACTCTCGAATGTCAAAACACACACACACACATACACAGATTGTAAGCATGTCTTGCCTCAATAGCGGCCCAGTCCAACAAATTGCTCTGGTCTGTGCAAACAAGAACAATATATGGCACGCACGCACACGACATGAGATACTTCATGCTTTATTCCGAGACGGTAAACCCTGACAACGCATTCGAAAATATGACCTGCCATCTCTTGGTACCATACTGACATCATATAAATCTCGTCTCCAGTTTGAGAGCATTGCTGCGTTTCGGTCCAGCTTTATTGCATTTTTTTTTTTTTTGGAATACTCTGAAGAAACGTCAGACCCGCCCTTGATTAATAAAAAATAAACAGCCCCGGCGGAAAAAAAAAATCGGAATCATTTGTCGTCGCATCATGTTTTACACGGCCGTGTGCACTGAAGTGTCCCATTTGAGGCGGATATTTATTTCCTCTTTAAATGTCGTCATCAGTGGCTGAATGTTTCATTCAGTAGCCATTTGTTCTTGAAATCATCCTGATGTCCAGCTACATCTCCTGCTTCCTTTTTAACCCTGCCGTACTTAGCTACACATTCATTAACACTTGTTTGCATTTCATTTTCTGTTCACATCTCCAGGCCCTATTTAAGTCCAAATAAATGACTCGGAGTGAAAATAGACGACGCAAGACCGCGCCGCTTGGTGCAAAACAGCTTCCCCGCATGTCTCCAGAACATTCATTTAGAATCACACGCAAAATTATCTGCGCTCTCGCAAATATTGTATACATCATTAATAAAGACGCGGCTTGGATGACAGCTTCTTTAACTAGGTGGCCCGATGAATTCATTGGCATCATTAGGATCCTGGCAGTGAAATGAGCGTCATTAAAAAGAATTACACGGAACACACACACCAATTATTGCTGGAGAAAAGGGGGGGGGGGTATAAGAAGACAAGGCGGAGAGAAATTTGACAGATACATACATCCAACGATCTAATCATTTACACGTGAACCGGAGAGGGCACACGAGGCTGAATCGAAATGCCCGAAGGCCCGGCGATATATCCATAAAGAGCTAGAGAGGATAAATGGATAAAGAAATGATTTTTTTCTCTTTCATTCACGTGGAATTCGACCTTTGGGTTTAGAATGAGGTGGCAAAGCGTTCCGTGCGTTGCAGGCCACATGGGGCCTTTCCATCCTTGTGGAGAGGAGTGTTCACTTTCTCCTTTCCAGCCAAGACGATAAGCCTCCCACTTGGGGTTTTGCTCCCCCTTGTGGAGAATAGTGAAAGCGTCTCGCCTAAAAGCACTCCAGGTGCTTGTTCAGGAGACTATCCAGTGTCAATAATCGACACGGCCTCGGGCGGAGTTGAGATTTTAGAACAATAATACAGTGACTTTGTTCTCCTATATGGGGGGAAAAAACAAAAAAAAACTCAAACCTCGATTTATTTCTAGCAGCCGTGTTATGCAATATCCCAATGCAGTGTTTCTGTACAGAAAGCAAATCATCCGGGCTCTAGTCAAAGGACCGCGCGGCATCTGTGCGATAACGTCTCACTCGGCAAACACCCGGAGTCTTGTGTTTGTCTTTACGTCAACAGCAAAGGATACCCCCGCCCTCTCAAAAAATTGAAGAAAAAAAAAAAGAACATAGTGAATTATTGTTTTCTTTTAGGGGTTAATGCGAAAAGGGGTCGTGAGGTTTGTTTATCCAGAACGAGTGCCTGCTCATTGCTGGATGATGCAATAAGTAATCAATACGATTGTCGGTAGACAATCGGTGCCGTTTCTCCCCATCCTGCATGATCCAAATATGCGAATGGAGCAAATCGTCCCCTGGCAAACTCCTCACCACCTGTCGAACAGCTAACTCCTGAGCTCAGTGATACCACATCTGTTAATGTGATGTGCAAATCCATCAAGTTCCATATTTGGCTTCCGTGTTGCATCGGCCCCGGAAAGTGAAACGCAACTGAAACATGAGGGTTGGTTTTGGAGGGTTTTATTTGGGGTGGTGAATGATCGCCGTCTCTGTAACCACACTAAAAAGACACTCGGGTGGAAATATAAAAGCCCGACACCCACTTGATAGTTCGTGTGAGCGGAATGCACCCCCGCTGCCGTTGTACGGGAACAAAACTGTTGCATGATTGCGGGGTTGAGGATGAAGCAGATTTTCCCTTTCCAATACGGTGTCGCGTCTGCTGTTCAGGTTGCCACGGGAGCCTCGAGAAGCCCCCAAAAAACACATTTTCCTCTCGTCAAAGTCGACGCGCCTGTTTGAAGTCCCTTTTGTTCAGTTTGAACTGGGGCCTTTTTTTGACTGCACCTTCTCATGAATCAAGTCAGGATGAAGGATCACAATCGTTCTTCATCATCCTGCCATTCTGAACAAGTAATTAAGCCTGAATAAGAGTGGAACACACGCATACTCACATGCTTGGTGTAATTATTCAATCGGCGAAGGCTGGACGTAACTGCGTCTGATAATTGGTAGGCTGTTTTAAGAAAATCCGCCCTGGCTATCAGTCACCTAAATGGGGCGTTAGAGAGGCCCGCCCGAGCTCACACGCTCACGTCTTGAACGGAGGAAACGGAGCGCCGGACGGGTGTTTTTCAAGTTCACGGGTTTGTTGTTAGGGGGTCTGTCGCCGTAAACTAGCTCGAGCTACCCTGGTGGTCGTCCAAGAGAAATGGCGCCGCCCCTCTGTAAAGCAGATGACTCATAATGCGTGCGCGCTCGTCTCTGGGAACCAACGACTGGCGTTTCGCTCGAAATGCACTTGAACCCTAAAAATTCAGTCGGAGCTCCACTTTGAGAGCCACTTAATTTCGGAGTAGGTGGCGATTTAAGTGGTAAATCACAGCTACTATTACTCCGAGAGCTCCCGGCGAGCATTAATTGATCGTCATTTATAATGGCTACTGTGAGCATGTGTCTTTATTTTTTATTATTTGCTGTTATTCACCATCGGCTGTCATGTTTTAAAACGGTGAGTAATGGTCGTTGAGCTCGACATTGGCTTTGTTGCTCACAAGTGATATAATGGTCAAAATGGAGTCGTAATATGCAATACGCGCAATGACCACACTGGAAAAGGCATTGCGGGCATCACAACAGCAACTAATGATGACATCGATGAACAATAATAGACTCCATATAGCTCCGCTATCGTCTAAACGTAACGTTCTGATTCATATTGCGTCTGTGGAGTACGACTTAAGCAGGAAAATTCGCCCGAGGCGGCCATTTTGTTTGTTGCTATTAGCGAAAAATGACATTGCAATTGCTCAGGGAACAACCAATCGGCTTTGGAAAACAGGTGAGCCGTGACCGGGAGGCTCGAATTAGAATCAATCCGAAGAAGTCAAGAATTTAGGTCGATTATGTAACACCGGGGATGTTCCCAAAGAGTTCGCCCAATCCAGAATCCCGAAATGAACTTTGTTAATAAATCGCGGCAGCTCAAGGCGACATTGGAAACTGTCATTTTGGTTGTCATCGCCCGCCCCGGTTGCTTCTCTTGGCTGTGACTGCGCTTCCTGTATGTGCTGTCACGGTGCAGCTTGAGCGGCGGCCCGTGGCCACATATGGAACATCACAGTCACCGTACGGTAGTCAGCCGTGGAGCCGGAGAGTCGCTGTCCTCTGCTCCCGCAGGAGTCAAACCTGGAGCAGAGAACTGGGATCTCACTGTGAGGAGGGCCGTGACTTCATGTTTTGCCCGTCTCCTCCCTTGTCCACCCTGTTCTCGTTCTGGTTCTCATTGATGAGATAATTGGGGGTAAGGAAGAAGAGGCAGAGAAGGCCCTCAGCAAAAGCTAGTTCCCACAGTGCTCTTATTATTATTGTATCATTATGCATCGCTGTCAATATGACACTTCTCCTTCGTTGGGAGCCCTAACTAATTTTTTATTCCATTTGCGCTTCAAAATATACCCCATATGCATATGTCGCAATGTATTGAAACCAGGAAATGCGCTTTGTCTCGATACTATTGAAAGTAATACGGAGCAAAGTTGACGTTAGCATATCGCCTTCCTTTCTCACGAAGCAAAATGAATTCCCCCAGCCCCGCTCTCGATGGTGCAGGTGCACCAAAGCGAGCGCGTGGAATCAACCGATAAGCTCTTTCCGCTTTAGGTCGACGGTAAAACGGGCCCGCGAGTCTCTTCGTCCTTTTCCCTCCTTCGCCGCACCTACGCCGCCGCATGTGTCACTCTTCCCTACATCCTTTCTCATTTCCATTTCCCTTCTCTCTCCTGGTGTGGAGCAGGTGACACATCGCAAGGCAAGCAACCCGGCGGCCTGCCTCCAAAGTTGACGGCATTAGTCACCTTGAAAGCAAACAAACTGCAACTAATCTTGGGACTGTTTACCAGTAAAATGTCACCGCGGCGGACACGTCAATTTGTGTGCGTCGTCGCCATGGTGACGGCTCACACCTCGCCGACCCCTTGACTCCTTGTCGTTCCACTCTGGTCAATTTTAACATTTCTCATTTATGGGAATTAATAACCACCCCAAAATAATCCGGGAGGCGTCTGAAACGGCGTCTTGTTTCCTCGCCAGCATCTCCACCCAAACTCCACTCCCTTGCCCCGTGCCGAAGGTCCAGCCAGGAATACGTATACGGCAGAAAGGTGCATTATGGTTTTCATTTAGCCCCCCCCCCCCTTTTTTTGGGTTCTATTTTGATTGAAAACACAGAGACAGTGATGAATTTGACGCGAGCAATGGCCGAGCGTCTCTACCAGCTTGCTGCCAGGTCACTAACGTGGGCCGGCTCGCCAAGGTCTGAGGGGTAATTTCATCTCATTACACGCGAGGCGAGGCAGGTAGACGCTGGAATTCTTTCCAGCGGGCAGCGAAGGAAAATAAAACAACACGTAACTGTAACGGTCGCTCGCGGCCTGCAGTCGGCCCTGCTGAGGTAGGCTCCAAAAGCTTCCACCTGCTTGTTGCGACATCGTTCAGGAATATGAACCACCTCGGCCTAATGGACGTACTCCCTCACTTCATCTTCCGCACACTCTATTTGGGGACCCTTTTATTTACTCACCTCTGTCCGTCTCATTTTTTCGCCCCAAGATTTATATCGTGGCAGATTCGGTTTAGTATGTGAGCAGTGAGCTGCGCGAACCACGTCATGACAACTCGCGCAACCGCCACACACTATGGCGGCGTTCCGTCCATCTCCTTTCGCTCTCTTTCGCTCCCGCACGGCACAAACACCCGCGCGCAGACAAGTCGCTGAGTCATCACAGTTCAGAGCGGGTTGCAAAGGTGATGCTGCGAGTCATGCAGAAATGTAAGCGTGGGTGGCATGTATGTAGAGAAGTGCTAGCCATCATCTTTCGGTCATACGGACTGCAAAATCATGTGCGCTGAAAGAAAAAAAAATGGGTGCGTTGAATTTACGCCGGGCGGCCCGGTAGTCCAGTGGTTAGCACGTCGGCTACACAGTGCAGAGGTACCGGGTTCGATTCCAGGTCCGGCCTCCCTGTGTGGAGTTTGCATGTTCTCCCCGGGCCTGAGTGGGTTTTCTCCGGGTGCTCCGGTTTCCTCCCACATTCCAAAAAAAGAATGCGTGGCAGGCTGATTGAACACTCTAAATTGTCCCTAGGTGTGAGTGTGAGTGCGAATGGTTGTTCGTTTCTGTGTGCCCTGCGATTGGCTGGCAACCGATTCAGGGTGTCCCCCGCCTACTGCCCGAAGACAGCTGGGATAGGCTCCAGCACCCCCCGCAACCCTAGTGAGGATCAAGCGGCTCGGAAGATGAATGAATGAATGAATGAATTTACTCCATTTTATTTTGTCAAGGCGTTGCGCCAAATAAAATCATCTGGATCCGAATCGATTTTTTTGAAGCGGTCGTGTCGTCAAAAATGTAACCTAGCAACCGCTTGACAAAATAAAAAAAAAAACAAATTCAGTTTGCTTCAATTTATCTCTTGTTGAAAAACAACCGGCGTCGGTTCATTTCCGAGCATGAAATATCACTTTTACAAATCAAAGGACGTGGTCTAAATTCAAGTCCAAGAGAAAGCTCATCGTTAACGGTGTCGGCCTACTGGCTACATGATGTCATCGCCCAACTGACACGCATGACATACATCTCTGTGTGGTCTCGGCCACTTGTGGATTAAGTATGTGACTGCGGTTGTATAACAAAACAAAACCTTACCCAAAAAAACAAAAAAAATGTTGGAAACATCTTTCGTGGTTTAAAAACCACGACACTGACGTATCCTCTGTCATGTCTATGCTGGCCGCTGATTGTTAAGCATAAAACCGTCGGAGAGTGGGTCACGTTTGATTGACGGCGGCAAGTTGTTCGGCAGCTCCTGGCAACTTAGCACTATTCAGCAGCAACACACTCCGCTAATGCGCCTCTTCTCCATTTCCCTCTTTGTCATCTTGCATCCAACAGTGATGAACCGCTACTGAATCCCGAGTATGCCCCTATTTTTTTTTTACTTTGCTCGATAAACTCCACTTCCTGTCACGGTATTGCCGGATTTGACCGGGCGGTGTCAGGAAACAGTCGGGTTTGCTCTGCGGGTAATGGCGAGCTAATCACGTTTCATGCTCTTGGAGCTTCTCTGAAATCTTCCGTGTTTGGGTTTTAACGTCAAAGCACTGCCCGAGTCGGTTCTTGCCGGATGAAATCGGATCCGCTTCTGGTATCGAATACATTTATTTACAGAGGGTGGCCCTGATTCGTTGGCAATTTCTGGCTGTATTTTAGGGTGGATATGGCTCATTGTACGGCTGACATGTTTGGGTGAAGCGGGAGATATTAATGTGTGGCTTTGTCAGTCAAGCGGGGTAGTTTGAGAATCAAACTGTGCCCCAGTGGACCGCGGGGTGTGGGTTACATAGAACCCCTCGGTGTCTGTAGGCGGGCTCCTGACCCGTTAATGGACCTCTACTTTTGGCCGCATGCAAGCACTGAGCAAGGTGCTTGCGGGGGTTGAAACGCTGGCTGGCATGTGTGCCCCCCACCCCCTTCGTTCGCACCAAACATCTTGTTAAAGTTTAGGGCTAATTCGATGTGGAATTAGATGTCATCGTTCCTTTTATTCACTTGGCAACCTCCTGCTGCGTGAATGCAGATTTTTCTTCCTGGAGGCACGTTGGGCGTTTTTGTTGTTGATTGCTTTTGTGTTCCTTACTGTTTGTTTGGGAGTCAGCAGAGCCACTTTGAAGCAGCGCTAGCATGGAGAGTCAAACCCCCCCCTCGCCTTCCCTCTAATATGAATCCCATGTTTCCATGTCAAAATCACAAGGTAAGTAGAGCTGCAAGAGACAGGGTTAGCCTTTTAAACAGGCTAATTTCAGCACACCAATAGAGAGGGTGTATAAAGTGTGTGGTACATAAAGATTTGTTTGATCCGGAGGGTATTTTGATAGAAATATGTCACAAACAGGTTTTTTAGGAGCGTTGGCGCGGAGTGCCGATGCGGATTTGGAGCTGGGAGTCGCGGCTTGGAGTTTGAAGCGGATTATGTGGGACAGGAGAAGTGAACTAATCTCTTTTCGTCAATGGACGCTACAGCTTCGTGTTTGCTTTCAAAACTTTGCTTGTAGCAGACGTGTGCACATTTTCAGCATGATGTCTCTGATCCACTGGTTAAAGGACACTTTGATCCTCTCCTCTTTCATCTATAACTGCTTCAGACAACAAAGTGTATGCAGAAAAGTGGTGAAGATTGCACGACTGTCTCTGTCCTATGTGTTGTCTTGTGTTATTTTTGTTATTTTTGACTTCAAAATGGCGCCGCGAGAGTGGCTGACTTTCCAGCAGCTCCTATTTTTTTGTTGTTCTACTTCTTCCTTTCATAACTTTGCTGCTGTGAACCTGGAATTTCTCCATTGCGAGACTAATAAAGGTTTTCTTAATCTTAATCTTAAAACACTGGGGAACTGCTTGAAATTGGGAGAAAAAAAAATCTTTTGGACTGATGTGTCTCAGTCTCCCCCCTCCCTTCCCCCAGTAACCTTATAGAATTGTTTTAGCTGGGATCCTGACAAATTCAGCATCTCTCAGCGGCGGTTGACTGGCATCCGGTAAAGCGCTGACCCTAAATCATTTGGGATTGGCCGCCCCCCGGCCTGAGCAGAGTGAACTATAAAGAAAATTGATCGATGGATTATTGTATCCTTAAATTATAACTTGTGCGGCTGTTCGCGTAATTCCATCATGTCGCTTTGGGGTTTCCCGTGACATAAATCATAAATCTAAGGATTGAAATGTAAATAAATAGCGTTGGTTTTATGCCAGTGGAGCATTTTGTTGATTAGCGCTATAGGGTAACTAAACATGTCCAGTAATCGATTGATGAAAGTGCACACTTTTTCCAAAGCACAGGGCGAGCCGTTTTTTTTTTTTTCCCTCGGTCCGTATGCCAAATGGATATTATAAGAATATCCATCAGGAAATGTCGTCTTTGCTCGTTAAGTAAATTCTTCTCAAAATCCATACGGTATACGCGTATGGTATGGACCAATGCGAACATTCTAATATGCAATGGCAATGTGACTGATGATCGTTTGGGGACCAAGGTCCTGGTTAAGGGCAGAACTCATTCATCAGCATCCCCAAACACTTTTTGGTTCTTGCAGCAAGGACCGCTAAACAGCTTTGAGGGTCGAAATGCCAAACCCGCCTTTTCATTCATACATCCGCTCCTTTCGCTCAGGTACCTTCTCATCGCCGCCTTTGGCGACCTTTAGTCCTGGGGTGCCCCCAAATGCACATTCTTGTAAGCTAATATCAACGCTATCATGGGGAATCGTCATTTTAACCCTTTCATACATAATGCATGTAAATAATAAAGAGAGACGGAAGATGGGCGGTCGGAAAGCCTCATCGGTCCAGTGGAAGATTTTAATTAGTCATGGAAAGAAGAGGAGTGGTCCTCGGTGCTTCGGCAATGACAGACCTCACTTGTCCTCCTGACACACATTCGCAATCCTCCTCCTCTCCGCTCCGGCAAAGGGCCGCCCATCTCCTCCTGTCCATCCTCATTTCCTCCCATCTCAGCATCTCCACTCCCTTTTTCCTCAGTAGTTCTTCACTCACCTCCAATGTTAACCCTGCTTTCCCCCCCCCCCCCCCCTCGTTTTGTGTTTTCCCTTTCGTAGCTCCTCTTTTCAACCGGTTTCTCTCTTGGTGACAGCTGAGCTTTGACAGCCTTTTTTACGTTCTATTTTTCTCCACCACAGCGAGAGAACACTCGGGCATCGGGGGCCTTGTTCAAACAAACATGAGGCCATGTGGTTCGCCGAGGGTGGCGACACGCCATAACAAACCGCCGGCTCCTGGCCGTCGCGGGCGCACGGTGATTAGGGCCTCCGCTACGGCGGACGGTGGAGGCGGGGGTGGATGCCGGTGGGGGTGGAGCTGGACCTTCCGTGTTGGTTTCCGTGACAACCAGACAACAACATAGCCGCCGGGAGGTGCGTCGTGATGGCAGATGAGAGTTAATGTATCGAACCACCTGGTCGAACGTGTAGGAGATGGAATCAACAATGGAAATGAGGAAGGGAATTACTGAGAGCAAAGATTGAACGATACGCGTTTCATAAATTCACAGGTTTCAGGGCGAGGTGTGTGTGTGCGCAGTCCAAAAAAGGCCAAGAGTAAGGATATGAGTCAGGATGTGTCAAGGCTTAGTCATGTCAACTCTATCCACGGGATAAGAGACTTCCAGAGTACATAACCAGAAGCAAGACACGCATTTAATGGTCTCTGATACAACAGTCAATTAGAGTAGTCATTTGCTGGACACCCGTCTGGACTTGATTCTGATTGGTTTGGATTTCTTTGCCGTTTCCCCGTTGAAAATGGTCAAAATGGGAAAAAAAAGAATCGGTTCAGAGTTGTAGTGGTTCATGTGCCTGACTAGCGTGCAGCCAGGTCGAGTTTGTATCCCGCTCAGTTATCAGTTATTTTTCGAACAGAATTACAAATGGATGCAAGTTTGCATATTTAACGCGTTCTTGGACCACGTACCACCCCTATAAAAGCCAGTTTCACCAGTAAATAAGTTGAATGTCAAGATCCAAATAATCCCCACCCCCTGAACATGTATTTTATAACCGAGTTGGTGCTTAGTAACCCGGACCTGCCTGAGTAGCAAACAAACAAGACTACTTAATGTCAACTTTTTTTTGGTATTTATTTTTATTTTTTTTTTAGCAGAGGCTAATTAAACCTAATTTTAATGGGTAACCCGCTTGACTGCCAATGTGCAGCGTTTTTGACAACAGACAATTTGGCCATCATGCCACCATCTTGCTTGCCACCGTGACCGCTCATATGTTGTTATAGTCTCATTTGGGCCAAAACCGGGTAAGAGACAGAATACAAGACATGGAAATATAGAAACTAATTTATGAGCATGGAAAACCAATGTCAATTCCAAATGAGGTCGACTGAAAAACTGTGACAGAGTAAGGAAAAAAAAAAAAATTACAGGTAAATGGGAAAATAGTCCCAACAGTTTACGCCACGCATCTCGATAAGATCTCCCGTCCGCAAATAAAAAACACATTAGTAGTTTGTTTCCACAAACCTCCCTTAAAAGTTGGACTCCCAGCTTGCACTTAGCGCAAACTCGGGCAATGAAGTGGCCAGATCTGCGCCGAGATTACACAAATGACCCTAAGCATTCTCTTCATCCCTTTTGACTCTCTCTACTCCTCAACCCACATGACTCCAGATTGCGACCCGTAGCTCAGAATGACCTCCCGAGTAATACGCTCAACTTATTTCTCTCGTATTCCATCCTCATGCGGACGTTTTCAAAACACATTATGTATGGTTTGGACATCATTGAAGCTTAATTAAAGCCCATTTTAATTCAGTAGCCCCAGCGCAAACATTAACCTTGGCTCGTATTATCTCACCCTTTAATCGACTTCACTTTTATTTTCGCAGCGATTGTTGGGACGAGAACTCACAGGAAAAAAAAAATCAGGTGAGGTCGAGATGGAGAAGAGAGATAAGGCGTGTTTCTTGGGCAGATTACTCCAAATCAAATCACAGCGGAGAGCAGAAACCTCTGGCGAAAATGGAACAGGCTGTTTTTGTTAGCTCTTGGTCAATAAACAACTTGCGTTTGTTGATGTATTTACACTGCCTACGAGCATTAAGGTTGATTCTTGCGTGGTCCTAATGAAATCGTAAACAATCGATGCCGGGTTAAATAGTCACGCGGGGAAAAATGCATTACGCCGCGGAAGACGACCGGCACATTTTGAATGAGTGACTTCAGATATGCGCCACCCGAGTGGATGCTAAGTCTGAAAACCAGTAGTTTTTTTTTTAATGGACTGTACATCAGGAGAACCACCGGTCACTGTTTTGTTATTTAGCTAAGCTTGCCTGTCGTTATGATGGCTGTGGATGACCGGGAGCCATTTTGTGACGCAGATGTGCTAACCGCTACCGCCCTTTTTGTCGCTACTTCTTTTCCCCATTAATATTACTTATATTGCTAGTTCAGAATAGCGCAGATTTCCATTAGCCCTGTCTGGCATCCGCTGCAAACGTTGCACTCGTCCAAAACACAACAAGTCTCGACAAATAATGGTATAATCATCTTTAAATGATGACCAGTGATGAATTTGTCGCTTTGGATGGGCTGTCAACGTCACATACTGACTGAGTGAAGTTGACAAAATGGAGATATTTTATACTGCGCAGCCCCGGAACACTTTTCTACCTCACAGTATGTTCCATGGCTACGTCCTCGCTGCACTCCTCCGCCCTTACGCACCTGCCCGGTGCCTCGGGTCTGCGCAGGATCCCGGGGGCCCACTAAAGTAAATAAAAGGTGTCTACTTAATGTTACTTTCTAACTTGACTCGTTATATTTCTTTTGGCAGTGTAATTTGTACTCCCAAATTTTTCTTCGCTTTATAAAAATATATATCCCGCCCACCCCTCCACCTAATCCCTCTTTTACATATGTGGTGTACTCAAATATTTAACTGCTCCAAATTTCCATCTCGTCTGATTTCAAATCCAGTCGTTTAAAATATGGCTGTAAAATATTGATATCGCCAGCCTCAACATCCAACCTTCCGTTTTGGAGGTTTTTGTTTTGGGGGGAAGGGGGAGGGGGGAGGTTGGGTTAAAGCCGTCTTGCTTTTTGTGCAAAACAGCAAGAGATCATGCAGTAGCATATGTTTTGTTTTGTTTTCTTCTTTAAGTCCCCACCCTTAGAGAGAGCGGTGCTTAGTTTGACGCCACTGATTGCACCCCAAGGCCCCCCGGAACATTGGAGGCGTTGTGTGGTGCGGGAGCCTCCAAGTCTGATAGATTAACATTAATATGGACTGAGGGAGAAGGCGAGCCATATTAAAGGTCATTTCCCTCTTCACGGCTGCTGAGGGAACGCGTAACGGGCCATTGGCTACAGGGCCACACATACACCAACAATGCATGTGGCTGCAAAAAAAAAAAAAATGGAGATACAATCTGACATAAAGGATCCAGATGTACGTACACATACTAACATAAAGATAAAAAAAAAAGTCCAAACTGTGAAGAGGGAATATGGGCATACGCCGCTATGCTGACGGGCTATTAAAAAAAATAAAAATAAAAAAGAATTTATAAGTCCCAATTTGGTGATTAACAATTGCGAACGTTCTTGCGCTTCGGCTTGTTTGTTTCAGGATCTTGTCTATAAATCTAACAGCCAGGACTCCCCACCCGCCCAGTTTATGGTGGTAATTGTAGCATCCAATGTGGGATTAAGGCTTTTTCAAGTGTAGTTGTCACTGTATCTCTCGCAAAAAAAGAAAAATCATACGGATTGAGTGAGTTCCTGATTCGAGCAGTTCATCGGATTACCTCCCCCTTGAAAGCATCTATCTATTTGAATTTAGATTTGAGTGGTGTGTCATGTTGCGTTTTTTTTATCCCGACAATGACAGAATCAGATTAGAATCTCCCTTTTTTTTCTCAGAACTTGCTTCATGCAATCAGATGATGAAGCAGCATGTGGTTCATTATCCCAAGTTATTTTTTGGAACATGCTAGCATGTTACTTTTCTTTTTTTTTAATGAACACTTTTTACAAAGTGTCTTGCATGTCAGTGCCTCAAAAATGTTTGAATCAACATTACAATGGAGTATCATAATGTTTCCCGCTGATTTTTCTCACGACCTCTGCATTGTTTTTGCATGGTCGGCAAATCGGTCCTTTGCATAGAGTCCCATTCTCTTTTCACCCATCCAGTTGCCATAATATAACAAATGCAACGCCCCGCCTCGGTGGCGCTTTGTTTTTTTTTTTTTTTTTGCTTGTGCTCCCTTTTTCAGTCTTGCTTATTTAAAAACGCCACAGCCTCATGCATTACCTGCGGACGTGAGTCCTTACGTGATGTCACTATGGGATCGCGGTTTTTGCTCCCCTGCACTTAAAAGCCCCTCGTTGACGGACAAAGACGTAATCAAACAAACCGTGAGGAAAACAGGCCTGCACAATGAAAACCACCCACCAACACGGTCAATCCGTGAGACCCTAAGTGATTTTTGCACTTAAGTGGTAGCGAGACGAAACCGCATTTATCTCCAACTTCAGTGGTTTGGTTCTCTGTTGAAACATTATAGCAATCTCAAAGGAAGGCTAATAGTCATCCCGCCCCCATTTTCAGAGCCGCGAATATGTTCGGATGTTCAATGCGCTCCCATGTGAAGCAACTAAATCATCGCCGTTCCCTTATTCCACTGACTGTAACCATATGTGTGCCAGAAGACATTCCATTGAAGGGCTCCCCGAGCACAAGACTCATAATCATAAACTTGCTTACTGCGCAAAGACTGTTTGACAGCACCAGCCACCGCAATTGTCTGACCAGTCACATGAGTCACATGACATGTTTTCCCTCGACAGTCCAGTCAAATATAGTCCGAGCAGAAATAATGACCTCATCCTAACTTTTTTTTTTTAAGGCCATGCAAATGCCCATTTTTTTTTTTTTTTTACAAGAGTGGACTCAGAAATGAGTTGGCGTGGTGGTTTGTAGCTCCTCAAGGAAAGCATTGAGTTTGGTTGCCCGGCGCTGAGCCCAACTGGGTGGTCTTGAAAAAGGATTTCTGGGAAAATGTGTTGCCTATATAAGCTGGGGCTTTGTGAACAATGATGATGGAGTGCATATATATACATATATATATATATATATACATATTACAAAAGTAGCAACTTATTTCAGACTTCGTCACGTTTACTTTTTCATCATTGTGATGCCGCGTAAACAGCAAAATCCTTCGAACGGATGTCCACCTCTCCTATTGATTTGTATTAACCGAATTTCCTCGAATGTAACTTCCATGCCGCAACTGAAGGGGGAGCCGTGGAGCGAGAGTGAAAACAAAACAAAAATATCCCTTTGCCAGCTTTCCCCTTCATTCCTCATCACACATGCCGCCGCCATGAGCCTCAGCGCTGCAATAAGAGCCTCCGGCTGTCAGCGCAGCTCTGTGCAAACAAACGGGACCAATGATTGATGGAAAGGAAGTTGAGCGAGCAGATCGTCCTGCTGTGAAGATAGGACACCCAGTGTCGAACAGCATGTGGCGTCCAGTCAGGCAAACTTGCGTGCAAACATTCCTTTTGTCTTTTCTGCAATGTACACATGCAATTAGTCCTTAATCAAGCATATTTATCAGTTGTCCTGCCACATATTTTTGTCAGCTAATATCGCTCCTAATAGTGATAATGCCAATGTTATCCACTCATTGGTATGATTTGCCTGTTTGTCTATTTCTTTTTTTTTTTTTTTAATTTCAAAACTCTTCAAAGTTCGAAGGTTGATACGGGATTATTATTCCTAAAAATTATAATACCATTTCATTTAATATGCACATCAGACAAAAATACTATGTGTACTACACTCACATCGTAAACAAGTATATCTATTTTGTTTTCCTTTCCATTTTTACATTTTAACTTATGATGAAATGATTTTCAATTTCTCTATGTGCTCAAACAACATGACCAGTCTCTTAAAATGCATTTCCGTATTTTTATACGATACCGTATTTGAAATGTACAGTCAGCTCGCTTAACTGAAGCATGTTGGTCAGTGAAGGTCCACCGTGTGCTCATTAAATGCCAACTAACTTAATGCACTTATGACTACTGTCTTAATGTAGCTTAGGTGACTTATAGACGAGGAAGACCAGAGTTGATATTGAAACGTCAAGCCTCGGAACTGTCAGACCGCCGTGTCAACCACCGGTGTGCCTCGCTGCCCCCCCCCCCCCTTTCCCCCATACACACCCTTCGGCATATTCTTGGGGTCCTCTGACTGAACCGTGTGCCAAAGACTGGCAGGTGAGGGAGCCGCAGACATGTCATCTGTCAGGAGTCAAGCGATGATAGATGGAAGGCGGGATGGGTGAGGGGAGAAAAAGACAAACGTGTGTTGAGGCGGGAGAGCACATGGATGAGAGGCGAGAGGCCCTCGGTCCCTCCTCGGTGCATGGAACCTAACTGGCGAGAGCAGTTCATGGTATTTTATATCACTTTTATATTGAATATACAAGGGATTTGTATTGCATCAGTGCGCCGTATGCATTCAGGCCCTAAAACCATTGGCAGTGGCGCAAGCGGAGGAGGGGGGTTAAAAAAAATAAAATAAGAATAATAACAAGAATCATTCAAGGGTCTCAGCCAAAACCTACATTTTCATTTACAAAACAGTCAATCTTGCGCACGGTCCGCTATGCACCTTGGGTTTCATATGTGACCGGGGTTCATACGCAGCGGCTGAAGCTGCCCGCTAACAGGCGCAGCACACTCTGCGGCTCGAGGCCGACCACCGTTTTGGCTCCCGCTCACCCGAGCCCAACGGGGCTCCCAGTGGAGCTGACCCGGAGCAAAGACGGCCTGGTGTAGTCGTGCTGACAGAGCCAAGCTGAGACGAGTTGTGGACATTTGCTAAGGCTCCGTTGAGCCCTTGTGGAAAGGAAAAAAAAAGAGAGAAATTTTCGTTTTTAAAATGAAATGAGAAAGCTTTTTAACCCTTTCATGCACCGATCCTGATCATCTGTAATCTGATAACATGATAAGATGTCCACTGTAGTAACCGCTGTCCTTGAAAGGGATTTTTTTTTCTTCAAAAATACCAACTTGGTTTTTTAATATGGATGAGCTTAGCAAACAAAATTAAAAAAAATTCGAATTTGGACTCCTCATGTTTTAATGAATCATTTTATGAAGGAGAATTGCCACTCTGCACTCTTGGCCTTCTTGAATGTCAATGTGGACCGGGATGAGATGAGTAACGGGGTGAATCACCGCTTGGTCATGCCCCCCCCCCCCCAAAAAAAAATCGTGGGCGCTTAGCCTTCCCATGGCACCTGCATTAAAAGCAACCTCTGTTTATATTAGGGAAAACTGTTTTGCGGAAACTGGCTCTGACAGTTTATAGGCGAAGAATCAATAAGCGTTTTTTTTAATTTTTTGGTCAAACATTCAAATGACATTTTGACAACGAATTGCAAACAAGAAAGCTGTCGCGTGCAATTTAAAAGCTTGACTTTAACCTTCCATTCCAGCTCTGCCTCGGCTTGTGTTGGGTATCGTTCAAAACCAATAGCATTTACTGCAACGACATAAAAATTTCATCTTAAAAGTTTTGTTGACAACAGCCGCTAGCGGCAACCGGTAGTTTGGAGGGATGCTAATCCGTTACCTGGCTAATGGTGAGGTGCCTTTGAGCAAAAGCTCAAGAGGTGCAGTACTGTTTGGGCAGCCGCGCCATCACACCTTCTAAATGTCGACCGTTCAAAATCAATATGGCTCCTCCTTTGACATGGACAAATAATTACGGACGGCTGGAAAAGATTTTTCATTTTTTTTATTTTTTTTTTAAAGAGCAGCACTTTGAAAATAAACACACTGATTTGACACTGATACTGGCTGTCTGGGATTGAAACGATAGCGCCGCCTGCTTCGACAAAGACAAATAATCGCCGAAAGTTGTGAACCTCGGCGAGCGCGGCAGATGCGACCGCTCGCGAAGGCATGACGCGTTTGGTAACGTATGTCAAGCAACAGTATGGCGACTCCAATCACCTTGGAGAGTCAATTAGCATCACGTCTTTATTAGCATCATTTTATTTCCTTAGGGCCATTCTTCACTGGATACATTCGGTGGTTTTGGATGACTGCTTAGGGCCACACAGCGGCGCGCTAAATAATCAGCAATATTTTGATAGCCGCCGCATACCGTACCTGGCGTGGAGCGCCGCCATTCATCTTGTCAAGCGATTCATCAAGACAAGACTGATGGAGCGCCGGCGGTGTGGATGGACGGGCACCGAGGAAAGCGAGACGGACGCCTGGCACAGGGAGAGGGGGCGCACTGTTGGGGAGGAAGGTGCGCGAACTGGCGGCAGGCGGACAGATGGAAAGTGCGCGTGGCAAGTTGCGCGGAAGGTTAGTTAAGTATAATAGAGTGTAGCTCGACGTGGACGCTCCTCCGCAGCAAGCCTTCTCTTTGCCTCCGGTTGATAACTTGCGGCTTTTCAAGTGTTCCTCGGAGCCACAAAGAGCCCTAAGAAATGAGCGGCACTTGGGCAACGGGCCCTGCGCTCCATCACAAACGCAGAGCTGAGACCGTTACTCTTCGAGTAGGAAACGTCTCTGAAGCCAAATAGTGCCCAGTTTACTCTGGCACCTCACTGGAAACCAAGACTTTAATGCGCAGAGCTTTAGCATCACTTTTTTTGACAGGCAGCAGATGATGGACGAGGTGCCAGTGTGAGGAACACCCGAGTGTGACTTGTTTCACTAATTTGTCGGTTCAAAAGGACCATGTCGACCGGCACGTTTGCTCAATTTAAAAAAAAAAAAATTATTAAATCCAACCAAAAAAATTAACCCTTTAATGCACCCTGTAATCTTGATGACTTGTAGTGGATATTTAACCCTGAAAGGATTAATAGGCAGAATTAAGATTTGGTACCTCAATGATGGTTTGAATGCTTGTCTGTGTCACTGTCCAGTTCATGCTTGAGTGTGAGAGGAAAAAGTATAAAGGCGTTTGGTAAATAAGCAAGTCGCCGAGAACTCGTATAGCAGCATCTCCTCCTCTTGCTCCTCGGCTCTCTTCTCCCTCCCTCGCTCGCCTTCGATCACCCCTCCGCCCTGCCCGACCTAATCCATCTTAAGTGTTTACAGAACACTCCGCCAGCTCAAAGGGCTTCGGCTGGTGTTCCTCAAACAAACCCCATGGAAAGCAGATGAGCGGGCTGTCGGGGAAGGGCACGAAACGTCCAAATATACGCTGTCGAAAAATAAGCAATGGACTCTTAAATGAGAAAATATTTGGTTGTTTTGTTTCAATGCAGTCGCTCCGTGAGTGTGGCGGACTTTTGGTTAGCAGAGAGTGGTCAAGGGGAGTAAGATTGTGTGTGTGTGTGTGTGTGTGTGTGTGTGTGCGCGTGTGCGTGTGCGTGTGCGTGTGTGTGTGTGTGGCGTATTGCAGCAATGTATATTTTTCATTCTGAGCAAGAAGGGAGGAAACTGCTTCTATTTGGCGGGACGGCATGACAAGGGCCAAAAGGGCATCTGGGATCAGTCAAGGCCAAGTTGAGGAATTTACTCTTGTCATCGGAATACGTCGGAAGCATTTGTGTCGTCACCGCATGCAAATAGTATGTTTAAGAATGTAGCCCGCACCACTCTAAGCTTCTGATACTAATCATTAAGTCCATTTGTTTTGATGCAAAATTACTCCCAACTATTTTAATTTTTTACACAAACACATGAAATGAGGGCCCGAGCATCCATGTCAGACGATCCCTTAAACATGCAAAAACCCCCCCAACCCCTCCGTGTTGAGGGGCCGTGTGTTTATCATGCTGCCATCTAAGTCGACCCCCCCACGCCTCCATCCGTACGTCAGATAAGACGATCGTTTTTCACGTGGCCTCTCGGCTTCCACGTCTTCTCGTCTCGACGATGACGCCGCTGGACGTAGATCTCGAGGCTCTCCATAATCAGCTGACGGTTTCGGTTAGAGGCAAACCCGCCGAGCGCGGCGGGTGTGTAATTTATGACGTGGAATTATGAAGGTGTCAAAGGGACAGAAACGGTGCTTCTTAAATGGGTTGACGCAGCGTCAGGTGACTTCCTGGTTTCATTTTTTTTTCTTCCCAAAACCTAAATTGATGAGAAATTATTGATAGGACAAAAGTACTCAACATGTTTATTCGAGAATGAGGTTCCCAAAGTTAACACATCAGTATGTAGTGACTAACCGAAATGATCCTACTAAAATGAACAACACATTGTTATTATTGATTGAAATGTCCAAACAGTTCCTTATTTGCATTCCCCCAAATAATGAATATCCCATGCAAATAAACATAATTTGTGGATTGGACTGGATTCCTTTCCTGATCTAAACGGTCTGATCAAATATCACCAAAGTGCTTGGGAACAACAAAAACGCACTGCTGCGGTTTCAGGTAAAAGAGCAAACTAAATGCCTTGGAGTTAATTTCGATAAACACTCATCACAAAAACAATGTCAATATCAGTCTGTTTTGCATTAAAGACCAGTTGGGAGTTAAACGCCGCAAGGCATCCTTGAAAGTATTATCCCATGACATAAGTCATGTTTCAAAGAAAGTCCAACCAAACTTCTTGTGTTTTGTTTTGTTTAGTTTTTTTTTCTCTCTCTGTGGACTCTTTCTCAGGTTCTCTGTGAAAGCAGCCCAATGAGATGGAACGTGGGACCCTCCCCCAAGGGGAGGGTAGAGGGTCACAGGAGATGAACATCCCAGACTGGGAGGCCTCCAAGGGAACGACCAATCGAGAAACAAAGTCCAGAACGAGGCTGGCGCCGCACAAAATGCTCGAACCAGGTTTGTAATTCCTGTCACGTAAACGGGATTGACGCGGGTGAGATAATGCAACGCGAGTCAGACTCGATTTAAAATTCAGCTCATTCAAAGCGATCAAGCTCACGAGCAGAACTCAAAGTCGACTGACTGAACATCTGTTCACGTGCTACACAAAGATGTGCAACAAATGTACTCTGGCGTGTCTCATTCTTCTTTCGCTGGCTACCTGTCATGACCCCGAAGCGCCAGTTGTTTTGTCCGAAGCCTCGCACGGATCATCGCGGCGGTAACATTGTTTTTCTTTCTGTCTGTGGTGGGACGACACAGTGGGAGTGTGGGGGGGGGGGGGGGGGGCAGGCTGGGGTAGGCGAGAGCTTCATCACTGTTGACTTTCTCCATGCTTGGACTGTACTAAAGCTGTGTGTGGGCCCGGACCCCCTCAGAGATTGGTGCTGGAACAACTGTCAGCGGCGAGGACAACGGCGAGTTGGCCTTTGCCGCCACGCCAACAGGTTCCGCACCATTATCTGTTGTCTTGCTAAGCACCATACCTCATGTGTGAACAGTGGTCCAAAAAAAGAAAAAAAACAGTTGATATAGATATGCTTGTTGCAGATGTTCCTGCTGGACTACATTGAGTTGCATTTTTTTTTTTTTTACCTTGCGCTGAATCCTTTCATCAAAGTTTGAAAGTGACTTGTTAAAGATATACACAGCTTTGCCGCGTCAATTAAAACATCTGAGATAACATTAGGATGCTTCTCCTGCCCCTCCCCCCCACCCCCTCCGATCTAATAAAGCTGCAATATATGTAAGGCGAGGGGGGGGTGGGGATAGGGTTGGGGTAGTTTCCAGCAAAAATGCATCACGGGTTCCCGTTTGTTCATGATGTCGTCAAGGAGATGTTCCATAATATGATCTTGCAGCATTCCAGACTGCTGGGGAATAGGAAATATCCCACATGGAGCTTCGGAGTTCCAGGTTTAAAGTGTTCCAGTGGAAAGTAAACAAAACAAAACACCAAAAAAAAAAAAAAACACAGCTGACGCATGAAGTGCGTAGATTGGATCGCTATTCAAATCGATATGCTGAAAAGTATTATGATGACAACGCCCAAGCCCGGGCTAACTTTTTGTCCGGATAATTTTACACCGGGCAAAGTGAAACGTCCCGATATTCCTATGCAGTACATATTGGTGTCTTGGATGCCTCTTAATAAGACGTATAAAAAATAAAAATAAATCTATAGAATCAGTGCATCAATTTATGTCCAGAGTGGCCCGGTAGTCCAGTGGTTAGCACGTCAGCTTCACAGTGCAGAGGTACCGGGTTCGATTCCAGCTCCGGCCTCCCTGTGTGGAGTTTGCATGTTCTCCCCGGGCCTGGGTGGGTTTTCTCTGGGTGCTCCGGTTTCCTCCCACATTCCAAAAATATGCATGGCAGGCTGATTGAACACTCTAAATTGTCTCTAGGTGTGACTGTGAGCGTGGATGGTTGTTCGTCTATGTGTGCAACCGATTCAGGGTGTCCCCTGCCTACTGCCCGGAGACGGCTGGGATGGGCTCCAGCACCCCCCGCGACCCTAGTGTGGATCAAGCGGTACGGAACATGAGATGAGATGAGAGATTAATTTATGTCCAAACCAGCAGGTAAAGGCATCTGGCTACTACCTGTTTGGTTGCTTAGCAACCAGATGAAAGTATAGACACACTTGCGCTGGGTGACTGTCATCCTTTTGCGAATGCAGCAAAAAAATGAAAATAAAAGTGCAATGTGAAAAGGGCTTGACAGCTTCAAAATATTTCGAGATGCGTCTTCAAAACTTGCCTTCATGCTAATTTTCATTTTCATAAAACTGACGTCGAGTGCGTCTTCACCTTTAATGACAGTCTAGGGAAAAAAAATAGTCTCATGTCAGCTCACCAAATAATGATGATCTTGATTCCATTTTCCAATCAATTAATTCATCTGGCTGTGTCTTTATCCATAAACGAATGCAGTTCACTTCTGCCATTGTTGCTCACAATTCAGTTCCAATGTTGTATCTTTATTTTACAGTACATGTAAATGATGTCTCACTTATTTCAGGCTATTATGACCTTCCTCCACCTCCTTTCGATAAACAAGTGGGGGCGCTAGTTTTAACACCACAAAAATACTCGTAGATCCAGTAGCACAGATGGTGGTCTCCCTGATTCAACTTATGCTAACCATTCTGGAAGGTCATCATAAAACCAGATAAATGTTTACCATTGAGCGATGACATCACAAGAGTGAAGGTCTGTGCAAATATACAGGTGCTCCATCATCCTTGGCACCCTTCACTTCCTCCAGTCCATATTCTTGTAGTAAAACAACCTTTAAACTCCGGCTTCCCGTGTTCACGTTGGCTCATTCATTTATTTTGACGGCCGCTGAAAATATAAACTTTTACTTAGCTCTCTGTTGTTGGAGTGTAACTTTTTTTTTTTTTCCGTGGTCATGGAAGTGTGTTTTTGACGTGTGCGGGGAGTTTTTTGAGTGGATTTATGGCTCTGATTAATGACTATTCCGGATTTGAGCATTTATTTGAAAGGATTCCAATCGAGTATTTACATATCGGAATGTCACATTTGTCATCAGTTTGGTCGCATTGAAATGATGTGTTTGGAAACGTACATGAAATCTGAACGAGCTGTTTCTTCAATTTCGATACATTTGAACTCTTGCGGTATTTCGTTTAAGGTTTCGTGTTATTTAATAGACAGTTAACGATGTCATTTGATGTGACCATATTATCGGAGCCCATTTTTTTTATGAACATATACTGTATAGCGGCCCGGTAGTCCTGTGGTTAGCACGTTGGCTTCACAGTGCAGAGGTACCGGGTTCGATTCCAGCTCCGGCCTCCCTGTGTGGAGTTTGCATGTTCTCCCCGGGCCTGCGTGGGCTTTCTCCGGGTGGTCCGGTTTCCTCCCACATTCCAAAAACATGCGTGGCAGGCTGATTGAACACTCTAAATTGTCCCTAGTTGTGAGTGTGAGTGCGAATGGTTGTTCGTTTCTGTGTGTCCTGCGATTGGCTGGCAACCGATTCAGGGTGTCCCCCGCCTACGGATAGGCTCCAGCACCCCCCACGACCATAGTGAGGATCAAGCGGTACGGAAGATGAATGAATGAATATACTGTATATGATCCCATTCCCTGCAGGTCGATCACAAATAGAGGAGTAGCGTTAGCTAACAGTTAGCTTATTTTATTTCTTCTCCTGCCATTATTTCTTTTTCTTTTTTTTTTCGTGCATTCTGGATGGCCAGTGACTCATAGGTTAGTTTTGGTACTACAGTTTGCCATGCCATAAGAGCGGGAAGAACACAAATGCCGTTTTTTTTTCCCTCATCACGTGTGAGGTCCCTCACATTTTAAAAATGTGTTGTAT
This sequence comes from Hippocampus zosterae, assembly GCF_025434085.1. Taxonomy (NCBI): domain Eukaryota; kingdom Metazoa; phylum Chordata; class Actinopteri; order Syngnathiformes; family Syngnathidae; genus Hippocampus; species Hippocampus zosterae. The sequence goes on from NC_067457.1 coordinate 5,711,487, forward strand.
CCCACTTAAAGTCACAGTATCCAAAGGTGCCAAGTTTAAAATTTGGGAAACAGTGAGATAGTGTACCCGTCTTGGATTGGGTTGAATACGCCCCCTCTCTTTTTAAATGAATGATATTGTCCCGCATTAAAAAGTGTCTTTCCGAAATTTCCTGCTCTCGCGACAGACGCATTAGGTAGACGTCAAAAGGGGCTCAGAGTAGGAAATTCGCCTGCATTTTTTTTTAAAACTGTGTACATAATCTTTTCTGCTGAAGTTTCATTTTCCTCTGAATCTCATTGCTGTCACACCCGCTTCTCGCACAAGACTGACATCCTCCCTCGTTAGACATTCAGCAGCCGCAGGGTAACCTGAGCCGTGCGCACACACACACACACACGCACACACACACATTCATAATCAGAGCAACCCACTTGCCATCACACTGCTATCACAACCTGTCTACATCTCCTCCTATGTGCCTGCGCTGTGTGTCTGCGTGGACACATGCACCTCAGCCGCAGCCGACACTCACGACCGGACCAGAAACTAATATCCCCCCCCCCCCATTGGAAACACATGTGGAGGTCTGACAAAAGCAGGCATGTTCCCTGTGCCATGTATGCCAGCAGTCACTTCGTCTCCGCGTTGTCTCGTTTTTAGGCATCCTTCCGCCAATTTTTCGTAGGCAGTCTGCTGTATTTTTGTCATTGTTTTTGCAATTAAGATGTCGATTGCATTTTATGAACGTTTTAAAATGCCAGGATGAAAAAAAAAAATTGCAGATGAATTTTTTGACTAAAATGTCATCTCGAAATACTCACTTTGAGTGTGGTTCTGTACTTCATTCAAGTACAATTTTCCCCTACCTTCCGGTAATACCGCAAAACATTGCAACTTTTTAAAGTGCCAAATTAGCGCCGCGGTCGCAGCTGGCTACCGCTTTTAGTTTTTGGCCTTGGAGTGTTCCGTGGCTGAGCTTCCGTCGGCTCCACGGACAGCTCGTTGCACCCGCGAGAAGTTTTAAGTACACCTAACGGAAGCCGAATTCCTTTTGTGGCTGCGGGCCTTCCATTTCCCGACGATTTGAATGACTAACTAATTCGCCGAGCGGCGCTGACGTTCCCTTCTGTCAAGTGGCGATAAATCAGCAGCCCTTCAAGTCGGAGGAAGTAATCAGGTCGGGTGAGGAGCTTTTTGAAAAGGGGTGTGTTATGACAATCTGTTTAGGCGCTTTGTCAAAACCCTTCTTTTGTCACCACCGCGACTCGGAGAGCTAATAGGTGGTGAAAAGGCCGCTTCGGAGACGCAGATGAGGCAGGTTATTATACGAGCCAATGCGAAGGCTTCTGAGCATTAGCATGCATGCTAGCCGGAGTCGGCCCCAAGAGAGAAACCGGAGAACGCCTCTGGTGTCTCGGTGGACATCCTCCGCTGAGCTTGGCATATCCTCGTTTCGGCTGAGCTGCTGAAAGTCGCGTCTGTGTATTTGTGTGTGTCGGGGAAGGGGTCGCGACTGTGTATATGCGTAGCTGCTGAAAGATTTGTTATTTTTGACGGATAATTTTAACAGCATTTGTCAACTCTAATATGCAGAACTGTCCGGCGATGGACACGATTGAAGTTACTTCTGCTCCCTTGGAATGTATTTAACACAAGTGCACTTACCCCACTGCAACGTTTTCCTCTGGAATAAACACGTATCATATTTTTAGAGCGGCAAATGCAGAAGCGACAATAACTTTATTGTACGCGGTACACAAGTCAATGGCTGTAGCATCGTACAATAAACATTGCATCATTATCGCGTATGCCGAATACAGTCAAGGTCACCTAATTTGAAATTTGACAAGTGGGACCAAAAAAAAAACTGCAGTCAAACTAAGAAGATTCAGAAAGATGGACAAACACGGACTAGAGTTAGTCCTGCTTACGGTTTTATTTTATAGACTCTTGTCTGAGAAAGTTTAATTTGCGTACTTTGCAAAGCCAAAGTGTATTGAAAGCAATTGTTTTAGTGGTGCTGATGTTGACATGCAAAAAAAAAAAAAATCCCTTTCCGACTAATCCTTTGCTCTTTTCTGCAAATTAATATTAATTCAGCCCTAATCTCTTCAAATCTTAACATGCTGTCTGGAGAACGGGTTGGATAAATTAAATGAGGCGAAACACTGACGTTGCCTCAGCTCCTGTGAATATGTTACTTTTACAAAGGTTACCGTTGAATTGTTCTGGACCGAGTTCTCAACTGTAAATATTGGGGGGGGGGGGGGGGGGCGCATGCTTTAATACGCGGCTTGATGAGTTTACAGGCTTGAGTGGCAGACCAAACAGCAATTTGGACCACCGTAATTGCTCTGGCAATTTATGACAGCGTGTGCGCATTGTGCTCCATATTTATGTCAAAACAAGTCATCAGACTTAAGTGGCTCTACAAATGGAAATGTAAAGCTCTCTAATGATATTTCTCGGGAAGTATATTGTTTGCTAAACCATTACGTTTGCGGACAAACTGAAATGATTCCCTCCAAGAAAAAGATTGAAACGACCCCGGTGAGTTTAATTTTTTATTTTATTTTTTTTGCTGAAGTTTTTGGCTTTCTGTATTTGGATATTCGCCGGCTTGACTGCAGCTCTTGAAACGATCCTCTGTGTAACGGTTGCACGGGAACGAATTGGCTCACGCCGACGATCTCATCCCTATTTGAAATTATCACAACTGAAGGCAGGCAAAAATGACGCAGAGCCTGAAATGTAATCTATTTTCTTTTTATTTCACCTTTTCGGGGGAGCAAAATATTAGTGCAACTTCATATATCATCCATAAGATAACACGGCGAAGGTTAAGCGAATATAAACACAGGGTCAGCGTACAAGGTTGACTGTTATATTATATATTTTGCCTCGTAGTAGGTGACATATTCTCCAAACCAGACGATTATAAGAACGGATGTCTCTTGATATTTTTCTTGGACGGTGCCCACTAGCTAAACACCGCATGGACACACAGACACATCCCTTGCCGTCGCAGCTCAGCGTGCTTGGAGAGGAAAGGTGGCTATATTCTCCTCGGGTTGCCGTTTTTAAGCTATGGACAACATTCCGGGCTCCGGTGGGACAAGCGTATGATAGACAGGCACTTTACTGTACCTGAGCCAAGCAGTGGCAGCCCTAGAAGGGGCTGGGGGTGGGGGTGGGGGGGTTTGGGGGGAATCAATACTTGGACATCACTTTCTAAATAAACACCACGCACCCTATGGACATTGTTGGCAGTGGGAGCCGGCAACCTGTCCCTATTGATGGAATCGAACACCGGCGCACTTTCTGAGCGCTGGATCCCATCGTGGTGCTGGCTACTGGCAAAATGTGAGGTGAATAGCCGGCTGTGTTGTGTTTATTTAAGGTAAGAGAAGAACGGGCGAGAAATTCAGTCGAATGGCCTTGCGTTTGGCAGCGGAGCCGCTTTTTCCCCCTCTTCGAGTGTTTTCATGGCTTGTTGATGATGTTAAATCTGCCTTAGCTTCCACGAGGGCGATGCCCCGCTTGTCGAGAAATCTGATTAAACTGTCGGAACTTCAGCACCGGAGTCGGCAACAAGCACTTCGTCAAGATGTAGTGCGAGAACGGAGATGCATTTAACCGTTAAAGTAACGAGCTGAGGGAATAACGTGCTTCTTTATTTTATTTTTTTTGGCTCGTCTGTTTAGCGGCCCAACACTACGATTGAGGGGGTTGCTCCAGTGAAAATGGCTGGGATTGAATAAGTTAATGTCAATAAAATCTAAAATATTGTTCCGATCACGTTTGATATTTTTTACAGGTTGAATAGGACAAGAGTAGGAATGTAGATACGAATTTTGGTGCCGATTGGTAGTAGTCCGCTGACGCTAGGTGACAACATGAGAAAAAAAATGTTGACGGAACAGATGGATGAGCTCCGCTGCAGCTCAGATGCCGTCATGGGGGGTGGGAGGGGACGACTGGTATGCCCTGGGATCATTTCGCGAGATATAATGAGCTACTTGCCTGTGCCAGCACAGATTTTGATTGGGAGGAATGTCGGCGCCATTGACTGTCGGTGCTGGACAGACCTGGGGCGCTTGTGTTTTTTTGCGCCAGTAATGGGCAGCATTTTTCACAACCCCGATTTGTTCAGTGGCTATGTCAGCGCTGTTGGACAGTCGGCGTTGGTGCGGCTGGATGGATGGCCGCTGAAGTTGAGGATGAGGAGAGGAGCGTTGGCGAAGAGCGCCGATGCGTATTTGGAACCGTGAGTCGCCGCTTGGAATTGAAATGGATTTCCATGGGACAGGAGAAGTGAACCAATCTCTTTTTTCTTCAATGGATGCTACAGCTTCTTGTTGACTTTGAAACTTAGCTTGTAGCCGACGTGTGCACATTTTGAGCATGACGTCTCTGATCCACTGGTTAAAGGACACTTTGATTCTCTCCTCTTTCATCTCAAACCGTTTCAAACAACAAACCGTGTGACGGAGAAGTGGTTAGGACTGCACGACTGTCCGTGTTTTATGTTATGTGTTGTGTTTATTATTTTACTTTATGTTAACTGTTTTGTAAAGCGCTTTGTTACAGCTGCCGCTGTTGTGAAAGCGCTATATAAATCAGCATGTATTGTATTGTATTGTATTGTACTTGTACTCTGTCCGGTTGAATATGGACTCAAAATCAGCTCTCAAACCGACTGCTAGTTTGAACCATGTAGTGGCATGGCAGAAAGTCTGGCGCCGCCATTGTTTACAAGCTTGCCGAATCTAAACCACAGCCGTGGTCAACTGCTACTGTATTGACGACCGACCGAAGCCGAGTTGGCCCAGGTGGTGCTAACTAGCGTGGAGAAGACGTTGCGCTTTTCCTTCCAGCTGGCTGCAAGGCGCGCACGTGCAAACGCGCGCACAGCTGGTTCCGACAGTGGCTCAGCTGCAGCGGCTGCCATTCTTAGCGAACTGAAACACCTGGAGGCACGCGCGCTGTCAAGATGATCAGAGCCACTCTGGAATAAAATAACAGATCTGGAACGCAGTTCAAACAGGCCAGTTGCTAAATGTGCACTTTGATTATATTTCTCATTGAGAAACGAACCAGGAAGAGGATAGAGTCAGTCAAAAGTGAGTTCTCCACATTCTTCCCATGTGCAGAGGTAGTGGTTAATGCACCGTAATGACAATGGAAGCATATGGAAATATGCACCGTCACGGATTTTTGGGGGGCACATCTCCGAGAGACAAAAAGGGGCAATGCCTGGACATCTCGTCACCTATACAAACTATAAATTTAGATAAAATGTTTACGTTTCTCAGCCAAAACGGGCTTTTTCGGAGTTCTTCACCATTTAATCTGAACAAAAAAAATAATTTGTCAGGAAAGGCCTACTGGAACAGCTGAACTTTATTGACAGGGGTGTGTAGACTTTTTAAATCTACTCTAAGGAACTGTAAGCAATGTGGGGAGTACATCAGTGAGTTTGCAAGGCCTTCTTTTGTACAATTGTCTGGATTGAGTTTTGCCTCTTTTGATCTGTGTGTTTCAAAAGAAATAATTTCTAAAAGAATCATGTGCTGTTAAAAGACTTTTTTTTTCATTTTTTGCATTAGAGTGCATGCTAGACGCTCAATGTCGTTATCGCAATGATTGACTTAGCTTACGGTGTCCTGGGAAGCATTTACAGTATAGTCGTGCTTTGTATCACGGGGGAGTCTGTAAGAGAAGACTTTTTGGGAGGGGGGAGGGGGGGGGGGTGGATTTCTGGATTATTTCTGTAGCTTTCATCGAGAACTCATTCCAAAAACTTTATTCCTTACCACTCACAATCATGACTGCTGAATACAAGCCAAGGCCCCGAAAAGTCTCACCTCCAGACGAGCCAATCAGCTCGAGAGCAGCAGGAGAGGGGTCGCGTGGCTGGCAGCGCGTCTGCATCGACCGCAACCAGCTCCCTGCTTATGAACGCCTCCTTTCACCGCCATTCACACAATATTCACGTTGCAGGGCAACTCCCCCAGCAAAAACAAGGCGCGTTTTAAGAGAAAACAATCAGCCCTCCCCAACAAATTCCTGCTAATTTGCCAGCGCCAGAGAGGAGCAAAAGGAGTGATGGATGCCTGCCCGTCTAGCAGCATTTCCTGCTGGATTTCCTTAAGTGCGCCCATTTGCTGTTGCGCGCGTCCTGCGTGCCAGCCGTTCCATCGAGCAAACACCTCAGAAACCAGTCCGGTTCTGTTGGGTCAGTCTCTATCGATGCATCCCATCTCCCCATGAATCAAAGTCACCAGTTTGAAAACTTTACCGAAGGGTTACATGGGAAAAGCGGGCTGAAAGTGTCGGTGGGGGGGTCAATCAGTTCTTTTTCAATGCGTGGAGAGTATGAAATATTAGAATAATCCCAATTTTCATCAGCCATGAGCTCCACAAAAACAAAATTTATGATCATGTTAAACCATTAAAAACACGGTCTAGCGAACGCTCAAAATGGCGTCTGCGGTTAAGGCATCTATTCTCCTTCAAGGTAATTGTTTTTTTTTCCTGTAGTGTACCGCCGATTGGTCGGGCAGGTTCGTTGAGTGTTAATCAAATCTAGTGTTGATATTTCCAGTGTTTGTGTGAGCGCATGTGTGTGTACCGTTGTGTTCATTAATAGCGCCGGAGCTCTGATTACAGTGGCCGAACTGTCTGAGCCATTAGCAGGTGGGACTCGTCTTTAACACTTTGGACGTGCGTGTTTGTTTGCATGAGAACTTCGGGCGCGATGTGATGCGAGATGGGGGAAGGGGGGGGGGTGGAAATGGAGGCTCGGTGCATCTTGTGTTCGTGGGCGTGGGATGCGAAGGTCAGCAACTGGTACTCTTTCATGGCCGCTACTTGAATGTAGCGTTTTAACTTGTGCCACAAGTCTACTGCCACATGCAATGACTGGAATTGAGTAATTGATATGCACCCGATACAATAGATACTGATACCTAACATACTGATGTGCTCGCGGGGGTGTTTTACTCGCATCATAGTCATCCTTTCCCTTGGGGGGGACATTATATGACTGGACTACGTACTTCTTGCCTGTTGGAATGCATAGAACAACACCGTTAAAATAATCATGTCTACTGGAGATAAAAGCATTGATATGTTTTGGTCATCTAGCCCTTCAGTCCCTTCGGAATAGGTAGAACAATTGTGCGCCAAAGCAATAATCGATTGAAATGACCCCAAGTGGACTTTAATTGATGATTTTTTTTTTTAAAAGAGAGGATGCTGTTAATGTGTGGACAAGCAGTGCGTTGAGCATACCAAACCTAGCGGAAAATTGCCAAGACTATCCAGATTATCATTCCGGGCCTGCACATACGCGTCAGCATGGTCGTTCCTGATGCGATGATTTATCTTGGCGTGATGACGTTTGGTTTCCAGCACTGAATCATGATAGTTGTACAGTATTTCCTGATGTGGCGCCCCTTCGATGTTCTTTTGTGCAATTTACAGTTAACAGAAAAAATGACTGTACTGTCTTGTTCCTGGAAAAGGCCCCAATAACAAGATTGGAGTCCAATGATTAGTCCAACGTGTCTTGCGTGAAAAGATCAGAGTAAATTTGTCGCATATTCGACTATCTGCCGACTCAGCATGCAAGTCGGGGTGGTCGGAAAATGTTGACCTGACTATCAAAAAGGCACCCGGTGTGATCAAAGATTCCTCTTCCAAAGTCTTTAATTACTTCTCTGCTTCTGTTAACTCCTCGCTTTATTCCTTTCCCCACTTCTGCCGTCAGCTGGCATCGAGAAGAAAGCCTCTTTGACTTGTGTCAAGGGAGGAAGGGTGAGGGGCTTCGGGGGGGGAAAGGGAGGTGAGGCGGGGAGGGGAGGGGTGGGGTGGGGGTTCCTGGAGTCTGATAGTCTGGCTGGTTCGTGCAGGTTTTTCCTCCGGGGTTTAAATCAGTCACAGAGTCGAGGTGAGAGAGGAGATTTTTGACGGCACATCTCCACCATGTGGAATCGGAACAGGGAGGCCACTGAGAGCAGACTTTGCACAGGGACAGGTACACGTTTAATTGCCTTCGACGGGGGGCGGGGAGGGGGATGCGCCACACAAGCGTATATCATGACTGTGTGTCAATTTTGATGTGAGGATCAGATTTTAAAAGAAAATCCAGTGAATATTATTTCAGTCAAAATGTGCCAGTAAAGGAAACGTTACTTGGCTTTTGTACATCGCCAATGCGAGACAGACACACGATCTTGAACATTTTGAAATAAAACGGTCACGATTTGCACACGCTCACCGTGGCTGTCATCGCAATAAGATTCAAAGAGGATGTCGGGGTGCAACATGATTGAAAAGTTCATGCTGTATATGCCCTGACGTCTTTTAAATTAGAATCAGGTGCCGATTGTGTGATAGAAACACGGCATCGTTCCAATGCGCGCACGCACACACACTCATTCATTCATTCAGTCCATTCATCAGTATTGTTGAGCCACACGCACACACCTCCTGTCACCCCCCCCCCCCCGCCTCCCTCCCCCAGTCCCACTCCACATCCCACCCCCTCCGTAGCTGTGGACCGCCATCCTGACACCTAATCCAGAGCCTCGCTACCATAACATTTTCACAAGGGTCGCCTGCCGCTTAATAACAGCACCACATGCATCCGTGAACTGCTCCTTTATAAGAGGAACGACACACGCAATTAATGTTCATTGGTGATCGCCTGCCACCGCGTTTTGTTTTTTTTTTTCGGTGTTTGGACAAGAGTTCAGCATAATCCTCTGATAGTGTGTATCTTTAAAGGGGGGGGGGGGGTTGAGGACGTGTGTGTTTGCATGTGCGCATTCAGTTTTTATGTAAATGGAAATATGTATTTTGATTTTTTTCGATTGTAAAACTAAATTGGGAAGAAGAAAAAATAAGACGCTCAACATTAGTTATTCATGTAGTACAAAAACTGGTGATGTTATTTGTCCCTTGGGATGCCACATGCCCCCCCCCCCCCCCCCCATAAAGCCACGCTGGCTGGGATAATGAACAGGATTTGGACAAGGTGACCTGGCAACAAAATACCTGAAAAATGTCACATGCATACATCGCAATGATATTTCTCTCTAATTGTCCTGTTTTTTTCAGAACGGATAGAAAATATAATCTGGTCAGCGTAAGTGAATATCATTTGACTCCTCAGATGATGAATGCAGCCCGAAGATCTTTTGGGTGAAGCGTTAGCATCCGAAAGCTGACAGTGCCCACAGGAGTACTGCAAAAGGCTCTTTGCTTAACTCGAAAGCCTTCCGACATGTTTCTGGCAGTATTGTGAATGAAATCTACAGCAAATCAAATTTAAGAAGCATTAGAACAATTTTTGGTTTCACAAGGGCTTTTTTTTTTTTATAGGACTATTAAAACGGATTAGCGATTGCGTAGGATTTGGCCCACAGGAGTAAATGTTGTCGAATAATTGCCAAAAAGTAATTGCAATTACCCCACTTACAGGTAAAAGTCATGTACCACCTCGTCTAGACTTCATTTCCAATCGTTTCTGATATTATTATAATTGAACGGTAAGCTATAAAAATGACTGATGGCAATACCATATGGTTTTCTCGCCACGGCTATAAATTGATTTTAAAGAGCTATTTATAATGTTTTAAGAAATGAGTGAGTCCTCCTTATGTGTCTGTGGTTTTGCTTAAAGGTCAACGACAAACATGCATATGAGTCAGGCTTTTTTTATTTTTTTTTATTTTGTAGCTAGCGACTTTACTGTTTTCCTGCTGGGCTCCACGTTAATTTAAAATAACTAATATATCCCATAAAAGCCACCAGCGGTAGCCTGTTTAAGTTTACACAAATAATTAGCTGTGAGCAGACACAAGCAAACCCCAAAGAGAAATATGAGCTGCCACAGAGTGCACGACAGAGTCGAAAGGTAATGACCTTGTGTTGTGGAATTTCGCGCGGACGCTCTGCAGTAAACAAGTAACAGAAACCTCTTTGGGTAGCAGTCAACCACGGTTTGGAGAAGGGGGATTAGCAATATTTACCTGCAGGACGCCTTTCTGGAAATGCCTGTCCGCCCTCGCCTTTTAATTCCACCCAATTTACTTTTACCGCATGTTCAATTTGTACCTGAGCCTAGGAAAAAAAAAAAAACTAACATGACAAGAAAATATGAGTTTCAAGCAATTTCCACCTCCATGCCCATATACGGTCATGCTTTTGATAATGGCAGCCAAGATACACACCGTACAGAAAATTGGAGCATCACATAAATGACCATGACATCACCATCGCATTACCGGCCATTGACATGTTCTCATTTATGTACAGGCGTCCACTACGTGCCACCAGGACCATAAACACACTTTCTGACTTACCACACCCTCACACACACACACACACACCCACACACATGTCGCCACCTAACACCGCAGACATGGTCACCGTGTATTTTCTCGATGAGTGCGCCCCTCCTTTTGCAGGGCACACACACCTCAACCTGCACAACAAACAGGGAGCAACCCAAACATCAGCACTGCGTGTGCGTGTGCATGTGTGTGTGTGTGTGTGTGTGTGTGTGTGTGTGTGTGTGTGTGTGTGTGTGTAATGGAAACTTTCATTGGTTTCAAGGTGTCGCCTCCCAACCCGACGTCACGCATTCGACATTTACCAGAGGTTTCCTACTTGATGCTGCCCCGCCTCCTCCAAAACCTCACTTGGTCAGACACTTTCTCTTTCATTCTCCCCTTTCTATGTTTCTCTCGGTTCCTATCGAATTGTTTCTATTCCGCATTCCGATTTCAAACACGGCTAGGAAAGGCTTTCGAATTAGAATGAGACAAGCATCAGTGAGTGTGAACGATGACATTTGTGTTGTGGTATTTCGTTCGGGGCAACGCGGTGTGCTAGTGGTTAGCATGTCTGCCTCGCAGTTCAGAAGTTTGGGGATACATTTTAATTCACTATCCAACAACCGCGCAAAATGTCCATTATTAAATATTCCACCTGCGAAACTGCCAAAATACCGATACTCAGTCTGGCCTGCCCCTGCGCAGATTTCCACCATTGAGAGACCAGTACAGGATGAACTCTTCCTTTGATGGTAGTGGCTTCAGCTCACCTGTGACCCAAATGAAGAAAAGCAGTTTTTAAAAAAAAAATGAAGAGGATGGGTGGATAGATGAAGTTATTATAGTTGTAATGTACCTAAATGATGACTTTTAAGAAAGTCTCAAAATGTTTGTTGAGAGATTAAAGTTCGACAATGGTGAGTCACGTTTTCAAAGTTAATGAACGTCCAGAGACTTTGCTGTCTACATGGTGGTGTGTGCTACTTTCTCCAACATTCCCTCCACCTGAGCCACATTTTATTTGGCATGCTGCTTATGGCCCCACTGCTGTGCCCCCCCCCCACCTTTTTTTTTTTGAATGTGCAGTCAGCAAGTTCCCAATAAAGTAGAACATGTGGACAGACAAACTAAGGCTGCGAGCTCACACCATCTAATTAAAGTCAAAACGTCACGTCTGATAAACGTCAGAAAGGTTTTACTGTGCGACAGGCCGGGATGTTTCACTCTCCAGATCTGTTTTCATTGACAACAAAATAACGTGTTGAAGGGCCGAAGGAAACCCCCGTGTGTGTCTTTATTGCTTTAACGTTTCTGTCTTCCTACTTCTCTGCAACCTGTCTCGGTCTGGCCATGTTCTGTTTATTTTCTATGTTATTGTTATTCCTCAATCAGCGCCTGCTCACTCTTTTCGATAACTTTTGCCTCACCTGTGACCGATTCCCTCTTATTGTTACTTTCCCATCCCCGTTATACAAAAACTGAAGCATCTTTAGCACGTCTCGGCCATGCATCCCCGTACAGTACATGAAAACACGGAAAAATTGGGGAATGGTAGCTTGCGCATTCGCCCGAATATGGACGCGTGGTTGCTACCTAAGATCAACTGGTCAAAAAAGCGACTTGAAATCTCACCTCAGATATTAGATCGAATGCTCAAATGACTTTTCATCACAAAGAGCTATCCGGTAGACATTCTGAAGAATTGTTATCCTTTTGTTTAGGCGTGGTCGTGATGATATTAGTGTTTGTGTGTGACTTGGACGCGCATAAAAACTCCACTGAGCTGTAATAAGCTCGCCGCAAGAGAGTCTTAAAGTATTTGGTCCAAAGTCGGGCTCTGGTTTCAGAGCGTGGACTCTGCTGTAAGCCAGCACAGACGCAGACTAAACACGGCAGCCGACCCCTATTGTTGTTCTGCACTGTTCCAGCCCTCTCGGGGGGGATTCAGCAGGAACCGTAACCCTTCGCTGTTAGCAGAGACAGCCAATGGCCACGCAGCTTAATAATGACCCAGCCGTCCAGGTTGCGCCGCCGCTTAATACCAAGTCTTTATTCGGTGCCTAACTGGAAAATGATGTAAAGTGATTTTTATTGTATTTTTTTTGACAGCTCTCAGGTATGCTCGGGCAAAAATAAATAAATAAATCCAAGCTAACTTTGATCGGCGAAAAGAAAGCTCAAGCCCGAATAATGCATGCGGTACCACACTTCTAATCAATTCAGCATGTTCGCCATGTCTAACCATTGTACAGTATTTTAAGATGTTTCACATCACTTACTTTCCAGTTAATACATGACTAGTCACCCCATCGTTGGTTTTTTTTTCTTCTTTTTTTTAACAAGTTTACGTCACAAGCTGCTCTGCGGTTGGAAGCAAACACAAGTCGGTCATAACGGGGAAGAAAGGCGTGAGTTTACTGGAAAGGGGAGGCCATTTACTGAAAGCATAAAGGTGGATCCACGGAGAGGTCGGAGGTCAACTCAAACCCGCAGCACATGTTCCGTCCGTAATGGCGGCCATATTAAATGGTCGTGCAATGCATTTAAGCTTTGTATCCATTTGTATATATTTGGTTTTGTCTCCACCTGGCTCTGGGTTTCCTCGCCATCTTCCGCTGGCGTCCGCCATGTTTAACTCAATGATTACCTATCATTACCTAGAGGTCCCCTTTCACTAACACCATTCAATCCCACATCCAATCTGGGTGTTTACAACGTGTCAGCACTGACCTCTCTTTTTCCACGTGCGCGGCCTGGGATGAAAATAAACATCTTTTGACTCCAATCACAAAGCAAGATTGACTCGTGCCAGCAGAGCCAGATAGCGAATATGATATGGTTAATTTTGGAATGACTGGCGACATTAAGAGCTGCCGTCTCAAGAGTGACTTTGTCAGCGAGTGAAATAGAAGGGGCCGAGGGGGGCGAGGGGGTCTCATTGGAGGCTTGTGTGTTTTCTTTGATTAATTTTTTTAATAGTCGATATTTGAATCGTTTGTGTTTGCTAGCCTGCGTTCCCGGCAGCTACAGTAGCCCTGTTTAAGGCCACCGTGGACAAAACAGGATCATTGTGATAAAACACACGAAGTGGGGAACGGAACGGAACCGGTCATGACAGACCGTGATTGCCATGGATGCCCGACGAGATGTTGAAACGGTCAAACATTTGCCACAGCAGTCACGGTACTGATGAGGATCCGAGTCGTAGCCGTAGTCAAACGGGGGCGCACGCAACTAAACCTGACAGTACGTAATAAGCCGTAACACAACTTGGAGGTGGTCCGTAGTGGGACAGGAAGCATAATTATTCCCTGGAATCTGGCACCCGCTGCCTATGGCTCTAAAGCTAAGCCATGTGTTTAATTTACTTAAAATGCCCGCTGTGGCATGCCTATTTATAATGCTGAATGTTGAGCGTTTGTGTGTGAGAGAGAACAAGAGTCACATTCGAGCGCACTCTGCAGTGTGTAGGTGTATAACAAGCTCATTAGCATGTTTGGAATTTGTGATAGCTCAAACCTAGCGAGGCGGAGAAAAAAAAGTGGCCAAATCCCGCAACGTGCTATATTTCGGGCCAACGGAGTTGCCACGAACATAAAGAGAGACGTACAGTGGATAGCGATTAGCACTTTTGCCTCAAAGGTTACGCATTTGGAAAGCTTCTATGGCTAACTCGTGCTTGCGTGGGTTTTCGCTGGGTATTCCAACCAGGGGAACACATGCCCTGGGGGGGTTTTGGGGTCATAGGGGTTATAGCTCTCTGAATGGTAAGAGTATAAAAATGCTACATAAAAATCCCGATGGTGCATAAAAGTTTTACGACGGCAGTAGTTTGACCTTAGAACTGAGTTTTTCCCCATTACTGCCAATTGGAAAAATTGGCTTCCAAATCTTAACAAATCCCAGAATGGCCTGTGTTCAAACTATGAGGCTCCACTCTCGTAGATGGCGTGTATGAAAATGCCAATCAAGACGTCATTCTGCAAACCGACAAACCGGGCCTTGCTCAGCGGTATCAGTTGGGAGTGTTTAGATTTCCAAGACGTGGATCAATCAAAATTGGAATTGTAACACCTCCGGCGTCACTGCCAACGCAGATGTTATTTATCATGCTAACAGTAAATTCCATGGTGGATCCTGTGCAAGCTGCTCAGGTTTCTGCCTGCGCAGCGTGTGGTCGCTTGTCTCGATCCTCTCTAATACAGTGCGGTATCCTGCGGGATTGGGTTGCATGTGTGTGTGTGTGTGTGCAAGCCAATGAACAAGCTTCAATATGAAACACACGTGCACGCTTTATCCCCTCTGCTTTAAGTCGCCGCATGGCTCACTTATGTAAAGAAAACATCAACGGGGTGAATCTGGATGTCTGCTACAAAAAAAGGAAGACGAAGGCCAAGGTGGTCAGATCATGAGAATGGGATGGCCGGCATAACTGTATTTGACTTACCGTATTTTCCGCACGATAAAGTGCACTTAAAAAATTCCATTTTCTCAAAAGCCGATATGCGCTTTTTGATCCGATGCATCTAAAAAAAACGGACAATATTCATACTTCTTGGACGTAGTACAGGGTGGCCCACTTAAAAGTAGCCCGGATTTTTTTTTAAATTAAAATATTTTTTTAATTTTTTTCAAAACATGTATTTAATTACGTGAATGTTACAAGTGACCCAAGTCTTTCCAAAACCTGTTTTTATTACTTACAGGTTACAAGAGATGCTGGATGTACAGTAATTAATGCGTTTAGCTTTATCGGGCTGCTTTAGTTCCTGAACACATGAAATTCGGTATGGTTTCAGTTTCAGAGAATTCAGTACACGCTGACATGTCGTTCGTGATACACCAACTTGCTGGGATAGTCTCCGAGTTGACTTGTGAGGGCTATTTGTAATTCGCTGCTGAACATCACTGACAACTTCGGGCGTCCGGACTAATTTAGGTCTCTGCTTCTTCACGTTTGCGAGAGAGCCAGTGTCTCGCCATTTCTTAACCAGGCTCTGAACACAACGTTTAGCCGGTGGTTTTGTTTGTGGGTACTCGTGAGTGAAGGCCTCTTGTGTTTTCTTAATTGATCCGGTTCGCACATAGCCTTCCACAATCACTATTCTCTGCTGCAAGGAAAACACCATTTTCTTGAGGTATGGTACGCACCCGGAGAAGGTAGGAGCACTACTGTTCGTGTATAATCTAAAACAAACAAAAATTGGCTCAGCGCCAACGTGTATAACCGGAGCAGTTTTGGAACACTTCCAGCATCTCTTGTAACCTGTAAGTAATAAAAACAGGTTTTGGAAAGACTTGGGTCACTTGTAACATTCACGTAATTAAATACATGTTTTGAAAAAAATTAAAAAAATATTTTAATTAAAAAAAAAATCCGGGCTACTTTTAAGTGGGCCACCCTGTATAAATCATCGCTGTATTGTAATCCTTTGGCGTGACTCCATCTAGTGGATGCATCATGCAACTGCAGCCACTATTGTAGCTTCTATTCTATGCGCCCTATATATGAAAACACTTTTGAAATAGGCCATTTATTGAAGGTGCGCCTTATACTCCAAAGCGCCTCATCGTGCGGAAAATATGGTAAACCAAAATGTCCATTAACAGTACAATAAACCATTTGGAATTAATAATGATCAATAAAACACCTTAACCATCGCGGTTTTGATGAACTCCACTGGACACACCCACTTGCTTTCGTCTCCACAATAAGCCCTGAAATAAACCGTTGCTCCTTTTCCCGAAGAACTATTGGAAAAAAACTTGACTTGCGGCGCTTCGTATCTGTTAACTACATGCGCTTGGCGTCTGTAAAAGAATATTATTGCCGCTGAAAGTAATGAGGAAAAGTGAGACGTGGGGGGGGTTGGTCGCTAAAACAGCGCCGCTGTGAGAGGTTCCATACCATGACGTGACCTCCGCAAAGAACGGCAGAGAGTGGCTGACCATTAAAATTCATGATGCCAAGCTCTGGTGGAGAAAAGTTTGACACTGTCTGTGATCCATCAACACCTATTTGCCAAAACGCAACATAACATTGAAAGATTCGTCATTGTTGATTAGCTGCAGTGTGAACTCTCCGCTATGCAAATGACCAGATCTCAGTATCCTTACTTTTCGATTAATGGTGCGTTATGTTTACGGCAGCGCCGTGACGTCGTTCGTGGTGAGACTAAGGGTTCGAATCCCAGGTCCAGCTTTCCTGTGTGCAATTCTGGTTTAAAATAAGTGCTTCATTTGAATGTTAGCTAGCCTTTGCGACTTAAAGACTTCAAATGTTCCGCAAAGTAAAGCAGTTCTAAAAAGGATCAAGAATTCAATCTTTCACACTGTTTTTCTTTTTTTTTATAATTGAACTCTGCTGAATTGAGCTTGTTTTGAGTGGGCGGTCCTATTTTATGCAAATGAGACACTGGTCTGTTTTCGAAAATATCAAGGTGAAGTCACTCCTCTGTGCTTTTCAACTGAGCTTTAAAAAGTGACGTTTTTACTTGCAATTTTTTTTTATGCGTTTTCCACGACTATGTGTGAGGATTATTACGATAACAATCTAAACATCCATCACTGTCTCCTTCTTGACTCTAACCAGAGCTCACAGCAAAGGACGCGTGACTAAACAGACCAGAGGAGAAAGCTCGCCAGTTTCGTCGCTAATGTGTGGACGTTATTTACATGAGATGGCCATTAAAGATCAAACTCTGTCAGACTTTCGCTCATGCTTGCCCCCCCCCCCCAAAAAAAAGCTACTATGTTACTTCCTGGCTCCGATCTTTCAATGTGGGCCCATGACTTTGTTGTATATGCTGCCGCACTGGCTACTTATGTTGAAGTGTCAATGCCAGGCCATCGGAGCTACTGTGTGGCCCTGAAATGGCCAAATCATTTCTTCTTCAAACAAAAAACTCAACATGTCACTTCTTAAACGATATATATATATTTTTTTTTGTTTCCTCACGGACGTTAAAGACGACTAGCTGATCCTATTTGAACCCAGCCGCAAACCAAAACAGCAGTGCCTAGCAACCCCTCCAAACCGTCTCATCATCATCTTATGTAAACCCTCTTAAATAATTGCCAAAGCATACAAAATGATTACATAATTACCGCTAGGGTGGTTAATATTGATTTGAAGTCCATCTTTTAAAAACGCGCACGACACACCACGTAACGTTTGCGCGTGATGGCGCAAAAACGTTGACCGACGTTGACCGACGTTGACGTATCGAGGCGAACTGATGTTGTCACTGGACTCCACAAAGTGGCGTGTGTGATGCTGCTTGTTCTTGAGCGAGTCCTTGCGTGTGCGTGTGTGTGTGTGTGTGTTCAAGCCCACGCTGGCGTTTGAGAGTGTAGCAAGGCCCATTACTGCGCCGTAATGGGAGGGGGATATTGTTGGTGTACAGACGTAATTACCTCAAGCTAACACGGAGCTCAGGCCGCGTGGCGCCTCCAACACAAATATGAACGGCCGAGCATAGATACCACTTTGTCCTCCTTTACCGCTTGACCTGCGAGGAAAAAGTTCAACAAGGCTCGCGTGTGTGATTGTACGCCCGCTTATGTGCGAGAGTTTGAAGTGCAAGAGAAAATAGGCGGCGTATTGGCTGTTCGGTTGGATGTTAAAAATACATGACGTGAAAGGGAGATCTTGTGATGCTCCTCCCCAAAACGAGTTCAAAGTACGCTCGGATGAAATCGAAACGCGTCATTCATCCATCCATCCATCCACGTATCATTCCATATATTTTTCTACGTGCACTCGGACGATTTTTTTTATGGCCTGATAAAAAACCGAATACAAGCCCCCAAAAAATCTGAAATATTTTTTTAAATCTGGCACAATTAGACTATTTGGTGGTGATCGACCTCACAAGCTTGTATGTCGCCAGGGTGCAAACGCATGACTGTGCATATGAATCGCCTTGCCTTTTTTTTAGGGGTTGGGGGGGCTCCCCCATTGAAACAAGGCTTCTCATTTCAAAGGGCAAAGGTTAGCAAAACCAACTGACCCTGCGTTTCCTTAAAAGACCCGTGTTTGCATAAGCATATTCATACCGCGTTCACGTATGCGCAAACGAGCGCGCGACTTCCCGGCCGCGGCGTTATCGAATGCGGAACAAATTAGTCATATGACGATGCGCGTGGCTTTATGACTTCCTGAAGAGGCAATCGTTTTCCCGCAATCTTTTGAATTATTGATTGTCGTATTAGTAAAGCGACGCGCGCCGTGGATCACTTTCCACGGCGGTTGGTAATATGCATGAACTTAAAGCACCTTTGTGAGAAATATGAACGTGCGTCGGGTCGAGAGCAATAAATCGTCATTTCGGGAGAGAAAAATGACAGGCGCTGACGTCCTCGCTTGTCTTTTCTCTATCTCGATGGCACCTGGTCCAGTTGAAACATGCGCCGTGTTCTAATCACACGCTCTTCAGAGGCATGTTTTCCTCCCCCCCAACCCCCGACCCCCTTCTTCTGTTGCTGCTGTGTTCCTCTCTGTTGTCATAGAGAGAGCGGGAGGTTTGGTGGACAAATGGTTCCCACATGTTTGAATATTACTGTTCATTAGTTGCGTGCGCGTGCGTTGCGTGCACGCACGCCCGCGTGCCCGCCCCTATTTGCGTGTCACCCAGTCGTGATTAATTAGTAAGTTCTGGAAACGGGAAGGTTCAGAACAGGTCTCTAATTGTCTTAAACTAACTTTGTTTGTTTCCATTGCTCAAGTGGACCTCACCGGGTGTGTGTGCAAGATGTCTTCATATATTGGGACTTTATTTTGAAATTTGAAATGAATCGGAGAGCCGCAGGTTTTGTCAAATGTCAATTCATTTTCGAATAGATTGCATTAGAATAATAATAGTAATGCCGTCAAATGAATATGATAACATTTATGTTGATTTCCTTCTTCTTAATGACATACAGGAAGACTGCACATCGATTTATATTGCGACATACAAACTTTTCGACTATTGTTTATGTTCCTCATATTCATGACAACAATTTATATAGGGACCATTCACATCTTTGGAATATATTGGTTAGCATCGTTTCACCCCCCCCCCCCCCCCGCCCCCCTGACCCCCCACCGCCTCCAGGCCATTGCCTCTGGCTGACCGCTGGCTTTGACCCCGAGCACCAGCAACGGCTCTGCTTCCCTTCTTGCCGGCACATCGTAAACATTGACAACAGCTCCTAACTAGCGACTAATCGCCAGCCTGCGCTGGTGCGGACGTGGTGAGGAACGGGGCAACCTTTAATTAAAACTTTCCCATGAACGGCCGACCGGATGAGGCACCTGTTAATGAAGACGTGATGTCACTCTGTTGCCACTGTTGCTACTGGTCCAATTAGTAAACAGAAGTGTTTCCCTTGGCTGTGCTTTTTTTGTTTGTTTTGTTTTTTATTGAGGTGCGCCAATCAGACGTGTTAACAGTTATTGTTGATGGTGAGCAGAAATGAGGATTTACAGCTCGTCATGGTGACCTGAATATGAACCGAATTGAAAATAAGGGTGTGACCATTCAGCAAGGAGGTGATTTGCATCCCTACGCTCCAGTGATGTTGATAGATCATCGGCGTATGGTTGTCCCTTGGGTACGCATGACAATATTGAGAATAGGTATAGCGTCACTGAGCAAAACAATGTTCATATGCAGTAAGTTGACCGTTCGTTTTAGCTTGTCGAATAGGAAGAGAAGTGGGTCAGGTCCAATTCGTCCGTTTGAAGATATTTCCTTCGAACTTTCATTTTGGGATGAAAACTCACCTATTTGCTGTTTTATTTTTATAAAGATTCTTTTGGCATCATTTTAGTGTCAAGGAACTGTGTTGAACTGATGGGAGGACCTTAGTCAGCCTTGCCTAATAGAAAAAGTGATGTCAAGCAATGTTGTGGCATTTCCAGTATAGGCAATTATTAACCTTAAGAGGGGGGCTGTCCACCAACATGCTTGTGCACCTCCACATTTCTAAAAAGGCAGAGTACAGCAAGCGAGGAGGGACATATTGACAGGAGAACTCATTTATATAGAGAAATGAAAACACGGGAGCCACAAAACCTTTTTGACATCTAAATTAAGGTTTTGTTTAGTTTAGTTTTTTGCGCTGCTGCAGACACCAGCATGAGCGGGGTGTCTACACTTTTAACCCTTTCATACCCCCTGTAAATACACCTGACAACATCGTACGCTGTCCAGTGTAGTAACCGCTGCCCCCCCGCCCCCCGAAAGGGTTAATTCATGGCCTTTGTTCCAAGTTTCCATTTGAAAATGTTTTGGCGAATTCCTAATCAAAAGGAAAGAAACGTTCTTCTTTGCAGTGCCCTCGAGCGGGGTTCACAATCAAGAAGTGGCTCCCATTTCATTTTTAGTTTTCAGTTATTTGATATCCAGAATGACTTGCAAGACCTTACCTTTTTGTGGCCTATAGGTTACTCTAAAAAAGTAAAAATAAATAAAAAATAAATAATCCCACCAAATAACCGGCAGCTCCTCTCACACATTGTTCCAATGCTCACCGTCCAGGTTCACTCGTAGTTCACATCTCGCCGTCCGGTGATCTAGTGTTAAATCACCATCATAATCTCACCTTGGCCACGAGTAAGACCTTTAAACCGCCCCCCCCCCCTCCACCGAATGTAACCCTTTTAGGTGAGGCCGTAAAACACACGTCCGTTCGCCACCCTAATCAGCCGATTTAATCACGCATATCAGTCCACCATAACGTCATCTAATCCCTAAAAAAAAAAAAAAAAAAGCCCGTGAGAGAAAGGCGGCCCTCATACCTAATTTTACCCAAGTGGTTTTAGTCGGGCGCCAGGTCTAATTCAAACTTTATGTGGCCCCAACACGTCTGAGAACAATGTGGAGGTCCTCGGGGAGTAACTACGGTGACAAATAAGGGCCAAATAGGTTTGCTGTTGTGAGACTGTCACCAAATTTCACGCGACTAATCCCTCAAAGTTTTATGAGGCCTGCAAAGTGGAAATGCCAGAATCTGAGAAGAATTGTTTTCACCCCTATTAGTTTGTTGCCGAGTTAATTAGGGAGGTCACACATATGTCGACTTAAGTGTGGGGTTTTTTTGGGGGGGGGGTTTGTCCCCCTTTTCAGCGACCGCACACGTGATGATAAAGAACACAACAAGTGTGTACTTGTTTGGTGTACTTGAGTTGACCGACACAGCCCAACAAACACATAACCGTACGCAGGACCTGAGAAGTCGACACACCCCGACTGAAAGGTTTCTGTGCTGTAAAAGAACGAGACCCCAATTCATCATTTAGATTTTTTTTTTTTTTGGTTTTGTTTTTAGACCGAAATAATGTGTGAGCACCCTCGAATTCATGTTAAATGGAATTCAGCGCAAAAATGCCCCCAGAAAAATGCCTGTGATTAATCCCAAATAGCCAACGATGACTTTTTTTTTCTGTCTTGCAGAGACCTCAAGGTTTTCTCCCAACACCAACTCCCATTTTGAACTGCACCTAATTCCCTTTTTTTTTTTTGCCACACTGCGCGTCGGTTTTGCGTCATTGCATTCGATTCCATTTATTTTTTATCCGATTGGAGATTAGAGACACAACACATAACATGACCTCAGCGTCACTGCTCCCCCGGCTGACAGCCCTCCAAGATTTTGTTATTTTGGCTTTTTTTTTTAATTTGTTAGGGTTTTTTTTGTTTGTTTGTTTTTAGCAGCTTTGAATCCCATCCAAGATTTGTTCTAAGAGTCCTGACATAGTTCCAGCCCATTACTTGTTGGCCATAAACTCCCTTTGTTCACACATTATTTGATGTATTGTCGTGACGCTTTTGCATTTGATTCCGAACAAATAAGTACAGAATTACATGTTGCGCGTATTATTCACATGAGATCTGGAGCTTCACCATTAAAAAAAAAAAGGAAAAAAAAGTTTTCTGCCCGCTCCAAACCACCCACCCTTTCCTATCATGGCTTTTTTACAGGAGGAGCTGTATTTCATTGTCTGTTATTTCAGCTTGGTGCTAAAAGGATTTCACAGGAAGTGAGAGTCAAACTGAGACAGTTGCTGACACACTTAAATCCCACAAACCTCCCACCATCACCTTTTTAGCCTATTTTTTTCTCGCACGTCCGTGAACCATTCGTCCCGCTGCTGTGGAGAATTAATGACACACAAAGACGCGCACACACACACACAGACGCACACGCACAAGGAGAAAAGGGAGTAGGCCACAAGTTGCAAAGCATAATTGAAGGTGGCCGCGTCCACCGGGTCGATATTTGATCTTAAATCCATTTTATTTTGTAACGTAATTTCTGGAATACTTGGGCAAATACGGGGTCATGTTTTTATTCTGCATAGCAACCTCAAGATGTTCCGAATTAGACGACGGTCTTCTTTCCCCTTTCAGCAGCAGGCGGACCTGGGAAGACTTGAGAACTAAGGGAGTTGAACAAAACTCTTGGCTCGCGCTCGGACTCCCAAAACGAGATCAAAAGTTCACTCGAAGGTAGGCATATTGAGATCATTGGTATTTGGTCATCGTTATTTTTGGCCGCGATTGTCCCGTATATCAGCAACATTTGTATTCGGTCTCATGCGGAAGCAGGCTGCACGCCATGTTCATGTACGCCGTATGGTTATAACATGAAGCTGCGGTGATGCTTGTGTTTTGAGGACTGACTATTTTTGCCTGAAAAAAATCTATTGAATTGAATTTTTGAGCAAGCGCGTATCAGGGTTTTTGTTGTTGTTGTTGTTTTTTTTTTTTTAACTTCCTTGCTCCCCTACAGAGATGACGCAATTCACAAGCCCCTCTCCCTGCTCCCCATTGCTTTCGGGCCTAAATCCATCCTAATGGTGGCCTAGGAGAAGCCTGGGCAGCACATGTTTGTGATAGCATCAGTGAAGTCACGGATCAGGACCTGGTCTGGGCTGCTTATGTCACACTAAAACAAGGCCAATTTAGACAAACAAAATGAGGTAAATTCAACACGGCCATTTTCTATTTATGCATAATTAGACTCATTTGTGCCCAAGCGAGATTTCAAGGGGAGGAGAGGGGGTAAATGTGGCTAATTTGCCACAGTGGCACAGTAATACAATGGTAAGGAATAGCAGTAGAAGGCTGGGAGTTTCGGGCCTGGGTGGAGGCTTACAGTAAGTGGCCTAATCCACCATCATATTGCAAAAATAATCAATACATTAAATAAAAATGCAATATCACCAGGCATGGCATGAAAGAAGAGACAGAGGCATTTTGTGTATTAGAGGAGACGGAAGCAACAAGCTCCTTATATTTAGTGGCATAATCATTTACTTGACATCTGGTAAGAAACAGAATTATGGGATGGGCGGGATGCCAAGAGAATCGTCAGGTGGTGCTGCTCAATTGACAAAGTGACGCAAGTTGGAAAGGGAGGCATGCGGTCCATCTTTGCAACATTCAATGTAACCTTATAAGTGTTGACCTCCCCAGTGCTCATCTTAAACGAGATGAAAGAAGAGACAAAATTGCTACAAAATTGAAAAAAAAAGGTAAATAAATCTCCCCCTGCGTCTCCTTTCTCATTCCCAAGTAAAGACATGACCTCACTGAAGTGCAAAGAACATTTTTCTCTGTGTCACCAGGTTCTCCATTTAAAAGCAATGTCCACTGAGCTCACACCGAGCTTTTGTAATCTTGAAGTCATTTGGCCGAAACGAGCCACCATTGCCCTGATCACACCACTCCCTGTGTGTTGTCAAAATCACTAGCAGCTGCAACAAGCAGCATCCTGCCAGCTTGGTCATGCGCTGACAATACCCAGAATAACACAACACAAGGGGGGTGGGCTCAGGGTGGACTTGTGGTTAGCATGTCTGCCTCATAACTAAGTGGTGCTGGCTTTGAATCGTCCTTTAGGCCCATTGTGAACTCCTCTGGCTTCCTTACATGTTACAAAAACAAAACCAAAAAACATGTATGTTAGGTTCATTGAAGAATGTAAATTGTGGATTTAAATATGAGTGTGACAAAAAAATGATGTGTGCGGCCATTTCTGGCCCCTGGGCCTTGAGTTTGACACCAGCAATTTTAAAAATAAATGGAAGCATGCATAATCATGGCCCGTCTTTGATGCCAGCTATGGCCTGGTGCGTATACTGTATTAATGTTTTTATTGTTTTTTGGGGATCTGCCAACAGGAACTGAAAATCTCTCTTGATGTTGCCGTTTGGTCTTTGCTCTTCTCCGAAGATTGTTATGATGGCTTTTTCAGGTTAGGACACCTGGTGTAATTGCTGCCGCATGTGTGACAGTGTCTGTCTGGAGCAGCTGCTTGGATGATAACAGTAGGAAGTGATGACAGGGCAACTCCAGTCTAATTAAAGAGATCGTGCTAAAAATATGAACTCGGCGGGTGATGTCAGTGAGGGTTGCAGCTGCGAGGTTCACCTGCACGTACACACCTTTGTTACATGCATATTGTGTATAGCTCGCAGGATTGGCGTGGATGGCGAAAGGTGCTGCTGCGTCTGCCATATTTGTGAAGTCGGGTGGGGGGGGGGGGTGATTGGCGATCAGCACCAGGATGAGACCAAATGCTGTAGAAAATGGATGAATGGGATAATTGGAGAAAAAAAAGATACATCTCAAAACAGGTTTAGATTAATTTGTGGATGGAATTTGATACATTGTATATACATTACTAGCCAGACCCAGAAAACCCAGACAAAAATACACACAATTGCGCATATCGCGTGCACGGCCAATGACATCATCAGCAAGGGGAGAGCTTGCAGTTAACCAGCCAGTGATCATGCAATGTCAAGTACGGCGTATTTGTGTGTGCTGTGCCTCCGACCGCCCTGATTTTGACGCAAATGAGGGCTGCAACTCGGATTGGCAATCCCGCAACGGCGCACAAAGACACAAATGCCTCATCACGCCCCGATACTACCACAATAGGGCCCGTCATGTTTGGAAGTGATCATGACATAAATCTCGAAAACATTTAGTTTGGCCACGATATAGTTGTCCAACATAATTTTCTTCAATTAATTTATTTCTCTGAATCTTTCATTTCTTGTAACCACTTGTGTATAAATAGGATGAGAGAGAGTAAACGATTCCAAATGTATTCAGGATTACAGTAATCCCTCACTGCAGCTATCTTCCCATTCCCACCATTAGAAAACTCGAGACTTGGAACCGCAAAGGGAACCACAGCCAAGTCTTCAAAGATCGACTTCCTCCCCAAAACACGCTAATCTATTCCCAAATGCCAATAAAGGAGGTTAGCGATACAAATCGAACGTTTAACCAAAGCTCTTTATATCCTTTCCCAACTGGCCTCAGCATCCCCACTGGATCCCGTGGTGATGATGTCATTCCTGAGGTCAAATATTGCTGCTTGATAACCCCCTTTGCATCGTGTTTGTACTGTAACACACTCGTGAGCGTCCTTTGTGCGCAAAAGAAACCCACGGCGTACTCAGATGACACATTGTGAGTAGGATGTGAACGCACAGGAAGGTGTAAACATGCTGTACGCCTCCGCTTCTTTACATCCGAGCAGATGCAAGTAGGAAGACAACTCATATTCTTTACATTCACGCTCATTTCTGTATTGAAGCCAAACTTGTTGCACATTTAGTTGCTTAACCAGTCAGCTGCAAAAATGCAAGTGAGCTGAGGGCCCAGTTGAGCTTATACGTGATACTCTACTGCCCCCTGGCAGGGCAGATTGAGACCTGCAGGAGGACTTGGTTGCTGCAAAGAGAGTTTTGCCTTCCTGATTTTAAAGCCCTTTGCAAATTATTATTATTATATATATTATTGTGTTTGGTGCCATCTACTCATTTGTTGCCATTGGTATTATTTTAATTTAATGTATTTATTTATTATTGCTGCAGTTATGCCTTTTTCTAGCGGCCCAGTAGTCCAGTGGTTAGCACGTCGGCTTCACAGTGCAGAGGTACCGGGTTCGATTCCAGCTCCGGCCTCCCTGTGTGGAGTTTGCATGTTCTCCCCGGGTCTGCGTGGGTTTTCTCCGGGTGCTCCGGTTTCCTCCCACATTCCAAAAACATGCATGGTAGGCTGATTGAACACTCTAAATTGTCCCTATGTGTGAGTGTAAGCGTGGATGGTTGTTCGTCTATGTGTGCCCTGCGATTGGCTGGCAACCGATTCAGGGTGTCCCCCGCCTACTGCCCGGAGACGGCTGGGATGGGCTCCAGCACCCCCCGCGACCCTAGTGAGGATCAAGCGGTACGGAAGATGAATGAATGAATGCCTTTTCTATTGGCTGAGCGGAACAGAAACAGCACTGCATCAAAAACCCTCTTGAAATGTTTTGCGGTTGTGGCAGTTTTATTTACAGTATATTATTTCTCATGAAAAATGATGATTTCCAAATCCGATGTGGACCAGTTTTATTTACAGTATATTATTTCTCATGAAAAATGATGATTTCCAAATCCGATGTGGACCTGCGTCCCGGAACTGCGACTCTGACTTCAGAAGTTCCACTGTATATAACTTAGTGGTGTGGACTGACTGCACATTGGAGGCCATCCTGGGGTGGGGTTACGGGGGGCTGCAGTTCCGCCACTGGAACATGAACAAGTTCAGTCCAATTCCTTAAGCCCAAATGTAACAATGCGCTCTGTAATTTGTTACATCTGCTACTTGTTGGCTCGGAACACCTCTTGAAGCAAAGAGAAAAGCAGAAAGCATCGCCTCCCTGACCTTGACTCTTTCAAAAGATTGAATATTTTAAGAGGTGTTGCATTGGAAGGTTTGACAAAGGGTGATAAAGGCGACGCCGCAATCTGAGTACTCATAAACATTCCGCCATCATAATGGCCCATTTAAAAAAAAAAAAAAGGAGTAACTCCCTCAAAGCCAAGCATTACACAGAATTACATGCATTTCTGTGCATGGGAGAAAGTGTTTCTATTAAAAAAAAAATGACAGGCTGGCAGGGGCAAACTCTTGTTTTTCACTCAATAATTAAACGTAATTACATATTGCCTAAATGGTTATCGGCTTCTTGCACTTACTATAAAACACTTCATAAATCCTTGGAGATCTGTGTGGTTGCACAAAGCGCACATCTGTGATCTCCTTAGCGCCACGCAAGCAATTGAGATTCTTCTGCAGAAATGAGGCTTGTCTGCGATTATTCTCGGAGTCTTTGCAGGAAATAAATGAAACCTTTACTTCATTCGTGTACTTATAGAATCGCCATACGTTGACTGTCTCCAAAACCACAATGAGAGGAGGATTCCTTAAAAAAAAAAAGGACCCCTTGGAGCTTTGTAACAGTTTAAGTACACTTGAGAAGACATTTCTGAAGCCAGACAGTGGACGAAGGTGACGAAGATGAAAGCGTGTGGAGTATCTGGCGTGTCTAAACGGCCAATGGGTGCACCATTAGACACTACAATAGGGTAACGGGAGGAGGGTGATGATGAAAAATGGATGCGTGCACTGGATGAATTCCATATGCCGCCCTCGTCTCAGACGGGAGTCTTGGATCAGATTACTTATCGCAAATCCTCGTCTGAAAGCATTGAGCAGCAATTCCTCACGCCTCTGCCGCAAGGTATATTTTCGAGACCTGCGGATTTGAAAAATGTCCCAAAAAATACACTTTTTTTTTTAAACTTATTGATACAATGAATGACTACAGCCACATATGCTTATTTCATTCGAAATCTGAAGTCTGGGGTCATATGCGGAGAAACTAGGTCCGAGGGAGCCATGATGTAAATTAGAAAGATGATGTTTGGGGAATCGACAATTAGCAATCAGGCTAATTGCTAATTGTTGATTCCCCAAAAATCCCTCAAATGAAATTCAATTTATAAGCAGTGTAGATATTTGCTTTGTCATGGGAAAATTAGCTGTCAAAAAAGTCGACGCACATTGACTGGATGTTGGTCGTCGGAGTGCTTAGTCAAGGCTTTTTGCGAGGGACAACAACAAGAGTCAAAAGGCAGAAAAATCATGGCAATCCAAAAAAAAAAACTCAAGCAGATAGGCCCGGCTCCA
This sequence comes from Hippocampus zosterae, assembly GCF_025434085.1. Classification (NCBI taxonomy): domain Eukaryota; kingdom Metazoa; phylum Chordata; class Actinopteri; order Syngnathiformes; family Syngnathidae; genus Hippocampus; species Hippocampus zosterae. Next base: position 5,739,841 of record NC_067457.1, read on the forward strand.
GTTTCTCCTCGCATCATTTATCATCAACATTTTTCAGAGCGGTGACCAGTTTATGCAAATAAAGACCACAAAAAGGGAGCGGCAGATGTGCGATCCAGATAACAGACCTCAGCAATAATGGGCTGCAAGCATGACCAACGAGCCAACTTAAATAGCAGACCAATCCCTTCAAATCATCTAGGAGCATTCATAAACACGCGATATGATTTGGAAGTTTAATCACGCGGAGCTCATGTTGCATTAACTAACACCTGAAGTCACAGGAGCATTTCGTTTTTTTTGGTACAGTACAATATTGTAACCTTTATGACGACCCAATCTGAGACGCCATTCCCGTTTTCTTTCCTACTCTTTTTGTGCCTCATACAGAGTAAAAAAAAAAAGTTGTCACGTTTTTTTTTTAATGTTATGTCACAAACTCACTTTTCTGTCTGAAACATGACATTTATAAACTCGCTAAACAGGGTGGCAAATGATGCCTTGATTCCGTGAGCCTCCAAATTCGCTGGAAAGTCTCACTTTGGTCCCATTGTCATTCATCAACAGAATATTGCCGTTGGGAAATCCATCATCCGCGTCCACACGCTCCATCCAGTTAGCCACACAACTGGAGTTGAACCTGAATTCTAATTATACTTGAGTAAGTGGAGTCCAATTAGGTAAACAAGCATTTAAACGTGAATGGATTTCTACAGACGAAGCCCTACGCACACACACACACACACACACACACACATACTAAGCGGACCATGCAGGTGGCCCACCAGCATAACAAACAGCATAATTACGAGCAGGTGAACGTCATATGTCAATTAGTGCTGCAAAATATTGGATAATAATGAACGGAGAGTCAGAAGGGAAACAAGTATGTTTCGGCAATTATGAATATCACCCCAAAAAACCGCGACAACTTGCCAGATGAAGTAGCGTCTGGCGGATTTAATAGCGCAAAGGTGAGGCACTCGTGCAGTGTGGTGAGCGCGCTGTGGGGGGAAATGAGTTGTTGACTAGGGGGAAGAAAAAAAAAAGGCTAAGCTGGTCCATGAGCACATATACAGTAATTTAGCTGACTCCGAAGCTTGAACCAAAACTAAATACTCTTTTGATGGCGCTCCAAAAATAAAGCTTGAATGACAAATATACGGCTAAGCGACCTCAACGTCATATTAAAATTCTGATTAGATAATTGTATTCAAATTCTGCCTACGATTGGACTAACTAAGCAATATTTTCTGTTTAGGTGCACACAGCACTTTGAGGATTATTTTTATGCACATGATAGTATTGCAGTTGGTGTCAACGTCATTGGCATATAGCATTGTGCCATTCGACTGCGCTGGTCTGTCACATGTAGCCAGTGAAAATTTCAATCCCTCAACAGTCCACATGAGCTTTCCAAAATCTTGATAGTTAAACAAGACTCAAAAGTAACCAAATACTCCGGGGGGGGGGGGATGGAAAAAAACAAACAGGCTAAACCGAACATGTTTGCAGTCAGTGGCAATAGGGGAACAGGGGAGTGGGGCGTGGGGGCCCCCATTTTGAATGTCACATTGAAAGTCATGTCATGTGGTTCCACTTTTACTGTGATTGTATTCCTCTTCATTATTCATTCAGAGAACGTAGCGGCGGCGGCAGCGGCGGTGGTGGCCAGCACTTGAGGTGAAATGCCTTCCATGTGTGTCTAATTGTCTCAGTACAGGTATTTAACACAAGGTGAAGTCATTAACACATGCACACACTTGTCAGATGTGAAGCCAGGTGGCCCTTGGCTGATCGCGGACAACCAAAATGAATGTGACATCCACCTACAACCCTTTTTGGCTATTGATTTTCACTCCAAAATATAGATCATGAATGGATACGAAGATGGTGTCATGACGGCATATGTCACAAAGTGGTGAGGTTCCGCGATTTAATCTTTCATAGGACTGTACTCTGTATGCGCAACTTCCCCCGCGTACATCACATCTTGATTGATTTATTTCCGATCCGTTTTGTTGGTGCGTCAGGCCAAATCATAGCCAATCCCAATTAGAATGTGAGCAGTCTTTTGTTGCTTTTCGGCCATTAGCTGACCTATGACGAGGCTGTAGGCCAAGGGAGAAGGTCATTTTTTTTCTTTAAATTCTGGATTAAAATAGGTCATGACGCCCTGGATAGTAAATTATGTCCCATTATAACATCAGGCGGATTTATTGTAGGAAGATTTTTTTTAACATGCTGTGATTTGTCAATAGCCATATCAAGGTCAACATTGCCACCTGGTGTTCAATTGCAAATCCTGCAACCAAATATGGGCGACCAGTCTCTGTGACGTGAACACTGGTCACTGTTTTGCTGCATGAGTCAAAATGCAGATATTATTATGACCTGCAATATTGGGCAAATTCATCAGTCTCACTATTAATCTAACTTAATTGCAGATACAACTGTAATCATATATCCATTGTTAATCATCTGAGAGATATTGTGTTGGATTAGTGGCAATAAATGTCGTGGCTTGTGTGTTGAGTTGGCCCAATCCAACATGACAGCGTTGTGAAGACATGCGCGGTGCTTGCATGCATGAAATGAGAGGAGAATCAAACTCCTTAACCAAGATAAATCATCAAGCAATGTTGCAAATAAAAATAAAAAGCATTTTTAACACAAACACCACCACAGTCAATCAGGCCTTTGTGGACTCCGACCGCAAGAGAAGGAAAATCCTCACATCCCTATTGTCAGTAAACATGGATTTCCATACCACACTTTGTCATGTGTCCTTGACTTTGTCGCATCAAATCCAATCAGCAGGGAGCTTTTAGTTAGCTTAATTTATGACTACAGAATGTATCCTGCCTTATCTGACAGCCTGGCCAAGCAGAGTTATCAGACAAGTCCCATTCAATATGAAGAGCCTAAAAATGAGTAACGGTTCTTCCCAAATACGGCCTTGTCATTCCTCTGTAATCAGATGAACTTTTGATCAACCTGATGGTCTGGAGAATTTGATTCCCTTTGTTCCATGTGATTGGAGGTCGTCTGAGATTAATTCTCACGTAGGGGGGTCATGAGCGTCATCCTCAGTCACTGTCCAAACAGAGCCAATGTGTGCACGATGGGGGGGGGCACATGTGCACGCTAACAATGCGCATCATGTGCGTCATGGCTTTCGCTCTTCGTTTGCTTTCTTGCAACTGGCTTCACACTGATAACAGACAGATGGCCATGAAAAAAGAAAGAACATGATGATGGGGAAACTTTACTTTGGTTGAACCCTCCTCACCCCGGTGTAAAATGCGCTCCATTGAGATGCTGTAGCAAAAATGTAGCTTGTATGATCATCAATAGAAATCTGCATACATTTTACACATGTTTATTTTCTCGTGATTTTTTTTTCCGCGTTTGCATTTAGTGCCTTGCAATTAATTCTTGATTGAAAAGAATCTGAAATATTAGTTTACTTATTTGTGTATGTCAACAATAGATTCATTTCCATGGTTTACTTAATTCGGTAATCGTGAAATTTACATATTTAATGTATTTCTAAAACGCGACGTGAAGTGACCTTCTGCCATGGCTCGACCAGCTGCTCGTGTGCTCCCTCTAGTGGCACATGGAAGAAACGAGTTCAGTTGTATTTATCTATTTTCCTACATTTATTGTTCTACAACTGTTATTACTGTTATTTTGGTATTTTTCTAAATTGAATTTGCAGGCGCAGGTTTATTCCCCCCTCAGCCTTATCCATATGTACGATATTGGGTTGCTGTGGAATAAAACCACTGTCTAATGAACACTTGGGCTACTACCGTATTTTAATGTCAGTAATGATGATGATTTACCCTAATCGTCTGTTATATATTAGTTATTAGTTTTTTTTTTGGGTGGGAAGCCGGAGGGATATTATCTCTACGACTCACTTTTGGGCCATTTTCACCTTTCCTTTGTGTCTGCGAGGTTATTTTCGCCCCCGCCTTCCATCATCATCATCATCAATCAAGGTCCAATCACCCGCTGATGTTAGCTAAATAGTGTCATCAAATGGCACGAGTGTGTCCTTATCACGCTTAGTCCGGCAGGTGTCCAGCTCAGTCCGCCCCTTGCCAATATGTCAAGAGGAGCTGTGCGCTTCTGGCTCGTCCTCGCCCTCCAGCTACGCTGCGTCACGGTGCTGCTGGCCGGGCCGACGGGGACGCGGGCGGACTCGGACCCCGACAGGATGTTGTCCGAAAAGCTTGACGTTTTATTCAATTGGAAGGAGTTGCTCCGGGGCGCACCGGGGCAGGCCCCCCACAAGAAGGCGCCTCAGTTCATGTTGGATTTGTTTCACGCAGTGTCCGTGTCGGACGGGACGAGAAAAAGTCAAAAGGAGATTCTGGAAGGAAATGTGGTGAGGAGCTTTGAGGATAAAGGTTGGTGGCACTTTGAAGAACGGGATTGAATGATTTGTGTTGTGTATAACAGCGTTGAATAATACTCATTCGGGTTCGCAGTTGTTTTTCAAATGCGTAATTGCGCATCACCAGTGACGCGTTTTTACTTTTACAGTTGCACGTTTTCTTTTGATTGATGGAGATATTCGCGACTTATCAGGTAGAAAAACTTTTTTTTTTTTTTTGCACGAGTCAAGCAACCTCATGATGTACGCTAATAAGGGGAAATGTTTTGTGTGCAGAGAAGTTATTTTTGCTTTTGACAACAAAAAGTCAGGCTTCTGCAAATAAGAGTATGTGGTTTAACTGAAGTAGTTTTTCTTGCGTTTCAGGTCGTTATGGTGAGAGGTTTCACTTTTTCAACCTCTCTTCCTTTAGAAGAGAAGAGAGGATGATTAAAGCCGAGTTCCGTTGGTTTCGAAGGAAACAGAAGCATTTCAGAGAAAAGTCCTACAGGCCCCATTTTTACAAGGTAGAATTAATGATCTGTGTTCTTGAAGGTATTTGTGGGAGGGCGAAGTTATGTATGTCAGCAGGATACCTTCCAAAAGGGGCCGTCTGTTTTCAAATGTGATTTTTTTTTCTTTTTTTGACAGTTGAATTTTGAAAGAACAAATTACCAACAGAGGTCATCGCTCACAAACAGCTCTAGCATTAGATCAAACTTATGGCTGTGTCTTGTTACCACTCAGGTGGATTTGTATGAAGTACTGGACAGTCAAGTGAAACCTTGGCGAGGAAACCTCATCACCTCCAGACTGGTTCCTCTTTACACCCAGGGATGGGAAGTCTTCAATGTCACACAAACAGTTGGTATTCTTCATTTACCCCTCATCAGCAAAATAAATTTGGGAAAAGGCCTAGTTGACTTTTTTTTTTTTTTTTTAGGTGGCTAAGTGGATCTGCAACAGCCAAGATAACAACGGCATCCTGATAGTGACCACGCTGCCATCTGGGACTTGGATGGACTCTGTGGTTATGTCATCTAAGTTTCGTGGGGAGCCAGCAGACACTAACGCCTACTTGGTGATATTCTCTGATGATGGGAGGGCAGGAGCATCCAACCAGTCTTACTTTGGTGAGTTAACGGTGGAATCTAACATGTCAAATTTGCCCCACCACCCCCCAAAATAAAAACGGTTGATCCAATCCACACAAAAAATCTAGTATCACATCTATCCCAACAGGACTGATGGAAAAGTCTCAAGGCCCCACATTCAAAATAGTGAAGAATGTGCTGCATGTGACTGCGAGCTGTTTGTAACTGGATGAAAGAGTCAAATTAGATACATCTCTCAAAATGAATTTCCAACATCCTATGACACAAATGTGCTGAACCTTGTTTCTAATTTTCTCTCTCGTTCGGCCAGGACCAGCCCAGTCTTCGCCTGCTGCTGCTGAACTCCACTACCGCCCCACTAGGAGGCGACGTGGAGCCCCCGGGCTCTTACCTCGTGGCCATTCCCGATCCTGCCACAGGGTCTCCCTCTTTGTAGACTTCGAGGAGATTGGTTGGTCAGGCTGGATCATCTCGCCGCGGGGTTACAACGCTTACCACTGCAAGGGCTCTTGTCCCTTCCCGCTGGGAGGTAACCTCCGAGCCACCAACCACGCCACCGTCCGCTCCATCATGCACGCACTCAAGCTGTCCGTGGATGAAGTCGAAGCGCCCTGCTGTGTGCCCGACAAACTTCAGTCCATCAGTTTGTTGTATTTTGATGACGAGGAGAATGTGGTTTTGAAACAGTATGATGACATGGTGGCCTTGAGCTGCGGCTGCCACTGATATTTCACACAGAAAATGGGACAATAAGTGACAGGGAGATGTTTTAAGATTATTATTATTAGAGACCTACATCAGCACGATGACAGAATGAGAAATGAATTGCCAATGAGACCGCTCATGATGAATTCTGTTCATCAGTGAATCATAGCAGCCCCCAATACCCTGCAAATATGCCCCCTAGTGGCTGTTTTCAGCAATGCTTTATGAACACAGGCAAAAACTTAAATGTAACATTACTGCTTAGTTTTTTTGGTGGGGTGGGCGGGGGAGAAGGCTGATCTACATAACGCACACCTGGTTTATGCTAATTTAAAAAGGAAAAAAAAATACCAATTCAACAAATTGTTTTGCAAAACCATTTCATATACATGCGTATTTCAAAACACACAGCAAAAAAAAATAGCACTATCTAATCTAAATTAGGTGAGCATAATTCTCCAACACATTCCCTCATCAGTAGGCAAAACGTTTTGACTTTCATTTGTGTTCATTCTGGATTCAGCGCGGCATCGTTTAAGAAGTAATGGAAACTCATACCACATTCATCCTTTAATAACACACTGCATTTAGAATAAATATTCCACATTTACATTCAAACATTTGTCTTTTTACATATTTTTCAGTGTGCATTCAAGTCATAAGGCATAAAATTAAATCAATAAAATGACCGGGGTTAGCGAGTTCAACTGAAAACAAACATGTAGGCAGCACGGTGGAATATTGTGGTTGCAACGTGTGCTTGAGTATTGGCTTTCAAATCTAGACTCCAACCTACTCTGGCTGCTTTCCACACATGCATATTGTCTAAATTGAGGCTAAATTCTCCATCAGATTGAATTATTTGTCTGCACGTGGCCCTCAATTGACTGGCGACTCGTCGGCCCAGTGTATAGCATGCTTCTTGCCCAAAATCAGACGGGGTACCTAATGTGGACGGATGAGGTGAACAAAACTGTATCTGTTACGTATTCGAATGAATTGAAATAGAACACGTCAAATGGCAGTCGTTGTGTACCAATGTGAATCAAAGAAGATTGAAAGCCATCAATCATATGTTGATTGTCATTTCAAACCCATAAAAAAAACAGAATTCATAACCACAAGAAGGTTGGTGAAAGAACCATAAATGTGTGCAAAATCCTTATCCTATCAACTAGGAGAGTCCACTTCCTCGGTACCGAGGAACTCGCCCAAAATATGTTCATGCTCCCCATAGACAGGCTCTAAATAAGGATGCCCGTCCTTGCAATGGACTTGCCTTGACATGTTCAATTGCTGCTGTTCTTGCTCCACATAAGGTACTTGGATGGTAGCATTCTGGGCCATGGGGGTCAGAGGCACTGGGACAAAGCCATGGTAAACTACCAACGGAGGGGATAAAACTTCCATGGAGGATGCCTGAAGAACAGCGCCGTCTGGGGGCTGGACGGGCAGCTGCACGTAGCTTCCAGTCTCAGGATCAAAGAAGGTTTTTGTTTGGACTTGGACGGGCAGGTCTACAAAATAATACTGTCCCGAGTCTGGATCCTGCAGGAGTTTTCGTTGGGTCGCGGGGATGGACTGCATGACGCCAGTGTGTTCGATGCTGGACTGGCGAGAGAATTGGCCGGTGTGGCTGAGCTGGCGGGAGAAGCTTGGCGGCCTGGCGGACTGCAGGCTGTGCGTGTCGATGCTCTGACTCCTCCTCAGCGGTTTCTCTCTCAGCATTTTTTCTTTGGCTCGGCCCCGCTGATGAAACTCGTCCACGATGGATCTCTCAATGTGTGTACTTCTCGGGTCAAGTCTCTCATTGACAGACGTGCCGGTGCTATACCTGCGACCCACTCTGTCGCCTAAGTATCTGTCGATGCTTTGCGAGCGAATATTCGGCACTGGTCCAACATTGGGTTTGTAGACAGGAGCGATACCGATGAGACGATCACTGCTGCAGTGTCTTTGTTCTGGTTTCTCTCGAGTTTGTTTGCCACGACTACGGCCTCGTTCAGTTGCAAGTCCTTCGGTAAGGTGATTGCCTTCTATTGAATGGTGGCTGGATTGTCTTGTCTTCTGGCTCGTTTCTGCTTTTTTCGGAGGAAATTCTTCATCGTCGGCAACGGCCGCATCGTTGCTGTTTCCGCCACGTTTCTGACCTTCTCTGTGATGCTTTTTCTCACCGCTCCTCGGTACGGATTTGTCACTTCTGTGTTTGCTCGGACTTGACTTCTCAGCCTCGGCTTTTTTAATCCGCCGGTTTGTCAGTTTCATAGCTTTGAGAACGGCCCGCTCGGATTTGGGTAAGACGGCTGGAGGTTTGGCGAACCCTAATTGGCTGTCGTTAAAACTGCAAGTGGACCCGGAGCGTTCGCTTGGAACCTTTGATATGTCTCGCTCCGTTGTTGGCACTGTCAAAGTCTCCACACCTTCTGGTATGGGACTCACCACAGAAAAACTGTCGTTCTCCTTTTGGGGAGCAGGAAGTACTACTTTGCGGGGTCTCCCTGACTTCTGTTGCTGAATCAATGGAGGGAACAGTGATGGCGATGAGACGATTGACAATGTCTCTTCAGGCTGGAAGACTTCACTTGTAAATGAGGGGCTTGTTTCATTTGCCGATGGTGGATTTGAGTTTTCATTTAATGGATGCAAGTCCTCCGCAAGCTTCTCAGAGTTATTCATGAGGCCCTGCCGTGTCCAGGGTTGTGTAATCTTCTTCATCTTGTTACTGAAAGTGTTGTCTTTTATTTTAAATAAAGCAGGGATATCCAACATTGGAGTTAAGATGTTCGAAGGTGACATCGGATTATGGATATCTTCATCTTGGGATGGGCGAGGACATTTGGTGGTATGTTGTTTGCTTTCCTTTTGGTTCACGTTCTCTTCTTCATGCTTGACTGATTCCCTCGCAATCGCCGATTCACTCTCCAGATCATTGAAAGAATAATATTCAATCCCTGGCTTGTCTGAATCTTTTTTAACGGGTCCAAGAAGATGATCTCCTCTGTTGTCCAGGCCAACCTTATCTAGGTTCTCCAGAGAGTGATAAAGGATTGACTCAGCATTCCTTTGTGGTGGACTCTCCACAGAGAAGTAAGAAGATTTTGAGGACATGCTGGTGTGGTCGTCAATGCCGACGCCGTTTACAAGAATTTCAGGGGATATTATAGTCCTCGTTAGAGCCTCTACATCCATATCGCTCTTGCCTTTAGGCATTTTGCCAAGATCTTCCGCCAGGACGTGAATTGCTGCACTGTCGGGTTGTAAAGACCTCTCAATATTTCTGCCTGTGGCTTCTTCGGGGGCATTCTCAACTGTCTCTGTATTTGCTTCAATGTCTGACAACAAAGAGTAGCGTTTTTCACCGTGGCTGTGCTTGGAAGGCAAATATAGGTCGCGGGTAACTGCGTCGTTAATTGCCACGTTGCTATTTTCTTCACTGGAGTTGGTTGGCAAAGCAACTTTTGTGCTTGTTGTATTTTGTATTCTGTTCACTTCCACATCTCTGTTATAGAGAGCTTCTTTATCACTGGTCTCATTTCTTCTGTTTCCGGCTTTTTTACTCCGAGGAGGAACAGAGGGTTTTTCCAACGCTTGGTTGTCACAAATCCCTCTCCCGGCGACATTTTCCGAGAATTGCTTTAAATTTACATCCTTCTCAGGCCAATGAGCGGAACTGTCAATTCGTCGCTCATTGGCATACTTGAAGTCCAATCTTGAAGGTGAATTTAAGCCGCTGTCAACATTGCTCATACCTGGCAGGGCCTCCACTCTCTCGTCTGATCTCTGAGTCTCAGCCAGTCTGGGTTCAGTCTGGGAGAGGATCTGCCTCATGTGCTTATGGTCTCTCAAATCCCCCAATCTTTCTCTGAAGTCTTTCTCTTTATCTGCCATGTAACTTTTGTCTCTGTCGGCTTCTGCAATTGAGTCTTTCATCACATTTTTACTTGCCTGTACCCTTGATCCGTAACTTCCGTCCGTGGCATATGCGGCAAATGCCGTATTTGCATCCTGATTCATGGCTTTATTCCTTGTCATCTCCCTACTCAAGATAACCTCCTCCAGTGCTAATTTGGCCTTGTCGTAATTGTCATTCACCAGTGCTTTGTTGATCATGACGCTGCCACCCTTCTTAGTGGGAACCTCCCGCTTACTCAGCTGCTTCTCTTTCATGGTAAATAGTTCCCTCTTTGCCAAAGTGTTCCCTCTCATGGACAACATTCCCTTCTTGATGTTCTTTAACTCCCGGGAGATCAAATCATTTTTTGCTCTGGCCACTTCGTCTAGGTTGGGACCTCCCGCTTGGTGCTCCCGATCGCTTAGGCGGGCCATCTCCAGCTCTTTCAGAGCGTGCAAGTCATGAATGATGTGTTCGCTGTCAGTCGTGGCATCCTTTCCGATTCTCAAGGTCACCTTCGTATCATCTTCATCATCTCTGTGTTCCTCATCTGTTACAGTATGCCGCTGACATTTGATGTAATTGTTCAGTCTGTCTGAGAATTTGTGCTTTAGCCTGTCTTGACTATCTGGGGCGGTTTCCCCTAAGTCACAATTAGAAAGTTCATCCGTGAGGTGTGTTTTCTTTTTGTATGGAGACTGTTGAACATTCTCCTTGGTAAGGTTTTTCTTTGGAACCGGTGGGGGCTCTTTCTTGACGACATTTTTGGACTCACTTCTGACTTGATCATTTTCGGCTGCGTTTCTATTCTCAATAATAACATCGGAACATACAAACATGTCATCTTTGTCTTTACATTCTTCTCTGTCTGACATGGCTTTATTGATGCTCTCGGACTGAGGCGCGTGGAGGACTCTAGTTTTTGTTGCATTAATCGCGTCCTTTGCAGCCCTGATGACATCCAATGTGCTCATCGCTTGGCCCTTGCTATCCCTCACTTTAGAACTCGCGCTATCTTCTCCAAAATGGTTTTCTTTTAAGGATTTCACGGGCATGTTTGTTTTGTCTCGTACATTTGGTGGCTCTTTCCTGATTGATTCGCTTAACGGAAGGGTTTCCTGATCATGTTCCGAGGCTGCGAATAGTGGTGAATGACCACAATTGATGTTAGGTGAAAGCCCTGGTGACTCATTGGAGTAATGCATTAAGACGGGAGGGCTGGCTTTCTTGTACAGATTAAGCGACGGATAACTTTGCTTTTTAGCCGTGTGGCTTTTGTTCCTTTTTGTGTCCATAATTTGGGAGTTTGCATTCTCATCACAGAGATTTCCATTACTGAGAGCCTCCCTTTTGTTGTGTAGCAGATTAGATAACAAGTAATCATCAGACCGCGACCCATCACCTGCACGCTGGCTAAGGCCGACAGTTGGGGGCTTGACAGACTCTAAAACTGGACTGCGTACCGTCTGGCCTTCTTTTGAAATAGCAGGAGTGCTTAAACCACATGTGTCGCCCTCTGAATTATTTTGTTGCTTAAGACTCTCCGACAATGGAGATTGGGTGTCGTTTCCAGGTGCTTCTAAAGTTTTGAATTTAGGTGGGCTGTAGCGACTTTTGACCCGCTTCCTGTTGTCTTTGAGGTTGAAGAGGATGCTCGACGCCAGTGATTTGTAGCCATCCCTCTTGATGGGAGGTTCGGGTGTCAGTTTGGCCTCCGAGTGAGGCCCTTGGGGAAGATCCAGTACAGAAGGTGAAAGGATGGCGGAGAGGATTTCCGATGTTTCTGTTGGTTGTCTGGAGGGAATGAGGGGTGTCATCAGCTGGCAGATGCTGAATGGAGTTGAGACCGGAGGGCTGAGCTCTTCGACCACTTGCGCCTCCTTAGGCCTTGTGGTGTTGGGGATCAGTGAAACATTTTTGTCCAGTTTTGCTGTTGAGCTCTCGTCCTGAGGCTCTTGCTTAAGTGGAACCGCAGTCTTCACACTTGTATGCGTCTGCCTCCAGGGGACAACATTTCCATCAGTTATATCAGAAGAGCACCTTTTCTGGGGCTTTGGCAGGACTTTGGGTGGTGAAGTGGAAGTGACAGGTTTAGGGGCAATGGGAGGAGGAGGTGGTGAAGGTAGAGCAGGAGGAGGAGGGGGAGGTGGGGGTGGAGCCGGAGGAGTTGCAGGAGGAGGAAGGGAAGCGGGAGCAGGCGGCTCATCTACTTCTTTCAGTATCTCTTGTGTATGCAGAGTCTCTTTCATATGAGCCTCTGTTAACTCTTTGTAAAATGGTAGGTCATACCATTTTGGAGTCATTTCTGCAGGGAGGATAGAAGCATTCTCATGGCCGAAGCAGAACTGATTCATACCTTCCCATGTCCGGAAAGGGCTGAACTCACTGTGTAGGAAAAAGTTTTTGACATTGAGCTTCTTCAGTTTGACCGTGGCTTTCCCATTTTTCATCTTGGATGACTTTCCAGAAAACAGACCTTTGCTCGACGAATCGTACCCAGATTGATGAAAAGTACGTTTGTCATCATGTCCACCCACGAGATGGCTGTGATAGTCAGAGGAGAATTCCGACAGTTCTCTTTGGATGCTGCGGAGCGCAGACTTATCCCATGATTCCCCATTGGAGTCTGCCATGTCGCCATTTTTGAGGAGTATTCGTTCACAGTTAGCCCCCGTGGTACTTAATGCCTTGAGAAACGATGACATGCTTGAGATCTTCTTTTCTTTCTCTCTGTCATTTTTCCTTTGCTTTTTGGATTCCTTTTGGTGATTTTTTTTCAACGGCTCCCCTGCCAACGGTTTATGACAGCTGAACGGTGAATATCCATACAAGAAATCATCGTTGTAAATGGCGTCATCTCCAACGCAGAGGCTCCGGAAGGCTCGGTCGGTGAGCGTGCTGACCTCGCGGTCGGTCTCGTCCATAAGCAGGTCGGTGAAGCCATTCGGGAAGCGATGATGGAGCATGTTGCCTCCCCGGTGGCTGACGTGACGCTTTTCCGCGCAGCCCATGAGGTCAACAGGTTTCTTCCTGTTTTGCGCCATCACCTGTGTGGCTGGCTCATACACGAGTAGATCCCCTGGTGCTCAGGTTGACATCAGGCAGAAGAAACCTCCTAAGAAAAAGAAGGAAAATGGTTCAGGATTGCTTTTGTTTGAAGGCCAATCTAGAATCAATGCTTAAATTTACACCATGTCAAATTTACACCCTGTGAACACTCAAAAACCTTTTCCCAGCCACGCTGGAAGTAAAGCATTGGATTTAACGTTGTGTCCCCCTTCGGCCGCAGCTGCTCTGCTGTATCTTACTTTAGCTATCTGGGTGAGCTCTTAGAATAGCTCTTTAACCCATTTCTATGTCTTGACCCAGGAACATGGTCACTTCATGGCTTATTATTTTACTCTAAAACTAGCCATGACCCCGTTGCGTCGCCAAAAATCAAAGCACCAAATTTCCTCTGGTCAGTGAAGCTGGTTGTAGGCTTCAGGCAATACAATACAATACAGCTATGATTTAGACTACATCCAAGAAATCAGAATATTGATTAATATATAAGGCACATCGGATTATATGGCGCACTCTCAGCTTTTGAGAAAATGGAATCGGCGTGCCTTATTGTGCGGGAAATACGATAAAATTTCACCAGGATATACCCTAAAATTGCATTTTCAGGCATGTTGAGGCCCCAACAAAGATGATACACTTGTGAGCTCTTTGACTTTTCATCGAGATGTCTGTGGCCAACAAGTGCTGTTATAACCTGAGACAGTAAGAGGCCACGGTACTTTCCCAACATCTGTTTGAGTATTTATACCCGAGCAATGAGACACTGTTCCTTTAAATGCATTGTATGCATGTGTACACTTTGGAAGATGATTTAATAGCCTTCTTCATAGTTCTACATTTCCACATTGATTTTGACAGGTCAATTCAAGTTTTTACTGCAACTGTAGGTTACTCAAATGGTACCGGGTAACCTTTAAGTCAGTGAATGTTCACTATGTAACTTTAAAAAACACGCACACGCGATGCCAGTGCGCTCACCTTGTTGATGGCGGGGGTTTTTTTCATGTTGCATCAAAAGGTTCCATCTGGAAAGTAGTCGCACAAATCCTCAGCGCAAAATCCAGTTCAATAACGGAGAAAATTCTCAGCCCACCAAGTTAGGCCTTCTGTTCCATGTTCAAATGCACTCGGCGTGGCCAGGCTCCTGATAGCGAGCTGAGAATCTACAAAAATAGACGCACAGTTCAGTGTGGCCAAAGCGAGTAGAGACCCTCTGTCACATCCAGCTCGTTCCTATTGAAATAACCGAGGGGTGTCGAGTAGCAGGCCCTAAGACAGGCCGAGCGAGATGAAATGGACACTGTCATTGGTTATTTTTGAAAGCAAGCAGCACGGCGTCGTCGACTGCCACATGGACTTCCTCTCTACTGTTAGTCACCTTTTGAGAAGATAACACAGAGACTCAACCGTTTGGATTGAGATCTTTTACGTACAAGTGTGATACAATTATGAGAATAAATGTCAATAGTAGGATCGTAGCAGACAGTCTTGGACCAGCAGCAAATAGCTGCCATATATACAGTATATTGAATTTTATCTTGTGAAATGACTAATTCATTCTTATATTTTCACTTCATTGTCCTAATAAATTATAATAATGCTCCTGAGATGATAAAAGGATTTACTTTTTCAAAAATACTTACATTAATATAAACTTCTGACTGTCAGCCAAAACTCACCAATATATTTGTGACGTATTTTTCTCCTCACAATACTGTGGAGTCATTCTTGTTCAATTTTATTGCTATTTAATAGTCTGTGAATCTATCTTGGAAATCTTTGTCATGTATTCAACAGCATCTCGACCAGTCTGGTCCCACGCCACCTAAGGTGGAGATTAGCTAACGTGTGACGACGTGACGCTCTCTTGACATGGCCGTGTTGTAACCGGGGATGTTGTTGTCTGGTTTTAGGATCCACACAGCTGTTGTTGCTGTGATTGGAGAGGATTGGGGGGGTCAATGTTTTGTCCACTTGTTGTTCCCCTTCGTGAGTCACACCGAGGCATTAGATGAGCTCACATCCGGAGTGCCATGAAGTCTCAACAGGATGAATGTCGTACGCTCTCCGTCATCCTTAATGCCAACTAGCGCTTTTCCCTTTTTATTTTTATGGCTATTGCGTGTTCATCCGATGGTGACCAAATGTGTTCAAATGAGCTGGAGGGAGGCCTGAAGAAGAAAATAAATAAATAATGGACTGCTGAGGCTTGTCATGACCCAACAGCTCTCCGGCCCCCGCGGGCCTACATATAGCTGTGCTCCCTCAAGGTGCCGTTCTTATGCCTGTTCTATACATAAGCTCATCTATTTTTGTCGTGTTGTATCTCATGAGGTAACAGCATACCACTCTGTCACCTTCCGCACATCTGGTAGTTGGTTAACTGCCACCTTTGAACGTGACTTACTAATAATAAATGATTTGATGATTTTATTTTTCAAGGATTATGATGAATAGGTCACAGAGAATTTTCTGTGTGCGATTTTTTTTTTTTGTTGGGAATGCAATAGCAAGTAGTCAGTTAATGATAACCGATGTGATAATTTATTGGCTCCGGCTCGGGAATACGGACCCAGTCGCATCCGCGTTAACACCGTGTGTTCCCTGTGCACTAATAGAAATCAAATGTAATGGCACAGCAATGAGATCTCAGTTGAGGCAAAGCTTAATGCCCCCAGAGAAGGAAAGTAGGTGAAGAATTCAGCAAGAGGCAGCCCATCCAGCCTTTTGTTTATGCCGCTGTGACGGACACCCGCATGCGTCGGGCCTCCAGCCGGCTGGCGAGAAAGCCGCCGGCCTCGCGCCAGGAAGGGAAACATGGACGAGGAGGCGGATGGGTAAAGTGGCCTTCAGGACTCGACACCCCCTGGTTGGAAGATATGAAAGTGCATTTGGCGCCCAACACGCGAGTCAAGGTGGGCAGCCGCGGTCGACTGCTGCCCGACTCCCAATTGGTGGAACATTCAACGGCTCTCTGTTATTTCACAAAAAATTATTGACATGAGTGACGCATATTTATTCAAAAGGGAGCTTTTACCTTCACACTAGTGTTATTAGTACTGTATTCCATTTAATCAGTCACCACTATAAAGTTTGATGGATGTGCGTATTTATAAAATGTCATAGTGTGTCAGTTTTCAATTTATTTATTTATTTAATGACCCAAAACTGTGCGGACCACGTCAGTAACTTGCAATCTGATCATTTAATCAGCAACACTCGAAAGGTTGTATTTCAGGAAATGATTACACCCGCGGCAGCCCTTGAACATCACGCAGAAGAGAGTAAGAAGAATATCCGACATGCACTCCATGATCAGAGCCATCATTGTCGTCGGTGAGTTGAATGCCATCCGTATTTCAAGATTTCAAAGTTTTTGATGAATTACTTTGAATAAGATCTGGTCGGGATAGTTCCCAGCCCAAGGGGGGAAAAAAGTCAGTGCATGTAGTCTTTTTTTTTTCAGTGATATGATTTTGTGAAGATTGTTGTAAAATTCAATGTTTTTATGCTGAAATTATTTAAGTTAAGTTTTTATTCCTTTAAAATGATATTTTCATCAGAATATTTCACCGATTTTCACATATTTTCTTGCCTCAGTGCCTTCATTTTCATCACGTTTTGACTCATTTAGCCCATCAGATGATCTTCCTCAATTTATTGATTCAGTCATTTCACAAGATGTTAATTATTGTGGTTGCAGGGGTGTCAAATTGATACATTGATGTAAGTGGGTGTCGGGTCAGACACAGTAATTCAGAGGGCTCTGGCACTTGCGACAACCGCCACATGTCATGCAGCGTCTAAAATAAGCACGTGAACGCTTGCTGACCCCTTTGAGTGTGTCCTCGTGTTCATGCCCCTGCACCCGACAAATCCATCCATGATACTTTCTTGTTCGTTTTTTGAATGTAGTGCTGAATCTTGACACGGAAAGGATCCTAATCGAGTCTAAGAGCAACTCAGTGCCCTTCGTGTCCTTCCTGTCTGCTTTGCACGGCCTGTTTTGTGACCTGATTATGATTTGTGGCAGAGATGCTGCTGACGAATGTGGTTGGAGGAAGAGGAAGAGGAGGAGACGCGGAATCCAAAGAGAAACTGGGTCAGTAAATCTTTTTTCTCCCCCTTTGGTTTATTCTGCATAAAAAATGGAAAACAAAAGTCTTCAAAAACACACAGATGACTTCGCTGGTACAATTTGTAGGCGTCATGGTGCATTCTGTTCGTTTGTTTGATGTTGCCCACTGGTTGATTTTCCTTTCAGAGATGGAATATATTTTGATCGGATGTGGCCTTGGCCTGTTTTTGACTCTCTTCATTGTCATCATCAAGTACTGCATCATCCGAAAACACATGCAAGAGAAAAGGTGAGCGTGTGGCAATTAAAAATCGTATGTTTTTTGTTCTTTGTTCTGTTTTTTCTATTTTATTTATTTTTCCCCCGAATGTGTTCATTTCGAAATTTTAGCATTTTATAACAATCTGGTGACTTTACATACCATATATATTTATTTATTTTTTAATTTGGGTGGGAGGGGCGTGGATGCATTTTACAATTATTGTAATGAGATTGAGTCTGTTTTTTTTTTTTTTATTACGTCGAGCACTTTTCAAAATAATAGAACCATTTTATGAAAACAAAAACATAGTACAATACACATTGTCATGGTACACTGGTTATAATCCTTTACATTTGTGTTTTTGTACCAAGTAGTGTGACGCTGTGATCTTCACATGGCATGACAATGGATGCTCACTGACCTCCATACTTTCTTTTACTGCTTTTTTGCAGCCTTCTTCTTCACGACTCAACGTGTCGACATGCTGTCCTACCTGATCAATCCTACATGATTTTTTTTTTCTCAACTGTTTCTCCATAGGTCTGAAGACCACACAGCTTTTATTCGGATGGGAGAAGCTGGATCATTTGAACACA
This sequence comes from Hippocampus zosterae, assembly GCF_025434085.1. Taxonomy (NCBI): domain Eukaryota; kingdom Metazoa; phylum Chordata; class Actinopteri; order Syngnathiformes; family Syngnathidae; genus Hippocampus; species Hippocampus zosterae. The sequence goes on from NC_067457.1 coordinate 5,757,921, forward strand.
ACAGGGCATCAAAATGAACCAGCAACCGAAGAGCCCATAGATACATGTGTATTTGTGTCTCACTGTCCCGCTGCTCTACTGACACACATACTGCAGCCTCATTATTTCGGGAGCGCATGGCCCCAGCATGAAAAAAAAAAAAAGTTGTCTGCCACAAGAGGCCAGCATTCCACATGGAAAGCTTTTAGAAGACTGCTAAGCATTGATGGTTGTTGTGTGAGTTTTGTTGAACACATTTCACACCAATGAAGACTTTGATTCGCCATTTAGAAATGTTTATGCACTGGCCTCACTTATTTTTTGACAGCAATCGTGCAGAGAAATTACCAGGCAAGACTGTTTCTCGTTCAATACTATGTGAAAATGCGTCCAGCCTTTTCTTTTTACGACGAGGAGGGAATGACACTGAGGTGAGTTGAGGAGCTTCATTGAGACAAAAGTAACGCTTTATGATCTCGGGGCATTTGGGTGCCAAAGAATTATGTTGGAATGAGCTGAGGAGACTCTTTTGAACAAAAATAGTGCGTTGCCACTATCTTTGAGGTTTTTTTTTTTTTGAATGATGTCTTAGGTTCCACAACAGGTGTTTTTTTTGTTTTTTTTAAATCTGTCAAATATGTTTCAGGACCTTCGGCAATTACAAACGTCATCGGCAACACTATGTGTGATCCTCTGCAAGTTTTTTACATTTTCAAATGATAATTTCTTAGATATTCCCAGGAAATGACTATGTGCCATCACCGCTGCGTTTTGTTTTTTTTTGGTCGTTTTTTTTTTATCAGTCCCGCTGGCTACTCATGTAGGCCCTGAGTGACCCTGGTGCCCATCAGCCAACTTATTTCGCGGCCCCACCAAGGCCCACACACAAGCACAGACTAATTCACCCATTGCCGCCCCCTCCCTTGTCCAAAATAAAAGCCCTTGAGTGAGGGCCGAGCGCTCTCCACAGCTGGAAGTGTGATTTTCTCGGCGTCGGACTCCACCGCACGCAGGAACTCACGTTTCCCGCACGTTTGCCAGATGTAAAGAATGCATATGTGGGTGTGTGGGTGCGCGCGCTCACCTTCCGCTAGTGTGTGTGCGCCAGTGTGTGCGTGCGGGGCGGCCAAACGTTCCCTCAATGGCTTCGAGACAGTGCAGGGGAGGGCTTGGGGAGGTTGTGTGTAGAGTGTAGTGTTTCATATTACACTTCTCTATTGGAAAGGGGGGTGGTGGGGGGAAGTAGGCGGAGGAAGCTTTTGGGCAACTTTTCCTCTGAATCATTCAAGTGAAGGTTTATGGAGTTTGCAGTTGTGGAAAATGCTCTCTTCGGTGTTCTTGGCTCTCCTGGTTCACGCGCTGTTTGGAGGTAGGAAAGATGCACAAATGTTGAGATATTTTGGAAGGGATGCTGCATAGGCTGAGCACATCGGATAAATGGGGGAGGAGAGATTCATTTAAACAGTTGATCAACAAATTTGTTGATTGTTTTTTTTTTGTTTCTTTCTTTGTGGGTGCACTGACTGGTCGGGCAAAACGATGTGTTGCAGCTGTTTGTCGATGGGCTGTGGTTTTGCATTTCCTGTCGGTGTTTAAATGAAAGATGTGAGAGTTTGATGGCAAAAAATGCAGGGTTTTCATATTCTGCATCATAAGTCATGGCAAAAAAACCAGTCCTTGTAATGTGGTGCAGATCGACAACTACAAACACAGTAACTGCAATAATGACTCCTTGTTTAATTAATTCATTTCACTCTGACAGCGCCAAAATCTTGACTTGAGTGAATGTGACAAGTTTTGATTTGGTTCTGAATTGGTTGCACAGATGTGGCTCTTCATATTGCAGCGGCTCGGAATAGATTTTAACACTTGACGTATTCACAAATTTGCTTCTTGGCAGATTTGAAAGGAACAGAACCTTTGTTCTGATCCAAAAACTCCTCAGTAGTATTATTTTGGCGCCATCTAGTGGCATCTAGGTTCTGACCAACCATTTAGAAGTGAGTTGAGTAGCTTCATTTAGACATAAGTACTTTGCCACCACTTTGTGGCATCTTTAGGCAATTACAAACATCGCAGAAAATGAAGGCAAAAACTGTTTTCTCTTCACAAAAAAAAAATACATTTTACTTGTTTAAATTTTGCATTCGACAGATTTGTGTTCCGCCATCAACGTTACAATCACCCCGTCGCCCTTCACGATGGCCCAGGAAGGCCAAAACGTCACATTCTCTTGCGTGGTGTCCCAGCGCCGTCGCAATTCCGCGCTGCCCGTTGTGAAATGGACTTTCCTGCCGGCGGGCTCCGACAGGCCGGAGGACGAACACCTCATCGCCCGGGTCAACATGAGAAAGGCCCGTTTCTACGGAAATTACACCAAGAGCTTCGCGTGGCCCAAGATGAAGCTGACGGTAGTGAAGCAGGGCAAGATCTTCGACTTGGTGATCTTGAACGTGTCCGAGGGGGACAGAGGTTGCTACATCTGTCGGGTTCAGGAATTCAAAAAGCAGCAGGATCGCTGGAAGGCCTCGTCCAACTCGACGGCTACAACTGAACTGAGAGGTGAGCAGCAATGCCATTTTATTTCCCCCCCAAGATTAAGAATATATTGAAATGTCCAAAATTGGCCGAGAACCTTTCTATTGCGCTAACTTGCATTTTCACGAGAACTCGGTGTAGCGGTTGTCGTTTCTTGCGACCTCACTGCACACCGATGACCTCGCTAAGCTGGGCGGAGAGACTTCAACAGTTATTTCAGTCGTCCGCAACAGAAGCGCTGTCAAACCTTGCCGTGATAGAAGTTCAACCGCATTTTTACGCAGGTCGCTCCGCAGGGATGGTCGGCGGCGCCGCAGATGTTGCTCAACAGCTCCCAGATGTGATGAAGCCGTTTGAGGTTTTACAATGGGACGTTTCTGTGCAGTGTAAAAATCTGGTCCCATTAGCGAAAAGTGCTAACGATGACTTTGACCGTGTGCCGTGTGAGACAGTAGGTTACACAAATGTATGTCAGTGCACAACCGGCAGAACAAGAATCACGATGTCTCCTTCAAGCAAAAAGCATTTTCCTGCTTTCCAGTCGGAGGGAGAAATGTCACTGGTTGCGATCCAGCCTGCATATACAAGGATCATCCGCGGCGGTAAGCTGCGGCTTTGACTGAGGAGATCAACTTGAAGTGGAGACCAGAGGCAGTATGAGGTTTTTGTGCGGCTTTGACTGACTCACCGAGCGGAGCGGATGACACGTGTGTCATTGGAGCTTTTTTCGCTTTTATTAAAAAGAAAAAAAAGCGGCTATGGGCTGTGACTTTCGGGTGACCGTGTCCCGGGCCAAGTCTGGGTTGGACCGACACGCGGACCTGAACGCGAGTTGTTTACGTTGGCCACGTCAAAGAGTTTCCTCCCAATGTAGGGCACAGAGAGCAGACAGGCTTGGTAGAAATGGGACAATAGAATGTTGTAGGGAAGGGGGAAGCCACTCTGCATGAGCGCGAGCGGTTGAATTGCCACATCGTGTTGCTATGTTTTTATTTCTTTTCCCATACGCATTTTCTACTTCACGCAGAGCAGTTTTTCAGATGGAAAAACGTAACCCTTTCGGGGACAGCGGTGACGACAGTGGACATGTTTATCAGCTCACAGGGTGCATAAAAGCATCCAAAATGTTGACTTAATATTTTTCTTGTCAGATGTTTCCGCACAATCGCATATGATGTTGAATCAACACAAATGTGTGAATTGATTGAAGATTGTATTATTATATTTTTCTGTCTCGGGGGCAGTCTGCTTGGCAGCGCACAGGCACGCATGTACATTAACCGAAACGACTCAGGATGACCGAGTACGATAGTTTAATGTGTTTTGGAGTGTAGACGGCGGCCTCGTGGAATCCCTGTGGCCCCGATGACATCAGGTGGCCAGGTGTTTCCTCGTTCCGTCTCTCACACGAGACCTGCTAGCACTAACAATAATAAACACATCTCTGGTCGTAAAACAGAGCCGAGACTGCGCTTGGCATAAACAAACTGAGATTGTGCAGTTTTTCTAGGTAAATGGCAGTAGCGGCTTAGCCAGGGCGGTTTCTGGAAAGCTCCGGGGTACTCTCGTCATCGTTCCAAAAGACATGCTATCGAACGATGACATGTATCCGAATGCAGACGTGTGCAAATTGAATACTGGGTAACTGTGAGACCAATTTATTGGAACACAAGATAACAGCGGTTTAATGGGCGTGTGATGAATGCACAGATTCATCATTCACCGCAGTCCGCATCTGGTGTTGGGGCACCAAAAAGAGCCAAGACATTGCCCTCAATGCAACTCTGTTCCTCCCATGGGTTGACTCATTCATTCTGGGCGACTGTAGTCCTTTAAAGCGCTTTAAAATAGAGGGTGCATTCTGTATGGGCATTGGAGGTTTTTTTGCAGCTTTATCGCAGGCTTGTGATTGATTTGATGATGGCTTCAAATCTAAAATAAGTCACATCACAGCAATTCTGGCGATTTTGCAATGTCCTTAAATTGTATTCTGTGCAAAATGCTCTTACGTAGACCTCAAACTCGGGTCATCTTTCCAATGATGATCAAGTCCTGTTATTGAAATCGTTGTTTTCAATCTTTTGACGGTCTTCTGCATTTCATTCCAGCGAACTGTCGCTGTCGCTATCATTGTAATTAAACAAGTCGTCTATACTCGTCCCGTGAAATTCAACGAAAATGTTCTGCGCGATATTGCCGCGCGCAAATGGCAAGACGCCCATTGAAATGTTGAATTCGGGATTTTCGCCGGAGCAATCGTCGCTCTCTAGGCTGCTTGCGTCGCTGCCGCTTTCTTCCGTTGATGCCTTGCTGTCGTCCTCGTTGGGATCGTTGTCGTTTTCGGCATTGGCATCAATGTTGTCGTTTTCGATATTGGCCTCGTTGTTATGATCTTCAACACTGACATCGCTGTCATTGCGTTCAACGCTGACACCACTGTCAGCGTGTTCGTTATTAGCATCGTTGTCTTCGACGCCGGCGAGGGCTTCTTCGTTATTCTCGTCGCCGTCTTCATTATTGGCAACGTCGTCGTCAATATCGACGTCGCTGTCATTGTTTTCAGTATTGCCGTCGTTGTCTTCACTGGTAGGTTGATGTTCGACGTCTTCACTATTCCCGTCACTTTCTTCAACGTGAGCCTCACTGTCATTGTTTTCAACTTCGCCATCATTGTCTTCACTATTACGATTAGGGTCAATGTCTTCACTATTCCCTTCACTTTCTTCTGTATTGGCATCGTTGGCGTTGTTTTCGTTGTCGGCGTCTCCGGCTGGCGTAGGCACCACCTGAAAGGAGATAGTGATCTCCTGATTGGAGACGCAAACGTTGACTCTGAGGGCTCCCACGTTTGGTGCGCCTTGTCCTAATCTTCGTCGGAAACGGCGGCCTGGAACGTAGTGGAAGCAACAGATGGTCATATTTAGAAAACGAGCTCAACACGTGACAGTTCCAGCTCAAAACGTTGTCGGTAAGCAGGGAAATACTTACGAATTGGACCGTTGTGTTGGCCGTCGCCTTGTACTTCCATTTTTTATCTGAAAACAATCAATGAATTAGTTTTAGCGGGACTGAAGCAGGTTGGGGTTAACAGTGTGGAACCTTTAGAGTCCATTCAGAGGCACCGGTTCACCTCTGACCAACTCGGCATACTGGCTCCACAACCTTTTTAACCCTTTTCATGCACCCTGTGACCCGATAACACGATAAGCCGTCCACTGTAGTAACCGCTGTCCCTGACGGGGTTAATCAAAGCGACATCTTTATGGAGCTCTGTGGGGGATACACAACATACAGAAACCTTCAATCATGTAAACTGAAGCTTCCCCCCTCATCCCGCACACACACCAAAGCCATGCATGTAATGACATCAGAGACTGACATCACCTTCCAACATGGCGTTGCGTGGCCACTTTCAGGGAGAGCGGTTACTACAGTGGACAGTTAAATCAGGTTACATGTTATCAATATAGGTGCATGAAATGGATAAAAGGAATCGTAGTTTGTATCGGCTTACCTCAGGTTCAAGGAACTGGTCGATAAAAGGCCCTGTTTACAAAACATTTGGTGGTGAAATGTGTATTTCGCATGCAGCTCCATGGTGCTTTCACAGAAACGTGGCCAGTTTTGAGATCACAGTGTAAAGTAGTGTCACTTGTGGCATTATGGTGACATTTTTGGTGAGCAGGCGGGTCCGCAACAGCGGACACTGCGCCGTGCTGCTGCGGCGGTAAGCCGTAGCTTTAATGCAACTCTATGGCATCGTTGGCTATTTGTTTGTAAGGCTTCATGAGATCATCGCTTATGATCGTATCATTGTGATGAGATGGGCATTGTGAAAATGATGTCACTTTGGAAGGATATCCTACAGGATTGTCATACGCGGCGGGCGGGTGGGGGTTGAGGAAACTATTACATTTCATGTCTCTTTAAATGATACTGCGATAGATTGAACTTGAAATACTTTTAATTTTAACCTTGTACATATTTTGGTTTGTCCTTTTTAGCTGCACAAAAGGGACGAGGAAGATCAGAAATAGCTTTAAAGGATAACGCCGTGTTGTTACGGCGCATCCACAGAAAAGCGATGCCCCAAAAAAATGTTTTTAAATCCTCCCAGACTGTTTTACTGTATTTGTAAGTCTTTTTGAAATTAGATTTCAGTTACAGCGGATGTGTGAAAGGATCTCCCCAATAGAATTTCAAATGACTATTTTCACAGTTTCTGGGACATTTTTAAATTCTTCCAACTCAAAATTTCTCTGGTGAAAATGCCGCAAAGGACTACTGTTGATGAACGGTCTGCACTTGTCACATATACACCTTTTTCTATGTCAACACCAGTCTCATATTAAGGCGGAACCACAAGTAGCCCGTGGTGCTAAATGTCGTTTTTGTTTGAACAGTCAATTTAGTCTGGCAGCAAAGGAAGCCGCAGTGATGACTCGAGACTTTACATGACATGTTCTTTTTTCTCTCTCTGTGCGTTTTCCCTTCCGTGTAGTGCACGCGTTTCCGGCCACTGAGGCCAAAGACGGCCTGTGGAGCTTGTTCGAAGGTAAGTTATTATATTTGTAAAGTGTGCGCACATGTGTGTGTCAAAAATAGCCCAACCAAAAGGATGAACTTCTTCCTAAAATAAAGCACAGCCACATCCCTTTTTTTTTTAACTTCCCCTTTTTTTTATGTTTGTGTTTCAGATGTGTACCTTTGTGCTGTACTGCTTTGCTCTGTGGGCCTGCTGTGCATGTGCATGTTCACAATGACGGTAACCTGCCAGTGTATACAGAAGAAGCAGCGGTTAAAAGGTCAGCAGACCGAGAAGGGACCTCTCACGATCGACCTTAGACCTCTCGAGCGAGTTATTTTAACTCTGATGCTCACCAGCTCAACTCAATTGACCTGGCTATTTTTTTTCTGGTCTCTTCTCTGTTTCGTTGTAGATAATTACCACTTGGTCAAAAGCTCAAGGAATAGGTAAACTATTGAGCCACGGAGACGTCTATCATTCCGTACAGCCCGATTTGGTAGACGTGGAACAATGGTTATTTTTCTGTTTTGTTTTTTTTCATTGTAGCTCAGGAGAAACCGTCACCAGTGCGGTCAGCGTGTCTCCGGCCTTGCCTCAGAAGGAGAGGAGATACAGAAAGAAAAGGAGCAGAGATTACCAAGAAGAAATACCACCAGAGATACCAGCAAAAGGTATCAAATTCTGTTCTGCTTTGCTGAGCAAACATTCAGCATTTTCAAGTATAAATGGGAGTCATGTTGTTTTGTGAAAGCTTAACATTCTCAATCGAAGCCGACCACGTCTTGGTCCGCTCTTGGTAATTCGGCGCTGGAATGCAAATTCTGTCACATCCAATCCCGTGTTGCTCTTTCACCACATTTCGGAGCGGTGTTAACGACAGCAAATATGACATATGATGGCACATGACTCTGTATTTCTTCATAAAATTCCGGCCTTTGTTTTTTTTTTTTTCTCAGACCAGAGAATACTGATTGTAGCTCTTTTTCGAAGCCACGGCTTATTGTTCTGTTTACTGTTTGAAACACTCATCATATTTGCTGAAAGAAAAAAAAAAAACAACCACCACAAACCTTTATTTCACCCCTGCAGTTCCCATCGGAGACAAAGCACGCAAACCCAAACTTTTAAAACCACAACCAAGGAAAGTAGTTTTGGTGAGTACAAATCCCATTTCCAACAACGCTCTCTTCTGCTGAGCTTCGCAGTTTTCTTATTGATGCCAAATGACTCCAAAAACCCCTCCAGTAATCGCTTCCATTTGCTTTCGGTCACCATCGCGCTTGTATACGAAGCCAAATGCACGGCAAAAGGAATCACATCCAGCTTGCGAAACCGCCGTGATGTCTGATATCAGACGAGCCAAAATTCTGAAGTAACCGTCAGTAATATTCCGATTATTCTACCCTCCTTATACATGATGTCCTTCCATTGTTTCATATTTTATGTTTTGCGTGCTTGCGCCGGTAAACTGGGATGTCTCGTGAAGTTGATATCGCCGGGTATCGTTTTCTCCCAGTCTTTTAATGATAATGCTCTCCCTGTAATTGTGACAGGCTTGATATCGTTGGCAAAATAGCACAATGTGTACCACTTTTTCCTTCTCTCTCCCCCCCTCCCCCCTTCTCCTCCTCCATTTTAATACCTCGCCTTACTCGGCCTTGACCTCCTCAGCCGAGGATAGTGGAGGAGAATCTGACCTACGCAGAGTTGGATCTGGTGAAGCCGATCCCGGAAGCGATGGCGTCGCGGAATGGCACGGTGTACGCTCAGATACTTTTTGGGGAACAGCAGCTGTGAAAAGGAACTCTTCTAATTTTGCCCCTTTTTTTGTAAATATTTTTCTATTTATCGTTTGTTTTTTGTATTTTAATGGCAAAATGCTGTCCATCTGAAATGACTGTACATATAATTTTATACAAACTTTGATTTCACTTTTTAACGAGGCCTTCAAAGGCAACAGCGGTCAGGTTTACATTGGGATGAGGCAGGATGTTGACTACTTGTTCCGACAGTGCGTCATTTGCCCATTGTGACGATCACATCTTCATATTTGGGGCTTTTGTGATCTGCTTTCACATCTAATGGCTCCGTCTCATTCCAATTGATCGTACCAAACTCTTGTCGCGACAAGACACAAGAAACGCAAACATGAATGCGAACATGAGGTCATTCCTGTGATTTGCTCCCAGCGTGTCCCCAGACTTATCTCGCCACGCAACATCTGTGCGCCGTCTGTTCCCGTGTGTCACTCTGCAATTTACACTCACCACAACACAAGACGAGTTTGATTTTAAAGTAGCGATTAGCCCTGAGACTGCAACCCTCGCACTGTTAAGTTTGCCAGAGGCTTTCATTGTGCGTTTTAACAGCCAATTTAACCAGCGACACACACACACACACACGCACATACGCAATCCAGGCCTGCGGCCACGTCTGCGGCAAAAGACATGCCAACTATGTGTCTTTAATCCAAGTCGTTGATGTCCAATTTTTCACCGAATGTGTGATAAGCGATCTGTGCTATAGGCTCACGGTGTCAGTGTGCTTCGGTCTCTCATTTCCATTTCGGTCTTTGGATTGAGGCATGGAAAAGCAGCAAGTGTGAATTTGAAACCCGGACGCAAAAGGCAACACATTCTTTCCCCTGCCCCCACTGCTTCAACTATCGGGACTCAAGAGTGTCATCGATGCAGTTGGGCCCCTTTTAAATTGTCTTTTACGTCTAACTGGATACATGATGATTAGATTTTATTTTTTTGCACAAAACCTTTCTTTTGAAACTGAAAACTCGTAAATTAACGCACGCTTATCCAAACGATTACGAGATATTATCTTTAATGTGAGTGATTTTTTTTTTCCAAACTCCTGTTTTGGGTGATTGTGTTCTATTTTGCCCAATCACAAGAGTTATCAAAGTTGATTCCAATTTTGTCAACTCTCACTTTCTAAAAAGCTGATGTCTTGCTGTTTTGTTTGGGTTTTTTTTTTACACTGTATATAATGCAATTTGAACTGTTGCTTCAAATCACACTTAATGATTTGATGTCGCAAAACAACATGACAACAATTCCAGAGATGAAAACTGGTGACGTGTGCTCACGTTGCAGTTCCCCCAACATTGTTTTTCTATGTGTGCGTGTGTGTGTATTTTTTTTCAGCTGTGTGCCAGTAATATGCACTCATTTGACAAAAGACTGAATGAATAAATCCAGTTGTGAGCAGAAACCTTTTTCAAATGTCGTTTTAAAACTGTGAAATATTAAGTCGGTTCCCAACCACAATGCCCTTCATGGGAATCGCCTAACAAGGACCATGTGTGTGATTGGCGCCTCTCCGCTTCTCGGTTTGCTTTCTTGCTGCCCTGCGCCAACCTCGAAATGCAATAGTGGGTCAAAATGTATCATACTTATTTTTTGTGTGACTGCGTATGGATTGTCGCCGATAAATTTGTGTACTTTTTTTGACCAAGCAGGGAGGAAGTGCAATAAGAAGTATAAAGGGCACTTCTTATTTGATTTGTTACCTCAGTATTTTTTTTTTCAAGTGAAGTATTTATGGCCTCGATTGTTACTTTTCCTTGTTTTTTTCATGTCTGTTGTAGAACAGTAAATAAAGCACGCTGTGCTTTAAATTGACGCTGTTTTCTACTCCATCCCCCCCCCCCCCCAAAATGTCATCTACTCTCCAGCTCCACCGTTTCCTCACCTTGCATTTTTGCAAAAACATTCTGGCGCCTCCAAAGGGCACGACCCTGAAAAGACGCAAATGAAATGACTCCTATTCCCCATCCCCATTCCAATTTGCTATGTTGCATTTTACTATTTGCCGTTTAACTGTCAACACTTGGAACCACACCATCTCATCGCACCTTCTTCTTCTCATGCTATAATTTAATAGCAAACCCCCCCCCTGACAGGAAAATTCGTCCCATGTGTGGCAAATCTCAAATAACCGACTGGCAGTTGAGTTAAAAAGTACTGCTGCATGTCGATGCAACCCAACTGGTTTACGGCCAGGAAATGCATTTAAAAAAAAAGACTGATTTGTAATGTGGAAATTCTGCGTATCCAACACGAGTATATAAAATACATTGTACCAAATCCTTTAATTGCATTTTGATCAAACTATTCTCCTGTATTGCTTTGGATAATAACGTTTTGTCATGTCACATGATATTTCTCTTTGACTTGGGCCATTCCCTCCGAGTCATGCCTCAGTTATCTCCATGCTGGCATAGGAAGTGTGGGTGGCTGGTAAGGCAATGAGAGGGGAGATAAGTATAAGGTTTAGTTTACTGACTGTGCGTCCTCCCGACATATTTGAGACAACAGAAGAAGCTGATGCTCACACGTGCGTGAGGCAGCGCCAAGTCCGGCAGTGATTGTCAACGGCGAGGAAAGAGATTGTCCGACAAAGCAGTGCCCTGTGCGTGAGGACAAAACAGCGGACATCGTGCACATCCCCTTCACTTATGGACAAGTGATGTCAACGGTTCAAAAGAGGAAAACAAAACCTATTGTTAGAGGCGAAACCGCCACATTTCTCAACAACCATTATGCCTCATGTCATCATCTCCCATTATGTGCACGAAAAGCACATCCTGTGTGGTTGCGCAAACGTGCGGCCTTTTGAGAGGACAAAAACAAACGTAATGAAAGCGTAGAGCTAAATCACAGGATTGAGGGAAAAGATAGATTTCAAATTGGGAAACGCCAAATAACACGGTGTCCAGTCGAGGACAATCCCTTATGTTTAACCCTGGGAACAAGTAACGCTGCCTCCTCTTTTGAACTCAGTTCTGTAGCTTGACCGATAGCGAATAACTTAAAAAAGTCATCTCCCAGCATCCCTTTCATTCCTTTCATTGACATTCCTGGCCAGAGACAGCACCACCATCACTTTGAACATGTTCGCTCATTATTTTCTCTGAAGGAATGAAGCATACTCACAAAATGTAGATGAAAAAGTCAGATCTTTATTTGTGGAAGAGGGGGGTTGCCTCACACTTGGCTGCCGTGGAGCCACTTGAAGTGTTGAAGCGTTTCACAGCGAATATTTATTCGTCTGCTAATGCTATGATCTGCTTTCCCGTGGATCTCAGGTCCAAGTAGACTAAAGCGAAACAGATTGGCGTATGTCGACTCTGTAATATCAATGACATCATATGGACAATGACTTTTTGGCCCAGAGTAGAGGGGGGAAAATGTTAAAGTAAGATGACTGAAAGATTTTATGAAAACTGTCCCATCTTTTGTTCCCCAACTTTTATCACAGGCAGGCAGTTGACAACTGTCGACAGAGGCTGCTCCACTTTTTCCTTTCCAAATATTTTGTTGTCAATGGTCAGCATTCCTGACTGGAAGGCAAACAAGCATCCGCAAAAAGGGACGGCCTTCTGAAACCGCCAGGACTGAACCAAAGACAACATATCAGGCATATAGTTTGAGGGCGGGAAAGCCACAACCATTTTGAAGCTTAGACAAACACATGAAGGACTGCGTCCATGGTGCCTGCTTTCCTAAACACGTCCAGCAGGCTATAATTCTTCTGCCCACTTAAATTGTTTGTTTGGATTCAAAAGCCATTAAATTTGAGACATGCAAATGCTTGTTCAACTTTATACAAGAAATGTAGAGACAACATAACACATTACGTGAGGGCTGTAACACATACCGGACAGTACAAATGAGAGGATAAAAAAGTGAATAAAAACAGACCACAATAAAATGTCAAGGCAGGTCAATTCATGTGCTAAGCTAGTGAGTGTTGTGCAAATTTGTAAATTCTTGTGTAAAAAGAATACTTCATCAACATGCTCAGATGATCATGTGTTGCGTTGTGCAGTGACTAAGTCCTACAATCGGGGAAAAAAAAACTCATTCCGCAGCAACATTGGCACCTGGGCGTGTTTTTAATGTATGGAGGCATCATAATAAACATTTGTTTAACTTGCACAGCATGTATGGGGAGAAAATGCAACTATTTTTATCTGTCAATAGCCCACTCAAAACGATTTGGGGAATTACATTGCCGCCTGGTGGTAAGATTGTGTCACTGTCTTTGTCACGTGACGTATTCCGTTTCACCCCAAAATGACGACGACGTCATAAACCACTATTCTAGAGCATCGAGCCCAATTTAATACGATTTGATTTAATTTATCGAGCACCTAAAAACAATCGCATTTCACATTTTCAAATTGTTTTTCAGGTTGTTTTAATGTTAAGATGGGTTCCTCCAGCTCTACATCAGTATTGTGCGTAAAGTGAGCTGTGGACATTATTCATTCATTCATCTTCCGAGCCGCTTGAGCCTCACTAGGGTCGCGGGGGGTGCTGGAGCCTATCCCAGATGTCTTCGGGCAGTAGGCGGGGGACACCCTGAATCGGTTGCCAGCCAATCGCAGGGCACACAGAAACAAACAACCATTTGCACTCACACTCACACCTAGGGACAATTTAGAGTGTTCAATCAGCCTGCCACGCATGTTTTTGGAATGTGGGAGGAAACCGGAGCACCCGGAGAAAACCCACGCAGGCCCGGGGAGAACATGCAAACTCCACACAGGGAGGCCCGAGCTGGAATCGAACCCGGTACCTCTGCACTGTGAAGCCGACGTGCTAATCACTGGACTACAGTAAACAACAAATATCATTGATTGGTATATGTTTATGTGTAAATGTTTAATGTAAACACTTCAGAGTGCAAATACCCGAACAATGTTTAGTAATGAATATTTTGCGCTTATTCACATTAAAGTTTGTTTTGAAATGAGCAACTTTTTCTTCGTGCTGTGAAAACATTTACCTGCACGAGATGCTCGCGCTGGCCTATGACGTCACGCAACTAAAGTACAGAAGATGTCTCTGAATTAAAAACATTGGATGAGCACATAGAATAACGTTACGTCAGCGGCGGTTCTCACATTTCCCAGCCTTTAACCACATCTAGTTAATTGCGTATGTTGCTAATTTTATGTCTAGAATATTTCGTTTAGCCTAAAATGCCATTACGCCAGCTATAGTGGGAGCTACTAATTAGCTTCAGCCACCTGGGACAGTCCTTGGACGCCAAGGCCACGGTCGACGAAACACAGCCGAATTAAAAGCCTACGGCAGGCACTGTGAGTACATATTACTGTTGGAGTTGCATTCCACTTCAAAAAAAGATTAGACAGAATACATATATAATAAAAATATGCCAAAATGTCAGTCTTTTGATTGTGGATTTACAGGCTTGTTAAGTGAAGGGAAATGCTCAAAATGGTGGGTATCGTAAAACTGAAACTGCCATAACTGTGTCGTGTGTGGGGGCTATTTTCTTCTTTATTTGATAACGTGCACCTGTTTGTCTTTGTCGGGTCACATTTGCGATTTCTCCACCTGCAAAAACAAGTACCTGTAATGTAGCAAAAAAGAAAAAGGACTTTCCCTTTTCTCTGTCTCATGAAACCTTTTGAAAACGTCGTTCCGAAAAAATATCTAATACCTGGAGACTGATACAGAATACAGTGACATCGCATAAATCTTAATAAATCAAAGAGACTTTAAGTACGAGTTGGGAGTCGTTTTTTGGACGTGTTTTAAAATGTTAATCCAGTTCATGTTTGCTCAGTGCTAGGCAAAGGAATCACACTCGTTTGGTCTCCTCGGAGCTGTGATATTATTTCAAAATGTAATTGTGTTGCCAATACTTTATGAGCTCTTACATCTACCTAATGGAACCTTTTCTGACTCAGCAAATGAACCTTCCCAGTAATGGTGTCAGATTTTGAAAAATTTCAACATAGAAAGTTGCAACTGTGGTGTTACTCGGGGACACTTGCGACAGTCACTAGGAAACATAAGAAAACAAATGGAACATTTGTTCAGGTGAATCAGGCACACAATATAACGACAGGTGATATTGCTGACTACTATCGAGAAACAATATGTTGAAGGTTGACTTTTTTGTCATCATTTGCAGTTGGGCAGCTGAATTGATGATACGGACCTTTTCGGGGACCAACTTAATACTGGTAAGAAACCTCTTCAATCCATTTTCCTACATGGTTCATGGTAAAAATACCTACTCCAAATGTACACCCCCAACAAATAAATTGAAGCATATTGTAATCTGCTCAAAATCAATCATTGATCAGCGTATGAACAGGTCGTGCACACAAAGCTGACGCGTTAACATTGTCAGGCTTCAACATGACCTTGCAGGAGCATGCCAAAGAAAAAGAAAGCCAACATTCCACGGAGCTTGGCGTTCACCTCAGGCATGGCCCTGAATTGCGTTCAGCCGACACCCGATGGCAGAACGCGCCTCAATCTCAGTTTCAAAGAGTTGGACGCCGTGCCACCAAGCATCCAGAAGCTGAGTCGAGTCGACGAATTGATCCTGAGCAGGAACCTCATCGTGAGCCTCCCCGACTTCATTCATGATTTCAACAACATCCAAGTTTTGGACCTGCATAGCAACTATGTGAGTATAATGTAGACTTTATGTGCTTGATTAGCTTAATCTTCACTCACTGCAAAAAAATTACACAGTCCCAAATAGATCACAAGTGACTTGTTAGTCTTAATCATCCCCATGGGTATGGCATGTCAATCAATTGCAAAGAAAATGGACAACTTATGTTTTTGACTGCAGCTGGAGCAGATCCCTCCGACCATCGGCCTCCTAAAGAACCTGGTCGTTCTAAATTTATGCAACAACCGTCTAACGCAAGTCCCCAAGCAGCTGGGTCTGCTCCAGAACCTCCAGATGCTGTACTTGGGACTCAACCGGCTTCAAATGCTCCCCACAGCCATCGGTAACTTGAAGGAGCTCATCTATATCGGCCTGTCTGATAACAGATTTTCTTCAGTGCCTAAGTGCCTCGCAAATCTCCAAAAGCTAGAAAAAGTTAACCTGGACAGAAATCCCTTTCCTCCGCCCCCGGACGAGAAGAAAGTTGAAATCCCAAGAAAGTTTTTCCTGGCTCATGCGCGCGACCTCTGTAAAGACTGCCGTAAAAATTGCAAACTAGATAGATACAAGATGGAGGAAACAACACAAATGTAGGAAGCCACGGCAGGGCTTGTGCCACGAGTGGAGACGATTTAAATCCAAGTTCAATAAAATTTGGACCCAAACAAATGTTAACATGTTGTTAAAAAAAAAAAACCTTACAGGTATTCTCCATAAATGAAGTTGTCATTTTATTTTGTAATTTATTTAGGTGATGTCGTTGAATTCAAAAAGTGCATTTCATATTACATGTACAATTCAAGATAGCCAAAATGTCACAAATGTTGAGCTTTTAGCGCACACCTCTTCATCGCCTTCAGAGTATGAGTGTATTTCGAAGTCTCAAATTTGTTCTTCCTTCACACCTGCTAAAAGCCTACATTGATTTTTTTTTTTGGGGGGGGGGGGGGGGTCGTGAATTATTGTTGGCGGTACCTGATTTTATTTTCCTGTCCCCCTGCCTGCAGATAAAGTAACCCTCAACCAGCAGAAAATCAATTTGTGTCCAGTAGAGGGCGACAAAGACTTGCTCAAAGATGACTCACTAGCCACTGTAGAAAGGAAATTAATCTGAAATGATTGTTTTTGTTCTAGGTTTCATTTTATATATATATATAATATATATATATATCCATCGACATGAATAATTAAATAACTTTTTCCTAAGTCCCTCCCTCAAGCCAATTTCTTGTGACTCACAAGCGGTCGATAAGACATAAAAAAGTGCAAATAACCTCGCAACGAACTTCCGCATTTTTTTTTAAGCCGCACGGCTGAGCTGAGGAGTGCTGAGTGGACAGAAATAAGATCTCATCAGATACACTCATTAGGATGCGAGCTGTCTGATATTGACTCAGCTGAGTTGCGACCTTTTGTTACAGCGAAACGTGACAGAAGAGACTCGCGGATCGTAAAACGCTTCCAATTTCATGTACTTGGATTTTTTTTCTCATTTAGAACTCGTATCCAAAATATTCCAAGCCTTCCGCTCTCACCATATTCCAGCTTGAATACAAATCACTAATAAACCAAGACCTTCGTTGACCCTGCAGCCTTTTTGGGGGGGTAAAGGGGGCCCTTGACAATCGAATGCTCATTGCACGAGGCTCCCGGACACAAGCGCTCTGCCGTTGCTATTGAAAATCAATTCACAGCTATCCACACACCTCTGGATGGACTGTCTTTTTGTGGCTTCTCGCTTCCCCACTCGGCTATTCCATTAGTCTGCTCTCCATCCCCGCTCACTTTCTCCCACTCAGTGTGTCAGTCGCCTTAATACATACGGGCAGGCAGGATGAATAAAACTGCCGCCGCAGCCAAGCCCGTCCGTGGCCACAAATAGAATTGAATTAATTTCAACAACCTGGCTTTGTTTCCCGTATCGGCTGAGAGGCTAATTGGACTGTAGAAAACAAAAGTGAAAAGTCCAAAAAGCAAACGTGGCACTCTTTTTAAGTTTCATCCGTTGTGTGCTGCGATGTCTTGACAAGAATCACTTCCGTTATCTGAATGAGATAATATCAACAGACACATTAGCAAGCCCTTTCTTGCACGTTAAGAAGACATGCCATGTCTGCGTATGAAATGTTAGTTCAAGGATTGGTCTGTCGTTTCAAGTTGAAAACCTGGAAAATCAAAACTCAACAAATGGATTTTTTTTTCGACCCCCACAAACATGAATTATAAGTCAATGAGATGCGATGAGTATGAACCAAGCTCCCATTTCATAGCAAGAAAAATGTCTGCGACTTTGAAGCTTTCAGTCGGGGGGGGGGGGGGGGGGGGGCATCTTTCGTGTTTGTCACAGTCTGCTTATCCTGCCCACTCTGCTCATCGCATTTGTTAGAGGGAATGACAGGAGTGAGAGGCAAGCTGAAAGGAGTGAAAAAGCTCAACTGGTCTACCTGGTGTCTCCTTAGTCTGGTCAAAATTAATAAGACATTTTCACTTCATGGCAATGTCAGAGTGAGATATTGTTAGTTTTGCCATTTTTAAATTTGTTGAAATGGATGCCATTACATCTCGCAGTAAATTCGACGCGTGTGTGTTAACCACAGGACAGCAAAATAAGTCACCTACTAAATCATACAAATGAATTTAAATCACTTCGATGTATACTTGTGTAACAAAATATTGGTATCGGTTCTAAAAATGAATAAATATCGAGTCACACAACCATCCAGTCGTTTTTTTGGCCTGCAGCAGATGACTGAAACAGGACCACTGCAGCCACTCATGCCCCAAACAATAAATAACGCAGTCAACAGTCACACCTTCAACAGTCCCCCCGACTGTCCTGTTTTAACGCCAGCCCCTCCCTGTCGCAATGAAATTTTAATCACGCCGCGTTTCAATATTTCAAAACGTCCTCTCAAATTCAGTGATGGCGTTCGGCTACAGTGGCGAACAGAGAACGGGCCGACTTCTGGCTGTATTGTGGGTGGACTCGACGGGGACAGCTGTCGCTCAAGATCACCTTGGGCTCTGGCACTCTGAGAAGGAAGCAGTCATGTTGTTAGTGGAGATGGAGTGGTCTGGAAAAAATGAAAATGGGCAGTTTAACCTTTTTGATTTCAGCTGCACACTATCGGCTGTTTTTTGTATGGTTTCCCCCGCCCCAAATATTTCCACTCGGGATAAAAACAACATTGGGTTGGGTGGTAGAATCACAAACAACTTTCAATGCCACACCCTGGATGGGAGTGCCCACACTCCTTTTACTTTGAAAACCCAGACTGGCATTGAAGGTTCTTTTTTTTTTTAATTGTACATTTTTTTTCTTTTTAGATCCTGGTTCTTCCACATTCAAGTCATGTGACCTTCTGTCTTTGACCTCATTGTATGTGTGTTTGACTTTGAGCCGTGCGTGTGTTAGAGCATGTGCCGCCTCATTTCAGACTCTTGTTGGCTTTACGGTGCATGTACCATGTGTCAAAAAAGGACACATGTGCACATACACATTAAAAAAAAGGGAGGGGGGCCCTCCACCCTCTCAGTTCCTCCTTCCCTCTTTGCTCTGTAATAAGAGCAGCTGTGGCCGCTCTGATTCAATTGCAGTGCAGGACTTATGGCTATTATCCAGTGTCGACTGGCTGCTGCTGCTGTGGAACAGCTGCGCCTCCAACAACGCCAGAAAACTGACTTGAGAGTCGTAAACATAGACATACCACAAGCGAAATTTAAAAAAATGTTGCAGAGGGGACACTAATGGGAATGAGGTTTCTTTTCACCTGACTGCGGTTTTGATTTTTTTTTTAATGACGTGGAGGGTGTTGTTTTTTTCAAAGTGCAGTAGTGTTGAGTTCCTGAAATGATACACTTTGGGGGTCATTTTAGGTGACTGGTGACAGTCGAGTCATGCAGAGATATTGACACGCTAACGTTTACGAGGCTACCCTGCTAGCCTGTATGAACTCACACCATGGATTCTTCCCAAATGTGTTGCGTTGCAGGTGAAGGCTGGGCGGAGTTGACTTTTCAACGCCACTCTCCAGTCTGTGTAAAACACACTTCTCAAAATGAATGTATGAGACAACATGACAGCATACAGCGATTATCAAATATTTATAACCGGAGCGCATAGCCAAATTTCGACTTGTTTTGCCTCTGATGCCACAATCCTAATGTGTCAAACGTAGACTCCATTGCAGTTTGAACTGGATAGGATGTTGTCAGAACCATTTGGAACCCTATTTTTCTCTGTGGGTTTTTCAGAGTTGTGCCGTTGGAATGCAAGTAATTATCGAGCGGGTGTAGCATGTGGGGGTTCCGCAATTTTGACTTTTGAGTCGAAAGGCACTGTCACTCGAGGAAAACCAGAAGAGGCCTGGATGGCATATTTTAGGAACGTGGTTGAATAGACCCACAGATTTACAGTAGAAGGGAATTCTACCGAGACTAAATGGACTTCTTAGAACAGCGAGAGTACATGATAAAGGAGGGGGATTAATCGTGGGTGGCGGGTAGTGATTATGGGGGGCAAGCTCAAAGTCTTAATGAGGTGGAGGCAGTGTTGACACCTGCCACATGACCCACCTCCCCCACTTAATTGCCTTTCACTTTGAAACCATTCACATACTTCCAGAAACCTAAAAGCAGGATTCAATTTGATCAGGTATACAGTAGATTGTTCGAATCAAAAAGCTCCATCCACCCGAGGCGGATGCCACGCTATGAATAATACAGAGGGGGGGGGTGTTGAGGCCACTAGCCATGTGCATGGAACAAGGGGAAAAAAAAACGGGGTAGTTCCTCTCCATCCAGTCCCCTCCCTCTTTTCTCGTTCCGTTCCCCTCCCCTGTGTTCCCAACCCCCAGCTGGCGGCTGCAACTGCAGAAGGTCAGAGAGAGGAGAGGGAGACGAAGAGGAGGCTGAGGGCGGCGCAGGCGACGGGTGCGGTGCTTGGATGGACACAAACATGCCGAGAGGAGAGAGCGCGCACAAGCCATGACAACCATGCTGAGTCCCAAGATCCGACAGACCCGAAGAGGTAGGACGCTTTTGTCTCCTTCTCGACTGTTCTCAACAGAAATGGCGCTTTATGGTGACTGACACCAAAACATTTCAAACATTAAAAAAAAAAAATTAAAGATCCTACAACTGGACGAAGATGCCGGTGTAAAATCTGTCGGGAAGCAATTGCATCTCGAGTTTCATCGCCGGCTGTCAGCTGGTGCCGCGCGCGTGCCTGCGTCTGCGTGCGTGTGTAGCCTGTGATGTGTTTGCACTCGTAAAAGGATGCGTTAATAAGCCCTTGCTGTGCATGTATGTCCAAGTCCACGTGTCCTCCGTTGCATCCCGATTCCCAATTATTCATCTGGATGTGATTAAGATGTAATGAATAGCTCCCGATAATTGGTGCGCGATGCGGAAATCCTCTCCTGGAGCTGCGTGAAATTGCTCCTAAAGAGGATTCAGCCTTGCATTTGCATAGATTATCAGACAATAGACATTGGTCATGTGTGTTTTATGAATTGCCACATTAGCTGCTAGCATCTCGATTATGATGATAATGTGTGTCACGGTTTGTATTTTCATATCCATCCGAAAATAAAAGAAATAAAAACAAATTGTTCAACTGGAACTTCGAAGGCCTTGCCAAACGGCTGGTAAATTTTTGAAACTGAAAATTGTTGAGAGGTTGCGTGACGCCCGTCGTCTCGCTAGTTGAGTTTGCTCTTTTCTTTCTTGAGCCGACGAATATGAGAAAAAGCTGGCGATAAAATTAATATTCATTTTGACAACAGACTGATTACCTGGTGACCAATCAGTAAGTCATCGCAACGGATAGTTTTTGCTCCTTGCTGTATTGTCTTGACCCACAGTGCTGGGTCAAACCATTAGCAGCAAATATCTAAAGTGTCCTGCTCTGAAAAAATGCAAATACATTGTGGCTCGGCTTCTGTCTTCGGTGCTCCCGTCACTGTTTTAATTGCCTCCATATAAGCCGCTTCCTTCTCCTCCAGCATCTACTTGATGTGCGTTGCCATGGTTTTACGATCAAAGTCAGGCGACGTGGCAGCGCTGCCATTCCGCGTGAAAACAGTATGCGCCAACCGGCGGCAATCCCTCCAATGGCGTACTCGTATACACGTGGACATAACATGATGAGATAGGCACATCGTGCTGCATCTGTTCCACTTTGCCGCAGGTTCCACATACAGGCGCAAGATGATTTAACCCCCGCCCCCCCAGCCCCAGCAGATTGTCAGAGCGTAGATTTAAATGCACACACACACAAACCGACCAGGTAATTTATCCACGGTGGTAGGCTGACCGTGAGTTCCGCGCTGATGCACCTGTAACTATGCCCACCATCAATCATCACACAACGACTAGATTAATGGTATTAAATTCCTCCGGCATGCCGGCGCATCTTTGGGTGTGTGTATGAAATGAAGTGTATGTATAGCTTGACAGTACGTGTCAGACATAGTAAAAACCCAGTGCCGCTTCAAACTCTATTATTGACCACCCAAAGAGGAAGTCTGACTACATGGAGTGTATTTTTTTTTCCTTCTGTTTTTTTCCTACACCCCTATTATTTACTGTATGGGGTGTACTTAATGTTATGGGCAGTGAATACAATATTATTACAATATTTTGTACGGACGAAATGAAAGCATTTCACAAAAACAATCAGACATATGCAGCTAACGACATTCTGTGATAGAAAATTCTGACTTATCAATATTCTGAGACTGAAATTTATGCCTTCAAAGGACCCCCAAGAGGAAACTATGCACACTATATAATAGCTGCGTTTCCGTGCAGGTACAATAGTCGTGGCATAAGTTCTTTGCAAGGGTGGTATCCTCCAGGGTACTGTTTTTATACTCTTGATGTTCGTAGAAGGTAGTACATTGAAAGATAGAAATGGGTCAGAAGCAAAAACATTTCCACATCTTTTAAAGGAAATCTACAGCAGTAGAGTATCAAATTTAGTTTTCAATAATCCGTGTGTGTTCTCCATGAGAATAAATGCGTCTGCATCCTCTCGGTAATAACAGAGCAACGAGTGATTCTCGGTGAAAAACGGCGCCACAGGAATGATAACTGGACCGCGTCTAAGGAAGACTCATGCACGGATAAGCGTCATTAACGTGAAATATGACAACGGAGCTTCACTTCATCGATTACGACATGATGGATGTGGTGTTTGGTAAAAACGAGAGACTTATCAAAAGAAGGATGAGCAAAGAGAAATTAGCCAGTGTTGCCCATCTGAAATTGCTTATCTTAGTGTTCCAACATAGCTCTGTTGCTTTCAATGCCCTCAAATGTAATGTTGCTGTTACTCTTCACTAAATGCCAAAGAGCCCGAAACGTCCACTTGACAAATGAAGTTGTCTATGGCCAAGCGTGCCGAGTACATTCT
Organism: Hippocampus zosterae; assembly: GCF_025434085.1. Lineage (NCBI taxonomy): Eukaryota > Metazoa > Chordata > Actinopteri > Syngnathiformes > Syngnathidae > Hippocampus > Hippocampus zosterae. Next base: position 5,780,843 of record NC_067457.1, read on the forward strand.
TCAATGTGACGTATTTGCTGAGCGGACGTTGACATCAGTCAAGCCTCTGAGTGATGCGGTGCCACAACTGTGTCAGCTTGAAGTGATCTCACTGAGATTTCTTTCGGCCATTTGGATGACTTGGCCTTTTTGCGAGAAGAAAAAAAGACGTATTCAAAACACCTCGTTAGCAGTGCGCATTTATCACAGCCGCATTTTGGAGCATATTCCCACGTGAATACTTTTGTAACCGTGGGTATTAATCCATTTGTCATGGTATTAGAGTTACAGATTTTTTTTTTTTACTGGGTAGTCATTGAACCATGGCAGTTCAAATGAATCAAACACGTCCCACCTTGGAGACAAGGTCAAAGAGCGATTAACTGAATCTAATCTAACTGTATCCTGATCATTTTTTTTTCTATAAATGGAACAGTGGTGCCTATAAAACACCCCATGTATGCTAAAAAAGAAAACAAGACAATCAAATACAATTGATCCTTTCTCCATCACCATATTCCCTCCACAACATTGATCATATCGTCTACACACACGCAAGGGAGGTCGTCTGCGCAGTCGAGTCCTGTAAATTATTCATGATCATTAAATTGCATCGCCTTGTTTGCATAGCCTGCAAGGAGTTCATACCTGTGTCCCATAAATCCATATGGCCCAGTTGGCAGCCAAATGTCCTTGCAACTTGAACCCCTGCTGCTTTCGTGAACTCGTTTGAAGATAAGGGCAACGTGTGTTCTCGGCGTCATGGAAAGACGGATGTCGCATTGGGACACGGCTATACCGGCCGCTTGTCCCCTTAGGTTTGAAACCGCCGTGGAGCCAGCTCAGGTTTCGCGCATTTGTTGAGAATGAATCAGTCGGTCCCACGTGGTCCTATTATCTCCAGCCAAAGCTGTTTGCCTGTCTTTTGGCTTGTGGCGAGGCAATAAGTCTCTCTCCCAAGGACCTTCCAAATGGAAGGCGGGTGGGGTCGGGGGGGGTACAATCCCTGTCACCCCAGGCTTCAGGAAGTATGTGTGTTGTGTGTGCGCCCCCATCACTGTCTCGACATTATTTGTGTTCAATTCATATTTGTGCCCTGCTGCCTCTGTATCTCATCTTGAGGTGTTCTAGCCCGGGGGCAGAAGGTTGTGTGTTCCTGAGTGATGAGCGGCATACGCAATGAAAGATAACACTGCAGGGGTGAAAATGAAAAAGAAAAGGAAAAAAATGAAAACAGGGCAACGGGCCAAGATGGATAATGGAGTCGTCTAATCTTTGTCAACTCAATCATTGACGAGCCTGCATTCAGCGGTGTGTGTTACTGTATTTAAATCTGTACTTTATTTTGACCATTTATTTTTCTGACTTTTGCTGTTCATTTGAAAACAAAAATTGCCCTTTTTCAACAGATGGTGACAACATAAGATGTTAACTCAATGTCGTTTTTTTTCCTTTTTGTGTCCATTTATCAAATGGGTATTTTATATAACAAAATTCAAAAAAAAATTTCGACTTCAGCATTTTTACCAGAGACATGTGTCACAAGTGTTTGCGCTTCTCCAAAAATCCGGACTGCCTACTGTACTTTTGTGTCCATCCATCCATTTTCCAAACCGCTTAATCCTCACTAGGGTCGCGGGGGGTGCTGGAGCCTATCCCAGCCGTCTTCGGGCAGTAGGAAGGGGACACCCTGAATCGGTTGCCAGCCAATCGCAGGGCACACAGAAACGAACAACCATCCACGCTCACATTCACACGTAGGGACAATTTAGAGCGTCCAATCAGCCTGCCATGCATGTTTTTAGAATGTGGGAGGAAACCGGAGCACCCGGAGAAAACCCACGCAGGCCCGGGGAGACCATGCAAACTCCACACAGGGAGGCCGGAGCTGGAATCGAACCCGGTACCTCTGCACTGTGAAGCCGACGCACTAACCACTAATCACTGGACTACCGTATTTTTGTGTGCCCACTGAAAATGGAAATGTGTGTGCAGCCAGGTCCAAGAGCATGGTGATGGGCGAGGTGACGCGGGGCTCCTGCCAGCCAGCCTCGCCCAGCCTCCAGGAGGGGGCACTAAAGGCCGGCTGGCTCAAGAAGCAGCGCAGCATCATGAAAAACTGGCAACTGCGCTGGTTCGTGCTGCGTTCAGAACAGCTCGACTTCTATAAGGACGAAGACGAAACCAAACCACAGGTAATTGCAAAGCGAGACGCATGTTGAAGCTGTTACTTGAACTTATTTTATGACAAAATCTCTGGATTCACTTTACGGGGTCTTTTAATTTTCGGAACCTAGTCACACTTTAACCTTTTTTTCCCCATTTTGCCGCAGTTGGTATCATAAAATTACCAATCGCCACCAAATAATGTAACTTCAACACGAGGTTTTAACACTATGCTAATGGCTAAAGACACTTGAGACTGACAGTTCCCCTAAGTGCTGCTAGTACACACAGCAGAGCGCTTGTTTTCCTCCTCCATTAGTGCATCAACCTAAAAATATTGATAAGGAAAAAAAAATGCCCCAACTGATTTGATTCCTTTCTCAATTTAAGACACATTTTGTGGCCACGCGCTGACTCATCCTTTCCCTCTTTAATAACCACTTACCAGTAATGGAGTGGGCGTGTCACTCAACTGGCCTTGCTCGGGTTGAGGGGTTGGGGGAGAGGGGTGTTGCAGCAGGTTAGCTGACTAGGCTTACAATGGGCTAACAAGAAGGGATGATGTAATCCAACAATAGAAATAGACAGCAGGTCCATCTTCATCAGACATATACACACGCGCCATTTAAAACATCATCGCTGCAAATTCCTGACTGAAACCTTGACACTTGTATTGATTTTTTTGTTTTTTCATTCTGGATGACTGCTGTTTATTTAATGCAGAGGCCCATCTGCCATGGCTGTCTTTTCCCTCACACCCACGTACAAAGAGCGCACACCACATCGGATGACGTCTTCGATTCATTGCAGTCGCTCTATCCTATGGGGACCGAATGACGGAGCGAGTCCACAGACTGCCCTTTCATCACAGCTTGCCAATACTCATCCGAGCTGTATTGATTTGAAAACACCGATGGGTTCAGGTCTCTGGCGCACATGCAGTGAGGGGGAACAGTCATCTGCATCGACGCGGCCTCCCCGTCTGAAAACGGGATGCGTGCAAAAGTGTCAGCCTGCCGTGGTCGTCTCTCTGATCTTCTAGTCGATGGGATATTTGAATCTGGGAGTGGTGCTCTCCGGGGGAGATGTCGGCTTATTGTTGCAATAGAATTTCTCCCCCCGTACAAATAATGAAAGAAAATTGTGACCTCACTGCATTTCTGTTTGCCAGATCAATTTCAAATTGATCGGCAAGTATTTTCCATGTGCACTCCCCCCCAAATGGTGTGATTGTCTGCGATGAGGTGAGCACTTTAAAATCCCCTGCCTGCGTTGTTCTCAGCGCTGGGCATCCCCCAGGGACCCCCCCCCCCCCCCCCCCCCCGAACCTTTAATCCCCCCGTTCCAACACTTCCCCTGTGCTGCAACCAGCACCCGCCTCTTCCATTTGTTGCCATGGCTACTAATGTTGGCGAGGGCCCGGCCCACAGACTGAGGCAATTCGCCAGACTTGCTGGAGGATGCCAGTCAACAGATTCTCAACAGACGCTGGCATCTTTTCACAGCTCACTTGGCCGTAATTTGTCGCACCTAGATAGGGGATTGATCTTGATCATGTATTCTGATAATCTGTGTGGCTCCCCGTTGGATGACAGGGGTGAGAAAATGGGGAAAAATATGAAATTAATTCTGTGCCTCTCACAGGTGAAGCCACAAACGACAGCAAATCGCGCTTTCTGCTTTTGTTGAAGCTCAGTGTTGTTTTTTTGTACATTTCAGGGCTGCATCCCTCTGCAGGCCTGCCAAGTGAACGAGCTCACCGCGAACCCGGATGAACCAGGAAGACATCTTTTTGAGATTGTGCCAAGTAAGATTTCTTGACGTAAACAACAGGTGGCACCATTGTGCAAGTCAGAGTAACATTCTCATCTCGTCGGTGGCAATGCTAATCAGTTTTTTTTGGGGGGCGGTTTGTAATCGTATATTATTTGTGTACCTTCACATGTCCAGTGTGTCTCAGGAGTCGAGTATTGCCCTAATAGCCATTCTGCAGGGATACATTTTGAGATGAAGCAATGAGCGAGTTACAATCAGACCATGTGCTGTTGAATCCGAGCACCGGGATAATGTCGAGTCCGCTCTCGCTGCCTGTGGCACGCTGTGTTTACTCGGAGGAACTCTCCTTGTGTTTGGAGTGGACGACCTACTTGTGAGTCTCCTGTGTGTTTAGTTTATGGCCGGTCAACGTTGCGGAAGGGTGCGAACTCCAATGAGCCTCTCGCCACGGGCACACAGCCCTGTTGGAAATGTCATCAGGCGGAAACTGATGCAAAGCGTGCACATCTGGACACTTACCTGGAGCGTTTATATTGCCCCTATACCTTCAGTGACGGTCATTATTTTTAAAATAAATTCAGCACATCATTCTTGTTTTCTGTGCTATTTCATGTCTGTCCATATGCCTTGTTGCACCTTTCCAAGGTCACTGAGAACAATGACCTTACATAACTCGTCAGACGGTGAGATGCATTCCTTGTCCACACCGACGCCAACATATACCACAAATAACTGACTGTTTTCCAATCGTAGTTATTGTCTGGAAAAGAAATCCTGGAAGCATTTCGGCCAAACAGAAGCAGTTTAGTTTAATTTTTTTTGTTTTAATATATATAGAGTAGCTGACACAGGGCGTAAACTTCTGTTGTGCTCGGATGAAGCGGCATCCGAGAGCTGTGGCTGCACAACGACACAATCTGTCTACGTACCGACTTGTCGGGTTTGATGTTGCTTGACCTTTGTCGCATTGAAATCTGCATAATACCGCGGTGGTAATGCTGAATAATGTTAGAAACGGATGCAAGCGTTAGAAAGTGCAAACGATCACGGCATTTAATCTTAAACACTGCTGTGTCGTCTTTTTCTTCAAATGTAGGTTGGTGATCTCATAAACATGCTCCTGGAAAGACAGCAACTGGCCAGAAAATAATTTGCATTGCATGAACTAGTCGGCGAACCCAAGAACCCAAGAACCCAAAGACTATGCAGACTGTATCTCACAGTAATTGATTGGCACATCCCCTCCCAGTCCTTTTTTTTAAGTGTGCACACTAGTTTATTTGGCAAAGATTGGAGGACAACCCATCTTCCAGCACACACAAGTGACACAGACAGAGAGCGGGGGAAAGAGAGAGAGAGTCTCGTCACACTCCCCTTCAGGGATTTACTTCTCCCCAGGGGGGCTGAGGGAAAGGACCTGCGGGCCACAATGCTCAATAGGCAAGACGGGAAGAAAGCGGCTCATGGAAAGAGGCAAGACGTAGTTGTAGGAGTGGGACTCTCTTGGATGGATTCCGTTCCCGTTTGGCAGCGAGCGTGCCGCGCTTGCAGCTTGCAGGCCGTCGCTGCTGCTACCTGCGTCGTGATCTGCTTCCAAGCGGAGGCCAAGGCGCTCCATGCTTGCAGGGTTTAGGTGCAAAGGGAGACCCGGAGCCGGTTCCAGCTCTAGTCTGAACTGTTGGCGCAGACATGGGGCCGGTCTGCTGTAAGCCGGACACGCTGAAGAAGCAACATCTCCAAGGTAACGGGAAACAGATGCTGGAGCTTTTTAACTAGAGTAGTAAAGCGACGAGAGGAGGCATTGGGGCAGCCGAGCACTTCACTCGATGTAAGCTAACTTTGTCACGTTGTGGAGAAGCACAATGTTCTGCTGTTGGTTGCACTACTATGTTGTTTCTTGCTGCACACCCACCCAAAGACAGGACATCCATCGCAGAAAAGAAAGGAGTAGGTGTGGAGGTATCAGAGGCTGTTGAAAATGATAGCCCTCCGCCCCTCTGTTCATTGACTGCACTTGTGCATTTCGATGACACAGACTCTCCATGCTTCACTTTTTGACAGCTCCATTGTTGTCTTCTTAACCTGTGGCACACTTAATCTCGAGAGTGCTTCAAAAAGTCCTCCTATGGTTAATTAGAGAGTGGGTGCGATTCCTTCAAAGGACTTATTTTTTTTAACGTACCTTTGCTTTCAGGCAATTATTAAAGGATGACTTTCTTGTTTGTTGTGAAATCATTTCCGGCACCATAAACGCCGCAGTGCCTCCCTGCTTCCTGCCAGCACCGCCTGTGTGTACTGTCTGGCAAAAAAGTGCAGTTGTAATTGAGGCTGTATCATCGATAAACACTCAAATGTTCCAGCCTGACACTGTTTATCAATCAGCCTCCCGGTGAGCCCAAATGTCAACGTCTGCCTGACGCCATGTCGACACACCGCAATAGGTTCCATTCACCTCAAGAGGAGCTCATCTTGGAAATTGTCTCCAAAGCCTGCCAGTCGCTCTTATCTTAATTCGCTCCGACGGGGATCTTTGTACTCTACATTCATTCACTTCAAGCTGAGATGCTGTTGTGGTTTTTGCCGTCCACTAGCTTTGGGCGCATTGATTTTGTGCGGGCTATCTCTGTCTGTGCGCATTATCGGGACATAATTCTGCAGAGTGGAATCAAAAGATGTCCAGGCTCCTTCATGTCTGAGTCTTGTCTTTGCATTTCGAGTCTCATTTCTAGTTATCTCAGCTGTGCAGGCAAATCCACGGACTGCCTGTGGTGCCAATCCATATCTCCCACGTTAAGCTTGTGCATCGTGTTTGGCGGCAAAACAATAAATAATCAGCATTGAGTTGACCATATCAAGTGTACACCAAAAGACAAACCGGTGTGATCATCATGATGGTGTGAGTTTGCAAAGCTGGGTGACAATAGCATTTCGCTTGATGGCACTACTGTTTATATTTGGACTCCGACTCTCACAGCTGAATGACTGAATGTGGTCGCACCATTACCCCGTGATTCTGAAATAAAGTGCACTTTTTTAAGATCAAAATGCTGTTTAGTACAGAATTGATTTCTTTATTTGCATGATGTCTCTTTTTTTTGGCCAAAGAAACGAGATGTCTAGTGTTTTATTGTGACCTTGATTGTTTTTTTTTTTTTTTACTTGAGTATTTCTCTTTTCAAAGACACAATCTGCTCTCAGTAAAAGCTGACGTATGGTGAGAACGACCCTTGAATTAAATTGCTTGAGCTCTGCTGCCGTCTGGTGGTGAGAAACATTCACAGCGTGTTTGCTTGTGTTTCATGTTACATTCAGGCAGACGGTCCAGTCCCCTTTTTATTTTTTTCGACACATTAAACATTTTGCAACGTGTACACAGTTTATTTTTAATTCAGAGTTAAGTGACCACGTATAGTGTAAAATAAGAATTCCAGTTTTACAATCTTAATGTGTATAATAGAGTGTGCGTAATAAAAATAAAATACATGCGCATCCCTTATATAGCCGTTGTATGTGTTTGCAGGTGGAACGGGGGAGAAGGACCGCCCACCGATCAGCCATGAATCCTTCCTGCTCATGGCCAACTCCCAGACAGACATGGATGACTGGGTCAAGGCCATACGGCGGGTTATCTGGGCACCGTTTGGAGGAGGTAAAGCCAACGCTTCGAGTGTCGCGCGGTCATCACTGCGAGAGCCGCTTGCCGAAACAACTGTAATCTGAACACAAGTCTCTTGATTGCACGGTTATTCCTTCTATATTTTTCTGTTATTAGCTAATGCAGCTTTTTGTCACATGAGCAAAGCCATGGGGTTGGGGTGCTTAAAAGTCGAGCCAAACTTGGCTCGCTTTGAACAGCAACATGGTTTGTTTCTGCTTCTCAGTCGCGTCGTGACTTGTTTAACTATTTGTTGAAACAAAGACACTCGGTAGCACCGCTTTTCTGAATGAAGCTCAGCAACCTCACTTCAGCATAGTTCTTTGTTCACCCAGATGCCACAACATAGGAAAATGTCAAGCTTATCTTCAGTGGATAAATGGTCTTGTTAAACTACTGAATAATCTTTTGGTTGCTGTTGTTTGTTTCTCCAGGGATATTCGGCCAGCGATTAGAGGACACGGTGCAGTATGAGAAGAAGTTTGGCCCCCGGCTGGCGCCGCTGCTGGTGGAGCAGTGTGTGGATTTCATCAGGGAGAGGGGCTTGGACGAGGAGGGTCTTTTCCGAATGCCGGGCCAGGCCAACCTGGTCAAAGATCTGCAAGAGGCTTTCGACTGCGGCGACAAGCCTCTTTTTGACAGGTAGGCAACGTCAAGCGATTCCGAAGAAGCGGAGAAACTAACCTGTTGACTGAAGACGCCTGGCGTCCCTTTTGGTGAATTCCCCTGCAGCAACACAGACGTTCACACGGTGGCCTCCTTGCTGAAGTTGTACCTGCGAGAGCTGCCTGAACCCGTCATTCCCTTCTGCAAATACGAAGACTTTCTAACATGCGCGCAGCTTCTGGCCAAAGATGAGGAGGAGGTACGTGCGCATTTCGCCGCCGCTTGCGTTTGTGTCCTGACACGAGCTGCCGGTCGTTGAAACGTTTTCCTTTTCGACAAGGGGGTTCAGGAGCTCGGCAAGCAAGTCAACACGCTACCTCTGCCTAATTACAATCTCCTCAAGTACATATGCAAGTGAGTTGATAGTCGGGATGGCAATTGCGTCACCGCAAGTGCAGCCGCGAAATGAAATGTCATTTGTCGTCATTTTGAGGTTCCTCGATGAAGTCCAGTCCCACTGTAATGAAAACAAGATGAGCGTCCAGAACCTGGCCACAGTGTTTGGGCCCAATATCCTTCGACCCAAGATGGAAGACCCGGTCACTATCATGGAAGGTACAATGTCGAAAATGACGAGCATCCACTTCCTCACAGATTTCAGGAGATGAGATTGTCATGTTTTTTGTAAACTCTCTGTGCCATTTTAGTTTGATGGTGCAAAAACGGCATGTGGGGGGGGGGGGGGGGGGGTAAATTTATCATTGAATTTGAAATGAAATCACAAGAGTTCTTCAAATAGAACGGGGGTGGATTGCTCAAAAACGTGAAAACGGGACAGTGCGTGAAAGTCCATGTGATCCCTTTTGCCTTAGGTACCTCTTTGGTGCAGCACCTCATGACGGTCCTTATCAGGGAACACAAGCGTTTGTATTCAGGGAGGGACCAAGAGGACCTCGTTGCCCCCCAAGCGGAGCACCTGCTCCTCAATCGAAGCCTCGGTGCCTGGATCTCGGAAGAGGACCTGCAGAGCTGCCCCGTCTCCAACCCAGACCAAGAACTGAACAGCAGCGCTTCATCGCTCGAAGCCAAACTGTGCGCCGCCGTCGCCCCCGGGCAGACCCCGAATCCCGGGCCGAGACTGGGGTCTTCTTCGGCAAAGGGGGAGACGGTTGTGAGCCCGAGTAAACAAGCGAAGAGCATCCCCTCGTGGAAGTATTCTTTTAAAAGTTCCTCAACGCCTCGTCAGCCGCAGCCGAAGCAGAGCGGCTCGGCGGCGGAACCGAGCGCCGTGTCTTCCGGCGGGGGAGGAGGAAGCGGCAACTGGCTGATGAACGGTTTGTCTTCCTTGAGGGGGCACAGACGTACCTCCTCGGGCGAAAGGTCAGCCCGAGACCGGGACTCCACCGGCTCCTCGCAGAGACTCTCCACCTATGACAACGTCACCTCCTCGTCAAGCATGGGTAGCGTGCAGAGCGTCGGCAGCACTCCTTGGTCCACCTCCTCCTGTGAGATCTCGGCGCCAGACTCGGCGAGCGGCGATGCTTCGGCCCACCACAGCTGCGATGGCGGGGATAAGGGGGAGTGGGCGGAGAGTCAGAGGGGACCCGATAGAGGACGGGACGGAGGAGCAGCCACGGAGCCAACGAGCTCCGAGCAGGACAGCTCTGAGGCCATGGAGCTGGGCAACGGCAGCGAGAACGACAACGCCGGCGTGCTCGCCGGAGTTGCGTGCGTCGTCACGTCTGACGACGGAGACGGAGTCGGCGTCACGCTGAGCGGTCTGGTCGAGGGCCTCAAGGACGAGCTCAGGAAACAGAAGGCCGCTTACGAGGTCAGGATCCAAAAGTGAGTACACAACTTAGCTGACGATATGTGAAAAGCTAATAACTGATACGTACAGTAAGTTGAGAGAACGACGCAAGTCATTTCAAAACCGTTTTCCACCATTATTAAACTACAATAATTGATTTCATTTGTGAAAAAAAAATCTATACTGAATAAATGAACGTTTTGGGTCCTTCAACGCTTACATCAATAAAGATATGAAGTGACTTGCAAAATTGCAAACTGCCAATCAAATGCTTTGGGTCAAAGTTTTTCATCTACACCCGAGGTATAGTGGAATGGAGGGAATTATGAACATTTCCAGATAGCAGTAGAACAAACACCTTGCAGCTTCTGCCTGAAATCAAGAATTCGGGTCAATTTGAGGTACTTGTAATGGGCGCCTGAGTTCCATTTGATCCAAGTTTGAACACTTAATAGTGGTAAAAGTTTTGAAATGAATCGTTTTAGTCTCATTTCCGATGTGACAAAAACCTGGCATTTGAACAGGTGCACTAGTGGAATATTTATTTCCGTCGGCAGATAAGTTGTAAGCGAGGTCACTCTATTAGTCTCAAAACATAAACGCTGCCGCGTGTGGATGGCCATGTCCAGGTTGGAGGACTCCAGCGCTGCCCTGTGTGCCCACATGGAGCGTTTGGAGCAGGAGATGGAGCAGGAGAAGAAGCGGCAGCGCATGCTGGAGATCAAACTGCGCAACTCGGAGCGAGCTCGCGAGGATGCCGAGAACCGCAACAAACTCCTGGAGAAGGAGATGGAGGACTTCTTTTCCACCCTGGGAGATCTCACCATGACGACAAGGACCAGCGATATTTGACCCGACGTCGGGGTTCATTTTTGATAAAGGGCTCACGGCGTTCTCCATGCAGCGGCACGTTCGCCCGTGTTTGTGCGCATCGAAGCTAAGCGCGGGAGGAAACGGGGGGGGGGCCTTGAGGTGAAATGTGTGCGGCGCATTGTTTGGCAAGCTTCACACTGGGAAAGCAGTCACTTCTCACTGGTGCGCACTGACCAAACCGTAGCAAGTCAAAAGATGGGCGAATGCTGTTCTGTCTCTGCTGTTTCACGTGATGATGTCTGTTTGCTGTAAATATTCGGAAACGGTAAACGCCACAATCCCCTTTCCAAGGGAAACCGGGACCAAGACCTCATGAGGAATTTAACCCCCTCCCGCTTCCAAAATGTTTAGAACGGCTCTAAATAATATGTTAAACTGTAAATAATTCCATAAACTATGAACCCTAAACACTTAAATACCATCCCTACATGTAGCAATTGTAAAATAAAATAAAAATGACACCTCTTGTCATGTCTTGCCTGAGGTAACAAACACTCTGTGGCTTATGCGAACAACCCAGGCTAATCTTGGCTCCGCCCCAGCAAGTAAAGATCTTGAATAATAGTCTGAGAACGATCAGTTCTACATCTCTGACCGAATTTACTACTTTCCTATTAGCCGGCCACTGTAGTAACCGCTGTTCCCGGAAGGGTTCGTTTTCCACGAATAGCTGAGGAGAGGTGCCACAGACACCACCCCGAGGCCCTTCCAGTGCCTCTCAAGTCACACGATTTCCAGGTCGTCCCTTCCGCGTGTTGCGGTTTCAAATGAAGACCAGTTCAAAGTGCGCCTGACCTGCCAGCCGCATTCTGGCAGCATGAAGCTTAACACTGCCCTTCAAGTAACAATGGGATTTCCTTGCTTGTGCCTTCAGGGACGTCCTTTGAAACATTCAGATGGAAAAAGAAAAGGTGTGCTTTTCTTCGCCCAGGTCGTTGCGTTTACTCTTGAAAATGTCGATAGAAGTGCCGATGACCGATAACTTAGAAGGTGCCAATTATTGTCAAAGTGATGTCGTGCTTTTGAATGGGAAAAGAATGTATCCTCGTCGTGAATGTAATCGTTGTTTGATTAAGCCAGCATGAGAGGAAATGCACTGTTGAGCGCTTCCTCCATTTCGTGTCTTTTGGACCGAACACACTTGGGAAGAAAATGAAGTTTGTGCATATTTGCGCAGGGAGCGCTGCATGCTGATTAAAAATGACTCCACAAAAGGGCCCAACAATGAAAAAAAATCTTTTGTAAGAATTGCGTGGCTATTCTTTATTTCAAACATGCTGCATTTTAGAGGCAGATGTGGGTTTTTATTGCACAGGAATGTCCTGAAAGACCACTCTTAGCGACCCCGAAGTGTTAACAGCAGTCCCATACTGTTATTTTCCTCATCTGTGCGTCACAACCAAGCCTAAATGTTTTCACTGGTGGTGGTGGTGGTTTTTTTTTATTTTTATTTATTTGGATACACAAGATTGTAATGAATGAAACATGTATGGAGAATAAAGCTGATATCAAGTTCATCTAATATGTTGAATTTAAATGAAATGGAATCAGTGTGGAAAGAAAAAGAAGTAACCATGAACCAAAGTATTCTTTGAGTCATTACACTTTTTTTTTAATTGAAAAAGCTGTGTGGTGGAAATTTATCCATCCATCCATTTTCCAAGCTGTGTGTCCTCACAATGGTTTGGGGGATGCTGGAGCCTATCCAGCCTACCCTTTGGTCAGTACGCGGGGGACACCCTGTACTGGTCGCCGGCCGATCGCATGACACCGATCAACAAACAACCGTCCGCACTCACACCATGTAGGGAGAATTTGGTGTTTCATGAATCTGTAGAATGCAGGAAAACACCCACACAGAGAGCATGCAAACTCCACACATGAAGGCTGGAACCAAACCTAGGATCTCTGCACTGTCAGGCCGATGACAGTCTGAAAAAAAATCCAAGTGAAACGATCGTGGCTTTGCTTAAGGACAAAACCCGGGCTCGAATTGGGTTGACCAGTCTTTATTTTGGATTTCCCAGACGTTGTCACCGACAGCATTTCTCATACTGACCAGGTGAGGGCGACAACGTGGCGCCTGAAGACGATGAACATGTAACGAGAGCAGTTTGTCGTACTTTATGCCAGGTTAATCACTCTATAAAAAAAAATTATATATATATATATATATAAGTGAATGAATAAATTAATTATATATATATATAGAGAGAGAGAGAGAGAGAGAGAGAGAGAGAGAGAGAGCGAGAGAGAGAGAGAGAGAGAGCGAGAGAGAGAGAGAGAGAGAGAGAGAGGAGAGAGAGAGAGAGAGAGAGAGAGAGAGAGAGACCGAGCGAGCTGGATAGCTCAGTTGGTAAGGCATCGGTTTGGCATACGACGGCATTGTCGTTGGCTACCAGCAGGTGAGACGATCTGGATTTGAGCCAAATTGGTCATTGTGAAATCGGTTCACAATTGTTTTTTTTCCCCGAATAAAATAGCCGCCGCCTCCCCCCCCCCCCCCCCCCCCCCCCCCCCCCACCCCCCAAAAAAGAACCTAGGGGTTGGGTCTGGGCGGCGGCGAAGCCATTTTATTATTTTATTCGCCCCTCCCCCCTCTCCTACGCTCTTTTATATATATATATATATATATAAGGCGGCGAAATATATAATATATATATAATACATATAATATATAAAAATATATAATATATAAATATAATATACATATATATATATTGTAATTTATTTATATGTATTTTTTATTCATTCACGTATAAATGCTGTATATATATAAATATATATATAATATTCATATACACATGTATTTATCTATATAAATATTTTACCTACATGCATATATATATATAATATTTATATATTTGTGTACGGATCGTTTCACACACACAACACTAAATACAAGAAAAGACTTCTCAGATCTAGTATTTTATTTTCTTACAAAAGGCCAGTTTCCTGATGTCCTTTTTTTGCCTTCCAAAGAAAGTTGGGAAAAACGTGTACCCCCCCCCCCACCCTTTTTTTTAATTCAACTAGCATCAAGCATCAGTTGTTTTTAAACCAGAAAACATACTGTGTACATTCTCCATGGATTCTCTCACAAACACGCGCACAATGTATTGACACGGGACTGCAATGAGCACACACACACATGCATCCATACAAACAACTCCCCATCTTCTCTGTACTCACCATCCGGGAAAAGTATGAAACTAGACATTCAAGTTTCTATCAATGCACAGGCACTAGATTTTCCTATGATATATATTAAATTTGAGCCAACGACAGAACCACCAGCTCGCCCGTCCGTCTCTAAGCTGTTGTTGATGAATGAAATGTACATCCCGAAAAATAATCTCTTTGTGACAGCAACATCTGGACAATAAGTCGTATATTACAAAGAAACAAAGAATACAAAACGATGTGACGTAACATTTGGCTTTTTGGTACCGTTTCACTCACTGGCCACAAAATTAGGTACACCTACAGCACATGCAAATATAACATCCATCTTGCAAATATAACATCCATCTTTCTGCTTTGACAAATACACTCCGTTTAAAAAAAAACCACAAAAAAAAAACGGTTTGATTGAAACAGAGGTAAAACAGCACCGGAACATCCTGTGCATATTTCCAATATATTTTCCACCGTCATGGTATTGTAAGAAAATAAATAGAAACACTTCTCAATATGTTACAGTGCTGTTCCGCACTCATCAAAACTACCACCGTAAAAACGCTCATTGGTCAACGAATACATAAAATGATATGTCAAAGGTCACTATTTTGATACAGCCCTTCAACTGGGAATTTATTACATTGTGAAAGTGTACCTAATATTGTGACTGGTGATGACAGGTGATACAGGTAAGACAGCAGTTGGGAGTTAAATGACACAAACTCAAAATGTAAACACGCTCTTGCCCAATTTATTGTACATTTCATGGCCGGGGACCAATTTGCACGCAGCAATTGCGCCCTCTTGTGGGGCAAATAAGAAAGTACATCACTATGATGTTATTTTGGGGTCTGATTTGATTTCAAACAATAAATATGGGTTTTAATAAATACTCTTTCGAGGACATTTCCGGGCAATATAATGGACAAATTCAAGAGTTAACCTGAACTCCAATTAAAATTATTTAAACCCCAAAGATCATTGACAGGAAATAAAATATACTTTTTTTTGTTTTACTGTCAAGGCAACTTTACTTTTTGTCTCTTCGTGATGACAAAAACAAGTAGCTCCTCCTCCAAGTCAACTCAATTGAACGCTTGGGATGTCATCAGTATGTATCGAAACAGATTGCTCAGCTTGAAGAATCTCAACACATCCCTCAGAATTCACTGAATTCAAAAGAGGTCCGGAAGAAGACATAGACAAGGCGTCTCTTACAAGACTTTCACGGTTTGCTAGTGCTGCAGTAGGTCAGTCTGGCTGTGGTGGTACTACCCTACACCTAAGTGTGGCTGGGTCTTTTTTTTTTTTTTTTTGTAAACGCCAAGACGATGCAGGAAGGTCCAACTCAAGTTCATGGTCCGATCCCAGTTCCGCATTGAGGTCACCTGCGTCAAGTTCTGTTGCGTCCACCGGGTTCCGACCAGCAGGCAGTGAGGCCCGAAAGCGCTCATCTCGCATCAGGAGGCGATTCAAATCCTCCCAGCTCAAGTTCAATCCGGCTAACTCCTCCTCGGCCCACTGTGGTCTGTCCATTGGCTCCCT
Organism: Hippocampus zosterae; assembly: GCF_025434085.1. Lineage (NCBI taxonomy): Eukaryota > Metazoa > Chordata > Actinopteri > Syngnathiformes > Syngnathidae > Hippocampus > Hippocampus zosterae. Next base: position 5,796,433 of record NC_067457.1, read on the forward strand.
TGGAGGTCGTTCTCCACCACGTAACTGTAGCCCTCCTTTTCAATGCATTCCACCAGCGCCTGCAGAACCTGCCAAAACAGGCGAGTGACAGTCCCCCACACCCCCCAAAAAAGTGACAAAGATGTTATTATTATGGACAGATGGAAACAAAACAGATGGAAGGAGCTCACGGTGTAATGAATAACGTCAGTGGAAAAGTGCTGACCTGGCGCAGTCGGCGGTCCATGGCGTCCAGGTGTGGCTGGATGAGGATGGGACTGAGACGATCCCTCACCAAGGATTCCGCCACTAGAGTGGACAGCTTGTATTCCTCCTTAGCCAGCAGCTGCAGACGCAAGTGGGTCGACTTGCGTACCCTGCACAAAATCCAAGCGATTAGCTCAAGCGCACACTCTGACACACACACACACTCAGGCATGCTCTCAGCCCCACAAGTGTAATTTTACCGGCAGCATTGTGTCAGTGGCACCAGAATGGACTTCTCATCGTGGGAGTGTTTTCCAAACCTACAGAGAGAGAAACAAGCATGGAAGGTTAATACAACTTGGAATGACTTCTGGAAGTGGCTTTTATTGATGTATTTATTGATTTGTCGGGTTGTGATCCAATGGAGTTTCATTCTGTGACTTTAGAATTTGCATTCCCATCTGGAGGAGTGACGTCAAATCTGCACCGTTGTCGCGTTTCGACCGCGTGAACGATGACGGCGGAGTCACGTTTGGTCACCATTTTCAGTTTGTGTCAGCTCGAGAAAATATTAAGGGACGTTGCACATTCTGTACTGTTGACAAAGTGTTATCTAGCTTCAAACAGCCTACCTGGATATTAACTAAAAATAAATACATACTTTTTTTCATAAAAAATAATGACACAAATTATAGGTATTTGAGTTTAAAAAATGTCCTCATTATTATTATAATTTAAAAAAAAAACACTTTATTCTTACCCTCTGCCGTTGTCGAGATGGATGATGAACGTCTCGTTTCCAAATTTTTCAAACGTCTCATAATGATGCCGATCCATGTTTCCTGTCGAGGGATTTAAGGAACGGGAAATAGCACGTGCACTCTCTCACGAGTGAAAATATGAAAAATATCTCACGTACCCATGAGGAAGTCAAAAATGGTCATATCCATGATGTCCAGAAGTCTTGTCCCGCTGTCATAGGGCGGAGTCTGTTTGACCTCCTCACAGTAGTCGGGGGTCAACTTCCCATCTGTGTGTCACAAAAGCCAAACGTCATTTTTAAGACGGACAAAAATGGCGTGCTGACCGGTGTGGAGCGAGGATCTTCTTACTCTGCCTTCTTGCGTTTGTGGTAGGAGCGTCTCCACGGGTTCCTCCAGGTTTTGCGCTTAGCGAGGGCCAGGTCCGGGAGGAAGGCGGCGAGCGAGCCTTCGATCTGGTCGGGCTTGCCGCACAGAGCGTGCTCCGTCGAGCAGTAGTACGAGCATTCCCCGTAGAAACACACGTTGTTGGCTGAGCGAAAAAGGGGGTTGGGGGGGGGGGGGGTGATTTACACCCTCAGTTGTGCTCTCTTTTTCCTCTTTAAGAATTCATTGCACACATATTTTGGAAGGACGTTCAGACAAGATTAATGGCCCCTGGGGGGATTCAATGACTTGTATTAATTCCTGAGACTGTGAGTAAATTCATTCCCGTGAGACCACCCTCCTCCTCCCCCCTCACGTGCCTGCGACCAAAAAAAAAAAGTTGCAGAACTCATTAACTGCTGTGCCTTGATGCAAGCAAGCCTCCAGTCACTCTCCATTTGATGAACATCGCCAAGTATTTTTTTCCCCTCCTCAGGCAACAGAAATAGCTTTACACGAAGAACAATTGATATTTTTTTATTTGATTTTTTTTAAACATCAAGTCGAGGTGTCCACTACCTGGTGAGATGAAGAATGTCCGCCACAGCTTTTTATCCCGCGTGACATCTCGGATCTCCTTGGTCATGTTGACGAGTCTGCCAGCCACAGGAGGGACACGGCGGAAATCCAGAATCCTACAGCAAGCCAAAGCAAACACGGGAGAGTATTCGATTGTCAGCATGGCGGGTGACTAAAATTGAAACAATCCCATCATAAAACAAATCCAATAGCCGACGAGGACGATGTCAAAATTCATAATCCCGCTTATGGCCACTAGAGGGCATCGTGACCACGCTCTGCATCACCTCACCGCGGTCGTTCCGCACCAGACGCCTTTTCACCCCCACCCCCCTGCCAAACACACGCACGCACAGCATCCTGATGTAAAAGCCCAGTAAGATAACTTCACCATCCGTCCGGGGGGGGGGAAATTGTATTGACGCTCCAACATTGAAGGCTTTGTGGTCCATGCGCCTTTTAGCTGGCGCAGTTTAAGTGGAAAGCCAGGTTGTGGTATTGTTGCGGTAGGAAGAGAAGATGAGGTTTTCCTCAGGCTGCATGTGCGAACGCGTGCGTGCCAAGTGTCGATTTTATGCATCTGTGGGTTCCGGGTCCGACATCGGCACTGACTCTTTAACAATTGATGGTGGCCCCAGAACTGCAAATGGGCAGGGCCCGGGGAGACAGTGGGAGGACAGGACGGATCAGAATAAAGATAAAGAAGAGCGGAAAATCGACATGAAATGAAAGAAAAGAGCAACCGCAGAGAGAAGATGACTGCACAAAAACGACTATTTCTTTTCATAGCAGGTGTTTGTTTTGTTTTTGGGTTTTTTTGTCCGCCAGTTTGGATTAAAATGGCAATGCACCGAACAGAAAAAGCAAACACTGTAGTGATTGATTTTAAAAATCCGGATAAAAGGCAGATCAAGTATCAAGTACAATTTTTATGGTCAAATGTGCTATACAGCACAGATGAAATTTCCTCCCTCAAACAGACAACAAGAGGAGCCGCTGCGGGTGCCCGCGCCGCCATGAATGCATTAGCTCAGTTTTTTTTTGGGGGGGGGGGGGGGTTCCCTGATCAGGCACAGTTGTTCAAGAGGTAAACTGTCATATATGCGGTCATAAATTATTATTATTTTTATTTATTTTAGATTTTGGTCCATGCTCTTTGCCCCCCCCCCCCTCCCGAAGCAAATCCAATCACATAATGAAGTGTGTTAATGGCAATGTAGCCTATAAGAGAAGCGGCGTTGGCTGTTAGTGCTGCTTTAAAAGGAGGCTTTGTGTGGTTATGGGCCCCCGCCACCCCCTTGGGAGGCAATGTAGCCTCACTCTGCGACACCAGCGAGCAGCCACTCCGCAGCCAAGGTCTAATTTAGAACAGACAAAATAAGAGAGAGAAAAAAAAATCAAGTGCTGATTTTGGCAAACCCTTGCCTGGCTTATATATAGAATGGGCACGGGGTCTTTCATGCTTTTGGTTTCCTCCTCTTCCCTTCGCTTCAACCCCCTGCCCCCCCCCCCCTCCTTCCACACACACACATATGTTGCCAGTATGCGTGTGTGTGTGTGTGTGTGTGTGCGGAGAAGCGCACCAGATGTGGAGCAGACTGTTGACAAAAGCTGCTGCTAATGCAATTTATGCAGAAGTGTGTCACGGTGCCCGAAGGAAGGAAGCGAGCAGATTCAACGTCGCTCCCCCTCTTCGGCCCCCGCCATGATGGTGCACATGTGAACGGGGCAAGTGTTGTAACCTTGCTCTCGTCTTGTGCCGGCATGGAAAAGGGAAAACACACACACACAAAGGCGCGCACCAGCGTTTCTGTTTTGCAGCCTCCCAATGCTTCCTATCTTTTCATCAAGCTTCCCTCGAGGGGAAGAGTCAAGAAGCGTGCTGCTTTGCCAAGTATGGGGGGGGTTGCAGTCATTGTTCGGGCTCCGCGTTTTGTGAGAATACCAAATTGATGGAGCCGGTGAAAGGCAAGAAGTAGAAGGGCAGTCGACGTGAAACAAACGCGGAAGCATTCAATGCTTTCAGACGCTAACTACAATATGACTGGAGGACTTTGACCTTCTGCTCAGGGGGTCTCTCCGCTTCTTTCATGTCGCTGCATTACGTAAGGAATGTTTTCCACCACCGGTGGTATTTGTTTGCCTTGTTACCATTTGGAACGCATCTGCAAACATAACCGTTGGCCTGGGTGACTTTCGAGGTTATTTGACAAGATTATTATTAATGTTTTTACTCCAATAGAGCGTCCCTGCTAACTTGCATTGCTCAAACAGTTAACCCCCAACCTATTCACGATTTGGCATCTCTGAAGTAACTTATTTGTATATTTCTTTTTTTTTTTTCAACCTGTCCTGCGGTATTTTCTGAAAAACACGTTTTTGGTTGTTTTTTTTTTTTTGGTCTCATCCTAAGCGATGCAAGTACAACTTTGTCACTATCTTGTGAAACGTTTGCTCTCAAGGAACTATGCTGAAGTGAACAGAGGCACTTAATTTGGACAAAAGTAGTGCCTCGCTGCCATCTTAGAACCAAGGAACTATGTTACAGTGAGTTAAAGAGTTTCGTTTCAACAAACAGCGCATTGTTGCCACCTTGCAGCATCTACAGGCAATTACCAACCTTTTGGGGGGTCAATGATTAAACGACTATTAAATTAATAGATTAATCATTCATGATCATTTTGAGGCGATTGTTGACGAGCTGTATGTTTGAAAATTGACTCGGTCTAATTTTTATTGATTGATACATTGATTAGGGGAGGGAAAAAAAATGGACGCTGGAAGAAAACCGTTTCATAGCTGGTTTGCTATCAGGAGAAATAAAGCAATACCCAGAAGGGGGTAGCGGAAGGGGTAAGGGGGGGGAACAAAAACACCAAACCAGCTTTGAATAATGTGTCAACGTTGATTCAAACTGCAAATTGGATTTGGGTTCAAAAATAAATTGAAATTATGAGTCAACCCTGCTGTATGGCTCTCATTCGTATTAAATAAAGGATTTTTTTTTTCCCACCAAGCAGTACAGGTTGCCGGGATTAAATTGACTCTCCTCCACACAAGGCAGTTATGTCATTATGTGGTTGGCCAATCGCTGGTGCTTTGCTCGAGGGCACCTTGGCGGCGCTATCCCTCTTTGCAATCCCCGTTCCGGTGTTTCCTATCCGTAATTATTCCCCTTCTATGATTCTTTGATCATCGCTCTAATCACTCGATGCACATTTGACGCGATAACGGTTCAAAAACATTCGTATTCTCGTCTGCGTGTAAAATAACGGGTCATAATCCAAAGGCAAAGGTGCCCTTGGCGTCAAGTGTTCTGCGGTTTCGCCGTCTTCCCTGCCAGGTGGTTAATGAGCTGACATGAGGAGGTGCAGATTTGCAATCGGGGCCCGAGTAAAATCAGCAGGACATCAAGCAGGACATTGTCGTCAACCCCCGCACCCCTTCCCCCCGCCTCCACATTGGCAACTTGACCTTGTCGTAGCCATCGTCGGATGCATATTTTTTGAGGATTCGGCTAAACTGGAATGTTTTTCACATCGCCACGGCCCCCAAATTAAAAAAAAAAAGTCTCAAACGTTCAAAGGTCTGCTCTCGTCAAAGACGTATTAAGCGGCAGCCCTCATGCTCGTCTAATCCACTTGCCGATTTAAAAAAAAAAAAAGAAAAAATTCGGGGGGCATTCATATGAGCGGCTGCAATTTTTGCTCCGTCTTACTTGTCGAGATGAAAGGCGGCAATCTCAGCATTGTGTCGCTCAAAGTCGGAGAAATAGAAGAAGTCCGGGGGCGTCTCCTGTTCACGAGTTTGCCTGAAGGGACACACAGAAGAAAGGGAAATGAGAAACTCAATCGTCCGATACTTCACGCGACGTCTTCGACTCCTCTTTTGAGCCGTTTGTCTGAATGGCGTCCGACAGAAAAGCCAGTTGGGTGCGTGTGTGTGTGTGTGGGGGGGGGGGGGGGCACTCAACGCTGTGGCTTTCCGCCTTTGCACCCCCGTTTGCCGTTTGTAGAAATAAACCCGAGCCGCAATCAAAGCATCTCAATCAACACCCTTGAGGAAGTGAGTGTTTCAGGGTCGAGGACAATTTCAAGGTCAAAGCCCCCCCCGACCCCCACCTATCCTAAAGCGACCATTCCTTTTCCGGCCGACTCTGATCCGGCAGAAAAATTGCATCCTGCAACACATTCGGCGGATTTTAAAGCTCTTACAAGAAATGCAAGACACCCCCCCCCCCCCCCACCCCTCACCATCACCCCCTTTAAGACTTGAAAAGCCAGCGCAGATGGAACAGCAGCCAGAACGGCGCAGGACAGATGTGTAAAAATCAAACAAGACAGCATGGTATTTGAGTTCCCCCCCACCCCCACCCCTTTTTTTATGAGCTCTACTTTTTCTTTTCTTTTTGCACAGAAGCAACAATTTCAAAGACTGACAACCTCTGCCATTTCGTCTTTAACTTGCTGGAGGAAGATGAGAAGGTTCGGAAATATCTTGGCATCTACTCGCCGTTCCTTCTTCCTCCGCCGCGTCTTCATTCACTCTCTGCTGACTTCACTTGTGCGCGCACAGCTTCATGCCTCATACCGATCCGCATCTCTCCCCCCCCGCCTCCCACCTCCCACTCCCTCGCTGCATCTAGCTCTCTCCTCGTCTCTTCTTTCTTCTCCACTCTTCAGCTAGCTGGCTCGCTCGCTCCACAGCTGTGGAACTGACATACATACCAGTCATTAACTATCCCAACGCGGTGCCCAGAAGCACAGTCATCCCTTGGACGAGCCTCAATTTCTACTCTCCATTTTCGACTCCTCAACACACAATCGCTCAGGCATCGCGCCCTTGCGATAATTTAGCTGATCGCATGAACCTTCGAGGCAAGAATCCGTTTTAAGATCTTCCGTTTGTGTTATTGTGGTCACTTGTTGCTAGGCAGAGGTCCTTGGGTTCAAGTGCAAAAGAATAAATAAATAAATGGAATTGCATTGAAGTGAAAATGGATCTGTGACGTCTATCGTCGTCAATGGCAGTGAATGAGGTAAGAAGTAAATAAAAAGAAAAAAAAATAATACTGATGGATCGCGAGGGCAGCGTCCACAGATGGACAATATTATTTTAGTGCACTATATAGAGGCTATGGGCTTGACAGCTTTGCGTTGTGTCGGACTAATTGCGCGTCAATGGTAAGCAAAGCAGGACTATGAGAGCAATGTCGTGAAAGAAAAACAAAAATAACGTCAAGACTGCCCAGAATTCGGAACTTTCTTTCGTTATGTACATCGGAAATATCCACCCTCAACTGATTGATGCACGCCATGGTCACCTATGGTTTTAAAGAACGACTTCCCATGTCCACAACAGTACTCGCTGCTTTAATCTATACGGTTATTTGGAGCGTGCCGCAACACCCCGCGACCCAAACACTTCCAAAGGCGAGCCGAGGCAAGAATATGCGGGAAAATGTTATTTCTGGACAAGAATGTGGCGGGGTGGCGGCGGGGACAAGTGCAAATGTGAAAAGAGCCGTGCCTATGTTCATGCATGTTTTGAGATCGCGAGGAAATATACATAAATGCATGACCACATCGTAAAGTCCCGGCTCCATAAATGTTTGAGTATGCCAGAAAGCTGGAGGGGGGGGGGGGGGGGGGGAACAGAGAGGAAAACAGCTTCCCTTTTCCCGGAACAAACTCACTTTGCTTTCATACAGTGGCATAGTCATATAATGATTTACAAGTTTAATTTGCACTTTGACTCGCGTATCAATTAATTGTTCCCCATTGAAATTAATTGAAAGGCTTTCAAGGTCCCATGATTACCCCCCCCCCAACCCCCTGCCCCTCCTTCACCACTGCAAGCAATAAATTAATCTGTATTACAATAAACAGCTTGTCCATCCTGAAGTCAGAGCTGTGATCAATGACAGCAGGTGAGACAGACTGGGCCCAACGTGCCCTGGCTGACCCCCCCGGGGTTGGTGGGGGGGGGGGCCACAGTAAACACATAGTTTACACTGGTTGGGCAGACACTTTCTTGGCTTTGCTACCAAGGTCCGAGAGGGCCCCAGAGCAGCCGGTGAGAGGGGGGGGGGGGGGGGCTTGGGGGTGAATTTGTCTAACAGCAAACGCACGGCGGTGTGAGAATTTGAAAGGTGAGTGAAAGTGCAGCATGTGGAGAAATCTATTTGCAGATAGAGTTCAGTACCGACTCAAAAACAGCGGGGAGAAGAGATTGAAGCTTTTTTTTTTGTAGCTCGCTAAACTTTGCCAATGTTTTTTTTTGCAACCCCCCGCCCGCCCTCCACACACACACACACACACACACACACACACACACACACACACACAAAGGGCCAAGAGGACAAAGGTGAGTTTTTAAAAGCATGGGAGGCAGAGATAGCACAGAGTCATCACCGCGGGCGATGAGAGGAGTCGGAGCATTGTTTTATCTCGAGCGCGCGCCTGTGTGAAGGTTGACCTTTTCAGCTGCGACATTTGATAAAGTGACAAAATGCCGCTCGGCGAGTGGGGCAAGACAGGATGTGCTTTGCGCGACGGAGCGTCCGTCCGCGCGGCTATTTACCCGCGTCGCCACCGTGGCACCGCGCTGTAATTTCATGTCTGCGGCGTGGATTCGGCGCCCCCAAATGGGGAGGCGTGACAGGTTATTGTGCTTTGAGTAAGTGCTCCGCACATGGTCGAGATGACATTTGGTTTATGTGAGCGGAGGTGGGGATGGGATTGGGGAACGAGGAGGGAGGGGGGGGGGGACGGGAAACAGGAAAAAAAGACGCCAGTGATGGAAAAGGATCGTTGATCGTCAATATTAGACATCCAGAATAAGATGAGAAAAATGAACAGAAAAGGAAATGAAAGGTATTTTGCTCCATTTTGAAAGCATGAATGATGTTTCTTTTTCGCTTTCGGAGACACTGGTCTTCGCATGTTATCACCCCCCCCCCCCCCCCCCACCCCCTTCCCTCATCAATTACAAACACAATGCCAAATAGATAAAACAATGCATTTGTGCCCCCCCAAAAGAAAATTCTATAAATCCGCAATCTAATAAGACACTATGGTGTGTGTGTGTGGGGGGGGGACACTCCAGCTTTTTGAAAAAGCACAATACACAAGCCTCGAGGCTCTCGAAATAACCTTCACAGTGTGATCCAGGTGTGTGTGCGTTTGTCATACATTTTCAGTGTCAGGCTGTCACAGCTCCCCAGGCGCTACAGTGCTCTTACCCCCCCCCCCCCCCCCCTCCATCTCGTTACTCCATTAGCCCTTCAGAACCCGGGTCGTCTATGCGGCAAGACAGCTGTTTCCTTCCAGCGAGCGCGCCACTCACTCGCAGGAAGTAAAAGCCAAGAGTGAGTTAAGTCACGCTTCGCTCCAGGAAAGACAGGCACGGCGACGGAGCTTTCGTGCTTGGATTTAAGAGACAAAAGAAGAAAAAAAAAAAAAACGAGTGCATGCAATCATCAAGAAGTAACTTCTGCTAGCAAGCCAGGCTAAATTTAGCTCCTCTTCGATGATTTTAAAACAGTCAAGATGCATCATTAATTCAACCCGCTCGGTGTGCTCTTCAGGTCAGTCGAGGTCATCCGACATTTGGGATGAATTTGAGCAACACAGTACAGGGGACGTCCTCTTGTATTTTTGGATCATGTTGCTTGCTTCGATATGCGTCTCGCTATATCCTTTACTCAAGTTCACCCGAACGCTACCAAAGCGATGAATCGATCTTCATGCCGGCGTACTTGACGCATCCTGCGCCACAGACCCGTCGCCGAGACAAAAGCGGACTTCACAAAGAAGCGCAAATAAACACGGTATCGATATGATGAATAATGCAGTCCTGACTAAATCCAGTTGAAGTTTAACCTCCGTCTCCTCAGGGGTGGCCGGCGCACCGCATGCATAAATGCAGACATCCTGAGTAACACCCTCAGAACACACACAGGAAAAAAAAAGTACGCTTAGCTTATTATACCGCCACTTCAAAGAGGACAGAGCGCCACAAAAAGAAGAGCCCGAAAATCAAAATCAGCGAGCAGAAGCACTTTTGTTCGAGCTTCCGCATGTGGCGAGACGCCGCGAGTGCAGGAGGTGGAGGTGGAGGATGCCGGAAGAAGGATGCTCGAGTAGATTGATATTGAGAGGCTTTTCAGATGGGGGGGGGGGTGCGGAAGGGGTGTGGGGGGGGGGGGGGGCGCTACAGGAAGGCGTACGCCATTAATCTACGTCCAAATGGATTTGTATCGTCATTCTGTGCATTCATCCCTGAGGAGAGGCGTGCCAGGTATAACCGCCCCTCCCCCCCAGCCCCCCAACAAACACACACAAAGGCATCAGGAGCTGTTGGTCATGCTACCTTATAAACGGGCCTTCAAGATGAAGCCATCATCTCGACGTAATCTGATCACGATGCAATGACAGCTCGCGTCGCCTCCTTATCTGCGCATTACAGCACGCGCGCCTCCATCGTCCTCACAGACTCTCGCCAGCTATTCTCTCATATGCAAAAATTTTGTTAAAAAAAAAAATCATTCACAATTCTGTCTCCGCCGAGATACAAAACACAATTGTGGGATGCCAAACTAACAAGTGTTGCTATAATCCCCAACCGTGAGGCTTGCCTCTCCCAAAATACTGCTTAAAAAAAAACAAAAAAAACTGGCACTCAAGGACAAAACATACTCCCCGGTCTAAATTTATTATAAGGCTTTATTTTTTTTATAAATTTTCCGCTTTTGGTCGCGCATCAAGAGCACCGTGACAGGGCAGTTTTGAACGCGAGGCGCGGCGAGCCGATCGCTTTCATTCGCTTTCAAAACGCATCAAAGCCGGATGGAAATCGACAAGCGTTCTGCGGTCATTAGATGGCCCGTTTGATTAAAAATGGAGATTTGTAATCCATCCGAGCGTTGCCAGGGTAGCGACGGATGCTTTTAAGATATGCGGAGGAAACGTGCTTGAAATAAGGGCTTCAAAACGCATGCAGACGCCGAGCCGAGACATGACAAACACGGAGAATCGATTGAAATTGAATCCCGGGAACAGAAATGTAAACACAAATCGCCAAATTCCCCCCCGAGCGAGCCATAAAAGAGGCCTCACCGCTTTCTAATCTCCATTTCTAGAGCAGAGGTGGATTACATGCGTGTGTGTGTGTGTGTGTGCCTCGTTGGAGTGGGTGGGGAGATGATGAATTTCGCCGGGTGGCATAAAAGACGAACCCTAATCTCCGCCGTTCATTCAGCTTTCAGAACGAATCCCCATCATTGATGCCGCCGCGCCGATGTACCGCCAGCAACACAAGGCCGGCATTCCCGACCAATTAACTCGTTCACTCCCAAAGACGTTTTGAAACGTCTTTTGAGATTTGGTCCAGAATTGGCTGGTACTGAATGAGTTAATCACGTTATGCGACCCAATTCTACATCCTGCGCTGTGAATAGACCGACAAGTCAGTGATGCTTTTGAAATATAACGTGCAAGAGTCTCGACAATATCTCTTTGGGTTCGCGATGACGTTCGCCAGGATACGTCTTCATTGAATACCGGATGAGAACACACACCATTGTCGTCTGGGATGTAATTTTGGGGGTCCAAGATGCACACATGTAGCGCGACTAGCTTGGAAAAATGTTTTTTCTTTAGAAGCGAACCCAGTTGATATTTCATTTGAAGTGCGTGATGATTTTTTTTTTTTAGGTATTTGCAAGAAGCTACCAAGTGCGAAATGCTCAAACAATATTTTCCGATCTGCGTGACACCGTTGTTTTGTTGCGCACTCCATGTGCAAATTTGAATCCGGTGATTCATGACTCATTACTGAAATGAAATGCATGGAACGTATGAAAGCCGGCTTCGATACAGTGAACTGAATTATTAATAATAGAATATTGCAGTCGGGGTCTTAGGGGGGGGGGTTCGTGTATGCCGCGTGGCCCTTGAGGTGTACTGGAAGGATAAAACACGAGCGCTTTTATAATCATCAAAGTTGCCCGACTGATCAGAACCTTAACTCATTCACTCCCAAAGACGTTTTTAAACGTCTTTTCAGACTTGGTCTAGAATTGGCTGGTACTGAACGAGTTAAAAGGCTAAAAGCATGACATATTTGCGCTAAATAGCATCATAGCTACTCCTGAAATGAAAAAGGACACGAGAGCGGGCAGCTAAAGCCTCTTTTTCTCTGCGGCAGAAACAACACCATCGCTTCACATAAAACCTTCACGGAGGAGACGATGCTACGGCGTTATTACCGAGTCCCGCTGAGGTGACGAATGCCAGCCATTTTTGACAAAGGCGTTCTATTTTCCGTTCGCCGGCTGGCAATCGGCGCTTCTCGCTCAACCCACGTCGGTTTTAAGTCTTGCTATGAGACAAAAAGCAGCCGTCCTCTGTCTCCATGTTATTTTAAGACGGACCTGCTGCTGGATTTGAAGCAAACAAGAAAAAAAAATGTAATAAAATCAGACAATGCATTATGACGCTCATTTATCGGCGTCTCTAATTGCTGCATTTTTGAAAGTGTCGCCGGTGCCTCGGTTCGGAGTCGCAATCTTTACGGGATGATTACGGGACATGTCTCGCCTAAGACTGATTGCAGTGGCCTTTCCGGAGCTATTCTGGCTCTGCTGAGTGTGTGCATCTTCCACTCCGCATCGATCTATCGACCGCAGCCCACAAGAACCAGGCTCGGACCAAAAAGATGAATCTCATTTCGGCGCGCCACACGCACACACTCACGCAAGCGGCCGCACGCCGTCACAGATAAACAAGCATGTTGATTTTTTGATGACAAGATTGATGATGCCTCCCCCCTATTCCGATCGTGTCAACAATGGCCGCCCTCCGCCTGCGGCACAGCATCAAACGGTGTTTGCGGGATGCGCCGTATTCACTACGGTCAGAGAATTGGATGTGCACCTGTTCAAGTATTTAAGAACTGCCATGCGCCCCAAGTTTTTGTCGGATTATTGACCTTGGTCGCTGTACCGCCTCCAAAGTTACTTTCTCAATCTTCTCACTCATGTCCCGAGTCGTTCTTGTCCGTTTATAGTCTGGTTTCATTTCGTGTACGGTATTCTCGGGTTTTGCCGTTCCCTCGCCTTTTTGCAAGCGCTTTCTGTTCACGTTTCCTTTTTCTGGCTTTTTGTTGGTATTGATATATTACTGGTACTTTGTTGGTCCAACAAAAATATTTATTTCAGGAAAGAAAAAAAAATCCTGAAATAAATATTTTTGTTGAGCATTTTATTTGTGTCTATGTTTGTTCACGAACTGTATCAATTACCAGCCAATTTTAAGACCCTTTGTTACCCTAAGTCTTGGAAAAAAAATCTAAGTACCTGGGATTGAACGTCTGCAGTCTGAAAAGACTTCTAAACACGTCTTTGGGAGTGACAGTCTACTGTGTCGGTACTGGTATCTTTGTTCAGGACCTTCTCTGCCACTTTTTACTCTTAAAGCGGAATCTCTTGCAGCAGACCTCAACTCTAAATTCCAACTAGCCTGCACATAGTAAAATCCCATGATTGATGACCTCTTAATGACCTCTTAAGATGAATAATTAAGGCGTGATTGATTAGGAGCGTACGAAACAGCCTCTCGAGTCTCGCTAAAAAAAAAAAAAAAGGCGCCGGGAACTTCTCGCGTCGCCTGTAAGCTTGTTCACCTCCAAGCAGTTTTTGTCTCTGCGGCGTGCTGCAACAGAAGCTTATGAGGACGGCCAGCGTGTAACTAAATACAGAGCTGCTGCTTTACAGCTCTGTCATGGCCCATCTTTCTTTGACTTGATGCCTGCAGCCAGCGGCGCTCCAGTTCAGCGGGAAGACTGCCAAGCGCGGCTCTGTATTGACAGTGCGCCGCTTCTCGCTGGACCTTTTGCGGGTCAGCTGGCATTATTTCCTCACCGGATGCGTGGGCCATGTGACGCACGTATGAACTACATTAGGTGGACCTGCAGCGTGGGGAAAGATTCTGCCTTTTCATGCGTGCTGATGAACGCTTCTGCTCAGATGATGATGGACATTTTCTGACACGTACTGGATTTTGCGCACTATAAGGCGTACATTTCAGGTTCTCAAAAGCCAACAGAGTGCGTTATCATCCGGTGCGCCTTATATATGGCTCAATATTCAGATTTCTTGGACGTATTATTTTAAATGTTCTGTAACGCGCTTTGTTAGAGCTGCAACGGTTGCGAAAGCGCTGGATAAATAAAGCTGTATTTTATTGTATTGTATTCCCTTTAGCGTGGCTCCATCCAGTGGATGTATAACGCAACCCCAGCCGCAATTGGAGCATCCCTTCTATGCGCCTTATAATGCGAAGCGCCATGGATACAAAAACAGTTTTAAAATAGGTCATTCAGTGAAGGTGTGTCTTATACACCGAAGCGCCTTAACGTACGGAAAATACGGTACATAAATGAAAACCGACTCAGTTTAAAGTAAACGTAAAACAAATAAATAAGGCAACTAAAATGAGAAATCCATATCTATTAAAGTACAGTAAGCCACAAGGACACAATCTCTCAACACACACAATAAGAATTGAAACCAATCATGAGGGGCGTGCGTACCTTTCACAAAGCGAAACACGTTCAGATCATTATTCATGCAGGATGAAAAGAAGTAATGCATTAAAAGCAAGTACAGAAGCAAATAGAAAGAAGTTCCTGGGATGAAAAAATCCCAATCTAATTGGCTCCCCACCCCCCTCTCTCCCTCTCGGAACAACAATTACTGCTAATTATCAAGCTCTCTCTTCAGCTCTCAAAGCACGCCCATCTCATCCATTGGCTCACTTCTCGGGCCATTTCTCTGCAGTTCTATCTGCTTCTCCCGCTGCGCGAGTGGCCTTCATCTGCTTGTAACCACAATGGCACAGGAGGATGCTGGGCTGTCGCCGAGCCTGATGGGGAAAGTTCCGGCGCCTTCCATTATTCATGACCATGCGACTCGACGCAGGTTTCCATATTCCTTCCCTCAAATCTCTCTCTCTCGCTCGCACTTTTGCGCCCGTGGAGAAGGATGGATTTATTAGCGGGCCAGGTTCCTATCGAGATGGTCTCTCATTTGCGTGTGCTCACATCCTGATGGGTGCAGAGCAGGAAGGACAAGAGAGGACGTGAACGATGACCGAGGTCGTGCGATTAGTGTTTATCGGGGGTGTGCATTGTTCATTTTATATATATATATATACATACATAGACACACACACGTAAACTGCCTGCAGTTTGTCTGATTATTTTGACCTTGTTGCTGCGCTTGTTATCGTCATAGTTGACCTTGATCCTTTCCTACCTCATTTTTTCAGTACAGTGTTGTTTGGACTTTTTTTTTGTTTTGTTATGTGTAAATTGGATTCTTTTGTTAATGTATTGTTTTTCCTGGTTCGTTTGACCAGCGTTATCTGTTCATGCATTGTCGGTGTGCTTTTGTTCTGGGTAATAAACATTTTTTTGTTCAGCCTTTGCGATTCAAAGACGACAGTCTAGTGCATTGCGATGCCAATTTGAATTCAGTGAATTGTCCAGCCCTGATTTGGAGCACCGAAACCAGACCGTGGATACACATTTCTACAGTAGAAATATTTGAAACAGTGTCGCAGACCAGCGCTATCCAAACCCCAGAAGAACCACTCCAGCGTGGCCCTCATTGCGCCTTATCAGACCACTCTTGAACAGCCGCCGTTAATAGAATTAGAAGGATTTCAGGAGAAAGAGAAGAAAATGGCAGCCAAGATTTATTCCCCGCACCGAAGCGGAAGCCTTGTGAGCATGTTGCAGCTATTGTGTGGGCTCGGTCAGGGAGGCCGCGCTTCACATCAAATGAACTGAGTCGCACTGAAGGCACCCGAAGGAACTCATCCACTTGTGGGATGGCAAAGCAGGCGGGCAGGAGAGGAAATCGGCGACAGGTACATTTCTTGCGAGAGGAGGAGGATGGCGGATGGGCGGGGCGCCGCGTGTGGCGTGTGAGCACCGCTGCCGTGGAAAAGAGACTCCCATCGGGGGTCGGTCAGTTCGGGTCGCATCACACGACGCGCTTCCAAAGCTCATCATGCACGAGCAGACCCGCCTCTGGTCATTAACCACCATCAAGCCGTTTAAAAACGCATTTGCAAACCTTATGTAGTTTCAAGAACGCTCGATGGCGGGGAAATGCGCACGATGAAATTGTATTACAAGAATGTAATCAAGTAATCATGCGACTTAAGTGGCAATTATGTGACTTAATGCTAGCGTGATGTAATTTACAGTGAAAGACGAGACTTGGTAAATACTGGCGCGCACTAAATAGCAAGCAGGGGTGGAAACGAGCTGAACTTTGACTGCTGGCTCGCATGCTATTGAGAAGAATGTTTTGGGATTTTTCTCTCACTCGGTGATCCGCATGTGTGGCACGCTTGGGCCAAAAAGCCAAATTACAGCATGCCAGTTAGCGGGAACACCCCGTGCTTCTCCTTCGGAGCCTTTACTTCCCCGCCACGATAGAATTTGCATTTTTTTTTCTTAGGTGCGCTTCTCTCGCGGATTGCGCGAAATCATTCCCCTCCGCAACAAGCGGTCTTTTTGCCAGGGTGGTTTGAAACAGGCAAAGCCGCTGTCATTACCGCTCAGGTTGACACCCTAAATTGCTTCACATGAGCCAAAGCCGGTTAAACACTCTGATGACAAAGTGTTATAACGACATACTTAAATCACCCAGTCACCCACATAATTGGAGCAAATTGATTGAAAGAAGTGTTTCAACAAAACAGGGATGAATTCAATTGTTAGCAGCTGGATATAAATGTGGCAAATAAAGTTGACGAATGACTTTTAAAAGGGTTTCCCTAAATTTGATTAGCTCGGTCGGGGTGTCAAACATACGGCCCGTGGGCCGGAGCAGGCCCCCAAGGGGGTACGATCCGGCCCACGGGATCATTTAAAAGTGAAACCAAAAAATGCATTGAAGACACAGAAGGAATATTTTAAATAAAATGCAATTTGTGGATTATCCGCTAGGGGGCACACTGTTTTGATTGCTGTAAAAGGCAACATTGTTTTGATCGGGGAAGAAAACAGCAGTCTCAGTCTGTTACCCAACACAGCAAATGACATGAAAGCGCCAATTAATGCTTCTTGAGACCAAAACAAAGGAAAGAGATGAGATTTTGGTGATTCGTAGCACAGTATGGTATCATGTTAATGGTTTGGCCCACTTGATATCTACCGAGTCCATATGTGGCCCACAATGTGAAGTGAGTTTGACACCCCTAAGCCAGGTGGTTGTCTTCAACTTTATTTGGGATAAAATGGCCCCTGCCACTAATCAAAAACAATATTGACTTTTTTTTTTTAATTAGGCATTTATATGTTATCGCTCTCAATAGTTAGCCACCTCTGCACCGAAACTTTGAAATGAAGCCAGTATGAGCTCAGAGGTTGGCGGCGGCGGATGGAAAGACGCACATACTCGAGATGCCTTCAGAATGCCTTTGATACGGGCAGAGAAGTCATCCCCCCTCTCTTTATTTTCCGCTTTCATGTCGGCTACATTAGTGACAGGAGAGTAATCAAAGCCGCCATTAATGCCCGGGCCATTTCCTTCAGCCCTGCGGTAAAGGCCCACGGGGGTAGGACGGCGGTTCCGTGAACGGCAGCATCGGGTGGGGGGGGGGGGGGGGGGGGTGCATAGCTAATGGATTTTCCCAATTTCCTGTGGCTTTGGACATGAAAGGAAGCAAGAAATCACCAAGATGCCGATGATGCTAAATGGATTTGGGGGAATTTGTTAATAGGGCGTCATTAGAGTCAAAGGGGGCTTTTCTGTTAATAACCAGAAAGTCTGATATGTTTATTTCTGCAATCTAGTCCACGCCGGCGGGCTGCTCCCTAATGGGGGGGAAGCTCAAATACAGATAACGGAAGATATGCGCTGCTTTTTTGGGCGGGCTGTTCCATATTCAAGCCTTCCACTCCTGCATAAATAGTTCATTTCTGCAGAGCAGCAAAGATTTTTTTTCTTCCCTCTCCATTTAATTTAGCTTGCATTTGCAATCTTGCTGAGTTCAAGAAGAAAAAAAAAAAGGAGTTGGATTTGAATTGCCGAAACTATTGCCGCTAGCTGTACCTTCGACATGCTTCCGCACCACCGGTTTTTGATGCCAAATCCTCAAACATATACTGCAATACCATCGGAAATGACGTGGTGGCTAAATGAGAGGTGCCGTCTCAAGGACAACATGGGTCTCAAGGTCAATATGTCAAACAGTGAGACAAAGACACCGGGGTTAATACATTGCAGCAGATCATATCAAACATGCCCGATGGAAAAAGGAAATTGTGGAGAACGAGGCCGCGCAATCCACAATCCTGTGCGCGTGATAAGTATCGCAAAAGTTGTCAGGAAGGAAAATGATCTCGACAACACTTCACCGGGAAAGGTGAAACCAAACCCTGCAAATGTTGCGACTATTGGGGACTCACCAGGTTATATACAGTGTGCAGGTGCTACCACAAAAAAAAAAAGAAGAATCCGAGTGAAAGGGTCACAAGCGTGAGTAGCGTCATAAGAGGAAGCGCACATGCACAAAGGGATTTTTTCATGCTTTGATAAAAGGGGATGGAATAAGAGAGGGGAGGACAGACGTCAAGGTGTGGTAAACTGAGAGTGGCTCCAGCCAGCGCCTGTGGTAAGACCCATGTTGGCAAATTGTTAGGTGGGGTGCACAAACCGTTGATAAGCAGACGGGAAACAGGGCTCGGCGCATATAAAAATACTCATGGGGGAAAACCATGGAGCCATGAGACCATGGCGGCGAGGGAGCGCAAAAAAAAAACAAAAACAAAAAATGTCGGGCGTAAAAGTCAGCGAGATGGAAAGAGACAGAAATAAACGATCCAACAGCCACACACAAAAAAATCAGGAGTGTATCAAGTATATCCAGTATGAAAATGAAATCAGTTCTGTTACTTAAAAGCGCTCACTCCCTCTTTTTATGTATTCATTTATTTATCTATATATACACTGTATATATATATATATATATATATTTTTTTTTAAAATTGCATTTCAAATGTCTGAAGTGCAAGAGAAAGCCACGTGGATGGGCCAGGGCTGCGAAGCACAATGCAAAGCTGACCTTGTTAAACATTTATAAGGACTGCCTGGAAGGCTTTTATGAGCAGAGAAAACACATTTTGCGAGAGGGCCGGCGATTTATGACGGATGTGAACATTTCCTCGGGATGTGAGCGTCGCCAGAATGCTGATGTCGAAGAGGGAGAGGAGCGGCCTTAGCCCTGAAGATGACAGCAGGGTTAAGGGATATTGGGAGCGGGTGGGGGGGGATTTGCATTTTGTCGCGACAATAACAGGCCGTAGGACAAAACAAGCGGAATGACGCGTGGCGGGGGGAGAAACACACACAACGCCGCCCGAGAAGGCCATCGGTGAAACCTCGAAGCAAATCTGCCGACATCGAGGTCGGCACGCTGGCCGCGAAACCCGCATGAGAATCTTATTTAATAATCCCAAGCAGAAAATTGGAAGCGTTTCTGTCTCTCTCTCTTGAGTCCCGCGCGAGTGAGACATACCTCAAATATGACGGACAGAAGGGAAAAGAAGCACGGCGGTTTCAAGCGCGACTGCCAACTGGGCGAACGGACAACAGGCAACAACAACTGGCGTGCGGTTTTCCCCGCTGTGGAAGGATCCGCTGTGGATCCTCCTCAAACATGTTCGTCTTTGAGATTTTTGCACTCCCCAAGTCCCAAGTAATCATTCAGTACAAGCCGATTCTAGACCAAGTCTGAAAAGACGTTTAAAAACGTCTTTGGGAGTAAATGAGTGAAAATGCCTGTCAGAGAAGTTGATTATTCCTCTCTTGGCTGCATTCTACGGCCTCTTGGGAATCACAAGAACACAAAGTAGCATCACACACAAATCTGTACGCAGGAGCAACCGATAATGCCTTATGTAATGAGCAGATAACATCCCCTGCCCACTGGTCCAAGGAAGTCGAATGTTTAACTATTATTATTGTTTTTTTCCTTTTTTTAATTTTTTATTTTTTTTAGTCCAGCTTGTGTTGAGGCTCCAAAGCTCATATTTGAATAAGCGCCGGACAAACGTTATCCCCCTACACTGCGTTAACTGGATACACGGCGCAGCGTCACACTCGCAGCGGGGATGGCCGAACTTGCCCGCATGCTAATCCGCCCCACTTTGCCAAGCCGCTTTCTCCTCGGCAGGCCCAATAATGCGAAAGTCACTTTTCCTCTGCGACTCTCCTATTCCCTTCTCCCTTCTTAATATTTATTTTTTTACTTTTTATTTTTTTTTTTGCAAAACAACAACAAACCGTAATCCCTTTTGGTGAATCCTAAACATATGGTCTTTTCTTTATCCAGACCGCACTGACATTAAATCATTCAGTACCGGACAATTCTAGACCAAGTCTGAAAAGACGTTTAAAAACGTTTATGGGAGTGAATGAGTTAATAATCAGGGGGACGGCAGGGATGGTATAGGGATGCGATGGGACCGAAACGCTAATAACAACTTCCCTTTTCTTTTTTTATCATTATGCACGCATCTAATGGGCATTTATGGTCTGATATCAATATAAAACCGTCACTTTACGACTCGGCGTCAGGGGGGAAATGACTGTACAATCCGCAGACGACGTTTCCCGTTTCCATCCAACCGACTTAGAACATGATTTAGGTTGACGCACAATCAGCTGTTTTACATGCGGCCGTAGTAAAGCAAGTTTATAAATTGGATTTGGACAATCATGAGGATAGACAAAAAAAGGGAAATGGAAAAAATGAAGAGTAGGTGACGGTTAAAACTGCATTAACCGAGAGGCTATTCAGCTACCTCGGGATGGGAAATATGAGACCTTGCTCGGTTTGATGCGTAACAGCGAAGAATAAGAAACGTGATGAAAAAAAAAACGAACTTGCCGTGCTCCCGTGTGACTCATGCGTTCAAGTTGAGACTTGCATTTTCTATTTTTTTTTTTTTTAATCGCCTCATCAGAGGTGGCTTGCATCACTTGTTTTGACTGCGCAGCCCTCCTCTGTCTTGGCAGAGTGAAGCAAGGGGGAGTTGGGGGGTTGGGCGCAATAGGCAGACACAAGAGGAAAGCGCCGGACTTCAATCGAGTGCAGGGCAAAATGCAGCTGCGTGGAACAGATGCTGTTGACACGTCAGGGGAGAGAGGTTCATTAGGGCCGAATGTCCAGATGCTAAGAGGCCAAGCTAACGGAATGAGAAAAATGTCTTGGAAACCCCCTCGCCCCAAACAAACAAAAAAAAAAATCTAAAGATGTTGAATCAAGGCAGAAAATCGGGATTGCTCGCATGCTTCATTCTTGCCAATTAACAACTAGGCACAAAGTGATTTCCCTGACTCGAAACGGACAGGTTTCTTCTTGCGGTTCGATCAAGAGCGTGAAGCCACGACGAATGAAGATCACAGGATAAAGCTTGGCTAGCGCTGCACGCCAGCCAACGCCACGCTATAAAATGCTGCATACTTCTGTTAGAACGAAAACAGTCTGCCCTCGTGGTATCGGATAAAAGAGACGGTCTGTTGTTACATAAGCTGTGGCTGCTCTCCGACGCCTCCTTCCAAAGAAAAAAAAAACAGTTTCACCACTAAATCTGCCATGTTTGTTCATGTGACAAATTCTTTATTTTTATTGTGTTATTTATTTTTTAATTTTGTTGCCATGACATTTTGAACATGTTCAAAAACATGTCATATATGCGATAGTTAACAAAGCTAAGACTAAGCCTAAAACTAAACTGAATTGAATTTTTTAAAAAAACTAAAACAAATGCGCTCTCAAAACTAATTAAAGATAACGGAATCGAACTGAAAATGTATTTTATGGTACTTTCTTTTTTGATTTCTTGTTTTCTTTTTCTCACTTCTTCCTTGACAATCGCACCCTTTTTTTTTTGTGGTTCACTTATGACGTGCATTCGGAGCCTCAAGACTCAAAAATGCAACATTTCCACGTCTATGTCACAATTCATGATTAATGTTTTTTTTTTTTTTTGGTTTTTTTTTAGTGTGATGAATATCCCTTTGGCATCCATGCAGTCAACACATGACTCGGACTACACAACAACATGTGACTGCGAGCCGGCTGCCGTTTATCGATTAAATTTGGGAAGACAAAGAGAAAGCGCCTCTTCAGTCAGGCAAGAGCGGAGTGCGTTTCTCGCATGTCGGGACTGAGCCAAATGAATCAATGGCGTGTCAACTGCTGAAGTGCGCCGCATCCAGACAGCCGGGGAAAAAGATGCCTTTGACTGACAGCTCACCCAAAGCCAATCGACAAGTTGACAGACGTGAGAAAAGCCAACTCTTGAATCGGGTTTTTGGAGCGTATGCGTCATGAAGACTGAAATGAAAACAAAGAACAAACGACACCTAAAAACTCTTAAGCAGTCATTTGTGAAAACAGACCTGCTTGTTACAAGTCCAGGTTGGGGAAAGTACAAATGTCACCCCAAAAAAAAAAAAAAAAAAAATCAGTGTTTACATTCCTAATTATTTTTTTTAAGTCCGCAAACGGTCCGCGAGAAGCTGCAAAAGTCAGCAAAACATTAGTGAGTCACATAGAACAACATATACAGTACTGTACTACATGTATATGAAAAAAATATATTTTATTTTTTATGAATATGTTTGGAAAAAATCTGCGATGCACTGAAGCCACGATAAACGAATCGCGAAGGATCACTGTATTTGATTTAGATTTAGATTTTTTTTAAGTGATGAGCTTATAAGCAACACTGTGTTAGAATGCATTAGTGTGCAAAATCCCTCTGACTTACTGTTAGCTACCAAAAAAAAAAAAAAAAAAAAAAAGTCACTATGCCCGCTGAATACTGCCAATGGCATCCCGCCAACAAAACATTAACAGATTACGACCGCAGACTTGTTTAGGCACAAGCTGTCCCTTCCCCGCCAGACTGTAGATGAGTTCTACCGTCCCAGTATAATCTTCCTTAGCGACCGTGCACCGTTGCCCTTTGCCGTCACACTCATCTCAACGCAAGAAAAATGATCACTGGTGGAACGGATGCGAAATTGGAGTGGCAATTCCGACAAAAGAAGAGCGCTTATTCTACGCGCGCCATAATAGTGCCGCTGCTTTTCAAGGTTATTGTGCTCTTTACTGTGCTGCCACGCGCGTCTAAGGTGCACTTCGATAGATGAACAATACTCGGCTCGGTAAAATGTTATTCGAATCAAAGACGGCTCCACTCAAGTTATTGATGCTGTTGTTATCGATGATCGTTATGAGTTCATAAGTCAAAGCGGTGCAAAACGCGGTCTGGTTGAGCAGTGGCGGCGGGGCAACTCATGAAGCCTGAAGGCGCAATTGGATTGCTCATAATCCCTCCGCCGCTCGTTCTGGAGCTTTTACCAATTTGATTCTTACTCTACTTAAAGATCATTTTCAGAAAAACACCTAACGGAACACTTAACGCAAAAAACCCCCCTCAAAATATAAATCCGAGAGTGGTTGAATGGCTTGTAATTTTCAAGCTATTCTGATTCAACGATACGTCATACTCGTGCTAATTCACGTTATTTTTATCCTCAGGATGAAATATTTAATGTTAAATCACTAGAACATGAAACTTGACATCCTTGACAGCCCGATGTCGACTCTGATGTCACTCACTAGGCCACGCCCCTCAAAGGCACGCGCGGCAGCACACGGATTGTCGCAAAGACATTTCGATCATGTTCAAAACTTGCCGGAGCAAAACATTGTTTGCGATCAGTAAAACCGTTTACGAAACTCTGACAAAGGTCTTCGCAACTTTGAACTCACATATGTCGACAAATGTCGTTATTCCGTCTCCCGCAGAGGCCGAAGAACCACTTCCCGTATGCCGAGTGCACTATTTCTCACTGATAACGCGCATTTAACACAGAAATTTCCTTCAGGCTATTATTTACGCCTTTGTCAAGACATTATTGACACAAACTCGGCGCCATTATGTCGCCTCCCGTCTCCGCCCGCAGCTTCAATCAAAGATGACTCACGGCCCCCGATCCGGCACAATTATGGATCGGCCAATCAGGAGATCCAGCCGGCGGGTCTTGTGAGAATACTCCCATCGATTGGGATGAGACTATGCGTGCCGGCTGATTGGCAAGCGCGACAATTAAGTGGGAGAGCAGGAAGGAGCGGCGCACCATCATTACATCAATCATCGGGCCGTTCCTCCGCCTCTTTCCCCTCGATCATCCGCACTCATCATCTAATGGGCTTTGTGTGATCCCCACGCTAATTTCAGCGTGAATATTACAATCAACTCTTCCCGAAATAACTTTGGCACAAAGCCGCCATTGGCGCGGAGAACCGAGGCCCGGACGAAGCGGAAAAAGCAAATTGAATGACAAAATAAAGTCAAGATCGAGAGTGGTGTCGAGTATGATCTCAGACAAAACTACGTGGCACTCTTGGTAATTAAATATGAACCAAATTGACAAATAGCACCGCGGTTAAAACTAAAGGGAAAAACACATCAGCAATTGTAGTTTTTGCGTTGGCTAGGACACATATGCTGCATATGAGCATTTTGCCTAGAATATTATACGGCTATTTTCTCACAATAACGGTATTAATAATAATTCTTGTGAAAATAATTTTTTTTCGGTCGTGTAAAACATTACCACAAAAAAAAACATGATCCAGTGTGTGTCATTCGTTTAGCCGGCTTAGATGTTTGGAGAAACCACAGCGCATGCAGACACAATGTCATCGGGCGGAGTCCTCGGTGACGTCATCAGCTAGAACGCCCCCACCCACCCCACTCCTCCAGCCAAAACAGCGCGGCCCTAATTTGAATCCAAAACTGTGAAAACCGTGATACATACTGAACACCTGATGCAACACATACACACACACACACACACACACACGATCTTAAAACCAGTAAACAACTACTTGCTGAGACAGAAAGTGAAGTCAAGACATTCATTCATTCATTCATTCATCTTCCGTACCGCTTGATCCTCACTAGGGTCGCGGGGGGTGCTGGAGCCTATCCCAGCCGTCTTCGGGCAGCAGGCGGGGGACACCCTGAATCGGTTGCCAGCCAATCACAGGGCACACAGAGACGAACAACCATCCACGCTCTCACTCACACCTAGGGACAATTTAGAGCATCCAATCAGCCTGCCATGCATATTTTTGGAATGTGGGAGGAAACCGGAGCACCCGGAGAAAACCCACGCAGGCCCGGGGAGAACATGCAAACTCCACACAGGGAGGCCGGAGCTGGAATCGAACCCGGTACCTCTGCACTGTGAAGCCGACGTGCTAACCACTGGACTACCGGGCCGCCCGAAGTCAAGACATTGGGCTAGAAATTGCTCTGGACTGACAATATTCCTCCACAGATGAAGCCAGATAGACTCTTCCTCATTTACACCTCAATACACAAAGGAACCATTGCAGGGAAAAAGCAGTTCCTGCACCTGTTTGAAAAAGCAAAGCCAAAAAGTAAAGGAAAATACAGCTAGTGTCAATATACACAGCCCCCGCCGCCCCGTCCCCGATTGATTCCTGCATGTGTGTTTTCGACCCAAAATGCTAAGGACAGAAAACCGAGCGCAAGACAGCGGCTGGTGATGGATTGTATAGTCGCGGCTCGTTATCTACAGATACGGATGGTCGGATCGATAGGATCACCCCAGACGCCATGTGCGCGCGCGGTCGACTTCCAGGCTGACGGCGGGCACGCTTGACGCATCCGTCCGTCTCTGGGACTCGCCGAATCAAAGTAGACGGCGGCCGAAGAGATGAGGAGGCGTGTGGATGATGGAAATGGCGGGAATGAGCGTGCAAATCTGGCAAGACCTTGATCCCGGGCCAAATGAGTGCACGCACACACACACACACACACGTTATCATGGTTTGCCCTATTTCATTCAAGTCAAGTGCATCCGAGCAGGATTGGCAGTGGGGGCTGGGGAGAGAATAGCCAACACACACACACACACACTAACCACTTCCTTCCTCTCTGCCTGCCTTTGGTCCTCGGGATAATCAAACATCACACAGTTACGACAAGCCCGACTGTTAAGCAACAGATTTGTGTCCGAGCCATAACGCCACATTTCGTCCAATTTGTCATCCAGCATTTGCAACAGTGGGAAAAGCAGGCTTCTGATAAACTTGGGATTTTTTTTTTCTCCCATTCTAATTCATTTTTAATTTTTTTTTTTTTTTAGTTTGATTACGTTATTTTAAATAGTTTTGAGAGCGGGTTTGTTTGTTAGTTTTTTTTAAAATTCAATTTAGTTTTAGGCTTAGTTTTAGCATTGTTAACTGTAGCATATATGACGCGTTTCTGAACGTGCAAAATTTCATGGCGACAAGATTAAAAAATAAATAATATAATAAAGTTCTCTAAGTGTTGCGAAGTTAAATTTAAGTCTGATTCTCAATTCTCAGTGAATTTTTATTTTATCTCATTCACAATTTTTTTTCCCATTTTAGTTCCCATTTAGTTGTTTGTTTCCTGAAGTGTTGCTTTCAGATTTTTGTGACAGCCGGCATATGCGGACAGGAGCTTCACGCCGCCATGGCAGCAATAGAGCGCCTCGTTGTCACAGAGGGATTCTGGGAAGTAGTTGCATTGTCACAGCTCGTACACGTCGATATGTGTCGGCAGACAAAAGATGCTGAGCCCTAGTTCGTATACTTGGCAGTTTTTAAACTTTCAATTTGGCAGAGATGGAAACAAAAATTTTTTTGTGGTGTGTCAAATTTAGAGGACATTAATTTTCACTGAACAAGTTTAATCAATATTATTACCCATTTACCATAAGCTTTTTTTTTCTGCACTCCTCACCTCCGCCCTTTCCCATTTCGTTCCTCATCTCTCGTCGTCCCTCCCGGCCCGTCAGTGCGATTTCAGGCTCGGTGGGCTGGGCCTGACTTAGTGTCATACGACTGAAGCAGTAATTACCATCAGCTCAGAAACGCCGCCGCTACCTATCAAGCGCGGGCTTAACCCCGCTCTGTATGCTGACAAACTGGGGGGCCAAACACGAGGCCCTTGTAGGACGCTATTAACCCGCAATTAAATTACAATCATCATCACAAAAAGACGAGGTGACATTTAAATCCACAAATTGAGGAAGGATTAGGTGCAAAGAGTACTTCTCTCGGGATGCGTTATCTTGAGGCGACGCCGTGGAGAAATGCTAATGTGAATTCATCAAACTTCCCACTTGTCTAGAAGCGGCTCGGCTTTACTTATCGTAACAAGTTAAGCCAACCGGTTGTGCGGGAGATCCCCCCCGCTGGGTGAAAAGGAAAACAAAAAAGATATTTGTTGCATTCTCGATCACTTCTTTATGGGCGGTTCACCTGTCAGAGTTTTTCAATAGAAGGGAGGAACACGCCTCAAGAGGAGCGGATCTGCAATTAAAAGGCAAAAAGCTCCGCGCTTGTCAAAATGACAGAGGACTGGTTTGGAAAAACCCAATGAGAAATAAAATATGACACCGTCGCACGTTCGATATGAGAGTGACGCCTGAAAGGCTGCAGCTTTCAACTCCGACTGGGCGCTAAGCCAGAAAGTACACTTATTATGGGGCATTAGCGCTAAAAAGCGGCTGTTAAATTGTCCATCACAGGCGGATCGCGAGATCGCATTAAGTCATTTCTTTCAGCGGATTTTTCATTCACTTGGAGTCAATCCGCCGTTCCGTACGAGCGGAACCCTGAAGGCATCGTGAAGCTGCGTCAAGACAACGGCCATCATCATCATGTCGTGCCTGCGTGGGTTTTCCCCGGGTACTCAGTCTTCCTTCCGCATTCCCAGAAACATGAATGGCAGATTAATGGAACCCTCTAAGTTGTTCCGAGGTGTGATCGTGAGCGCGAAGGGTTGTTAAGTGTGCCCTGCGATTGGCTGGCGACCGGTTCTGGGTGTCCCCCCCCCCCCCACCCGCCTACTGCCCGAAGACAGCTGGGATCGGCTCCAGCACGCCCGCCACACTTTCCGTCAGTCTATTTGCTCATATTAGACAATCATTCGCATTCACACCTATTGGGAATAAGTCATCAAGTTCTCAAAATGAAGAGAATTTTTGATGTCGGGGGCGGGGTTGCCTTCGCTGCAACTCAACTGCTCAATCAAAATCCACCGCGGATCACTCGAAATCCAAACGCGGTTCAAGTTTAAAGCAACACAAAAGCAATGGCAAAAGATGTCAAATATTCAAAGCATTTGAGGTCAAAACATTGACCGTGAAACGGAAAGGGAACAGTGCACTTCTAAATCCATCCAACATATTTTTGAAGGACAAGTAGGTTAAAAAAAAAAAAGGTTATGAAATAATAATCTTACTTCATGGGCTTGAAGAGAGCTTGTCCATAGTTCTGGAAGGTCATAATGAGCTTGAGTTGAGTGCCTCCAGATTTCATCGCTGTTGGAGTAAAAAAAAAGCAAACAAACAAAAAAAGGCATAAGTAAAATATTGATATGAAATTATTGATATGAAATTATTGACAAGCTCAGCTTGGTTGAACTTTGCACATTCCGATTATCATTTGTCATCAAGCTGATAATTGGGCTTCAATGAATGCATTCCGAAAAATAGATAAAGAGATAAATAAATAACTGGTTCAATTTAATCCAATGAGTTGATTTTTTTTTGTACAAAACAGGTAAACAAAACGTCGACCGACTTAATTCCGTTAAGCTCCCCATCACCCAAAGCCTCTGTTTCAGCTGTTTTTTGAAAAGCTTTCCTCATAAAGCTGCTCAAATTAAACAAAGCTTAATAAACCTCTTAAAGCATGATAAGAAGAACGATGCATTTTTTTTTTTTTTTGCCCGCGGGGGTTCACTGATTTCCTGTTTTCATCAAAAATAACCTTGAAGAAGCGTCACAACAAAATGCCCAACACGTGTGTCATATGAATATTTCTGAACATGACGCTGTGTTCCAAAAAGCAAAATAAGTGACTTTCCTTTCTTGTTATTTCTCGTCAGCGCTGATCGATTGCAAAGCTCGGGTTCGGAAGGCCTCGGGCTAAAGAACAACCTTCAGAATCAATGATTTAATTTCGTTGTATATATTGAATCAAGAGCGGCGCGGTGACGTCGTGGTTCGTTCCAAAAACAAGCATGTTAGGTTACGTTGAAGAACCTCAAGAATTCTTGAAAAAAAATGGGTGGATAAACCTCTAATTTGACTCCTAACAAATATGAACAAAAAATCTGCCACCAATGCCAAAAGGGATCCACTGTATCTCAATCCCCCCCCCCCCCCGCCCCCCACCCCTCCAATAGAAATGATTTAAAATGCTAGTAATCCAGCAGCCCCTGCATTGAGCGAGGTCTGGAGCATACGCCACAAGACCTCAGTTCAGCAAGCCGCCAAAAGGATTTGGCATTTGAACAGGGGGTGTGCAGACTTTTACAAGTCTCCGGCTTGTTGTGATGCAAATAAATTGCAAGTCGTCGTGGCACGATATCATGATTTTACGCTAATACGAACGGATAAACATCCATAGCTAATAAAGAAATTATTATTTGTCTGGCTTGTCTCTTTTTTTGCTGTTTCGACGTATTTTTGCCGCCTTTGCTTAGTTTTCCACCGATGAAAACAAAAACAACTCGTTGGCGTATGATAAATGCAAGCGTTGCTATCCGTAAGTTCGGATAATAACACAGTGCCGATGGCTTGTGTTGGTGTTGTGCCCTCGGCCTGTGTCACGGCTCTGTAATTACTGAGTCACCATGTATTTAACTGTCTAGAATGCGCCTTCCTTCAATCCACCCAGGCGGGGAGTTAGAAAGTAAGAGGGAGAGGAAATCACGCAACACCCAGTCAGAAATTGGAGCGGGGTGTGTGTGTGTGGGGGGGGGGGGGGGGGGATTTTCCCCAAGTCGACCCGAGAATGTTGCTTTTGTACCGCTTCATGCAAAACTCCCAGGTAAGTTCTTCGTCTTCGCCAAAGGCCACTTGGAGCTTTCTCCGAGCCTAGAATCTGACATTTCCCCTTGAAGAGCGTGAGCGACCTGAGGCAAGAAGCACTCCTGGAATTTGGGAACAAGACTGAGCCAAACAGGAAGACAATCCCTTCTGAATTTGGAAAAAAAAAACCCAAAACCCCCCAAAATACGAGCTCTGTCAGGTGTCTACTTTTCAGCTCTCTGCGGAGTGCCTGATTGACATGGTGACTTGTCGATCAAAAAGCATTTGATCGGAAATCAAACCGCGGCCACTAGCTGTGAGGAGATTTGCTCTTCCAGGCCTAATGCATTCTTCCGCGGCGCTTTTGACACCGTAGGAGAGTCGATTTGGCCTTTGGCTGATCAGACTCGGCTCGTGTCGTATGACAAAGCCTGCGGGCGGCTTAAGTCTTGATGCATCCTTGCGTGTGCGCTCGAGTGTGTTCACAATGTCACCGCTTGTGACGGTGAGGACCGCATTAGACTGTCACTTTAGCAGCCGCCTCCTCCTCCTGCTTCTGCTCCTCCCACTCCAAGATTGCAGTCAAACACACGGGCAGAAATTGACATACAAGCTCCAGCCATTTTTCAAATTTTTGGACAATATGAAACGAATTGAACAAAAATTCAGAGGCTTTATTCAACATTGGACCGCAAATGGACTGAGAATGGGTGAAGTCATTGCGCAAGCTAGTCAAAAAAATTGTGTTGTGTTGTACAATTTACGACGTCTGCTATCAGTGTTATCACCGATAAGAAAAAAAAAAACCAAATGGAACTAGAACAAAATATTGAAGCACTTGTAGGAAAAGTTCCGGACATATTTGATTGTTTCAGGGACAGCGGTCACTACAGTGGACGGCTGAACATGTTATCAGGTTCCAGGGTGCATGAAAGAGTCTTTTAGCATTTACACACGTGTACTTGTCCAAGTCTCATTTGGGGCCTTTGGTGAATGAAATGAAAACAAACAAGGAGGCAACAACGGAAAGAATTCTACGTGGCTAAAAAGAAGCCATGCTAGTCGTTGCATTGTGCTCCTCCCTGCTCTGTCCCTTCCACGAAGCAAATCGGCAGACTGCAGCGAGTCGGTTTTCGTTCCCGCTAGCAGCAAGGTGCCAAAAACACTGGTACAACGTGAAAGCGCCAATCGCGGAAGGTTGCCACTCACCCACGCTGGTGATCCTCTGGTTGACGAGATCCTTCAGCAGAGCGTCGATGACGGGGTTGTGTCTGGAGTAGAGCTCGTAACGATTAATCCCGATGTGGAAGCGTAGCCAGTTGGGATAGGAGTCGGCCGTCAGCTCTCCGGTCGGGCTGAACTCTTCGGGATTTCCTTCGCCATTCCTGTGTGAGAGGATTGTCATATTTTTTTTTTCTTTTGACAGTTGTTGCACGGAAGCCAAACAAAGGAGATTGCACAATCCGGCACACACTGAAGTAGAGTATCGTGGCTTCATATGTGAAATAAATCCATCCTTTCGTTTTCTATCAGGCAGTCATTCACACCTATGGACAATTTTGAGCACAGGTGTCAAACTCAAGGCCCGGGGGCCAGATCACGGCCGTCACCTCACTTTTTCTGGTCCATGAAAGCAACTAAAACGGGTTTACTTCATATTTCCTGCTCAATGGGTTTGTTATTTTCATTTCTGGCAAGAACGAGTTTCCAGATATTTCTTCACAGATATCAAATGCATGTTTGTGGAGTCACGTTTGAGGGACCATCAGGAATCATGCAAACTCCAACCGAGAAGACCGAGGCTGAGATTCAAACTCTGAACCTGTCCTGTGTATCACTGTGCTGTCTTGCAAAGGCGACAACTTTCTTACTTGGGATTCATGATTATAAATTTAAAAATATATATAGAGTATACTTAACCAGTCCTGCTCGGCTGCTTTGGGATCAAACCGGATGTCCGTGTTGACGTTGAACAGCGTATCCTCATCTGTGAGCGTAGGCAAAGGCCTTTTATACAAAGGGTGCTCATAGAGGGCGGCCAGCCTCGAACCCTTGGCCGGAGCGTTCTTGCTGACCGGCGCGTCCTGGATGTACTGCCTCTTCCTGTCCCCGCGTTGGGCGTAGTGCTCCGGTCTCCTGATCCCACCCTGAGACTTGTCTCCGGCAGCGGGGCCCTTCTCCAGGGAATGGGACGAGACGTTGGAGGCGCTGGGCTCGTTGCTGAAGTCCTGCAGTATGCGCAGCGTGTGCTTGTTGGGCCAGCCTTGCTTGGCCCAGCCGCGGGGCTCCTCGCTGGGCGAGTGCGAGCAGGAGCAGCCTCGCGCGCCTTGCCTCTCCAGCTTGGGCAGCAAGTCTATCATGATGTGCATGGAGCACGCCACCAGGAACACCATCAGGATGAAAACTCGGAATTTCCGCAGGAGGATCATCTTCATGGTCTCCCTTTTGAGCAGGTGTGAGTATTTACTGCAGATGATGAGCACGCATATGCACAGGCTGACTACATCGCTGATGATGTTAATCAGACTGGACGCCAGTCTAATGAAATACACGTTAAAGACCAATGACCCATCTTCACTTGCCGTCTTGAGTAGAGGATTCAGTGTTCAAGCGTTCAAGGTTCAGCATCCGAGTCCCGTTGGTGGTATTGGAGGGGTCCCCCCCCCCCCCCGGACGCCCCCCTCCACCCCCTCGAGCTTTGTGCAGATTGTTCAAAGGTTCATCGGCGAGCGTCCAGGTGGACCGGGTCGAGTTGGTTCAGACCAACGGTCGATTTGCGCAAACCACATCGTCGTCACGCGGCTGCTCTTCAAACACATCGGGCCAAAAACGAGGAAACCTGATAGGGATCCGTTAAACGGGGGGAGGTCCGGAGACGCGCGTCGCGGTCCAACGTCCGCGCGCAGCACGTAGAAAAAAAAACCAAAACAAAGAAGAAACACCCAAAAGCTCGTCTCTTCACTACCAAGCTTTTTTCTTTTCTTTTCTTTTTTTTTTAAAGGCAAAGTCCCCGCAAGTGGCCGACGCGCACTTATCCGGGGGAGAAAAAAAAATCAGCTCTCCGTGGGTTAACGATTCTCAACGCAGGCGGCTCTGTCTGGACAGGTAACAAGACGAAGGAGAGAGTGGAGACACCTTCGGGGCGTGCAGCCGGATAAACGGAAGAGGAGGGGGTAGCGGGTGAAGAAGGAGAAGAAGCACGCCTCGGAGCAAGTGAGGGTGTTAAATATGATGGTGAAGTCAAGGCAAAATCCAGCCTTTCACTCTGCGTCACTGCGCGCAGATTGGCTGAACTCCGATCCACGGCGAGGGGAGAGAGAAAGAGAGCGAGAGAGACATAAATGATTCTCTGTGCTCCTCTTGGAATAACCTGCACGTCCCGGCCGTGCAAGAAGAGGGCGTCTTTTCACTGGCCAATATTTAGCCTGGCTCATATACATTGCAGTATTTTTTTTTTCATTTTTTTTTATCCTCACATGAAATTCATCTGCTGGAATCTCTCTGAAATGCCTCCATGGAGACAACAAGTCAGTCCATCAATGAACCATTAGGCAGGCCTATTAGGGCGCTCATCAGTCACCGCAGCCATTCCTCCACCCCCCAACCTGCTCCGGCGCTCATCTTGCTTCAGTCTGTTTGAAAGATGGAAGACACATTTTTAGTCTTCTTTTTGGCTCGGGAAACCTCAAGGAAGATATTCATTTCCGTGGCGATAAAACAGAGTGCAAATAGTAGCCGCGGTTTATTTACGACACACTTTGCATCAAAGAGATCTCGAAATGCGTCCACGGCGAAAAGACTTTGACCCTGGCCCCTAAGAGATAAAAATGAATAGCACAAATATGCCAAGTATATTTTTTGATGCATTTTTAGCCACTATTAACACATCTGTGGAATTATTATACACACTATACAGTCCACTCATTGCATTAAAATCCATCTTTGTTTGAAAACAATATTCAAATATGACGGCAGAATGGGACTACGATTTGCACATTTCATTTCATTGTTTTAATGTCTACCGTTTAAGTTTTCACGTGCAAAAAAAAGGCTATTACGCATACGCTGTATATATTACGTTTCCCACTTTGCACGATTGATATAAAATATGACTTTTGCAGAACAAGCTCCATGAAATAAAAAGCTAACATGTACTGTGGTGTACATGCAGCGGCGAGCCTGTTTGTGATCACGTCTTAAGATGAGGTTGTAATTGAAGGAGGCGGAAGAGAGTGGAGGTTGGACACGGCTTAAGCAGGAGGCGAAAGCCAAGATTCATAAGGGAGCAAAGTAGAGATGACTTAAGAGCAAAACACCCGTTGGAAATGCTAATGAGGCTGACGGAGACGCAAAATGAATCTAGCGGAAGCCGAACATAGCCGCTCCCAGCTGGACTGCTTAATAGTGCAGAGAGAAGCGCAGAGTGTCACAGGATTGTTTATTGTGTTCGACGCAGTGGGAAGGACTCACCATCAGGGGGCGCAATTGGAGGGTACATGCTAACATAAGCTGTCCACTGCATTAACCGCTGTCCCCCAAAGGGTTAAAATGACCCATATAATTGATTATGTGTGCAACAATCTATGATCTAAATCAGGGGTGGGCAATTATTTTTTGCATAGGGCCACATGAGAACCAGAAAATATTATGGAGAGCCGGATCAAAAGGGTGAACTAAATTCGACATAATATTTATTGGATTTCTTTATTTAAAAAGCAGTATTTTGCATTTTTTGGCACGTTTTTCATACTTTAAGAGTACATTATTCCGTCGTATCGAACGGGATTTGCTTGACTTGGCGCTACTGCGGGCTTCCGTATCGTCTGCCCCTTCCTCCCAATGCTCTGCAACTTCAAGTAACTGTGCCACCTGGCGTTGAAATGCCTGTCATTACAAGTCCAAATGAAATAAATGCGGTCATTGACATCAAACCTTAATTGTGTACCAACCTTCGGCGGGCCGGATTAAAAAGACCAACGGGCCGGATTTGGCCCGCGGGCCGTAGTTTGCCGACCGCTGATCTAAACCAAGTCCTATTTCGAATAAGCTTCATCGTCTGTTCATTTCTGTAACCGGCGTCTAATTTCCGACAAGGTTCTATTGGACTGATTCCCCTTTGTCGTGGTCTTTGGTGTGAGTGTGGAGGACAAAGTGAAGTTTGTTGACTTACCTCACGTCACGACAGCCACGAGGCCCCTCTGGCCTGGAGGTAAAACAATACCCGATGAATGTGTATTGATGTCAGTCAGCCATGGATCACATCAGCGGATGGGTCAGCGGTTCCTCACAAGGCCGCGTCTGATGCGTGATTGCGGTCCAGCCTTTCGGCGGAAATCGAGAAGCGCCGCTTGTGTCACAGCTGTGACGTTGGTATACTAGGGGTGAAGAAAAAAAAATCTCATTCGGTCATCTGTCAAATGATCTCAGAAGGTCAGAGGAGCGGATAGTTGCGGGACAACTGTTGGCAAGCTCGCGGAATTAATATTTCTCACTGTGTGACTGTGGGAAGTGACGCAAATGGCGAAACGCTCGGATCGTCTCCAACGGTGATGATCGGGAATTAGGGAAAATTGTAGGCGGTGCCGAACCTGATGTTTTTTTTTTGTCTTTCTTTCTCATTTCTTTGCACCATCGCCTCATATTGTGGATTATTTACCCAATGCACATTTCTTGCAAGCAATTTACCAAACGCGTGTGGGAAACATTTTTTTTCTTCTTCTTCTTCTTCAGAGGTCCTTATCACAGCGCGCGCCATACAGTAACGAAGTGACAGAGCAAACAACATTCGCCGATATGTGGTGTGACAACAGTATTAAAGGCGACCAGGCTTTACACAGACAAGATCAGGAGGAGGTGGAGGGCATCGGAACAGATAGCTGACTACGGCACAGGCTGTAAATTCACAAGATTTATATCCCCTTTTGCGTGTTCCACAGCGGATCTTGGTGAGATAGCGAAAAAAAAGAGGAGCGCGAGAAATCACGGCTTCGCGGTCACACGGAATTCTTACTGGTGTGTCACTGGATCAAGACTGACAAGGAGGCAAGATGGTTCCAGTCGGCAGGAAGGCTTTTCAGTTGATTGACACGGCATAACTTTTGAAGTCTTTTTTTTTTTTAAACAGGGATGTCAAGTTTTCATTCGAGCGGGTTTGTAGAGTATATCTTATGCCTGTTGCAGTTTTTTTATATGTCAATTTGAAAACGCCATTAACCTTGCTGTACGTTTCTGTTGAATCGTGTGTATTTTTTTTTTCCACCCTCACAGTAGAATAGCAAACCACAGCTGAGCTGATTTATCACGCGGGCTTATAGATGACGTTCAAACGAAACGCGTGGAAATAAAATGTTAGCCCTGTGTTTATTAAGGAGGAGGATGAGGAGGATGAGGAGGAGGAGGCGGGGTCGGAAAGTGAAATGAGGCGTCCGTCCTCTTTGGCGCCGCTCCTCTGAGTCAAGCTTCCTCAGCTGCTTCGCAATCACGAGCGCCACCATATTGCCTGCCTGCGCCAATTCATTTGTGGGAATGTGCCCTTGGCGTGAGCGGGGTTTAGTGAGGAACAAGTCTAATTTCCATGATTGAGCAGCGGCATCTGATACCGAACGCTTGAATTGATATTACGGATAACAATGGCCTCTGTTGGCCTCAATAAGCCTCACGCTGCCCTTGGCTCCCTCTCTCCTCAGCTGCTCCTTCACAAAGCAGACCATGAGTGCAAACACACACACACACGTATGTATAAACTGTCATAATCATCACTTCCTAAAAGCAAACCCATCTCGTGAGGCTTTGCTGCAAATTGCTCTTCACTTCATTCTTTGTCATCGACTTCCTCAAAACATTCGAAATGAATGAACGTCCGCTTTTGTTGACTCAATCGTCAGTTGCGCGGCCATTGCAATATCCGCCGGCGTATTAGACGCTCCCCGGAGGATTTCAAAATAATCAGAGTCATTTTCTTCAGTAGGACATAACGGCGATTAGACTTCAGCGTTGAGTATGGTATGGCCGACGGCAAGATCACATCATACAAAACACCACTTGGTCTATTTAGCCGTGATGCTAGGGGGCTTGGTGTTAGCGCACGTGATTTTAAGTTAATATAAAAGCCACCTTAAACGTCCACACTGGTCATCGATAAAAGGATTGGAAGTCAGGGCTGGACTGGCCATCTGAGCTGCAGGGCAGATACTCGGTGGGCCAGCAACGTTTGGGGTTGATGGGGTGCAGATTAATTTGGATTTTTCCTCCATTTCACTACATGAGAGGCAGCAGCCCCCGTTGATCCATTTACAGAATAGATAGCAAACCTAAAGAAGCAGGGGGTAGGGGGGGGGGGGGGGGGGATATGGAGTGTGTGTGTGCACGCGCTTCAGCAGTTGCACCCAAACACCCTTGCTTTCCTTTTCCTCGTGACTGCACTTTAATCCCATAATTAAAGCTCAAGGCAGGCCATTTTAATGAAGGCTGGTCAGATTGATGAGCGTTCAAATTTGGGCGGCTCTCGGAGTCGTTTATTTCACTGTGCGGTTCTCCTAAACACCGGATTGCACCATCACTCAACTCACAGTTTAGTTCTGAATATAGAAGTGCGTATGAGAGCCAAGACCTGCCACAAATAACGACGTCACCCAAAAAGTGTCTAATTGCCCTCAGATGCCAAAGCACTGAATGAAGCGCCTTAATTCACTTCAACATGGCTCCTTTGTACCGAGACGCCACAAAATGGTAGCAAAGCATCACTTTTGTTTCAATGAAGCTCCTCAACACACTTTCAACATAGTTCTTTGGGACCAAGATGCGACAATATGGTGCTATTATTTAATTATTATTTTTTTGTATCAGAAAAAAAAATCTGCAAATAGCTCAAATCAAGCACGAGTTTACCTAATTGTATTAAAAAAAATAATAATCATCCTTTATGAGGAAAAGCCCTACAGGGAAGGGTTGGATGGAGCAAAAAATGCCCTGCAAAGGCGCACGGCTGCATTGCCAAATGCAGTGGGAGCTGCGCACTAAATCTCACAGTTGAGACAGCATGCAGGAGCTAAAAGGAGACACATCCAGGAGTCATTAAGTCATAAAGAAAGAGTGATTCTCCCAAAAATTTGACTCGGGGGGCCAACGCTATTAGCAGATGATCGATGAGGCTATTCCATCGGGATCTTTACTCAATGGGGACAATATACAGTGTACACAGACACACACACACACACACACCTTATCACCGCCGACTTTGTAACGAGCTCATTCTTCTATTTTGTGTATGTGCCACAGATTGTCTTATTTCTTCCTGATACATTCTTACCGTCACGCCGTAATCCTCACTCAGACCACCCGCCAATATTGTTGGCTTGCCGATTCATTTTGATCGGCCTTTCTAAGGATCAGTGTAAGCGACTTTTACGCAAAGTGACCTGCTGTATTACCTTCAATTTAACTTGTATCGTCATCCATCCATTAATCGTCTGGACGTCAAATTGGGGGGAAAAAAAGGAGATATTCTCGCTTGCACGTGGAGAAAATATGGGCTATCAAGTTTTGTTTTGTTTTTTCAGTCCGATTGTAGCAAAGGCAAAAGACTTCGGCAAGTGCAGGTGCCTGCACGTCGTACATAATTTAAATATTATCAAGGTTCAGTTGCTGTGCGTTAATGACACAATAACCTGGCACCCCCAATGTGCACGGAGGTGATAAAGCCCGCATGAAGCCTCAATGCACCCCCCCCCACCCGCTCATCCCTCTCCTCGCCGCGGCGCATCAACAAAGTCCCATCAATGTCAGTCAGAGACGCACGCGCAGGGCGAACTTGCGGTGGGGGTAGGAGAGACTCGGCAGCGCTCGGCAACATGACAGTCGCTCACTTTTAGTGGTTTGGAAAAGTTTACACACCCCTTTTGAAATGCCAGGCTTTTGCGATTTGAAGAAGGAAAAAAAAAACGGGAGCAAGATAAATTTCAAAACTTTTCCAACAATTATGCCGGAATGTGATTACGCCAACTATAACTTTTGGAATTACGGCCCCAAAAAGTTCAATGTTAGTTTCGCATTTGCCAACATGCGTTTGGAGTTTTATTTGTTTTTTCTTTATAAGATATGGCCTCGGTCTTGCCAACCACCCACAAAGACAAAATATACAAAAGAAGACGGGAGATTGTTGAATCGTGTGCTAACCCGCCAGCATTTGCCAGAAATCCCTTCAGTGACGCACAGCACATTGCATCTTTGTCAACGGAAAAGTCAAGGCGACCGCGTACAATTTGCAATACTTATTAGCCAAAAAGAATCCTTTAAAAGGGGTATGTACCTTTTCCCAACTAAAATTGCGACACATTTTTGTGTATTAAAATTGGACTGACAGTATCACATAGGAAGTTGACTCCGAGAGGAATAAAATTGCCACGTGGCAGCCACCGCATCTGATAGACAAACGGGAGGATGAACACGAATCAGTGACAATGGCTGTTAGTTATTTCATGGAAGCTGTGCTCGCTTATCTGCGCCGCCAATTTCAAAGCGACACATGGCATCACAGCGGGTGCGCTCACCACACAAACACCGAGCAGCGAACCGGCTAAAAGGCCACCACAAATGCAAAAAAGGTCCCCTTGGTGGCCTCGACGCTACAAGATATTCGTTGATAGTCACGCCCATCAAAAAGGTCAAAACATTGTCCTGACATTCTGCAAACATCTGGGCCTCGGATCCCATTACCTGTTTTGGGAAATAGGTTTTGGAAACCGAGAAGATCAAAGCGGATGGGAGCGCAGTCTGTTGCCGGAATGGAGTGGCGGTGTGGGGTTTCCACGAGATTGCGAGTAGTTTGACCTTTCAGCACCAGCGTCGGGACTTTCTCTCTCCGCCCTACAGGGTGAAAAGAAGAAAAGGTGTTTCAGCCGTTTCGTTGGCCTCTCTGGGAGCTGGATTGAATAGAGAGCGAGTCAAAGAGGTGCTACTGTTGCTTTTCCACTTTCTTTCGCAAATGCCAAGCAAAAAAAAAAACAAAAAAAAAGCGCGAGTGTTGGACTGGCCTGACCCTGATCCATTTGCAAACCACGGTTGGAAAACATTCCTTTATGCTTAGAAATGAATAGTTCTCACCACACAGCTAAAGTGGATTTGAAAAGATAAAACGTTAGTGTTAAATGTCAGTAGTTTATGAAAAAAAAAAACAAAATGGGAAGAATGTGTGCCGTGTCGGCTTTGCAAAAGCACTCGCAATCTGTTAAATTGAAAGGGGCTTCTCTCATTTAAAAAACAAAAACAAAAACCTTCAAAATAAAAATGGAGTCAGATTATCAATTTGATTTCTCATGAGAAGATGTCCGCTGTAGTAACCGCTGTCCCTGAAAGGGTTAAAAATAAATTTGGTTTGATGTTGACAGTGGCACCCAGAGGACCCCCCCCCCCCCCTCAGCTTATGCGGCAAATGAGTTAACCTCCACAACATTGAGATGCACTCACATATTATCTGTGTAGTTCTTTCCCAATAAACCCATTTGCAAGAACAGTCTATTCCAAGGGGGCGCTAACCCCCTCACTCCACCCCCTCCCCTGCTGTACATTTAAATTTTGTGGCTATAAAGGGAATGGCATAACATATACACACTTATTACTGGGTGATATGAAGCTTGAAACGTCTGCACTTATGTGCTCATCATCTCGTGGTGTTGTTGTTGTTTTTTTTTGTTTTTTTTTTCCATGATGAAATGTATTTTTGTAACAATAGAGTCGGTCCAAGATATAAGTGGTAAAATCAAAACCTTGGCGCGCCCTCCTAACCGACATCATAAACAATGCCTGCGTGCCGATTTGCAAACACGAGCCAAAGTAACAACGCGTGGCGGGCGTTTTGCGTTCCACATGGGGCCACGTTTTAGCAGGAAAAACCTCATTTCCCTCAAGACGACACAGATTAAAGGCCCTCGTGCTCATCTTGTACATATTGACCTGCTACCCCTTAATAATTCAGCACGCACTCAACACCGTAACCCGCAGCCGACGTCAATCATCCCGGCAGGGGTAAAAAAAAAAAAAAAAAAATCCTTTGTTTACATTCTAACTCGCTCTTCAAAAGCCCGACAAGTTTTTCTGGTTCCCACTCAATATCCATTCTAGGATTTTTTTTTTTAAATGATAATCCCTGACATCCTGTTCATTTTCCACGCGTGAATAGTTTGTTCCAAGACAGGAATATCTGCATAATAATCGTCTGCATGGAATTATGTATTACAGATGTTTTTAAAATGCATCAATAGCCTGTCAGACAAAAACAAATCATGGTTTAGAAAGGGGCAAAGGGCATTTAAAAAAAAAAAGTACAACTAGCCTGTTTTTGAAGGGACAGAATTTTTTTATTCATTTGCGATACCCCAATGAGTCTTCAAAGAGTAACAGGTGAAAAGTTTTGGGGTGGAGGGGCGGGGGGCATGTGCCAGTGCGGTGGTGACACAGACAGTTCTAAGATTGTTTAAAACTCCCCCACTCTCGTCTTAAAATGCATTTCTGGTTTGTGCTTTTTTTCTATGTCACCGTACCCCATTTGGCGTAACATCAAAACAGTCACGATGTTCTTCAGACTCGGGACAACTTTTCACCGACTGCCGTTCCTTTCCCTTGCTTCCCCACCCCCCTCACCACTCTAAGAACAGGCCGTGCTTTTGAGCACCCAAAGACAAACGTTGCATTGTGAAGCCGCTTCGTCAGGTGGCGGGAGCCTTCAGTCGCGTCATACCGATGACGAAGGCTAAATCTACACAAAAGGGGACAGCTTGGAGGCAAACGGCGTTAGCCGTTTAAGTATCGACTCGTACCTTTAAAAGTGCCTCGATTCGAGATGAAATGCTAGTTTAGCTGCTAATTTCTGACCGCAGACACTTCTCACACCATATTAAGTGTTAAATGGGATTTTATACGGGCAGCGGGGATTCAAGGTATTTAAAAAAAAAAATCAAAATAAAAAACAGAATATGGCTAATAAGTCATCTTATTTGAGCTCATCTTTCAGACGTTGCTGTCAGATGTGAGTTATTATTATTTTTTTTTGGACGTCCACTTTAAACGAAAGGAAACTGAAGGAGAAACAATCCAGCGGCTTTTAAATGGATCACACTGAGAAAAAGTCAATTGGATAAGCAGTCGTTGGTGATTCAATCTGACGATTGATCCCTGGCCAGGGGAAATATCTGCAGGGCTGCTGCGGCGTCCAGCGTGAGATTGATTTGTGAAACTAACCCCCCGCCACCCCAAAAAAAAGCATGTTGATGTATTTGTTGCATCCATTCCGCTAACTTCCACTAATAAAGTATACTTTTCTGTTTTATAGATTTTTTTTCACGCCGTTTTAACAGAACGTAGAATTTTTGTTTTTTGTCTTTATACTTTTTCAAATAAAGAAACCTTATTTGACATCACCCCCCCCCCCCCCAAGTTTGCATTTAAATTGTACAATTGATGTTTGGTACGCGTATGAAAGATTATGGCAAAGAGATCACGATAGCATGCATGAAATGTCCCCGTTATTACCGGCCACTAGCACATCTGACAGCCCCCCCACACACACCACCACCACCACAAAATAGCTATAGTTGACCTATCTGGGCCACGGCAGATTACAATGTTAATGAAGCCCTTTGAAGACACTGGCGGCATCTGTCACGATATGCCTTCAAGCAGGGATGGGCAAAGGATATCCGCGGCCTGCTCATTTATTTTATAGAAAGTCAGCCCCAGTCATAGTTTTTGCATTCATTCAAGCCGTGTCCCCCCCCCACCCCCCTACCCCCCTAAAATTGTACTGCACAGAGAACCATGTCAACAGATGAGAGTTGACCTCGCGTTCGCATTTCCTTTTCGCATTGCGCTACATGCATCGAGTTGACTTCTTTTCATCGCGCGAAGGAAAAAAAAAAATTGGGCTCGCGTCGCCTTAACGCTGGCTCTTCTATTGCTATGCTGTCTGATTAAGAAAGAGATGAGAAATTGATCTCGCTTTGTGCTATCTCACAAAGTGGCAAATCTTCCTGCTTGTATTTTGTGCAACCAAAAGGTGAGAGTTTGTTTTTTTTGGGGGGCGGGGTGAAAAGAACCAGAAACTATACGTCGGAAGGGGCCCTTAGCGTGTTGCTGCCAATAGCTGCTTCCTTACTTTTTACTCTTTCCCCGTTGGCAAAATTGGCAGTGAGAACAAAACTGGGAGACCTCAAGTTCTCTTTGATTAACTATCTGGAACAATTGCTTGATCAGCGCGTCTTCTCTCCAAAATGAAAATGATATCAATGAAAATATACTTGCAGCGCCATTCGGGTTCGAAGCTCCTGACTGATACACCAAATGTTCCTCAATTTCACCGAAAAAGCGTCACTCGACGGCTTCTCCAACACGAGAAATACAATCTCTCATTTATCTCACTGTGCTCTCATTAAGTGTGCTAGGCTTTAAAGACGCTCCCAGGAGCCCTAATAGCTGCAATTAACGCGGGCACACACACACACACACACACACACACAATGTGGGTTGTGCGCTTGTCAAAGGGAATTGTAGCCCTGCAGCGTTGAGTGAGAATAAGCATGAGGAGGCAGCCATTCTAGTGCCTCCACTAACAATGTTGGGCGGTGAGTGTCAGGCTCAATTTCATTGGCTGTCGGGATGAGCACGGAGCAGAGAGGGCTGGACACGAGAGGGAAGGACAAACGTCCTATAAATTAAAGTCTGTTTTAATAAAGAAGGCTTGAAAGTACCTCCATTAGTGGCTCTTAAGCCACTTCATCCATTTAAATGGAACTTGGCCCCTTTAGCGGATAAACAATAGTTTTGTCAAGACCGCCGGTACGGATTTTTCCATCTTTGTGTGTGTGTGATTGTAATTGAA
The DNA here is from genome assembly GCF_025434085.1 of Hippocampus zosterae. Lineage (NCBI taxonomy): Eukaryota > Metazoa > Chordata > Actinopteri > Syngnathiformes > Syngnathidae > Hippocampus > Hippocampus zosterae. The sequence continues at coordinate 5,840,180 of NC_067457.1, forward strand.
TAAGCAAGCAAAAAATATCAACTCACAGCCACACACCAGGCGATTGACTCAGGCACATCTAGGCATCAACGGAAAAACTGACTCCTGCAGGGATGTGCAGTGCAATGAGGCAAGGGGGCAGAAGCCTCATCTGCGTGTGGGAGGGGGGGAAATGTCAACAAAGATGACATCAAATTATTTTCCATGATAGTACACTGGCTTGTGCCTTATATCGATTTGACTTTTGAATCCATCCATCCATTTTCTGACCTGCCTTATCCTCACAAGGGTCGCGCGGCATGCTGGAGCCTATCCCAGCCGTCTTGGGGCAGTAGGCGGGGGACATCCTGAACCGGTTGCCAGTCGATCGTAGGGCACACATAGACCACCCACGCTCACACCCACACCTTGGAACAATTGAGAGCGTTTAATCAGCCTGCCGTGCATGTTTTGGGAATGTGGGAGGAACACCCACGCAGGCACGGGGAGAACATGCAAACTCCACACAGGAAGGCCAGAGCCGGAATCAAACCCGGTACCTCTGCACTGTGAGGTCGACGCCCTAACCACTTGGCCACCGGGCCACTACTTTTGATTGCACTGCCCATAATTGCATCATTAAAATTGCTCTTTAAATACATCGATAAGCCAAACACAAGCATGAGAAGGAAGCGAGTGAGTCACCTTCCACGGACACTCCTATTACTCCCCCTTCCACTCCCCCACGCAGAGCCGAGAGACAGACAGATCATCTGACAAAGTGGATGGAGACACGCAATGCATCCAAGCATGCAGGTAGACGGAGACCGAGGGCAGGTAGCCAGGCAGAGGTGGGCATGGCAGCTTTTGTACAGGCACCCCCACCCCCACCCGCCATGTTCCCCAGGCAGCTCCAGATATTGCTGCTTCACTGAACAGCATAATAACAGTCTCTTCTTCTACTACTACTTTTTTCTTCTTCTTCACAGGGACTGGTGAAAAGCCGCTCAGGATCGTTCTTTGTTTGCGAAAAGCAACTTTATGTCTGAAAGGTACTTGGAAATCATTCCTTCTCAAGAATACACGAAAGGATAGAAATGTATATCTCGATCTATATTTATACAGACGCACATTCTATGTAAACATCGACAATTTGGCCGCGGGGCTTGAAGGAGAGGGAGGAGTGGTCTGCGTGGAGGGTTTTTAAGTAAACAGCTCGGGGGTTCAGGAACCTGCGGGTTATCCGCATGGAGCAACGTTCGGCGCCTTTATTTGAACAGAGCGTGTGATTGAGAGATGAAAAGAGCCAGAGCAACCTCCACGGGGGGGGGGGGGAGGGGGGGGGAGTCACACCTTTGCTTCCATTTCAAATATTTCCTCTTCAGATGTACTTGCAGTCTGTTTTTAAATATAGTTCAGATGCATGTGGAAAAAAATAATACTCTGCTAAAAGTAGAAGTAGAAGATTCAACTCCCGTACTGATGCAAAAATAAATGAAAAAAAAAATCAATTGACGGTGCTATCAATTTGGATTTGATGAAATGCTCACCCCTGTTTGTTCATCCACACAAACGCGCACAAACGTAGTCAGCCACTCTCCTTTCGTGATCCTGATAATTCAAGAGGAAATGAAATCATATGGAGCAATGATGCAGACTGTAAAGTGTGATGGTATGTTTTATTTGCTCCGATTGGAAGCCAATTAAGCAGGTAATGGACAGGCAGCCTATCATCCAAAGCTAATTATCTGAGCAGTTACATTACCGTGACTGGAGTTTTGGGTTCACACTAAAAACAACACCAAAAATAAATAAAGTATCCTGTAAATTAGTCCCTGTTCAAAAGTTTTCTTTTTCACCTTTACATGTTTGGATGTTGGTCTTAAACCTGCAATCATGCAAATCTCCAGAAGCTCAAAATGAGACTGAGCGGCCATGCTCCTGATGTCAGTCAGGAGGCCACGCCCACAAAGATGTCATCCCTTCCGGCTTGTGTCAGCAAATTACTCTTTTGAAATATTTTTCATACAATACGAGGCTATTTCTCCAGAAAAAAAACCAATTGTGGCCTTTTTTTGTGTGTGCATATAAGAGTAGATTGCCTCGTGAGATTCGTCATGGAACAAATTAAAACATGTTAGTCAAGGTACCGCCGTATGCGGAAAATGTGGAATAAATTCATTGTCATCATATATGGAGGCTATGGTGTTTTAGAACGCTATCGTCAGCCTCAAACTTTTAATACAGTATTCGCTAATGTGCTGCTTCAGCAGATTGTGCGGAAAAGATAACCTCCATCTCATGCAGCAATGTACTCCACCCCCACCACCAGCACAGCACCCCGTCGCCCCCCACCTCCAACCCCTTCCCGTTTGGGAGGGGACCCCAAAAGACAAGAAAGCAATTATTTCTCTACCTCTGCTCTGATTTTCAGGTAGGCCACTCTCTCTCTCTCTCTCTCAATCCCACACCAATGAGACATGAAGGAAGAGGAGACGAGCTGTAGACGTTGAGGGCCACTGCTTGTGATGCGTTCAAGCACAGCTTGGAAAAACAAGTTTTATAACATCTTAAAAATATATATAATAAAAAAATAAAAACATTGAATCAATTGTATTACTGGCTTTAAAACATGTGGGAGCAGAATGCACAGATTCGACTCATCTCATCAGTACGGCACTCAGGAGTGATTTTTTGCAGAGGATAAAGAATATATGGTTGAGTACTGCTACATTGCAATTGTACGTCAAGTTGTAGCGTTCATGATCAATCCAAAGCTAAAGAGGCTATCACATGTGAAATATCATTCGCCTCAAGGCAGCAAATTGACAAATCTCTGCAATAGAACTCCCGAATTAAGAGATACATTACTTACTTCACTCCTGCTTCCGCATTTATTGAGTTCCTGAATCACCTTATAAATTTTGCCATTTCAATTTATTCCATTCCGCCGCATTTCACTTCCGCTCATCAGCATTTACACCCAATTTGGGAATGTTATTCATTTACTCTTTTGGATTATTGCGTCCCGGTTTCAGGCTAGTTTAGTTGTTCTTTATAGGTCTGCGCCTGCGTTTTGTTTCAGTGAATTAACCGTGATTTCTGTTATGGCCACGACCAAATTGGAATAGGGCACTTAGACCCGCAGCGTAAATCCAGCCTAAATGTAAGCTGGTGACATTTAAGCATATCTCAATGTCATAAACGATGGCTTCTTGTGTTCTCGCAAGATTTTGCCAGCTTTTGGTGTTTATTTGTTGACTTGTTTTTTTGTTCCTTTGTGAGCGCGGCAAGCTCGAGCAAAAGAAAAAAGGGCCAACTGGTTGATGCCGTTGCAAAGAATTTCAATTTTGTCAATACAAAAGCATTTATCTGGAGTTTTCCGGGGGCATACAGATACAAGATATCACACGCTTGTGTATGTAACGTGATCTGATTGTCATATCTGCCGCTACATTCTGCTGAGGGAGATTTCATGAGTGCTCGGAGAGAGCTGAACACATGACTTAAATTAAAATAATAGTTTTGGTTGTTTTTTTTTTAAAGCATCTGGCTCATCTCACTCCCATCCCTCTCGGCCATCGTCTTGCAATCTCTGCCCCTCTCCTTTTTTTTCTTTTTCTGATTGATACACTCATTTCGTGAAGATTTCACGCTTGACGAATCCCAAATGGCTCTGTTCTCACGACAAACAGATCAATTTTTATACACTTCGAAGAGTGCCTGTCTTGAAAATTGTTTGAGCGACCATCTTCGAGACACTTTGGAGTTTCGATATTATTGAGGATGAGAACACGGGTTAATACAATGGGATTGACGTTTGATCAGCCTCCTTAGACCACAAGTGTTGGCTTCGGAGAAAACAACAGCTGTCCTTCAACCACCCATCCATTTTTCAACAGCACGGCTGTCGCCGATGACTTTTGGGAGAGAGACACATAAAGTCAGTCTGTTGTCGTTTTTTTCGATTAGCCTACAATGCATATTTTGGAATGTGAGAGGGATCTGGTGAAAACCCACACAAGCGCATTGAGAACAAAAACACGAAGGGCAGTGCCAAAAATTCGAATCTCAAGACCTCCAAACTCCAAGATAAACCCGCTTCTAATATCTCTTATGACACCGAGCGACATCGATATCTGCAAAAGATGAGCTTTCAAATTGATTTTGCAGCAGCGGAGATGCGCGTACGGGAGAAATGGGCCTAAAAGTCATTGTGAATGTTTCGTCGGAATCGATTGGTTTTTATGCGTGGACGTGAGAAAAGTGGTATCAGGTTAAAAAAAAATGGCTCAGGCCACTCCAGTCAGAGATGAGATCCCGATAACCTTGCAATAGTGTGGAAGGACGATTGTCGCCATGGTAACAGGAAAAAAAAAAGTGATCGTCGGAAATGAGTTGCAAACGTCTGACAACAGTATTTTGAATCTGAGCCATCTTAGCTGAATTCCAGCATTTGAAAATCCACCAGCAAAAAGTCCAATTTGAAGCAGCTACCATCGCATCCGACATGTGACATCACTACCTCCTTTGGTGGAGGTAATTAGAAGTTAGTCATAAAGTGACTGCTGTGCGTGGGATGCACAAGAACAACAGCGGTTATGTGTCATTAAAAGATTTCCGCGAGGCTTCGCCTTCATTTGTGTCCCGCGGTGACCGCAGGTGGCGTGCGGTCAAGCGTGGATCCCGTTACGTCTTTGCGATTGTATCCCGAAAGAAAGAGATGCAAGCTGCAGACCCCTGATCTCGTAATTTAAGGATTTTTTTTTAACAGACTTGTAAGTATGATCGGCAATGTTCTGGATATGTGTACATTTTATTTCATGAAACCCTGACAGCCACCCCACTGAAAAAAAATTTCTAGCTACGCCCCCGGTGGGGAAAAGGAGCATGACAACATGCCCATCCTTTCTGCCTACCACCAGAATTTTTGACCAAATAGGTTAGAATCATTTATATTGATCCAGTGATATAATAAAAGTCCAACAAAAATCAAGATTTAAAATTCTAACCACTGGCTATTTTGAAAAATACTTTCAGTTCCAATACGCGAGCACACGAAAAGGTATTCGATCCACGATGCAGGCCGATAGGCTTGTGTCGTTCCAAGGACGAGCTTTGAGGAACAATTGCAAGAGTCTGGTTTGATGAGGGCAGGGGCGGAGCCAAATGTGCGGCGGCCAGATATAAAAATGAAGGGACGAAAGCAAAGCATGATGGGAATGAAAGAAGAAGAGACGGGCCTTTTAACGGCAACTGGTCTTCAAACATTTACTTTCGCATGCCTAAGTTGGGTATGTGGGGGTGTGGGGGGGGGCGCTTCTATTACAGCGATCTTTAATGGCTGTGTCACAGTCTATTAACCGCATTCATCTTTGCCTCCAATATACAGCGGCGTTGAACAAAGACAGATGAGTTGTGCTCTCACTATTTCCACACGCCGGACAAGGTGGAGGACATGCGTCTCTTTTTTGGCGCTACTCAGCACTAACAAGCCAAGCAGACATTGTAAAATAATGCACCAAAACATACATGGCAACACATTCATCTTGCTGTCCCGTAAGCTAAAGGAGGAAGTGACGGGGGGGCGCAGCATCGCAGGCTGATGTGAAAGAAAGCGAGGCGGTGATAAGTCATATCAGCATCACGACAGTTATGCAATATAAACACACCCGCCTATGTGTGCATATTGCACACACACTGTTTGCATTTCTTCTCGGTTGTTCCTGCTGCACTTGTTGTTTGGCTAATTTTGTGCAACAGAATAATTGTGCCCCAAATGAACAGGACGCGTGGCAGAAAACACATTTTAGAGACACGTCATATGACCAACACCGCACGGCAAACTTTTGGACAAAACCTAATTCAAAGATTTGAGCCGACATTCCCCGAGTTGCATTTCACCGAGAAGGAAAGACGTGGCGTACCCTTGAAAATAATCTATTTTTCACACTTCTCTGCAATAGCACACCCTGTACAAAAGGTGAAAGAGAAAAAAAGAAAAAGAAGAAGCAAAAGGCGGATTCGTTGATTCTTTCCAGTGTCACGAATAACATCAGATTGCACTTGAGGATTTTAAAAAAGAAAGTTTCGAAAAAATGGTATGATAGTGTACATCCCAAACCCATAAGCGTAATAGGTCGTTTTTTGGGTTGCTAGAGAAAGATCGACATCAGCATGATGTGGAAACAGTTGTGCAAATTTGGGGGGTTTTAATTTGGATCGTCGAGGCAGTGTTTCGTCAATCTATTCACGTCCCTCATATTTTTATAAATACCGATGAATCAGGTTCCCCATATATAAAAAGACAGAAAAAAGACTCAAGTAGAAGTACCAAGTCAGCTATTGTCCTCAACCCTTTCATGCACCGATAATGACAACCTGTAACCTGATAACGTGAGTGGGAGAAAACCGGAGGGTACCCGCAGAAAACCTACGCAAGCACGGGGGCGAGAACATGCAAACTCCACATAGGAGGACCGGAGCTGGAATCGAACCCTGCGCCTGTGAACTGTGAGGCTGACGCACACCCGACGCACCTACTGAAGCAATTTATGCCACCATTGTTCCACTTGGTGGTTGCCGTAGTTACCATACCCTGCTGCTATTTACTGCCTTCGGTAACTATTTATTTTTCCTTATGTCGCTCATTTCACCCCTACGCCGGCGTATAAATGCGCATGCCCCGACTGGAAAACACAAACCAAAACAGAGTCAATTCTGACACCGTTTGCCGCTTTTTATGATCAATATTCAAGGTTTTAGTATTTTTCCCCCCCTTCTCCCGTCTCCAATCCATAAAGCGCTAGAAAACAAAAGGACCATTTCAACTTTGTGCCAGCAACCCCATCAGGCTCTTCTAATTGATTAAAAAAAAAAAAGGCAGAACATGGATCACGAGAGCTCCTACATTCATAAGGGAGTTACATCTGATCCGATTGGTACCTTCAAATGAGCTTCACTGAGGCCCGGCTTGCTTTTCGAATCTCTCCGGTGGCTCTCCCCGGCTGGCTTTAACTCATTTAGAGCGGCTTTTAGGGCCCCCGCCTCACCCATCCCTCCCAGCGCTTTCAAAATGTAAGAAGCATAATCAATACGGCGTGGCGCTCCTACATGACGAATGGCTTCGGGGTGTGCAGATAAACCACAGAGGAGCGCTCTTCATCTCCCTTGCAATAGATACCCCTCTGTAAATGATTATAACCTCATTCCCAGCAGAACATATGAAATCCCCAACGTAAGGGTGTGGAGGGGAGGGGGGGGGGGGTGCCCGGAGGCGATCAGTCTGTCAAAGACGTTTTATTTTACACTTCCTCGTTCCCGTCTTCCTCGACACCGCCCTTATAAAGATTTATCAAAAGCTAATTAAGCTCAAAACAAGGAAATAACTCATGTCAGCTTAGCGCATACGTCTCTTGGCGAGAGGATAAAACCCCAACCCCCCCGCCCCCCAAAAATAAATAATCATCATATCTGTCACTTTCCCGTTAATGAAAACAAGTTTGCCGACACATTTAGGTCCATTTTAATTGGCATTAATTCTCTGTCAGCCCTTGTTACCGGCATTATTAAACTGCCTCGCACGGGAGGGAAGACAGTCGGCTTAAGCTTTACCATAAGTCAAAACACTAACAAGCACGTGGCGCGAACCTATTTTGCATAATAATACACTGTATAATTTTTACGCACTGTATATTTCTCTCTCATGTATTGGTATACGCTTTGGAACTTTTTTGCAAATCAGCACCTTGCCCCACCTGTACCGAAATGTATGACTCGGTGAGAACAATGATGATCGGAGAAATTCAGCTGCATCACGTTCCCAAAATTGTCTGGGACGTCACTCAAGTAAAATTTAACCGTGTTCAATTTGTTATCTTTTAATAAATGAAAACTTGGTCAAAAGATTTGCATACAAATCAAAGAGCATTCACGTTGCTGCTAATGCTAACAGCATGGGGTGCCCAGGCTGGCCTACAAGTCTTAAAAAACAAAAAACAAAAATTCAGTAGGTGGTTGGCGGTTACCATGGCACCGATTGCATTTTCATATTTGATTTTTTTTTTAAATCATATGAAAGCCTTTCTTTTAGTTGTCACGAAAACATCCATGAGACGCCAATAACTGCTGATTTTCGCGTCTCCATGCTGACCGCGCAGATTATTAAAAAAAAACAATATAAATTGTGAAGACGGATCGGGGGAGACAACTTGATCTATTGCTTTACGATCATACAGAACTGGTATGATAATGTGCTTTTTCTTGTTTTTTTTTTTTTCAGAAGACATTTTGACAGGTAACAAAGGGAAAAACACGGGCGATAAGAAGGAATCATTATAGAATTGCATTTATCAGGCTGGCTGTGTTGACGTGTGACACCACATTGTCACAGTTAACGAGGACATTCTGCCCGGACCAGAAACTGTGTAATCATGTTCAACACTTTGGGCATCGTGGAAAAAAGTATGCAGCATTCAAGGTTAATTGACATCTCTTTTATGCCAACTGCTGTGATTTTTATTTTTATTTTTTTCCTGTCATGGAGAGAAAAAAAAATAGCTGCCTTAACGAATGCCACAAACTGACTGCATGCTGCACTATGAAATGGACGCATTACTAAACAGGATTTGTTTGATGAAGCTTTTTTTTTTTAAATACATTTTTTTAAGTTTATGTTTTATCTGGGCTTGGGGCACTGAACCCGCTCCATCTGCAATGAAAGCAGCAGCATGTTTTACACCGCGGCCAAGTAAATCTTTTACTGAAAATGTGTCCATGAGCGAGCCATTAGACTTCTAACCTCCTGTTAGATATAAGTGGGACTGCACACACACACACACACACACACACACACACACACACACACACCCTAGAAAGTAGCTAAAATCATCAAGTCAATAAGTAGTGTGCGTAAAATGTTTTTTTTTTTTGTTATTGTTGTTATTTATTTATTTTATATCCTTGGGCTATTTTATTGAAAACCTGTCAAAAGATACCTGATCTGATTTAATTGGGATGTCAAACGCATTTTGGTTGCGGGCCATGGTTTCCCCTCATTGGGGATGTTGCAAGTATGAGAACTAAATGTCGGGTTAGTTCATCATATTGCTCACATCATTACATATGCAAGATTGCCCCTGGCTTTTTTTTAAAATATATTGATCACAATATTTGAAATTAGAAGTCAGAGAAAATCTTGGCACATGTTTAGGTCGGCTAATACAGTGCATCGCAAAAATTTGCATTTAATTGATGGCTATTATAAAGGGCAGCAAATTATTTTTCTTCAGAAAAAAAATGTAAATGTTCATTTGTTTTGCACAAAAAATGGTGGTTGCCGCCCCCCCCCAAAAAAAAAAGTGGGAGAAAAAAAAAGAAAATTTCATGTTAAGAGACTTGGTGGGACGAGAACTGTTCTGTAAATTAATCTAAATCTAATCTAATCTAAATACGTGAGATTGTTTGCAATTTTAGTTCAGCTTTCCTGACAAGATTAATTCAACAAAGCCACTAAGAAACAAAATAGTAGCAGAAACACCAATTGCATTGGTGGGCCATAAAGTCCAGAACCGAATTCGGCTACCCAGGCCTCGACTTTGACACCTATGCCTTTCCAAGTCACCTATAGAAACTGTTAGTGGGGGTTGGGGGGAATATTACAATTTGCTAGAAAATATTTGCAAAGTACCACGATAACCCTGGCAAAAGATTCTGCTCGTCTCAAATCGAAACGGGCCGTCACTTATTCGCTCCGATAACTGTTACTTTAAAATTGACAAGCCGACAGCCTAACAGCCCGTTCGTATCTGAAACTGCCTGATCATCCGAGGGCTTTTCAAGGATTTTTGCGCGCAAGCTGAACTGTAATAACGACTACCCGACCGACCGACTGAATAGACGGCGGCACCACGCGGCTGCGTTTTATCAACAGCTGCACATCACGCTCGAGGGTGACTCAAACGCACGGACCCGTCACAAGTCAAGTAAAGCATCGTCGAGGACATCTAATGTGGCGTGACATTCAAGTTTAAAGTCCGCTACCTTCCCATAAGTCATCTCAGACATTCAAGGTGAAAAAGCTATGATAATCGGAGCGAGGGAAGCGGCCCACAGCAAAAGTGGATTTTACAGTGCTGGGGGCGGGGGCGGCGGGGAATGCATGGATGGCATTTTTTTGCCTTGGAATATGCTTTGGAAGGCATTTGTTGTGAGTGAGAGGGACTTAGCCGATGCATTTCTTACTGGGATCATGTTCGGCAAAGCAACTTCCCCTCCGTGCCGTCTCTATAAATATTCACACCCACAGCCCACGGGTCAGGTTGGGGTGCCGGCGCTTATTCAAACAGTGTTTTGCAAAAGGTTGATGCAGGTCGTGTTGACGATGCCGTTCTCATTTCTTCTCGACATAAGATTTCAATGTTTCTACTTTACTCCCTTCGCCCTTGCATCCTCCCCGCCTGGAACCGTCTTTAACACGCTGCTTAGGGGATGAATCAACGGCTTGCAATACATATATGTATATATATATACGTACTAGCTGGTTCGCCGCCCTCCGGGCGGCTCATCAGCTAGTTCCTGCGGAAGGCTGGTAAAGTGGGCCTTCGGCCCACAAAAGTGTTGTTGCTTGGTTCAACTTTTTGTTCATCTTCATTGCTTATCGCGAAAATAAAGAGATGTTTAGCTCTACTAAATAACTAACAATTTTATTGCAATGCTTGTGGGTAGACAACATTTTTTCGCTAAGATGCCCGCGCGATCGTAGTGAGCCACTGCCTGAGCGGCGCAGTGGCGGCGCGCAGCGTTGCGGTGAAGTAGGTACGTTTTGAAAAGGGACAGACGGAAGGACAGACCGCGTGCGGGACGACGCGCAATATATATATAAGAAGATATATACATATATAATATATATTTTTTTTGCCCCCACTTGATAACTAGACTCGCTTTCAATGAAGCATTATAAATGTGTCCCCGCACACACGCCAAAAAGTGATCCAGTATGGGTAATTTTTCACATAGGGGTGTACTCATTTTTGTTGCAAGCAGTTGCGACATTAACCAGTTGTGTGGCGAGTAATTTTGCGAAAACAGCAAATCGACACGATTAAAAAAAAAAAAATAGAAAATTAAAGCTGTGCTGTGCAGCGCACTTTTAAATTGCAGCAAAGTGTCATTTCTTTGGCCTCGTCCCATGAAAAGATTTTCGTCTTATCAGTTCCATTAGCTCGCTGTTTATTTTTAAGATTTGAATCCGCAAAAATCACATTTTTTTTTGCTCGGCCAGCATGCAAAAATGAATTTTAATGCATGCATCTCTCTAGCTTCACACAAGTGTATGTTCCACATTAGCTCCATTAAGTGATCAACATGCTTCATTAGCCTTCCTCGAACACCTCACACTACCCCTCGCATGCTAATGATGCATATTCCACCGATACTTTCCATAGCCACGAGCGATATTTACATTTCTGTGCATCTGTGTAAGCATATTTTTCTCCAACATGGAAGCCCCCCCTTCAGCCGACCTCATTAGCCATCTGCGGCGTACTTCATGTAACTCACTACTTTGACGGTGAGAGCCCAGAGGTCAGGATGGGCGAATGGACAGCAATCAGACACTTTGATGACTCCCTAAACCAATACACGGCGGCCAATTTAGCAGAGGGGTTATGTGTTAACCCTGTCGTCTGCACAGGAATTGGACACGTGAGGAAGGATGTCATGTGGGTTTAAATATTGTATGCCCCCCCCACCACCACCACACGTACACACACTATGGGGAAACAACTGTTTTCGCAAACATTTTTAATTAAAATGCATCTCAGGGGGCGGCCATTTTGCCTTTTACGACCGCTCGCTGTCGACTGAAAATGACATCATAGCACCTTGGGGTTCGGGTAACAATCATCAAGTCTCACCCGTTTCCCGGGTTTGGTCATGTGACCTTTGCAAGCTGAGCTATGAGGCACTGCGATGTCATTCGCAGACGCCAGTAAGACGAAGCAAAATGCCCCCCCGCCCACCTCCTCCACCCTGAGAGCGACATGATTGACTCCTAATCAATCACATTTCTGCGCAAATCCAAGCTAGATGTTTAAAACTTACACGACAAGTTGAAAAACGTGACCATGATGATAACACGTTCTGAAAAAAGTTCATCTATTGTCCAAAGATTCTACACGTGGAGCTCAATCAGCAGTCTTGGTCGAAAAGTATCTCGGCCAGTCTCACTTATTAATTCCCAGCGCTCCACTTGTTATATTGGCCCATAATTTAAAGCGACTGTACGCATGTCATGAATCCGTAAGCGCTCCTGGTTTTCGGAGCAAGGTGACCGCGGTTGCGTTCTTAATCATCAACCGGCGTGGATGAGGTTAAGACTGGAAATTGGTTAGCCTGTGAAGTGAATGCGTGATGTCGTCCCCTCGACCCTCCATCCTCCAGCCTGCCCTCTTTTGTTTCCCTTGGACGCAATTTTTACAACCCGCTCGCTCTCCTCCTCTACCTTTGTCCTCTTTTGTCATTCACACGCTGGCTTTCGCCGCACATCTCCGTCATGTAACAGCTACCTCAGCATGTTGATAATAGGATTTATTTAAATAGGGCCCTCTTCATACCGAGAGGCGACATCACTTATTTTATTAAGGCATTATTCCGATTCTTCCCCGCTGCAGTTCTGCGTCCAAATTTTTTGAAAGTGTAGGGGCAGGAGTGGGGAAACTTTTTATATTCAAGGGCCATCTTTCATCACTTAAAGATTGATAGAAGCTCAAACAACATGTCTCGATTGTCAACAAACGTAAAATATAACAATACAAAAAAAAAAAGTAACGGGCAAGTAGTGATCGAGACTCTCTCTGGCTAAAAGTTTTCCCACCCAAGGTCCAGAGAGACCACATGGCAGCCCGATGCTGAAAAAATGATGCATTGACAATCGAAGAAATGAGTGACAGTTGTCACAGCCAGAGCGAGTTTTGTGTTCCCACCGCAAACACTTGTTTGCTTCACGAGGAGACGGGCTGTGATGTTCCTTGTTAGGCCGATTAAACCACCGTGTGTAATTAGGTACTTGTATTATGGTTTGTTTACAACTCATCGCACAGATGAAGGATACAGTGCAGGCAAAGCTATAATAATAATCATAATCTTGACATTTTCCTTCATACGAAGCAGCGGCTACAAGAGTCAAACAGGCAAAGCTAAGCGTTCACGCACACAATCCGCATGAAAAAATCATTAGTGTTATGTTTTGCATTCTCGTGCGCGTCGGGACAGTCGCAGCTTAAGTCATTAGGAAACAGTGAAAACAATCTGAAAAAAAAAAATCAATCACATGAAGCAATCGAGCAGATGAAATTAATTACGGCATGCCGAGGAGATTAGATACTTCAAAGTGGGAAGTTTGGGGGGGGGGGGGGTTATTTATCACATATTCAACCAAGGAGATCCACAAATACGATCCAAATGTCATGCGGCCTTTTCAGGTGTCAGACGTTTTGCGCTGGCAATTCGTTATTTGCAACTCGACATCCTCGTTCCACCTTAACGACACGGCAAGGAGATGCACAAGAAGTGGCTTACAAGGAGACGAGCCAAATTATTTTCTGTGCTCGAACGGTGTCATCCAGTGTCGAGTCTTCTGAGCTGATGCGTGAGGGAACAGTCTCGTTATTATATATGACAAAATGGTAGATTGAAAACTATCGGCTTTATCTCCTTATCCTCCTTGGACTTGGAGGCTCGGGCTATCGGCGCACACATCAGTAATTACTGCAGGTTGTCAACAATTTATTACCCGAGGTCTCGGGGGTGGGGGGGGTTGCACCAATGAACAGCGCCCCAAAAAGCGACAAGAATATCAGCGTGCGTTACCTCTTCTGTCCTTGGTGATAAGAGCAAGTCAAGGAAGAAACATGGAGGCCGCATTCGTTGGGCGAGTCAGCAAATTGCTCCGGAGAAATTATTTTAGTTTTTTTTCTCCCGGTGGCAAAACACTGGTAAACTGCATTTCATTTGGAAATGCAGAAAAACAAAAGAGTATCCACATATGAGGAGAATTAGCTTAAGATAAAAGAAATTCTGGCAAAGTAAAAATTTTCCAAGACACCAAATGGAACAAGACAAAAAGTAATAAATCGATGAGGTTATCAAACTCCAGGCCCGGGGGCCAGATCTGGCCCGCCACCTCATTTGATGTGGCCCGCGAAAGCAAAATCAACTCCCACGATATGAAAACATTTCAAATTTTCATACGCAATAAATAAAAGAGATATCGGAAGCATGTTTCCAAACCTCTCATGACAGTAACAGTTGAATAAACCGTTAGTCTTGACGCCTTTTCTCTGGTTTCAGTCAGAATGGACCTCCAAGGGAAACGGTCACTAAAATGGGGCCGGCTACAAAAAATGAGTTTGGAACCCCAACATAGATTATGCTACGAAATCAAGTGAACAGCAGCTTTATTTATTTAGCACTCGCTAAGGTGGTCCGTGTGGCAACCAACTGTCAAGCAGCTCGTCAAAACACTCGGGCAGACACAACGATCCATCATCACACTGTGGAGGTCACCTCGTAAGTCACGTTTCCGCAGCTTCTCACCTCCCGCCACGCACGCGCAACACGGCCCCTCACAGAAGCGGTCCGTGTTAAAACCTGATTTATGAAAAGTGACAAGAGCATCAGTGTTTTTAATTATTAACCGGGAAGGTGTCGACGGGAGTCATCTCTCAATCCTCCCCACAAAATGTAATGAGGTTATTTGTTGCCGCAAAAAGCCCTTAAAACTTTGATTCATTTGACAAGCGAGCCCTTTACGTCAGGGCCCGGGAAGGCGGACGCAGATAAAAACTAGATAAGGAGGCCGTTTCCGACGATCCTTTGACATTGACCTGCTCCACAGGAACACACAAACACACACGCGCAGTCACAACACCCAGTTTAAGTCCTTCTACTAAGATCCTGTCATGAAGACAGAAGCTCAGGTTGCCGTGGGGTTGACCTGATCTTAAATTGCATTGCGCAGCCGAGGTGAAAAGAAAAAAAAAAGTATTAGAATTTAAAACTGTTTATAATATTCCGTGTACTTTTTTTTTTTTTTATGGCAATAAAAAAAGCAACTTCATATATTGAAGTTCAGTTTCCAGGACAAACACTTTTCTCCATTTTTTTTCCAGGTCAATATAAACTTGTACAAAATCTACAATTCGCAGCATCTAGAAAACCTCGTCATCTTCTATTAGCTTCCCCAACCACCACCAGCATCACCATATACACATTTCAAATTTAATTCCCGCTGAAGGATCTCATTACAGGCAAGCTTCAAGGTGCCTCGCCCACAAAGTCTACCATGAAAAAAAAAAAAAAAGCCGGAAATTCATCTCCACATGTCTAAGATCGCGCCGCCATCTGACTTGTTTATAGCGGCGAATGCATCGCCAAACCAAATTAAAAGTCATATCTCCGTGCTCCAGGCTCCCCTACTATTACTTTTCCAATCAGGTGGAGAATAACTTAGCATAAACAGTGGGGTAGCATTACCATCACAGGAGGCTGCGGCAAGGACGAGAACAAAAAATATTGCATATTCATAATCTGCTTCGCCCAAAATCATGTGGGCTGTGCTTGTGCTTTCACTTCTTTTTTGCGAGACCGATAAAGCTTTTGGAAAACAAACAAACAAACAAAAACTTTTCTTCCCCATTTTAGGCTACTGCAATTCGATTCTGTCCAGCAGACTCAACTCTTCAATGTTCCATGGTTGTGCGAATACTGAGAGTTTCCCCAACTATAATAACGTCACCAAATAATTTCCCTTCGGATTTAATAAAAAATAAAAATTAAATGCATCTCAGTCTGGAACGGTGTGATTTTATCTATTCTCAGTCCAAAACAAAATCAGTTCCAAAATACTTCAAGACAAATGCATTTATTTGAAGATATTAGGACACATATTGATCATTTTATCCTGGCAAAATCACTACCCAGTCGTCATGCTTGAAAAGTCATTTAAATCAAAATTTAGATCCAACAAGGGGTAAAAACAACCAAGTAAGAAGGCGTGACTCAAAAGTCAATGTTTCAATAGAGAGGGGAGGGGCGAGCAGTTACAGGGAGAGGGAGAAGCCATACAGAGGGAGACATCGCCGACGCTTAAGAAGGCGACATTAAATTGACTAAACATGGGCCCTTAGCAATGTTTGTCAGTGTTCCTTTCTACCCACACATTGGGAGGTGGAAATCAGCCACCTTCAAACCACTCAAAAGTTACATTAAGAATTTTTTTAATTAAAAAAAAAATCGTGATTTTCTCTTGTCAATTAAGCAGCATGCCCTTGTGTCGACTTGTTTGCAAATGCCGCACGCAGCTGCAAAACACACCATTGACCTGAGGCGCATCGAAAAAAAAAATCGATTTTGCTTTTTATTTGTTTCACGCGGAGCACAATATTTGTGCTCGTTAGCTCATTAGCATTCGCAAAGGGGTCTAATAGAGTGTGCGGGGAGGGGGAGGGGGGGGGGGTGCGAGCGGCCACAAATGGAGGCTCGGATGATTTATGATGAAGTCATTTCAAATTAGAAGCAAGGAAGGGCGAAGGACGCCAACGGTCTGGTTTAAGATAATTTCTTTTACGCCTGCAACCTTTCGTCCACAAATAATGATAACTCGTAACCTGACAACGTGCTAAGCTGTGCATTGTAGGAACGGCTGTCCCTGAAAGGGTTAAAGCACGCCTCCGTCCCTTTTTTCTTGTCGCTGTCAGGACGCATTAGGGCGTTGTTAACAAGCGACTGAAATTAGGCTCCCCCTGCAGTCCCATCCAGGTGCGGGGTAATGAGGTGAGAAGACGCAAAACCGGGCTCCTCCCCCATCTCGTTACACAAGAAAAGACGAATAAATATCACGCTTTCTCCGATTTGTCCAGCGGATGCAGACGAACTGCACAGGGAAGGGGCGGCGGCTAAAACATTGCGAGCCAAGCTCGAATAAGCACTTCTACGCTGCCGTATCGACAACGGGGTTTTTTGCACGCAACGGCGTGGTTTAATGGGGAGTGGCGACGAGATTCGCCGTCAAGCCTAATGATATGGAAATTGAAGCTGTAAGCTGGCGAGAAGCGGCCTCTCAAAAGGCATCCGTTAGATGCCAGGCACCGCCTCCCTCTGCGGCTTGATGGGGTGTGATCCGCTATCATCCCGGTGGCCTCACCACTAAATAGGTGGTCTCCCTCCACTGGAGGTGGAAATGAAGCTCGCCTCACATTACGCGCTCCCCTTTGCGGCGCCACGGCCGGTCCACGGACCGAGGCCGCAATCCGGTGATAGAAGTGGTTGACACTAGCGCGTCGACCTCAAAGTGCAGAATTTCCGGCCCCGGCTTCCCTGTGTGGAGTTTGCATGATCTCCCCGGGCCTGGGTGGGTTTTCCCCGGGTACTCCGGTTTCCTCCCACATTCCAAAAAAAAAACATGCACGGTAGGCTGATTGAACACACTAAATTTGATGGAAGATATACCGGAGTCTTAATTGAATGCAATTACCTGTGATTCTTTCGCAGGGCTGATCGGAGACGAGAAGAGCAGCCGAGTCAGCAACAATTCAGGCAATTTTTCTCCCGCTCTTCATCGCTGTCCATCAGGATGTGTCAGGAGCAAGATGAGCCTGGGCAAAATGGCACCATCATTACTGACAGACACTTGTCTACTGTGATTTATTTATTTTTTGGAGGGGAGGGGGGCGCAGTGGCGGTGATTAACATTTGGACTTGCTGCCTCAGCATGTTTACACTGGCAGAGTGTCTGTCCATCTCTTCATTCATTCATCTTCCGTACCGCTTGATCCTCACTAGGGTCGCGGCGGGTGCTGGAGCCTATCCCAGATGTCTTCGGGCAGTAGGCAGGGGACACCCTGAATCGGTTGCCAGCCAATCGCAGGGCACACAGAAACAAACAACCATTTGCACTCAAACTCACACCTGGGGACAATTTAGAGTGTTCAATCAGCCTGCCACGCATGTTTTTGGAATGTGGGAGGAAACCGGAGCACCCGGAGAAAACCCACACAGGCCCGGGGAGAACATGCAAACTCCACACAGGGAGGCCGGAGCTGGAATCGAACCCGGTACCTCTGCACTGTGAAGCCGACGTGCTAACCACTGGACTACCGGGCCGCCCGGAATTGAACATGAAATGCTTTTTTTTTTTTCCATGAGATCTATGCCGTCAACAATGTTACAAAATTACGACGAGATCAATCTCCCAACGAAGATGAGGTGTATGGGAAGAGTGTGCGGAGGGGTCGGGGGGTGGGGGGCTCTCCTTGGAAACTAATTGGACATACTGGACAAGGTCCAGCGTGTTGTTGTGAAGCAGCAGATGGGTCCTCTAGTTGCACCTGGTGCTTCGTCTCCACTTTAAAATGAGTTTAGGCCTTCAAAAGCCGCATGGGCTCGCCTTTCTGTCTGGCACACAACTCCCAAGCGAGGCGAGGAGAAGAGTGTGTCGGCGTCTGACCCCACCGCCCCCCCCCCCTCCTACTTTCAGGTATATCCTTCATTCTCTCCGCAATCCGCTCCCCACTCAAGCAGCTGTCAAGGTGAGGCACTTTTACACAGCGAAGCTCCAATGCCCTTGTCCAATTTCACTTTGGAGTGAAGCTGGGCTGAACGTGCCAATCCTGATATTACCAAACAAATTAAATCACGTTCTTGGATGCAGGCCGGCAGAGAGAGGGAGGGAGAGAGGGAGGATGGTAAAAGAGGGCGTGCTGAGGATGCTGATGGAAATTGCGTATCAACCTCATCTTTTTTTTTTCCTGACAGTTGCAGCATCTTTTATTGCAACAAGGGAGAGACAGAAAACTTGCAAGACGGCGGAGTTTGACACCGACGGGCTAAGAAGTCAAAAACTCACATTTGAAGAGTATGGGCGCACATCTCTAACTGAAACGAACCCCTGAAAATAATCCTCTTATTTATTCAAATCCACAAATGAACAGATGGCATATCGTCACATATAATTGGTGAACGTTGACTGGCCGAATGTGATTTAGACATCTGGAAAGACAATTACCGATGCATGTAATTTGTGCAGCGTGTAATTGGAGAAGGAATAATCCTCCCTCAACATTGAAAACAAAAGCAAAAAAAAAAAAAATGTTTTTAAGAGCGGAAGCACAATTACAGTCATCGGAAGCAAAACAAAATGGCGTCTGGCTAATTTCAGATGATCGCGAGACGCGCGTAAATTTTACGGCCGCTTGCGGCGAGCATATGCCTCCTGAAATACACGCAAGTGACCGTTTACTCACACGAAACGTTCGCGCCGTGCCAGCTCAACGTTCGGCGCAAAGTGCCCTTCCATAATTAATCGGGCCGTTCTCGGCCGTACTTTAGCGCAGCTGACGGCGGTGCCAACTGGCAGCAGTCAGGAGAACTTAAAGCGGCCGTGGGAAGTGTGAGGAACGTTAAGTCGGTTTCAAATACTTCAATAATTATTCAATTAAAAAGCGGGAACGGGTGCGCGCCACACCGAGTTGAGGATCGATGACAACAAAGCGACTCCCATTCCGATCGCAACCGATCTTTTCTCAATTCTGAGCGAATTACATACGATAAAGTGCAAATAATTCAAATATCAATGAATGAATAATCGTGAAACTCTTTCGTTTGCCGAAGCAGCACTGAAGAAAAAAAATAATATGGCGCCCTGCTTTAGAAGACCCCAAGTGCCTTTTTAATTGGGAAGGGAGTTCAGTTCGATTCATTTAAACGAAAGATCATTTGGAAATAATTACTCCATCTATTTTAAGTACCGGTAGCTAGTTTATTCCAGTTAAAACGGGACTTGAGTGCCGAATCAAACGTCCCGCCGCTACGCTAAAATAATTTTCTCCAACGTTCTCTTGCACTCTCCGTTTTAAAAGCCCAGAGAACAAATCGTACTAATTTTCCAGCAAGGCTGCTATGTGCCACTGCGCCGCTGTCACAAAGTGACTTTGATTGCCGCGTCCCACTTGCGCAATTAAAAAGTGGAATCGCAAGATTTGAGACACAATGCCAGTGAGCCGCAAACACCTCGACGCGAAAATGTCATTAGAAGTCCTAATGGAACTCCAGTGGCGAGCGACAAAAACAAATCATCCGCTGTTAAGATATGAGATGAGCCGCTTCCGAGAACGGAGATAAACACATCGTTGTCGTTTGATTAATATGGTTTGTTTACACGAGGACACCAAAAAAGAATGGCGCAATCCCCGCCCGTCAACTCCACCCCACCCCACACTGCGCAACAAGCTCTGAAACAATGAGATAATAAACCGTCGGATGCCGGCTGTGACGACTGAAGAGGAGTCAGATGATGGAATTGGAGAAAAAGGGGATTAGCCAGTTGGTTGCGCTCTCTTCAGTCGTGGGTGAGCCTTGGAGATTGAGTGAGTCACAAATTTTATGTAATATCTGCAACACATACCCACTAAAACGGGGGGGAGGCCCTGGGGGGGGGGGGGCGCCGTGCTTAAGGGACCACGTTTGATTTCGGAAATGGACCAATGAGCCAAGGTCATTTGGAGGTGAGGTTCAACAAAGTGCTGCGACTGTCGAAATAAATTTTACAAGATTATTTTTTTTTGTCTTAAAGTTAATCTCATTTGAATTCACGAATGTGATTTTTCATTCTTTTGTCTGTCTGCAAGTGTTCAACTAGCTAGCCGTTGATCAAAAACGGATTACAGCATTATTTTATGCAAAGTATTATAACTCCGCCCTACAGATGCAATTCCTAAGCGCATCAATTGCTTATTTTTTTGCATTTCTTTGTTAGCGTTAAGCAAGGCGGACAATTGTAAGGCAGCCATTTTTACAGGATGCCTTTCTCTTAATTTTAGGATAAACTTGGACTGAAGAGGAAAGGGGAAAAAAATTAAGTGGCAGCCCACATCTGGCCCCCAGACCTCAAGTTTGACCGCCATTCATGAAAATTCTCAGCACAACAAATTAACCCTTTCGTGCACCCTGTAACCTGATCACATGACAAGCTGCCCACTGTAGTAACCGCTGTCCCCGAAAGGGTTAAAGAGTGACCATGCTTCACCCACTCCTTCACTCAAGTCCTATAATCAATTTCATCAAATCGATTGAGGAGAGTGTTCCCGTGATCCATGGATTTATTCAAATTGTTACGATGATGTTTTACTTCTAAAAGGGCTTCCCACTTATTTGTCCAGCATCCTCAGGGATCAAGATCGCTAGCGGGGGAAGATGGCTATTTGTGATCCATTTGCGTTTGTCCTCTGAGGTCTGGGCTTGGTGCTGATCCGGTGCCTCCACCTCCACTGCGCCTGGAGTGCATCAATCATCCCCCCCCCCACACACCCACACCATTTTCCTCACTATCAAGAGGAGGCGACGGCGTTGCGATGGTGACGTTCAAGCCGACGGGCCATTTGTGTGCAGTACAGTACACAGGAGCTGTTTTTTGCACCTCTCTCGGAAGGTAGCCGAACGATTACACCTCTCATAGTAATGCAATCAAAACCTAATTCACGGGTTGGCTTCAGATTTCACCTTTTGATTTGAGGCGTGGGGAATGTGTGTGCGTGTGTCCTC
Source organism: Hippocampus zosterae (assembly GCF_025434085.1). Taxonomy (NCBI): domain Eukaryota; kingdom Metazoa; phylum Chordata; class Actinopteri; order Syngnathiformes; family Syngnathidae; genus Hippocampus; species Hippocampus zosterae. The sequence goes on from NC_067457.1 coordinate 5,861,735, forward strand.
TCGCTGATTAACTGCACTATAAGAAGTCAAAAGATAAAGATGCTCTAGAAATGCATTATTTTACTTTATTTTATTAAAATGAGCCAAGAGGCTTCTTCATATGGTCAAGGCTAACTGCGGTTTGAGTGGCCCCTCCCCACCTGCCCCATTTAAAGATAAGATACCCTTTATTTGTCCCACACTGGGGAAATTTGCAGTCGACAGCAGCAAAAACACTGTTTCAGGAAATAACTGTACACAAAAAAAAAAAAAAAAAACACAACCCTCCACCCTCCACCCCCCCAAAAAAACATTTAATTCAAAAATCTATATTTGGTCTCAGGTATGTGACAGAGTGGCAGGACAGAAGCCTTATCTTCAAAAGAAAGCCATCCGAGCTTTGACTACACTTAGAATTTCCCCACAGATTTGAGAAAATGTGTTGTGGTCCAATGAAACCAAGTTTGAACATTGGCTCATCACTCCTAGAACTCTAGTCTGTATATCGTACTTACATTGACACAGGGTGGTGGTGGCATTGTGTTTTTGGGCTGTTTTTCTTCAGCTAGAACTTGGGCCTGAGCTTTTTTCCATTCACCACTCCATTGCGCCACTGTGCCCGTCAGCCACACCCACCTCATTAGCCACTCTGCTCACCTGGGCGCATAGGTGCTTCAAATCACCAATTAGCCTCTCCTGCTCACTCACTCCACTGCTCGATTGCTCTTGTCTTGTGCTCTTATGAAAGGCTTTCCAGCGCTCTTCCTTGACAGACCTCCTATATTTTTTATTTATTTTTAACTCTCCCCGTCTTGTTGTTTCCTTTGCAAATCACCTCAGCTTTGTGTCCCTTACGACATTTCCTGTTTGCCTGTCCCCCTTGGCTGTTTGGTTGAAATGACATCACAGTGTGACTTTCCCTGTGCTCCCAGTTGGCTTGCATAATATGACGTGTCAGGCCATGGAACAGGCCATTGTTTTTTTCAATCGAGTTGTAGAAAATATAGGTGGTACAATGGCAGGGAATTTTTTTTTTGGTCATAAAATAAGGGTGTGTCGAATTTCCATATCCATGATATATTGCAGTTTCGTCCTATCTTCGTATACAGTGTCGATATTTTTTGTATAGTGTTGCAAAACTCACTTTAAAACTTTTTTTATTTGATGGATTTTCACTCTGCATGAAACTTGGAATTTGTGTTGTCTTTGTTTGTGAATGTATGACTGATTTTTAATCCATGTGTAGCACTTTGTATGCGGCAATTTTTGTTTTAAAGTGCCCGACAAAAAAAGTTGTGCTATAATTGCAGTGAGGTCTTAATTTTTTTTTTTTTTTTAAAGCTACAAGGTTAGGAATGGCTCCCTAGTGGAAGAGACATTAATAGCATGTGGATTTGAAAGAAGTAACGTTAGCTGTTGTAAATATGCAAGTATGTGTGTTGTACGAGAACGTACCGGAGATATAAGTTGTGTTTATGGGCGCAGGCGGGGTCGTCTGACAGTGTCTGTAAGTCAAGCGAGGGCGGCCTGCTGAGAGATCTAAAGGCGAGCATTCATCAAACAGCAGGGGAGGAGAGGGGAAAAAAATAAATAAATAAACGCCTCAACACGCTTCGATAGGACTTTCTAACCAGGGGGAGCGAATGACCCCCAAGGTTCTTGTAGGCCGACGAGAGAGCAACACCGCTGCTCCGAAACGCCTCTCCATAACCGTCGACTGGCTGCGGGATGACGGCAATCAACTTCTAAAATGTTGGGGAATCGCTTTGTGCGGAGTCATTTCACAGTATGAGTTATGATCACAGTAACATCCAGGATTGCGTCCTTCAGGGCGATTATGACGGCGACAAAGTGATGTGGAAGCATGAGGGACAGATGGCGATTACGCGTAATTAGTGTTCTTTTATGACGAAATTCAAGAAACTAAGGAGAACTAATTGCAGGTTTGGTTTTTTTTTAAATGTTCATGACGGGCAAAGTTGAAGTGTTTGAGATGGAACGAAATGGAGAGGGAGAGAGAGCGGTATCAAAAAATAGTAGCATTTTATTAAAACAAAATGCTTACGTACGTACAAGAGCTGGGAGATGGATTTCTGTAACAAAAGTAAGAGCAAGACGAAAGCAGTGAAATTATTCGCAACTGTTTAGAACAGTTTCCTTTTAAAAACCATGTTGGAGTTCAAAATCTGTAACAAATACATTCGGTTACAAACATAAATACAAGTTGTGAATGATTGTACAAAGTGTAACCATCATGGCCCATCCAGCTCGCAATCACAATTGACCATTAAAAAAATGATTTTTGCATTTATTCAATATCCTTCATACCTGATTGCCAGTAATATTTTCAGACAAAAAATTTTTTTAAAAAAGGAACCAAATACTGAAGCCATCATATTTATGAATAATTTCATTTCAGGGGTAAAACACATCATATTTATGAATAATTTCATTTCAGGGGTAAACACATCATATTTATGAATAATTTCATTTCAGCGGTAAAACAATCTGCCTATCTTCACAAGTAATTCATCACTAGTGACACAACCAGGCTCAACCTTAACCTTAAGGCGGATAGGAAGGATATCAAATAAATGCCCAAACAGCTTTGCAAATGAAGTAAAAGACATGGCACGTCCCCCCCCCTTTTTTTTAGAGCCAAGGATGCCACGCTGGGTCCATGCGGCACAAATTGTCCAGGCTGTTGGCCGCGGCCACCAAAGTGTTGACTTTACTCTCGCCTCCCTCGAACTGAGCCAGGTTGTGCAGGCGGGTCATGATGGCGGTGACGGCCTTCTGGACCAGTGACACCAGCTGTTGGGAGTCCATGTTTTCCGGCTGGCCGGCCGGGGACAGCGGCATCGATGTGTCCTCCTGGGTTTTCTTGTGCCAAGCGATGATTTCGTCGCGCAGGACGGCCTTCAAGATACCGTCCACCTGGCAGGAAGCAAACAAAGCGGGCAAACGGTTTTGAGTTTGATACCTAGTAAAACTTCATATTTGACCCCTTATTATCACTGGGTAAACGCTGTGACATTAGAATGTGGAAAAAAGTGGTGCCTTTTGAAAGAAAAAAAGATGAGTTTTTTAAAAATGTACAGAAAAAAAAAAAGATTGTTATCAGGACTTTCAATTATTTTCCATATCCAAAAAACAAGAGACGGAATCTGGAATTCCACAAATGTGTAATTTCCAGGCTGAAGCTCCACATTTGACAAATTAAAACAAAACACGTAGTTATGAACTGAAAATATGACGAGGTGATGAATGATTCGGAAGGGGGGGGGGGGGGGTCGCCGTGAAGCGCGGCAAGTCAGCTGCCACACTACGGCTGCTTATAACATTCCAAGCTAATTCGATAAGCGTCCGGGTTGATCTCAAAGTCATCATTACGCGTCTGAGAATGCTGTTTCTTGGCCACTGTACGCCTATTTGGAGGCAACCGTTTCCCTCCCCAAGATGAAAACAAAACAAAAAAAGACTGCATATAGAGCCCATGTCAAATAAACATAAAGCAGACTCCAATTTAGGGTGTTCCCGTTTCCTTTGTGGGGAAAGCGATGTGCGCCGTTAGCAGCTCATTATGGAGCCAAAGGCTTGAAATACACAACCAGCTCGACCACAACACCAGTAATCATCACCTAACTCGGCGCACGCACAGTCTCCTTTCGTTATGCGTCGCTTCCGCTCGGTTACGCGGGCTTATCACATATCGATGCCGCTCCCCCACGACAGCCTTGACGAGTCCGCATGCTCCCTCCCACGGTCTTTCCCAAAGATTCCACATGGCTGTCGCTAGCACCCTCGCCGGGTTATGCGGACTAAAACGCAGCCCGCTGCTTATTCAGTGCGCTGCCTGTGTTTAAAACAAACCCGTTGTCATGATTCAGAAGGTGCTGTATCATCATTGGGCCGCCTCCAAAAACATGCAACTTTGTACGCACGTGATTTTCGCCGTCCCGTGGTCAGAAGCCTCCACTGACCTTAAAGTTGGGCTGCGCAAAGCACCGCGCCACGGCGATCATCGAGGCGGTCAGCGGCCCGGAGACGCCGATAGTGGTCAGGAACTCGGAGATGTTCGGCGTCAGGCGGAAAGGAACCGGCCGGTTGGCGTCCAGGTCCCCCGTGGCGTCGTTGATGTCGAAGCGGAAGTAAGAGACGTTGAGCTTGCCCGTGTCCTGGGAAGCGCGGACGGTTAGAACAACATGTCAGCGGCGTTACGGAACCCGGCGTTGATGCTGATTGAGTCGTGCGGCAACCTTGAGAGCGCAACCTGAGCTGATAGAAACACTCGAGGAGAGGGCAGCCGACAAAACAAGCTGCAAGCTGTTATTGATCTGTCCTCTCAAACACAGTCACATGTCAAACTATCAGCGGCAGAACATTTATAATCCTCCTTCCACTCTCCCCCCTGCGCCTCGCCTGCCTGACTTAAATGTATACGTTTTCATCTTTAAGCCTGCATTTATAGGCAAGAAGACTTCTCCGCGAGCCGCCATTCTGGTCGTGATAAGCCCCCCTCCTGTACGAAAGGGCGAGTGGCTCTGACAACTTCACGGTGAAGCAATTCCCTGCAGCTTGTGCTCCCATTTCTCCTTCCAATCTCGCTACTTTCCCTCCCCTCTGCTCGTTTTTGCCTCCAGGCCCCTGCGGCGAGCCTTGTGGCAGGGGGCGGTCTCCAAGACCCCTGCAAGGAGGTTCTGGTCGGCCCGCGGACGGTGGTCAGGAGGCTAAATCAGCATACTAGTGACCAGTTCATTTGGAAAGGGCTGCTGGGAAATGAGATACGGTGCACAGCGCTGGACCGTTACCACATTTTGTTATGTTGTAGCCTCACTCTGAAATCGATGAAAATCATTCATTTTCTCCTCCAAACACCTCGCGGCAATGTGGAAAAATGTTTTTGGGGTGCTTGTTGCCAGTTTATTCGAAACAAAGTGATTTATTGATGCAACCTCTGGAGGAATTACATCCTCCTTTCAGTCTTTCTAAACACGACGCCACAAGCTTGCCGTATCAGAACTTTTGTCAGTTTTGCCAAATCCTCTTTGCATTACTGTTATAGTTTTTTTTCCCACATACGACAATTGATAAACACATTTATCTGGATATGTTTTTTTAAAAACATTTTTTTCCCCATACAGATGTGGCCGGCCAAAGCCTCACTGGGCTCGACGCTATGTAACACGAAGTTTAAGCAGGGCGGGGCAAAAATATGTGTCGGCGATGTACTGTCCTTGCAATCTCCAGCTTGCTGCGGCGCACACGCGCCGCATGCACTCTCCACACCGTAATCCCCCTGTGTCTAATGGGATCTGCCGAATGGAACAGACAGAGTGGGGGCTTAATACCAGCGCTTAGTTGCCCCGAGGAACGCCTGTCAGCAAAGGGCGATTAGGATCACAGGGGAGGGGCGGCTGACTGACACAATCATCTTTAATAATGACTTTGAAAAAGCTGGCAAAGGACCCCGGCGTGGGGACTGAGAAGCAGATGCGCTCAACGCACAAAGGCAGCCTCTTCAAATTGAAACATCTTTGATCGTCGCAGCGTGGAGGGACTCCATATAGCGTCGCGTCAAAACATCCGCTGCATTTAGAGCAGCTGCTTGAGAGACGTTCATGTGAATGTCACAAGGGGGGAGGAGAAGGATGACTCATAAAGACGCGAGTCGGGAAATGGTGATCTCAACGCATCTGGATGAGCGTGTGCCTTTATATTAAATTAAAGGTGCATGGAGCATACATGCCCTTGGGGGGGGGGGGGGGGTCGGCCTACCTACGCTTAGACTGGGTGACTAATCAATTTCACTGACTAATGTGTACATAGTGAACTGAAGCAAATCCCAGATGGGGGGAAAAAAAGAAAAACTTGTTTTCAATCATCTAATTCGCTTTTTTTTTAAGTGAAAAGAGGGGCAATATAGATTCGACGCGTGGCCCACCTGCGCTATCTGCAGCATCTCTGGGTTGAGCCGATTCAGGTGGAGCATGAACTCGGCCAGGCCGATGAGAGCCAGCTGGATGGTGAACATTTTCCGGAAGGTCCAGTAGTCGGTGGCGTTGGGGAAGGTGTGGAGGGCCCACTCCTTCAGCATGCTGCGGGGCACCATGTTGCCCTGCACCTCCTTCAGGATGTCTCGTAGGACCTGGTGGAGAAGAAACGGTTGCCTCATAAATGCCGCCGTTCATTTTGTCCGGAACGTAACGGTTCCGAGTGTCGTCGATACCTGATGGCTGGCCTGCGTGCCTCTGGCTTGCACGGTGGCCAGACGATCGTAATATCTGGAAATGGGGTTGTCGTGCTCGATGCCCTTCTTGGCACAACGCTGCTTGTAGATTTCTACCAGTGACAGAGATGAAGGGTTGTCCTCCACTAGCCGCATCTGAGGCGACACTGCCACCACTCTTGGTACTAAAATAGAAAAAGGAGGGGGGGGGGGGCGGTGCGGGGGCGAGATGAGAGGACTAAGTTGAGCTAAGTGGTGACATCAACTGTCAACTCTTCTGCAATGGCGAATCAAGAGTAGCGCTTTTAACTTATTCACTCCCAAAGACGTTTTTAAACGTCTTTTCAGACTTGGTCCAGAATTGGCTGGTACTGAATGAGTTTAATGCAGCCGAGCCCTGCAACTGAAATATTTTCGAGTTGACATCAGTCTCGACCAAGCAGGGCCAAAGATGGCTGCGGGTTTTCACCGCAGCAGTCAAAGCAAACAGACATTTCCATCTGCTGGTCACCCAATTCAAAACAATACGGGCCCGTGCCAGATTCGAGGAATTTGTTTGGGATCGGTGGCTGAATTTCCATCTCGTTACTTGACCCTTAAACAAACCAAACAAGTGCATAAATGGAGAGTAGGCAAACATCCGGGAGGAGGCAAACCACAAGGGGAATGGCGCGGGAGGACGCGGTGGGCATGAGAGGGAAGCCAAATGGCGTGTGGCGTGCGAAAGGCAGAAAGGGACGAAAAAAGAAAGTGGGCTGGCAGTGCGACAACAAAACGTACAACCCTTCCAATTTTTTTTCCCGGCATGATGTGGGTGTGCGATGATCGCCGATTGAAACGCTTCGGTGTGCTTCGTTCCACATTTGTGCTCGTTCCGCCGCCCTACCGGTGAAGAAGAGGTGTCTTTTGGTGGTCTCCTTCCTCTTCTCCAGACAAGGGTTGAGGAGTCGAAGGAGCTGTAGAACCCTCTCCTCGCGTCGAGACTCGGTCAGGCAGGCGTCGTTCATCACCAAATATGGGTAGATCTTGCCGTTGTGCCCTCGGATGTAGAGGCGTCTCGCTGCGGTATTGTGCTTCTGAACGATCTCCACTCTAGGCATGAACCTGAAGACCACATAATCGCATTTAGAGTTATGTTAAGAAAAAAAAAGTTCTGGAATGTGTCGTGGCGTTTTCCAGTGCCTGTCACCTGGCAATCTTGATGTAGTAGTGAGTCGGTTTGGGCATGAGAAACTCGCCAGGGATCTCCACCTCGGCGGTCTGAGCGGAGAAATTGCTGAGGAAGCGGCACTTCTCCTCGATGAGGAAGAACTTGGGCAGCTGCTTGGTCTTGGCCTCCAGGATCTTGATCCACTTCTTGAGCTTGGAGATCAGATTGTGGAGTTTCATGGAGCCCGGCACGCTAAAGTCAAAGTCTGGCAGGAGAGGATGACAAGCAATAAACAAGTCGTTCACCCCCACCAGGTGAACAGAAGAAGCAACAAACAATAACTAATGTGTTACTGACAAATGAATTCCGAGCAGAAGGCCTGAGTGACCTTGAGAAATGCAAAGCTTCCGGACTGCTCCACTGGAGCTGATCTCAGCTGGCATAAGTACAAGGGGCTGGAACAGTAGCGGGCAGCTCCCAGGTGAGCTTGTGCATGTGTGACCGTTAACCTTCCCTGTAGCTCAACACCCGCAGAGTAGTTCCCAAAAAAGCAAAAAAAATAAATAAAAAAAACGGGAGCCCTTTTGCACATACGCTTGTAAAGCCGAGAAAATACGAGTGAAATAGAAACCAAAAAAAAAAAAAACATTCTATGGGAATGTCACAGGGAGCCTGGCAGGCAGCAAAAGTCGCACTATTTGCTTCCGCAAGCTGAGACATCATGAAATCGCTGCCATGAAAAAAAAAATTAAGAAGAGTATTAAAGTATGAAACTGCTCTTTCGAATCGCTTTGCAGGCAGGATGTTTTGATGAGGTGTAATCAGCAACAATAAGCGAAGGGGGCGAGGGTGCAAAGCCCTTCTGGATATGAGGCTACGACAAGCGCTGAACACACACACACACACACACACACACACGCGCGCGAGCGCTATTCTCCTATTTCAGGGTTTGCCAGGAACAAATCCATGAAAACTGCGACCCTGTGCCATTTCAAAACCAGTTCAATTTCCCCAAGAGTGAGAACACCACTGTCCACATTTTTTTTAATGAGGCTTGGAAAAATAAAACGTTTTTTTTCGTATCGGCTCAATTTCCCTGTCCATCTGCCTCCAATTCGCCGAACCCCACAAGCAGCGGGAAAATTGAATCGTCGTAGAGAAATTGCGACCTGATGACAATTTAACGCCTTGAGGGGGAGTGCAACACACTGACAAAAAGAGAGAGACTCTTTCGAAGCTACAACGCAAGGCAATAAATATCCGATCTCTACCAGATCCAAACCGAGCTAGCACTAAAAGTTGTTACCAAGGGAAGATTCCGCTGACAAGCAGCAGAAGCATCAAGAAGCTCAGACAGTGGCAAGGGTGAGAAACCGAGTCTGCTTGCTCGATGACCGGCGCCCGTCTGATCCTGCCACAGCAGGGAGCCGAGAACGGCGCTCAAAATGAAAGCTTCAACGTGTCGCATTGGCAAACCGTCATTCCTTCCGTGATGTATCGTTTACATGGTATGAGGGCGAGAAACGGGTATGGGAGGGGCAAGAGGGGATCCTGCTTTCAAGCACTCGAGCTCCATCGACAAGTAACGGCGAAGCTGAGACTGAGTGACACTTGAAAATTGATACCTGGAGGGAAATGAAATTGTCATAGGAGCCACTCACAAATGTTCAGAGCCGTCGGTAGCAGGCGTAAAGCCGAATGCTTATCCCACACAAAAAGACATTTGCAATGGCAGAACACATAGAATTTGAATCAAATGAATGCATTTTTTTCCCCGCCTCCCTGAAAAACGCCCGTGACAAAAGTCTCCGCGACTAAAACAGCAACTCATGCAAATAGCATTTGCCATAATTGGATTTGAATGCCTCCCTGCTGCCAGATGTTATATATGCTCACATAAAGCCATATTTTCCGGCCCACAAACCCTGTGAAAAGCAAGTGAGCCACTAGCAGCGTGCGGGGGGAAACGGGAGCTTGGCTGCTCAGCCGCTCTGTAAACCCTTTTTGTTCCGCTTTGGCGAAGGGCTTGCGCCGCGGTGGGCCAATGCCGACACTTTGGCCGTGGGGACAGCTGGGTGGCGGCGGCGGTAGATGGGCTGGCGGTGAGGCGGGAGTGAGCCCCGATGACGTCTGGCCGCGTGAGCGCAGCTGGCACCGCGACATCTGGTGAGATTTATCACCACGGCGCTTCGCCGCGAGCATGGCGCATCATTGTTTGCGTTGTTCATTCAGTCGGCCCGTGCGCCGCCGCTGTGCTTTTGCACGCTAACGCCAACGCACCTGTCCCCTTCTCAGGCTCACTTTCTCACGGTTTTCCATTTTGTATCTTCGATTGTTACGGCTTACGTACCGTCCTCCAAACTGTTTATTCTTCTACCGCTGAGCTACATGACTGTCCCATTACACAATCATGGCTCAGGTCAGACCGCATAAACAAAAGGCACGTACAGATAAACACGTTCCATTTTTTTCCCCATTGCAAAGGTCAGTGTGATGTAAACTTTGCAGCCTTGCAATCAGAGAGTTTATTCAAAATTAATCTCGAGCTCTTGATGCATTTGACTTTTGGCACTCACACTGTTCTCTCCCCACGTGTGTATAAATATCATTTCAAGAAGGCAAACGGCCATTGAACCTAACCTGTCGTGAACTGTCCCTTCATCTTCTGGAAGACCGGATCCTGGGCCGTGGCCTGGGCCCGACGAGCCAGCGATTCCGAGGCAGCGCTTGAGAACATTGTGGACACGTTGGAAACGTTCTCCAAGCCCACGCCAAAGGTGCTGACCAGCTTCTTGACAAAGTTGAGCGTGTGTGGTGTGATCTTGGCATCGGACACTGCGCCACTTTTCTCAAAGGCCACAGAGTAGCACTTAGCCAGGCCCTGTTGGAGCTGCCTCAAAACCTGCAGGGACAAAAGAAATCCGTCTTTCTACAAAAATGTCAAGAGGGCCACCTCACCCCTTGTAAAAGAACAGGAAGCGATAAGAGACAACGACACGGATGAGCAACACATGCACAAGTAACCAGAAATGTTGTTCTCACCTCTTCATGCCAGTTCTCCCTGAACCACACCATCTGGTCCACGATTCCCTCCAGGGAGGAAAGGAGGGTGGGGTGTAGCTCGCGCTGCATGTGCATGATTCGGCTGCACCGCCACATTGGGGCTGTGGCCCTGATGGGTCCTGGGTCCGAGGCCCCTGAGTGAGACTGGGACCCCACTGAAGCGGGCTGCTGTTGCCCTGATGCATCTAAGTTGAAAGCATTTAAGCATAAGCATACAAATCTCGAGAATCTCATCATTTACAACACCGGTTTGTGTTCAGATATCCTTTGCTTAAAATGCCCTAAAACTCCAATGCTAACTTTGCGAGCCCATCTATGGTATTTTGAATTGTGTGTTAGCATTAAGCTAGTGGACTTTTGCAGGATGAAAATGTATGTTTTAAACTTGAACGGGAATGATAAAAAACATGTTCACACAGGCACTTGGCCTCTTTTTCTGAAGAACCGATCACTATTTGCCAAACTGCCGCTTGTTGTGAAGTTCGCCGGCACCATCAAACATTCGTAAATCGAACTGTTGCTCGCAACGGCTCGTATAGAAATCAGCATGTATTGTATTGTATCTTGAAAAACTCTGAAGAGTCCGGCCACTGTTAAGTCGAGGTACCACAGAATGAATACTTCAAAAGAAACTGTTCAATGTTTTATCGAGAGAAAAAAACGGTGCCCTTACCACTCTTGTAGCGCTCCCTTTGCTCAATCTTGAGTGTCAGGTAAAGGGTACGAATGGGGAAGTAGACAGCCTGGGGGTAAACCCGTCCCACCTGGTGGATAAAAAGAGGGTCACGTATTAGATTTCAAAGCCTCCCCCACTCACTTCAGCAATAGTGACGGTGTGTGTGTGTGTGTGTGTGTGTGTGTGTGTGTGTGTGTGTGTGCTTTTGCCAAGAGAGAGATCACACTGATACATCCAGCCTGCCCCTGCTGTAAGAGGGCGAGTGTGAGAAGCTGCGCGTCAGGGGAGTTGGGATGCAAAACTGAATGTGAAATGTGAATGTGATGAAATTGACCTTTTTCTAGAAAGGTCGCCGACAACATTGGGTAAGCTAAATATGTGGAGTCAGGACATGTCAGGTTTCAAATTAAAAGCGCTGAGCAAATAATCGATGTTAGTGATTATTTCCAGTTTGTCAGGATGATTAATTTGAAATGTATTTTACAGTCGTGCTTCAAGCTCGTCCCCGCTGACGTGCAACAAAATGGCTGCAAAAAAATGTTGTCATTTTACAAAAGCAGCGAGTGTCTCCAAAGTGGTGATTCGTGATTTAAATTCATGCTAAGAAAAAGAGACCACGAGTAGAATTTAGTCAGTCCTACTAAAAATAAAGCAAATTCACCACAAAGTCGAAACTAGCTTCAAATTGAAGTCCACATCGGAGTCCATACGAATGACCGGTTGAAGGTATATGCCGAAAACTAGCAAGACAAAACAGAAATATGATCAATCTCTCTTTTTTTTCGAAATAGCAAGAGGGCAACGATGCAGAATGAGAGGAAGAGCAAAATCGAGGTGACATCTAAAGAGCAGCATTAAAGATGAAAGAGCAACGTCGGAAAAGGAAGTACAGATCAGCACGCTAATGGGAAGTACAGACTTATTCTACTTGGGTGAAGCCAAGGTGGGCAGAGGGGGGAAAGGGTGACCGGCTGACAAGAAGGGGAGTTTGGGAGCCTTAAAAAGGTTGCCAGCTGAAATTCTCTGTTCACTTCTGATTCATCTTGCCATCTGCCCTTCCACAGGCGCGTTTCGCCTCACCTTCATCAATTTTTCAACATGCGTTTTTCAAACATCCCGCCGCCAAGGAAAAAAAAAATCTAAATAATTCAGAAAAATGACAGGAGGCGAACCCGGCCATGCGTGATAACAGGATTCGCTCGTGACATCAAAAGCTGTCAAGTTCGCCGCTTTCACCTTTTTCCTCATCGGTCATTACAGAGTGGTCGCATCATCATCAGCTAAAAGATAAGAGAGCATCGCTTGCTGCTTTTGGCTTAACGTGACAAACCCGCCTCCTGATGATCCTCTTTAAATCACGCAGAAAAAAAAAATACTCCATTAAGAACGCAAATGAGTCCTCGCATTAATTACTTACGCTGTTCCTGCCGCGTGGATACATCCAATGGTAACTTTATCATCAGTGTGCAAATAGTTTAAAATCCGATTGGCTGGGGTCTAGTGAAAGCCAATAAATGGGTGTCAAAGTGGAAGTGTGAGTGAGAGGGAGACCTAAATGCTCAATTTGGTAAACAGAATGCGTTTGAGTGTGTGTGTGTGTGTGTAAACGTTCATTTAAACTAAATGGTTACCAAGCAAAGACTGAAAATTATTAATCCCATCCATCCGTCCATGCTCCCAAACTGCCCATCCTCGAACCAGACTCATTATTAACCTCTTACTTTCACCAAGAATGCTGTCCAAAGGATCATAAAAACGAAACGGTTGTGGGATATACGCACCTGGCTTATTAAATTGAGCAGAGGTTTGCCCTCGGAACCAACCAAGCAGGTCAGCAGCTGTGGTATCCACGCCAGCCACTGGATGGGCGGGACTCCAATGCAGTACTTGTCCACTGCATTTGCCAGGGTGTCCTTGTCATCAAAACTCAGGAGCCACAGGACCTACGAATCAAGTGGAAGAAGGTTCAGATGAATGTGACAACAACAGAAGATGAAAAGGTCATTTAGTGACAACCAAAAGTAGTGTGTGTGAGCATTTCAGTGGTGAATTTGAGAGGTAATACTGAAAGATGTCCCCGGTGGCCTCTCATAGAATGCATCTACCGGTACGTGAAAATATTCCATATAACGCAAAGTAGTCAGAGTGGTGTCAGACTGCTGCATCACTTGCTCTACACAGCAGTAGGGAGGGATCGCAGAGTGAGGCGAAGATCCTTCTGGCTGATCTTCGCAGCCATAAATGATGAGACGACGTCGGCGGCAATTTCTGTGCTGTGCCTCATTATGGTGAAGATATGACTGAAACCCCGTTCACATTTCCGACCAGGTTACAGATTGCACATAATTGCTAGTAATGACTGGCCGACTGGCTGCATCCATCAGAGTGAAGCATTGGCGGCGAGGGTGGTGGTGGGGGGTCACCAGAACAACATCACAATTGCCTTTGAAGCTAGAAGCAGCCACGTGAAGGCGCCGCAATGAATGTTGCTGAAGTGTGTCTGTTTAAGTCGGCGCAATACTTGTTAGCAAGGGGTCCGTCTCATTACCTCCCACATAGGGTTTGCTCGACTGGCGAGTGTGATTGCATTAGTCTGACTCTTTGAAAAAAAAAAGAGTCCGCCCAAGCAGGAGAGGTGGGGAGATTGGAGTGTCGGGGGAGGCCATTAGACCGTCAGCGTCCGTGTAAGAGGATTCCACTCCACCATTGATCTGCCGTGGGAACCCATCCACAGCGACTGCCGCTTGGACTGCGAGCAATCAAATTACGACTGAGGCTGAGGGTGGAATAAAATGTGTTTGGGCCCATCAGAACCAATAATGAATGGGCTGGATGGGGTCTGGAGACGAGGGAATTAACTCTGACCCTATTTGAGGGGGGTGGGGGGGGGGGGGGTCTAATGGAGAGAGGCACTACTGCAGGTGCAGAGGCATGGCTGCTCACGCTCATATAGACTCATAAATCGACAAGCCCAAGGCGCGACTACCATCGGAGTAAATCTGAGCCTCCATGAACTAAGTATAATCATTCAGATGTGAAGGTTGCTAATGCATAGACATATCAACATTTATTACTGATGGAAGAAATAATGCTCCACCCCAATTTAGATGACTTTTCGGAATCATTTCTAGTATTTCATCACAAAGCACAAGTGTGGGTCCTTGGGTCCTCCTCAAGAGCTACACTTTTAGAAAACTTTGAAGAAAAAAGTTGGACTAACACCGCAACCATAAATGATCATGAAAACATTCTCTCACCTTTGCAAGGTACTTGCGAGATTTGCTCTCGTTTTGGTGGCGACAAGCGTGGAGGTAGCAGGTAATCGCCGAGACTCCTAAGTGGAGCTGCCGATCCTTCACAAAGATGTTCTCAAGATAGTCACCCCACATGGCCCAGGCCTTCACCAAGACATCGTGCATCTGCACAGCGGCGGAAAAGGCCTTGTTGGCCTCTTCTGACCTGCCACAAGAGGTAGAAAGAAGCCTGAGAAACTAAATGCGGTGGAGGTTCTCGTGGTCTGGGTACAAATGAGCCTACAGATGACATATTCAGAAACATGAATCCCACATCGGCAAGAATTTAACATACTGACATCGATTTGCCGTCGTCTTTAAAACCCATTTACGCCATTGTTGGCATTTAACCCAGAATGAATTCATGTCACCCAGGGTTTCGGAGTTTTGTTATAATTCGAGTTGACCTCACCGATACCATCCGGCAAAGATCAATGTATTTAGTGCTGGGTGAAATAGGGGCTCCAAATCTTCCGATTTTATCTGAAATGACTGTGAAGGCAATCTATATCTGTGTATAAATGCATTAACCATGAAGAGCATTGCTTGAGCTTCGAGAAACCTGCAGGGTTTTTTTTTTCTTACTTATCTCGGTCCCCCAATCTCGTAGCCCCACTCTCCAGCTCTGCAACTTCAGTGTTGCATGCTTAAGGCTAAAATAGGTAAATGGTGACAGCAGCCCCGACTGTGCCATTTACGCTGACGAGGGTATTCATTTTGAGTCATCAGCGGTTTGCGTCACACCGCGCGGCTTCTAACCACTTGGCATGTGGCCTGAATCCCGTTTCCACATTTCAACGTTGGGAGGCAAATGAGAGGACGTTATCCTGCCGTCGAAACAGACAGCCCAGTCGATGAAAGGCGTGGGAGTAGAGCATCCCCGAGTACTTTTCCCACTCATATGCAACAAAATGTCTCCCAAGCCAATCAATTAAAAATGTGTGATTATGAAAGGCATTTTGGCATGCGATTAAGAAACGGGAGCTTGATTGCTATGGGAGTCAGAGCCAAACACCCTCAAGTCATGGACTCGCCTCTGTCACTTTACTCGGATTTAACTACATTGAAATGTTTCTACCAGCTAGCTCAGCAGAAGCCCCCGGAACCCACCACACTGTCAAATATTTGACTCCCCCAAATCTTTTAGCACACGTTCCAATCACACGAAGCTCCTTCCACCCAGACCCACCATTGCTGTTAATTCTCCCCCAGTTAAGAAAAACTTTGTGATTGCAATAAACCCTGCTGAGGTGGAGGCACGTTTTGCTGATCGCAGAGATTCTTGAAAATTGCCTCTGGTTAATTATTGAGCTGCGTATACGTTTAATAAGGCTTCCTTAATTTGTCTTTCCCCCCTCAGGATGTCACGTCAAAGATGACGAGGCGGTGGGGCGAACGGCCATGTTGCTCTACAGGCGAGCCCTGCAGCTGAGCAACAAAACTGCACTTGCAGCTGTCAGAACAATGACGCAGATGTATAATAACATCCCGAATAGAGTGTTTGCTTCGACATTCGGGGGCAAGGCTTGAGGCGAAAAGAAAAATATAATGAGATGGTTTGATGCTAACATGGCAGCTAAGACAATTCATGAATCGTCAAAAGATGAGGATGGTCGAAGTGGGTGCGGCGGGTGCAAACTTGTCATCCGTACTTATTGATCTGAGCCAGGAACATGCCCTTCAGGGCGTAGAACTCGGCAGTCATTTCCTTGGTGAAGTACTTCAGGTTGGTGGACTCGATCACCTCTAAACCCTGACGCACAGGAAACAGAGGCTTATTTTTTGACACATTAAAAAAAAAAGTGAAAAAAAAAGCATCTAAAGGAAGATGCCAATCTGTCCGGGAGTGGAGCAGAATCACAACTGATCATTAAGACGCAAGGCAAGTGAGCTTCTATTGCAGCGGAGCCTCTGATTAGTTGTCCCCAAATGCGCCGCAGTGACAAATGAGTCGCAGGCAGAGAGCAGAGGAGAAAAGTGCGGGCAAGAAGAAGATTTGGAGGGGAGAAATAGAGAGGCGGGTTTCTTCTGCCACTTTTAATGGCCTGTGGTGCACTGAACCACTTCTATTCATCAGAGCACTCCGTGGGCTTAAAGCGTAATCCCTTGACATACCTTTGATTCCAAATCTCGGTGTTATCACGTGTCGCCAAAAAGGCTACCACAAACAAACATGTCCAGCCATTTTTTTAAATTAAAATTTGGGCTCAGGACTATTGGCAGGAAGGCGGCGACAACTAAGAATTCGATATCGCTATGGAGGACAAAGAGACATTTGCAGTCGTGTATTTGTCATTTTCCCCTAACAGATTATTCAGCTTCGCCGCCGCTCGGAGCAGTAAATTTGCTACGTGATCAAATGTCAGCTCAATGGCAACTACGCACTAAACCGAATTAAATTTGAATGATTTGAATTGGAGTGGACCAGTTGCTGTGGTTCGAGCACACAATTACCATACATTGCTCCGATCAAATATTTCACAAGATAGCTGCTGGAGTTTGTTTTCGATGCCGCTCCTTGTGCATGTAAATTGACTTTCCCCTCCGAGGGACAATAACATAATCTCCCTCCTCCTGTAATATTAAAACACTTCAGAGGTTAAACTAAGCGTAGCGTCGCCAGAATAAGTTTTCACTTGCGGCGAATGTCATCATATTGACATAAAAACAAAGAAGGGAGGAGAAAAATCACATACGAGGCTGAAAACTCATTTGCAATACAGATGGCACGCGGTGTTTAAATATGCATGTTATTTCAAGTCAAAAGCTTCCAACTTCTCACCTGCATGCACTCATTCTTGCCCATGACGCCAGCCAGCTGTAAATAGCATTTGACCTGCTGTCTGATCTTCTGGAAGCAGTCAACAATGGGCACCGTCGGGATAGTGTGGATACGACTGAGGATATCCAGTGCCACATTCACTAAACCCTGTGAGCCGGGAAAAAGATAACATTGAAGATAACGTCAAAGATGGGGCGGAAAAAAATTATAGTGACAGCTCTGATGGCGGTACCGAACTCAGAGTACATTTTTGACTCACCTGTTTGCGTCCAATCTTGCCGTACTGAATGATGGCAGATGCTGAGGCGTGAACTCCCAACATGGCGTTGTTGTTGTTCGGATCATGCTGTGTATTCGTCTCATATGCTGTCACGATGGCTACGGACAGAGGTAGAAAACACTCATATAAATGGTGTCTGTATTTATTACACAGGTGCACATCGCTGAAGAGGAGCGTGATGCACTGGGGACATGAAAATATCGCACGGCAAATGGGGCATGGCAATGGATTTCATCAAGAAAATTCAATCTCACTCCCGCACAAGTTTCCAGGCTGCCGTGTATAAATGAAGTGGATTTTATTGGCGGTATGGAACCAGATCTATTTTGGAAATAGAGTTGATGCGAGTGGACATAAAACCCATGCGCATGCCACAGTAGAGGGGTTAAGAACTGGCGGTACCTACAGAAATGATGCAGTGTCGTACGACACAACAGGAAAAAGACGACCGTGGACACCGTTGAGAGTCATACCTTGGTAGTGATGCTGGCGCCACATGAAAATGCTGCTCCAGTGGGACAGGTCATCGGAAACAATGGGAAGTCGGTTCCTCCACGTTTTCACCACCGTCTTCATGTCATGGAGGCTGGTGTTGCGGCCCAGGTTTGTCGGCTGCAGCCCCGCGTTGATTTGGGCCGCTTCTTGCAACTCGATGATCTGCTGCGCCGCCTGCGGTAGGGGGTAAAAAAGGGAGTTAAAAGTCTCACTGCAAAGCTTTGTCTTAAGTGAGCGTGACCATTTTTGATAAATAAATAAATACACACACACACACAACTGTGCCAAGGTTGCAATATAATAAGAACTTTTATAATTAAAAAAAAAAAAAAAACACGCCCAGTAAGAACTTTGACGTAAAGAGTTGCTCTCTTTTCTGCCTTTGAGAAGGCTAGATATAGAACTGAAAGATGCTGAGGGTGATGCCAGCATGACAAAAGGCGAGACTTGATGAGTGTGGAGCTGAAAGTAAGAGGTGGAAAGATAGTGTTGGGGACGTGATGATGAAACGGGCAAGCACAAAAGATCGTGATGGGAAGGTGAAGTGATAATGGAACCTCCCACCCCCACAAAAACCATTGTGAGTGAAAAAAAATGTTGTTTTGTAAAGAAAAAACTGAAGTTTTCCTTCTTGGGTTAATTAACTAGGGGAAAAAAAATCCTTGACAATACTGTGAAATTTGCAATCAATTCCTCACCAGTCTTGTACTGAACAGGATAAACAACATCCAGGAGCAGTTCAAGGACATACGCTGGACATCCATTAGGGCTCATTTTTATTTCAACGCTACACCTCCGTTCATGTGGTGCGATGACGGGCCTGCCCGAGAAGCATGTTTATGTAATTTATAACGAAGCCCTAAGTGACACAACACGTGTCAAAATGATGGCAGTGAAGATGGGGTTATGCAACACAGCCGTGGGGGTAAGCGCAAACAAACATGGGCTCCAGTTGAGGATTACAATTTGGCATTCTCTTCTAGAAAAAGAATATTAAAAGAATGAATACGTTGATGGCAGTTAAAGTCAAACGAATAAGCAAAATTTGGCATTGCATTCTGTGAAAAGAAGCCTCATTGATTGGCCCAAGGCTACTCTGCGAACATATAATCAATCACTCCACTACGACGACTCATCAATCAATATTAGCGGCCCGGCTCTCCCGATCAATGGAGTGGGTGATCATCCATTGATTGTCAGACGCCACTTGGGAGGCAAGATTTGATGATAATTTGCCTTTGGAGCCTTTCTGTACTTGCCGAGTCTGGCTTTGGCATTCCCCCCGAGAAGCTCGCGGAGTTGTGCAAGTGGGACGAAAAAGTTTGGAATGGAGATTGACAGCTGGCTGCGAGGTTGCCTGGAGAGGAATTAAATAGCTTGTTTTCCCTTAGCGAGAACAGCAACTGGATTGCACTCACGCAAGAACACGCGTGCACATTGCACACACAACCAAAATAAACTCAGCAACATGTTTTTTTTTCTTCACAACTATCATATAATATCAGCTGATGGCCCATTTCTGACCTTCATTGGGACCACGCTATTCATCATGTAAATGTAATTTTGCCCAAGGTATTTAATCAAACGCTATCGTATGGCAGGGAAGTAATTACCGCTAAACTAACTCTTCTCCCCTCCTTTTCCCTTCTCGCAGCGTTTCAGGCCCGTCGTCCTTAAACCCCATCGCCCTGTTTTCTCTTCTTCACCCATCCTCCCCCTTTTCATCTTTTCTCCTGTCTATTTTAATCTCTTGTGGAGGAACTAAAGAGGCTTAGAGGGCCCCCTCACCACCCGCCGCCATGCCGCCCCATCATCTATTCATCTAACTCAATTTTACAAAATGGAAGGAGGAGAGGAGATAGAGGCCGTTATCAGCATTACTTAACAACGCGCCGTCTCAAGGCGACTGATGGTCTCTCGACATGCATCGTTCAGTGCTCGGCACGGTAAACTGATTCTTGCTGGCTTTCGCGCATCAGTCTGTTAGATTGATGAAAACGCACACAAACGGCGCAGTTATGAATATGTACCTGGAGCAGCGGCGTGTGCACGTGCGAAACGATATGAGGCAACCGTCTCCACTCCCGGATGGCGAGGCTGGACGCCATCTCCACCAGTCTCTCGATGAAGTTGAGCTGCTGTTCCTCCGGGTGGCAGATGGCCAGGTAACCACGGTGCATGTTCACCTTCCAGGCCATTTCCTTGGGGCAACTCAACTCCACCTAGAAATCAATCAGGCACGATGCAATTTAAGGCATTCCATTTGCCTTCACTTGACTTCGATTGATTGCGAAGACATTTTTGTGGCGATTCATGATTTTGTTGCCCACTTTTTTTTTTTTAAAGCGGTTGAAATCTTCGGGTCTATTGGTAGGCAAAACTGCAGTCTAAATTTAAAAGTAAAAATGGAAAAGGGGCAATTCAGTCACCATTTTGTACTAAACCATAACATGGCTCCCACTTCATATTGTATGATGATGGTGCCTTGGGACTTTTGTACTTTAGAACTAATCAACCTGGGTTTGATGAAATTGCTGAGTTGATCGGTACAAAACAAATAGCAACCCCCAGGGAGCCTTCAAAGTCAAACCTGTGTTTCACATTTGGAAGAGAAAACAAATGAAGACTATGAAGATAACTGTCGTGGTTGAAAAGGGCGAGGGGGAGTGAGGAAGCACGGGTGTGTATTTGCATTAGCTCTTGAGAAAATTACTGTGATTGGTCAGAGCAGTTATCGGGGGTGACGCTTGATGAATGTCCCGGAGACAGGGACGGCCTTATCAAGAGCCGGCTTTAATTGAAAGCCGGGCCATTTGGATTCCGCTTCTGAGCTCGCGAGCAAAGCCTCGCTTCCTCTCCACCATCATAAAACAAATCAGCCCGCAGCAGATGCCGGGGTAATTATTCACACACGAGATGTCGTAAATATTAGAGGCTAACGGAGCGAGGAAGAGGTACGCTAGGGAGGGACGCAGTGGGCGAAGAGTAGGTAAACAGATGAGCAAGTAACTAAGTCAAAATTACAATCGGTAACGGAGCAAGGAAGGAATTGCGCAAGTAGAAGGTGATGGAGTGGAATTGGTGTCGCCATCCAGACAATTTAATTAGGTGTCACCTTAAGACACGGCGGCTCAATGGATTGGTTCCAAGTCTCCTTGAAAGAGCAAAGAAGGATTATTTGTTATATGTCCGCCACAATCCCGCACGTTACCATCCGTCTATGCTTCCTCTTAGCAAACACACGGCCAATAAATTAAGAAGCCGCAAAGCTGCCCTTCCACAAGCTCCGGCTCTCTTATACACCCTAGAGGTCACGCAGCGACCGGACGCTCTAATATCAAGTTACTCCCTCACATCGACATAAGGTCTTGGCGGGATATCAAACATTGCACTCAATTTCGGGAATAAAATGAAAAAAAAGTGGAATTGAGTCTCCGGGTTCAAAAGCTGAAGGTTCCACACCACCGGTGATGTTCTTGGTGGGGATTTTTGATTAGGCTTGCCCATCCCTGCCATTTTCCGTCAGGCTTTTTACGGTTAGCGCGCAGTTTCAGAGCGGGCGTATGGGGTGTGTGTGTGTGTGTGTGTGTGTGTGTGTGGATGTGAAGGTGTGCAGACTCGCGTGAGCTAATTTGACATAACTGTACTCCTCACCTGCACCAGAGCCTCCTTCATGGCAGCCCAATTAGAAACCCTCCAAGCACATTCCAGCACTAAATAAGGGTTGGAATGGGCTTTAGATTGGCCATATTCCGTCAAGGGCTCCCACTGGTTCAATTCCTTCGAACAGCTGGACACGTAGCAAACAAAAATAAATAAGTGTTGACTCAAAACAGTTGGTGCCTCACAATCCAAATAAAATGTTAAATACGAAATAAGAGAAGATTTCCTTCTGCACTATCTTGACTGCACTTTGGGGAAAGAACATCACATGATTGGAAAGAAATGAGTTACCGTATCCAGTGGTCTTCCCAAAGTTGGTACTCGGGGAATATGGCCGGGGACACATTGCTCCTCTCGTGCTCTTTTCGAGCCTTCTCCATCGCTTTCTCATAGCTTTCCTGGGCCTACAGACACACTGATGTTTAATTGGCAAGAAGGGCCTTTCATGTGATTTAATCAGGAAGTTGGACTAAAAAATAATAATAATAATAACACCATCCCTTCATCTCACCTGTTCAAAGAAGCCGTGCTGCTCGTAGGCGATTGCCGTGGCAGTTTCGGGGAACTTGCATCGCTTCTGCCACAAGCCCGCCCACATGTCCTCCTCTTGGAGCAGCGAGTACAGCTCTGCTAGGGAGTCCAAAATCTCCTTTGGGAAAAAAAAAATAAAAATGCAGATATTTCAGAAGACGCTCAAATACTACGCTGCGAATGAGGATCAAAACACGTCACCTGTTGAGGTGGTGTGATACTCTCCTGCTCGTAGACCTCTGCACTATGCTTGGGTTTCGAGTGGAGACTGAGGCCCTTTTCAAAGGCCTGCTGCTCCAGGATAAGAGTGGATCGTAGCCACAGGTTGTGCGTCTTGCCCAGGTATTTGAGCACGCAGGGACGCATGGGGATGGGGGGCACACACTGAGACATGGCTTCGACGAAGCAGTTCAAGGCGCTGGGCTGACAATCTCTCTGGGCTTGGTGGCTGCCGCTGCACAGGAAAGGACTCATTTCTCCAGATAATGCCTGTGGAGGAAAGCGCGTTGACTTGAGGAGAGGTCTAAGACAGCATTCAGGAAAAGCATGACGATGCACGTATAAAATGATTTGGTGGGTGCAAAATATGCATTGGATTGTCGTGATTTTTTTTCCTCGGCGCATTACAACGGGCATCAATTGCACGCAGATTTTTGGCTATTTGTTGGTTGAGCCAGTCCTAATCTGCAAAGGGCAGAGGTCGACTGTACAGTTAATAATCTTTGGGAGTGAATGAGTTAAATAGGTAGGAAAGAGTTTTTTCTTTTAACTCGCTCATCAGTGATGGGCTCCAAAATTATGGTCATGTCAAGCCTATCCAATGCATCTGCAATGAAACTTTAAACATGAAAAATATCAGAATGCACTGATGGGGTTTGTTTTTTTCCCCCCGGCCGAGTCAAAATACGAACATTTGAGCACTCAACGATTCAGCGTACCGATACTTGATGAGACAATTACATCTTCGTGATAAAAAAATGTGTTTTACTCTAATCAAATGTTTTTCAAAACACACAAAACACTTCTTGTTAATTATTTGACTGATTGATTATTTGATATGCGCAAATGGGATTTCCAATTTTAAGCGAACAATCAAAACACCTTCAGCAAAGATGATGACTCACACATGCGCGCACACATCACGAGCATGCTGGCACTCGCAAATAAATGATGCATCGCTGCCGAATATAATTTGCACCGCCTATTGATAGCATTGAATATTTAATGCCTTGACGGCCACATTAATTAAACTAGCAATCAGGAAGACCCAATTGATCAGTAAATTCCTTCTTCAGAAATTGCGGCTATATGCAAAGATCAAGAGCTCTCGCCCCCCCCCCCCCCCCGACCCCTGTGAGACGTGATGGTGCCACGTGCTAAGAAGTCACAGCGGCCATCGGAATAAACACGCGTCGCCCGCCTGCGCCTTGGAAGTCTGTCACGAAAAGAAAATCATTACAATTCCAATGACAGCGTCTCTGAAATTGAGGCGCTCAATCACTTTAAATCAAGGCCTTTCAACCCCTCTCAAAATACTCCATATTCATTTGGTTATTAGTTCAGCTCATTTAAGCTTCCTCAGCTGCTCATTTCCATATTTCGCAGAAATGAATCCAACCTCATTAAGCACAATCATGTGTGTTGAGATGGCAAAGATGAAGGTCATATTTGCGTGACCATGTCAAGTGTTTTGCATGTGGCGTGAATGTCCTCTGTGGTTTTGGTCCTTCCAGACAGTTTGCGTTTCATCAATATGCATGTCTTCCACGTCCCGCACATGCCGGTTCTGATCTCACGGGAATAGACTCACATGCTGCTGCCTGTCAGAGAGAATCTTCCAAAGGCGAGGAAAGAGCTGCACCCAGGATCTCTCCGCCAGAGGGGTGGCGATGTGACACAGCTGGACAAGAGCATTCAGCAGCGCCCCGGTCTAGCAAAGGCCAGGGTTCAAATGTCAGGATATAAATATTTTGTCTTAGATCAAAAGCGTAATTGCTTCCCAATTCCAGCAGGTGGTTGCATTTCAATTGCTTGGTGGGGCGATTCCGGGAGGTCCTTACCTTGACCTCTCGCAGAGAGTCGAGGAACTTGTCGTGGCGATTCGTAAGCATGTGCAGTTGGTTGCCCGCATCTCTCTCAGCCTGGTCCTTCGTCTTCGGAAGAGCGGTTTGGTCACCTGGGGCTAATTCTATGTCGATCTCGACATCCTACCGGAGAGGAAAAGGAAATGCCATTCACTTCACACTCAAGCATGAGAGAGAAGGTGTGACGTGAATGTGTGAAGGACAATGATGAGAGTATGTTGCACACGGCTAATGGGATAACGTGCTAATTGGTGTGAGACAGTGTCATAACGTGGTTGTGTGCTCGCACCCTACCTCCTCCTTGGTCTCGCTCGTCTCCCTCTCGCGCGGTTCCTGCTTGACATGCGTCGCCATGGCGAACGCGGCACGATCGTGGCTGTCAGCCAGGTTGATGACGTTTGTGATAGACGGAAGCATCGATCCCTGGCAGCTGGTGCCGATGATGGTGTTGCGTTCACACACCGCCAGAAGCAGCTAATAAGCAAATACAAAGTCGTAGGTGTTAAGATCGGCGTGAGGATTTGGCAGAAACCTTGCGAACTGACACACAGGAAAAAAAAAGTCAAAAATATGTTGTGATGTGACTCCACAACACTTTGTAATTGTTGGCTCAGCATACTGCCGAAAATAGAGCGTACCTCGATACACTGCTTGATCCAGAAATGGTTCCCCATGGCTTCCCAGTTCTGAGAACAACAGATGTAGAGGAGCCTCTCATAGACTCGCCGTTTCATGGAGGCATCAAAAACCTCAAAGAACTTTGCTCGGATCAGCGGCTGAGTGCAGCGAAGTCCAGAGAGAAAAGCTGGCTCCAACTTTGATGTGATGTCACTCCCTGACAGAGTTTCGTCCCTGGATGAGAGGAACCAAATGTTTACTGAAGAGCTTGTGAGTTGGTAAAACATCCAACAATCCATTTTTTTTTGTGACTGGCTCCAATGCAATTTGGGAGCTTCTGAATAAACTGAACAAATGCTTCAGCTCATTCACAACTGCCAAAATTGTTGTTGTTTTTTTTTTTTTTGCAATAATATTTCTTTCATTTCAACAATGTTAACAAGAGCGGAAATATTCGGCACTCTGTCATCTTTCATTTTGCCTGTGCCTCCTCTTCATGGTGCCATTTGCTCCTGACCTCCTGATGCTGCATTGTTGAGTGCATCAGCTTGAAAATCACACCGGATTTTGCCCTATTCTATTCAGTGAAAGCTAAAAATGAAGCGAATAGGGAAGACATCCAAGTGACCTCATAATAAATACATGACCTGTATCGTCTGGTTGGTCAATAATTTGATTGAGACTAAGACTAACTTAAAAAAAAAAAAGTCAAAATTCAGACAACATTTTGCTGCACTGACAGGCTCTCCTAGGTATGATTCACAATACAGTGAGAGTGAGAGAGAAAAAGAATGTGAGATTAAAAGGAACAACAACAAAAAAGACAAGGCTACAACAGCTGGACAACGCCGCTATTGGCACCACTGGCTTGATCATACATTGTTCTGGGACGGCTGCTTCATTATTCCAATATCATTACTCGCTGTCAATCAGGGATTTACTACTCACTTTAAATCTCCCGACACGAAGAGCAGATGGCACGGGGGGGATACGGGATGCATTTGCCTGATTAAAAGCGCTAACGCGCGCAAGTCACGGCCAAAAGAGAATCAGGGTTTGATGAATTGCCGTTGACAGGATAGTCTCTACCTCCGAACTTCCCAACTGCTCGCTGGCTTGCCGGGTAAGCCCCCGTGTGTAAGGGGGGCTGTGACGGTGACACTGCGTCAAAGACACCGGGAAACCTCTTTTTCATAACTGTCCAGTTACATCATCTCCTAGATGCACTTCCACGAACATCTGCCTCAATGATTCGTACTTTAGTTAGTTCATCCAACGGTATGGTTACTCGGTGCGTTTATTTTAAGTCTCACCCCGCCTTCTCTGAACATTCGCTTGTCAAATCCGGTGTAATTTTCATCATTTCATCATCGTTGATGTTGTGACGGACGCAAGGGCAGATGAGCGGCCGCGGCGCGGCCACTTGGCTATATGATGAATATCGGCAATTACCTGTAGACGTAATTAACGAGGTCCAGGAACTGGGCGTTTAACTCGAGTTCATCGGGGAAACGCTTCTCGATGTAGGTCATCATCTTTACCAAAAGGATGGACTTCTCGCGAATATTGGGCATCTAGGAGGAGGACGAAGAGGGTGGCTTTGTCGTCTCCATGCTTTTTGGCTCTGTTATTTGTACATACGGACGGAATTGCCTCATCTTAACTCACCTGATTGGCAGCCATGGGAGAATTATTTTTCACCCACTCTTCCACGATCTTTACGACAGCGCGGAGGATTTTGGGGTCGGGCGACTTCTCGATCAGTGAGGTCAGAATAACCTGAATGAAGTTCTTCCTCATCTCCATGCTCATGACGGAGAGTCGCGTCTTCACCAGGTCGAGGCTCAGCATGACCAGCTCGCTCGTCACTGTGAGAACACGAACGTTTAGCGTTCCCCGAGACAAGTCTTGAGAGGATATCGCCACACCGATGAAGCTTGTTGATGCTTGCATCGCCGATTCCTGCGTAATTGTTTACCGGTGCTGGTCTCCGTGACTGCTGGGTTGGCCTGCTGGGGGCTCAGGTGTTCGCGCACCATCTTCTGCAGCGAGCGCATAAACACCGAGATGAGGCGATCGATGTAACTCGCGTTGTAACTGCAGGCTGATTTGAGAATCATCAGTGTGCCTGCAAGACACGCGACGAAACCGAGCAGGGTGAATTAAAATACAGACTTTTTACTGACCACAATCGCCTGTTTGGGGAAACGTGACACGTAGCTCATAGCTTTTTACCCTCTGCATTCAGAAAGGTAGCACAAATAAAATGAGAATGTAAAGTGCTATTGATTCAATATGCTGGGATTTTCACTTCTGGGTGGTGAAAAACAATGTTCACGGAGGGAGGGATGACAGTGCAGTTATATTTCAGGGAACAACCTTTCCCAAATGGGGGGGAGAAAAAAAATTAAATCTCTGTATATATCCACAAGAAATGTCAGGGAGAGTCTGTCTTACCGAAGAGCTGTGTAGGGTTAGTGTTGCTCGTGGCTTTTTCATAGTTGGTAAGTCCCTCGTAGATGACCTTGCCTACGGCTGCATACAAACACTCCAGCTCCTCATACTTGGACGCCACGTTGGATGTGCCTGGAATGGGATGAGGCGCGACGTTTCACTCTCGACGTTCAAGCTGAAGCCGCGCGTTTGCTCAGAGAGAGAATTTGAACCGCGCGTGTTGGTGGGCTCACTGGGTTCGGTGGGAAAGATGCTCATAAGGCGCGAGAGGAGAGAGTGAACAGCACGCAGGACTTTGGTGTTGCCGCATGTCATACAGGCGGCGATGCCTCTCTGGAGGGGCTTGAAGTGGGCCAGAATAGCGGGTGATTGCAGCACACTCAGCAAGAAACAGAGAATCTCCAATCCGGTGCAGATGTTGGAGATGTTCGCCTGAGCTGGCTGCTCCTGAAAAAACGGAGTGAATGTTCAGAAGTCCAATAAATGGACTAAAATAATGAGACAGCACTTTTTTATTTTTATTTTTTTAACTTCGGTGTGGAGGACATTCACTTTTATTACAGACTATTATTCCCACTCCGAGGGCAGGTGTCCGAGTACTTTTGTCCATCAGTATCACTAATTATCCCTTTAAATACAAACTCGAGACAACTCCAAAATCAATGCCGTGCGCGCAAAGGTATCAACTCAGGGAAAAGAAACAAGCCACTGTGATTTGCAGTAAACCAAAGATCAATGGCACATATACGGGCCTAATTTGGTCTAAATTGTAATCAAGATGTACGAAGATGACAAGGCCAAGAGGATAATCTGAGACAGATCCATGGCACTAATCTGGACTAATGAACAAGGTGAGCCCAGGTGATAAGGCTTCGGGTACATATCAGGAGCGGTATTGATTTTTTTTTTTGCACCGTACGACTACAAACAAGTGTATCTTTCGGCGTGCGCGCAGGGAATACGCACGCTCGGAATCGTGTACGTGGCTCTTCTCGGCCCTCTCTCACATTACCTTCTTCCCGTTCCACCATCACGGACATGACAAGACAATGAGATATTGAAAGCTAATCTGATGGAGGGGCATTGCTCATTAACCTGACGGACATGTCGAGCACACACCCCCAAGAGACGAAAACCTGTGTATTGTCTGAATAAGACCTACATAGACCTTTATTTTTCACACCATTTGCATGTAATCTGGACCGGGTGCTAGGCAGGTATGGAACATGCACAGGCGGACAGAGAGAGCACGGGCGCAACTGATGCGATGATCCCCGCAGGAGCACAAAGAAAATATCGGATAATGCTGCGGTACGGTGATAACCTTGTCTTGTCTGCCGCTGCGAATCAGACCAGCGAGATGAGCACAGACAGAGGCGAGCGACAGATAAGGGAGACTAAGTGAAAACAGAGGCTGAGGTGATGACGGGAGAAGCTCGTGAGGAGGGACAAGAGAAGAAAAAGGGTGAGGGAAGATGCAGGGGCGGCACAGGCCAGCGATATAGCCGGCAAGGACGGAGAGCTGAAGATGAAGAGCGGGGAGTTGTAAAACAAGTCGCAGGCCAACCCGGATTGACTCGCGTTATCTCACCGCTGGTATTATTTTGTCATTTATGGCAGTAGGCGCCTCACTTCATGTAAAACTGATAACGAAGCACTCGGGCATTTGCGTAAGCACCGAGACAGTTGTGATGAGGAAACTTTTACAGCACTTCGGGAAGAAGCAACCTGCCGCAGCGGGGAAGACAATCACTTGAGCGCAATGTTTTTAATCAGATACTCACACTAATACAGGGGTTCAACTTTTTCCGCTCAAGTCGTATTAGGAATTGGACTCTTAATAAAATATGAATACAATTAGGAATATAATTTACGATAGTTAAGATATTGCTAAAGGACACAAAGTTCATTCGTTTTCTACAACAATGACAATTGTGAGTCTAAATGATTTCATGCTTGACAACTGGCAACCGAATTTAAATGACAATTTTTGGGCGTTGACCCCAAGACTCCAACCGTGCCCGTGTTGCAAATCTTTTAGCAAGAATAGTGTGGTCTAAAGCCACGTTTCCACCAAGCAACACTTCGCAGTATGGGACAGTTGAAGTCATGGAAGCTAACAGTCGCACTCGAAACGGTTCCTAACTGGCTGACAATCCAATCGAGTAATTGGCAAGATACAGCAGATGCCTTCTCACCACAGTCATGAGCAGCCTGTCAAACCACTGCAGCTTGAGCTCGGCGCGAGGCCACATGTCAGGTCTGAGGGCTGTCTTCATCAGACTAACGCAGCGGCGAGAGAGCAGCTCCCCGGGGGACCCGGCCACGTTAGTGCTGTCATTTACCTATGCGGGAGGAGAAGAGGGTGTAAGAAGAGTTAGGACACTTTATCATCATCATTGACAAAGAGTCGCCATTTTCCGACATCGCTGCGGCGACCCGGGGAGGAGAGAAATCACACGGGTCAAGGAGAGACTCGAGAAGGAAGAACGCCGCTATTAGGCAGCATTTCCTTCATGTGACAAGGAGTATGACAGGGGTATATCGTCGCCGCCCGGCAATGGAAAGCGATCATTCAAGCATGCCGGTTCAAGGCCGACTGTTGACAATGAAAAACCCCACCAGCTCTCGAGTCTCGTGTACTCGTGCTCGATCGTTATCCCTGACACCCCCCACCCCCCGATGCGTCTGATTTAGGTTCCCCACGCTGTGATTAAACAAAGGGAAAAAATGAATTTAGTACAGTGCGTTGGTTAGGAATCGGGAGAGAAAATACAAGCATCTCTATTATCCCTCTATGTGTTGGAAGTGTTACCTGGCATGCAATCCGGATGAGGAAATTGACGACAGTATCTGTATGTTGTTTGTCAACAGGCTTGCCGAGCATCGTTTCGGTGCCGGGCATGGCCTGACTGCGACCAAACACCTAAAAACAAACAACAATCATAACAGTTGTGTTTTCGCACAGGATGACTGAACAGGGAGAGAAATAAGAGACGTTGAAAATGATGTTGTTTACGTGAAAGAAATTGCCCTCGGTGCATCTCACGACAGTTTTGACAATTTAGAATGAAAACAATAGCTGCGATTGAGACTGCAAAAATCAAAAGGAGAGAAAACAAACGCTGTCACCCTTCTGGCAAGTTTTGTCTTGTCGAGATGCCGTTTGATCAAACTGTTCCGCAATCATTTTTCTAAACAATACAGCTCAAGGGCAACCTGCTGCACAGTTTGAAGTGATTGCTAATTTTGGAAGTGGCAACAACAAGTAATAGAATGTAAATTAGCTCACAGTAGAGGCCGTTCCTGATGCTACACGGAATCTTTTCGCATCCTGTCCGGGAGTGCCGCCATCTGCAGAGAGTCCTCCTTTCACAGCACCGCTCGTCCCTTCACCACTGGACCCACCTTCTGCCTCTGAATCGGGCTGGCAGGACCCGAACAAGAAGGACAGACATGTAGTTCTGGGACTCACGCTGTACACGTTTTTCCAGCTGTGCATGCACACACCAATTGGTCTTTAATCCTTTGCAGCTCCCACTTGATGACCACCTCAGCCAGGTCAACAGCCAGTTTCCGATGCTCGATGGTCACGGTGGGGGTGAAGCCCAGACGCTGCATTGCGCTGATCATGTGCTGCACTAGGTGGTGGCGCACAGGGTAGTATACCTGTACAGGCAAAAAGGTTGGCAAAATTTCGGTCGCAATGGAAAGTAAATTACAAAAAAAAAAAAAAGGAATTTCCAAAATTAAGATTGGAAAATATATTTTGCAGATTCCCGTCTTAAAAAAAACCTAAAGCTATACCTATATAAAGCCTATAAATACAGCCATCAATATGTATTCCAATACCAGCAACCGATACTTAGGGCAGACAAAATCTGACAGAGTAAATCCTTCTCAGCAGTTGTTGGTGAAATTTATGGCAGCTGAACACATTGGCAAATCATTATCTGCTTCAGAAAGAAAGCGCTTTTTTGTCATTGTGTTCAATTAAATTTCATATATCCAAGTACGAGAGGCATCGGCGCTCGTTACCGGTGAGTACACTGCAGTGAATACACAAACGTTGTTAGTTTCAAAATGTTCCTCCATGTATAAATCAGCTTTTTAGAAGTCTTGAGTAAACCAAAATATTTTCTGGTATATGCTGGAGGGGAAAACTAGAAGTATAACCCACACCGAGCTATACGAGTTGCACAACCCATTGCGCAGACGCGCCAGAAATCGCATCCCACTTAGTTTCAAGGATATGACACCGAACACTAAAGCATCACGCTGGAGGTTCACTTCGCTTCCTCAGAAGGCAAACTGGGGACTCTCAAGCATGCAGACAAAAGAGCGAGAGATGAGATGTCTATCTGAGGGCTGCTGCTCGCGACAAAGAATATTCAAGCTTCTCACTTTGAGGGTAATTATAGTCGATGGAGCAGGACTTCAACGCCTCTTAATGACAGAGAGGCTAAGCCCTGTCCATCACATGTGCACATACTCAAAAGTCTCTCATCTGCCTGTCATTATCCCCCCCTGCCCTCCACTCAGTGCAATTATGCTGATGTGATTACATTAGATTAGTCATCTGGCCCAATGAGAGCAACCTGTCAGGAAGATGGAGAAAATCGGGGGAAAATGTCGATTCTGTGCAGAGAAACACTCAGTCCCCATGAAGTGGCGAAGCCAGGAACATCAAATGAGGAGGCATCAAGTGTCGATCAAGTTTTAAGAGCGGCGCTAACGCACGGGTCAATGATCCTTTGGCTGGTGTTATTTCACGGGTCACGCTTCTGAATGTATCTGCTTTAAGGCGATTACAGACAGAAGACAGTTGCCGCTAGGGAGCAGAGTCCCATTCGCGTGGCCACTGTCAATAACTTCCATCAATGGGATGGGGGGTGGGGGGGGGTGTTAGAGTGGGGTTTTTAAAGTGTGATAATGATGTGATTTATATGCTGACAAACAACCGCCAAATCTCACTTCATCAAGTGCTCGCATTAGAAACCGTACATGGAACCGATGAATGTAACGCTGGTGATGAGATGACAGCTCCAAGTATGCGTTCATTTCGCATCTACTCACCCGGAAGTGCTGCACGATCAGGTGCAGTATGTGGACCAGCTGCGGTACGGTGTGGCCTTCCTCCACGATGATTTTGCGCGTCCAGTGGGTGAGCATTTGGTGGCCGTCCTCCATGCGGGCTGGCACAGCTGGAGTGAGGATGGCCATGGCCTGGCGGACAATGGCACGGGCTTCCATGGTGTGGGCCTTCAAAAGGCTGTGGAAGACCTAAAGAAGCAACGCATTTTCATATCGCTAACGTACGCTCAGCCTTCGTCTCTCTCACAACATCACGCTGCGTTGCAGTAATGCAAGGCCTCATTTCGCCTCCTCCTTACCTGGAGAACAATCTTCTTGTGGATGGCAAACTTTGCAATGATGTGGGCCAAAAGGAGGTGCCCGCTGTATTTACAGGCAGGGTCGACGCAGGCTTTCGGCAACAGGCATGGCCAGGCGAAGGTCATCAGGCGCCGCAGCTTGCTGTTGCGGGATTTGTTGTTGTCATGAATGTGGTGGGGCGCATGCTCCACCAACAGGGTGGAGAACTGCAGCAAGCATATTCGCAGAGAGTCCAACAGGTCAGCCTGCTTCTCTGGATCCAGAACCTGAGAAACACATGGAATTCAAACCTGTGTGAAATCTTCCCTCCTTAATAAAACACCGGTTGCACCTCTTCATCAGAATAAACAGAAAGCAACCTTTTATCCAAATATTAAATTACTGTGATTGTATTTCGGCTCCAACACTCCTCGGTATCTGAGGTTGTCAGATGAGAGCGGCCCAAAGGGCTGTCAGGGGAAATTACTTTTAAATCTCCAAAGAAAAACCATGTCAGGCCAAAATAAGGCAGGTGTTAGTCATCAATGGAATGTACCACTGCACAAAAAAAATTACTCTGACCTTTAACATGGCCACATTGTGACATTTACACCAGGAATTCGAGTTTGGGTATGATAAATGAAAGAGGACCAGTGGGATCAGTGGGGGAAGCGAAGACAATCAAAGACAGGTGGAAGAGGCTTAAAAAGGGGAGATGAAATGCGGCGGAGACGTTCAAGGAAAAAGCAGAGTGACAGGAATATGGAATGGGTGGTGGATGCTGAGGCAGTATGGATGTGTGAAGGGAGCTGTCATGTGGGGTCGGGGTGTGGAAATGTATCCAGTAATGAAATCAGAGATACAAAGCTGTTAAATAATGAGCAAGTAGGAGAGCAAGTGTGCTGAGTACGGGAGTTTGAGCGTGGTGGATGTGAAGAAAATCAATGCATGGGGGCATCTCCGTGCACACGTACCTTGGTGATGAAGACGCTGGTAATGCTTTCCGGATTGTCCCCTTCGGGATTGGGCGGACCGAGGAGCTGCTCTCCGTCACCCTTCTCAAAGCTGTATAGGAAGGCTGGATTGAGGATGTGCTGCAGAACCTTTTGGTAAAGAAAACAAAACAAAATTTTTAAAAAAACGGAAAAATAAATTAGCCTCAAGGACCCAAAATCGGGTTTTCACAAATCACAGAGAAGGGAGGCAAAGCTAAATCACTGTGAAGGAATTGGAGATGAAAATGTGCACAATTTGAGCTCTCTAAGGCACTAATCTACTTTAAGTATCTGAGATGAGGGAACGTTACAGACTACGATCATTAATTAGCTGGGGAAATAAGGCGTATGGACAGATGTGTGAGGCGAGGCAATTGTGACCAGTAAAAGTAATAAAAGACACGACATTTAACTAATCTGGCGGCCAAGCCCTCCTTTTTCCTCTCGATGTTCCCTTGATTAAATACGGCAACAGTAATTACTGCTTCACAAAACTCGTGGTAAAAAGAAGAAACGTGTAAGACCTCCGAATTAACCTTGCTAGACCTTCTTGAAGAGATCGCTCTCTGGCTGCGAGGCATGAAAAACATCAAACTTGCCAAACAACAAAATTGTGGAGAAACGGTGAAATCTGCAGGGATGGTTGGCAGAATAAGCCAACGGAGGAGGCCCGGGCTTGATTAGCCTGTGAAACGCAGAAGATCGCGCCCACAATAAAGCTAATGACTGTCTTTATTTAAAGAAGCTGCTATCTGCTAATGAGCCCTCCTATTCAATCCATCATCGGACGGGGGCGACGCTCGGTGAAGAACGATCGCGGCAGCATATGCTTCCCCTCCTCCCCTCTCCCACCGTTTGGTCATTACTCGCACGCATTCGGCACGGGGTAAAAGCCAAAGCGTGACGGGTACAAATGCAGACGCACCACACGCGGCCTGGAACAAAGACCCCGAGAACATGCGCCACGCACCGGTCGGAACTGCAGCCTCATCTGTCCACATTGTTTTTCCTTTTTTTTTTTTTTTTTTGTGACATCATTTGATAAAGTGATACTTCAGGCTACTCCATGCATATAAACATAACATATAGCTTGGCGCAATCAGTCCAGTTCCATTTTTACAAATGCCATCTGAAAATAACATTTTACAGTGGCACCTTCCAGACTCACCTCCAATAACTGAAAATACCAGGCAGGGCTCCAAACGATGCAAACTTTTTTTTTTTTTACACGACGCATATCCAAGAATGAAAAATAACATTGACAGTAAAGAGGAAGTGCAGCAAAGCAAGAATAATTACAGCGCTAAATGGCGAGACACGGTGATTATAAGACAGCGTCTGAATTGTAGTCAAACAACGCGTGCGCTGGATGTTCAGGAACAAAACCGCACCGCAGCGTACTGTTGAAACAATATGCTTCATCAAGCTCATGCTCGCTTTTGTTTGCATGTCTGCGTGAATTATAACCCCCCCCGAATTTGGGAGTTTAAAAACATGTCTTTTTGGTCTGCGCGGCAAAAAACTAATTAACCATAAGTGGAGTAGCAAGAGCCTCAGTCTGTTCATCGCACATGGTTCATTGTCATCGTTTTTTTTTCCCTTCTGCGCGATTTCATTTTTTTTTTTGGTTTGTTTTGTTTCCAATTCAAATATTCATGATGCAGCGCTAAAAACAACACACGCACTCCGTTATGGCAATCATGAAAACGTCAGATGATGTCAGAACTGCTCTCCTTCTTTTGATCATTGACGAAAACCTGTGCAAAGTATTCAAAGTGGCATGAGCCTTCTTCAGCCCTCAAACCTGATAACCAAGAGGATACTGAGGAGAACGACAGCGGGTCTCCACTGGGAGGACCATTTACGAATTGCAAAGTCAGTGACAAAACTCGAATCAGGTAAACAATTTGAAATGAGCAGCGGTATGATCACCGGAAAGGGAGTTCGGGTGCCATTACCCATCTGTGGTATATGTACAGATCTATGTTTGCCAAACAGTCATTTGACTTTAGCGTGCCAGGTTATAAACCTTCCCCACTGACCTGTTTTGACTTTAGAGCAAAGCAGGAGCTACTCTCTACCGGAACCGGTGCCTGTTACGGCTGGTCACACTGTGTGTGCCCGATTAAAAAGCAGCCAGAATGATTCTAATGCTTGCAGCGGCCTAACAGGTAAAAAGTACACAGGCATTCATCTCTGGTGCCGCTCTGTGTCTGAAAGCAGAATTAAAAATACATGACCGTTGTGACTGCGTCAGAACACTTTTCGCGCGGAAAAAAAAAGACAAACTAAGTCCCCTGATGCTCACGCCATGTGCGTGGCTGGAACAAAGTGAGCCGAGGTGACAAATTCGCTGATAATTTATGAAGCATTATTCACATGGTTCAAGCCAAAGCCCGACCAAATTATTAGTCAAATCGGGTTTTTTTCCCCTCAGACAAAAGGCGCATTGGCCACCTGTGTTTACAATCCATTATTAATGATGTGGAGATAGGATGAAGCGAAAGCGAGTACAGAACTAAGCCTGCATTTCAATCACTAAGGGTCATATTTTTATAGGGAATTTTGTGAGGAGATTTTGTGATGAAAAACACCAAATGGGTCCATTTTTGCTGTTAAGTGCTTTTTTGCTAATTTGTGCTGCTGCGTTAACGTTAAATATGGCAGAGTGGAGTTGACAGCCACCATTTGCGTGTCAATTCTGATGAGCGGTTAAAAGAAATGTCAGAAGCGTAGGTAAACTTTCAGCTCTCTGCGTGATGACATTCATCAGTGACTTTTCTACTCCGGCTGCAAAATCAGCATACCTTTGCTTTGAGCTCGTCGTTGAAGTGCGGGTCATTGAATTCGACAAAGCGGAAAAACAGGGCGCGCTTCTGGACGATGGAGTAGTTCCTGGGAATTTCCTCCTCCATGTACTCCTTCAGGAAGGTCATGTTGCACAAGAAGCGACCCGTGAAGGCCCGCAGCAACTGGAACAGCAACTCTATCTCGGAGTAGTTGCGCCTTTTGGATGGGAGACAAGGTCATGAAGTTCAGCGCATCGGTGTAATTAAGTCCGCTTTGGCTAACAATGTGACTTGGGCACGACACGCTAACAGTAGGGGAGTGGTGGGGAGCAAAGTTTGGACCAGACACAGCCTGTTCTTTTCTTTAATTCAGCGCACTGAGCATTTACATTACCCATAGTCCTGTATTTGTGGCATTTATTTCTCCTAAAACTGATCAATTAAACATCCTGAATCTACTTTTTTTATACTTTATCTCATGATAGAACTTGTTCTTTTATTGTAAATCATACATGTAAAACACGAACATTTCGTCGCTGTCGGGCAGAAAATCAAAGCTAGCACCTCAAGCACTACGTTTGCCCACCTCTGTCGTAACCGGGCAGTCGCAATGAAAATTCAAAATACGTACTTGCAGTAGCTCAGAAGACAGTAAGCCAGCAGCTTCGGCTCCTTCCAGTTGGTGGCGGCCATGTTGTCTTTACGATGTCTCTCTTGAAAAGCCTCGCTGACCCACACGCGCCTCAGCTGATTCACCAGCGAGTGCTGCCCTGCGAGCCAGCCTTCATCGTTCTTCACAATGATACTGATGATCTACGTAGACGCAGTGACGGAAAAAGGTGAAGCATGCATTTCGTTACTCTCGAGGCGGTCATAAAAATCGGGTATACCTTAATAGCTTGAAACTGGAGGTCCAATCTGGCTGTGGTCGTAGAGGGAGATCCAGGGCGGACAGTGGCGGCCGTGCCAGCGGGAACCAGCAAGGTGACAAAGCGGTTGGGATTGGAGGCCAGGACGTCTCTTAGTGGCTTGGCATCTTTGTGTTTCAAAAAACTCTGCAGACGAACACAGACACATTGTCCAACTAAAACTAAGATACGTTTGCAGCCAAACATTGAAAGACTTGGAAAGGAAAAAAAAAAGTAAGCGTCGGTTGGTTTTCCGCTAATTGGAAGACTACGAATCGGGAGGCCCGATGCCTTCTTTCATTATGACCCATTAGTGGGGAAGCTAAAAAGCCAAATGTGCCTGTAAGCGCACCAAAGGGGCAACCGCTTAACGCGCCCAATGTCTGACCATGAACATGCGGCTCCACTGAGGGTCATTAAGAGTCGCCTCCATCATGAACAGCTCCACTGTCTGAGAAGGGTGGCGAGTCAGGAACTTGATCAAAGGCTCCCTGAATGGACTGCCGGCCTGCATGGTAGAAAGAAAATAGATGGAGTGATGGGAAGAAACGGGGGGAAAAAAAGTATTAGAATAAATATTGAGTTCACATGAGAATGAATGAATAGAGTAAAATACAGTATTTTACATACACCTAAATTAATAAAAAAAATGTATCTGCATCATCACCTACAAAGGATTTGGCCCATCTGTGCAGCATAAACATCACTTTGCCTCTTGGGATCAAAAGTTAGCTCAACCATGATCTAGATGGCCGAAAGTTTAGAATCAAGTATGAAAACCATCACCATGGTTCCCTGACTGAGTCATTATATGGATTAAGAGGTACGTCCCAAAACGTCTGCCCTCATAGCGTTTTGTTTTAGGATGCGTCTTACTTCAATGAGCATGGCCCTCTCGGTCTTCATGACCACCTCTAGCAGAGGTTTGACGAGAGTCTGAGGTGCGGCGGGGATCAGGTGGAAAAGGTTGATGATGGCAGAACAGATCTTCATCTCCTACAAAAAAAGAGCCAGCGAGAGAGAGACAAAAGAAGATAAAGGGGTGTAAATCAAAGTCTCGGGTAAATGCCGGCGCGGGACGTAATTTGTGAAAAACGAGAATTTTAGTCAAATGAAAAATGCATTCTGTGTCAATTAGTAAAATAACCAACAGGGAAAGACACTCCACAGGTTACTGATTTACAAAGCCATAGCAGACACACATTTTCAAGACAGGACGTGTATTTATTCTTTAAAACCACTATTTGGGGATGAAATTGAACTGTCGTCGGCGTCTTTGGGGAAGTGCAGTTGTCAGTCGGGAATTCGAGGCTTCCAAAAAGATCAAAATGTGAGAAGGGCTGACATGACAGTGTCTGCAGACAATCACAAACACATGGACACAAAACCAAAGGGCAACTTCACCAGCACCACTATCACAACACTGGCTCAAGTAAGTGTCAAAACGTCACCAACAGAGGGCGCAATACCAGGGTCAAATCTCACCTCAAAGCCCTCCAATGCCGGCTGTATACCAGAATGGGAGACAGTGATCAGAGTCAGCAGAGTAGCGTGTGTGTGCATTTGAGTGTGGCTGACATGTCGTCTGAGCAGGTGAGCAGATGAGACAAGATGATGAAATGAATGGGTAGGCAGCGACGACCTCTATGTGCGACCTTGAGAACAACTTTGTGTCAGGGGAGCATGCAAACTACACCAATCGCATTTGGAGATACGCGGGCACAAATTAAGATTCAATCCCTGCAAGACAAAAAGTCAATCGGATGGACTCTTTCCGTATGGCTTTTTTTCCCTCCCTCAGTTTGGCGCCACCCTTCATCATCCTGTTGTTGTCGTTATCAGACTTGGCTAATTGACCATATGACCCCTGGCTCGACTGCGTCTTCACCTCACGGTCAACTGGCATATGACAAGGAGTCAGGTTGAGAATAAGAAAAAAGGGGCTACTTTGCATGTCATTATGCAAAGCATTTCGAGATGGGGAAGTCGCAACTCTCATGAAATGAAAGGTTGAAATGGTTTTACTTCCCCAAGAGAGGCGACTGTTTTTTTAATTTTTCTCCACGTTAGACTCTCACCTTTTCTTTGCCTTGGCAAGGTTATCTGTCAGGAAGATAATGAGGGGACGCTGCGCTGTGCCGACCACCGCCAGCCTAGCGCCTAATTAATCATTGATTGTAATATGGTCACTCACAACCCATCTGGGAAGAGGCCACGCACAGGATGTGTTGACTCTATGCGACTTAGGCTTTGTGCCATTTCCTGTTAGCTTTACACGGATCATGTGACGGCTGTATTGACTAGCCGCTTCCGCGCTGGATTCAAACTAAATCTCAGCTGAGCTACGTCAACATGTGAGCGGTATATCGAAGCCTCGCGTCTGCAGAATTTTTGCAGCGCTTTTAACGTGTGCGCACGGGGGATTTATCTCGAGCATGTATACTCACACTGCCGTCGCTGCGCTGGCCTCCCTTGTGTGTTATTACCACCACCTCCATCCACTTCCGCAGGTGTTGCTGATGAGACGAGGAAAAATAAAAATAAAATAGAACTGAGGCGAGGTAGGAGAGCACAAAGACACGCATGCATGGATGCACACCATTTTGCTCAATAAATAGAAATGAAACATCAATCCATACTTTCGCGGCACAATAAGATGATAAGTTAATCCTTTAAGGACACCCAGATGGGAAATTCAGATGTGACAGCAACACACAGGACGCAGCAGTGTTTAAGAGATAAGAATAACAAGAAATGAAGCGAATAAAAATACACCGTAAGAACCAGATACACAATATTTTTTTGAAGGATAAAAGTAGGAAAACGTGTTTTGGAGCCACAGATTAAAAACAGCCATCGAGTCTATGCGGGGTCTATAAATGTTGATTTAAAAAGGGAAGAAACATGTCTTACCATCATTTGATCACAAAACTTGTCATTGAAAGAGTTAGGGAAGAGGCGCGTGACAGAGGTCAAACGGTTGACCACATTCAGCGTAAGGCTGCGGTAGTCACCCAGCATCATAAGCAGGGGCCGCATGTGAGTGTGGATCTGGTCCACCTCAATAGTAGCGCCCTCCAGGAACTGGAAAAGAAAACAGAGGGCGGAATATCTCATGTCAACAAGCATACACACATGAGAGAAAGATGCATGGGAGAAGCCACATTCATTTTCCTCTCGGTGGAAAGAACAAACATCCATCCTGTATTGATCGGGCCACAGCAATGCTCATTACTGCTATCACGGCAGAGATGAAAGAGTGCGTGTCTGTGTGAGGGACGGGGAAGGCAGAATCATAGGATAAAGAGTGATGGCGGTCGAGACAGAAAATGAAGGGCACGGAAATTGAAGGAGAAAGGGGACAAAGAGCATCTAGGGTGAATGGATTGGGGTCTTCATGGTATGGATTCATTTGATAAATAGGGGCCTTGGCTGGTTCGCTCAGTCTGATAATGCATGGAAAGTTCAGATGGATTACTGAATGATCTCTGCAATTGAAAATGACATGAGTAAGGCAGCCAAAGAAATGTGGGAGAAGCCAATAAGAACCACTGAGATGAAGGCAAACATACTTAAAAAAAATTCTATGCATTAAAAAAACATGAGTGAGCCTCACAGCTTGAAGGCAATGTTGAATTTCAGTTTGGAGCAATACTGTCCGTGAGGTTTTTACTTAAAAGGAGATTTATATTCAGTAAGTTTGAGACACTAAAATAACTAAAACATACGATCCTGACAAATGAGGCTGAGAAGGAAAAAAAAGTACCGACCTTCCTCATGCATGCCTCTCCTGCTTCCTGAAGCTCACTGTTGGTGGAGTTGAGTGCCTTGAAGAGGGCGGCGATGATCTTCTCCCTGGATTGCGGTAAGTAGTTGCAGGCAGCCAATGCATCTAAGAAGGCAGCAGACAAATGGAGATATTCATACAATTATATATTTTTTTTAAATGGCACGCTAGCAATGCTAACCACTATTCTCATTCACCAACATCTGATTGCCTTGGCAAGACATTTCCCCTACTCCACAAAGCGCTATCGTCCAGCCACGGCAGCTGATAGGCCAGTCGATTGTAATTGGCCAGTTGGCAGGCGACGTGCCAAAAACGCGTGTAGCGATTCGTTGACTTGAAACGTAGACGCTGAGCCCAAGTTGACTCGACGACTTGCTGCTTCTACGCCTACAAGGATACCCCTTCAATATGATGCGACTCACTGAGAGCGGCGATGCGCAGGGGCACCAGAGAAGGGAGGCTCTTGTAACACGGCAGCTTCATCAGCGCAGCATCATCCGCCTCGCATAAGTTCAGCAGCTGTTAGACAGAACGGCAAAAAGGTCAGACTTCCTTTGGTTGAGAAGCACGCAAATGTGGGGCAAAAGTAGGGCGAGGGAAAGTAGGGCTGGCCTTTAAATAAAAAATAAAATAAAAAAATAAACCACACACAAACAGGTTATATATTGTATGACCTGTCAAAATGCCTTTTTTTCCAGGGTTGGGATTTCATACAAGGTTACAAATAAAAATAAGAAAGATATAGTGCCGCATCTTGCAAAATGCTTACCTCTGTATAGAAGACCTTGTGCTCCATGACATTGAGGTCCATCGTGAAGAGGCGGGGCTGCAGGGTGGTGCAGAAGGTGTTGCCTTCCATCAGGCCAATTTGGGCATTTGCGGGTTGGTGGCGCAGAAGATGTTTCTTGGGGGGAACCATATCTTGCAAAACCTGATCAATTGATTCAAATGTCGAAGTTTAGTCGGGATTTTGTTCTCGATCTGTTAAACAACATGTCGATCCCAAACGTTTGACCTCTTTGTGTGGCTCCATGATGACAGTGACACTCTTGCCGGTGACCTGGGCCAGCACTTGAAGGGAATGCATGGCCTGCTTTCTGACAGTGGAGTTGGGGGAGGTGACCTCTCGAACGAGGTCATGTGTTACCATGTGGAAAGATTTGTCTTGGGCGGTTAGGAGGTCTTCTGTTTTTTCTTCATCCTTCAGTGGAGTGGCGCAGCGCACCAGCAACTGCTCCAGGGTTGTCTTTGCCATGGCGACCGCTCCATTTGACACCTGGGTAAAGGCCAATTCAGAAAGTTGAAGCAATTCAGAAGCCGCTACTATTTGCTCAACATATGAACTAAACCGGGGGGGGGGGGCACACTGGAAATCAACACATTCATTCCCCTCTGAGCAAAATATTTAATCTCACCTCTCCTGTGAGGTCCATCATAACAAACAGCAGGGCCTTGAGAAAAGTGAGCTGGTTTTGGAGAACCCAGATGAGAGGCAACCTTTCCATCAGGAACTTGATGGACACCACCCCCCCGAGCTTGGCATACCATGCCTGCTCGTAGCAGCAGGCACACAGACGCTCCACAATGTAAGAGAACAAGGGAAGCTGACACGCCTGCAAATGAAAACAGAAGTCAAGCATGAACAAATCATCTATCTGAAGAAATGTAATTATGGCTGAAG
This sequence comes from Hippocampus zosterae, assembly GCF_025434085.1. Classification (NCBI taxonomy): domain Eukaryota; kingdom Metazoa; phylum Chordata; class Actinopteri; order Syngnathiformes; family Syngnathidae; genus Hippocampus; species Hippocampus zosterae. The sequence continues at coordinate 5,904,568 of NC_067457.1, forward strand.
GCTTCATTTGTCGGAACGATTTCTTTTTAATTGATTTTTTGGGGGGTGTGGCTTCTACAGATCAAAGCACTTCGTCGTGAACTCCTTAAAAAACAATGGCTGGCAGCAGAGAAGGAATTCGTCTTCAAGGCAGTCAGTGTTGCCAAATTAGCGATTTAGTCACTATATTTTCTGACTTTTTCTTACCCTCTATCAAGCTATTTTATGTTTTATTATAAAGGCAATATTGTAAAGGAAAAAATAACATTTTGTGAAGCACAAAATATTTTCTACGAAGTTTTGCCGAACACTAGCAACAACGAATTAAGCCCCTCGGTTGACTCACTCTCTCCTTGGAGCCCAGGATGATGCTGGCCACATCAAAAATGACGGCGAGGGCCACCTCACCGATCTTACACAGTTCCTTCTCTTCGTAGGCCATGCAGATAGCTATGGCATCGATCAGGACAAGTGGATCCATGCCCTTTGACCCGTTCTCTTCACTGTGGAACATGGCTGTGTTTGGCTGACTGCCAAGCTGGTAGCACGGCAGCAAGAATGGACCTGCGGGAAGGCAAATCCGCAAATGCATTTTAAATCATGACACTAAATGGCTCGGTAGACATCGTAAGAGCTTTATTGGGTCATCGGCAAAAAAGCTCATCTTCAAACGCGGGTCTCACCACACTGCTGAGCCACGGCAACCATGGTGTAGTGGCGAATCAAACTGGCTACGAAAGGTAGCGCACTGGGCCGCAGGTCCTTTATCACGGCAGACATGAATGCTCCAGTCAAGGCCTGCTCAAAAGTCCGGCGGGCAGGCGTGTCCTGCGCCTTGTAGCGATGAGAGATAATAACATTGGGGATCCACTTCTCGGTAAAACTGGAGGGAATTTAAAAAAAAAAAAAGAAAAACAGAACATATCAGCATTGAGTGCGTGTTCTTGGCATTGTTGAGAAATAATGAAGTACAAATGCTTTTGTTACTGTACTTGTAGCCCCCACTGAGCTTATCACTGTGATAACCCTTCCGTTCACAAATGCATGAATACGATCGCAATAAAATGCCAGTAAAGTATCATTTTTGCAGCTCCATTTTATTATTTTATTTTTTTTGTAAAACTTTACATACACCGTTATAACCACAACCTATGCAGCAAATAAAGGTTTTGATTTGCACGTTATCCTTTAGCTTGTCGCACCTCCGCAGCTCTGCTGGTGTCTGTTGGTATTTATCAACTATAGCTTAAGGCAACTGGGCCGCCCGTATTATTGAGCAGCTGTTTTCTCCATGGTTGAGCTTGTGCTTTATAATGACACACGCCGGGGGTGGACCGGATGGATCGCTTCATCTAATTATTGCTCTTTAAAAGGCTGCTATTGGGAGCACGGCGGTGGAGCAGGTGAGGAAGGCAAGTAACGTCGGAATGTCTGATCAATCGGCCATTTGTCATTCACGGGGCCATCACGCCAATGTAACGGTGTCCTCACGACAGCCATATTTTAAGTCATGTGATCGCGTAGGGAAAGGACGAGGGGAGCAAAAATGAAGGGAGAAGAAAAAAAAATATATTCCATGAGGGAGAACGAATCAAGAGGTCTGACAGTGGAGGCAGCATTCGCAAGCCTCCTCGCCCCCCATCATAAGTGACACACTTCATTACCCCGGCAGAACTGTGCACACAGACACACTTGTCTTACTGCATGAGCATAAGTGTGCGTGTAATGAAAGGAGAATGAAAGGGCCAGGATGTAGCATAAACAGACAGAAGAAAGTCAATTAGCCCCTGCCCGGGATCAATGATGGTAATGTGACTAACCCATCCCACAAGCACACCTCTTCCCCCTTGCTGTCCTGTGGGCTCACGTTATAGTTTTCTGTCTCCAAGTGAAGCCTGCCATCGAGTTGGGGTCTACTTGAACGTAATTAGCAACACCAGCCCATCACACGGAATTGTGTGTTGTTGTTGTTGGGGACCTGTGCAACTTCAAAATGGGTGTTTGCTTACTTGGGATGAGAAAGAAGCTGGTACAGAGCGTGTTTGTTATCATCCAAACTGGTCATAGCCACCAGGAAACACTTAATGACCTCCCACGCCTGTCGTCTGTAGTACGGCTCTGTGTTGGCACTCTTCAGACAGTCGAGGGCTGTCTCGATCGCCTAGAAATGGGGTACAGCACACAGATCTTGAGAAATAAACAGTAAAAAAAAAAAAACCCAAAAAGGATTGGATTGCAACTTCACACAAATAGTGATTAATTGGCACAAAAAAAGCACAGCCTAATCTGGCTTTGCAAAGGCAATTGTGATCTGTTCAATACAGCTTGGCTTACTTCAAAAGGGAGTGAATTTAATGCCACTCTGAACAAAGAGGAGCAGATCACAGAAACCAGACTTGGACATGCAAATTAGAACACTGCCTAATTGAATAATATACATGTCCGTTTATTCGAATATTTTCTCGAGAGTGAAACACTTGACTGGCTCTCTTCTCTGGTCAAAATTCCACCAACGCGACAGTCATCAGTGGCAATTAGTCAAGAGAGTCTATAAGATTATTATTTTTTGGATACATGTTAATTTACCTTGAAGCCATTTAATCTCATCAATGTCATTTAATTGCTTTGTTTCATCTAATTGCAAATGAAACTCTCCCGACGTCTACTCACGCTTGTATTTTATATTCAAATTCTGCAAGTAGAATTTGGAGTGTGTGAGGGACTGTGCGTGGCCTGAATCTATGAAGACTGCCAGAGAGCTAAGCGGCCATTACCAAGAGTAAATAGTCCCATCATAGTGGACCACACTAGATTGATGATTACGGACTTGGTCTGAAGTTACACGGGAGACGGATTAAATTACCAGGAAAAAACTGCACACGCATATCTGAATAAAAATACTGCTCCCTGTAGTAGTGGCGACGGGGCCTTACTTTCTCCATCGGGAGCTGTATCGAGGCTTTGCAGTCGGTGAACTCAGCCTTGATGCTGGGTCCTTGAACCTCAGTCACCACATAGTGCAGCCTCTGAGACTCCTTCAGCATCCTTCTATTGCTGCCGCCAAACTTTCCCAACACCCGGTAGGCTACGTGTGAGATGGTCTCAGCCGGGTTGCGAAGGGTCCGCCATAAAGCCTTGGAGCGCAAACGGAGAAAAGAATAACTGTGTGAAAACATGTGCTAATGCTAACATCAAATTGTAAATTGAGATCATCATTCTGTTCTTCGTCGTCTTGGGATTTGAACCGGAACCTGACCAAGCAGCTTGATAAGAATTGCACCCGTCTGTCAAACTTCATACCTGCATGAGCTCAGCCCTGACAGGTTGGATGTGATCATAGAGGAAGTCCGGCTGCAGGTTGTCCACACAGAGCTCTAAGGTGCGGAGGCCTTGGCTCACGAGAGTCTGAGAGCCGTTGAGGGCTGACACCAGTGGATCCATGAGCATTGGCAAGTACGGCAGCAAAGAGCTGAGACGCACCGGCACTGTCAGGCACAACTCCACAAAGAGGTCCTTCATGTGCTGCTTGTGAAGGCCACTCTGCAGCATGTTCAGACCTAACGGCATGAAAAGTAGACACAGGCGAGAAGGGAAATATAGCGTACGGGACTTAAAGTCAAAGACCGGATTTTCACGACCATACGGCGCACCGTACTAAAAGGCGTAGTGTCCGTTAGGTTCCCACGCGTCATTGTCAGTCAGTTGCCATGCAAAATGCATGCACAATGTAAGATTTAAGTGCGTCTTTACGTCGGGAGAATACGGCAGATGAAGACACGTCAACACATCTGAGAACTGCGATGAAGACGTGTACCTTGTAGCAGATTGGGTAGGAGAGGCAGGAACTCTTGGTAGAGAAGGTCGTGACTTCCTCCACCAATGGAGCGGAAGAGTGCCCGTAGGAACAGGAAGTAATTGTAAGGTTCCTTGGCTGACTGGGCCAGTTCCATTGAGCTGTTTACTATCTTGTGGAGGTGTGGCTAAGGAAAAATGCATTCTTTTAATACCCATGTGGAACAAAATATAAAATAATGACTCGGGTGTGGTCACCGACTTTCAGCATCTGTTCATTCTCAGCTGCAAAAAGCGACACTGATCCAAACACCAGTTTAAAGAGCTTGAGGTAGAGATTGGAGAGCTCCACATTTGAGCCCATCTCTGGGAGTCTTTCCAGAAGGTATTCCACTAAGATGGTGGCAAAAAGAGCCGACGTTGACAAGTTGGCCAGGAAAGAGTTTGCCACGATCTGAGGAAGAGCAATAGAAATTAAACAAATAAACGAATGAATACAATTAGTTTTTTTCTACACTTGATGCGTGTACCTGGAGTGCATAATTCTTGGAAATCCGCTCCACCATGTACGGAACAGTCGTTTGAAAAATCTCCTTAAAAGTAAGTGGGTTCATCATGGTGAAGACCCCGGCAAAGTGCTCCAGAACTTCCTTCTCCTCTTTCATTCGTACCGCTTGGCAATTGGCCACTCTAATGTATGCTTGCTGGTTATTGGCAACTTGAACCTGGACAAATGAAAAACAAGGCATCTTTCAGAGCTGTGCACTGATTGCATTGATTTTAAGATCCATTTTCATTTATTGCCCTACTCTCTCCTCTGACTTTGAATGCGCGGATTAATGCCAAATTCAACGGCTCTCTTGCGTTACCTGATAGATGTCCAAAGCCTGCATGGCATACTTGACCAACTTAATGTAGATCTGTGTTTCCTTCGGCTGCAGCTGCTTGTTTGGTATGAACTGAGCCTCTGTTTGAAAATGTAAAAATATATATATTTAAGCGTGAAACTGTAGATTCTGTCGCATTGAATCATTTATCGTGGTCGTCCAAGAGTGATTTTGGTCAGCCTTACCTCCGGGGGCCTTGCAGGAGGTGATGCCCCACGTGATGGTTTTCACGCCACAAACCAGAGTTTTCACTAAACTACGGCAATCCGACACTTGAAACGTCTGCTTGTCCTCCTTCTCGCCCTGTCGGTCGAAGGCGGCCGCGGGAGGCTGAGGCGCACTACTGACGGGTGTGGGAGGAGCCGGAGGCGGGATGGCAGGCGTAATAGAAGGCGTGGGTGTGGCGGGAACACCCGGTAGGACCCCTGGCTCCACCACGCCCATTTCCGACTGAGGTTTGCACTTCTTGAAGATGGAGACAAGCTGGTAGCGTGCTATGGTGTGAAATTTCAGCACAAACACCTGAGAGAGACAGACAGACAGACATGGCATTCAACATTTCGATACGCAAAAAGTGACTGAGGTCCGTCGCTTTTTTTTGTGCTGGCTACCTCCAGCATCCTCATGAGGATGTCCCGGCCATTGCCATTCTCCTGCTCTGACTTTGAGCGAATGCAGTCCACCAGGTTGAGCAAAAGCTTGCAAGACATGGTCTGAATATTGCTCGGGAGCGATTCGTCGTCGATGTTCTTGGCAAACAGTTGTACAGCTAAGGATAAATCGGTCAGGGGCAGGTTCTGGCGAACGTGGTGAACGAGGTCTGCAAGTGTGCTGTAGGCCAGAGGTCTGAAAACAGAGATGGTGAAAAGAGAATTGACTATTGAATTTGAGGAGACGTGGCGAAAACTGAAGGCGGGGAGAGACAAAGTAACAACATGAGCTGCTCTGAAAGGTGAAGACGGTTAAGGGAAGCAACTCTGAAAACGGCCTCTGTCAAGGAAACTAGCAAAAAGGTGAGCTAATAAGTGACAACGATATTGCCGCCAGCTCTCAACAGCTCCTCCGCACCACTAATTTGAAATGACAGTTATATTACTGAAGTGGCAAGGGTGGCGTGGCGGGTCAAAGACATTTGCAGATCCGACCTACGGGGGAAACCCGGCTCCCCAGGAGCTGTGGGCGTACATGACAATTTGACAGACGGACCTCAGATGTGGTCAGCCTCCGAGACGTGTGCCTCATTAACATGCAAGGGACTCGGAAGCTGTCAGAGCAATCTTCCACTAAACAAGAAGATGATTGTGATAGATGCACACGCGGGCGACTTACCGAAGCGTCTCCCGGGCAGTGTATCCAGAGCCAATGAGGATGGATTCATCAAAAAGTTTATCCATGCAGGGTATAAACTCTGCAAAATAAAAAGATCACATTGGCCTTTGTTTCCCGTACAAGAATATGGATAAATGCAAGTGCAAATTTGGTGTGATTTTTCACATCTTAGAAAAACATACGGTTGCGTAGCTCGGTGGTGAGAATGTGTTTGGCGGCGATGAGCAGCTCCTTGCGGAGGTGCGCCGTCTCCGAGGGGCAGTTGGTGAGCAGCTGGAGCATGCCCTTCACCATCTGCTGGGAATACTTTCCGACCAGCTCCTGAGATTGTGGACACGCACGCACAGAGCGCAAGTTTGAACCAGTCGAGCTTTCCGCGTGCATATAACAGCCTGAACCGTTCATGCGGTTTACGCCGGCGGATATCCATGAATGCCTTTTGTTTTGCTTCAAGAAAATTTTGTTTACGTTCATGGAGGACTCTGTAAGGTAGAAAGCATTGCAAAACGCATCAAATGAGTATACCTGGTAGATTCGAATGATGTAGGCCAGGAATGAGAGCGTCTTAATTTGCGCGGCAATGAAGTCTGCATACAGTTCCTTGTTATAAAGCTTGTGCTGCCTGCAAAGATGACGAAAAAAAATCCACACAAGTAATTGAGTCCCCTGCATGCCTGCAGTAGGTGACAATTAATGGCGGGTAAAACGAGGATCTACATATGGGATTCAATTCTACATGCATGGCTTATTCATTTGTGCGGCAGCTGTTACCGTGGCTCCCAAAGAAACTTTCTCTATACCTGTCGTAGATTCCTGAGGTTTGTTTTGCTTTAATTAACTGCTCCATTTCCTTCCGATTCCACAAGTCTAATGCAACCATCTTCTTACGCTCAAATTCCACCTCCCGCTAAGTCAATTTCTACTATTTTAACTTTCCTAAATAGAATGGAGCCAGCTTTAGTAACGGCATCAAAAAAACTGCTGCCAGGAAGGAGCGATGAAGAGGGGGTGGGGGCTAAGAGGTAGGGGGGTACCATTCTATTAAGAGTGGGCCCAATCTCATTCAGAAGGCCATAAAATGAAAATTAATTTAGTTAGTGGGGGTTGCAATTCCTGTTTGGGCAAATGGATGTTACCTGGCTTGTGGAGACACCTGCAGCATGATGGTGCTCATGATGAGGGGCACAAACTCTGACACCACATTGTGAATATTCAACTTGTAGAGCTGTGAGGAATAGGCAGGAGGTGGGGGCAAAAAAATAGATTTCATTGTGATACAGCCATATAATTACAGATTAGGTGATTTTTATTCTCGGATTAATGAGCATTTGGAGAGGAAATGAATCCAGTGTTTTCAATCTAGTCACGACCTCTTCCGACTCCCAAATTTTCCCCAAAAAAACACAAATGAGTCAGTCAAGTTTTCAGCTCCAATATCCTTAATAAACGGCACGAAACTATTTCATTGTGTGGTTTTGTTGCCGCTGCACAGTGGTCGGCTGGTTAGCATGTTCTCCCTGCGTGGGTTTTCCGCGGGTACTCCGGTTGCCTCCCACATTCCAAAAACTTGCACAGCAGGTTAATTGAACACTCGAAATTGTCCCTAGGTGTGATTGTAAGCTCGAATTGTTGTCCGTCTATGTGTGTCCTGCGATTGGCTGGCAACCAGTTGAGGGTGTACCCCGCCGGCTGCCCGAAGACAGCTGGGATAGGCTCCAGCACGAACCGCGATCCTCGTGCGGATCAGCGGTTTAGAAAATGGACGGATGGATGGTTTTGCTGCCCCGCTTTTTCATTTCACTCACCTGATACATCAGCACCACGATGAGTGGCAGCTCTGCAAGCACTTTGAGCGACAAAGACCCCCGTGGGATGATGGTGTGCTAGAGACAGAGCATTAAAGATTACAATACATACCAGATGACACGTTCGCATGACTTGCTCACTCTTACACTTTTAAAATCCAAGGAGCCAATTACAACAAAACGCCTCAAAGTCAACAAAATCTATTCCTTTAGGATTAATTACAGTCTGTGCAAATGTCATTTTAGTCCACACGAAAAAGCCACTTTCAAGTTCAAGTCAACTTTATTGTCAAATGTGCTCTATGTGCAACATACAGCACAGATGAAATGTATTTCCTCTCAACCACAGCGCAAACACAGGAGAGAGAGAGAGAAGCCACTGCGGGTGCCCGCGCCACCATCAACAGAACAGTTAACATAAATGACAAAATAATACAACACAACACACACAGAAGGTTAACCATGTTTTCTGCATACACTTTGTTGTTTGAAGCAGTTATAGATGAAAGAGGTCTGATGAAAGGGGAGTGAATCAAAGTGTCCTTTTCACCAATGGATCAAAGATGTCATGCTGAAAATGTCCACAGGTCTGCGACAAGCTAAGTTTGCAAACTGAGGCTGTAGCTACGTTTCCTCTACGTTGAACATTAAACTAAAACATAAATAGTGTAAAATTAACACACACTGTGGCCTCATACTATCAGATTCAGCTTTCTTCCTTATTATTAAGTCTCTTGAAGTGCAGAATTATGGCTCCTGTGGTGATACATAACACTGTCTGGCATTTTCAAACAAAATAATTATTTCAGCACTGTTTTCCCATTGATTAACAATATCGAAATGACTGTAGCAATTCATTCTGCACTAGCTCAATTAAAAAAAAACATCTCTGATCTCCATCTCTAATCTAAATTTAATGTTTTGTCTGTGACAATATTTGAATTTCAATGGGATGCTGTAATGTGGCATACTGCCGCCATCTAGTGCTAAGAAGTGGTAGTTGTAAAGTGCAGAAAGGAAAATGTCCAAGAATGAGCGTTGAGATTACCGTTCGTGTTTCACTGTCTTCTCTTTCGGGTGCAGTCTTCACCAACACGGAGGTGATCATCCCAACCATTTCTGGGGAGGGCACAGTGTTCTCAGCAATTACCTGAGGGTTCTCAAAGTATCGGGCCTAGTGGGCACACACACATACCAAAAAAAAAAGTAAAATAAAACATGGTTGTGCTCTGTTAAAAATCGGCGCAACAAGACAAGGCAGGCAGTTACTTACAACGACTTTCGGAAGGTCTTTGTAAATCTGCTTCACAAAGTCCAGGAAGTGATGAATCTGAAAATATGTAAACAGCATGTAAATCAACGGTTCAGGAAAATTCAGTCGAGCTCCATTTTTTGGAGGGAAAACAGTCATCACAAGTAAATGAATGTTGTCAACTGAAAAAATAAAATTATTGAATTGTGGCTGATGCACTAGCAGTTTTTTCACCATACAAAGCAAAATAATTTTAAAAAGCCAAGTAATCTCTTCGGAAATACACGTCATCAGCTGAAATGAGCAATAAGAAATCGGGCCAAACCACTCACCTCCTGTGAGACTGGAGGACGGAATAGTTTGTGCAGCTCAATTATAATGCGAAGGCATATCAGCACATTTTCCTCACTTTCAATCTGGAAGAGAAAATAGTCAAGAAAAACATACACAAGACATTTTTGTTTGTATTTAAGAAACGTGACACCAACATGTACATGAAATACATGAGTCAAGTTTCTTCAAGATTTTAAAAGGATCCTTACCTCCAAGAAGCGAAACATGACAGACAGGATGTTCTTGGTGTGCGTTCGAAGGTGTTCATTTGTGGGAATACGGTGGATGATTTCGAGCACCAGCTTCCTTAGTTGCTATGGCAACCCAACATTAAATTATAATGAAATTCCAGGTCTTATACAATTGGTGTACAAGCAGTGTTCTGGGGAATCTCCGTACCTGCGTTGGCTTTTCTTGTAGAAACTGCACCTCTCCGTCCTGGAGAAAGGTGAGGAAGCGAGGAATGATGTGTTCCAAGAAGGTGGAGTACTGAGGGGAGGATGTCACATTCTGAAATGGAAACAAAGAGTGTGTTAAATGGGCGATCAACACCTTCAACCACTGCTGTTCCTGTCAATGAACAACAATAACAGATTTTGATTTTTTTTTTTTGGCACTGTCATACTCACCTCAAAATTCTCGCTGACCTCCTGCATCATCTTGAGCTTGGTCTCATCAGCTGGAAGATGAGGGACAATTAATCCAATTTGTTAAAACACAATTTAATGATCATGGACTTCTCCAGAGGCTGACCAGGGGCTCTCAGATCTTATCAGTTTTACTTTCATCGCCAGTTTCATCAAAATGGTACACTCTCACTCACACACATTCACTCAAACATACTTACATACAGTACATGTACCTTTGACTGGACTAAAGCGTATTGGTCTCATCACATTGCCCATGCTAAAGATCCGTGCCGAATCAAACTAGGTTCGGCCCCGTTTAATAAAAAACTGCTTAGATCAAGGAACGTACGTGTGTTTGCGTCGGTGAGCGCTACCACAAACTGCAGGTACTTTTTCATCAGCGTGGTCTGGTCCACCACGGTGGGACTGGGAGCTGGCCCAAAGGCCATCGTGGCAGCTGGAACAGACTGTGAGACACAAGTGGGGAAATGTGACAGACTATATTGTCTGCACTGATCTCAGCTTGTGCTCATGTTGTGTTGAACTAAATAAAGAAAAAGAGAAGAACAGTTAACACATGTTGACTGGAAGCAATGTAGACGCTGTATGATAATCATAGAACAAAGACACTGTATGATAATCAAAGAACGTACATAACGGATAGCTACATGAAAGCATCAGTTTCGATTGTTGTAATCAACAGGCGCATTCTGATGACGTAATAAACAGTTCGGCTATCTGCTAGAGCAATTTTCTCACATTCAGGTAGAATTCCGACTTAATTCATTCATTCACCGACGTCAAACTTCGAACACGTTTGACAATTCGGCGTGAAAGCATTTTCTATTTTCAACAAAATCGATATTTACTGATTAACTTCAAAGGCTAGTCGCCACAATCTCTCCTAAATTAGCTTGTTTCAAAACGAGACCATTGATGCTTTTGAAGTGTTTCAGAGAATTTTTTTTTTACAACGAACAGATATATCCCATGCGCCCGAAGGCTAAATTCTAACTAGTAGCAAAAAAATAATTTCTAATAAAATCTTCAATATGAGGAATAACAAATGATTTACCTTGCACGACGTAGAAGAGCGAGTCGACAGAAAGCGCCGCGCTGCCGCTTTGAGCAGCATGGATGTCAGGGATATCCTTCCGCACATCGCATACAGAATGCATACGTTTGATTGATATTCGCGACTAAATTATAGTTCATTTGTGGATTTTATTCAGATATATTCTATTAATGCACATTTCTTTCAAAACACGGTGATTGGTATTGTGTTAGACATGGTTTTCTAGTGCAAGTGGAAGGATATAGTCTTACCAAGGGGTGGTATATGACCATCATTTTCGATGGTCTTGTCAGGACTCTACGGTGGCTGCAAAGGGGATAAAATTCTGAAAGCGACACACATACTATTGCTTTTAATTCCTATATAAGGTTGCAAACATCTTTAAATTAAAAGTACACTCAATATTTTACAGCGCTTTCATCTATCATGTTATCGCTAATAAATCGAACCCTGAAAAAAAACTATAGCAGTTTTGTTGAGCCCAGACGTGGAAGGTAAATGTCTCCGAGAGCTTATTAAAACCATCCACATACATATCTGCCAATGTATTAATTTGAATCATTGTAATACTTTAGTTTCATTTTGTACATTTTATTCCTACCACAAGATGACAGCATAGTGATGGTCTCCAATCACTGACTCAAAGCGCTGCAACCTGTTGCTCTTGTATTTGCTAAACTTAATTCAACCTTACAAGGCACATATACACATTAAGGGTGTGGGAAATAATCGATATTAATCGATACATCGATGCGCACGTGCGCGATCCGAGTGCATCGGCTCATTCACTGGGTACTACGCGATTGACGGGTGAAATCGCGATTCATCACGATGCATTGATCGGTATCGGTAAAATCCGATTCAAGCGCCGTTTTATTCATGTTAAACGTCACATATCTGCCCTTTCCTAGACGCAATGAATGCAGCATCATTGCTTTGCGTTTTGTGTTGAATACGGACGGTAGCCGTGCGTCACATACAGTCCAGTACACATTCACACAACTAGCGAAACATTATGGAAGTTAGCGCAAGCAGCAGCAAGGAAACTACTATATTTAATGCAGCCGCAACATTCAAATCTTATGTTTGGAAATACTACGGCTTCGAAAAGAAAGACGGAAAGCTTGATAAAACCTCCGTAATTTGCAAGGAATGTCGCACTAAGAAGCCATACAACGGCAGCACCACAAATATGCAGACCCACTTAAAACGATGGCACCAGATCACCGACAAGTTTCCCTCCCGCTCCCCCGCTTCCCCGCCCAGTTCCTCGTCGGACACCTGAGAAACTCTTGGTAAACCAGGTCAGGATCAGAAAAAAATTGCCTCTTATTTTGGGAGTCCCTTTGCAACTCACTGTGACCGCGCAATGGCTATAACTAAGGCCACTGCTTATTTCATATGCAAAGACCTCCAGCCTTAGCGTGGTGGACAACGAGGCTTTCATACAGCTCGTGGACGTTTTGGAACCCAGGTATGTATGTGTGTACAACAAAGTGAGAAGTTAGATTACTGTGTCGCTGAACAGTGCGCAAAGAGTTAATTAATTAGTTAATTAAACATTTTGGGGCCATTTCAGTGAAATGAATGATGATGCAAACTCTCTAATTAGATACTCATGCAATTTAAATAGTTATGTTTAACTCAAATTTTCATTTTTGTTATTTACTTTTTCATACACAGGAATTGCACAGCTGATCAAACCTGATTCGGACTAGTAGACACGGCTGAGGATGTACCTGGAAGACATATTCCATTTAGGGCATCATGGTTCAGGGTTCGGCCTTTCTGTCAGGAGTTTGCATGTTTTGTTTTTGGCTTCTCTCGATCCCCAAATGTGAGTGCGAATGTTTGTTTGTCTATTTGTTTTGGGTTGTCTCTCGTTGGCTGGCGATCAATGCAGTGCAACCCACCTCTCACCCGTCAGCTATGGCAGGCTTAATTTCCCAGCCACCCGCTGAATTGATTGATTTAGAATTCAGAGCAACGTTGAATGATTCCCATCAACATCTCAGCAATCAGCGAATGAATAACTTCAGACTCACCAGTCTGGAGTAACCAGCAGAGAAACGAGCCGTTTAGTCATCAATTGCAAGTCATGTTGATGTCTAATCACTTCATCTTTGACGTGATCCCCTATTAAAACCTGGGAACCAAATGTTCTTGATTTTTTTTCTGGTGTTATTTCAAAGATTAATTCCTGAGTCTTCTCTTGGCCAGGCTAATGGGGAACACAATCTAATTGCCTTCGTAATAGCTGGGACAATAATGAAGTCTTGATTTATTATTAAACCCAACGGCCTGTCTCCCCCTCCTTGCGTTTGCGGGTGAGCTTTAATTAGCAGTTGTCCCTGTCAGTCAACCCACTAGCAAGAGGCTTCAGAAGAGTATTCTTTTCACCAAATGTCACTTATGTTGAAGATAAGTATGACACGCCCCCCACCCCACACACACACACTGTTCACCAGGTAATGATTATCTGCTCAAAGAGATACAGTATATCACAGGCTTATTGCAAGGCTCTTGTTTGTTTCATTATCTGAGTTTTTTTTTTTTGGGTTTTGAAGAGGAGTGAAGAAAAAAAAACAAACCACTCAATGTGTCCATTAGACATGTGTTTTCTCAGCACGGTGATCCAGCCTGTTGACGACCTCTTAGTGAAGCTGGATCACACATAGAGAGAAGCGCACTCTCCCGTAGACTGACAATACTCTGAAAACCTATTCATGCATCCAAAGCCTCTCTCCTTTCATGGCCTGCATAATAAACTGTTACCTGTGCTTCAAGCAGACTAACAAGCCGTCCTATATTTTTCGGAGAACTATTTGAAACGAAAGTCTGTGTCATTGTTTTCAGTCATTTGCTCCCCTTTTGGGGGGAACTGCTACCTACCCACACCTTTTGTCTTGGTCACCTAGTAACCAAAAAACAGATTTCCATTTTCTTTCATTTCTCTCATGCAGAGAACCCTTTTATTCAGGGACTCTGTAGTGATCAACAACTTAGGGCTGTTTATATGGATCTTAGACATCACTGTATTTGTAATGGTTGATTTGGACTGGAACACAAAAAAAGGCTGCGTTAGTGGTTTGCCATAGCTGGAAAAAAAAAATGAATTACAATTATTTAAACAATCTTTCAATTCTCAGAATCCCCCAGATCCTAGATTGTAGTGCACCCATATGTGTGTTCGCGAGCGACTATCATTTGAAGGCCACGTTCAATGCTCAGCAGTGTGTCTTCCAGTCTGCCCACCGGGATTTATTGACCTTTCACAACCAAGCGGTTAGCTGCGGCTAATTTTTTATGTATTGCGTCCTCACCCCTTATACGCCTTACGTGTGCATTTAGAATTGAGCCTGAACGGCTATATAGTTGTTGAATGTAATGTAATAATGTCGTTGATTTAGCCAACATTAAAAAAGATGAATTTGATTGAATCAGAATGAAAGAACTGGTTGCCAGCAAAACACCATGAGCACACACGTATTGGGAACCTATCATGTGTTTTTTGTTGTTTTTTGTTTGTTTGTTTTGTTCTGGAAACTCACTTCTTTGCTGTTTTGTGCTCTTTTTTTAATGCCACAAGATGGCCCTTGGGAATTGAAAGTCCATTTAGACTGAGAAACATGCTTTGTCATTTTACTGTCCTCCATGTACATACGATTTTATTTTAATTTTTAAAATCAAATAATCTGTAGGCCATTTCAAGTCTAATGTTGCAAGATGAATGGATACAAAACTATTTTGGGATCCTAGTTTGTGACACATTTATGGTTTAAATTATGAATATAGGCCTTTATAAACTTAAGGGGTAAGGTTGCATTTTATTCACTATTTGCAGAAAGGCTTATCCTATAAAATAGACTGTATATGCCACGGCCCAATAAAACTGAAATTAGTTATGAACACAAGTTCTCAACATCATGAATTCATAGGGACTGGAAGAAAAATGATATAGATGTGAGCATCAATGAATAAATTAAGCAAGGACGTTTTTGTATTCAAGATGGAACGGATTTTACCCAATTCCACCCCCTACCCAACCCTTCCCACAACCCCGATTTTCAATATGCGCCTCGTCATTGCTTAATGAAGTGCTCAAACCGATAAATAAATGTTTCACCCAGCTGGCTGCTTACGTCAACCTACTACAGCCAATCCCGGGCGTTCTGTAGACACCTTTTTTTGGTAATCCTCTTTCCTTGAAAAGGAACAGTCGGATCAGTCACCACACTGCGCTGCATACGCCAGGAAGCGTAAATATAACCTTTCTCATACTAACAAAGAACGACTCAGCAGTGAAGGGATTTTCACTTTGGATTGCGCTGTTTAATGCATTTTTTGTCGATCATTTAGTTTAGCCATGGCACTGTTTGAGAAAACGTCTCATTCAGTATTGTACGTGCGTAAATTATAAAGAGCGCGTTTTACGCACAAACCGAATGGATTCATAGTGTTAGTTCTTCTTATTATTATCGCTATTATTTGCTTGTAGGGATCCCCCGCAGGTATGTTATCACTTTTTTGCGGTTTTGTAATGTTCTGCGCACTGGGGTGCCGGCACCAAGCCGGCGCTCAAGCGGACGACGGGAAGCGGTACATTTGCCGAGCGGTGCCCCTCGTCGGCGACACCAGCTGCCCGGTGACCTTATTACCCGAAATCAACAACAACGGGGGACAGGAAGAGGAGCTCCGCAACACCGTCATGCAGCTTCGAGAGACTATCCTGCAGCAGAAAGAAACCATTTCCAAACAACTCGGCACCATCAACGAGCTGACCACCAAGCTGTCCCTTTGCGCATCAACCAGCGATGATCGAAAGTACGAAAAAGGGGCTCCATGGGGCAAGCTGAAGCAAAACACAATGGGAGACGTCCCCAGAGATCCATATGACACTGTGGAGAATCTTGGCAAAACAATGCAGGGGCTCAAGGACCGGCTGGAGAACCTGGAGGTATGTTCGTCACATTGCCCTCAATGCATGCGTAAATGGCCCGGTTTTGTACTCATCAACCCGTTTAGAACGCCCGCGGTTTCAAGTTCGGTTCAGTATGTAAAACTGGGATCAACACTTTGTGTGAGATTAGATGAGATGAGCCACAACCTCAGTAGATAATGTCATTATCACTGCGAGTCAGACGTCACATATGCCATAACGGGATATTTCTATTCTTATTTGATCCATTTGAATATTTCTTATATTTATATTTGGATGCATACATTCTCGTTTACATTCCATTCCCACTTGAAAACAACTTGGGATGATTAGGAATATGACTGTGGTGATAGGGTAAAATTGAAATATCATGTTGAGGCATTGTTACATTTTGCGACAGTTGTAATTTTGCTCACCAAAATGTTTTTCAACAAGTGGCGGACCCTCATTATGATGCAGTCTAGTTATTCACCACTACAAAGCACTCTCATTTTGTGCTAAATAAATACATCAGTGCATGTCGCTACAAGAGTGCAGAGTTTTGGGCCCAAGGGACACATTAGCTTTTAAAACTGCCGGACGGTTTAATCATGCCTATATGCGCCGTGTCAGAAAAGATCACAAATACAAAGTGCAAGTTTTTTCCACACCCAATGTTGGTCAAACGATTAAGTTTGCTTGATTCAGTGCGTGAGAAGAAGCGATTTGAGTGCAAGTCACATGAATATAACAGGAAAAGAATTTGGTGGAAATTTTAGCAATCACTGATGACATCGAATCATCGTTCGGGGGAACTCACACATATTAAAAGCTGTTGTCAGACAATGAATCAAATAGCACCCCTGTTTTTTTTAAATAATAATTCAATCATTGCATTTTAGCTTTGTTTTATATCCAATGATTGTACACATACAGACATCCAAATAACAAGTGAGTAGCAAAGACAGTCTCATCACAACGGGTCCTCTAATCAATTCCACAATAGCGACATTTGGAAGCGAGTCAGACATGCATGTGGAATCCTGCTGTGAAGTCAAAAGCGTCTCCCGCCGCTACTTGCGCCCCCGGTCACCCGTGTCCACTTCCTGCTCATCCGTCTTTAGCAACAGCAGATGCGGGCCAACATATCCGGCGCGTCCTTCCCCAGCGAGCTGCGTGACTTGCTGCAGCGTCGCCTGGTCGAGCTGGAGAAACAGCTGCTGAGGAAAGTCAGTAACCTGGAGGAGGAGAAGAGCATGCTGTCCAACGCCACGGCGGCGTACCGGCTGAAGACGGAAAGTACGCTCAACGCCCTGGTGGAGAGGATAAGTGAGCTCGAGAAAGGTAACGTGACCCAGGCAAATGTGACGGGAGGTTTTCTCATATATTAAAATGAAAAATGTTGAAATGTATCCTTATCGGCGAATTTGATCACCTGGTAATCCATTTCTGAGTAGCTTTGTTTTCACCCTTTGTTGCATTTTCTATACGGACAGGAGGGGAAGACTTCAAGACCCCTGAGCAGTTCAAGATCTCCCTGCCGCAGCGTACAAACTACTTGTATGGTCGCATCATCAAGAGCCTACCCGAGATGTACGCGTTCACGCTTTGCATGTGGATCAAGTCCAACGCCTCTCCGGGCATCGGGACGCCTTTCTCCTACGGTGTGCCCGGACAAGCCAATGAGATTGTGTTGATCGAATGGGGCAATAACCCAATTGAGCTGCTCATCAATGACAAGGTGAGTCATCACTGCTTTTCGAAACTGTCATCGTCCATCTCATGGGTTTCGTTTGAACTGCGAAAGGTCGCGCAGCTGCCGTTGGAGGTTCGTGACGGAAGGTGGCACCACATCTGCGTTTCCTGGACCACCAGGGATGGACAGTGGGAGGCCTATCAGGATGGGGAAAAGCAAGGGGCAGGAGACAACCTGGCAGCGTGGCACCCGATTAAACCGGGAGGGGTTATCATCCTGGGCCAGGAGCAGGTATCGCAATGGCTAATTTTAAAGTGATGACAACAATAACTCGAGGATTGATATGCGTTATTGAAACTGACGCCGCTGCCTCTCTCTGAAGAATGAATTCATTTTGTCCAACGAGCTACAGATCCGATTTGCAATAGCTTGATTAATAGAGACAAGATCACATTTCGCAAAAGAGATCAAATTGACAGTATGGCAATGTATGAAGCACTAAATCATTTGCAGCATATAAAATGCAGACTTGGAGGTGGTGGGTGGGGTGATGTCAGCCCCCCCCCCCGATCACCCTTTTTCCACGTATGGAAAGTTGATCAGTGTTGTAAGATCTTTAAAGAAATCGGATAGATTGGTCCATCTTCTGATCGGATGGATGATTGGTTGTCTTTTTTTTTTTTTTTAACTAACTGGTAATCGGCAATCGGCTCCAAAATCCTGATCGTGTATAGCCTACTTAGTAGATTCCAAAAGTTTCACTTTTCTGCAGTTTAGATGCCGGATACCACATATTCTAATATTGTAAATACCTTCTTCATTTTTTTTTTTACATTTTAGTTTTGGGCCTTAACAGGTCTATAAAAAACTGACCCCAGTGTAAAGAGCAGCTTTTGTGGACCGCATTTACTTTTTTTTTCCTGATGAAATTCCCGCACTATCATCGAAACCGTTTTTTTTTTTAATCTACTGTCAGTGGATGTGGACAGTGATGCAGTGCTGTTCTACATGACTGCATCCTAAAGATACTCTTCAGCTTGTAAACAAATACTTCTCAATCCAAACTGAGCAATCTAATCTTCTTAAAGGTTGTTTTTTCATGTCTGAATTGCGCAACCTTCTCAAATGAAGTAGCAAATGAATCAAAATATCTGGTTTCACTTGAAACCACCTCACATTATCAACCAGAAAAAGCTCGTACATGTTCAAGGAACATTCCCTTGACCGTTCCATTTATAATGCCGCTGTCTGCAGGACGTTGTAGGTGGACGCTTTGATGCCGGTCAGGCCTTCGTGGGAGAACTGAGTCAAGTCAATATCTGGGACCGCGTTCTGAAGCCAGCCGAGATCCAGTCGATGGCCAACTGCACGTCGTACTTGCCCGGTAATGTAATCTCATGGCTGGCGAGCAATGTGGAGGTGTTTGGGAGGGGAGCCTTCAAGAGGCCCTTGGAGATGTGTCTGGAGCGTCTGCCTAATACTTAAACGCATCTCATCTGCCATTGTTGTTAATTAGCTGCTATTTCCGTGCATTCATTTCATTTCTAATTGCTGTGAGACCGTTTATGGAAGCTGTGAAAAGCAACGTTGTGAGTGGGGCATAGAACACTTGGATGTGAAAATTAGGTAACGCTCTTAGGGGCTGCTTGCTTACTGTTTTTGCTACCTGGTGTCAAGTCAGCCTATTATAACTCATCCATTCCCGGAAGCTTTGGACACAAACACACACACATAAATATTGTCGAACCTCGTTTCAACGTACCCCGTTTACGGTCATATTTCAAAGTCCCGATTTCACGTAATCCATTTGCCGCTTTTGCTTACAACGAACATCTCGATTACGTAAATGACATTATAATGACCAGATTTTTTTCCCCGCAAAATAGTGAAAACCGCCTTCGCTACAACGAACCGTGTCAAGCTAACCGCGACATTGCTTAGGAACAAAACAAACAGCACGGGATTTCCCTCTGTTGCTTAGCAACGCTACTGATCGACTCGGTACGTTGTTGCACTTTCTGCCGTAACTCGCGGAGGCACGGCGCGGTTCTGAGCACGCAACCGCTGTTGCGTGCCGGGCGGGAGAAAGCAGGAGAGAAGATTATCTTTAAGGTTCTGGCTCATGTTATGTCTATTGCTTAACGGGAGAATCGGATTGGAGCCAAAATCAATCACAGGTTGTATCCTGACACGATTAGTTTGGAAAACCTTTCTCTTCGATTGACACTCTATGAGGTGGGGGGTTAGGGGGGAATCGATGCTCTTGGTATGGACATCAGTAATAAATCTATCACAGTGCTTTTTTTTCCCCTCTTTGCCTTGTCTATGTGAACAAAACTTGTTAAATGTAGTTTTGTATTCAGGATATGATTTTTTTTGTTTTATTGTGTATAGTTGCAGCGTGATTATTAGCACTGGTAGTTGTCTACTTTTGATGTATTTATTTGTGGTATGTGTCGTAATGTACACGTGCTGTCCTGTTTTTCTATGGCTGTTTTGCATGTTAAACTCTTCCGAATTGTTGATGTGGCCTTTATGGGGACTCGAGTGCCAACGATTGTTTTGTTTGTAATACAAATGATGTTGCCATGATGTGTGCTTAATAAAATAAGAGCAGCTGCTTAAATGAATGTTTGTCAGATTATTTATTTATTTACTTTTGTCAGGGTAGGATAATTTTCACGCCATAATTTTCGAACCGAGTGTCAGAATTGCAGTTTAGCATGAAGGAGTTTTTTTTTTCCATATTAACCCTTTCAGGGACAGCGGACAGTGGACAGCTGATCATGTTATCAGGTTACAGGGTGCAGGAAACGCTTAGTAATACATCCGAATGACTACTTTTAATATCATAGCAGTATATTGGAGGAAAGCCGTCACTCCTTGTGCTTCCAGGACTTTACTCCATTGAAGCTTACATAAACACACACAAGTTTAAAGTCATCCACTGTCCCGTTGGTGGCAACTGTCAGGTATGATAAAGCAGCGTGGGTGTGACATAAGTAGTATATAGCGTAAGCTCAGCCGGGGATCTTTTAACTGGGCTGACTTGGCTTCGGGACAACACCAGGTGGCGTGGGTGGCATTAGCAATGCTTAACAGAGGGAGAGGTCAAAAGGTCGACGGTGACAGAGCAGACATTTTGACGTGGAATTCCTTCTGGCTGCAAAGCAGCGCACTTGAAACACATTTTTTAAAATACCTTTTCCATGGAAGCGAAGACAAATGCATCAAAGCATGATAGGCATTTACACATGTAAAAATCCAAGCGGCAATTTTTTTAAAATATATATATTTTTCTTGTTATTGGTCAAACTATATGAAAATCACCCGCATTCACCAACTTTAAAACTCAACATAGGTTGAGGTCAAGGTTGAAGATTACCATGGCAACCGCGAGCTCCCCGACTGTGTCCCCGTCAGGACACATTCATTAGAAATGTCACTATTATTAATGAACAGGGACAAGTTGTGATTAGAAAGACGCTTGAATAACTGCGCCGTTTTTCATCACAGCTGGTGAAAAGTCCTCAAGTGACATTGTCGCTTTATTATTAATATGCTTTCTCTTTGAATGTATTTATTTCTTTTTTGTTTTGGTTATCAAATGTCCCATGGATTTGTTGTTGTTTGTTACATTCACTTGATGACGCCAATGGTAAAAAAAAAAAACGATCACAAACCCCCCCCCTGATGACTACCCGCTGTGTTGAAAACTAACATTGAAAATGAAATGACCTTTATTAAAGTTAATAATTCATGAGGGGTTTAGCTTGAGCGCCAGTGGGTCACTAATTGATTGTCCTGACACAATGTAATATACACGTGGTTTATGACCTGCTAGCCTTGTGAACATACATGGGTAACTAAATAATTCATTCAAACAGCAGAGAGCATCGCAGGAATACGACCTAGTGGCACAGTAGGACAGTACGAACTTGCTTACTGTTTCTCTAAGTACAGCGTTTACATTTTTTTTCTCCAAACTACAGTATACCAAACAAGCAACGATATTTCTCCAGTAGCTCCATCGAAGCACTCATAGTTGAGTTATGAGTAATAGTGTGTGCCATTCTGTGCCCACAGTGGCTCATTCTCTTCCCTTTTAACACTAGACACGTGGAAAACAATTCTGCTGCGGCCATCCGTATGCCTCTTCAGGAACAAAGCGTTGTTGGATTCTGCAATCTGTAAAATGGATCATAAATTCATGTCAGAATGAAGGTTACTTATGTGTGTAAAATAAAACTTGACAAAAGAGCCAGCATGGGGTCCCAAACCAAAAGTACAGAAAACACGAATTTCAATATCGTTTGAGCAGGTGGAAAAAATTCCGTGGTCTTCAAATTCAAACGTGAGAACTTGAGATATATGTACATTTCAGATTTCTGCAAACCTCATTTTGTGCCCAGGGAAGTGTGAGAAAATTTGTTTTTCTTAGTTTCTAGGTCTAGCCTGCCCTCTTGCGGTCAAAATGTTTACTTACAGAAGCGATGAACAGATGGGTCAGGTCATTTGTATATAATAAAGTCAAATAAAATAATAAGGCGGTTCTTATATGTCGGTAAAAATGTCAAAAGGCTCCTTTTATTAATGTTGAATATTTCTTTATCATGAATTGAGTTCTAATTCGCTGATAAACAATTTAGTCCACTTGGCCTGAATACCTTGAGCTTCTCACCGTTTTGAAAATGATCGGAATAAAATTTGAATTATCTTTACGTGCAACGTAACTGATAACTTGGACCCATTTCTTGGACTGGCAAGCTTTGGTCAGATGTAAATTTATGTTGTGTTTGTTGTACCAGAGCTCTTTTGTGATATCGAGGGTGACAGGCGATGACTGTGATGAAAGAGAAGGTTGCAACAAGTATTGCAGCAGAGGACAGGATGAAGAGCATGTTGTCTGGAAAGAACATCATTTCAGATTGTTAGGAAAACAATTCTGGTCAATGTGATGCTTGTGGGAACAGTTTAGAGGTGGATTGAACTATTCAGTGTTAAAAAAAAAAGGTTGAGTGGACTCAAAATGTGAAGGCAACAAACTTCAAATAAATGTTAAGTTGCGCACAATTCAACAAAATAGTTTGAGTTTGACTGTTGTGAAAATAGGCTTTTCTGCATTTCACAACGGGTCGATTGGGATTTAATTATTCGTTGTATTGTTCTCTCAACATGAAGATTTAGGTAGAAACAATTCAGCAACTTGCTAGCCTTGTTGCGCAAACCAACATTGTTGCCATAAATGCCAATAATTTAGATTTACATTTAAATTGCTGTGTTAGCCCCCCAAAAATACAAGTTGTTTTTGTTTTTCTTTCTTTTTTTTATTTAAATCTGACTTAAATCTGAACTACAATTTATTTCCCACACAGAATTTTAGGGTCGGATAGGGGGCATCGTTGTAACTTAGCAACAAGAGCCAATCAATTCAGCACAGATCAGATCGTCAGCTGTGAGCATTCCTTTCATTTTGACTGGCCTCTCGCCGCCTGCGAAACAAATGCGGCCGAACATCACAATGACAGTTTTATCCGAAACACCTCATGACACATGAAAACGTCTCGAATCTTACCCAGCTCCCTTGGACCGTGCCAATAAGACACACGCCGTGTGTGGATGTGCGTAGGCTTCACTCACTGTTCTTCCTGACCATGAGACTGAAGGAGGTCTGCAGCTTGCTGATGTCATTGCGGATGCTAATGTTCAGGCAGTGAACCCCGGTGGAGGTGAAAGTGTGATTGAGCCACAAGGTGTTCTCGTACAGCACAGTCAGCATGCAGCCCCCCGTCGTGTCGGGCACGCAGTGGGGAAGGAAGCTCCAACACACCCACATGGGGGGACTGGGGAAACACAGCGATCTCAATTTCTTCCTTGAGGTCATACAAAGCTAGGAAAAACTAAAGGTCACTTTTACCTTCCATCCACGTGGAAAGCAAGGCCGGTGGTTTGAGACACCTCGTAATTAGAAGGCCCCTTCAACTCAATGCTTTTAATGGCATCTACAAATCAATTTACACACTTGTTAGGATGATCTCATGCACAATTGAAATATTTACTGTCTGTACTTTTATTTTATTTAAAAAATGTATATATATATTTTAAATAAAATAAAAGTATATATATATATGGATATGTACTTGTTTTTAAATGCAGAGTGTGAGTTCACTACAAACCAAGCACTTGAATATCCTTGGAGTAGATTCCAGTTAATGCAGGCGTGTATTTAGTCATATTGATTCCAATTTTCAATCGGAGTGTGTAGTTTCCAGACAAAGCGTAGTGGTAGCGAACAACAGGCTCATTCCCCTGGATTACCTCTCTGCGTTTCCATCAATAAAATACTCATTAGAAACAACTGCAAACTTTTTAGAATCATTTTGCAGAGCACTCCTCATACCCGTTCCCTAAATCCCACATGAAGCTGAAGTTTGCCGTGCTGAAATTCTGATGGGGATCGGAAAGTTCGAACATGGTCTCGGTGGGAATGTCTGACGCCAGCTCTCCTTTGTCTCTCACATAGGTGGCGTTACCATCCATTTGATAGAAAACCAGCTTCCCGGCAATAGGTTCTGATTTAAAAAAAGATGACATGTCATCGGTGCATGCAAAGAGGTAGAAAGTGATGTTCAGCTACCTAAATCTGTCAGAGGCCCGTCAGATTCCGCCACACCCAGGAAAATTCGGATGAAAAGCAACAACAGTGTTCTGGAAACGCATCATCAAGTTAATGAACCTTCCGAAACATACAAACTGTCTGAATCAAATTGTACCTGTCCATGTTTGCTGGTTCTCTCCTCGAGATGCCCTCAAGGATGTAAAATTGAAGTCAAATCTAGCAGACGAAGATGGCAAAGAAGAGGCAATATGTGTCCAGGACTTCTGAGCTCCTCTTAGCTTCCCGTGATCTCGGTTGAAGGCTTGAAATTGACACCATGAAATGCAGTCATGTGGCCCCCTACAAGAGCAACAACCTACTTTTCAGCTGTGAACATAGTGTGGCGTTTCTGCTCATATTGTTACTGAGATTCATGTGTTTCATTTGGGGCAAAGAAAAACCATAAAATATTCTGGTCCACATGATGTAGAAATTTATATCAACTGTGAGAAGAAGCCCATTCAAATGTTCACTTCAAAGGTCAAATCCACAGCCTCAGAACTGTGAGACAGACATGCGAATCATTTGTTCAGCGTGCGACAACCAGACTTTCACACAATGCTTTGAAATGAATTTGCTTTGCGTTGCAAGCAAAAAAAACCCAAACAAAAACAAAAACAATAATAATAATTGGCTGTAGCCTTGAGTTTCAGATTTTCACCGCTAGATGGCGGCAGATAAATGAACAACATCCGCCCACCATCAATTCACACGGTTACGTGACAATGTTTCTTGCATCTTCTTTTTTTTGTGAGGATATTTTTGCACATTCATTTCTTCCTTTTTCATCCCCCGAACCGTAGGTCTTAAAAACTGAGCGTTGAGACGAAGAACCGGATGAAAAAACAAGAACTGGATGTGCAACTCAGCGTACTTTTCGTACGACAACGACTCCCAGTCTGTTTTACTGTTGATTCGTGAAGTTCAGTGAAAGTCAATTAAAACAGTAGCAACTGAGGAAAAAAAATAGTTTAGTTATGTTTGTTTTCTGCACTACGTTATTGCACAGTCCTATTTTTTCCTCATTAGAACACGTTGCAAAAAACGCGTTTTTGGGGTGAGCATGGCCGAAGAACGAATTAAACTCGTAAATCAAGGCGCTATTATGCATTTTGTTGGACTCATCAGCTGAGTCGACAGTTGTGACGTCACGGCCCCACCCCCTGAGTAAAGTCTCTCTGCGTCCCAGCTGGTGAGTGAGTCTGCAACAAGCCAGTTTGTCTTTCTGCGTGCACGCACGCTGCCAGTGGCGCATGGCATGCCGGGACTCTTTCTCCTTCTCTGGTTTCGACTGTAAGGATTTACCACCTGGATTATAATTCCTAATTTTGATGTAATTTTTTTTTTTGGTCATTTGTTTACCTGGAGAAGCCACGCGCAAGATGTCCGGGACCCCGCAGGACGTGAGCAAGCTCACCGAACTAACTTACAAGGTGAAGTCTACAGGCATAAATTATTGTATTCGTTTGTGCGATTTGAAATGGGGAATTGGCTGTTGTGATGTAAAGTTCGGATCCTAAATCCCTTCAAAGCAGGCAACAATTGAAAAATATGCAACCTGCACTTTTTCGGTGCTTTCATTTCCCCTTGTTGCCTTATGACGCTTCATAGTTGTCAGGTTATTTAAAACACGTTCGACCGAATCGCTGAAATATTTAGCTGTCAACAACAAGCAAGACCATGCTAGAATGTCACTCCCTATTATTATTCCCTGCTGGTGCGTCAGTTTGTTAAATGTGCCACTTGTGGTCAGAGCAGTGTGCCAATCATTGTTTGTTCCTCCTATAGATTGTGCCCAGATGGGATCAGTGATCAGTCTCTGATTGGTTTTAGATTTGCCGATTTTTTCCCCCCCCCTGTGTGTTAATCTAATCCGGCGGTGGCCAAATGTTTGCCTCTCAGGGCATAGCGAAAAATGAAAGGGTGCAAGGGCCACTTTGACAGTCTTCAATTTGTGATTAACGAAACGTGCTCAAATGAATCAATCAAGCATTTTTATTATTATGGTGTGTGTGTGTGCTGCACACATGCTTATCCTTTCAAGGGTCGCCGGCGTGCTGGAGCCCATCCCAGCAGTTTTCAGGCAGTAGGACACCCCGAACCTGTTGCCAGCCGATCGCAGGGCACACATATACGGGCAACCATCCGCGCTCACAATCACACCCAGCGACAATTCAGAGTGTTCCATTTAACCTGCCACGCATGTTTTTGGAATGTGGGAGGAAACCGCTGCGATTGGCTGGCAACCGGTTCAAGGTGTACCTGGCCTACTGCCCCAAGACAACTGGGATAGGCTCCAGCACCCAACGCTACCCTTGTGAGGATGAAGCGGATCGGAAAATGGATGGATGGATGGATGGGAGGAAAGCGGGGTACCTCAGGGAACCCTACACAGGAAGGCCGGAGCCGGAATCGAACCCTGCAACACTGAACTGTGAGGCAAACGTGCTAACCGGTCACCCACCGTGCCGCCCAATATATATATATATATAGCTAGATAGGGTGCATCTCTCCAATAGAAGATGATGTACGGCGGTGCGATATTAATAGGTTTATTATAAAGTGGAGCGATTCGATTCAGCGGGATGACAGTGCAGTATGTATGGCTGAGCTCGACAGTGTACGATGCAATTTTCTTGTTGTCATTCTCCAATATTATCGTCGAATTGGATTTTTCATTTTTGTTGTTGTTGGTGGTGTTTTTTTTCTTTCAAAACTGCAATTAGCAACCCGTTTAAATACCACCGATGCACACACGCACATACAGACTGCAATTTTGGAAGGCCCTGATGTTATCCCTGGTATGATTGGAAGTGAGTGTTCATGTTTCGTGATATCTTCCGCGATCAATGAAAACAAACAGTTTGAAGGTGGAATAACAATCTGAGTTATTATTAATGGCATGATTGTTCATGTGTGTGTGTGTGTGTGTGTGTGTGTGTGATGGCAGAGAGTCTGTACATGGCGCAGTTTCAGCAGAACGGGACGGAGGGGAGAAAGGATTGGGGTCGGGGGGGGAGAGAAAGAAGGAACCTGTTCCCTTTTTTCCTCTCTTTAACTCCACTCTGCAGCGTGTTTCTCATTGTAAAGTCATACCTGTCTCGTCATTGTTCTTTTCGGGGTGTGCCAGTAGAGCGAGACTGGGAGGTGAACAGCCCTTGACCGCTCAGGTATTTTAATTGAGAAGGTGTGGGTGCGGGGGGAGGGGGGGGGGGGGGTTGGCAACGAGGTTTCTCACAAATATCAGCCACTTTCATCTTTTCGCGGGACTTTGCTCTTTTAAGGGAGTGTAAGGCATACACAAGAAAGGTTGAAGGTTTTCTTGCTGCTGTATTTAAATTAAAACCACGACCTAAAATGGCTGACGAACAGTGTAGGGTGTACCCGGCTCTTCACCCAAAGTCAGTTGGCATCGTCTCCGGTTCGGAACACTTTTGTCAACCTCAAATTTAACAGTTTCATTTGCTCCGGCCCACGACAGGTTTCCGGAATGTTTTGCATCGCAGACACCTGATTGTTTTGTCGGCTTTAATACAATTCATAACATTCCCATCAATAACAAAATTCTTTTCGTCCGTGGTGATGGGCTTCAGCTCTGAACATTTTTGTCAATGTCATTCAAAAAAGAAAGTTAGCGGTTTTGTCTGAGCTGACATTCTAACAGGTACCCGATTGTTTTCCCATTATAGGCTTTGAGTGTGCGTAATATGCGGTGTCCTAAACTGAACTATGTCAGCTGAAATAGACTTAAACGCAACCGTAACGCTAATGAGGAAAAGCCCCCTAGAAATTGGATGTATGTAGTGTGTGTACATGACAGCGTTACTTTGCCCTCAATCTTGTCAATTGTTTCCTAGAATGTGATGGACCAGTTCAATCCCAGCCTGAGGAACCTGGTCAACTTGGGGAAGAACTATGAGAAGTCAGTCACAGGTAACACACAGGATGCACTTTTACTTTCTTTGATGGCATGTTCAATGTGGCAAACTAGTGGTTCGCTCATCTGTCTGTTCAAATCGCTCCTCGTGCACTCCAGTGCATCTTTGCAGTACTTTTCGTCAACTTCTGTGGGGTTTAGCTAATTGCTTAACCCCCCCCCCCCCCCCCAGCAAGTACTGCCACATAATGCTCAAATGTTGCGTGAAAGTTGACCATGGTCAAAAAGGCTCAAAAATCTAATTCTTCCATTTTGATGAGCATTTGAAGTCATTCGTGTGACAGTTAATGGTTTCTTTTGAGGTAACCTTATTACAAGTACCTCATTGTTTTGTTGACAACTATTAACAAATAGTTAACACGTCAGCTTCACCGTTTCGAGGTTCTGGGTTCGAATCTTGGCTCTCTGTGTGTACCTGATTGTTTTGTAGTACAGGTACCTGATTGTTTTGTTGACAACATCTGACGTACACATACATTGTCCTGAACCAGTGACGATGCGCAATACGGTAGACACAATTCCAGTATGCGTCTCCGTCTAACGGTTACAATGTGACTCACGAAAGACGTCTCAAAATCGTTTGTGATCCTCCCATACAGGGATGACTATTGCAGGAATGGCCTACTTTGATGCCATCACAAAAATTGGAGAAAACGCTACGTTGTCTCCAGTATCCCGGGAACTTGGTAAGTGGCGTGGTAGTTTCACTCTTTGAGCCTGATTTCTGCCATCAAACGACACCATCGTGAAAGTATTAGCATTCATAAAATACATCTTGAATTCTACAGCTGCTCTAATTTTCAAAGCGATTAGAACGCATTTGTTTCTGATCCATCAAATCTCGTGCAAAAAAAAAAAAAACGCCCAAGCGGTCTCGCACTCACTCCCCGCTTGCTGGGGCTATTTATCGAGAGTGTGTGAATTCTCTTGCAGCCCCAGTGCAGGCGTCATACAGCAAACACGCTGAATAAACACGAGCGCAGCAGAATGTCTTCTCGCCGCTGAGACTTCTTTACTCCCCAGTTTGACTCGCCCTAATCCACCAACTGTTTGTCTGTTTGTGGAACTCGCGGGAGGCTCAAAGTGGAAGTGAAGTGATCACTTGCTGTTTTTTTTTTTTTTTTTTTGCTCTATTGAACTGCTTAGGGCAGCGCGGTGGGCTAGCGGTTTAGCTCACATCTGAAATCTCATTAATTGAAAACCTAGAAATTGTGTAGAGGTGTGATTGGCTGTTTTTCTAGACAGTGAAACTGCATATTTGAGGCTGAGCAAAAATTCACTTTTTTTCAAACCTATCTTTTATTCATTCATTCATCTTCCGTACCTCTTGATCCTCACAAGGGTCGTGGGGGGTGCTGGAGCCCATCCCAGCCGTCTCCGGGCAGTAGGCGGGGCACACCCTGAATCGGTTGCCAGCCAATCGCAGGGCACACATAGACGAACAACCATCCAAACTCACACTCACACCTAGGGACAATTTAGAGCGCCCAATCAGCCTGCCATGCATGTTTTTGGAATGTGGGAGGAAACCGGAGCACCCGGAGAATACCCACGCAGGCCCGCGGAGAACATGCAAACTCCACACAGGGAGGCCGGAGCTGGAATCGAATCCGGTACTTCTGCACTGTGAAGCCGGCGTGCTAACCACTGGACTACCGGGCCGCCCCCTATCTTTTATGCTTTACTTAAATATCGAGCTATTTGCTGCGTTTGTGTTAAAGCAAAAGCAATCAACCTTTTACTTTGGCGCCGTGTTGTCGCATCTTGGCGTGAAGGAACTGTGTTGACATGACTGAAAGAGTTTCACGGAGGAAAAAAAAATGGTGCTTTACTATTATGGCGGGGAATCTTGGCATTAGGAACTGTGTCAAGTGAGTTGAGGAGTTTTATTCAGAGAACATTTGTGATGTGATTTGTGATTTTCCTTTCGTCTTTGAAAAGCAGCAGGTATTTAGGGACTAAAAATGTGAGCGGAGTAAGAGAATGGTGCAAACCACACCCCTTCCAGCCTTTCATTGTTCTCTTTGTCAAGCATCTTTTTTTTACATTTTGGAAATATGTTAATTAATGTCAGATGCAGCTGTTTGTACCTCGGAGAAAGATGATTGCGAATGGAGGGGACACGGTGAGCGTATTCCCCACAGATAGCTTTTAATAAGATGATTTAAACATTTCGGAGCTGTTTGATGAGTTTGTTTGACTGTCTAGACACTCGCACAATATTGGCGGCGCGCTCGTGTGTGTCACATGGTGAGCAGTTTGCCCTTTGGTCGTGCGTTTGAAAATCTTTCTTAGCTCTCTTGCTCTCTCTCACTTTTGAATATTGTGGATTTTTTCAGATCTGAAACATTCTCCGACACGAACAGAGTTTCAATTTAGTCACCCGCAGTCATTTGATAAATGACACAGCCGACTGCCGCGATAACGGACAGAAAGAAAAGAACGGAAACATCCTGCGGTCCACTGAGTCAATATGGATTTTGCCGTTTTTAATCACTCTTACAACACAAAGGGGTGTGGCATGTCTGAGGCAACGGTCTGCAACGCCTGCCCCGCGATGTATGATGGTGAAAACCTTTTTGGGAGACGCTCAAGAGGATGTAGTCATGTTGGAACACACACACACACACACACACACACACACACACACACACACACATACACACACAAGACCTGCGTGGGCAAGCTCAGTGATGCATCTCATTGGAAGGCTCAGTGCTAGTTGAGAGAACACATGATACGTATACGCTGTACTTGGCGCACTGAGGGAAGGACTGTCAAGGGTAAAGTAAACTTAGGAAGCCACTAACATTGACTCATATTGCACAATAAACCCTAATGGACACCGAATCAGTAGTGGTTGATTCATCACAGGACATTTCTACTACCGGAATGATATCACGCAATAAGAATGACATCGGCGTTGTTCGCTCCGCCTCCCGCCAACTATTAAAAATCCTGTTTGACTGACATTTGATACATGCGTACAACCTTTTTTTTGCTTTCTTTCTTCCTTTTTCTGCCAACTCACCTCAGAGCTGCAATTGAGATGTGCAATGTTTTGATAGTATTGTCCATTTATATTAATCAGTAAATTCATTATAGGGCTCCAGACATACTTTTATTCAAATGCAAATCGACCTGTGAAGTAAATGTTGACATTGCCACTTAGTTTCACGGTATTACCGATAAAGGGACTAAAGTGTGGAGCAGAGGTTTATCAGTAACGATAGCTATTGAATAGCCATTTAAAAACAAAGAAGTAAAGAAACATTTATTTATTTATTTATTTATTTATCCCCCCCAAAATTCCAACTTCATATTCAAACTACAGGACACTTTATTCCGTGCTTGTACAGTGTAATATTGGACACACCTCCTCCCCATTTTTTTTTATTAGAAACAGAGGCCTGTTATAATATTTAATATTTTCTCATATTTTACAGAACGGATCCCAATTTTTTGCCAATTAAGGTGTCCATAATATTAGATATCCCTGCTCCGTACATCCAGTCTGATGTATTGCAGTACTCCACCAAGGTGAACTGTCGCTGGAATAGTAAATCATGCTGCGCAGGGCAACATTTTTTTTTATGCGCGCCAAGAATTGGTTGTCATTATATTTTA
The DNA here is from genome assembly GCF_025434085.1 of Hippocampus zosterae. Lineage (NCBI taxonomy): Eukaryota > Metazoa > Chordata > Actinopteri > Syngnathiformes > Syngnathidae > Hippocampus > Hippocampus zosterae. The sequence continues at coordinate 5,936,485 of NC_067457.1, forward strand.
TCAGCTCTTCCATTTTTTTGTCTAATGAGTATCCACGTAACTTCCTTTATTATAGGTGCCTTAACCCTTTCATGCACCCTGGAACCTGTTAACATGATAAGCCGTCCACTGGAGTAACCGCTGTGCCTGTAAGGGTTAATCAGGGCCACCTCCCGCCTCCCCCCCCCCCCTCCCTCTAGGTTTTTACACCTAACTAAAAGGCTGCAGGTGCACGCCGGCCTCGCTGACCCCATCCACCCACTCCTTGTCAGCCACCACGTTGACCCGTGCCGCAGCGATCTGTTGTGTGGACTGTATGAACTGTCGTACGCCGAGCGCACCCCCCCCCCCCCAAGCCCCTCCCTGTGGGAAAGCACAAAGACAGCTTTTACTAGTAAATTCTGGTGACCTTCAGAGGGCAATTTTGTTGTAGCTGGACGCTACCTTTTAGATGACAGAAGTAGCACTGTGTATCATCGCGTTTGTTTGCTCAGAGTGGGGTCGGGGGCGGGGGCGGGGGGCAGTGTCAGGTCGAATGTACAAGAACGTGGGCGTTTATACGTGGATATGTTTATTTAATATTTATTTTTTAAATATTATATTTATAAAACGTTATTTTATATTGCACTTATATTGATCTGTGTACAGTTCTTTTCTGAAACATTTATTTTGTGCAATGAAAAACTTTATTCACGCCCCCCTCCCACTCCAATTTTGCTGCTGTAGACTGCAAATTTCCCCAGTGTGAGACAAATAAAGGTTATCTTATTTTATCTTAAAATAATGCTTTTAATATGGTGTTTGAAGAGTGTTGTTGGGGAGGGGGGGGGCATTTCTGCCCTCTTTTCTTTGAACTTTTGTTTGTCGTATGTTTTCCAGAAACAAAACCACAACAAAGCAGCGGAAATTTCTGTCCAACAGTGTTGATGTGACAAAGTAACAATTCACAGTTGCTCGTATGGAAAAATTTGGAACGTTTAAGAGCGACGGGGTCGTTTTGTGCTCGCGAGCCACATTTCATTTTCAAAACAGACGGCAATGTCAGTCATCGATTAAGTTAACGAACATTCAATTTTATTTAGTTCTTTATAATTAGAGTAAGTGAGCAATGAATTATTTATAATTAACGTCATCATCGATGTTTGACAAAAGTTTAGTTTTTAATTTATGTAAAAATCGTGAATTAAGAGATTTTAGGAAATTCCAGTCTTATTGTTTGTGGACAGAGCTCTTCTATGACGCCAGAGTGAGGAATTTCTTTTAGGGAAAAACACCACATGTCCACAGGCCCCTTAAGGGATCGCACATTCTCGCTACCTCGCCACATATGCCCCCATACTGTATGATCCTGGACACCGTGCAAAGGTTTACATTAGTTCACCGTCCCAGAGTAAACCTGGAGTCTAGATTTCACCCCATTGTGATGAAGGGAGGGAGCACTACTGCTTATTTACAATTGTCCGCCGCCGTGCACGGTGTTGACTCACTGCCATTGTCTCGGTGCCCGTACGCTGCTCGATCTGTGGTGCAGCCTGGCCTTGAATGGAGACAGTTCTATATCTGCTCCCTCTCCACTACCAGAATCATACACGCAGATTGTTTTGACAGAGATTGACAGCTGTTCAAACACTGAAGGAAGATATGTCATTGTTGCCGTCTGCGAGGTTGTCGTGAACGCAAGCGTGATAAGCGGACTGCAAAAAAAAAAATCAATTTCACAGTGTGGTACTTTGCCGAGTTGTCTTTCAAAGGATTTTTGCGATTAACCGACATTTGTGACTTTCTAGGTATGGTTCTGATGGAGATTGCCGATGTCCACAAAAAGGTCCATTTTGAGCTGGAGCAAAATGTAAGTTGCCCCAACAGCCTTCGTCAAGCAGGTCTTTCTTCTGTGGGCTTGTGCCTAAAATCTATTTGGCTCACATGACCTAAAAAAAAAGTGCTGAAATTTTGAAGAGTCATGACTTTGGAAGAAGGAATGAAAACAATACATTCCAAAAATAAAATCCATCTTGGTCCCACATGGATACCATATGAACAGAATATCAAAGATAAAAAGTTAGCGGCCTCTCCCGAGCATGCTAACAGCTAACTCAATTATATTAACTCATTCGCTCCCAAAGACGTTTTTAAACGTCTTTTCAGACTTGGTCCAGAATTGGCTAGTACTGAATGAGTTCATTAAAAAGTCTCACTTGTGGGATTTTTAAGAAGTTGGAAGATATTAAAGTTATTTGTCACGGGCCCTTGTTATCATAATAATGGCACGGGACCGAGATGCGCGGCGTGTTTTTTGGAAAGGCGCGAGCGACTGAACTACAATAAAGGTTTTTGCTTGTCCTCTCCATTATTTCAGTTCAAGCGATTCCACCGAGAAGTTCTTTCAGAGCTGGAAAAGAAGACAGAAATGGATGTGAAGTATATGAATGTGAGTTCATATTTAAGATGGAAAAAAATGCATGGGTTCTGATTGATCTGAATTGATGCAAATAATCATTGTTAGTGTCCGATAAATGCAGAATGGATTTTTCTTGTGATCTATTAAAAAAAAAAAACATCACGAGTAGGAAACATATAACGTGCTCCCCTTCCTTAGGCTACATTCAAGCGCTACCAGTCAGAACACAAGTCGAAGCAGGAATCCCTGGATCGCTCGCAGACTGACTTGAAGAAGCTGAGGAGGAAGAGCCAGGGCAAGAACGTGTCCAAGTATGAGATGAAGGAGAACGAGGTGAGATTGAAACCAAATAAAAGCTGAGTCTGCGTCGCTTGAGGTGTGTTTATTTGCAAACACCCTGATTGAATTCATGTCTTTTGTTAGGTGTTAATGGTCCGGTTGCGTCGGCAAAACTGGCTGGAGGGGGATTTGCAAATGAATGTGGCAAGAAAAAAGAAATTTTCTAGGAGTGTTCTGTTGGTTGTGAAAGTGGCTTTTTTTGGGGGGGGGGGGGCTGCTTTCGTATTGGCCTTTTGTTAAACGTTGATCTGGAATAAACATACATTTGATACCCCGAGCATGCCATTCTACCGAGCTGAAACCGTGAGCCTCCCATCTCCCAAGTGGATCCCTCGTTTATACCAAAGAGTGGAGGTGAGGCCCGGCCTGGGGCTTTCTAATCATCACGCAGCCTAAGGGCTCACAGAAACGTGATTGCTTGGCTCGCGCCAAGTCTGCGGGATTGAGAATCTGTTGAAAACGGGAAGTGAAGAGCACTGATTCAGCATCTGACTGGGCTGCCACGGGGGACACGGATAAGAGGAGCGAGTAAGGAGGAAGTGGCTGTTTTTATTGTTACCATGACAGCCAGGGGAAGACATGAGAAAGGAGGTGTGTGTGTGTGTGGGGGGGGGGTAAAAGGACGGGGAGAAGGTCGAGAAGTGCTTTTTTTATAGGCCTTTTCTACACTTTAACCATTTCAAATCTCTCTGTGGGGCAGAGGTGCCTTTCAACACCCAGCAGACAAAAGTCCCAACATTATTTTGAATGCCTTCATATGTAAAACAATGAGAATCAAACAGGCCTGAAGGTGTGGCCACAGTTTTTTTCTTCCTGCAGGGCAAGGGTGTGCCACTCTTTACTCTATGCACATTTATTGGATGAATGCAGACACCCGGGCACGAAAGTATGACAATAAATGCTGAAGACGGACGCCTCGCCATTTATCTCAAGGCGTTTACACTCAACTCAGAGAATTAAATGTTTAGTCATTTTATTTTCCTCCAGCCGGATATGTTTTTTTTTTTTTGTGCTGAAGTTATTGGCTCCGTTCTCGTAAAGATAAGAGCTAGTAGCCCCGAAAGCGATGACGTTGCAACATTCCCGTGAAGCTTCCAATCAGACTGCTCTCATGCATTGATATGTGTTGAATAGCATTCTGGTATTTTTGAGGCGTTTGTGATTTTTTTCTTTTTTGGGGGGGGAATTGGGGTGTATCAAAATGCAAATAGGTGGTTTCTCCTCTTATTCAAGAATTTTGAGTTAGAAAAAAAATGAAGAACGTGTGTGTTTTTTAAAATTGTTTCTTGGTGTAAAAACCTCAAGATCCACCATTGTAATATATTTGTGTGCTGATGAGCCTTTAACTCATTCGCTCCCAAAGACGTTTTTAAACGTCTTTTCAGACTTGGTCCAGAATTGGCTAGTACTGAATGAGTTAATGGGCGTGGCCAACTGGGTGACAGTGGGAACCCTCAGTCGGGTTGCCCAATTTGAACGTCTTCGTGCTCCTTGCAAGTATTTTCATTTTGTGTTTGTGTGTTTGGCTGACTGTCCCATGCAATAAGTAGCTGAAAATGCATCGGCAAATGGCGCAAAAAAAATTGACCGACTTGAGGCTCCGCTGCAGCTTTATTTTTTGACCATTTAGACAGAGTGACACCTTAATGAGATTAATAATCTCACGTCTTGGCTTTTCTGACCTTGCAATTTATATATATATATATATATATATATATGTTTTTTGGGGTGCCCGCAGTACATGGAGACCATCTCGTCGCGCCAGATGGACATGCAGAAGTTCATCGCCGACGGCTGCAGAGAGGCCCTGCTGGAAGAAAAGCGCCGCTTCTGTTTCCTGGTCGACAAACACTGCATGTTCTCTTATCACATTAGCTACTTTCATGACAAAGTAAGAGCCGATTTGTCAATAATTCCAACCCAAGCCAGCAATAATATAATAATATTTGCGCCTGTTAGGCAAAAGAGATGCTGAACGACAAGCTCCCCGGCTGGCAGGAGGTGTGCTGCGACGTCAGCAAGGTGCCGGACACGGTCAAGCACATGATAGACGGACTTTCCATCCATCCAGAGCAATCGCTGCTTGCGCAACGCTACAATAGGGTTTGTGTGTTTTTGTTGTGTAGTCATTCATGCTCCAACTGAAGGGTGGAAAGGAACAGGTAACCCGTTTTTGGTATGGCCTTTTGTGCTTTAAAAAAAAAAAAAAAAAAACTTTTGTTTCTCTCCCAGTATTCTCTTTGTTGTGCTAGTCTGCAAAAACTCAGTTTTGTGGTGTACAAATTAAAAAAAAAAAGATGTACTAGGTCATAATTGGATATTTTAGCGATTGATTCGTGGTGACGTCACAGATTTCAGTTGTCATTTATGTGCAAAAGCAAATTTGGACCATGTGGGACATTGGAAGTTATTCTTCCATTTCATTTCAAATTGAGTTTAAAAGTCTTAAATTTGAACTTGCCTGAAACTGGGAACCCTGGCTTTTCTTTTGCCTGTGCAAGCACGCAAACACACCCATTTAAAAACAGAAAGCAGTAACGCACCCTATGATAATGATCAGCTCTTATTTTTTTCTGCTGATTTTGGCAGATTATTATTATTATTTACACACGAATGCATGACATCATAAGACAGCAATAATCTTCCATCTTCCATACCGCTTGATCCTCACTAGGGTCGCGGGGGGTGCTGGAGCCCATCCCAGCCGTCTCCGGGCAGTAGGCGGGGGACACCCTGAATCGGCTGCCAGCCAATCGCAGGGCACACAGAAACAAACAACCATTCGCACTCACACTCACACCTAGGGACAATTTAGAGTGTTCAATCAGCCTGCCATGCATATTTTTGGAATGTGGGAGGAAACCGGAGCACCCGGAGAAAACCCACGCAGGCCCGGGGAGAACATGCAAACTCCACACAGGGAGGCCGGAGCTGGAATCGAACCCGGTACCTCTGCACTGTGAAGCCGACGTGCTAACCACTGGACTACCGGGCCGCAAGACAGCAATAATGACATTAAAAAAAAAATTCCCCCCCAAAGAAAATGGGCAAAACAAATCAGAAGATATTTTTGTTTTTGTTGTCACTCTTGATGAAAAGTGACATCGGCATTGCTCTCCGCACAAGATAAGCAGGATGTCAGCAATGGCGTTGAGGAACTTGAGTGTTTTATCTTTTTCTTCTTTGCCCATTATCTCGCAAAGGTGCCACCCCGGCTGATGCGTCAGATGTTTGTGTAGAGTGTCTCTGAGTCGATTATCGGCCCTGGAGATTCCGACTTTGTTTCCTGCTGATAAAGCCTATTGAACATTGAGGCCACCTCTTGTATTGGCCACGTAGACGAGCGCAGATAAGATGCTAATCGCATTTCACATCAATAACTCCACGCGGACTTTGGCGTAGCGATCAGTATTTTAACTCATTTTTTGTTCTCACACGTCTTTTTCATATATATAATTGGATCTTATTTTCTGTTGTCCCCTTCAGAACAGCGTTGAGTCCATGGTGCCGCCCCCTGCGCCTGCATTGAAGGCGCACACGAGCCCACTCGCAAACATGTTCAACCCCGAGCCAAGATCTCCAATCACCTCCTCTTTAGAGAATCACTCAGGTACAAATACTCGCACGCTCTACGTTTTATTAGGTACACCCCGTTAACCCTTTCAGGACCAGCGGTTGCTACAGTGGACAGTTTATCATGTTATCAGGTTACAGGGTGCGTGGAAGGGTAAAGGCATAGAGGCGATCATTTCTGCGTAGCTCAGCACAAAATTCGATCCAGCTTGATTCATAAAAAAAGAAAAAGAAAGAAAAAGATCCGGATCCTATTGCACTTACTTTTGGGATGTGCTTGATAGAGTGATAATTTAAGACAATTCTCTGCTTGCTTTTTTGTTGTTGTCATGGTTTTAGCAAGACCCTTATATGATGTTCAAAACAGGCGTTGTTGGATGTACAGACTGGAGGAACCCTGACCTCAACCTCACGGCGTGAGAATTTAGGAAGCTGATGTACAATGTGGGCTATTTGATGTTCACGTTTTAATGAATTTTTGCTTTTTCAGACCAGGGCAGCCTCAGCGAGGACAGTCCATCCCGGTCGGCCTCTGAGATTTCGGGTCTCCAGATGACTAAAAAGTCTCGGGTCAGGACCATCTTTCCTCACTCTGCGGGAAACGACGGCACCCTTCTCAGCTTTGATGAGGGCGATGTGATCATCACGCTCGTGAAGAAAGAGAAGGACGGGTGGCTTTATGGCGAGCTCGAGAAGACTGGGCAGTAAGTATTTTCATTTTTTTTTTCTTGCCTCTTCAACGATGGGGTTGCATTATTTTTATATGGCAATTTTTTTTTTTTTTTAAATGGGATGATGTATGCTAGTAGGGTTATTTTTTTTTCAAAGACGGTTACATCTTTGTAAACAAACACATTCTCCTCACTGGAGAATGTGATGTTGTCCTTTTCACATACCTTTCAATTCGTAAAAAGGCCCCAGCCCACGTTTCAACTTTGTCTTGCTATATTTTGTCGTGTTGTTGTAACGTATGGGAGCATAACAATATGTTAGGTATGTTTGCGGTCGCATAATTCTTCTGCTGACTCTTTGCCTGGTCGAGAACATATGTAGAACTACACGTACAAGGAAAACAAGTACCTGTAGTCGTTATTTTTTTTTTCATAAATTCCCACAAATGCACTCCGTAATCTTGCAGAAAGTCTTCCCAGATGATAAAGTGCTCTTCTGCATGCTAATGCTTTTTAGCGTAGCATTTTACATTTTCTTTTATATATATATATATATATATATATATAATGTAAACTGCTGTGTGTCTAATATTGTTGTGTTGTGTGTTAGGCGCGGTTGGTTCCCCTCGTCCTACTGCAGACCTTACTCTGAGACTCTCACATCAAATAGGTATGCAAACATATTTTTATATTTATTTTGTTGTCTGGAACATATGCAGACAAATTTAATTGTTAATAAAAAAAAAAAAGTAGAAGCAATTTAAAATAAGTGTTGATGTTACCCTATGTCAATATTGCATATTTAAATTATTCTCGCTGAGGTGTAAATTGTCACACGTCATACAGCAGCAAATTGGGATCACCAGCGCGAGGTCCGAGTGTCACCAGCCTACCCGAGCTGGATGAGGACGCGCCCGTGTTGCTACCGCCGGCAGACTATTCGGACAACTCCCCCTCAAGCACTGTTGTACGGTCAATGCAATCGCCGCAGAATATGGTCAGTACCGCTATTTTTGAATGCAAAAGAGAGATGACTTGAAATGTCTGCAAGTGCAAAGACATGATTTTTTTTTTTCGACACTGACACCCAAAATCCATTTGTACAGTCTGACACACCGGTGGTGATGTACGTATCCGGTAACTCCGTTGTGACCTTTTTCTTGAGCAATTTTGAGCATAAAATGAGCCACTGTTGGCTGACCAGTTGAGGATTGAGAAAACCTGAATTCTTTTCTTCGTTCTGGCTTATCATTTTGGAGAGGGCTGTGGCTATGTTTGAGTTTCACCTTATATATTTCCTGTCGTGATAAGTTTATTGCCCCCCCCCCGCCCCAAGGGTTTAGTCCATATTCTGCACCCGCCCCTCCAAACATTCCATAACACGTTTTCAGCTCTGAGTAATTGTCTCTTATCAACCACACCCTTGAGTGAGGCACAGCTTGAAGAATCAATTCTTTCAGCCCGTCGTATAATGTCATGACATTTATCTAGGATATGATTGATAAGCGTGTACTATATTAAAATGAAAAATGTGTGTAGAGGCACGTGCCGAACGTCTAGGAGTGACGATGAGATCATAAGAACAGGAAGAGGGTCCTGTCACAGTATCAGTTGGTGATATCTCTGCCGATAGAGGCTGAATCTGTCCAACCAACCGGCGTACAAGTCCAGGCACGACTCTAGTCTCCACTTTCTTCCCACTGTGTCTGTACGCAATGTCCTCTCTACCTGCTGGCCTCAGGGTTTTAACTGTCTCCCAAGTGCAATGTCATGGATCATCATTTCCCTATACTACTTCTTTATGACATATTTTTGTTCATGTGAGTGTTGTTCAAGGAAAGGTCAAAAGTTAACCGCCCTCCTTAAGTCTTGTTTATGAGGCTGCGGGGGCAAAAGTGGACTTTGACACTAATAACGCAGCAAATTTCCATTCGTGCCCAATGAATTTTGTCAGTTTTAACTATATATCAAAGGGTGGGTGATGTTTTGTGCTCGTAGAACTTTGCCCTTCCCTGATCCAAGAATACAGGACGTTTCGCATTGCGGGACAAAAACAGCCATGTTTGACAGACAAATATCTGTGGGGGAAAAAAAAAGTTTGAAGTCGAGAAAGGAGCTGACAGGCAAAAAAAAATAGGAGGTGGAGTTTAAACACATTAAACAATAGCTTTTATTTTTCAGGGTTGCGTTGTTGGACGCAACGCTATTTTTCTGCTCTCTGCTGGATAGAAAACATAATACAGGAGACCTTCAACAACAAATTTAGGAGTTCCCGACAACGCTATATCTTAAAATGTTAATCAGCCCCTTCAGCAACATGGCTGAAATTCATTCATTCATTCATTCATCTTCCGAGCCGATTGATCCTCGCGAGGGGTGCTGGAGCCTATCCCAGCTGTCGTCGGGCAGTAGGCGGGGGACACCCTGAATCGGTTGCCAGCCAATCGCAGGGCACACAGAAACGAACAACCATTCGCACTCACACTCACACCTAGGGACAATTTAGAGTGTTCAATCAGCCTGCCACGCATGTTTTTGGAATGTGGAAGGAAACCGGAGCACCCGGAGAAAACCCACGCACGCCCGAGGAGAACATGCAAACTCCACACAGGGAGGCCGGAGCTGGAATCGAACCCGGTACCTCTGCACTGTGAAGCCGACGTGCTAATCACTGGACTACCGGGCCACCCCATAGCTGAAATACTTATGTTAATTTTACTCACACACACACACCAAAAAAGGGAGTGAATGAGTGTTGTTATTCGCAGGCATTTCTAGACGAGCTAGATTCCAAACGGAGAGCTGGAAGTGTGTATACACTTGTACGTTTACGTCTCAAAGCGTTACATGGCACACCATCAGGCAGGAGGACAATTGTTGATGAGTAATCTAATCCAACCAGTTTGGTAACACTGCCTTTTCACAAATGGAGTGATTTGTGTGTATTTATGAAGGATTGTTTTGTTTTGTGTCCAAAGCTTCTTCTCAGGGTCTGTTTTGTGTGTCTGTAGGTTTCTTTAGAAAACGGGACAGCAAAGGTTCCTTTTCTAGGGTGAGTGATGGAACACAACTAACTTGTTCCTAAAATGTTGCCACTCATATTGAGTAATAACCTCTCGACAATTTAAATTTTCTTCTCTGCAGAGGAGGAAATCCCTTCGCGACGGTCAAGCTGAGACCCACCGTCACCAATGATCGATCAGCACCTGTCCTCTAAACACAAAACAGTTCGGGGGGAATCATGCTAGCCCTGCCACCCAACCAAAAGAACTGTACCCTCAATGGACGTCTCACCATTTTGGGATCCGAACAAAGGGATCCAAAAATAAATCCATGTTACCGTGCCACAGTACGGACATATAATCTCAAGTGTCATGTTTATGCATCTGTGGCACATGCATCCAGTCTGTGTTCATGTCAAATAATTCCAAATAATTCTCATCATAAATGCAGCTGGATTTAATTGCAAACACCCAAATACAAAGATTTCCCAGACTACTGAATGAGAGAAAAACAGTTTGAACGTGTTAGAATTAAGCTTCAAATATCACGCCCTCCAGCCGAAACTTTCTGAACATAAGTTTTAACATTAGCTGTTTTTTTTTTAATGTGCCATTTTTTTAAAGCCACTCTCTGTCGTCATGTACTATATGTCAAATACCGGTAAAAAACATTTTAACTACAGTTACGGTTAGAGGAAGAATTTGTCTGTGCAGAACAAATTGAGGACTCACATTATCCCAAAGCTTTTTGTTCTTTGAGCTGCAGTTACTGCAGTGATAAATGCATTTGTTTTGCCATGTTCCTGACGAGACTGCCTAGCAACCAGACTGTCTTTCTGACTTAGTGAAAAAGACAGATGCATATACAAGGAAAACATTCACATTTCTATTTTTTAATATATTCAGTTGTCTTTTTTTAAGAGCTGTGATGTTATGCAGAGGTTGTGAGAATGAAGGGAGCGTGCTGTGTTGACAATAAGGATTTGTTATTTGAGAGCCAGCAATGAAGTACGTCACTATCCGAAATAAGCGTTTATATTCATAAGCAGAATGTTTATAGGAGATATTTAAATTGTACAGCATATGTCCATGATGTGCTCAAACCAAGCTAGGATTTGGTTTGACTGCCAGTGTTGTAAACGAATACCATTTTGATGAAGGGAATATTTTTCACACTTACTGATTTTGGCAGGTGTGCAGATTATGCAATATGCTGATGATGTTCTTCACTGGTTGACATTTACGTTGTCTATTAATATGACAGGTCACAATTTTGAAATACATTAAGTAGATTTTGTGAGGAGCTCCAATGTTTTTGGACACGCATTTCATTTACAGAATGTGTATTGTATGATGGAGAAGTGATCATTCTCAGTTATTCCTCAGTGCCTCCTTTAGTGTACCTTGCCATTGTGTTCACGATGCCTTTTTTTCCTTAATAAAACGTGATACAGTTAACATTTTTCAATCTCTTGTTTGTGTATGTGGATATATGTTCACATCTGGACAAAACATGGACCAGAGGATGCGAAGGGAAGCGTAGTCTCATGAGATTAGAATGAAAGCTATAGACAAGCCCGTTAAAGGCAAAGATAATCAAAAAATTAACTGTCCGTCTGTCTATCCGTCCGTCTTTAAGTACATTTCTCTATTTCGCTCTCTCTAGCTCTCTTGTTGTCATCTGGTGTCGTTTGTAGGAATTTATAAGCCTTATAAATAAATGAAGCCTTATAATATAAGGCTATTTTGGGAAACTTGAAGCAACAGCGGCCTCTTTTGGATATCACCGTCACATACACCATTCACCACGGAAGCAGCCAATGAGAAGGAAGAAACAAAGCAGCGCTTCCGGGTTTGCTCAACCACCTGGTGTCTGTCATTAAAGTCGTAGCAACGACTAACAATATGATTTTCCACTGTGCATTAGGATAATTTCTCTTCGAGGAACACTAAGGGGACGTCTGCGACTGTTAATGAGAGGTATTTCGAGGTATGTGCTTCTGGGTATCTGTGTACGTTCTATTTGAGGAGGATTAAGATGGTAATCCAATGCCAAATGGGTGTTATTACGTGTAAAGCTGCTGGCGTTTGAATCGTTTTGGCTTCATTTATACAACCTTGCGCCTTGAAAACGAGCTCACTAAGTTGTCGAGTTCTTCTTGCTAATACCCACTAACTTAATGACGCAAATTTAACACTGTGTAGGTCTTGAAAGCGTCATTTTAGTAGCTAATTTAAGCGTATATGGGTTAGCATAGCGAGTAGCCATTTTGCTTTCCAGATAATCTGAAAATCTTTTTGTAGGGAAAATGTCCAAATGTGAATGCAAACATGATCCTGACATTTTAAATGAACAGTTGCCAAGTTAATCAATAAAATATGTCAAATGATGAGCGTTATGGCAAACTTCAGCAGCATTCCATTTTTATCCTTTCACACAGGTTCAGCCTGTGGTCCCGGGTGCAGCCATGCCCACCTCCCGGCTCTGGGCAGTGGACGTGCACGGACGGGTCTACAGCCTGTCCACAGCGGACCAGCAGTGGGAGCAATGTCGTGACGCTGAGATGTTATTTAAGCGGGTGACCGCGGCTCAACAATGCTGCTGGGGCATAGCCTCTGACAACAAGATCTACCTGAACATACACGCTTGTGACCTGCACATCCGATTCCAGGAGGAGACCTATGAGAATCAAGTGGGTGTTCTCCAAAGTCTATGCCTGGAGGACAACTGTGAATCTGTCAAATGTCAACTCTCTCTGCCTGTCTTGTCAGCGGTGGAACCCTGTGGGTGGCTTCTCTGAGCGCTTGTTACCGAGCGACCGCTGGCAGTGGAGTGATGTCACAGGGTTGCACCACCAGCCTCCATCAAGTTTCCAGCTCCCGTCCAGCAGTTGGGAGTGGGAGGGTGACTGGTATGTGGATCAGAATTTTGAGGGGGAACCCACAGAGAAAGAGGTAAGTTCCTCTTTTTTTTTTTTGCGCTCATTTTTGTGAGCCCGGCGACCTGTTTTTATGATGGATATGATCTTTAGGGATGGACTTACTCAATTGACTTCCCAGCTGTTTACACTAAGGACAAAAAGTGGAACTCCTGTGTCCGTCGCAGGCGATGGCTCCGCCACAGGAGATACAAAGCCACAGACTCTTGGGCTGAGGTCATTTGCAGTCGTCTTAATTGTTTTCACCCGTTTTTATGTCTACGTTTCACCACGTTGCTCTCGAACGTATATACAGGATGCCGCTTCTGTTTTGGCCACCAAATGTTCAACTGCATCCCTCTTCCTGATAGATCCCTTCACAGAAGACTTCTCTGCCAGATCCCATCAGTGACATCAGCTGTGGTGGATGGGAGTTAACCGAGGAACCCCGTGGCCTCCTTTGTCTTTGGGCTGTGTCGCTACAGGGGAAGGTGCGACGTCTCACTTCCCATCCTGTAGTCGTGTAACAGGAAGCATGACACCCCTCCTGTCTGTGTGCAGGTGTGGTTCAGAGAAGGTATTTACCATCACAATCCTGAGGGCTCTTTGTGGCGTGACATCTCCCTCCCCGGGGAGGTGGTCCAGATCAGCTGCGGCCCTGGAGAACTGGTGTGGGCTGTGCTGTGGGAGGGCCAGCTGATTGTAAGGGAGGGTGTCAGTCGAGACAATCACCAAGGTACAGTTGCTGGGATCGGGACAGTTTTCTTTGTTTGTATTCTCTTATTGGGACTCCCGTTTTCTTCCATCCAGGTACATCGTGGTCAATGTTGGACCCTCCCAGCCCTGACGTAGGCGTCATGCATGTGGCAGTAGGAGTCAACGTTGTCTGGGCTTTGACCAAAGATAACAAAGTAAGTCAATGAGTTGGAGATGGCTCAGGAAGCACCTTCTTGAGTTCAGTCTCTTTGGGTGTTGACGTCCATGAAGATTGTAGCGTTCACATGTTGCTTTACCAGGTTTGGTTCCGGCGCGGGGTCAACTCCCACAATCCACGTGGCTCCGGCTGGATCAGCATGGTTGGAGAAATGGCCATGATCAATGTTGGACTCAATGATCAGGTACAGTACAGATGTCCACAATGCTCGCTGTCCGATAAAAAGTATTTCCCTGTGTTCCTTTCTTACGTTTGTAAAATGTATATTGTTGCCCAGGTGTGGGGAATCGGTAGCGAGGACCGCGCTGTGTACTTCCGCCAGGGTGTCACAGCGAGTGAGCTGAGTGGGAAAACCTGGAGGGCCGTCACTGCTCTCAGAGATGGGGATCGGCCTCATTCCAGTAGCAGCAGTCAGCAAAGGTGACAATACCGACTTAACAGATTTCATTTAAGCAGTACGAATCAATTACAGTTCACTAGATGAACACATCTTTGACAAGAGTAATTTGTTATTGTTCATCGTTATGTTCCTCTTTGTCGCAGCGCTGGATGTTACTTCAGCGAGTTGCATCCTCCGTCTGCGTTGAGTGACGTAGAGTCTGATACAGAAAAAGGATCCGCAGATGAAGTCGGCTGTTACAATGCCAGCATTGAATCCTCTGACCAGGCGGTTTCTGACCGAGAACCAGTCTCAGTTGCGGTCCCACGGGAAAAGAGCGTCGACGAGAGAGGAGATAGTAGCACTCTGCTTGTTGATGCGGTTCAGACCGGAGGCCCCGTTGACTCCCAGTGGAGTAACGTGGATCTGGAGGTGCCGCAGACCCAGCAGGCCCAGACTGGGAATTTGTCTGACAATGCAGACACCTGCAGCCTGTCATCCGTGGCCACATACACCCTAGCCATGGAGGACAATTATGGGATAGATGGGCATCCTCTTTGGGCGTGGGTCAGTGGTGGGGGCTGCTCTGTGGACAGCCATTCCCAACTCAACTGGTTCCACAGCACCATGAGCACTTCATGTAGGTTCAACGGCAGACCCGATTAAAGCGTTTTTATCTCTCTTATTATAAATGTATCCTCTGACATATGTTTTATTCTCCCCAGTATTGGCCCAGTCCGTCCAGTCCTTGAGTCTGTCTGTCACAGCAGCTCAGATGGCCACCTGGCGGAGACAAATCTTTGAACAACTCAGCGAGAGGACCAAGAGAGAGGTGGATGAGTTCCGACATTATGAACAAGCCATTGAGCAGGTGAGCGCAAGTGAATGAACACTCATTTGCCACGACGCTTGGTACGCTGGTAAAACCTAACGACATCCAGACTGAGAGGTGTTCCCCACCTTTTTATTTCTTATGCCTGCTTGCCTCCATGATAGTGCGTGTGGGTAAAGAAAGGTACGATGCAGTGGTGGAGGGACTGGAAGCCGCACAAGTGGGTAGACGTTCACTTTGCACTCGAGCAGTTCTCGGGACCGGAGGGCAACAAGGATGGTATCCTTTTCGTCTATTATAACTACAATGAGGAGAAGAAGGTGAGAAGGGACGCTTGATGCGATTGTTAGTACCTGTACACAGTTGCTCATTCGTGCTGATTGCACACTTCTGGTTCCCCGCCGCAGTACTTGCACGCCTTTCTCAATGAGGTGACAATCCTGGTGCCCGTGCTCAACGATGCCAAACACACTTTTGCCATTTACACACCCGAGCGCATCAAAAAGAGGTGGCCAATTCGAGTGGCAGCTGCAACAGAAGAGGAGATGCACGACTGGGTAAGGAGGGGAATGTCTCTTTGCAGTTGAAAACAAATATTGCAGGAGCAATCGAGGAGGGATTTGTTATGATTCAATGTAAAAGCTGTGTCGGAAATTCATCGCCTTTTTCTTTTTCCGCGGTACATCTAGCTGGCGCTGTTGAGTGCCTCATGCTGCGACTCCAGAGGCATTCAGGGCCCTCCTTCCAAACAAGCCATCTGGTCTATCACCTGTAAAGGGGACATCTTTGTCAGCGAGCCCACCCCCAGCCTTGAGGCCATGCCGTACCCCACCCCCTGCGACCAGATGTAAACATGCTATGAAGCACTGTATAAAGTCAGCATGTATTGTATTGTATATTAGTTTGGTCACATTTTTTTCCAGCTATTATTTCTTCAAAATTTAGAGGAAAACTCCGCCTGATTTTACAGGTTCTGGCGTCAGATCGGAGGTCACCTGCGCATCGTGGAGTGTAACAGCATTGGGATCGTGTGGGGGATTGGTTATGACCACAATGCCTGGGTCTATGCCGGGGGCTACGGCGGAGGCTTCTTCCACGGTCTGCCCACTTGTAATGACCAAGTTTACACACAAACTGACGTCAAGAGCGTCTACATATATGAGAACCAGAGATGGAACCCTGTCACCGGCTATACCAACAGGTGCAGTTCTCACTGTCCATTAGTTTTCAGATTGTCGTTACGCATTTGCAATAATTCCGTTTGATGCATATTTTGTGTTTGACATCTTGTCATTCACATTTTTTTTTTCTGTGAAATGTCTTTAGAGGGCTCCCTACTGACCGCTACATGTGGAGTGATGCCTCGGGACTGCATGAGCGCACAAAAACAACCACCAAGCCTCCATCCCCTCAGTGGGCATGGGTACGTAGAACGAAAGTGAAGTAAATCCAACGCCTGCCCCTTCCCACGGTCGTGAATTCACCCAAACACATTGCGCAACAAACCAGCTCAATATTATTGTATTGTTTTGTGTTTTTTGTTATTGTAAAGTGTCCTTGGGTGTCTTGAAAGGTGCTTGTAAATAAAATGTATTATTATTATTATCAATAGAAAACAGACGTTGTTGAACGATGTTTCCTGTCCCCCGTTGGTTGTCTTCAGGTGTCTGAGTGGGCCATCGATTATGGCGTCTCTGGCGGGACGGACCGAGAGGGCTGGCAGTACGCTGCTGATTTCCCAGCGTGGGTCTCTGTTGTTGTCTGTTGAGTTCAACCAAACCTTTTCATGAACAGGGATTTTGATCAAATTTCAACTCTGCATTCAGGTGGTATCATGGTCATAAAACCATGAAGGACTTTGTACGACGCCGGAGATGGGCAAGGTATTCTTTGAAAACGACTACTGTGTGTAGCATTTATTTGCAGTGGTCACTGATCAGTCATGAAACCTTCTCTTGAACAGGAAGTGCAAACTGACGACCACTGGACCTTGGCAGGAAGTCCCGCCCATTCAACTGAGTGACGTGACCGTCCTGCCCTGCACCCCCGACAGCGATGCGGATGTGGTCCCCCTGTGGGCCATCAGCAACAAAGGAGATGTGCTCTGCCGACTGGGAGTTACTGCACTCACTCCTGCTGTGAGGAAGGCGGCTTTTTTTTAATCACCTGTAGCAAATTTAAAAGGCATCTTATTTAATTGCAATGTGTTCGATGAAGGGAACGTCATGGCTTCACGTCGGGACGGATCAGCCCTTTCAATCCATTTCCATCGGGGCCGCTAGCCAGGTTTGGGCTATCGCCAGGGACGGTTCTGCCTTCTTCCGCGGATCTGTGTTTCCTCAGACCCCTGCAGGTTAGTGGAGGGAATTTCGAAAACTCTTAATGGGCAGATTTTCGATTTGTGCATTGTCTCTCTCTGCAGGTGAGTGTTGGTACCACGTCCCTTCTCCAACCAAACAGAAGCTGAAGCAGGTCTCTGTCGGAAGGACGTCTGTCTATGCTGTTGATGAAAATGGTGAGGAGTTTTTAATTCATGTTTACTGTTCATGTCATCATATTTTTCTAGACTACCACTTCTAATCTTATGCTTGATTTATTCTGGTCAGGTAATTTGTGGTACCGGAATGGTTTGACCCCAAGTTATCCTCAGGGCTCCTCATGGCAGTATGTTTCTAATAATGTGCGCAAAGTTACTGTTGGGCCTTTTGACCAGGTACCAGCATACCACACAAATCCAAATTGTCTATCTTTTCATAATGCACAGCCAAAATAATAGAAATACAGCATTAGAAAACTAATGCTGTACTTCAAAAACACAAGCTTGTTAAAGGCAATTATTCTTGCTTGTAAGATGACTCACGCAGTGGTCTTGATTTTAGGTTTGGATCATAGCAGACAAGGTACAGGGCAGTCACAGTCTGAGTCGTGGGACAGTGTGCCACCGTCTCGGAATTCATCCTTTGGAGCCCAAAGGACAATCGTGGGATTATGGCATTGGGGTAAGGAAGTGATCTCCTCCATTCATCAAAAAGACGGTTCCAGTGAAAGATTTAAAAAAACCCACATAAAAATTCTAGGTAAAACCTTGCAAAACCAGAAAAACACTCAGGCGGTTAACGACTAATTTACATTGTGATGAAGCTCGTGATTAAAAGAAGGCGAAAACTTGACTGAATAAATAATGTGTACACACATTAACTGTATTTATTCAGGGGCCTGAAGGTGATTTTTTTTCCCTCTCCATCTAGGGCGGGTGGGACCACATCACAGTGCGAGGAAATACCATGGAGCCCCGCCCTTTCTGTCTCTCTGCCCTTCCAGACACTCCCACGCAAACTTCCGGCAGCACCTAAATTGTCAAGAGACAAAGAGGTCAATGTTAGCATTCTGTGATGTTAAGGTACTCACCGGCCATGTTTTTCAAGGTGCATTTACTGTACATACAACCATGCACGTAGGCGTTTTATTTTGTCTTTGCCTTTGTCGGACTTTTATTTCTTGTGACATTCTTCTTCCGTCGCAGACATGGTAGCTTCGCTTTGAACGTCTCGCCGCGCTTCACTTTATTCACCCCGCCCCCTCCTCCCCCCAAAAAATATTTGACTTTTTTTCTTGTCACCCAGTAGTCTCCAAAAACATTTCATCATATACTGTAATGTGGTATCTGTATAGAGGCGTTTATTGATCGTGTATGTGAAATAGTGTGCGATATTCTGTGGAAAGCAAGTTTAAATGCTTAGTTTAATTTTATACGATCCTGAGCTCCCTGCTTGTTTACTCTGAGGATATTTGTGTTCTCATGCTGTATATATTTCATGTTTTTACCCTGCCTCGGCCAAACGCGGGTGCTGTAAAAGTGACGGGAAATTGAGCTTGAATGTGCCAGGAGCAGCCAGCAAGTCTTGAGACACCTTTTGAAGTCAAAACAAACACCCTTCAGCATAGCATAGAGCTCAATGAATCTTGGGTTGTAATTGTGTAAAGACTTATTGGTAAGTAAACTACTGTGTTCACTCATTAAGAGGATCAACTGGGATGGGTCCCTCGGCACCACCCTCCCTCTTTGACTTCCAAGTCTCATGAAACTGTTGGTTACTTCTTACCTCCCGACAAGCTGATTTTTTTTTTTTTTTTTTTTGTGTTTTTAGTCATTCTTCTGACCACTATTGATCGTGATTGTCTTTGGGGCGTGTGCATTATAAAAGGGGGAAGACCTTTCCTGTCTTGCTGGATAAAAAACAAAACTATTTTTGTAACAAATCTCTAATTGACTCATACTATGTTTAAAATGTTCTGAATATGTTACACCCAATTGCACAAAAAATACTTAACATATATTAAGGATGCACATACACGTACCCTTTATATAAATATAAGGAATTCATAAAAATGGTCTGTTGTTGTGATTGAGTATTTCAGTATCATGGCGCGTTCCACACATTTAGCGCATGATTAAATACTGTACCAGTCAATAAATACAAGAGTTTATTGCCATTACAAATAACCTAACTCTTAAAACAACATCTCTGCAGACAAGTCAGATGAGTCAGTCGGGGAACGGGAGCTCATCACCACCACAAGCAAATGAGCAAACACACTTCATTGAAATGCACACGTTGTCGTTCTGACTGAAGGCGATGCTCGTTTTTTTTTCTTCTCCAACTAACAGAAAAGGCAGGAAGATCACTCAATTACAATTGGAGAGGAAGAATTCCCGGCTTCCGAGCTAAGACGCCAAAAAGAGACGGGACAGTCCAAAGATCTCGCCAAATTAAGTTCACCCTTCGTTTTGCGTGAAGAGCATCTCCCTTGCGTGTTCGAGCGCTGCAATACATCAAGTCAACTGGGCTCCTCCAGAACATATCCTTCCTGACTGGATCCCTCAGCAGTGCCCCTGCAGCAACTAGATTTGATTTGCCCCCCCCACCCCCCACTGCCTTACAGTCCTTGCTGGTCAAAAGTCCACCAGTCTCTTGGTCTGCTAGCTGTGTTGGTTTAAAGTGTGCATATGGGTGAGATACTGGGTGAGACCCTCCTCGCCTTCCTCCTCCAGGTGTTTCTGGTAGCACTGGAGCAGTTTGGCAGCGCTGGCCTCCGACGGGACCTCGCCAGCGGGGAGGCAGGCCCCCGACATGTCCAGTATGATGGAAGTCAAGGCCTTGATATAGTTCTTTGCCAGCGTCAACGTCTCAATCTTAGAGAGCTTTTTGTCCATCTTCACATGCGGGATGGCCTCGCGTAACGCTTGGAAGGCATTGTTGAGTTTGTGCATGCGCTGGCGTTCCCGCTCATTGCTTTCCAGGCGCCGGATGCTGCGCTCCTTCGTGGTGGAACTGTGGTGACGGCGCCGACGGGTTCCGGCCCCTCCTTGCCGTTTGCCCTCCCTGCTCCTCAAGGAACCTCTCCAGGAGCAGCCGATTCTCACCGAGGCCTCCGAGTCTTCCTGCTCGCTGGAGCCTGGTTCCGCTTCTGTGTCTGGTTCAAGTTCTGGCTCCGGATCAGACCAGGTTGGTCTGGATTGCTTCGCAGCTTTCCCCTTGGACTTCATCCTGATGCTTTACCGGATTCTCCAAATAGGTCAGTGTCTGCGGGCCGATGAAGACAAAGTGATGGATGAGATGTCAATGTGCAATCGAAGTCGACAAGATGAAGTCACTTTACAACAGAAAAAAAATCTCAGGGGCATGCCCCCCCCCCCCCCCCCCAAAAAAAAAGTGATCCCACAAGGTCCTTATGTATTTTCTGCCATCTAGTGGAACAAAACAGTTCTGCCTCTCGCTTTCAGGACTGGCATGAGATAAAAGGTTCAACAAAACATTTGACGATATAGTGTATCCCTAAAGGTGAAAGTACTTTTTTTCCCCCCGGAAAGAGCAACTGCTGAAAAATATTTACCCAATTATTACAAATAAGGATTACTTATTCAACGCCTGGTTTATAGGTTCTTCCAACGGTAATGCTCTAAAGTCGGGCTCATTATTGAATTGTACAGTTTGGACCTTTTCCCTGAATCAATAAGGTACAGGTATGATCTCCTATAGAGATATATGCTTGTTTGTTTTCTGAGTCAGTCTCCAATTGAAACAGCCATGCATCCTGCTGTATCTAATCAGTCTGTTGCGGTGTGAAAACTCCACGATGCTGACCTGCGAGCGTGCGCCTCCCTGACCCCCCTTTGCTCCCGAGATAATGTCAATTTCAAGGTTAGACTGCACAAACAGCAACTCCGACAGCTGACCAATTCACCCACTCCTTTATTGATTTGGCTGTTCAATGTTGCGATGGAATTGCTCAGTCAAGTGAAATCGGTTTAAAACCTCATACTACTCAAATCTACCAAAAACGCTCTTCAATAATTTCATCACGAGACCTTTAATTAAGTTTGACCCCCCCACCCCCCAAAAAAAGTGCATTTAATAGACACCGGTAAGGAAAAGCACTTAGTGCCTTACCTTGAATTTAACGTTTCCTTTTCCCGATGGTTGTTTACAGGAAAAGCTGGGCCTTGCAGTCAGCAGTTGGACGCAGCATCTTACGCGGATGAGCAGATCGCGGAGAAAGTTGCGTTCCATGCAGCGGAGACGCCGCAGATGTCAGTGCCACATGTGAGGGACCCGGTGCAGAATGAGGTACACGTAGCGCTCCTCGGCCTATCAGTGTGCAGCTCACAGACAAAGCTCCTCCCCCAACCTTTCGCCTTCCCCCCCGCCCCCCTCCACATACGCACTCTGATGGGCCCTACAAACTCCTGCTGTCGCCTCATTGTAAAAGAAGGCTCTTTTTTTAGGCCTCCAACCCCCAGCCCAATCAATTCCTTGTTGTGAATATAGAATATAGTTTGTTCACAATGAGCATTGTAGGACATTTCCTGCTCCGTGAAGCATGCGACAAGACATTGGCACTCAAATTGCAAAAGAAAATATTTGCTCTCCTCGCATTTTTTTTTTTTTACCCAAATATAAAGTAAAATGTTCATGACAATCCACTGTGCAACTTTGGTATAATCCGGCTAACGTAAACAACAATGGCAATCAAATTACCTCTTGCCTTTGTAGTTTTTGTGCTTGGCAGGGGTATTAATGTACAGGTGTGACGCTCCCAACTCTTTGAAGAGCATATTTGCCCTGTCCTTGAGTAACTTGTTTGTGAGCACGTGTGCGTGTGTGTGTGTGTGTGTGTGTGTGTGTGTGTGTGTGTGTCAGACTGGTCCTGCCAGGTTTCCCCTCCTCCCCAGGTACACTGTATCTAATCAACCCAAACTCGTTGATGCTGGCTCTGTGGAAACATTATCTTCTAGTTTGAGTTTGTTCAGTTTCAAACTTGGTTGGCCCGAAGGCTCTGCACTGTTTATTTAGTCACCGCCACCTTGATAAATTCAGAGCTGAATACACTTAAGTAAGTAGGCAAGCAAACATTGGCCTCTGCATGAAAAAAAAAAAACACTGAAAGCAGCAAATTGACTACATTTCAGCAAAGCAAAATTTCGGCCAGCCTGGGGTCTGTGCGGCAGCTTGACTCCAAGGACAGAAGTTGGCTTTAAACAGCGGCTTTGGCTGTTGTGTCCTTCTGGAAAGGTACCAGCAGGTCTTACGCAAGTGACTGTGTAATCACTGCGCGGTGGGTGATCGTGTCATTCCCACTAACTGAGAATTTTGAACACACCGTGATGTCACGGACAGCAGGTGCCTTGAATCCATTATAGTGCAGAGAGCAAAAGAGAAGCTCCTGACTCATCGTGAAAGAGCAAGGAGGAGGGGAGATGAATTAGGGGGGGCGAAGATCTGGACCGCTTGTCACTTTTTCCATCAGGCCAAGGCCACAGGTCTGAAAGGAAAACAAGTGTGGATGTCACGACGGGGCCATGGTGACAGAAAATGGAGGGGGCTTTGTAGCTGAAGGCAGACAGGTTGATAGAAAAAGCTGCATTTGACCCCTCGTGTGTCGTAAAAATGAGCACCAACTAACTGTATTTGTGCATTCCTGTTATCTACCAACTCAAGGTCGTGGGCCTCAATCAAACACTCTGGCACGGAGTGTCCAGTTTGTGTGTTTGTGTGTGTCGGTGCAGGAAATTTTGTTGTGTTGAAATGTCGTAAAAGCGGTTGCGAAGATCAGTAGTCCTTATTCGACTGTGAACTGGCATGCATATGCAGTTTGGCGACAAAAATCGGTCAATAGCCTGCAGCTTTCAGGTTCAGTTGATCTCGAGCTAACATTTGGAATGTGCTCTCAACTCTTGACATTCTCACTTTACCAGATGATCATATTCATTTGGGCGGTGGGCAAAGACAATAACATTTCCATCACCGTAACGTTCTCTTCCATCAAAGCATTTCCATAGTTAACAGGTTGCAGTTTTGTCAGAGTTTCAATACACAGTTCAAATAATCCAGACAAAGTGTTGACATTACCTCCAGCCTTCCTTGTTGGGTCGTTGGGACCAGAGGCATGTCTTTAACCTTACAAAGTACCGTAGTTTTTTTTGGGGGGGGGGGGGGGATTGGGGGGGGCGCTTGACAGTTCTTCCACATATCTGATATAATAAATATTGCAATGCTTTTCTACTTGCGCACGAAAATATGTGGTATGTATAGCACCGGTTCAAGTCCTGTCAGCCCTTAACATTGATGGAAGCAACTCTCGCAGGAAATTGTCTGTATGTTGCCCCAGTAGTGGTCCGCGCTTGAATGCTTTGTCTCGATTTTGCACGTGGGTTTATACCCGTGAAGCCCTTTGCAACTGTGTTTTAAAAAGCGACACAAGGAAAAGCTTATTTACTTATTTATTAATACACACACACACCTACACTCCTGCTTCACAACAGGATGCTCTTATACTGATTTGTCAGCTTTTGTCCATGAGATGATACACAAACACATGCATTATGGGGTTACAGTTGTTCCTGAATAAATATCAGGGCCCCATCTATCTACGGAAACAAATACGCAATTGGAAACTTTCCCCACTCACAGGTAGCCAGGCAACCGCTGGATGAGTGACTCAGGAAAGGCAAGAGGGGGAGCTGACTCACAGTGGCTGTGACGTAAAGGATGTCGAAGGACGCACACATGCACGCGCGTGCACCGGGTCATGAAACAACGTGCCGAGTTTTCAGGTGACTGAACACCAACGCTGGGTAACGAGCAGGGGTTGTCACCCTTCAATGCACATTTCATCTCCTAATATGAGACAAATGGATCGCATCCGAGTTGCTAGTTTATTTAAAGTTCTAAGCCCAAAGAAGAAAAATGAAAGGAAAACCAGCAGGAAAAGGAAGATCGGTGTAGGCTTTTGGGCGCACGGAATGCAGTACCCTTGTTATCCAGCAGATGGCATTATTGGACGTGTTTTCAGTAATTCACGAATTAATCAATTAATCACTTGTTACTAACAAGTGATTAATTAATTATCGCACTGGGTTTAGCTAACTTGTTTTTCATTTAAAAAATGTGAACAAGGACAGAGGCGATGGCATTTTGTCCTGGATGATCTGGTTGTGCCCCGTGTGAATTTAGAGCATGCTCAGTCAGGGGTGAACATACACCGAGGTTTTAAACTGAGCCAACAAATTAGTGTAGGTATGAATCAGGTTTCTTCCAAATGAGACGACTGTCAAAGTTAGACCCTTTTCATCCTCTCTGGACCTTGAAACACTAATCCATGTTTTTTTTTTTTTATTACACGGTTGTAATGCCGTCCAGATTTTTAACTGATACCCCTAAATGAGAGCCAATCACTCTAGTTCTGGCTGCCTGTTTGTTTCTGTGCCCATTTAAAAAATACTTTTATTGTTTTTTAAATCTTGACATGACCTTGCAACTCCCTCTGTTACAGACATGCTCCACTTTTCCACTCCATCTCGTTTTCCCCAGTCAACAAACCCAATGCTTTTAGTTGTCCCGAAGGCCCGCCACAAGCTCAGAGATTGTCGCGCCTTCTCAGTTGCCGCTTCAGTGTGGTTTGAATTTCCGCTATGCATCAGACAGACCCTCATTGATTATTTGTGAAACGCATTTAAAACCCAACCTTTCGACCTAGCATAGATATAATTTTTTTTTATTGTCCCGTCTGTCCTTGTGTATTTTATTTTCCCACAAAGATCTTTGGAAAACAACAGCAAAAGTTGTATCAATTTAGGCAAAGATCCAGCAGATGGCCTAATTGTTCCTTTTTCCAGTATGATTGGCCCCTTCTGCAGTGGTAATGATGTAGCCCTGATAATAATAATCATTCTCTGCATAGCAACAACTGATCATCGTAGCTTACATAATTTCTGTTTTTAAAAAACAGGGAAAGTTAGATCAGTGAACGCATTCAGGGCAGGGTCAGATTCAGCAGATGGTGCTAATCATTTCTTCTTTCCAATATTGTTGCTGACCATTGAAGGACAATTGTACAACAAAAATGTATCTTTTGAGTTTCTATTTATACATACTGAACACTATATCTACATGTATGCCCATACATTCATGTATTAGCCTTTTACTAGCACAACAATGGACCAACGTCATTTTTTCGAACTGATACCAAACAAACAATTAAGTTTGCACTAGCGTCACAGTGCCGGAAGGAAAAAAAAAAGAATTCACACATACACACACGGTGCCACTTTTACTGACCCTCCCTTAATTAAACTTACAAAGTGAGAAATGTGCCTATGCATGACTTTAATGACTTTTAAGATTAGCTCGCTGTCTTTTAGCTAGTGGCTAACTCTTTGCCCTAGACAGGGATGGATGCCATTTGGGAAGGCAGAGTAGTTGTTTTTAGCTTGGAGCATTTGTGAAGTTGCTGATGATAGTGCTGACATCAACTCCTCCTTTGCCACCCCTTTGAATGAATAAATTCGAACCGAAATATGAGTCCAAAATGTGTTGTGAGGCATCACACCGCCACTGAAAACCGCAATAACAAATATTGTTGATTGAATGCCTCCTAATCACTTATATGAGCACATCTGCGAAACTGGCCCCTGTCTGCATTCGGCACGCCTGAGTCACCCGATCACAAATGCTCTATTTTAACTGGCATGTGCGTATTTATAGCTAAAAAGGCCTGTCACCTGACCACGCCGCGCGGCTTTCATCACCAGAAGCGACTCTTTAAAAACCATCACAAACGCCCGTCGGATGGCGTGAGCGTGACAGGCGCGACTAACGTAAAAATGACAAACGTGTTTGTAACTGTGAAGACGCACTGAGTTTCTTTCTCCCGAGTCTTCGCTATCATGATTTTTTTTCCCCATGCTTTTCGATCTCAGGTGATTGCCTTTCATCTCCAAACTGAGATGTTTGTGCATTAGAAACACAAAGTACATGTCTCCGGCTGTCATAAAAAAACATTCTTATTGGATTCAAACAAAGGAGTCCAGAATGTATGACTTCATATTGGGATTGAAGCTCAGCAGTATTGGGTTTTAAATGCTTGAAGGCAAAGGGCATGCATTAATGATGAAGCTGGCATATTATTTAACTATGCTCAAAACTAGTGTGTGTGTGTGTCAAATAATATAATACATTTCTCGCATTGTCACCCCCCCCCCCCTTTCATCAGGATGGAAACGCAAGACTGACAAACAATTGTCGCCCGGAGGTATCGAGGAGTGTTCGACGGGGGGCAGTGGCCGCATTCCTATTCATGGCATTCGTTTCAGACCTGTTGATGGTGCAGGAAATGAAGGTAACTGAACGGGGGGGGGGGGGGGGGGCAACATGGGACAGGTGGCCCTGATGAGAAGAGGTGAATAATGACGTGGAAATGCTGAGCTGAGTGAGTATAGTGGCTGGGGGAGAGAAGGAGGAGTAGGTGGATGAGGAGGAGGAGCGAGCAGGCTAAATCCTCACCCTATTATTATCCAGACTCACATCCTCCTGTGATGGAGCGCACGGAGACGAGATGAAAAGGTGAAACGAGCGGGATTACGGCACCACCCAACTCTCCAACCCTCCCAAAGATAAAAGAAAAGGAAAAAAAAGAGAAGAAATCAACAGGGTGAGGACCTGCAAGTGCCTCGCACTTTTCCCTCTGACATCTGGACCAGCTTTGCCTTCGTATGGTTGCCAACTCTCATTCTGTTTTTATCTGGTCTTCAGGAAGCTCGTCATCCTCTTTGTCCCTGCGGAATACAAGTAGGAGAACTTTTTCCTAGACCCAAACCCCAGGGAGTTCAGTCCGAGCCGGGAAAGGGGGATGCGCATCGGGAGAGCCGAGATGGGAAGGCAACGAAGTTGTTAACCCGGAGTCTTCCTCTTGAGATCCTCGCTCCTAATCTATATCCCGCCGTGCATTTCCTCATCCTGGGATTCACACACTGATGTCCTATATGCACACTGTAGAACATGCACATAGCAAGTGACCGCACTCCCTTGTAAGGACGTTAAAGTTGGGAATCGCGAGGTCCAACATCAGATCATCTGCGAAGGGATCGGCGTCGTGGGGATGGAGTGTCGGGAGTTATTGCTGGATGGCCGTGTGAACCCCAGGTGAGTGCTGCACACACACACACACACCGACTTTTACTTGGCCAAGACGCATCTTCACTTGAATATAATCTCCCGGTACACCACCATGATGAAAAAAAAATGGATACGCGCATAAATGATGTCCCTTCTGTCATCTAGCGGAAAAGCATTTCATTGTTTTGCCTGTCACTGTACGTCGATACGTTATTTTTGACCAGTTTAGTGAAAGTGGGCACACTTAGCAGCACAGTGGTTCTAATTACTGCTGTAGATACTTAATCCATCACAATCCATCTGAAGTAGAATGCACGCCCAATTAGGACCCCCTCCCCCTTCCCTTCAACATGGATTACTAATGAATGAAACACTAACACTGTTTCATGCAGATATCAGTCGTTCAGCTGCTCAACTCGTTGAATTGTCCCAACAGCCCTCATTTTTCTCCATTACTATCCACTCACTCAGTACGTACAACTAGAAGTTTAACAACATTAGGCGAAAGATGCCCTCTCATCCACTGCGTATAGATGGTGGCTTAAAAAAACAAAACAAAACGTACTTAACCAAGGTGCTTTCTGACACATCAACGTTGTATTATTTGGTCACATGTACCTCATTGTACTTAAAATGCTTTAAAAAGAATCCGAGTGCAAACTCCTTACAGGCAGGGAATGAATATATCCCCATAAGATGTATGCGTCTATGGATGACAGCAGGACTTTTACTGTCAATTTTTATCTGAGTGTCAGAAAGCCAATTGTCCCCTCAAAGTCACTCATCTTGCGCATTCGCCAACGATTTCCTGTAAAGCTGTCAAAATCGTCACGAGCGGCACCCCCCCACGCAGAGAGGGGTGAGGCTCGGCTGTAGCGCGGCAGCCGCTTAAATGCTAATTGTGATGAATGCGCGTGGCAGGAGACGTCTCTCCGTAATAAGCTCAGTAGTTTGGCGGTGACACGCTCGCATATTAAAATGTTGAGAGAATTTGTACGCAAAAGAGATATTAGCCGTGATTGCTAACGAGTGTGGCGCTATGATCTATTTGTCTATGTGTTCATTTTTTTCCCCTATTTTTAAGTAAACAAAAAAAAAACCCATGTTGTAGGGAGAAGGCGAAAATAAATTGTCAAGACATAAACTAGTAGTTACTGGACATATTGTAGTGTTTTTGTGTTTCGTGTGTGCCTTGAAGGGGCGTGGCCTAATTAGTGATGTCAGAAACTGGAGTCAGGTTGGCCCATCATGGAGTTTTGACCAACTGCTGCTCCTTGTGTGTGTTTTCATTTTGTAAATTTGGTGTTTGACACTATCCCGTTCAATAATGGGGCACCTTGCCCATCTGCTGCAAAATTACAAGACCTGAGTTGGGCCATCTACCCTGCCCCTTTATAGGTACAGGTACAGCTTTTACGCCACATGTTGATGAATCTCCGGCGACGATGACGATAGCGATAGTGGCGCTCATTCCGTCAAGTAGATCCTCTCCGCTCATTTTTTCTGCCTACCCTCCGGGGACTCAGCATGAGGACTCCATCACATCGCAGCTTAGCGCGTAAACGACTTGACTGCTGTGTAGTGAGGCGGCGTGCAGTGCGTGTGTGTATCCCTCGCAAGGCGCTTACTAAACACATCTGCTGGCATTTCCCTCCAACAGGTTGTCACGGCGGAAGAACAGAGGCTGGAAAGGCCACGTGGAGCTGGATTGCTAGAATTCAATATTTTGTGTCGGGTTATCAAAGTTTGCCGCCATGCTCCGCCAAAATTCCTTAAATGGACACAATCACAATCTCAAGTTATGGCTGAAATCGTTTAGTTCCTAGAAGGCTTGACGTCGTGACAACTTGTAACTGTGTAACTCAAATTTAAATACAGAAAAACAAGCCCAGTCCTGTGTGACCAAATAAAGGCCCACAGCAACCAAACAACATCAAGGAAAAAGAAAGCCAAACTCTGTCACAGTCGCAACACTACGAGGCCGTCTTTTACTCATAAACCTTAACACTGTGTCTTCTTTACGTTTGATTCTAATCGCAACACTTTGCGTCAAAAGGTCGTCCGATGTGCTTTGTCTACATCAGATTAAACACACACAATGAAAACCCGTTCTGCGTTGCACTCCCGCTTATGCATAGAGGGCCTTTGACAAGCACACAAACACGCAAACACACGCAGCAGTAATCTGCATCATCTAGCAGAGATTAAACTGTTAAAGGAGCGCTCGATACGCTCGCCGGCTTTGTGCTCGCTTTCCTCCAGTTGGCGTTTATTTACTTATTATAGTGGCAAATACCGAGAGTTGCCTTATAATTCGGAGGAGAGAGTGTACGGGGCAGATAACTGGAATGCAGCGTACAAGGTATTACGTGCATACATAGTAAAAGGCTCATGAAGCGTTACAAATATTTCTACATTGAAATGAATCAAAATACTATTAATCCAATCCAATCCTCCACCAAAATCCCAACACAAAAATGTTTAAATGGCCATTGTGCTGCTCCTTCTGTTGCGTGCGTCTTTGCCAGTATAGTATCGAAATACATAGAGATAGTGACAATTCCCCAGCAAGCTGCAGTCAACAATAGTCAATTGTTCTATGCAGAGGATCAAGAATACATGCCTGTTTTTATTGTTATAGTTCAGTGTTGCTCCGGGGCTTTAGTCCACCGCGTAACTTCAATAATGATCACGTCATTTCATATTTACCGGCTCATTGTCAAACAATAATAACAATATTTTTTGTGAGCATTTCAAATTGAAATCGGGTCATTTCTCACACCAATGTTCCACGGCACAGTGTTTGTAAATAACGGATATAATCATATGGAGCGAAATCCAAATGATATAGCGTGCCAAACAAAACCAAAGGCTCTTTCTCCTTCCATCTTTCCCCACGCGTGACCCCTCCCAGCTGATCTCGCCGCTAATAACCGCCGCTTTGTTTTTTTGCGGCGTGCACCTCAAAGCCCGCGAGCATCAAAACCTTATTAAGATGAATGATTGATAGCCCGCCAACAGTAGCGAGGCCGCGCTTAACCCGCTCGGCTGTTGCTTTGAATCAAAGCGAGGATGTGTTGTTAATTATCCCAGAGGTCTCTGATGGCCGCGGACACTGCCGACACGTCGGTCAAGGTAGTCGACGGCAAGTCTTTATAGGTTATGAGAGGGCCCACCTGCACCGTATGAAAGAGCAGCGGTGTATCAAAGCTATTGATTCATCAATGAAAGATCTTCAAACGACTTTTGTTTAAAGAGCATGCAAATGTCAAGTCAAGTCAAGTCAAGTCAACAGTATTTATAGAGCACTTTCAAACAGCCATCGCTGCATACAAAGTGCTGTACATGGAGCGATTTAACATATACAATAAACAGTAAGACGAATCAGTAATAAGTAATAAGTAATAAGGCGGTAGAAAGCACCAAGCAGTAAAAACAATAGCAAATCTAAGTCATGCTGAGTCAAACGCCAAAGAATACAAGTGAGTTTTGAGGAGGGATTTAAAGATGGGCAGCGAGGAGGCTTGCCGAATGTTCAGTGGGAGGTCATTCCAGAGAGATGGACCAGCAACAGAAAAGGCTCGATCCCCTCTGTTGAAATGTTGAGGGTGTCATGTGACCAATGGCCTCCATTCGTACTTCCAACCATTTTCTCGATTACACTTGCCCTCGTTAGGGTCGCTGGTAAGATGGAGCCTATCTCAAGCTGCCGCTGCAGGAAGACCACAGTCGCGATTTGCCGCGAACAAATTTTTTGTCACGTTTCCAAATTGCGGTACCAAGGTTGGTGATAGGCGAACTAAAGGGCGGAGCTAAACAGTGCAGTGTGTCGATTAGTGGATGGAAAAGGGTCACATCCTTAACGGCATCTTCTTCAATGTACGCCTGTACAAGCAAGGTGAAAATGGAACAGTAATGACCTTAAAACGTCTCGCCAGTGGCTTATTGGGGTTAATTTGTCCCGCTCGTCATGCTTTCCCCGGGAGTCCTTTCCCGTCAGCTTGGTCGGAATCGTTAGCATTCATGAGAAATGCATCACTCGATTGGCCCGTCGTCGACTTAGCCCCACTGCTGACCTCTTGAACATTTAATGAGCTCCCCCGTCCCGCATTGCGCACGTCAGGTCAAAGGTCTAGGAGAAAACGTCTCTGGATTGTAAACGCGCTCATCATAATCAACGATGTCACATTTGGATGTGTCGACAGTTGACTTGTGTGGTAGCGTCGCGGTAGGTTGGCGACGCAACGTGATGAACTCATACGGGTGCGGGGTGGGGGGGATGTCCTGTGCACTTTGGAACGTGCATCAGACAGAGGACACGATACACTTGCGTATCGAGATTGAAAGCAATTTTTGTCAATCAAACCCATTTTGGTCAGTGGAGATGCCCATGAACCTTTAATCCAATTTCAAATTTTGATGGATTTTTGACCCACTTTGTTTCCAGGAAAATCAAATGACATTATTCAAAGTATGTCTTGTTCCGTGTTAATTCCCTTGTAGGATTTATTTGATTTCTCCTGAAATTATTTTTCTACTAAACATTTTCCCTGAGCATTAAGTTGCATGGCCACGAGTAAATAAACAAAACCCTCTTGTCAAAATGTGTATGCGAGCATGATCCTGAATAAATGAACAATTTAACATCATTACATGTGTCAAGCTATGTGGCTCAGCTGGTCTGTTATCTCTGCAGCATCTGAATTCAGCATCAAAAGCACGATTCAGCAGATGCTTTGGAGTGTGATAAAGCTTAACCTGGACTGATTTTCCGTGTGTTGAGCATCCCTAATCTGCTTGAAGCATTTGAACACCCGAAGTCCGACTTTTGTGAACAGTTACTACAGTAAGCAGTATTACTTGTAAGTGGGGGGGTGCTTTAAACTACATAAAACAACTTTAAAAAATACTTTAAAAAAATTATCCTGACTAATGAACTCAAATTAATGATCCAGCCCTAAAAAAAGCTCTGACCTTGTGGAGCTTTGTTAAAAAAAAAAAAAAGTAATAAAAATATAATAATAATAATGGCAGGTCATCAAATTCAAGGCATGGAACTCTGAATTCAAGCATGCTTTTTACAACCTAAAAAGAATAAAATACGAATTGATCAAATAAATATCTGAGAATGATGAACTGCAACTTGGTGGGAAAGCTTGTATTTGGTCAATGGTACATGTCACGCGGACCCCAGCAAATCCCGCCAATCGAGGATGACAACCCGCCGCTCCACTCATCTGTCATCCACGTAGCCGTGTGGCGATGGGACGATGATGATCATCATTACACCGGGGGGCAGGATTATGGCGGATTACATGTGCCACACAATGACAGACACACATTCGCATTTGCAGCGTGTGAACAAATACTTTGTCACGTACATAAATTCGACAGGTATCTGCACTTGACAAGAGCGTTTGTTTTTGACAACTTTTTTTTTTTACACTGCATATCTGAAAACATCCCGCCTCTTAATTTGACAAAATAGCATCATGACAATGAGGTTATACTGGTGTTCCACAGGATTCAATTCTGTGTCCCCTGCTCTTTTGAGTGTTGCCCTTGAGTTCCATCTTAATAAAGCATGGTAACTTGTTATTTTAACTTTGTTTTCATGTCACTGTTTTTTGTTTGTTTTTTTTAAACCAATACACAGCTCTATGTATGCAGCTCTAGTTGTTTTTAAAGTGCTTTATAAAGGAAGTTGAATTGAGATTATTCTCCTCTGTCTTCACAGGAAGTAGGATGCCAACATGGCCTCTCCAAGGGGAAACAGTACACCTTCTCCCTGGCCCCCGCTCTTCTTCATCCTCCTCATTGCATCTCAGAGAACCCTGCACGCCAGGCCCCTTCTCCTGCACTCGTCCATCAACGTGGCTGTGGTGTTCAGTGGCTCCAGCTATCAGAGCGAGGTGCGAGGCCGGCTGAGCGGCGAGAACTTTGTGGACCTACCCGTGGTGGTGAGCCCTGTGACGGTGCTGGTCAATGACACCAATCCACGCGACCTGCTCACCCGCCTTTGTGACACCATGGCGACGGAGAAGCTGCATGGTGTGGTGTTTGAGGACGATGTTGGATCGGGTGCCAGCACACAGGTGAGTGGTCATGTAGCAATGATAGAAGTCAATAAAAGTTGGGGCCGTGATTTGCCCGCACTCAATGATAACTCGCATGGTTTGCAATTTAGCCTCATCTCTCAGTCGATTCAACTTAGGTTGTTTGTTCTTTGTTTGTTTTTGAAGACACCCTTTTTTGATGTTAAATGTTGTGAAATGAAAACCTTACTGTTTTACTGAAATGCGAAACCGTCCCCATTCAATGCCTTTTACTGGAGCGCCGTAACTCTTATTTGTCATCAATCAACCGATGAAAGCCATTTTTATAGAGCGCTGTGAAGGATGCTGGCATTGAGGGAATTGATCCACAGCCGAGATTCATTGACACAATTTAAAACTTTTTTATTGGGGGATGGTGGTCGGCAGGTGACCGAGGTGGCGCAAATCCTGGACTTCCTATCAACGCAGACGGCTCTGCCCATTGTGGGCATCAGTGGCGGCTCGGCGGTGGTCATCCCATACAAGGTAGGCTAGCATTCTTGAGCTGCTTTGATGTGAATTGGGACATTTGGGTTTTTATTTTCTTTTTCACCCATTATCTATGTATTTTTCAGTTTTGATATTTTTCTCTCCCAAAATGATATGTTGTATCATATCCAAGTCTTTGAAGGGGTTAAAATCTCCCAAGTGTCACAATCAAACAAGATCCAGCAATTCGCCCCCCACCCCTGAAATTTGAATGTTGATGAAGCCGTACCGTGGTTTAAGGCGCCCCTGCAGTCAGATGCCTGCATGCCAACGGTTTGATGACAGCCTTTGACCTGATTCAGCTCCTCTTATCTGCCATGCTTGAAGAAGAACGAGGAGGAGAAGGACGAGGTGCTGATAGGGGGGAAAAAACAATGATGAAGGGCCGACTATTAGTCATCTGCGAGCAGGAGATCGTTTTAAAGTGGATGAAGGCAAGAGACCTGACATAATGTTCGTCTTTTATTGTTCTTGCTCGGCTTTTAGGGGGAAGCAAGTTTTCATCTCCTCACACATTTCATTTCATTTGTGTAAGCGCCGTCATCAACACCTTGTATTTTTAGCGTGCTCTCTCACATGTAGACGTGCACAAACACACTCAGATACACACACACGAATAGCATACTGTGGGAGAAGCAGTTGTGAATCGGGTGCCTTGCCCATCAGCACTCTTTCGGGGTTTAAAACGAGGGTTCGGGTTTCCGATTAGGATTTGAAATCTGTGTTTAGTTTTTCAGACAGTATGACCTCTAATGTAGGATATTTAAATGGTATTTAATGGTGCACGTACCTCTGAGCTTCCCCATCGCAATTCCTCCCTTGCCCGCATGGAAAATGCCTCTCATGTATTGAATTCAATTATGGACGCGTCTGCTCGCCCCCAAGCTGCAGGACCCCATTAAAAGCCTTAATGAGACCCTTTAGGAGGCTTTGGCTCCCCCGCAGCTCCCATTCGTCACCCCAAAACTCCCAAAACGCACGCCCCTTCTATGCATTTACCATACCCGCTTTTTAACATGCATTCAGTATTAAAATGTTTTTTTTTAATTGCAATGAATGGAAATAGAGGCTGTGAGACACAATAGTGCAGGTGGAAGGGCTGATTCTCCTCACCTCAATGGCGGTTGATTATCAATATCCGTGATGACGAAGGTCTTTAATGGAGTCGGAAAAAGAAGCGTCATCTTCACCCCAGCCCAGCAACCGCCCCCCCCCCCCGACCGGGTCGCCTAACAACAAAGACGGAAAGCGGAGGAGGAAGTCTTATGAGTCCTTTGTGCGCGCCTGCAACGCGCGTGTGTATGGACTGCATCCAGATGCGGCACGCGTCATTCCCATTACAAATGCTTCAACCCTCACCAGACACTTGATTAGGTACGCCTGAGCAATTTAATAAGGTTCACATCGAGAGCTGTATAAAAAAGTTTGCTCAAACGAACAAGAAACCGACATTGAGTGCAAAAACTCATTTCAAAATTGGATGTTTGTCATAACTAGACCCACAAAAAATATCCTCAAGAAGCTTTAGCAAACAAGCCGAAGCAAGGTGACACATTCTAGGCCACATGTGGCCACGTACAGTCTCGCCCCTTCTGTCAAATTATCGAGTGGAAGTCTTCTAGGCGGGTGGGTATTAATTAATGAAGTTTCATTCCTGGGGAAAAAAACCCCTCAATAAAACACTTTCACGGATGGAATACCACTGGGCTTCGGGGTTGGCCTCGTTTTCGGAAGAGGCCAGAAGTGAGCGATAAAAAAAAAAACAAACGGAGAAAGCAGGTCAAACCGTCCCTCTAAAAATACATGAATAAATCCTTAAAAAAGCAAACGGTGGTGTGATCCGGTGAGACCTATTGCATCACCTCTGGTCCAAGAACGCCGCAAACTGCTAATCTCGTCCTGGCATCCTCAAATTGGACCAAATGCTCCAAAACACAAGCACTACTGGCCTTGAACATCAATCACGTGCATGCATAAAAGCCACTTTCGCTTTCATGCATGCACGTCAAGCCGTCAGTCTGCTTTATTTCTGACTTAATCATCACTTAAGACCACCTTTACTCAGCATGATGTTTGTGTCCAAATTGTTTTTGGTGCTTATTTTACTTGAACAACTGGGGTTGGGGGATGATGATTTCTTTCTTCATTTCAATTTAGCAGGACTATTAGCACTTTTCTGTGGTGTGTCAAATTTACCAGACATTTATTTTCAATTTATGGGGACTTTCACGTCATTTTGTTTCTCACGTCTACTATGCGCCCTTTGTTCCATAGTTAATCAATTCAAGCTTCGGGGGTCCAATATTTCTTTGTGATTTCACTAGAATGCCGGCAAATCGGGTTTGGGTGAGGGTTAGGGTGAGAATGAGGGTGAATATGACCTCCTATTTGGAGAGTAATGATGCTTCTTGAAGTGGTGCATCTTCTCACTATCAAGTAGCGACTCCCCGTTATGTGTGTGTGTTTTTTCACCCCCCCCCCCCTGCTTCAGTGACAGACGGACACGCTTCTGCGCTATTTTTAAGGCCCCGCTCCGTGTCGCGGCGGCACCGCAGCCTCCCGGGGCGAAGCCCGGGCAACCCCAGACTGAGATTAAATTGAATGACGCCGAGTCTGGCTGTGATACTCTTTCGCTATTCCTCAGGCTCGCAGCTCTCGAGGGTGCGGTGTGTTTGAAGGAGGGGTCGGGGGGGGGATAACAGCTCTTCGCCCTCGGAGATGAGCCCCGGAGAGTCAGCTCCCAAAAGGCACTTTGACAGTTTAACACTTACATGTTCCCGCCCTCACTACTTTTTATCGGTGAACATGTGCGACAAGACATCTTGTTGATGTAGGGTCTGTAGTGCTGCTGTGAAAATAGATATATTATTACTCCATTCTGGTACCTTCTTGCAGCAACTATCAAATCAGATTTTTTTTTCTTTGTTGCACCTGCTTACATCACTGGTTCTTTCAGATCTCCCATATATTACAAATCACATCGGAATGCCTTGCCTAAAATGTCAAACAAAGTTTTAAAGCAAGACGTTCATATTTTGGTGCATGAGCAATTTTTTTTTTTTTTTTAATAAGCACATTGCATTCCTTGGATCATGCAAAGATTTGCCTGTGGACAACTGCATAGCTTCCTCCAGAGCCTACCTTGATCTGGCTCTCCTGGAAATGTACTTTAACAGACTGTTACATGCGATTCCATGACAATCGTTTTATTACTAGACTCGTTTAAGCAGTATTTGTGTTTTGGAGGGATTCGACGGACTATTTGGGCAGCCGCATAGCTTTTCAAACGGACGTCATCTCAATGCATCTTCCCTTAAGCATGTCTCTTTATTGGATTTTTAAACGGCCAAAGAATGAATCATTAACTCAACCAGTCACTCTATGTTTCTGGGCTTTCATTATTTTTCCCAGTCAGATTTTTTTACTGGTGAATTTATATAATAACATGTACCTCATTATGTACAGTCGAGGTAGTACTTTGGATGACACAAGAAGAAAATCAGTGTGTATGCCGCTTCTAAAGATCAGGTCCCATCTTGTATGAGTATATATGCTAATGTATGCTAAAACACACACACACACACACACACACACACACACTCGCACAAAAGATATGCTAACGAATGCTAACACACATGCAACGTCGTGACAGAAAAGGGAACAGTGAGTTCACACACTTGAGAGCAAACACAAAAACTTAATGAGCATACATAAAATGTCAAACGTCATTGTGTTCAGTCAGATTTCCTCCAAAAAGCAACGACCAATACTGTAAAGCCCTTTTATTTATTTATTTTGTTCAATTTAAAGGGTCATGTTTGTGTTTAAACATTTAAAATATAGTGAATAGGAAAGAAAATGCTTTTAATAATACAAGAAATATTTATAAATATTAGTCCTTTATTATTTTACCCACTTCTCAAGAGCCTACAAATATTCTTTTTTACCTTAATTCAGAGATGTCTCATTTTTATGAAATAAAATGGAAACATTTATATAAATAGAACATGAGTCGATAGTATCATTTTGTTTCTAAATTGTATTTCAATAAAAAACAGTCAGAGACGACAATCTTTTTGTTTTTCCATTTTTACTTCCTGGTATTCTAATATATTGATATCTTTTTTTCAATTGTTTGAATTTTTAAATAATTCTCATCCAATAAAATATTTTTTTGTATCATTTTTTACCACAATCTTTTTATGTTGTTTGCCTTCCCAAATATTACCTTGCCCCAAAAAGGGCTCCTATTACTTTTTAAATAAAAATGGCAGTAGCATCACATGGCCACCATGTTCGTGAATTTTGTTGCATCCACTGAAATAATAAATATTAAATAACGGTTGGGTTTGGGAGGGGTGGTCTTTATTATATTATGATACACAGTAGTAGTAACATTCTGCTAGACAAATTTGTTTACATCTTTCGAAACCGATAAAGTCAGCACATCGGGTCCAGTAAACTAAAAAAGGTTGCTTTTAATTGTTTGAACAGAAAGATGAGCTTCTTGGTTGTCTCGGCAGGCGGAAGGATCGTCGTTCCTGCAGATGGGAGCATCTCTGGAGCAGCAGGTCCTCTGCATGTTCAAGGTATGCTCCTTGAGCCTCTTGGGCAACCAGAAAGAGGACTTAACGTGCTTTGCCCCCCGCCAAATGTTCAAATCCAAGTCACGTTTTTTGTTGAATCATGCTCAAATTTGGCGTTTGGCAAAGCGCTTGAGAATTTGGTCCAAAAAAAAAACAACCCAAAAATGAAGTTATGACATTTTATTCATCCCAAACTTGACTGCTAGATCATGGAGGAGTACGACTGGGGCGAGTTTGCCATCATCACCAGCCTGCTGCCGGGATACGACACATTTGTGGACATCGTTCAGGCCTACACGGATACGTCCTACTTCATGTGGGACCTCCAGGATGTCCTGACCATGGAGATGTCCGTCGGGGCCAACGACATGAGGACCAGGCGCATTCTGCAGCAGGTAAAATACCATTTTCATGGTCTCATATATTTTACCATATAGCTAATATTGATGTCTGACGCCGCCGTATCGATCGCGTCACTTCAGAGAGCACGGCACGATACATCACAATATTTTTTCACGTTTATTCAAATAAATTAGCGGCAAATGTGGCTCTTCTTCAAAAACAAAATGCAAGGAATAATTCACTGCGTTGCTTCAAATATTGACGATGGCAATGCACTCCATCACAGTATTTAATAGATGAATGAAAGTGACTCTTCATCACAAATGAACATCATCACTAATTGCGCACACTTAGAGCTTGGACAAAGCCAATGCTGTATCAATCACATATTTTGCAAGTGTGCGCATAGTTTGTCCATATTTAAAATGGCATTTTTGTCATCCATCTGGTTAGGGAGTGCGTGGGCCTAATGAAAATTTGTGGGCTCTTCCCGCATTTAAATTGCCTGTCCCTAGATTAGTCCAACTGTATCTGGAGCGATTAAATGAAACACAAATCTTTAAAAAAAAAATCTTAAAAAGATCTTTAAAAAAAGTCATTGTAATATTTCTGTGCTCAGTGTTAATTTCTTAACTGCACAGAACGATACAGTATAGCGGATAAGGAGGGATTTCGAACGCAGCCTTTGTGTCCCACGTGCCCCGTGTTCATTGCAGTAAAATAAAAAAAAAATATTGGCATGATTCTACAATTTCCTTCTAACTTGAAGCGCCCATCCCCCTCAGGTGGACTCCCAGGTGCTGCTGGTGTACTGCTCCTTTGAGGAGGCCCACTTTCTTTTCAGCCAGGCGCTTGAGGTGGGCCTGGTGGGGCCGGGCTACATCTGGATCCTGCCCAGCTCGGCTGTGGGCAACCCAGAGGTGCCGCCGCCCGCCAGCTTTCCCGTGGGCGTCATCGGCGTCATCACGGAGCAGTGGCGCAAGAGCCTGCGGCAGCGTGTGCGCGAGGGCGTCGCCATCGTGGCCAAGGGCGCCGAGAGCTTCAAGAAGCAGCACGGCTTCATCCCGGAAGGACACGGCGACTGCAGCAAGCCCGCCAAAAACTCCGGCACCAACGCTCTCTTCAGGTACGCTTTGCAATTCTCAGCTCGACACTTTTGACAAAGTTACTTTCCAAGTCTGCAATCTTTTTCATGTCTTGAACAAGCGTATGGCTCATCGCCCAAGGTAATTTTTGTATTCCCTGTTCGTAACGCAAAACAATTGTATGTTTGCGAAATTGTGAACCGTTTTAGTTTTGCATCATTGCTTGTTAGTGGAGCTGAGCTGATAAGTGTGATGACAAAACTTGACCAAAACATCTTTCATTGTTCCACTTTTTCGCTTCTTAAGTCATTAATCATTTTGTGTGTGTGTGTGTGTGTGTGTTTAACCCTTAACTCAAGAGTCCTTCTGTGCCTTTTGCCCGTGGCCTAACATGTAAATTAACCTTGATTTATTATTCACAAGCCAATCTATCATGGCCGCATCACATCGTACGTCCATCGTATAACAAACAGCAGAAATGGCCCCAGTTGGAACAACACTGCCGGCCCCCTATTATCCCTTAATGAGTTACTCCGCATTAGACTGAAGCCTCCTGGGGGAGCTGCAGGTTTAATTAGAAAGTGATGATTGCGAGTGTACAAATGATTATGCAAATTTCCTTGTATGATGTCGCAAAAGTTTCTTGATTGAAAACGCAACGCTCTTTCTTTTGTTTTCTTCCCCACTGACATTTTACAGGCACATGCTGAATGTGACGTGGGAGAGGAGGGACCTGTCATTCAACAGCAGGGGCTTCCTCTCCAGCCCTTCTATGGTTATCATCGCCCTGGACCGAGAGAGAGTGTGGGACAAGGTGCGTGGAGTGCAGAAATGTTGTGTTTCCCCTCGTAAATCTCGCAACTTCCTGACAAGACGTTATCTCCGCAGATGGTTGATTTGGCTAATGTGCATAATTGTCTTTAAACCTATTATTCATCTGACGACAACAGTCAAGTCACAAACCGTTTTGGCAAGGGGGGAACACAACAAGTACGATACAGTGTATGTTGTTTTGTTTTGCGGCTAGAAAGCTGGCTGACTAATTTCAACCTCGATTCCGCAATGACTGATTTAATTAGTGCCGTGATCATGCCAGTATGTTGGGCATTGTAACGCTAATGCTAAAATGGCATGCTCCGTGCATACAAATGTTATTTGCATGTTTCCAACTGTCTCCCAAAGTTAATGGTTCCTATTTTGACTTGTTTAAAACGGAGCTGACATGTTTGATGCGCTACTTTATATGTAATCGTGCGAATGTCCAGAGTTCCTCATGCTAACTACCTTTTTCCTGCTTTGTGTGGTGGGGAAAAAATGTGTTATTTATATTTGCTGATGTGCCCCCAAATTTCACGGTTCTTGTCTTGACTGGGATAATATAGAGCTAAGAAATTCGGTGAGCTAGATTGCCATTTAACATTAGCTTTGCTTTTTATGAGCCTATCAGGTATTACATTCATGTTGGTTTCCAAACACACAATCGCGCGATGCGCGTCATGCCAAGGGGGGGGGGGGGGCACAGGGACCCTATCCGTGTAAAATGTAATCTAAGCTGCACTTGAAATGTTTTATTTCCACTTTGGAAGGAACCTCATTCATCAATGTCACCACACCCGCTGCTGACTCCCTGCGCGCGCGCATGTGTGTGTGTGTGTGTGTGTGTGTGTGTGTGTGGGTGTATATGAACATGTAAGTATGCCATATTCCCTCCATTTTGACTTTTCCATGACAGTTTCATTCATCAGCTTAGACGGGCAGAAATGATTTTGCCCCTTCTACTCAGCAACCGGTAACCATGCACATACTTTACCTTTGCCTTTGAGCAAGCATGAATTTAGCTTTCTTTAGTTGGACTAACCCTTCAAAGATCAGGACTCGGTAGCAATTTTCCTTCAGGGGCGAGCTAGATCCAGCTGATGGTGCCGCCTTATTGAATTTGTGAAGGAGAAATTATTGTTACCCATGTATTCTGCGAATGTTTAGCGATCTGTAGTCGGATTGCAAATTGTTTACATTGGAAGCCAATGGTGAGTTTGCATGAGAGGTAAATGCTGTGTTGTTATCACATTGATGTGGCAGAAATGGTCATGTATTTTCTGCCTCGATGGGAAGCAAATATGAAGCAAGCATTAGCCAGGTTACTCATTTGAAATGATTATGCCTCTCAAATCCATTTAGAAGATTTTCTATTAGAGGCAAATGAGGTACTGCTCCACCAC
This sequence comes from Hippocampus zosterae, assembly GCF_025434085.1. Taxonomy (NCBI): domain Eukaryota; kingdom Metazoa; phylum Chordata; class Actinopteri; order Syngnathiformes; family Syngnathidae; genus Hippocampus; species Hippocampus zosterae. Next base: position 5,978,781 of record NC_067457.1, read on the forward strand.
TCCCTGACTGACATAACGCCATGTTCTTGTTGGATTTGAGGACCAGAAATGATTGAGACCCACATATTCAGGAATATTTAGCCCCCACTCATACGTCAACTCCCTTCTCAGGTGGGCACGTACGGCCGAGGCATCCTGCAGGTCCGCTACCCCGTGTGGCCGCGCTACGGCAACTTCCTGGAGCATGTGACCGATGACCGTCACTTGACCGTGGCCACACTGGAGGAGCACCCCTTTGTCATGGTTGAGAACGTGGACCCCGGCACGGGCACATGCGTCCGCAACACGGTGCCTTGCAGGCGACAGTCCAATCACTCTGAGAGGTACGTGCCGACGCGGATGCGACACTCATTTCTGTAACCGTGATGAGATGATGTTTTGTTTGTTTGCAAGGTCAAGAGCGACCCGTCGAGCTCACTTGTTTGTTTCGCTGATCAAAAAGCTCGCGAGCCGAATCTAAATTTGGCAATTTTATGCAAATGGCATGCACTGAGCTCTCGTTTGGAGAACTTCTGCCTCTTAGGAATCAGTATGCCAGACATTTTCATGTAACCACTCTATAGGTAGTTATACGGGACCAAAAAAAAAAAAAGGTGTACGGGTGCTTGTCCATCATGTCAAATAGTCTTGCTGCTGTGTCGGGTAGCGGATTCAATGTTGCTTTTAGGGGCAGAAATTATTCTCACCCACATTGTGATTTTTTTTTTAAAAAGTGAATTTGGATCAGTTATTGCCCCACAATTAAACTTCTTTATCGATTCGTAACAATTTCTGAAAGAATAACAAAGCTTTCGGTGCACGGTCGATGCCCTTTCTTCTGCGATTTAGAAAAAAAAATTAAAAGCCAGAACGCTAATGCTGCCACACTTGGAATTAAAGCTGTGGTATTTCAGTGAAAAAGTATCAAAGTACACTGGTATGAGGCCTCAAGTGGTTTAGTCATCATCGACATCCGCATGGCCTCCTTTTTGCTGCTGCGCTGACATCCCATAATATGCTCTTTGCGTTTTCGCTGTGGCCATTTTGGTGAGGCTCACCCATGAGGGCTGTTGCAATTCTCCCGGGACTTTCACTCGACTGTATGCGTGCTGATTCAAGGATGCGTGTGCCCGCTTGGGCATGTGTGCGCTGTGCGTGCACGTTCGCATGTATAATTACACCAGGTGGTCGACAACACTATCCAACGTAATTAATTGATGCAGCGATTGGCAGAGCTGCTGCCAATCTCCCGAACATACGCACAAGGGACAATTTACCACTTAACTTTATATATATATATATATACAGTATATATATAATATATATATACAATAACATTTTTTTTTACATTTAATCAATTAGTCACTCGTCATCCTCCATCCGACAATAATGGTACCATAAAAGATCCACTAACACTCCCTCTTGATAAAATAAGAAACCTCAACCACTATCAATAATGTCACTTGAGCTCTACCCACAACTAAAGTCTGTTGAATTAATGTCCGCCCTCTTGCGGGTAAATAATTTATCACTTACAATTTCATTACGAATAACAGCATAGATTTCTGTAACGTCACTGAATCCTGGCTGAGTCCATGAGTGAAATGCTGATTTTACTGTTTTGTTAATCATATGCCTATTTTAATTCATTATTCATTATTTTTGAATGGTTGACTTATTTTGAAGTATGCAGTAGTTTGGCATGGAGAAGCTAAACTATCAATGCTTCCCCTCAGCATCATCGGCCACTCGGAGTCGTACACCAAGTTGTGCTGCAAGGGCTTCTGCATCGATATCCTGAAGAAACTCTCCCGCACCATTAAATTTTCCTACGACCTCTACCTGGTCAACAATGGCAGGCACGGCAAGCTAGTACGTGGGACCTGGAATGGTATGATTGGTGAGGTAAGTCGTCCCTTTATGAAAGTACTGTCAAAGAAAGACTGGGGAAGAAAAAAGTGTCGCGGTGACTTCTAAAGTCCACGAACAAAAACATTTGCCGCTGGGTCCCTGAGTGTTGTTCGCGGTTTCACCTGCAGGCAAAACAAGCGTTTGCATCTTTAAATTTGCTTCCAGTCACAAGTTACCGCCGAAAGCAGAGACTCGCAAGCTGCCGTTCGGGGGAACTTCCAAATTCTTTAAAAGTGACAAAACAACTTTTTGATATTGTTGAAAAGCGTTGATCGGAAAGTTTTAACAATGAATAATGACATTTTAAACCCGAAACGCAATGATAAATGGGGCCTTGCTACTCCTTAAAATGATCATCGAAATTTGACACCATGCCCAGACTGCAAAAAAGTTCAGCGATTTTGTATCGCTCATCCGTTAACTTTACTTGCTTCCATTTATTTGGCAAAGTATGAACCCTGGAATTTGCCTAACATGGCAACTTCATACCAATGTCAGTGGATGAAACGTTTCTACTGTGTGAACCTTTGAAATTGAACGTGTATTTTTTTTTAAACATCGTTCATATTTGTACAGCAATTCCAGCTGTAGACGTTTGAACACTTTGAGATGGAACCAATCGATCACGAACTTCTAATATATGCGTTATGTCGTCTCCCTCCACGCTATTAACGCTGAAAGGCTCCCAACAGACACCTGCCTCGCTGCAGTGTCGTCCCTTTGATGGACTCTAAAGTGGGTCAGTGATGTGACAGCGTGCTTTCACACACACACACACACACACACACACACGCGCGCGCACACACACACACACACACACACACACACACACACACACACACACACACACACACACACACACACACACACACAGGCATATGGCCCACATCAAACAGCTACATGTGAGAGCCGAGGCAGTGCGAGCAGGTGCTTTTCGAGAGGAGCCTTGCATGTGCATCTGCTCTCAGTATGTATATATATTAATGTAGGCTTAAGTTTTGTGTGTACGTATGTGTGTGTGTGTATATTCTGCAGTGACAAAAAAAATGATTCCTTGCTGCAAAGTCCCTACTTTTCCTTAAAATACATGTCCCACATATCTTGGGTGGTGCTGCACATAATAGTTGGACATGTACATCAAAAAAGAGTTGTTTTTTTTTTTAGGTAAACCAACAATTAGTACTGGAGCTGTACGCAACGGCAGATGACGGACCGATGAAAATTAAAATTAAGTGACCTAACCAGTGATCCACATGTAGAGTAAATGTCACCAACTAATCAGACGGTCCTGCATGTAAGGAATAACTTGAGCAATGGCAAGTAATAATGTGTAATAATCGACATACACCTTGACAATGACGATTGATGACGTGACCAATTACCAGTTTCTCCGTGTATTGATTGACACGCCGACCAGCCAATGAGTAAGTGCTAAATATGTCTTTCCAGGTTGTGTACAGACGCGCCGACATGGCCATCGGCTCGCTCACCATCAACGAAGAGCGCTCGGAGATCATCGACTTCTCCGTGCCGTTCGTGGAGACGGGAATCAGCGTCATGGTCGCCCGCAGCAACGGCACCGTCTCCCCGTCCGCCTTCCTCGGTGAGGACCTCGACGGCTCCTCCCCCTTTCTCCCGGGATGGCCTACTTTAAGAACTGCCCGCATCCGCCCGCCACCCCGAGGAAAACATTTTACTTCATCCCGCCGCTAGCCGGAGCCTACGACGAAATCTCCCATATCCTCTTCCAAACAGCAAATCGTGGAACAGATTCATGCCTGCTGACTTTTGTCTCCTCCCGCAGAGCCGTACAGTCCGGCCGTGTGGGTCATGATGTTCGTCATGTGTTTGACGGTAGTGGCCGTGACGGTGTTTGTCTTCGAGTACTTCAGTCCAGTCGGGTACAACCGTAGCCTGGTGAGCGCCAAAGGTGAGTGTGGGAGAAAACAATGCAGTCCGATCTCGCCAAACCCCGTCCGCATGCCTGAACCCATGTGAGCTTCACGGGCTGCGGCTAATCAATCCCAGCATGCACTTCTGTCAGCGTATGCCTGGTTCCATAGGTCCGAAAGGTCACTTTCTCATTTTTTTAATTAGTGTTCGTCAGCGCACCAATCGAAGGTAAGATGGATGATGGCGGCGGCTCATGCACCGCTTGTGACGTGATGGGAAAGTGTGAAACGACGTGCAGATGCAAACAAATGTGCCACATAGCGTCGTCTCCTAATTGGAGTATATCATGTCAAAACATATGAGGGAATATTATCATATCGTAATTGGCAGAAATTGTCTCTTATCACATTGTCATTTAAGCGAATAGTCTTCTTTTCCCTCCGTCTTTTTTATCCATTTGTGTTCATATTGTATTTAATTGAAAGATGTTTGTTGTTGTTTTTTTTCTCTTTCTCCTTTCTACATACATTCTTGCTGCTGGAGGCTGTAAATTTCCCCACTGTGGGACGAATAAAGGATATCTTATCTTATCTTATCTTATCTTGTGTGTTGCGCACAGCTCCAGGCGGCCCCACCTTCACCATCGGCAAGTCGGTGTGGCTGCTGTGGGGCATCGTGTTCAACAACTCGGTGCCCATCGAGAACCCCAAAGGCACCACCAGCAAGATCATGGTGTTGATCTGGGCCTTCTTCGCCGTCATCTTCCTGGCTTCGTACACCGCCAACCTGGCCGCCTTCATGATCCAGGAGCAGTACATCGATACTGTGTCGGGGCTCTCCGACAAGAAGGTTAGAGCTTCTCCGAGGCCTTTAGGACGCCCCGGGCATCAGCGGGGAGCCCGACGACTTCCTCGAGAAAATCAATAAGTGACTTGGATCAAAGTGTGGACTTTTGTGAGGAGTGTTTGTCCATCAATATTCCAGCCCCGCGTGCTATTGTGGAATCTTGCGGCTGATTTGATGGCGAAGAAAATATGCTTCTAAAATTGGATTTAAGTGAAAAGTGCCTCATCCGTTCCCCCCTCCTCCCCTCGCCTTCACCTCCATTCTTCCTCGGAGTCCTCACTTCACCCGCTTCCTCATTTACATGTCTTTTTACTACTCACGCATTCCGTATTTCCCCCCCCCCACTCTCCCTCCCGTCAGTCCCTCTTCTTTCCTCCCCATTCCTCCTTTTTCTTCCTCTCATCCCGTCATCACGTCTCCTTGGTCTCCCTTGCAGTTCCAGAAGCCGCACGAGCACTACCCCCCCTTCCGCTTCGGGACGGTCCCGAACGGCAGCACCGAGCGCAACATCCGCAGCAACTACCCCGACATGCACACACACATGATGAAGTACAACCAAAAGGGGGTGGAGGAGGCGCTTGGCAGCCTCAAAACGGGGTATGGTCTTTATGTTTTGATTTTCTTTTCTTTTTTTTTGTCCCACATTGTTCAAAAGGCTTATTTTTAACTCGCCCTCTTGCCATTTCATTTGATGACACTTTTTTTTTTGTTGCGCATATTTCAGGACTGTGGCGGGTATATTTTTAGATTAAGAAAATCACTTCTCGTGCTTCATTTGTATTTCAAAGTGCTGTCTTGTCTTCTTTTTTTTTTTAATTTAATTTTATTTTTTTTACTGAAATGCCCTGCATTTGGGAGACTAAAAAGACAGATTGATGTCACGGTCAATGTTCTCAAAGTTTGTGGATTTTTTTTCACAGCATCTAGAAAAATGGCAGACAAATTAAAAAAAATGTTTTTTACCGTGTTTGTTATTTAGTTACGTAACTAAACTAGTTGCTTAATGTCTTAGTTACTTTGACAGTTCATCATTTTTTTGTAATCTCATAATCTGAAAGATTTCAATTTGACACACTGCATATAAAATTGGAAATGAAATCCGACTCGATTGTGATTACAATTCCTGTTGCTTGTTATACGTAAACTGCAATTATCCAAGCAACAACTCATTAAACATGCAGAGAAGACAAACGAGGCTTGTTGCGTTTGCAGAAAGCTAGACGCCTTCATCTACGACGCGGCCGTGCTCAACTATATGGCGGGAAAGGATGAAGGCTGCAAGCTGGTGACCATCGGCAGCGGCAAAGTGTTCGCCACCACCGGCTACGGCATCGCCCTGCAGAAAGACTCACGCTGGAAGAGGCTCATCGACCTGGCGCTGTTGCAGTTCCTCGGCGACGGTGAGTGATCGATCGGAAAGCTTTTGTAACGCCATTGTGTCGAAAACGTGGACCCCTGCCTTGCTTTTGTTTACATCTTGAGGCAAGTATCAATGCCCTGAACATTTTTTATGGCTTGAAAACGGGTGAGGTGCATCGTCATCACTCACGCCGATACAAAGCGTATCCTGCACACTGCCAGACCCGTGATAGCATCCAGAAAGGTTACTGGAGTTATTGTATCGAAAAACCTAAAATGAAATAAACTACATCTGACGTTTCTAAAAGTAACTCGAATTCAATGATGCTTTTTTGCCCAAATGCAATGCACAGCTTTTTTTTTCATGCAGTGTAAACTGTATGTTACAATTCATTCTGTTTGCAATATTTTATTTCTTTCTTTACCAATAGATAAAATAATGCAGTTCTATTTTTCTGCTGCAGTGCAGTAAGAGAGGATTAAAAAAAAATTAACACAAAGTTCAGCACAATTGTGTCCACTTTAATGACATTCAAAGCAATTCATTACGATTATATGTACTGCAATAAAAAAAAGAAGATTCATCGATGTATATTGTGTCTCACCCTCCACCTTATCACATCCTGTGCCTAACCGCACAAAAGGAAAAATACGGATGCCTGCACTACCCCCTATTTTTATGCAGCGGTTTGTTTTGCGGCAAGAAGGCAGGCATTCTATGAAGAATGAAATCCTTGGGAATGGCGAGAATGTGCGATTATCTACATTACACACACACACACACTCTGTATACAGCGACATACACAAACCATGAAGGCTGCCGGTATGGAGTAAATATTCCTCCCTCCATGGGGGGCTTTAAGTCACAACACATATCCATAAAAATATTCCATAGTGCTTTCCATGACACTATAATAACGCGTGATAAAATCGGCCATGCGGCTACCAAGATATTTTACCTGCGCCCCGTTCCAGGTGACACGCAGCGCCTGGAGACGGTGTGGCTCTCAGGAATCTGCCAGAACGAGAAGAACGAGGTGATGAGCAGCAAGCTGGACATCGACAACATGGCGGGCGTCTTCTACATGCTGCTGGTGGCCATGGGCCTCAGTTTGCTGGTGTTCGCCTGGGAGCACCTGCTATACTGGAAGCTGCGCCACTCGCTGCACAAGTCCCACAAGCTCGACTTCCTGTTGGCCATCAGTCGGGTGAGGCCCACCCCCCGGACGAAAGTGCATCGAGTTGGAGAGTGGCCGGGGATCAAGGGGGTGGGAGGTGGGGAGGTCGTGGGAAATATCAGCACTTCTGAAGTTGGCGTGGATTCGACAGGATTTCAGAACAAAAACTTGAATGATAAGCATATTAAAATTCAAAATATTAGTACTGACTTAATTTTGTAAAAATATTTTTCAAGGTTCTTCAGATTGACTATTAGATGAATAATTATATCTATATATTAAAAAAAAATACAAGTTAGAAATGAAATTTGGTGAAGCAGCTGGAGTTCATTTTTTCTATTTTAATCAAAACATTTTAAATAAATCAAAACCACGGTCAGTGTCACATTTTGTGTACCCCAATACTCATTTGTTGTTCCTGAAGGCTTGACTAATGTCTGCCTCTTGTTCACTGACTTATTTGGGCGACTGTAATAGGATCTGACACAACAGCTCAGGAAAGGAATGATGAGACTGGCTGCGTTGGAAGAAATGTGTTACACCAAGTGCCATCGACGCTGTGATGCATCAGCTTTAAATGGATGTTCTGCGCGCTGTCATTAAAAACATTTACTGTCGAGTAGGGCGGACATAAAGGCAAAAAGAAACATCAATATGGGATGTTTGCTCAACGTTTAACTTTTCAAGCTCATTCCCAATTAGCCTAAATTACCCGCTGCTGAAGTGGCCGCGTTGTTCTGTGGAACGCCGCCATTGAGACGTTGATGGACTCCGGCCACTCTGCTGTGTAATTACAGCATTGAGCCCGGATCAGCGTTCTTTTTTATCAGATTAACAGATAAATGACTATCGGAACGTTAATCCGTCCCCTGAGGGGCAAATTAAATTTAGCTGCTTTGTTTTGTTTTTTGCGGGAATCTCTGAGTGTTACCGTCGCAGTTTGTTCCGCAGGCGTCGTCTGACTGGTGAGTTTAGTGAGCTGTTCCTCTTCTTCCTCTCAGCCATGGCACTTTTTTTTTTGAGTCCCGGGAGGATGCACTATGAATTGAAAGCTAAATTGTCCCTTGTGAAGAAAAGGAACTTTTCATGAAAATGTTAAGATAAGATAAGATAAGATATCCTTTATTCACACTGGGACTAACTATCTTGTTTGTTGCTTGACTGGTGTTGCACGTATTATCGCGACCACCACCCCAAAAATTGAACACTACATTGGAATTGGATGTAATTTAAGATCAAGGAGATTCTTTTTGGCTTTTCATTGGGTATCTGTCTCTTTCAGGGTATATACAGCTGCTTCAAGGGCGTGGAGGATCACGGCCGTTCGTCCGGCCTGGCCAAACCCGACCTGACATCCAACTACGCCCAAGCAAACATGTTGAAGATGCTACGCACCGCCAAGGACCTGGTCTCCACCGCCAATGTGGAGAGCTCCCTGGACAACGCCACCAAGACGATCGAGCACTTCAGCCGGCACAGTGGTGGTGGCTTGCCGGTCCGCATCCCCCATGTCCCCGCCGAAACGGTCCCTGGAGGCTTTGTGTACATCACCGAGAACCACGCTTCTTTCCCTCAGCATTCCATCTCCCCACAGAGGAATGTTAGCAGACCCACGCCACTGCGCTACACGCTCCCAACACACTCTACTTCCTGTCTGTATGAGCGCCCGCTTCCCGTCTCCAGTCTCAGCAGCCCGCACCTGGCGGTCAGTGAAACGCTCCCCCATCAGCATCCTCGCCACTATCAGACCACCGGAAGACTCTATGTAGACACCCACCCCCACTCGAGGTTCATCTCGTACACTGACCTGCAGCTCCCTGACATCTACACCTCTCATCCCGCCCCCCTGGCCCAAAATCAGCACGCAGAGGGGGGCATCCACCAGAGAAAACTGAGGTCCAAAAGCTTCCAGTGCGGGGATGGCGACGCGGAGAGAAAGAAGTTCAGGGATGGCGAGAAGAACAAAATCTGCCTCAGTGAGCTCAAAGCTAACAACCTCCTGGGCAACCACATCTCTGCCCCCAGTGTGGAGAGCATCTACTCGGTAGAGGGGACTTGTCCTCCGGTGGAGAACTACAGATCCTGGCCTCCGGAGGACCTCATGCTGAAGGGAAGACGTAGGCGCCGACGCCCCTCATTCCTGAAAGCAACGTGGGGCAGTGAGCAGATCCACCAGCTGCACGAGTCCCAGTCATCCCTTTCCAGCCAGTCTCCCTCCACACTTCCTGACCTCTTCCCATGCATCCTCACGCCAACCTTTGCCGCCAAAGCCCACAACCCAGCCCACCTCCGGAACAACCTGTGCCTCCCGCGGAACCAGGCCTACCTCCACATAAGAGAGGATCACAGGAGGCTTGCTGGTCGTAAAGGCCAACGGCTGAGGTACTCCCAGTCCTCACATCTCCCAACATATGGTGAGGCGGTTCGCCACGGTGCTGGGTTAGGGCGGGGGATGGTACGGAGAGCTACCAGCCTGCTCAGCAAACAGTACGCCCACTACCTGAACTCCTATCCTGGGCTGCCACTCTACCACTCACCCCTCGACCTGCAAAACCACAACCAGGCCTCAGGCAGTCACGCACCAGCCAGCCCCGTATGCCAGCTGCTGGCCTGCGGCGGGGGCCCATGCGGGGGTCAGCGGGGCTTGCTATACCAGGACAGCGTGTATGGAGCTTACGGGATCTGTCAGAGCTCCCAGACTGGATCGGAGAAGCAAGGAAGTCAGGGAGGAGTTGGCCAGGCAGCAGGGAGCCCCTGCGTACTCCGGCCCTGGAGACGGGTGTCCAGTTTGGAGTCGGAGGTGTGAACCGATAGAAACCGAGGAGAATTTACACCTGACCACTGTGGAGAGGGTTGGCTTATCTGGATTGGCGTATCTAAAATGGATGCGAACATACGCACTGGAGGTCGGGTTCTTTTGGTTGTGCGTTTCGTGTGGACTAAATTGTCCGTGGTGTTGCCGCGTGGTCCAAGTATAACCAGAATTGTCATGCTGTGATGTTTGTAGTGTATATATTTTACTGTGGATGGGATTCAAACCCCGGTGTCATGTCGCCAGCTGTGAGGAGATAGCGCCGGGGATTAAAGGATCACATCTTTCCAAACTGTCACCGAAAACAAAAAGGAACACAAAGCTGCTCTGCTGCAACGCGTCATGAAAGAATGCACATGTGAAGAGTTCAGAAAATATTTGACAGCCCAGAACTTTGCTAGGGTGACATAATCAGTGTGAGACATCTGCAAAGGTAGCTCTCTATTTTTATAACATTTTACTGTAGACTATTGTCATAGAAGAAGAATCGTACAGATTTGTTGGTAGGCTAGCTTGTTTGTTAGCAGGATTACGCAAAGATTGCATCCCCGATTTCCACTAAATTTTGCAGATGGGTGCCACACAGGTCCCGAAAGACTCTGTTAAATTGATGGCGGAGTATTAATTTTCCCCAGGCTAAAAATGAGAACCCCAAATCCTAACTGCTAACTTATCCCCACTAACACTATCTGAAGCCCAAAAATTTTTCATTCTCCCGTCTGTCTTATCACAAAATAAAATATGACCTAGTTGCGTCATCCTCCATTAACCAGGAAGTAACCCGCTAACAAACAATCGTAGCGCACTTCAGTCAGTCGCGAGTTGATCTGTTCTGATCTGTCCTATCTTAGCCCTGTTTTGACGTTATGTACGTCGTCTTGCCAGTTGTCACCAGTTAGCCACGACCTAATGACATTATCAACGCTTTTAGCAGCTAAAGAGCTCAGTATTTCCCTCAGGGGTTGACAGAGACCAAAAGAAGTAAAAGGAACGAAGCTCGAGGAGGTTGGACACAAACTGGTTGAACTAAAGGAACAACATTTTGCCAACTGATGTAACACGATGCAGCTCTACTGCCACCAAATGGTCCCCCCCAAAAATTGGGGGGAGATGAAAACCCACAGAAGATGGTTTGGGAACCCAGTCCACATGAACACAAACTGCAAGGATGGTTTCTGGACAGCACTGACCAGCACGAGGTGTCTTATTCATTCAACCATGGGCTCTTCAGTGGATCTCCATGTGGGGCCACAACACAGCACAGAGAACACACAAGGGCCTCACGATAGTAAGAATATGTATCCGGAAATGTTATCTGATAAGAAGAAAATGTGTTCTTTGAGTGTCATTCATATAAACTTCTTAGGATAGGAATTTATAGTCACTCACCAATTTTCTAATCACGTTTATGGCACATTGTGTCAAGCTACAGTAGCGTATTTGTTACTATTGTACTAATGCGATCAGTTAGCCGACTAGGATTTTCATCGCCCTCTCTTTTCCACTCTTTTGTATTCCCTCGTTGTCCCTGCTCCTCACCTGCCCCCCACCTCTAATTGCTTAATTATCAAATTTTAACTGAGGTGATTGAAAGCTATTACACTATCTATATTACCCATTGGCCTCACCCTGTAATTCGTCACTTCGACCAATTAAACAGCCTTTTTGATGACTACAAATGCATGTCAATTTTTTTGGAAATAGCCCTATATCTTGATTCATGTCATCAGTTTAAGTGAGCGGTTGTGGTTGTGAATTGGGTTGATGTTACGATTTGAGGTTGGGACTCGGGTCAGGTCAGCGTTTAAGGTTTTCATTCGGGTTTGGATTTAGGAGTTGCGTTTTAGGTGCAAGGGTGGAGATTGACAGTCAAGGTTGAATTAACATGTTGGAGTTGAGGGGAAAGTTAGAGGTTAGGTTTCGGATTAGGATTCAAGTTTAGGAGTTAGGATTTGCTTCCGCTTATTTCCTACCTCTTCAGGATTACGGAATTGTGTCTAGAAACCAACAATAACAAATTAACGTTAACCTCCAGTAGTTAATATGCCGGCGCTATGCATTCCCGACTAGGCAGATAGTGTTTGTATATGCACATGTACATGTCACCCCGAGGTTCACTGCCCTCAAACCTCCCGACTGCGAATAAATTACTTTTCAACATCCAATCAACAGCTGCTCCAAGTCACCTTGAGACAAAAGGCTTGCAGATGAAACTGCGATGGAGCGGGAGAGCGTGACCTGAGGTGGCAAAAATTGGGGCAAGGGCAGAGAGCGCCAATAGATCAAAACTAAAAGGGGCGGGGGAGGGCTAAGGTGACTTTGGGGGGGTTACAGCGAGCCTTGCATCGATAGGGTGGCGAAGAGCTGCGTGAGGGGCGAGATACACGTAAGAACAGGTGGGGAAGTGAGAGGTCTATATCTGTACTTCCGAGACGAGGGGTGTTAATGAGAGAATACTGAGGAAAAGTGGGAGACGTTTTGAGTGGAAATCCCTCCAAAGGGGTTTTTGGAAACCTCGTTCGTCAAAGTCGCAATGTAGAGTTCTCGGCAGACCGGCTTGATGTTATGACACATTCTTTAGCGTGTATGAGTTGAGTTGTCTAGGTTCGTGTTGGCAAGGAGTCCTTCACCAAGACGAAAATATTCACCTGAGAAAGTGAGAAGCCATAACCGACGTACAGGACAGCACCACGACAAACCTGGAAAGGAGCCAACGCAGGATGTGGACAACATGGATTGTGTCAAGTGAAGCGGAGGAAGGACGTGGACCAGGATCGACCACTGCATGGCAACATGGAAAAGACTTGCAGGTAAGCAGGATAACCACAGCATGGCGTGAAAGTCATCCAATTGAGGCAATAGGGAAGGAAGCTGATGAGAACAAGACTGTTTTAGGGACGGCGCTTACTATAGCGGACAGCCTATCGTGTTATCAGGTTACAGGTTATCATTATTGGTGCATGAAAGGGTTAATGTTCGAATTACACCAAGGCCAAACTCTGTCTCATACATGGGCGCCCGCATGCGTGTGTGAGTGTGTGTCGTGCTCGGGCCGCAGCTTGTCTCCCAATCCGAGACGATTGGATCTGTCGGCGAACAGTAACGTTAATTACTTGGCCAATCTTCAGGCACAATTCAGACACAATCGTTCCCATCTCACCGCCGCTCGACCCATTCAGGCAGCCCCGGAAAGCGGGCCCTGCCTCCCAATTCAAACCCCATTTTCGGGGGCGCCGGAAAGAATGTAATCAAATAAGCGGAACAATAAAGATGGAATACAGAGAAAGATCCCCAGCGCCACTGTGCGATTTTTGAATATTAAATGTCCTTTTCTATCTTCCAAAACAGCTGGGGTGCTGGTGGATAATCGAGACTTTGGCTAGGTATTGTGTCTGTCAGGGCGTTTAAGAGACACTAAGTGATTGAATGAGACAGATTGCATCTTAATTAACAAATCAAAGCCCTTTGTTTTCATATGAATGACATCACAACCTCCTGCTTTTTCCGTTCATAAAGCCGGAATATTTGGCAGAAGGTGAACGGGTGTGACTCCGTATGCCGTTGTCATCCGCTTGGCATCCAGCCTGATTTTTCCATCCCACCACCGCCGTCGCAGTTTTCCAATCTATGGGTGCACCACTTTTTCGATGAATGTCTGCAGAGCAATTTCACTGGAAGCCATGCCGGTGCTGCTTTTCCAACCGGAGCGTTTCATCATCAGCCAGAATCCCGAAAAGACAAACACTGAAGCGCACCCCTGCTCTCCCCAGGAGTTCAACCTCGAAGGCTTGCAAGTACTTGGGCGAGTGGAAATGAGTCTCGATTGTTTATGCTCGTCATTTTCTCTGTATCGCTACATCTATCTATATATACTTATTTGTATTCTTTATACCGTATTTTTCACACAATAAGGCGCTTCGGAGGATACCGTTTTCATATGTAGGGCGCACCGCATTATAGAATAGAAGCTACAATAGTGGCTGCAGTTATGTTTTGCATCCACTAGATGGAGCTACGCTAAAGGAATACAGTACAATACAGCTTTCTTTGTCGAACTTTCACAACCACTGCAGCTGTAAAAATAAATAAATAAAAATGTGTTTTCCAGAACATTTACAATATTACGTCCAAGAAATCAGAATATTGATCCATATGTAAGGTGCATTGGATTAAAAGGAGCACTGTCAGTTTTTGAGAAAATTGGATTGCTTTTAGGTGCACCTTATAGTGCGGAAACTATGGTCTTTTTTTTTTTTAAATAAGCCTTTAGGAGTCTGAGATAACGGATTTCCAAGAGAAGGCCAATCCTTCTCGAGTGACTTTCATTCGTATTTTACAGCCTCACTGAATACTTGTCCATCTCCTCGCCCTCCTTCTGTCTCGCTCTCACTCACTGTATCCAGATGCTAAATCAGGTCATTTACCCACAGGCAACGCATGCTGTTGCTTTTTTTTTCGATGACAAACACAATACCTTACTGGTGGGAAAACAAAAGATGACCAAAAACACTCGACGTTTTGGGAGTAAATACAAAAGAATACCCAAAGGTGACTGCAGCTCTTCTGATTGAGAAAGTACACTTAAAGGTTGTAAAATGTGGGACTCGATACAAAAATATTGCCTTGAAAGTCGGAAACAAATCTATTTTGGGCACGGTGGATAGAAGCTGCCAAGCAGCAGTTAGGAGCTAAGAAATATTAGCATGAATATCCATATATATATATATATATATATATATATATATATATATAAAATATCATTTTTTGGGAGTGGGGGTGACGCTTATTTCAGTGGCCTTTAACAATAAAATCTGACTTAATAGTAAGTTAAAGCACTGCTGTACAAAATTTCATGCTAAACATTATTAGCACAAAAGCTAAAGGAACACTCCGGGCATTGAATCAATCGCAACGGAACATGTTTCTTAAAAAACACAAAATGAACGAACTGTAGTGTCAAAGCGAGATTTCTTGCCAGCCGCATACATCCTCAATCTCCCGTGGGCGGAGTTCACAATGATGTTCATTTTGTAGCCGTAATGGTTCTCATTTTGTGTGTGTGTGTGTGTTTTTTTAGGGTTGCGGGGCAGGAGAGATGGGCAAGGGGATGTGGAGCGTAAAGTCATTAAAATGTTTGGTGACAGTTTTGCACACCTTCAATTTGTCCCTGACCTCCAAAAACCCCATAGGCGTACTTTTCCACACAACCCGCGCACCTTTTCAACAACGCGTGGTGCTAAAACGTGTCCCAACTTCACCTGCGCCAAAAAAAACACCCAAACCTCTCAACGTGTGACTCACCAAGAACGCCGTGATCACACAACCACCTTTCGGTGTTTCGAGGCACAAATCATCGAGGTTTGAATGTGGAACGGCGAGGCCCGTGGGACTTGCCGGTCGAAACGAGTCGGCGAAACACGACGGCCGAGGCAAACGGGAAGCGGCACCTGATGTGATTATGCCGCATTAAAGACGATTAAATGCCGCATCGCAATTACATACACCCCCACACCCCACTCGCACTCTCGACTCGCTATGCGAGGGTTTGTAGATGAGCACGTCGCCGTTCATTTGATGGCAGTGCGGCGAGCGGCCCCAACGTGCTAAAATCTGCATGAATAACAACGCAATCAGGACGACAACCTGAGAAGTGCGAGCAGCATCTCCACGCTTACATTTGCAACCTCATTTCAACGTGGCTGTCAAAAAGAAAATCCCTTCACCAAAACCTCGACTAAACCCGAATCATATTCCGGGAACATAACGCTAATTTAGACTTTTATTCAGTCGCCACATCGTGAAATTTGGGGCACCATTCCACAAACATCTAACCATAACCCGAATGATATCACTTCCATTTTTATTCTTCCTCTTCCTCCTTCCATCATGCATGCTTGACACAACGCAGTGATGACTGAAGGCGTCCGAGAAAAAAAAAAAATCCAATTGTGACCACTCGCCATCGCTTGATGATGTCATCACCGAAACTTACTACAGGTATGTGGATGAGGAAGAGGGAGAAAAAAAAACAGATTTAACATTTGTTGTTGCTTTCTGTTCCCATCATGCAACGCTGCCGCTGCTGCTGCTGCTGCTGCTGCTTCCCCATCATGTGCTCTGACGACCATTCGTCAGTCTGAACGCTGAAGGTCAAAGACGATGGCAATAAATGAGGTATTGGATCAAAGTGACACAGTGGGTTCAGCAATGTTTGCTGGTCAGATGGTGAAAGGCCCCCGGCGTGGGCAGGGCCTCATTGGGGGATAGAGGAGGCCAACGGAGAACCCCCCCCACCCCCCACCACCGAACCTTGGTCTACCCTGGTGGCCTGTTCAATACAATAATGCTTCAATGTGATTCAGTTCCTGAAAAAAAAAAAAGAAATCTTATATACGATGTGAGAAAAACTAATATTAGGTAGCACTTTCACCTCACGGAAGCCCATCAAAGACACTTTGAAGTTCTTTTTTAAGCTCTCACATGAGCTAAATATACACTTTTTGAAGCACTTCATAGCGACTTGAGCATTAGAAGGATTTTTTTTTTAAACGATTCACGGTGCTCATGACCGCTCTGATTCATTGCAGCGATTATGTGATTTTTTTTGTATTTTACACACCCCAAAAACAAAACATCCTGCTCGCTGCATGTCAACTAAACTCCATCTTCTGTTGCAGGGATGAGAGGCAAAAAAAGCATCGCATATGAATGGCTGTCATTTGTAGTTATCACCGCCGGCCCGGGTGATGGACGACACGAGATGAGCGACCGCAAAGGAGGCGGCCCCGAGCGCAGGAAAGATTGGACGCTTATGATAATTACGCTACAGATAATATCTGGAGCCTTAACAAAAAGGAATTGCCCGACTCGCAACACATTCAAAAGCAAAAATATATTTTTGGAATAGAATTATTTTGTTCTATTCATAGCCTCGATTGTGACATTCATGCATCCCCCACCGCCTGTTGATAGACTGGATTCACCCTTCTGTGAAATAACAGTCAGACCATGAACCGGTCCATCTCGGGCAAAATGTGGGGCACCACCAGTGTCGGAATCCATTGTACTGTAAATTCCCCTGCTCATTTCAAACAAAAGACAACTGGAAAGAGATGAACAAGGTGTCAGACTTCTGGGCTAAGTGCAATGCGACATCCGGGCTAAGTGCAATGTCACATTGCACTTAGCCCGGAAGTCACACACACACAAACAAACAATTGTTTAAGAAGAAAGTACAGTATTACCTTTTTTGGGCCTTTTGTGTTCCAACTGACCATCACAACGACACAATTGCTAATCGGTAAAGCTAATCACGAGTGAACTCCATCCCCCGTATCACATTCAGAGATCATATAAACACGATCTTTAGTGATAAGCAAAATATAGCAAGAGACATGTTATGACACACATAGGTTAAAAAAAACCGAACTATATTCGCACTTCATTGCTTTTTCCATGAATTTATACAAATATATCAATACATACGATATGAAATATTGCACGACATGACGAACATGTACACACACACGGTGGAACCATAGCTCACGCAAACACGCACGCACTGACACATATATGTGAACGAACGAAGCCCACGCTATCAGTTAGTGCACCATCAATCACCAATGACACATTATTAACCATAATGGTTCTGGAGGGAATATCGTGATTGCCTCGCCGTACACACACACACACACGCACACACACACACACACACGCACACACACACACACACACACGCGCGATCAGTTATTCCTTCAGGCTAATTGAATTTAGCGTAGCCTAATGCCACCGTTTGTTTGCTCGGAGTGGTTGATTTTGTATTTCTTTTTTTTTACTTTAAAAAAAAGTTGTGTGTGTGGGGGGGGGGTTGTTCATACTTTTTCATGCTAATTAACTTTTTCATATTTTTAATGCTAATTTAGGACTTAGGCCTCAGCTTTATGAGGGTCTTTGGACTGGGGTGGGGTGGGGGGGGGGGCACGTGACCCACAGAGAAGCGCTCTTTCCCAACAGTAGGATGATTGACAGCTCGAGAGAGACATCTGGAAAATACTCCACGGAAGAGTAACTTTTTACTGCGGCCTCCAGATGGAAGGATGTGGAGGCTGACAGCCGAATGTCTTGAGGCAAAGTTGAGGGTCCAAATTATTCCACCTTTTCTGTCAAGCCTCTCATCACATATTACGTTGGGCGGGGTGGGGGGGGGTCCTTTAACATATCCGCTTGTTGCTTCTCTTTCTTGTCTCCTCTGGTGATCCTTTTCCTTTGTTTCAATTCAAACCATCCACGCTGCTGTTTATTAATTCATCGGGCCAAGCTTGGAATCCTCTTTCCTTTTTTTTTTTTCCTTTTGAGAACATCTAAGAGTTGAAAGGTGATTAAAGACATCCCCATCAAAAATTCCCCCACATGACGCCGCGAAGGGCCACATGAGGAGGAGAAATCTCCTTAATGAGAGGAAATAGTCCTTTCACATATCCCCGAGTGAGACAGCTGCGAGCGGCCCTCCTCTCAACAGATCGTCCATCAGTCTGTCGGCCGCAGTGACGGGGGCCGGGAGACACTGGCTGACACGTCGGCAGAAGAAACGAGCCAAGAGGAGTATGACGGATGATGTAAGTTTTTGTCTCTCTGCGCTCAAAACCTCGAAGAACTTGTTGACGCTCGGGAGTGGAAGTTTTGTCTCGTGAACGACCTCAAATGCATTTGGCCCCGTGACCCAAATATTTTTATTTTTTGGTAACCTTCCGTTGTGGTGGAAGAAACGGTGCGGCCCGTTTATTGGCGGGCAAAGACAAACCCATTCCGTTCCAAACCGTCCATTTTGATCCAGATGCATGGCTGATTTTTGGATGCTGACTGCCCAATTAGCTTGACGGCAAAAAGCATACCTGGGACCGCAGAAGAGTGAATTTGCATATTCTTTGCCGCTGAACTGTCAGTCACCTCACTGTTGGACAAAGTGCTTTCCCGGTGGGTCGCCAGGCCCGGGCTAACATTAAAATTTACACTCTGCCAAATTCTAACGACCGTAATCTGACGCTGGGTCGATTTCTGATGCTGGTTTCGTCCATTACTTTACACTTCAGAGCGACGAGCTGGATGTTACTTAATCTTAATTGGTCAGCCTATATTTTCGTCAGTCAGAGGCAACACAACTGATTGATCGATGTTATGACTTGGGGATGTTTCTAATATTTTGGTTATATAATACTTGTGTAGCATTTAAAAATGTAAGGGCTGCGGTTGGAGACAAAGAGGTACACCTGATGAAACAATACCAAGGTTTAGCTCATCATGCTAACGAACGTGACCGTTGCTATTCATCGGGATGAAATGGGACTACAAAATGTCGAGCTAAGAAGAATTCTCATTGGTTCTGCTGCCATCTGTGCCTAACCCATCCCCACCTCTAATTGGCCTCATGGCGCATCTTCCCATCGTGATAATCTCCCATCAACCATCTGTTGTGCCTTCCTTCCCAGTGCATGATTCTAGTGGCTGCTCAACCAGTAGCAATGATCGACTAAGCTTCTACCTTTCACCAGCTCACCTGAGTATCGTAACAAAGATATTTGTATTGGTAACAAGACTGCAAATACAATTGTATACAGTGTTAAGTACTATTGTAAAACACAATCCAAATCCTTTAAATGTTGTCTTGATACAACAGGAAAACAAGTTGCAGAAACCACGTAAATGTCAAACATAAGGTCCGGGGGCCCAGATCTGGCCCGTAACATCATTTTATGTGGCCGGTGAAAGCAAATCAAACGTCAATTTCCGCAATGCTTGCTAAAATCTGTTCTGAAATTTCATATTCTCGGTTTTAATAAATAAAATATATTGTAATTATTTACTTGTTACCAAACCCTCATAACAGCAATTTAAACAATAGTTGAATAAACCATTATTCTTGACTATTTATATGGTTTCATATGCATGATGGCACTCCAAGGGTAACTAAAATCAGGCCCGGGACAAAAATGAGTTTGACACCTGCCCGCATTACTTAAAACCAACAGGGATTATTTCACTTTGCCGAAGCATTAACCATATTGATTTTGAGGAAGAAGCGATTCCTGCTTCGCTTCTGGAAGGGTTTCCACGATGGAGGCCGACATCTGTTCCCACCCTCGATGGAATCACTCACGATTGCCAATGAAAATTGTCACTCGGCGAAAGCGGCAAGACTTCTGTCATCTCACAGGCTTTAATGTCAACTCTGCTAATGTTTATAGATGACACACTGTCCCTCTCTGGCATGCCACTATCAGATTCATACGTACGCACAAAGCAAGTGTGTGTTGAGGAGGGTGGGGGGGACTCAAAATAAGCAGCACCAAAGAAATTATTATAATTTCAGAGAAAAGATGATGCAATTATGAGACAAACAACAGCAGGATTAAAGTTCTAATCACTCATTTGCAAAGACAAAGCAACAACGGGAGAAAAAAAGGTGTACAGTAATAATGAATTGCACCGTGAATTATTGATAAGATTTATATTACAAGTAGTGTGTTCACGCTTCCGTTATTTTACACGCTTGGATTAAATCACCTGATTAAATGCTTTTCTTTGTGGGGACAAAACAAAAACCAAAAATTCCGGCCATTAAGCGATTCATGTCCTGCAAAATCACTTTGATTGACATCCAACTCAAGATGGGCAAAGGATAGGCATTTATACCCAAAGACCTATTGACGTTGATTGATATACACTTTCCAAAAATGTGCCTTTTAGGTTAGTTCAAGACTAAATTGTCCATTGTTGCGAATCTAAGTATCAATGATTGTTTGTCGATCAATGCCTTGTTCATAGCAGTCTCGAGCCGACCTTGCCTCTCACCCCCTGGATAGATGCATTATTGCTTCTAAGCAGCTGCAGGCCTCGCATGCAATCAATCCTAACTTTATTACTTGGGAAGCCGCTTCAAAATTTAATGTAATCGAGATGAGGCGTGAAGTTATTTAGGGGTTGACTCGTTCAATTGTTCCTAGTTCAGAGGCCAGACGCTTCCAAAAGGTTAAATTTTTGAAGGGTTAATGGATGTCGCGGCGCAAAAAGTCAAGTTGTGCATTTTTTTTTCAGTCGACGTGCAGATGTTATTTGAGTTTTAATTTGCTAAAAACACATATAGCACGTTTAGCACAACACAACAAAAATCAAGAGAGCCCATAAAGGTTTTTGTCGTTGTTGTTTTGTTTTTTTTGATGGCAGAATGGATTTGGAACAATTTCCAGCCTGTCTCTATGTTGCAGCTGGCCAGTGCAGAGATTCAAACCTTGAACCCTAAATTTTTGAACTTCTGCAAACAAGAACAGGTAGCCATGATTCAACCTCTGCAGAGCCAAACCAATAATATGAGAGTTAACGAAGTGGGGGAAATGATTCTTTGAATATTTTGTTTGTGTAATCAAGCATGAGGGAGAGAGGCTCAATTAGAGCTTGGGTGTTCAAACACAGTACAACACCGCCATCTAGGGGTCTTTTTACAAACATTCAGAGTGATTAAAGGCTTTGAAAAGCAGATGTATTTAGATAAACAACAAAGGTTTGATTAATAATGATGACGCTGGAAAAAAATACCTATATTTTGCATATGTTGATAATGTTTTACCATTTAGATTTTTTAAAATATAACAAACTATAGAGCCATAAAGAAACGAATTTTTGATGACCTTACCAAGATGGCGTCCTGAAACCGCGTCACGCGGAAGTGGAAGCAGGAAGACGCCCGGAATCACTTTAGAGTGTTGACTTCGAGAAATGTCCCTTATTATTATTATATGAAAGTAATGAATCGTGTGATGTTCACAAGAACTGAATCCCTCCCCCCATTTTTATTAAATTGCGAAGATATGTGATTTATTCATAAATTAAAGTTGGTGCGTATGTCGATATAGCGCCGCTGGTGTAGTGGTATCATGCAAGATTCCCATTCTTGCGACCCGGGTTCGATTCCCGGGCGGCGCACCTTTTTTTATTTAGTATTATCATTCCCGGCTGGTGTACCGTTTTTATCCATACAATAACGCTTTTTGAATCCTTATCTGAATAATTAATGTATCAATTCGACTTGCTGTTTTCGCAATAAAAACCCAAATTAGAACTGTCGTCGTCACCTTTGATACGTGGCGTGCTCTGAGTAGCGACTGCGTGTACGTCATTCATCATCAAAAAGTAATCAATACAGATAATGAACGTAATTGTTAAAGAGTTTTATATCAACTTTACATTAAGTCATTTAAAATGCATTCTAAACATGCACCATACACCCTGCAGGAATCATGTGTCGTGGTAACGAGCATCGCCTGGTAACTACGCTTACAACCCAAACAAGCCAGTCCAAATGTCTGAGTCTCCGAGATCGCCAGCTCGCCAGCCGGCGTGTAAGAATGCGGACGAGCCTTGTGGCATGTGCCCATCCTGCCTCTTTCGCGGCCCTCGAACAAGCAGGCCCTCGCCCTCGCCACTGAATCTGTGGAAGATTTCGGACGAGTCCCGCCGGAGTTTCGTTGTGGGGCTGCTGGTGCGGTGCGGGAGCGTGCCGGTGCTGGAGAACATCCAGAGCTCGCTGCGCCTCACCTCGTGGAACTTGCTCAGCTTTGCACCAACCAAGGGCAAGACTTTGCCGGAGCTTTACGCGCGGCTCGACTGCAAGACGCGTCCGTCGCCCTTGATCCGCGAGATCTGGGAATGGTTCGACATAAGCCCGGAATGGGTCCAGACGCGTTACCTTTGCCTGTTGCTGCTGCAGTGCGACCCGGAGCTGCTGAGTATGGCCAATAATCTCATCGGTGTGGTGCTGACCAGGCTTCAGCGACAGCTGGACGGTAAACATTTCAAAATTTGACCTCCTTTCAAATTATTGGTTCCACTAAACGATTAGAATCCGGGAGCATTTTCCGAACTTCGTATCAAGCAGGAAAGAGGAGAAATAGCACCAATTTTGAAAGCAGACATATATTTTTCCCTTACAATTGGAGAAATTATATTGAGCAGATACATGGAATGCTGTGCACAAAGTGTTCCAGCATGATGGCAATTGTCATGCTTATACAATATTTGTCCTGTGTTGACATCATAACTAGTGCTACAAACACCCCAAACTGATGATTTCCCCCCCCCCCCATGTATTGTTCATAGAATTCATTTCTTGCAATGAAGTAGATAAATTGCATTTGGTGCATCGAATGCAGTTCAAAAGATCTTCCGACTAGCATGGCGACAGCTGACATGCTTGTGTGAAACGTTGAGGATAACAACCATACAATTGCTTAGAGTGACGTAAAAAAATAAAATAAAAAAACAGCTTCATGTTACCTCACAGAAGACATGTTTATCCAATTATTATATTTCTGATGTGTTTTGCAGTGAAAAGTTCCACCAGTAAACAAAGCAACTCAGCCAGCAAAGATGGCTCCACTAAGGATGCCATTTTTCCTGTTCTTCCGGTTCCTCCCGGATCCTCAAAGTATTTGTTAGGATTCAGCAGACCCCGAGACTTCATTGGCGGCCTTCCCACCGAGCTGTCCAAGAGGATTTTGGGTACGTTCACCTCCGCAGAAGGCACGCTCACATGTAACGTGTTTAGATTCCATAACACTCCAGAGAGGACAGTGCAAAATTGTATAGTGTTGACCTCTGTGACCTTAAATTATCCACAGGTGTGAACGTGAGTGCGAACGGTTTGTCCCTACGTGGTCCCCGCCTCTCATCCAAAGTCAGGTTGAATTATATATGAATGTTGTGTGTGGAGTCAGGGCTGCTCGACGAGGGGATGCTGAAGCGTTGCATGAAGGTTTGTAAGCACTGGAAGCACCTGGCGGGGGAGACGATGGAGGAGATACGTTTCAGGAAGCTCTACCAGGAGCAGGTGGAAGCCATGATGAAGGTGGCTGCGGTGGTGTGGAAGATGATTATGGTTGTTGGCGGGGTTGTTCTGACATGGACGTTTTTTTTTTAAGCGCTATAAAGGCGTTCATATGGTCAGCCCTTCTTACGCCAGGATGGTGGACGTCGCGGTGCCGGCCGAGGACCACGAGAGCGGGGAAGTGAAGGCGTCACACGTAAGGAATTGCAAAACAATAAAATAACATTTAATTAAGGTTTGAGGTTGTTGTTGTACACGTGGGCAGAAATCAAGAACCTGCGGCGTGAAGATGTGGTTGTGTTTTTGCAGATGTGGCCCTTTGAAGCGGCCTACAAGAACATCAAAACCAGGACGGTGCGAATGGAGGAGCGCAACATTTACTGCGGCGCGTATTTCACGTCTGTGCTGATTGACAGGTGAGCATCTTTCATCAGGAATGAGATTTTTTTTTTTGAGGGGGAGGAGCATATTTGATTCATCAGAGATGGGTCAGGTCATATTTTGCCCACCCCTGTTCTAACAGAACAATCCGATTTTTAGTTTGACCATGTCATGGTGGTACGTTGACTTTTTCAGTGAAGACCCCCACCGCGTGGTGGATTACAAAGGCGGGCCCATGCTGAGCTCGGCGTCCAAAGACCGCGCTGTGCGTTTACTGTACGTGGGGACCGCAACCAAGCAGGTGGGTCTGATGAAGGGCCACGTGGGCAGCATCCGTGTCGTCCTGCTTTGCCCCGAGCGCCACCTGGTCATCACGGCGAGCTGCGACACCAGCATCAGGTGAGTGGCAGCTCATTGGCTACCGCGGCCATTTTGAGTCAGATCTCATCCACTGTATTGTAGGTGTTGGAGCGTGAGGACGGACCAGTGTGTGTTGGTGTTATATGGTCACTCCAGCATGATTAACTGCCTTGACATCCACGCTGATAGACTGGTGTCAGGTGCCAAGGACTGCACCGCCAAAGGTAAATAGTCCGGAACCATTCTAAAATGGTGCAGGTCCTATTTGATGAAAAATAGTTCCATTGTGTTGATTGGAAGTTTCGAATCTGAACGAATGGCCATGGTGTGGGTTTCCTCAAGGGTCAATCCTTGGACCCCTTTTATTCAGTCTGTTACCCTTGGATCAAATGGACCAGCATGCTAATGGTGGCTATGCGGATGACACCCTAGATTTATCAATTACCCCCAAATGGGTGAACCCAAATTTCCTTCATCTAAACCCAAATAAAATTGCGGAAATTGTTTTTGCGATTAAAGAAAAGACACTTGGAGTCACACTTTGATTTATAACTGGACAAATTGCTGTGTCCTAATCTTTGCGCACATGCTCACTCTGCCAGTGTGGAGTCTGCAGACCGAGAAGCACCTGGAGGACTTTAACTTCAAGCACCGCAGTTCTGTGCGCTGCGTGAAGATCAACGCCACCGCCGTGTTCAGTAGCTGTGACCGTGGAGTCGTCAAGCTGTGGGATGCCGAGAACGCTTCGCTGCTCAGGGTGAGAGTCTCCTTCACCGCTTGCCCGTCCTCCCGGCTCTCAGAGCTCCGTGCTAATTTGTGCCGCGCATTAGGTGATCGACGCCCACAACAGCGCCGTGCGATGCATGTTTGTAGACGAGTGGCACCTCCTGTCCGCCGACACCAACGGTCAGGTGATGGCCTGGAGCAGCAGATGTGAAACCAAAGGATGCCTCATGACCGTCAGTCATCCAAAGTAAGTTGACAAGGTCAATTTAGGTCAATTTAAGTTTTGCTGTGACGATGATCGTGGATTTCTATAGGGAGGTCAAGTCTCTGACACTGGCTTACCTTCGAGTGGTCACGGGATGCGTGGACGGAAAGATCCGCATCTTCAACTTCCTGACGGGAGACTGCCTGGGGACCATTGTGGTGGAGACCGAGACAACCGGTCGCATGCTGTCGCTGCACTTCTGCGAGAACAAGTCAGCCTCACGCGCCGGGTTGCGTACGTGTGCGCATTTGACTTTGAAAAGTCTCCCATCTGCTTCGTCCTCTCCAGCATTTTAGTCAATGCCACTTCCTGTGTGAAGCTCTACCAATTTGCCAAAGTCTTCTGGGATTACGACAAGCCGGCTTACGAGGAGAGTTCCGATTTGGACGCCTCGCCACCTCCGAAACTGGACCTTCCCTCCACCTCTGCCAGGGCAAATCACATTACTACGGAACAAGGTGAACAACGGTTCAAGTTAAACACTTATATGCGTGTGATGTGATGTTGAGTTGCCTTCTGTGCAATCTTTCCTCATTTATTGTGTTTTCTCCGCAGTCACAGAGCACTGGAGAAATCTGCTTCAGCCTTTGACGGCCGATCCCAGCCAGCAAACACGTCTCGCGGAGCAGCCCGCCAGCCACCGCTCGGACAGCGGCCCGCCATACTGCCACCGCCGCCGGCCCTTGACATCTGTCCAGAACGCTCAGCATCCTGTCAATCAAAGTTTGACAAACAGACTTCCCCATCTGGAGCGAGATCGTGCGACTGGCCGGAATACAATGTAAAGGTTTGTTCTGTAGTTTAAAGTGGACATACTGTGTCGTTGGAAAATGTCTTTTTTCTTTTTAAAAAAAAGTTTGTATCCAAATAGGAATGTCTGCCCATCTATCAAGTGTAGAATTAAACAACTGAGTAATTTAGTAGTTATCTGCCGAGTTCTGAAAATGAAGCCCAATGAAGCTTTATATTTTGAGTTCTGATTCCTCGAGAAAAGACGATGCGATGAAGTGCCATTAAAAACACTCTGTGTAATCAGATAATTTCACAGCCTAATGGTGCATAATAGCCTCGTCCTCGGATCACAACTCCATCAAAGGACAAAGCGTGCAGCTACTTTGGGAGGCGAGAGCTCTTGTCAGTCCAAACATGTATTGTTGCTGTTTAAATATTCTTTGCCTGGAAGATAATCAAAGGTCAGTCAATGTATGATTTTTTGGGCATTTCGTCAAAACAAGCGGGGTTTGAATATTGGAATATCGAAATTTTTATAACTTGAGTCTCAATATTCACGTGTATAAGCAATAATCTGCAACAGTTCTTCAAACCGCCACTAGAGGTCAGTGTTGTATCATAGAATGCCAGGCCATCGATGCTGATTATTTTAATTCACCCCACCAACCCACACCCAATTAAAAAAAAAGACAATTTTGTCTTCCATTCCATTCATTTAAATTTCCCCAGTGTGGGACGAATAAAGGATATCTTATCTTATCATTCCATCCAAGAAAATTTTCGAAAATATCTCTTCCTATTTTCCTGGGTAGTTGAGATAGAAGGACTGGAATTCCAAGTCATTTATAATCATTTGTCCTGGCCACCGAGCACCTGCCGTCTGACCCGGAAAGTTCTCAGTCGTTCCTCACAAGTCATTCCTGAAAGCATCTTTTGAAGATCTCTTCAGCCTCTGGTGGATGATGAAGTGAAGTCATCATCAGAGGGATGGGGCGACCTCTTAGCCCACCCCCCACCGCAACCCTGCCCTCTTGGCCCGCTTCCTCCGGGGCGTCATTAGGCTTGAGGATCAGGGGTGTAAGGCCCCCACAACCTCCCTTGCTATTGACAGCCTCGCAACAACTGGGAACAACAAAAGAACTAGGTACAAGGACTCTTGTCTGTGGATAAGAAGTGCAAAATCCCAGGAAGAAAAGAAGGCTTGGGTTTTATGTATGCATGAGGCGAAGGTTTGACAGAATTGACAGGTAAGGTCTTTAGGGTCATTGGATCAAGAAGGAATCTTTTGCGTACCCCTTCGGCGGATTCCCATCTCCAGA
The DNA here is from genome assembly GCF_025434085.1 of Hippocampus zosterae. NCBI lineage: Eukaryota > Metazoa > Chordata > Actinopteri > Syngnathiformes > Syngnathidae > Hippocampus > Hippocampus zosterae. The sequence goes on from NC_067457.1 coordinate 6,006,418, forward strand.
GGCGTCACTCATTTGCATCACAGTTCGTTTGTCAAATTAAAATTTTCCCCCAGTTTTTGGTCACGCCGTATCGGCAAGCTTCATCCATTCAGCACACATTTGAAGGTGGCATTCATCAGGGTCAGTGGAGCCCAAAGGATCTAGGGATAGTGAAGGCTGCGTGTGATAGTGATGCATTTGCAAAAAAATCGGTGAGGGAGGCCACATTTGCAGGCTGTATTGAGGGCACGTACTTGCGGGTTGCAATTGAAGGCTTATTTTGTAGGCGACATTTGAAGGCCACATTGAAAGGCTACATTTATATGTTGTATTCGCATGAATGCTGTGTTTGTAGGTCACATTGCTATTGCCCGTATTTGAAGACAGTCTTTGAGATAGGAAATACCATTGCAGTGATGCAAATTGGAATTGCAGGCTGCATTTGTAAGCTACAAGTAAAGGCTCCATTTGAAAGAGGCATTTGTCGACGGCTGCATTCCTAGGCCGCATGTAAAGGCTCAATTTAAAGGCCGCAGTATTTTACGCTTGGATTTGACGGAAGAATTTATTGTAAACTTCAGAAGAAAGCCACATTTGCGAAAATTGGGAGGAAGTAGCATTTGAAGGTCATAGCATTTGAAGCCTGCAATTGAAAGCATTTGTTCGAGGCTTCATACAAAAGTGGCATTTGTTCATCACATTGAGGGTTGCATTTGAAGTACAGATCGGAACATAGTGATGCTTCTTGCAAAAAATGGGAAAACAACTCTAGGATTTGTTGCCTGCGTTAATAGGCTACAATTGAAGACTGAAATTATAGATTAGAGACAATTGAAATCTTCCTTGGTACTCGGCATTTGAAGGCCCATTTGATTTTTATTGCATTTGAAGCTTGCTTTGGAAAGCAACAGAAGACACATTGGAAGGCTGAATTTATAGCCAGCATAAAAATGCCACATTGGAGGACCGCAGCAATGAAATTTGTATGTGTCACATTGGAAAGCAAAGTACGACACTCAACATCGGAAACTGGGACATGTCAAATTGCAGTCTTGATTATTCAGTAACAACAAGTGTACTTTTTGTATTGTCCACTAGAGGTCGAGCTTTAGCTACAGATTGACCTGCACAGACCTGCAAGAAAGCCTTGACTGTAGTATGACCAAGTGTCATAGTTCTAGTTGCATTTTTTTAAATAGACATAATCGTGTAAGCAGTCTCACTGTATAATAATGCTTTTTATTCTCATGAAGGCAAAGAAAGAAAAAAAAAGTATAACAGGCCTGTGTGAAAGGGTTCATTACGGGGGCGTCGAGGACTCACGGCGTCATTGCCAACAGCTCCAGACACACAGCGACCGGCGTTAAGTAGTCATAATTTCACTATTTTCTCACGCGTTAATGTGGAGACGTGAGAGTCAAAGGGCAGCTGCTTAAAACTTCCCCGTGCGGGGGTCACTTGGTGCAGTTGGAGGGGGAGGCCGTCGTGAACAAGAAGGCGATTCATGGAGGGTGAGTGGACTTCCTCAAACATGGCGACATTTCACGTGTCACTTCTTCTTTGGTGTTTTAACGACATTGCTAATGCTAACGGACAATAAACAAGCGGTCAGGCGGACTCGGGGGGGAATAATCATCGTTGTTGTTGTGTGCTTTGTTCCCCGATACCGAGCAAGCTTCGAAACTTTCAAAATGTACCAAAAAATAAACATCGAAACAAACAAGCTGTGAAACTGCATTGCTCGTCTGGTCCCTTTGCAATTTCTCTCATGCTTTATTCTCAAGTGGAATTGTACAGGTCAAGCAAAGTGACAGCAGTAAAATATTTGTGGCCGGCCGGGAAGCACATATGTCGGGGTCAAAGGTTAACATGTCGATATATCTCGGGAACCATGTCTGTGGCGTGCCCAGTGCGATTTATTCCATGAATGCCGTTTTGTAATATACACCTGAAAATATGAGAAATTTCCTCTCTTGGGGGGCGGGGCAAGTATGGTGAATACCATGTGACAGGAAATGACTCTTCACCTGAGCAGGGAGCATCTGCATTGTGATTGTTGGTCACATTCCAAGGTGGCAAACATTTCCAATTTGACAGCATTGCTTGTTTTGATTATTCTCTGCTAAAATGCCAAGCTAATGCTAGCTGCTTTAGTCATCCGGAACCTGAATAAAAACGGGACGAGATGGAACAGCTTCACATGAGTTAATCTCCCTTGGAGTCAAAGTTTGGATTTCAAGCTTTCCTATTTCATCTTGTTTTTCCACCGCCAAGCCAAAGACAAAAGCAACATGATCTGAAACATCCAAAGGTAAGGCTGACTGCACCTTTTATTGTTGCAAGTTGCTTCTCACAATGTTGCTTTGCTTGTTTTGTTGAAAATGAAATAAGAAAAAAAAATGACTTGTATAATTTTTTTCTGAAAATAAATGATTTTGTTGCACAATAAATGCTTTTTAAAAAAATAATTATGATTACTCCCATAAGATTCAAACATTTTGAAAGAAAAACTGCTTTATAGCTCAGACCAGTGTTGCATTTCAATTTCTCAAAAAATATGACTTCATTCTAGAGGAGTCAAACTTTTTTTTAACACACAAAATTACAACTATTTTCTCAAAGAAGTCACCAAGGTTCCAATAAGATTCCAACCTTAGTTTTTTTATTTAAATTATTTGTCTTTAAAATCCCCCGGCTTTGTTGTGACAAAATCGCTCCTCCCTCCTCCCCCACCGTAAAAGACAACATAATCATAAAATTCCCATTTATTTCTCTAAAAATATACAGTATAATACTTATTTTCATCCGATTTCAGAATTTCCCTTCCAAAATAATCCTGATAACCCAAATAAGATTTCCGTGTGACAGTCTATGGAAGATTCCATAGAGCTGACGCACAGAATGCAGCACACAAGTCCTTCTGACCACATTCATACTTCTACAAAACATCGGAAAATAATAAGACATTACTATCTGTTGTTTGTAAGCGCTTCGGTTGCTCTTTTCCCCTCATTTTTCGTCAGCGATGCGCCACTTGAAGAAGACGATGGCAAACACTAACACCTGCCCGTTGACAAACATGTCAGCGAGTCCTCGGCGGCTCGCTTCGAACTTCCAAACGACCCAAAAGGTTGCTGTTGCCGTCGATTTCTTCAACAGCTGTTTAAACAGACCCCCCCGCCCCCACACACACTTCTCGTCCCCTTTAATTATTCCAAGGTGTCGCCTGGTTTAATATGCCAACATCAAGCCAGTAATCTATTTCTTGACTACTGGCTTTCCTCGCCATTTTAAGGACATTTCTTTATATTATTAGTTGCTTTGTCCCAAAACTCAAATTCTTGCACACGTTTGGGGTCGGAGGTGTTGAACATTCTCGATTAATGACGAAGTGGCGTACATCTGTTTGGCCTTCGACTGACGTGTGCAATCTTTTTGTAAAGGTGTCAAATGATTTACATGATGCAGTTCGTTGCAGTGAGCAATATTATGAGCCTGAGCATGTTGTAATTTTTGGACGGGTTGGGGGGGAGGGAGAAATCAGCTCTCAAAGCCAGTTTCATTGAGTGTGAAATATGGTTGGCGTGTCTATCATGAGTGGAGACACACACGCATACCAAAAAAAAAAAAAGTCGTCTCAAGGAGCAATGTTGAAAAGACGCAGGAAGTCGGCCATTTTGAGAACAACATTTGAGGCAATCATCGGCATGGGATGTGGAAGAAATACATCCGATTCTACATCTTTCTGTGACTCTTCCAGTCTCTCTGTATCTCTTTTGCAACCTGCTGATGACACTCAAAGATCAGTGGTCGACTTATCCTTTGTTACGGGTCATCTTGGTCTCATGGTGTCAAAATGTGACTGTTTTAACACCAGCTCGAATTGAATAAGCACTTTTATTTATTTTTTTTGTGGGTCGATTCAGATCAAACACCTGTTAGGAATTTTGCCATTAAGCTCCTCGTTCGAGAACAGCAACTTGTGCAAAAAGGAACACAAGACGCATTTAACAGTTAGAATGTGCATTCAAAAGCTTAAAAGTCACATCGAGTTCACCTGTAAAGGTTTGAATGCATTTTAAGCTCGTCCTGAAATTTATATCCCGAACTTTTTTGTGAGTCGTGTAATTGTAACAATTTTTTTTTCTCACCACATCTGTAATAACTGTTAGAGATTTAGTTTGGGGTGAGTGGGAAGAAGTGGATAATATGTGATTTTAAGTGAAGAAATGTCCGATATTGAGCAGAGCACAATTAGGGTTCTCATCGGAGTGTCAAGAAAAGTATCAGGTGAGATAAAAGACGTAAGTGATACCGGGTGCAGCTGCAGTCTTGGCGCATATGAGCATTTAAAACGGCTCTCTGGTTAGCACGCTGCTTTTCTTCAACAATAAAAGCGCAAAGTAGGTATGACAAGCCTGGATTTATCCTTCCCAAATGTTGGATGAAATAAAGTTCCAATAGACAAACAAATTCATGACTTCACGCAATGAAAGCGAGTCGATTCCAGGAGCGTTTTAGTGGGGGGGCCCTTTCCCCAAACACAGGAAATCCGACACCCTGTGATAGTCTGGAAACATCTTTTCATTCCCTGAGTGCTTGTGCAGCGAGCGTCCTGACGAGGCCACATCAGACCTCTCCGCAGATTGGGAGTTGCGTTTTGCCGCCCTTCGGCGGAGCTTCACGTGGTTTGAATTAACTACACATACGTTAAAAAAAAAAAAAATGGATTCGCCCATTCTTGCTATGACACGCTAGGGATCACCAACGTTGACAGATTTGGTAAGTACGGTCAATGATACGTAATTATGAAAAATAGGATGTAAAAATAAGGATCATTTTATGACATTCAGTCGTACCGTTTGAACTTGCACACCTCTGTTAAACACGATCATTCTGCCACATCTTCGAAGCGATCAATCATTCACCATCACACATTTTTTTTTTTGTGCCCAAACACTAAAGTTAAGTGAGATTCCGTTTTAAAAAGTAGGAGGAGGTTTGGATTCCATCTTATTGTCCCATCTCTCCCCTCGTCAAATCCCGCTGAAGGATTATAATTAACATCTGTTGTCCAATTTTCCAGCCACATAAAAGAGGCATAAAAGGAAGCGGCGATCACGCACAGGAATAGTGTGAAATGAGTGCCGAGCGGATGCCGCGATTGGACGTTCTCCCGCCGACAGTGTCAAATGGCTTTGTCGTGATACATTAGTCCGGAACGTCCCGCGGGAGCTCACCTCAGATCCCCTCTCTGATCCCCGCACAAAACAAATGGCAATTTTTGCGACAGCGGGACACAAAGCTTCATTCTGCCACCGTCTATTAACCCCTATCACAAAGTGCCCGCAGACTGCACTCGACGTCGAGCAGAGAGGGAATGTAGGGAAAGTTTGGGGCAGGGAGGGAAGCGGTGACAGCCTTTGGAGGGAAAATGATAAGGAGGCATGCGGAGGAGAGGAGAGCAGTCGCGGTGAAGAATGAACCTGCCGGCGTGGGTGCCAGAAGTTCTCCAAAGGGAGATTGCTCATCCCGATCGCGATGTGTCACGACAATGCGGGGGGGAAAAAAAATGAGGACATTAACCCAAAGACAAGAATGTGGCAAATAAGGTGAAACTAACAACTTAACGGACAAGATTCTGACTTGACTTAAAATGAAACGCAGCTGGGTTGTTGAACAAGGGCAGGCCAGACCCTGATTGGTGTCATCTGGCCCGACAGTGGAAGGTGGAATTGTAGTCTTTTTTTGTGGTCAAGAGCTTTTGAGCTTTGGATCTGAAAAGATGCTCTTAACTTCTGCCCCAAAAAGAAAGTCTTAAGACTAGGATGAAGTCAGGTTGCCTTTAAGTCTTTCAAAATGTTGCTGCGGGAATTCTGGGTTGGGTTCTTGAAAACCAAAATCACAGAGTTGGGGATAGGGTTGGAGTTAGGGTTGTTCTTAAGGGTGGAGTTATGGTTTCGGATGGGGTTGAGGTTTAGGAATTAGATTTGGGTTAAGGGATGGGGTGATGATGGTGCTTCTGGTTTTACCCAACACACGCAGACTCGCTTCGTGGTGCTCATATAGTTCCCCAAAGACAGAAAAGATGTTTTCTTTCCATTCCATGCCTTAGTATTGAGCCTTGGGGTCGGACGTTCCGGGTTCCTACAAATCCGGCGTTTACTCCGGTTCTAGCCCCCAAAGTAAGCCGGCGTGATAGACTCTGGGAACAGGATAAACAGAAAGATAGCTGTCCTGATCCCGGGAAGGTCTCGTTAGCCCATCACCCATTCCATTGGTCCCAGCTGCTCTGGTGAAGATGCAACCTTGGGTCACGCAGGAATCAAGGGATCAGCAGAAGTGAAATGTCAAGACGCGACACGAGCAAGCAGATGTCGCACTTGCGGCTCAATCGCTCGTGATCCCTAAAGTGTATTTTACTGACAAGTGACGAATGCTAGCACATGTTCCTCGCTGGTTCTTTGTTGTCGAGATTCAAGACGACTACCATGAGGCGTTGCCGCAAGGTTTCGCTAGCACATTCGGGTGCTTTGAGAACCTCCTCTTTGTTGTCCTGAACTCCATCCTATCCGACCACAAACAAACCGAGTGATATTTTTAGCCAGTTTGTCCAAAGGTCCTTGGCATAATCGATTAAAAACCAAACAAAACAAAACGGAAAGATGAGCGGGAAGAAAGATGAGCCGTTGTCCCGACGCCTTTGTGTCAGACGGCGTCCGGCGTGTCGCTGTAATCTATGAGCGCATTTGAGGTCTGTGACGTGAAGGGACATTTATCACTTTGCCCCCCCCCACCCCCCACCCCCAACCCCCTCCCAACCCACTGCCACTTCCTACTCAATCTTGTCGCAGGGCAGTCTTGGCGGAAAAATTTCAATGCTATGCATCACGATGGATGCGGTCTCTCACCGTCAATTCGTCATGTCTGCTTTGCGTTTTGGACTCGCAAACGGTGTGTCATTGCCAAATGTTTCACGCTGTCAAAAGGGTACAGGAGTGATAACGGGTTGAAACAATAACGCCGAGGATTTTCGTTGTGTTCCTCTGTTGAGAGATTGAATGAAGCAGGACTAAGTGGAAATCACCTTGTGATGAAGGGACGAGCCCCTTTTGTTTTTCACAAATCTTAATATCCTTTTGATTTCACGTCCGTTTTTTCGTTTTTTCTGGGGTGTGGGGGGTGAGATTATGACACCTTGAACTGAAGTAAATTCAGTTGATTTTGTGGCCTCGAGACACTGCCCAGTGGGATTCCGTTGACTTGAGACACCGTCATTGTTCTACACAGAATTTCCGGTGTGTCTCCCGATTCAAGTGAATTATCGGCGTTTTTCTGATTGCATAAAGCTCGAACCCCTTTTTACAGTGCAACTTCATCCAAATTGCGGCCCGGGAGGCATGACAGCAGACATCTATTCACCTGTAACTTTCTAAACAGGACTCGCTGATGCGTGACATTGCCCGTTAAGTTATCCATTGACGTTAGCACCCTTGTTCGGGAACTGAGACGGTTGGGTTCCGGTTACGGGTTAGCATCGTGTAGAATTAGGGGTTCGGGCTGTGGTCCAATTTGGTTCGTGTTAGACTTTAGTGCTTTGTTGTCAGGGGCAAGAGCTGTTTGACCATCCTGATTGATTCATTAGTCAATCGAGAGCCGTGTCCCAATAGTTTCGTCCTCATGTACAGCTTCACAAATGGATACAGGGATAAAAAAAAGAAACTGTTCCAGGTGAAGGCAGGAGGCTGTGGATTACTGTGGCTCGTGAAAATGCGAGGGAAAAAAAAAATCAAGTTATGAGGCGGTAGGAAAAGCACCGGTAGCGCTTAATTGAAAGTGTAGCGCTCTCAGGAGAAAAAAAGGCGGCGTGCCAAACGCAAATCCGCTTGGCACTAAAAGACGGAGCAGTTAGGGAATCTTTAACGGGGCCGCAATCCATTGCGGCAAGCCATAAACGTCGGAGGGAATACACACATCATCGCAGAGTGGAATGTTGAGCGCACTCTTCCTCCAGACTCGTCCTCCTTTATGCGGCCATAAGACAGACTTTTATGATGACTTTGTAGAAGTTGCTCAAAGTAAAGCGCAGACTCATTTTTACGAGCATTCGAGTCGTTTGAATGCTGTTTTTTCATTCCTGACGACGTCGACACTGTTTGAAGTCTTCACGTTGGGATGTCTGCGATTGGCTGGCGACCAGTTCGGGGTAGAGGCGATCAGAAAATGGAGGGAGGGATGGACATTGGGATATGATGCCAATAATGTTTTTTTACCCACAGGACCATATTTGCGAAATCAATTTTATTTTGCTTTGTTTTGTTTGCTGTCTACAGCCAGGTCAGCGTTGCAAATATTGATTAAAAAAATAAAATAAAATGACGAATATATAAAGTAACTTTTTTATTAGATAAATAACAAAGGCAAAATAAAAATGGAAATAGCATTTTTTTTTCCCCAAAATATTTTTTTGCTAATTTACAAATTCCAATTGAAATATTTTGCTCAAGATTAATCTAAATAACCAAAATGGCTGATGTTTCTGTTTAATGGATAAAAAGGTAAATAAATAAATGAAATGGCAAAAAATGGTGATCTGGAAATTCATTCATTCATCTTCCAAGCCGCTTGATCCTCACTAGGGTCGCGGGGGGTGCTGGAGCCTATCCCAGCTGTCTTCGGGCAGTAGGCGGGGGACACCCTGAATCGGTTGCCAGCCAATCGCAGGGCACACAGAGACGAACAACCATTCGCACTCACACTCACACCTAGGGACAATTTAGAGTGTCCAATCAGCCTTCCACACATGTTTTTGGAATGTGGGAGGAAACCGGAGCACCCGGAGAAAACCCACGCAGGCCCGGGGAGAACATGCAAACTCCACACAGGGAGGCCGGAGCTGGAATCGAACCCGGTACCTCTGCACTGTGAAGCCGACGTGCTAACCACTAGACTACCGGGCCGCCCCTGATCTGGAAATATTGGATAGAAATAAAATGGATAAATGTAAATTAATACTTGTTTTTATCTTTGTGCTGGATGAAAAAAGATGCATTAAAAAATACAACAGCTGGGGTTGAGATAATGGGATTTTTTTTGTGGCGGGGGGGTTGGCGCTAGTGTTTTCATACTTTGTGGTTTAAAGTCTTTTTCTGCTTGAGGGGACATGTGAAATTTGGAGGGTTTTTTTTGGGGTGGACAGCAAAGTTTCCGATGGACTTTGTTTTAGGTGCTGCATAAAATGGACGGCGTGTACCCAAGCCATTTGTCTACTCCTCGTTAAGATTTAATATTACATCATGTTTTTTTTTAATAGCAACTTTTGTGCCATTCCTGAGAAGGTGACAAGCTAATGCATCAGCTGCGTGCACGAACGAACCGCTGGCTGCTGCAACTTGATGAGCGATGCTTGGGCTTCACGCGCATCTGACTTCAAAATGAAACAAACTGCCATTTTTTGCTGATGCTCCGCACGTGTGTGCTTGTGCGTGCGTGCCAGTATTCCCTATTACTTTCCTGGCGAGAATGCCAACGGCTCGCAAAGAGCATATTTCAGCTTTTATAGGCACCTGGACATTGTCACGTAAAAGGTTACGCTTTGAAATAACCTGGAGCCAAAGCATTAGCATTGAGTCATGCTACGCTAAATCCCCGCACGTGCACTCCAAACATTCCACTAGCTGTTTCCCCTCATCCACACGTTGTCTCCGCACTGAAGTTTATCTCCTGCGTTTGTTTCTGGAACGGAGCCACGGTGCGAGGAACGTCGACGGGGATAAGCACAACCTGAACGCTGACAACTTGTTTGTCAGCAGTGCCCCGAAACATCTCTGACACATCCCGAAGATGTCGGCCAGGGTCGCTAGTGCTCCGGGTAAAGGGTCATTGACGTTCCGCCCCGTCGGTCCTGCTGACGCGCATGTCGTATTGTTGGCAACTGTCGAACCAAATCAAGACAACTTGACAGATTTCTGTTAATTTGTTAATAGTATTTGCAATGTAACATGCTTCCCTTATTGATAAAAAAAGAGATGCCTGCATACATGCAGTATTTGTATCTTGTAAAAGGGGGCGGAGCCCAGTGAAAACCATGTCCAGTAAATCCTAATTTATTGGGTGGAGCAGGAAGGTGGGGGAGGGGGGGGTCAATTTTGCTGTAGTGTAAAAAGAATTCAAATGAAATTATTGAGAAAGAAATTAAAAGGGCAGTTATTAAAGTGACCCAAATTAAAAGACGCATTTAAAAAAGAGTTAAAAGAACAAAAATTAATTTAAAAATTAACTATTAACATTACAAACTACATTTTAAAAAAACAAGAAAAAAGTAACTATATTCTACTGTCTCCAATAAAACTATTACATTTGAAAAATTAAGAAATAAAATCTGATACGCGCTTTTTTGAGTTGAAGATATAAAATAATAAATATATATAAAATAATCAATTATTATTATACGTTTTTATCATTTGTGGGTTGTTCTGTGTGTTGTTTTATTGAAGAAAAAAACTGGATGAAAATTAAAGGACAACTTTGGAAATGTTTATTTGTATTTTTGAACTGAACAGCGCTAGTCTTTTGTTATCCTCACTGTTGACAGACAAACAATGCTTACGCTCATCAGAATCCAATTGTTCATATTTGAAAGGTGATTGGAACTGAACCACTGTTGGTGATCAAATCCATTTAGTGGGCCAGCTCACACAGAACTCCCAAAAAAAAAAAAAAAAAAAAGAATCCCGAACTGCTCCATTAATCTCCATGTGTGTGTTGTCATCGCTTTGCGTGCGGTGTATTCGAAATCGCTCTCCGATGTCGCTCGCCAGCCGAGCTGCTGATGGCTTGGGAATGATAAGTGGATGGGTAAATCCGTGCCAGTAAAAAGACCCCGCGACCTCTGCTGAGCATCCGGTTTCGCGACTTACACTGCACCGTCATGGCACAGGTGGTGCGAGGCGATCCCATGAAAGCGACCTCTGATTCGACCAAAGATATCGCAAAACATTGCTTTAATAATCAGCTTGCAGACATACAGCGCAGCTGGAAAGTTATTTACTGCGCTTCACTTTTTTTTTAATGTCACAGCCTGATTTCAAAATGGAATAAATTCATTTTTACCAACATGATGACATTTATACTTTTTTTTTTTTTAACCCTGGGAAAAATAGAAAACTAAGAAATCACATTACAATGAAATGCCTCAAGTCGGATGCATGATGCCACAAGCTTGGCACACGTATCTTTGGCCAGTTGAAACTTTCCTTTTTGTATCACTTTTCTTGCTCCACCAGATTGAATCAGGAGTGGCGATGCACAGCCATTTTCTCATCTTTGCAGAAATCTTCAGGTTCAATGTTTGTCTCATCAGACCACAGAATTTTGCTTCTTATGGTCTGAGAGTCCATTATGTGCTTTTGGCAAAACTGCCAATTGGACTGCAAAGTGCTTTTTATCAAGAAGTTGCTTCCATCTAACCACTCTACACTAAATCCGTGGAATTGCTGCACACTCAGAGCGCTCATTTTCTTGTAGGTCTCCAAATACTTTTGGCAAAAGAGTGGAAGTATATTGCAATGTTTACATTTTGTAAAATTACATTAGTCAACGTTGAGACTTTTTGTTTGTAGTGCTCGGAGTGACCTTGTTACCATGACGCCGATCTGATTCTTCTTGTGCTTTGCCCCCCCCACCCTCAGCAGATTAAAGACTCTTTCATCCCATCCATTTTTTACGGCTGACTTTGTGGTGCTTTCAGCTTCAAAGTGGCACATACACAATTGCTTTTAAAATATTTTTTTTTCCCAAGTTTTATGACTCAACACAAAACTCAAATTAACCACAAGATTTTTATTTTAAATTCAGCCCTTGAAGCTAGTTTCACTTAGCAGTGTGAAATTTGATTGGCATGTCCAGCATGGATTTGAAGCAAAAAAACAAACAACAACAAAAAAGTCTCAAAAGCTGCCCAAAAAAAACACCATGGAAGCCTGCTGCCATTTTCGACAATACAGCTCATGTTTGCGTTGGAAACCAACCTCCAAGTTTGGTTCATAAACCGTTCTTCTGATTTGAAGCACAAATGCTGACCAATTGGATGGCGCAAAACTTGGAACACTCATCTCGCAAAAACATGGTTTCTTGGTTACAGGAGTTAAATATTAAGACTCGCATGACCCGTGACACTAATTTAAAACTTGTTGGACGTTTTCCTCGTTTATAATCGTCTCCGTGGTCATGGACGTGACCAGATGCCAACAAACGGCTCCTCGACATGTTGATAAAAGCCAGGCGCAGCGTCACTTTGGCTAAGGGTTGTCCTCTGTGGGCGGAGCCATGCGGGCGCTCTTTGCCAGCATGCAGTATCACCAACCAAATCTCAGGTTTGAGGCTTCTCAGCCCGAGCCAGATTTTTCCCGGAATGTCTGTCTTTCCATGTGGGAAAAGTTAGGTTCACATGAGTCCGATGAGGGATTTGTTTTCACCTTCCGTCACGTTGACGCCGTGCCCATTTGAGACTGATCAGAGCGAGCCGTCACGTCTTCGCGGCGCTCGAGCGAGGACGTTCCCAGATGTAAACACGGATTATTTCTCCCGACCTTTGGGATGAACGAGGGGGCGTCCGTATCGCTAACGTCTCAAGTTTTTCTTGACACGCCGATCCCTGATGCGGCCTTTCTGCCGCCCGCTACTCGGGAATTCTTGCTTGCGCTGTTTACACGGATTGTGCCAGCTGGATCCAGGATTGTGGGCCACCGGTTTGTTTGAATTATCGATGGAGGAAAAAGCTCCTCCGTCTGCATCACTTTTGCCCCGTAGAGGTTGGCTTGCGTTTCACCCTGAAGTGGGGGTGGCCATGATACGTATCGAGCAATACAACTGTACAATGTACTTGAAGTACTGGATGGAAAATACGGTACTGCGTCATATAACATTTGGCTGGAGGCAACATCAAGGTTGTATGAAGTCTGACTGATGCTGAACCATGAATGATTGTCACTCGAGGAATTTCGAATCTAAATTGTTTATTTTCTCATGTCTACCGCAAAGCGAAACATTTGAATTGTTTGTATAGGACGGATAACCAAACTGACGGATGATTGGAGAACGTACGTATGGGTGAATGCTGTAAGAACGGTACATGACTGGATGGCACGGAGGAAGACAAATGATTGATTAACGTATGGACGTTCGTTTTCACACCGGTCGTACCATCGCTCGGCCTTCTGACCTTCCCCTTGCAAGCGGGATGTGTTTTCTCACCTCATCCCGTCTGCCCCTTGTTATCTTAAGTGAATTCCACCAACGCAGAGTTTCTTTTACAAGCCTGTGAAGAATCGCAGCCGGGTCGTAAACAGCCACTCATGCTGATCTTATGAGACGGGCCGGTAAATGACTTTTGAATGATGCCCTCGCATCAGGCATAACGGCCGATGTGACGATGAATCCGTTTTTTCTCTTTGTAGTATGAGGTGACAAACGTACAATTATTTATATTTACTTGCAAACATGTGTTTGGGTAATGAGCCATTTGCTGCTTCACCAAGTAGTTTATGTACGATGATGTATTATGCTGCAAGTTGTGTTGAACTACCGTACTTCCCAAAACCCTCACTCTGCTTGAAACCCTAACGCAGACTTGAAACCATCACACTTTTTTGAATATTAATTTCCAACCCTTCTTTGAAATGCTTACCCCAATCAACAGTACATTTCAATTGATTTTTAGTGTCATTTAAAATTTGTCATCGCTGAATTCCTGCACAGAATGCCACTTGGGCTTCTATTGAAATGTATCTCTCCGGGACCTATCTGGCCTCCCAGGAGGTCCCTAATGGGGATCTGAGGTCCCTTCCCATCTGTCCTCACAGTTCAGAGGCTAAAGCAGCAGAGAAATGGGACACCGACAGCCTTCGCCAGCGTGCGGGCTCCAGAGAGGTGGACATGCGAGGGTTAAATAGGGGCCAAAGTGGCTTAAAGTTGATGACTGGCCGCTGATTGCACTGCAGCCTCGTCCGTTGCTTGGGAACGTAATGCTGAGCCGCTCTCTCGAGACCTCGGCTTTCCTTAGTGGAGGCTACCGGGACCCCCGGACGGATGACGGCCGAACCCGCCAACACACCCAAGGCCTCCACAGAACTGATTAAAGACCTGACTGCTGCTTTAGGGCCTTCCCCACATTCCCTGGACGTTCCTCACACACAACAGAAACACTTTTGCAATGTCTTCCATATCCCCTAAAACCAATGTCCACCATATCGATATTTAATGCCAGCCTGAATCGATGCTCTCGAGGACCAGACTTGTGCACCTCTGCTCGAGAAAGTGTGTCCATATTTTTGAATAAATAAATAAATAAATTCGCATCATTTATGAATCTAGTTTAAATACAAAATTAGAGAATAATGTAAATATCATGTACATTTCAAATTTAATGCATTTCAAAGAAAGAAAAATGAATAAGTACAGGAATATAATTGAGCTCATTCACTGGCATTGGTAATGCATTACTGCCACCCACAGGACTGGAGTGGAACAGCAACAACATTGTCGTAAGCATAGCTCAGACACTCCAGAGTAATTTACTCCTCGGCCAAGTTATCTGAACTCGTTGACACCGCACCCATAATTGGAATGGAAACATTAGCCCGAGCTTGGCTGTTCACATCTTGAGCACTGTGCGAAATTTACATTCCGAGAAAAACGCAGCCTTGATGGCAGCAAAATGTTCAAATTTTCTCGAGTCATTGTAATAAGATGATGTTTTGCCGGAATGTGTTCATTTTGCGCATTCACCATCCTGTGAAGCACTTTGCCGTCTGATGGTGATGACTAGCGCAACGGTAATGCCTAGCGATGTCGTGCGGGAAGGATAAAGGGGGCACGGGGAGGAAATAGGATAGGAAGGAATCCTCACGTCTTTGACGTTGTCGTCACTTTGTTCTGATTGCATTTCATCGAGTTCGCTATCGAGTTACTGGAGACTCGCCCCCTATTCTTATTTCCTCAGGAACTGAAGGACAGCTAAGTCAAGAGGATGTTTCTGTGGACCTTTAGTGGCTTTTATGCAGGCAGTGTCATGGCTTCATGCGTTTCATATCGCCTGCGTAATTACGTGGGTGCAAACCGGCGAATGGCGAGTTGGCGCCATTTATTGAAATTTTTTTAATCATATCTCTTTAGTCACGGCACTCGCGCCGTCACGTAAAAGTGGCGGCAAAAAACTCAGTCTGTTTAAAGCTCGTGTTCAATTTTCAAGGTAAGGTTTAAAGGAAAGGTTGTGAAGACAGTCTTTTGGTTTTAAGACAGGGTTATGGTTTAAAGTTCAGGTTTCAAAGTAAGATTTTAAGATTGTGTGATACTTTGAAATGAAGCTTTCAAATCTGGCGTTTGGGTTCTAAATTTGTGTCACATTGGAGTTTCTTGCCCGAGTTATAGCTTCAAAAGTAAAGCGTCTGAGCAGCAACCTTTTGTGTTTTTAATCGAACAATTATAGAGCTCCTGTTCAGCTGGCTAACTTTGCCAGCTGCCCTGTGTATCCTAGCAACCGGTGCTGTTCACCCCCTACCCCCCCAATAAGGCGGCCATTGACTCGCGTATATCCCAGCATGCCTCGCCTCAGCTTGACCTTCCACAATGGCCGCCTGGTGAGATTAAAAAAAAAAAAAAAAGACACGGAGGCCCGACAGCACGAGTCAGACAACTCGACTGGAGAGTCGCTCTGCACTTTTTTGTGGTGGGGGTGCATTGAAAGTCGCCTCGTCACGTTTTGTTTTTCTTTTATTTTCCAGTCCAGCGATGCGGGATATTGGGCGCACAAAGTTTGCTCATCGTTTCCTCGCTAACATTTACGACGATCACGCCGCCATCTGCGCCCGCCGCCATTCCCCGCTGCCCGTCCGCCGCCTCGTGACGCTAATGGCGGTTTAAATCAGCCCACCGAGTTCATTACGAGGTGATATCGCCGCAAAGACGACAAGTGAGGTTGCGGAGGTGGGGGTGGGTGCGGGTTGTCATCCGTGGGGCAGATGCCGTGCGCGTACGACAGTGGCGCCGTTTCGTGCACGGAACGGAGGACACGCTGGGATGAAAAGCGTCTTTGTGACGTGCGGAGCGATGGCTCACAACTTTTGGAAAGTTGTGTGTGGGAGGGGGAGGGACATCCCTGAATTATTCACGTAGAAAACTCTGAAAACTTCCTGCTTTCTTCAAGCTTGAAGTGTTTGATGATACCTCACAACGTTCTTTTTTTGAGGAATGAAAATGGGAATGCCTTCCCGTAGATTGTAGCCTTCTTGTTGTGATCAGTGGCAACCAAAAGCATGTTGTCTTATCTCCGCTAATTGTCCAGTGTGGCCTCCCGGGGCAATCCCCTGCTGTGATGTCACACACAAACGCATCCCTGTTGGTCATCCTCCGGGCCGACCAGGTGTTCCCATTATGCAGCAGCTTTCACCCGTCACTCCGAAATTCAAGCAGTCGGTCAGTCTTCTGCTATCGTTTTACAGCCTGTAATTACAACCAATCATCTTGGATCATGTGAATTTGCATCAAAAAGCCAGCAAACATCTGCCGCAGTAGTATTCACAGGTAGTCTTCAAAAAAAACATGACTCTGACGTATTCGGGTTTTTTTTCCAAGTCCAACTTGGATGATTGACAGCCGCGGCCCAACTTGCAGCCCGCAAGCCGCTGAATGTGATTAAGTTGTTTACACAGACAGACAGTGAAGGCGGGACTGGGTGGGGGCCAAGTAGAGACACTAGGCGATGGGGAGGGAAAAAAAAAACACAGGGACACTTGGGATGCCTAATTGGTCGACATTCCAGTCATGGCTCCTTCTCGTGATGCGGGAATGGAACATTTTGGAACATCCACGAATGTTGTAATGCCCAGAGATGCGAAATCAGCAAATGTCATGAGACCATGATCCGCGGACGTATGCCAGCTGTGGCAGTGAGGGAAATGTAATGATAACCTTAGAACAGGAAATGGGACTGACTGCGCATGAGGAAAAAATAACATGGCTGCTTGTGAAAATTTCTGGCAGAAAATAAGGCCGAAACACATCCACCAGATATGCAAAAATGTCCAAAACGTGTGCATCAAATGCCGCAAACATGTCAATCACTTGCCCAAAACAGTTCCACCACATGGCCAAAAATGCCAAAAAAAATGACCAAAACATTGCCATCACTTTTCCAAAATATGTCCACAACAATATGCCCTCTACTTACAAACGTCTCTTCATACGAGATTTTCAAATCCCGAAACTCTCCAACAGTAAAATATTGCCTCGTGCCATGAAAGAAATGTCAAATTACGAAAAGTAAAAATACAGTATGGGCTGCAACTTCATTCATTATTTTTTACATTGTTCACAACTCTCATTTTTTTGTGCAATAATCTAATCGTGACATGTATTTGTTACATATTTTGATGCATTTTTATACTTGAGGAAACATTTATGTCTGTATTTTGGAAGGGTTTGGAACGGATTAAGACATTTACATGGAAAAGGCGTCCCGATTTACATCATTTTCTAGTTCAGAAATTTCTTCTAGAACCAATTAATTTTGTAAGTAGAGGTGCCACTGTATACAAAACTTGTCATCACCTCCCCGAAACATTCCCAAAACACAAATTATTTGTGATCGACGATCCATAGCCACACAAATGGCGTGCACCATCACACTGATGAGCATTATGAATAGAATGGATCAGAGCATGTGATTCTTCATAACAATATAATACTTATTTTCTAATGTAACAAAGAGAAGCCATGCTGGCGTATGTAATGTCATGTGATGTATGGTGTCATATTGTATTAAGACGGTTTCAATAACAGGAGGCAGCTGTTTGTTGTTGCTTAGACTTAGCAAACAGACTCTTTGTTTCCGCACCATTAGGCTCCATTAGTGGCCCGCAGTCACCGGCATATCGGGAACCTCCGCAGGGGTGGGGGGGGGGGTGATTTCACAATGCAAAACTGTAAAATGTCAAAAGGTCTGGAATCGGAATATAAAAATGTTTTACTTGTGAAAGCATAGGAGGCCATTGTCGAGCACATCCGTCACGCCCGCCAAAATGAAGCAAAACATGCACGCGCCCTGTGGCCATGAGCTGCAAAGTAGATGTTTTTTTTTGCTTTGTGTTGTCATTTTCTTTTCGGCGACGAATCAATAGCACGCGCCTTGTTGTTGACGGTAGCCACCGAAGCGAGCGCCTCTGACTAATGGAGCCACAATTTGCCATCTGTTGCTGGTGGGACTCATCTCGAGCAAAATAACACATTCCGGATCTCATTTGACTACTTCTTGATCTAAGTGTCAAAAGGTGTCATGACAATCGTCACTAATTTCGAACAACAACAAAAATCCCATGACATGATGAATCGCCCTCAAAACGTTTTCTTCACAAAACATTCCAACGTTCAAAACTTTCTTCGCATTCCCAAAATGTAGCCTTGACATTCCCAATTAGATACCCCAAACCTTTCCATCAAATGGTCAAAATGTGCCCAAAAGATATCCATTACATGCCCGAAAACATTATTTATAAACCTAAAACGATATCATTGCATGAAACATATGCTTTCCAGTCAAAATACCCCATCCATCACTGACTGAAACAAAGAATGCACAAACCATCCATTAGATGCCCAAAGCATATCCATCTCAATCCCATGACATGCCCAGCACAATCCTATCCAGCGCAAAATCTCTTCCAATGCATAAATCATATCCAAATCTTTCCATCAAATGCGCCATAAAACATCCCTATAGAATTCACAAAACATATCCCTCAGATGCCCAAAACCAACGAATCGCATGCCCACAATCACCACTCGCGCATTTCGATCCCTTGCCACCAACTTGTCCGTTCGGTGCCCAAAACATTGACTCAAAGCTTGCGTCGTAAAAGTCTAAGCTAATTACCCTCGCCCTTACTTCACATGCAGGCGTAGTTTGACAGCGCTCTGTAAACACGTGATGAATCCGCAAAGAACATAATCTGTCACCGATGTGCTCGTGGGCCGGTTTCATGGTCAATTAATTTGGCTTCATAAAACGCAATTTCCTGTGGGTTTAAAGGAAGGATGGCGGAGTCAGGATGGGGGCGAGGGGGGTGGGGGGGTGCGGGCGGCAGTATTGCTCTAATGGGATCAGGCGCTGCACAGAGTCGCTCCGGATGCTTCAATCCGGCTTGTTAATGTGATTTTTCCAAGTCTGGCCTCTTCGGGAGTCGCCCCAAACAAGCCCCTCTTTTGCTGTGAAGCACCTGCATCGCTTTTCATTTGGGAACAATCCACCGCCCGCACTTGACCTTCCCAATTGGGGACAAGTGCTCAAGTATACACGCTAATCAGGTTCCTCAGCTCATTGAAGACTCTGAGAAGTCAATCGCGAGCTGCTGTCTGCTCCGATTAAGGTCTTAGCGATGTCCTCCAAATGTTGTGACAGTCGTTAATTAGCCAGGGACGTCTCATCAGTGGCAAATCCCACGTGGGATCAACTCGCTTTTCTATCACCTTGACCCCCCGACAACCAACTTTGACAGGATCTGAGGGATCTGATTACAAACCTTAACAGTCCAACGATGCCAAACACTTTTACGCATGCCCAAAACATTGCTGAAATGAGTCGGTCCCCTGCCCAAACATGCCTGTTTTTCTTAAAACACTCCCGTCAGATGCCAAAAACATTCCCGAATAATTTCCACCATGTGTCCATTTTGTGGCCAAAACCTACCCATCAAATAAGCAAAGCATGCCCATCAGATGGACAAAATATTCCCAATCACATCTATCACATGCCCAAAACCTTCCCATTAAGTGCCCAAAAGGAAACCATCAGATGTCCTAAACATCCATCCATTGATTCTGTCGGTTTCTGATGTCCTGTCGCCGACCCCCTACTGACTTTGGGTGACAGGCGGGCAGCCAATCGCAAGAGCAGGGCCTAAATATCAAATGCCCAAAAGAGTGCTCTCAGGTGCCCATCGCAGAACCCTCCTATACATGCTTTCTCTGTGCCACCACATCTACAGAATCTACCGTGCACACAGGTGGTTTGCTCCAATTCCAAATAGTATTGACACGATGCTGACGTCAATGACTTTCGCCTCCCAAACATCAAAAGCGGAAGGTTAAAAAGCGGCGCGGCGGCCCGCAGTCACATTTTTCAGGAGGGTGGCGCTTGCTGGGTAATCGGATCAGTGCCTCCGTAAGTCCCCCCGCGCCCGTCCTCCGGAAGAGTCGATCCTGACTCGTTTGTGCCTTCAAAGAGAAACTTTGGTGACGGCTGCTCCGGAGGAAAAGAAAGCGGGCGAAAGAGCTCGCTAACTCAATTTTTCTTGGCGATGCTTTAAGAGCACAAGTGAAGCCTGGTGAAGCCTGTTTCATTTGTCAAGGGACCAAATAAACTCCTTTTGACAGCGAGACTCCAGCGAATAGAAGAAAGCAGATTGAATAGCGGCCCACTGCAGTGGCTGATGCCCAACAGCTGACTAGCGGGCGGCATCTTATAGGTTATGCGATATAAAACCATTAATTGTAAACCATTTCAAAATCATCTCCATGATTGACGTGACCTATAATCCGTCAAAAAAAACGAAAATCTCCTAACGCGACCCTACAGGAGGTCTGTGTGAACCCGCCGCTGGAAGTGCAAACGTCGTAATGCGACCATGGTATATTTCAAGCCAGGAAGCGCGTGCCACGCAGGCCGGGGATCAAACAAACACGGAAGCACCAATGGCCACTCGGCCGCCGTCGGTCACCTAGCGACAGTGGCGAGGCCGTTTATGCGTCGGCCGGGTCAGCCAGCGTTAGCACATCGTTAAAACATTCATTTTAAACTGAGGAATGCAGACGTATACCCGCCGGTGAGCTCATCGGAAACGGCTCGCGAGGTACCTAATGCCGCCAAACGGGGCGGCCATGTTTGACGAGCTGAGAGCGACGAGAGCTCCGTCATGTGAGGGTCTCCAGTTAACGCTTGCCCTCAGAGGTGGACTTAACCCTTTAGTGCAGGAATTATTTTAAAAAACTCCTTCAGGGTTTTGCCCCACCAACACGTTTTGCAAGGACTGTTGACGTTAGCTCACTATTGTGTCCACTAGGTACATCACTCACTACAGTAGACAGCGATTCAACTGTAGTAAATGATGTGACACTGAAATTAAAAACTACAGCCTTTGAGCAGCAGTTCCATGAAGTGACTGCTGTTTATCTGTGACATAGGAAAAAAATCATTTTAATAGTGGTCGATTGTAGTGACTGATGCCTAAT
Organism: Hippocampus zosterae; assembly: GCF_025434085.1. Classification (NCBI taxonomy): domain Eukaryota; kingdom Metazoa; phylum Chordata; class Actinopteri; order Syngnathiformes; family Syngnathidae; genus Hippocampus; species Hippocampus zosterae. The sequence continues at coordinate 6,027,679 of NC_067457.1, forward strand.
GGAATGTCTTTCACCAGTCAAAAATTTGGCCACACTTTCCTTCAATTTAAAAACCGGATCCAAACTTTTGACTGGTAGTGTATTTTTTGAATATTTGTTCAATGTAAATGATGTACAACAATCACAAGAAAACTTTTTTTGAATAGCTGCTCACTGTAGTGAATGAAACTCAAATTTGAGCAAAAAATATATACTTTTTAAATCGCTATACTCTGTAGTGTCTGATGCTCAACATGGAGAAAACATTATTACTAGATTTCCATTGAGTGACTGAAATATTTTTTACTTTTGTCTGCTGTAGTGACTACTGACTCGTGCTCAAATTGAATAGCTTTTCAAAATCTATCCAATGCAGTGATTGATGCTAAACTGTCATGGAATTTTTTTTTTTGATTGGTTGTCTACTGTAGCGATTGACCTGTTTCTATCACATAAAGAAAACAGCTTTTGAGTAGTTGCGCCCTGTAGTGACTGATGCATTAGAATGAGGTGAAAATATCTTGAGTAGCTGTCAACATATTGCATTGAATGTTTCACTGTAGTGACTGATGTTCAAATTTGATGAAAGTTGTCCACTGTAGTGAATGTTGCTCAACTAAACTGCAACATGAAAAAACACTTTTTAAATAGCTGTCCACAGTAGTAACTGATGACGCTGACATCTTTCCACTGTGTCATATCCAGTGCGCACGACCAAGTTTAAAAGTGAGCTATTATTTTAAAAATAGCATCAGCGTGCTGTATGCTTATCACGCGGGCTAAGATTAACACCACTCACCTCCACGGCCTTTGTGCGTGCTACACGCCTCCACAATGTGATCAATTATCGCCATGCCTGCAAGACCACACGCCCGAATGCCGGCACTGCTGACACGGGGCGCGCTCGGGCCGCTCGGCACCTGAACATGAGGGGGGCCTCGTAATTAAGAGCTCCATTGTCGCCGGCCGCCGCACTGTTCCCATGCGAGCCGGGCAGAGATCAGGTGACGGCAGGCTGGGACCGGAGCGGAGAGGTTGCCCGGAGCCCGGGAGAGGGTGAGGAGGAGGCGGGAACGGGGGGAGGAGGGGAATGGGTGACCTCTGGGCCTGGCCTCGCTCGCCAGCTGCCGCCTGAAACTCAACACCCAAGACCGCTTCTGCGCGGTCATCCACCTGTGTCGCTTACCTGACACGGCACCTTGCGGGAAATACAACCGGAGGGGTCAAACGTGCGCCGCCGCATCATTTAAATTGACGTTCAGCAAGATACAGTATTCACTTTTGAAAAGCTGTCCAAGTGACAGATGTTCAATTTTGATATATATAATACCATTATATTTTGTTTTTTATAACTTTCCACTATAGTGACTGATGTTCTCGTGACATAAAGCGTTCCTCATCATACCCTTGCCAACAACAGATTTCAGTGTTTTTCTTTGTGCTTCCCCCCCCCCCCCCCCATTAAATCCAATTGTAATACCAGCTAGCCAATTAGCATTTACTTAACCTGTTGTATCTCGTCAGGTGTCAAAGTGACCTAATGCCCTTTGCATGCTGATGTTACGGCGTGAGACCCCAGCAGTGAAGTAGGAAAAACAAAGATCTTCATACACTGTCGAGCTGAGCTTTACTGCCTGACTGCTCAACAGTTGAATTTCATTAGCCGGCCAACTATTCCCAAACACATGCAATCACTTCCAGGCATTGTGGTCGAATGTCGCGAGCATTCACGCACGTGTGTGTGTCATACTGGAACGTCTTTCCGTCCTAACATTACTTTGTGAAGGTACAACCCGTTCTGACTCGAATCCAAAAATTCTGCTTTGAACGGCCAATTCGCATCGCGGTTGGAGCCACCGCTGATTCGCGCATCGCTAATGCGACTGATATGCATCAAAATTTCATCCGCCCATCTTGCTTGCAATCCAAAAACACAACAGGCACTCGGATGAAGTCATTGGACAAAAACTGAACATCAATTTCATCAACAAATCTGATTGGTTAGTGCACACAGGACCTTCAGAGTCGCCGTGGTGATGAATAATTACTTATGGAGTGTTTGCATTTGAGTTAATAATTAACGAGCTCCTTTTGGCCCGTGAGCTACTTTCTATGTGTTTGGAAAAGTTTTGTGTGTGTGTGTGTGTGCCTCATGAATAAATGACAGGTAGGACATGTTTACCTCCTGCTCATTACACACACACACACACACATGCATACACACACACATGCGGTGCAGTGAATGGGAACAAGTTGCTGATGTTTTATTTAAGGAGATTTGTTTCACCGGCTAATTTCTTTCTTTTCTTTATCTGTCGCTTTATCAAACGACAAATGTTTACAACCTTCACTGCAATAAACAACAAAGCAGGTTGTTTTCCCCAACATCTTCCGGTCATGCAAAATTCATTTTTAAAAAAGTTATTACAAGTAGAACACGCTGCCAAAGACTTTGTGGCGCGGGTCTTTTTGCCTTTCGGTATTGATCTTAGGTCGTATGGGGCTTTGATGCCATTTTTGTTGTCATGGTCATTGATATTTATATGATATTTGGCGGTATATGGAATTTTGACCATTTGTGTCGTGCTTTTATCATTTGTGTAAGTCGTTGGCATTGTTTGTGGTGTAGGTCATGATGCAGTCTCTGGAATTCATGTTTTAAAATGTTGTTATTGGTCTTCAGTATTGATCTTGGGTAAAGATTGATGGTGAGTTGACGAATTTGTTCTTGCCTCTGTGAATATGCTTTCAAGGGGTCGCGGCTAACTGAGGGATCGCGTGCAGACACAGTAACAGGCGTCACATCAAAGGCGACCGGGTTGGTGATAATGGCCGCCGGTTTGTTTGCAATGGAAAGAAGAAAAAAAAAAAGCAGCCTTTTCGCCAGCCATTTCTAAAATAAAATGGCCGCCCTTTGAAGTGTCACTTGTTGCAATTGGCAGAACACTTTCCAGACACGTCACGTCTTCATGCATCGCAGACCCGGAGTACCTGCTGCCTCTCAGCGAGGCCTTGATTGAGCCTGACGCTCCGTTTAACACGCATTCGCGTTGGCCTCACATTTTCCCCCCACCCCGCACGCTGACAAATGCCGAGCGACACGAGACAAACTCCCCACGGGCCCTCGAACGCCCCGTACTGGAACCTCTGACTCACACGGCGGCGAGACCTTCACACGCCGTTCGGAGGGAGTTCCCCACAACTGACAGATTTCTTTCTTTGGGACGTTTGTCACAATATTAGCCACAGCTGCACCACACACGACTACTGGATCAAAACCCCCAAAAGGTTTTAATTAATTGGCTGAAGCCTCTCGTGTCACTAAATAAGACATAACTATGAGAAACAGCTGTTAATGTGATGCCATGTACACTCACAGCACAAATAACAAATGGAGTCGGAGAAGACTGTGATGTCCCCCCCCCCCCCCCCCAGCTTAAAATTGAGGATAGTTTTTTGCCTTTGGCATCCAACATAGTTTGACGAAAGGAAGCGTCAGGGTGGGCGGTGTCAAGTGTTTCCTCGCGGGAATATCTCATTTATTTGTTTCTAATTAGGCTGACTTGGCATCAAACCATCACTCTCTACGGTATGAGTGCGCTTGCTATTAGTGTTTGCGGAGACAGGTGGAGGGGGTTCTTCGCCCCCTCCTGGTTGGCTGTTTTGATTAGCGTGGAGCGTGCCTGTCGGAGATATTTGCTCAGGCTCAGCCAGGGCGGGATTACGAGGGGAAAAACACACTTGCGATCTGCGCCGCGTCTGAGTCTTTCGGCGTGCGTGTGGTCACAACGAAAGGCCCGCATTCCTGGTCCAAGAACCCACCCCCCTCCTACCTCTCCCTCCCTCACGTCATCATCATACGAGGGGCTGCTGTTCGGAGGGGCCTTGGTAGCCCACCCGTCTTGTGCGCAAAGACCCAGCTCAGTGTTTTGCATGCTTGGAGATGAACGAGAGGGGGATTTTCGATGGCTTGTAGTTAAAGAGGTGGTCCGGGTGAGGGTTAATTGAGCACAGGTTGACACTATGCAGGTGCACAACCGTGTGTGTGTGTGGTCTGCAGTCATGGTTGTGTTTGTTGTGGGGTTTTTTGGGGGGTTTTTTTCCTCCTGCTGGGTGCATGTTAATAGTTGTATTAAAGAGCCATTGCCAAAACAAAATCATTGACAATATTTAAAACCAATGACGGAAGACCAGCTTTCAGGACAATATTAAAGACCAATACCCATGGTGTAAAAAAAACAACAATAAATATAAAACAAAAAAAATTAATAAAAATAAAAAAATCATCTGAAACAACAAACACCAATATAAAAAAAATTGACGACAATATTTGCAAGAACGTTTATTCAAACCAGAAAACCCTTTCAGCGTTTGCGTTTCTTTTGATGCGCATCTGTTTTTACAAGTCCACACACAACAAAAAGAGGAACACAAGCGGGCCATTGTGCTCCTCGAACGGCACACGCGGCCCCCCGCTGGCTTTAAAAGTGACATTGAGCGGAGGCACGTCCGAGGAAATTGGAGTCCCGCTTCGGGACGAATGAGCTCGGGTGGCGGCGAGCGTGGAAGGGGAAAAAAAAAGTGGAAGTGAAAAGGAAGCCTGTGTTGTAAACACAACAGAGTGAAGTGTCAAAATACGTGTGGAATAAATACATTTGCAAAAATACTTTTGAGATTTTGTCGGTAAAAAAATGTTTCGCTTCAAAAGCAGCTTTGTTACCATACGCCGGCTTTTAAATACAAGATATGGCGTTGACTCAGTCGGTGCATTTGTTGCCATTCAAAGTAAAGCATCCATCAAACAAACACAAGTCCTTCCATAAATATCTGATTTTGATATTTGTTCCAGAAACACAATATCACACTTTGCATATTTGAAGGGATCGCTTCTAGCTTTAAAGGGGAAAAAAACAAAATGAAACAAATTTTTTTTTGACATTTTTTGCATCAAAGCCCCCAAAAAATTCAGTTAAAATGCTGAATTTGTGATTTAAAGTCACACACGTCAAAGTTTCAAGTTGCGATGTAGTTTCTTGATTGAACGTTGCATTTTTTTGGTGTTGACAAAAGATAATAACTAAATTTTCAATATTTCTCATTTTGAGTACTGCTGATCACTTTCATCTTGTTGTTTCGAACCAAAAAAGAAAATAGAAATGTTGCCTTTGATAATCACTGGCAGGATTTGTCTGTAAATGCAAAATCTGTGGAAAGCACATTTTAGTTCTACTAATAAAATATATCATCCTTCCTCAGTATTATTATCAAATATTAATATATATTTTTTATATATTTTTAATATATATTTTTTAAAATTATTCCTATTTTTCTGTATGTGCATTATATTTATTAGACCTGGTCACATATTTCTCTTTACATTTAGTGACATTAATTATCTATATTGTATGTATATGCAGCTATTCATTTTAAATCAGGTTCCAGGGAATGTCAAAGTTCATCAAATTCAAATATTGAGTTGACAGACGTTGTTTTTTTTTCTATTGCTTAATTTCAACTGACATTTCAAAGAAAGCAAAATGTAAAGATGCAAATTTAGCTTTAGCCGATTCATTGGTGGAAGAGGGGAAATAAGAATTAAAAAAAAAAAAACGGAACTTTCTCCCTGATATTCGGCATGTCGTCGTTCGCCACATTCAGTCATCCCAGCCAAAGTTGTGCGCAGTCATCTGGTAGAACTTCATGTTGAAGGGCCGGTAGAAGTCTCTGAGGCGGCGCACCACCTCTGGGCGGATGTCTGGGTGGGTGCGCCCTTTGGTTTTGCCCAAGCAGTGGGGCTTGCTGCTGCCCTCCGCCTTCTTTAGGCACGGGAACCCCTTGGTCTGGTTGAAGTAGAAATGTTTGTCAGTGATGATGCGCTTGAGGCCCAGGAAGTCCTGAACGCGTCCCAGCTCGCCGGCCGGGTCGCTGATGAGCCGCTCGCCGCTCACAAACAGGATCTGCTCCATGGGGAAGTACTGCAGCCAGTTGTCCAGGTGCTTGGCGTAGATGCCGATCTGGATGGCGCTCCACGACGTGTCGATGAGCCCCGTAGTCCTGTTCTTGAAGGTGAGGCTCTCGAAGGACGGAATGTCGGGCTTCTTGGACAGCGTCTGAGTGTAGTCCGAGATGGCCCGGGTGACCGGATCCCGCACCACCACGATCAGCTTGGTCTCCCGCGACATGGCCGAGATCCGGGCGGGCGCTTCTTTGGTCACGAAGTAGCTGGGGGTCTTCTCCATGGTGATCTGGCCCTCCAAGGTCTTGGGCATCAGATCCCTGCCAGGATGAGAGACGGGGAAAAGAATGAATCACATGATGGTGCGAAATCCCGTCAAAATAGGAAAGTAGTACAACGTCAGTATCGAGATTGAGCTGACAAGCGGTATATCACGGATGGATGGCTCCCTTTCACACGGACACAGGAAATGTGACAGAGGCCGCTGCAGCTTCAATCAGTGAAGAATAACACAGGGACCGCGTTTATTTATTTGATCTTGATCAGGTGTCTGCTGAGAGAGGGCGGCGCGGGCAAATATTGATTCTTGCAGTGTCGGCGTGTCCCGGGATGTCGGGACATTCTTGCGGTGAACACCTCCAGGATTCCACCACCGTGTGGCTTTAAGGGGTTTATGAAAGCAAGCTGGCTGCTCCCCGGGGGAGGACTTTTGAAAGAGGATACTTTGGCTATTATACAATGTAAAGCCCACTTATGAAATCTTGAAAAGTCTAAAGGGCCTCTCGGCATAATTGATCACCTGTTTAAACCAAAGATGAACATCATCAGCCCTGCGTGTGTTTTTCTCACTTCTCGTGCTTCATCAAGTTTATTTGAAATTCGGTGGGCCGGGAGCGAAGCAATTCTACTTATCCGACCATTGATTCCAAACCTCCCTGAAATGAAACCCCGCTGATGAAAACCGCGTCATAAATCCAGACTCAAATATTTACGCCGACAAAGCTGCACTAAGACATTTTCTTGGCCAAACGTCCCGACCACTCTTTCTGCACTAGCCATCCGCGATGCGAAGCAAAGCAGGTAAAAAGCAAACCATGAATGATTAACAGCGCCTCTTTCTCCGCCATTTAGAACCTCTGCAGAATGCAGTTTTAAAATTCACCCAAGTACAGAACGCAGATGTCAATTATTCATCGGTTTCGCCAGGCGAGGACTGAAGCTGACGAAGTGGCTGCTGTGTCGAACGTCCCGCGAAGCGCCGAGCCAAACTCAAGTCTGAAGCTACTTCCTGCAGGCTACCTGATCGAAAGTACTTTGCAATCCAGTTCTGTTATGGTAACGTTCTGCTTTTTACAAAATCGAACCGCAAATTTTCCGAAATGTCAAAGAGGCAGGACGGCAGTTGAGAGAAAGGGAATAGCAGAATCTACAAATGACCCCAGTAAGTCTACGATGGGCTAATGCTAGCTAACGAGCTACATCGGGTCTTGCAAGTCACTGGACTTCACTTCCCACAACCTGAGTCACTGTCCCCCAAAACTCCACAGCGATTCCTGCTGGAAATTCTCTCATCAAGCTTGATGTCGGCACTGATAAATGGCCTTCCCGACGCTAGCGCGCTAATTTCAGCTCGAGGAAAAGCAAGCTCACGCGCGAGAGCATCATCGGGTGTATGAAAAAGAGATGAGGCTGCGCTAAAGGAGGCATCCATATTTGATGGCGGGCGTCATGCTTGTTCTGTGGTCAATGTAGCAAAGGCACGAGGGGTGTGAAGGGACACTCGGTTGGGGGGGGGGCAGTTTCAGGCTCAGTGAGGTGGATGTCGGTCTGTGGTGTGTGTGACATGAAGCCAAACAAGTGCGCAAGTCATCACGCGTCATTTCACAGGACAGCGAACCAGGAAAGTGTCCACTCAGATGTCCAGTTTGAAAGAGCGGGATTGTAATATTATAATTGTTATCCTTCTTCCGCTTAGTTTGAAGACTGTTTTTCTGCTCCCGGGCTCCCTTTTACGTCTGTCAGCTTGGCCAATTCATGTGCAGTCCAGAGCTAGCACCGCGCTCGCTTCTTGACCTCACCGGGCGTAAGAAAGTGTTTGACCGCTCCTCCATGTTTGACTTTAACGTCTTCATCTGACCGCTTTAAATCAAACTTGCATCTTGCTGGCGCGGGTTTCCTTTGGGAGGCGAGCAAGAAAAACGGCGAGAACAAGACGACTTTTGGAGGAATTTGGATGCCGACATAGGAACCTGTCAGGACTCTGATGTCACAGGTGGAAAAGAACAAAAGGGATGCCAGGACTTGCTGGTTCGAAAGCATGCCCTCGTTTTTTCATCGCTCAATGCCGTCTTTGTCGGATTAAAAAAAAAAAAATTGAATAGCTCGGTAGTAAACGAACGTGACTCATGTCTGCCTGTCATACGAAAACCGCAAAATCAACGCCTACATGCCCCGCCGGGTCTTGCGGACAATACGGCAGCCGCCTCCTGGCGTTGTCCTTCCAGGAAACGAAAAGCTTTGGACCGCAGCCAGCGTCTTGTCAATGGACAAGTGGCGGTAAGGAGGCAGAAGTGCTTCCTCCTTCACACGGCAGGCCCTTTTGATTCATTTTCCCTGCTCCCGCTGCCAGGCAGGCATAAATACACTCACACCCGCAGCGAGCTCCCCTGCCACCGCCAGCAGATAATCATCTTGTAATTGGCTCAATATTTCTGCTGTTTGCCGGCCAAGCAAAGGCCAACTCGGCGAGGCTCGGACCCCGCCGCAGATTTTCCAGGTCAGTGGATGCAAGCGTAGGAGGTCGCGGCGGTGATTTCGAGTAATGGCTTGCTTGGTGGTGAGGAGGAAAGTCTTCAGGCGTTGAACGTTCAAGATTTTGACCTGCTTTGCTTCCAGTTTGGGAAGAAAAGTAGAATATGATCGGCATTGGCTTAATATGTTCACTTATTTTAAATGAGATTCTGGGTTATTTCAACATGCTAACTATGGTCTGTGTTTTCCAGTCATGTGTTCTTGGTCCTTTTCTTTGTGGGCCTACTGATAATCTACATGCCTTCTGAATCTTATGTTGCAAAGTGAGATTGCCTTCGAGGGCTGAATTTTCCTAAAATTCTGGTGGCTTGATTATAGGAAAAAAAAAGATTCCTTGTTTTCAGACAGTTTCTTGACTTTTTTGTGTGTGTCGTGCTAGACATGTCAACGAGATTTCAATTTGCTCCTTGAAATGTCAATATGTTAAAAATAATAATAATTCAATAAACACTTCTGGGATGGGGCCAGGTAGTCCAGTGGTTAGCACGTCGGCTTCACAGTGCAGAGGTACCGGGTTCGATTCCAGCTCCGGCCTCCCTGTGTGGAGTTTGCATGTTCTCCCGGGCCTGCGTGGGTTTTCTCCGGGTGCTCCGGTTTCCTCCCACATTCCAAAAACATGCGTGGTAGGCTGATTGAACACTCTAAATTGTCCCTAGGTGTGAGTGTGAGTGCGAATGGTTGTTCGTTTCTGTGTGCCCTGCGATTGGCTGGCAACCGATTCAGGGTGTCCCCCGCCTACTGCCCGAAGACAGCTGGGATAGGCTCCAGCACCCCCGCGACCCTAGTGAGGATCAAGCGGCTCGGAAGATGAATGAATGAATAAACACTTCTGGGATGGGGCCTATAGAGACAATTTGGCACTTCCCGGCGCACTTGGTCTTAACCAAGAACTGTTTTAAAGTTTGAGATTGCAAGAATGTTCATCTCATGATGTTACAATACATTACAATATTCCGTCCATTCATTCATTCATTCATTCATTCATTCATCTTCCGTACCGCTTGATCCTCACTAGCGTCGCGGGGGGTGCTGGAGCCCATCCCAGCCGTCTCCGGGCAGTAGGCGGGGGACACCCTGAATCGGTTGCCAGCCAATCACAGGGCACACATAGACGAACAACCATCCACGCTCACACTCACACCTAGGGACAATTTAGAGCGTTCAATCAGCCTGCTATGCATATTTTTGGAATGTGGGAGGAAACCGGAGCACCCGGAGAAAACCCACGCAGGCCCGGGGAGAACATGCAAACTCCACACAGGGAGGCCGGAGCTGGAATCGAACCCGGTACCTCTGCACTGTGAAGCCGACGTGCTAACCACTGGACTACCGGGCCGCCCATATTCCGTCCATATGATGTTTTTTTGCTATCTTTTATTTCTACCAGTATGAGCAAACATTTGGACAGCATTCATCATCATCATCATCATCAAATGTGAACACAGAACCAAGTCACAGATACATTGCCAGCCCCCCCCCCCCCCCCCCCCAAAACGCACTGGGAAATGCAGCGTCGAAATAACACGGAGGTAGATGCCTGTTTTTTCTCACCCTAATAGCTTCAACATATGTTATCTGTCACCACAACACATTAAAATGGATTTATGGCACATTGGCCGTCCATTGATTTCAATCAAACCGTTGCACGTTTCAGCGTGGCAAGCAGTTCGCCAACATTTTTATCCCTAAACGCCAGATTTTTCCAACTAATCCAAATCAACCTTCAAAGAACAGACGGCATTTTTCAAAATATTTCAGTGGCTCAAGGATATTCGTCATACTCCTCTGAAGTATTTTGTACGTCGGTTCAAATGTGTTCCCGCGACAATACATTTATCATGGACATTTTGATCAATCTCACTATCAAGTTCAGGTTATTCTAAAAACTGACTTTTTTTTTCTCTTGGACTCGTTTTTCCACCCGAGTAACATCGCTATCTCAGTTTGCTTCTTTATCAAGAAAAAAATAGCCTGTCATTTCCACGGCGGATGACTCCCAGACGGCGTCGTCGCATGTTTTTTTTTTCTCTCCCAGAGACTGGATGATGGCTCTCTTATCTTGTAATTGTCTAGTCTCTTCAAATTGCTTCCTACTCCCGGACGGTTCTTATGTTTTCTGCCAGTCTGGAGAATTTTGCTTTTGTGTGTGGTGCTTTTTTTCCTTCAAAGATACCATCTTGAAAACTTTTTATATTATCCTGCTTATTCACTGGGTAGGAACTCAGAAAAAAAAAATCAAAATAAACGTCATCTCATGGCTGCCAGGGTTTGATCCCGCCATTGTTTTGAATCTTTTGATGAATATATCCAAGACCGTGTCAAAATGGTTACTGACATGTTTTGTTTTTGTTTTTTTGGAGGGTGGAAGTAGTCTCATAGAGTTGGCAAACTGTGTGTGGATGTTGGACAGACGATTTGGAAAGGCAGCGATGAACCGCATTTGTTGTTTTGGACAACCAAATATTGGGCAATTTCATGCGGGTCCTGTCAATATTAATAACAGGGGCCCCATTGTGATTGATGTTTTAGCGGGTGCAACTGATTCAGATTTTTTGGCACAATAAAATTCCCATAACCGATTAATGGGCCAATAAAAACTCTTTTGGTATCTTGACGCTTACAAGAACAAACATGTGAATGACAGAACGTTTGACTATTTTTACAATATATTGTGCTTTAGTAGTTATTAACCTTCTAAAAGAGAGAAAAATTGTCATCGGATGATCTTTTGCCCAAAACATTTTCTGGGCAAATGTTTTGTGTTGTAATCTTGTAATAAGTTGATATTTTTTGTCATCAGTTTTATTGTTGCATGACTCATTGCAATGCCTTTTGAGTGGGTTTTATTTTTAGTTTTTTTTTTTTTATATATATATTTTTTAAAGGGTGGTAGCAGTGTAAAGGGTTTGGGTGCGTTGCTTTAATGAATGGGAAAGTCTGCCTGGTACTCCGCTTTGTAGAACTGCCATAACATGAACATGTTTTGTGGTATGCTTATCTGCTTTGGTACAGTTCTTGTCGAGGGTTTGCTGAATGTGTCCGGTGGCATCTTTATGTAAATATTCATTTTCATAATGGTATTTTCTTCTGTCACAGAAAAAAAAAATCCATAGAAAAAGCCGATTTTGTCCTTCTGGGTTCTCGCCATAGTAATCCATCTCATCTGGGGTGCTCCACTTGGAAAACATCCATCTCACCCTCAAATATTAGAGGCCGGAAAAATGACGCGGGAAAGAAAAAAATAATAATCAGACATGTGCTATTTGTGAGATATGGAATATAAATGGACTATGAGAGAATATTGTACCACACATTCTCATAGTAGAAATAACATCTCATAAAAATAAATACAGTACTCACCTTGCCCTCTAGTTTATCCTCATTTTTCTTTCCCGTACCGAACGAGCTGTCGCCATCCAGCAGAGTAAAACTTTTATAGAGTTAGCTTTTGCCGGTACGTCCTTATAAATTTATTTATACAACAGGATCTGTCTTCCCCCCCGCCACACTGTGCAGTGCCAGTCAGCCTCCAGTTTATTGCATAAGGGAGAGGTGCAAAAAGAAAAAGAAAAAAAAAAGGCTTTATCTTTACGGCAACGTGCTCTGTGAATTATTCAGCCAGAAGGTGTATCAGTGAGGTGCGGCATGAGGAAGACGGCTTCGAGTGAGGAAGGATAAAGACACACCGATGTGTCATAACTCAACTTAGAATTGTATTATTTTAGAGCCTGAATAGGGACTGGATGAACTGGCATGCTGATAAAGTCACATGCCGTACCACTACCTTCTTTTGAAACATCCGAAATATGCGATGCATATTATAGTACAAGTTTGTGCTTCCAACTGCTAATATAGCACAGTATGGATTGATACTGTCGATAGAGGCTCTGTCGTACATGAAATACAATTTTTGCAGGTGTTCACATCTGCATCGTATGCTAGCTGTCGTGTGCTAGCTGTCAAATTCCAAAGCAGGTAACAGCAAAGTAACAGAATGAAAGTTTTGTCAAAAAGTTTGCAGGTCCTTTCGGTGTTCTGGGTCATCCTCTCACTAGCTTACTTTCCAAAATTGTCTTTGACGTGAGCTATTAGCCTGGCTAATAGCTTGTTTGTTACTTGAGGAATTAGCACTCTTGCCTCGAGCTCTGTGTTCGTTTTAAGCAGTCCGTGCACTCTCGCGGCCCGCTGCGAAGGCATATTTCAAGCCCTCGCATTACTTTTTCATACTTCCCTGACCCACTTTGCAGCGATGACACTCGAGCAGGATTAGCTTCACTGACACTTCCTCTCTTTGCCAAGTCAGCTTTTAGCGGGTTTAAGCGGCTCGCGGAAAGATAAGATACCTTAACGTTTAATAGCAAAGCTTATTTTTAACGTATTGTCCTCCCCGGAATGTTGGCTTACATGGTCAATGTGGCGTCATTAGGACGACCGCTTCCACCAACCCCCCCACCATCCAATATTTTTCTCTCTGGTGCTGAGTTAATCTGAGGGCGTTCAAATGCGCCACATAAGCCTGATTTGAATACATCAAGTAAAAATGATGGAGTGCACAATAGCACTTTGGAGTTGGGGTGCTACGCTCTGTGATAATTAGCCAGCAGCTCTTGTCTTTGGGACGGTTACTATGGCAACGCGCTCCAAAATGAGCCCGTTGGTGAGTGAAAATCAAACGTTCGCACTCGAGTGCGATAACAGATCCATAAGCCGCGAAAAAAGTATTTCACTGGCAAAAAGCCAATCCAATCCCGTTATTCCTACTTTCGTATTCCTTTCACCGGAAATCCCTTTGCCGTAATTCTTGTCTTTCATATCCTACCCCTTTCGTAGGTTCTCGGGTTTCTATTGCACAGTCTATTCGATAAGAGGTGGCTCAGTGGGTAAAGACTTGATTCGGAACCAGACCAAGGATAAAAAAAAAAAAAAAGGTCAATTCAGAGACACGTTTACTTTCTGTTGCTAACCAAAACAGCAGCAACTACGGAGGCACGTAAATGGTCTTGCCGATGAATTAGTCCGACGTTATCTGGAGCCGTTTTGTGGAAAAGGTTGAAATAAAGTGTTTGGGGTGACATTTCACAAGGGCGAGAAGCAGTGAAACCTCATCCGAGTATGAAAGCGGAGAGCCGAAGCGCAGTGAAAGCCAAATATCTGGCAGTAAAAATTTTAAAACGAAGGCATGCGCTTCGCTCTCGGAGAAGCAGCACGTTTACGAGATAGCTAAAAAAAACCCCGTCGGTGCAAAGTACCCGGCTTCGGTTTCTGTCCAAAGCGACGAAAGTCGAGGCGGGCGTGAGAGTCCGGCGTGACATGGGAGAGCGTCAACGTGATTAGACAGCTCTTCTTTTCCGTGTCTTCCGCCATTCCTCGCTCCATTTCTCCCAGGCTCGGAAACACAAAGCGCCTGGCAGCGTCCGTCGCTTTCCGCGTTTTCGTGCCAAGCCACAGCGAGAGCGCCACAGACAGGATTAACAACTACGGGTGCTCCCCACTTAGCACAACTCGACATAAACCACGAAACATCTGACATATGGGATTGACATTTTTTCCAAATATACATTGATTATAATTTTGCTAAATCCTTTAGAAATTTTAGAAAACTACTTTTGCTTTTAATTTTATATGTAAATGCATTTGAGTGCTGCATTTATATATATATTTTTTCTCATATCACAATTATTTGACTTACCCGACCTCTCAAAATCAGACCTTTGCCTTTAACATTAACTCCTGCGAGGTTATGACTTATTTCCTCATAGTATTATCGTAATATGACTTTGGTGTAAAATTGCAACATCTAGCAACTTTTTGCCCTAAAAATCTCAATATATTCTCTAAAGATGTCACTTTTGTCTCAGAAGTTTAGATTTATTTATTTTTTCTCATCATTAAAGACAATTCAGGTAGTGATGTCAACTGCGTAGGTTCAAACACCCCAAACTACTCTGGTTGAAGACTGCTGAGCACTTGTCAACTCGGTTGCTAAACAAAACAGCAGCACTTTACTACAATAAATCAAGTGTGCGGTCTCTGGAGACGTTTTACCATAACAAGCAGGAAGTGTTTAAGGTCACGTTACACGAGACCGGCAAGGCGGGACGGCGCGGTGAGAAAAAGGTGAAAAATATTCCAGGCCAAACTGGAGCCAGCAGCCGCCGGAGGCTCGGCTGGGAACCCCCCCTAATTACTCCCCCCCCCCCCCCCCGCACCCTCCGCCCACATTGTGAGAAAGCATGGGGTTGCCGGGGGGGGGGGGTCTTCCTACTCTTCCTCCCCAGACTGTAGCGAGGTAACTCCATCCTCGAGGCTCAACATGAAGTGTAACAGAGGACGGTGGTGTGTGAGCTGCCGTTGACAACGTGCTAATGTTTTAGCCTGTCGGGCCTCGCCGTGTGGAAACGGATGGCGTTTGGAATAAAATAGCATGACTGGGGGCCTGAGGACAAAGGATGCAGTGTAGTGCAGGTCGCACTCGCCCGTGAGGCGTCCTAACCCTCTCGTGTTTCTCGAAGATAAATATTACAAACGCAAGCTCAATAAATTGTATTGGACTTCAGTTCTGCAATGTGATTGGTCTCTTTGCATTTCTGGGGCGGGCCTTAACGAAAGGTGAATGAAACACAACCAGACAATTTATGAAGACAATTTAACCCATCTGTCTTCAATCCAATTACATTTGTTTAAGCATGGTTTGCGTCTCCATGGATACGGTAAATGAGGCATTCACAGACCCGATAATTGACAATATCAATCAGAAGGGTATTTTTCAATCTTCCTCTCTGACACCATCGTCCTAAAAGGCACATTAACATTGAGATAGAACTCCGCCGGGCTCAATTGACGGATGCGGGCGTGGAGAAACGCTTCTGCCTGTCCACACTACAATTTGAACAATGAATGCGGAAAGCACATCAACAGTCATCCTTCACAAGATTCACGATGAGAAGATAAGCCGCAAAGCCAAATGAGCCGTGCATTAACGGCGCTCATTTTCCCGACAGTTAAGGCCAATGCGAAGCGCTGTCAGACAAATTAGTATAAAGACTAATGTGCTTACAAACACGCATAAAAAAAACAACAACAACACAATTTTAGGTGCAAATCCAAATTTGACTTCAATATCGCCTTAAAATATAAATAGATAATTAATCTATGTTGATATATTGTTTTGCAAAATATAAATGGCCACCATGATTTTAGCAATGGTCCGCACGATTGACTCCACCCGATGATAATCAAATAACAGGATCCTCAATTGAAAGCATGCATCCGTTTTTTTTGTAATCTTGCAACAACAACAACAACAAAAAATAATAATAATAAAAAAAATTGACGCGGCAAAATATAATAATAATAAAAAAAATTGACGCGGCAAAATAAATTAAATGACAGTGGCGAGTGGGTTGACTTGAGTTTTACACTGAAAGATTTTTAACATGATCGGGCAAAAAAGGTGATTAGGAAATTTAGCTGGCGGCTTTTTCCAAGGCACTTTTTGTGCACGCCAGACGAAGCTGGCATGAAAGGTTTTTGTGGGTGCGGAGTGAGGGCGTCGGGGTCGGGGGGGGCGGTGGATATCCCGGCTGCTGCTTGCTGCTGCTGGATTCAGGCCGACAGCGATTAGAAGCCAGAAAAAGTGCAAAATAACATTTAGCACCGGCGGGCTGCTGAGTGGAAAATAGTGTGACGGTAACAAATGGTGTGTCAGAGGAAGGGTCCGCGTGGGCCGTTCATGCAATGTTTCACCCGCCGCACAGTCGTCAAAGCGTGGCGGCGGCATTGGTGGAGTGGAAGGGGGGGGGGGGGTTTAGCTTGACAACTCCTGCCTAATTACATCGGCTTGTCTCCGAAGGTCCATAAATCAGCGCCGCAGGTGAATCCGAAAAGAGCACAATCGATGCGGTTGCATCTCGGAAGACTTAATGAGACTCTTACAAAAGGTGAAGATGTTCTCAAGCAAACCCGACTAAGGCTGCATCCTTTCTTAAAATAATGGACATGAGCTTTTTTTCTTGAACATCCAACTTGAGTGTTTATACAATGACATGATGGCAGGGGCTCACATGGGGGGCATCAATTATACAGATAAGCAAATGATAATAAATGGCTCTTATCAAATAACTGTCCGTCGATCCGCGGAAAGCGAGAACAACTGGAAAAGAGATTCTCCGGTGATTTGAGGGTCCATAAATCGTGGTGACAAGCTGACTGAAAGTTGATGTATAATTACGGGAAGCGAAGGAGTTATTGCATCTATACGTTTCTATCAGGAGGTTTACGGGTCATCGTGCATGTTTGGCCAAGATCCGTATTGACGGAGAAAGAGATTCGCATTTTTATGAACTTTGAAACGTTGCCACCATGAGCCGCCCGCACGCAATGACAAAAAAAGCAATTTTGTGTCGTCCATCCGTCTGTGACAAATGGTTAAAACTTGGAAGCAATCAGACAAAAAGAATCTGTCCTTCCAAGAATAGTTTGCTTTTGAAGAGCCAAATAGACCATAAAATGGCAACTTCAAAGCAAAATGGCTCATTTCCTGTGTTTTTTTTTTTTTTTCTGGCCTGGCTTTATCTGGCGTTTTTGTGGGTCCACTCATGATAGTCATGTCTACAGAATTCGACTTTGGTTGTTGAAACTGGTTTTAAGGGCTAAATTAAAAAAAATAAAATAATTAAGAATAATTAAGTCTTCAAGCTTGGCTGCCTTGCTTTGCATATGCGCTGACAAAAATTCAAATCCCTCGCAGTGCGGTCTCTCAAAAACAATAGCTCAAAGTTAAACTGCCTTCTGCTTTGAAAATAACTCTAAAATGACTGCTACAAAGTACAGTATACCACTTAACCCGCGGGCTTTCGAACATGGAAGAGAGCGTCCTCCGTTAATGGACGCCTGTCGCATCTTCCCGGTGAATAATGCAGCTTTGCTAATTGGCCAGGTGAATAATTGATGTGGGTTAGGGGGGCCCCGTACTTGGTGGATAAAGAACAGGCGGGCGTCCTGTTCGAGTACATCCCACTCTCACTGATTCCGACGCTCCCCCTGCTTATTGATGACTCCGTTATGATCGCTGGGAAGACGCCCACTCTATGCCTGAAAGTTAAAATGACTTCTCAAATTGGCGGTCCTAATTCAGTCCAAACAATCGTTTCGTTTGTGATTCAACGATTACGCTTTTGATCCAAGTTTAAAAAAATATATGTATTGTTTAGGTGCTTGGGTCAAAAAGATAATTGCTTCCAGTTCTTTGGAACAGGGCGGACAAAACTGACCTTTTAGCAATGAGCCACATGCTGCTTCACGCAGTTTCAAGACAAAGACACAGCTGAATCGTTTATCTCGAAGCCAACGACAATGATTTAATGTTGCTCACAATGCGGGAGGATGCCAGCAGATGGGAGGGAAAAAGATGGGAGTGGTGAAGGAGGAGCGCATACGGGATGGTCGGAAAAAAAATGGATTTGACCGTAAAGGTGATTTAACCCTCGTTCTTGAGGTGTCCGCTTTCCACATAAAAGCAGCCCATAAAAAGAAAGTCATCCGGGGCGTGTGGGGTCGACACCTTTACACCAGGAAACAATAGGATCAATAAGTCAGTGGGCGTTCAAAGAATTCCTGACCAGCCAAAAGCTTGACAATGGTGGAAAAAAAACAATAAGTCAGGCTCAGAACGGACGTTTTTGTTGCTATTATTTTGGCGATAAACAAATCAGCTTTTGAAGAGATTTTTCATAGCCCGAAACCAAATTACGCAGATGAGTATACGCTGCCCTACAATGAAAATTTTGCTGTAAAAGCCATTCTTCTCTGTCATGTGAAATTTGTTGATCAGGAAGAGACCCACAAAAAAAATTGTAGCCATGCTTAAAAAGACACGCCCATTTTGCGAACAGTGGACATTTTAGGATCAACCCTAAAGCTTCTCTCAGAGGGGTCCTTCTGACTTGTATTTTTTATGAATGCAGCCTCCAAACCAGTTTCCCATTGGAACATCAAATTTGGTAGGCGTGTCTAAATCCAGAACTTTTTTTTTTAATCATGCCCCCCCACCCTCTCACCCCGGAAAAAAAAACATTTAAGGGAATTTTTTTTTTCACTCGAGAAAATTTATCTACTTTAGAAATGGTCTCACTGTTCTGCAGTATTAATTTCGAATTAAAACCCCATCCGCCATTTTACTTAGAAGCAGACATTTTAATATATATATTTTTTCTATGAGTGTCTTCAGAGGACACTTCGCCCGACACTGTTTAAACCGATTTCGACCCAATTTGAACCGGATAACGCTTTCGTCATTGCACGCACATGGGCAAAACACGTTTAAGCCTTTTCCTGCTCTATTTGTACATTATAAATGTCAAGTGTGAAGGAGACTCAGCCTTTGAGGATATCACCCCAGGCTAGACGAACTGGCTGCGGTGTGACAGGTGCACCGTGTTTTCCCACTTTCCTTGCAGCGTGTCACATCTGTTAGCAGCAGGCTGGATCGAGTGGGGAGGCGGCAGGTGAAGTGGAGCCTCAGCGGAGTTCGGGGATGGGGGGTGGGGGTATCTCGGGTGGTCTTGTAGTCCAGTGGATGTAACGTGATCTGGTTTGAGTCGCCTTTGGATTGTGAAAGTGATTATCGAGAGGGTCGCGATTGTAAAAGTGGGACGCTCACCTCCCCGGTGAAGGCATGCAACGCGCCGCCGACTGCCATTCAAACCCCCGAGCCGCCCTCCACCTCGGGCGGCAACCTTCTCGCTCGCCAACTCCTTGACCTCCGCTGCCCCCTATGACATCCTTACATTCCCTTAGCAGCTGAACCTGTGAGGCCCCATGCAGGGCTCTCCAAAGTAGTGCCTATCAGCAGCTGCCCTGCGGCATGTGGGGAATCTGGCCTGGGGCGGGGGTGTGGGGGGGGGGGGGGAAGGACAGGTAGCAGGTGCAGGGTTGCTCCACCTGGATCGCAAGCACCTGACGCACTCATGGCTAAAATAAGAGCTGTTGTTAGGCCACTTGCGAGCCAGCGAAAGCCATCTGGTCCCCGATCTGTCTTCGGGCAGGAGCCCCGCCTCCTGCCCGAAGACAGACTCTGAACCTCGAGACAATATCGAGGGTTCCATTAACCTGCCACGCATGTTTTTGGAATGAGGGAGGAAAGCAGAGTACCTGGAGAAAACCCACACGGGCACGGGCAGGACATGGAAACTCGTAGTGTCATATTTGTAATTGTCATCGGGATTCTTCGTTCCGCTCGTGCAAATCGTTAAAACACTTGCAGGCCAGCTAGCCTGAAGCTAAGCGGCGAACCGATTGATGACTTTTGAGGGGGTGCGGGAGTGGGTCTGCTAAATGTGCCACCCTGGGAGCTCCAGCAGATGGTTGTGAAGGGTTTCCTCCTCATGTTACATTGTTTCAAGGATTTCGTTGTTTGTTCACTTTCGGCGTTTGTGTGTACACAAGTCGGCAACCTGTGCGACCCCCAACCCGCCAAGAATCCCCACCCTCCCATCATATCTCCGGTCCGCTTAGCAGCTGTTGCGCCTTTTATGAGGTATTAGCCCATATCTTAACCCAGCTTTTATTTTGGGATTCATATTTCCAAAGGAGTGCTCAGGGGGTCATTTTTTATTGAGCGTGCAGAAATACGCAAAAATACACTTCGATCGATCTAATCGTCCACGATGGAGACAGCGTCACATTGATAGCTTTATTAATATGATTAAAAATTTGCAATAGAAAAATATTTTGCATTTAAAATACATTTTAATTGTATTGTTTTTTTCTTTACTATTTTTACTTATGTTAAAATTTTAAGTATTTGTGTGATTTTTTTATTGTTCCGCTTATTTTACTTTTTACAATTGAGAATAGTGTGACATCTTTTAAACTTGTATTTAAAAATAATTTTAATTAAAAATGCTCCTAAAATATATGCCGAATTGTCGATTATTTATCTTATAATATTCCACTTTTATAGATTGATTTTTACATTTTTTTAAAATAGTGTGATATCTTGTAACCTATCACTTTTAATGTAAAAAAATATATATATATTCATTATTTTTCAGTAGCGGAAATTCAACTGTGAATTATGTATATAGAAGTCACTACAGTTTTATTTTTTATAAAAAAATAGCGAGATCTTGAAACATGAAATGAACAGTTCATTTTTAAAAAAATCACATTTGAATGTAAATATTTTATTCCACTTTTTTACTGTCAAAAATGAAAAACTCAGAAAGCGACAAAAAGAAGGAAGCTCGCTCTGCGTGTATCTTCCGTTTTCCAACTTAAACATTTGCTTTGACGGAAAAAAAGTTTTTTTCCCCCCCTGGCAGGCAGGCTGAAAGATTGTTCAAGGAAGTTTTTTTCTTTTTCTTATTCTATGAGCATCCACAGAAAGCACGCTCGAAGGCACGCACGCTGGCACTCTCGCCGTACACGTTTTGCTATCTGCAAGCGCCTGTGCGGCGATAGGGCGGCTCGGCGCCAATCGCCCTGGCAGAGTTGCGGACGGAGAACAGACGGCAGGAACCTCCTCAGGCACCAACCTCTGTTTGAGTGCCCAACGTATGTGTGTGTGTGAGTGTGTGTGTTTCTGTCAGATTATAAAAATGAACAAACTCTGTTACTCTGGAATTGGTTCAGATTATATGAATGTAGCGTCCAAGTCAACAGAAAGATGTTGATTTCTATTGTGCTCAGTGCGACTTATCATGAATAGCTTCTATTCAATCTTGCACAGATTGCACAGAATGGAAGAAAAAAAAATAAAAGGGGCTTCATCGGCCCTTATCTTTCATTCGCTACGTTTGTAAGAGTAGCCGCAGTCTCGGCCTAACTACGACTGCTTTCCCTCTTGTCCGTCGTAGCCGTTCGTTTGCGGGGAAAGATGGCCGACAGTTTGCGCTGCGCAACGCCGGCCGACTTGATGAACCCGCCTGTTGTCCTCATTTCCTGTACACGCCTTGTGTCCTCCGGGTCAAAATGACCCATCTTCACTAAACACCTTTATAACCCCTTGAAATCCACAAAAATAAGAGTTCTTCCATTTACGAGAACGCCACCTATCTTGTCTTGTTTATGTGTTCTACTGTCTTGTTCACGTGTTCTACTAATTGATCTGAGACACAACTAAAACATTGAAACATTCTATGGTGTGTAAATAACTATGTGAGCTTGATTTCAACCCCATTTGCCTCATGGGTCATTTTGACCCGAATACCACCTTTGTACTTTTTTTTTTTTACAGCTTCCATGGAAATGTGAATAAAAACAACGTTTCAATTTTTCTGCAGTTGGGGCCAATCTAGGAAAAGTCATAAAATTTCAAGTTGAAATAATATCATTTAGGGTTTTTTGGGGGGCGTTTTTAACACAGCGACGGGTCATTTTTGACCCAAGGACAACAGGAGGGTTAAAGCGAGAGAACGTGCTCGGAGATGAGTTTGCCACCCCGGACCGCTTTATTGATAGATGAAGGGCGACGGCTCGGCCCGGCGACTCGCGAGGGCGGTGATGAAGGGGTCCCCGCGTGGCGTTCGGCGCCGTGATTGATGCGCTTGGCGTCCGAGTACAGGGAAGTCGCGCGGTGATTCAATTAATCTCAACCTGCGCGCTGGTAATTGTTACAGTAAGTGTATGTTAGACTGGAGCGAGATGGCTTTCCAAGTGAGTCGAGGAACTAATGGTAGCAACATCCTCGCGACACAGGCTTTCTATTTTTTTTTTCTTCTTCGACGCTATTATGATCCCGTTCTCCTTAGATGAGGATTTGCATGTTAATGAGAGCAGCACATTTCTTCTGTCGGCGGACCACGGCCAGAGGAGATGATAGATGAACCGTAGCAGGCAGATTAGGGAGGAGGGGCTCCCCCCCCACCACACCGCCCCCCCCCACCCAACACGTGCGTGCAATCGTGATCACGGGTAGAAATGGCTTGCAAAGAATTTTAGTCGAAAAACTAATTAGCTGCTGTTATACATTTGGCAATGCATACACATATGTGTATATGTATGGATACATATATAGTGTATAATTGTTATTTGAAGAATGATTTTTAATAAGCAAGAATATTAGCTTAATATTTCTTAATATTCTTGCTTAATAAAATTAAGCAAGAATATTAGTGAGGGGCACGCAGTGGTAAAAGTCCACTTTTATGACAAACGACAGCATTTTTGCAGCATTGCTTTTGGGCGTGTGAGCGTCTCTTTGGGGTGCCGGGTGGAAATTCCCACAAGCGACACAAGTGTGAGGCGGGGGTGTGAGGTGGTGGTGGTGGGGGGGGGGGGGCTGGAGAAGGAGGCCTGTTGGAGCTGCCATGTCCCATTAAGAGCTTAGGAGGCGTTAAAATATGGCCGTCGGGTTCCCATCGAGAAGGGATTGGCACCGGCGACCCGTCCTGGCCCCCGGCGATAAACAAAGATCCTGCGATGGATGCAGACGAGGGATGACATAACTTTTGGATGTGAGGATTTAAATTAAGACAAGTCAGATGTCAGACTCGTTTTCTCCCCGACACGAAACTCTGACGGCATGAAATGGTCCTATTGATGGCTGAGTTTCACATTTCACTGCTTTTACGCAGCTGGCCTTGCAAAAATGAGCTGGCATTTTCTTGCCAATAAATAAAGTTTTCTGGAGTCAGATATGAAATCAGGATGCCAAAATAAAGTTACATCGCCGTACCGCCGATGCTACCGTCAAAGTCGTCGAATTGGAACAAAAACTTCACCTGGAGTTCTACCCAGACATGAGCAAAAGGGGGCTGTCATGGTACCTCCGCAGCCTGCGAATTGGTAGGTCGACTTTGTACCTTCGACTCCGAGTCGGTGCACCGACCAGCAACCTGGGGTATAAATGCGGAAACCTTTCCGGCTTTAACCACAAGCCTCTACATGCCTACCCGTGACCCCGTGCCAACCACTTACCATCTAAAGTGGGGGGATGTGTTGGAGGGAGGGTGGGGGCACAATCAAAGGCCAGCACTCCAGCACATGAACTCCTGCCGAGTGGGCCTGCTTGTTTTAACACTTATTTATTCCTCTTTGCCATTCAAGGCTGCTCCTCTTCTAAATGGGCAGCATGAAAAAGGAGGAGGTGGCGAAGGAGGGGGATGAGGTGGGGTGGGGGGTGGGGGGGCAGCGCGCCGTCCTTGGCGGCACGGTCCAAAATTCCGGAGAATCTTGGCAACGTCTCAGGATAGATGGGACCCTCATGGATATAACCCCCCGCCCCCCCTCCCTACAATTCCACAATGGATGAATAGGTAAACAGAAGGGTGAGAAAGAGTGATGGCAAAAAGAGAATGTTCACTCTCATGGAGGAACAAAGAGGGAGGTGTGTGTGTGTGTGAGAGAGAGAGAGAGACATAGTGCGTGCATGTGTATGCATGCGTGCGTGTGTGTGTGCATGTAGCCAGACTGTGTGTGTGTGTGTGTACTGCGGAGAAAAAAAGTTTGGTGGTCCGGCTCGCTAATGGCATAGTTAACTCGACGCAAAAGGTGACTTATTCTTCCTGAGACACCCAGGTAACCTTTATCATGGCCCCTAATCCTTCTATATAGCACGGCCCCATTAGACACACTGTGGAGTTAATGGGAATGAAGGAGGGAGGGGGTGGGAGGGCATGATACCATTATTCCCCTGCCTGGCCGCAGAAACGTGAGCCCACAACGCTCGCCGTGACAGACGAAATTAATCACAAATTTGGAATTTTACCATGACAGGCTTTTATCTGGGGGGGTTCTGGGCTAACTTGTAAGTTATGCCAACTTGTTTTGTTAAAAAAAAACTGTAATTCACACACTGTTTAATATGTTTTGGTTTTTAGGAGGTAAGTCATTATTTTTATTTCATTTTTTTTTTAAATACTGTAAAAAAAATCATTGGGGCTGTGAGATCATTTGTTTCGAATTTGTTGAATCACCATGAACAAAAAATACTTTAGCTGTGAAATATTTTGAGTTGTTAGAAAAAAATAAGCAGTCTCGTTTTGAGTTTTGTTTAAATAACAAAACTGTTGGAAAAATATATAATTCTCACTTCTTTTTTAATTGTGCACTTTTCCTCCTACAGTAACTTTTAAATATTACTAATGGAGAGTATTTTTAGTTCTTTTAATTTGTGCTTTATTTTTAAAAAAGCACATTTATTTTTATTATTTTTATTTCATTTTTTATTGTCTCACTTTAACCTCTTTAAAACAAAAATAGACAATAGAAAAATATCACATACAATCTGCTTTGCACTTGCTTATAATACTTGCACACTTATGTGGACCAATATTTCTTATTCTTGTATTTCAGCTGAAACTAACCGCTATCAGAAAATGATTGCTACATTTTTAACCATTCCGTCGTGTTGTCCCAGTCATACTTTAATCGAGAGTGAAAGTTTGTGTTTAACTGGTCAACATCCAATCTCAAGTGCAGGTTGAAAGTTCTCGGTTTATTCAGTTATTGTTGTTTCAAATAATAGTCAAGTACAACCGGCCTGAACTCATGACACGCTGTGTGGAGTTGAGTAAATGAATAAGGCATTGCAGTTTCGATAACAAAGAAAAAGTTGCATTCACTTCTCAAATTTGCAGTCTAATGACATGCAAACAGACATTGACACTGACACTTATTAGATTGTCAGCTGGACGTGACATGTTAAAGTTTAAAAGCAACTTTTTTCCCCTGTATTAATAGTTGCTGATGCAATGGTTTGGGTGAACAAAAAACAACATTTTCGAATGAAAAACCCCTCTCATACGTCAGAAGTCATGTAAAGCAAATTTTCAAAGGTTAATTTCCATACGACCATACTGTTAACATCCATTCAACACCAAGTATGTCAAATTCAGGCAAAATACAGTTTTCTAATAGCTTGAACGACATATGGTCTGATGGTGGTGTAGAAATAAATAAAAACCAGCCACACACACACAAAAAAAGACGTAATTTAGCATTTAGACGTCAAGTGTCACGCAAATCAGATTTTTGCCCCCCAAAACTGATTTCAATCGTACTTTAATGCAGGACAACACAGTGGGACATTTACCTGTACCACTTTAGACCGTTGTCATAGTTGCGGTCAAAGAAGTGCGGTTCTGCTCCAAGGGCCCTGATGTCCGGATGGACGCGCAGAAACTCCAGCAGAGCCCGGGTGCCTCCCTTCTTAACGCCGACGATGAGCGCCTGGGGCAGTTTCTTGTCGCCCTCGCCGAGCGGGCTGAGTCTACCCGCGAGCCTCGGTGATGCTCTCCGGCCGGCCACCACTTGGCCCACCGCCGGTAAGATGCCGGCAGCCTTCTCCATCTTCTCCGATGCATCCAGAACGGAGAGGCCGCCTCGATCGTCCGCGAGACCCCGCAAGAAGCCCCTGAAGCTCACGTACCCCGCCGCTCCCTCCGCGCCTCTCCACTCAGCCGTCCTCCAGGAGTCGGGCTCCGGCTCCTCCGCAGCTGCCCGGCGGGAGGTGGCTCGCAGCGGTGCGGCCAGGCAGTGGAGTATCAGGAGGAGAGAGATGAGCAGAGAGCCCAGCATAAGCGCCACTCTCCGGGACTGGCGCGTCCGGTTCACCGGCGTGCGCCACCCCTGGGTGGTCGCTGCGGGGGCCACCGCCATGCTAAGCGCGCATCATCGAGTCGTCTCGTTGCCATGAAGACATCGACGAGTTCATCCACACCGCTGCAAAATACTTGCTGCGTAAAGTTATGTTCGAAACCCGTTGCAGCAAATCAGCGTATGGCTTTATTTTATTCGTTTCTTTTTTGAAAGATGACAAGTGACTTTTGCATCCTCTCAACATCTGACTCGGGTACTTCACGTGTGCACGGTTGTAAACTTCTCTTGGCGCATTATAGTTGATGGACACAAATTCTGACCAATCACGAAAAGGCAGAAGAGGACAGTGGCCAATCATATTCTAGAAAGGCGGGAGCACCTGCGTTCGTTTGCAATGAAATCAAGTTTTATCAACTCGTTCCAGTAGCGGAGGTGTGTGGTAACGAGCGATATTTACTTTAGTTTTCGAATGAATTGTACTTTTGAGATGACTTTTAACACAAGGTACATTTTACTAAGTAACTTACTAGTAGTTTTGTGAAGAATAAACAATGATTTATTTTGTTATATTCACCTACGTACTAGGTTAGCTACTTGTAATTTCATTCACAATTTATCACTATTAATAATCTTTTTTGGGTTGCCAGAGACTTGTGTCAATTACTATTTAACTAATTCAACATAACTATTCGGCTTTCAGGAAGAATATGGATCAAAGTGATCATGAATTTCCAATAGAAGAGTCTACCTTCCGCTCACCTGGAGCCATAATGGTACAGGTAAATATTCCACCATGTTAATCCATTAATGAAGCAGGAAGTAGTCAAATACACATTTACCCCCCACACTATGCCCTGAATTCTTGCAACAACATCACAAAACTCCAATTTGTCACAGCACATCCCACAAAGACAGGTAAGCTAACATCACAGTTTATCTAGCAACATAAAGACTGCTTTGGCACCTGTAAAAATTGTTATTTTGAACATGTATGTGCAGATATGTAATGTAACTACAGGTGAGTTGGTTGATGAAAGCTGTCCGAACCGTTTGTTTCGACTTTCGCGGTTCGGTTTGCACAGTTTCCTCCATTTTCTTCTAACAGTGCGGCCTTGGTCTATGCTCCACTGAGTGTTATTCTTGTCATTTATACACATTCTAGCAAATGGTGGCTTTTGCAAGCTGTCCAATTCCACAAGTGCTCAAAATTTTTGAGCAACACAAATCGCTAAAAAACTGACTTTTTTTTCTCTCTGCCTCTCCCACCCATAAGCAAGGCCACCAGGGAAGTTTCCCTCCACCTCCATGAACTCTTTATTTTATGACACATAGAGGAACAAAATGGTGATAACGGGGCCCTATTATTCCTTTACAAGTGGACAAAAACGGAACCAAATGTTTCACATCTGCTGCTCTGCCTGCCGGCCATTTAGCATGAGAATGTGAGGGGCGGCGCACCGGAAAAGTGGACAGAGAGCTCCACACTGCCGGACAGATGTGCCGCCGTGTTGTTGTGTAGGGGGACAATGCGCCTGGATATTAGCTCCCACTCCCTCACCCCACGTTCCACCATAGCTTAACAAATCGTATGCCAAGTCTTTTTATCATTGCTCGATCAGTCCGCATTCCCTCACAGAAGTCACATGGCTTGTCAAAGCCCTGAATAATAACGCAGGGTTAAAATACAATAAATTATTAATATTCAAAGAATTGTTAAGTCATTTACTTCAATTTTGTGATACATTTAAGTTGTATTTTAGGTCAGGGAGCAGTTCATTTTTGTTGTTGGAACTGCTGTGAGCTCTTATTTTAAGGCCATATTGCCAAACACGACGTAAAAAACACGTAGCCAAAAGCAAAATAGATGACGTGATCAATCTCGAGTGAAAGGGCAAAAGCTGGAGATGTTTGAGGGCGATACGATCTTGGCGACCGGCAAATGAGCAGCGTAGGCGTCACATTAGAGGCTGTTCATTAAAAAGCAATATGTGGAAGTCCCATCCGCCATTTCCTGAAGATACCCATCAGGTCCTGCGGATCCAAAGACGACAGCGGAACGCCGCTCGCTTCTAATCGCCGCGCTCAATCGCAAAGCACACATTGGATCATGTGGAGGGTTCGCAAGACGAATCCGCTAAGCGCTTGTTGAATCAGGTGCTTGGTTCTGGTTCAACACCCCAGCGATCAGTTGTACCACTTTGAGCAACGTTTTCATGCCCGCCCTACCTCAAGAAAAAAGTGACCAAATACCAAACACCATCATTCGTTTTTTTGGAGTACGATTTCAACGTATAGGCTTTGAAGTCAGAATTAACCCTTTTGTGCAACCCTGTAACCTGATAGCATGATAAACTGTCCACTATAGTAACCGCTGTCCCCGAAAGGGTTATGGTTTCAGTTCAAGGGTTATGATATGCGTTTAAAGCTAGTGTTTCGAACCTGGGTTGGTGTTTCAAATTAGGGTTTCAAGCCTGGGCTAAGATTTCAAAGTACTTTTCAAGATTGGGTTAGCTTGTCAAAAGTGTGAAGGTTTCATCACACCATTTGAATTTACAGTGCGAAAAGAGGGTCTAAAAGTCCACGTTATAGTTTCTAAGTCCAGTTTCAAGCCAGAGATAGGATCTCAAATTAGGGTGTCAAGCCTGGGTTACGGATTCAGGGCAGCCCCATCCTCCCTCCTTCCAAATAATAAACTCCCTGAAGGCCGTATGAGCAGAGATACAGCATGAGACGAGGATGTGGCGGATATTACCTTTCGCTCTGCAGACAGATGAGCCACTAATGACAAACGAACAGTTGAAGTGGGTGGAAAAACAAAACAAAGAAATCAATCCATTTAACGCCGCAGACACTTTTCCTGGACGCGCTACAAGGACGGCAATGCGCCAGCCCGACCCAAGACTTCTAGGAATGTCGGAATCCGCTGCGCTTTCGGGACGGCGGGCTTCTCGAAAGCGGAGCCGGGCAAAACTTTGCGGTTAATGAGAAGCGGGATGATTCGCAGCCGCAGTGACTCCGTCGTGAGCTTCTGGCCCATATCTTATAGATTCAAACCACACTCAAGACTGCAGAGTAACGACGCTTAGCATGAGCGATGTAATTCCCCAACGCTAAATTTAAAACACACACGATAAAATGCGTTACCGTTTCCACCAGTCGAGTCAGTGGTAGGTGTCAGAGTAGGGCTTCAAAGAGAGATTAGACACCTTAAAGGTTTCAAGTTTGGCCTTCAAAGGAGGTTTAGTGTGTCAAAGTAGGGTATCAAGCCAAAATGAATCGAGTGTTTAGAGATACTGCAGCAACTGGATTGTTGGGGTTCTTGCATTTGACACCTGAACAATGCTGGAATCCTCCGTTGCTTTCCCGCTACCAGTTAACGATGGTGAGACGAGCCCCGAAGCAATCTGTCCTTG
The DNA here is from genome assembly GCF_025434085.1 of Hippocampus zosterae. NCBI lineage: Eukaryota > Metazoa > Chordata > Actinopteri > Syngnathiformes > Syngnathidae > Hippocampus > Hippocampus zosterae. The sequence continues at coordinate 6,057,379 of NC_067457.1, forward strand.
TCACTCGCATCGTAAACTCACCATCGTTGAGCCGTTAGCGAGCCGCTAACCTCATCGCCTGCCCGCCAAGCGCCGTATTCACAACACACGACGTCGTACGCGGTCAGCCGCTAAAATATGTAATGAAGAACATTTGTTATTGTCAGTGTCTGCCCGTGAGATCGTCATCTGTATTTTATTTTATTTTACAACACGCGTGCGGTAGCACTCCTCAGAGGTCCTGTTTGATGACTGCCTTCTACAGCTTGTTATGAAAAGACTCTTGGCGTTGTTTAAAAAAAAATGCATCAAGGGTTAGTTGCGGCCCTTGATGTGAAGAAGTAGCTGGTGAATAGCGATAGTACAGCGAACAGCCCCTTGCCTATTCAGGTGAGGCTCCTTTTGGGATTGCCTCTTGAGAAAGCAACGGGCTAAACTTCTCATGATGATCCAGGGAAAGCTCTGGCTCTCTATGGCAGTGATGAAAATTATCAACGGATTGTCTCAATCTGTGAAGTAGCGAGCATTCACTGTATTGTACTCGCTAGTAGAATACAATATCGCTATGACAACAAAAAGGGCCCCGTCGGTGATTTCCATTGCTAAAATACACAGTGATGAATGGAAAGTGAAGACTTCAAGCCTCCGTCCGTCTATCTGCCTGACCGCATCAACGTGGAACTCCTGGAACATCTCTTATTAATTCATCCAGGATGAAAAGAGGAACAAAAAGGCCATAAATTACTGGAAATACCCCCTCCATCACAACCCCCCCTTAACTCCATCTCATTTGGATGTACAGATAGCAGAGATGGGGGCCAGAGTTTGACACCACTCATTTACAACTGCGAGCCTGGAATACATTACCTTGCCAGAACATCATCATAATGGAGGAGCATCCATCTCTTTCTCACATCCACACACAAGCAGCACAGTAATAAAGCTTATCAGCGGGTGACAGTGCGTCTGACTGGGCCGAGCCAAGTATCCAGCAGCTCTGCTTAACGGCACATAAATATGCACTTGTGCCTGCGCCGGCCGGACGACGTTTTTATAAGGCAAAGCTGATGGCTCGGCACACAAACACCTGCTTGCTCACAAAACACACATGCGAGCTGTGAGTAATGCAATGTTTTTTAAAAAAATGTATAAGTATAACATCTATTCTAACCGCTCAACTGTCATTATGCAGCCCTCTAAATTGTCTGACTGTGTGTGTGCATGCATTTGTTTGCGTGTGTGTGTCGCCTCCTCGCAAATGTGAAACGTTTCTGTAATTCTTTTCCCCGGAGTTCTTATCTTCACAGTTGTAGTCTCACCACAATCGTGTGTGGTTTTCTTTTAAGCACAGTATATCAGGTAAAAGTGTTGTCAAGACAGAAATAATACAAGATGAAAGTTATATTTTCTTCTTGGAAAAAGTTCGAATATCACTCAAGAACAAAATGAAGGGATACTTTTTCTATAGATGCAATATTTTTGAGGGTTCTTTTTTTTTGCATGTGTGTTTGCGTATAATAATAGTTGTATTTTAAGAAACTTAATAGTACAAGGTTGAAGTTGGATTTTTTTCATTTCTGAGAAAAATGTCTAGTATTACTAGATTAAAGTTGCAGTTTTATAAAAAATTATTTAATTTTATGAGAATAAAGTCGCACGTTTTTGGGGGTTCAAAAAAGTTTAAATATTGCTGATGGAAACAATAACAGTGCCCGTTCTCAAATGCTACTGCTGCTTTTTATTTATTTTTAAATATTAAAACCCCTCAGCTGTCATTACATACCCCACCAAATTCTCTGATAATGCATGCGTGCGTGCATCAATGTGTGTGTGTGTGTGCGCGCGCACGTGTCCCCCTCCCCCAAAAGTCAAACATTTCACTAATTTTTTCCAGACGTTAACTCTCATCTCCACTTTTGCGCGTTATTCAGATGTGTTGACGTACACGTCGTAAGCTTGTTTTTCGCTAACCACCGCACCCTCAAAGTCCTCATTGTGTCCATATGGCAGCCCCGTGATGTCACGCCGCTCGGACCCCTAGGAGAAATTAGGGGAGTTCTGTCTGGACGGGGCTATCCACGGGAACGACGGTGAATGAACAGCCATTGAGAATTTTAACAGTGCGGCCCGAAAAGAAAATCTCAGGTTTTTATTTTTCACCCAACAATCTGGTTCCCGATTTTTGCATCAAGTCTGGTGCCAGCCCTTTCATGGTCATTTTTCAAGTTAACAAGCCAACTTCAATAAAATATTTATGGCCTGGAAGCACCTACCTCGGGTCCAAATTTTCCAACACTTCAATAAACGTACGGAAAACAATTTGAAAATGATTCTGCTCGATTGCCTGCTTCTTCGAGGGAATTCAATCAAAATGTGTTTGTCAACTTCTGTCTTGTATCTCTGCTGCTTGGCCAGATCTCCCTTGCAAAAAAAACCCAAACTTTTTGACATGGTCGTAAGAGTAGTCAAAAAAATTCACCAAGTTGGCAGAACTGATATTTATTTCCCTTTGACATGAAGTTCTTTGTAACCTACATGTTTCTAAAAGCTTATGTCCCAAACATGTTCCGAAACAATCCCCGAAAAAGTTCTTACCGAGACTTGGAGGAGGAGAGGAGAGGTAATCAAGGACTGCTTAGGGGGACGGAAAATGTGTGTTTTTGCAGCGTGACGCAATGACACCACGCATTACGCCTGATTGACAAAGTGGATGGGAGTCCGTGGCATGCGAAAACAAAGTGGCACAGTTTGGATTGCTCGCCGCAAGAGAAATGCATAAGCGCTTTAAGTTAATGCCCCCGACCTTGTGTTTTTATTTCCAATGGCACGCAACGTGATTTCAGAGTGGCCAGACTTTTTTTCAAAATACTCTCATAATTAAGACAAAAAATTTTGTATTTTAAAGAAAATGCTGATGCCGCGTAAGACTAATTTGTCATTTGTTCGACAATAGGTGATTTCGTTGAATGGTCTGAATATGTGTCATTCATTGTAGATTCACAACATAAAAAAACAAAGTAACCGAAGATCTGTCACACGTGCCAGGTTAGCACACGTGCTATTTGCTCTCATGTCAACCTGGCCAACACAAAAATGAAAACATTCTAGTGGGCTAGTAGCAATAAAACAATTAAACCGTATTTTTTATTGCTTTATTTTTTTAACACATCTTGACCATGATCAAAGTATGCTTGACGAATTTAAACATTAGCTTGGCTACACAAAAACGGAAATGTTAGCCAGCGTGTACGATGATTACTTCTGTAAAGAAATAAATACATGAATACATTTTCTTGGATGCTGATCATGCTCCTTTTTTTTAATGTGCATTCCAGAGGATGACGTCGCTTCGTCCGAACACGAGAGAGTCTCACTAGCGTAGCACTAGCTCGTCATACCGCTGTGAGGCTCGAACCACAAGGTAGCTCAACTCATATCTCGCCAGGTGACAGCCAGTCTGGTGATAAGCCCGTAGTCAGACGGCACCAATCCCTTGTCTGGTCCATGGCCTCGAATGCCACGCCCTCACGTAAACACACACATACACAATTACCTCAGCTGTCAATCTTCACAAGCGACTTAGCATCTCGCCTTTGAGGACATGGCGGACATTTTTGTCATTATTCACACCTTACTTTGATGCTGAAGCAAACCCTATTTTTACCCACCAGGCTCGTCTTCTTCTACTGTTTGCATCATTTATTTTGACGCAGACAGACTAAGAAAAAAAATACCACACAAATATTTAGAGAGCTGTACGTAGGCGGACGTTGTATCGGTCTGTCGTGGTGAAGAAGGAGCTGAGCTAAAGGGCGAAGCTCTCAATTTACCTGTCGATCTACGCTCCAACCCTCATCTATGGTCACGAGCTATGGGTCGTGACCGAAAGAACGAGATCCCGGATACAAGCGGCCGAAATGAGTTTTCTCCGCAGGGTGTCCGGGCTCTCCCTTAGAGATAAGGTGAGAAGCTCGGTCATCCGGGAGGGGCTCCGAGTCGAGCCGCTTCTCCTCCACATCGAGAGGAGCCAGATGAGGTGGCTTGGGCATCTGATTCGGATGCCTCCTGAACGCCTCCCTGGTGAGGTGTTCCGGGCATGTCCCACCGGGAGGGGACCCCGAGGAAGACCCAGGACACGCTGGAGAGACTATGTCACCCAGCTGGCCTGGGAACGCCTCGGGATCCCCCGGGGAGAGCTGGAAGAAGTAGCTAGGGAGAGGGAAGTCTGGGCTTCCCTGCTAAAGCTGTTGCCCCCGTGACCCGGCCCCGGATAAGCGGTAGAAGATGGATGGATGGATGGATGGACGTAGGCAGCATGGTGGATAAATGTTTAACACATCTGTCTTTGACACCATCGGCTACTGTCCCCAGGCATCAGTTCAAGAAGGAACGTAACTATAAGCATTGTTAGACTTTGAAAAAAAATTGTGAAACATGGCAACCAAATGGCGAAATTTAACGACATGGACTCTGTTTTTGTAGATTAGCTCCACTCTGTTCTCAGCCATGTTTTTAGTGCAAGCAGTGCACATGAACTGAAATGCACTTTGACCAACAGCAGCTGCAAAATAAAATCATTTCAACCAAATCGGTCTTGCCAAAAAGCTCCAAGTTCTCCATAAAATCGCTTCATCGCCCAGCACTATGTTTAGTATAACTTAGTTTGAAGAACTCTTGGTTCTTCCCAGTGTTTGTTACAGTAATATAGAACATATTTTGGCACTATTAAGACTGCCAGAGAGAGACATTATGAAATGACATTGTGTGGCTGTCCTGCATGCCGAGTGGGGCCTTGTCTTTGTGTTTCTGCGCAGTCTGCTGAGCAGTCTTGCGGGAGCTGTAATGGTCGGAACACTGATGCAGCCCCTCCCCGTTCTTGCAAGCCTGCTCTAAACTGCTCTCCAGGGCCTTATGAGGGAATAAAAATCCTAATAAGAGTCTTCTCCATCCCAAAAGTTTCATCTCAAGCGTAATCCCGCCGTGCAGTGCAGGATTTGCATGGCTAATTTAGAGGCTGTATTCGTTTTAGCTGGGCTTTGTTCTGACACCAAAGGGCGGCCAAGCCCCTCCTTCACTGGCACCTCTGAACCCGAGGCTTATGGGGGCTAAACGAAACGGTGTTTTTTCTTTTTTGAGTAAACCACTTTCTCGCACATCATCCTGCCTTAGTGACATCTTGTCTTTCCTCCTCCTCCCCCTGTATGCTCGCTCATAGCTTTTAGTGTGGCCAACATTTTATTTTTATTGCTACGTATGTGTAGTGCACCCCGTTGTATGTGTTTGAATTATATACACAAGACACATTGCATTATTGGATGCAGGCTCGGTTAAAAAAAATAAATAATCGGTAAGAAAACTTAATTTTTGAACACTCAAAACTAACATCCTACTCACAATGGTAGTGAGGAGACCTGGACGTTCCAAATTGTCCATCTGTCTCCAGTCTTGCATTGTCATTGTAACGAGGTCTTTATCTGACCGACTTTCTTACTATCACGTTGACCCGTCCTCCCCCTCCTTCTTGTCCTCCGCTTTCTCCTGAATGCTATCTGCTGACCGTCCTTGACTGCGGTTCCCTCCTGCTGTAAACAAGCCCGGGGAGTCGCACTTTGGAATTCCTCAAACAACTTCGGTTTGATTTTCACAAGACAATTAAAACTGTGCTGTAAATCACAGGGAAGCTGCTTTGACAGCGTGCTTTTTACTTCTTCTTTTGCTGTAAACGGCAGTGATAAATATTTTTGAGTGACACGCACTCTTTGGCTTCACAATGCTAAACAGACAAGTTTAGCATTGGGGGTAAAGGGTTTACTTTAGTCCTGTAGGTGGCGGTAAAACCAGAGTCACGCGCATTCAAGCAACAAACTTTTTTTCTGGGCGATGACTGATCCGTTTCACTGTGACATTTTTTAAACTAACATACACAAAGAAAAAAAAACAAACTGGAGTTCTTTTCTTGGTCGTCCATACTAATTAATTAATATTAGATTTTGCATAATCAAGTTAATGACCTACCAACAACATAAGCTAGCTACTAGTTAGCTATTTAACAGAGGTGGCAAATCCAGATCCAATTTGGATCTGGACAACTAACAAATTTCGGAACTAAGTATTTTAATTATCAAGTTGTTGCCTAATCGCTAACTAACTAAGCTAGCTAATTAACTCACTAACCCACAAACTCCACTCCGGCATTTCCATTATTTTGCTTCGTATGTGCTATTTGGACTTTCTGTCATAGATAAAAACTGCAAAAATTAGACACATCTGTCAGCATGGTGCAGCACAGTGGACTAAATGAACGGTGAATGAATAAATCTCCCATAGCTACTCGATGTCTGTTAAAGCTGTCACTTGAACGGAAGCGTTTGATTCATCAGGGAAGAAAAATCAATAGTGGAAATATTCGGCAGTGTCGCGGCATACCATAAATCTGCGGCGAGATTAAAATGTCACACGGTAGCGGCTGTTCGTCACATTGCTCTACGCGCCGGACAGTAAATGTATCCGCTTATCAATCAAGACGTGTGCCACGTTGTCGTTTGTCCATCGTAACACAACAATATAAATTTATTGCAAGCACGTCTTAATGACGTATAAAAACATTGTGGTGTTTGTATAATCAATAATCGATAATGAATTTACGATGTTTTAGGGTCATGTTGAAGAATAAAAAGAAAAGAAAGTTTAAAATGTTCTTAAAGTGTTTTGGCTTGATGGTGTGGGGCTTATGTAGGGTTTAAACAAGATATGGTCAAACATGCTCAAGGGCTATATTTTAAAAAATGGCCTGGTCTAAAACCTCGCCAACGGTGAGCGTTCACCATGTAATTTTATTCACTATGAATGTCGATTAGCGTTTATCTTTTCAGAGATATTGGAAACATTAATTGTTTTTTAATGATACCCACGCAACTCGGTGCTGTCAATATGTGGTTAGTAAATTACGGGTGGATGCAACTTACTCTTGGCAGCCTTACAATTCTTCCCTTTGGCACCTCGCTTCCTCTGAGGAGTTACTTTCAGTAGGAGCAGATGTTATTGTGCAAGCTTGTTCTCTTCAAGAGCATCAAGGGCACTCGAGGGAATCATTTCGAATACTCAACAGAGTTCTGTGGTACCTGCGAAGAGGCCGCTCAGTGAGCGCCAACGTCAGAACCTTCGCACAACTTTCTAAGCCACCGCTTTTTTTAAAGCGTCTTTTCTCGTACACGCTAATCCTTGTTTGGTTAACGCGCGGCACTTTAAATTCTTTGTGAGTCAAAACGTAGGATTAGCAGCAGTGTAAAGCTCCCCCAGGATTACAAAGTTTACTTTCGATTTAGCCATGAGTGATGCTGGTCATCGAACAGAGACTTTATCGACGCTAATGAGGTTGTGGTTTTGATTTGTATTGCCATGGGTAAGTTACACCGTAGCAGTTGATGTTAAGTTTTCCCCAATCGCGTTAACTAGCGAACGGAGCTTCATTTTTGCCATCATGCTTGATAATTATAATTATAGTAATAATAATGTACTGGCGAACACCGAATACCAAAACAACTGTACTCCGACGTGTCAAGCCGTATCTTGTCAATCACCTTCATCTTGCTTGTCCTTTTTGTTTTCCGGGCGAGAAGGGCATTTGGGGGAGAAGCTGAGCTAAAACCGATCCCATCATTTAGCTTGAGCACGGGACAGACAAGCCATAAATCATATCCTCTGACACGTTAATACGGACTGCGTCTGGGCAAGGACAACTTACTCATCTTGTTTGGAGTTGCTAGAAATATGACCTACACTTTTGTGTCGTATGCAAACCTAGCAGGGCGCTCATCACGACCGTGTTAGCTTTTATTAGCGCAGGATTGCGGGGAGGAGGGGGCGGGCTGCCATTAATAAAGGTAAGTGGCGGATTCTCATCAAGACTGACTGCGGCGCCAGTTTGAAAGAAGACAAAGTAGACTAGCACTATAATAAGGTCATCAAACGGCGGCGCAGCTGCTCTGCGTCTTGCAGCTGCCACTGCGTGAAATGTTTCGAAGCGACAATATTTGTCTCCGACAGGACATCCCACATTAGACAACCGCATGAGTGTTGCTTACCGTATTGGTTTGTTTATGTGTAGAGAACTAGTCGTTAGCATGTCTGACGCATAGTTTCAAGGTTCTCAGTTCAAATTTTGGCTTTGGCCTTTCTGTGCAGCAGCCATCCCCAATTAGTCACCCACGGTCCAAATCCCGCCCGTGTGAGCAAAGCGTCCGGCTGCCAAGACCAGTGACACTTTTGTCATAACCAAGCTTACGAATGAATAAATTGTCACAAATATCTCAACAGGTCACCTTGCCCCCTACTCCCGTGGTTGTAGCCGTGGTATTGTGAGCAAACCATGTGATCATCACTGCCATTCGGACCATGGGAGTTAGCGCTAGCTTTAACTTATTTTTGCATTCATTAGTACTTCTCTTTCACCGACACCCTCGACGAGGACACAGTTTATCACTCCCACCGCCGTCTGTTTACCGAGTCAGTCTGCACACGTTCCTCCCTTTTTTTTTCCTCCTTTCTGTGCTTTCCCACCAGAGCATGTGGCCAATTAAGGGCTTTAGATTGATTGAGAAATGCAAAGGAGTGGAACACATCCCAGAAAAGAATCACTAGAGCCTGGGATGGTTTCTGGGACAGATAAGGGGGGAAAAATATTCTTATGTGAAGTGCAATTACTGGCCCCTTTTACATGGAGAGTCTGCAAAACTGAGACGTGTTAATATCGGGGGTTGATATGCCTTTCACGCAAAACCCGTCACAAACCGATGCAGTTGCAAGTACAGTATTTGCACTCTTGGGATGAACTCCTGCCTGTATGTCTGCAGGAAATCATAAAAAAAATATGATCCGGTGTTCACGTAATTCACCACTAACACCATTTTCTTAAACGAATACCACACAGGCAATTACTGTACATGTTTCCATGTTTTGACAGAGCATGACTTGTGAACATCACCGTGCTGGGTAGGATAAGTATGTGAGCCTTTTGGATTTAATAAGTGGTTAAGCCTCTTTTGGCAGCAATAACTTCAACTGTAGTTGCAAAGCAGACCTGCACACAAGTAAAAAGGAATTTTGGATTCAGCATCCATTGATGATAGTAATGGAGTAGCAAAGCAGCCCCAAGACAAGATGCATTTGTTGAAAATGTCTGCGTATGAACACGAAATCGAGTGGAGGATGTTTGTGGATTTTTGTCACCAAGTGGCCTGTCATTATTCTATATGCCGAAACAACGTTGTCATCTGTGCATAAAGCTTCTCCAACACAAAATATGGCATTTTTGTTACTAGGCTGCTGTTACATAAACGATACGCTAGCGTGTTGACATAATCCAATTAAGTCTAATCGAAGATGATCGTGATGGAGAAATTGCGGGCCGTCCGCAGCTGACGCACTTGTTTCCTTTTAATGATCGCACCGGGAACACACACTGCTGCGCTTTTATCTCTGAGCGGCGATAAAATTCCAATAAAAGCTACTGGCGGTGGGCAGTTAGCGCACATGTGGACGGCTTCTCCGCAGAGGAATTAAACATGAGGAAAATCGGACGAGGTTATTCATGAGGCGTGCGAGACGACGCTTAACGCTGGTCAGCGTGATCAATATCCAGAGCAAATGCCGAGGATGTGCAAGTAAAAGCGGAATTGCTGCAAAACGTTCATTTGCTTCGAGAATGGACGATTTTGGTGCCCGCCAAAGAAAATCTCTCCATTTTAATCTGCCAAATGTTCTCTGTCGTTAAGTGTCCCTAAAAATATTGATCAGCTCTCATTTTGTTAATGACAATAATAAAAGTGATGATTCAGCGCTGAAGGAGCGTTGGAAATTTGGCCTTGGGAAAAAAAAATCCCTTTAAAATAAAAAAAAATTTTACTAAAGGAAAGAAATGAAAGTGAAATTTATCAAAACAAGTCCTGATCTCTCTTGCTTCATGCTTCTGAGATTTCCTTTATTTCTTCTGACTGTGCTTCCTAAAACTCACTCCACTCTCATCGCAGCCACGTTGTTAGTGCAAGCAACGCGTGTAAGAGTGGAAGCGCTTTACGCTACGAAAGTCACAGACAAATCCATGAATGAAATAGTCTTGGCAAATTCAAATCAATGTATAAAATCGATTCATTGTTTATCCCAAGTTGCGAGTTATCATGATGTTTTTTTTTTCTTTTAAGGTCTCCTTCAGCACGTGTGTCCTCGACCGACTCCTCATTCCCTCATTTCCTCAACATCACGAAACGATGAAAGAGAGCGTCAGGCGATCAGAAGGCTAATCTCTACAAATGTGGGTGAGCTGTGCCCTAATTTCGACTCTAACTATCCATTTCCTGCATCCATCACAGCACACATTGGGCTTCATTCTTCTCCCCCAAAGCCACTTATTACTTGTCATTTACACAGCAATCCCAACATTATTCTGTGTTTTCCTTTTTGGGAGAAAATATACACGCACTCACGGAATCCCTTCTGAAAGCGTTTGATTGCTGACGTGTTTATTTCGTGCGGGTAGTGCAGTGCTAATGTTCAAAAGGCAAAGGGGAGAGACTATCAAATTTATTGTCGAGACGCTCCATTGATGTAATACATCAACACATGGTGCCAAAGGCTCGTTCTTATGTTTTTCGAAAGTGTGTGTGGGCGGAAGATGACAGCGAAGTTTGATGACTAGAAATAAAATACAAATTGAAAAGATTCAGAGCTTTTATTTTGAAGGCCGTAACTCCCAGCAACGCATACTCGTATTACTTACATTTGCATTACTTCCACAAGGCCCGCATTGATGCATGTGAACACGATGCATGACCTCTGCTTCCTGTTATTTGTTGACATACAGAATTTTGGAAATGCATCCGTAATCCTCACCCCCCACACACACGCACACGCACATTCACACAAACGGGCACTGTATCTCCTCTCGAACTCTCCGGATGCCGAGCTCAAAACAGACAGAGCCAGTTTCTTGTTTTGACGGGAGTGGCGGCGGTTAAAACACACCACACGTGTGGTGACCGTCACAACAGCCCTGTAAAGTATCCCGGCATTCAAGAGCGGACGGAATGTCCATCTTTTTCCCACTCCCTTTCGTCCGCCTGTGTGACGTATGCCGCAAGTGCCAGATGATGACTTTTCCATGTGCCACTTGTCCGACAAAGTTGTGACCAAATTTTTAAAAAAAAATCGACATTCCGAGGTAGTTATAGCATATAAAGTACCTTTGTTTTGGATGAGCTTGGAATGATGAATAAAATGGGTGGCACAACAAAAGCACCCTGCCGAAAGGACCGTCAAACATTCCCAACGACCGGCAGAAAACATTTGGCATAAAGAAGGACAATTCCAGTCGGGGAGTGGACGAGAAGGGGGTACATGAAAGAAGGCCTTCATGAATCTCACTGACTCACGTTTCCAACCGGTCACCTTACACACACACACACACACACACACACACACACACACACACACTTCACACAAAGCCACATCACAGAAAACCATATGCTGAATTGCATCGGGATTGGCGCTGTGTCGTAAACAACGATGGAATGCCGCCCAATGAAAACTTACAGGCTTCAGGAAAGAGCCTAGAGGTCTTTTGAAAGACAAAGAGCGAGAAACAATTATGTGTGTGTGTGGGGGGGGGGGGGTGTTTAAGATGAAATGGTTCGTATCCATCCCTGGAGTAAAAGTAAACTTGGAATCTAAAGTTTCATGAAAACGATCAAAATTCAGTCCCCAAAGTCAGTTTAATTTATGACCATGACATTCAATCGTCTTGTTTCTCAAAAGTAGCCCCACCAAAAAAAAAGTCTCAAGGACACATACCCCTTTGGCGGCAATTGATCTTTGGGGCGTGAGTTTTGGCCAACTGCAGTGCCTTGAGAATGTTTTTCCTTTTTGTAATTGTTTGATTGCTTATTCCATTCTATAAAATCCCACTGTATACTTTCTGTGGCATTTTTTTGTTTGGTGGTGTGGTATGACATTATCCCGATAGAAAATATGTCCCTTGGCTCACATAACCAACATACTAGACAGACAGCGATGCTAAATCATAAGAGATTTGAGTTTTTGTCCAGGCATGTGGGCGGAGCACGGCAATGGAGTGCGTGGACAAGGGGAACGTCTTCCAGCATTTGAACACAGAAAGGGAAATAAAAAGCCCAAAATAGTTGAGCTTCCAGATTCTATGGCAGAGCGATCACGATAAAAGGCCTTCATTGGGATGCAACAGGAGAGGGAGGAGGAATTGTGCAAAAAAGAAACATGCCTCTTGAGTGAAAACATCAGCGAGTAAGAATATTTCAAGGTTTTATGATGCGGTTTTCTTGTCATTCCTCAAGTTTAAAAGTCAATTGGGTTCAATTTAGATGGAAATGCAGATTCCTGGCAATGTAAAGTGGATTTATAGCAGGTTGAGAAGTACACAGCCGAATTAGGTTATGGGTTATGATTAGGTCAATGGGACATTATTCGTCCCGTGAAGCCATAAACGTCGGACACAGCGGAGTCTTCTCCAGGAATTGTCTCTTAATGTCTGCTTTTGCAATCATTGATTCGCCGGGCCGGGCCCGGGATTTCATTTGACCTTTTGACGGACACGGCTTGCTGAACTTGATCCTTTGCGGATTTTCCCTCGAATCTGTCCTCTCTGGATAAATATTTCATCCGGCAAAATAATTGATCAATTGAGTTACAAAGATGGTTAAAAAATGATTTTGTAAATAAATTGCCTCCAAGTTTCTGTAGTTCAGGTGGAGGTCACAGTCCATTTGCAGATTGACTTCTTATCATTCCAGTCCACCGCCTTCAACTCGGGGTAAAGATTTCAAGCCGCGGTTTGGGTTTCAGTCAGGGTTCCAAGGTAAAGGCAGAGTTTCAAATCAGGTTTCTGTTGCAAGACAGGGTTTCAAATGAGGGTTTTCAAGCCTGGTTTAGGGTTTCAAAAGTAGCGCACCACTCTACTGGGATGAAAGCAAACCTGCATAGTCAACACAGAATTTACGAGAGGGAGGCAAGTGCGACTGAGCGAGGCCTATATACTCTCACCTAGGTGGATAGCTACCGCCACCACAGTCAGGAGATTTACGACAGGGTTGACGCGACTTATTATTCCCGGTGGCTGCCGAGAATTGTATGTGGTCCTTTTGAGCGCGCACACTTTTGTTTATGACGGAGCAACCACAAACCACAAACCAAAGACCACAGACAAACCTACCTCCTGTCTCAAAGCAGTTTTCTGGCCTTTTGGGAGTCCACCCCACAAGGCCCACTCATCTCCCATGCTTGCGTGTGGGCCAAGGTGAAATGGGGGGTTCTCCGTTTGATGGATGAGCCGTGACCAATGAGAGGCTTAGCCGCAGAGATAGCTGGTGAATGTCAGGGTCATGAGAATACCTGCGATCCATGGGGAGGCGCTTGGTATCAGCCTGGCAGCTGAGGGTTCATTGGCTCCAAAATATCCATGATGACTATGTTCACAGGAACCATATTCCCTTCTGTTTGTGCCAGTGGGCTAATGGATAAGGCACAATCTTCCAAAGTCTAGAATTGTGCGTTCAAGTCTCATCGAGGGGGTTGGCTTTTTGTTCTTGTTAGGTACTGTAAAAAATAAAAGTTATAGTCTGTTTACTTTCGATTTAATTCAAATATTTTTTGTTAGTTTGTTTTGTTTGCTTGTTTTTGTTATATTTGTTATTTTAGTTTTTGTGCCCCAGTGGCACTAGTCTCCAAGCCAGGGATTGTGGGTTTAAGTCCCATCTGGGGTGTTGACTTTTCCTTGTTGTTGGGTACCAATTAAGGAATGAAAAAAACAAACTTCGGATGTTTTGGTTGGATTTTCTTAAAGTATTTGTAAATCTGTGTACCCCAGTGGCCTAATGGATAAGGTACTGGCCTCCTAAGCCAGGGATTGTGGGTTCAAGTCCCATCTGGGGTGTTGACTTTTCCTTGTTGATGGGTACTATTAGAAAAAAAGAAAAAAAGGCGCTGTTTTGGTTGGATTTTAATAAAATATTTGTAAACGTGTGTGCCCCAGTGGCCTAATGAATAAGGCACTCGCTTCCTAAGCCAGTGATTGTTGGTTCAAGTCCTATCTGGGGTGTTGACTTTTCCTTGTTGTTGGGTATCATTCACAAAATGAAAAAATTGGGCTGTTTTGGTTGGATTTTATTAAAATATTTGTAAACCTTTGTGCCCCAGTGGCCTAATGGATAAGGCACTGGCCTCCTAAGCCAGGGATTGTGGGTTCAAGTCCCATCTGGGGTGTTGACTGTTCCTTGTTGTTGGGTCCCATTCACAAAATGAAAAACCTGGGCTGTTTTGGTTGGATTTTATTAAAATATTTCCAAACCTGTGTGCCCCAGTGGCCTAATGGATAAAGCACTGGCCTCCTAAGCCAGGGATTGTGGGTTCAAGTCCCATCTGGGGTGTTGACTTTTCCTTGTTGTTGGGTACCATTCACAAAATGAAAAACCTGGGCTATTTTGGTTGGATTTTATTAAAATATTCATAAACTTGTGTGCCCCAGTGGCCTAATGGATAAGGCACTGGCCTCCTAAGCCAGGGATTGTGGGTTCAAGTCCCATCTGGGGTGTTGACTTTTCCTTGTTGTTGGGTACCATTCACAAATGAAAAACCTGGGCTGTTTTGGTTGGATTTTATTAAAATATTTGTAAACCTGTGTGCCCCAGTGGCCTAATGGATAAGGCACTGGCCTCCTAAGCCAGGGATTGTGGGTTCAAGTCCCATCTGGGGTGTTGACTTTTCCTTGTTGTTGGGTACCATTCACAAAATGAAAAAACCTGGGCTATTTTGGTTGGATTTTATTAAAATATTTTTAAATGTGTGTGCCCCAGTGGCCTAATGGATAAGGCACTGGCCTCCTAAGCCAGGGATTGTGGGTTCAAGTCCCATCTGGGGTGTTGACTTTTCCTTGTTGTTGGGTACCATTCACAAAATGAAAAACCTGGGCTATTTTGGTTGGATTTTATTAAAATATTTGTAAACTCATGTCCCCCAGTGGCCTAATGGATAAGGCACTGGCCTCCTAAACCAGGGATTGTGGGTTCAAGTCCCATCTGGGGTGTTGACTTTTCCTTGTTGTTGGGTACCATTCACAAAATGAAAAACCTGGGCTATTTTGGTTGGATTTTATTAAAATATTTGTAAACTCATGTGCCCCAGTGGCCTAATGGATAAGGCACTGGCCTCCTAAGCCAGGGATTCTGGGTTCAAGTCCTATCTGGGGTGTTGACTTTTCCTTGTTGTTGGGCACCATTCACAAAATGAAAAAACCTGGGCTATTTTGGTTGGATTTTATTAAAATATTTGTACACTCGTGTGCCCCAGTGGCCTAATGGATAAGGCACTGGCCTCCTAAGCCATGGATTGTGGGTTCAAGTCCCATCTGGGGTGTTGACTTTTCCTTGTTGTTGGGTACCATTCACAAAATGAAAAAACCTTGGCTATTTTGGTTGGATTTTATTAAAATATTTGTGAACCTGTGTCCCCCAGTGGCCTAATGGATAAGGCACTGGCCTCCTAAACCAGGGATTATGGGTTCAAGTCCCATCTCGGGTGTTGACTTTTCCTTGTTGTTGGGTACCATTCACACAATGAAAAACCTGGGCTATTTTGGTTGGATTTTTTTAAAATAGGTGTAAACTTGTGTGCCCCAGTGGCCTAATTGATAAGGTACTGTCCTCCTAAGCCAGGGATTGTGGGTTCAAGTCCTATCTGGGGTGTTGACTTTTCCTTGTTGTTGGGTACCATTCACAAAATGAAAAAACCTGGGCTATTTTGGTTGGATTTTATTAAAATATTTCTAAATGTGTGTGCCCCAGTGGCCTAATGGATAAGGCACTGGCCTCCTAAGCCAGGGATTGTGGGTTCAAGTCCCATCTGGGGTGTTGACTTTTCCTTGTTGTTGGGTACCATTCACAAAATGAAAAAACCTGGGCTATTTTGGTTGGGTTTTATTAAAATATTTGTAAACCTGTGTGCCCCAGTGGCCTAATGGATAAGGCACTGGCCTCCTAAGCCAGGGATTGTAGGTTCAAGTCCCATGTGGGGTGTTGACTTTTCCTTGTTGTTGGGTACCATTCACAAAATGAAAAACCTGGGCTATTTTGGTTGGGTTTTATTAAAGTATTTCTAAACCTGTGTGCCCCAGTGGCCTAATGGATAAGGCACTGGCCTCCTAAGCCAGGGATTGTGGGTTCAAGTCCCATCTGGGGTGTTGACTTTTCCTTGTTGTTGGGTACCGTTCACAAAATGAAAAACCTGGGCTATTTTGGTTGGGTTTGAATTAAAATATTTGTAAACTCTTGTGCCCCAGTGGCCTAATGGATAAGGCACTGGCCTCCTAAGCCAGGGATTGTGGGTTCAAGTCCCATCTGGGGTGTTGACTTTTCCTTGTTGTTGGGTACCATTCACAAAATGAAAAAACCTGGGCTATTTTGGTTGGGTTTTATTAAAATATTTGTAAACCTGTGTGCCCCAGTGGCCTAATGGATAAGGCACTGGCCTCCTAAGCCAGGGATTGTAGGTTCAAGTACCATGTGGGGTGTTGACTTTTCCTTGTTGTTGGGTACCATTCACAAAATGAAAAACCTGGGCTATTTTGGTTGGGTTTTATTAAAGTATTTCTAAACCTGTGTGCCCCAGTGGCCTAATGGATAAGGCACTGGCCTCCTAAGCCAGGGATTGTGGGTTCAAGTCCCATCTGGGGTGTTGACTTTTCCTTGTTGTTGGGTACCGTTCACAAAATGAAAAAACCTGGGCTATTTTGGTTGGGTTTGAATTAAAATATTTGTAAACTCTTGTGCCCCAGTGGCCTAATGGATAAGGCACTGGCCTCCTAAGCCAGGGATTGTGGGTTCAATTCCCATCTGGGGTGTTGACTTTTCCTTGTTGTTGGGTACCATTCACAAAATGAAAAAAACCTGGGCTATTTTGGTTGGGTTTTATTAAAATATTTGTAAACCTGTGTGCCCCAGTGGCCTAATGGATAAGGCACTGGCCTCCTAAGCCAGGGATTGTGGGTTCAAGTCCCATCTGGGGTGTTGACTTCTCCTTGTTGTTGGGTACCATTCACAAAATGAAAAACCTGGGCTATTTTGGTTGGATTTTATTAAAATATTTGTGAACCTGTGTCCCCCAGTGGCCTAATGGATAAGGCACTGGCCTCCTAAGCCAGGGATTGTGGGTTCAAGTCCCATCTCGGGTGTTGACTTTTCCTTGTTGTTGGGTACCATTCACAAAATGAAAAAACCTGGGCTATTTTGGTTGGATTTTATTAAAATATTTTTAAATGTGAGTGCCCCAGTGGCCTAATGGATAAGGCACTGGCCTCCTAAGCCAGGGATTGTGGTTTCAAGTCCCATCTGGGGTGTTGACTTTTCCTTGTTGTTGGGTACCATTCACAAAATGAAAAACCTGGGCTATTTTGGTTGGATTTTTAAAGATATTTGTAAACTCGTGTGCCCCAGTGGCCTAATGGATAAGGCACTGGCCTCCTAAGCCAGGGATTGTGGGTTCAAGTCCCATCTGGGGTGTTGACTTTTCCTTGTTGTTGGGTACCATTCACAAAATGAAAAAACCTGGGCTATTTTGGTTGGGTTTTATTAAAATATTTGTAAACCTGTGTGCCCCAGTGGCCTAATGGATAAGGCACTGGCCTCCTAAGCCAGGGATTGTGGGTTCAAGTCCCATCTGGGGTGTTGACTTTTCCTTGTTGTTGGGTACCATTCACAAAATGAAAAACCTGGGCTATTTTGGTTGAATTTTATTAAAATATTTGTAAACTCTTGTGCCCCAGTGGCCTAATGGATAAGGCACTGGCCTCCTAAGCCAGGGATTGTGGGTTAAAGTCCCATCTGGGGTGTTGACTTTTCCTTGTTTTTGGGTACCATTCACAAAATGAAAAACCTGGGCTATTTTGGTTGGGTTTTATTAAAGTATTTCTAAACCTGTGTGCCCCAGTGGCCTAATGGATAAGGCACTGGCCTCCTAAGCCAGGGATTGTGGGTTCAAGTCCCATCTGGGGTGTTGACTTTTCCTTGTTGTTGGGTACCGTTCACAAAATGAAAAACCTGGGCTATTTTGGTTGGGTTTGAATTAAAATATTTGTCAACTCTTGTGCCCCAGTGGCCTAATGGATAAGGCACTGGCCTCCTAAGCCAGGGATTGTGGGTTCAAGTCCCATCTGGGGTGTTGACTTTTCCTTGTTTTTGGGTACCATTCACAAAATGAAAAAACCTGGGCTATTTTGGTTGGGTTTTATTAAAATATTTGTAAACCTGTGTGCCCCAGTGGCCTAATGGATAAGGCACTGGCCTCCTAAGCCAGGGATTGTGGGTTCAAGTCCCATCTGTGGTGTTGACTTTTCCTTGTTGTTGGGCACCATTCACCAAATGAAAAACCTGTGCTATTTTGGTTGGATTTTATTAAAATATTTGCAAAGTTGCGTGCCCCAGTGGCCCAATGGATAAGGCACTGGCCTCCTAAGCCAGGGATTGTGGGTTCAAGTCCCATCTGGGGTGTTGACTTTTCCTTGTTGGTGGGTACCACTCACTAAATGAAAAAACCTGGGCTATTTTGGTTGGATTTTATTAAAATATTTTTAAATGTGAGTGCCCCAGTGGCCTAATGGATAAGGCACTGGCCTCCTAAGCCAGGGATTGTGGGTTCAAGTCCCATCTGGGGTGTTGACTTTTCCTTGTTGTTGGGTACCATTCACAAAATGAAAAACCTGGGCTATTTTGGTTGGATTTTTAAAGATATTTGTAAACTCGTGTGCCCCAGTGGCCTAATGGATAAGGCACTGGCCTCCTAAGCCAGGGATTGTGGGTTCAAGTCCCATCTGGGGTGTTGACTTTTCCTTGTTGTTGGGTACCATTCACAAAATGAAAAAACCTGGGCTATTTTGGTTGGGTTTTATTAAAATATTTGTAAACCTGTGTGCCCCAGTGGCCTAATGGATAAGGCACTGGCCTCCTAAGCCAGGGATTGTGGGTTCAAGTCCCATCTGGGGTGTTGACTTTTCCTTGTTGTTGGGTACCATTCACAAAATGAAAAACCTGGGCTATTTTGGTTGAATTTTATTAAAATATTTGTAAACTCTTGTGCCCCAGTGGCCTAATGGATAAGGCACTGGCCTCCTAAGCCAGGGATTGTGGGTTAAAGTCCCATCTGGGGTGTTGACTTTTCCTTGTTTTTGGGTACCATTCACAAAATGAAAAACCTGGGCTATTTTGGTTGGGTTTTATTAAAGTATTTCTAAACCTGTGTGCCCCAGTGGCCTAATGGATAAGGCACTGGCCTCCTAAGCCAGGGATTGTGGGTTCAAGTCCCATCTGGGGTGTTGACTTTTCCTTGTTGTTGGGTACCGTTCACAAAATGAAAAACCTGGGCTATTTTGGTTGGGTTTGAATTAAAATATTTGTCAACTCTTGTGCCCCAGTGGCCTAATGGATAAGGCACTGGCCTCCTAAGCCAGGGATTGTGGGTTCAAGTCCCATCTGGGGTGTTGACTTTTCCTTGTTGTTGGGTACCATTCACAAAATGAAAAAACCTGGGCTATTTTGGTTGGGTTTTATTAAAATATTTGTAAACCTGTGTGCCCCAGTGGCCTAATGGATAAGGCACTGGCCTCCTAAGCCAGGGATTGTGGGTTCAAGTCCCATCTGTGGTGTTGACTTTTCCTTGTTGTTGGGCACCATTCACCAAATGAAAAACCTGCGCTATTTTGGTTGGATTTTATTAAAATATTTGCAAAGTTGCGTGCCCCAGTGGCCCAATGGATAAGGCACTGGCCTCCTAAGCCAGGGATTGTGGGTTCAAGTCCCATCTGGGGTGTTGACTTTTCCTTGTTGGTGGGTACCACTCACAAAATGAAAAAACCTGGGCTATTTTGGTTGGATTTTATTAAAATATTTGTAAACCTGTGTGCCCCGGTGGCCTAATGGATAAGGCACTGGCCTCCTAAGACGGGGATTGTGGGTTCAAGTGCCATCTGGGGTGTTGACTTTTCCTTGTTGTTGGGTATCGTTCAAAGAAATGGGGGAAAAAAAACCTAGGCTATTTTGTTTGGAAAAAATAAAACCCTGGGCTATTTTGGTTGGATTTTACTAACATAGTTCTAAGTATTTGTGTCCCAGTGGCCTAATGGATAACTCACTGGCCTCCCAAGCCAGGGATTGTGGGTGTAAGTCCCATCTGGGGTGTTGACCTTTCCTTGTTGTTGGGTACCATTAAAAAAAAAAAAACTTGGGCTGTATTGTTTGAATTCAATCAAAATAATTGTATATTTGTGTGCTCTAGTGGCCGAATGGCTAAGGCACTGGCCTCCTAAGCCAGGGGCTGTGGTTTCAAGTCCCATTGAAATTGTTGGCTTTATTTGTTGTTGGGTACTCTTTCAAAAAAATGCATCAGTAAATTCTGTTCCATTTCTTTAAAATATTTGTAGGTTTTTGTGGCTCAATGGCTCAGCTTCAGAAAACAGGTGAGTTGTGATTGCTGTTTTTAAACAAGTGAGGCGGTCTGGAGCATATTATTACAAAGGAAATTTGGGGGTTAACTTTCCCTTTAAGAATGCTGCAGAAAGAATAAGATGTTTCCAGGAAGTGGACAGCAATGGTTGCATATGGTGGACACATGTCCTGAAGAAGACTGTAAGAGGAAGTTTCTTCTTCACTTTGGGGCTGGGCCAAAACATATGCTTGTCGCCACTCACAAGCCCTGTGCTCGATGAGCAGCAGGGCGCCAGCCGGAGCCTCGTTAGACACCAAGAGTCACCCTTGAAAATCAATTACAAACAGGACAGCGCTGGCGCATCTGTTTCTGCTCTGGAGTTATGCGGCACTGTCTCCTTCCTACTCCGTCGCCATTCCGAAGCTTGTTCTTCTGGGATTAATGATAACACTGCAAGTTTGTGGGGCCGCTTGTAAATCAAGCAGGGTGAAATGGGGCAATGACAGATATGAGTAGTGGGGAGTCTCTGTTATTCCATGAAGCCATTTTATTGGAGTAGTGGAAAAGGGTGTCATTATCGATGCTCAGTTTTTAGGATCAGTGGACATTCCGATCAAATCGAGTCAAGTCTGGAGGCAAAATATATGAATGCACAGCATGAGGGTTTCAAGTTACGGTTTTGAACAATGGTTAGAATTTAAAAATGTTTGGTTTTCCAGCTAAGGTTAGAACTTCATGTTAAATTTGAATCCAAGGTTTGCGTTGTAAATTAGGGTTTCAATTTTGGGTTAAGATTTAAAGACGGGGCAAGGGATTTAAGAGCTAATTGTCAAATCAGGGTTTTCAGACCGTTTTATGGGTTTAAAATAGGGTTTCATCAGAACCTTTTTTTTCCTTTCTTTTTGGGTGCCTTGGTGAAACAGCAAGCGGAAGATGATTTTTGTACTTTTTATATTTTTGAATCATAATGTCAGGCTCATTCATCAGTGTTGGTCATGTGCAAGTGTGAGAGCGCTTTGTGTGTTAGTCAGAAGACCTTGTGCACTGCATTGTGAATCTGCTTTATGAAATGCTTTCCATTTTTTAAATGAAATATCAACTTGTTTTGATTCAACAAACCACGTATCTAATCGTTATGTGGTTCTTTTGTGTGAACGTTTATAGCCATTTTTTTTCTTCCAAGAAGCAGTGAAAGAGTGGGTCGACAGAAGCCATGCTGAGACCACCTCCGGGAGGTTAGATCAATGTAAAAGGCATCTAAGGCTGAAAGTGCCCTCACAAACTATCCATTGTTAGCGCGTTTCCACTTCATGTAACCCATCTGTTGTTGACGTCCACCTCATGGACAAAAAGTAATAAAACATTGGTGCTTTTGTCTGCTCCAATGTCAACATATACAAAAGAATAAAGTACATGAAATGGAGGTTCGCAACAACTTAATGTTGCATTGGAGGTTTTTTTTTTGTATGTTTCAAATCATTATTATTATTATTACTTTATACATGTTTTGGTCACGTGTTGTTGTCTGCCCCGGAAATCCTTGTCACCGCCACATCCCGAGGTCAAAATGGCGGCTCACTGCATGTGAAGGAGATCAGGAAGAAAGCTGTTTTTCCCCTGACGAAAGAACATGTATAAGACGCAATGTAGTCGGCTTACAGGTAACGGCTCTCGAACGCGGACTGCGCAGCTGCATCTGCTTTCCTTGTTGCCATTTTAAACTCGCGCACGCTTAAAAACAACGAGGCTTCCGGCGAGGTAGCTAAGCTAGGTTGCCCGATGAAGAATGTTTTGCTTGTCTGAGATATGACCTTTTTGCTTGAGGTCGTCTGCTTCTGCATTGACTTATGTTTATTAAACATAGGCTGATCTGTAACAGTGACACGGTTTTATTGCTCTGTGTGAATGATACATTCAAGTAGCGCTAAGTAAGCTAATGATGGTTTTTCTACGAGCTTCCAGCAAAAAACTTGATCCAAGGGATGTTCAATAAACATTCAGCTGTAATTTCTTATGATGCACCACACTCAGAAACATCTCACACATACGAAAGCATGCAAGGAGGGATTTCAGAGTGAAGGCAAAGAGTGCTGCATCTCTTGCGCTGAGTGGTTGGTTTGAAGTGCTTGAGAGCAGGCACACATTTACTCAATGCACGATGGGAGTGCGACTTTTAAACTTTGAGCCTTCAGTTCCAAAGCCAAAGTCTTAACCATTGAACTACTGCCATTATGAATTATTGCCAGACGTTGGATAATGGTAAACTTGCATATTTTGCAATGCCAGTAATATTGACTGAAAATGTATTGCTCCAAAATATTACCAACTGTAACCCACGCGTTTGGGGAATTTTTAGAGTGATTGCCTCGGTGAATGCAATTAATGTAGTTTGAAAACTTGCTAAGTATGGGCAGCAAATGACCACTTTTGCTTGCAGCTATGTTCTAAATGGAACCAAGGCGGTGGAGGGAGTGCACTATGGAAGCCTCAGAATGTTTTTTTTAAATGCCCTAAAAAATAAACTCATATTTATTCATTTTGTCATGTAATTTGCCCATCCCTCATATAAGGACTAAGTACTGTGCTGGGTTTTGTATCATAGGTTTGTTTGGTGTAAGCTTAAAGCAGAAACTGGTGGGATGTGGTCCCCGATGCAAGCAGACAGCCCAAGGCCTTGTTCTACCGCACAGGAGAGACCCGTCACACTGGATGACCTATCAACACCTCAACTTCCTCAAACGCCAGGTAACTCTTTTCGGAGGCTCAATCATTACTTTGGATGGATACATGAATCAATATTATTCAATTTTTCTTCTTCTTTCTTTTCAGTATGTGACAAAGAACCTGAGTGCGCTTAAGCAGCGTGCTGCCCCCAAGCGGGCAGCAGCGCTTGCCGACGTGGATGAGAATGACCGCGATGAGAATCGGGTCCAGAGAATCCCGACCGTTGAGCCCACGGTGGAGGAAGTATCGACCTCGGCGGTGGCTCGGGAAACATCCAACAATATGACGACGTCAGACGAGACACCGCACTTGCAGGTCGAGACGGATGAGGCACGAGAGGCGCGTCTGGACGGACAGTGGAAGCCACTGAAAGTGGAAGTGGGTGACCTCCCTGATATCTATGCTCGACTCACCAAAATCAAACTCACGGGTAGGAGACTGTAGACGGCCAAAGAATTGGAAATACATGTTCGCTATGTACGAGGTCAAATGATGCTTTGCTTTTCAGCACTTGTGGTCACGACGGCGGCGGCTGGTTATGCCATGGCTCCGGTGGCCTTTGATCCTGCCATCTTCATTGCAACATGTCTGGGGACAGGACTCGCCTCGGGTGCCGCCAATTCCATTAACCAGGTGAGTTTGAATGAATGCAACAAGCCTATTGTACATGATCATGCAGATAGCTTTGGGTCATAGGTCCTAAAATAAAATACAATACAATACAATACATGCTGATTTATATAGCGCTTTCACAACAGCGGCAGCTGTAACAAAGCGCTTAACAAAACAGTTAACATCAAGTAAAACAATAAACACAACACATAACATAAAACACGGACAGTCGTGCAGTCCTAACCACTTTTCCGTCACACGCTTTGTTGTTTGAGAGCAGTTTGGGATGAAAGAGGAGAGAATCAAAGTGTCCTTTAACCAGTGGATCAGAGACGTCATGCTCAAAATGTGCACACGTCGGCTACAAGCTAAGTTTCAAAGTCAACAAGAAGCTGTAGCATCCATTGACGAAAAAAGAGATTGGTTCACTTCTCCTGTCCCATGGAAATCCATTTCAATTCCAAGCGGCGACTCACGGTACCAAATACGCATCGCCGCTCTTCGCCAACGCTCCTCTCTCCTCATCCTCAACTTCAGCGGCCATCCATCCAGCCGCACCAACGCCAACTGTCCAACAGCGCTGACATAGCCACTGAACAAATCGGGGTTGTGAAAAATGCTGCCCATTACTGGCGCAAAAAACACAAGCGCCCCAGGTCTGTCCAGCACCGACAGTCAATGGCGCCGGCATTCCTCCCAATCAAAATCTGTGCTGGTACAGGCGTGCTGCCGAGAAGGCGCAACCACCAAGCACAGATACTGCTCCTTTGACGAACGTCGTGGCCAAAAAGCGCTGAAAACAGTCCATATCAGGTCCACACAATGAAACAACAAACAACATGTGACAAAACAAAAGACAAAAACAGCAAAAAAGAACAAAAAAGCAAGGCTCTTGAAGAGCACTTGCCGAAGGCTGCCTACTCGGGCGCCATCTTGGGAAAAAAAAAAAAAAAAAAAAAAAAAAAATGTCAAAACAATTTTTTTAATCCTGTGCAAAAATCTGATTTTTTAAAAAATTTGATTATTATTATTTTTTTTTCCTGTTTGCTTATCGTAAAAGCGAATCACCTCACAAGTTTGGCTTTTATATTTTCTGTAATGTGCAAAATTTTCCTGAACCCAAACTGGTTTAATTTTTTTTTCCCCCCAGGATCATTTGTTTCAAATTCCACATTAGTTCTTCACAGATAACATCCATCCATCCATCCATTTTCTGAACCGCTTAATCCTCACTAGGGTCGCGGGGGGTGCTGGAGCCTATCCCAGCCGTCTTCGGGCAGTAGGCGGGGGACACCCTGGATCAGTTGCCAGCCAATCGCAGGGCACACAGAGACGAACAACCGTCCACGCTCACATTCACACCTAGGGACAATTTAGAGCCTCCAATCAGCCTACCATGCATGTTTTTGGAATGTGGGAGGAAACCGGAGCACCCGGAGAAAACCCACGCAGGCCCGGGGAGAACATGCAAACTCCACACAGGGAGGCCGGAGCTGGAATCGAACCCGGTACCTCTGCACTGTGAAGCCGGCGTGCTAACCACTGGACTACCGGGCCGCCCTCACAGATAACAGAAAATCACAAATGTAAAAAACATCTAATCATAAGAACGCATATGTGGAAACGGCTAAAAAAAGTTATAAAACAAATGGTCCTGACAAATAAAAGTAAACTTAATTTTAAAAACGAAGTGATGATGAAATAGCTACTGGCCCTTTTCATCCATCGCATAGGAAATTGCCGATATGTGTACTTGGACTTGCGTGGCTTCATTTTTGAGACAAGCAGAATGCAACTGGCAGGATCAACATCAGCTTTCTGCGTCTTATGTCACGACAAGCTTGCAAATAACACAATGAAGCCATTAAAACTGCTTTGCCTAAAGAGAGAATAAACACGCACCAATACTACACAAGCCTTTGGCATTTTGGGAAAGAAAAAGAAATGGCACCAAGATTCGCTACTTGAAAAAGAACAAGCAAATTGCTCCTGCTTATTTCAACAACCACGTTGAGTGTCATGGTAAGTTGTATATTCAATCATTTGTTTTTATTTGCTACAACTTCTCTTGGGAAGCTGTAAAGGTTTTTCCGTCGGTTTCTGAGTTCTCGTCATGCTTTAAATTATTTCACTTGTCAAGCAATGTGAGGTTGACTTTTTTCAAGGTATGTGAGAATCGCAAAAAAGACTGTCGGTGAAAATAATGTTCGAATCAATCGGAAAGGGTATATTACGAAATGAATTCTTTGGAAATGGTTTCTGCTATCTGAGGTATATAAGAAATTGTAAAATATATTTCGATATTTGTATCTTTTTTTTCTACAATAACATTTTGTCACACTGATTTGTTTTTGGAAGACACTGAAAGGAGCTTTTTTTCTTTTCCCATGCTTTTTTTGTTGTTTTTTTTTTTTTTCCTCAGGACAAATGTAGCTATCAAGAATCCCATCTGTAATGCTTTGGCCACAGAACTTCTCTATTTTCGTGGGCGGAAAGAATCGCACACCTCTGGTGCGGATGATGTTGCCCTACAACGTGTGTTTGGTCGCTGCAGGTGTTCCGGCCGTCGTCACCTTGCAGTCTGGCTAATACGTGAGCTAATTGGATAATTGAGTTAGACCAGAATTTCAAGCCGGTGTCTCATAGACCCTCGAGGCAGGGGACGTGTAAGGGCACCCCCACTGTGTAATTCCAAACCGAGTCAGTCTCGCTGTGTTTGCTTTGGTGCGCGTTGGAGCGGGCTCGTCTTGTGTCATTTCTCTTTTCCTGTTTTCTTTTGTGTCTGCGCGTCGTCTCCCACCGCGAGGCCCGGCGCGCATGTACGAGCGAGGCCACTTAAGCCCCCGCTGCCTGGCCACTCTAAACTGTGTTTCTGTTCAAGCGTGCATTATTTACGCTGCTGCTTTTCTGCATTTTGGGCAGTGCCATCGTCTCGATAGGGAGTCCTTTCATTAGAGCAGTTGTCACGGTGTCCACGGATATAAGAATAGCGAGTGTTGAGGTACCACAAGGACATTTTTCCATTGCAAGGGAGGGATTGGGGCGTGGTTAAGCTTTAAAGGTCAAGAACATGCGACATATTCGCCAAATGCCCAACTCAATTCGGAGCCCTTTGCTTCCTTGCGCAGATGCCGCGCTTAAGATGGTGTTTTCCTTGAGCTTATCTAAAACAAAAGAGATCGTTGATCTTTGACTCGGAACACCTTTTGATGCTCGCGGCTTCATCGAGGACTCACGGAGAGTCCTTTTTTTTTGCTCTAATTGCCGTGCAAAGAGGACTCGTCGAAGGCCTCCCTCCCATCGCGGATGAATCTTTAACGAGGTCGCCTTGTTTTCGGCTTAATTTATTTAAAGCCTTTTTTTTGTCTTGTGTCCATTTGAACTCCCGCAGCCTCAGATGCCAGACAGATGCTGTGCTCTGATAAAGACAAAAAAAAATTAAAAATAAGCGCCCGCAGCAAGGGAAGGGGTAGCTAGCTGCAGTACCATACTAGCAAGGGCACCGCTAATTGGACCTCTTGGGCAAGATGTTAATGAGTTACACCGTTTAACTAGCATCCATTTAGCAAGTTATTTTCATGGAGATGACTTTTTCCTCTGATGTGGTTTTCAACAGCTTGCCAACCATTTTTGAGGCATTAAACTGGATTACTAAACACCAGTAATAGTTTTTTTCTGTCAACCCTGGACAGATTCGATTATTCATTCATTCATTCATTCATCTTCCGTACCGCTTGATCCTCACTAGGGTCGCGGGGGGTGCTGGAGCCCATCCCAGCCGTCTCCGGGCAGTAGGCGGGGGACACCCTGAATCGGTTGCCAGCCAATCGCAGGGCACACATAGACGAACAACCATCCACCCTCACACTCACACCTAGGGACAATTTAGAGTGTTCAATCAGCCTGCCATGCATATTTTTGGAATGTGGGAGGAAACCGGAGCACCCGGAGAAAACCCACGCAGGCCCGGGGAGAACATGCAAACTCCACACAGGGAGGCCGGAGCTGGAATCGAACCCGGTACCTCTGCACTGTGAAGCCGACGTGCTAACCACTGGACTACCGGGCCGCCCCAGATTCGATTAACATGGCTGAAAATGACTTGACACAAATAATCTTGTTTTTGCTACAAAGATAAAGGCCCATGTCACGAAAGATGACCTCAGCGTGTCATTATTTCCTGTCAAGATGGTTGGCCACAAGCTTGTCAGGGCAAATGCGTCACCACCATGTGCTCGGCTTCCGCTGGGAAGCTTTACAGACAGGTAGAGGCCCCGTGTGCCGCCTCGGTGATTGGCCTTTTATTTAAGGACAAAAACACTGTGATTACGGGCCTCTCGTCTGAAATGCCGACGCAAGCCAGACTTGAGTCAGAAAGGGGGAACGGCCCCGCTGAGCGGCGCCTAACATCAGTGTACCTTTCGGCACCTCTGCTGCCGTTTTTGGCAGCAGCTGAGTAAATGTCCCGAAACAAAGCGGGAACGCGTCGTGCTGTGTTTGTTGTCTTATGCTGTGTTTTCAGCGGGTAATGGAAAAAAGAAAAAAAATGAAGGTGACATTTGAGAACTTTGACAGATTGTCGGCGTATTTTACCGAATGTGTCAGGCTTTTTTTTTTTAGCTGTATTTGTGTCGTCCTTGCAGGTTGTTTTGATGTTTTTAAATTATGAGTAAAAGAAAAATGCTTTGCTCTCATTGTGAGGCCTGATAATTCTTTTTTTTTTCTTCTAAATTTAGCCTATCGTGTTATTTTGTGGGACTACAAAATAATCAAATACATTTATGTAGCAGAAGCCATTTTCTCCTAGAATTTGTAGTGTACAGTAATTCAAAGTCTTGTATTCTGTTTTTTTGGGGGGGGGGCTGAGATTAAGCTTCTGCGTTATGTTTCGAGAAATACCACACATGTGATTTTACAGAAGATAAATTTTATGCGGAATGCTAATATTTGGGTCATCTTCATTTTATGTGCGCATTTGCATACAGTTGCATTTGAACTCGAGCCTCGTTTATTTTATTTATTTATTTTTTTTTAAAGGCAGGTCAACCTAAGGGAAGCAGCGGCTCTAAAACGTGTGAATAATTGACAAAAGCAGACCTGAACGTGCAAGCGATGCCCGCGAGACAACAGTGCACGCTCATTTCCAGCATTTCACTTCAGGAAAATCAAAGTGCGCTGCATCCAAATTCGGGCATGCTCCATTTATGCAATTAGCCCTTGTTCTCGGTTTACTCAGGCATTCAATTTCACCACGTCTCCTGTGCAAAAAAAACCCGACATTTATTATTATTAATTTTTTTTTGACCCCGTTGGATACAATTCAAGAGTCATTTACCTGCCTACACGCCGAGCTCACCCTGCACATCAGTGCTTTTAACACACGTTGATTATTCTAGTCGAGGTTGCCATTCATTGTCCTCCCACTCAGCTGTAATCGTGTTGCAAGAGCAGCGCGTGCGCGCGTGTCCACAGAGGAGGGCGTGGAACGCTTTGTTTGTGTCGCTTCTGTGGATGGAATAGTTACCCCGTGTGTGTTTGTGCTAAGATCTGACTGTATGTTGTGGTTTCCAACACACGTGATGCTCCTTTTTCCTATCATCTCTTAAAAGTCGCCCTGTAATTTGTGCTTAAGTGGGCCGGAGAAGCCCCTTCAACGGTAATAGCGGCCCCTCGGGCTGACTGCTCTTGTGTGGCTTTGGTTAAAAGCATTTGGTCGACGACGATATACCAAGAAATAGACGCAGTATTTTGTCCTCGTCCTATTTTCTTCCGGACAATAATGAATTTTCTTAACACGCCCCGACGGACCAAGGCAATCAAATCCCTCGAAATATGACACGGTTGCTATGGGCCCGGGCAGATTCTCCGACCTCCTGACCGCCGCCGTTAGCGACTGCGACGCTCCGATCGGCATGAAGGGCTTGGCAGCGGTTCAGCTGGCGCACTCTCGATTAACCGCAAGAGTACAGGACGCGGTGAAGTGCTTGAGTCTCCTCATGTTAGTCGGGCAATTAATGACAGCCCTGCTGAGGAGCGCTTGCTTCACTCGTGGAAATATAGCCGGCAGGATGGAGATTTTGTCGAAAAAGAAAATAGGCTAAAATTAGAACATTCGTTCCCCCCCCCCTCCCCCCCTCCATCTGATCAAGGCAATCTTTGTTTTTATATCCAGTCAATCACATAAGGAAAGTTTTTGGCGTGAGGCTTAAAATAATAGAACTTCTATTTTTGTGTGATCGCCGACCGCGGGGAATAAATTATGTCGCGGTTTGTTAGGCATACCGAGCGTGTCTTATCATCGTTTTTGTCAGTTCTGTTGCACTAAGAATAGTTCTTGTAACGTGCATGACGCGCAAACGTGAATTTCAGAATATCCATTATTTGTGTCTCTATTGAAATATTTGTCGACCCAGATTATGCACATTACCGTTAGTATTGCTGCAAGCTCTGAGTCAACAATTCTGGGTGAAAGCCGGATCGGAAGATACTGAAAGTGCAAAACGCAACTTAGACGCTTTTTATTTTCTTGACGGAGAATCTTGTTTGCGTAATTTCTCAGGCGTTTGAATGGCAGCGTCAAGGGCCAAGTGACAACGGATCCTCTGATACGATGCTGCTTGACTGACACAGCGTTCGCTAAATGACCGAAATACTCTGTCAATTTTATTTTTGTAATTATTTTACCTTCTAGCTTAATGAAGACACATTTACGATGCTTGAATACCTTTTTAAGGCCACATTCAGCTCATGCTGGTCTCGTCACACTACATTATAAAACAGTATTTAAATTGGTTCCAATTTTTACGTGGGCAGTGCAACTATGGCTCATTTGCAAAAAAACATTGTTGTTAGTTTAATTGTCTTTTTTTTTTTTTTTTTTTTTTAAATGAGGATGACTGCGGCCTTTTGAAGGTTTGGATACCCCCCCGTATGTAGCCATATAAAATGCAAGCAAAAACGGTTGGAATTTATTGGGTTTCATTTCAAGCCACACACAGATTATGACCATGACATAGTTTAAATCATAACCTGTGATTTACAGTCAAAATAATAACGGCACCCTTAAAAAATAAAATAAAATATTCAGCTCAATCCTTTAACGGTCTCATCATTTTTACTATTGGGCTGGATTTGTGGAACGTGGTTTGGCATCATTTTGCCACGCACACTCAAAAGCTGTTGCTGCTGATGCGCTGACTTTTTCTCTCTCCAGTCCAAACACGTGAGCCGTGCCAGAAAGAGCGAATTCCTTGGCCGTTCGGAGTTTTCCGGTCTCAGCCTGGCAAACGAGGACGTTTCGATGCGCTGCGCGATTCGTGTGCCGTCTTGGACCCGTCCGATATCGCCAACGTGTCAAATCACCCGGTTGAAGAATGTGTGTGTTTCGTGGACATTAACTACGCAGGTGTACGCGACGTGAGGTACGAAAGGCTCACAACTGTCCCGGAGTGCAGCTGAGTGCTTAGATGTTCTGAAGGAAGCTGCTTCTCCTTTTACGGATATCCGAGAGGAGTGCAGGCACTAAATGTCTCACGGCCGACACTTTGTCGTTAAAAACACGACAGGCTCAAGGAACGCAAATAGCTATTGATTGGCCGATGGTGCTGCCATTCAATAATATTAATTTCTACTCTGAAAAATTTGTGAATAAATTCACAAATTTATAAATTTTTATAACAAAAAATTAACAAAAAAATAAATTTTTCAATTTTTATTCACCGCGAGACCGTCCGCAGACTTCATGATTCATTCATGACTTTTTATATTTTATGGAGATGGCGCATCATCGGCGTCCCGTCATTGTGTCCACAGGGGTGCCGGCGAGCATTTAGCTTCCTCGTGGCGAAATGAACTGTCAGGCTTCTGTCAAAAAGGATTCAAGATGATACTCCTACTAGGCAGGGTTGGCTACGGGTGACACAGGAGTCAACTCTTGGCATGGGAGTAGCGGTTGCAAAAGAAAAAAAAAAGAATAATAATCGCAGCTTAAATATGATTGATCTCAAACCTCTCTCGACGGTAAATGTGCAGGTCTTGTTTAATCTGCCATTGAAGCACCGGCTCCCTTTTCAAATCACCTCCATGCAGCCTTGTTCTCTGCCGTTTTTGCGTCGAGTGTCTGTTTGGGTTCATCGCGTCCTCACCCGTCAGAACCGTTGAAGCGACTTGTCACGAGAGCTTAATCTGAGTAAATCTCTCTGGTGCTTGTTTGCGCAGCGGCCGATCAGAGGGGGCCCGCGTTTAGAGTCGAAGCCTTGAACGAGGCGCGCCCTTTGAGAGCCCGTTGCTGCTTTTCTCCAGTAGATTTGGCTCATCAAACAGATGATGTCCTGACATGCGTCGACGCTGTCCCGATTGTTTTGTTTACCTGAACACCTGCACATGCTTCAAACGAGTCAAGAGGAACGCCGTGTTTGGACCGGCGGATGTTTCTGGGGGCCAAAGCCTTCCAGCTGCTCGGCTGCGTGGCTTGTTTTCTTGTGCACGCACTTTACTGTCGACGGTTTAATTGTTCAAATAACTTTTGAATTGAACTTTGTGATTCCGAAAAGACAAAAACAACAACAAAAAAAGCACACCACAATTAACTTTGTTCAAATGTTTTGATGCTAAAACTATTGTGCATCAACAGAAATAATGCTTCCTCTGGGGCATAGTGGGTTGGAGTCACAAAAATCACTTTTGTCATGACTTAATTGTGGAATTTTCAGGGACATCCGTATTATCTTCAAAGCATTTGTGACACGCGAGTGTAGGAAGAGTCCGTCACGCAGTCTGTTATCAATGGACCTCTGCTGCGAGGTCTTGGATCACGTTCAGATGTAATAGCTCAAAGGATCTTCTTTTAACTTCCCGCGCCGCCTGTTTTCTGTCCTCGTCTGCGACGGAATTGTCGTTACACTTGCATGTATTACGTGTACGGGGTGTGCGTTTTAAAAGAACAGACTTCGCTCTGGCCTTTTTTCTTTTCTT
This sequence comes from Hippocampus zosterae, assembly GCF_025434085.1. Lineage (NCBI taxonomy): Eukaryota > Metazoa > Chordata > Actinopteri > Syngnathiformes > Syngnathidae > Hippocampus > Hippocampus zosterae. The sequence continues at coordinate 6,090,160 of NC_067457.1, forward strand.
TCTTTTTCCCGCTGACGTAATTGTTTCGATGGCTTGTTTTAAGGCTACTTAAAAGTGTACATTAATTTTAAGTGTACATCGACGTGCACGTATGCAGCAAGACACCCGCCACAGTTGAGTCTTTTCCAGGGGTAGTAAACTGTTGCGAAATCATTTTAAAGTTTGAAATATCAAAGTTGAATTCTTGAAATTGAAATTGCCAACACGCAAATGGAGCAAATATTCCAGCGCTGTCACAGTTACAGTGTGACACCCGGGGGGGGGGGGGGGGGGGTTGGGCGGAAACAATGAAAATGGGCTGGGCGGCTGGCTGATGCGAACCAGATGGGCTTGGTTGGCTTTAACGACGAAATAAAAGTCCAAAAGTGGACAGAGAGTGGAGGGGACGGCAAAGATGGTGGATCGACTTTGTCATTGTCTCCATATTGATGGAGTTCATTCGAGAGACCGTGAACACTTTTCTTTGACAACCTCATTAATCAAATGTTTTGCTTTAGCATCACATCTGCGTTGCATGCAGTTGATCAATTTCTGTTCGCCGTGAACTGCCATTCCAGATTTGGATGAGCAATTTTTCATTTGATGCACTTGTAAATGCTTGCCATGTTGTTGGTGTAAGTCGTGCATGTCAGCAGCGATGCGCTTTGAACTATGGAAGCAACTCCAACAATTGAAGTCCTGACAAGTAAAAGTATTTGAAAACTATCACGGCCCCAAACAATTTGACCACATATCGCATTCCCTTTGTCGTTTTATTATTATTATTATTTTTTGCTATTATTTGAAACACATTGTTGTGTTTCACGTCGCAATAGTACGATGGTCAGTGAGCCGATGGTGTCATCCGCGTCTAAGTGGCGACTGTCCCGTGTGAGGCCTTGTTTCAGAGCCGTTCTGCTCCGACGCTTCTCTCCCGACGCATTTCCTGACCCAGGAAATCGAATTAACACCTCCGCCCCGGCCGCCAGGTCCCACGGCCGCGTATGCAGCTGTGCGATCGGAACGCAGCATTAAAAGCACCACCTATGTGGGTGTGTGATGTATTTTAGTGCCCCGGCTATTTCCGCAATAGCTCGGGAATCTGCCGTATGCCCAACGTTGTCACAATGGTCGTTGGAAAAACACGTTGATGTACACACTGTTGATAAAATGTCTGCAGGCAGCAGCTTTTAAAAGAAGAGTCTGCATTTTTTTTTTAATGTCGATATTCACGCTCGCTTGATCTGTTTTCTTCATTAGTCCGAGGCCGTTATGAGGAAAGCAAACACACACGCGCGCGCGCACAATAGCTAGTTCCTGTATTTAAGCACCCCATGTGTTTGCGTTTTAGTCACACATTGCCAATCTCGTGGGAGCACTTTAAAGCGTTCTCCAGAGCGGACCATAAAACGGGAGTATAAGTAGTTTTTCCACAGAGTATCCCACAACACTCACACACACACTCACACACATCACCAGCATCACCTCCCACCCAACAGCCTCCACCTACCACCTTGAGGCCATTTAGACTTGAGTGTAGGGTGAGCGCTAAGCAGCCTGATGCCACTTAATTGTTTGGAAATATAGCCCGCCGAAGTCAGTCTCGTTTAACGGTGTGATATTTAGTGGGCGTATGTATAAGGGAAGACCCTCAAAAAAAAAAAGGCCCCGGAAGCCGGGCCCGTAATGACACAGGAAGTTTGTGAATGAAAGATTTTGGCAGTTTAAGGACAAACTGTCTACATTTTGCTTGATTGCAACCGACTTTGTATACCACGTTATACTCGATAGATGGGCGACAGACGGCCAGTTACATTCGAATACTGCCTTTTTTGTTTCAGCGGAGTGTAGCAGCAGCAGTTTGACGAGTGACCGTAAAACAGGCAAACTCTTAACTGGTTACCTCCACAAATTCACAGCTTGACCTTTCATGTCCTCCCTTCTCGAGGTTATCGGCACTAAAAATAACACTTGAAGACATGTCGCCCGAATGTAAATAAATGTTGCTGGAAGAGGCAGAGTACGGCTGCACTGTGTCAACATAAGTGACAGTCGCCGACTGCTGTTTGGAGAGGGGGTGACGGGTTGTACCACTTCCGCTGTATATGTATACTTTATACACACACATCCCAGTGTCGTGTTGGTACGTCTGATGCAACTTTCCAATTTGTGTTTGTCTCTGCAGTACTTTGAGGTGCCTTTTGACTCCAACATGAACCGAACCAAGAACCGTCCACTAGTTCGAGGACAGATCAGGTACCGTCCTCTGACTCGTTGTTGTTTTCCCGCGAGGCTCGCATAGCTACTTACAGTCAAATCTCGTTACAACGTACCTTGAGGGACGTAACCAATCTATACGTTCTAACTGTGGTTCGTCGTCACCATTTCCAATAAGATGGCCATCAACGACGATGCATAATACAGTATGAACATTAATAGATGTAAAAATATGAAGTTGAAATACAGTTCAAACATGTCAATGAAATGAGTCGGATCAGTAGTGTTGCTAAGCAACGGAGCAGAGAATCCCGCGCAAGACAATTTGTTTATAAGCAAGGTCGCGGCGGCAGTTAGCTTCCCCGTTGTTCGCTGTAACAATGGCCTTTTCACAATTTTGTGAAGAAAATGTGGTCCTTTGAACTAAGTTATAAAAGTTTTTGTTGTCAGCAAAATTGGCAAATGGAAAATGAATTGCATGAAATTGGGACTCTGAAATGTGAATGAAAACGTAAACGGGGTACGTTGAAAAGAGGTTCGACTGGATTTATGAAAAATGTGAATAGTTTGCACTGTGAAAGTATGAGTTTTATAGTAAATAAACCGGTGGTAATTCGATTCAAAAAGAAAAACCAAAAAGTTAGCAGAGGTTCTTTGGTCTGTAGATGGCAGAAGCGCCCTCTTATCTCACAAGTAGTGGTTTAGTTGGGGGGGAATCAAAGAACAAGTGTTGATTTTGGCTCTGGCTCCAAACATCACTGGCACCATTCATTGTCAAAAGGAGGAACCATGTCACGTCAGGATCCTCATTGCCTCGCGGCTGCTAAACAAAGTCTCATTGGTGCATTATGTTTTTGTTTACTTTGACGCTGCCCACGTGACATCATCAAAGCCACCCCCTCCCCATCCTTGAAGCCCACTGATCCACAGCCCACTTGCCTGCCCCCCCGACTAAGGCCACACAAAACACCACTAATTACATTAATGCATCCACCACCACAAAAAAAGAGCTAATTTGCGTTTCATTTTGAAGAAGAAAGCTCCTCAGTTTGATCAAGATGTGAATCTGCACTCTCTAATTTATGGAGGGTCTCGCGGCAAACGTGGAGCTGCTTTCAATATGAGCGAAGGGGATGAAAAGGAGAATGTGGAAGACTTCATCCGGTTTAAAGGCTTTTTTCCCCCCTGCCTTCTGGTTTTGATCTTCGGCGTGCTGTCGATGTTTCCGACCTAAAACTCTTATCAGATGAGCTTCCTATAAGCCTCCTGTTTGGCGACGCGCTGGTGACTCTCATGTGTACTCACCTGACGCTCCTCTTTTTCTCCATTACTATCGTATTCAGCCCTCTTCACGCCGTCACTTTCGCGTTGGCGTGTGGCGTGCCCGGCGTGGCGCTGCTGACCTACGCCGTCAACCCTCTGACGGGCTTCCTGGGAGCCGTCAACATTTTGCTTTACACGTGTTGCTACACGCCGCTCAAGAGGCTCACCATCGCCAACACGTGGGCAGGTTCCGTGGTGGGCGCCATACCTCCTGTCATGGGCTGGACGGCCGCCACGGGCTGCATGGACCCAGGTAGCCACCAACCATTTGAGAATGTCGCCAATTAATGTTTTTGCTATCGAAAGTGTCAGAATGGGATGCCTTGCAGCAAGCCTATTCAGTGGCATCTGGTCACACACCAAGCCCCGCCTCTTCCTCTCCGCAGGTGCGCTGCTGCTGGGTGGCATCCTATACAGCTGGCAGTTCCCACACTTCAACGCGCTCAGCTGGAACCTGAGGGAGGACTACTCGCGCGGCGGCTACCGCATGATGTCGGTCACGCACCCGGCAATGTGCCGGCGCGTGGCCCTGCGGCATAGCGCGGCACTTGCGGGCCTCGCCGCCGCCGCGCCGGCGTTGGGCGTCACCACGTGGACCTTTCCACTGGTGTCGCTGCCCATCAACGCGTACATCACCCTACTCGCCTTCCGATTTTACCGGCGGGCCGACCGCGCCAGCGCCCGCAAGCTCTTCTTCTGCAGCCTGTGGCACCTGCCCATGCTCTTGCTACTTGCGCTCACATGCAAGAAACCTCGCGAAGATGACCCCGCTAGCACAAGCTAACACAATCACTTGATGGATTCATCATTTTTTTTATCCCAAAAAGGCCTCAGTGTCTCCACTGTAAATATGTATTTATTTATGAGGGCCCAGCACTACCTCTTCTTATAAAGCAGGGATGTCAAACTCAAGGCAGCCCACACATCAAAGGTAGGCCATCTTGAAACCTTTAACTGTACAGGAAATGTTTCATTAACAGTTCATCATGTTAAAAACAATAAAACCACTTCACTGTTAATCGTGAAAACGCTCTACCTTTTGATTACAAGTGGCAAGCATATGGCGCCGGTTTAGCTGGCAGCTATCACAAGAAGGCAGCAATCGCTGAACTGCACCATCGAACACGATCCAAGTCATCGTCCTTTTTTCAAAACACACAGAAACCACCGCCTTTGAATTACCGGAGACTAGCTAGTGGCAAGCACAAGAAGCTGATCAAGCGGTCTGCATCATCACTTCAATGCTTTTTTCTTTTTAATCCCCGATAAACAGATCGACTGTTCAACTAATCAACTGGGGTGGGTTAAGATCCTTATAGTCCTTTGCAGAAGAAGTTATTCAAAAGACTGCCTTTTTAAATCACCAGTGATGGCATCAGAGGCCAACAGCGGTCGCATGTTTGCTCAGTGCTTCAACAGATTTTTGCGCATAACTAACACATATGCACCATCACTGTTTATTTTTCTTTTTTTAAATTGTGTAGATTGGATAAAACCATAATGTTGATTCATCGTGTTTTGAAGAGACAAAGATGTGAAAAGAAGTGCTTAAAACACCCACACAACTGGCTGAAATTTTAATCATCTTAATTTAACAATACTACCCCGACACCTGTTAGTCAACACGAGCACCCCTTTCCGCCCCGTCAGGCCAAGTTTTTGGTGTTTGGTTACATCGCTATCGTTGCCCATCCCGCCGCCATAAAAGGTTGGGACGTGGTTAAGGGAAGTGGGGGGTGGTCCAAGTATTTTTTATTTTTTTTCCTCGTCCAAGGCCGCCGGAGCTGTGGCGTCCTCGTAAAGTGCCCAAGCGGATCTGGAGTTTTATCCGAGAGGGTGAAAGGGGATTGAGCGGGCCAGCTGTTTCATCCGAAGAACAAGAAGACGGAAAAACACCCGACCTGCTCAGGGATCCAATGTCACTCAACTTGGCCTAAACATTTATTTGCCTTATTTTTTTTTTCTTTTTCATCCATGTGGAACTCGACATTATAACTCGGCTTTTATTAGCCACATGCTAACTGGAAGGTAAGTAATACGGGAATGCGGGCATCCTGTGGAGAAACCAGGAATCGTGTAATAATTTTGATGGAAAAACCTCTGTTTGCCTCTTTCGTAAATTGTTCATCTCTCATCAGCGTTCTTTTTTTGTTTCATTGTCGGTGAGAGTATTACACTTTCCCTTCACGTGACAAACTAAATTACAATGAAATACAGATATCAAACGGAAAACATGTTTGTTTTGTATGATTATAATCTTTCTGCTCATAGTGTGTACATACATATATATATACTGTATATATTTGTATCTTAAATTGTATATTCCAGTTATTGTGGAAGATTAATTGCAAAAACAACTCGGTGTCGTTTTTATATGACCGGAACAAAAATTTAAATTCAGCAATCAACATATACGTTTTTCTTGTTATTTTCGAGATGAAAAGAAGTACCGGTATGTTATTTTTGACAACACAAAAAAAATGATATGAGCAAGTAATAAATTTTTTAAACAGTTCAAATGTCAAGATGGAAAGGTAATATGTTGATGTTTTTGATAGCTTGTTTGTTTCAACACTAGTATTTGATTTTCATATTGTATCGTGAGTGGAACCTTATTTTTTAGTTGAAAGTTGATTTAGGAGTTGCAGCTCTGCTTGTTGCTTTTAATGGTGCAATACTGTATATATATATATATATATATATATATATATATATATATATATATATATATATAATCATACATTTACACTATTGCGTATGTGTCCTTTGACCTGCAACACTTAGATGAGAAAGCCAACGACGGTTCCACAGAAACACTCATGACTAGACCAAAGCTAGCCTGCCTGGTGAGTACATACCAAAAGTGGCAAAAGTGTGTCCTTTTTTTGTCCAATGATTGCATGTATTTATGCTGCAAGAATACTTCAATAATATTCAAATAATTCCCATTCTCAATCCTCTCATCTTCCAGGATCAGGTTTTACATGGGTAAAAACATTCATGCCAGTTCTACATGTCATTTATTTCCATGTGTAGGTTGATGTTTTAACAATACATGCATGATGTAGATTTTGTGTCTACCTTGGCAACTTTTATTTGTATTTATTTATTTTTTTATTTTATGAACACAGTATGCAATCGCTTAAATTGGGCTTGTTTAATTTAGTGGCACTTTATAAACATTTGATTAATTTATAACTATAAAACAAACAATTTCTAACTTCACCATAAATATTTTAGTTCAAAAATTACTTTCCTGAACTGAAAATATACAATAAAAGTAATATATTGTTCAATGTTTAATGCATTTTCTGTGCACTCCCACACAATTAAAATAAGCCACCCAGTAAATTGGGAAAATCTTTTCAGTAGTTAATTTTAAAAAATTAAAGGGTTTAAATGTTTATTACTACATCTATAAACTGTTGTTGGTGTAAATACGATTTAAAAGTTCCATATGAATAACTCTGAAAACGTATTTACATTTTTTTAATGTTTTAAGGGGGAGGGGGGATCTATCCATGTACCCAACAAGAAGTGGCGCTCCGATTTTATTGAGGGGAAAAATGATAATAATAATAAATAATCGCTTCGTTCATTAAATGCTGCAGTTGCCGGTATTTCATGTTGTTAATAATACAGTGGTGACATTTTTACAGATTATTTCAATGTGACAAACGTGACATAACGTCTTTAAACATTTTTTAACCCTTCATGTATATGCCTTATGAGATTTTTACTGAGCGCTCTTAAGAACAGTTTTTAATAAATTAGTTTAAAAAGTCCTTTTGAACTATAAAACTCTTCTATGCCCATACTTTGGGAGCCAACGATTTCAGCCACGCCTTCTCTCTCCTAATTGGGTCGTTTTTATCAACAAAAGGCTCCGTGGTCTTTCTAAACGAGCACCGTGATTGGGCTACGTAACTGCCAATCATTTCCACCGCTGCTTTATAAAGCTCCGCGCTGTATCTGCTGAGTCCGATGTGAGGTGAATCTCCGTCGGCATCAAGAAACTGCACCGGTCGTCAACTTTTCCACTTATTTCCCCCATATTACAAAGATGATTAATAACCCTCCACTGATGGATCTGTTCTTGTAAATCGTTCGTTCGACACTGAAGTTGCAGAAGTTTGATACGTTTCCAGGTGAGCCATGAGCACGAATTGTCAACGGAGAGTACCGGAGTGACGGAGGCGACATGCCCCGTTGGGACGTGCCTGTGACCGGGGAGGCTTATGGAATATAGCCCGCCGCGTCCCAGCCCGCGTTGCCGCAAGAAGAAGGCGCTCGTCCTCAGCATCATGCTCTTCATCTGGATCTTCGTGCTCTACTCCTGCGTGGGTCCCTGCTCCACGGGAGTGCTGCTGGACTCGCCCCGGGACCGGGATGGGGCTCCGGTGACGGGCGAGAGGACCGAGCGTGCCGATCTGCTCTCCAGGCTCCGGTGGGAGGACGTGGACTACTACGAGGAGCCGGCGGCCGCCCGCGGAGCCGCATCCCGGGACTTGCTGCTCACCGACGAGCCGGAACCCCGGGTCCCGGAGCCTAGCCCCATGTCGAGCTTCTCCAACGGCGCCGGGAGTAAGAAGCTGCCGCAGGCAATCATCATCGGGGTGAAGAAGGGAGGCACCCGGGCGCTGCTCGAGTTCCTGCGGGTGCACCCGGACATCAGGGCTGTTGGGGCAGAGCCGCACTTTTTCGACCGCAACTACGACAATGGCCTGGAGTGGTACAGGTAAGACCCCGCGCCCTGCAAATGACTCCTATTTGACGCATCTTTGCATCATATTATAGATTTAAAAATAATATATCGCCACCCTATTGCGGAATCCTTCATACTTTACTACTTAATAAATTTAATGACAATTGCAAAAAGAAGCCCTTTGGCACAGGTTGTAATATACTTTTGCGCCGATTTTTTTCATCAGTTTATACCATTAATGTCTGTGATGTTTTCCTTACTTTTTTGTTGTTGCTGCTCAACATGATTTCTTTGACCCTTCATTGCAAAAAGAAGCAGTTTGCCATCGATTGAAAGACACCTTTGCAGTTTTTTTTGCATATTTTTTGGCAAATGTTTGCGTCGGTGTACTTTAAGTATTTTACTATATTTAATATTAATTAAGTGCGTCTTTAATGCAAGTGAAGCACGGTGGCACCGACTTAAATGCATTTTTTTTGCACATACCCCATTAAATGTGCAGCGTACACTGATCTCTATTGGACGCGGTGCAACACTGCAGCTCTTGTGGCTTATTTCGTTGAAACACTTGCGGTTGGTGCTGTGAGTTGGGTTTGAATGAAAAGAATAGCCTCGGTTTGGTGCGTTTTGTTTAAAAATGTCAAAATACTGCAAAAATGGACACTTTAAATGTTTGTAACACCAAAAAATGTTTTAGTTTGAGGACAGAAATATCTCAATTGGCTGAGGGAGGAAAAAGTGCATCTGCAAGGTAATGCCAAGAGTCCTTGATGAGAATCCTAATTTAAAAATTTGCTATTTTTGTTTAAAAGTATTTTTTGGTTGTTTGATTTTGTTTTACAACGCTGCCCATTTAATGCCAAAACATTTTTCTCAATTGTGCTGAACCGATCTGAAAGGTCTTGTCTCCTTATTTATCTGTTTGGGGTGACAATCATTTATTTTCTGTGAGCTTAAAAGACAAAGGTTCAAAAACATTTTATATCAAGTAAATACATAGATCGATTGTATTGATTGGAATTAGCAGTCAATGTGAATGGATGATGAGGGGGATTGGTTAATTTTTTTCCCTTTGAACTTTTATGTGTGTGTTCCTTTTTATTTTCACCGAAATTAGAACAAACACTGACTGAAGTCAGAAATCTTTCTTTTCTTTCCTATTTAGAACTTTTTTCTTGCTTTTCTGTATAGCGTAATAAAATGTTATTTCTTGTTCAATTTAAAGTTGCCGAAAAATCCTCAGAATGGACATTTTTATCGATTTCCGTAGTTCTCCAGTAAGCAGATTGCATGACAAAAAATCTGCATGTTTGGTTTATTGAATTCTCCAAATGGATTTGATAGGCTACACCTCACACAAGACCCGAATTAAGATGAGCGGTCTTGAAAAAGGATGGATGGTTTATTATCTTTTACAATAGAGGGAAAAAAATCCAATCATTGGTGTCATTTAAATTGTCTCCTTATAGCCATCAATAGGTGGCGCTAGCATTTTCTGTTGCACTTTTATTCGTCCACACAAAAAAGGCATATTCACGTGTTTTCCCGGAGCACATTGCCCCCACCTCCTTCCTGGCAGGGAGCTCAGGCGCAAAGACGCCCTTGCATATTCAAAAAAACAACAAAAAAACAAAACCTTAATATTGCGAGTGAACCAGACTGCATTTGTTCTCCGTTTCCATTTTGTCTTTGCACCTGTTGGCTAAGCACTGTATGTTATCATTAGCATGCTAGCAGAGCTAGCAAAGTTAGTGCCAAGCGAAATGATAAGCAATAAAGCAAAAGTAGTTAGCTCAAAGGAGTCATTTGAAAGCTTATTTCTGGACGAGTAATATGTATAGCCGTGACCAGTCTTGAGATAAGAAATGAAAAAAATAAAGAAACCATCATCTTCATTTGTTGAAAGAAAAAAAAAACACTGAAAATAATTTTGCATCGTTGTAAAAGTCCATTTGTGAATACAAATAAATGTGTGTTACTTTTTGCGGTTGCGTAACCAAATCCTGGCAGCTGTTCCTAATTTTCTGACCACCTTGCACGAAAGCCGATTCACTCCACAAATGCAACCCGAGTAGTCTTGGGATAAATGACAACAAAGTCGGGGTCATAACACATCAGTATATTTCATATTGATATGACTTTAAACAGGCATGTGTGTACAGTGTGGAGCTGATGTTGGCAAATTTGCATACTTTCAGTGTGCATTCAATTCAATATGCTCAGAGGTAAATTTTTGCAAATAAGCATCCCCCCCACGCTCCCGTCAACATGCCTGTAAGTACTTATTCAGCGCTGCTGGCTTCAAAGATGAGGAGGATCTTGTGATTCCAGACTTGGTGGGTAGTTTTTTTTTTTGTCCCCAAATTCCCCCGCTCCTCTTTTCCCGTCCCTCCGTGACACATCCGGGACAGTCCTGGATGGCTGCTCGCTCTTTTATTCGTCCTCGGCGGGGTGCGCTTAAGTTTCCTGGCAGGTGACCCCCGTCCATGACCGTCGCCCGTGACCTTCCTTCCTTTCACGTCCCCTCCCCAAAAAGAGGCCACCTGCTTCTTTTGTTAACTTTTTTTTTTTTTGCACTGTCTCGCAAAAAGCATCAAACCGTCGCGCTTCCTACCGCGGTGGCGCCGTTTGGCCAACACAGAGGTTTACATCGCCGTTGGTGCGGAACCTTAGTTGGAATAGCTTTGCGGCGATCGATTGGCCGGATCTGATTTGAGGGCGTGCGGGGCCGGGGGGGGGGGGGGGGGGGTGGTCACACTGCAATCTGCCACGCATCTGACCACCATATGTAACGGGAATGTGTCGATCGACAAAACGCATCTGCGTTTATCTTTCCAAATCACCAAACGGACTCTCGTACTCTTTGCATCGCGAAGTTGCAGTCGTGCCACCATGCCGCCAAAACATGTCACAGCCCGATTCACACTCTCCAAAACCTTCAACTGCACTCAATAAGCAACACTTTTTACGTAGCGTTTATCGTCTTACTGCTCTGTTACTCTGTTTCTGTAGCGGATGTTACTATTGCCATGTTGTCTTTGGGACCATACTGCCTACACACACACACACACACACACACACACACACACGTCTGTAATTGGCCTCCCCTGTTTGGAAGTGTTTTAGCCACTTGATAAGTCTCATGAGGGCCTTCCTAATTCCAGAATCTCTGTCGGCGCCAACAGCAGATCCTCAACTCGGCTGAACGGGCCTCTGTCCATCTTTAGTCCCCAAATGAGTGGCTTTTATGTTGAATTGTTCCACAGGTTGTCCCCTCCCCCTAATTGACACACACACACACACACACACACACCTTTCCCCTCAATGTATGGACACACTCATTCACAGTCCTCCAGTGTGTGTGTGTGTCACGCTTGACCCGTCCAATGTGAGGCGACGCTCCCTGCAGGCCTCGCTGACCACAAGTGTGCCCCCTAAACCCCCCTTTTGGTCAGCATATATGCCTCCCACACCCCTGCTCCTGCTGCCTAAACTGCCATTACAAGTGGTTAATTGTAAAAACGGGGGACCACCCCCCCCCTTCAAGCATCCGAGCCCACACCGATCGGAACAATGTGGCCACTGCGTGCGTACACACACACACTTAATGTATGTATTAACACAATCCACAATAGAAACACAAACCCTCCTTGTGTCCCCCCCCCCCACCCCTGCAAATTAGTCTCATTTTTAACGAGGTGATAATTCAGACGCCAGTGCACACCACCCACAAGTAAATGTTTCATTCACCTCCGTTACATAAACACACATTAAATTGCTGATCCCCCCGCACCCCCAGAGGCTTCGCTAATATTAATGACACGCACGTTAATTATTATTGCTGTGTGACGGCGGCAACCATTTTGGTCCCCTTCTCCAAAAAAATAAGGGGGGTTGAAAGCGATGACAGTCAACCTGTAAAGCCGCACTTCTTGTCCCAGGTATGAAGTCCCAGAGGTGGCCATTAGACTGCGGGAGAAGTGCGAGCGCCTCCGGGAGACACATGGCTCGGGTCTCCTGAGGTTTCCATTAGCCTGTCAGGAGAAGCGCAGAGCTCATTAGAAGCCCCCCCGAGTTGCTCGTCAATGACCGCATGGACTCCCTCAAATATGTGCTCTTCCCTATATGCTGAGACAACTGGGTTCACGCCAACAGCAGCAACTTGCCTGTTTTTGAACCAACTGTTGACCATGTCTAAAAATGACATTTAGTCAAATGCTAGCTAGCTAGCATTCACTGAAGAGACGCTGACTTCCTGAGCGGGTCACACCACAAATCCAAACATTTGATTGCACGTTTTTGCCTTTTTTGACCATTCATGGCCACTGTAGTTTTTTTTTTAAGTGAGTCAAAAATAGTCTTATGTGTTTTCCACACCCAAACAGATATTTGAGAAGAACCTGATGTCCAGCAGGGATTCTAAAAAAGCCAATCAAAATGTGAGACAAGGACTCAAAAAAAGCGGGGATGGATGAGCAAAGCAACCGACATTTCCCAGTTGACCATGGCAGAAGAAATACTATATTAATTAGTACTATGCAACTCTTACATTATGTTTTGTTTTTTTCTTCTTTTGAAAATTTGCCGAGATGCATCATCATCAGGTGTACTGACTGGACCTTTGAGCTTTTAAAAAGCAGTTTTAATGTATGCTTGCTTGTTGTGACTGCCGCTAGCTTAATTAGCGCAGTTAAAAGGATATTCGGTAATAGACATCTGTGGGAAAACCTCTCACCGGGTTTTCACCGCCAGTTGTGGGTGATGCAAAACAAAACAGCCCCCGCCCCCAGCGTCTACCCCTACACACACTTCCTGTGTCTGTTTCCGTGAGTGTACGTGTGGGGAGGGGGTATTGAGGTGGCATGTGCTTTTTCATCTTTTATTCATCTTTGCTGCAGCGAGATCAAGGCTCCACGTGTCTCATGGTGCATGTCAGCTGTCAGGAAACGCTCACAGACACGCGTGCACGCACACACACACACACACACGCACACACACACACACGCTGACTCTTCACCTGCAGCTCCTTTGCACAGCTCGCTGATTTTGTCGCATCCGCTGAGAGCTAACAGCCTGCTAAAACCAAAAACCCAAGCTGATAGTCAGTTGCCACTTTCACGCAGAGACCCTGTGAAATTTTCACAGCGACAGCACATCCCGCAGTCAAAATGCTTCAATGACTCCACTGACGCCGTCGAGCACTAAGTTGACTGATAAGTTGACCGAGGGCAGAAAATTGCCGGCTTTACTTAGTCACCCTCATTGTATCTTGCGTGTTATATAATGAAGTTACTTATCTATCCTGCATGCTTCTGATACTACCTTTTGAATGTGGAGCCTGGTTGGCTTTGCTCCATGTCATAGGCATAGCACAGAGCCGCTGTCCCGCCTATCTCATGGCTTTGATGTAGCGCATCAGGAAAGAATTCGCAGTGCTTCGCTTTTTTTCATATTAATGTCACAGCCTTAATAAGCCTCTGGTAGGATCTCGAAAGTCTTTTATCTTTTCAAAGATTTAAAAAAAAGAAATCCTCCAAAAAGCTAGCGAGCGACCGCTCCCCGGGTTCATGCGTCGCACGCGCCGGCTAGCTTGGCCGCGGTCTCGTTAGTGCTGCGTAATTGTGGGCCGCCGCGGTTACAAGCTCCAGGCGCTCCTGCTTTCTGCTTTAAGCAGGACGCATGATGGCTACTTATGGAATTGAATCATTTGAGCTTGTCACAAATGGACCGCAACAGCAACCACAATCATCTCTGCTCTTTATTTATGGCTTCACTACTTTCTGATGTTGCCTCCAAGACACGGCGTGTGGACTCGAAGCGCCTTTTTCTTTCTCTCGTTTTTTTTTTTTCCCCTCTCGTTCAGCAGCCTGATGATGGATGGGGACGGGTTGCAGCGGTCAGGGTCGACTCGGGTTCGGCTTGGAGTTGGAGGGTCAGCGCGTTCCCAGGCTGCTGTGACACCGTGGCACCGTTTTCGAAGCTGCGTTTATCAAGCGGATCGTCGGAGACGGCGTGAAGGGGGAAATCTTGCTTTTTTGCCGACGTACTTTGCGATAAAGCCGTTGAGTTGGCTCACGCAATAGCTGAGCCCCTCCCCCGATGGCCTCCGATGCGGTCAAAGGACACAATGAGTGAGCAGCTGATACACGATGTGCGCTATCACGCTCTTCCCAAATAACGTTTATTAATTCTGAAATATTGTTTTGGAGAGTATCGATGCTTCCTGTTGGTGATCACATTTAATGGTAGAGCCCGACGGATTCCAACTCGGTCAAAGGACAATATACGCAGCTGGCCTTGGAAGTGTCATTTTACATCACTCACCCTCAGCTTTTATACTTTGCAATTTTTTAATTTTTTTTCGATTGAGCTAGAAAAACAGTGAGACAGCAAAGATGTCATGGCAGGGCCTCAAAGTTTGAGCTTTAAGTTAGCCCCGGATGATATCAAGGGGTCGCCTTACACATCCTCCTCCTTTGTCATTTTGATTTGAATGCAATTTATGAGGGAATTGACATTTGTAGCTATGCATCGGGCGCAACTCCAAAAGCTCGTCGGTCTCCCTACGCTTTGGATTTACGAGCGACGCCGCACTCCGCGGTTAAACCCCGCGTCGCCGCAGACTTTTATTTCACGACGTCTGGCTTCTGTTTGTGCTTAAGTGCCACTTTATAAAATATACAGCAGAAAACCCTCAGCGGCAGCGTTCCGATGACGAAATGCGAACCGTAAAGCTTCCTCATACGAACGCCGGAGACTCGAAGCGCGGCGAGCGGGGCCGTTTCAAACATTAGCTCATGCGCGGGGATGTTTGATGTGAACAATCAAGTGGCGTTAAAGATACTTATTGGATCCTTTAAAGGAACCAAAAAAAAATCTTTGTGTCTCCCACTTGATGCTCATGTGAAGGATCTGGATAAGGACGAGAGGCTCTCTGGAGAAGAAAGGGAGCCTTTCAGTGCTTGTTTCCTCCTTCCCCCCCCCCCCCCCCCCCCCCTCTTGAGAGATGTCACTTTGCCGTCGGACCTACGGAGCCTGTCGGGAAAATCTCGGGGATCAATGGAGGTGGTGGATGAATGTAAAGTGGCGCTCGAGTGGCTTTTGGATCCCACTCAAGTGTTGATGGTGCTTGTGGGGCGGCGAGGTTGTTCGCCCCCCCCACGCCCCACCCCCTGAGCGGTCATCCTTTTTATAATTGGGTGAATTCAGGTGCACTCCTGACAGCCCTCACTCGACGGATTTGTAATCGAGGACAAAATGCAGTTTGTAGCTCGTATGCTATCTATCGTTTAATTTGAACACTTTTTATCAGTTGTTAAAAAGTGGACCTCTCTTTTTCCGCAAGGTCAGATACGTGGCAATGTATCGTGAGTTGCTCAGTCGATGGCGCGAATGGTCTTGGTTTTAATTTGAATTCAAGTGTGGTCTGGAAAAAAATAAAAGGGCAGAAAAAAAGGAAAACAAGACAAAGTATCCTCCTCCCTGCCTTTTTTTTTTTTTTTTGGAGGCTACACAAACCCGCCTGCTTGCTTTGCTTGCATTCAAATCCGACAAACCCGCCACGATTTGACATTCAAATGCATTCAGCATCTCCAACCCAAGCGACAACCTATTGTATCAAAACAGAAACCGGGCCTGCGGTGGGACATTATCGTCCAATCAAACGCGACAGGAGGAAGACGGGACACATCAGACAGAAATAACCCACTTCCTCTGTGTTTATCTCCGCTGGGAACTGGTGGGTGGTAGCGGGAGGGTGGGGGGGGCTGCAGGGTGGTGGGCGGCCAACCTCCGTTTGATGGCGTCATGTGACAACAGCCTCTGCTTTGTGTCTTATCGCTGCTTTTGACTTTTTGTCTCTTTATGGGTGGAGGTGGTGGTGGTGGTGATGTGGGGGGCGGGGGGGTCTTTTGGTTTCTCATCAGCAGAGATTTTTTTTGGCCACGGGATGTTTTCGCATGTTCCACTTGAAGCGCACCCCTTGAAAAGTTTCTCCGGGGCCCTCGATAAGCGCCTCTTGTGCGTGCCTCGGACCTTTTTTTTTGGGGGGGGGGGGGGGGCGCAAATGCACAATGGGCCCGCTTTGAAAAGGCGGTCGAGGAACACAAGAGCTTGCTGACAGCATCTTTTAAGAGCATCAGCTCATAAATCACAAGGGAGGAGAATGGGCATTGTTTTCCTCAAGAGCCAAACTCCACCCGCTCTCTTTTTCCACTTTTCTGGCAACACAGTAAAGTCAGAGGTGAAGATTTTTTTTAAAGCAAGGGGCCTCTTCTTGAGGAATTTGGCGCTTTTTTTTTTCCTTACCGTTTCGCCATCCAAGCGTCCTGTTCTTTGGCGTTCCTTTGATCGCAAAGGCTTTGAGGGATTCGTGCCGCTCGGATCCGCGTAGTCGCGAATCCAAATGTCTGCGCCATCGAGTAGGGTTAAATTGGCTTTTTCTATGTATTTTTTTCCTGAAAATACAACATAAGCTTTTTTTCATAAAAAAAGCTAATTTATTCACACAAAAAATCCATGAACTATTTTTTTCTCATAGTTTTCATGTCATTTTTTTATCATACTTTCATCTAGATCCATTCTGAAATATTTAAAAATTCAGTCGTTTTGAGTGAGAGAGTTATTTTGGTTTCTGTTGGTTTTATCGCACCTAATAGCGGTCTCAGACCCAATCACGAGACGAAATATGGAGCTACTCCGAGACAATTGTGCTGTCGCTTTAATGGCTCCTCATCATTTCTGAAATATGATCATGTCTCCAGTCTCGACGAAGAATGACTTTTTATGGCTTCTGCGTCGTTTATTACACTGAAGAGTACGGTCTTCGCTCAACGGCTTCAGAGAACAAAATATGGAGCTCGTCTGGGACAGGAATGCTTTGATTTGAATTTCCTTCAAACTTTTAATAATGATGAAATATCGGACTTTCTCTTTGTCCCAATGGAGGCAATGTGATGAGCCTTACTGGACTTTTATCTCCGAGGGTTCCGCCCGAGGTACTTGGTTATCTCTGCCCACCATTGTTTTCTTTCCTGTTGTCAAACCTTTCTATTGAGGTCACTCACCTTCAAGCACCCCCCCCACCCCCGCCAAGGCCAAACAATAATGTCAGGTAGAGGTTAGCGGTAGAAGCCTCCCACCCTTCACGGTTAACAGAATTTCTTTGTGTTTGCGGGCATAAATTCCGTGGTCAATCTTGACACAGAGTGAGTGATCATGCTAATGCAGCGAGCTAATCGGTTTAACGTAACAACTAATTGCTTCTTGGCTTCTCCAATGAGACTAAGTGGGGCTCTGTGAGTCATTGATCACAAACCGACTCCATCTACCTGATTACATGCCACAACATAGCTAAACTCTCGTCTCTCGTCCCGGCAGGGATCTGATGCCCAAGACCCTGGAAGGCCAGATCACCATGGAGAAGACCCCCAGCTATTTCGTGACCAAAGAAGCGCCCGCCCGGATCTCGGCCATGTCGCGGGATACCAAGCTGATCGTGGTGGTGCGGGATCCGGTCACCCGGGCCATCTCGGACTACACTCAGACGCTGTCCAAGAAGCCCGACATTCCGTCCTTCGAGAGCCTCACCTTCAAGAACAGGACTACGGGCCTCATCGACACGTCATGGAGCGCCATCCAGATCGGCATCTACGCCAAGCACCTGGACAACTGGCTGCAGTACTTCCCCATGGAGCAGATCCTGTTTGTGAGCGGCGAGCGGCTCATCAGCGACCCGGCCGGCGAGCTGGGACGCGTTCAGGACTTCCTGGGCCTCAAGCGCATCATCACTGACAAACATTTCTACTTCAACC
Organism: Hippocampus zosterae; assembly: GCF_025434085.1. Taxonomy (NCBI): domain Eukaryota; kingdom Metazoa; phylum Chordata; class Actinopteri; order Syngnathiformes; family Syngnathidae; genus Hippocampus; species Hippocampus zosterae. The sequence continues at coordinate 6,108,196 of NC_067457.1, forward strand.
AGACCAAGGGGTTCCCGTGCCTAAAGAAGGCGGAGGGCAGCAGCAAGCCCCACTGCCTGGGCAAAACCAAAGGGCGCACCCACCCAGACATCCGCCCAGAGGTGGTGCGCCGCCTCAGAGACTTCTACCGGCCCTTCAACATGAAGTTCTACCAGATGACTGCGCACAACTTTGGCTGGGATTGATGTGGGTCGGGGGGTGGGGGGTTGGAGACTTCATCTGTATTATTTTTTTTATTATTATTATTAATATTATGACTATTATCATTATTATTATTGTCAGATCCCTGGTAATTGAATGGCAAAATGTGGAGATATTGCTATACAGTATATATATATATATATGTAAAATGTACAGAAATCTATTTTATAATAATTTATTTTTATTTTTAAGGAATTAATTCACTAAGCTGCCTAACCACATTTCTTCATAATATCCGGCTCATACATTTCCTGTTTTGCTTTAGTTTGGCAATGAACATTCCTCATGTCCGTTTGGCAAGCGATTCCGTCCCGCACGGTCCTGCGCCGGTTTTCCGTTGATAAAACCAGAATCATCGATGCATTGGCAACAGAGCTCAATCAAAAAGCACCAAACTACAAGTACAAAGTGCTCAGAGAGGTTTCCTGACTATCATTGGAATCGCGACTATCCCAACTAACGCTCGTACTGATCTTGTGACAATTGCTAATAATGTGACGAGCGATACCGTCACGAGAAACACGATCAAAGATGCAACTTCCATTGGTGATGCTAGTTTTGCTACTATCGATAGTATCACTTTTATCGTTAAAATCGCTAGCATGATACTACTTTACTAGTGTCACTTGTAAAGCTACTAACAATAGTACCGCTACTATTATTCTGACGGCTAGTTTTCAGACTATTATTAGGACTGCAACTTTTGTTCCTATTGCTAGTACTATAGCTGCCGCTATTGTTGATAGGACCGCGACTGTCGATCGGAGGTGGCAAATTCAGGTCCAGAAATCAAATAAAAACCCTGCCATTGTTTGGCTTTAGCCACAAATGCTTCGACTCAACCAGCACAGAATCACATGTGCCCCCCACCCCCATTATTTTAGCATCCAGCTGTCATGTTCTATGCCTTATTAAAAAACCCTTCATGCATCTCATGATCTCTACTCAACATTTGCCCCAAATCAAATTACATTTACACATATCCCACCACCTTATTATTTTTTCTTTTTTGCTTTTTCTTGTTTGTTTTCTACTTGAATCGTTGATATGCAAGGAGGGAGATTGCGCACCGTTGTCGTTGCGCTTTTTGTCTGACTGTACATGAACAGACGTTGCGTAACAAAACGTGAGGCCTGAATGTAGCAAAAAAAAAAAAAAAACGCTCTGATGTTGTGCCTCTTAAATTTATACAATTCCACTCCTGTCAGCTGCTTGTTGTCCTTTTAGTTGCTCTTTTTTTTGCTGGATTCAAACTCGTGTGTTCACATCTTGTGTCCAAGGTGCAATGTTTGAAGAAGCATTTACAACTGCCATGTTCTGCGTGGAAAGACCGATGCTTTTTTTTTTTTTTTTTTTTAGGGAGAGGGTCGAAACGGGACCGCCGCAATCGTGCGAAACGAGATTAAAAAGTGACCCAGCAGCTGCATTGTTTTTATGTGGTTGAGTTTTATTCAACCTGACTTGTTTGTCTTACAACACGTGTGACACGGAGGCTCGAAAGACAATTTTCTTTGGTGTGTGTATGTGAATTTGACACGCCATGCAAAGAGCAAAATGCAACGGCTGTTTCGAGACAATTAAATACTAAACATTCATAATATTTCTTTGTATGAAGAAATAAATAAGTATATATTTTACCAAACTGTTGTACTGTGTCTCTGACCTGCATCCATAAATTGAGGATACCATTTTCTTCTGCGTACTGCTGCATACACAGATATAGAACGATACAGTATACCATCCATCTTCTGATTCGCTTTATCTTCGTGTGGGGGGTGGGGGGTGCTGGAGCCTCAGCCCCAGCGCCACAGGTGTCGTTGCAATCAAATGTGGGCGGGGCTTAGGACAAACCCCGGTGACAGTGGAAACACTAACTGCAAACGCTGCAATTTGGACGAGTTTATTCGTTTATTTTGTTTTGAAAAATGAACGTTAATGCGCGCCGAGGAGGCAGGTCGATAAGGAGAAATGCAGGGCGGTCTCTTGGAGGGAAACGTGCAATAATACCACCGTCGACGACGTTTTGTTTGTTTTGACGTCTCGTCAATCGGGGACGGCTGAGGACCACTTCTTTTATGTTTTCTTTCACAAAATGAAGTCAGCTTTTGCGCAACCAAGGTAAAATGTTCTTATTTTCTCTTAGTTTATCCCAAGAAATGATTATTTCTTGTAATAAAAACACTTCATGATCAGCATGTATTATATGAAGCAAATGTGCAAGGTGTGATAACTGCATTCATTGATAACATTGATAAAACTTTGAGCACAAACGTTAGCCCACCCTTGTGACACGCAGTATATGTTTTCAGTGTAATGCGAATCCCTTCCTGGTTGTTTTTATTTTATTTCATGTATTCATATATGGTTAGCATGTGTGACTCCCCACACGACTAGGAACAAGGTTCCAATTCTGGCTGTATTTTGCATATTCACTCTGTGCTTATGTGGGCTTTATCCCAGCGATCTGGCTTCCGTCTACATTCCAAAAACATACATGTTGAGGTGGAGTGAAGGTTCTTAATTGGCCTAAGGTGTTACTTTATGTGTTTAAATGCTTCTTTCTGGGCCTGGGATTGATTGGCAACTTGTTCAGGGCGTTCCCCGCCTCTCGCCCAACGGCACCTGGGATGGGCACTTGCTCACCGTGACCCGAATGAGGATATGACGAACAGAAAATGAATTGGTGGAGTGATACTTCCTGTCTGTTTTATATGTGGCAGAGCCGTGACGGAAGCAGCGAAGATGGCTTCAGATGCCCCGCAACTGTTTGGTATTTATTTTCTTTTAAAAGTCGCCGATGTTTCCATAATGAAACACAACAACAGCATCAGCAGCTCACCTGTTTTGTTAACAAGCTTCACAAATGTAACCACTGTTTGAAACTCTTATCCAATCTCGCAACCCTAATTTTAAATCTAACTTTAAACCCTTGTCTTGAATCTCCATTTTTTTTTTAAACTGGATCCCGTGCTTGAAATATGAACCCTACTTACTTTCAATCGTACAATGTCTTGGAGCATGACTTTTGAAGGATAAACCTGTCTTGAAACATGACAGATAATTTGGAAAATTATTACTGGCTGGAAAACCCAGTTTGAAACCATAACACTGATATCAAGCACTAACCCACATTTGAAACACGAACTAAAGCCTAATATGGGCATGACACTTTGAACTCGTAATTTGAGCATAAACCCCAGATTAGAAACCTTCATCCTTTTTATTTTGAAACCCCAATTTAAAAAATGAACCTTGAAATGATAACCCAGGCTTGAAACCGAGTGAGTGCGCGGGTGTGGTTAGCCTATTGTCAGAAACCATCATGGATGTGTACAAGTTCAGATAATTGCTCAGCTGCAGCGCTGAAAGACACCACGAAGACAAACGGGAAGCCTTTGACTTGCACCTGTGCTAACCGCTAGCCAACCCAAGCAACCCGCTGTTTGTTCGAGTTGATATGGCAACGACGGGGCCTCGGGCATGCTGCCAAGTGACGGAGGGGAAACGATTTTCACAATCAAAACAAACAAACAAACCAAAAAAAATCATGATGGCTGCGCACAATGACAAAGTGTAGTGTCGGCAGGTGACGATGCGTCGTCATCCGGCATGCCTCCAGACCTGTTATGGATACAGCCGCTTCAAGAAGGGGAACGGAACACCTGGCAGCGCTTGCGCACGCAAGCCCACCGATTCACTAGTCAGCCCCCCCCACACCCCCAACCCTCACGTCCCTCTGGAGCGGTTCGCTACGTGGCGCGTTTGATCGCATTAGCTTCAAGCTTCTGCCCCGCAAAATTGCACAACATCCACTTGTCGTCGTGGCGGCGAAACATGGCAATAGGGCTGAAGGGTGAGGGGCAGTTGTTGGGTGGGATAGCAGGGGGCTTTAATAATTTAGTCGTCTGCGCTCACTTTTCTTGAAGACGAGCAGAGCCAGCCGACGCTACGCACGCGAGCTTGGCTAGATTACAAAATGGTCAACATCCAGAACAATGCCCACCAAGCTATCCTGCCTTTCTTTTCCGTTGCTTTGGATTGTGGCAGAGTATCAAGGCGTATGAATACAGCCTCCATGTGAAAATAGAAAAATAATAGCTGTCAAAATCTTCTCCTAGGTTCAGGGATGGCCAGAGAATGACATGGGGTGGCCACGTAGCTCCGCCCCTGAACTGAACCCTTTCAACCGGGGAAAAGATACGATGGAATCTCAAATCAAGGTAACTGTTTCAATCTCAATTCATGTCTTTTGCTGTTGTACCCTTTTACAATCTGGTAAAAATTTGGAACTTCTGTCACAATCCTATTTTTGACTGTGTAAACTCAGTAATTTGACATTTTTAGTGTTCTTGAATGGTACAGTATCCTCTAATGTTTTACACCAGCAAACATACCTGCATCCTTACGTACCTGGAAAAGGTACAAACTACCTTTGAGTACCCTCCAAGTCTCTAGTTTTGTACCCTTGATGCTTAACCTTTAGTCTGGGAAACAAAAATGGTCTGTCTTTTTGCAGCCAGAAAAGATACATATGCTTACTTACTTAACACACGTGACTAATTTCACACATGTGCGCGCCCCTCGTCTTCATAACACCCCCCCCCCCCCCCCCGTTTAATGCTCAAGGTGGCCGACAGGTGCACTTGCTTGGATGAAAGAGAATACGCTCAAAAAGCAGGACAGATGTTTGTTGCAGTACAGCTGCTGACAACCGCCACTGCTGTTGACAAATCGATTGTACAAAAGCTTCAAACGCGGCGATAAAACAGAGTATCGTTTGTAATAGCACGCCCGCTTACATAAAAGTGTTTCAACAATCGTTCCCACGCAATCCTCGGGTGTGTTTGTTTACATGCTTGTGCCGCTTTAAATGTTTCTTGATGGACTCGATACGTGGCGCTCGATACTGGAACGCTCCCCCGCTGAGGCCTTAAAATGGTGGCGGCGTGTGACCATCAATAATGCACACGGCGAGAGCATCCGGCCACTGTTATCATCGTGGGGAATCATAGGGTCCGCCGCAGGCCGCCATAGCTGCAGATGGATGGCGGCAATTTCATCTTGGATCAGAAAGAGAAAGAGGAGTAAAACTCTCTTGCCGGCCTAGTAGAGTGCTATGTGAGCATTGTCGTGGAGTCTGACGCTACCATCCGCCAAGTCAGATTTTTACTCCCATGTTTACTGCAGATGTTCACGTTCGACCCAATTAGAAAGTTGGTATGCTAACATATAGCGGGAAAGCGACTGGAATATAGAGAACTGATAACATGCTATCTTGCTGACAGTTGGTACGTAAACATCACTTAATGCTCAGGCAGGTTGAATGGGTTTTTATGTTCTCACTCGAGGTAAAATGCTAACATGCTAACAGCTTGGTATTTTTGCAAAGCGGGATAGAGGATACAGACTGTGCTCGGGCCGATTGAATGGGACATATTTGCAAGAACTTCACTTCGTAGCCTGTATTCGTGTTCCATAGTGCAGTATTTACAATGTGAAATCTCAAGATGCTAACACTACGAAAGCAACCTGAGTAGGGAAAGTCCTCAGGTAGATGAGGAGTTTGCATCACGCCTTGTCTTCAGGTTCATTTTCTAATGAGATTTGATTTCGTGCCAATGGGCTAATAGTAGGTGTGCAAATTTTCATTTCATTTTATTTTAGTAAGTGCCTCTGCCATTTCCTTAAACCCGCCGTTACCACCTGCCAGGTTGAAAAGTGTGCTTCCATTTTATTTTATTTTTTCCTTCACTTAACTAGGAGTCAGCGGGTTGCATGAAAATGTGGCGTCATGCATATTTTATGGTGCGGCGCTCTTACAAGGTGTAACTGGCCGAGGAGAGGCTGCCACCCAACATCCCTCTCAGCAAAGAGAGCGGCTGGCGGAAGAAGGAAAAACGGAAGAAGTAGAATTTAGGCATAAAGTGCTGGAAAGCGGACGAGGGGGATCGGCAGTGCGACTCGACCGTATTCTGTCCATTAGCTTGAGTGCCCGGGGGAGATGGGATTGTGGAGAACAAAATGGAAGTAACAGCGGCACAAGTGGGTGGTAATTAGAAATATTACCTCCATGTCAGCGGGGTTATCTGCCCGTCGCTCCCGCCGCGCCATTCCTTTGATGCTGACAAGTTGCACCCCCGCCAGCCAATTAATGGCCTGCCTGATAAGAGACCTTGTGTTATTAGCCTCTGAGAGCTGGCTCCTGTTTGACTTCAACTAATGTTTCCTCGAGCTCCTGAAAAGACAAAAAAAGCTACGCTACTTAGAATCATCAATAATATTAATCTGAATTTTAAAAAGAGCTCTCACAAGAATAGAGACAATGTTTACCCTCCACCCCATCCAAAAAAATAAAACCTGTCACATCATGTCGCAATGATAAAAAAAATACATAAATTGTAAAGTTCCAAGCAGTTGCATGAAAATACTTTTTTTTCGTTATTTAAAAAAATATATATATTTTTTTGGTCATACTTTTATTTTTTTGTGGGGGAAGGGGGAAGGCAAGGCAGATTTCAATTTGAGAAAAATGTAATTTTACAAGTAGGATATTCCCTCGAGTTAAATCCTAATCTAACAGTAAATTGTCGTGTTTTTTTTATTAAAGGAAATAGTCGTATACTTTAGAACAAAGTACTCATGAAAATAGAAAAAAAAAAGAAAAGGGCACAAAATCACAAAGTCAGAATTTGAGGGGAAAAAAATCAAATTATCTTGCAAGCAAAAGTCTAGGATTTATTTCCCCAAAATAAATAAAATCAATCTTTCAAAAAAGTGATTTTTATTATTGATTGTTTCCAAGAAAAAAACTCAATCTTTTGACCCCAAAAAAAATAATCAGGAGAATATGTCACCAACAATCTTTGTGCGCATACTGCAGTCATGTTGTTTTCTTATGAGAATAGAATATCACCATGACAGCTGTTTCCAATATTTTGGCCGCTTCCCCCTTAACTAGCGAAGCTCCATACAGTGGATGAACAGAGCAGAATTTGGGTAAAAGCCAGAGTGCACCTCCGAGAAGAAAGAGCTCTGCTGCCGCGCTTTTACCGATGAAAATTTGATGACGCTAAATCTAGACAGACTTTTAGTGTCGGTCGGGATTACGCCGGCGGCCTGAACGTTCATCAATGATTCAGGCAGGAGAGAGATCGCGTCGACGTCTGCCACATGAAGGGAGGAATAAATGGATCAGGTGAAAGCAAAATCACCTGGTCAATCAAGGCCGCCATTTTTGTGTGGAGACGATTGGTTGTTGTGATGTTTTTGCTTCATTATTTTTCTCAATTATTTATTAGATTTTTTTTTAATAATCACAGCAATGGCTTTGTTGCTACGCTAGCATCTTATCCCACCACATTAGGGAGCCCGGGAGAATCGCGGTTAATCGTGATTTATTTCACAAATTGTAAATTCTTCAAGCCTTCACCATTTACACTGTACGTGGTCATGACTGAGATGCATCAAAAGGGCATTACTTCTTTTTTGGGTGGTGGGGGGGGTACGTGCTTAGAAATTCAACAGGGTTTTGATTGACGGGTGCGGACAGGGATGACGGCAACAAGTGGACTAGAGTTACTTGGCCATGATTAGAGACGGGTGGGGGGGAGGGCATGACGGCTGTGACGAATCAGAGGGTGTTGGGGTTCAAAGACTTAAAGGTGGCATGGAGGTGTTTTTGAATGAAAGACTGGACTTCGGAATGTTTGTGAACTATGAGAGAGAGAAATGCGAAATTCACACAGCCGTAACCTCGCGGCAGCTTGTCCAAATTTACACTAAGAGGTCAAAATAGAGTTGCGCAACCTACAAACCTCAGTTTTGTTAAAATCATCTTTCCGATCCACCTTCTGGATCACTTTCCATCCTTCGGGCTGCTGGTGAGCTTGAATCTCCCCAGGTGACTTTGACAGACGGCGGGGGTACGCCACGGCCCGTTTTAAATGATGAACACAACAGCTAGCTAAAAAGCTGAGAAAGCGTGACTTTTGTCGATTCATTTCTCCAGATGAGTTTTGGCTCGGATCCCAAACGGCGACAATGCGGAGACGCCACATCTTAACGCTTGCCCGCGGCAAGCGCGCCGAATAACACTGCCTACACTGTGTGAAATGGCGAGCGTGTTCCCGTTTGATTTGACATAAGGCTGAGATTGTTTTTGTGTCAATTTCACACTCTCGCGGTCAGTTTTCTTTCCTGGCCACTGGTTTGGAGGATTGCGTGCTGTGTAATTGGAGTCTCTCGCCTCGGGATCTCGGAGCAGATAATAACAGTCGGTCTGTCCGTTTGAGGAGAGCCACTTGACACGGATGTGCTCCGATTCATTACTCTATTACTCATTGACTCCTAGCGTGCGCGCGTCGCCCGTTATGGGCGCCGCTGGAGCCAAGATGGAGATGAGCGGGCGCGGCGGCCTCATAAGAGCAAGGACGAACCTCACATTGAAGCTTCCGGAAGGACTTGGGGAGGACTGGCGGTTTAACGGCGTCGTTAGCAAATTGACAGTTACGTTTGGTTAAGTGTTGCAAATGTTGTCTCTGCGTGATTATGATCACGAGTTTTAATTAAAGCGGCGGGCGACTTTAAGAAGGAATGTTGTCGCGGTAGTGGGCGCCGATGAATCTCTTCGTGGTGTTCTCTGTCTGTCTCGTATGCACGGTTCAAATTTGATTCAAAATCTCAAGGACAAAATTGTTTGAAATGGCAATTGCCATTTTGCTTTGAAGCATCCATTTTTGGGTTATTACCGTGTCGTTTTTCGGGCATGGCTTCAAGACGCTTTTTAGTGGGTCTAATCTTGGTAGACGTGTCCAAATTTTTTATTTTTTAATGTTTTAATTCGTTAGTCACCACACATTGTTGCAGCGCTTCCGCCACACTCGCTGATGAAAAACTCAAAGTGTACTCGGTTCAAATTTCATAGCATAAAAATCGGGTTCGTTTTGGAAAGACCCCTCAAAGGGGTAAACATGACAATAAAATCGCCGCTTCAAAGCAACATGAAATGTTGCTTTTCTGGTGGCGTCTACCCGTGATACGCACGCCTGACAAATGTACTCTGTGCCACTGACTTCGGGAGGCAAAATTTTCCCCAAATTCCATGGTTTAGTTCGACTCGGAGTCATAACGACAGAGAAGCAGAGCAATTTCAAAAAGGCCTTGACACCAGCCTGCTGGGGCCCTAACGATTAAAGATTAATTAAGAAACCGGTTATTTAACTCATTCACTCCCAAAGACGTTTTTAAACGTCTTTTCAGACTTGGTCCAGAATCGGCTGGTCCCGAATGAGTTTTAACATGGCGTTATCTGTAATAAAGTCACGCAAACCATGTTCAGACATATATTCCGTGAGCTTCAAAAGATTCAGGCAAAGCCTTGCAGGAAAGAGTGGAATCAAACCATACATGAATGATGCAGTGTTCACCTCTGGGCGTGTTGGGGAATTTCCAAAAGAAAGCACGGCTACACCTGCTGGAGACGGAAGACGCCTTGTTGTCTCGATTTAATAGGCGGAGTGGCGTTCTCACAAGACGAGAGAAAAGTGGGACCGATTCTAGCCAGAATTTCCGTTTTGAACCCAAATAGAGCAAGCCTCTCTCATGTCGGTCGTTTCATTCGTCCCACCTGCAAGGCTTGAGGACGCCCTTCCCGCTTCCTAAAGGCCATGTCTGGGATTCCCCCACATTCCCACAGATAACCCCTTCCACTTCCGATCCGCACTCCCTCAGGCAAAAGTCAAGCGGGAGCTTCCTCTCACCTTGCGACATGTGCGCAAAAAGAGAACAGCTATTCTACCAGCACCGGTGGGTCATTCCCAATGACTTGTTTGTCCAGCATTTTGACGTGCGATGAGACCATAAAGTCATAAACCCCCCGCATAGCGTCTAATCACGCCCGCCAGGAGAGCTGAGGTCAGAGTCCGGGGGACCGCTTGGGTAGTGGAGACGAGGCCCTACTGGATAAACGCAGACTGGAGACAGCTGGAATGACGACGGCAAGGGAAACCTGAACTGTGAGAGGGGATGTTTGGAAAGCGATCAGAGAATCCAAAACTACAAAAATAAATGATGCTTTTGTTGCCCAGAGTGTTTTTGAGTACCTTTTTGACAATAAAATGTCCACTTTTTCCATTTTTCTTTGTTTGATTGAAGTCATTTGTATTTAGTAGTGGCGTTAACAACAATTTGTTGCTAGTGGGCGTTCGCTGTACTTCCTTGACATAGATTACTACTTTCTGCTAAGCCGGGGCTTTGGCAACATCTCGGTGGTGTCAAAGAGCCCCAAAAAAGTGCAGTTTCTGCCATTAGCTATTTTTTTTCCTGCAAATGGCTACGGATCGAGTTTCCTCTAGTTGGTGAATTTGCGAACCATGAATAGGGGTGGGGGGTGCCACTCTCATGGTGGAAATCAAAAGCCAGCCATATCTTTGTAAAATAACGTTTGATAAATACAAATTATAATCGATAATGGCATAACTTATTTCTAAAGCCCACCACTTAAAAAAAAAAAGCAATATCGGTGGCGTTTTAATTCCAAGAGCAATTTTTGCCAGACGAATCACTAACTCGATTTATCAACACACACGCAATAGTGTTTTATGGTGACAGGAAGCGGGAACATGGGAAATGCTTTAACCGGGGCCCCCCTTGAAATCAAGCAGATTACGAGCCATATGTGAGGGTCTCTAATCTTATTTGGAAGAGCCCCCGGGTGCTGGCAGCCTGTGTTTTACATTAGTCCCAATCAACGGCGGTCCAGACGATGACGGCGAGGTGGCTACACGGGTGTGACGATTTAGAACGGCCTTTTTTGCTTTGTGTCCGACACTCCAGAGAGAGGCGAATAAAAAATTGCAAAATGTCTTATTAAGCCTCATTCATAGCGAGTGTCGCGTTTCGACGACTTTAAAGAGAGAAAATGATGCAAATAGACATCTGACGTTACTCCTCCAGAGACACGCCGCCACGAGCGCCGCAAAACAAAATAAAAAAAAAATCAACAAACCCCGCAAGGCGCCTCGGTGGAAATGACTTGAAAGCCACACGAGCTTTGGGAAGAGATCAGAGTTGGGGTCTGTCCATCGTCGCAAAGATAAATCTCGCTCTTGAAGATGAAGCGCTTACTCGGTCGGCTCGGCGTTGCCAGATGAGGTGGAAAACCAGAAGCTTGATTTTTTTAAAAGCTTCAATGTTTGTTCGGGGACATTCGAGCTCGTTGATAATGTCGCTTTGAAAGGGGTGTATCAAAGACAAGGTACTTTAATTGCAGTGATGTTTTATTCTGTTTCCTGACCGAAGAACGTCAGAGACTTTTTATTGGGACACCTGGGAGCTTTTTTTTTTAAAATTGAGAATACATTCATTCATGTCTCCTTTACTGTTTGAGAGCACAATAAAATACCTGTTGATGTATAAAGTATGTATCGATATCAAAAGCGGATGGGCTCCTCTGACTCGATCTCATATCAACGTCTAGCAAAATCTGTTCCCACCCCGCCGGCCACTGTCCATGATCCTGACTTGCAATAAAGTTACGGGTCAATGCTGGTCACGATCCATTCAGGACACAGTGACCCCAACCCCCCTTCCGCCGCCGCCACCACTGCCCAGTCCTCTGGAGCCTATTGTGCACCCACCCCATTGTGAGGGTAGTTTGTGTGGCCATCCCACTGCCGTTGTGATTGATGCCGGTCTGACTGACCCCCTTCCAGGACTGGATGGCTCCCAGAGACTCTGGATGCAATTAGCGTGAATTTGTTACTTTAAGTAGGGCGGCCCGGCGGTTCAGTGGTTAGCGCGTCGACCTCACAGTGCAGAGGTCGTGGGTTAGATCCCGGCTCCAGCCTTCCTGTGTGGAGTTTGCATGTTCTCCCCGGGCCTGCGAGGGTCTTCTCCGGGTACTCTGGTTTCCTCCCACATTGCTAAAAACATGCATGGCAGGTTCATGGAACTCTCAAAATTGTCCCTCAGTGCGAGCGTGGATGGTTGTTTGTCTTGTGTGCCCTGCGATTGGCTGGCAACCGGTTCAGGGTGTCCCCCACCTACTGCCCAGAGGCGGCTGGTATAGGCTCCAGCACCCCCCGCGACCAGTGAGAGGATAAAGCGGATGGGAAATTGGATGGATGGATGGATGTTTCTTTAAGTAACCAAACCCAATTGTTCCTGTAAGCCCAATTTTTGTTTTGTTGTCGTTATTAATCTATTTTTAAAAAATGCAACAAACCACCCCAAAATGGCAAAATTAAAAAATAACTGCTAATTTACAAAACTACAACGGTACAATCGTAACCTGCCCCCCCCCTAAAAAAAAACCCCAGACAAAAATTACACATTACAAAATTACCAAAATTAATTACAGAATTGTGCCTAATTTGCTCCCAAATTTTAGCCACCTATGCCACGACAGATAAATTGAGAGGCTTCTGAATTCATGTCGTTGTCTTGGGGGGTTGGGGGGGGGGAACTTTTTTGGCATCGTTGCACCTGACACCTCGGCGTGACTGCTCCCGGCTTTTAATGGCTTGTTATCCTCCATCTTTTCCCCTCCATCCTTTTATCCTTCCTTTTGTCAACAACTCAGCTTCCACCTCTCACGGTGCTCCGAAGAAATGCTTTTGTCAAAAGGATTTGTTTTCTTTTTTTTTATTAAGCAGTTGGGAACTGGTGGGGAGATGAAATCTAACTTCCTTATGATTTCCCCTCGGTCTTATCCTCCCACCCCAAGGAAGTCCTTTTAAAGGAAGCGCTCCCGTCATTTCCTATCTCATCCCGCGGAGTAGTGTCACCACTCCACCCTGGAGACGGTGGCGTCTGCTCTCGGCTTGTTCTGAGAGCGATAACACCCTCTCACGGTGACTGTCGATGACGTGGCTAACCCCGAATGCCCTCTCTGGGACTTTCTTCCAGCATCTTCTCATTCTCACACCCTGTCATACATCTGGGAAACACTTCAAGAAATAAACCAGAGAGTTGCCATCGGTCTCTCGCCTGGGAAGGGGGGAGGTGGGTGTAATTGTATCTCCCCCCCCCTACCCGAAATCGCAGAGGATGCTTCGGATGGTTTGTGTTAGCGGCAATGGCACGGGATCTAGAAAAAGAAGCGTCCGAGTTTTGCTTGCGAACTAGTCAAAAGTAGCCGTCGCAGAATGAAGGTCACGGAAAGCTTTTTGGTCTCTTCAAATTGTTGTGTGTGTCGGGGGACTTGATTCATTCGCATCGATTCTCGCAATAGTTCTCGAAACTGGATTGGAAAAGCAGACATTTTGCACAGAATCCCGAGTTGTAATTCTTCTGGTAATATCCCTGCAACGAGAGCTTAGACTTGCCCTCTAAATCCTGATTCTTTTTTTTTTCTTTTTTCGGCGTGCCTGACAGTAACAAATGACTTCCAAATGGCATCGAAAGGTCACCCCCTGGGTGTCTTCTAAAAAAAAAAAAAAAAAAAAAGATTTAACATGAAAAATCCAATTTGATTGAATTGCTCAATGAAGTGCTCTTTTATCGATACCGGAATCGGTATCATCCGATCTCACGCATGGATGAATGCCATCGCAAGCAGCAGCATAAAACCCGAATTCAGAGTCCGAGAATTATACTTTCACAGCCCGGCTTGCGACCATTTTGATCCATCCACAACTTGATGCAAATATGTTTTTGCAATCCCCACGCAAAGAGGACAATTGATGTGGAGTGGTTGACAGCTTTTCCCCCCTCCCCCAATTTTATCTTTATGGACGTCCTTGATGGCGCGATCCAACAGTCGGCTTCCATCGAGAATCTGGATTCCCCGATTGATGTGACGGGTGCGTGGCGTCTGTCCTCTGCGCTCTCGCCTTGACCTCGTTTTTGGGCCAAAGGTCTTCCGAATGCCACTCACGGAAGCTTCTCCTGTGGCTTTGCCCTGAATCATATTACGGAAGCACCACAGATGGGGCGCCTCCATCTTCAAATATAAATCATCAAAAGATGAAGCGATGAGACGATGCGGCGTTGAATTGGAGTTGCGAGTAAATGAAGTGACTGATTACAAAACTCCCTAAAATGTGAACATTACCCGGGTGGTAGAGGCTATTTGCTAGTTTATTGTTTTATACGTTTATGTCTTAGGAACTATCTGGTCGTCATGATTTTACGACAGCGCTACCAAAGGTGGCTGATTGTGTTGTGACTTGCATCGGGGTTATGTCACTACCACAGGAATGGAATTCTTGACTTAAACTTGACTCTGGTGTCGCAGGGGAAATCCCCAACACGCTCCAAAATGTTTTGGGTAACCAAAAAAAATGTCGCAGTAGTCCTCAGAACCTCATGTTTGAATAGTGGTTTCTTGAACCCCGGGTCTCGTTTGTCATTTGAGCCCACTTGGTGACACGGTGGAGTGCGGTGGGGATAAAGGTCGACATCCCGATTAGACGTGGAATGTTTGCGTCCAGTGTTTACGCTGGCCTTTACAAAAAAAAAAAACACACATCTATCTTAATAAGAAAAGGCAGGATTTTGTTTCTCTATTTCCTGCAGCACATTAAGGGGAAGCAGGGAACTTTTATGTGGTGTGTTCACCACCTGTCCCTTCTCCCACTCAGCCCCCCCCCCCCAACCCCCCACCCCTCCACTTGTACCACACACATTTCATCGACACACGCGCACACACACAGAGTTGGCAGTTCCATCTGGGTCAAGTGGGTGTCGGCTCACCTAATTGGGCCATAGGACGCGCCGCCATATTTGCTTAGCTGCTCGCTAAACGTCGCCGCAGTTGTCGGGATCTGGGGACAGTCAATTTGAATGTGTCGCATTGCTTTTTGTCGTATGTCAGGAGAATTCTGCTGATAGTTTAAAGTTGAGACATCTCGAGGAGGATATTTTAGGACAATGTTGCCTTTTAAACGCACTCCCTGTATAAATATAAACATTTTTTTTTTGCACCCTTACAACTGGGAATGTTTTGTTGCAGTTTTTTAAATGTTCCCCACACACTCATTAGACTAAAATGTCCCTTTTGTGAACCCTATTGATTTTGATTTCCCACGCAAATTTCCAATTTAACGACCCGACCATTTGGAAAATATTTTAGTTTGGCTGTTTTTCTTTCCTGTAAATGTTTTTTTCCCCCAGCAAAAACAACCCTCCGCATCTCTCAGAGGCAGCCTAAATGGACTAAATAATAAACATCTTTGGCCCCGCAGACAAAACAGTCGCTTACCATCGCTAATGAAGCTCTTTGAAGCCCAAACGTGAGTCATCCCTGCAGACAGAGGCGACCTCTGGGATCGTAATATACATTAAATATAATAATATTCAGCACGTGGCCTGAGGCCAAAAATCACATATCCGATTTCAATTGTTTTTTCCCCCCCTATAAACTTACAGAAAAATGTAATGACAATGACATTATTCAAAACATTGCATTATTTCTTCTAAGCTGTTCCATATTTTTTCTAGCCTTAAATTCCCCAGAAATAAAAGCTATACATATTTTTTTCTTGACAGATGATGTGAAAAACCTTTTGGGGAAAACAATGAAAATACGTGCCATTATGCATGTGCAAGGAGAGATGAAAAACGTGCAGGAAAGCAGCCCTCGAGGACCGGAGTTCGACAACTAGGGCAGGGGTGTCAAACTCATTTTTGTCTCAGGCTACTTTGGAGTTGCGTCTTCCCTCGGAGGGCCGTTATGACCACAAAGATGTTTCATCGTCTTATTACTTTATTACTTTAAATTAATCTAAGGGTAGCAAAATCGCGACGTTGTTTATTCCACATGCCAATTTGACATTTTGGTCTAAATCTTAGCAAGATCATGCAAGTTTACACACATGATTTCCTTTCGCGGCCCACATAAAATCTGGCCCCCGGGCCTTGGGTTTGACACCAGTGCTGTCGGGGTTAGGAGAGCATGGAAAAGATGCTAAATGTAGCGACCAAATCGGTAATTTGGCAGCACTGACTGCTTTGGCAAACTAGCGCCACTATGTTGGCAGCCATATTGTTTATTGTTAGTGGGGACAAACTTTGAATTTAAAAAGAAAAAAAAAAAAAGGAAGAAAATCGATAACGGAAACTTACCGAGAAACAAATCTCCATTTAATTAGCTCAAGCACAATGTAGCCTGATTGTTGGAAGGAATCGAGGTGAAAGTAAACTCGCTGGGCCACGTCTGTCAGCAGGAGATACGAGAGAGGTAAAACCGACGGAGGGCTCACAAATGTTCTCTTGGAAGTCTGCCAGTCTCTATGGGTACAAATCTGAGATAAGCCTTTCCCTCGCGGGGCGGCAACCTTCAGGATCTTTTGCGATCCACTGCCAGCGTGGACATGAAGCTTCTCTAACACCCTGATAAGTTCGCGCAGGAACAGGTGTCTTCGGGTCCCGCTGGAACAGGAATAAAAAGGCGCCGGCAAAAACAGATTATCAGTTTCCCCAAAAGTAATTTAGATTTGCAGCAGACGGAAGGGAAAGAGCTACTGGAAAATGGACGCACCGCGTTGAGCATCTATTACCATGGCGGCTTTGAGATACTCTTAAACGCGGTGGCAGCAACTAAGTGCATTCGGCTGTTTCCGCCTGCCGCCACCTCGAAACATGTCACGGACCTCTCACACTTTAAAACGGCACCAGAACACACCATTGGGCCCACTTGTGATTCAGTTTCACTCGATAAGAAAAGGCTTACAATAGGTCTCTTATTTATTACATATGAGAATGTTAAATATTGGTCGAGATTTGAGCAAGCATCATGGAAGTGGACATGTTTGATTTGCTTTTGCGGGCCACATAAAATGATGTGGCGGTCCAGATCTGGCCCCGGGGCCTTTAGTTTGACACCGGTGCCCTACAGCCATGTCACATCTTGTTTTTAACCTTATGCGTGAACCTTGACTTACCGTGGCACTATTAAGTTTCTCACCGGGTCCTCAAGAATTCCATCTGCGCTTTTAGAGCCACTCTTGACTAAAACTATGGAGAGGCTTTGGAGATGCTAAATCGCCCGAATAGTGTCTTATTTTGGAGGTACTTCCACCAGGGGCTTCAAAATCCAGACGTCGTCTCGGCTTAATCTCCCGATCAGCGCCGATAGGAATAATCTTTAGTTTTCCCCCGCATGTGAAACCTCAGCCGGGCTAAGAGGCTATCTGCTCATCTCCATGTTTGGGTTTGTCTGCAGGAGCCACTGCTGGATTTGTAACTTTTGCGCCGAGGGTCTCCCGCAGTGCACTTAGCGCAATCTCCCGCCTTCCCCGCGAGAACCTCCATCAAAAGCCTGATGTCTCGATTAGGTCTTTCCATCGTAGTATTAGAGCAACATATCGGGCCATCTACTTGATTGTGTGTTTTGTATTCGCCATCCCGAAGATTTTATTTCTGACGAAAAAATATTTGTCTTCATTTTCGCCATCCAACATTGGCACGGTTCTCGCTTGGATATTTATATCCTGGAAGTTGTGCTTATTGTTGAAAGAAATCCATTGAGGAACTGTTGCTTTAGAACAGTGGAAGCCCAGAATGGTTTAAGGGATCAAGCAATATAAACATTGAGCTTCCAAAAGTTTCCTTTTGAGATTATTCGAACAGAAGTACAGCAACAAGCCTTCCCAGTATGGAGCAATTTGAACAATGTCTGAACAATTCTGTAACTTCCAAAGTCTTGAGAAATTATTGTAAAATTTTTCGAACGATTGCTATAAAAAAAACTAGACTGGCCTCTGCGGAGGAAAAGAAATATCTGCAGCCAAATATGGGCGCACCCACTCACTGCCTCTGATGCTGAACATGCGCATTTGCCATCCGGTTAATTAAAAAGTTGAATGGAAGCTTCTAGGAAAAAAAAAAAACTTCTGTCATCCGGCATTTATGTCTGCTCACAATCACAGTCGAGTCCCCGATTCTGACCCTGGTCCGGGTGCCTCATCGCCCCGAAGTCGGTTCTTCCCCCATTGCTTGAATGACATGTCAGTTCCCGCCTCTATTCCCGCGATGAAGCGACTGGTTTCCATTAAAACCAAATGGGATCTTTCAGGGGACGTTATAGAAGACTGGACTGTATCAAAGCCTTTTTCTCGTGTCGTCATGCGAAATGTTTTTTTAATTTTTTTTCTGGGTGGCCGAGACACAGCGCGGTTCACGGAATGGCGACAGTACACAATAAACGCGCGACTTGGAAGCACGCTAGCACTGAGAATGCGGCAGGGGTAATTTACAACGCGGTGCACTCGAGTTGACCTGCAGAGATTTTTCGAGCTTCTTTCTGATGCGTCCCGCCGGAGAACTTTTGACGAAGCCACGACACGGCCTCCAAAGTTCAATCCCTGTTTGAAGCCCTCAGATTCGGTTTGAAAGATCTACTGCCAGGCATATTCCACCATTTTAATTTATTTTTTAAACAAAGTTCTTTGTTCTCTCATATGGCTCATTAGCCAAAACCAAGGCTTTTTTTTGGCTTTTTTTTCACATTTGGTGTGCCGTTGCGAGCAACAAATCACTTTGCATATATATATATATATATATATATATATATATATATGCAAGGTGACCGCAAAATTAAAGCGTGTTTTAAAGATGTCATCCAATCAGCACATAGTAGGACATTACTGCAGCCAGTTAAAAAATATGAGCAGAGAGATGTGGCTCTCAAAGTAGGCCAGATGAATAAAAGATGCTCTCTATAGCAGCGGTGTCATAAAAGTTTAATTGACAACTTAACAGGAAATAATGTGTCGGACCAGCGTCTTGGATTGAAGAGTTATATTTTACACAGGTAATGTTTTTTTTTTTTTTTTTTTTTTTTGAAATGTTTGGTAGTCCCTGATTTGAGTGAGTGGAATGCAGGGGAAAGTCACTCCAGGCCAAATTAAACGATGACTATAATGGCACCCGACAAACATTTCACAGGCGCAAGCAAGCCCATTATAAGCTTTGCTGCAAGTGCTTTATGGCTTTAATTTAACCGGAGACAAAACTAACTAACTAACTGGCTGGCGTAAGTGATTATATTCTTCTAATGGGCCGACTCTGCTCCAAAAGCAAAGGATATGCTTGGCGAGAACCGTTCGCGGAGCAGCCCTTGGCCAGCACTAAAGTCGCGACTCAGCGAACGCACCGTAATAAAGCTTTCATCGACGCACGCTTTGGTTTCTTATTCCGCTGCAAAATTATACGCGTGCAATTGGAGCATCTCGGGAATTTGGGCAGCGGCCATTTTTGGGGAACTCTGCCGGTCGCTTAATCTTGGCAACGGAGTGCTCTGCGGTGATATGACATACCGGTTGTTTGGATAAAAAGTCCATCCATGTTGACGCCACGTGCTAATGCTTGATTGTTTGTTTTGAAGAGGGCCTTTTTGAGTTACATATTTGTTCGGATCATCAACCATTTCCATGATTGACGTGTAGAAAAGCTTGTAATGACTCTCACGAGTCATGAATTGTCCTTGAAAGAAGCTACACTGCATGACCATGATCTCTACAATCTGTGCATTTATTTTTCCGCACAATTTCTCCTCGAATTGTTTGTGTGAGGGCTGTATTTGAGTCAGAGCTCACCGGGTAGCGGCATCAATTACCAGCGGGACTCGGCATCACCTACGCTCTCATGTGTGCGCTTCGTTGCCTCTTCTAGAAGCCGTTCGGGTGCACCGCTGAACCTCAGGCTACCCGGCAGCGTTGTAGTGTGTTATTGTCGTCAGGTTATTTATCATCAGGGCTTGAACGGGCCCCCCCGAGCCAGAAGTTAATGAAGTGAAATGAGATTTATTAGGCAAAAAAGTCACTGACAAGCAAATGTAGTTGTGGTGGGGGGTGAAATTATTCATGACAGTTGCGACAAAAGGTGAACAAAAAAGGAAACCTATGTCACAAAACTGCCTTTTTTATTTGTATTTTTTACTTTTAATACTTCACCGCTCAACCTTAGATGAGCATTCTGCGAAATATTTATCTTGGCTGGCAATGAAGAGTTAGCGACGTCAGCCCACCAATGTTGCATGGTGTTATGCTTGACATGTAGGGTGATCAATCAAGAATAAATTATGGGGGGTAGGGGGGGGGAAGCACTGGTTGTGTGCATGCACATTTGACTGACCAATGAAGGCTCAGTCTTGTTTCCAACTGACCAGCATTGAGCTAGCTAGCGACGATCGCTAGCTAGCTGTGGATTTTCAGCAGGATTGACTTGCCATTTCTTGGTATTTTGAACTCATCAGTCTGGGTATTTCTACCCCATCTTGAGGCCCAATGTGCTGGGTCGAATCGTCAACCCAACACGCTGGGTATAAATAACCCAGTATTGGCTCAGTGTCTTTCGGACCCAGCGCTTGGGTTTTTGGGTACAATATCAGAAGCGGCTGGTGTTTGAGCACTCACTGTTTGAGCCCCATACGGCGCTCATCATGCTAATTACTGCCAGTCTTCATCAGGGAATGGAATCTTCAGAGCGCAACCCCCGCGCCTATACGTCTCCCCCCTCAAATTGGCCGCCAGCTGCACGCAAGCATGCGGGCAGGGTGCTGCTCTCGGGTCAGCCACCGAACGAGAGCGCCATTACTCATCAACTGTCACATATTTTGAAACGGCATCTGTATTTTGGCGGGGGCGCAGCATCTTCCCCGTGCCCCACTCCTCGTGCTCCCGTGTCAACATTGAACACAATCAATCTTTTTCGGTGACTCGTAAAAGATTGACCATCACTTAAAATATCAAGTTCCACGCCCACCAAGCCAAAGACCCGGAGGTCGACGGCTACTTTGAAGCTTGATACTTTTGCTTGCCTAAAAGGTGTTCGGCTTGAACCGAGTCAACTCCTTTGCCCCCACTATAACCCTCGGCACTACGGGACCCTCACCCCGCATTGACCCCTGAGCTGCGTTTGCTTAAGGGGTCATCAAGATGAGGTCACTCGATCAAACTCGGGCCGACGCCCTCAAAGGGACTCCAGTCCCACAACGTAGCCTGGCCCTGATTTTTTTTTTTTTTAACTCAAACTCAAGGTTGGAGCTCCGATGCAGAATGAGACTTGACAGCGTCATGCATCTGATCTGACGGCAAGGTTAAACATACACCTTAGTTGAAAAGTAACTCCCTTTGATCAATTAATCAATCAGAGGTTGGAGTTGTGTCACTCGTTTATCCCTGAATCATGATTGTTGTGCTAAGCGGGACATTTTGGACAGCCTTCTGCTTTCAACTTTGTTGGAACCATTTAGGGCGGGGCCCCTTTTCTGTTTGTGTTATGGGTGACCTGCCGATTGGCCAAATAAGAGTGTCAAATTAATTCACCAACCGATCGCCGGTATTGCCTGCTAAAAACGCGTCAACCAAACATTATATTTTAAGTAAGCTAACTGAATAATAACAAGATGTGCCGCTTGCGATAATTGGCGCATACTGTGTAGATTGACCATAGAAAAAATGGCGTCGCAACGAATCGCTGTCATGTAGAGATGGGAAAGTGACAACACAAGAGCAGAACGGAGAAGAGCATCTTCCTCGATGATTTGTATTGCTCGGCCGTTTTTGTCTCCCAGCTGTTGCGGGGGGTGTTGATAGGCCACCATATGCAGCTCGGGGTGGGAACGGCAGGCGTGGCGCCGCTTTTGGGAGAGCGTGTGAATTACAATGTGTTGTTTAATTTAATGGGGAATTATTCAAATGAGGTCCACGAACCAATCAAGAGTCAATTACTTAACAGTTACGCTGATTAATTAGTTTAATTATCGACAGAGTGCCTTTTGTCACATGGCGTAGTCCCTGGGAGACATCCGGGAATATGCTCAGTTGCGGGGTTGGAGGATTTGGTGGGATAAAAAAAATTGAAAAAAAGGTGGGTGTCTTTCAGCAGACTTCTGGGAGCAGGGAGACTCGAGATAAGAGACCCAGAGCCGCAGCAGCCCTCAGTTCTGATCTCAGAGCTCATCCCGTGCTGATAACCCTTTGCAGACCTTTCATGTCATCCCAGCCGAGCTGTTCACCAACCAGACACAGGGCTGGATTTGTGCTTGCCTGAACCATGCGCAAAAATATTTTTTATAAAATGTGTCAATTCCCAATGCAATGTTGGCAGACTTTTGGCTGGGAAGAAAAGCCATTTTGCTTTGGAGCGGCCATTTTTGGATCATTTTAGCAAGTTCCGGGGCTCCTTCGGAGATGATGACATCCGATTTTGGCTGATAATGATGCCAAATTTGACAGATGGACAGATCGTAGCAGGGAAGTGGAAGGTAAATTGGTCACTATAAACAGAGACTATTTATAGTGACCGATTTGAGATTGTCATTTTGTGTGAGCATGATGATGAATTAGGATTACTTTTTGGCTCATTTTGGCAATTTATATGGTTCACTTGAAAAGGAAGTCCTCGTGATTTTGCCTGAAAGGTTCCAAATTTGAAACCACATACCCTATGAAGGCTTGAGACATCAGTAGGTCTAGAGGGGGGGGGGAGAAAAAAAAATCCAATGATGCATCGACACCCCCCCCACCCCCCTTGTTTTTCCTGTCTTTGATGTATCACTACAAGCTTCCTAAAGTAAACACAGACTAATTGTCTGGATCAAGTCAAGATTCTTATCTCTCACCCCCCCCCCCCCCCCCTTTCCTCCTCGTCCCTTCCATCCGAGCATCTGCACAGCAATCGGATCTCTGGAGGACACTCGGTTAACACCCGAATGTACTCTAGCGCGGCCATTCATCAGCACCCCCACTCGCAACCCGCGCATATCTCCTGACCTTTTAATCCAGCGAGTGTGTCTCACAATTAACACAAACACTGATAAAGGACAACTTCTAGAAGCTTTAGCACCCTGTTTTAATTGTGCACTTATCTTTTAATTGGCTGCTTTCTGACATACGCACCCACACGCGTACGAGTTGACTTTGTTGCCAAGTGTATCATACGGAGAAAAAAAAAATCAGGAAAGAGCAGACGAGCTAAAGCAGGTGACGAGATGCTGAACATCTGGCAGGCGGCAAGTGAACACTTCATCATCCTTTTTTTTTTTTTTTTTTTTTTTTTAAGTGTGCAGACTAAATATTGGTGCTGATGTTGTAATCGGTTTCCCTGCCGACTCTTGTTACACATGCGCACGCCTTCCGGTAAGCCCTTCATGTGTATTTTGCTGCCCTTCTCCGGGGGGTGTAGTTTGGGGTTGGGGGGGGGGGGGGCGGCATTTGGGGTGAAATAGCTTTGCTTGTGTGTTGCCTTGGGTGCAGGGTTCTCGGTTTTGACTGTAGGCTGAGGCTTGAAATTGGGGAGGTGTTTGAGTAGACACGCACACACACACACACACACACACACATGAAGTCTGCCATTTTGTTTCGAAGAGCAAAGAGTTTTCGTCACTTTCTGTGGCCACAGTATGGCAGCCAAGTCAGACTCGCCACATGGAACTGCCATCCCAACAATTAGATTCGGACCAAACACCTGCCACAAATACATTCATAAGATGCCATCTTACTGACACCAATTTAAAGAAACAACGTTTTCAAACACAGCTCGTGCATTTCAACGTGTTAGTGTGTCAACCTGTTGGCGAGTGAAAGAGATTCCGCTTGCTCGGGGAATCGCCGTCCTGCCAAACTGCCTGTCACTCTTGTCGTAGCCCCAAACTGGCACTGGGTGGAATAAGGGGGATTGGTGTTTTGGAGTTTAGGGCTTGCGGGTGTCAAGCAAGCTGACACGGCTGACTGGCGGAGTGACCGCCTCTTCATAAATGTCACGGCTTTACCGTTATTTGTGCAAGCACAGCTGCCTTTTGTTTTTTGTTCGTTTTTCTGCCACTCTAGACGGAGTTAAAAAAGAAGAAAAATAGGTCGACGCATACGCTGACAGTTTTGGCATCTTAAATTAGTGCTCAAGGGGTTGCGGAAGCAGCTGGGATTGAGCCATGAGAGGATTTTCCCCCGTCTGTTTACTTCTGTTGTTCTTTTTCACGCAGTGGCAAAAAAATATATATTGTCGAAGCAGAATATAAACGTCGTCTGGCTGTAAGTCCTGTGTTTTGACTGAAGTTTTTGTATTTTGCTAGGATGCGGCGAGCCAAAATATCGCAGTGTGTCATATTGTTCAATATCAATGCACTCGCCATGGAAATACACGAGCGCAGACTGTGTTTGCTACAGTGAAGTAATCTGTGGCTATTTGCCTAAGTTGCAATCCATTGTACCCTGAACTCGGTTTGTTTCGCTCTGTACCATCTCTTCTTCCTGCAGGAAAAAGGCAATTCTTGGCATTTCCTGGTGTTTTATTACATTCAACTAGTCCAATGGCTGTGCCGCAACATTCCAATTGGATCATTGGTCCAGAAAATAAAATCTGTGTTTGTGACACAGATTATGTGACAGAATAACAGCATTATTGTGTTCAATTTAGATTTCACAGCCACCAAGTCAATTTGGGATGAATTTGAAATTAGATCATTGTATATGTAGCGAGTAGGACGTTTTTGATGGACGGTGTGCATTGAGGTTTTTTCAAGTGACATATATGCCTTGGCTCATACAATCCGTTTGCAATAGCATTCCGAAAACAACATTGAGGCACATCCATTATTAAAAACGACTTTTAGGTAATGACTGTCGGACAACTGCAAGGAGAACGCAAGCAGACGTCGAGTTATTTAGCGCGAACGCAATCGGGACTGACGGCCATGGAGATTTACTGCTCTCTTCGACGCTCAATGGGATTTTAACGGCCGTCGCTAGTTGCCGCGCGCGCCCAAATCGAACATGAGCTGTTTGTCGCGGTTTGAAGCTCACCCAGTGGCCGGCCGGCGTTCCCTCCAAATCATGTCATTTGACCCGAATCTCCCATTCCATTAGCCGGCATCCCCCACGGGGACACTAGCGCTTCCCTCGACAATTGAACTTTGACCCGCAGCCAATAACAGCCAGGGAGGTTTTACAGGCGCGTATGCAATTGGAGTGGTCTCGCTTCATGGAATTTCATTTTGTTCTCTGTATGCCTCTTGGCATGTGGGTTAAAAAAAAAAAAAAGCTGTCTCGTAATATATATGAAATATAGCGTTATCATGCCGACACAGCAGGAGTAATGGTTAAAAAAAAAAAATAGCCCCCGATAATGGTTTTATCAACCCTTAAAACAGGCGGGCACCCCGACAGTTGCCAGATTTCTTCACACGTCTGCGACACGCTATCTTCAAGATATCCCAACGATCAAAATTTACCGGACACTTGACACGCTATTATTTTAACCTCGTCTGTTTCTTCTGCTCAGGCGGAAGGCTTCGGTTCTCATGACAACCAGGGGCGTAGCTAACTTGCCGCTTTTTATTATGTAAATTAGACGCACCCTCGGGACCCCCTCGCCCCCCCCCCCCTCCCGCTATCTGAATAGAAGCAATTAAAAACCTCACATTTTTTGCTGTTGTTACATGGATGAGTTCACCTTTGCGTTGTTTTTGTCAATTGAAGTCGTTGCTCATGATGCTAAGTGTGGCCTAGCATGCAAGAACAACTTGCTCACCTTGTAATTCATTTAATTTAATTTGAAGTGCGTACAAAAATTGCTTTTTGAGAAAACATATGTAAAATGAGATGCTTCATCAATTAATTCAAAGCTCGTGCTTATTCTCAGTCTCCGGCTGGCATAAACAACAACAACAACCCCCCCCCCCACCCCCCCCAAAAAAAAACAACAATCCGTTTTTATATTGAGATGAACAACTTTAGAATGACTCCGTTTTCGGCACCAATTCCCACATCCGAAGAGCGTCAAACATAAGCGAACGAGACAAGCCGAGCGCTTCATCGGATCAGAACGGGCGCGTCGCTCTGCGATAAACACCTGACGATTCCTTTTTACAACCCGATAATGAGTCTTTGCGGATGATTGACACTGGCGCCTTCAGACTGAAGACTTTGAAGCGCCGCCACATCTGAGACACACGTTCATACATAATCCTGCGTGCGTTACACGCATGAAAACCTAACCCGCTCAGAAAAGCAATGAGTAATGACGACTCCGACGTGGAAGCCGCCTAGGCTTAAGGAGACATAAAAAGGGGCCAAGGCGGTGGAAAGCCATGGAAGAAGTTGAGGGTCCAGAAGGACCCGTGGGACCGCCTGAGACAACGAGGAGGATACGAGGTGAAACTTGGAAGCTCGAGATGACACGAAGACTTATCGGTGGCCTCCGGAACTAACCCCCGTTTGCCGCTCCTCAAGCCTCACTCTCGACTAACCCCCCCGCCCACCTTTTTTTTTTTTTCCAGACGTCGATCCAAAACACGAGTGTAAAACATGAATTATTGCTCCTTCCTGGAACGCGTCCGCGAGATGTTTCAAGATGCTTTCAGTCCAACGAAGAAGCTGAAGTCACGGAGGCGATTATGAACGTCCGCACAACAAACCCGTGGCAACCATGGCGACCGCAAAAAACGGACAGGGCGTCGTCAGCCAAAGATGTTCTTTGGGGCATATTTTCCATCCGAAGCTCAAACCATAAAAAACTCTTCCAAATTGTCGGCATGCAATACTGTTGATATGAATATATGAAAATCTGCTCGAGCGAGAAAGCAGTTGAACGTGCTTCAGCGTTGTCGTAAGAGGCCCTCATGTGTCCGTTTTCATAAAACTTCGAGTTCATTTTTAAATCACCCTCACCCAATTTTGTAATCGTCAAAGCACTTTACTTTGAAATCCACCCATTTTATCTGCATGGCAGCACAATCTTTTTTTTTTTTTGCATTAAATCCTGCAACCAAAATGACTAAAAGTTTTTTTTTTCCCAATGCTTCAAAAATTCGCAGCCTTGAATAATTGTTGCTCTATAGAACGGACCCAACTGGTCCTCCACTGTTAGTTGGAGTTGTAATTTCCAATTAAAAAAAAAAATGGCTGAAAATCATTGTCGAGTACAAGACGACTTTGAGACGGTCAATATTGTCCGGACGAGAGTCGAAGCAAAAGACAAACTCTCTGAGGATCTTCTTTGAGCAAATCTTTCCTTGTTCTGAAAATGCGAGGGTAGAAAAAGAATGCCTGGGTGCAACTGCGGTTCTTATGAAGCTCCTTCATAACTATTAACCGTGCGATGACGGCGCTGGATATTCGGATTGATTTACCTCCTCCGGGGGATCGCTTTGCTCAGACCAAAGATTCATCGGGGGGGCCCTTAATGGCTCCTCCTGCCTCGGCAGTGCTTCAAAGCCAAGATCCCGCGACTCCATACTTCATATCATCGCAGTAATGCTCTTATTTATGAGTGCGCCGCCAGAAAGCCAGAGAATTAGATGAATCCGAGACCTCGTTTTTCAAGACCTTCAGAAAAGGCACCCCAAAAAAAAAAAGGAATCGATAACATACAAAGCAAGTAAAAGTATGAGGAAAGTTCTGAAGCAGTACTTTATGGAAGGCAACAGGAACCTTGAACACGTCGGAATAACAAAGATTAGACCTCCGTGGTAGAAAAGCGGAAGTAAATGCTGGGACGCAAGTCGCGGTGTCTCAGGAGAGCCTGCCCTCCCATCATGTGTGAAATTGAACAACCAAGTACATGCTGCTTTTTCTGAAAATATGCGATCCCCTCCTCCATTGTCCCCCCCCCTTTTTCTCATTTTCAGTCATTTTTCCACTTTTCTCTCTTATTTTTATTTTTGTCTTTTTAGGTTTTTTCTCGATTTATATTCCCCCCCTCCACCATTGTCTGATTTATATTTTTATCTTTCATTTATGAATTTGATATTTTCTTTCATTGCTTTGTCCCTTTCTCCAATTTTCTTTTCCCCCTACTTTTTACTTCATTTGCGTCTTTTTAAATTTCATTGTCACAATCATCTGCGCTAAGGCTACCGAACGTTGCCATGACAGAACTTACCCCCCCCCCCCCAAAAAAAAAATTCTCTTAAACTCAAAAAAATAACAGCGTAATTTTCCTCTCCTTCGCTTAAAAAGTGGCATTACAGATAATTCACCAAATACAAGACTCCGCTCAAAGTACTGATTCCACTCCTTGAGGGCGTAAAGCTGAAAAATACTCAACAACAGATACTTTAAAAAAAAAAATGCACCGCACAATAATGAAGTATTTGCGCTTAGTGTGCTTTCCACCAATGACCGATTATAATGTTGTTGCTGCCAATTCGGTTAGCCGGAATCAGCAGCGGCGGATGTGAGCCAAGGTTATGAACCGGAGGACATCAGTACTAGTTGCTAACGTCCTGTTGTTGTCGTCGCTGCTGCGTGTCCTTGGCCGAGCAAGTAGGAGGAGGAGTGCGATGAGCTCCACTGATGTCGTTTGTTCATCGCGAGAGAGAGGCCAGAACTGTGAAAATAAGAGAGGATCATCAAAAGACGGATTAGGTTTCGCTTTCTTTTAGTTGGACGAGTCAAGGAGGTGAAAGCACTGAAGTCGCGGGGGGGATCTCTCTTTTTTTTTTTTTTTTTTTTGCTTCTCTTAATTTTTCTTTTAAATTTTTGTCCATTTTCTCATCCCCTTTTTGCTTTTTTTCTCCATTTTCTTTCTTGATCCTTTTCTTTCTCTTTTCAGATTTCATTCCCTAAACCCCGTAGCGCCTCAAGGGTGTTTGTGTTCGCAGGTTTCAATGTAATCACGTTTTAACGTCCCAATTCAAAATACAGCAAGTCATCCTTGATGTTCACATTGCTCAAATAAAGCTCGAAGCTTTTTTTTTTTTTAAGTTTTCCTGAACAAACCAACGAACTCCAAACCAAACGTGTATTTTCTACGGCCTTGTGCTGCACAAACGGCGAGATGAGCAACCGCTAATCGCCCCACAGGCTGCATACTCCCCCTCCGGCAAACAGGATGCAACAAGTAAGAGGAATCGGTATGGGGGTGGGCGGTGGATGCTCAGGCAGCCAGAGGCAGGAGAATAAACCCAAAGCAGATGTAGATCATGTACAACACGCGTGTTAACATCAAAACGGCAACGGCTGGAGTAAGTGGTTTCTTTTAAATGTGTACCGCGCACGAGTCTGACACCTCCGATCATTCAGGTCGAAAGCAGATCCTTGTTAAAAGCCCGACTTGTGTCCCATTTGAGCGATAAACCCTTCACTCTTCTCCTTCACCGCCAATTCCAATCCCGATGCTAACTTGTCACTGTGGACCCAAACTGGGTCTGAAAAGTTGTCGCTTTATTGAATGTACCGTGGAGGTTTTTAATGGGCAGTTTTTGACGTGCTGACGCGACCAAAGTGCATTCTTTGAGCTGCGGCGTCACATTTGTTTGGCATTTTTAAAGCAGATCCCACCCTTGTTTCTTGTTCAAGTTCCACCCTCGCAGCACGAATGGGCATGTGAAATAGTTGGAAATATGACATGAGCAAGAAGGAAAGCGATGACAGAGCCAAACGTCGGGCCAAAGAGTCCAGGGAGAAATTTACTCCTCCTCCCTTGATGAATTACACGCCCGAGTCCTGGTGTCTCCGAGCCAGGGACTTGGTTCTGCCCCCAGGCGCCATGATTTTTGGGCACAGGGATTGAATTCTTTTTTTTTTTTCCTTTTTTTTTTAAAGCGGCAGCCAAAACCATTGGCTCCTCAGCGTTAAAATTGTGAAAGAGAACCGGTGCAGTGGAAATATGTTTCATGGCGTGGGGCTTTGTTTTATCAGTATCATATTTGGCGAAGGATCCCAGGGTGCCTCCGCGCCACCGTCCTGACCCCCATTTTCACTATTTAGTTTACACGGTGAGCCAAAGCGGGAATGAGACAGTTGACATTTGTTGGTTAACCAGATAGAAAAGTGCCAGATTCCATTTTATAAATGCTACTGAAGCCCAAGAAGGATTCAAATGATCTAATTTGCTGTCATCAGCTATGTTGGAAAGACAAGCTTGCTTTACATGGGGGAATAACATTCTGTCTATCTAGCTATCTCTTGAGATAGCGAGCTGGAAATCTTTTTTTTTTTTTAAAGTTCTGGACTTGAAATTAGTGTGTTTACTCCTAAAAGTACCAATTAACTCCTGTACTCAAGTAAAATTAAAAGTACAGATAATGAAGTGTACTTTTGGACGAAGGTCATTTTTGCTGTCCGTGATATACAATGATAGCTTTGATGAAAATAATGCTAAAAAAAAAAATCTAAATTAGCGAATAATAACCCCAAAAAGTACTTTGTTAGATTTTTTTTTTTGGGGTGCCACTTTTTTATGATTCAAGTAGTCACATTAGCTTAAGATTTGCCATATGTAGTGTGAGAAAAAGGAGCATTTCAGGTCCTGACATGCCCTTTTTTATTTTTCATTTTTTTAAAAACACTTGACAAAGCAGAAGGCTTTAATTCCCTCTCACGAATCACAATTTGGTGTTTGGGTGAGGCGGCTTGATGTGTCATCTAAGTGTGATGGCAGCTGCCTTGCTCGTCATCTTCCATTGTAGGCCGCATTCCTCTGTGCAATTTCTCTTCTTTCTTGCAAGAAATGAACTGAAATGAGAGGACCTTCTGGCGCGAACGCCTTGCCACAAATGCGACGATGGCTCGCAATATCGTGTTTGAGGTTAGCAAATGATGTTGTGCACTTTTGTGACATGGTTTCTGTCATTTTGCACACTTAGAAGCTGAAGGCGGCCAGATGAGTCAGCGGCTGGAGGAAAAAATTCGATTTAGGAATGAGAAGAAAACCGCAATATGTTAAAAGGATTCCAAAGGGGTTACGATGTGGGTGTTTCTGGGTTTTGCCGACGCCGTTGCGCAGATTTAAGATGCGATTTGCTGCCACTGGGTGAGGTCCCAACCCCCACCTCCCTCACCCACATTCTTGTACTTCTGACCACTTGGCAATCTGTGCCCTCCAGAAAGAAATTACTCCCCCCAAGGATGAAGCAGATGAATGCTTGTTGGTGGGGGGGTGCCACGGCGACCTGTTGGCCCCAAATGCCAGCCATTATCCGCATCTTGTTAAAAGGTGGGCCAAGCCCCCTCTGGATGAACACCATATGTCCCCCCCTTCTGGCCCTGCGCTTCAGCCAAAGCACACAAGCCATCCTAATTGTCATGCCCACATTTTCCAAAATGTCAAATCTGCTTCTGAAGCTCAGCTGCACCTGCCCCATCGTCCATCCATTGGTCATCCCGTTCTCGAGCTCGGTGGACTCATTTTGTCCGTTAATCACTGCACGTGGGTCGTGATGTGTTCGTTGGTTGACTCTGTGGTTAGTAGGTTCCCTTATCGGTTCGTTTGGTTGGTTGGTTCATCTGATTTTCAATGATGGTCTTTTGTGAGGCTTTGGTTAGTTACTTTCTTATGGTTATGTGGTTAATTTGTCCATTTAATCGCTCGATTAAGTGTTAGGTTTGTTTCTTCGTTGATACACCGGCTGGCTGGTTGATTTGGTCGATGGGTTAATTGGTGTAGTTTTTGGCTGCTTTGCATCGGTCTCTCTCACTAATCTGGTCCATATTAGTTCCAGAACTAGAACCATGTAGACGCCCTCAAGCAGCGCTATTTCGAAGGGGTGTTACCCCCGCGTGCAAGCCAATGGAACCTCACCCTGGCAGTTGGGAGAGAAACTTGTACACGAAGCGCCATCAGAAGGAAGCCGCTGTTTAGTCATAATCAAACAAGAAAGGCGCTTATTATAACTAAAGCATGACAAGTATACTCTCAAGCTAATAGCAGTGATTCCGTGCCCCTACTCTGATTCATAATAGCAACAGCAAAGAGGTGTGTTTGTCTTGCTTTTGCCCGCCAACGAGACTCCCAAGTACAACAAACAGCTTCGACAAAAGCCCCGCTCGGAAAATAAAGACTAATGAGTAACTGCAAGTCAAACAACGCAGCAACGCGGCGCTTGTTTGCCTCGTGGCGCTCGCGCATGTCAACGCGCTTTCATTAGGCGGCCAGTGGCCATTCATCACTGCCACAACAAACATTGTCGTGGCAATATTTGATATATTCATGCCATAAATACTGTTGGGGGGTGTTCTGTCAAGAGAGGGGCGAATTGCATTGGGCGGGAATGTAGTGTACAAGGTCTTCGGCCTGCTCTCACACGAATACAAAATGTTGCCATCTCAAAAGACACGGTTGTTTATGCGCATTAAATCATCGTGGGCAATGAACCTGATGCTGCTTCACCAAGTCATTATCTGATCACTTGTGTGAGCCTGCTCTGGTCAATTGAGGTGACAATCATTTTGTCATGTCACAGGCAAGTTCTGTTGAAAAAGCAAGAAACGAGTCATCATTTCATTTTATATAGTCGATAAGGTTGGACGATTAATCGATTGAATACATTTAATTTGAGTTAATTCATCAGATTTTATATTTTTTATTACAGCCTCATCTGTACGTAGATCCCTGCTTATGTGCGCTGCTTACAGTCATGGCTGTGGATAGAGAGGAGCTAGTTTCGAAAAGCACATGATTACCAATTTCGCTCCATCTTTTCCAGTCCCCCCAACAACTATTTTCCCACAAAAGCAGTGAGCATGCTTAATTCCTGCTTTAAAAATTTTTTTTGAAAAAATGAGCAGAATCATTTCCCCATTATTTTGGGTGTGACAAGAACTGAGTCTTCTGAAAGGCAATCGCAGTAAATGGCGCCGAACGTTGCCAATGACATTCTTGCGTTTCAAAAGCAGTGACTTATCCACCCGAGAAATGTGATCCCATGCTGCAAATATTTTGCAGAGGTCGTCTTGCCCCACCTGTAAAACTTTATATGCACAAAAAAACAGATGCACATGTGGACCAGCCAAAATGTGCAGTTTGACGGCTCCATTTAGGAGACTAAATCGTAATCATCTTTTTGGGAGGGTTTTTTTTGGGACCAAGTATCATGAAACACAAATGGAAGTCCTTTTTCTCTTTCTGGAAGGACAACATGTATTGATAAAATGTCTAATATATTGAATAACGTCCTTGCGTTTTTTGTGTGTGCCAGACCTAAAAGACCAAGTGCTTGATTTCAAAGAGTTAAAGTCTGAACTCTAACCCCACACACCTCCACCAACTGTGATTTCACACATACACACACACACACAGACATAGTGTACCATGCAACCTGCTCCGATTTAACCCTTTGACTTGCCACCTGCCCGCCGCAATCTGCTCCACATTGAAGAGGATCAAAGAGTAGCTGTGTCTTTTCTAAAAAAAGGCTCATGCTAACTTTATGGCAGCGTTTTGTTTTTTTTTACATTTCCAATGCAAGCACTCATGGAGAAATACTTTTTTTTTAGGCAAGCATATTTGCGGGTTTGGGTTGATTGGGATTGTGCTTGAACATTTTCAGCCTTTTGTGACTGGAGAACAATTGTCAAGTCCCTGGCAGGGAGAACGATTGATTGTTGGACAAAGGGATCGGGTTTCTGGTCCATTTTGAATGTGCAGAGCAAAGTTGTCCATTGGGTTTGGAACATGGGTACAATCCATTGTCTGATTGTGCAGCAAATGTTCAGATTTTCCTGTCAATTTCATTTGCTCGGAGTGAAGTTGTCGGCTGCTCGGAGGAACGTTGTTGACAAGGTTTGGGTGCATTTGGTTGTTTAAGAATATTGTCTATTTGCTGGTCCATTTCCATTCTTCTGCATAAAGTTGTCGACTGCGATCGTGTGCAGTCAGTCGTTCGGCGAACGCGTTGGTTATCCTGGTCAATTTCACTTGTTTCATGTTCAACATTTTTGTTCTGGCGACGAGACTCCAGGGCATGGGCGGGCATTTACAGCAGGCTATTTATAGGGGCTTGTTGAATTACAACGTTGTTTAACCAAAGTGGTGTGCAGACACTCACTGCACCCAAGTGTGCAACCATCCCTAATCCAACCCCTTGATGGATACTGGCCACTTGTGTTTATTGAGGAATGTCATAAAACGGTGAAGTCAGACTGAATGGGTCTTGGATCTGAACCAATTGTCCAGTCCAAAAAAACAAAACAAAACACAATAATAATAATATATATATACACACACACATATATATATATATATATATATATATATATATATATATATATATATATATATGTATATATATATATATATATATATATGTATATGTGTGTGTGTGTGTGTGTGTGTGTAGGTTTTTTTTTTTTTTGCGTAATCCTTTCCATCAACAAAATCCAACTCCAACAAAAAAAAATTTTTTTAATCTGGATTTTTATGTATTTATTTATTTATATTTTACACGTTTGCATCATGTGAACCTTTGGAACTGTAGCGGAATGATTTCACGCCACGTCACACTAAGAAAAGCAAACGGCGATAAATCAGTCGCGGTGGCGGCGGGAGAAATGCGGCCGCGACGGACAAAACTGCCGGGACGGTTGTCAATCAACTCGCCCGACAACCGTTTCTGCACATTAAACACGGCCTCTTAAAATCGGTTCTAAAGGGATACGTTGGAATGCTGAGAGGAAAAAAGAAAAAAAAAGAATGAAAGGACGCCTCTTCTTTATTGGAGGTGGGGCGGGGGTCTCTCATCTCCTTCACATGCACAAAGACATGTTTGTAGCGCAGTGTCCATCATTGCGGAACTGCACCTTAACACCGCAAGCGATCCTACACCATTTGCCTCAAACTTTGGTGGAACGAGATGGAATCAAGATAAAGCCCCCCGTTCAAGATGGCTGATTCCCGGTGGTCCTTCGAAACCAATTTTCAAACAAAATGAAAATATATTTCTCCGTGGGGTCCTAAATACGCTTAGATCTGCAACCTCCTTTCTCCTCTGTGACGTGTCGCCCAGGCGGGTCGCCAAAGGGGGGCCCTCGTGAAAGGGGCTCCCTGAAAAGGAGCCGCCAGTCCAGGCCCGGCAAGATTTAAGGGGGAATGAGTTGAGGGGGTCGGTACGGTCAGCCAGAGCATAAATGCCTGGCATTGTCTCTTGTGAGGAGATGCTCTCAGCGGGGAGTCCATATAAACCCCCGGCGGCAACACTAACACTTGCAGCTCCGGGGGCTCCCCAGGGGAACACCCCAAGACCCTTTGCTTGGGAGAAACAGCTGAGGAACACCCCCCTCCCCCTCACCCCCCGCCACCTTCACCCTCTGTCTGTTTTTCTGGTCGTCTGCAAGGTTGATCATCCCGGGACGTATGTATAGTGAGGTCACCTCATGAAACGTCGACCCCTGCCCCCCCCCCCCCCTTCCTCACCGCCCACACAGAAAATGAAACAGAAACGTCTTTGTGGCAAGCCGACCAAAGCTTTTAATTCCTCTGGTGGAAACAATTGGCGCGCATGATTTTACCTATACAACTCTATATGACTACGCAGTGTAGTGATGAGGTGGACGGGGGGGTGGGGAGCGATGGGAGGGGGCAGGGTGGTGTTCGACGTCTCACCGAGTCTTTTGTGGAGCGTTTCTGCCTGCCTCGTCTCCAAGCCGTGAGATGGGCAAACATGAAATCCGAGTGGAAAAGGCCCACAATGGGTTGCAGGAGGAAGACTAGGGAAGGATCGCTGGGGGGGTGGGGGGGCGGTTTGTCCTTGCACCCCAGGCACCAGAAAGTAGCAAAACCCCACAGATTCATGTGAAAGGAGTCCTTATGAGGACCTGGCTGTTAGTCCACAGCCGGATTAAGAGGCTCCTGTATGGCTCTGTCCTCTTTTTTTCTTTTTTGTATCTCTCACTCTCATCGGATGAACATTCTTGTGTGTTTTATTCCAGACAAATTCCGGCCATCCGTCTTTGGTCCCGTTCTGCAGCTCAGAGTTGGTACTTGAATTCAAAATGACTTCTCAGTATCTTCCCACAATTTATTTTTTTTTACAATTTTCAAACCAGGGTCAGAGTTTACGGTTTCAAGCCGGGGTTTGGGTTTCAAATTATGCTACCAAACCAAGGATGGGGTTTCATATTGGGGCTCTCAATCTGGGTTCGAGTTACATACTAGTGTTAGTTTGAAGTCTAGGTCAAGGTTTCAATTTAGGAGTTACAAGTCGAGGTTTGGGTTTCAAATTAGGGTTCACAAGGCATCACAAGGGGCCATTGATTTAAAAAAAAATGTCTTGATAGTGTTTCAGAGAGGATGGCGACCCATCACTACGTTGCTCTCTATTATTATTATTTCTATTTTTTTCATTTGGGAGAGGGGTCAGTCTTCAACAAACATGACAACAAAGTAGCGTTTTTCCGTTGAGCCGCCGCTTATTTATTTTCATCCCCCAAATGCATTCGCAATGAAGGTTATCTTGTGTCATCTGTTTCGTCTGCCTGGAGAACTCAAAGCGACCAATCGCCTGGAAGCGAGAGGCGAGCCAGGAAGAATTCAGCTCAGGTCGGAACCCGCGCGGATGATATGCCCCCCCTCCCTCCCTTTTGCCCTGTCACTGGCTAACTTCTCATTCAGGAAGATTTACAGTAATCTGCTTGATCAAAGACAGCATTGCAATCCCATTCCGCTAATCCGCTTTG
This sequence comes from Hippocampus zosterae, assembly GCF_025434085.1. NCBI lineage: Eukaryota > Metazoa > Chordata > Actinopteri > Syngnathiformes > Syngnathidae > Hippocampus > Hippocampus zosterae. Next base: position 6,144,735 of record NC_067457.1, read on the forward strand.
ATGGCGACTTGCGCTCATGTTATAACACCGACATCGTCTCTTCCCCCCCCCCCCCCCCCATTTGTCAGAATCCTTGACTGGAAAACAGTCCAATTTAAATTATTGTCTTTTGATTACCTCAGTTAGAACATATCGAACGTAGCAAGATGGGAGTTGGGCTGTCACATTCGGGTTTCAAGACTTCAAAATTCAGGTTATGATTTTAAATGAAGGTTTCAAGCCGGCGATCCATATTCAAATCCGGATTTCAAATCAGAGTCTGGGTTGGGCTTTCATATCAGGGTTTCAAATCATGATTAGGCTTTCAAAAATTCTAACTTTTATGCATTTATTCACATATTCATGTATTTATTTATTGCCTTTTTTTTGTCCAGAAGTGAATCATTTTCATTCATTATGATTGTGATCTATTCCTCCTTACACTGCAGCAGCTCCCTTGAGGCTTATCAATAACGTGGATGCATTTTTTCTTTTTGTTTCAAATGTGCAAGTGGTTGCGGAAGTCTCGCGCGCGTGTGTGTGTGTGTGTGTGTGTGTGTGTGTGTGTGTGTGTGTGTGTGTGTGTGTGTGTGTGTGTGTGTGTGTGTGTGTGTGTGTGTGTGTGTGTGTGTGCGCTTGTATAATGTATGTAGATGGGTGTGTGCTACTTAGTGTAGGTCGCAATCATGTGGAGTATGCCACCCCTAGTGGTGACTGCGACTATTGCACGCTATATGTGAAAAGTGGGTCCAGTTTTAAAATAGTCTTGAAAGATGTACAACAATGTTTATTTAAATCTGCGGGCTGTGCATCATATTTAATTGCAAATCTTATTATTGTCTTTTTTTAATAAATATTTTTGCTTTACAAAATTACAAATACTGCTGGAAAATGCTGAGGAATTGGTGCCCTGATAAAATTCATAAAAAGGGGGTTTAAGTATAAAACCAAAAACAAAATAATGATGTGAACATTCAAGTCCAACAACTACAGTGCAGCACAGTTTTTGACCATCAGATGTCATCGTGAGTGAAAAATATGTCTTGCTTGTACTGGCACTGGGTAAAAATTCACAATTCGTTTCAATCCCTTCATTCAGTATCGTAACCCTGCACATATAGATCCAAATGTGCTTACTTTCTACCAAACCACATGTAATTCCATATCCAGTTGCCGCCTCGTGTGCATGATGTCACACCCCAAAACGTTCACACACACATTCCATCCCGTCCAAGTCCGAAGGTCACTGTCACAAACACGGGTTACCGTGTCCTCGTTTCGACACACTGTGAGCTCATAGTTCCGGAACGCCACTGGCACGCTAACCTTAACCCACTAACACCCCAGCTGGGGCCGTCGTAATCACAATCCCTGCTCGTTATCCCGTCCGTGATGGCTCAAGGCCATCCAGAGGCTCCTTAAGGAACTTTTGCGGGTTTAATTTGAGGAGGTGCGTGTCACGCTTGAGACATTGGACACCGCCAGGCTTATCTCCAACGCAGCCTGGTTGATAACGGCCTTTGGCTGCATGGCTGGAACCGTGGAGAGATTTCCTTTTTGAGGCATTCAAATGAGCACTATGTGAACCACTACACTAGCAATGACCCAGAAAAAGGGGTGTGCATCTTTCCCAACCTGATCTTTACGGACTTGGGGTGAAAGGAAGGCGACACCCTGGACTGGTCTCAAGTCGACTACGGGGTCCACCTTTGTGAACCCAAATTCCCATTTATCCTGTTCCTGAAGCATATTGTGGTGGATGAAAGGCCGATAGCATGCTGGACTGGTCGCGATGTGAAACGCCACACTCCTCAGGAATGAAGGTGTCAATCTATCCCTCTATTTTGACATCTGTTCCAGGAGTCTGTCACAGTGGCCTTTGGGCCAAAGGCAAACCACACACTGAACCAGTCGTCGCTGAACCGCCTGATCAACTATGTGAATCACTTCACTCTTCAGAGGAAGGGCAGTCCATCTATCCAGCAACTATGTCTTATCTGGATGCCGTTCTTGGAGTACGTCTTTGATGGCTTCCAACAATTTAGGGCAGCAGACACACTTGATTGCTTCAAAGCCGACTATGTTAACCACTACATTACCAGTGATTTAATGGAGGAACAGTCTATCCATTTTAACTCATTCACTCCCAAAGACATTTTTAAGCGTCTTTTCAGACTTGGTCCAGAATCGGCTAGTACTGAATGAGTTTTAAAAGATGACGACTATGCTCCGGACACGCAGATATTAAATCTAAAATATTTTATACCGAGAATCAAGAAATCCAAGCCCGATGAGTCAGTTCCGTCCGCATACACACCCCGACATACAAAATACTCGCTGCTACACACGCTACATCACACGGATAGCAACAACCAGCATTAGTGACCGCGCCTCATTTCAAAACGGGGATACGGTTGTCTTCTCTTGACGGCGTCCGGCAAGCTGTGGCGGTGAGATAAGCCGGTCTGGCATTTTTCATGGCGATGGCTGCATCTCCAACTTGGCCCATTATCATGAGAAAGAGGCAGGGAATTAGCCTGGAACGCTGATTCATGTTCAAAATTGGGATTAGCAATCCGGCCCAGTCAAATCCCTTCAAACGTAAGCGAATGAAACGACAAAAGATAACGCCCGGGCAGACGGCGCAGTTTTTAGTGATTGTCATAACACAATGACCGTCACTTTGAAATTGTTTTATAGACATCGTTTCATATCTCTTTCCACTATGTTTTGAAATGTATATTTTCAGTGCTGATTGACTTTTTTTTCCCCCTCCACAAGTTCTGCTCTTGCAGCAGAGTTTAACAGTTTTAGCGTTTGTACAATTAACATTTCTCAGAGCTTTATGTGGCGTCAGGTCCTAGCAGGGCGGCCACATTTTCAATCGTTTTTGTCCATCCATTTTATATGCCGCTTGTCCTCATTCGTGAGTGATTTGGAACCTCCTCCAGTTGGCTTGGGCATCCCCTGGAAAGGTTGCCAGCCCATCACAAGGCCTGTAGCACGTAGTTGTCGCTGTGTTGTTGCTGTGTCGGTAGGATATAGTTTGTGAGTGTTTGTTTTTTTTTCCTCGGGTTTAACGACACAAATGCACTCCCTGGGAGCGTTTTAATTTCAACGGATGAAAGCAGAGCCGAAAAACATTTTTGGGAGGAAAAAAAAAGCCGTCGCGAGGAGAATCGAGTGAAGTTGTGTGGCTCCTCATTAAGCTTGAAGAAGCTTAGCGGCTGTCTGCCACTCCCGCCAAATGAACACTTTACACACACACACACACACTCTTACCTTATCATTGAGGGCCAGTGGTTATTACTCGGCGCCTGTGTGCGCTGATTAAAGGAAGGAACACACACCGGGTAGCGAGTCACGAGAGCAAGGGAATGCTGGCGTTGCAAAATCAAAATCTTCATTCTTCCATTTTTGCGCCGTCACCGCCTTTATGCAATGTGCAGCACAACAAAACGATTGGCTCACTATTGAGGGCGGGCCTTGATGAGAAAACTCATTGAGTAACACCCGCTGTCACTTTTGGAAAAATTAGGGCCATGTCTATCATTTGGAGGTTTTGCCATGAAAACAAGCGGGCCATTTAAGCGGTTCCACCAATCAATAGGAAATTGGGCGGATGTGTCTATTACGACGGAAGTCTCAAGGGACCTTGTCTAAAGTTGCTTAGGAAGTTGTCCATTTTCTTTTGAGGCAGCCTATTTACAGCTTTACAAGCATGACTCTATAATATTTCAGTCACGAGCATAAGTTTGCATGTAAAATGAAATTTTCGCGCAAATTTTCTACTGAACCGAGTGTGGGTTTTTATCACTGCAGCCCCTCATGCTCAACCTCAGATCCTTTATTATTCATAAGAAGATGCTAATTAATTACATTATTGAACCCGCTGTAATTAAGAGGCGGCGCTCGGGTTGGATTTCAGACACGATTAATCCGACAGAGTTCAGGGCTAAAACATGGCGATTGAAGTACACGGGTGAATTGTGATTCAATTACAAATTATAGATGACTGTGTGTTCGCAATTAACTCATTCAGTCCCGGCCAATTCTGCACCAAGTCTGAAAAGACGTTTAAAAACTTCTTTGGGAGTGAATGAGTTAAAACCGAAGGCGAGTCGTGGCGTGAAACAATGAATGTGTAGCGGTCGTCCGGTGAAGAAGAACGGCGGCATTCCTCATGCTTTTACGCACATTTAAAAAAAAAAACACATGAAAGCAAATAATTTTATTTCCGAGATCCGCCTCCACTTGCTGTTTTCAGTACTGTCATACATAAAATGGACAAAGCGTTTGATTTCTTATACATGAGTGTGTATCTGTATGTGTCTGACTGAAGCGACTAATTAATGACATAACATGTAATTAGACGCCGCCGCCAGGATTAAACTACGAGTTTAAACCGCCAGGATTAAACCAGTACGAAGAGCATCATCAAAGCCAGTGATGTCCTCCTTCCCGCTGAAGCTAAAGTTGCGCTACCCCCATTGGGAACGTCACCACCTGGTTTCCTGTATTTGATGGCCCGAGGCAACGTCCGTGATCACATGGCTGTTTTAATTTCTCCGCTCGCTGAACAGAAGTTGTGAGTCGAGCCCTTGCGCAACTCTCTCAGGTCCTCATTTGCCCTCCGCCCGACACGATCCATCACTCGCCGCACAAAGGGACAAAGGTAGGGGCTGTAACCGCCAAAGGCGAGCCTCTCTTCTGGGGGTGGGCTAAGGTGTTACGGTGCAACTCCCCCGTACCTCCGCTTTCCACAGAAGGGGTTAATAACGGCGTGAATGAGCCGCTATTGTCCTGCGACAGATAGAGGGTCCATTGTGGCAGCCAGACAATGAGGTGGACCTTTTAAAAACTTCAGGGTTTTAACTCTCAGAGCTACAAAGGAACCTATCGGCTTGTTATTTTTTGTTTTTTTTGTTTTTTTTCATGTGCAGTGGGCTGTGCTAGGGCTTCAGGTTTGTTCAATGGCCCCCTTTGATTGGGCGGGACAAAGGGGCGGAGGCGGGGGGGGGGGGGGGGAGAGGGGTAGTGTGCATCCGGGCATCCATCTTTAACCTGTGCGCGAACAAAAACAGCAAACAAGTCAAGCCAGCGTTAAAAAATGAGACGGGGCACCCTCCCTATTCATGGGGGTTAAGAAGTGCCAACAGCATTTAAACCGAACACTGATCCCAAAGCACTCTCGTTTCAAACTCACCTTACGTTACCCTTGAATATAAAAAGCTTGCAGATAATCCGATTTTTTTTTTTTGTAGTCATCCAACTCGCTGCTTTGTAAACCATACAAATTCCAATGACTATTTTTCCATAACACACTTAGACGTGTTTTCTTTTTTTAATTTACCATGTGACATGTTGCTACTCTCGTTCTCCAAATACAAATTTTGTAAAAAACGGTGACCAGCGAATCGTCCGTTAAACTTCCAACCCCTGCCAAATAACGATGCAGGTTTTTTTTTTTTTTCGCCGTCATTTTTGAGTAGCCTACCACCCTGATTTCTCCGACCCACGGCGCTCGGCAGCCCGTCTTGACCTCGGTTGGAGTCTTCCATCACACTGCCGCATGCTGTCAAGCCAATTAGCTATCCTCCACTCACATGGCGGCTTCGATGTAGCGTTTGGTCGGCACCTTGGGGCGCTACAGAAGAAGCACAAAAATACACAGAAAGCTGTGACTTGGTGAACTTCTCTGCAAACGGTTTCGACAAAAAAATGTGTCAGCGGAAATCACTAATCAGATGCAAGTTAGGTGCGTTTAGACTGAGATGAAAAATGACTCTTTCTCAAACGTCCTGGTCAGTAAGTTAACCACTCAACAGGAGCAAAATAATGCTGTCTTAACTCTAATGAAGAAGACCAAAAAAAAAAGTGTCGCTAATTGTAATTGGGCTCTCAATGTGTCAAATCTTCACAGCTTTAGCCTTAATGTAGGAGAGAGTAAAGCAAAGTATTCCCCGCCAAAAAAGGAAAAAAAAACGTAGCCATGTGTGGCCTCATTGCGTTTTTACGACTGAAGAAAATCCCCCTCCGCCCGCCTTTCCTGCTGACACGGCGTCTGCCGTCCTGCCATTTAATTTCGAATAAGTGCAAATTGTCCCCGCCGTTTTATGGCTGTGCTGAGTTTGGCTGGTTTTGTTTGTTTGTTTTTCTTGAAAACAAGAAACACAGCACAGGAGCTATTTACGTCAAACAAGAAGTAGCGAAACTAAGTCGATCGGAATCCAATCGCTGCCTTGTCTGAAATCTTTGAAAAGATTTTTGTTTTGGCGTTAGTCCGTTCTTACATTTATTTGCACAATGACCATATGTCTCAAATTGTCTACATACTGTATATAAGTAGGGAAGATCTAAGCTATAAATATTTAAACAGAATAACATTGAAAATGCAGATTTAAAAAAACAAAACAAAAATAAACGTCTGACCGAATGAAGGTAGTTTTTTTTTGTGAGTGTGTACAGCAAGAAATTGCAGAGAGCAGAATAATGTGTGTCAATAGAGTCCATACATAAGCGGTTGAAAATGAAATTACATGATAAAAAAAAAGTAAACGTGTGATACTTCCACAAAATATCCAAAGCAGCGTTGTGTCGCCAAAAATCTCAGAATATCTTCTAAATGCACGACACGTAAGAACGACATATCTACCTGACTCAATATAGCAACAGAATGTGATGCAGATGTGAGAACACATATGAAGGAACCGTCGGTGTATAAGAAGTTAAGAATGAAATGACGTGAATAACAAAAAAAATAAATAAATCTGTTAAAGCAGAATAGGACAGCAGCATCGTATGTGGCGACGATGCCCCGGCCGTCCACTTTCATTGGCCCTCGAGCCACTTTCCGGGACAATGCCATTGTCTCTCGGCTTCCAGTGTCACCAGCAGGTTGCTTTTAAGACGCAAAGAGCTCCGCGGTTCCCATTCTGGCGCCGTTACACGCTCTAATTGTGGCTCGATCTTTCGACTTGAGAGTGAAAGTTCTCCGTCAATGGGATTTCGTCCCCCCCTGCCGCCGCCCCCTTCCGCAGCCAAGACAATGTGTTTTTTTACAGCACCTCATTAATGACAGCATGATGACACTTTGAAAAGAAAACTCCTCTTGCTGGAAAGTTGCTTCATTCGTAGGCGATTGCTGAGGATTAAGGCACTTGTGGCCTTTGTAGACCAACACCTCCACCTCCTTTTTTTTTTCTTCTTCTTCTTTTTCCTTCTTCTTACTGTCATTTGCATCCAAATGTCCCGAGTGATTTAAAGAGCTTGACGGGAGAAATAAAGTGCAATTTGCATTTGACTTGCTCTTAAATGCAGCGGGCAGGCAGCTCCAAGCTTGAAAGGACACATCTGTTTTGCTCTTTAAATGTTAAGTGAAACCAAAAGTTTGGGCTGTTTAAGTAGTTCGTCTATAAAAATCAATTAATAAATACGTTCGTATCAATTTTTTTTTTTTTTTTTGGTTTCAGTTGCATATCATCGTTTGAAAGGAATCCAGTTCGGACTTTTAAATAGTGCTGACATTTTAAGTAAGATGGCCGTCCACTGTTACTTCTGGAATTCTACGATTTGATCAAATATTTTGTAGCATTGACTGAGCTGGAAAAATACACCATTTGTCAACGCAAAATGTACTTGTTGTGCTATTTAAATACAGTTTTGTGTGTTGACCATATTGTTGCAAAGCTGTTCAAATGTCAAATAGCGCCCCCCCCCCTCAATTTTGGAACAAATTATCATTGTTTTGTGTTTTTTGTTATTGTAAAGTGTCCCTGGGTGTCTTGAAAGGCGCTTATAAATAAAATGTATTATTATTATTATTATCTCAGGTTTTGTGTGCACATCAGACACATTTGTCGAGATTGTGGCGGCACAGTTGTGGTTTTCTTTGAGGTGGGCAGGTTTTGCGGTCCAAACGGGGTACGGAGACCTTCCCATTGTGCCACGTCGTCGGGGTCATGGCTAGTGGAAGTGAAAGCCCAGCTGGTATCTTGTGCCAGATGATGACGGAACAGGGCAGCAATCTGCTGCTGTTCTGCTCCACCTGCCCCCGGGGGTGCCCGGGAGCTCCCGCCGGGTGGCGTCACGGCAACCTAAAGCACTCCCTCGCCGACTTGGGCCAAGCTGTTACATGTCAGCACATCTTGGCAGCTTCATTAGCATATAAAGAGAAGAGCGGCGGCGGCATCTGGGACCGTAGTGCACCCCTGAGGTCTTCCAAAAGGACTCTTGAGCACCTTGCTTGGAGTCTCGGGACGACAGCGAGGTGCTCGCCCCATCTCTAATTTGTCCGAGAGGGTGCGACTACACACAGGGTCAGTCAGACAGAAGCTTTGGAATGATTTCAGATGCTATAGAATGATGACAAGATAGAAATACAGGAATCTGAGATAGGACTTTTGTGATTCTTTTAGAATCCGCCATTCTGCTCCTCCTACCGGAATGTCAACTTCTTATCTTCATCTTCTGACCTCACTTTCCAATCTTCCGCCCTTCCTAACAGTGTCCCCCTCCTACGCCTGCCGGCTGACAGATGTACATGGCCCTGCCAGGCTTATAATTCATCCACAGCCACTGGAGGTTCAGAGGTCAAACAGTGGGTAGTCAATGGATCAATTCTGATCACTGTTTGGTTAATGGAAGGAGACATCATGAAAAGCTAGCTGCCAAAAATAGTTTGTCGGATGGGTACGATGAGGTACTCGTTCTAGTGGCCGGTCAGCCGGGCGGATGTCAGCCCCCGCTGGTCGCTTTACGGTCGAGTCGCTTTGTCATTGCGGGCGCGGGACATAACAAAAATAAACAATGTTAGCGTTCCGCAGCCGCTGTGCTTTGGCAACAGCGTTATCTCCTTTGCTCGTCCGACGTTGACTAATTTATGCCGTTATTGACTGTCTGATGGCATCTTTTGTCTCGCTCCAGGGCGCTAATGATTTTTTAAATTAGAAGACGACGGAACAATAGAGCCACGGTGACTTGGAAATGAGGTGCGGATATGACGTCCGGCAGCGTCCATGTTGATTGCACCCCAGGCTAAAGACGCTAATCTGTTATTGATCGCAACCTGTTGCAGTCTCCGTGCACTTTTGTCTGACGCAACTTTGACTTGCCGTGTTTATGGATGCGGCACTCTATATTTCCAATGTCTTTTCATCTTTTATTATGGTTTCTGGTCTTATCCCAGCTCACCTCAACATAGTTTCTTGGCACATAAATGCCCCTAGATGGGCTGTAAAGCACTACGTTTGTGTAAATGAAGCTCCTCAATTCAGTTTAACATAGAACAATTGAATCCCCCCCCCCCAAAAAAAAGTCGGTGACAAAGGTTGCTAGCCTTGTTGTTGTTAGCATTCCAACAGATGGCGACAAAGTCTTCTTCCTGGTTTGTTTCGCTAGCTGAACAGCAACGACTGAATGTGAGCACTTCAATATTTAGAACTGTCTTTGCCTCGCCTACGATTCCCTCAGACTCACTTGAATGCAAAAGTAACAGTTGGAAAGAATGTAGCTCAAGATTAGGAAATTTCCAGATGTTTTAGCACTTGTCAGGTCCACTTTTCCACCACTCCAGGTGGCGTGCAGATGCGGGGTTCCGCCATCTCGACTCGGGGTGACTTACGACACGTCATTAAAAAAAAATGAAGGAAGAAGAAAAACACTTCGCAGAAGGAGTCCAATAAGATGGACTTCCTTTCAGCGTTGCACTAATGTTGTGGCAGCTCGTTGCGGAGGGAGTTGACACATTAGACTGGCGCGAGAGGGGTCAAGATGCGGGGTGTCGCCACGCGTTCTGTTCTGGATCAGCGCAAGCGTAAAGTGGCAGCTTGGGGTCACTCCGGGCCTTTGACTTATTGCTAGCTGCCAAGAGCGGCAAAACGGCGGCAAATTTCCTACTCTAAACGTCCTGTCCACTTCCTCGTTTCATGGAGCCTACACTGCCAGTGAGGATCCGGCAGATGGCACTGCAGTAAAAAAAGGCAATTTGACGTTTTACACTGCAGCAGAGTTGTATTGCCTTCACGCCCCCCCCCCCCCCCAAAAAAAAATGTAACAGAGGCTTCCAAATGTGTCCACTCTGACACGGCTAATAGAAATAACGTCTCTCTAATGGACTAGGGCCGACTATATTAGGAACCCCCCTGCCAGCCCCCCGCCCCCTCACTTTCTTTAAACACCAGCCATAAAAGTCCCTGAACCGTATAGGAATATGTTGACCATATGGCCTTTCAGTGTGTGCATGTGATTTACTGCAGTGAGCGCAATAGTGTTTTTAATGTGTCGAGATAAGTGGCTAATGTCTTCCCTGAAGGACCGCCGTCAAGATGACAAACAATCCACTTTCTTTCTTCTAATTAAAACCGCAAACGCTCATCAAAGCAGTTAAGCACACTCCCCATTCTTGGAACAGGAATGCAAAAACCACCCCGAGCGATGAACTGCATGTTGCATCACCATCATTTCATCGTGTAAAGATGTCAATTTTTCAGATTGGCGTCTCGAGCTCGACAACTGTCAAAAGTTCTTTTGATGCGCTTTCGTTGATGGATGGCTAGAGCGTGCGGCCCCGATGAGCCTGGTGGCGGGGGTCCTGACCTTGGAAGGCACTCCAAGTGTCAGCTGCATGTGCGAAATGAATTTATGTCATCAGGGAGGGAATAATTTTGACCCTCTGTGGCATGCGGAGTGATTCCAAATTACCACTGCGCTAATGCTAACATACAAAAGGCCAAAATGAGCTCGCGATACACAAATGGGCTGCGCCCAGAGGCTCTTCCGACAGTGGCGATGGCAAGCAGATGGCGGCGAAAACCCCCAAACCTCTCATATCGTGGGCCATTTGTATTTCATGAGCCTTAATTGACCTCAAAGACCCCCATGCACCGGCTGAACTAATTAGGCATCACGTCGTATCACTTCACCAGGCAGTGATAGATGATGGCGTACTTTTGGCTGTTGTTTGCAAATTGAATATTTTACAGAATCCCTGAAATTGGGTAAAGAAAAAATGGTATCATTCTTCCTCATAAATAAATATAAATGCAAACATCTAACTTTAGAAGATGACAATTTAAAAATCTTGCAGTTAGTACATTACTGAGCCAACTTTTGCTCAGCACGTTCCCCCAAAAAATATGTGTAAAATATAACCGAAATGTGAAATCTTTGATCAATTGAAACAGTGTCTGAATTGTATAATTTTGAGCTTTTTTTTTTGCTAACTTTTGTTTTCTGTACTGCTAAAAGAAATACTTCAATAATAAATATTTTGAAGGTAATTGGTTAAAGCTGTCTAAATGAATTTGAATTGTGCTAAAAAAAAATAAAAATAAAATAAATAACTGAACAAAAATAGACCATAATTCCCACTAAAACCCAAATCTCACTGTAGAAAGTGAACAGGGGTTGAAAATAATTTAAATCAGAAATTGGATTTTAGTGGTGAAAAAAAAAATCTGGGATTTGGCTTTAAGGACATATCACCCAACCCTACCTTTAAAGTCTCCAAAAAATAAAAATAAAAAAGTCCAAATGGCAGTGTTCCGATCTTTCATCTCAGCTATTTTACTTGACCTCACACTTTGTCTTCAGACCAAATCGTCTTTTAAGGGCATTTACTGCTATCATTATTCATGACAAGCCATGACAGCACTGGTGCCAAATGAGACATGAGTAGAAGACGACGGCAAAAGTAGACGAGTCGCATATCTAGCACCAGAATAATTGATCATATGTCAACTTAATGATGTGGGGACAATGTCGTGAGAAAAAAAAATGATGGGGACTTTCTACTCCCAAGTCATATGAATTAAGGTGTAATGATTGCAATTTTCCGCCAGGGGGCAGTGCACGCTAGCTATATCGCCTTGTTGCACGAAGCAGCTGCAGCCGCCAGATAGCAATGTTGCAGAAGGTTTAAAGTTTTATCCCTCCAGTGACGTAGTGCCATGATAATAATAATAATAATAATAATAATAATAATAATGCATTTTGATTCTGCACGACAGCAGAAAACAAATATGTTGTTTGAAAAACATATCAGGTCAATTGCACTGTCAATCTTTGTTGTCTGTTCTCATGTAATTCTGTCATAAAATGTCATAAAATGTGCAAACTTGGGTGCCGGACAACCGCTCGTGTATAACTGCTCGTGTATTTACTGAAAAATCCAAATGAATCGTATTTTGTTTTCATGTCATTTATGTTAATATAAATGGTCACTACGTATGCATAATAAGAAGCTGAACATGTTTGCGTTAGACGTCAGAATGCCAAAGCTGGTATCTATTCAAATGTGCAATTTGTCAGAAAACATGCCCATTGTTATTATTATTTTATTTTCAAGGAAAAAATGAACGCAAGATGTTTTTTGGTGGTCAGAGAGGTCCTCTTTATTGATTACGCTGTAAATCACAGTTAGCTTTGGTAACACGGCGAACGCTACACATGAGTGTAAACATGAGACAATACACGACACGCGCACACGCAAAGCACCCGCGGCAAAATAGCCGGGCAGTCGTCATCAGAGCGCCAAGTCTCTTCTAACTGGATCCACACTGAACATTATACAATAGATGTATCGATGCAAGATGGCTGCCGCTTAGTGCCTTGATAGTGCCGGCAGCTTTGTTGTACAGTATAGCTCACAGCTCACAGATTAATACAAGGCAAATGGTTCAAAATTAGCTTTTATTTTCACGTTTGCAGCCCTGGTAGTGCAGTGTTGTGTGTGTAGGTGTGTGTGTGTGTGTGTGAAATCTGTTTATTCCCACATGCATCAAGTAATTAATGCGACTTCAGTCCCTTTTCTCGGCAGAATACATCAGCGCTAGCTAGTTTATCATGACTTTTCAATTTTCGATGGAGTTAAGGCGTGTGCATGGTTTCGTTAGGCACAACGTTTACGACACAATGTTGTTGTGCGGCGGAGTTCAAGTATGCGTGCGGCCACGTCGCGCTCTTCTTTGCCAACTTGGCCTTTGTTTGCATCTAACTTGCGTATGTGGTTAACAGTCACAAATACAAAGTGGTATAAGCCGCAATGGAAAAAGAACGAAAAACAAAAATGGGCAAATAATGAGACGAAAGCTACGAAGCAGAAGCCGCAGATTATATCGTCATGTTATTGTACTGTACTGTTCTAGCTAATACCGATAGTCCAAATGACTGAATGGATTGAAATCCGACGTCCACCGACCGACCCACGAGTGGCGTGATGGAAGAGGAATGATAAATATTTATAATAGAATAATAGCACCATCTTTTGTTTTTGTTGAAAAGAAATATAAAAAGCTCACACGTAGAAAAAAAAAAGGACCAGATCTATCGCTTAATGTTGTTGTCTCCTGGCTTACTTACCACTCTTCTTTTCAAACTAAACACGCACACACAAAACAATTTGCTAATCCTCCTAGTCTGTTTTAAACATGCACTTTGGTTAATGTACTGTTAATCCTTTGGCAGATGAACAAACAAAACAAAACAAACACAGAGGCACTTAATCAAGCGAACCAAGCTCACGTGACAGAGCAACACAAAAACTATGTACACGTATGTAAAAGTGTTACATTATAAATAGGTTTTAAACCATAGATACTATATACATCTTGAAACGGAGACGCGGTCGGTTTGCTCGGGGGCGTCGGCAAGTGGCGGCGTAGTTGTTGGGGTGTGGGGTAGCTGACGTCAGTGCTACGATGGGGATGGCGGCGCTCATTCTCGCTTCCTCAAGATGACGTAGATGAGGCCGCTGATCAGTGCCATGGGGAAGGACACCCACGCCAGGATGTAGGAGTAACCAAACTCGTCCGTGTCAGGGACCCACTCTGGACTCATCACCGTGTAGATGATGGCGCCGCTCATCACAAACAAACCTGGGGTAGGTAGGCAGAACGATTAAAATAAAGAAATTAGGAAATAAATAAGACCTAGCGAAACCGAATTGTAATGCCAGACACGCACTATAGCTGGGACAAAATCACTCGCAACAACTGGGACAAGTTGGTCAACGCACGTGAAAGCAATCGGGTGGTCTCGGCTCTCGCTTAGATCCTGGATATTGACAAGGTGTTACAGGCATGTCCGAAATTCTAAGGAATTTCTAGGACGCAACACTGGCACTGTCCAGATTGTGCAATTTACGCCAGCTTTAAGATTGGACTGTCTTGGCTTCTCATAGATGTCCCTGGATGACTCCCTGACAGGGTAGTCTGGGCGTGTCCAAATCTTTGTATTTCCTTAGTGGGTGTGTCGAGGCTGTTTACTCACTGGCAATGATCTGGAAGGTTCCGGTGATGAAGAAGCGTCCGCCCTTCTGCAGAGTAAAAAGCTGGCAGAAGAAGAGGAAGAGCGCCAGGCAGCTGAAGATGATGGACAGGATCATGAGGGCCTGGACCGCCTGGATCCACTCTGGATATAAAAAAAAAAAAAAGCAAGAGGAGACATAATCAATAACAGGCCGGTCACCGGAGACGGCAGCAGAATAAATGCCCGTCATTAAAGCTGTAACGAGGGCAGCAAGCAAAGAAGGGCGCAGACGCTGTCCGGAGCATGTTTACTTCAGGGAGCTTGTAATGGATCCATAACGATAATACTAGCTGGGGGATCTTGTTCTTCAAGCCCCCCTGCCCAGCCTCTCTCCTCCATCCATCCCTTGCATCAGGACCAAAAACTAAACATCGATCCAGAGACTACCAAGGCCAAACCAGTGCAGTCCATTAACTCATTCAATCCCAAAGACGTTTTTAAAAGTCTTTTCAGACTTGGTCCAGAATTTGCTGGTACTGACTGAGTTAACCCATTAACCACCTGGGATGCTCGGAATTTCCCAGATTTCCAGACCGGCCACCATTTAAACTACAGTGCTTTCTATCCACATCTAATACCCAAATTCTGAAAGTGAAACTGGCTTTTTGCGCTTATAGTCATGATAGACATATCCACCAAATTTCATGTTGCTACATGAAACTGGCTTTGGTGGCAAATGTTATAACAACACCTACCCTGAAAGAAATTCAAATCAAATTAAGCTATACAATGACAATGTTGTGTTTTTGCTTTCTAAACAAAGCATGTGGGTGTGTGTGTGCGGGCGTGCGTGTGTGTGCGCATGTGTGTGTGTTGGACCATTTCCCGTTGAACAAGATGGATGAGATAAGCAAGGAAAGCCGACACGCTTGGACTATTAGAGGCGCGTCGGCCATCTCGCCAAAATGCGTTCGCCACCCCGCCACGGGATTTAGTTTTTGCAAATGTTACATAATCCCGTCGGTTGATAAAATGATAGCTGGGCGGAATGTTCCGTCCGTTGGCCTTTAAACACGGATGCTACGCCGGCGAGCCTTTTTCCTTCCTCGGCTGTCAACATGAGACGTTTCCCCTCCCGGTGTCATAAAAACACACAAATCAATCATGCCACTCAGCATCACTTCAATGCCAAACAGGAAAATAGCAGTTGATAAGCAATGACGTCCAGAGTTCTTGGTGTTTCATATATTTTTTCGTCACTATGTTAAGTGGTGGTGTGTTAGCGTGACTAACGCCACATTTAATAACAAAAACATGAACACCCTCTGAAAGTTGTTTTGTTGAAATGGTTGCAGTTGAACCTATTGGAGAGTTTCTCGGTCCATCATGACGCTAGGTGACAACGTGTTGGCAAGTTGCATATTTTAATTTGATTGGTGTGCTGTAACATTTTTTTTTCCTGTTGCAATAATAGTATTTCCTCCTTTATGCTGTAAATGGCTATTTGTGATCATTACTAATTTGATGCACAATAACAGAAAAACGACCATCCCCTTCAACTGCTTGTGTAAATCATACAGTGAAACATTCGTTTGCATTCGATTTCCATATTATGAATGGATGCTTGCGGGCTAGATGTTAGCATGACGAACATCCCGTGTAATAAATTCTTTAACATCTAACTGAAGTTGCCTTGTCAAATTGTCGGCTACAATCTAAATGCTTGACGCGTTAAGTGGCTACATGTTAGCATTAGTAACATCTTTTTTTTTCCTTTCAATTCAAACATCATCCTCTTTTGACAGTCTAGCATTCAGTCCTAGATTTTCTTATTTCGTCAAGTGTGAGCTGGCTCAGAATTTTTCCATCCAGGCGAAAATCAATGAAATATTTTTTCCTGGATGAAAGATTCGAGTGCTTGAATAGCATTAGTATGTGAACGCGACCCCCGTCCTCCCTTTACCCACTTCCTATGTCTCAATCTGCTTGTTTCCATGGTGACCTCCAACATAAAAAATACCGATTTGGTTAGTACTGTAGTATGGGGTGGGGGGTAACAAAACATCAAACTGGATTTCTCGGCGCGCAATCTTGCCTCATGGTGACGCCCCTGACACACCCCTACCCTGGCTGCCCCGCCAGAGTGATTTTGCCCTTCCTATGCCACACGCAAACACGCACATGCGGGCCTGCGTGGGCCTGAAGGACCCAAGGGTTAAATAAACACAGTGCGTCATGGGGCCTCGTGAAAGCAAGTCAAACAAACTACCTGACAAAACACACAGCCTGGACTGGGCCAGCTTGGCCCACACTGGACCAATGACATCACTGGCATTAAAACCCTCACAGGAAAAAAAAAAAAAAACTTCTAAAGTTGGCACAAAATAACCTCCACTCAAATCTTGTCACACACACATGCTATATAAATCTCAAAGAGCCCAGCTGCCACCTCCCTAAATTGTCCTGCTGGACGCTGGAAGCTAAGACGGGACACCGACAGTGTCAGAACACTGGGCGTGACCCGTCGTCAGCATGAGCGGCACAAACACACACACCCACACACACACACAGGCATGCTTTAAATACTCCTCTGCAACCCCACCCACACGCCCACGCATCACAAATGGCCGGTCACTGTGCTGTTTCTGCACACGGGACCTCAATATGGACATCACGCCACTGACTATTTATACAGGCGCCGGCCATTCCAACGACCACTGGCGCATTCTCTCCCTTAGATGGCGCCAGAGGGGCAACCCTGACACGCCCTCATAATTGGCAAGTCATCCTGCACTGTCCTCCATAGGCGCTGCTTCGGTACCTCGGCAAGCAGAATCGTCTGAATAACGCCGTCGCGCCTCAGCAATGTCCTCCGTAGTAAGAAGAACCACATTAATTTATTTGTTAGCTTTCAAGAAGC
Organism: Hippocampus zosterae; assembly: GCF_025434085.1. Lineage (NCBI taxonomy): Eukaryota > Metazoa > Chordata > Actinopteri > Syngnathiformes > Syngnathidae > Hippocampus > Hippocampus zosterae. The sequence continues at coordinate 6,161,881 of NC_067457.1, forward strand.
CCATCATATTGTTGTCACAATATTAATAATTATAAGTCATCTACAGCGTTGTCACTTTTTTTTTAAATTATCGATAACCATAATAGTAATGATCATCCCTTAAAAGTGTCAAACGTCGTTCAAATGTCATCGTAGGACATCAAGTCATCGTCCAAAGCAGTGCCACGCCTTTATGATTGCTGATCCTCGTACGAATCGTTTCATTCTGCATGCTGCGTCCTCCATCTTTTTTTTTCTTCTTTTAAGAAAACTGTTGGTCTTCCATGACCACGCCAATCAATGCTTTCCCAGTCCTCAGTTCTCATCATGTCATTGCGTTAGTCCTTTGCATAAATTCTTCAGAGCACTGGCAATGTTTTCTTGTGTGGTTAGTGTTTGGCATTGCAGTGCTGATCATGTGATTGTGGCTCCCCCCCCCCCCACCCCCGTTGCACTCCGACTGCCTTATCGATCATCAATGATATTGATGATATTAACGTCACTGATCATAATGGCACATGAAATCCTTCCTGGTGGGTACTACTGCGTTGATATTTTGCGAATGATCGGGAACCATACTGTACGGATTAATGTCAGTAATCCAAGATTGACAATGTAAATAATAATGCCCGTGTCAGTCATGACGTTAATGTCACTGCCGTCCCTCCATCGCACACCAAATGCTACCTACCACCATTCATCAATGATGAGAGTAATAATCTGACTGATAATCATTGTCACTACTCATACCAATAATGTCAATCATCATTTTGCCAATAATAATATCAATGTCACCAGTTGCGCGGGCCTGCTTTACGAATCCCTCCAACGACTCACGATTGTTAATCCTCATTATAATCCGTCGTGTAAAAGGAAGAAGACTCTGACCTCCAGTGGAGGCGCCGTCACAACGGTAGCCTCCATTGATGATGGAGCAGTTGGTCCACAGGTCCGAGGTGCCGATATCACTCGAGGTCCACGCCTGAGGACGAAAAAAAAAAAAAGCAAAAATTAGAAACACGTAACAGATTTATTGTTTACGCCTTTATTCATTACACCCCCCCCACCCCACGCCACTTATCCACCACCCCATTAAAAAAAAAAAAAAGCCTCCCCCACCCCCCTCTACATGGGCAGAAGCGGGACTCACGCTGACTATGGTGGAGACGAAGAGGAGCACCAGAGCGGCGACGTGCAGGAGGACGATGCCCAGGAGAAGCAGCAGCATCTTTGCGAGAGAAGAGTCTGGAGCAAGATCAAGAAGAAGAAGAAGAAGAAGAAGAGGAAGAAAAGGAATCAGAGCGTGTGTGTGTGTGTGTGTGTGTGGTTGTGTGCGCGCACGCGTTAATGTACGCGCACGCTAGCGGGACATGGGTGTGTCACTGCAGCAGGACTCCGGACAAGCGCTCCCGCTTTTCACCCATCGAAAGCACTAACGTTGCATCCAGAGTCACCTTTAACGACCTTTTACGCGCTCAACGTCACATGCAGCCATTTTTATCGTCTTAATCCTGTCACCCAAAGTCATTTTAAAGCACAAAGTCCACTTCCAGTGCAGTTTTTTTTTTTTTTTTAAATAACCATTGCAAGTTGTACTTACTTGGATAAGAGAGTATTCACAGCGGGAAGGGGAAAAAAGAAAGCGGTAATCAGTTTTTGTCCAAACAACAAGCCTGAGTAGAAAGAGCGAGTGGTGTCCTGAAGCGGCTGTGTGTGTGACGGAGAGCTGACAGCCGGCTGCCTCTTATAAAGTGTCTCATTATGGAAGAGACAAATCCCGCCCCGGCGGCCCGGCCCCCTCCGCATATAGCCACACGCTGCGGAAAGGCGCGTCGTTGCCCTGGTAACAAGACTTGTGTGTTTATGGAATCACTGTTTTGCTAGTCGTAGTAGTAGTAGTAATAGTAGACATATGGTCTCCAGGACACTTTTTTGGAATCTAACTCTGGAGAACCCAAGAACCCTTTTCTTCTTTGTACATTAAATGACTGCTATATGTTCACTGAACACCCAAAAAATTTTTTTTCAAATATTCAATGCTTTAATCCTAATTTTGGATTAGGGACAAATTTGACCCTTTGGGATTTAAGGGTAGCATTTGAGTAGCAAAATTTATAGGCGTCAAATTTGTCTCCGAGGTTCTCCGTGATTAAAAAAAAAAAAAAGAAGAAGAAGAAGAAATGCAATTTTATAATTTCCAGCTCTGCTTGATCAGTTGATGTTTTTGTAGTTCTGTAGTTCTGTAATAGTGAATACTATTATCCTATTTGGTAATTACTCCATCACATTAGCCACCAGCATGCCTACGACCCTCGTGAGGATAAACGGATTAGAAACTGGATGGGTGGATGGAATAATCCATTCTTCGAGTTATATGATTGAATTAACTCCTTTAGTTGAGAAAAAATATATTTAGTAAAAACAGACGATGGTATTTCTTTGAAGGCACAATTTTATTTGGAAGTAAATCACACCTGGCTCAAGGTCGAGTCGTGGTCCAAGGTTGAGGGTTCGATCCTGTACCCATGTTGAAGCGCCCTTGAGCAAAATACAGGAGGGATGAAATGAGGCTTCATTCAAGTCTTGCTCCCCCTTTTAATTTTGAATTCCTACCTGGTACCTGTACCGTAGTGTGCTCTTGTCATTTTCTGAACCGGAAGACAACATCACGACGTTTATCATCTCCCGGGTGTACTGTACAAACGCGTTTCCATGAACCGGACATAATATTCTGATGATGCTGGCCAGCCGGGGGTCTCCTTCCCCTTGACTTGTGGTTTCCATGGAAATAAGAAACATAAACATTAAAGGTTGTATCATGAGCAAGGTGACTCATGGCCTATGTGAATGTACTTCCTACGCTAGCTTGCATGTGTGTAGGGTCCTCCCCTCTTGATATGACTCATTCCTCTGTCGCCGCTCCGTGTGTGAATGTGTGTAAAAATATCCACCAGTGTTGCTCATCGCGACGCAACGAGTGGAATTCCAGGAAATGTGCAAGGAGCGGTCAAACTTGTAAATATTCCCAAATATTCTCAGTCGGCCGAGGTCCTCATAAAGAAAGGAAGTGGCGCGCGCTTCCTGTCGCTTACTAGTAGCTAAAAACACACAGCGCGCTTAGTTTCGCCGCTAAGATGCGTCGACATCAACGCTCTTCGCCGCACTTGCGTCAAGATTGAGCCAAGCGCCAGCCTTGAAGTGGCCGCCGACGGAGTGCTGTGCAACTCCTCTGATAGCCCGGTGAGCCCGCGGGGAAGAGTGGCGAGAGAGCGAGCTTCCCCTCGCCAGTAAAACGCACGCCACTCGTTAAATGTTTTCCATGCCTTATATGTCCATGTTTGCACAGTCACGGTCCTTGCTGCTTGAGATCTTCAAATGTTCCAGGGATGCATCGGAAAATTGTTCGATTTTTCATTAAAGCCTGGCCAAGGTGATTACGGGGAAGCCCCCGAGGGGGAGTGGGGGGCTGCATTGCTTGGGGCGGATGAATGCCCTTTAATTCATTTATGGCTTGCCGAGGTAGTCATAGACCACCCCAGAAGGGTGGCGCCACTGAGCGGGGATGCGGACTCGGGGTGGTGTGCAAATGTCGTGCTAGCTTCATCCACCCACCAGCATGGACAGGATTGCTGTTTTAGAGGCATGATGCATAAGTAGGTCTGTGTTTCAGGCTTCCAAAGGTAGCCCGGAAAGGTGGGGCCAGTGGCTCTGGGGCGCTTTTGGGCGCCACGCGCACCAAACTCAACTTGAACTTTCTCCGTTGACAAGCATTAGCATACAAAACAGTGTATGCTAATGCTCTCCGGAGCATAACAACAGTGCGAAACGTTCTTTTGTCCTTTTCTGTTAGCACAAGAACAATTCCTTTAAATAATTAACTCTTAAGTCCACAAAATCGGAAAATGTAGCAAGAATGTAGCTACGTTTTTAGCACCGATGTTAAGTCAACCAATATCACGTTCTTACCACACATTGTGTTAATAATTCACAAGCTAGCACCTAAATATTGGGCATACTTTGCGAGCCATCTTGACAGTCCTAAGTAGAAAATCAATCGAGTGATTGATTGATAGAACTCTTTGACATCAGGAGAGTTGTTGCTTTGGCATGGAGCTTAAATCGAGTTGGCGTTGCGGTCCAAGCTATTTCGCTGCTGCATTTGAATAGGAAATTGAAATGGGGAGGCGGACAAGAGATGCGTACTTGTTTGTTTTTACCTTGTCGTCACATTTTAATCAGACCAGACCAAACACAGAGTGCGGATGCGTGAATCACATGACCACCCTGTCTTGTTTCATAGCCGAGCTTTGTCATCGCTATCGAGTTTCATGGCAAATGGCCGAAATTTGCCTCAAACGGTCGCAGCAAAATGGCAGACCGATTGTCGTTTCGCATTTTAGAAGTAAGCCCGCAAAGAGTGAGGAAATGTGTCAAGTCGTCTTGTCCCAAATCGTAAGGCCGTTGGGAAGGGAAACCGCAGCCTGCTTATCTTTTCGGCTTAAGGCTTCCTCGCCTCGTCTGCTTTCTCAGTAACGCTCAAGCGGCCACTCGAGAGGCTCCTTCCACGCTGTGGCCGCGCTCCAACAGCCACAGGAAGTTCCCATGATCGTTCCCAACGCTTGCCCGGGAGTCTGACGTGAACCACCACGGGAGACCGCATGCTAACAGCGAATGTACCAGTGGAAGCGCTTGATGACAAATGACAATGATTTCTATTACCGTCCAGGTTTTTTTATGTATTTAAAATGGATGCCATGGTTATGCAGAGGTATATCGATGGCTTTTTTGGGGAACCATTGCTTCAAGTAATCCGTCACAATAACAGAATCTGACACTAATCAATGTTTGTTACGTATTATTTTTTTTTATACTGGCTATGTTTGTAATAGCCGAGGGAAGAAGTGCACCCAGGCAATTCTCTCGCTTTCCCTCTCAAGTCTCTGCTGTTGGAATGTAACGATGCAAAATAACACGCGGCTGTTAAAAATAACCCGCCAATATGTTTAGAGCGCCGCAAGGATTCCAGCGTACATTCCGCATGTACGGGAGAAGGGAGGCCCTGGTCGGGGGGCGTCAGAGGAGTGCCTATTTGCGTCCCACCAAAAAGGACACGCACAGAAACACGTTTTCATTCCTGGGAAGACCTTCTCGAAAAATTCTCTGTATTTTGTGAGCTCGTGATAAGGTTCATCTGCAGTAATTTCATCTGAGCAGGCCTTGACTGACCTCACTTTCAGTCCCCCCCCCTCCCCCCCCCCATAAGTGTTTTGAAAGTTATTACACTGTTTGTACCCTCTTTGGGTTGTGGGGCAAATACTTGCACATGATATCTCTGGATTGCTATTGATAGGCTGTGCCGCGAGCCGCCTTCTGTCCACAACTGATTTCATTTTCTGGAAATTTCAAACAATGCAGGGTCTTCTTGGTAGCCTCAGTTGCTTGTCGGCATCTATGACAGAAATGAATCCTGCTCATTGCTTGGGTAGCATTGTAGCATCTACAGGCCTTCCTCCAAAGACCCCATTGTATCTGCTTTGCTGTGTAATGTTCTCGGGTGTGCATGTACACACACACACACCTCGATTGAACACACATGCGTTGAGGACGCCATGCAGCTCCCGGTGTTGAGTCAAACTCAGTGCTGTTTGCACAGCACGGGAACAACGGGGCTGTAAAATATTACACCCAAAGCAAAGTGCAAGTAGCACACTCACACAAATACAATGACACCACACACACACACACAAACGCACAAGCAGTCACAGCGTTATCAATTTTATCAGTGCAGTCGCTCCCTGCGGTGTGGCAAACGGCGAAAACTGCACCGCAATCACGCCCGCGCGTTTAGATTTGTGCCTCTTCATCTATTGATTTTAAAAGCATTAGTATGCTGCCACCGTCCGCAATCCTTGTGCTCGGGGCGGTGGCGGCAACTCGATCACGGCGTGGGTCCGGCCCCGGCGGCCGGGGTGGCGTGGATTGGTGTGCGGGCGGGGCAGATTGCAGCGTCTCACTTGGAAGCTAAATGCTGAGTCATTGTAAAGCTGCTGATAAAGATGCAAGTTGGTGTGTGTGTGTGTGTGTGTGTGTGTGTGTACACATCGGCCTTGACCATGGAGTGACGCTCAGGTCAGATTAAGATGACAAATGTGAGGGTTGTCACTGCGTGTGTGTGTGTGTGTGTGTGAGATTGTGTGTACAGAGGATTTTTTTAATATACATGACGATGCTATTTAAAGATTTTTTTTCTGATACATTCAATCTAATTTTATTATTATCAAGTGATTCTAAATCCAGCTGGCAAAAGCAACGCAAACAACACATCATCGCATTGTGACGGATTCAAATGTGACAAACGCTAAAGTGCGCGTCATTTTTGCGATTGTTTTTCTCACGCCGTTAGTTTCCACGGAGACAGCAGAAGCCTTAAAAAGGATGTCAACAGTGTGTAATCACATTGTCATCATCGATTGAAACATGAGAACAACTGAACCGTTCAACTTACTGAGGGAATTTGTTATGCTTTGTCTTTCTTGGAAGCGTCAGGCTGCTGGTTGCCATGGCAACAGGTGCTGAAAATGGGGAAATGATGAAATCGGTTCTGTTTTGTTAGAAGTCACTGTGGATCAATTAAAACAGAAAGTAGAGAGCAGAATGTAGCCCAAAAAAGTTTCTTAACTCATTCACTCCCAAAGACGTTTTTAAACGTCTTTTCAGACTTGGTCTAGAATTGGCCGGTACTGAATGAGTTAAGTAAATATAACGTATTTAATGTCACCATATCAAGCCGTTGATTATTGCTCTCAGTAGAGTGAGAATCGTTTTCCGTCGTGACAATCGAAGCTGAACACGATTTGTTTGCCACGGGAAAAATTAAGAAAACAATAGAAAAACATTTAGAGCATTCTTTTTTTCACGAAACGCACACCAAAATGTCAAGTCACATGTTTCGTTGTCACACAATCACCTTCCGCACGGCTAGTAAGTCGCTCAAGTGTCCACTAAATATTGTTCAAGTGTATCCGGTGAGTCGCGGTACGCTGGGGAAGGTCTTGCGTATGCTCATGCATTTCTCCTGGTCCAGGAAAAGCGAGTTGGCCTTGATGGAGAGGTCGTGCTCCAGCGTCACTTTAGTCCTCAGCAGAGACTGCAGGCTGCTCTCGGCGTCTAGCAACCTCTCCTGCAGCTTGCGGATGGTGTCTTCGATCTCCCGAATCTCCTCCACTAGCCTGGGCATGTAAGGCGGGTGTTAGAATATGGCCCGATTGAAGTTTAAAAAAAAAAATGTGGTCCCGATACCTGTGATGCGGGTTATCCCTGCAGAGCTCCACATTGGGCCGGCGGGTGCGCTCCTCCAATCTGGTCTGGGCCACCTTGAGTGGGTTGTCTTTGTCCCGCAGAGCTTTCTTCAGGGACTCGATGAGCATCTCCGTCTGGAAAATCTCTTGCTGGGTCTGCGTGATGCCGACATCAATGAGATGAACGGCCAACAACAAAGCGTTGCAGTGTGCTGGCTCTTGGATGTGTTCCGATGAAGTTTGGGCTCTAATCTCCTAATTGTCTAAATCTGCTTCATGGTGCAACCCATTTGGCTGCTTTCCTAATATAAAGACGTTTTTGTCTTGCCAATATTGTCTTTTTTTTTTTAATGCAGTTTGTTTCATTCACCAACCCCCGCCCAAATTCTTTGACAGTTAATTGAGTTATTGGACTACCAATTGATTGTCTTTGAGTTTTGACTGTTTGTTCTTACTTGAAATTGAAATGTAACTACTTCACAATTTCCAAAAATACATCTAATATTTTATCTTTGCAGTATTTTTCCGTGTAATATAAAGTCATGTATTTTTAATACATAATACATAATTTAATACATACAGTCCATCCATTTTTTAACGCGGCAGCAAATTCGCCTTACAGTTTCATGAGGTTGTTTTTTTCTAAAACGTGAACGCCAGCGTGAATGGTTGTTAGCCTTGTGATTGTCCACCCCAGGGTTTATGATGCCTCTCGCCCAATGTCAGGGAAGGATAATCTCCAGCTCACCTTTGACCCCAGTGAGCCAATGATTTGAGTGTAGAACCCGCACCCTCGTCAATCACTGAGGACACAAAACAAGTGAGATTGTGATGTGGACCTTGGCGAGGTGCGCCTGTAGGCTGTTGCGGGCGTCGGCCGTCTGTGCCACGCGGCTGGTGAAGGACACGTTGACGTTGTTGAACTGGCTCCACATTTCGCTGGAGGTGCCGTTGAGCAGCGCCTCGATCTCGTCGCGCAGTTTGCGGGAGCGGGAGGCGGCGCGCTGGCCCTGCGAGCGCAGCACGTTGTTGTCGGTGAACTTGGACCACGACTCAGGCAGTGAGACCCTGCGTGCAAATAGCCGGACAAACGACGCGTTGACAATCTTGGCGACACGGTGGTTTTCGTCAATCGCCTCTTACGAGGGGTCGAGTCGTTCAATGCCGCGGAAGAAGCCGATGCCGTCTGACGTGTTCCTCAGGTGATGGCAGCGGCCGTCTATCCTCTGCGCCGTCACTTTGTCGCTCAGGTCTCGTTCCAGCTCGTGCTGCGCCGCGCGGTTCAACCTGTTCAGTGGCTCACGTGCGATAAACCGACAAATATCAAGACGAATCGACGCGATTGCCCATCCGTTGCACCCGTCACGACGAGACTCACGCTAGCTGGGCCGTGGCTCTCTCCAGATGTTGCTTCATCCTTGTCTGACAGGACTTTATGACCTCCACTTCCTGTTTGAATCCTTGCGCTTCGGTCATTACGTTTTATTATTTGATCTATTTGCATTTTTCACCTTAATCAGGTCTTTCTCGACGTCGTCGTGGACCAGGTCGATGGCCATGCGCTTGTCGCGGTGGTACATACATTCCTGTGACACCTGGTGAAAAGTTAACACACCTTGATGCTAACGGCTAACGTACTTCTTAGTCTCCAGGAACAATACCTCGATATTGTATACGGTAGGCAAACTGTTCACTTAGTCTGTCTGACTTTAAAGTGTGTCCAAAACAGGCTAAAAAGACCCCCAGATGTACCAAAGATGCTATTTGTTTCAGTTTGACACCTGATGGCCAGTTAGCACATTTTCCTGCTAACGTACAACGGCCTATATAGCGCTAATGCATCAGAATTGTTTATATATGAACGTAGCAAAGCTGAGAGAGCATGTCATCAGTATTGCGGATACTTGAGAGTGTTCAGGTGACAAGTTAGTGTCTTAATGCTAATGGCTAACATCTTGTGCAGTGCTGCTACGTCAATATTGCACCCAGTACACAATTTTGAGGCAGTAAAATCAGTAGGTGTCGCAAAAACAACACAAAACCGATGGACAGTTTTTGACAGTAACTCGTGCGGACACGCCCGATGACAAGTTAGCGTGTCTTCGTATTCAACGTTAGCGTTCTGTCCTGTGTTAGTAAATCGGTATTTTATTTGGTAGGTATAGAAATATTGATGTCGAGGTAGATGATTTGGCATTGCCCCAATCTTGACGGACAATTTCGTATGCTTACTCCTCTCTAATTAAGATGAACGGCACAACTTGCCTGTGCAATGTCGCCCCCTGTTGTTTTAGTAGAGCTGCTAGTGGAATAGCAGGGCTTAGGTAACCCGCATTCAAGATTTTTATTTCCCAAGAAATTTCAGTCAACAACTTTTGTCATTTTATCTCATCCCGAAGACGTGATTGAATCTCCGACGTCATCGGTTGTCGACCCTCACCTGAAGGGGCCGCTCGGTCTCAGCCAAGGCCCTCTCCAGCCGCCGCTTGACCTCGGCCAACGCCACGGTCTCTCCCGCCACGTTGTCCACCTCATGGCTCAGCTCCGAGCGCCAGAAGGCGATGTCGTTGAGGCGCTCGCCGATGTCCTTGCTGGTGTTCTCTTGCATGCGTCGCGTCAGCTGCTCCTTGTCCTGGATCAGGCGCATGGTGTCACGCCGCAGCCGCTCTGCGCTGTGGCGAGACGCCTCAGACTGGCGGTAGTTGCCCTGGTTGGACTTGAACCAATCGTCGGGTGTGTAACGGGTGCTCAGTGTGCTCCGGTCAGCTGGGTAGGACATGGTGACTGTGCGGAGGAGATCCGGAATGCCTTGTTGTAAAGTGGGGATGGTGCCATCGTTCTTGTCGTAGCTGCTGTTTCTCAACTGGTTGGTGTTGTGGCTTGCAGGCTGCGTGTTTCGGTAGCTGGACGCCATGGTGGAGATGGCGGGCAGGAAGTGGGCCGTCTTGGGTCGAACGTATGACTCTGTCATCTCCATGCCTAAAAATCTTCCTTTTAGCGACAGGACTTGGAGCTTCCCTTTCTCCGTGTCACTCACCTGCAAAATGAGCTCAAGTCCTCCGCAAGGTGATGGCACATGCATAATACATTGAGGTATTCGAAGTGCCCAAGTCATTCATTGGCCAGGCCAGCCAATGGCAGCGTCAAGTGGCCGCTCCAAGATTTCTGTTGACACAATGCTGGTTGCCGCGGGTTACCGCCGCCCTCCCCGGCGGGCCGCGTTCATGCTGAGCAGGTGCTTTTACTTTGTCAATACAAGAAGCAGAACCCCCCCCCCCCCCTCCCCCCCGAGTATAAAATGACACAATCTTGCACTTGAAAAAGCTACAGTACAATGTAAACACATTAGAATGCAGTTTGTGCAACATGCACTCCGCGTGTACTCATGTACACAATGTGCAGAATGTCCCGCATACTTTTATCAGTTTGAAGTTGAAGTTAAATGTTATCGAGAAAATGCATACCGGTACATTTAATAAAAATGGCGATCATCGGCATGATGATGATTGATTCTGATATGATGTGGTATTTTCTAGATAATGATCAAATTAACTGTACATTGAATAAAACTGAAAAAAGCCCCAACAACAATAATAATAATAATAATGATAATAACGTTTTTATGTTAAATGGGAGGACAAGCAATCTGAGCTGGCAAGCAAAGCGCCGAGCTGTCCGTTTGGGTTACACTTAGCAGTTGAATAATTGATGCGGCAGGAAAAGGACACGCAATCGTAATCTGTTTTGAGTTACACATCAACGGCAATGGCCCTGGCAGTCCCAGGAAGTGTCGATCGAAGCTTCGTTCGTTCACATTTCGACCATATATAGTTGGGATTTTCTTCCTGTTCCCATTGACTCTCTTTTCTTCTTTCTGTCATTGGGTGTCATTAGTTTTGCCAGGATAGCTTGTTTCGGATCGAGGCACGTTTATTTTTTTTATTTTGTCGGCGGTGGGCTAGGCGTGACGTGAAATAAAAATCGGAAATTGGCCGTTTTGTTTGGAGGCAGATGTTCTGAGCTCATTTTTGAGCCCTTGGTCAAGCCCCCGTTTTCATAAACATTGCGGCTTGTTTTTAGAATGGAATGAAAAGTCTCAGCGTCGCTTAACATGGCAAGGTGAAAGAAGCCCCAACACGCGCATAGAGACACGCCTGTCCCACCGTGCCCTCGCTGGCTATAAATATAACAGCATCCAAAGAAAGTTACGAATAAGCCAGCCCTCCATGAAATTCCTCCTGTGCGTGCAACAGTCGTTGGAGAACTTAAGAGAAGTGTTACAGCCGTGTGCATTCTGCAACCGATGCCGATCACAGAAAATCAAACCTGCTACGTGGTTCCTGGTAAATGGGTGTGATGGGGGGGGGGTTTGCGGGGGGGACATTCTCAAATGGCATCAAAAGCAAAAAGTTCTGTACGACTACCGAAACTTATCATAGGAGCGAAAGAAACTTTAATTTGTAGCCCTAAAATGTCAATTATCAATTAGCGCTAGCACGTTAACGACGTTGTGGGTCTTGCAGCTCACGATTGCCGGCGCACTGGCATAGCAAGTGGTTAAATAAATAAATGTCAGAGAGTCATATGTTAGAGTCTGGACAGTGCACGCAGACGACCCCCCCCCCCCCCCCCACGCTCCCCTCCCCGTCACCCTGCATGGTTTGCGGCCTCTCCTCCGCTCTGCTGCGCTCGACACAGTGCCTCCGATGGAATGTGATGACCACGGAGCGGACAAAGCCCACCATTCATGGCCCCTCGGCCCACTCTGGATGCCCGCAACTGGGAGCCTTGATTTCATGCCCCCGGGGGGGGGGGCCATGCGGGACAGGGGGAGGCTTGTGTCCGCCCCGATGTAACTCATTCTGAAGCATCAAACACACGGGTGAAATTGTTTCAGGCAATTGGAAGGACTTTTTAAACAACGCTGGTTGTCCGTCTACTTCCTGTCAAGGGTATCCAGTGCGGAAACATAATAGAGTCTGTGCTGTTGCCATGCGACCGGTTCGAAGCATCTTAGTGACTGCTCCATTGGGTGTCGTTGATGCAGTACGCACAGATACAACACAATGAGTATTTTTCATTGTCGTCGTGGAAAATATAGCCGCGCCTTTACTAAAGTCATGTTGTTGCATACGATGTCCATGTCATGGGCAAAAATTGTTCTTCAAGCCTAATTTTTCACAGCGAAGTATCAACCATCAGTTGATTGGTTGATTCAAAATCGGTAGTCAAACGAGAAGTGAGTTTGGGGCAATGTTGAAGCTACAAAATAGATGATTAAATCCTGAAGATGGTGCAACCTCTGCCGTGCAAGACACCTCTTTGTGTGCGGAAAGGACATTTGGCCTCAAGCGGTAGACTGCACCAGCAGGCGATTAAAAGTGGCGGAAAAAAAATAATGAATAAATAAAAGCACAGTGAAAGATTTAGTACGGAGGAGATTCTCGTCCCAACATGGCCAGTCGCCGGGCAACCACTGGCCCTAACTGGACAAGCGCAAACTGCGCTAGGGGTCTCTATGAGAACGCCATCCCTCGAACTCGATTCATTGCTGTTCTTTACACTTTTCTGAGTGCGGGGCCGGCCCGTCGACCACCTCTAAGATTTTTTTTTTTTTTAAATCCTGTTCATTTACATTATCCGGAGTTCTGTAAATGTGTTGTATTTATTTAACCTGTGTGTTTTTCCCACCTAAAATTGTTAGATTTTTATTTGTATTCATTTATCTCATTAAATAAGTTGACGAGCCAGTAAATATATTAGTACAATTTTTTTTAAATGCGCAACCCACCTACATTTATTGCAAATACCGAACATGGTTGAAACATTTTATTCATGCTTCAGTGAGGACGGTAACCCAAAAGCGTAACGGAAGCATGAAAAGGCGGAGTTTCCACTTAATCTTATTCCGCTGCAAAACATGATAGCTACGTGAAAATGTATCTATCCCGTCAGCATCTTCTGCTATCTTCTCTTAATCATTAAAAAAAAAAAAAAAGATTTGTTGATACGTGTCGATCAAGAAATGTTTGTCCACTGGGATGCTTTTCGAAAAGAGTGCAACCTGAGCGCTGCGAGCCCCCAGCTGCTCTTGACGCATTCTCGCCCGCCTTGTGCGCAATCTTACGCGCGTGCGATGCCAAAGGCCAAAGTGCACGCTGGAAGGTGTCGGATGCGTCGCCAGGCACGCGAGACACGCCCCGATGCCATTTCGCGGCTTCTGATCCTACACTCAAATAGACGCGTTTGAGTGCCAATATCGGCCGCGCTGGCTAAATTCCTTCCTCCCGAACAAAAGCGAGAGGGGCGGGAGATTCAGATGCGGCGCTTCTGCATGAGGCGGAGGAGAGGCATTTTTAAAACCAAGGCCTTTTTGTTTCTCCAGGCATTTTCCAACCCCTGCGCCTGAACCTCCCCCACTGAGAGCATGCCGGCCACCCCGCACAAGTGCTCAAATTGTCCTCTTGCTTCCCAAATTTGGGGCACGAGTAGAACGAGGTCTTTGTCAAAATTTGACCCTGTCCATGGTCTGTTTGCCGGAAGATGGCTTGCTCTTGACCTGTACAGTTGATCACCCAGCACCAAACCCTTCGAGTCTACAACTAGGTGGACTAGTAGTTAGCACCTTATCTACCTCACAATTTTGAGGTGTTTGAATTTTGACTTGTGAAGTTTGCATGTTGCAAAAAAAAAAAAAAAGAAAAATCTGTGACGCCTCTGAATAATTGTGAATGCGAGTGGGAACGGTTATGTGCCCTGACATTAGCTGGCGAGCAGTCCAACAGTCACCGGCAGCCCTAATGAGGACAAGCATTTCTCAAAATGAATTTAGTCTGCCAGGCATTGTGTCAGGTGCATAAGCCACGTGAGAGGTCCGTGTGTGTGTGTGTGTGGAGATGGCCCACAGCAGCTGGGAATGCCCGTTGACCTCAAAGCGACTCTGCCAAGGTCAGCGAGGAAATCTCAAACTCGAAAATGGCAACAATCACCGCGGCCGCTGCCAAACCATCAAAAAATCCACGACGCGCCCCAAGCATGATGTCATCGACTTCCGGTTAAGTTCTGCAGCTAAATGTCAAGAAATGTGACAGATCCCAAACCGCCGCCACTGGGGTGGGGAGGGGGCCTTGTCTGTCATCTGCCCTGCTGCGCTCGTTTCACAGGGCGACCACCCAAGTCACCCGCACTCACGTGGCCGATCCGAGCCCGACTTGGAAGCGTTGTGCCTCTTCAGCGCCGAGCCGCCAACCGCAGGCGTGCCGCGGCAGCCATGCGGGATCGTGTCAACTCACCAGCCGAAACAACATTAGGTACTCGAAGCAAAGAGCAACCAGGAGCAGACAGATCTCAGCTGACTCTCTGCTGGCCTAACCTGAATTTGGTTCATCATAGAAACTAACACCACAATGCACAATGATAATAATAATGTAAACGTAGTGCAGTTGCACATAGTGTACCCTCTCCAGTTTGGTGTCACCATGTGGGGAAAGTGAAACCCTTGTAATCACAAGTCGTTTTATAGCTCATACATCAAGCCAGACACAGATTTTACGACCTCATTTATTCCACTGCTTCAGGGGAGCCGCCGCCATCTTTGCGCTTATTGTCCCGCCAGTGCCACAAGAGCCGCCTCTGTGCACTCGTCCGCCTCGCATTCTCCGAGGCGCGGGCGGGATGGATCATTGGAGTGACGTCAGCATTGCAGACGGGGACGCCTGTCGGGAGCGGCGCACGGGAGGGCGTTGGAAGAAAATCCGCCAAGGATGAGCGAAGAACTCATTCAAGGATGAGAAGAAATGGGAGCACTCCGACGCCCCCCTGTGGTTCGCAGGTGAAATTTGTACCGATGCGTTTGCTGCTGTGCGACAAAGGCCGACATTGTCCCGAGTCACGTGATGTCGCTGTAAATGATTTCAAGGGGGCGCCATTATTTTATTTTTTTACTACGTTTGCAATCGAGACAATCACCGGTGGGAAGACTTTTTATGAGACGATCGTTTGCCTTCCGGTTTGAGGAGCTTTGGAAATACAAAATTTACGAGGCTGACGGCTGTCGTAGGGCCATGTTACGACGTCGACCCACTTTCGGCGATGTTTCTCGTTTGTACTCTTTGGCCTCAGGGTATTACCAGGTAGATGCCGCTTTGGGTACTCAACTTATGGAAGCAAGCAAGGTTTAAGGTTTAATTTAAAAAAATAATAAATCAGTTTCACGTCTTGTTGAGAGTTTTGGTGTTTGGGTTCAAAATTCGGATTTCAAACATGGGGTGTGGTTTCAAGGTTTCAAACCAGATCGAGGTTTTGCTTTTGCAGCGTGTCAGGCGATGTATAGTGCTCAGTCGTTTTTTTGTTGTTGATGTTGTTGTTGTTTTTGTTTGGGGTTTTTTTTGGTCCGCTTCTATTGCATACGGTTCTGTTGCCCCATGTGCGGCGGACCCAAGTGCTTCAGTTTGAGTACACAGTATTGCTCTGACGCTTCTGTGACGCTTCGGTAACACTCTGAATGGACAGCCTGGCCTTTGAGGGCCCCGCAGGTCAAAGGTCTTGTCACTCGTTGGGACAATTGTGTGAAAGTGATATTAGCATTGGCGTTAGCATTAGCAAAGGAATGCCGCGGCTCTTTTCACTCGCTCACTTGTGACAAGACCCGAAGCATCCCAAGCACGTCGGCTCGGATGGGCTTGCACTTTATAAATACCCCCCCTAACTCCCTTTAAACATGTCTGACATTCAGTGTGTGTTTGTGTGTGCGTGCATACGTGCATGACTGTGTTTTTTTTTTTTAACAACCATTGCATTCCAGCTTTGATATGTGCACAAATCACAAATCACCACCGCTGCTCTACAAATATCTGATCCATGAATCTGTGCATGTCTCATTTGCTTTTTTTTTTTTGGCCTTCTATTCAGCAACAAATATTTGCTTTCCAATGGCCTCAGTGTTCCAGCCATAACTTTAACCCTTTTAATGCCAACATTTGACCATATGAATCAGGAACCCTACTCACCCTTCTAAACCTAACTTCGTCTTCAGTCAACCTAACAAACATGATTTGGAAGTATGCATCCAAACTCCACACAGAAGTTCAATGGCTGAGATTTTAACCCTGACCCAGATCACAGCGAGACGAACGTGCTAACCGCTTATCGACTGTGCTGCCCGGGATCCTAACCATTTAAGTTGTTGTTTTATCTGACATGAGCAGTCGTTTGAACTACTGGTACAATAATTGGACTTAAGGTTTCATACTCCTTAAATTTTCATCAGTGGCAGTGGGTGAATTATGTTGGACAAAATGGGAATGTGTTTTGGGTGTCTTTCTGGATGAATGGTGAATTCCTCCTGGTGGGCGGGTGGTTATGAGGTGACCGTGTCATGACTGTTTCCACCCAACGTGAGGTCATGACTTGTGACACGGCACATCCCGTCCGTCAGCCAGCACTTCCTGCTGTCAGCGGACGAGGACCCTCTTCCTTCCTTTGAACGGCCAGTGAATGAACACCTTCGGGTGGGGTTGGGATATCGTCACGGGGACGGACGGATATGTCAATGTACTCTGTCATTCGTGAATTTCATCTATCCTGTATGTTACACATACGTACAGCACGTTTGACAATTAAGTTGTATTCAATGTCTTCCGCCACTTTTGAGACTTGTACAGGGTGTTTTTCAACAAACGACCATGCATTTTTAGAAGGTTTCTTTATTTATTTATTTTTCCTTGAACAAGACGACAAACAGCAACGTCAGACGTTAAAAAAAATGGCAAGATGTATAGTCAGGTTAAAAAAAGGGCATGATATGGAGTACGACTAAAAAAAGGGAATGATGTATCGTGAGACTAAAAAATGATTATGTATAGTAAGACCAAAACATTGGAATGATGTATCGTAAGACTATAAAATGGCATATTTTTTATGTGCCTCATGTAAAGAGCCTGTAACTCCCTAAATATTCCCCACTGAGTTGTTCCCCATTACCTTTCCGATGCCATCAAGTGGTGATTATTAGGAGGAACCAATTGTGGCCTAAAAAAAGTTCTGCTCGACACTAATTGACGTGTCCATTCGCCAACATTATTATGTCAGATATAATATCTAGAATATAGAGCCTTCACAATAGTCGAAACAATTAAAGGGGCGTTGTGATTGCATTTCTTGTGCCGTACCACCATCTAGTGGATGCATAGCGAAACCGCAGCCACTATTGTCTGCCCCTTCCAATTTAGTGCGCCCGAGTATGAAAACAGTTTTAAAATTTGCCGTTCATTGGAAGTGCTTCTAATAATTTGAGGCACCTTAAAGTGCAGAAAATACGGGATAGTAAGACTTAAAAAAATCACAAGACTAAAAAAATGGCATGATGTACACAAAGACTACAAATGGCATGATGTAGACTCGACATCGACTAGCATCTACATTGCAGATGCTAGTTGGAATTTAAAAAGAGGGGTGGGGGGTACACGTTTTTCCCAACTTTCTTTGGAAGGCAAAAAAAGGACATCAGGAAAATGGCCTTTTGTAAGAAAATAAAACTATTAGATCTGAGAAGTCTTTTCTTGTATTTAGTGGTGTGTGTGTGTTTTTGTGATTGAAAAGAGGAAGTCAATGTGAAGATGTGCTGAAAAAAAATCCAAGTGAAACGATGGTGGCTTTGCTTAAGGACAAAACCCGGGCTCGAACTTAGGTTGACCAGTCTTTATTTTGGATTTCCCAGACGTTGTCACCGCCAGCATTTCTCATACTGACCAGGTGAGGGCGACAACGTAGCGCCTGAAGACGATGACTATGTAACGAGAGCAGAGTTTGTCGTACTTTATAAATATTATATATATACATGTAGGTAAAATATTTCTATATATAAAATACAGTATTTATACGTGGGGCGGCGAAGCTAGAGCCTAGGGGTTCTTAGGTTTTTCTGGGGGTGGGGGGGGAGGCGGCGGCGGCTATTTTATTCGAGGGAAAAAAACAATTGTGAACCGATCTCACAATGACCAATTTGGCTCAAATCCAGATCGTCTCACCTGCTGGTAGCCAACGACAATGCCGTCGTCGATCGCTACGGCAAACCAGCAAAAGTAGTTCTCAATCGTATACAGTATTTGTTTTCTTCGTTGCTTACGGTCTGATTGATAAAGCAATAAAAGCATGATGTGCGCATGCACGGTAGGCCGTTGTAAGGGTTGGGTTGTTGTTGTAATCTATATATATATTGCGCGTCGTCCCGCACGCGGTCTGTCCTTCCGTCTGTCCCTTTTCAAAACGTACCTACTTCACCGCGCCGCTGCGCGCCGCCACTGCGCGCCGCCACTGCGCCGCTCAGGCAGTGGCTCACTACGATCGCGCGGGCATCTTAGCGAAAAAATGTTGTCTACCCACAAGCATTGCAATGAAATTGTTAGTTATTTAGTAGAGCTAAACATTTCTTCATTTTCGCGATAAGCAATGAAGATGAACAAAAAGTTGAACCAAGCAACAACACTTTTGTGGGCCGAAGGCCCACCTTACCAGCCTTCCGCAGGAACTAGCTGATGAGCCGCCCGGAGGGCGGCAAACCAGCTAGTAATCTATAATACAATAAAAGACATTCAAATACAGTCAGCTTTTTGCTTTAAAAATACAAAACTACATGATAAAGCATTGAAATAAAACCCATTGATCAGAATGTTTTTTTTTTCTTCTTAAAAATAGCAGAAGTGCTCCCCCCCCCCCTCCACACACACACCAAAGCATACACACAGGTGCGAGGAATCTCAAGTGTTTCCTCTGCCCCCCCTTGTGGAGCTTTGCCTGCATGTCCTCACCTTCTGCGCCGCACATCTCAGCGTCTCTTTGGAGGTGGGCTTCTGCGTGTATGTCTGTGTGACGCCAGTTCCGCCAGTCCAGTTCGCCGCGTTGTTCAATTATGTTGCAGGGTATTGGACTCAATAGGCGGCGCAGACTCGTACAGAGTGTCCGTGTCATGCGTGGGCTCGCCCGCCAGCGTGCACGGGATGGACAATGTGCCTGCGCCGCAGTCGCAGAAAAACCTGGAGTGGAGAGGGGGGGGGGGGGGCATGACAACGTCAACAACGCTACGTAGGTGTTCCCACCTGTCCAAATGCTTCTCTTTTTGTGTGATTAAAAATGTATGCCCCCCCCCCCCCAATTCATCAGGACAACATTTCCCACCATTGTGATCTGCCCTGTGCAACTCAATCAGAATCAGAATCATCTTTATTGGCCAAGTATGTAGAACACACAAGGAATTTGTCTCTGGAATAACACGCTGCATTAGTATCATCGTAAACAACAAAATCATTGAACCATTTTAGAGTAACCAGTAGTTTTGTAGTACCATTTTGTAGTACAAGAAGAGTGACTATGTCAGTGACTGTTTAAGGAGTTAATGGCTCGAGGGAAGAAGCTGTTTAAGTGTCTACTGGATTTGGTGCGCATGGATCTGTACCGTCTGCCTGAGGGGAGTGGCTGGAAAAGGTGGTGGGCAGGGTGCGAGGGATCCAGGAGGATTTTCCATGCCCTTGTCATGATTCTTGCAGTGTGCAAGTCCTCAAGAGTGGGTAGGGCGGTGCCAACGATTTTTTCCGCCGTCCTAACTGTCCGTTGAAAAAAACAATGGCCCTGGCTTCGTCAAACTTCTGCAGGTCTTTTGTGGGTCTACCAAATATCGGGTTGCTCAGCTACGAGCTTGGAAGGGTGAAGATTTAAAAGTCAAGAGCTTACAAAGAAGCTTCCATCTCTGCTCACCCCATGAGTGAAACTCTTTCATACATGGGCACATTTGTGACTACTCGTACTTATTTCAGCATGTGATTGAATCAAGAACGGGCAGAGGTGTCAAAACCCGGTCCAGAAAAAAAAAAACGTTTGGCTTCAACTACAGGAGCTTCTACTCAACCAGCAGGTCAACGAGCCCCCCCAGGAGCTGGTCGAGTCGACGCCCCTGCAGACGTGCGTGTTTGTCCTCCTCTTGTCCACAAGGTGGTGCTAAAGAACTTGATTCATGTTGCCTGGATCAACTTGTGAAGTCAAGCCGTCCCCCTCAAGGTTTGGGCCTGTTGTACAATTCAAAACCAAGTACTTGACTATTGGTTGTAGGCCTGCTGGGCAAAGAGACAAATGCGACAAGCTTGTAGCAGGTCCTCACTGCCGTTTCCATTTTCAACGTTACCGTTCAAAGATACGAAATAAGAGCTTGATGGCTCCCGCGTTTGTGGTGTTGGCAGGTTTGATCAACTTGCGTTTGTCACTGGACCAGTCACAGCTTGGCCTGTTGGCGTAGATCACGCTCGACCAACTGTTGCAGCAAAAGGTTCCAGTCTCCAGTTAGCATTTTTTTTTAAAACAAAGTTGAAAAATGAGGCGCTGCAGGAGCATCGAGCGTACTGTAAAATGGAACTGCGCTTTTGGTGCATCATAAATTGGCGTCTCCTCACCTGTGCTTTGTCATCCAGATGGAACCACCGCAGTGCCATGAGGTGAAGAGATGAGCCATCTGCTGGTAACAAGTCACATTTCAAGTTAAGGTCCTGAAGCCAAACTTTGGGCCAGTCTGAAAAATGGAAGACATTTACACTCTTTCAATACACCATTATGACAACTTTTTTTTTTTTAATACACGAAAAACCCAGCAGCGACTTGTCTCTCTCACTGGTAGGTTCCATGCCAAAAACATCTTTGTCTGCACAATAAATTGACTCGACGTGTAACTCGCGGACGTCTCTTTGCTCTCAGCTCAACATGCTGGTCCACGTTTTTCTTTGCTTTGTGATTGTCTACTCTGTAAAAGAAATAAAGCTTGATTACAAAGAACACTTCAATTCTCAACTTCATTCTTAAATACATCACAAAATTCGAACTTATCACTCACCAAAAAAATCTAAAGTACTGAAGAAAAAAATTGTAAATTATTACCCTCCCAATTTTTTTTCCAGACCCCCCCCCCCCCCCTCCACTCCTCGAATTTTTTTTCACCCTGGACCCCCTCCCCAATTTTTTGGGAAATCACTATATTTTCATTGGGTATGTAAATCTGGGCTGTGTCGTGATTGGTAGATGTGAAATTGGGTGGAGCCGGGGCCGGGCAAAGGCTCCAGTCGGGTCAGACTTGCACTTCAGTCAACTCAAGACACTGCTCACGTCAGTTTCACATGACCCAAAATCTCGATTCCTGCCGTCACGACTTATGAGGACACCAACGGGACCAGCAATGTTCCACTTGCATCCATACGAAATGACTGTTACTCCCTCCTCAAGACTTCCATCTTCCAAAAGTCTTCCGCTACAGTGATCATGACGCATGAAAGGCTTCCGAGTGAGTTGAGGTTGGATTTAGTCATAAAAGGCAAAGACTCGAACTCAAGTTGAACAATCTATTGGACAGAAAAGCCAACGTGACAATGTGAAAGCATTTGACCAGTCAATGGCTCTAAGATGGGAGCAGCTTCAGTCTTGTGTGTGCTTGTCCAGCTCATGTGTGATGTCACATCAAGGGGCAAATGAGCACACCGACTTCTCTAACTGGGACAAAAACTGCCGTGTACTCCACAACATCAATGTCATTGAAAAACTTGACCAGAAGAGTCTGTTAATGAATTGTGCCAAGTTAGTTAAACACGTACACACTTTTTTTTAAGCTAACTTGGCCCACCTCAATGTTAAAAACATTCCAGAAGTGCTCGATGTTGCTCGGGTTGTCTATGTGTAATTCACAGTGCCGTGCAGTGCACGAGGCAGGCGGGCCGCACTCACCTCCACCTTGTGGTGCAACGTGACATCACATCAGCTTTTCAAGCACACCGCAGCGCTCAATATGTGTCCAAATGCAGGGTGGCGTCCCTTTCGCATGTCCTAAGAGTTTGTCGGCTGCGACTTTGGCCCTGCAGCCTCTTCAATCTGGTCAGGCAGAAAAGAAAAAGAAGTTGTGATGACTCAAATAACTTCTTTCATTTAAATTATATTAACTTTCATTTCTTAATATAATGTATTCTGATTTTTAGATGATTTGAAAAACTTTTTGGGGAGAGCTATTCTCTTACGGGACCTTCACATTCCTCTTAAAGTTTGTGTGTGTGTGTGTTAACTAAGACCACATGCTTTATTCTTCACAAAAAAAAACTGCAAGATGATCATGACGACTTTTCTTCATAAAAGTTAAGGCTTCTGATTGAACTTAAAACGAAATAGGTAACGGTGACGTTCCAAAGGGTGACAAAAGTCCACGTTCACGCTACCACCATCATCACCATCATCATCGTCGTCGTCGTCACAAAAATTGCTCCGCCTTTCCCTTTTTCCTCCCTCTTTTGTGGTCTTCCTTTTTTCTTTTTTTTTTCCTCCTCATCCCTGCACACTCCCTTTGTGGATGTGGCAGGCCTGGGAAACGCAACGCTAATGAGAGGCAGAGCACCTCCTCTTGTACTTGCAGACGTGGACACGGGAGGAGCAAAAAAAAAAAAAAGACAATAATTTAGGGCGATAAGGGTGGGGGGGGGGGCGTGGAGTAGGGAAGAAGGCATTTAGTCTTTCACAGTGCAAAGTCTCGGTGTTTAGAAGAAGCTCCATGCAATCACAAGTATGGATTGTGGAGCTAATAGCTGTTAAAAGAATAAATGATAAGAATGTTCATGACTTTTTTTGTTTTTTTAAACATTTTTTTTTTAGTTCAAGTATTCATTTGTGAGCCGGCGAACAAACATTCACTGGCTTGCTAACGCAGACAGTAGACATCCTTCAAGTGCCACGTGACAGTTGTCTATCTTTGGGCAACGGGCTGCAGCCAATGAGAAGCTGGCATCACCAAGCCCAAGCCCCTCCCATCCTTTCTCCTAAAAAACAATGTGACGTGGACGCCTTCGAGCCGTTTTAATGCTCGGCAGCCGCCAGGAGACGTTCGGCTCCTCGTGTCACTTCCCTCCCTCTGAATGTGGCGTTTCCTTAGTGTGATCCAGATAAAACCCTGAGGAACACCTTCATATCTGCGCACACTTCCTGACGCATGCATGACGGGCCTCTCCGTGAAGCACTCCAAAAGAAAAAGATTTTCTGCGACTTATCTTGTGGCTTTTCTCCGATTATTTCTTCCTGACTTCTGAACTGCTTCATTGTGGACACTTCCAGAAGTGAAGTTATGCTAGCAGCTTTCAAACGGTTTCTATCCCTTTAGTTTTCTCAAGCTGCTGCAAGTCATCTGACCCCCAACAGGGAAGCCCGACCTTTGATCATCTACTTCCATTAGCTTATAAAATCATCGCAAGTTGTGATGCGATAATACATGCTGATGATTTCTTTGTGTGCAAACTACGCAGTTCCAATTCCCTAGCAGTGCCCTAAACACCCTGCCAATGGGGCGTTGTAATGCCAAACTTGGATTCATGGGAGTGTCAGGAACTTGATGAAATGCATCATTTTACTCAAACAACAAGGTCATTTTCCTTTTTCATACGATACGTTTCATCAAGTCTGAAAACAGTAAACAGACTTGTGAAAACACCAAATCAGTTCAAAGCAAGTCTAGCGCAAAGTTCAGGTCTGGTGACAATCCGATCCCTTCACGGCAGAAATACGGAAAGCCCAAAAGCTGATGAGACTGAATAAATACACTTGGCGTGCTGTCTGAAGACTCAATCGATCATGATTTCCTCGAAAAGTGACCAAATCTATGGACTATGTTTACAAAACCAGGTTTTCGACCAGGCAAATGACTCATAAGTCTCCTTAAGGGGATCTGGCTATAATTCTGCTTTTGCATCACCAACTTGCGATCTGTACGTCTTCTACACCGTCGAGTACGCTCGTTAGCAGGAAGTCATGTCAGCATCCCGTAAAGACAAGTAATGTGTTTCTACATGCAATGCTAGCCCAAACGGCAGCCCACAGAATGGCGGCAGGGTCAAGGTTTACGTGGCTCCGTCTTTTTCTGTGGCAATCCGTGGAAAAAAAAAAAAAAAACATACAATTTTGGCTACCGGGCAGTTTACCCATGAGCAAGTGGGCCTCTTTATGAAGCGCCACTTCATATCCCCCAGGGGTAAAGTGATCTTAGCTCAGTTTGAATCAGAAGCTCTGACACAAGAAACGACCAAAGAGTCCATTTTTTTGCAATTAAGACCATGATGCTAATAAAAGCTGCAATGCCAGTCAGAGGACATTGTAATGGTCTGGCACAGTGCGGGAGGCATATGGACCAAATGTCGACACGGAAAACCAAGAACGGAACAACGACAAAAATCACCACTGAGGATAAAGAATCCCAGCATGGATGGTAGGTACTCCCTGATAAATACGGAATGAGGGAGGCTCGAATGAGGAGACATAAGGTTAGGGTCTGATTGACTGGAGACCTGGGGAGATCTCAGGCTGTAGGCCGCAGCCGGGATAATGTTTTGCTGGGGTCGTAGCATTCACCAAACATCTGCTTTTGTCACCACTGGGCACTTTTACATGGCTTTGTCTTTGCAGAACACTGATGGGACTGGAATAGTTGTTAGGCAGAGGACAGCGGAGATGCTCAGTGAACAGTGTTTGGAAGACATTTCTGCGTTCGGGGATCCAAACGGTGACAGTTTCTCTCAAAGAGGGGGGCGGGGGTTCTGATTTTGTATCCTGAATTAAGTATTACAGCACAGGTGTCAAAAGTCAAGGCCCGGGGGCCAGATTTGGGCCGCCACGTCATTTTATGTGGCTCGCAATCATTTTATGTGCTACTGAATGGAAACCAGGACCAGATGACTTGGTAATTGTTGCTTAGGTGGCAGCCTGATTGATTTTTTGGGGGGGAGAACCCATTTGTAACCTTTTAGTCCAGATCAAATAGTTACCGTGAAGAAACTCAAGTACCTTCAGTGACAGAAAATGGCCTCGACAATTAGTGTCGGACTATGGCCGAGATGGAAATTTGTACTTGATGACTTGTCGCGGGGGGTTGGTTTTGTGGGAACATACCAGTATCTATTTTTTTTATTTTTTTGTCCAGAAAAGATACCTTCAAAATGTTATTGAAAACTCGAGCGATCGTTGAGGGCTAGCCCTCATTTTCATTCACATCGAGAGAGACTTGAAGTGTAGGAGAAATGTAAGTGTCTTTAGGTACAGAAATGGACCAATTCCAGTCCTAAAAGGATTAGCTTTTGTCCTGTATTGGCTAGATGGGAATGGGGGGTTAGTCAGACAGATCCCAAGCAAACGTTAACTTGTTGCGTATGATCTCAACCTTCAATTTTAAAATTGAAACTCAAAGGAGAAGCCTTCACCATCTTGTCTGCAGACGTTTTTGTTCTTCGCTGCTCTTGTAGGAAACTCATCCCAGCACAAGAGGAGGAACACAAGACCGGACAAGGAGCATTGCAGCGGTTCTGTGTGTGAAGCCAAGAGCCAAACCCAGTGGCCTTTTTTTTCCCCCTCCAGTGAACGCTGCAACCCTCTAATTTGACTTTTATTTTTGGAGTGAGTTTGTTGAACTCTCCCCTTTTGGTGCAAAATGCACAGAACTCAGACATACACATTCGCTGGCACACTGCTGTGACCATTCACGAATAAGAATGTGGACATTTTAGCGGCATTATTAAAAGCTTCTTTCTCTCTCTTTTTTTTTTTTTAGCTATTTATGACACTGTGACACAAAATCATCCCAAATATTTTATAATCTAACAGTGCTCAGGGGAAAAAGTGTGATTATTTTTGGGCTATTTTCAGAATAATTTAACACATGCCTGATTTCGCCCACCTCAGTTAAAATTTCTGCAGCTCCAACAGATCCAGGTGCACAGATGTCGTCCACACCCTGAAAGATGAATACATTTCAGCTTTTTTGTTTTAATGACAGCATGCACGTGCTAAAGGTGTTTCATGGCAGCAAGTCAAGGCCAGTGACAAGAACTTCTGATGACTGGCTATTATTTAAGGGAAGGGTTCTTTCAATCAGCAATTCTATGTAATATTACAAAGCCACCGTAATATACAAAGTCTGCTGCTTGCTTTTGCTAGTAGGAATTAAATTGCAGTAGCTTTTTTTTGGCAAAATGCAATAGATTTGTCAATGCATTTACATCATTCACCAATTGGTTGATTCAAAATATTTATGATAACAGTGAATTAAAACCAATTTACAGTCATACCTCGTTTTTCGACCATAATCCGTTCCAGAAGGCTGTTTGAAATGCAAAACTATTTTATTAGCCCATGATTAGGGTCTAATACACAATGCTGAAATAACACAAAAACAATCAGATCTGCGTAAATCACAACAAACAGGTCTGGTGACAATTAACGCTACGTCACTTCTAAGTGTAAGGAAGCCGAGAGGAGTCAAGTAGCGTTTTCGGTTTTGCTCAGTTTGGTCTAAAACCTGGTTTTCGGTCGCAATCTGAGGGGTAAATATACTCAAAATTACGGTCGAAAACCAATTCGGTCAAGAGCAGAGACGTTGTGGATTTTGCATTTTGCAACTACTCCTGTTGTATTTTTAGTAAGAAATCAATTATTATTTGATGAGACGAATGGAAAAAAATAGAAATGATTAGCCATGAAAATATTTAGTAAAATGCTTTAAAATGGAGTATATATAGTATGTAATGATAATTATTATTACAATAAAATAAATTATTATTAAAATAATTTATTTTTTTTCCTCATCTATGGATGGCCCACCCCTAAGTACAGAGTGCCTTATACTGTCAAATTAAAAGGTGATTTTTTTGGTTTGGTTTGTTTAATGAACATCAAACATATACAGTAATAATTTGACGGAAAATAAGGTAAATAAAATAGAAAAAAAGTAAGACATCAGTCTTCCTTCAACACAGTTATTATGTTCAAGGGAGTAGAAAGAAGTAAAAAACTTATCTAGTACTACCCCGTTATGTGTTTAAATCTAATCAATCATTATATCAATCAGAAAAGAAAGAAAGTAAGAAGAAAGAAGTCTCCATTAAGGCTCATACTTTACCCTTAACCGTGATATTTTTACAACTTTTGGTTTGTATCGGGATTATATAGATTGATTGACACTGTATTGTTTGTTGCCCGCCCGCCAATGATGGGTGACACACTTCCTGATGGTGCTGGGGTTGG
Organism: Hippocampus zosterae; assembly: GCF_025434085.1. NCBI lineage: Eukaryota > Metazoa > Chordata > Actinopteri > Syngnathiformes > Syngnathidae > Hippocampus > Hippocampus zosterae. The sequence goes on from NC_067457.1 coordinate 6,189,231, forward strand.
GCTTGACCCTGGGAAGGGAAGTAAACACGGGCCTACAGATCGGGAAGAGAGATAGCGAAACGTCGTCAGCGGCCCAGCCCGCACCGCCAGCAACATGTGAAACGCGTTAAGCGCTGCTTATGCAGGGTGACCCAGGAGGAGAGCATAAATTTCAGCTCCTCCTCCTCCTCCTCGAGTTGCTTTTCCAACATGTGGCGGGCACCGGGATTCTTCATCATGCGTGGAAAAGGAAAAAAGTAGAGAGATTTGTGCAAATGCATGGCAATTAAAGCCAAACTACCGACCAAAAAAAAAAAAAAAAAAAAGGAAAAAAGAAAAGGGAGCAATAGGAAGTGCTATCGCCATGTTGATCTCTTGAGTGTTTACTTGGAGAGAAGTGACATTCTCTACAGGAACTCCCAACAAAAAGTGAAAGACTTTGATGGTCTGCGCTTACAGAGAAAGGGGAAAAAGTCAGTTTTGCTGCTTGGATGTTTCAGGGAGGGAGAGGAGACCACATTGCATTCTTCTTCATTGAGGTCACCTTTTTTTTTCTCTTCTCCACCTCCTCCTCCTCGACTGCTCAACAAAGTGGAGCTGCAGCAGCTCAGCTTTCTTCTCCGTCGTCGTCTTCTATTTCTTCTACTGCACATGCTCACAAGTTGTTGCTACTCACTGGGAAGAGGGAAAAAAATATGAAGAATTCACCCAATACGGTCATCTCACCATTTGACACAGTACACTGACTGAGAAGGAGCGATTCATGTTTCACTTCACGTTCATTCGTAATAACTACACAGGCAATGTTTTGGTGAACATTTTTAACTGCCGTTCAAGTGTAAAAAGAAGTCAACCATTGGAGGAATTGAAAAATGCTTCATTTTATTGTATTTCATTCCATTTTCACATTTTTAACTGCCGTTCAAGTGTAAAAAGAAGTCAACCGCTGGGGGGAATTGAAAAACGCTACATTTTATTTTATTTCATTCCATTCTATTATATTCTATTACATCATGAATATGTATCCATATTACAAATGATTCCAAAATATGTCAAATTTCTCTCTCGCTTGCATACAATATATATGACCAATATGGATATTTTGAGGCCGACTCCGATATTTGTCAAAAAAATATTCTGATAACCAGCTGATTTGATGGTCAGGCCCTAGAATACATTTCTTTAAAAAAAACTGGACGGATGAATAAATAAATGTTTTTGATTTAAATATTTTTTGTAGATGTCTATTTTAACGAGTGGTTGAAAAAAAACACTCATATTTTGCATACCTGACCTCAATGATCAACTATAAAACCAGACGGTGCACACACGTCGCTCAAGATTCCCTGTCTTGCCCTGGAGGGAGTCTCCCAGGTCCAAAAAACATGGCGGCATTGGAGTGTCATGTGACCCTTCCCGCCCCTCTGCAAAAAACAACCACACATACTAACAGGATAAGATGGCGAAAAGTGAACGATAACGTCGCGCCGAGGCTGCCGTGCAGAGCATTTCACATCACATGTGGCGCGCAGATGATCAAATCTCACTCTGGACTCGGACCCACAAAATAGTTTCAAGTAAAGGGAACACAAAGCTTTTTTTTCGTGGCAACTTCCGTTAACAATGTTTCTGATATTTAAAGTGTACGTATGAGGAACTGTCCAATCGGGGTGAAACTCCTCAACATTCACATTTTTGAAGGCTCAAAAGCTCATGAAAATGTGACACGAATCAGACCAAAAAAAGTGGATTCCTTCACTCAAAATGGTAGTGAATGCATCAGTAAAACTTTTTTTTTGTAGTTGTTGTCATTTTTAAAACTGAAAATATGAAGGACGCGGCGGCCCGGTAGTCCAGTGGTTAGCACGTTGGCCTCACAGTGCAGAGGTACCGGGTTCGATTCCAGCTCCGGCCTCCCTGTGTGGAGTTTGCATGTTCTCCCCGGGCCTGCGTGGGTTTTCTCCGGGTGCTCCGGTTTACTCACACATTCCAAAAACATGCATGGCAGGCTGATTGAACACTCTAAATTGTCCCTAGGTGTGAGTGCGAATGGTTGTTCGTTTCTGTGTGCCCTGCGATTGGCTGGCAACCGATTCAGGGTGTCCCCCACCTACTGCCCGGAGACGGCTGGGATAGGCTCCAGCAGCCCCCGTGACCCTAGTGAGGATTAAGCGGCTCGGAAGATGAATGAATGAATGAATGAATGAATGAATGAATGAATGAATATGAAGGACGCCTGTTGGAGAGACTTCAGATTTCATCCTCTGGAAAGTTTCTGGGAACGCACCACGCATTTTTGTTAAAAAAAAAATTTGGGGGGGACAGTTCTTGAATTTGCAATATGAGGGGCAATTTGAAGGAAACGCCACAAGTTTGCCATTTCCCTTTTTAAGGTTCTAAAAATCATGATAAGATGAGGCAAATTTGAAGGACAACAAGGATTCCTCCTTGAGAAACCACCCGTAACCTCCCCATAAGATGACATTTCATGTTTCCTCTAAATATGAGGCCATTTTGGTGGAAAAATGAACGGATTGGACCCCATGGAAGCGCAAGTGAATGCCACACATGCAGGTGTGTTGTACTTGTATTGCCCTGAATGGTTCAGACATTCTCTTGGTTTTTTTTTGCTTGCTCTAGTTAAAGCTTAACATGTTATCAGGTGACAGTTTTGCATAAAAGTGTTAACAATAGTCACGAAAAACAAACAAACTTTCTGCCAGATGAAACGCAACGCCGTCACATCAATTCTCCCTTTTCACGTCGCATTCCTTGAATCTCTCGAGATATTTGAGACGAAAGAACTTTTTTTCTATTAACCGTTCCACGACATCAACCTCATCCACGAATGCCTCGCGAAGCAAAAGGGAAGAAGGCAGACATGATGGTCGCCCCCTTTACAATCGATAGGGAAGTTATTGACAAAGGGCTATGTCCCAATACTTTTGTCCACACAAAAGTCGCAGCATTTTTGTCCCTGCAGCTGGACGGAGAGGATGACTCATCGACTTCTTTTTTTTTCCATTTTCTGTCTCTCTCTCTCTGTCTCTCTTTTACTTCACAGAAACAAAACTATTTTTGCTTTTGCTTTTTTTTCTTTTACTTCTAGCTGCTCCATAAGACAGACACACACACACACTTTCTTCATTTCAGTTGTCTTTCTCTGCCACCTCCTACTTCCAGCCTCACATTCGAAGACAGTAACGACAATTCCAGCAGAGATCTCAAAGCTTCCACCCCCTTTCATCGCCACTTTTAGCAGCTAAACTCTTGGACTTGTATTATTCTTCTTCTTTTGTGTTGACAGATCCCAACTAATGCCCAAAACACAAATGCTTGGACAATTGCAAGACAAGTACACGAACACAATGTACAAGCGCGTTTTAAGTAAGAGAACTGTAAAGGGTTAAAAACATGAGGCACAAGGCAGCAGCTCGGTTGAGTGCGGCTCACAAACTTTACCAGATGTTGGGAATGATGAACCATCCCGAAAGAGAAGAAGAGAGTGCATGAGAGTCAAATGGAAATACCAAAAAAAAACAAAAAACTGAGGATTCCTCACTTGGAATGTATCAGTGAACGCACCAGTAAAAGTGTTTCGTTTCATTTTTTAAGTTCTAAAAGTCATTATGACAACAGTCTAGAGAGAAGTCCAAATTCCTGCACTAGAAAGAGTCAGTAAATGCAACTTGTGTCTTTTTTTGGAAAGCTGTCGAAAAGAAGCATCAGTGAATGCCACAGTTAAAACCTGCCATGTCACTTTTGGAAGGATTCAAAAAAGTCATGAAAGGAGAGATCAGTTTGGAAAAATGTATCGATTTTGCATCGATAAAGCGCCAGTGTCTGTACCGTGGCACTGTTTGTAAAAGTCCGAAAAATATGAGGCAAGCGTGGAAAAAAAAAACACATCAAAAAGCATGCCATGTCACTTTTTTTTTGTTTATAAAGCTTCACATCGAAAATAGACAGAATACAAATTCAAGATTTGTCCCCTAGACCATAGCAGCGAACACACCACGTCACTTTTTGTTCAAGTTCTGAAAGTCATGAACACATGAAACCAATTTGAAGACAGCCGAGGAGTCTTCCAATACAAGGCGTCACTGAACGCATCAGTACGAGTGTGCAATGGGATTTTTTTTTTTCTTCAAGGTTCCAAAATCCATGAAAATATGAGACCCGAACTGACAATTTGTGAACACACCACTTAACCTTTTTGGGAAGGTTCTAAAAATCATGACATGAGATGACATGTAGAAAAATGGAGAATTCCTCCTTTTTTTTAATCGCCTGTGAAGGCACCAGAAGAAGCTTTCCGTGTCACATTTTTTTGAAAGGGTTTAAAAGGTTGGGAGAAAATGTGCAACGTTCTCAATGCAGGGAAATCTGACACCTTCCATCCCACCCACCCCTTTCGCTCCACAGCGCTTGATCGCAACCCACTTTCAAGATAAAACGATCAATAAGTTGCGTTGTGGAAGGCGTTATTAAACACTCACTGAACAATACTTTTTCATCACTTTTAACCACGCCGTGCGGCTGCTTTCGAGCACCTTCACTGGCGACTTGCATATCATCTAAAAGTCCAGGGAAGGATTCGGTCAGATTTTCCATCTGGTCTGTCTGACTGGATGTCTGCGGCACTGGTGGAGGTGGGGAAGTAGGGAGGGAGGGAGGGAAGGAAGGATGGGAGAGCACGCGAGAGAGAGAGAGAGAGCGAGAGGGAGGGAACGATGGATGCGATGGGGGCTGGGATGGAGGATGCAGCCAGACAGTAAAAGAAAACCAGACCGAGGCGTCGTGAGAGAAAAAAATAAGGCTCAAAAGTTATCGGGGTAATCGACAACCATGAAGGTGCGTTCAGATGAGTTTGGTGTGGAATGGAAGAAACTCATCCAAAAAGCTCGGTGGTAGAAAGGGTTCAAGTTGCAAATGTTGGCAATTAAATTCCTGTTGGTGGAATGCGACCCGATACTTTTGTTCGTCCACTCCCGTGTCCTGCAAAGGCACAAAATGAACAGCGCGAGTGAAAAATGATGACTTTGAGGGTACACGCAGGCTCTGACAAGGCTAAGGATAACATGGCGAGCCCTTTTTTTTTTTTTTGCGTTAGGCCACGCTGGTGTTTTGAGAAAAAAAATTTGAGGATTTCTTCTCTGGAAAGCATCAGTGAATGCTCCGGTCACATCTCGCATGATGAAGGCAGGAAAAGTCCGGAAAAATGTCAAAGCCGTTTGGAGAAAACTGAGCATTCCTCCTCCAGAAAGCCTCAGTGAATGCAACACGGGATTTTGTGGGCGAGCATTTGGGCTTCCAGTCAAAAGATGAAAATCCGACCATGTTTTTCTGCAATTATGAAGTCTCCCAAAACATTTTGTCTGGACATTTACAGAAAAAAAAAGGCCTAAACTAGCCCGGAGAAGCTTCCTCTCGTAACAAGATAATGACCCCAAACCCACTGTCAACTTGGGGATTTCTCACCTGCGAGCGTTAGTTGAACTAACCGCTAAATTGGCCTTGATGTCAATATTTACGAAGGTTCAAAAAGGGTTTTGAAAAGTCAAATATTGAGAAAAGCTAGCATAATGTGTGATCTGCGATACTGTACAATTTCCGCAGTCGCGCCCTGTAATTTGTCTGAAGCAGGTGAGTCGACAAAATAAATCAAGAACAAGAAAAAAAGAGATTTTAAATGAGCAGTCTCTGAAAGGTGATAATAAATGCCAATTTTTAAAGTGTTCACGGTAACAATAAATGACCCCCCCCCCCACCACCCCCTCCCCCATGAGTGTAAATAATGCGTATGAAGGGTAGTGAGGCACTATGGAGGAGGCTTAAGCGCAAAAAGCTACAAGTAGGAACACGTACGCGCTGCAGCTCACAGGCTTGCTGGGAATGTAAAGTTTGCTCCGGCGACGGCTGTAGAAAGGCTTTAAAAGTCTTCCTCAAAGTCTGTAGTCGAGTCTGTGACCAAGTCGCTGCGGATAGCGGTGAAAATCATCGAGACCCTCCATATAAGACAGTAGGCAGGAGCGCTGGCTGACCAGAGCCCGACTCCTCAAGCTAACCTCAAACCCGGAGGTTTTGGATCTTCTTCCTCGAAGGTTCGACGTCCTGCCTTGTTTTCCGTTTCTCCCTTGCGGCAACACAATTTGAATCAGAAGATCCGATAGAATCGAAATTGATCCTGATCATTTGAATCGTGTGCGTGGCGGTAAGGTGGGATGGAAAACAGGCAAGACCAGGACGGAAGACCCCTGATCTATGAACCGGACTTAGTTTAAGTGTCTGAAGTCCATTTACGTGACAAGTCTTAATTTTAAATATTATGATTGTAAATCAACAGGGGTGTCAATAACTGTGCACCGTTGACATGTTTTCCCAAAAGTGGACGTGGGCAAATATTTGTGGCCCAAGGTGACATCTTTTTGTCCGACATCTGCTTTCTTGTCACGGTGAGATCTGTTCGCTTTCAGAATCGACCCATCCACATCGCCTGGGATCTGCTGGCCTATTCTACAGGTCTGAATGAGTTTGAAGCGCTTCCGGCCCGAAAGGCGGGGGGCGGGGGTGCCCACAAAACGATCTGTTAGCGCGAGGCAACGAGACTCCATTCTGTGGCGCAGAGCAGAAAATTACAAGTTCTATTTAAACACAGAGCTCCGCTTCACTCGTGGAACTTTTGCACCAACGTCTGACTCCACCTAACTAGTCCTCCAACTAGCACTCCTACACCCAGAACTACCACTCCTCCTGCTACTACTCATGTTACTCTCTGGATTTATTTCACAACTGCTGACTACTGCAACTCCCCATACACTACTACTACAATTATTACTCCTGCCACCATTCCTACTACCTTTCCTCCCGATTCATTCGTTATCAATAGTACGACCACAGCTACCAGCGCCCACTCCTACAAGTATGAACGCTACCAAATCTAACACCAGAACTACCACTTCTACCATTCCAAGATACTGCCGTCATCACAACTCTGACAACCGTGATTATCATTACGACTACTAATTCAGACAATACTATGAGTACGACTGCCACTATCATTAGTCCCACTAGAATGACTTGTACCATTTCCACCGCAACGACTAAAACTCCCAATCGAGCGCCACCGCGACTGCTAGCACAACTGTGACAACCCCGACTAAACGATGACCCCTGCTACCATTTCATTTCGTACTACTTCTGCCACAATGACCACTCCTGCTACTTCTATCCATATCATATACCATTATTAGCCATGACAACAACTCCAATGACGCTGAATGCCACTTGCTCTACTTCTACCACTATGACACCTACTATTCTACTCATTGCGGCAAACAGTACCACTCAGATTACGACTACTTTTACTACTATTACTACTACTCTTATGAGTACCACTACAACTCCGAAAGCTAGTACCACGACTATTATTGAGATGAAAAATGTGACCCCTAGTACAGCTACCGGTCTTGGCTCTTCGAATGCAACTACGACTGCGGTCCGTACCACTTTTATGAATATGACGGCGACTACGATTTTTATTGCTTCTACTCCAACAAATACTGCAAAAAAATAGGACTAATCATAATAATTTTCATAAGAGCAATGCTATGAAAAGAAGAATCACGTGCCCACGAGATGACTGGAACTTCCGAACCTGTCTGCTTGATGAGGCCTCATGTACATGTTTTATTGACCCCAGACTGCTTCTCCTTCTTCTTCTTCTCTCTAAAGATGCAGAGAGAGAAAGAAAAGAGGAGGCGAGCGAGTTAAATGAGAGGTTAGACTGGGCCAACGTGTCGAAGCTGCAACGTGTCCACATTGTAAGCGGGCTGGCTGCTTTGTGGGCCTGCCAGCTTTTTTCTTCTCTCTTCTTTCTGCCTTAAGTCTCCTTGAGCTACACTTTTGCATAAACGTCCCACTGTGTTTTTTTTTTTATTTTTATTAAATCACTGTAACATGGAGTGTGCCTATACAAAGCATAATTGGGTGGTAAAATGGGCAATGGCCAATTTGAAGCATCTTTCTGGCTTCATATTGTGTGAGGAGAGGACAGAAGCGATAGGGGACACATTTTTTTCACTCAAACTGCAAAACCGATCACTTTAATCGAATAGGTGATGTCGCATCCAAACACGCAAACCCCAAAGTAATGGAAGAGTCCACGAGGAAGCAACTTTGCTCAAAGCCCGTTAAGCGAGGTAATGATCCTCACCATCATCGCGCATCAAGTTTTTTTTCCTGCATGGGACATGTTTAAAGACACCCACCAGCCCTATTCCCGCCCCCCTCGCTCACTGGAATGAGGGTGCGTGCACTTGGGGCCCTCCCCAGAAAAGCTCGGGACATATAAAAGCCCCGCTAAGTGATTTGTTGAGGCAGTAGGGAGTTTCTGCTGGGGTCTGGATTGGAGTTACACACACAGACCGGACCCTACCGTGTATGAGTGGTGTTTGAGGAGACGAAAAAAAGGACCCCCCCTGCCGCAAAGAATCTACATGTCTAATATTTAGACATGTTCAGCTTTGTGGATATTCGGTTAGCGCTTTTGCTCAGCGCAGCTGTGCTGGTGGTGAGAGGTCAAGGCGAGGATGATCGTAAGTATCACTTTATGACATTGATGTTTGGGTTTTTTTTTGACGGGAATTAGGGGCAGTGTGGCCCCATCAGGATTGAACAGGGCCTTAATTGGAAAGAGACAATGCCCATGCTGGATGTCTTTTGGGGGTTCTCTTGGAGGTCCATTTGTGCAGGAGTGGATTGTATGTGCGTGTTTTTTTCCCCCCTTGGCGTGCACATACACGCTCAGTCAGCTTCCTCCTAAGGGAGTGCAGCTGCATCTCCTCTCTCTGACACATGTTTAGGTTCAGAGGGGCTACCAGGAGAAAGAGACTTAAACAAATAAATAAATAAATAAATAAGGGGACCGAACGGCTTACTTTGATCACTTTTGGGAGGGGGGGGGGGCACCCAACCTTGCAGAAAACTGTCGGTTTGGGAAACGGTGTTGTAAAAGTCAGCAAAATCGAGTAAACGTCCGAACTGTGATCACTTCTACTAAGCTTCACTTTAATCTCCAAAAACAGACATCCCTCTTCTGTTCTTTTCTTAAGACCATCCTCAATAATCAAAGTCCTCGTGAATTTGGATGACAGCATTACATTTGGTTGTGCGTTTTAAAAAAAGATCTTAAATCTATGGGTAAAAAAAAAAAATCTGTTGTAAAATGTTTAAAAGTCGTACGGTGTGGAGAAAGCTGGGGCAAGGGAGGGGAGACAATGGAAAAAATTGCTGAGTTGTGACGTACCACGTCAATTAATCACAGAGTAGGAGGAGGGCGTTCTGTTGTGGGGCAACAGTCTCCCCCTGGTGATCAATTTTGGTACTACCACGCCTGTCTCATAAAAGGCTTCAAACGCCCACGGACAGACTGTTAAAACTACTGGACTGTTCATTTTCCCCAACCACAAATTAGACAAATTTGTGCCATAAATACGAAAAGATTGTGAAAAGTAGACTGTTACCTGGCTTGATTGATTTTACATGTTGAAAGTATCAAAAAGGTTGAATGTCGTACGTATCCAAACTGAGAGTTAGATGCTGTAATTATCCATTTAGTCAAATTAACAGTCGGCGTCACAGTGCTTTTTATGTGGGAAAATGTCTGACCAATACGTTGATGTCCTGCAGGCACATTTGGCAGCTGCACACTAGACGGACAGTTGTACAACGACAAAGATGTGTGGAAACCAGAGCCGTGCCAAATCTGTGTTTGCGACAGCGGCACAGTGATGTGCGACGATGTCATCTGCGAGGATTCTTCTGACTGCGCCGACCCCATCATCCCAGAGGGAGAATGCTGTCCCATTTGCCCCGACGGTACTTCTTTACCCAACATCTTCATCAGCCACTGTGCTGTTTAGATGTTTTTTTAATGCCAAAAACTTGAGACCAGCTTGAACATCTGCGCGGTTTAACAAGATGGACGTACTTGCACGCCCCCCCCCCCCCCCCCGGGGGATTTTTCATAGGAATTGCTTTGGATTTATGCTCGTTGCAGTGCAGCGGTGTAAATGTTGGTGCTATATAGTCCCCCCCGCCCCCTGCAAATATGGCATTAACAACAAAAAAAAGGAAAAAAGAGAAAATGTTTTTGAGTTCTCAGATTTTTGTCAGATTTTTTTCGTTTAGGGTAGTGCAGCAGCATAGTGACTATGTCATCAAACTACGCAAATGATGAACAGAAATACAACAAAGTGTGCAAACAATACATGCCAAACAACAACAAAGTTTGTGAAGGAGAAACAATACAACAGCAAAGATCATAATGAACCTTGTGACACAAAAGTACGCAAACAATAAGAAAATGGACAACAATGCTGGTAACCGATACCAGACTGACAACAAAGTTTGTAATTGATCAAGCTAACAACAAAGAATGTAAACGACACCCCGAACTGCAACAACTTCACAATAAACAACTTCATAGTTGACGAATTATAAAACCCACTGTAAACAAATTTTGCACATGATAAATTCGTGGATCGTGATGGATCATGGAAGCTAACATTTCATGTGGTACTTCTGCAGTTTTATCATTTGACGCCTGCATTGATCCGTTATCCTGACACATTTTTTTATTTCTAAATTTCCCAATTTCCCTTGTCCACCTCAAACAGAACTGCAATTTGAGCCACAATGGTTACAAAGCTAGGCTAACAAACGAATGCTATGCGGCGTCCATTCCTGTGACTTGAGGATTTTTAATCTCATTGGTTTTCCTGCACAACACATCACACATCTCCATATATGAATCTTTCATCCATCTATTATCCATAGCGATTAGCCCCACAAGGGTGGCGGGCATGCTGGAGCCTACCGACTGCTATGAAATATTGCCAACTTCAGTTCGGTTTTGATTGCGTAACTGTAAAATTAGCTTCAGAAGATAATTTTAAAAATAATTATAACTGTGCATCTTGAAAATATATTGGGTGGACAGTGTGTGACCTGTTTGTCCTTCTCCTTCCATAGGACCCGTCAACCCCCAAGAGGTAGTGCCACTTTTTATTTACCCTCTATGAATATGAATGCATGTCTCCTGAAAATAAGCTCTCCTTACAGATGTTTACCAATTAGCTTCTGCATGCTAAATAGCACACATGGTGTTGGCTACATAGCCTGACTCTCAATTTCTTTTGTCTGTCTGTAGGGTGTCAAGGGAGACGTTGGTCCCAAGGGAGATGTGGTAAGTTATGCAAATATATTCATTATTATCTAGTAGTATAGTGTCACATTTAACATTCCATCTGGTTGTCAATGTCTATATCAAACATGTTAGCCACCATCGGGTTACTCAAGACCATTTAACATTGTTTCGTTATTGTGGGCCATTCAAATATAAAAGTTATGGTATTTTAATATGTAAAAAGCTATTGGGCAGCAATGGCATTGTGGAGACGATATTCAGGTTGCAAGTTCACCGAGACAAAACTCATTCACTGCCATTGACGGCTATAGAAGTACAAAGGGCCATTGCTTTTACCTGGACTGGTACTGAATGAGTTCTTGAAGTTCAAAAGCAACACTTGTTTCAAGTGGAGGCATAACAACTTAGTCAAAGGTTTTAGCCACTTTGGGGATTTCAACACAGGTTAAATATATTCTGTTGCACACATTGATGTCAGAGTTATCCATTAAATATACACATCACAAATTAAACATACTGTACTTTTATGACAAATGGTCTGTCCTACCTTTTTAGGGTCCCATGGGTCCTCCTGGAAATGATGGAATCCCCGGACAGCCTGGACTTCCCGGCCCACCTGGTCCCCCTGGGCCCCCTGGCCTTGGCGGAGTATGTTGAAATAAAATATAATAATATTAGATTAATCCTGACGGAGATGTTCTTATTTTTGTTTTCTTTTTACAAGCTTTGGCTTCTTTGATGACAATGTTACAACTCAAAGCCCAGCAGCTAATTCTTGACCTCTTCCCCCTTTAACAGAACTTCTCTCCTCAAATGAGCTACGTGGACCACACCAAGTCTAGCGGCGGCCCACAAATGCCCGGCCCCATGGTATGAAGGCTATTAATTAGGGCACCTGCTTGCATTTTGCTAAATCAGGATACCCCTGGTTCCTCAATGTTTGTACTGACTTTTCACTCACCTTCATCAACAGGGTCCAATGGGTCCTCGTGGTCCTGCCGGACCTCCTGGATCTGCTGTATGTATTCCTCTCATCAGCTCTCAGTCATGCTTCTTCAATGTGGATGTGGTTTCGTTAATTTTCTGGCTTTTTTGTCCATCAGGGTCCTCAGGGTTTCACTGGTCCCGCTGGAGAGCCCGGTGAGCCAGGAGCTTCTGTGAGTATCCTCAAGCTTTCGTTTTCACTACTCACGCCAGCCGGCTGTCGCTATTTAGACTTCAATGCGATTGTCATTTTGTGTTGCAGGGTCCCATGGGTGCTCGTGGTCCCGCTGGACCCCCTGGAAAGAACGGAGATGATGTAAGGGGTCTCTTGATTATTCCAAATAAACATTTTTAGTTGTCCCCAACACATATACCAACCATATCCCTGTGTGTAAATAGGGTGAGGCTGGCAAACCTGGACGCCCTGGTGAGCGTGGAGCCCCTGGCATGCAGGTGAGTAAACCCCACTGGGAAGAAGGGCAAAGATCAGGTGACACAAGTGCCTGGTTGACAATTTCCTCCTGCTGCAGGGTACCCGTGGATTCCCTGGAACCCCCGGACTTCCTGGCATCAAGGGACACAGAGTGAGTTGGGAGCATTCACAAGGGACACACTGTGAGAAGTGTTGTCATCGTGTTGATGTCATGCCACTGATTCTGTGCGCAGGGTTTCAATGGTTTGGATGGAGCCAAGGGAGACGCCGGACCTGCCGGACCTAAGGTAAGAGGAAGGGCGGAAAGGATGGACCACTGTCCTGAAGGCCGTTAGAATTGGTGAATGGTGTGAAACCATCTCCATGTCTTTCTACAGGGAGAGGCTGGTGCCCATGGTGAGAACGGTATCCCCGGAGCCATGGTGGGTTTTTGTCTCCCCTCCGTCAGTCATGTTCAACTCAGGAAGACAGCCTTGACAGGACAAACTCTAAAATGTGTTGTCTATTCTCCAGGGTGCTCGTGGTCTTCCTGGTGAGAGAGGCCGTCCCGGACCTGCTGGTCCTGCTGTAAGTGCTACAAGCTAGGCTATGATTGCAGATATGCTTTTACCATTCGTATCCTCTTTCATATGACTTACACTAACTTCCTCTGCAGGGCGCTCGTGGTAACGATGGCAATGCTGGCCCTGCTGGACCCCCTGTGAGTATTTGTCATTTCCCTTGCAGATTCATTGTGCGAGTGTTCTTTGGAACTGTCTGCTAACGTCCCGTGTCTTCACTTTTTCAGGGACCCACTGGACCTGCTGGACCCCCTGGATTCCCTGGCGGTGCTGGTGTGAAGGTAGGTCACCCAAAAGAGGAAGTTTGATTGAGACCAATACTAACATCATGACTCATAGTTGACATGTTCCTCCTCATGTCATGTGATTGCCACGTGGCATAAAGTGAATGGATAAATACACTTCTAAATAGAAAGTTTTAGCAGGTTGTTTGTTGCCACAAGATGACCCAAATTAACATCTGATGTCCACCAGTAAGGGCGAAATAACATTAACATTATGCCAAGGTGCAATAAAGACAATCTTACTTTAACATTTCTGCTCAGCCTGCAATTGGATGTTGACTAGTTCACGGTCAAGCCTCCTCTCGCCCAAAGACAGATGTGATAGGCTCCTGCACTCGCTCTAGTGAGGATCAATGGTTCAGAGAATGAATCGAGGGATGGATTTCTATTCAGCAAGATTAGAATATATGAATTACATAAAATAGGGGAGGCATGGTGATTGACTGGTTAGCATGTCCACCTTACAGTGCAGGGGGGCGCAGGCTTCGATTCCAAGCCCCGGCCTTCCTGTGTGGAGTTTGCATGTTCTTCCTCTGCCTGGGTGGGTTTTCTCTGGGTACTTTGGTTTCCCCTCAGATCCCAAATTGTCCCTGGGTGTGATTGCGAGCGTGAATGATTGTTTTTCTATGTGTGACCTGTGATTGGCTGTCAACCAGTCCAGGGTGCACCCTGCCTGTTGCCCAAAGACAGCTGGGATAGGCTCCGGCACACCCATGACCGTTCTGAGGATAAGCAGATTAGAAAATGGATGGATACATTATATTAAATATGACATTTCCATGTCTTATTTAGGGAGAGACTGGTCCCCAAGGAGCCCGTGGAGCTGAGGGAGCCCAGGGAGCTCGTGGTGAGCCTGGTAACCCAGGACCTGCTGGAGCTGCTGGACCTGCTGTGAGTTTACGCCGCATATCTCTCTTCTGCATTGTCATATCTATTTTAAATGTTCTTATAAGGTAATTAAATATGGTGGTGGTGTTGGTGCTGCTTCCATAGGGTGCTCCAGGAACTGATGGTGTCCCTGGTGCCAAGGGTGCTACTGTAAGTATCAACTAAGAGGACATTTGTTACACTCACATGCGGATTGGGAGCTGGCTGTGACACCTGCTCTCTCTATCCAACAGGGTCCCGCTGGTATTGCTGGTGCTCCCGGTTTCCCCGGTGCTCGTGGTCCCGCTGGAGGTCAGGGTGCCGTCGGTGCTCCTGGTCCCAAGGGTAACAATGTGAGTAGTCAACAGACAATGATGATTTTTGGTTTTGGCCTGCATGGCACTGACAGTTTGTGTTTCTGTCATCAGGGTGACCCAGGCGCTCCTGGTCCCAAGGGAGAGCCTGGTGTCAAGGGAGAGACTGTAAGTTTTAGCAAACAAGCATGGATTTATCATCACTCTTTACATTATATGACACAATAACAAAACTTGCCTGATTTCTTCTTCATTAGGGCCCAGCTGGAGTTCAGGGACTTCCTGGACCATCTGGTGAGGAAGGCAAGAGAGGACCCCGTGGAGAGCCTGGTGCTGGTGGACCCCGTGGACCTCAAGGAGAGCGTGTATGTTACTGCCTCATTTTGTTGTCAAATCTATTTTTAAAAATCTTTGGTGAACCCTCTACTCGTGCTATTGACTCACCAATTTTCATGAAGATTATTTGGAAACTTCAGCACACAATAACATTGTTTCCTTGCTCTCCCAGGGTGCCCCTGGTGCCCGTGGCTTCCCCGGAGCTGATGGAGCTGTTGGTGGCAAGGTGAGTTAACGGGTGACCTCCTGGTTGGTTCCTATCTTTGTATTTCTGGATCAAGTCTTTCATTTTAATCTTCTGCATGTGACAGGGAGCCCCTGGTGAGCGTGGTGCCACCGGCCCTGCCGGACCTCAGGGAGCCACTGGTGAGTCTGGAGCTCCTGGTGCCCCTGGTGCACCTGGATCCAAGGTGAGTACTGCTCTGTATTACTTACGGTCCAACAATTCAGCATGGATGAGCTCTAAGCATGCCGAATCTCTCTGCAGGGTGTGACTGGTAGCCCCGGAAGCACTGGTGCTGATGGCAAAGTTGGACCTGCTGTAAGTTCAAATTCGTTCATGAGACGCATTGAGCACATGGTAGAAATGAAATTGAACACCTTATAATCTTTCAGGGTCCCCCTGGACAAGATGGACGCTCTGGAGCTGCTGGCCCCGCTGGCCCCAGAGGACAGCCTGGCGTTATGGGATTCCCCGGACCCAAGGGAGTTGCTGTGAGTGCAACACTTAACATTTTTATCCAAAATGTCAAGTTCATTGGTGGCACTGCGCAAAATCTCCATTCGACACTGACATTATTTCTTTTGATTAGGGTGAGAATGGCAAGCCTGGTGAGAAAGGACCCGCTGGTGCTATGGGCGCTGTCGTAAGTGCTATTATTTTATTTGAGTTCATTTCTTCTGGTGTGAAACAGACCATGCGATCAACTTCCCATCGATACAAATCAAGTCAGACTCATCTCTCCTTCTCAGGGTGCTCCCGGCAAAGATGGTGATGCTGGTGCTCCTGGACCTGCTGGCCCTGCTGTAAGTATCGTATCGATTTCGTGTCACGCTGTAGACCATGAAAACAAACAGGCAATGTGGTCTCTGATCACTTGGTGTTCTTCAGGGACCTGCTGGAGAGAAGGGAGAAGGTGGTCCAGCTGGACCTTCTGGATTCCAGGTGAGTTTGAGCACATCACCATAGCTATTTGATCTGTGGTTGCCACATTTTTGGACGTGTGTTGATATTTTGCCTCTCTTCCTTGAACAGGGTCTTCCCGGACCCCAAGGTGCTACTGGTGAGACTGGCAAGCCTGGTGAGCAGGTAAGAATGGGAATCATAATTATATTTTATTTACATCATGATATCTTCTAAAGGACTGCGGTGATCATTAACCTCACCTCCTTTGATCAGGGTGTTGCTGGTGAGGCCGGACCTGCTGGCCCATCTGGACCTAGAGTGAGTATCCTGTAACAGATCTAAATCTTGTTCCTTCAATGTAATTCCCTCCTGGCTGATCCTGACGGCTCTTTCTTTCACTCAGGGCGACAGAGGTTTCCCTGGTGAGCGTGGTGCTCCTGGTATTGGAGGTCCTAATGGACCCCGTGGTTCCCCTGGCCCTGCTGGTAACGATGGACCTAAGGTAAATTGGAGGTTAAAAGATAATGACAAGTTTATGGTGAAACATAGAGAATGAAAAATTCTGACACTTCAAAAACATTTGATCACTTTGATCACAGGAAATTATTCAAGAAATTACTCAAAAAGTTGGCTCAGAGAGCAGTGCTTAAATGTATAGTACAGATCCGAGTATATTGGTAAGCCTGTCTGACGATGCAGGTAAATAAAGTATCAACCCCATTTGGCTTGAGGACCTGCAAAACTGAATAATTGGAAACTCATTAATGAAAAATATGTATGCGGGTGACCAGGTGATCCTCACTCCTAGAAATGGACATCTAAACCAATAGATGCTAAATGAATATTCAGAGAACAGTGTGCATGACGTTACAAATAATTGCATTACAAATAAACGGTCTGTAGTCTAGCTAGTGGTCTAGAGATCCTAAGATCATAATCATCTAAATTTTCTTGACTTAACATTATTGAAAACAAATCCCACAGACTGCAGTACGGTCAAGTGTCTCAGCCATCTTATTACGAATTAAATGACAGATGAAGACATTTATTGCTAGAATTGCTTGTTGAACAAGCAAGCATGCGTGTAAGAAAGTTTAACATAAGTACAAGTGATGTAAAGATGTCTCTGTTGACAACATACTCCGATACCTCTGTACAGCACATTTGTGTTCAAATTACAGGATGTGAAATGAGGTAATTACCCAACATTGGCAAAAAATGACAATGCTACTGTTTATGTGTGCAGGGAGAGCCCGGTGCCCCTGGTGCCAATGGTGCTGCAGGAAGCCCCGGTATGCAGGGTATGCCCGGCGAGCGTGGATCTGCTGGTTTGCCTGGAGTCAAGGGAGAGAGAGTAAGAATCACTTAATCTTTTTCCGAATTGTTCCAGTGGCAAGTGACATTTTCCACATGAATATGAACGTTAACATGTTCAATTTGCATCTCTCAGGGTGAGGCTGGTGTCAAGGGAGGCGAAGGTGCCCCCGGCAAAGATGGCGCCCGTGGTATGACCGGCCCTATC
The DNA here is from genome assembly GCF_025434085.1 of Hippocampus zosterae. Taxonomy (NCBI): domain Eukaryota; kingdom Metazoa; phylum Chordata; class Actinopteri; order Syngnathiformes; family Syngnathidae; genus Hippocampus; species Hippocampus zosterae. The sequence continues at coordinate 6,206,845 of NC_067457.1, forward strand.
GGACCCCCTGGACCTCCTGGTTCTCAGGGTGAGAAGGTAAGCTCCCATTATTTTGATTCACCATATGTACAGGTTGTGGTGTTGCCTGCCACATCCAAGGATGGATAGCTGGTGCAAGTCAACAATACAAAAACTGTCATAAGAGAATAATCTGATTTCCTTTGCATGTGGTTTTAGGGTGAGCCTGGCCCCGTTGGTGCTGTTGGACCCAGCGGCCCTCGCGGTTCCCCTGTAAGTTTTGCTCCACTTGTTCAATAACCAGTTGCACTTTTGAAGAGTTAAGATTTGTAACTTCGATATGTACAGATGTGTATTCTTATGACTTTCCATGCCTATAGGGTGAGCGTGGAGAGGCTGGCCCTGCTGGACCTGCTGGATTTGCCGGACCCCCTGTAAGAACCTGCCTTTGTCTAAATCGTCATTTTAGGATGACCAAGAGTTTGTGCTGATATCTTATCCTTTAAATTTAGGGTGCTGATGGTCAGCCTGGTGCCAAGGGAGAGACTGGTGTTTCTGGACCCAAGGGAGATGCTGGTGCTCCTGGACCCGGTGGACCTGTTGGACCTGCTGGCCCCCAGGTGGGCTTTCCTTTTAACCACGTCACTTTCACTTTGAGTGTTCATTTTAAAAGAGTGCCTCTAGTCTCATTTTAAAATGCATGTGTCCACAGGGCCCTGCTGGTCCTCCTGGAGCAAAGGGTGCTCGTGGTGGTGCTGGAGCTCCTGTAAGTATTTTTGGAGCTCCTGTAAGAGGCTTTGTGTGCTTAAACACAATGGACTTGCAACGTTACTGCTCTGCCTTTCGGTTCCATGTTTCATCTCATTTATTGTTGCGCAGGGTGCTACTGGTTTCCCCGGACCTGCTGGCAGAGTTGGACCCGCTGGTCCCGCTGTAAGTGTCTCACTGTCCGGCTCTATATACCTGTTATATAAGAAACAATATGACCTCTCAATGTGTCTCTGTAGGGAGCTGCTGGACCCCCAGGACCCGGAGGCCCTGTTGGCAAAGATGGCGCAAGGGGAGCTCGTGGTGAGACTGGTCCCGCCGGTCGTCCTGGTGAGCCTGGTGCTGTTGGAATCGCTGGACCTCCTGGTGAGAGAGGATCCCCTGGATCGGATGGTGCCCCTGTAAGTAAAAGTGTTATTGAGCCATCGTTAAAACAAAAGGTGGGTTCTCCTTTATCCGCTTGAACTTACCCACTGTGTCCTTTACAGGGTGCCGCTGGTGTGCCCGGACCCCAAGGTATTGGTGGACAGCGTGGTATTGTAGGTCTCCCTGGACTGCGTGGAGAGCGTGGTTTTGCTGGTCTGCCTGGACCTGCTGTAAGTGTTCCCTGAGAGATGATCTCTGACCATTTTTCAATTTGCACAAATTCTCATAACGATACGAACATGTTCTCATTCAGGGTGAGCCTGGAAAGCAGGGACCAGGCGGACCCGTTGGTGCCCGTGGACCCCCTGGACCTGCTGGACCCCCTGGACTCTCTGGTGCTCCCGGAGAGCCTGGCCGTGAGGTATGAGCTGCTATCCGCTATCTCATAATTGAATACTGGTCACTTCAGTCTATTGAACATAGCTAGCTTGTCTACTTTGTAAAATAACATTAAATGGTCAATCTTCTACAGGGAGCTCAAGGACACGATGGTGCCCCTGGTCGCGATGGAGCTGCTGGCCCCAAGGTAAGCAATCGATATTAAAATTCAATTTTTGAAACATTCTAAAACAGATCATATATGCTGAGTTGTCTCATTGTCTCACTGAACGTTTCCTTGATAGGGAGACCGTGGTGAGTCTGGTATTGCTGGACCCCCAGGACCTCCTGGTGCTCCTGGTGCCCCTGGAGCTGTTGGCCCCTCTGGCAAATCTGGCGATCGTGGAGAGCCCGTATGTCTTGCCCTCACTGACAATCTCATTGTCCTCTGATTTTACAGTACTCTAACATTTTTACAATTTGTCATTTCTAGGGCCCCGCTGGCCCCGCTGGTCCTGCTGGGCCTGCTGGCGCTCGTGGTCCTGCTGTAAGTTCCTCACTCCTTCTTCTTGTTTGTGTGGACGTGAAATGGTAAATCAACTTGACGTGTCCGTCGTTTTGTCTAAAAGGGACCCGCCGGAGGTAAGGGAGACAGAGGAGAGGCTGGTGAGGCTGGAGAGAGAGGCCACAAAGGACACAGAGGATTCACTGGCATGCAGGGTATGCCTGGTCCTGCCGTGAGTACCAGTTTGTACCCGTTTCATAAATCACAAAACTCCTGGATGGACGGCTTGGTTCAGTCTGTGCTGATTTCTTGACCCATGTCATAAGAATCGCTTTGCACGGCTGCTTCTTCTGATTCCAGGGAACCTCTGGAGAGAGAGGACCTGCTGGAGCCAATGGACCTGCTGGACCAAGAGTGAGTACAATCTGTATTAAAAGTGCGCTGGTCCTGTGTGGTGGCTACCAGATTGCTTCAGATGCAGACTAATGTTTTCTGCTCCATAGGGACCTGCTGGATCTACCGGCTCTCATGGTAAAGATGGCATGAACGGTATGCCTGGACCTATTGGACCTCCCGGCCCTCGTGGTCGCAATGGAGAGATGGGACCTTCTGTAAGTTTCTTCCACATTTGAACGTTCACCTTGAATGCGAGAGATTTCTAAGCTCCTGTTACGCCTTCCAGGGTCCTCCTGGACCTCCCGGACCTCCCGGACCCCCTGGTGCTCCCGGTGGCGGATTCGACTTCATCAGCCAGCCTATTCAGGAGAAGGCTCCCGATCCCTACCGCTCTGGCCATTACCGCGCTGACGACCCCAGTGTTCTCCGCGATCGTGACATGGAGGTCGACACCACTCTGGAGTCTCTGACCAAGAGAATCGAGAAGCTCAGCAGCCCCGACGGTACTCAGAAGAGCCCCGCCCGCATGTGCCGTGATCTGAGGATGTGCCACCCTGAGTACCAGAGCGGTGAGTGGGCCTTCCAAGCCCCTTTGAAAAATAACTCGTACACTCGATAGTGGTTTTACATATAACCCGTCTCCTCCAGGCACCTACTGGGTGGACCCCAACCAGGGCTCCCCTCTGGATGCCGTCAAGGTCCACTGCAACATGGAGACTGGTGAGACTTGCGTCTACCCCAGCCAGTCCACTGTGCCCATGAAGAACTGGTACATGAGCAGGAACCCCAGAGACAAGAAGCACGTCTGGTTCAGCGAGTCCATGACCGGTGGATTCCAGGTCAGCAAACTCTTTGATTTATTTTTTTGTCCAAGCACGTGCACACCGAGACCTTGTCGATGACAATATCTTCTACAAACTCCACACAGTTCCAGTATGGCACCGATGGAGCTGATGTTGAGGATGTCAGCATCCAGATGACCTTCATGCGTCTGATGGCCAACCAGGCCTCTCAGAACATCACATACCACTGCAAGAACAGCATCGCCTACATGGACTCAGCCTCTGGCAATCTCAAGAAGGCCTTGCTGCTCCAGGGCTCCAATGACGTGGAGATCAGAGCCGAGGGTAACAGCCGCTTCACATACAGCGTCAGCGAGGACGGCTGCACGGTAAGTCCCCGCCTAGTTCCAGATTTTAAATGCAAAACGTGAAGGCTTACAATGTTTCTGAGCTTTTTTTTTTTTTTTTTTTTTGGTGGGGGGGTTCCATCCACAGTCACACACTGGCTCATGGGGCAAGACAGTCATCGACTACAAGACATCGAAAACATCCCGCCTGCCAATCATTGACATTGCTCCCATGGATGTTGGTGCCCCTGATCAGGAATTTGGCGTCGAAGTTGGCCCTGTTTGCTTCTTGTAAAAAGGAGAGGAGAAAAAAGGAAGAAATATGGACATGACATTGTTGTTTTTTTTCTAGCAGTCATCTCTAAAAATCCTATTTCCTATGCATTCAAAACTCATTCGGCCACCATCAGTCCACACGCTTAAAACCACTCCGCTGAAGACAATCATTTTTGTTTTGTTTCCAATCGTGAGACATTTCTGGACTGCCACTCCACAAGGACACTTTAAAAAAAAACAAAAAAAACAACAACAAATCTTGTTTGTTTCCAACGGCAACAAGAACATGATATTTGCTTGTGTAAAATGTCTCCCTTGGAGTTTAAGAAAGAAAAAAAACACCTATTATCGCAATGAAACGCAGGTGACTTTTGCCGTTTTTCGCCCCAACTGCGGAAGGACATTAAAAAACAACAAATGATATGTACCATTTTTTCCTGGTGTTAAATAAATTGTAAAAAGTGTGACGTGTCTCCTTGTTGTAAAATTGTCCCATCAGAACTTCAAAAAAGTGCACCTTCATTGCTTTGATGGCTACCTCATAATAAGAAGTCACCGCCATGTTTTTTTTTCTTAGAGGAAAAGGGGCACATTTTACACTACAAGCTTATTGGGGAGCATGCAAACACATCGAGGTGCTATAGAACCAACTCAATGAGGTCCTTTTGTTGTGATAGTGAGACATTCGCTGTCATACTGTAATTCTGACCACTCGTATGCCCGTGGAATTCTTTGGTGCTACTTAATTGACTCATTGTCTTGTTGTCTTGCCGTGCAATTGTTTTTTTATAAATGCATGTCGGTGTGGATAAAAACAAAACTGACCATTTAAATTTCCATCTCTTGCCTGTTGTTGTTCTTTATCTGTCTCATCTTCACTAAAACAAAAACTAGCACACATCTCCCACCCCGTTGTTTATGTTGATTGTTTTGTTGTCTCAAGAAGAAGAAGAAGAAAAAAAAAACAACGATCCGGAAGCAGACCCACTTTCATGGTTGAAAAGGAGAGATTGTGTACTTGTGTTGTACATGTATAATAAATCAAGATGTTTTTAATTATTTTTGCTGGGTGCTGAAATAAAGCATGTGAAGTGGTTCTACTCAATGGCCGACTTTTCACTGTCCTGTCTTGCAACTGTTGTGCAAACCAAAATGGCTCCCCGGCTTTACGCATCATGCGTCTTTATGGGTGGAAAGTCAGTATCGATATCGCCGAGTGGCAACAAAATCTCCACAGCAGTTGCACTTGTGGTTCACACGAACAGTGAAAACAAAGCTCTCTCTTTTCTGTTTCCACTCATCCATTTTCGATATGATTTGTCCTCCATAGGGTTCTGGGTATGCTGAAGTCTATGAGTTGGCTTTGGGCCGGTGGGCTAGGGTACACCCGTGACTGGTTACCAACCAATTGTAGAGCACGTGGAGACACTCATTCACACTACGATGGGCGATTAAATGAAGATCAATCGGATTTTGGGAATGTTAGAGGAAGCCGGAGGACCCAAGCATAGGAAATACAATCAAGTGGCAAACAGGAAAACTGGAGCCGAGAGGAATACGCTGAGCCTCAGAACTATGAGACATACATGCTAACAACTAGTACACCGTGCTGCCCCCCCTCAAACCCCCATTTCATCCCACACAAAATTATACATTTTTAGCAAATGTTTCTAAAACAAAAATGCACTTACTAGCATTAAAACACACAGCACTTTATTTCTTAAACCCTTTGGACCTGGCAGTGTCAAAATTAGAAGCTACTCAGGCGTCAACAAGTGGACTGTAAGCTCAATACGCGGTCGGGGTAAATTGAACATACAATAAGGAGCTTGTATATCTTATTATGTGCATATTAACTTCCATCCTTTTATCTTCTAGACTGCTTATCCTTACTAGAGTCGGAGGTGAACAGGAGCCTATCCCAGCTGGCTGTTCGTCTACGTGTGCCTTGCGATTGGCTGGCAACCAGTTCAGAATGTACCCTGCCTACAGGCCAACGACAGCTGAGATAGGCACCAGCATGCCTGTGACCCTCGCGAGGATAAGCGGCTCAGATACTGGATGGATGGATGTTAACTGTTCGAGCCAGTACCAAGTCCAAAAATACATTGAAAAATAATATGGACCCACCTAGATGACGGGACACAGGATAAAACTATGAATTATACTATTACTTTGTTTTTCAACTCAATTCAAGATACCCTACAACACTCTAATTTGTAAATGGTCAAAATGTCAGAACAGAGCATATCAACTTTGTATTATTCCTAATATTGTAACAAATGTATAAAATGACAGATTGACGTTTAGAGAGATAAACACTCACAAATGCAAAGAGCACACAACAGATTTTTTCCTCGTGGAACGCCACACCGTCAGCGCTCTTATTTCCTATGGAGGCAAAAACACGTGATGACTTTGAAGAATCAAGTCGGATGCAAACGCATATGAGTGGAAGTCTCACCTTGGCAACGTGTCGACGTTGGGGTCGCTGCAAAGAGACAACAAATAAGATGGTAAATTTGCTTTACTTTGTACATAAAAAGTGTAAAGAAAAAGTTTCTCACTGCTGAGCCATGATGAGGGGCACGCGGGGACTGTCGGGGGGCGTGGCCTGGGCTCCTGTGCGGCTGTCGAACATTGGCAACGTGGAGCGCGGCGGTGGGACACCTCGGTGGTTCGCCATGTTCCTCAGCTCATCAGTGTTGTCCAAAATGGTGTGGTGGTGATACAGCTGGATCCTGTGCCACAAAGTTGCAGCATCAAAGTTATTAACTCATTCACTCCCAAAGACGTTTCTAAATGTCTTTTTAGACTTTTTCCTGAATTGGCTGGTACTGAATGAGTTAAAAGTAAATTTCATCGCCATGAGCTTTTTACTTACTGGTTTGTTTTTGCATTCCTCTTGTCACTGTAAGAAAAAAAAATCATATTTTGTAGTTGCTGGCTCCACAAAGTATGTCAATGACTGCGGTGCGTTGAGAACGTACACGCCTTCGCGACGTCCACACATGATGTAGGAGAGCAGCAGACACAGGATGAGGGCCAGCACCAGCGGCACAATGACAGTCACGATGTAGTCCGGCAAAAAGTCCCGGTCCTCGGGGGACTCCAGTGGTTCAAAGTTTTCACCAGCTTCCAGCACGCCTGAGCCCAAGGTGGGAGCCGGCAAGGTTGCTTCCAGTTGAGACAGATCGAACTAGTTCCAAAGAGAATTTAGGAAATACAATGCTAACAGTGACATGCTAACATATGGCAATGCGACATCCAGAGGACAGAAAGCACTCAGGCAGATCCATAATGATTTAACATGGTGCACTGTAGTAGGGTAATATTTGTTATGAGTTTATTAGATAAGTTTATTCGTAACATGAAAGCAGTTGACATGCCAACATTTGACAGAATAATCAGCGAAGCCCAAAGCCAACAACAACAAAATGGTCTCACCAGCTCAGTGCTGCACCAGCTGATACAGTTGCTGGGGATGCTGCAGAAGTTGCACTCCCCGGGAACCTTGACTTTGGCACCCGTCGCACACTGCCGCTGATGCTCCGGCGTCTGTGCCTGCAGGAGGCAGGCAGAGAAGTTCTGCTCCGATCCGGCCTTCACGTACACGCTGGCACAAGGGCGGGAAAGGGAGTTCAACCGACCGCCGCCAGGAAAAAGGCGACTCAAACACAATGCGGAGTTACCCTTCAAAGTGTCCCGCCAGCGGGAGCGGCACGCGGCCGCCACGGTCCAGAGCATTGGAAATGTTGACAATGTCCAAGGCCTCCGTGTCCCATAACTTCTGCAGGTCCTGCTTGATCTCATCCTGGACAGTAGGGGGCAGCACCTTCTCAATCTCCCGCAGGTTGATGAAAAACTCAGCTTGATAGGGTGGGCTCTTGGCTAGGTGGGGATGACAGTTGTGAGCATGAGGCTGGTGAAAGTACAAACTTACCAATGCCCCCACTTAGAAGTGATGCATCTTTTTGCTATATTGCAATCATTACATAATGGTAGTAGAAGCTTGATCTTGGAATGAATTAATCTTGTAAGCAAAGATACCTCTTAATATCAAATACAACCTTTTTGTACCTGCAATCACGTTAAGGACGAGAATCTGCCTGGTGGTTTCGTAGCTTCGCTTGTTGATGGCGTAAATCTGTCCAAAATGAGATAACAACAATTGAAACGGTTCTTAGTGAGAGAAAGTCGACACTGTTCTTTTTACCCATTTCACCACAGACCTCAAAGTTTACCCCCCCAAAAAATACAATTTGCATTTAGCTGCCTTAATAATAGTGTTTTTTGTTATTTCAGAAGGGAAAAAGTCGCAGTTGTGCATTCAGATTGCATACTCAATAACTCTTTCCAAAGACACTGTATTTTCCCCCTACTAGCAAACACGTCAAAGTTGAACCCAAGTAATGCAGTTTCGCAAATCTCATGACAAGTTCGAGAAATGACCTTTTTGCAATTTTGAACTCATAACAGAGATACAGATACCTCGATGACACTCTTCCCGGGAGATGTTGGGGTCCCGTAGAGAAAGGCGTTGTCGTAGGGGTGCCTCTGGGTGAAGCGCAGCCACTCTGGAAGATCTGGGAAATACTGCTTGTTGCACTTGAACACCATCGGGTCGTCATACAGGTGCCCCACTGTGCACAATTTAAAAAACAAAAACATAACGGTACAAAAACTAGCTTACTCGGACACAACATTGGGCACACCAAAAGACAGGGCGCGTTCTTACGGTAGAGCTGAGACAGTGGCTCAAAGTCACTCTGGAACGTCTCCCTCATCAACTCGTAGGAGAAAAACCTCCCTGCCGGGATGTTGAATTTGATCTCCGCGTGAGCCACGCTCACAACTGTTGCATGTTGAAATAAAACAGAAAATATGACGTGAGTGAAATAAACAAGGTAGCAAAGAGATGGGTTGTACAAGTTATAGGAAAGAAAAGACTTGCCTGTTAAAAAGAGAAACCAGCTCCTGCACCCTGCCATCTTGTTTTGGCCTGTGACTGACAGCTGCAAGTGCACAGTAAGAAAGATTGGCCAGGGTTATTTTGGTCACTCCTGCCTCCCAATGACATCCAGACAGGCGGCACATTTCTGTCTGGTAATGATGTTGAAAACAAATATACAATTTTATATTTGGAAAATTTGTAAATTTTGGTAGTGTGCCATTGCCACAAAATTTAAATGGTGTTGAGTTTCTCAAGCGTTTTACACTCTACACATCGTTAAATTTCAAATGAGACCAAATTTTGAAAAAACCCGATTGGCAAAAATTTGAATAATTCAGAGACTCTGGCAATGGGAGAACAATAAAATCTGATTTTTAGTGTATATAAGAAAGCCAGTGGATTCACGCTTGAAAAATCTGGACAACATTGCCACCTAGAGGCCATAAAGGGCAATTATGGTCTTTTAAAGTGAAGTTGGTGATTTTGGTGGTCTCCCATTGCCACAAAATTTAAATGGCGTTAAGTACCTCACCCATTTTTCACTTTACCACTCGCTAGCTTTCAAATGGGTCCCATTTTGAAAACTCAGATTGGCAAAAACATTTAAATAAATTATTTTCAAAGTGTGCAACTTTTGCGTTTTCAACGCCAAGGTTGACACTAATGAGGGGAATCGTTCATGTGATCCATTTTAAATCCATTCACACCACAAATGAGTCATTTGAAGCTTAGTGACAAATAAACGAAAGAAGAAAACAAACAAAATAAATTGACTAGGCGTCAGTGTGAAATAAGTATGTTTGGTGCTCCGGCGCTAGGACCCAGCGGATCCCGCTCCCCCATGCAACAGCAGATCTCCGCTCACGGAGCAGGACCAGGCAGAAATCTGCTGCTCGCCGCATGAGGAGATCGAAATGATGCTGCCTTTAAAAAGGGATTAAAATATAAGCAATCTGTCGTCAGCCGCGCTAAAGCCGCCGTATCTCGTCGCTGCTCTACTTTCTGAGTTCAATTGTCATTTTGAGGATCGCGACAATCGCGCAAGTGTCACCATTGCAATTTCGCGCAAGCTAATGACAGATGCATCGTGCCCACTCTCTCCATAGCAGTGCATCGGAGCTGCAGCGAGGCGCATGCAGGCCTTTAATGCGATCTGTTGTTTTTGTCTCGATCCACCTGCCCCGCTAGCCTGAGCGCATCAACCGGCCGCCGGTGGATAAGACAGCTTTGCCAGTGGGGGCGAGGGAAGACATGCCGTCGCAGAGCATCCGTCGCGACGCCTGAGCGAGCCACCATGATGAAGACGGAACCCACCCCCAAGAGCGCCGGCTCCACGCTCAGGAGCCCATCCCCGCACAGGAGCGCATATGAGGCGGGGATGCAGGCCCTCAAACCTGTCGCCGACAACGCAGTCAATGGCGACGTGCAGGACGGCCCGCGGGGTCGTCGGTACGGCTCCAACGTTCACCGCATCAAGAACATGTTCCAGCAGCTGCAGACCACCACAGCCGACACAGAGACCGAGGAGGGTGCCAAGGGAGGGGACAAAGCTGTGCGCCTCTCCCTCCCCAGGGCCGGGAGCCTGAACGAGAACGTGGACCATAGTGCGCTGCTCAAGCTCGGCTCCACAGTTTCTGAACGCGTCAGCAAGTTTGACACCAAACCCGAGAATGGCCACCAGCGAGCTTCGTCGCCCAGCTACTCCAAGCTGCAAGAGACGCGCCGCATTTTCGAGCAGCAGCAGCAGCAGCTGCTGCAGCAACAGCAACAGCAGCAAGAGAAGCTGGCCACCACCAGGGTTCTGCTCAAAGCAGACAAGACCCCGGGCCTGCAGGAGGGTAGGCTAGACATGATGGCCCGCTTCAACGGCAGCACAGAGTCCCTGGACAGCCTGGATGCTAGCGAGGCCGTGTCCCCCACCGTCAGCCAGCTCAGTGCTGTCTTTGAACGGGCAGCCGAGCTGCGGAATAACCTGAACCGGCTCTCATCTACGCCGCCGCTCCCCTCCAGAGGGGTCAGCACCAAGGTGGGCGTGTTGAACTCCAAAATAATCACCAAAAGGGCAAGCGCCTTGGCGTCCAGCAATCAGGGGGATGACTTTGCCGGTCAGCAGGACCAAGAGGGGCCCGCGAGGAGCCTCTGCAGGGGGGCCGGTCCGACCGAGACCATAAACGGGGGTCAAAAGCCAGAGCTGGAGCAACACAGAGCGAAGACCGTGTCCGATGCTGGCGTGGAGGCCAAGGCCGAGCATCTTGAGGAGTCCAGCATGGTGGCGCACTTCGAGAACGGAGATGCCATTTCTACGGGGCTGAAGGCGGCGGATGAGGACGGCCGGACGCTGAGAGACGACGGAGATAGCCAGGAGGAGGAGGAGGACGATGACCGCTACGAGGCCGAGTCCAGTTGTGTCGAGATTGCTGGGCTCCCCATCGAGGAGGAACCGCCCCCGTCAAGGAAAATCCGCTTCAGTGCCGAGCCCATCAAGGTGAGTGAATGATGGCATTTGCTCTTCATTGGCAGAACCGTATAAGTCATTGGTCTCAAGGTCCTCAAGGGTCTTGCGATGTCTTAGATCGGGGGTGTCAAACGTACGGCCCGTGGGCCGTATCCGGCCCGTAAAGGAGTTAAATCTGGCCCGCAAGATGATTATGAGATGTTTCCCTGCTTCACCACGATGATCAGCTCGTCAGCAGAAGAAGGTCTGATCTGTCCAACATGGTCCCTACTCTCATCTTGGCTTAGTGGGAAGGGGTGGGGGGGACTGCCTGGCCCAGCTCACAAAGTCTAACCTCACGGTCTTAACTGAACAGAGGGAGAAACATTTTTTTTTTCAAAAGCTCGAGTTTTAGTTGAGTGACCCTAAAGATCACTCACACAGTGGGGATTGTAAGATTAGGACTCTTATATGATTAGATAGGCGACTTGAGCTAGGCCGTTATCTTGCTGTGACCTTGGGGTTCGTATGGTGGACGTCACACGTGACATCACCCGCTCTCCCCGGCGTAGCGCCATGCAAGTCCTTAAAGGGCTGCAGGGATCGTCAGGCAAATGCAAGAAAGAAGCAAGCGGAAGTGAGCTCTGCTAGTGCAACCGTCCATTCCCATGATGGAGATTGTCTTAGCTGCGCAGCTGTGGATCAAGCGATGGTGTATTGTGACGCGATCTTGTCAAAAGTGAATCGGCAGGGCATATATCTAGAGATAAAGACTATTTTACTAATATAGTATACTGTAGTAAACGGCTTACACTGTTGACACTTTGCATGTTTTTATTGCCATCGTGCATGTGTACACATTATTAGCAGTGAGCCACTACATATGATTGACAAGTCAGTGTTGACCCCACAATGTCTTTTGCTGATTGGAAGCGCTTCTCTTTCTTCACGCTGTACCTCACAGAGACCTTTTGTAATGGAGATTGATGTAGTGTGTGCGGGGGGTGTGAGCCTGTCAAGGAGCATCAGGGTCAAGGGGTTGGGGTTGAGGGGAACAAAGGGGGGAGGCCATTAGGCCACTCAAATGTCACGTGTCCGCGTTAGCGTTGCTAAGTCACTTCTCTGTCGCTTGCCAAACAGGAAATAGCCATTTTTAGCGCCCACTTCCTGTCGTCAGCAGCCACAATTGGGGCTTTTTGCTGTGATGGCAGTTAGTCGCGTACGAGTTGGAGAGCGGGGGGGAAAAAAATTAAAATTATGAGGTGGGAAGGTGGTGGTATGTTCAGGTTCATACTCAATTCTTTTGATTGCCGTCTTTGTGTGCTTATTCTTTTTGCTTGTTTGCTGTCATCAGTCTGCCGTTTGTTGCTGCGGTTTATAAAAATAGAAACTCCGCCGCTAATGTCTAGTTCAGCTCGTTTGCTTTGGCTTAATGTCGACTCCTTGCAGGATGATGATACTGTTTTGTGGTGGATTTGGCCTGGCACTGTCTTGACCACCGTAATTGCGCAAAAAACAAAAACAAATGTAACATAACGTCAAAGTATATTCTAGGACTTTTTCCCCCCCTAATTCTTACTATTCATTCATTCATTCATTCATCTTCCATACCGCTTGATCCTCACTAGGGTCGCGGGGGGTGCTGGAGCCCATCCCAGCCATCTCCGGGCAGTAGGCGGGGGACACCCTGAATCGGTTGCCAGCCAATCGCACTATTATGTATGCCAATTCATTCATTCATTCATTCAATGGTCAATCGTTGGTATAAACAATCAATTAATTGAAAACTGATCAGAAAAAGGTCTCGTTTTGGATAAATGTTTACATACTCAACAAGCTTTTAGAACCTAGAACTTAAGCGTGTATGTTACAATCACAATATCAAGGTCGGACCAATGCGTTTGATTATGATCAGTATTAGCCTTTTGTTTTAGCACCTTCGCACTTAATAATAAGTCGCATTCTTTACCTTTAAATTTTATAGGCTCCAGAACCTAGTGCGGATAAGCGGTTCCGCGAATGGATGGCATGCATGTTACGTTTCTGCAGGTTAGCATGAACAAAGATCATTTTGAGAACGTGCCAACTCCACACAGGAAAGCCTGGATCCCGGAATCAAACCGTGTGCTTCTGCACTGCGAGACTCGACGTGCTGCCTACCACACTAAGCCAAACTAAAAAAAACAAAACAATAAAACGGCAACAACCAAAAAAAAAAAAGAGTTGTTACATAAGTTGGCTGATGGCAGACACCTGAATGAGTGGGCTCTCAGACACGCACACGCACACACGCACGCACACACATTCCGCCGACGCATCGCTGCAGGACTGAAAGAAAAGAGGGGCAGAGTGACCTTGCTGTTGATCTATGTGAAAAGTCCTCGACCTCAAAGGACCTGTTACGTCTTGCCTCTGCTGCCGCACCTACCAGCACTAATACAAAAAAAAAATAAGAATACATGCCACCTGTTCAGTGTTGCTCAGCCAAAAGAAACGAGTGTGTTTCGAATGATGATGACGGGGCGGAGATCAAATGTGTTGGAATATTTAAAACATAAAAGAAACGCGCTCTGTAAACGTTGTGGTCAACATTCAGCTATTACTTGTTCGCCCCTTTCACACCGATTGTCAAAGCTGTGAAGTTGCGCTAGCGGGAAACTGTTAGCTATGCAAACGCCTGCGCGTTAAACGTCGCATTTCAGTGTGTTCAGTGTGAAATGACAATTCGTTTGATACATCCGCAACACACCAAATATACTGAAACTGTGTCAAAGGGGCTACTTGGGATATGCTGACCCCGCTTGACCATTAGCAATTTTGTCATGTTTAACGTCCACATGACAACGTTGACAAAACGATGGTTGTTATTGCTAATCTGCAGAACCACTGGATTATGTACAGGATTGCCAGGGCAGTCAAGGGCGTGTCACGCATGAGTACCAATTGTGTGCAATAAAAATGTCAAACGCGATGTATTATAAAGTAGGAAGTCGGGACGGCAAAGTGCAAAATCATCAGGGCTCAGGTGCATCGTTGTTGTTTTGATTGCGACAAACTCGACAAGGCAAGATCCCACTTCGTTGGGTTCCGTGTGAAACACACAGGCTGATAAATGCCGGTTCTATTGCTATAGTCTTTTCTCTTGGAACGTTGAACAGTTGAGGCAAGGCAACCTCAGAGAACTATGGATGACTTTGAAGTCCACATGTCAAGGTCAAAATTAGAGCCTGGCCTATTTAATTGGTTATTTATTTATTTATTTATTTACCCCGCCCCCCCATTGTCAAGTTAAACAAATACTTAATCTCGGCGTTAAAAAAGGCTAAAATACATATTAGCCGTCGTCTGAGTCCCACGCCATCAGGATGGCAGCATAATTCCGGCCTCTGTGGGTGACCTTGTTATTCTCCTGCCACATCCCGCTCACGAGGTCATCGCTATAAGCCGCCAAACGCCCGCTGAACAGCGACTGGCCTGCCAAAGCAGATGAACACGGATGCCGTGCAGTTGACCATTATTTTATCTGCCTGTTCTACATCTGGGCTGTGATTTAAACCCAGATTCTAGACTGCTTTGGCGATGACGACTGACATGCTTGGATTGTGAAGTGATTAACTTCTTCCAGACGAATGCAATGAAAAACCATCTCACTGGTGCTTTCATTCGTCCTCATTGACGGCAAATTCACCTGCTAGAGTTTGACAATGACGGAGCGATCTGAGAGCAAGTTGCATCTATTTCTGATGCCGAGGACCGGTTGGCTCGATCCAAATATAGACGTTATTTGGTGAGTCTACAAGGAAGCGAGCGCATCAATTTCTGTGGGCAGAGAGGGTTGTAGAAGAAGTGACTCCCCGGTTTCACTAGCACACTCACTCAAATAATATGAGAAATTGATCAGATTAGGACGTTGAAAAATCAAGTCAACACGCAATCTGACAAAGGCGGTCAAAAGTCTCTTTTTTTTTTCTTTGTAAAAACTTCTTTTAAGCAGTTGGCTGGTCATGAGTTGATGCTACAGAATTCAACAAGTCAAGTCAAGTCAAGTCAGCAGTATTTATAGAGCACTTTCAAACAGCCATCGCTGTATACAAAGTGCTGTATTCCCCAAAAATAAATAACATCAGAAGAGGGTGAGGTGGGTGAGGGCCAGTATAAGACAGGCAGACGGATATACTGTACATGAATGTAATACATCAAAACAGTCCTCTGGAAGAGCGGATGAAAGCTACACGCCAGTCTATGTTGCTATATTATTTGTCTACATGTGTTGCGCCTCCATTTGTGATTGGCTGGCAACCGGTTCAGGGTGTCCCCCGCCTGGATTTTCTGATGTCATTGGTCAACTAGAAAAAAAGCTCACTACTAACCACAGTAGTACGTAGCTCGAAGGGGTCAGTGTACCATGGTAGCGACGATGCATGAGTTGATGTTGCGACGAACGGGGGTTGGAGGCCGCTTTGCCATATAAATTCAATTGTTGGTTGTCGTTTGCATGCCATTAATGGTCCTTAGTGACACATACACACACTCAGCTGGTTGGCGTCTGTGGCTAGCTTCATTTCTAGGACATCCCATGCCGCAGAGGGAGGCGGCGGGGGTGGTTGGAGGGAGTTTCCTGGCCATCTGTTGGCTCCTCTGACCTACTATCTGTCACAACTGGAACGGCGCCCTTCTTTGGCACACGCATCCCCCGCCCTTTACCAGCAGCATCCGCCCGCCTCTAATCCCACTGTTTGTCTTCGATGCACAACAACATGTCTGCAGGTTGAGGTGAAAGTGTGACGATGTATGTCAGATGCGTAGAACGCCACCGTGCAAAACCATTAGCGCACAAATATCATTTTGAATCAGGCGGCCTCCAGCCACAAGGTCACTGAGTGGATGAATGTTATTGATGTATAGTGTGTGCGCGTGGGTAATCCACATGCGTCTAATCCCGCTAAATACAAAGGTAACCTAAATCAAAAATCTCAGTGCATGTCTATCCTTTGTGGCTTCACTTGGGCCCAAATTTTTCGTCAATTAAATATTATAGACTGACCCTAAATGGTTGCGTTTTGGTCCTAAAATGTGAGACAACGCAAGTCAATTTTTCATCCAGTCGCACATGTGCAGCCACTAAATTAGCGGATTTATTTTTTTTTTTTTTAAACCTGAATTTTTTTTGGTTGCTGACAAGGTTATCTTCCATACACGTTTATCAGGAGTATAGTGACAATTCGATTTACTGTTTTCCCCTGCCTCTTTGAGTCATTGGAGATACTGTAGGCTCCTACTCACATGTGATTTCTATTGAGGCCATGATGGATAGATTGACGTCTGAGATTTTCATTGTTTTCTTGGCAGTCCTGCATTATATATATATTTTCATTATTTATATCATTTCTAATCTCCATCATGCCACACGTGTTTCTGCACACATCAAGTGTCGATTTCGGGCACCGTAGGAAGTATTGAGAAATGCACACCTCGCCGAGCCCCCTCAGAGGCTTTTCTTGGGTTAAGGGGAGATTTAAATGAAGAAGCAAAGCCTTGTTGAGTGTTCAGCGATGCATGCAAATGCAATCATACTGTAAATCTCTGAAAGGAGAGGGCCACGGATGGGTGGGGGCTGCTGTCAAATCTGACGAGTTTGCAAGCGTTGCTGTGGAGAAGAAGAAAAGCTATGCAACGCAGATGGACGCGACTTCAAAACATGAGAGGGAGATGCGCAAACAAAGTGAACACTAAAGTGTGAAAATGTCTCCGGAGTGAGAAGAAGAAAATGTTTGTTGAGGGGGAAAAAAAACCGAGATTCCCTCCAATTGCGAGCACTTGAGTCGGTGTGACTCGACCATGCGAAGTGCTGCATGCATAATCACCTCCAATGTGTGTGTGTGTGTGTGTGTGTGTGCGTGTGTGTGTGTGTGCGCAGCTGCAGGAGGCCTCCATTAGTATGCTGGAGGTGTTTACGTAAACGACCACACTGTTAAAAAGAAGTCGTCGCCTACTCTGTGTGTTTTTGAAGCAGCTTTAGACCTCACCTGACCAACATATTCACTTTTAAAATGGCACGGGTTTGAAGTATTTGACCTTTCTTGCATTGTTTGTTTACTTTTTCCACACATTAACAGGATCTAAATATGCATCAAATGTGCGATAAACTGCGATTGCCTTCCGCCGTGTGCCTTTTTTCTGTCAAACCTATGTCAAAATGATGCCACTTTTGTCTTTTTTAGGAATCCAACTAACAGTAGCTTCTCGTATTAAAAAAAAAAAATAATAATAATAGAGAGCGGCCAGAAAAACTCCCTAAATACAACAACAAATCAAGTGTGCTTTTTGCAAGGATGTTGTTAGAGTGTAAGCAATGCACATCAGAGAAGACACATTTTGAAGTAAGGAAAGCGCAAAGAAAAAAAAAAATTACCCTCACAAATAACCTAGAATGAGTCACTAATTTGGCGGCCCGGTAGTCCAGTGGTTAGCACGTCGGCTTCACAGTGCAGAGGTACAGGGTTCGATTCCAGCTCCGGCCTCCCTGTGTGGAGTTTGCATGTTCTCCCCGGGCCTGCGTGGGTTTTCTCCGGGTGCTCCGGTTTCCTCCCACATTCCAAAAATATGCATGGCAGGCTGATTGAACACTCTAAATTGTCCCTAGGTGTGAGTGTGAGTGCGAATGGTTGTTCGTTTCTGTGTGCCCTGCGATTGGCTGGCAACCAATTCAGGGTGTCCCCCGCCTACTGCCCGGAGACAGCTGGAATAGGCTCCAGCACCCCCCGCGACCCTAGTGAGGATCAAGCGGTACGGAAGATGAATGAATGAATGAATGAGTCACTAATTTGGATGAATCCCCAGCCCCTACCACTCGTTTGAACCTTATACCTTTAAACCTCCTCCCTCTCCCGTAATCTGGTTTGATACCATTTAAACAGAACATCAGTTAGGGATAAAAATCTTGACATGCAACCTGAGAGGGGTTCGTGATTCAAGCTCGAGCGATCTAAATTGAATCTAAAGTGCAGCATGTTTGTGTGTGGTGCAGGTGTTCGCCACCTACCCCAACGAGGACTACGACAGGCGCAACGAAGACGTGGACCCGATGGCGGCATCCGCCGAGTATGAGCTGGAGAAGAGGGTGGAGCGGCTGGATCTGTTCCCCGTGGAGCTGGAGAAAGGTGAGCCATCAGCGCCAATGCGAGACACATTTCCCCGCGCCGCGAGCCGTTCCCAATATTGTGGCCTCCTCGTGCAGCCAGGCCTTAACCTGCGCACTTCCTCAAGGAGCCTGACCCCAAACACACTATATGAAGAGCTATACATATATTTATAAGAGACTACATTTATATGTATGGTTGGTTTTAGTGCGAGTTAAAAAAAAATCCCTCAAAATAATCTAGATAGAGTCTACTCAGATCCGACGTGAATTTTAAGTCACTTAGCATCACACCTTGAAACAAAGTCGGCTTGTCTTGACTCCCAGACGAGGACGGCCTGGGCATCAGCATCATCGGGATGGGCGCTGGGGCCGACATGGGCCTGGAAAAGCTTGGCATCTTCGTCAAAACCGTTACCGAGGGGGGAGCGGCGCATCGCGACGGCAGGTGCGTGTTCTCGTGCCACCTCATCAAAGAATCAAATGACGCTACTTTGGAATGCGTCCTTAGCGATGCTTTGCACAATCTATGGGGCAATAGTATACCTACAGGAAGTGCTTGGAGGTGGTGACATCACTTGTTGTGGTGCTGTGTGCAGGATCCAGGTCAATGATCTGATCGTGGAGGTGGATGGGACGAGTTTGGTGGGGGTCACCCAGAATTTTGCCGCCTCTGTGCTAAGGAACACGTCGGGAACTGTCAAGTAAGATGACAAATGACACCTTCAAATCGTCAATATTTTTTTAAAGAAACAAGTAGTAGTTAGTTATTTAGTAACGGGATGCAGACAGTCAGTACAAATGCTTGCTGTTTGTTGTGGCAGTTTGTTTTTTTGCATTTAAACTTCATCTCGTGGCCTTAAATGCATCACACAGCGTCACGTTAGCGGCTTTTGAGATAATGGCGATGCGTCATAATGGACTTCAGATGCTCTCGCTGTGATATGGGAAGATCAAAGGCTGTCACAGGGAGCTCATGCATTATGGATTATCATTTCAAAAACACACACACACACACACACACACACACACACACACACACATGCTCAGGCTGAAAGACATCAGGAAGTTTGCATATTTAATTACTCGAAAATTGAAAGGTTTCATGATTCACGCTGTCGTCACGCTGCTCTTTAATTAAAGTGTTTTTGTTTGCTTTGTAGTGGCTGTAATGGACTGAGTTGAAAGAGAAAGGGGATAAATGATTGCAATTTGTTGTTTGCTTTTTCATCTTTGTTGTTTGTTATCTTCGGCCAAATAAGTTGACATATTGAGAGCTTTACCCCTTCAAAACCTAGCGCCCCCCCCCCCTGAAATGTTTTGAAAATCATGAGCGCCCCGCTATGAAAAAAAAAAGACGCAGGAAGTATGTCATTTTGCTTTGCAGTCTCCATTTTAGGGTTACGTGGCAATTTACTCCCAGCTATTGTAGCTTTACTCCAGCTACAAATTCATCCTAGAGGTTTTGTAGAAATAGTACCAAATTTAAACCACGTATACTCGACACAAGAGTGACTTACATTGAGGGGAAAAAATGTTTTTATCATTGCCCAGAAGCATGACGGCGAAGTGTGATTACTTGCCGTAAAACTTCCACACTCAAGAAATGTTTGAAAATTCAGTTCAGTTGGACTTACCAACAGAGAATTTAGTAGGCGTGTCTATCATGAGTATACTCAAAAATAAGTGCCAAAAAGGGCAGGTTTAAAAAGACATAGCAAATGTGTCAGTTTGCGGGTCACGTTGGCCATTTCCCATCCTCACAATTTTACATCTTCAGCTGCAGCTGTCACAAAGCGCTTTCCAGAACATTTAACATAACATTTACAAGGCACTTGGAATTGAAGCGGATCTTAACGGGACAGGAGAATTGAACCAGTCTTTGTACTCGTCAATGGACACTACAGCTTCTTGTTTTATCAAGATTTGACACATGATTGATGAGTCTAGGCCTGAAGACAGCTTCGAGCGTATTTTTTCTCAGTGTCAGGATATATGTTTGTCAGATCCTTCCCAATTGTAACGCAATTTTAGCTTTGACTGTTATTATTATTGACCTAACTATTGTGCTGTGCAGGTTCTTCATCGGGCGTGAGAAGCCAGGTGAGCAGAGCGAGGTGGCGCAGCTCATCCAGCAGACGCTGGAACAGGAACGCTGGCAACGCGAGATGCTGGAACAGCGCTACAACCAGTACATGGAAGAGCATGAGGTCTGTCCATTTTTGGGGGCGGGGGGTGGAATAAAAGTGCACGGCTTGTTATTGTGGAATGTGTGGCAGGGTTGCGGTCGTGCTGTGCTGGGGAAACGCTGAGTAATCCATATTTCTCAGCCCCTCGCCTTCCCTCCCCCACTAACTCTGAATTCTGCCTGCCTTCTCAGCTGGGTTGCCTCATCAATATTTTAGCCAGAATTACTTCCACTTTCAGAATAGATGCATTTGTGTGTATTTTTAAGGCCGCAGCAGTCAAAACATTCGGCGCACTTTCACAACCGAATGAAAGTCATCCAGCAAAACAAAGAATTGTAGCTGGTGTTTATGATTGTGCTGGTCAGACTAACTAATTTTGCAAAACAAGCCCACCAAACGGTTCGAAAATAGCCTTCTGCGGATGTATGTCACTTGTCATCGCCATGGTAACGCGATGTCTGCAAAATGGGTTCTTGAATGAGCGTTGTAGCTCTCAAACGGTTGCTTCGGTGATCCACGTGCGCGGAAACGACCTTTTCCATTGGCGACAATCACAGGAAGTGACTCCATTCATCGAGAGAGGGTGGTTCTTGAAAAGCATCAAAAAAGGGTGGAACATATCGTGAGCCAATGAAGTAGAATGGAAATGGTGCTTTTGCACTATCTATTGGCTATCTACTGTATTGCACCTGTTTTTAATGTTCGTTTTGAACAAACGAAAACAGGGATTATTTACATTCAATTATTTCCACTGTATTGTTTCAAAAACAATTACTGGTAGTTATTTTACAACAAATGACGTATCTCTGGTCCTGCAATTGACTGCTGAGCAATCCACCTTTTGCCCAAGAGTTAGCTGGGCCAAACCAAATTTCACTGAAAATTTTAGTATTTTTCATTAGCTTTCCTTCAGTACACAATAGTAACTTGTCGTAAAAGTTCAATTAGTGCAACAAAAAAAAAAAACATAAATCAGTGTATAATTGATATATATAGATATTTTTGATCATGAGGTGTATCTAAGAAAAGAGTGCATTTTGATGTGCATAGAGGTTCTCACCGCTCTCTTCTCTGCAGGGCGGCGAATATGCCACAGATGAAGAAGAGGACGAGGACGAAGACGTCAGTCCGCAGTACACGGGCGCCATTGAAGTGTTTGACTTGGCGGAGAACGAGGACCTGTCGCCGCTGGAGACGGACCCCGAAAAACTGGCCCATAAGTACAAAGAGGTGCGTACACAGAGTGTGAATGCGGCTGATTCTCTACTTGCCAATTATTCATGAAAAGTGCTATCATGCACAATAGAATTCCATCCAAAAAGTCCACAACACGCATAATTAACACAATAAGACATCAAACCAATTTATGATAGCTGCCACTTTTCACAAAAACAGGACTAGAAATAATCCTGTCACCCCTAAAAAAAAACGCAAGCTCCATCGCATGCAAACACACGGGTCATAGAATTAATGAGGGGCTAATTATTCATATCAACTGCCACTTTACACAACGGTATTCAACATAACACGGTTCAAATGGCTGAGAGCATATATGCCCTTACTTGATGTTCTCCCATTCAGCTCCAAATTAAGCATGCCGTGACTCAGGCAGAGATCCAGCAGCTGAAGAGGAAGGTACGCTTGATTCACCCGCAGACACATTCCAGTTCCTCTCCAATGCTCGTTTTTCTTTTCTTCATAAGGATTTTTTTTCCCCCTCACAGCTGCACCACGCCGAGCAGGATAAGCAACGCTGGCGCATGGACAAGGCGCAGCTGGAGCAGACCCTGCAGGAGAACAAGGAGCGCATGGAGAAGCTGGAGGGATACTGGATGGAGGCGCAAAGCTTGTGCCAGGCGGTGGACGAGCACCTGAAGGAAACGCAGGCGCAGTATCAGGCGCTGGAGCGCAAGTACAGCAAGGCCAAGCGGCTCATCAAGGAATACCAGCAAAAGTAAGACCGATTTGTATCACTCTTTACTCTTTCTTTGTAAACGCTAATGCATCCTCGGGTCGTTCTCCAGGGAAATTGAATACCTGAAGAAGGAGACGCAGCGATGCGCACAAGTCGGAGCCGAGGCATCGCTCCTCAAGGAGGAGTCGGGTCAGCTGCAGGAACAGGTTCGTCAGCAAGATTACACAAAGAGAAAATGTAATCCAATTGGGTGTGGGTTAGGATAAAAGTGCACGTCGAGCATCATGGTCTGCTTGTATATCAACTAAAATACTTGGTATTTTGCGTTTTGACAACGCAAAATTCTGTAGTCCTTAAAAAATCTGTCAGAACGTCCTAAATTGGCACTCATGAGGTTCTGTTTTTTTTTAATTGTTGAAAGAGTGACTAATAATTACAACACACGACACTTGTACTTTACATCACGGATGCTCTAAAAATGTAATAAACGAGGTCATCTGAAAGTACCGGTAATACTGGATGGTCGACTGTTGCGCCCTCTAGTGGTCTGAAAAGGGGATTTCAAAGGGCAATTAATACCAAACAGACACTACCACCAATAATACACTTGATCTGAACAAAAATGCAATGGCAATTCCAATTCCCAGAACAGAAATACAGAATAACTAGAAATAATCCAAACAGTAAAATAACTGTACGGCACGCTTGGTCATGGGATTTCCCCACCTGTTGTTTGGGCATGCACGTGACCAATTGATGGCATTCTTCTATGTTCGGTTGCAGGTGGCTGACCTGGAGTGCCGCGTGGAAGAGCTGAAATCGGAACCTTTATAAGAAGCCTTTGGGAATGAGCAAGGAGAGCACAACAAGGAGCAGCAGGGTATCTTTCGTCTCTCCATGCTGAACACATCTTTCACACCTGGAGAGTATTTAATCCCTGAATCTGGTATTTTTGTGACATGTCACTCTGTCCCCCCCTGTCAATTGCAAACAAAAACAACTTCCTTTTTCTAGTTTGGTGACTTTTTCCAGCGTGTACAGACGTGACTACTGTATGGATGTGGGCTAACAACAAGAGTTTTTAAATACGTGTCAAAACATTTAACACATGTAAACTCTAATTAAGATAGAGGAGGGTTGTTGTAAATTTGATGTGATATTGACAACTGAGGTGCTTTGCCAGGGGATCAGAAACCGGACTGATTGCTACTGTGGCAACCACCTGCTGCCTAAAAGTGTTGTGTGCATTTTATTTTATTATTATTCTTTTTACACTTGTAAGACTCTGTTCATTCATGACTACTACTAACCGGAGATGCCAGTGCCAACAGAGGACATTTAACAGTCTTGAACCAGCAGCTGCAACACAACAAGAGGCAAAGAAAGAAAACACACGCACACATTGACACACACCGAATTGAACGGCGCAACGCATGTGTCGCGCAGCCACCACCATCTTGGTAGAGCTCAGCTTCTATTTTAACTTCATGTTTATAACAGACATGTGAGGGAAAATGGTGTGTTATGTAAAACCATAACTAAAAAAAAGTAATATATCCAAATGACAAAAATGAAGAAAAACAGGCACGGTTGTGAGTATTTTTTCATAATAATAATAATAATAATAAGGCTTGTACAGTGCACATGCTTGGCATTGTGTGTTTTGTGGATTAAATGGTCAATAGTGGTGGACAAAGTGCTTGTTTTTTAATTCAACTTTTAAAAAAACTATGCACTCGGCGTGGCCATTTGGTTGATCCAAAAAAATTACCGGTATTTTTCAAATGTAAATGAGTGCAGCAGCATGTATTGAACAGAACAATATTACCTAATGGCGAAGGTCTGCGTGGATGTAGCTCACCTAGCTGCGACAGGCAGAATTAAATGCAATTCTACTAGAATGCAGAAGGGAAATAATTGGTGGTGGCCGGTGAGATTTTTTTTTTTAAATACAAAATTTGGTGTGGGTCGTGGTTTTTCCTCGGACTTTGTTGAGCCAAAGGCACAGATTTTCAGCAGAAAAAGATATCACGGCACACTACCAAACAAAAATGTCACAAAAATCGAGGTTATGCAGAGCCAATGTAAGCATTTGACAAAACAAGACAAAGTACTTCCCGTCCGGCGAAGGGAACTGGCAGAGCCCCAAAACAAGAGACCTGCACAAAGCACCTATTTGAACTTGGATTTATGTTTTCAACTAATATGTCTGCTACCAACAATTACCATGTATACCATGTTTAGATTTTGTTTGTGTTTAAACATAAATATCATACAGTATGTGTAGAAAGCAAAGATATATTTATTAAGCTTTTGTCTGAACAGCCAGCAAGGTCACGTGAAATTGCACATAAAAACGGATGAATTATGTAAACGCGAATCTAGCATTTTTCCGCTTGTCACTATACACTGCTAGTACAGATAGATGAAAGAAACATTACTTGCAGGAATTAAATAATTTTCAGACCAATTAAGTGAAACTGGATACCTGGATGCCGCATACTTCTCAGCAAACTCGTTGGAGACAGACTCAAGAGCGCCATTGGTGGCTGTGGTCAACGTGCTGCCAATTCCAAATATGCATTGACCTGAATTCTTAACAAATATCAAAAACAAAAGCAGATCCAAACCACGGCTGGCTGAACGTAGTCAAAATAAATGTCTTGCGTTAAGTGTGCATTTTCCGGTGATGCCTGCGCAGGTGATAATTCCTCGAAAAGCTTTTCCCGCACGTGGCGCAAGGAAACATGCGCTGTCCCATGTGCAGCATGTGGTGCGCCTTGAGGCTCTGCGGGCGGCTGAAGCTCTTGCAACATTGTTCGCAGTTGTAGGGCCGCACGCCCGTGTGCTTGCGCTCGTGCCGCTTCAGGTCGCCCGACTGGCGGAAGCTCTCGCCGCAGTGTGTGCACAGGTAGGGCTTTTCTCCCGTGTGCGTGCGCAGGTGCACGGTGAGCTGGCTTGAGTGGGCGAAGCCCTTGGCGCAGTGCGGGCAGCCGTAGGGCTTCTCGCCCGTGTGCGTGCGCCGGTGCTGCTTCAGGGTGTAGTGGTTGCCGAAGCCCTTGCCGCAGTCGGCGCAGAAGTAGAGCACCTTCACCTGTTGAAAGCACGAGTGGCTTTTAAAAGCCTTGGCGTTGGCGTAGCCTTTCTCGCAGCGGGAGCACGTGAACACCTTGACGTCCTGCTCCTCCGGCTGATACGTCAGGCTGTTAGTCAGGTACTCCGCTGGGTGGTGCCTGCGAACGTGCTTGGCCAGGAAGCTCTTGGCGGTGAAGGAGAACTGGCAGTGGGCGCAGGAGAAAAGCTCGGTGGTGCAGTGGTACTTCCTGCAGTTGTCGGCGCGCTGATGGTGCTGCAGGCCCGCCGACTCCACGAAGACCTTGCCGCAATGCTCGCAACGGTGCGGCGGCACGCTCTGGTGAACGGTCTGCTCGTGACGGCGCAGGAGGGCGGACTGGCCGAAGTTCTTGCCGCAAAGGGTGCACACGTGGTGCTGCTGGTTGCACGCGTGCGCCCGCAGATCATCTGGGTCGGCGTAGCTTTCATTGCAGTAGTTACAAGAGAAGAACTTGGGTTTCACTTGCATCTCACTGTCTTCGCCACTTGCGGTTTGATTAGGACCGACAATCTCGGTGATGGAGGAAATTTTGGATTTGGAGGCGTGTCGCCGTGGCCTCGCAGAGGGAAGCCTCGTAACAGCCGCCTCCGAAGGTTGCGGGACGGCATCGGGGTCGTTCTGATCTCGGGTATCCTCCGGGTGACTGCTGCTGACGTGCAGCTGCAGGAGGTCCACAGTCGAAAAGGCGAGCGAACACTCGCCGCAACTAAAGGGCATCTCGCCGGGCGCCCCGGACACGCGGTGCGCCCTCGAGCGCCCTGTGCGCTGCGTGCGGTGGCGCTGCAGGTGGCGGGTAAGGTCACTGCACTGACCAAAGCAACGCTTGCACAGGCTACACACATACGGGCGAATCTTATCATGCACCAGTGCCTTGTGCTTCTTGAGGAGTGCTTTGTTACGGACACTTTTGCCGCACTCGGGGCAAACGTGGGGCTGCTCCTCCACTTCCTGCTCACCCACCTCATCAGCAATCCCAACCTTTGCATCACTCGGTTGCTCGCTTGCCATTACATCCAAAGTGTTGTTCGAAGCCTCTTCTTGGGAGCCACCGTTTTCCACCGCATTTATTCCCTCTTTCGTCCTGCCTGGCTTCCTGTGAACGACCTGGTGTCGAACCAAACCAGACGCTTGGCTGAAGCTACGCCGGCACAGCGTGCAGCAGTAAGGGCGCCTGTTCCTGTGCACACACAGTTTGTGTCTCTTCAAGTGCGACGCCTGCTTGAAAGTCTTACCGCAGTCAGAGCAGGCCATCAACATGACTGCATCGTCTGGAAGCAGCGTCGGGGTGGGAGCAGAGATCCCGGCATCGGAGGTAGGATTTTCTGGCGTGGTTTCATCAGGGTGGGATTTCAGCTGTTGATTTGAGTGGAAGCAGTCGGTGTGGCACTGGAGGAAGGCCTCGGTAGTGAAGGTCAGCTGACACTGGACGCACACAAAGACCTGAGACGTCGCAGGCAGCATACCCTCTGCTAAACAAACAATAAGAAAAAAACAAGGAAGACATAAGGAAAGTTTACTGGTGATTTTCATTTCAATAAGATTAAAAATGTAGTTCCAAAAACTATCTGAGTCTTGAACATGATTCGCCTTTATTTTTTTGTACTATTAAGATATAATTTCACATTCAAAAATACTTTTGTGGGTAGTTTTAAATTTTTTGGGCGATATGATAATAATTGCAAATGTAAAACATAACATGGAGGTGCCACTTCAGCCATGTTCTATTTCTCTTAATAATAAAAATTAATACCAGATTGTGACTCGATCTACACTTAAATTGTGATGTAGAACTTAACAAACATAAATGGTTATTTAAAATTCCAACAAATATATTTATATTTCATATGTAATTTCAATTTAATTTTGAACCGAGTACATTTAATTGTTCGCTTATTTTACAATTAACATTTAAATATTAACGATAACTCTTAAAAAATAATTGTAACATTTCACAATCTCTCACGTCTTTATGTTAAATTCAAAATAAAATGCACCTGCAGTCTGAAGCTTGGTCAACCAGATTTGTGTCCAGGCATCGCTGAAGCGTGTGAGGAGCTTGCCGCTGGGCCACACCAGCAATTCTTCGCCAGCATTGACACTGCGGCAGCAGTGGTACAGGATGCTGCCTTTGTATTGCACTGCCAGCAGATTGCTCTCATCCCTGCTGCGAGCACGTTTGACATATCTAACGCAGAGCAAAAATAATCGAAAAAAAAAAAGGAAGACAAAGTTGAGTAGAAACACGCACACATTAGGACAATTTGCTATATTACAACTTATATATATATATATATTATACATTTGTGTTTTTAAGTAGGTTATGAAAACAATACCTCATCCAATTTGACAGAGATTCTGCAGAGGCATCAATGTACTCATAAGCACCTTGCCCTTTGTAAATCTGCAAATTAAATAGAATATTTCTTCAGTGTAATGGTTCAAAGTGGCACACATTGGGTAACATTTATCTATATAAAAGATAAAAATTATTCCATCTACCTCCCATGAAAAGTCACTTTCAATGGCATTCTCCACACTCGTCTCTTCACCCTCAAACGGTCCGAAATGCATACCGGGTGCGAGCGCGGGCCCGTGATTGATGACCCCAACACCTGCGCCGGGAATACTGGAGCGGCCCACCGTCAGGCCGTAGGGCAACGTCAAGAGCGCCCTCTCGGGGACGCCCATGTTTGTGGGAAAGTCGAGGATAAAAGATGGGCCGCTGGTCTTGAAGGCTTCGCTCTGGTTTTGGTAGAGCGCAAGACATTCGTCGCAGCCTGGGGAAGGGAAACTAAAGTATTTATGTCTATATTTAGACAGTCGGTAGAACGGCGATGCTTAAAAATGTTCTTCCTTACAAAAACCTTCTCCTGCCTCTCCATTACTGACCAGCAACTTCTGGATTGGTGGTATCGCTGAGAGATGAAATTGAAAGAATGTAAATGGAAAAGATGCAATAATCTAACCATACTACTAGAAGATTATAGCACGTTCTAAGCGTCTCTTTAAGTATTTTCTACACAGTTCACAGCCACTCGGTGTACTGTATACTTGCGTTGACGAGTGCTATGGTACACTATGGTGTTTAAAAGACACACTACGACTTTTTTTGACAATCTAAAACTGTTCCCGGGTGTCTGAACATCCCTGTGACATGCTTTCATTTAAATACCTTCAGGGTCCAGAATTAAAGCTATTTTTTTTTACATCACAAAACTTGACCCTCAGTTCCTCTTTCTTTCTCATTTCGTGTACCCTTGAGTTCAATGCAATTGACATGGGACGTGGACACAATTATTAACAACAGTCTGTGAAATTTAACATATGAGAAATGTATCCAACCTGCTGTGTCGATGCTGTCAGCGGGTAAGCAGCCTTCTATGATAACAACTTGCCCGGTGGACTCGACACACTCCACGGCGCTGGTCGTACACGACATTGGGGCCACGGACTCTGTTGAAAACAGTTTATTTTGGTTTTGGAGCTTTTAATAACGAGCGAAATACGTTAGTTAACGCATTCCAAACATTAAGTTACCTTACCTTTAAGGCTTAGCGATCATGATGTAAGCGAAATTGTCGTAGAAGGTCAAGGTAGTCTCCGCAAACTGACCACACAAACTTAGCTACCATGGACTTCATGTGTGTTGGTATCGAACCTGTCGCGAATTTTAAAGTCGTCTTATTGAAAAACGTTCCTGTTCTTATTGGCACGTAAGTTAAGCTTGTGTATATTTAGCTCGAATTGCTATGCTCACAACCGCACTGCGGAAGTTTAACTCTTACCCGGAAGTGTTTGTGTCGACGTCTTCGAAATAAAAGCTTCCCACAAAATCCACCACACTTTCTCACATAATTTCTTTATCAAGCAAGAATTCGTTTTTTTACACATTGGTTTATGACACAATATAGCATTGACAATTAAAAAATGACTGTGGTACTACTGAGTGTGAGCTGCCTTAACATCAATGTAAACTGTTGTAAAAGTCCACTTAATGAGTAAGTAACTAAAAAATTTGAGCAAAATTTGTCTCTAAAAGTTAAAGTGCGCCAAGTTCAGAGGAAGGTGTGGAAGACCAGTGACTTCAGACTGGAGCGTCTCAGGCTGTTCCTGTTTGCCATCTTGGAACATTGCCCAAAGATGAAAAAGGGGAACCATCGAGTGGGCCGCTTACTCCTAAAGAAGGAGGTGGAAAAACGTTGCACAAGCTCCACACTGACGGCGTACTGCGCCGGCGCCCATTGGCACACACGCACCACAGTCACCGAAGTAACAAAGCCGCACTTGTGTGGTGACACGCCACGAAAAATACACTCCCCTGGCTGGGCAGGCGTGCCCCTCTCCCACACCACGCTGGCATCTTCGACTATGCTCATGCCACTGAGGTTGCACAGGGCCCGGAGGCATAACTCCTCTAAGGCCTCGTTGCCGGGGAATCGCAAGAGGACAGCAACCAGACGAGGTACCACCCCTCTGCGGAGTAACAGCTGCTGATGCTTACCTGACAGTGAGACACAAAACACACAATGACACTTGAACTGTTATCCAGTTTTCCTCCTCTGTTTTGCAATTCATCATTCGTGCCACTGCAATTTCGCAGATCTGTCCATTTGTCATGGAAATTGCGACTATATAGGAAAATATATGCAATTTATATAGACCATTTTAATGTTTTGATAGTACATGTACATTCTGTGATGCCCTTGCAAATGAGAAAGGAGAGCCACAGTTGCGATGCACTTTTCAGCCATTTCTTGAATACCAAGAGAATCGTAAAACATTGAATGGGCTCCTGATATTGTCCTTGGGGGGCTATCTGGTGCCCGTAGGCACCACGATGGTGACCCCTGAACTCGGTGATTTAAACCAATTTGGTCCTTTTTAGTTTCAATACTCACAACTGTCATAAGACAAGCGAGTGATGGCCTGGACTGCATGCCTCAGTAGGTCCTGGTGTGCACTGGTCAGCACAGACAGTAGAGCCGTAAACAGGCCGGCGTCTCCGAACCCTTTACGGATCACCGCTTGACAGACGGGAAACAAAAGGTGGCATGGTGTTAATAAAAGTGATTCAGTCCAATGCCACCGGGACATTTGGGAGGGGTACATCTCTATGTGGATTTCGGCACAGTCTATTTGATGCTGAACTCTATTGGTACTAGTCTCATGAACAGTGACTTACGTTCCTTGGCGAGTTCAGCCACCAGTTGGGCGGTTAGCAGCGCCAGAGGCCCCCTTCCCCTCAGCAGCAACGCCAGAACTGGAAGGATTCCGCTGATCACCACTTGCTCAGCGGCACCTTTGTCTGGGCAGATGCGGACCGTCTTATCAACGCAATCGCGCCGCATTGAAAACCCCAATCCAAAGTGTTTTATTGTTTATTTGAACAAAGAAAGGATATACTTTTATGTCCTCTTCCCATGTAACATTCCAGTGACTTGTACCGACCAATACCCTTGATGAGGGAGGAGAATTGGTGGCGCCATTTCGATTAGGATGTTGCAAGTATCTTTTAAATTCAAACATTTGTGTCAAGACTCACTCCTCTCCTGAATGTTCACCAGCACAGTGCGCAAGTGAGGCTTCAGCTCATCTTCCATCCGCTCGAGACCCAACACCCTGATGGCACCTAATGCGTTGTTCAGGTTCTCTGTGGTGTGGTAGGAAATGGGGCAGAGGGGAGGGAGGGTCACAAAGTATGAAGAGAAAAAGAGCTGCAGGAAAGGACAAGGTCTTGATCATAGTCTGTGCAAACACCCCAGTCACTTGAGTGAACAGACAAAAGCTAAACAAAGGGGAGCAACTTTTATGTGAAATTACCTCCTTGATATTAGTCCCGTTTACAATGCAAAACGTTATGGAGCATTGACCACACTCACCGTTTGGCGTGTAAGGTTGCAGATGACTGGTCTTGTGTTTGTCCCTGTTGGTACACTGGTACGTAAATGTGAGCGGCACGTTGGAATGTCCCATCCTGAGTTTTTGTTAATCCGACAATATCCCTTTGCTTTCTCTTGACATTACCAGCCCGTCGTCAAGGTTGGAAAAATCATCTGGCGTTTCCGCCGGCTCTCTCAGTCCTGTTAATGCAAATCCTCACCCCACTCAAAGCTCCTCTCTCGCCATCTGTGCGTGTACACTTCGGGTATTAGCGGCCCGGCTTCTGCCGGTATTTTGACCAGCCTAAAAACCTCCCACGGTGCTTTGGAGCCTTTGAGGCAACGTGAGAGCAGGGAGCCGCACACCGACTTGGTTGCAT
This sequence comes from Hippocampus zosterae, assembly GCF_025434085.1. NCBI lineage: Eukaryota > Metazoa > Chordata > Actinopteri > Syngnathiformes > Syngnathidae > Hippocampus > Hippocampus zosterae. The sequence continues at coordinate 6,238,625 of NC_067457.1, forward strand.
CACTTTTCACACCGCCCCCCACACCCCCCAAAAAAATCAAGAAAGTGATTAAAAGTAGATCTTTATGGTTTGCTACCAATTCTTGAGGATGTTTATGTAATACAGAGATTTGAACATACCGTAAACAAACAGCAACATTCTACAGATATTCTTTGCTCTAATGTTTTGTAATGCTCTTTGTTTTCAAATCTCTAAATAATCTCGCGCCACCTTACCTCTCTGAGCTCATCCGCCCCTACACACCTGCCCGGCGCCTCAGGTCTGTGGACCAGTCTTTGTTAGAAGTACCAAGAACTAAACTGAGGCTCAGAGGGGATCGAGCCTTTTCTGTTGCTCGCCCCGCTCTCTGGAATGACCTCCCACTGAACATTCGGCAAGCCATTTCGTCTTACTGTTTATTGTGTGTTAAATCGCTCCATGTACAGCACTTTGTATGCAGCGATGGCTGTTTGAAAGTGCTCTATAAATACTGCTGACTTGACTTGACTTGACTAATGTAATCTGCCTTTCCTGCAGACTGCGCGGGCTAGATCCAATACCTCATACTTACCCACTGTTGCTGCGAAGCCCCCAAATTTATTTAAAAAAAAAAAAACTGGGTTTGCGTCAGGATGGCACGCGCCGAAAGTTAAAAAAGGACAGTGTGAAAGGGGCTAATGTTTGACATCAACAGACATTTGCCCATTGCTACTTAGAATCGCGTTAATGTCCATGTCTGGAATTTTTTTGGTCCTTCCTGAGCACAATCTGGTCAAACGAAACATGGTGACGTGTCAAGCTGGTCTGGAGCCGCCGAGACCAGTGGAAACGGTCTCATATCCCACAGACACCAGAGTTAGTACGTTGCCTTGCATGTCGTCTGTCTTGCAAGGCTCCACTTCGACTGTATTTTCCTGATGCACCTTCTTCTTCCCTCTGCTTCGCCCTTTGCTTTTTGAGATGGCCTTCCCTTGCTCCTTGATGCCGAGGGACGCCTTGTGACAGCGGCGCTGTCGACGGCCGATGCGCCGCGTTGGCGCGCCAGACTCTGGAGGCTCCGCGGCAGCGGCACCGGACAGGATTCGGATCTGCTGTTCAATTGCCATGACGATCATGTCCAGTGCTACGTCAAGCATTCCCAGACCAAGGCCGTGCGTTGCGCTGTCAAAGGCTCCGCTGTTGGCTGGGTCCTTGAAACATTTCCGCATATCCTCAAGGTGATTCCTGCCCGGTGACAAAAGAGTTTGAGTACTTTTCTGTTGCGTTTAAAACTACCGGTATGTGCAAATACGTACGTACTTGGTCTCAATAATTTTGGACCAGTGTTGGACGATGTTTGTGTCGGGGATGAGCTGTTTCGCCATGTTGCCATAATCAATATAATCATGCGAGAAATCTTTCATGTCGTCGCACAATGCTCTGGTGTCACCTGATAACACATACACATTGAAACACAGCTGGGTCACATATCAGGCGTGTTCCCACCATGTGCCCGATGGACCTTTTACATCCATGTCTCATCATGTCTTAATCATGTCCCGAGCCAATTCCAGGGACACAAGAATAGTTTTCTTGCTGCAGTCCTAAAGAAACTAACCAAAACCACCCAACAACTACCAAAGTATTCAGATCTCATGACCCTTTCTGTTTTCTCTTCACCTTCAGTGAGTTTGGAGAAGGAGGAGGAAACAGAGGTTGTCGTGCTAGGCGTGAGGCCAAGGACACTCAGGGACTCCAGAAGCGTCTTCTTGCTAGCTGGACCTCGGCTGACTCGCGTGTAGGCAGCCAACGAGCGCAGGGACATCTTCTCCGGAGCCTGCAGGCGGCGCTTGATCTCGTTGTACGAAATCAGATGTTTCCCTGAAATTGGGAACAGTTCTTGATAATTTGTTCGAAAACTCTCGTTTACGAGTTAGCGGATACTTACGAGCCTTGGATCCTTTCATGTTGGGATCTAGGAGTGATGACACTTCCGCAAAGGGCATCTGTGTGGAGAACTCTGCAGTGGTATTGGAGTTCTGTGGTAGTCCCTGACTGTGGATGGCTTCCTCAGTTTGTACCGGGGCAGGTAACTGCATTTGAGGCTGAAGATGAGGCTGTATGGCATGCATCTCCACCTGAGTGGTCTCCAGTGGGACCTGGTCTTGTTGTGGAGGCAGGACCAGGGTGTTTTCAGGTAAACTCTGTAGACTTATCCCTCCCTGGGTCACCGTTTGGTCTGAGGACACCTGAAATATTCCCATGACTGGCTTCACCATGGTGAAAAGCATATTGCCCTGCGCATCCAGGCCCACCACTCCCGTAGACTGCTCCATCTTGTCGCTGAATCAGTGGATCATGTAGGGAGTAACTTGTCGTTAAACGGTCTGCGTCCTTTTTACACAGCAGATGCTTCCTACAAGACAGAGCACATATTTCTTTTTCAATCATCATCCTAGTACCTCGTAACATGTAGACAGTTTTTGATCATGTGATCAAGATTTGTTTGTCCATGCTGGTGGGTGAGATTGGTAGAATTCTCAATGTGCAAACTCTCAATTAGCACCAGAAAAAAAACAAACCATGAAGCGCCTAACTATGGGTGAAACTGTGGATTACGAGCAGAAACGGATTTGCGTTGTGACCTTTCGAAAAGGCCAACATTGTCGGACAAATGTTCCAAGCTCTAACCACTGTATATGTGCTACCAAAATGCATTATATTTCACACTTTCTCTAAGGTATATAACGTGTATATAGACATACATTGATATGAATTGTCAAGATCCAACATTGGCTGTAGATTAAAAGTGTGTGACGTCACTAGAATCTGATCTGTTCACCGTGATAAATAAAGAACTTAATATCAGATCAACGTGGGCTTTCTTTTGATTATTTCGAGACATTTCAAAATGGCTGCCACCATCGTGTTGTTTTCTTTAGTACTGCGGTTCCGACAGAACCACTTGGAAGCGGCGTGTGGTGCTTCCAAATTTGACACGTAAACCGGGACGAGCGTTATCGCCATAGCTGTGGCAACTCGTGAATGACGGTCGTTCCACTCACCGGGTTTCTCACATAAAGAGCCACTGATCCTAGAACGGTCTTGTTCGAAGCAAGCGACATTTTCCGTTCTTCTTTGCTACCTAGTCGGCGGGTTGCAAATCAGCTGTATGCTCACCACTACCGGGAACCCTTAATCCTAGCGCTCATTGGTCGAGAGAGTCGTCAGTCATTTAGAAATTGACTTGCCATTGGCTAAAAGAAGCTGAGGTCAAGGGCGGGGACCGTATTTCCGGGTCTGCGAAAACCAGCCTATTTTTTCACTGTTTATAAAACTAATATACGATACTTATTTATGTATCTCATCTGTTAATGTTCATGACATAAGTGTTCATATGCATAAATTATGTAGAATTAGTTGATATCATCTGCCTGGCAACAAAATTGATATTTATTTTTGCACACATGATAATTTATAACCGAATGAAATAAAAATAAAGTAAAAATAAACAAACAAATACACGTTTGATATATATGATTATGTTAAATATTTAGTACATAAGATCTGAATGAAAATTAATATTTAGAAAAAAATACTAAAAATAAAATAGGGTAATTAAAAACAACTAATTGTATCAGAAATACCATTAAAGTAAATTAATCAAGATCATGCCATACTTTTATGGTGCTACTGCCCAAAGACACCTGGGATAGGATCCAGCACGAGCGTGACCCTCACACAGATAAGCGGATTAGAAAATGGATGGGTGGACAATAAAATAGAATGTGAATAGATTTTTATCCTCAATTTATTTCAAAGCAGTCATAAAAAAATATGTTAAAAAAAGAAAGCACAGAAAGTAGAAATGATTAAAATCACAAGTCAATGCCAAATATAAGCAAGGCAACTGTTAAATAAGGGTAATGAAATGAATAAATAAATGAAATAAGAGCACAATAACTGAGGCAACACGCTGGTCAAGTGGTTAGGCCTGCAGTTCTAACAGTTAAGAAGCACACAGCAAAATCCATCGATATTTTACACATGAAGACAAAACAGAAATTGGACATGTAATGATCTTTGGCGTCTGCAGGCACGATGACATAATCTCTCGCTCATCATCCAGACTTCCTGGCATGTGTTCAAGTCAAAATAATGCTCAGTGTCGGCGTGGTCGCTGCTGGCCCCCCATTGTGGTGGTGGTGGTAGTGATGTAGAGGGGTGGCTGGGGTTGCCGCAGAAAGGGGATGCGTTTCAGGTTATTCGCCTGGAGTGTGGGGGTCTCCGTGTTTGGGCCTGCAGAGGACGAATGAGGCAAAACTCTTTAAAAAATGCATTTTGTTTTATGCTTTGTCTCTCCTTTCAAACTCAGAACCAGAAGGTGTAACACAGTGGTGGAAAGGTTGTTGTTGACGTACCTGCTTGCTGACTGCCAATTGCTACTCTGACTTTGGCAATTGGCGGGACTACTCTGAATTGGGGGCGGAGTAACGGGACCTGGGACTGACCACTGATGTGGAGGTGAGCGTCTGACGTGCTGTCCAAGGGGCGTAACCTTGCACCCGTGTTCGTTTTGGCTTGAGGCACCTGGATAGAAGTGGGTGAAGAGTCAACATTTGGGACCCCTTTGCAAACAATATTTTGCATCTCAAGTGGCTTATCCCAGATTCATGAAGAATTTTCATCATCATAAAAAAATTATGAATGAATCTGAGTTCCAAGTAACTCTGAACAATTGTATATACGTTCTGAGAAACTTCAAACAGTTATGAGATTAATCCATTCTCAAAAATATTCATCCGTTAATTTGATAACTGATTAGTTGTCGATTAATTGAGTAATATTTTTTATTTTATATTTTTTTATCAATATTGTTGAGTTGAAGTGGTAGTTATGAATAACTGAGAAAAATGTTACGTTCTTAGCTGTTAGATGGCATGTGTTTAGTAACGTGTGTTCCAAATCACTGTAAAGTGTAAATAATTGTGTTCAGAGTAACTGAAAGGAATTGTCCTTTTATGGTGAGTCCACTCACTGCTTGTCCAGTGACCTCAAAAGAGCGTGAGCGTCTCTTCTTGCGGCGTGCCTCAAAGTCGGCATCTCGGGGGGTTTGGTTCTTGCCGGTAAGCTTGTGGTGCCGCGTCCAGGTGGCCAGGAGGCTGGGTCCCTCGCAGGTGCTGCTAGACAGGTTTTCGTCGGAGGTGGCGTGCCGGAGTTCAGGGCTAGGCTGCCTACTGCGGCGCACCGGCAGAACCCTTGGGGGTTCCTCGTTGCTAAAGAGGCTGCTTTTTTGCTTGGCGCGCTCTGTGGAGTAGGGGGCGGGCAGCAAGCGCAAGGCCTCCTCCTCCCGGGCCTTATAGCGCCGGCGTGCCGCTTTCATCGAAATGTTCTGGATGCCTTTGAGGATCTGCTGCCTCTCTTCGGAAACACAAAGAAATGTGTGTTGGGAATAGATTTTTTCAGTCTCGCCTGGCAACAGGTTTCTTACCATTTCCCGAAAGCGAAGCGTCGACACCCGCCTCGCTGCTCTCGGGTGATGAATCCAGTTGACTGCTAACGCTGTGGCTGAGGTGAGTGTAGCTCAGCGAGCTGACTGGAGCCAGCGGCTGGAGCTGCACAGACAGATGGCGCCGTTACGATCAAACAACGACAGCAACCGAATTGTCACAGGCTGGCAATGTCGTCTTTTCAGCAGAATTTCCCAAAACAAATTGCAACATGTGAACAGACATAATGAGGCAGCATGTGTCTGATTATCTAAGGTTGTTATTGTACTTTCGGTTCCATGGAACTGTAAAGCAGTCTTATGTTTCGCATGATTTACAGGAAACTTGAATCAGTTTAGCGTCACAAGGGCGTTATGTTTACCGAGTGAGGCTAAGTGGTTCTGAGAATGGATAAGTGGATCATCAAAAGTGCATCTCCTCTTCAAATAATCGTACTCACCTCTCTGTTGCCCTTCCCGTTGATGTGGATGGGAGGAGGGGTCATTACGGCCGATATTTTCATGTGTCGTGCATGTGAGATGTTTTTGAAAACTCTCTCGCTGTCCCTGAAACATCAGAAAGAAAAACAAAACACGTTGGAATTGCGGTCGCTTGTTACCATCATCACCGCAAACATGTCCTCACTGTTCAGGTTCAGGCAGGATGGGGGGCAACGTGTGACGGCGAAGTTTGGCATGTCCCCGTCTTTCTTCGGGGCGTACGCATTCCTGGTCCGAGTCCACATCTTGCACGGTGTCGCGAGCCTGAGGAGGCATTCCAATCTTAGGTAGGGAGCTCACCTGCAAACATGGGGTATATTTTATTTTGTAGGAGAAGACTTCAAGTTCAGTGGCACTTAGCTTAGGACCTGCACATGGCTTGGGTGACTGCTTTAGTCCTGTCCTGTTCTTTCCTGTCCTGTTCTGAAATATCCTGTCTACTTCATCCTTTAGATTATAGCATCAGACTTCAGGTTCACATTCACAGTGGTTCTTGCATTAAGAACTGTCCTGGCCTTGGCATGTTGCTCCTGTCCTGTCCTGTCCTGTCCTATATCAGCGCGCAGACCGCTCTCAGGTAGTATTCACCTCAGGTAGCGTTCCCCTTGAAAGATGCGGCATCATTCAGTGAAGACTTCAATCCCCCCCGCCATATTGTGGGGCGCCAGTGACTTACCCGTAAGAACCTTGCATTTCTTACTGGTCCTGTCCTGTCTTATTCTCTCTTGTTCTTTCCTGTCCTGTCCTATACTGTATCTACAAATACACTCAAGATTTAAAGTCCGTTCCTCAAGAGCCCATATTCAGCCTGTTTTAGATGTCCTCCTCTTCCAGCATACCTGAATGCTGTGGTGGGTGGTTGCCCTCTCCAGAGCCACGACCCGGTCCAGTTTCCTCTCATCCCGTTCTCTGGTGTAAATATCATAGAGCTCCTGGAGGTGCAGCGGCACTAGCAAACTGTGCTCTGGAGAGAGAACACATGTCAGTCAGTAGACCATGACCAGTTGTGGTTGCAGTGCAGGGTTTTGTACTAACCATCAATGAACTGCCTCTGCTGTTGGATGAGTTCATCGCAAAGGTGCCGGTGCATCTCAAAGCGGCGGACCACAAAATTCTTCTGCCGGATCACATTGTCCTTGAGCAGAGCGTGCGATTGTATCTCGGCGTTCTCGATCTCGAGTTCGTGGACCTTGCACAGGAGGCACAGGACCTCGCGCTGGTCATCTGAGCTCACATGCCGGGGTAGCAGCTCCTCCAGTTGCCGGGACTGGTCGCGAAGCTCCAAGAACCGGCGCTCCAGCAGAACCTTTCAACAGAAAGGGAAAATCCATCATTTTTTTATGCAGATGAAGAATAATACTGAACAATTTGCGATGTCAATACTTTCGCAAGCTTTAGTCCAACAATCACGACTCAACCTGAAACTGATACTGCCGTAATGCAGATAAAGACCAAATGCATGTGTTCCTCAAGAGTAAGGACCATTACCCTTGGTTTACCATTACCAATGGTTTCCAGACCTTTTGTTTGTGGAGTTTCTTCTGCTCGGACATGAGGCCCACCAGATTCTCTCTGGCCACGGCCACCTCTTCCGTCTCGGCGGTGTCCGGCGGAGACTCCGGAGAGTCCGAGTCCTTCTCGCTGTCGTCCTTGCTGACGCTTTCCTTTCGCTTTTCCGCGTGCCACTTCTGTCGTCGCCTGCTCCGTTCATGTTCCCAGCTGGAGATAAGACATCACATGTACATCCTGAACGGGTGACGTGTTCTACGCAGCGTTTTTCACTTCGGGAAAGCCTGAGACGGACTCTGCGATAGTGAGTAGCTGCTTGGAGGTGTCCATCTGGATCTCCGTGCTGCTGGTCTCCAGCTCCATCAGATTCCTACGGATCTCCATCTGCTGGCGGAAGGCGTCCATGAGCCGCTCCCTCAGCTGGTCCGTTTCGGCCCGACCGTCCTGGCAGGAATGCGCCTGGACCTCGGCTGGGAGAGGATGATGAACGGAAATATTACAACTGTGCTTATTTTCAGAAGAATGGGATGAATGGATGTGATTAGGGAAGACTTGTGAATAGCTGTTAGTTGTTAGCACACGTTATTAGCACAAGGAGGTCGGGGGGCTTCACCCTGGACATGGCGAATATCGGTCCTGTCGGAGGTGAGCTGGCAGCCTGCATGGTCGGCGATCTTCTTCTTGAGTCGTTCGATCTCGCAGCGAAGGTCCGAGATGATGTTCGTGTACTGAGCGATGTGGTAGGACACGTTGATCAGGTTCTTCTTCACCTGAGGCAAAAACAACCACATTTTTGGGGGGAAGTGAGAGTGTTTTTGTTTTTAGTATCCTGATCGTGAGTGTTATCATGACACTGGTAAACACACATTAGGATGCCGAGAAGGTTTCAACGGTTTTAGGGTATTTTGATGTCGCAGAAACCGAAAATGCAATTGTTCAACCCCCCCCCCCCCCCCCCCCAAAAGTGTCTCTAGTTTTGCAATTTTAGCAGTAAACAAATGCAAAAACATGTGACCTCAAAAGAGAAACACGACTTTTCGTAACGGTCAAAGTAAATTTTGTAAACTCTCAAAGCACATTCAATAGCTCCGTATAAAAACAATGCTGGTTCATGCATTTTTTTTTTAAACGAGAAGGCAATATAAGAGTACATTACTTTCAACAACCAATAGAGGGTGATCTTGCTTAATTAATGTCCAGTGATTTGTTGGCTAAAGATCAAGAAAAAAAATATACGGGTATACAGCACAGTATATATTCTAAATAATATTGTATTTTGACATCCCAGCTCACCCGCGTACGAATACTTTTGGCGCGGTCGGCGTAAGTCAGCGTGTTGCGGGACTCCTCGAAGGCTACTGAGGCAGGACTGATGTGGGCGATCATGACGGTTCGGCTGTTCCCCCCCAATGAATCCTGTCAATCAAAGATATCATCAATCAACAGAATGGCTAAGAGGCCTCCACTATTGATCCACAGTGATCAATACTTTGAGCAGTCTGGTCAGCTTGCTGTCTCGATAGTTGATGTACTTGTTGCCGTTCTTGTCGCTCAGGGCATTAATGCAGTTGCCCAACGCCAGGAGGGAGCGGTTGATGTGAGCTCCCTCTTTTAACCTCTGACCTCGATTCTGGGTCTGATTGACAGGCGGATGGAAATCAGTGTGAAAAAAACGACAACAAATGAAGAGTGTACTTGTTTGGTATCCACATAATTATTTAAATTTATACCTCAGTGCTAGTTTTGCACTTTTCATTTTCACACTGTAGCGACTATAATGTGGCGGTCTATGTAACGTGTACACACACACACACACACACACACACACACACCTGTGCTGCGCGCTCAGAGCCGGCCAGATCGATCATGAAGAGGCGAGCAAAGCGGACTTCCTGCAGGACGTCACGGCAACGACTCTGCTGCTTGACGGCCACCAGCAGCACGGCGTGGGAGCGGGACGACGTCTGGTTGGCGGCCGTGGGTTCCTGCGTGCGCTGCTTGTTGCCCTTCATCAGCAGCTCCATTATCTGTGACACAAGGTCATTAGTTGCGTTGATTGCGCAGCGTTGGGATTGAAACAGATGGAGGATGACCTCTTGAGCATTAATGGTGGACACTTCAGTGATGCCCGCCACCTGAATCTCTCCTTTGGCATCCTCTCTGAGGTCCAAGAAGCCCGAAGATGGGTTCAGCAGGTCCCGGATCATCTCGTTGTAGATCTAAAATCACGTTGACAGTCATAAAAATAATAGAGAAAAACATAAACAAGATAGCTACTTCTTCTTCATTATATTAGGACTTGAATCTCATAATAGTTAATCTTGTGCTTATATTTAAGATAAGAAAACCTTTATTAGTCTCCCAATGGAGAAATTCCCCGATTCACAGCAGCAAAGTTATGAAAGGAAGAAGTAGAACAACAAAATATAGATTTATTGTTGGAAGAATATTTTTTCTTCAGATTAAGATTTATTTAGTTGCTCAAAAATAAGACTACTTATTCAGACAAAGATACACCATTATTTTCGGGTGTTCTTTTTTTACTCGTTAGAACACAACTTTATCCTCATAAGATTATCACTTTATCACAGGCTGATTGCTGTTCATCCTCGTGATCTCAGAAAAATGTCTCCATAGGTTTCACTCTCTTCTACTTCGATGACATGCTACGTGAAGAAAAGGATTGAGGCGCCGTTCTTTCTCTTAGTCATTAGCTTCTTAGCTTGTAGGGAAATTAAAAATCACATTGGTCCCACCTCCAGATAGGACATGGAGACGCTGTACATCATGTCGTCGCTGGTTTCTTCGATGGCCCGGAAGAGGTCCTCGAGGGTGCGGACGTAGATTCCGGGCTCCTTGTCAGTACCCAGCATGGTGTATGTTTTCCCGCAACCTGGGCAATATCACAAACCATCACAGGATCGTTTTTGTATCTAAGGCTATACTCCAAAGTCTGGGTCCACTATAAACAATTACATGTTTGTATTTATGGTGTTACTCCTTGTTCCATATTGTGAGATGCAATGTCTCCTCTGTCCTGCGCAGAACACAGTAGAATGACAAGTGGAGTATAATAACACTAACCTGTGGGTCCATAGGCGAACACAGTGGCATTGTAGCCCGATATGAGCCCCTCGATCAGACCCTTGGTGGTGGCGCGGTACACCTCCTCCTGCACGCAGAACGGCCGTTGGGCTACAGTCATGAATTCTACTACCGGTACATATTTGCAACTTTTTGGGGGGGAGGGCTGACCTGAGTGGCCGAATAATCAAAGGCAACATCAAATACGTAAGTCTTTTCCCTGGAGCGGTTGGCCCGCAGGACATCATCGGGATCCTCCATGGGGTCCATCAGGATCACCATCTAGTGAGCAGAAACAAGAGGAATAAAAGGATTCATTTGATATCTTCCGGTAGTTGAAATTTGACAGCAATCAGACCGAATCTCAAGGAGAATTCACAATGGCCCGAAAATTTCCAATTCAAACCAAAAGGAACAAAACCCAGTGCCCTGTGTACACAGCTTTATGAGGGTTTTTTGTGGATTTGCTGATGACAGACCGGCCTTCCAATTTTTATGTTTGCTAAAAACAGTCAGAGGACCCCAGGAAATGGTCAAAACACGACTCTAAAAATGCCACGCCAAACCCGAATGATGAGCAGCTGCTGCCTTTTTGGGCACTGCTTTTTGAGACTTTTTTTTGTGGATTTACTCATGACAGACCAGCCTACCAAATTTAATGATGCGAAATTAAACTGGCTTCAGGTGGTGAATTTGTCAACATCAAATTGAACAAATAAAATAAGGATTTCAAGACAGGATTTGAGTTTGAAGCCAGTGTTCTGGTTTTAAATGAACTCATTCACTCCCAAAGACGTCTATCAACGTCTTTTGAGGCTTGGTCCAGAATTGGCTGGTACTGAATGAGTTAAGGTTTTGAGCAGACATTGAGTGGTTAAAAAAAAGCGGTTCAAGCCTGGATTAGTGTTTTCCAATTTTTTTGCAATGAAAATGATGACTCCTACTTGATTCTTTCACGCACACAATCACGCAAACACACAAGAAGCCGAAACCGATGGACGTCATCGTTTACGACTTTATTGCTCACGTTGGTGTGTCTGTCGTCTTTATGATCTCCGGCCTCCGAGGTCACGGTGGTTGGCCGCGTTTCCAACGTGTGCCGGCAAGATTAAGATGAGTGCTTTTGTATGTATCGATGTGAGCGTGTGCGCGGGCGTATCTATCTGTGAGGGCACGTCCATCTGTCGTCTTATTACAGGGACACGATGGAGACGGCATGTTTTTCTGCGAAATGTGAAAATGGGAACGATGCATGGAATTGGAAGACATTGACTGATGGCTGGCAGCACAGTAAACTCGTGGTTAGCTTTTCCACTTCTCGGCCCCGACCTCCCTGACTGGAGGTCGCCTGTTCTCATCATTGTGCGGGTACATTCGAAAAACATGCGATGTTCGGTTCAGTTAAGACATTAAATTAGGAGTACTAAATGTCAAGAAAAATGTGAGCTGTCAAGGTCGTCCGGACTGCAACAATGGAGCTAGCGAGGATGCCAGACTGCAATTTGTGATTTGCGGCTTCTTTTTTTCCCCCTCCACTGCAAAGGCCAATAAGAAGGTAACGAGAAGGCTTTTAACTAGGTCACGAGGACTCAAGTTGAGCTACCTGAAGATGTTTTTGAACAACCCCATTAGTAAATCACACAGCCCTGAGATATTCTTTGGTTGTCATAATGAGGGCATCCATTATCCATCATGATGGGGTTCGCACTGTGAAAAGAAGACTCCAGAATAGGTACCCTCACCGCTAATGCATGCAGGACAGTATCCAAAGTAGTGACAATATAACATCTAAAAAAAAAAAAAAAAAAATCTAATAAAAGACTAAATGAGCTGTAATAGGGAAAAGAAATAATGGTTAATATCCATCGACATAAAATAAATGAAATGCAAATATAACAATATTCATCCATGAAATTGTTCAGGAAATAAATAACAAGATGAAATAAGCCTGAAATAAAAGTCGAGTTTTGTCTATAAAAAATAAACAAAATAAATAAGATAGTAAAACGCAAAAAACAATGCAAATAATAAAATTTAAAAAAACACATAACAATGAACATCTATCCATTCATTTGCTAGAGCTGAGTCAAAAATGTATCCTTGAGATGAAATAATTCAAATAAATAAATATATATTTTTAAAAAAGAAATGAACATAAAATGAAATACAACAAATAATACCCATCATCAATTTTTAAGAGCGGCATCAAAAAATTGGACCGTCATAAAATAATAACAAGAAATACAGTATAGTTAATAAAAACAAAATAAAATACCATAACTACAACATACCTGTAAAATACATTAAGCATAAAAAACAGATGCAAATGAAATAATGGCAAAAAAAAAAGTCATCTCCTTCATTTTCCTACATAAGGAGGCGGGACTAAAGAGTGACGAAAGAAGAAGAAAAATAACTCACAAACAATGGCCCTGACCTTGTCTGGATGTCTCCATGGCAACAAGGCCCAGGCCAATAACCCCGCCCCTCCCCCCTCCCATCCCTCCCCACTCTGTGCCACTGTCAAAGCCTAAGGACCAGTTTGACAAGGTTTTGAAGACATTATAAATGCGTATGGAGTGGCAATGTGATCAGATCATCTTTGGTGAAGCAGCACTTGGTTAACTATCCAAGGTTATCGCTAAGTGTCATCACAAATGTTCAATTGTGTATGTTCCCAACGCAGCGCATATGTTTTTTTTTGTATTCCCTCATTCATAAATCTTTGCGACAACTACATCCCGGCGAGCGCATCGGTTGCTCATCGGGTGGCGGTTTTATGAGAGCAGGTGGCAAGGAGGCTTAATTAACCTGAGCCGCAAGACGTCCCATCAGCTCATCTCGGCATTGTTCTCTCTGCCAATACAGCAAGATCTCATACAAACCAGACCCCCCTGCAAGAATCCCACCCCACCCTAATCCGTCTGAGCGCTACCTGCACACCATATGGTCTTCAAGAGCCGCGTGGACTTTGTTAACCGACCTGAGGTGTCAAGTTTTGTGAGGCAAAAGCATTCGTGCAATGTATAAAAGCAGATGGTCATGACATAAATGAATACAACATAAAGAATTAATCAGTTTGACATACTTGTGCTGCACTTCAATACACTGTGCAAATAGTTCTGCACTGTAAAAAAAAAAACACACAACTAAATAATTATTATATTGTCTGTCTACATGTGTTGCTCCCCATTTGTGTTCAAATATCCCACGCTGAAAAAGGTTAGAACACCTCTACGTTGACGCTAATTGTTAGCTCATCGATGAGGTTTTTTTGTCATTTGTTTGCATCAAGCTAAACGGGCCGTAATGAGGCAAACGTCGTAAACTGAGAGTTCGAAAGAAACATTTAAAAGCCTCGGACGAATTTCTGGCTATTTGCCAAGTGCTGCTGGTTGTGACTTGAGTTGAGGTCACTGGGGCGATGGCTCGTATCTTGAAAAACTCAGTCCGGTTGCTCACTTGTATCTCAAGGCACCACTGTATAATTGCTTGATGGATTACCTTTGGACTATTTGATAAATCAAAGTGGAATAATATCAAAGTAGCCACAAACGGAGGCAGCGTAATCCGACAAGAGGTCTGTCATGTTGTTGTTATAGTAGTAACCCCCCCTCCCCCTCACCCATCCTAACCATTCATACCAAACCCGCCGCCGTAAATCCTTCTCAAATAAGATTCCCATAATCCCCCGCTGCACTGCTAGCTAGCGTAAGTGTTACCGTAAACCGTGTATCGTGAACCCGTGTAGAAGCAAACATTGGGGGTTTTAACGAGGGTGCGGGTGAGCGTGCGCGTGGGAGCTGCGTCAGCACCGACCTGGGCTCTCATCCCCCATCGTGTCATTGTTTTTGTTGATGAAGATGATGATGTCATCTTTCTTATGTTGTCTGGGGGCCTCGCTCTAATTGAATTACAATCCAGGAGGTGAACGAGTAAACAGGCCTGATCCCGGCAGGAGACGGGATTATCCCCTTCTGGAAGTGCTCTCCAGGTCATAAGATAATGATGATAATGACATCAGAGGCTCCTCAACAGGCAAAAGCTTCAAGCCCCCCCCCGTGAGACGGCTGTTATTTTTTTCTATCGATGATGTTGTTGGAAATGTCACTGTAATCACATGTCCAGTTCAGGAATTTCTCTGATGGCCCCCTCTACTAGCAAGCTTGTTTTTATTTTAGTTTTTCTGAGGGAGGGCCAGAGGGGAGGACTCCATGGTCCTTTTTTTTTTCCTAAGGCCCCCCCCCCAGGTGCAGTTTGGCAACACCCCCGATAACGACGATGATGTCGCCATGTCAACTGTCGCCATGCCTGATGCCGTTACTCTACTCGCGCCAGTCACGACGCTCATTAACGCCGCCACCACTCCAACCGCCCTCATTACGCTCGCACCCTAAACGAGGCCCGCCGGGGGGTGGGGGCGTCAAATCCACAACACAGCAGCTCCAGCTTGCACCTTGTTACAGTGTAGCGGTTTACATACAATAGCTCACACCCGGTAGGATTTTCCAGGAAAGAGAGAACTCAGTGACAAATGTCAAGCTGTCGTCGATGCTCAAGGGCACGTGAGAAGTTATTGAGACGTTGAAATATTTTGTTGTGGTGTACCCACCATGCTTGTTAACGTTTCTTTCAATGACTTGTTTGAGATGAGGAAATCACCAGTGCATCCAAGAGTCATTTTGTGGCTCCTTGGAATATTTTGTAAATTCAGCCATTGAAGCCAGTTTCCCTGAGCAATATGGAAATCGGTCAGCTTGTTTTTAAATAAGTACACAGTAAATTTCATAAAGTACATTTTACACGAAAAAGACTATATTTGGTCCGAGTCTACTTGTATATTTTTTTTCAATACATTTGTCTCCTTTTGGACGTATGAGTATTTCCTAGCTCACGGTAGGAGCGGCATGGCTCAGTCTCCCAACCTTAAGGTTGAAGGTTTGCTTCTCAATCCTCGGCAAATGTGACACTTGAGGTCGCGGCTGCCATCTTATCGTCATACTCTGACGTAAGGCGACCTCTATGCAAAATGCACAAACCTTCCTCACCGCGCACACACACATGCGCGCGCATACGATCAAAGGTCGGCTGCTCTCACCTGCTCATCTAGCCTGTGTGCCACAATGGTCGCCGCCTCCTCCTGCTCGCCATCGCTGAGGGGCCGGATCCTCAAGGCCACCTGTAGCAGGACAGGCGCACAGACAAATAAGAAATCCTGTGAAACGCCATGAGTAAATGTAGCTCATCAAAGAAAGTTATCTTAAATTAGAAAGGTATTTATTTATTAATGGTGCATTTATAGGCATGTGGCGTCATTCTACATGCGGTCAGCCGAAAGTGTGTTGGGACAAGAGAGGCTCAGTTACGACTGACACAAGCGCTTCAATAATTCACAGTAGTGCCACGGCCCGTTGCACAAAACATTAATCACGCTTCAATTTATTTGTGTCGCTTGTATTTGTCTTTGGTTTATTTTTAAGTGCAAAACAACTGGAAAATTTGGCACTTAAAAATCCTGCATGTTTTTTTTAAATAGTTGTTTTTGAGATCTTACATGGGAAAGTATTTAAGGAGTTTTAAGGAATTATATTGCTCTTCAAAAGAATCATTCATTTGCATTTGTAAATTGTGTCATTGGTAGTGAATGAAATAATTCTGAAATTAATCCGTTCATTCTCTGAAGCGCTTATCACATCAATACATTTGACTGAATTTTAATGTAATTTTTAAAAACAAATTTTATTTACTTATTACGCAATATATAACTGTCTAAAAAGAATGAATTTTAAGTACAGAGAAGTTTTTTGTATTCATAATATTATTTTATTCAATGATTTATCATTAACCATTTATCCAGGACTATTTAATGAAAAAAATAGATGAAATTAAAGAAATAAAATATGTACAACAACCCATGATGATAAGTTAAAACACATTTTTTTAATTCCATCATGTACCAGTTAGCTATCAATCATTACAAATTTGGTATTTCATACATTTTAGGTACTATAAATCAATTAACCAATTACCGATCTAGATGTTGATTTAACAAATTATAAACATATATTTGAACAGTTTTAGAATTGATAATCATGTTCAGCGAGAAATGCTTGACCTCCACTCGATTAGATCTTGTTGTCACTATTGAAGTGCCTCTTTCATATTTCATCTCAGAAAGAGATGAAATATGAATTTTGACGATTCATGTATGCACTAAAATAAAATGACAAGATGCTCTTTTAAAGTGATACCGATGTGCATAAAAACGATGTACTGTACACTAGTTGAGTGGTTCAGTTGAGCACTCACAGTGAATTGGTGCTCCTTCGATTCTGCGGTGTCCTTCATGCCCACTTCGAATCACTCACAGCCGAGCTTCGAGTGCATCACATCGGATCCGTTCGGAGCGTCTGAGCGGCATTCCCCCCTCCTCTTCTTCGGGGAAGCACCACCTGCAGCGCCCCTGCTCTCTCCCCACCCGGACCTACTTTTTCTTTTTTATGCTTTTTTTTTTTTTTAATCTTTCTTCCTTCGCTCCAAGGGTCCAGCCCGTGAGCGTCGATGGTCGACAGCAGGATGCACGACTCTCGGGTGGTTGACGCGGTGCCAGGTATTGAGCTCACCTCATTTCCAACCTGCTGCTGCTGCTGCTTGACTGGTGCCGACTGACTGTGCGTGCGCATGCGTGTGAGCGTGTCTCAGTGCACGCGCACGTCGCCCATGGAGACGTGGCCACTGTAAACAGTGACAGTGGCGAACCACGTGATGAGCACTTGGCAAAATATCAGGAATTTCATTGTAACTTTTTATTTTTTTTTGCGGACGTATTTAATGTTTTATTGACATTCCAAAAATATGCATAGCAGGCTGATTGAACACTCTAAAAAATTGTCCCTCGGTGTGAGCGTGGATGGTTGTTCGTCTCTGTGTGCCCTGCGATTGGCTGGCAACCGATTCAGGGTGTCCCCCGCCTACTGCCCGAAGACAGCTGGGATAGGCTCCAGCACCCCCCGCGACCCTAGTGAGGATCAAGCGGTTAGGAAGATGAATGAATGAATGAATGGGATTTAAAGCATAGACGGCATACATTATGGTCATTTCTGCAGTGGATTTAATTGACATAAGCCCCCCCCCCAAAAAAAAAAGAAGGGGTGGTAACTACAACTCACAGGTATTAATCCTGACATTTAGACTTTTTTCCAAGTATTTTTTTTGTAGCTTCTACAGCTCTTTGAAGACGCCTGCTGGAAGACATAGTACTACATTTTTGGGGCTTTGGATGTTAAACAATTATCATGTTGAAAACAAACTGACATTTTAGATAACTATTGAATAACATTAAGATTGGAGACTTTTTGGGGCTATTTTTATAAGATGGTAAAATTATTCATTCATTCATCTTCCGTACCGCATGATCCTAACTAGGGTCGCGGCGGGTGCTGGAGCCCATCCCAGCCATCTCCGGGCAGTAGGCGGGGGACACCCTGAATCGGTTGCCAGCCAATCACAGGGCACACATAGACGAACAACCATCCACGCTCACACTCACACCTAGGGACAATTTAGAGCGTTCAATCAGCCTGCCATGCATATTTTTGGAATGTGGGAGGAAACCGGAGCACCCGGAGAAAACCCACGCAGGCCCGGGGAGAACATGCAAACTCCACACAGGGAGGCCGGAGCTGGAATCGAACCCGGTACCTCTGCACTGTGAAGCCCACGTGCTAACCACTGGACTACCGGGCCGCCATGGTAAAATTAATTTATTTGTATTTTCATAAATATTTAAACTTTTTGACACTTCAAAAAATACTGACACGACATGCATAAAAGACTTTTCTTTTGGAATAAGATGAGATGTAATTAAGATGACAATTAATTTACTTCCATTTGAATACATTTATTTGAGATTTGAAAATGCTAAAAGACACCTAAATATTTGAGACTTTTTGGAGCAGCTTTTTTTTCAAGATGTGTAATTAGTGTATTTAAAGATAAACAACAAACTTTATATATTGGATTTTTCACCTAAATGCTAAAAAAACGATGTTACATCGAAGTATAAGGGTTTTTATTTTTTGACAAACAACTGATCCCCCAAATATAAACTAAATTAAACAGATATGTGAAAATATACAAACGCACACAGCAATACTAAAAACATATTTATTCAACACACAAATGGACACAAAAACTTTTTGGCCCCACAAAGAATTAGGCATCTCTCTCAGTGTCCATACACAGTGTGACATGCTGTAACAAAACTGCATGAATTATTATTATTATTATTAATATTATTATTACTCATATGAATTATTCTTAGCCAACACTTTAAAGAAGCTGTTTACCTGAATGCAGTGGTTAAAAGCAGCAGCACAACAGCTTTTGGTGTCATATCAAAGGGCAGTTTTAAGTTAGTTGATATGCAAAGAAAAATGTACATTAATGGCCCTTCAGTGAGTAGAAAAAAAACAAACGAAAATATCTTTTAAAATGGCACAAAGGATAATAATTAAAAAAATAAGTTGTACAAATCATTTACAAGTGTTTCGACATTCTCTCCGGCGGTTTGCACACGGAAAAGTGTGCAGGAAATTGAAAATAAATGTCACCACGGTGCCATTGTTTTCCACATGTACTCTATCATAACAGCCGAGAAGAAAAATTCACAGAAAAACCAGGTCAAAAATGTATTTTTTTTTTCTTTTGTGTACCTTTCTTATTGTTAAAAATGTTGGAACTCTCCAGGCTTCCTTTCATGGATGACTTGGGGGGGGGGGGGGGGGGGGGCAAAGATGTGCACTTTCGTGTCTTTCAAAGTGGACATTGAAAGTCTTTCCTCATGTTTCAATGTCCACGAACCGTGTTCCCATCTTACTTACATGCTTGCAACACAACAAACGTGGTGCTTCAACAGACGGAAAAAGTCCACACGGTCACACTTGGAAGTCGTTGCCGAAATGCCGACGCTGCTCCTCAGTCATGGATAAGTAGGTGGCCCTCATGCTGGGGGAATACTGCCAGAACACAACATGACAGAGGTAAAATTTCTCCAATGGGAAATTTTGGGGAGTTCAAACATTATTTATTTAAAAGAAAAAAAAGACAGGTCGGAAATAAAAATGATCAAGAGGTCCATGTTAAACTAGTTAAACTATAGATTATGGGCCAATTTTTCTGGACAAGTTATTATGATTAATATGTTGGATCAAATAAAATTCCAAATTTGGTCTATATTATGTAAACTGAGCAGCTGCCGCTGTTGTGAAAGCGCTACATAAATCAGCATGTATTGTATTGTATTTATTTCTTTTTAAAATCTTGACAACTCAAAAAAAAGAAAAAAATAACAATTTCATCCTATTTGAAACCTGCTTAAGGAAATAAAAATGAATGACATAGCTGCACACAGGGGGAAAATGGAAAATGAAATCGTTCATACATTTACCTGCACAGAAACTAATGAAATCCTTCATATTACACATTTCAATTTGGGCAAGAGGTCGCTACATTTAATTGTATATTAGTCCACCAGATGGCGCTACGTTTTTACTCATTCAAAGCAGGCAGACACTTTTACAGCCTCTCAGCTAGTCAACGGATATATTTAAATGAATCCACGTGAAACTCAGACAATATAATAACATAATTGCAATAGCGTGACAGTCATGCAAATTACAGCGCCCCCCGGTGGCCATGCAAGAGGGTTAAAAAAGGAAGGCGTTGGGAAAAGTTAGGGATGGAAGAGTTGAATGAAAAGACTTACTCGGGTTCTATACGGCTGAGAGTATATCTTCAAAAGTTGATTGAAATAAATGAAGAAGAAGAAGAAGAAGAAGAAGAGAAATGACGGACAAACAGGCAACACAAAAATAAGCAAAAGAAGCTGTTAGCCAAAGAGCAATGAGCACAAAGCAGCGCCGTTTAGAGAAGCAAAGCAAAATGGTGTCGAGAGAGCACACGAAAAAGCAATATATCATAAAAAATTGACTTCTTTTCTGGCTTGAAAAAAACGTGACTAAAAAAAGAAAATGGAAACAGTGTTGCTATATCTGTCCCAGCGCTGAGTCTATTCAAGTTTAAGGAATTTAAAAAAAAAAAAATGGTGCGTTGCCTTCGTTGTCGTCATCTCCCGGCGGAGTTTGACGCTAAACGATGTTCAAGTTGCCATGAAATTTTAACCACATTACTTCCCTTACGCTTCCATCTGTACGCTTGCACAAAAAAGGACAACTTGTCCCTTTCGGGAAGAAGTGAAATCAAATCAAGGAATTCATTTGCTACAAAATGTTATTTTGGTTGTTTAGTGAGATATATTTTGTATCATGCAGGTTTTTGTATCAGGCATTGGGGGGGGGGGGCGTGAATTCTGCCTAGCAACAAGTGAAAACAGTAACCTCAGTGTACAATTACTCAAACTTCCGTGCCTTTGTGGATTATTTTTAGTTGTGCTTATTTCAATTGTGCAAGATCGTAGTTATTTTGAAGAACCAGCAAACGGAGCTAACTCATTTGTCATACACACATATATTGCGTGATGGACGTGTGACAATTTTTTTTTAGACTCTGCGGCTTATTTCCAGTCATCGTGCTTATTTCTTTTTGTGCAAGGGAGCGGTACAAAATAAATACAACGTCAAGGGCCCACTTGCTGACTTTTTAGGGTCAAAGACTAGACGACGCTCACACAAAGGAGCTGACCTACCGAGGGTGGCGGCGAGCCTCGTCCAATCAGAGGCACATTCTCAAAGCGAGGATTCCCACCGAACAGAGCCGTCTGGTTCCTGGGTAAAAAAAAAAAAACGCCGCCAACGAGTCAGATAATACCAGCGTCATGAACAAAGTGTGCGGTTTTGACACGCTCACATGTAGTCGCCCATGGGGGTGCTGGAGAGTGGGGGGGCGGGGGGCTGCAGGCTGCTCTGGCTGCCCATGCCGCTGCTGTAGCTGCAGAAGCTGTGCACGGTGGTGTGGTTCTGGTTCTGCGAGCCCATTCGGTTGCGTCGCGGGTTGAAGGGGTCCTCCTCGTCCATGTCGTCGTAGTCCTGCTCACTGAGGGTGGTGGGGGCGGAGAGGGGGGACGATGGGGGTGGGGTGGGAAACATGTATTTTATTGCTGAAACTTTTGTTTTTTTTTCATGTTTAATTCGATTCATAATTGGGGAGAGCAGCGATCGCTTTAATCAGATGACATGTCCAATGCTGACTTTTTTTGGGGGGGGGGGGCATTTTGTGGATTATGTTGTGTTTATTTCTCACATGCAATTGTTTTTTGTTCGTTTGCACTGACTGACATGTAGACGGCACACCGACCTGCTGGCAATCTGTCTCCACGCTCTCGGGATGGCGCAGAGCATGATAGTGAAAGCACAAGCTGCCAGCACGGAGAAGAGGCACAGGTAGAGAACGCCCTCCACGCCGTCATAACACACGCCCACCATGGCGTCCAGGTAGTCCTGGAAAAATATGACGACGGTCCATGCGATTACGTTTACACGCGTCGCCCTCCTGCTTGTCGTTTGCATTGTCGCACCTTGTTGAGCCCCCTGCAGTCTAACAAGGCGGTCAGCTGGTGCAGGCTGACCTCAGACGAGTTGAGAACACGCTGGATGCCCACCAGGTCTCTCTGTGGAGACAGACATTGCTGCTGATGCCAAATACGTACGTGTGAGTGTGTGTGTTTGAGGGATTCTGAGGGTGGGGGGAATGGTACCTCCGCTGTGGGGAAGAGTGGCACGGCAAACTGTAGTAAACCCTGGATCTGGATCTGCATGGTAGTTAGAGATCTTTGGAAAAGCGTCAGAGGCTGCAAACGAGGACCAGCATATTAGTGTATTGAATAATACTGATCACTAATAAATACAATAACGTGCCAATGAAGAACAGTAAACCAGCATTTTAAAGCCTACATTGAACCCCCTAGCCCAGGCTTGAAAGCCTACTCCAGTCTCGTCTTGTCAGGAGATGGTGTAGGACTCCATTTTCACCACCAGGGGAGCATAAGAAGCAGAATCATTTCCATAATAATTCAAACCCAGTTCAAACCCGAACACTTGTTTGAAGCCCCCGTTGCTGGTTTGATACCATAATCCTGTCTCGAAACCCAAATTTAACCTTTGAACGCCCATTCAGCCTGACCCCCCCAAAAAAGGAGGTGGAGCTTGTGCCTGACTCTGCAGGCACTCAGCGATCTCCCATAAGATCTGAACTTTGCTCACACGAGAGTTCGGTGTACGTCAACTAGGCCACTACATTAGCTACACCTGCTCAATCCAATGAACACATTGCTTTATATTGGCAGCTCGACCTAATTATTTGACCATGATGCGTACCTGCTGGTAAGGGTTGGTCAGCGTCTGGTTGCAGTAAACATAGTAATGAACGATATCTGCAAGCAAGCAAAACGATGAGTCAGCATTCTCACAATGAGGTTTTGAAGCCGGCTGGTGGATGACTCCGCGTTTTTATTCGTCGTACCTGTGCCGATGACGCCTTTGATTTGACTCATGATGAACTTGTCAGGCGCCACGCAGAAGTCACTCGTGCCCTGAAAACAACACACAGCAGTCCAATCCAGTCAAATTGAAACTGTGACTTCCAAACTCTACTTTGAAAACTTTTCCTGCAAACCACTACCGAAGCTTGAAACACTAAACCTGGCCAAAAATCCTTTATCCAGACCGACACCGCGCACGACGCTACATGACTACCGTGCAAAGCGATAATTAGCACGGGGGACTTGATGAGCTCACTAACATGGCAACACAGCTGCGAACGTGCACGCTTCACTAACGAGACCTTTTCCTCATTGTCCAATGAGCGATTTCCCATTTCTTCCGGCCCGTTTCCGTGGTTACGCATGGATCCTGCACTGGCCCGCAGGTACCGGTTAACCGCGGCAGTAGAGTGAATATGATTTACATTTTTTAAAACGAATAAATCAACTTGTAACAGATGGCATGCTGGGCAACTCACCACGGCGGCGGCCAACTCTGCTCCGAGCGACGCCCAGCTGAGTATCAACGTCAGCACCCCGCACAGCATCATCCTGATGGGGGGGATTCAAACACATTTAGACACACTCAAAATGATTACATATCAAATAACGAGCACCCAGTATTAAACAAATGCAGCTATATTTTTATACGTGCGTTTCCAATTTCTATGCTCAATAAAGCGGACTGGTAACATTCATCAGAGCAAAAAGGAAGTTTTATTTTGAAAAGCAGGTGTCTCCCCAAACTGCTTGCTTTTATCACCAGGCACTGTATGAAAAATTATGTTTCAAAATCATGAAAAATTAAGACATTCTCTCCGCTCATGGACACTGTAGACATGTTCGCCGAAGACGCAAGAACCATACCCGCTCAACCGCCAGTTAAATAGGACTTGGTAAATTACATGCTCCCATGTTGAGCTGGGAATTATGAAAATATTAAGCACCGTGTGGCTGGAATAGCCACATTGCAGTAATAACGAGGCACTCTAAAACGGCCACGACTGCGCGAAGCACCTGGTGGTCACGTCAGATTTTTATTTCTCCCGTTTTCGCTTGTCTGCTTTTGTTTACTTCCATGACATGCACGCACTCATGGCTGACAACGAGGCACTCAAACAAAAGTCACTTGGGACGATTTTAGTCAAACAAAGCAGGAAAACAAAAATGGCCGCAATTAAGTATGACATAGTTCTCTGCACAGATTGAGTAATTATCCTTAAACATGTGTCATGCATTTCGAGACAGACCTCTGAATTCACTTTCTTGGGTTTTCAAAAAACAAGCTTTGAAGCTTGAAGCTCTATTTTTTTAAATTACCCCATCCGAGTTAATTATAAGCGAATAAAATCGCAAATTCGGCACTTGGCAACAGAGGAGAATACAAAATAAAGCTACTCTAAGTTGAGTGTCACCGCCTGAGGGCGTGAAACAATGAAGTCACTGGCTAGTTGTCAAAATAACGGGAAAAAATGAAATGCGGCTGTTCCCTGCACCCTCAAGGACAAAGGATGATCTCATTGTAACATCCGGCACTCAGCTAGTGAAAAGCCCATTAAAACACAAACCCTAAGTCCATCAGGGGATGACTAGAGGTCAAAGGAGTGCTAATGACACTGCGTGGGTAGAATTGAGCTTGCTAGCTTGGGATGCTAACACACAATCCCATGCTTGGAGAGTCGTTTGCTTGAATTCCACTCGAGTGGAAAAAAAAAGAGCATCCCTATCGGACGTCTTAACAAAGGGGCTCAGAGCTAAATGCGGGTTGAAGTGGGGTGGCGATGTGTGTGTTGTTGTGGTTAGTAGGGCGGTCATAGCCGCGTAGCTGAGTGATTGAAGGCGACGGGAGGATGCACGGCTGGATGGACAGACGTTCCGGTGGATTTTATGCCCCCGTGAACTCTCTCCCTGGAGGAAGCGCACGCTGCTAGCTAGATGTTAAGTGTAAGCTTTTTTGGGGTGGTTCAAAGTAGGGTTTGAATTCAGGGTCAGGGTTGCAGGGAATGATTTCAAGCCTAGGGTAAGGTTTGAGATGAGGGTTTTCAATCTGGGAGTTTCAATTCAAGGTTTTAAGAGTGGGGTTTGGGATCAATGTTGGGTCTAAATTCTGGGTTAAGGTTTTGGAGTGTGGTTTAACGCCTGGGGTAGGGTTTCAGATGAGGTTTCCAAGCCAGGGACAGGTCTTCAAAATAGGGTTTCAAGTCAAGGTCCCAAAAGTCGGGTTTCAGATTCGGGTTTTAGGATGGGATGTTCGATATAACAATTTTTTTTTTCCAGATCAATCGTACTCACCGATATCGGTGGCTGATATCGGCGGCCACCAAGAGTAACCAATACCTTAAAATAAGGCCCAATACCAAAATCAGTACTTACCGATCCCTAGCGTTAAGGTTTCAATGCAGGGTTAAGGATTCAAGATACACTTATGGTTTAAAGTAAGGTTCCAAACATTGGGTAGGGTTTCTAATTAGGGTTTTTAGCCAACATTAGGGTTGGAGTTTCAAAAGTGGACAGTTGTGATTTCCTAATCCTTCCTGGTGTGCAATGTGAGGAAGTTATGACTGGAAGTGATTTCATTGACTGCTTGCTGTCAGCGTGTTGATCGAAATGCAAGAGGGGATCATGTCGTGTTTGATTTGGTCTTAAAATTGAGCATCGTGCTCGCGTTACGCTGGGTGGATTCGGCGGGAGAACATCTGGGCCGCTGATTAAAAGTGTGGCAGGCATCTGCTGTCATAAATGCACCGCGTACAGTCGTACTCCAAACGGGATTTAGCACTTTGTACATTAATAGGTTGCTTATTATGTCAGAGCGCTGAAGAACCAAGCGCACGAAACTCACGTGGTGAGCAGCCAGCGAGACTGCTTGGCGAGTCCCAGACAAGCCAGCAGGCAGATGATGAGGTCGAGGATGAGAAGCAGAAGGTAGGCCAGCCACCTGCGACAAATACATTACATTAGCATACAAACGCACATAACTGACAATTTCATGTGCAGTTGAAGCCGGTTATTAAGACCAACATCTCAACAATGAGTTGAAGCTGAATAAGTGAAGAGTTATTTCAAGTATTAGAGTGACATCATCACCTTCAATAATTATGTTGTTTTTTTTCCATTTGGCTTGGACAAAAATGGTTCCGGACCAGACCAGGGTTCGTTTTTTAACCAAATTAGCGTTGTGGATTAGGTCAGGCTAGAGTTTGGAGTGAGGGATCGGGTTTCAAATTCAGGAGATCAAATTTGAGTTTCAAGTTTGGGTTAAGGTGTCAGTCAAGCTTGGGTGAGGGTTACGAGCCAGAGTTAAGGATTCAATTGAAAAAAGGGTTAGGGTTTCGAGGTATGAAGGGTTTTATGGTTTTGATCCAGATGTTCTGTCAAGTTACAGGCCCATTTCAAAACTGCCTTTCATTTCCAAAATTCTGGAAAAAGTGGTGCGCATGCAGTTGAAACTTTTCTTGGATGAACATAACATCTTGGAGGTCTTCCAGTCAGGTTTCAAGACGATGCATAGCACGGAGTCAGCCCTGTTACGCGTTTCTAATGACATCCTCCTGGCAAATGACTCTGGAGACCACGTGTGTCTGGTCTTATTGGACTTAACTGCAGCATTTGATACAGTGGATCACGGTATTCTGCTGACTCGTTTGCAGCACTTGGTGGGCATTGGCGGCAGTGCTCTTAAGTGGTTTAGGTCCTATCTAGCTGACAGGACCTTTTGTGTGGTAGCCTTGGCTGCTCTGAGTTATGCACTGCTCCCCTGTCATGTGGTGTTCCACAGGGCTCAATTCTGGGGCCTCACTGTATCTGCTCCCATTGGGTTCCATCTTAAGGAAACATGGTATTCCCTTCTACTGCTATGCAGATGACTGCCAGATCTATGTCCCACTGAGCAAGAAAGACGCCTTCTCATTAAGGCCACTCCTATCCTGTCTGGAAGAAATCAAAACCTGGATGGCACAAAATTTCTTGAAATTCAACGAAAAGAAGACAGAGGTGATATTGTTTGGTCCCAGTGGCCCTTGTACATTCCTTCCTGTAGACTTGGGCCCCCTGTCTCCTTATTTGAAATCAACGGTCTCAAACTTGGGCCTTAAACTGGACAGTGATTTCAAACCCGATCGGCAAATTGGTGCCGTTGTTAAATCCAGCTTCTTTCACCTTAGACAGCTGGCCAAAATAAAACCTTTCCTCTCACATGAACACTTTGAGACAGTAATCCATGCCTTTGTCACATCCCGGCTCGATTACTGTAATGCCCTGTACTTTGGAGTCAGCCAGTCCTCCATTAAGCGCCTTCAGCTGGTCCAGAATGCCGCTGCTCGCCTCTTGACTGGTACTTGTAAGAGGGAGAATATAACTCCTACTCTTGTATCCCTTCATTGGCTCCCCATTCATTTTAGAGTTATTTTCAAGATCCTCCTCTTTGTTTTCAAATCTCTAAATAATCTCGCGCCACCTTACCTCTCTGAGCTCATCCGCCCCTACACACCTGCCCGGCGCCTCAGGTCTGTGGACCAGTCTTTGTTAGACATACCAAAAACTAAACTGAGGCTCAGAGGGGATCGAGCCTTTTCTGTTGCTGGTCCCTCTCTCTGGAATGACCTCCCACTGAACATTCGGCAAGCCCTCCTCACTGCTCAACTTTAAAGCCCTCCTCAAAACTCACTTGTATTCTTTGGCGTTCGACTCAGCATGATTTTACTGCTTGGTGCTTTCTACCGCCTTTATTACCATTTCGTCTTACTGTTTATTGTGTATGTTAAATCGCTCCATGTACAGCACTTTGTATGCAGCGATGGCTGTTTGAAAGTGCTCTATAAATACTGTTGACTTGACTTGACTTTTGAAGTTTTGTGTCGGTTTTCATGCATTAGTTAGGGTGTAAAACAAGTATTAGGCTCAGGATTTTAAGTAAGGGTTTCAGATTAGGGTTTCTTGTCTGTGTTAGGATTTCACGACAGAGTTAGCTTTTCAAACCAGGAATTGGAATTTCCAAAAAGGGTTTCAAGACAACATTATGATTTCAATTAGGGATTCGGGTTTCACATTGACTTTCAAGTACCCCTCACCTGTAGTACTCGACATTAGCCGTCAGTCTGGCCACAGACGCCAGGTCCACGTTGGCCTGGGCCCAGTCCGGCAGGCCCACCAGCTGCTTAATGACGTTGTCGGCCATCTGCTGCATGAACTGCAGCGTCTGCACGTAGTCGCCGCGCGTGGCGAAGATCTCGTCCAGCCGGGCCAGATGCTGATGCAGGCCGCTCTTCATGTTCCCCATGGTGGTGCTCACCTGCAGCTCACAACGCAAAAAAACGCAACAGCATGATAAAATGGACAGTCAGGGATAATTAAGCAGCGTTTTTTTCATTTACGGCGGCACCTGAGCCACATGCTGCTATGCCATCTAAATACACGTTGTAGCAGCAGCGAGATGGATATTGTGTTTACCGGTGTGAGCCGGCCGCTAATGGACCCTCCGAGGAGGACGGCAAACTGCCGAATTTACTCGACACAAACGCTTTAATTATAACGCCGGACTTTTCTCAGAGGGAGCGCTTTGTTTACGAGGAAATGGCAAGATAGGATAATTAAAAAGGCTAATAAATGCTCCCCTTCAGCTGCGGGTGCTTAGCACTTAATAGAGAGGCCAGTCGTATTGTTGTGAGAGGGGATTAGTTGCTATTTTCATCGCGTAGCCTGCCGAATTGACGGTGGAAGTCCAAATAGCGCAAGAAATTACAATGGCTCCTGACTAACACTTTCGCTAAAGATGAGACGCCGCCCGATAACAAATCAACATGGCAATTCGTGAGCATGCCATTTTCAAATTACAAAGGCTGTAATATTGGGGGGGGAAAAAAACAATTCACTGGAAGACCTTGAATGAATTTATATCATGTCTAAGTAAGCGCTGAAGATGTGCAGTCAAAATGCTCGCATCTCTTTGTTTCGTGAAATTAGATAATTTTGGATTCTTTTAAAAAGAGGCTGTTTCGGCGACTCTCCATCTTTGGCCTTCACTTCCAAGACAGAGCGCAGCGAGCTCCTCGACGACATCATCAGCATATCTTCCAGACTGCTGTGGCCAACCAAAGTCTTGCCTTCTTCATAGCAGGTCTACAAAAGGAGTCCGGAGACCTTTCTCTAATTTCACTCGAAGTTTCTGAATTGTCGCCCTTTCCGCCCTCATTATAAGCATTTTGCTTCCTGCGGGGGGTTTGGGGGGGGTGGACCCGCAGCACACTAGGCTCTTTGTCCTGCTTAAGAAGACCACTTCTTAACAGTCTATGGACCGCATGTGTGCGGTCCCTTCGGGAAAGCAACGAGCAATGAGATTCCGAAAGAAAGAGCGTCACATCCAATTATGCGCCGGATGAAGTTCAGAAAGGCTGGATGGTGTTTGTGTCTTCTCTCCATTGGCAAAAAAAAAAAAAAAACACACACACACACAAAAAACAAGGGCGGCGGGTTTCAAGTTTTGGTTCAAGTGTTTTGAAAAGTGCTCATGTAAGAAAGTTGAGTTGAGTGAGTGTTCCAAGGTATGAGTGATAAATTTGGGTAAGGGTTTTCAAATTAGGGTTTCAGGTTCAGGCTTGGTATGCAAATTTGGGTTAGGGTTTCAAATTCGGGTTAGGTTTTCAAGTTTGGGTTATCGTTTCAAATTTGGATTGGAGATTCAAGGCATGGGTCTTAGATTTTCGGTATTAAGCCATGTTAGGTTTTCACCTTTGGCTTTCAAGACAAGGTTAGGGTTCCAAGTTTGCCTTAGGATTCCAAATTAGGGTATTAGGACAGGGTTAGAGTTTGAAGGTAGGGTTATGGTTGCAAATTTGGATTAGTGCTTCACACTGGGTTAGGGTTAGGTTATCATGTTTGGATTTCAAGATATGGTTTAGGATTCAATTTAGAGTTTCAAGCTAGGGTTAGTGTTTCAGTTTATGATTGGAAGACGGGGCTGTCTTAAAAAAAAAAATCAAAATAAAGCAAAAAACCCCCCAAATTGAACCGTCCCCAGGCTAAAGTTACTCGTAAAAAAAAGAGAACAACAGCACCTCTTAAACATCACTGGACCGAAACTTTAATTAACGCCCTCTAATTAAAAGTACGTGCAAGACAATTTACTCTTTCATGACTCACGCTAGTGCTGTATCGCTACGTTGCACCTACCAGGCTGTCCACGCCGCCCAGCGTGTTGTTGGCGTTGTACAGCGAGTACGTCAGCTGGTAGATGCCGTCGTTGGTCTCGCTGTTGCCGTAGAAACCCACGCCCACGGCCACGCTGCGGGAGAGACGCAATCCGTCATCTATACGTGTCGTCAGCTTAGCTTCAAAAGTGCTTTTTCTTTGGCTTTTGATGTACGATAACGGAGGGGAAAAATGACCGCAAATTAGCATATGCGGACACACCGGCAGCGTGAAAATGTGTCCCAGTTTAAGGTTTTAAATTAGGGATTCGTGTTTCGAATTTGAGCGGCACGTTTCATATTTGGTTCTGGCTTTCAAAGTACGGTTTCAATTCTTGATTAGGGTTTCAAGACAAGGAAATGTAGTTGTAGTGTTGCGACGAAATTATGTCCTGTGGTTGCTCAATGTCACATTACTTCTTTACAGGTTTTAATTTGCGGTTAAGGATTCAATTGTGTGTTTTAAAACATGATTGGTGTTTCATTTCAGGGATAGGGTTTCAACTTAAGGTTTCCAGTCCAAGTTCGGGTTTCAAGAGAGTGTTTCAAGGGAGGGTACGGTTTCAATTTTGTGATAGAGTTTTAAAATTTGGATAGTCAGCACAGCATTTAATTTTGTGCAGGTTTCACGTTAAATTAAGGTGTTTAACTCATTCACTCCCAAAGACGTTTTTAAACGTCTTTTCAGACTTGGTCTAGAATCGGCTGGTACTGAATGAGTTGAGTTAGTGTTTCAAACCAAGTTGAGGGTTTGAAGTTTGGGTCAAGGTTTTAAATTTTGATTATAATTTTGGAAAAGGAATTTAATCACAGAACAGCCTAAAAAAAGATTCCCAGCTTGAATGGATTGTTTTGTTGTATAGCTGTTTTTATGTTACGCAACAGTGGATTCACAAGCACAATGGCTTTTGTCATTGCTCAGATGCTGTCGATCGTCGCCGGCACGTAGGAATACATTAGCGCCAGCTTTGCATGACAATGGCACAAAAACGGCGCTCATCATTTAAACAACAACGTGTCTTGTTAGCGTTCCGCCCGCAGGTCCAAGCCTGCACATGGAGCATGTTTTGAGCGTAACGCTTCCGGCGAAGATGCGCGAGACGTGACATGAATAAATCACGTTTGCCAAGTGGCAAATGAAAAGACATAAAGAGATATAGAAAAATACAGCGTGAAAAGGTATTAGCGCACACAAATTGGGACACACGTGAGTTTTTTTTTTCCCATCCGCCATTGTGCAGATGCTAAAAATGCTCAGGCTTAACTTCAGGCAATAGTCTCATTAATTCAAAAATTTTTTTTTGAATACACCGCTTTTGCTTTGTGTATCCTCTTTGAGCTGGAGTCTAAGCCAAAGAGAAAGAACATCACAAACGGTGCACAACTGTCATGGCGAGGAATGACAATGCAGAGAAAAAGTGGTGGTGGTGGTGGGGGGGCTAAAATGTCTGTCGGCTAAAAAAAATGTGACCCAAACTGGCAGCCGAAATCAATGAGAAGAGCAACTGCTGCTACGCTGTTCGGTGACGGTTGCGGGTTTGTTTACAAGTTGAAACTGCACAATTTGCACTGACTTTTGTGTGGGACACGTTTTTGTTTGGCTGTGAATATGTCACATTTCGGCAACTAGAAGCAGCACATCGATACATAATTTACTGCCTTTGTCGTTATACACTGCGCTTTAAAAGGGCACAGAAAAAAGGCGCCATTGTGGATTCTCCGCGTGTACCTAATGAAGTGTCCTGTGACTTTTAAATAGTTTGAAGGAGATGCATTTCAAGCCGTCTGCCGTGAGGACGCGAGGGGCCAGAGAGATGCGCGGAACTGAAATGCCGCGCGTCGTGCATGTGAAGTGTTTGCAGAGTCAAGCGAAGGGGAAATTGTAAACACCTTGAAAATAACAAGAGGATTGTTGCTGAGAAACAGTTTCTCCGTTTACATCCTGTGCTTGAAAATGCCCATTGATAGGGCTTTGAGAAAGGATTAGGGTTTTGAATTAGGGAGTAAAGAAAGGGTTAGGAATTCATGTTCTGACTTTAAATTAGCACCAGGTTAAGGTTTGAGGTGAGGTAAGGTGTTTTTTTAAGTTAGGGTAACAAAGTACGGTTGCAAGTCAAGGTTAGGGTTTCAAGTTAGGGTATCAGTTTTTGGTTTCAAACCAAGGCTATTGTATCAAATTAGGGTTCATAGCTGGGGTTAGGGTTTCACTTTTGGATTATGCTTTCAAGACAGGGTTGGGGTCTCAAATTAGGGTTTAAGGACAGGGTTATGGTCAGGGATTCCGGGCTTCTGTTTCGGCTTCACGTTAGCATCGCAAACTAGAGTTTCAGGTTTGAGTTTGGGTTTCAAATGAGTGCTTTACGACCGGATGAGGTTTTCTAGTTAGCAGGTTGGAATTATGGTTTGAGGTTTGGGTGTCAAATCAGGCTGTTAAATTAGGCTTTCAAGGTTAGGGTTTTAAGTTATGATTAGGGTTTCAAATTCAGGTGTCAAGTTGGGCTTTTGAGACAGGGTTAGGGTTTTCGAGATACGTGTTGTTGCTGTTCCTCACCAAGTGACAAGGCCCGCGGCGACGGCCGACCAGGTGACGCAACACGACGTCGGCTTCTTGCTGTCCTCGTCACCGCCGCCGTCGTCATCCTTGGGGCGGCAGCACAGGCAGCTCAGGTAGACGGCCAGACACAGCAGGTTGACGCCCAGCACCGTCGCCGCCACGCAGCCCAGGAACAGCAAAGACTGAACAAGATTTTTAAAAAACAACCCCGGTTTGTCATTCAAATCAAAATACAGAATCAGGGTTTAATTTAGAGATAAACGCCATTGGCTCGGGTTTCAATTGAGGGGTTTAAAGTCGGGAGTACAGTTTAAAATAGGGCTATCAAGGCAGAGTACGGTGAACGAGGTTATCCAGTTGGACTTTCAAGTCAGGGTTAGAGATTCAGATGTGGGTTATGGGGTCAAATCAGGATCAGGGTAAGAGTCGGGGCCATAATTTCAAGTTAACTCATTCAATACAATCCAATTCTGAACCAAGTCTAAAAAGACGTTTAAAAACGTCTTTGGGAGTGAATGAGTTAAGGTTTGGGTTTCAAATGAAGGTATGGAGGTTGGATTTCAAACCACACACTTGGAAAAACGATCAGAAAGCTGTATATTGTCAACGATTTAATGAGCAAGCAGCACAATGACGTGTGACTCTGTAATCTTAATTGGATTCAACTCGTAAATGTGCCACTGGGGTCAGAGATAAGAATGGCCGAGCAAGAGTGAGGTCACACCGACGCAAGTCACTTATCGAATTTCGTGTGCCCTAATCAATCAGTTCCAAATAAGAGGATCGCCTTGTTTTGGTTTCCGACCGATTTCTTTGTGCGAGTTACAGTCATGATCAGTTAGGAAGACAGCGAGCCGTGATCATCTCCACATCTGATGGGGCTCACAGAAACAAGGCCAACTGCTTACTCGGGTGGGGGCGTGGGGGCTCTCATCTTCTTTGCCAGCACCCCCCCCCCCACCCCTCCGCCCCCAAGCTGGCAAGCAGACGACTCCTTGCGCTCTTGCGCTGCAGTTCCGCTCTTCCTACAAACCCCCCACCGACGCCCTCCTCTTCCTCTTCGTCCCACCTTCTGTGAAGGATGGGACGAAAATAGATCGTCCAATGCGAGCAGATGGGTTGAACCCCCCCCCCCCCCCCCGCCTCCATTTCCTTTCTAGTGCGCCTAACATCTTTTGCTTGTCGAGCCATATGTTCTCATGGTGAGTGTCATGATTCCTGCAAGAGTAGAGCGGGGATTAAAAACCCCAAATAGGGAGAATCCGCTGGATTACAGTGAACTGTAAGAGAGAGAGAGAGAGAGTGGAAAAAAAAGGAAAAAAATGAGTCCGGTCCATTTGTAAAAGAGCAAAAGATGGAACCGTGGACGCTCGTTTGTGCTCCATCTGTCTCATTTCATGGCTGTGATGTCGACCCGCTTGACTTTCAACATAAAACAGGCCCGCAAAGGAGAGGGAATTACACGCCCGTTGTGTTACATGACGGGTTCAACTGACCCATAAAAAAAAAAATCCTTTTGTAACACATCTGTGGGAATGCTTTTGGCTCAACCACGCAAAGTATCAAACTAGCCTCTTGCCCTGCCTCACGTTTTGACATCTAGATTTTGGCCTGTTAGACTGCCGCTTCTCTTCCCCTCTCCCTCAACTCCGCGTGCTCTTCGAGACGTTTAAGTGGCAACGCGCAAAAGTGCGGCTATTGATGTAGAGCACCGCGCATCGACCCATCACATTAGGATCTGAGGAGGACCGCCTCCCAGAGGCATCGTTCCGCGGCGAAATAAATCAACTTGACTCGATGAGGGGAAAAAAATTCAGGTTAAAAGCCAACGATTGTGTTTCAAATTAAGGTTTCGAGTTATGGCTTCAAGTTTCAAGCAAGGGCTATGGAGTCAGCGTCAAATCAATGATCGGGTTTTAGGTCAGGTTTCCAAATAAGGGTTAGGGTTTCAAATTTCATTATTAGGATTCCAGGTTTCAAATAAAATTTCAAAATTGGGTTACGATCTCAAGGTAGTGTTTGAATTTGAATTAGTGTTTGTCATTCGGCTTTCAGGCCAGGGTTCGGCTTTCACTTTTTTTTTTGTCTGTTTGTGGTCATGAAGAGGTTCACGTCGCTCGTAAACTCCCTTCATTTGCTCCATGCAAACATGCAGCGGGTCACGTCAGCCCACAAAACAAACACAAGAGCAGGCCGAAGAGAATGCGGGATGGTTTAAAAAAAAACCAAAAACAAACGCAGCATGAGTGTGGGCATCGCCACGGTAACGCGCAGCTCGCCGAGTGAAAAGGGGAACCATCAGCGTCTATTTGAATGGAGCAGCATGTGACGGACCCGCTTCAATGGCCGTCTTGTGATTCCAAGGCGATGCAGAGAAAGGAGGGAAAGCTCGCTGGCTGCTGGGATGCTTTGGAGCTGACCCGAGGTGTCAAAAGAATAGTCGATGTCCTCTTTGTTGTTGTCCGGGAGAAGTGTGTGTGGGGGTGGGGGGGGGGGGGTGACAAACAAAAAATCCGGTTTCTATTTTCGCGGGACAATTCCCAAGTCGCCGATGTTGGGAACAACCCACGCCTTTGCACTTTCCCCACGATGGTCTCCTCTCCGCAAAAATAATGGCTTGTAAATTATGTAGCATCCATGCGAGGGGAAGCAAAGGATGCGTATGTAGAGACGCGCACGGCCCAACCGCAATCCTGCATGCGGCACTTAACTTCACCAGTATTGAGACCTCCCGTTAACCTTTGAAACAACTTGCATATTTTAACGGCACACATTTTGCTCTTTGGGAGCGCAACAATCTTGAAATAATGATATGCCCGCAAGGGCATATCATTATTTCAAGATAAAACAGACTTATCTTCAGATTTCCCTCCTAAAAACAACCAAACTTTTTTTGGTGCAGGTGGTTGGCTGCCTAAACGGGCTGCTGTACAATTCTCAACGGCAGGTGAACAGGAAGAAAGTTTATCACACAACATCAATGTGGATGTTTATTTTAAAAAAAAATCTCATGCAACAGGTGGTGCAATGACACGCAACCCAACTAATTTATGGCCCAAACGGGCTGCCGTGTGAATCGAAACAGGAAGAAAGTTCCACGCGGAATCTTTTTAAAAGACGTTTTAAGATAACATTTCTAGCAGCAGGTGGCACAATAATGCCCCGCAACCCATCCTCAGGCGCAAATAGTTTGCGGCTAAATGGGCTGCCATCGAAAGTGAACCGGCATTGTTAACATTCGGTTTAATGCGGGACTTTTTAAACGGCAAGCATTTTCTAAACACTGAAAGGAAACAGCGGCCCGGTAGTCCAGTGGTTAGCACGTCGGCTTCACAGTGCAGAGGTACCGGGTTTGATTCCAGCTCCGGCCTCCCTGTGTGGAGTTTGCATGTTCTCCCCGGGCCTGCGTGGGTTTTCTCCGGGTGCTCCGGTTTCCTCCCACATTCCAAAAACATGCATGGCAGGCTGATTGAACACTCTAAATTGTCCCTAGGTGTGAGTGTGAGTGCAAATGGTTGTTTGTTTCTGTGTGCCCTGTGATTGGCTGGCAACCGATTCAGGGTGTCCCCCGCCTGCTGCCCGAAGACGGCTGGGATAGGCTCCTGCGCTCCCCGCGACCCTAGTGAGGAT
This sequence comes from Hippocampus zosterae, assembly GCF_025434085.1. Classification (NCBI taxonomy): domain Eukaryota; kingdom Metazoa; phylum Chordata; class Actinopteri; order Syngnathiformes; family Syngnathidae; genus Hippocampus; species Hippocampus zosterae. Next base: position 6,275,029 of record NC_067457.1, read on the forward strand.
CAAGCGGCTCGGAAGATGAATGAATGAATGAAAGGGAACATTGTTAGCAACGGGTGCTGAAATAATCCTCGAATCTAACTTGTTTACTGCCTAAACGGGCTGTCGCATGCCTTGAAACAGGAAGTAAGCTGTTTTTATTTAAACATGATTAAAGTTTGCTGCCTAAATGGGATGCCTCGTGAATAGAAATCAACATAGAGAATGTTTAATGCGGGATAATTTTGACACATTTCTCAACAAAATCTTCGAACAAACTTACGACAGTACAAACACATGCATACCATTTTCTCCTCATACCCTCTCTGGCGGGTAATCCAACGGTGAAATTTATGAGCTGACCCCTGTTGAAATCAATTCTTCCCTTATACGCAGTGATGATAATGAATACAAAAACACGGCGTTACAGACACACTCCATCTGCTACGCTGCCTAAGTGGAATAACATCAGTGCTAAATGTGTGATAGCAAGAGCAAGTGCAGACAGTGACATTTCCTCTATGTGACAGGAATTAAACGGGTAGTGGGTCATGAAAACAAGCAAGGCCGTGGAATTCCCCTCTCTTCTCCACCCCCCCCATAAAGGGGAATTCCAGAAATTCCATTTCCCCTCGATTGTAAGATTTGATAGTTGGCTGTCCTAAAAGGTTTAGGGTTTCAAGTTGGGAATTCAAGACACATTTGTGGTTTTAGAGTTTTGAGCGAGCCTTACACACGAGTGTCATCCCACGGCAAATACCCCAGTGGGTTTAACCAAATGGATTTGAACGTTAATAAAACTTGCTGTGGTTTGTCATAGTGATTGCACAACATCGAATCTCAAATTTTAGGTCAAACGGAGCAAAAGTTTGGGAAATGCATCCGACCGAATTTGGACGTTTTCTGCAAAAAGGGGCGTGGCTGTCCTCTATGAAACCTTACACAGTAACTCAGGAACTGCAAGATCAATCTTCACAATCGTTCACAAATTGTTGTGAAATTGTAATACAATTTTAAACTCTATATCAAAAGTACAAGAGATATTGTTACTGTGTTTCTGTCAGTACGCAAAGAGTGAATACTGGTACTGGTATCAGTATGTGGTATCCTGATGTTAGAGGGTCCCCTATACAACAGTTTCTGCCGGGCGTTTACTACTTAAGACATCGCCTATAGATTTCATTAAGTTTTTATTTGAATGTCCAAGATTTCTTTGGGGATTTTCCCCTTTTTTCCATGTGGACGTGTTGCAATGAACTTGTTTCTCAAGTGCAGTATGACATCATCACTTCCTACAGGGACATAAACATCCCATTACGGGTGAGCGACAAATGCACTCTAACTACCATCATTGCAAGGAAAACTGCCCCCACCCAGCCACCAACATACCCATCAGCCACCAATCATCATTCCCACCCCTCGTCATCCTCTGCGACGCTCTCTGCTCGACGCCTCGGGGAGGAGCGACAGTACAGGGGTCTTTTTTCCGGCACAGTGCGCTCGGCTGGGCCTCGTTTGCAGCTGGGATGCCATTAAGTCCCCAGTGAAGCAGGCACGCTCGAGTAGGGAGAGGGGAAAAAAAAAGTCCAAGGCAAGGAAGTGGGAGCTTCAACGCCACACTAACTCAAAGCGCAATTTCATGATTCCGACTCAGTTTGGTGGAAAAAGACTCGCTCGAGTTAGGTGGCGAGAGCGCTCAAGACCCACATACAAACCCTGTGAGCCAGGAGGGTCAAGGGTGGGGGTCTTTAACAAAAGGACAAGGAGAAGAGACAATCCAGCCCCCCATCACTGGAGCGGACCTTTTTGTTGGTTTTGCCTCAGGAGAATCGAAAGGCTGTGTGTCATTTTGAGCTTTGTAGCCACCTCGGACAGCAATGGTGAGGATAATGTTTGGGTGAGAGCTCGATGCGAGATGTTTTTTCAAATAAAAAGCTTCCTTTTTCCACACACACACACACACACACACACAAAATCAATTTAAAATCTATTTTTCACTTCATTGATGGAAAAAGTAAAATACAATGATGTTATTGGAAATTAGTTTATTTTTTTTTTTCCTTTATTAGCTTCACCTTATTTGTCCTGGTACCAAACAAGCTTTGAAACTTTTTTTTCCCCCCAGCAAGTTGTTTTCACAAATATGAGCATCCACAAAAGTGGGGAAGATCAATTTTGTCAAAACATGTATCCAAACACAATCCTTATTATTTTAACAAGGCTCAGCCGGTCTATATTTGTATTGCGGACCTCAAACTCGTTCACACGTTGGAGGAGAGGCAAGGAGACGTCTGCAAAATATTTGCGGCTTGGGAGCACATACCTCGAATCCCCCCTAATCACCAAGCCCTAATTTGTGTTATCTGTCACATAACAAACAGAGCCTCCCCCCCCCCAACCCCGCCCCTCTGTCACAAACATACAATTGGTGTTTGGAACAGGGTGTGCGTGAATAACCTTGGGTGCTGACCCACATGCTGCTTTACCAAGTCTCAAAACAAAGATGCTATCGTCTGTTATTGCATCTACCCTACCCCCGCCTTTTTGTAGGATAGCATGATGCTACACTGCTTCCTTTTTTTTCCATGCTAAGTCATCAAACCATCACCATTTTTTTTTGCGTAATCTTGCCCAGCTAACTAGCTAACAAACTAACAAAATAAGTGGCTGTTGAGGCCAAATGTCATATAATCCAGTAATTGTCATAAACGTTTTGAAATATCCTGACATTTTTTTGCTAGTTTATTACAGGTCACCAATTGCTGAAATTACAGAGGGCAGATTGGACTGGAGTATAAACGGGCTTCCGACGAACTAAAAAAGGAAGTATGGTTAAAAAGTCTGTAAACGGTGACTTCAAAGTCTTGCCGACAATCAAAGCACACAAAAAAGGAGAGCCCAAGCATTTTGCGGCCTTCGTTCGGTTAAAAAAAAAAAAAAAAGCACTAATCCCAATGGCGTGACCCAAAGAACACATACATTCATTTACTTCACTGACAATATACAGACGGATCATGCCGTGCTCATTAGCGATGACGCTAAGCTAAGCTTTCTTAATAAAAACGTATTGTTAGGAAGTCCAAACTTGACTCAATGGGATGTCAAACACATGATGTCTTCTTTCGGACCAACTCCGCCCCCCCACCCCCAACAACAAATGTTCCGAGGAATTCAGCCCGCACAGCAACTTTGCTGTCACTGAGAAGGTATTTGGGGGTCATGTGAGCCTCTGCCATGTTATCTCCTCCTAAATTGAATTGTGGGCGCTCATTATGTAAAAAAAAAAAAAAAAAAAAAAAAAAAAATACAACAATCCCAACACATCGGTCACATGGTGCACTGCCACAGCTATTATACAATACATGCACATTGTGCTTTATACCAGTTTGGACATAATATTACAGTCCACACGCCAAATGACTTTTGCCCACTGAGCAACTGTAGGAGGCGGTTTTATTTTGATTTATTTTTCGGTTCGGGTTTAGAACTAGAATTAAAACCTCTTTAGTGGCTGCTACAGACCATTAGTTTTGGTACTCGTGTATCAAATACAAAATTTTTCACCAGGCCCGATGGAAATGGAAAGTGTGGTTAATTTTTGTTTTGGGCCCTCAAAATCGTGATTCTTTTACAGAGAATAGGAAAAAGAATTTCTAATCTCACATCGGTTGCTAATTTGAGTTTCAAGACAAGGTTAGGCTTTAAGACAGGGGATGGTTTTCAAACTAGGAAAAGGCTCCCAATTTAAAGGCTACACGATTCGTGTTTTCAAGTTGGGTTTCCAACAAGGCAACTCCAAATTGGGGTTTGAAGCTTGGGTTAGGGTTTCAAGCAAGCTAGAGTATTCCAAAATTGGGTTTCAAGTCAAGTTTGGCATTTCCAAGTCGGGTTCCAAGTCACGTTTAGGGTTTTAACTGACACAGGTGTTTCAGGTCTGTGTTCGGGTATTAATTGAATGTTTTGAGCCGAGTTGATTTCTGGCTCACACATTGAACATGTTACTCGAGTTTTAATTGCCAATTTAAAAATCACTTCACGTCGTTTCCTTTGAAACAGCATCCAAACATAATAAACAGCAGAACTATCAGTTGTCCCGAGTGGGTGCGTGTCGCTATTAAAGAGGCTGGAGATGTTGTGGCGATACTCCCCACTGACCTGCTGGTAGTTCTCGTCGTTGGGATTGAAGCTGTTGTCCACCGGCTGCAGCCTCAGGTTGACGTGCGGGAAACTGTGCAGCCAGTAAGTCCACCACGGCGCGATGTAATCCACGCGTGAAGAAGACATACCTGCCCGCGCGGGGATCAAACCAAAATAAACCACCACCACCACCACCCCTCCAAAAAGTTCAAAGCGCCTCGTCAATCCTGTCTCGTGTGAGACAAAGGGATGAAAACATGTTTCGTGCGTGGCGGTGGTGGAGACACGCACTCCTCTGCTTCGCGAGATCCAAACACGCGCAGGAGAATGTTCGGATTCAGTTGGATCCCACACTTGTTCGGGGATGACAAGGAATCACGAGGAGCGGCTGTTGGGTCCCGTGCGAGTTTGGATCCACCACGCGCCGTTCACAATTCAGCGGGAGCGCGCTTCGCAGTCACGCGTGGAGGCGAGACACGTGACGCTACAGGGGGGCTTCGCCCACCAGAAACGAGGTACTTTGTGATTTACGTTTATTGGGGCAAATTGTTGTCTGACGTTCGATACTTTGCTGCCATCTGATGGCCAACCACGGAAAAACTAGTCAATTAACACTAATCAAAACAAACTATTTGGAGTCACTTTGCTGACCTCTAGCGACCAAAAGAGAAAATGACAGAACACAATTCGCACTTGCAGGTAAAAAAAAAAAAACAACATTCGGCTTCATCTTCGATTATTTCAAATTTATTCACTTCCTGATCTGGTAGTAGGACGTTCAACCGCCCCAAATAAATAACTGAGTGTGGAGTCAATTGTTCCTTGCTTCATGCAACTTTCAGAGAGCACAATTACCAAATTGGTTAGTTGGATCAGTTTACGCAAGGACAAGAGTTAGCTTTCTAATTTGTTTTGTATCCTTAATTTAGAAATGTCCTCTGTTGTAAGCTATTATTTAATATTCTGTGTCCTCTATTGCTGCTGAATTCCCTATTATGAGACGAATAAAGTTAAGGGTTAACATCTTATCGAAACAGGAAATACCAACGCTCACATACTAAACAAAAGCACAAAAGTAACTGGACTTTTCCAATTTTTATTACAATTTTCTGTACATCACACATTTACTTCAGCTCCTTGACAGCCAGACCTGCAAAGACAAAAAAAAAACCCCAACAACAAACGCATTAGACCAACCGATATCATTGGACAAAGCAATTGTGTGTTTATTAACACTGACCGGGAGGAAGTGACTGCTTGAGCTTCTCTGCCTTTTCCTTGTCAGTGATGACCAGCGTGTACAGATATCTGCTGCAGCGCACCTTGAACTTGACATTGTCCTTGTTTTTCTTGATCTTCACGGCTGGGCACACACAAAAATGTTTACATCTTCAACTGTGAGGCTTGAACTCCCAAGAAAAAGTACTTAATGTAGACCACCACTGTAATGCCGGGCTCTATACATACACTTGGCATCCTTTCTCCTGGCAGTCAGCAGGAAATCTTTGATTTCTTCAATCTTGCGAGGCTACATAAAAACAAACAAAAACATTAGGATGACACTTAGGAAATTCATATTCACAGAACAGAATGCTAAATCATGAATGTTAATGGACCGGTGGAACCAAGCTTTCTGTATCAATCCGAAAGTCAGCACTTGGTCCATCGTTAGTCTGGCAAGTGTAAAAATGCACCACAGGCACAGCAGCCTGGGATGCTTGGACACCTTGCTGCTCAGTGTCAAATACACTGTTGTCAAGTTATCAGCATATACGGTACATACATATATATGAAGTTGTATTATTGACACTTTTAGGGAGGAAGGCGTCCTTTATTCGAGAATCTAGCTATCAATTGTGGGTGTTGGTTCCCTAACCAGCATGAATAGAGGTTACTGCACTCAACATACACACTCGATAGATCACGTTTGCTCGGTTTCAACCAGACAGGACGCCATGCTAATGCTAAGAGCATTAGCTCGGGGTTAGCTCCGATTCACAACCGCGGTACAACAATGGTCGATTTATCGCCCAATACTGACGTCAGGTTGTAGTTTAGGGACAACGCTGTCAGGTAATAAGAGTTAATGGATGAGTTTGTGACATTTTGTGTTGCTTACCATGGCGCCGTGTCAGCGGACTGAACGCTGAGGGAAGAGCAGAGACACGGGAGTTAGAGAATCGGCTACAACATAGCACACAAAAGCTTCAGGCAAGAAATTGAGTGGTCAAAATGTAGCTAAGGAAGGGTGTTAACATACGATACCAAAATTGGGATGAAGTGTGTTTGTGTTTTAAAGGATTGGTGAGGATTACAAATAGATGTCAGTGTTAGAATGTTTACCTGAGCCTTACTGGCAAAGAGAGAAAAAAAAAGAGGCGGTACTTCCGGTGTGGCGCGTTGATATACCAGAGTAAGGCGAGCACGGAGGGTCAAAATATTTTGGACTTTTGAGGATTATAAAACATTTTGGGTTAATGTTTAATACAGCAAATGTGATCTAAACAGGATGTCATTTACATCAATTACTTGTATGTTTCGGTTCACAGAAATTAGGATGTGTGCATTAATTTTAGCGTGAGGCCCAGTTCATGCGCGCGTGTAGCGTGTGTGTGTGTGTGTGTGTGGCGCGCGTGTGTGCGTGTATTTATGATAGCTTTAAAATACCTGCTTTTAATTATCCGTTCAAAAAAAGCTCGGTAAGCCCTGCCAATAATTAACATCAGGAGAGGTCCTCTGAGCTGAGCAGTTCGCGCTTGAGTGGCAGGATCGGCCCATTAAGTGGCAGGATGGGACCGTTTCCATGGAGACAACACGATGTTACGAAGATGACTCGACGACCGGAACCCCTTTTTTGCCTCTCCCCACAATCACCCTATAAAGCATACCAGTAAGTCAAGCTCCCACTTCCAGGCGCCCAACAAATGTCTGGACTCCAATGAGCCTTTATAGAATTGCAACAGTCTCGTGTCAAGCCTTACAAGATGGACAAAAGTGAGTCCGGAGCGGTCACGTTTTTTCTAAAACATTGCAATTGCGCTAATGGACATTAGAGGGCAGTATTATCGCGCATGAGTAGCAGGGGTTTTCCAGCTCCAATGAGGGAGAAGAGCTTCATCCTAATCGGTCGCACGTAGCTGATAAACACTTGCTATGAAGTAGTGTTATAGGGCCAGGTTATAAATCAGGGATTCAAGCAAGGGTTCTGAGGTCAAACAAAGGTTTACAGTCAGGAGTAGGGTGTCAACATAAGATTCCAAGCTTGTGTTAGGGGTTTAAAAGCCTGGGTTAGAGGAACAAACAACGTTTAGGGTTTCAAACTAAAGTCAGGGTTTGCAAGCCTGGATTTACAGCAAAGGCTGGATTTTTAGGGTTCGAGGATTACAAGTCAGGGTTTCAAACAGGGATTGTGATTTCAAGCCTTGGTTACAGGGTGGTTCCCCCCCGGCTCACATTAAAGCAGTGGTTGTTCCATTTTAAGTGGTCACAAACAACCACATGCAATTACATGAAGCAATTACATGAATGCACATTAAATCATTCCATAAAGCATGAAAGTAATCAGTAATTTATTAAACAACGAGAAGTGCAAATGAGATTCTTTCGGCTGTCACCTGCGCGGCTAAATCGGACTGTCTTCAGAATGGATTTGCCATGTTATGTGTAGCCACTTAAAATGGAACTCAACCCTTGCAGACATCGTAGGGGGAGCTGTGGATTCACCAAAGTGGAATTTTGTGAGCCGTGGCTGGTTTGAGTGTTATTTTTGTATCAACATTTGCCGACTGGATGAGTCAGCCACTGCAGCCAAAACTTGAAAATAATAATAATTATCATCATGACTTCTCCACACGGGGACAGCAATCAGGAAGTTCACTTGCTGTGCTTCAGCAGACAATTTGGTTCCACTTTTGTTTTTGCAGATCAAGATGGACGGCCAACCAGTTCCATCCACCGTTTGGATAAAAAGCAAATAATACAATATAATCTATCTTTATTTATAGAGTGCTTACACAACAGCTGCAACAAACACACTCCACATGCACCCGTCAAGGGAAATTAAGCTTACTTGTGATTTCATATCATTTTGTAAATATTTCAATCACTCCTGAGATGACAGCACAGGGCGAATGATTATTTGACGTTTTAGGGTAGTGTGAGCTCTTGTAACTTGAATTTTGAATGACAGTTACTCTTTTTTTGTAAGAAATATGTCATTAGTTTATCAGCATTTGTATTTGTAACTTAAGTTTTTCCACAAATCAGTTTGTTTGCGTCTCCAATTCCTGTGTCGTTTGGAATTCGCTGGTTTGTTAGCTTAGCATGTTTGAAAGTAGCTTTAGTATGCTAATTTGTTGGTTTCTTTTTTTTTTGTGCAAACCTGCGAATTTGTAAGTTATATTTTTCGAATGTAACGACTGGTAGATGGATTGTTTTTTAACATCTCATGTTTTTAAGTAGCTGTAGAGTTTGAAATTCCTGTTTCAGGCTAATTGGTTGGCGTCTCATGTTTTTTTTTCTTTTTTACTCGCTCCAAAATTTATAACTCATGTTAACATCTCATGTTTTTATCCTTCAATAAAATCATGCTTTAGCTCACCAGAGTTTGTAACTTACCTTTTTCACTCACTAACTAATGTGGTCTCCTGTATCTTTTTGCTTGCGTAACACTTGTTACTGATTTGCATTGATAACTAACTAGTTTGTCATGTTTTCAGGCAGCTGAAGTGTTCGCATGTTTCCCATACAAATTAAGGCATGACGATTAGAAGTGACTCCATAAATTGATCGAATCCAGAAGCAAGGTTGAAAATAGACTCTCCGCCTCACCGTTCCAACAGGCCCCGCAGTCACATTGCCGCTTAATCGGTATTTAAAGAACTTATCTCACTGTGTGATACCAACCGTTGCCCTAAGAATTCATATTACCATCTTTAGCTTTTGCGTCGTCGCCTAATTACCGGGGACAAAGAGCAGCTGGAAGGTACGCGGGTATTAGTGGGGGGACTAATGATCCAAGTGAAATGAAAACAGCAAGTGAGATATTGAAATTCGCCGCGATAATGATTAAGCCATCAGCACGACAGAATTAAAATGTCTTGGACACACACAAAGTATGAGGAGCCCGTGGAGCGTTTTTGCCACTTTTGCGAGCACACTGACAATGAAATTGTAGACTTTCAAAATGTAATTGCAATTGGTCATACATATGCAGCCAATGAGACTCAGTATTATAACTGGGAAAGACACGTCCAAAGTGTCCATGGGTTTTAGGAATGTGATTAAGACAGACCCAGACCAGGAGAAAACCCAGACTGTTGGAAAGTGTTCAGCCCGACATTGAACTCATGTTGATTAGAAAGTTTTAAGGCAATCACTCTAGAGTTTTTGAAAGTGTGAGAAACATGAAGAAAAGAATAAGGGAGGACCTCTTGAACAGGACTGAACGCCATCAGGAACTGTTAAATGTTAGAATTATGGTTCCTCGAAAATTTAAAGGACAAGAACACGCTCCACAGCGTTGATGGGCATTTTCGAGTGTGATATGCACCAAAAAAAAAGTCTGATTGACAAAGGATATATATGTGTATATATATATATATATATATATATATATATATATTACAAATGATACCCATTTTTTAATAACTTGGCACAGCAACAAGAAAAAAATCTGCATGCCAAATAGCTTTTTTTTATTAAGCTTCCATAGCGCTCAAACTAAGAAGAAGGAAAAAAAATCTCATTGGATGAAGCTTTGCTGAAAGCTAAATTCTGACAAAATAATCGGCATGAACTGACAACATGCCATGCCTGAGAACAAAACAAAACAAAACAAAACATGACCCCCACCAAAAAAGCAAAATTATCCACTTGTGACTGAAAATAACATCTATGTGGGTTTCTTTTAGATTCAGACAGATAATTTGAATGCCGTACATTTTTTTTATTACCCACAATCCTTTTCTCACACCAATCTAAAAAACATTTTCAGGTGCTTAGAAGAAAACATATTCACCACAAATCATTGTTTTTTTCAGATGGTCGGGGAGGAAAATGGAAACGTTTAAAAAAAAAAAATTCTCAAATAAGAAACCTGAAACATCGAAGCATTTTAACAATGGATACCATATGCACTTTGTTACCTTCCACCACTGTAGCTAACTAGCATAGCGTAAGGACATGCAGATTTTTCTGTCCAAATGTCGCAGTAACATCGGATGATCTGCGGTCTCTATCAATGAAACGGCAAAAATTGATGTTTTGTAAGGTGCCCATTGCCGTGACCCCCGCCCCAGTGTGACGCGACTAAAGAGTCAAGAGGCTGAAGTAGCCGCGGATGTCGATCGTGGCATTATAATTGCCCCTCAACCGCGCGGTGTCCTACCCTATCTAAGTCTCTTTGCAGAGCTGCTGTGACAGGTGCACGGCTTCTCCATGAATTATGGAACACCCCCGTGGGGTAAATGGTGGTCCAAAATGCGCTGAATTGCCCAGCAGCCTTCATCCGCGTGACATCGTTCATCCCATACAAATTCAAGCGACAGCGCGCTGTCCTTTGTTAGATTGCTGCCAAGGTCGAAGTCTTCAAATTCCAAAAACCGCATCGAGAATCCATCGGCAACAAAGTCAGGAAATAAACCCACAAGGCATGCCTTCAGGACCCCACCAACGCCCCAACAGCCCAACCCCCCTTCTTTTGCTGGCTTTTTGGCTCACATGTTAACAAGGTCAAACAAAACGCCTCTATCATTAATGAGCGAAAATGGCCTCTTGTCTGAGGGAGACGGGTTCACTCGAGGCTCATCATTTGCTCCAAATTCACGTTTTACGCCACCAAATCATTTTGGATGAAAAATATTGCTCTTAAATATACGGACCCTACAGCAGAACTAAAAATCGATGCAAAATGAAAGAATAAATAACGATAAATAGTGGACATTCAAATTAATGTCACAAGGTACCTTTTTTCCTCTCAGAAATGATCAATGGCATTGATGAGTCAAGTATCGATCTGGATTTTTATCAGAGGAAAACTTTTGAGAACAGATTACTGCAGATGATTCCGCAGTCTGATGGGTTTTACTTTGACAGAATCTCAATGCGATCTTGTCTCCACTTGCGCTCCAAAGACCCGCAGACACTCTTCTTGTCGCTCCAGTTTTTTAAAATTACCTCGGGTAAAATCTGGACGAACAGTTCCACAATGCTGTCCAGCCAAGGTCTTCTTTTTGCAAGTCCTACCCAAGTCCATTTTTTGGTGTTTATTGCACTCCTAAGGGTCGTGCGAACTCTGGAACACTAATCTTTTGTCTTTTAAATGTTACTATCACCAAGAGTCTCGTCTCAGGCTGAATTGTTCCTGATGGTGTTCAGTCCTGGCGCTCTCTCACTATGTCCTCCGTTACCATTACTTAAAATTTACTGTCTCTGATGGCATCTCTGCGTGAAAGGATCTGACAAAAAAAAAAGGTGAACGATATGCATGGAAGGATCACTGAGACTCAAAGAGAAATTTGGTTCCACGTGTTGTCGTGGTTGGGTGTGCAGACTTAGGAGGTGATTAAAAAGCCATTTGCACAATGACTGAGGCAGGTAATTCACCAGGCAGTCATCAGAAACCCAGTTAGCGTCCAGGAGAGGTTTCTGCGAAAGAAATAGTGGAGGAAGATGCTATATCAAATTGCTTCTGTGCGCAACCAAAAAAAAAAAAAAACGCTCCTGCTAAATCTCTGTAGATTTCAGTTTGCATTGTTCACCCGGCAGGGAATATGACAACCTAACTCGTACGTTCAATTAAGTCCGTCTATGTTCAGAACGTGAATGGAAAAAACATACCACAAGAGCGCAGGGAGGAAGAGAGGACTTCTTCTTTGAGCTGTGACCATCGTGTACTTATTGCATTGACATAATGTGGTTTTCTAATGTGTATTTGTACTCTACATTGACCAGCGGCTCTGCTTCTGTACTAATCTATTTCCATTCACGCCTTATTTGCTACCATCTTTCATTCCGAGCTCCATTATCTTTGAAAATTGCCTCCCGCTGTTTGACAATATGAGACCGCCTGACAAAATGTTCAGCACTCCTCGCACAGTGGAATATTTCGTACGGTCACTGTCTGATAACATTGTATGGCACCGCTGTGCAATATTTCCGACCTGACTTTATTAAACACGGTAAGAATGAGGTTTATTCCTAGGTGGATAGGGTCACAGTTGTACAGAGCACATGCACAAAATGCAGGATAAAGTGTCGTTGGTAAGATGGCAATTGCTAGCGTCCTGGTTGTACTAAACACCAAGGCAACTCGAGATCTCAAATTTAACATCGCTGACAAACGTCTTCCTTCCTTTTTTCCTATCCGTGGTGGCTGTTTTGGATGGATCCCCTAACCGAATCCAAACCTATCCATTTATGGAGGTTTGGGACCAGCATTGAGTTGGCATAAATTACAAACTGTCTAGTTCGTTAAAAGAAAGACGTAGTAACTTAAGCTAGGTCTTAACATGAGGCGCTAACAAACGAGATAAAACACAAGATGCTAATGAACTAGCTAACTAAAAAAAAAACATCAGCGACCAATACTCGCATTTTGAAAAGATGACGTTCTAACAAAACAGTTGGCTAAAAAAAAGTTTTGTTACCAACTGAAGCATTGCTAACAGAAATATTGACATACTTTCTCGGTAGATAAAAGCATGTGATGCAAACAGACTATTGTTTAGCTATAATATTTAAGTAAAAACACGAGTGAAAAATTTGATGAAAATGTAAGATGCTAAAAACTAGCAAAGCAAGTTACGAACCCTCGAGCTAGCTAGAAACGTAGAAAACATCATGAAAAAAGTCACCATCTCTGTCAGTGTGTCTGAAATGTAAATGTGTTTATGGTCATCTTCCAGGAAGAATTGAATGCAAATTGACAGCCGGAGAATAAACTCATCCAAAGTGTCGAAGATCAGTGGTGGTGGTTGGCTTCGAGCTAATTGCTTGAACTCGCAGAGCAATTGGCAGCATTCTGTTTCAGATATCACTCTCAAAGCCCGAGGCTGAGCATGTTTTTTTTTGTTCTCCGTCTTGCCTGGGCCAATTGGCGGAGTCATAATTCATAACTTTGACTTTTTCTCCACATCCTTCTCATTGGCTCTCTCGGGGGTCTGAAGGTGGAGCCCAGCTAGCTTACTCGCTGTCTGTTGCCTTTTGTATCATCGACATGTGAACTCGGGGGGCCCCTGGGAGTACGAAAATCTACTCCTGCATTTAACTTCTATTTATTAAAACAATAAAACATTTGCGAACCCTCGAGAGAAATGTGGTGAATTACTGTTACTTTCTGACACGTACTGTTGGAAGTTACAACTGAAAGTGTGGAAGAGATGCGCTGGGCTTTTGGAAGTGTTGAACTTCACAAAACTGACTTTGAATGAAACATTCCTTGCACGCATTGCACATATTAATTAATTGAATGTTGTGGGCCGGTGGAATTTGGCAATGGCAGGGTGGAACTTTTTGGAAAAACAGCATTGAACAATTTGAATTCCATCGTAGCCCCACAGTCGATACCCGCCAGCAACCGAGAGATGCCGCTTTATCGTCCGAACCCCAGATGTATTCATATCGTATTCTTCATTACCGTGGCTATCTACTTCTCTTCTAATTGCACAAAGGCACTTGCTACCTTCGTTCCCATTAATGCTGCGCGTGTAATTGCATTAGCGGCGACAAAAGAAGGATGGACGTGCGCGTTGCGTGTTCTCTGATGTAAGATGATTGAATTTTAATTGTTTTTGGCGTGGGGCACTCGAGCCACGTAAATAAGAAAGAGCAGAAGAGCCAAGCGTCTTTGATGGAATATTATTCAAAATCACTTCTTCTCACGGTATACGACAGTAATAAACACTGGCAAACACCAACACCTACTTTCTTCCTTCGAAGTCATGGGAATTATTTCAGTATGATACATTACCACTACACAAACACACACACACACACACACACACACACACATAGATGAACAAAATGGATCGGCGTTTTCCGTTTTTGTGTAAAAGGAGTGAAAATGTGCCCTGGAGCGTGTAGACGGTTATCCCCAGATGACAAGTCTCAAGTCCGACATTCTCTGTGTCACAAAGCTGTCACAGCTCAGCAGCTGCTTTGAAAGCTCTAACCCGATCGATTATGATTGATGCTCGACCCGAATAAATCCACCTTTGAGCTGTTGTCTGAAGCCCGCGGGAGGACCGGCCATTACACATTTTTGAACAAGCGGAGTTTCGAAACGATCACCACTTTTGTAAGCCAACGAAAGCTCATATTTACAGGGAAAGGCAGCAGCTCGCCGCAATGCCACTATTCTGAAGGTACCGGTACTCGACCCCGGCGCGCCTCTCCTTGGCCTTGGAAGCCAACACACATATCTCCAGATCGAATTGGATTAGAGACGGTGAGACAGTGGAATTGAAATAGTCAGAATGCATCAACTTGTTGCTGTGATCCTCGGAAGGCATTAACCTGGGCTACTGCGGAGGGAGCGCGGTACCGCCGGCGCGCGAACCCCATCGTGGTCCCGGGCAGCATAGATCAAACTGAGGAATCCCGCCAGAGCGCTCCCGAGAAAGCGGAGATGGCGAGCATACATCAGGCCTTTGTCAAGATAGCGGCAGGGGATTTCAACTTCTTCCAAATCGGGTTGAGGTGGGATAATGTGGGTGCGCGCTGCTAAGTGACAGATGAGGCCAAAGGTCATTGTGTTCGGGTATCCAATTACTGAGGTGTATAAACAGCTGATTGTATTCCTAAAGAGGGGAGAAGGGGCAAGATAAGTGAACTATGTGACTGACGGACTGACTAAAAAAAAAAAAAAAAAAAAAACAAATCCACAGACTGGCAGCTTGGCAAAAGGGTGAAGAACTGATTGACTCACCAATCGGAAAAGTCACGGGTGAACCAAGTATCAGAATGTTTTCCTTGTTCCAAACAGGTGCTCGTAACCAAGGCTACAGTTCCGCTCCGTCCCTCGGCCGTCCTTGAAATTGTTCCGTTGACAAGACATCTTGTTTCCTCTTTGCATGGATACAGATGTCCTGCTGTGACTAATTTCACCGTGCGGATAAAAAGAATAGCTATTAGCGTGAGGTGCGGTGTGCGTTGCCCCCCCCCCCACCCCCGACCCGCCCGCCGCGATGTCTGCCAGACGCCATTTTTATCTTCCAAATATATGAGTAATAGAAAAAAAGGACTCGATTGCACGCCGAGGGGGCCGACATAAAAAAAAAAAAAAGCACCTCACTTGACCGAGACTTATTACCGGCGCTTTGGTGAAGTGATGTCTCTGCGATATTGCATCTGATAAGATGGCAATTTCAATAAGAGGCTTGGCTGGCGTGTGCACCCCGGGCTGGGGGGGGGGGGTGGACTAAAAGGGATATATTTCACGAGGGAGCCCTTGATAAAATGAACATTTGCAAAAGTGAGATCAAAGCGATGTTGCCAGGGGTTCACGCACCAACTTTGCTCCATTTTGGAAGGTAAGGATGTGGTCTCATGGTGGGCGTCACATCTATTTTCCACCCCCCCCCCCCATCCCCCGAAGATGACGCCGCAGTCCTTTTAGTATACTCGGGGATGGCGGCCGCGGGCATTTTTGGGATGTGCGGAGCCACAAATTAAGATGACAGCCAATGACAGGGCCTGATGCTGAACAGATCACACAGTTCAACAAACAAAATATGGTGTGCGTGTGTGTGTCGTATGACAAGCTACTGAACGCAATAGAGTGCGGTCCGCGGGCACGCTTGTCTACAGCTCTGATGAGTCGTCGCACTTGTATCAGGAGTGAAAGCGTGGAAAAAGGGCATCTAGGAGAAAAACGGAAGGCAATGTCGTGCGGAAAATACATTCTTAGCTGGAAATCCAAAAGTTTAGCCATCCATCCATCCATCTGTCATCGAAGCCGTTTATCCTCACGAGGGTCGTGGGTGTGCTGGAGCATATCAAGCTGTCCTTGGGTAGTAGGCAGGGGACACCCTGAACTGGTTGCCAGCCGATCACAGCGCGGGCACACATGGACAAAAAACAAACAAACATCCACGCTCACAATCACACCGGGGGATAATTTCGAGTATGCTATTAACCTGCCATGCATGTCTTTGGAATGTGGGAGGAAACCAGAGTACCCGGAGAAAACCCACGAAAGGCACAGGGAGGATATGCAAACTCCACACGGGAAGGTCAGAGCCGGGAATCAAACCCGCAACTCTTGCACTGCGAGGCCGACGTGCTAACCAGTCTACCGCCGTGCCACCCCAAATGTTCATTCAATCGGACTATGTAGGAGAGGTGAAAAGGGGAACAAAAACCAACAAAGGATTTTTTTCAAAAAACACATTACAGCCAGTGTCTGAGAATCTGATTTAAAAAAAAAAAAAACATTTTAAGCCATGCATTTTAATAAAACTTTGAGTGGGATCCTCAGGCTGCTGTGGAGGAGTTTTTTTTTTTTTTAATGACTTGATGTTAACTAAAACTGGAACAACTGCAGCTAAGGTTCGTTGCATCGGCTTCAAAAAAAAAATGGAATGAGAGCGTCATGGATGTTGCTTATGTGAAACTAAAGGGATCTCCTAGTCCCATAGCCGGTGCACGTCTTTGTTTAATTGCCCCTCTTTTTAACTGACAACAACAACACAAAGGCACACTGGTGTGACCTGTTTTCCAGCTGAAAAATGAAAGTTTGGCAAACTCGCAGCAGGATTTGAAACTTATATAATCAGACAGCCGTATAATTAATGGCCAAAGCTTGAGAGGAATTTATTGGCGCTTCAAGGTCAAGTTGAGGGGTGGGAATATTTTATTGGATTTATTTATTTATTGGGGTTTTTTCGGGGGGGGGGGCAAGACAAAATGAAATACAGTGACTCGATCTTATCGCTTATGCATTGTCTGGTGATAGCAGGGAAATCACAGCAGCAATAAACACAGTCTGAATTATTAGGACCTTATTTCCATTCCTGCCATCCAATGACCTCTGCTAATCTGCAGAGGTGAATCTGAGCCATTTTTATTTTTTTTTTGTGTTGGAAGCTGGAATGCGAGATGCGCCGGGGGAGCCGAGAGGCACAGGTGTTGAATACGAGTATATGTATATTTCATTAGCGAGCCGCACTTTGAATTGATGCGCTATTAAATGCCGTCTGCATTGCATACAATAGAAAATGATGCAAGCCGTCACTGTGATCGTTGAATATTCACACGGCGGCAAGGTGAAAGACGCGAGAGGGAGGTCGGCTTTCTTTGGCCAACAGAAGACGATGTTGGTTTGGTGGGATAAGCAGCAGCGGCGGCGGCGGCGGGGAAATACTTAGCATGTCATATTGACATTTCCGAGAAACCTTAACAAAAATAAGTCCCGATAGCTAACTGATGAACCGTCAGACAGAACAACTCATCGAACCAATCAATGAACAAATGAACTAAATGCCAAACAACAGATGATGTCAATAACCACCACCGCCGACATCTGAATTAGTGAAATGATTTGAAGCACCAAAAGAGGGGCCACTTCGGCACCCAATTACTCGTTCTCGAGAGCCAAGGCTAAAATCGGGTCTCGAAAAAAGGGACTCAATTCCTGTCACATATTTGGTGACATCGGTGTTCGTAAACAGGTCTGCAGATTCGACAAATAAGCCTCCGTTAATGTTGGTCTCAGTCAAGCTGGCAATAAAGACAAATTAAAGATGAATTTAAATTCATTTATGGGTTAGTTCAAGAATTTGTACTTCCATGCCCATATTGTTGTTGTTTGTTTTCATTCACAAAGCAAAATACCATTGCAGTGTAGAAAAAATAAATTGGACTTGGAGTTGTCTAATTTTGCCGTTAAATGACATAGATGTCTTTGAAAGACCTTTTCAGCGAATATTACATTTTTTTGGTAACGTAATTGCTTATATAATGCATAATATTACCATAGATTCAGTTTGTCAAGTAGGTGCTTGAAGTTAATTCAACAAAAAGACTTCACCATAATTATATGTCAATTTCATTGTCTTGTGTGTGTGTGTGCTTGAAAATATGCAGTAGGAGAGAAAGAAAGTAGCTGACAAACTCACTGACTGACTTACTAACTAACCAGACAAATGAACTGGCAGCTAATGACCTGACAGAAATATTGATGTAGAAACCGATTAACTGAGTAACTGACCCCGGAAACAATTACAGAACTCACCGACTAAAAGCAGAACGTTGACAAATTGACTTGCTAACCACCACCAACAACAACAACAAAAAACGACCACTATGAATTCACAAACCAGCTGATAATTTACTCAGCTGGTGTCTGTTTGCAAGCGTTATTGTCTGATGTCAGTTTTGTCTTTTTCGTTGCCGCGGTAAGCGAGCTAGCGCCGAAAGTGGTCTCTTCTTGGGAGAGAAGACGTGCAATCTACAACAAAGGTCAAAGCGTGTGAATTATTAAAAGTCTTTATGCGGCCTTGGTGACACGGTCCATCATTTCCAAGACAATTTGTCCCGTGCCACGTGTTTTATTATTATTTTTTTTCCAATCGTGTTTGATGCCTTCAGGGATTCATTACCGGCCGGGATTCTTCCGTGCTGGCATTCCACCCATCAGAACCGCATTGAATTTTTTACGAGGCCGCCACATCCGCGGGTGTTTCCACTACCTTTAAATCCATTGCGGATGCATTGGCTTGCATGCGCGCGATCGTATCTATACATTATAAATGCGGCGAAACGATGGGCAAACGCCTGTGCGCCGCTCACCTTTCTTTTGGTTTGCAAATATTTTCAAGTGCATTCAAAGTCATTGCCATTATTTAACGTCCAATCTCTTCGTCCGCCTTAAAGGGTGGCACGGTGACAGGCTAGTTTGCACGCCTACCTCACGATTAAAATACGGCCGCGGCATTATAGTTTGCATGATCTGCCTGTGCCTGCGTGGGTTTTATCCACCCGCATTCCAAAAACATGTACTGTATGTTAGGTTAACTGGACACTAAATTGTCCCTAGGTGTGATTATGATGTGTGCCCTGGCATTGGCTGGCAACCGAAGACATTTGGGATCGACTCTTGCGTGCATGCGACCCTTGTGAGGAAGAGATCAGATAACGGATGGATGGATGTCCTTTTTAATATTAAAAATTCAACTTCAACGCTAGCCTAGCTGCCAGTGAGGGCTAGCAAAAGAGGCTGTTCATTCCAAACTGAAGCGCCAGCGCTCGGAGTGATTGATTCGCGCGGTTCACCACGGCGTAAGAGCCGATCATTATGGTCGACCCACTGAGTGATGACCTCGTTGCACGTCGTCATATGCTATGCATAAATGCATGTGCATTACCTGCAAATGTGACCGTGAGGAATTATTGCTGTTTCCTATGCATTTCCCATCACAGTATTTTTTATTTATTTATTTTTTATCAAGAGCAGACCCTCATAAGCCATATCAGTTCCAGCAGCGATCCTGATCTAACGCCATGAAGGAATGATAAATAACAAGACAATATCCTCCTCTTGGATGATACGTAACGATTACAACACAAAAGAATGTGGTCGATGATTGGCTGGCCCAATGTTTTCTCTTTTGCATATAATGTGCTTCAAGCTCTTTTTTTTCTGCTTTGTTACTTTGTACAAGTGCAAAAATGGTCACATGAAGTCCTGCATTAGGACCATTGGTCATTTCATTCAGTGGCTTGTCCTTTTCCAAAAACCTCCATCATTGTTTAAGTTTTGTTTCCTGTGTGACCGCATTGAAATCTGATTCTGTGTAGTTTTTTACATTCTGGATTGTAAGTCGTTAATGTATGCATCACATTCTCTGAATCAATTAATTCAAAGCATTATTATTATTATTATTATTATTATTATTATATTGGTCAGGGGTGGAAGGATATCTGCAAGTGCGCACTTCAGAGTAGCCAACTTTACATCATCCGCAAGTGGGGATCATGCAGTTCCTTATAAATGTACTTTACATGCATCAATCTTCTGCATGTACTCCAATGAACCTGTTTATGCTTCGGCCATGTAGCGATTCTCCTGTGCAGAATTTATACGTGTGATCCAGTATTTGCTCAGCGTTTTGTCCTTTGGGAAGTATTAGGACGTGAAATGGTTCCAGATACTTCTAAACGCGAAACCAAAGCGGATTGAGTCGTAGCTTCTCTTACAAAGGTGTATTAATTCACACTGACTTTCAGGATAATTGCAAGCGAGCGATCTCTCTTTCTCCTTTAAAGAAAATGTCAGTCATCATTAGCATGCTCATTTGTCCAGCCCCCCCACAACCCCTTCCGTGACAGCAGCTCGCTGACCCTCACTCTTAGAACGCCCGGGTGACCCTTTCAAAACGGGTTATCGCTTATGAAAAATGACTTCTTAAGAAACCTGATGTGACACATTATCTCAATATTAAACGCAAGTCTGAGGGAATAATAAGTTTTCCTTATTAATGGAGGTGCGAGAGGGGCTAAAGGAGCTGCCAAGCCAAGTTAAATGCCACCGTCAATCGTGCCGCCGGTTGACGCCGGCGTCTCACCTTGTGTCACGTCACACTATTTATAGAAGTATTAGTGTCCTGGACCTGCTGGTGGGTCATTTTCCTCAAAAACATTGTCACCGGAAGCCACAAAGTATAAATGAGAAAGACCAAAAAGTCACCTTGCATTGTATAATCTGACACCGGAGTTCCTTGTACCAGCCTGATATCTAATCCCTTCTCCCTAAAAACTACACATTAAGATTAGAAATAATTGTAGCATTCACATCAAGCCATAACGCTTACTTGAAGCTAGCTGATCAGTCCAAGTGGTCCTCCAGTTAAAGAGCGAAACTGAAAATCCCTCAAGCTCCAAGCTTCCAAGTACTTGACCAAACACTTCACCTCACCAGGGAGCCGTATATGTTATGGAAATCCAGCCTATAAATAATATCTCGCAAAGGGAAGAAATGCAAAGCTCTTGTATTTATGATCCAATAACGGCGGCCCGGTAGTCCAGTGGTTAGCACGTCGGCTTCACAGTGCAGAGGTACCGGGTTCGATTCCAGCTCCGGCCTCCCTGTGTGGAGTTTGCATGTTCTCCCCGGGCCTGCGTGGGTTTTCTCCGGGTGCTCCGGTTTCCTCCCACATTCCAAAAATATGCATGGCAGGCTGATTGAACACTCTGAATTGTCCCTAGGTGTGAGTGTGAGCGTGGATGGTTGTTCGTCTCTGTGTGCCCTGCGATTGGCTGGCAACCGATTCAGGGTGTCCCCCGCCTACTGCCCGGAGACAGCTGGGATAGGCTCCAGCACCCCCCGTGACCTTAAGTGAGGATCAAGCGGTTGGGAAGATGAATGAATAAGTACTTTTCAGAAAAGAGGCAAATCAGATGATCCATTTTCTCACGCTCTATTACAGCTGTCCTCCCAGTTACAAAGGTGTAGGAATGGGGATGGCGGGGGGGGGGGGGGGGGCTACGGTCTCAGCAAGGATCCCCAGGTGGATGTATGACTCAGTTATCGGTTAGTGTACATGTCAATCACTCTGACACCAAAGCATCCCAGAGCTACCAGCGAGCAGTCACTCCTAGGTCTACCCCGAAGCCGCCCCCTGAACACTTGACCAGGGAGGCGTCCGGCAGGCTTACGCACTCGATGCCCGAGGCAACACCTGACCAGCTCCGCACCTTTTTTAAAAGGTCACTTGAATCATGCTCGGCTGTAAATTACCGACACTTGTAGCAATGATGTAAAGCTCGTGACCAGAGGTGAGAAGGCAACACGATCGATATGAAATATTTTATAATCCTTGAATTTGACGTCTGGTGTCGTTTTAACCCTTTCATGCACCAATCATGATAACCTGTAACCTGATCACATGATAGGCTGTCCACTATAGTGACCGCTGTCCCCGAAAAGGGTTAAATGATAACCGCCAACATGTACATTTGTAACCAAAGCGTCACTTCCAAAAGGAAATACGGACATCGTCTCCACGTGAGCACACCGAGGGATCATCTGAGCTTACAACCAAAGCCCGTCAGAGCCCACCGAATTAGACTCAAAGATAAGAGAAGAATTAGAAGTTCTTTTGCGGCAAAATTAATCTATTTCCTGCACCAATCAAAAGCCACGAGCGGTGTCATTGTCACCGCTATCTCCCCTCCCCAGATAGTCGGGGTTCACTCCGGAGAAGAGGATTTTTAAATTTGGACACAATGATGGCGGGATTGCGAGCGACGACGCGCACAAAGGGAGTCTTTGTAACAGCGAGGGGCTCACTCGCAAAATGGCAAGCTATCGTCTCGGGGTGGGGGGGGACTCAAAACGCGGGCGGCATGGGCGTCTTTTCACGCCGGGGGAAGGCCGCACAACAGCACGAGTGTAATTGGAGCAGCCGCCGTTTGATAGTTAGAATTTAATCGCGGATCATTAATGCACTGCCATTTAAAATGCCTAAGCATCGCCGGGAATATAGAGAAGGTGACATTTAAAAAGCCCCCAGTTCTCCGACCGATGCCAAACATTTTGCAAGTCGCTGCAAATCAATTTGCTGATGAGTTGCCTTGAGATATGAACGGCACAATTACAAGGCGAAGGGTTTGTAAGGGGAATTAACCGCAAAAGAATTGCAAGGTTGCAAAGAAGCACCGCCGGCTGCCTTTTTCCTTGATTGACATTCACTCCAGTTTGTCACGTGGAGAGCTGAGACCTCTCACCTACATGAAACAATACAGTCAGCCTTGCCTCATACATAACAACCACATCGAATGGGTCCATAACTGCAGAAAACAAAGATGGCAATTTCATTCCCCGACACGCTTCCTGCCTCTCAATGTCAACATCGCTCCTGCTGCGAACAGAATCAGGAAATTATGTACGTACAGTACACCTGAGGGATATTGCATACGTTTCATTCGAAATAATGCATCCGAGAGATTAAAAAGACGGCGTGCGCAAACATCTACGAACCCGCTGGCTTCGTCGGAGAAAAACAAGGATGCCGCTTGGGCCTGTCTCTGACGGTGTTTGTGTAGTTTGATGAGATCCACCTTAATGAAAAAAATTGAGAAAAAAAATGTACCGGATTAACCTCGACGGGTGACCCGCGTATTAATGAATTATATGACTTTACAGTATGACAAATTGGGCAGCCCGGTAGTCCAGTGGTTAGCACGTCGGCTTCACAGTGCAGAGGTACCGGGTTCGATTCCAGCTCCGGCCTCCCTGTGTGGAGTTTGCATGTTCTCCCCGGGTCTGCGTGGGTTTTCTCCGGGTGCTCCGGTTTCCTCCCACATTCCAAAAACATGCGTGGCAGGCTGATTGAACACTCTAAATTGTCTCTAGGTGTTAGTGTGAGTGCGAATGGTTGTTCGTTTCTGTGTGCCCTGCGATCGTCTGGCAACCGATTCAGGGTGTCTCCCGCCTACTGCCCGAAGACAGCTGGGATAGGCTCCAGCACCCCCGCGACCCTAGTGAGGATCAAGCGGCTTGGAAGATGGAAGTATGACAAATTTAGGAGCAGGAAGTAAAAGCTTAAATTTTGCCTTTTCAATTTTAAGGCTACATGAATGGTTGTTTCATGTGTGTCCTGCAAATAGATGGTGACCAATCTTGGGTGGACGCAGCCTCTCCCCTAAATCCAGTTGGGATCGGCTCTATCTCACCCGTGACCAGATTGAGGACGAGCGCCATACTAAATAGATGAAGCAGCCAATCTGGAAAGACCAACTGTTGCATGCAGCCCGCATGTCTGTTTTCCTCCGGAGAGGTACTTGACACAAAAACAAGGCAAAGAGGCAACACTTGATTCCCGCAAAGACGACTCTCGTGTCGTTCAGAACTCGGGTGGAAAAGTCCAAATTTGAGGCGCAACAAATCACCGCTGACCTTTTTCAATGGCGTACAGTGACAATGTTTTCCACCCGCTCACATACAAAAACAACTGGGCTGTGCATCCGTTTCTGTTATCATCAAAAAATATTCCCGCTCGTCAATTATTCTAATTTGCCAGTGCTGCTTGAGTTCTCCCTATTAGCGTTCTGCACCAGACAACAACAACCAAAAAAATTAAGATTAATTTCCAGGCACCCGCTATAGAAGAGGGCGAGCCGTCATCGTGTCAGGTCGCGAATTACCGCAGAATTGATGGCATATGCGAGCGGCGAAATAACGACATACACGGCCTACGGTCTACAATGCTGCGATTTACCATGCTGAGTTACCGCGGCAAACCTTTGGACGTGTTTTCATTTGCAAGCATTTAACGCCGTATTTCACGTTTAGTGGGGGGGAGGGGGTTACGAATTGCATAATTAAAGGACTCACTGTGTAAATCGACGACGACAGCAGCAGAGAAACTAATTAAATACACGGTATTGTTCCAGCGTTTAGGACACCTGTTGAATGGCAGCAGAAGATTTTGCAGGCTAATACAGCAGGAGGCGTGCAATGAATGCATTTGTCCATGATTACATTTGGGAGTAAAATGAAGGTGCAGTCAATTTGAAAATCATCATTGAAAAATGTTCAATGTATTCAAACTTCCCCTGAAATTGTTGAGTGAAAAGCGCTTCATCATGCTAGATAGTCTCTTCTCATTTTTTGTGGCAGGTGATCTAATAACTGTAATATTCTCCACAACAAACTGAAATACATTTTATTTCCTAACATAATTTAATATCTAATGTTTGTTAAGGTTTAAAGTGAATTTGGTCAATCATGGTTTTCCCCCCTGTATGTGGGATACAATGTGGGGATAACAGGCAACAAGCCACATGCTTTTTCACCAAGTTGAGGCTCAGGTTTTGATTTTATTCTCGATTCTAATTGGGACTGGAGTGTGTGACTTTAGTCCCACAATGGCCATTTTCGGTGGTAATATTATTATTTTTTTTTTTGCAATTGAGGGTGTGGTGAAAACAATCACACAGTTGCGCTCCATTCAATCTGACAGTTTGTCACGATGGTGGATGGCTACAATCGACAGAGCGTGCCAAAACCGTCTGGGGAAAAATGATAATGATTAGATTAGAGAATAAATTAAAACACTGCGTAACCCCCTCGGAAATTAAAATAGCATTTTTTTGAATATACAAAAATATCAAATAATCTAACTGATCAATATCAATCGGGCTCCTGACCTCATCACAGTCCAGAGACAGCTCTTATTAAAGTAGTAAATGATATCAGAGTGAACACTCCTAGTCTGATGGAATCTCAGTGTGGCGTTTTATGCAGTATATTATAATATGTTGTCGGACAGTTGAGCAACTTGGAAAGGACTAAATGGACCCGTCCTAAAATAGTACAGGTCCAACTTGGAGGAACCCGAGTTACTTTGTTTTAAATATGATTCAATGGTCATGACGTGGGCTGATGTGGAGTCCCTCAAGGTTCAGTCATTGGACTTCTTTTTTTTTGAAATTTGAAATTTCTAAAGATAACAGCAAACATAAAAAAAAAGAAAACATTACAATACATATAAAAGGAACATAAAAAGGGACCAAGAAGGGACACACACACATATATACCTGTATATGCTTTGGCAAAAGGGAAAATACTAAATTTTATATATTTTTTTATATTTCATATTTTTTTTCATTTATAGTTGATATTTTATTATTTATAAAATAACCCAAAATAAATAACAAGATAAAGGGTTCTTAAAAACAGAAAATTCAAAAAGGGAAATTTAAACAAATCATGAAAGAACAAGCAAAAATGAAATTAAATACAGGTAATGTAGAATTTAAAAAAGAAACATTTCAATCCAAAATTAAATGAAAAAGACATGTTTTTTTGCAATTAAAACAAGCAAATTATAAATTTAAATAAACTCAAAGAAAAGCAATGGAAACGAACATTTCACAAAGTCAGGCTCCTTTATTTTAAACATGATCATTCACAACTTATTAGTCCGCTGCACTTTTGTTTTGTCGTTTACCAGTGACCTGGTCAAGGAACCAATTCCATTCAGCCCACATTGTGAAACTGAAAACGTGTACAAAGAAGATGGCACACGGGACATAGTATGTTCTCTCAGCCTTGGCTGAGTGTTTTTCTTGGACATGTTTGTTTATATTTTCTGACAGTGGTTCTGAAGTGCACTGGACCAGATTGTTACTGATTGCCTTGAGGCCGTTGCAGACGTTTTCGCTTAGCAAATCCCTGCCAACGTTGTACACGAATCACTCCACAAAACAGGCTGTGACGCCTAATGTCCCATTCCCTCCAAACGACCCGTTGTCTGTTTTACATTGCCGGCGAAGCGCAACTAAACACCTGCTGAGCCCTCAAAAGGACGTCCACTGCGAGCGCACGGTATGGCTTTCCTTATCTGGCCTCCGCTGAGAGGCCCAGCACGTCTCTTCAAACCCATGTAAGCCAACAACACTGTCTAAAGGTCATTTTGGAATTGAAGGACATTTTCTGTCCCCCATGAAACGTTAAATGCTGTACTTGAATGCACAAAATACAAAACCATGTACTTCTGTATATTTATACTCAATGGACTAACTGGTGGAAGGGCTTGCCCATTATAGCCAATTGTTTGTTGCATTGAAGTACTTTTTTTTTTGTTGTCATTGCCAAAAACACCTACAAATCCATTGTTGTTAAACTTTTCTCACTTCTTAAAATGCACAGTGCAGTATGAAGTTACACTTTCTTCAAATTTACCTTGTTGATGGGAGGATAATGCCATTCATCATGATGTTCGGGCTTCCTTTTTTTGTCCTTTTTGCGTTAGCTGTAGATATGTGCTGTGGTGGTACGGAGATGCTAAGCTATTATTAGCCATACTTTCCACTCCCTTTGATGGCACAGTTGCCTCTGCTAACTTGGTACGTCCATGCATGGCCCATGAAGGGAACATAATTACAGCCAACATGGCCGCCATATTGCTGCATGTTTTAGCCTGCTCCAGTCAACTGTGAAACTGTGTCTCTTGGACAAAAGCAGTGCAACCCAGAGCCATGTGACCAGTTTTTTTTGTCTGTTGATAGGATCACAGCGCCATTTACTGGCACAATTGTGAATTGCATGCAATTCTGGAGCTGACAGACTTCAACAGCCAGGGGTGTTGTGAGTGGATTGGACACTAATTATGTCTGCTGATTCCGGTTTTCGTTGTTTCGATGTCTGTTTAGAGTTTCCACTGAACTGAGATAAATTGGAATGTTACAGTAGCTCTGAAAAATTAATATCTAAATACCATTAAAAATACAGAATAGTTCTTGAGCCCCCGTTAAAATGGCTTTTTTTGTCTCATATTGGTCTATTTTCCCCCAAATTTTGGTGCCTAAATTGGTCTGCGGTTCTGGAACAATCCCGATTAAGGTTCTCTCAGTATGCAATTTATCCACATTTGTTAAAGGATTACAGTTGGGTCTTCTGTTCACAAGAGGCACTTTAAAACTTCCACCCTTCAGCCAGAGGGGGAAACAAGCTGTCAGAGGTGGAAATTAGACAAGGCGTGTTCTGAGAGTCGACCTGAAGTGAAAGACTTTGTGCAAATATCACAGCGTGACAAATCACAGGCGCTCTCGTTACAGCGGCGGCGAGATGAGTCAGACGCTCGCGCTTGCTGTCACTTTCACTGAAGCCGAGGAGGAAGATGATAAAGAAACGGAAATGCTCTCATACTTTGCTTGTAGTTTTTTTTTTATTCCATGTTATTTTCAGGCATGTTGAGTCCAAGTCGTGCTTCCACTTCTTCCATGCAGGTAGCTGCCATTACCTTAACTACCCTGTCGAAGAAAAATGGAAGTATGGATAAATTGGCTGCCATTTTGTCGAGTCAAGAGTTGGCACAATAATGGATGACACTAAAATAGATGTCGTGAAAGTAAATAAAGTGTGTTTATGGTCTTACAATAACTGCCTCAGAGGCAAGTGATCTGAATAGGCCTACTTTTCATTGAACTTCACGGAAAATGAAAAGTCAGTCGCAAATTTCTCGACATCTTTGGTCAAATAATTGGTATTAATTAATACTTTCTATTCTCTGTTGGACTCTGAACCGCTTGAGACAAGTGGTTCAAGAAAGGCTTCGTCTCTCTAAGGTTCACGTGCGCACAACTCTACCTAGTGGCCAGGTGTATTATCGCATGCAACTGTTTCTCACATCCTGGGTGATGCGTTCAACTTTTGTGTCTGTTGTTGCTCCTCGGAATCACTTTGAATCACGAGCATATTATTTATTGGGAGAAATGACCGCATATTTGTATCACACAATTTTTGAATGCATTCTGTGCGTATAGGTTTTTTTTTTTTAATGGTATGATATGATACAGCATGTGTCATATTTTTTGTTGGTTTAGGAAAATACGAAACACTGAAAAACGCGGCTCTTAACGAGCAAACCTAAGTTATGCTCTCAGTAGCTGGCTCCCTCCTCTTATGTATTTTTCTCTCCTCACTCTCTTAAATGATTCAACTCCCTCTGTCGAAACACCCCAAAGGCTATCCATCCAAACTGTAGTATCCAAACTATCAAAATTTCACCTAAAGCGAGTCGACTGAAACTCTCAATCCAAAACCCACACTTTGAATGACGCTAGAGGGCTTTGATGTCAAAACTTGCAGTAAAATACGAAACACCTTCTGAAGTACTTACACAGTACAACCGGGCAGTGAGGCTTCGGACATTGTCATTCACTACCCCCTACCCCCCCGAAAAAAAATCATGTGTGATTACAGAAGAGTCTTGTCTTCATTAGTTTCTGTGTTTACATAAAACACATTATAAATTGGCCAGCCCTCAAGAGATTCCGTTTTTTTTTTAAATGGCTGGCATTGATTAATGATCGACTTGTCAGCTAACCGATGTCTGCTGCTCTAATGATTGTCATTGCGTAAGCCAATTTTCGATTGACATGTAGACTGAGTAATGCCTGCACGAAGACTGCGTGACAGATTGACTCATCAGTGGCGCTGCCCGTAATGATAGACAGGAGATTGACCGATGACGGCACAAACAGTGACACTCAAATGCCAGCCAGTGATTCAACTCATCATCACATCTTTGTTTTTAATACTGGGTGAAGCAGCATGTGGCTTTAAGCCATGTTTATTTCTTGTATGTTACAGATGTTTGTGATTTGCGGCTGATCACATGACAAAAAACAAAACAAAACAGCAATATGACAAATCTGCAGCGCTGCCTCTGAGTGGCACTTTGATAGCGGGCTGGAATTTGATGTTGCTGACTTTAATCATTATGCTGATGTATATTTTCGGGCTGATTAAAATGCCTGTCACATAAAACACAATGTGGCCTTTTAGCCTGAGTCAGTTTTGGGATTAGCGCCACCTCCCCGTATGCCAGTTTCAATTACCGCCCTCGAAATTGCCCGGCGACCACCTCGCCGCTGCGCCTTCCGCCGGCGACAATCTCCATCTCCCAAAATTGCAAGACGGGAAATCTCGTCACATCTTTAAAGGAGGAAGTTGATTGGAAAATGTGCCGAATTGAATTTGGGTTATGCAAGGGGCATCTCTCGCGTCACCACTTGAGCTTTTGTGATTATTATGGGTTGCGAAGCTCCTGCTTATCTTGACTGTTGTTGTGTTGTCGCTTTTCCATCCAACCGAAAGACACTTTATTAGGTACACCCGCACCGTCTCATAAGAGCTAATGGTAAATATTATATGCCATCTCTCAGCGGTCCTCAACCTTTTTTGCTCCCACGGATCGGTTTAATGTCAGACAATATTTTCAGGGACCGGCCATTAAGACGTGGTATTTTCTAAACATAATAATAAACACGAATCATGACAAGAGGAAAGTCCTATCCATGTCTTCAACATTCTCTGGTCATTATGGTTACGTTTAAACGTGCCTTCAAAATAAAATACAGCACAAATACAAAGTGCATGAAAAAAACTCACCATTGCCGCATATTACACAAAGTGGGCTTGGTGCGTGGGAATCTCCCGTTGAGATAAATCCGTATTATAAGTCGGACTCCTGATACTGTCTATTAAATGTAGCCTTTTTCTTGAGAGCCATCCTTTTCTCCTTCCCAAAGAAACTTTTCAAAGACGTTTGTTTTTCACTCATTTCGCCAGTTCTTGGGTATCATTTAAGCAGCAACCTATCATGTGACCGAGAAGGAGCGCCTTGACCTGCGTCAAGACTAATGTGACGTAGAATCCGATAGTTTTTCAAAATAAAAGGGATTCCGAAATTAATAAAACTGAAGTAATGTAAATACATTTTAATGACATTGTTGGGTTAAGGTTAGTAGAACTTCAGACTCCAAGACAAGAAGTAAATTTTATTTCGACAGCAAAGACTTTTAACCATTTTTTTTCACTGAGAAGAGGTCCTCAATGTGTTATTGTAGCGGTTGCCAGGAAACAGGCACTGTCACTGGAATATAAGAGCACATATTGTCACCCCCCCAAAAAATACAGTCGCAGTGTTCATAATCTGCATCGCCGACGTGGACCGTGCACCCGGGGCTGGGATCATAAGCCCCTCGGGGCTGAGGAGCGGCTGATAGGATTTAGTGTCGCATTGGCGATGAGGACTGGATGCATATAGATCATTTCTTTGTAGAGGACATCACATTGACTCACAAATTTCTACGCCGCATCTTTAAAGTGCCTGGAAAAACAATCGCCGCTTTTTTCCCCCCTCACTCTTTCTTGCGCTTTTGCTTCACGGGTGGCAATGTAGTGCATGATGTAGCAGACAGGCGCAGTGTATGCTAGTGCGTGTGCATTGAGTGTGTAAAAGTTACATAAATAAACCGCTCTTTCTCTTTGGACCACTTTGCGGGTCCCTCCCTAGGCCCGTGACAGCTTCATAGATTAAACTCGGAGAGCTTGAAAGTGCTGCTTAGTATTCTTGCGAGGACGCGCTAAACGTGCGCAGTTGCTCAGGTGTTGCCGCCTCGACACCACTACCACAACTGAGGAGGGAAAAAAAAGAATGGAGAAAAATGTGTTCAATCTGTGCCCGAGCTCCTGCGAGCAATTTAAACTGCGAAACAATGTGTGTAGTGACTTGAAAAAGGTCATCACAAAGCCGTCCAAGTCTCCCACGGTGAAAAGAAAGTAGATTTTAAGAGAAGATACAAAAACAAAGAAAAAGTCGACAAAGAACCACTTGTCATGTCTGTGTTCAGCTTGCATGTTGGCTAATGGCGTAGCGGTAGCATTGTCCATTGTTTCCATATCAACTGGCCTGCTGGCTAAAGAAGTGGCGGTCATCACACCTGTTGATTTTAGTCTCAACAAGCCTGCTGGCTAAAGAAGCATTTGTTATTACAACCATCGATTCCACCCCGGCTAACTGTTCCATTGGCTAAAAAAATCGGTGGTTGTTAGTTGGATTCATCTCAACTTGTCTGCTAAAGCAGTTAGTGGTTGTCAGGCTTGTTTTAATCAGCGTTGACTAGTCTGTTTGTGAAAGAAGATGTAACTGGCAGTTGATTCACTCTCAGCTATTCTGCTAGCTTAACCAGAAGGGTTGTTATGACCGTTGACTGGGTCTCAACTTTTCTGCTGGCCAAGGAAGTGGTTGGAATGGATGCTGATTGGGTCTGCTGGCTGAAGAAGTTGGCGTTATTAACCGTACATACACTATGTTAAATGATGTTGTCATGATTCTGTTTGTGACCAACAGGTGGCACTGTAGGGCTCCCCCTGCAGCTGCACACCTGATGGTCGTTATGTAATTGTTTAAAAGGACTCCCGGCACAACCACTCAGTGTCGGGTCATTGTTTGCTTGCAACTGTCATGTTTATTTCTGTTCGTGTTAGGGTTTTTTTTTTTTTTTGCCACAGTCATGGTTTTGTTTTGGTACTTTGGATTGTACGTGTTCTTGGAACTTTGTTTAGGATTTAGTTTTCTGTGTTTTAATACAAGTGGTCAAGTACACCCTGCTCCTCCCTCTTGTCTGCTTTTTGGGGTCCTCCACCAACACGCATCGTGACAGATGTAATTTTTTTTTTTTAATTTAAACAATCAAATATGATTCAAATGAGGATTTGGGGTGCTACAGCATATGTGGAATCTTTCGACAAGAAGGGAAGATGCTTTTATAGGTCCAGTGCCAATTATTGGCGGTGTAGCAATGGCGGTGGTTGGGATTTTTCTTTCTAGTTGACTTCATCGGGCGTGATCATTTTTTGGCCTTTGGGTCCAATTAAACTTGAGCGAGTCGTGCTCAGATTCAGATTTAAAGCGTACCGTCGGCATTCCCATCATGTCTGGTCCCGATGCTGCGCGTGGTTCTTCTTGTGTACTTGCTCATCAACAAAATAGGAGCTGCGTGAGCCCCATCGTTTAAAGCACATGCCCACACACACATACACAAACATGAATAAAAGTGCTTTGAAAAAGGCCTGTAAACTCACTATTTTAACAAATGCAGCTCTGGAATTTCATCCGGCGCCAGCAAAGGTGCTGTGTTGATGTGTGTGTTAGTGTGTGTGTGCACGCACTACAGTAATGTGATTTTATTTGTCTTTAGAGAGGCTCGGGCTTGTATATGAGGCGGCATAATGGGGTCACAGTGGATGTGCAGACCGGGCCGAGGCTCTTATTTCACAGGCGTAGAGATGGAATGTATGAGTCGTAGGGCCAGCCCAGGCGTCTGACTAATGAATTCTCTCCATGGGCGCCCCGGACCCCACACCTCGCACCCATACCTGTAGCCCTCCGCACTCCTCTTCCGCCACCTTTTTCCAAACTGCACCTGGATATTAAAAGCTGTCAGGCCCTGCACTGCAGCAGTAATGATACAAGAACGCGGCACGGCCGAGCGGATGAGGTCGGGTGAATGAAGACTGACGGACAGAGATGACAAAGCTAAGTGTGACACTCGCCACCTGCCACTCACACAATTATGGCTTTTTTTTCCATGAAGGGAAGGACGGGACGAAGACCAACCAATTTTCAGTGTAGCAGCTGTTGATTCAGTCTTAGTGAAAGTTGCGGGATGAAGACCTTTTTTGTTATAAAGACTGTTGATTCAATCTAAAATAGTCTGCCACTAAAGTGATGTTGTTTGTAATACCTGTTAGCTGAAGGAGAAGTGGTTGTAAGATGTCAATTTTTCTTCAACATGTCTCCTGGCTAAAGAGTTATTGGTTGTAATGAAATGGTGGTTGGGTGCCAGTGCTGGCTAAAGAAGTGTGATTGCAACAGTTGATGATTTGGTCTCTTGTAGTGTGTTTGCTGGCTAAATAAACGCTGGTTGTGATGGCATTGATTCTGCTTCAATTAACATGTAAAGTAGTTGCTGTTGAAACAACTCCACTCGTGGCTAAATAAGTAGTGGTTGTCATGACTGTTACAGTACATTCGATGGAATAAAGTTTGATGGCTAAAGAAGTGCAGGTAACTAATGGCTGCTAATGATGTTCATTTGGTCTGATCGATTCCGCTGACTGTTATATAAGTGTGAATAAAGTTTGCTAGCTAAAGTAGCGGTGGGTAAACCTGCCAGTCTGTAGCATTCTGCTAGCTAAAAATAAATTACCGGTAGACACATTTTTTTGGGTGTCCATTCGGGGCTCCAACTATGGAACAATACAACCCCTTCAATAAAAACACAACCGCGTCGATGTCGGTCACAAAAGAATACGACAACAAAAGGATTTGTTGTCTCATTATTGGACTAAAGTGAGGTGTAAAATGGACTCCATTAAGCAGCTGCTTGAAAGGAGCTCTAATTAAAAGGAGGGCAGCCTTATTAGGACGTGCAGTCGAAGGAGCACACTTGATTAATCCCATCCGTCTCCATTCGCATTCAGGCAAACTACTTTTGCTATTGTGAAGGATGAATGAAATACAACGTTATGATGAGGAAGATCCAATCCGAAAATGCAGGGGGAAAAAAACACAAGGAGAGAATTGTCAAATGTTCAAAAGATGCAAGTTGTCCCAATATGTGGGCGTGGCTAAAACAGTGTAAAATCAAGTAACCATTTTGGATAGATTAGCACCGGGCAGTAAAAGTCTCTGTCGATATTTTTGACATCCATTAAATGGCTCAACTGCTAATATAGAATCTTCTGCTAATACATGTTACCATAAGAGAGCATTAAAGATGAAAAGTTTCCCAAAAACTTTTCATGATCATTCCACCATAGTCTCACAGAAAGGGATTGGAATCTGAATTTAAAAGACTTGAAATTGGAGCAAATCTGGGCTTGATTGGCATCTCGCATTTTTAACGAGGCGGCACTTCCGTCTAAATAATGGATGAATGGAGAAAAACGACATTCTGTATTATTATTGTCGTTAATGTGTCGTATGTGCCGTTGCTTGGCCATGGCTCCAATTGTCGGAAGCAAGCAGCAAAGAAGTGTTGACAGTTCCTTTGAGTTCCCGCCTCTCATTAATGTCTAAATTGTCTAGCGGGCAGTCTGCGTGCGTGTGAGGTGGCAGTGTTGAGGGAGCGGGGGGGTCTGCGTTGGTTCGCCAACATCACTCGGCCAGATGGCGAGAGGAAGCAGCTGTGACTAATGGCCGTGCAGACGAGCCAGAGCGCCGCATGGCAATGTCACAACCTTGGAATTGCAATTGAAGGTTGAGAGTGAAGGAAAGTGCGATGGAAGACGATAACACGCCACATACAAACATCCTAATTCTGCTCCCCTGTGTTTTCCTTCTATCTGCATCCCCGGAGCACCTCCCGCCATCTCTCCCATCCCACCTTTCATCTCCCGCCCGCTATTCGGCAGTAAAAGTTCTTCCCGATATCTCCGAGCAGCAAACATCTACTGTAACGCTGGCAAGAGGCGGGCTCGTCGCTCATGCCGCTTGATGTGCGTTTTGGCAGGAAGCGTGCATACGGATGAGCGGTTAGACGCACTCTCCGAGGTGGGGAATGGGAATGGGGCGGGTTTTGGTGGTGGGAGAAACAGGCTGCCATTTGTAGATAGGCAAGCGCACACATTGACGGCTGCTTAATGTTTTGATTTGAATAGAATCCATCTTCTTACATGGATCTGGGTTGGGGGTTAGCATCTTACAGTAAGTAGGGAAGCCCACACTTCCCTCTCCCGAGCCAATTCATCCAACTGTTCCGGGAATATACTGAAACATTCCAAATTCAACTCGGGAGGCATGCCAGCGTGTCCTGGGTTGTCCACGGGATCTCCTTCACACCAGGGAGGGGTCCACTAGACATCCTGATCAGCTGCCCGAGCCAACTCATCTGGCCTATCATTTGGCAGAACAAAGAGATCAGTGCAGATTTCTGCAGTAAAGTCTTTCCCCTGGCTCTCAGTCAGCGAGGGAATAGACGTTAAAAGTTCTGCTACTGGTCTAGAAATCAATGAATGGTTTAGGCCCTGAATACATTAAAAAAATGTGAATGGAATATAAACACAGAAAGGCTCTGAGGTCTGCAGATTCGGGTCGATTAGTGGAGCCCAGAGCAAGCAAACAAAGCATTTAGCTGTGACACTGCTGACAAATGGAATATGCTGCCAGCAGAAATGAGCATATTTTTAAGTCAAGGTTAAAAACTACCCCCCCTCCCCGCCCTCCCTCCTCATGCTTATGATTGAGTTATTTTAAAGGATGATTAAAATGAGATGAAAATTGTGTTATTTGTCTTCTTTAAACTTTTATTGTATGGGTTTATTTAATTTTATTTTTTTAGGCAAGTAGCATAAATTCATCTTCTCCTTAGCTGTGGAACTCTCAAACTTTTTTTCCCCTACGTCACAGACCTTTCTGTAACATCGGTCCTTGGGCATTCGAGGGGGCTGCACACCTATGCACTCAGAACTCTCCACTCATCTTCCGGCAGACTTGTGTTGACACTTGAGCAATAGATGAGAAGCACTCGATGCTATTAGCGCTCAGGCGAAGAGGTGATAAGGGAGATTATTTGGCCAGATATTGGCATGGCGGCCGGAGATGTTTGTTTCTGCGCGGACGTGAGCGTTGCATGTCGTCACCCGCTCGCCATTTGACTGACTCAAGGCCCTCGGACCCTGTGACACCTCGGTGCCATTATGGTGGATTAAAGTGCAAAATATTTGGACGGAAATGCCAGTGGGAGGTTCTTAATGGATGTCAATCAGTCGAAACTCT
This sequence comes from Hippocampus zosterae, assembly GCF_025434085.1. Lineage (NCBI taxonomy): Eukaryota > Metazoa > Chordata > Actinopteri > Syngnathiformes > Syngnathidae > Hippocampus > Hippocampus zosterae. The sequence goes on from NC_067457.1 coordinate 6,311,217, forward strand.
CCCCCTGTTGCATGCTGGGAAAACTCCATCGATTTAATTTGTTTACATTGGGTAAGGTGGTGATTTTTTCCATACCAAGAGCACTCACATTGCAGGCTGTGCATGTATTGCGACATGACCAATTTGTTTAAATCAGATCTTAAAATTATATTCCACATTTGGTGAACATGGGTACAAAATGAAAAGACTCAATGGCAGTTGTAAGCCCCGGTGACCCCCCCAACCCCAAAGCAACGAGTAGTAAGTGATTCGGTTAGTTGAAATGCTTGCCGGACTGCAGGGACGTGGCTAACAGGCCTCCGCCGACAGTGATGAACGAGCCATATGGGCTTCTGAGCGTTTGTCAGTCAGGACCATGGATAGCTCCATTAATCAAAACAATTGTAGCTCCGACACAGCCTTGTGTTTTTTCCCTTTTTTTTAAATGGTACCGAAGCGCCATGACCACACGACGATGGAAACCAGTTTTGCTTGAGGATCTGCCCTAACAAGTCCAACAGAAATTGCGCAACCGTTAAAAACAGAATGGCTACAAATAATCCAGTCACTTGGTCGCACACAGCAGGTAAAACGAGTCAGACAATTACTCTTCATGATAATCACCACCATGATGGCGCAGACTTACTGTAAATGCTTTCGAGAGCTTCCAACGACTTTATTGAGAGTCTGCCGCTAAGATTCCTGGCGTCGTGAAACACCTGGAAGCCAGATAACGGAATTCTACACGTCACAGCGGGACTCTTATCTCGCTTTTTTTTTGCCGGCCAGACGGACAGCAGGCTAATTAACTAGCGGGACCGTCACTGACCGCAGCAACGCGTTCCGTGCCAACGCTTCTCCCGCCTGTCGCAGCGGAAGCAGCCGAAGTCCAGATGGAGCTTTTTCACATTTGTCCACAGGTGGGAGTGCGCCGCGGCTCTTCCTCCAAGCGCCCTCCTGCTAAGTTCACATCAAAGTTTTCTTGGGTGCTTGTCAGGTGTCAGCAGGCAACTCGGAGCGACGAGATGACAGCAAACAAGAAATGGGAGAAACGTCAACGAGCTCAGCTGGAAAGTCAGCAGGAGGTTAGGAGGACATCTTTGTTGCCGCTAATTTCGTTTGCGCTAATAATATGTTTGACGCTGTTGACAAAACAGACACTCTGTCTCTTTCGCTAATGGCTGCAGAGCAGGCGTCGCCACCTTCGCCGAATAATTGGTCACGAGTTGTCAATTGTAGCGTTTGACATCCGGATGTTTTTTTTTTAATTTTTAACCTCATTTTTAGTGCACTCAAAGGAAAGACGAGCACCAAATGCTGGGAACCTGAATCCTGTGGAGTTTTCAGGCTTTGCTACAAAGGAGGGTTTTAAGACAGGGGTAGGGTTTCTAATTAGAGTTTCAAATCTGTGTTCAGCTTCCAAATTAGGGGTTCAAGACAGTGTTTGACAGGAAAATAGTTTGAAGTCACAATTATAGTTTAAAGTTTGGTTACCAAGCCAGGGGTTAGGTTTTCAAGCACAGTTGATGATTTCAATTGTGGATTATGGTTTCAAATTTGGCATCTCAGCCTAGTTTATTGTTTTTTGCCCTTCTCACTGGTGACCAGTGGGTGGCACTGTAATGACTAATTTGTGACGATCGTGACTCTTTCGCGATAATGTATTTTTTTTTTTGTGGTACATTTACTGGGTTTTTGTCCGATAAAAACAAAGCCGTAGGGCGACGTATTTTGTCCGTAGCGGAGGTGTTTGGGCAAAACTCCTCATTTGAACGCATTAGACAAACACTCTTTATGCCAGAGAGGCGACGCGGCCAAGCTGACGCTCGCTTGCCAAACACAACTAATTAGAATATAATTATAAGCCACCATTGGACGTCACATCGCTTGATTTATCGCTTGATGAGACTGATAGTAAAAACGAGACTGTCAGCCTCTAAATAAAAGTCCGCTTGACCATCAAGAAGTTTACCATGGATGCTAAATATGATCAGATATTTATAAAGTCAGTGGGAAGCATTGTCACAATGTTGCGTTCCCAGGAAAACCCAAATTTGGAACAGTAATCATGTCTTGTGATGCCTCATCTTCCTTTTGATTGTGCCAACGGTATAACCTTGAAAGTCACAACAGCTCATTAGAGGACAACTTTATCGCCGCTTGGGACGCTTCGCCGCTGACGCCTTGAAGACGTTTGATTAGACGGGGAAAAAAAACAAATATTTTCTGGAGACCCTCCCCAGTCCCCCTACCAATCCCGTGCTTATGCAACACGCGGCTTGTTACATAACCTAAAAGTTTTACATGGAAGTGAAGAAGGTGTTTTTTTTTGTTGTTGTCCCTGCAAAGTTGACTTCCACAAGTTTTTCACTGCAAGTCTCGGGAGATCAGGTTTTAGCCCCAAATGCACTGCTTTGCTAGTTGAATGCTATTTTTTTTTTGTCAAAGTCTTTCCGATCCAAAAAGTCGAGACACCCCCCCAAAAAAAGAGTAATTTCAAAACTTTGCAACCCAACTCAAGTAAAAAAATATATTAATACATAAAGAAATAACCGATTTAATGTGATTGCACAAGTGTGCACACCCTCCTAACTTGTGGCTGTGTTCAGAATCAACCCCAAATCAAGTTCAGCTGTTCTAATAAGCTTTTTTTTTGCAACTTTCTTTGTCCTTTCTGGCAGAAGCCTGAAGATTTAGTCCTAACATTGACTATTTTTCAACTATTCATAATTCCTTCCACCTTACTTCAGCCCCCTTATAGTATTTTCTACACATTTGATGCTTTCATTTTTTTACGTGTTTAAATACACTGTATTTCAACCCTTTAAGGATTGTTCTTGTTCAACATCATCTAAGCACATCAACACATATTTAAAATGTATTCGTGACAAAAGATGCATTCAATTTCCATTCTAATCTCGCACGCTGATTACAAGGTTTACCACATACATGACATTTCATAGACGGGCGACGTGGCAAAGGCCAACAGCTGCTAGATGCTGGTTGTGTTCATGAATCAGGCTGATGGGCGGCGGATGCATTTTCCCACAAAGAGGACACTCGCGTGGCCTGAATGAAATGAAAATGAAAGACAGAAAAACAACAAAAACATGAAGTGTGCCGGGCTTTTATTATTAAGCGAAATGCTTGTGAAACAGGAAGAGTGCAAAATTGCATCAGGAAGGGAACGATCTGCAGGATGAGCGGTGGAGTGCAATAATGGCCAGGTCCGATTACACGAGATGGCTAAAGAGTTTAGGGGGCGTACACGTAGTGGGAAACATTATTGCATGTGTGGAAAATGGAAAAGAGTGAAAAATAGAGAGAGAGAGAGAGAGAGAGAGAGAGAGAGATGGATAATAGGAGATGGTATGCTGGCCTAAAAAACAAAAAAAACCAAAAAAAACCTGACAAAGTACAACATGCTACATGCTGCTTCATTTGGGTTTACGGGACAGTAAAACCCAATTCCAGGCCATTTAAATTCATTTATGTCATTGGGGTCCATTCGCTTCTGATGTGATGACTGAGCTATGTTGTGTGGGCAGCAGCGAGCCAGCGGTGAATGTTGTCACGCAGGAAATCCGCTGATTCCACCGCGTCGATCTTGATGAGTGTCCTCACTCCATCTCCAAACAGATGCTCTGCACCAGCGCTGGCAGTACGGATGAGCTGGAGGACACGCCAGCTATTTGGGATAAATTAGTAAAGACAACAGCAGCTCTCCAGGGGTGACGCCACTTACCTCACGCATCGAGATTTTGCTCGCCAGTGGCGACGGAGCGGAAAAAAAGCAACGGCAAAGGCGAGCAATTTGGCATTCATCACTTGGGGTTTGTCACTTTGGCGTTTGTCCAGCAGGCAGGTGGCTGCTGAGGCCTGTATGGTCCGCTTGCACCTCTTTCTCATGATTAGCCGTTGGCCGTTGGAGCGGGGGAAGACACGGCACATTAGAGTTACAAACTGTACTCCAACGTTAACCTCCTCAAAGGCAATATGCATTTTGCATGGGGTAAGTAGAGTTTCCAACAAGGGTTAGGCTTTATGTTCAGTTATTTCCGTTTTGCACCGCCCTCTGAATCGGGATCATCGCTCAGCATGGAAGGATCATTCTCTATGTACTCTTCGATTATTTATTGAGGCACACAGCAGGCAATAACCTAAATGTAAGCATGAATACAACACAAAATAACATGCATCACAATGGAAATATTGTAAATAATACACATCAATTTTATACCTTTATCTTAACAATAATTTTATCACCCATAATAACTCATTGGTTTTAGCATGATGTATTGTCATCGTCATCATTATTTCTCTTAATGTTTTAATCAAATTATTTATCAGGTCATCAAGATTCATAGTGTCAACATGAGAAACCGACCAAGTGAAACCGAACAAAAGGACGACAAATTCTAGGACTACAAATCCCAGCGGCCAAACCCGGAAGCAAAACGCCAGAACTCCCAACGCTTGCCGTCACGCAAAATCATCATTCAAACTTTCCAATAAGCCGGAAAACCATGATGTGGCAACACTCCAAAAACCGAACTAAGCACGAACACCACTGCAATTGCAAGTCTTAAACTTTGTCCACGATTTTTAAACGCTACTCTAGCGAGTGTTTGCACTCCCGATTGCGAACAGTGAGTCACGTGAGAAACAATTAGCACTACGGACAGAAAGCAAAGCAGACAAACGAAGCAAGCAAGCATGAATGAATCTAAATTCTACAGATCTGACAAAAAAGTGGACATAACAAACGTACCTTACCGTTGGGGTTATGCTGGCGACGAAGTGAGAGATTTCCAACTGAACCATACTACAAACCTTTTTTTTTTAATACATCAAGTGAAAGGTCACCTACTCACTGGCAGTCCCGCTCCATCCAGGTAAATCCAACACTTTTAAATGAAGTTTTCGAGAAATGGTCGGTGTTTCAAGAAAGAGTTTTGATTTTGTGTTTGGATTTTAAGACAGGGTTGGAGGTTTAAGTTAAGTTTATAAGATAAGGTTTAAAACATTAGATTATAGTTTGAAGCTAGGATGATGAATTAAGATTCAAAATTTTCAATAAATTCTAAATATTTCTTTCTTTCTCATATGGACATTAACAATGCAGCGTTAGCATTGTTTCTCTGCTAATTAAGGGCCCAATTTGGGCTTAGGGTTTAAAATTTGGGTTTCAAACCAGGGTTACGGGCTCAAAGTTCCATTTAAAGGCAGGGCTCGGATTTCAAAGTGAGGTATCAAGATATGATTATTTTTTTCAATGTCATTTAAGGTATGTGTTCCATTTTAGTCTCCAGGAAAGCTTCGCATTTTAACTTTGGGTCTCAAGCAGCGTTTGGTGTGTAATTCTCAGCTGGTGTTTGACTTACTGTGTCGCTGTGCGAAAGCTTTACCGGATTCTGTATAAAATGCGCAGACCAATACAGTAATTGCTCAGATGTTGTGTAAGTGTGGGGGCCCGTGAGATTTGTTGTGAGGTTTAGTCAACGTGACGTGCACAAAGCATTCAAATGGCTGCATGTCTGGAACTCAGACGGCCATTTGAATAGTCTCCCCTGAGGGGGGTCGGTGCCCCTAATTTCTTCCTCGCCGCTGACAAAATGGCAGAAAGGAGAAGACTGGCGGCAATTTACATTTTAACGCGCCTGTCCCAATCACTTTGGCCAAGAGAGCAAACGGCTAATAATGCCAGGAAACAATGCTGAACTTGATGCGCTACAGAGGAAACCGAGCTTCAGGTCAATTTTCTCTCCATTTTTCTCATTTGATAACTTTTCCCACATGACCACAACAAGAAAACATGCACACAACCTCAATGATAGCAACACAATAACCACCACCACACAAAAAAAATATGAACCCTAACAAACAAACCCACACACAGGAGTCAGGTTAACTCTGTTGTTAGTAACCCCGCCTTCCCCCACCAACAATAACCTTAGTGATTATTCCCACACATAAAAAAAAGACAAAAATACAACCACCACTTACAATAGTCACAACAGTCCATATTTACTCATAAAAAGAAAAATAAAATCGGTCCTTTTTACTTAATTCTGATATTGACATTTTAATCTTACCATTTTTTTCTGTAATATGACAACTTTAGTTTTGTAAAGTTCTGACCTTATCTCATAAACAGATTTTATGAACAGAATTAATAGACCAAAAAAAAAAAAAAAATAATGCCGTAAGACTAGTTTTTCCCTCGAGTAGTTACCTTACGAAAAGGACACGCACATCACAATTATTAAAACTGACACTCAGTCAGCCAAACCTCTTCACGTCTCAAAAACCCACAACCGATTTTCTGCCTTATACACATTTCACAATCCAAAATGGCAGCTTTGAAATGCATTGAGCACGCTTGTCTTGAGTATGACACAACCATCTCGCAGTCACGTTTGCTATTTCCAAACCGGGTCTTTCAAAACAAAAAGAAACGACACCGCTTGTGCTAATTGGACAGTATTTATACCGCCTTCCCAAACACCTCGGTGGTTAAAATTGTTACCACTTTAAATCTAATGAAAGTACTTTATTTTTTTAACAACAGTTGAAGTGGAACAGTGGGAAGACATTACACAGAGATAAAGGAGGATGAGAATACGGAGGGAATAACTAGAAGATGAGATCATGGCCAAAGAAGACGACAACAATTTTAGAATGTGTCTTGCCATTTCGAAGATAAAAAATGTTATGACAATAAAATAAAACTCTTTTGAAATATGTGCATTTTAAACAAAGATGATAAGTAAATGGATGGAATGGAATCAAATGTATTTGTCGTTGCGCATGCCGCAGTAGACAGCAAGGCAATTCACTTTAATGGTTAAAACCCGCCCGAGAGACATAAACAAACAACAGAGGGAGACAGAACGGAACAGCCTGACGGGTTTGCCAAAGACGGCGCCCTGATTTTCTTCGATCAAAAAGAAAAACAAAGGGGAAGAGAGGAAGAAAAAAAAAGTCCCAAGCTTGGCTCCTATAAGAAATAAAAAGACAAATCTGTTAAATCACATGAGTAGGAGCATTAACACAAGTGAGTGAAAATGTCTGCACATGTGATGTGGTTTTATTTTGCCTTTTTTTTTTCATATTTTGCACCAATCTTTACCCACTGACTCTCGTTCGATCTAGCTTCACATCAATGCAATAGATGGATGGGGCCAAGGTGGGGTGCGACATTCAAAGTGTCCCAAACTGGTCTCGAAATCACCCAGATTTCAAGAAAGTGAAAGAAAAATGCTCCATTACTTGTCGCTGGGCGGCCCGGTAGTCCAGTGGTTAGCACGTCGGCTTCACAGTGCAGAGGTACCGGGTTCGATTCCAGCTCCGGCCTCCCTATGTGGAGTTTGCATGTTCTCCCCGGGCCTGCGTGGGTTTTCTCCGGGTGCTCCGGTTTCCTCCCACATTCCAAAAACATGCGTGGCAGGCTGATTGAACACTCTAAATTGTCCCTAGGTGTGAGTGTGAGTGCGAATGGTTGTTCGTTTCTGTGTGCCCTGCGATTGGCTGGACACTGATTCAGGGTGTCCCCCGCCTACTGCCCGAAGACAGCTGGGATAGGCTCCAGCACCCCCCGCGACCCTAGTGAGGATCAAGCGGCTCGGAAGATGAATGAATGAATGTATGATACTTGTCGCTTATATATCTGGTGAAAATAATAATAATAATAATAATGATAATAATGTTTCAACAGCATGTGTGTACTATGAAGTCTGTGGCATTCACTGTTTGATTTGGATGAACGGCGGTATATTTAACTTTATTTTGCCAGCTACAGATGAGTCATTCTGGGGGTGTAGTTTCCTGATTTTTGTTTCCACATTTATTATCTCTTAAATTACATTTTACTGAGAATATTTTGACTTTATTTTCTGGATTCAGAAGGGTGAAAACAATGGTGAAAAGATTTGAAATGAATGAATGAATATAGGAGACATGCCATTCAAACTTTGGAATGATTATATTGACACACATGAATCTATATTTCCTTTTATTGTTCTCCTTTGCAAACTTTTGCTTCACCGCCGCCGCAGTAACCTTGGGAGAAGAAATAACAGCGCCGCGGTAAACATTGTCATTAATTGCAATGGCGGTCTAATTATAAAAATGCGTTTCCTGAAGGACGACTGAATTTTGTCTGGATAAGAACAAGCAACTCCCAAAGCAACGACTGAGAGGACAGGGAGGCAGGGTGCTGTTTTTTTTAAAATCGGCATTCTTTTTTTATTTAAAAAAAAACGCCATGCAATCATTATTCTTTTCACCGCGTAGCGAAAATATTCCTTCCATAGAGCAACAACAAAGGCAATGCTCTGTCTTTTTCCTGTGTGTGTGTGTGTGTGTGTATTTGTGTGTGTGTGTGTTTTGTGAGACTTCACTGCATAGCTCCACTGAGAGGACGGTGGCAATTTGAGAGCAGCAGGCAGGGACTTGATTGGCTCTTATTGCTATTTAAAGTGCTCACTCACTCGCTGAGGCTTGCAATCGAGCGTCACCATTCAATACGTCCAATTTTAGCTTCCGGGACAGGCTACATAGCGTCGCATCGGATATCGACAGGTCGCGCCGAAGAAGTCATCGTGAAGGATCATCGAGTAGTTTGTCCCCCATGACTGTTCAGAGCCTCTTTGACCTCTGCCACATTCTCACCAGTGGTAAAATGTGCCTGGTGATTGCTGCTCCAGTCCAGCCCCGGGAAGGAAAAATGACCACAGGCTGGATTCCAGTAGCTTGTAGTATTAGGAAACAAATGAATGACGAAAATACAACGTTATGAGCAACATTTTTACATTATATGTATATATAAAATGTTATACATTTTATGTTAAGTGTTCTTTTGATTGTGGCGCTGGCACCCGCAGCGCCTCCTCTCTCTCCTGTGGTTGAGAGGAAAGTAATTTCATCTGCGCTGTATGTTGTACATGAAGCACATTTAACAATAAAGTTGACTTGAAAATGTCAGGATTTTCCATTTGTTTATTTTTTTTGGGGGGGCGGTAAAAACATTGGGAAGCAAAAGTCAAAATATTACAAAGAAAACGATAAGATTTGGAGACTGAAATTTGGAAAATGATGAGGAAAAAAAATCATAACAGTAACAAAAAAAGGCAATATTTTCAAGTAATATATAACAAATTAGAAGAATAATGTTGGAATATAATAACAGAAAAAATATTTAAATTTTATGGTGAAAATATAAATTATGTGTATAAAGTTGGAATGCTTTGAGAAAAAGTTGCGTGATGACAAGAAAAAAGTTTCAATATAATGAGCAAAAAAAAACCCAAAACCTAAAATAAGCAAGAAAATATAGCGTTACGAGAAAATGTGTACAATGTAACAAAAACGGTCAGATTACAAGAATAAAGCTGCAATGTGATGAGGAAAAGTCATATTTAAAAAAAAAAGTGTTACAAGAAAAAGTCACCATGTGACACGAATAGGCGGAGTAATTCCAAGAATAAAGTAATATTACAAGAAAGCTGTCGGAATTATGTTTTTACTCTCAAACCATTTTGGGGGGTAAGCTTCAAAAGTTGAATTGGAGAAGCTTGTGGGTGGTCGAGAATTGACATGCTTGTGTTTTACCTTGCCATCTTCCACGTAGCACTCAAAAAATCGGTAGATTGCTTCCCTGACCGTCGGACAACAATCCGTCGACATGCACAGATGGATAATTACACCCTCGGTGACAAGCACATTGCCACAAAATGTACAATGGCCATACAGTAACGAGTCAAAATGACTTTGATCACACATGAACAGCAAACACAAAAGCGGTGTTGATTTTGACCGCTCGAGTGGAAAACAAAAAGGCGCTTTCAAATGCGCCTCTTTGCAGGTGCTCCATTGTTTTGCCATCAAAGCTAATTGTGTAGCGCTAAATTAGCCTGTCATCCCGCCACTAAACATTTCCCTGACATCCTTTGCCACCATGATGATGATGATGATGATATGGAATTTTATCGGGCATGTCAACGTGACGCACACATACACACACAATGTTGGACCAGTCGCTGTGAAGGGGTTTTGGAACGGTGGGGGGTGACATGGGGGGGGTTGCCGGTGTTGCTTAATGCGACATCTGTCACACAAACCTCAGCGTCCAGCTGGAACAAAAAGCCTCCGACCGCATGAGGGGCAAAAACATGCAACCAGAAGGTGACTCGATAGCATTGCGAATATTCGACGTTCGCTACGCAAGAACAGAATTCATTTGGAACGTTATCCGACGTCAAATGTGGTTCAGGTAAAAGCTGATGTTGATTAATCCTTGTTAGCGTAGCATCAAATCATCAAGATTTTTAGGAGTCTAAAAGTTGCTTAGGATCGCACGGAATCTTTCATGTTGCCATTTCGCCCCCTTATGAATCAACCTTGACAGAAATCATTTTAAAAACAACACGACCACGTGAAAATGTCGGAGAGTTTCAAGTTTGAGACTAAAGTACGACAAGTCGGCAATACTTGCCATCGTACTTTGACATGAGGAAAAGCGAAGTCGATTTAATCTTAAACAGTTCAAGGTTTTGTTCCATTTCGAAAAGGGGGCATCTTTTCTTCTCGGTTTGAACTGTTGACATTTTTCACAAAAATTATAGGAAGGTAGTAGAACGTTAAGGAGACTTGACTCCACCCCCCCCCCCCCCCCCCCCCGAGACTCAAAGTGTCAGTCCTGTCGCGCGCGGTCTACCACCACCGCCACCACAACAACCTTGTTGAGTTTCAGCAAAAGCTGACAAAAATGGTCGGTAGAACTGAAGCGGCATTTCCACCAAAAGTTTTTTTTTTTTTTTTTACTCGCCCTGATTCCGTTGCTCCAGAACTCAATTAGGGGGAGTAGTACCTAAACACACAACGGTCCATTAAATGCTCATTACCTTTACATCACGACGACATCATTTGTCATGTTGATCTTGAATTGACGTTAGATGCCCACCGGGTATTTATTGACGAACCTTAAGGCTTAGCGCTACTTTGATAACCCCTCCTCCAGTTTCATTCAAGCCAACAATTCTTGCTTGTAAGTCTTCCAAGAGCACCCACGGTTCAATTCGAGCAACGCTTTTTGTGAGCGGCATTAACCCGTCTAATCTCATCGCATTGATTGGACTCTTAGGTTGGCTGACTCCGATTAGCTCTCGGAGAAGTCATTAGCCTGAGGCTTTATATACTTGTTGCAGCCTGCACTGTAAAATGTTGACATGATGCGGTCAATAACAACATTGTTCGGGCAGTATGATGAGAAACTGATTTTTTTCCCTTTTTTTTTTAATGAGGTGAAGATCAGGTCTCATTTTGTGGCCAATTTGTTGAAAAATGCAGGTCATTCCAAAAGATTCACATCGTTTTTCTTTCTACTGTACACACAGCTGACACAAGACGGCTGGAAGTAAGTTACTCACCCCCCCCCCCTCCAAAAAAAAAATAAAAGCAATCTTCAAACTCACTGAATTAAGTTAAAGGGTAAAAACGGTGTTTTACTTGCCGCTAGATGATGATAAGTCACGTATTTATTTTTCGGTGTCATTTTCCGTGCTCTCTTTTCTTTTGAGAGAGCTCGCGAGAGATCTCAGGTGAAGGAAGCAGCGCTGTGTTAATGGATTTTTGATTTATGCAACATTTAGATGACAGCGTTTGGCTTTGAGGCGGGGGGTGGGGGTGGGGGGTTGCTCTCACTTTTCCACAACGGAGCTGAATTACATTAGCAGGTAAAAGCCCATCACGGATGCGTACGGCGCGATAAACAGCCGGGCCTGTTTTGTTTGCGCGGGGGGTAATGTACGCGCCGTGTCAAGAACTTTTTATGTGTCGTCTTGCTGCTTTTATTGTTTTGTGCTCACGCAGGGCAAAATGGATAATGCTAAAACAAAACAACAACCCCCCCCTTCCCCCTACCACCAAAATGTGATAACCGTAGTGAATTGTGCTCTTATCAGGAGACATACTTTGAAAGGAAAATGGAGGACACCTAGTAAAGATCCTGCTCAGCTTGTTTTGGGGATTCCAGGAAAGGTGAGCGTGTCTTCCGTAGGTGTCACTCAACACTGAGTGGCCATAAAATGAGGTACACCGCACAGTTTAGTGATGCTCAAATGGTCCTGAACGCTTTAATACTGTTCCACGCCAGTCCTGGAGGTGGCGTTAATCTGCGTTAAAGTGGGCACCAGCTGGCAGGCGTGCACAGAGCTCCGTCTGCTGGATCTGTTGGTTACCCCCCCCCCCCCCCCACTCTCCCCTCCCCCCCAAAAAAGCAAAGGTCAAAGTAAAAAAAAAAAAAAAAGAACCGAAGTGATGAAACTCGCACAGCAATGAACCGACACAGCCTGAAAATAAGCAAGGAACTAAATACAAACAAATTGCCAGGACAACGAGGCACATCTGGACAAGACACGAGAGGCTGGAGGGAGCTGATTGGTAGACACGAAGAAAAGAGCCTGACAAGAACAGATGGAGACAAAAACCAAATGAGCAGACCAGACATAAACGAGGCACACAGGAGACGAAGACATAACATGAAACAAAATAAAATCGATTCAAAAGTTCACAGAAAAATCTAAGTAAAATTAAACTATAAAGGCGTTAAAAAAATACAAAACAAATAAAATTATCAAGAAAAAAATTATAACAAAATATTAAATACTAAATCCAAAATTACATCATGAAGAAACGAATAAATAAAATAAAACAAATTCACCGCAAAATACAAAAGTAAAATTAACAAATAAATTATATTTTAAAAAATACAGTGAAATAAATACATTGAAAAAAAATGAAAATTAATAAACACTAAAGCACAAAAGTAAACACCTGCAGAAATAAAATATATAAAAAAATCTAGCATATAAAATAAAGAGATGATCAAAATATTAAATAAATATTACATTTAAAAACAATGAATAAATACATAAATAACAAAAACCAAAAAAAAAATTGAATAGCCAATAGGTGAATAAAAGAATACCACATTTCAATGAAGTGCTAAGAGTACATCGAATAAAAATATATAGCGTTTTCCAAGGCGTCCGTGGTATTACTGATTTTAATAAAATGGACCGAGTGCTTTTAGGTGTGGGCAGGCCTGTCTGTAACTCTGTAAAATGCTCACACAATGTTCCCATCTAGCTAACATTGAAGATGTGATGAAATTTGCTATTTTTCTATCTTGCACCAAGCCTGGAAAAAAAAGAAAAAGAAACAATCTTTCATTTCCGTCATGCCAGGAGAAGAACGGTGTTAAGAGTGAGGGAGAAAGAAAGAGGAAGTTCCACCCAAGTCTCGAAGGTCATCGCAAACTTTGTGAGCCTTTAAGTGTACCTCCGGTGTGCCATATTCTCCTTTTTTATAGCGGCGTAATGAATGTGCATCTGTGCTTGCCGCGGCTATTGTGTTGTTGCATTCCGGGGAGGAAGACAAAACACTTGTTTGCTTTGTGCCAAGCAGAGTGAATCAAAAGACTTCCGGACCTGCGACGGAACAACAAACCGACGGAATCGCGCTCGCTTCCGCCGTGTTCATTTCACGGGTGTAATGAGCCGTCGCTTTTGTTGCGTTTATACGTGACAAATTACGTAGTGGCTGGCGGTGGCCCAAGTCAATCACGGCCGACGCCAGTTGTGTTTCTTGGCGACAGGAAGGTAATTAAACCGACCTGAGAGATGGAGGTGTGTTTCATCAACACCTCGCAACCACAATACCACCACCGCCTTGATAAACAACCAGCGAAAACAGCTGACTGCCTCTGAGTTAGCTATTCTATTGTTCACCCTTTTTGGACCGTTATTGTCACATTTTGGCTATGGGGTACTTTGTCCGCTTCAGGCAATATTCTAGAACAGAATGATTGAGTTAGTATTCAAGAACAAATGACTCATTTTTGACTCTAATTCAAAAACAGGAATGGCTCACTTGATGCTATATTCCAGATCAAAATGGTCCTGTCCTGTCAGGCTGTATTATGGGAAATAAATGGTCCAGTTTCAGATACATTATAAAACGGAATGGTTGAGTTTATTCTTTATTCCAGATCAGAATGGACTAGTTTAGACTATGTTCCTGTACAGAATGATCTACTTTAGCCTCACTTGATCCCACATTCTAGGACGGAAAGGTCCTGTTAGGCTTTATTCCACTTTAGGACATACTGGTAAATCAAAACGGAATGGTCTGCTTAAGCCTACAGTGCACAACAGCATCAGAATCAGAATCATAATCATTTTTATTGGCCAAGTATGTAGAACACACAAGGAATTTGTCTCCAGTATAACACGCTGCACTAGTATCATCGTAAACAACAAAATCATTGAACCATTTTAGAGTAACCAGTAGTTTTGTAGTACCATTTTGTAGTACAAGAAGAGTGACTACGTCAGTGACTGTTTAAGGAGTTAATGGCTAGAGGGAAGAAGCTGTCTAAGTGTCTACTGGGTTTGGTGCGCATGGATCTGTAGCGTCTGCCTGAGGGGAGTGGCTGGAAAAGGTGGTGGGCAGGGCGCGGGGGATCCAGGAGGATTTTCCGTGCAGAATGGTTTATGAGTAGTTTGGGTTGACTTAATGTCACAGTCCAGAACAAAATGGTCCTCTTTGGCTGGATCTTAGAAATGAACGGTCCAGTTTTTGGGGATATTTCAAAATGGATTGTTATAGTTCAGGCTACATTTCAGAATACAATAGTCAAGTTTAGGCCACATTTCAGGACAGTCCAATCGAGTTTAGACTCACTTTATACTACAGTCAAGATCCTTATTAGGCTGTATTCCATAAATATCAGTCCGGATTAGGCTGCCTGCCAAAATGCAACTGTCCACTTTTGGTTGTGTTACAGAATGGAAAGGTCCATCGTTACATTCCACACGGGATGGATTCACTTCAGCTATATACAACGATAGTCCAGTTTAGGCAATGTTTCAAGAAGGGACCAGCAGTTCAGGCTACAAGGTCAATTTTATCGGGAGTGTTCGTAGTCACATCGTTGTGGTCATCACATGGACATGACCGACAGTACCGATCGCCAACACATAAATACGGTCTGTAGCATTAGTCATCAGTAGAGTTGACTCATCGCATCGACTGTTGAGTTGAGTTTGCCGTCTCATTGATATGGTCAGTCGGGTTAATTGTCATATCGACCTGGTCAAACTCGTTAGCAGCGCAGAACAATTTGTCATGTAATGTCATCCGTCCACAATTTTGGGACCTTTGACCTTTCAATCGCAAAGTCGTACAACCCCGGTACTTGGTTCAAACAAGCAGCACAGCGCCTTCGCGTCGTTTCTGTCCTGCACTGTCCACACTTGAACATATTGACATTTGTGAGGTGGCTTGGTAGTAATTGCCAACCACATGGCGACTCCCTCATTTGTTTCCATGACATTTCGCCTTTGCCTGATTGTCTGTTTAACGCGGGCGAAAGCAAAATTAATTGGAGTGCGGCCCTAATCTGTCTGCTGGAAATGTCACCCCTTTATTGTGACGCTGTCGTCGACATGTAGGCCACACAAGAATGGGAGAAAATGAAGAGAAATGCAAAATTACGAGGAAGGAACAAAAAAAAAAGGTGTGTGAAGACTGTGACCTTTGCGGCAAACGTTCCGTCGTTGTCCGCTTTATTTTTAACTGAAATGTTCAACATGTTAATTGCTGACATTTGCGCTTGGGATTTTCTGATTAAAGTTCTGCACTCAACATTGGTCCTACTCATTTAACATAGAATATGACAACACTCATATCATGTAATGCGGCCTAGATTGAATCATTCAGATCTGGTGTCCAACCAAAACTAGAATTTTTTTTTTCCTGGAATATTCCTAAAGCAGACCATTCCATTTTACATGATGCTCTAAATTTAAACCCTCTTTTTCTGAAATACACCCTGAATGAGACCATTTGCTCCCGGAATAAACAATAGCCAAAAATGGAGCATTCCATTTCGAGAATAGATCCTAAAGTGTGAAACCATTGCATTCTGGGAACTAGACTAAAGTAAGCAATTCCATTCAACAATAAAGGTCAAACTTAACAATTCCCTTTTGGAATGTAGTATTGGGATGTACTATGCCGATTTGGGATGTACACTGCATCACCATTCTGTCCTGGAATAAAGTAAAAGAGGCATTATTTATGCTTCACAGTATTGATGGCAAAAAAAGGGGGTGCACCACATGCTGCATCACCAAAGTAAAATAGATTTTAATCTGCTCATGTGTGGCAGCCTGCTCTGCTTTTTCAGTCCGTTTTTTCATATTTTTATGATCTCTCGTCTTGCCGTACTGTCGAAAGGTCAGAATCCGGTGTGCACGATGAATTAGTTTTATGTTTCCTGACGCCAAATCCACCCGAGATCATTGATGCCGCCTTCCCACAATCCTCCACGACAACAAGTTGCTCTCTTCGGCGCTGTCACTCATCTACAAGTCTGGCTTTAAATCATCCAAGTGTGTCATTTTATCAGCTGCCGGGTGTGTCTTTTTTTTTTTTTTTTAATGTACGTGTATGAAATTGGAAATAAGACACAGTGGCAGCAGATTGAAAACAAAAAAAAATATCTATATATTTTATTCAAAAGTACAAATCACCACACAATATATATTAAGAATATTTTCTTTAAATACTCAATGGCCTAACCTCACCACTTTTTTTCTGATAGCAAACATGCTGAATGGATAATTACATTTGATGTGGGAGAAGCAATAGATCCCTCGCAAGATGTCGAAGGACCCCCGGGGAGTCAATGTGGTCAAGTTGGGTCAGATTCTGGAGAGAAAGACAAATGCAAAAAAAAAAAAGACCATTGCTTCATTTTACAGTTTTCATTTTGAGTGATACATAACACGTTTGCAGTAAAAAAAAAAAAAAAAAAGTCTCATTTAAGTCATGTTTTGTCCCACAGTGTCCCTTATTGTATCGTTATGCCTCATTACTTCCCATCATGTTCTATTTTGCACCACCTTATCCCTTTATGTTCCCTTTTGTTCCTTAGTGTCTTAAAACGTCCCTATTGTGTCTCATCATGTTGCATTATGTCTCATAGTGTCCCAAAATGTCCCCTATTGCATCTCATAGTGTCCTTTATTGTTGAATTATCTTCAGATGTTGTGCCTCATCATGAGTCATAATGTCCCATTGGGCCTGATTAACTCAGAACCCAAATAGTGAGCACTAAACTGTGAGTTCACTCATTTAAAAAGAAATAAATTGTGGGCATAGTTGGAGACGGGTGCAAAAGTGGTGGAGACCATATTTAAAAGCGGGTTTGGCGATTTATGTAACGTCCTGAGTGCCCATCCTGCAGAACATTGGTACACTACAATTTTCAATTCGTCTCCTGCAAAAACTGACCATGACTTTCAATATAGGGCTATCGTGGGAATGTAGCCGAAACTATACCAGACTGTTCCAAAGTACCGTAGAGCCGAACATTTTCTGTTCTGTCCCAGAATTAAAATTCCATTTTGGAACTTGAGCTAATGATTCTTTTCTGGAGTACAATATGATGATTCCATTTTGTACATATATCATAAAGGGGAACATTTTACTCTGTAACATCACTTAATATGACCATTTTCTCCTAAATTTGACCGTTTCATTCTTGAATCCAGCCAAAAATTGAGCATTGCTTTCAGGATTACGGTCCAGAAGTGACAAATCCATTTTGTGACATTGACTAATGTAGCTATTCTCTTCGCTTATATATCTCATAAATGGTACCATTGCGTTCTCGAACCGTCTAATTTTTTTCCGGAACACTGTTTATCCTGAACTGGATTGATTCCATTTGAAAGTGTGAGCTAACCTGGACCACCGTGCTCTCTAATTTATCTGAAATTGAACCTCTCGGAAATGGGATTTTCCCTAAAGTAGACCATTCCATTCTGACACGTAGCCTCATCTTGTCTAGCATGTTTCAAGATAAAGTTTATGCCACTTTGCTCAGAAAAATGTGGGTGGCAAGAATGTCGAGGGTTCCCCTTCCCTTGAGCCTCAGAACCGGAAAACACTTTTAAATTGGCTGATGGCACTGCCTCTTGATCACAAACACACAACTGTGTCCATTCACTTGAAAGAGCAAGTACAACACGCGGCAAATGCGCCCACGCTACTTCACCAAGTCTAACAGCATTATTATCTGATCATGTGCTTCATTGCCTCAGGCTATTTTTTTGTGCAACTGTGCTATGAGTAGCAGTTAATTGTTGTAGTGTGAGGGGAAGCTAGCAGAAGAAAAACAGGAAATATCCGACACTTACACACAAAGAAGCGAAGGCACATTCCGCACATGGCGACGACGCTCGAGATCTGCAGCGCCCGGCCGCATTCGGGGCTCATGAGGCAGTTGCGCGTCTTCAGGCAGCATTTGGGGCACTTGCTGTCTCCGTCACGGTCGCGGTCGTTTCTGCTTTCGGTCACCTGGGCCCTCTGAGGCTGAGCCTGGTATGTCTGCGGCTGAGCTTGGTACATCTGCGGCTGAGCTTGGTACATCTGTGGCTCAGCCTGGTACACCTGAGGTTGAACCTGGTACACCTGAGGCTGAGCGTAGTACATTTGAGGCTGAGCGTCGTAGGGAGGCGGCTTGGCGTCCAATTCCTCCTCCTCGCTGGGAACGGCAGACATGGCGTGGATAACAGGGGGGCAAGTGAGGCGAGGGTGTGTCAAAAGCCTGAAAGACAAAAAAAAAAGGAGGGTGGTTAGCTTGTTCTTGAACTTCTATATAACCCCCCCCCCCCCAAAAAAAAACCCTATAAAAATAAAAATTCTGACGCAGCTATGACTTGGCGCTTGGATTCCAGACACATTTGTCATAATAATGCAATTGTTATTTCCATAGAGGTTGATTTTTTTTTTTCCCCCTGGGATAATTTAAGAAAGACTTTATCTTGCGGCATTTTGACATTGTTCTCTGGTTGGCACTTTAAGAAGAAATGCTTGACAAAAAAAAAAAACCAAATGTCTCTAGCGTCACGTTTCCTCATAGCAGCACACTTTAGTTTCCTGAAGACTTCTACTTTTTGAAATACAACAAATGTGCTATTTTTTTCCCCTCTCTTGAAATTAAGACCTCAATTTTGGATCACAATTTCATAAAAATATTTTCTCTCGCAATGCTACAAAATAATTTTGAACGATTGCCTACTTTTAAAAAATGTTCTCAGAAGATTCAATCTTTTTTCTAAAATAAAAAAATCTTTCCTCACAGCATGACAACTATTCTCAAAATTCAACACATATTTCAACTGAACAAAACATTTTTTTTCAGACTATCACAACTTATTTTCCTGTAAAACCACTATACCTACCCCTGACACCCGCATAATACCACGCTGCTCGGGTTGCAATCCCCAAAAACCTTTTTCTCATAACGCTATGACTATACTTCAAATGCAACTTAAAAAATATATATATTTCACAGCACAATGCTATGAGCTTATTCTCAGATTGCAAAAAAAACAACATTTTTTTCTTTTCTTTTTTTCCCTTTACCCTAACGTGAAAGGACATAGTTTCCACACCCCGCGATTTACAGTACCCATGTGTCATCGTGTTGTTGTTTTATTTTCAAATTGTTCACATGGGCGTGTTTGTTTTATCACGCCACCCTCTTACATTTCACGTTGCAATCTTTATTCATTATTAAATAAGTAGAATTCAACTTGCAGAGTATTTTACACCTTTTGAGAGCGTATCATGAACATTTTAGGCTCCTTTATAAACGCATCAGCCAGCGAAGTCAGATTGATTCTTCCACACTGATGAACATTCCCTTAACTTCTCCCCCGTGGCAGATCCGAGTGCATATTCCGCGATAACCCCGATTTGGAAATAATAACATTTTATACGCAAGGGGACCGGAAGGGAGGGGTACCGCATTTGTTCCAGTCGAGGTTAAATTCGATTGTCGGGATCCACATGGGGGAGGAACGGCGGCATTTAAGTGCACCTCCTCCCCGCTTTGGAAAGTTGGCGGCTTTTCAATCATAAGTAATGAAATTCCATCAGCCTCCCTGGGACGAAGCGAGGGAAAGGGCCCATTAGAAGAAGGAGTGAAAAGGAAGTTGTGTTCTTACTCTTTACGTTCTGTCGCTTTCAATCTCTTCTCTCTCAATACCGCCAACACTCAACTCTTGAACTGTTCGCGTTACATCTGGGGCAGAGCGGGCGTGTCAGCGAGCCTTACAGGTTTTCCAGGTGAAACGCAGGTTGGGTGTCTTAAAGGTGCATTTGCATAATCAGCAAGACACAACGTGCCCGGCCCAAGACAAAAGGACAGCGAACCAATTATTTTGCTCGGATTTCACTTGCTATGCTATGAAAATAATAAACTGTAATTACAAGGTACTCTTGTTCATGTCGACTCGTTCCGTTTTTTTTTCCCCCCTAATATTACGCAGGTGGCCCGGTGGTCCAGTGGTTAGGGCGTTGACCTCACAGTGGGTTTTCTCCGGGTACTCCGGTTTCCTCCCACATTCCAAAAACATGGATGACAGGCTGATTGAACACTCAAAATTGTCTCTGGGTGTGAGTGTGAGCACGATGGTGTGCCCTGCGATTGGCTGGCGACCGGTTCCGGGTGTAGCCCGTCTACTCCCCGTAGCACCCTTGTGCTAAAAGCGGATCAGAAAAGGATCGTGGATGTTTAATCACGTGATTCATTCATTCATTCATCTTCCGAGCCGCTTGATCCTCACTTGGGTCGCGGGCGGTGCTGGAGCCTATCCCAGCTGTCTTCGGGCAGTAGGCGGGGGACACCCTGAATCGATTGCCAGCCAATCGCAGGGCACACAGAAACGAACAACCATTCGTACTCACACTCACACCTAGAGACAAATTAGAGTGTTCAATCAGCCTGCTACACATGTTTTTGGAATGTGGGAGGAAACCGGACCACCCGGAGAAAGCCCACGCAGAACCCGGTACCTCTGCACTGTGAAGCCGACGTGCTAACAACTGGACTACCGGGCCGCCCGTTTCTCACGTGATATCAACCACTTTCCCCCCTGTAGCAGTAGCCGGAGACCAATCACATAATGATGACTTTTTTTTTTTTTAATAACTGAATGACTGAACATGACAAAAATAATACGCACGTTATGTACCGTGTTGGTTTTAAATCAAGTGCTTCCTTTGCCGGTGACGAGAACATTTTTATTGATATTGTTTACTGACGGCGATAAAGAACACCGGCGTCCTACCGTGTTATTATTTTGCCACTCCCCTCATTTAAAGTTTCGTCATTTTAGTCCCCATGACGCATTGTGATGAGTCACAAGCGCGCGGCTTGGCTTTTTGTCAGCTGTATCCAGAAAATGTCACAGAAGTGACAGCAGCCACGGTATTAGGCAAGAGAGTATATTGCCAGTGTGCCAGAAAAGTTCCAGGACTGATGTCACAAAAGATATATTTAAGATTCGAACCGTGAACGAAACATCACTTTTCCACGCTGTATTGTTTTGGATACGTCCTTTACGGCTTCTCATTTTGAGTCGCCGCCATTAAAAAAAAAAACAAAACCAAAAAGTTCCTGCTCGCAACTGTGGCTGACAAACACATGGCATGTGAAGATGGAAGACAGGCTCTTTTGTCGTGTGGTGCGGTGTTCATTTCGCACACACACACACACACACAAAAAAAACCCTTTAAGACGACAGGTGTGCTATCAAGCAGAATAATTCATCGTTTTCTGCCTCCTACTCCTTTGTCTGTGTGTGTGTGTGTGTGTGTGTGTGTGTGCGCTCACGCTCGCACGCGCTCAGAGAGTACATCTCGGGTATGGCAGATCTGACTTAAGACGGACCACCTGTCGCGTTTGTGCCAGATAAGGGAAGATGCTGGCTGCATGGGCAGCAGTGTGACACCAGCGATAACGACGACCACAAAAAAAAAAAAGTGAACGGAGATAACGATGAATGTCATATGAGTAGAGATTATGCCGTATCCGCGTTTGCCACTAAATGCCGCATTTGATTCGGATTTTGATGACTACTGCATGTGACGCGGAAGCACTCTGACTCTGTTTCTATTGTGCAGACACAAACGCAACATAGGCACCGTCTTTCCAGCTTGAAAACATCTGCACTTCCTTTATTTGTATGCAGAGGTGCAGGGTTCGATTCCGGTTCCGGCCTCCCTGTGTGGATTTTGCATGTTATGCCTGCGTGGGTTTTCTCCGGGTATTCCATTTTCCTCCCACATTCCAAAAACATTCATGGGAGGCTGATTGAACACTCTAAATTGTCTCTAGGTGTGAATGTGATGGTTGTTCATCGAAGTGCACCCTGCGATTGGCTGGCGACCAGTTCAGGGTGTCCCGATGAATCAATACGTCATGAATAGTGCACCTGTGCATTAACTTCATTCATTCATTCATTCATTCATCTTCCGTACCGCTTGATCCTCACTAGGGTCGCGGGGGGTGCTGGAGCCCATCCCAGCCATCTCCAGGCAGTAGGCGGGGGACACCCCGAATCGGTTGCCAGCCAATCGCAGGGCACACATAGACGAACAACCATCCACGCTCACACACACACCTCAGGGACAATTTAGAGTGTTCAATCAGCCTGCCATGCATATTTTTGGAATGTGGGAGGAAACCGGAGCACCCGGAGAAAACCCACGCAGGCCCAGGGAGAACATGCAAACTCCACACAGGGAGGCCGGAGCTGGAATCGAACCCGGTACCTCTGCACTGTGAAGCCGACGTGCTAACCACTGGACTACCGGGCCGCCCCGTGCATTAACTTATTTTTCTTATAATTTGTTTAAAATATTGTTTCATATAACTCGAAAGTGCAATGAAAAATGATGGATCATGAACGATGTCCTGCTGCATGATCATTTTGTTCCCGTGTCAATCAGCGAAGAAATATTTCTTCATATGAGTGCGTACCATTTTTTTTGGTAATATATATCATACGCATGTTCAATTACATTTATAGAATTCAAAGCGGGGGACTGCTGTGCTGTGTCTTCTTAATTGAAAATCATCTCAGATTATTGCCTTTTTTTTTTTGTTCTGTCAAGCTTTAATGCGTTTCTGTCGGAGAGGCTCAGATGTTTATTAAAACCGAAATCGCTTTTATTACAATATACGCTACATTCCCTTTTGTCTCCTAATTGACTCGCACGTTTTCCACCGTCTACTGCTTTTCTCGTCGCATTTCACTTGTTCTTCCTCCACCTATTCCAACATTTATCTTCCCTGCTACCATTTCATACAAATTTGAAGCCATCGTTGCCGTTTTTGCTCAACAAGTGCCCGCCCACCTTAATGTACCTCATCCCATGTTGGGGATGCGTCTCACTCACCTGCGTCTCACTCACCTGAACTTCATTCATCTCTCCCACTGAACGCCCAGAGGCCCGTGTTTAATAGTTGTCACCTCTGTTGTGATCAACCAATAATAAAACCCTCTCACCCTACGCTCCCCCTGCTGTAAATCACACCAAATGTTCATCTCCCAGTGAGCTTATTGCGGAGAAAATGTATCCACCTCACAACCCATCTCCCAACGATGTCTACCCGAAGGGTGTCACTATGAGAAACTGTTAACAGACCCGTTTCCTTTTCAATCTCACTATTCCCCCACTTGTGTTTATCATCTCCCTGTGCCTCTCATTTTAATTGTGCGGGTGTTAAATTTGGTCCTGACCGAAAGAACGAGGTACAAGCTGCGAAAATTAGTTTTCTCCGCAGAGTTGTCCGGGCTCTTCCTTAGCGATAAGATACAGAGAACAGGTGGAAAAGGAAAACGTATGCAATCAAAGAAATGTGGCATTTAGTCGCCTGATTGGTGAAGTTGGTAAAGGGCAGAGGATGGTTGAATGAAGCTGATTTCACCACGGCGAGAATTATGACTATAATTCTTGATCCTTTATATACTTTTGATAAAAGTCCCCTTTAAATATGCAAAATAACTTGGCGCTTTCCACGTGGCAAGATGTCAAGCATGTGTTGGATTCCATCTTAATGAGCAGATGCTCTGCTGTGTCACCTGTTTCACGACACCAGGACAAAGTCACCGCACACGCTTGCAATAAGGTAATGGTGAGGGGGCGGGGGGAGGGAGGGGGTGAAGACTTTGATCAGCACGTTTCTGGGCTTTTCCACGCCGACGTTCCACCCTTTCGCCCGGGAGCTTGTTTTAATTAAATTGAATTGGACGCGCTTCGATCGGCAGTCTGCGGCCATTGTCAAACATTTATGCCATAAATCTCCTTTTTGACTTCCAAGGCATACCTTGAAAGAAGAAAATCTATATTACACTCTTGAATTCGACTTTCTCTGAGCAGTGCCGTGAAGATATTACGGTTAGATTGAATGAAACTCCATACACAATATTTTTTGGGTTGTTTTTAGCATTTTATTTTTGACCAAAATTTATAGCACATATAGCACAATTTATAGCACATTGCCGCTGTTCTCGGCCGTCCGCGTCTAGCAAAAATGATTTGACGTTTGACAACACTGAATGTCCGTGACCTTCCATCCCTCAGGCACAGGGGGATGTCAAGTGCTAGATCAATGCTGTGGACTGAGTATTGTGAAATAAATCACACTTTTCAAACAGTTGCACAGCACGTTTGCTGGTGTTGATTTAACACCGGCAGGGTGTTAATTGTAAATATTGACAAAGAGTCAATACGCATCCACACTACCCGGCGTTAAAGTAACATTTACTGAAGTGTTCAACACCCAAAAGTGTGTTACAGCAACAAAATGTCGTGTTGACAGTGCAGCAATAGCGACGCTATCGAGTGTCTCGATTAAATCTATTGAGTGCTCATGCAAACACTATCTTATCCATAAAATTTCAACTCAAATGATATGAAAAATCAATTTCATACACAGGAACAGATTTGTGTGCTTATTTTTACTTTTAATCTTTCTTTTAATCTAAAAAGGTGAGGATTCATGCCTGTGATTCATGGGTAAAGTTTCAGTAATTTACGGTACCACCGGACTTCCTGTAAGGCATGCCTATAGAATAACCTCTCTGTCAGCGTGTGTGTGTGTGTGTGTGTGTGTGTGTGTGTGGGAAGGCGGGTCAGCATGTGTAAAAAGGTGAAATATAGCATCAGTCAAGGGTGAGGCATAAACCCGACCACTCCAACTTTTTTTTTTTTTTAATTTGGATTGGCAAGCCATCTGCCAGCGGGGTAATATTTTACCCGCAATTCGTTTTCTGAGTATTCCTGCTCCACAGTCGAGTGGCTCTCCATCATGCTTGTCCAAAGGGATTTTTTATTGAAGAACACTAAGACGGGATTGGATCTCGCTTGCGTGCGTGTTTGTGAGTGATTTTATTGCATTGTAGCCGCAGCGGTGGGGGGGGCGTGTCGCTAGGTGACAATAAAATATGTTCATTTATTTGTTGTCACAGACTCAGCGTTTGACTCCTGACTGATTTAACTTTTTCTTTCACACTTTTCCTCATTTTATTTTCAAATCTCAACCCCTGATGTATCGCCCATAGAAGTGTCCACCCACCTGTGTGTCACGACCACAAACCTTTATCCCGCTTGCATGATGTTCACGTACGTGCTGGTCTTCCAACAGTGTCTATTTCACAAAATTCATGCTCATCAGTGCATTCTTACTCGGTGGTCACCCACCTCTCTCTCTCTTTTCAGAGTGATGTGGTCTTTTGTTTCCGAGCTGGATTTGTTCAAGGACTGAGTGATATACAACATTCATGAATCCTCAAGGTAAAAGATATTCTGTCCAACAAGCAGCGGAGACCCAGGGTCGTGGTTATTTCTTCTTCTTTTGAGTATAAATCTTTCGCCCCCTGCTCTGCCCTTCACTCGCGCCTGTGGCTGCTTACCGTCTTTTCTCCGTCTCCACCGATAAAGAGGCACAATTTATATCCACAGGTGAACCAAATTCAATAGACCTTGCACAAATAGTGAAGTTAAACATGTTTTATTTATTTTTTGTTTCCGCACTGCTTACTTCCACAGCTTTATTTTCTTTTTAACTCATTCACTCCCAAAGACGTTTTTAAACGTCTTTTCAGACTTGGTCCAGAATTGGCTGGTACTGAATGAGTTAAAAAGCCGGGAGACTGACAACAATATACAGTAGTGCGATCATAACAACAACACATTCTCCACCGGGGAACACAAAGGGACTGCGGGGCAGTCCTGTACCTGCCACCCTTTTCCTCCTGTTAGTCACACCTCACTAAAATAAACAGATTTTGTGTGGGCGTCTCACACACACAAAAACAGCACATGCTGCTTGAACGCCAAAACTTTGTTGCCAACAAACACTGCCAAGTGTTTTCTCACAACTACAGGACAAGTTGACAGGAATTGTATAGATTGTTTTGAAACCAAGGTAATTCTTTGAACAATCTAAATTTGACCAAAAGGATAAAGTCTAAGTGGACTCAATGGAAGTTGATTTATAGTCACGAATATACAATTATTTCCAGTACATGCCTTGAAACCGATTGAGGCAAGTATAGGCGGCCAGAGTAGACTCAATTTTTATTTATTTATTTTTGAACAATTGTTTCCAGCTGCCTGGAACAAATTGTAAGAGAAAATTGTGCAGTCAAGATTAAATACACTTACTTAAAACCCCGAAAAGATTCTAGTATTTGAGTAGAAGTTGTTGAAGGTTAATGCTGGGGGGAAAAAACACAGAAAAAAACCCTTCTTTTTGGGGGGTTGCACATGATTAGAATATATTCAATTAAAAAAATAAATTCAGTGTACTGGCAAAAAAAATATATATATATTTCAAAGCTTGTTTGTTGTCAGGAGCGGGAAATAGAACATTCCAGCAAGGAAAAAAAAAACAAAGCACATAATTTGTTTTGAATGTCATTTGCTCGTTTTTTTTTATGTCAAGGGCGGGAAAAAAATTAGCTAAAAGTGAGAGTCACATTTTATACCATGTATGTATTATTTTCATCATTATTATTATTTTTTTAAGCGCTGAGCATCAAATTAACACTTGCTGAATATGGAAGTTGCTTAGCATTACCGACACCACAGGAGAATAACACGAGAGGCAAATTAACACGATGACGCAAGTACACTTCGCCCACATTGCGTACCGAGCAACCCCCAAAGGGATTTTCGATTCGTGAACCTCGAAAGAGTTTCTCACCACTCTCTCACAATTTAGACCTGACCTTTCGCTGGGCGCTCACAATGAAATAACATCAACTCTGGGAAGGACGCAATTAGTGTCGACCTGAGCACGACTCCTTGCACAACATCTGGCATTGCGGGGGGCCCAGCTCCCCACATTACCCCCAACAGCCTCCCACGTCGTGACACGGCACTCGTTTTTACTGCTTTATTTACTGAGGTCATGCGTGACTATTTATAGATCCCGCCATGCAAAAAAAGGTGCGGCATGCAAATTAGATTTATTAAGATATACGGTTGCGTAATTGGAAACAACTAGAGCACACTTATTGATGACTGTGCATGATGCCCAGAAACAATCATTCATTGTCATCATGATTTGGCTTTTATTTTGTACAGTCGTGAAAGCAGTTGCCACGTTAGTCGCAAAACCTTGTGTCCTTTCTCGCTTGGTATATTACCACTGTATAATTTCACCTCTTTTTGTTTTTAAAGAAGAATATAAACCCTTGTGACAGGAAGGCTACCTCGGCCATGATGATTATTTGCTTTGCAGCCAATCATTCTCCATTCCCTCCATTCCTGCATCGAAATATGGCGCAGATGATTTGAAACGATGGAATGAACCGGCCGCCGCATGCCTTCACTGCAACTCTTTACGATTTTAATCTTGTTTAAAAAAAAAAATGAATTAATTAAAAATTATGATGTAATCCAGAGCGGCATCTGTCTAATGAAGCACATGGTGCATATGTATGAGCGAGGGGGGAGAAGGCGGGGGGGGGGGGCACTGCACAAGCTGCGTTTGTGAGAAACGATCACGTCACCCGGTCACATGCTTCCACAAGATTACAAGAGTTTGTTTCTGCTCACTTCATTTCACTCTGCGCTATTAGGATTTCTCTCACGTGTTCCCATTTATTCAATCTCATTTTTTTTTTAAACCACATTGTAGTCATTAATTTTTTTTTTTTTTTTAGATTAACCCAGCCTGCAATTGTGTCATGACGAAGCTGCTCATGTTTAGTACAAGCGCGACAGCAGCTGCCGTGTTCATCCAGAAACCTCGTGCACTGAATTCAATGCGTCTGATCTGTACAATTAACACATTCAGTACCAGCCAATTCCGGACCAAGTGTGAAACGACGTTTAAATACGTCTTTGGGAGTGAATGAGTTAAGCATCTTTCTTGCAAGAAATAAACCAAAAACAACAAACAAAAAAAACGGTTCCCAGTGCTGTTTGTTTTAGTGCCATTTTATCTTTATATATACAGTAAACACACTTGTTGCCTTTTTCTTTCCCGAGCTGAACGTATTTTCGTACCATTTTAGCTGCTTAAGTTACCGTTTTGCTTCCTTCCCTGCCTTTACTGAGTCTACTCTGTCCTTAATAATGCAGCCAGAGGTGGGCAGGGGAGGCTGAAAAGCGGGTGGGAGTTGTGAGGTTCTCTTTCATCGCATGAGGGTGATGTGAGGACCAAATCTTTCATGTCTCACGTGTATCGACCGCCGTCCCTGAAGCCTGCACGTTGTGTCACATGGCCAATCCATCTGTTTGGAGGCTGGCAATGGGCATTAAGACCGGTGTGTTTCCATCCTCTGTCCATTTGCTGCGTTTAACCGGGGCTTGACAAAGTATCCACCTCCAGGTGTAATATCCCAAGAGGCGTTCTCTTCCTCTTCCAAAATATGAGCGATGCCCAAGTAGCCGCCTGTGTCGCTCCAGCTCGTTCCCTCGGCGGCAGTGGCGTAGTGCTCGTCATCACTTCGGAAAAGAATGAGATTTCCTCCGAGACGCGGCGTCACCTCCGCTATCTCATCCTTTTTCGTGCCAGGCTCCCCAGGCCTGGACGTCACCTGCGATGGCCGGCGGCTCATCACAAGGCCCGCTTGTTGTGGACATATGTCACCTGAGACATAGGGAAGAGTGTCTGAAGCCTCAAGGGGAGGAAGAATGTCTCAAATGTTCCGCTCGTATTTTATTTTATTCCTTTGTGATTGATGGTCGACAATTTCTTTAGCTCTGTGCTATTTAATGGAGTACCTTTACGGTGTCATGTGAAAATTGGGTGTAGAAGCTAGTACACGGGGATCCTCGGTTTACAATGGTTTCAAAGGTATTAAGCGGTTTGCACCGCGGCGTTTGCGCACGCTTTACATGAAATTATTGTGAGTTAGATGAAAAAATATAAAAATGAAAAATAGAGAGAAAAAAATATGTACAGTATATACATACTTCCCTCTATTTTTCATTTATATATATATATATTCATTCATTCATTCATCTTCCGAACCGCTTGATCCTCACTAGGGTCGCGGGGGGTGCTGGAGCCTATCCCAGCTGTCTTCGGGCAGTAGGCGGGGGACACCCTGAAACGGTTGCCAGCCAATCGCAGGGCACACAGAGACGAACAACCATTCGCACCCACACTCACACCTAAGGACAATTTAGAGTGTTCAATCAGTCTGCCATGCATATTTTTGGAATGTGGGAGGAAACCGGAGCACCTGGAGAAAACCCACGCAGGCCCGGGGAGAACATGCAAACTCCACACAGGGAGGCCAGAGCTGGAATCGAACCCGGTACCTCTGCACTGTGAAGCCGACGTGCTAACCACTGGACTACCGGGCCGCCCCTATATATATATATATATATATATATTTTTTTTTTTTATGGCGTCCCACCACTTTATGGTAAACAGTGATCCCTCGCTATTTCGCGGTTCGTTGCATTGCAGATTTTTTTCAACATATTCATAATTTATTTTTTTTTCATATACATGGAGTACAGTACTATATATTTTACTCGATGTGACTCGCTGTTGTTTTGCTGACTTTCGCAGCTTTTCGCGGACCGTTTGCGGACTTTAAAAAAAATTTGTTAATTGGTAGCTACTTTGCGAATTTTTGTTTATTTTTGCCTGCATAGTAAGTATCGATTATTATTTTGGTGTATTTTTCTCTCTATCAATTCATTCGGACTGATAAAATCCTGACATCCATGTAGCAAATCCACAAACCCGCGGAGGCGTGCTGAGATGCATCCGTCCATATCCGTTTCATTCGTGGCACATTTGAAGCCTTCTCACCATTGGTAATGTGTCAGACTGTTACCTTTTTTTTTTTTTTTTATGTGTTGACACCATCATACGGTGCCTGGCGGGGCGTTGACAAAATGACAGAACGTCGTCAGAAACCATCTGTGTCCGGTCGTGAAGGCCAATGACAAACGTCCATCACCTGATTAGTCTTGAGGGGCAGGGAGAGAGAGGGAATGAAAAAGAGAGAGAGAGGAAATGGGAGGCTTGCTGCCGACAAAACAAGCGGTGTAATTAAAAGTCAACGACTGTTGCCTTTGAGGCGGATTCGTGTGCGTTTTTAAAAAGCTAATGACCGCCCAGTGACGGCGTGCGTCACGGCCGCCGCTCTCCAACTGCAAGGCTAGTTCTGTCGAATTGTACTCTGACCTTCACGTTTATTCATTCTTCATCACGCCGACGTCAGGCATCTTGCGTTTCGGAGCCGTTCAAAGGTACATCGTTCTCGCCGCTCTTACACGGGGAATGATTTTGCGCTCAAGAGCCCAAACGATCCGAGGCATTGATTAACAGCGGCCGACCCGAGGCCCGCGGCGGTTATTACCGACTCTGTCACGCCGTTTTAAATGGAAACCCCCGAGAGGGCGAAGGCATGTATCATCAGTACGAGCGCACTTTTTGAATGATTTATCAACAGTAATTTTGGCACGGAACCCGCGTGTTTCGTTTAACGAGCCGGCTTGCGCGCAGCGGTGGGGAAATTAATAAGCAAATAATTGGCCGGCAAAAAACGACGCGTGATGAAATATGACGGCAAAAACGGAGGCTGAGAAATGCCGTCAGGCTCACCCGCCGCTTAGCGGAAACTTTTTCGGGTTATGCGGTAGGGATGGGAATTTATGCAAACTTTCACTTGCGACAACAAATCATAAATCTGATGTTCGGGTTCCTTTCAGATGATTTGTTAGGGTCTTTGGTTTCACTCTGTCAAGAGGAATCAGCTAATCATAGAGCATGTAAATGCGCTGGAATCAACTTGGACATGGGCAAATACACAGGACGCAATTCCCCCACATTGACTGTCAAATGTCCTGCACAGGTTGCCCCTTTTAGGTGGTTGTGAGCCTTTTGAAGGAAATATTCAGTACCAGCCAATTCTGGACCAAGTCCAAAAAGACGTTTAAAAACGTCTTTGGGAGTGAATGAGTTAAGAGGTTGTCTGACACGTGTTCAGTGACTCACGCTTTTGCTTTTAGTAGTCCTTTTTTCACGTTCTCACTAATGGATCTTCAAGTACTGTTCATTCCGTCCATTTGCCAGACAAAGTGTGACCCAATTAAGATTTCAGTTGGAAAGTGGAGCACTGTGTTATCTTGCAAGTCTGCAAAGCAATGATTAACACTAGGGAATAAACATGCAGCGATTCGGCTTTCGGATCTTGTTGGATAGGATTTTTTTTGGGCGGGGGAGTTTGAAGATCTTTGCTTCTTTCAGCCCACAGACGTTTTTCTGCACAGCCTTTCTTCCCTTCCTCCATTCCCCATCTTTCCTTCCAATTTATTTTTGTTTTTTTTTCGTTTTTATATATCAAAGTGCTGCTTTTCAGAGGCAGTAATAAGTCGCTGATCTTACGCGAGTGGGCAAAGTAATCGCGAAATGACTTCTCGAACAACAGCCGATGGTTATTTCCAGCGTTTATTTATTTCTTTGTTTTCGATGCTATCAGGTCTCTGGAGCTGACGAGCAGGGGGGGGGGGGGGAAGAGGAAAGCAATATTCATTGTTTTAATGCTGACGTCGGCCTCAACCGTCTTATTTACCTCCATTTTGGGTTTCTCTCACGACAGTGCGCAGAATGCTAAGTCTCCAGCTCCATTCTTCTCTCCCTCATGACAAAGAGCCGAAAATACTTTGAATTCCTCCATTTGTAGCAAGAACGGATACCCGACTATCCACCATTTTTCTGACGGCGAGCCTCTCTTGTCTCTGATTTTTCGCCGCCGAATCGCATCCCAATCGCTTCTCGCTTGGCCACGAACCACCCCGGCGAGAGTCGACGATCGCAGCTCGATCACGTCAACGGAACCGCACGATCTGTTGAGCAGAGATGTGACGTCACCAAACCAATGCCTTGACTGCGTCTAAAAATTCTTCCTTTCTTTGAAACCTTTCAGCAAATTACCACACCTATCTCACCTAATCAAATATGACCCCCAAGCACATTTTCCCCCCCTTCCTGCCTTACGACAAGGAAAAATGTGAAGTTTTTCTAATGTACACGAAAATGGCTCACTCTCATCAGATGTTCCCCCGCTAAGGTGTTGCTTGGCAGAAAGGGAGGATAAGAGTGTTGGAGAGCACTTGGAGCCCCCCCTCCCCGATAAAAGGCCATAATGGTGGCGCACAGCAGAGCTCCAGGATGCTACGCAACCGTTGGCACTTGTCACGGTCAAAATGGGGAGTAAATTAAAGGCCAACAAAAAAACTCCTCAATTCTTGTCAACAGAGTCCAGTCACCCTGCGGTGTTACTTTTGTACGCTTTGCGACACCGGCCGACATCATTTCAAACCATGACTTCAAAACAACACTGGATTGAATCCAAATTTGAAATTTTAGCTCTGCCCTCTAAAACCTAATTTGAAACCCGAACCATTGTTTAAAAGCTTACTTTGAAACCCACATTTGAAAGCCTGAAACAAACTGTCTGTCCAGCCTGGAAACTTTAAATCCCAATTTTAAACCTCACCCATTTAACTTGACATACAGTCTTGAAACCTGATTTCAAGCCAACCCTTGGCTTGAAATCCTGATTTAAAACCCAAACCATTTCTTCTAATCCTAAATTGAAACCCTACTCCGCCT
This sequence comes from Hippocampus zosterae, assembly GCF_025434085.1. Taxonomy (NCBI): domain Eukaryota; kingdom Metazoa; phylum Chordata; class Actinopteri; order Syngnathiformes; family Syngnathidae; genus Hippocampus; species Hippocampus zosterae. The sequence goes on from NC_067457.1 coordinate 6,344,218, forward strand.
TGAAAACCTAACTTTAAATACCCAGCTTGTCTTGAAACCCTCATTTGAAACCCTACTTCTAGCTCCTGGAACATGAAATCGAGTCAACTCAAAATGAAGATAACAAAACTTGTTTCCCTTTCTGCTGATTCGTGCATAAACAAAACTCATCAAACAAATTTCAAATGATCAATAGACTTTAAAAAAAAAACTTTTAAAAGCTCACCATTAATCTCCAACTCTTTCCATTGACCTCAAAGGGTCACCGATAAAAATGAAACAACGTCGTCGTAAGACAGCTTGGCGGGGATAAAAGATACTAATGTGCGTGTTTCTGCGCGGTGTAATCACGCTTGTCGGCCATCCCTCTCCTCCTCCTCCTCCGGACCTCCTCTCACAGCCTCCCCTTCGTTTATTTATAATACCCCGGTCTCATCCCATCGAGGGGGAGATCAGTCTATGGAAAGGGCAGATCGCCAAGCCCGCTCTCTGTGACAGAGCGATGCATTACGACATTAAGACACCTGCGAGGAGCGAGCGAGAGAAAAAAAAGAAAAATCAATCATATGCACTCCCGCATGCATTAGTGAAGGGCACCTCTCTGCCTCCAGCGGGGTGCTCACCTGGCTGGGATTGTTTGGAACTCTGTTTCCCACCACCCCTCCCGCCACCACCGCCAACCCCACCCGGGACACACCATTAGCCTTGTAAGGACGAGCACATCTGAAAAATTATCCCCCCCCCCCCCATCCCGACTTCTCGTAGACGAATGGCAAGCGTTTAATTGTTGGGCCCGCTTTCATCCATTTTCCTGCCTCATCCGTCTTTTTCCATCATCCATCCTTGGAGGACGCTCGCATGTTTGCGCATCAAAAGCAGACGGATAAATTTGCCTGCTGTCAGGTCGGGTGGCGCCAGAATGATCAAGTGTATCGACCGTAAATGCATCCCGATGACACTCCGATGTTTACGTGAGCGCAACAAAGACATCCCTGGCAAAGATGGCGTCCTGCGGTGTCCGTTGGGTCAATGCGACCCTTTATATGTTTAGTATTTTTTTTTTTGTAATGTTTTTTTTTGGGGGGGTTGCATTTTTGGAAAAACATTTTTTAAATAGTTTCATCAAATTGTTGACCCACAACATAACATTTTGAATAACTCGCATCACTCAGGAACATTGAATAATTTGTATTTTTGGTTATGACGCCCACACACAAGACTACATCGGTCTATTTTTTTTTCAATCAAATCACCTATAGGTCTTTTATTTTTAAGGGTCATACAAGGCAGCAAGAGGTTTAAACAGTGTTCTTATTCTTTTTTTTTTATGTGTTCCGTGTATGGCGATTTCAAACATAGTTCTCTAAGTTGATCAAACACTTTTTTTAAGCCAGGGCAGAAGAATCAAATTTTCTCCATGATGTGACTTTGAAGCATCACTTTGCGCGCCGAGTCCTTAACTCATTCAGTACCAGCCAATTCTGAACCAAGTCTGAAAAGACGTTTAAAAACGTCTTTGGGAGTGAATGAGTTAAATAGTTGTGGATTAATAGGAACATTCTCGGCGGATAATTACAATCAGTGTCACTTTGGTGCGGGACCTTGTGAAGCATTTTAACCCCGTGAGAGGAAAATAACCGCCTTTTAATGATTTCTCAATGTCTTGCACGGTTCTGAATCGCCTTGAAACCAATTCACCGTTTAATTGATTAAATGGAACGGAAAGACGCAGCGAAGATGAAGTGGGGCTAAAAAGTCCGTTTCAATCTGGATGTATGCATGAGTTTAGGGCTTAAACTTCACACAAAAATGGAGAAAGAAGATGCCTTTATCGTAAATAGCAAACTGCACCCTCAAGGAGCCCTGCTCTATCTGACTCAATTGCGGGACAAGGACCATGAACGGGTTTGTTATCTTCCCGGAGGGAGTCTTGGTTACTATGGCGATGGCTTTGTTAGCAGCTTCTCCGGCCCTTTAGAAGAAGAAATGGTCCAGCTTGATTGATGTAATGACGGCTGAGAACGGAGGTCAAATAATGACGGGTCGGTATTGCTTCCATTTATTTATTTATTTATTTTTGCTGCTTTATGCGATCTGTAAATGGACCAGAAAAAGTTACCAGATCAACAGATAAAATCGAGTATTCTAACAAAATGTTTATACTTCATTCCTTCCCAAGACTGCGCGTGAACATTCACAACATGACAGCGACGACGGTTGTTTGTATTTGAATTATAAGGCAAATGTGATGAAGTCATGAATTGTATTTTATTTATTTATTTACTATAACTATATATATAGGGGCGGCCCGGTAGTCCAGTGGTTAGCACGTCGGCTTCACAGTGCAGAGGTACTGGGTTCGATCCCAGCTCCGGCCTCCCTGTGTGGAGTTTGCATGTTCTCCCTGGGCCTGCGTGGGTATATATATATATATATATATATATTCATTCATTCATCTTCCGAGCCGCTTGATCCTCACTGGAGCCCTATCCCAGCTGTCTTCGGGCAGTAGGCGGGGGACACCCTGAATCGGTTGCCAGCCAATCGCAGGGCACACAGAAACGAACAACCATTCGCAGTCACACTCACACCTAGGGACAATTTAGAGTGTTCAATCAGCCTGCCACGCATGTTTTTGGAATGTGGGGGGAAACCGGAGAACCCGGAGAAAACCCACGCAGGCCCGGGGAGAACATGCAAACTCCACACAGGGAGGCCGGAGCTGGAATCGAACCCGGTACCTCTGCACTGTGAAGCCGACGTGCTAACCACTGGACTACCGGGCCGCCCCTATATATATATATATATTTTTTTTTTATGGCGTCCCACCACTTTATGGTAAACAGTGATCCCTCGCTATTTCGCGGTTCGTTGCATTGCAGATTTTTTTCAACATATTCATAATGTATTTTTTTTTCATATACATGGAGTACAGTACTATATATTTTACTCGATGTGACTCGCTGTTGTTTTGCTGACTTTCGCAGCTTTTCGCGGACCGTTTGCGGACTTTAAAAAAAATTCGTTAATTGGTAGCTACTTTGCGAATTTTTGTTTATCGCGGGTAGTTTTGGTCCCCATTACCCGCGATAAACAAGGGATTACTGTAATTTGACCCAGGGATAGTTCAAAGGTGGCTTGGCAGATGGAAGTCTAATAAAGCGCCAAATGTACGTCACAGTGGATTTGCCGTATGTGTTCGATCATAAACGGCCATGGCAGAACGAGATTTGACACACCATCCCAGAAGTATTTGTACTTCATCAGCACTAATGAGGACTAATGAGTCCACACTTGAGGAGGTGACTGGCTTGAGAAAAATAGTTCACCTGCCAAGCACCAGCGCAGCACGTCGAACGAGAAGAAAAGCTTTCGGGCTCCAAGCAAGCTGTTTCACTGTGTGCTCAAAACCGCAGTTGTTTTCGGCACATTTGAAAATCGCCTCTTCGCCAACTGTTCAGTGTGGTTATTTTTGTCTTTTTGTTGACCACAATGATGAATAATTACAGAAGTCCCTCCACCCCCTGTAATTTATTATTATTATTATTTTTTTTCCCCCAGACTGATATGATCAGCATCACGCCGACAACCTCATTTGTTTACAACGGAACTGCAGTCTCTAGAGAGAAGACTGCCAGACGGGGAGAACATCTTATCTGTGTGAGTCGTAGAACACAGAATTTAATATTTTTTTTCTTTTTTTTTTTTTTTGAGCAACTTCTGAGATAAGATGGAGTTGATATTGCGGTTTATCATGGCTCAGCTCCTTACATTACACACTGGTTTTGACTGCAACGATTAACACTGAGTCATCTTGCCTTTTCATTTAGGGTCGATCCAACCAGTCTTTTCTCTTTTGTTTTTTACACTTTTAATGAAAGAGTCACATTCTCAGAGAGAGAGAGAGAGAGAGAAAAAGATAAGGCGTTGATTCCACTTCCACTCTCTTGTGAGTGATACTGAATGCTTTGGCTATTCTTTTTGGAGCGCGTGCTCGGCGTGTTGTTTGCAGCAGACGGTCGTTCCGCTAAATATTCCTCCGGCATCCTGCGAGCATGTTGTGCTTTCTGCGCAGGCGGCATGGGTGAAAGCGTCAGCGGTGTAGCTGTCAAGATTGGGGCTTGAAGATGATCGGACGAGATGACCCGCGTGGCGGATGGGGCGAGAGCGCTGTTGTGACAGCCGCTGGTCCTGGATGGTGAGGTGACTCGCGCTAATAGACACGCGCTGGATTCAATGTTGGTGAACCCTGGCTGCTTGTCAAACACAACAAAAAGGGATACCTGGGGAGCGCTCGGTTGACTTGACTTTCAAGAAGATTGACTTTGTTGAAATGGAAAAAAAGTACAGGCTCTGAAATGTACTTAAGAACCAAAATAAAGAACAAAAATGTCATTTGTTTGAATGATTTTATAACTGGGCGGTCTGGTAGTTAGTGCATTGACCTCACAGTGCAGAGGTTCAATTCCAGCCTCCCTGAGTGGAGTTTGCATGTTCTCCCCGGGCCTGCGTGGGTTTTCTCCGGGTACTCCGGTTTCCTCCCGCATTCCAAAAACATGCATGGCAGGCTGATTGAACACTCTAAATTGTCTGTAGGTGTGAGTGTGAGCGCAGATGGTTGTTTGTCTCTGTGTGCCCTGCGATTGGCTGGCAACCGGTTCAGGGTGTCGCCCCGCCTACTACCCGAAGACGGCTGGGATAGGGCTCCAGAATCCCCCACGAGCCTCGTGAGGATAAAGCGGATCGGAAAATGGATGGAAGGATGGATGTTTTCATAACTTGGCACAACAGAAACAAATCCCTGCGCACACAAAAAGAATCACTCGTATGAAAACTCATCCACTGCCAACCCAGTAAAAATGGATCTTTTGACTTGTATTTGTGCTTGTACTGAGAAGAACAGAAAAACAAACGAAAAAAACCCCCCAAAAACTCATGCTACGTGTCACGTCTGATGCTATTCGAGCCTGTTCCCTTTGCTTTGCTAACATTGCAAGCTGAGTGAGAGAAAATGCTTAATTCCCCCCCCCCCCCACCCCACCCCCCACAAAAATACACATTGCCTGTTTGTGTTTGAAGATTACGGGTTTTAGGCTGTTTGACGATATTCGCCATGAATATCGCCAACACCCTCAAACTTTTTTTTTTTTTTTTTTAATTGCAATGGGGAATAGTTTGCTCCTCTCCCCTAATCTGTTGCCATTTGAAGTTTTATGTTCCTCCAAGTCGCTGCTGTGCCTGTTTTTCTGCCTTGTCAGACCGAAAGATCGAAGCAGTCGTTAACTTCACCTGACTCTACTTTTGTCTTTTTTTTGTTTTTTTTAATGTTGTGTCTTCCTTCATGGAGGGCGAATTTTGTAACGAGTCTATTTAGGTAAAATAAGGAGTAGAAAGTATCTACCTGTTTTCAAATACAGGGAGTAAAAATAAAAAGTTGCCATAAAATCAGTAGTCAAGGAACGGACCTGAAGAATCTCCTGAACTAAAATAAAGTATTTGTAATTCCAACAACGGGAAGCCCGCGAGCGTAGCAAATGTCAGAAATAAGTGTGAAAGAAGGACAGGGGAGCGAGAGGTCGGGGTCAATTCATGTTAAAAGGATGACTTCTATCAACTTCAAGCTGGAGCGTGATTGTCAACGGAACAAATCGGTCCCACACAGCCTGACTTTTGTGTCGACTCGTAAGCCACTAATGCCTGATTCGTGCTCATCTTGCAAATGGCGTCGGTATCCGATCGGTCCGCCTGCCTGCGCTCCCATTAGAAGGAACGCAGGCGCGGGTGACAGGTTCAAATAGGATTGGCACGCGGGAATCTGCCTCTTGTCAAAATGATGGCACTGAAAATGTAAAACGGCACAGAAGACAGAAAAATTGGAAGCGCTCTGTTTGACCTTGAGAGCGGCGCAGAATGAGGGTGGGGGGAGGGGGGGAAGGGTAAAAGACGGCAAGCGCGAGGCGGTAACGCTCCCTCGCCTTCATACACACATCGTTTTCCAGCATGGGGAGACGCTATTTGGAAGATAGCCAACGTACGTAGCATTTCTTTAAAATTCAATCGCAAGACATTTTAATTAGGTCCGAGGCATCACTATATGAGTTCTCTAATTGTGCATTTATGTTTCCATTCATCACCACCAGCCCGGCATTTAATTAGCAGCCCAGGAACAAACGAGCCATTGTTCACGTCTAAATCAAATAAACCCAGATGAAAAATAAAAGAGCTTACATTTGCCCCGCAAAAATTCTCAGAACTTTCCGTATGACATCCTGTGGCAGCTTTTCTTCAGTCAGTTTTTTTTTTCAAACAGGGGTGGGGGGGATCTCAAATGTCGACTAGCCTCTCCAAAGGGCTTTCAAAGGTTATGAGTTTATTAATTGGAAAGGGCTGAAAAAGAAACCTCTATTTACTGTGGGTAATGCGAAGTTCTGTTTACCCACCTCTGCTATATTTGAGCGCCTGAAATTATACGCTGCGGCTTATCCCATTCACTTCTTCAACATCGAACAGCTAACACATAAAACATGTGAAAGTGCGAACCCCCCCACGCCGCCGATGCCGAGAGAAATATTTCTCTTGATGGCGCAAGGGCCTTTTGATAACCTTGGAAGATCAGTGTTGCACTTCTGTGCCATTGTCCTTCGACGTCTTCCGCCCCCGGGATGGTCAGGATGCAGCCTCTGTTTGCATCTTGTCAGAAGGCGCCATCTTGTCAAGAGCCTGCTTCTTCTCAGCACTCTTCTTCACTTTCTGACAGAACTCATCAGTCCCCCTCGATGAAAAGTGTCTGCGGTGGCTTGTTTATCCCCGCGGAGGCATTTTTCAAGCCTTCCGTTTGATTCAGACCTGCTTTTTAAAGTCTGAAAGGGGCTACTGTGGTGGGCCAGTAAAAACAAAAACGCGCAGTAAAAATCTCCAAATGGTTGAGACGGGCAAAGAAGTTTTTTTGTCTCAAGTCAAATGCTGTCTGGCGGTGTGTGTCTCCTTGTGTGGTGACAAGTCTTCATACCTCCAACACTTTGCTGTATTTTCAGCTATTTGTGGCAGGCAATCGCAATATCTCAGAATGCTCAGAATACAAAGCCATGTTCTGTTCAAAGGAGGTAACCTGATCACGTTTAGATGACAATTTGGGTTACAAAACAGGGTAAGCCACTGGGGCTTAATTGGGTTGTTAAAAACCTTGAAAATTAGCATATTCACGTTTACACGGCCTTTCAAAACCCCAATATCCTTGAGAAAATAATGGATTGATTTTGAACAACTTCCAAACAGATGCTGGAAACAAAAAAATCTGGACTTTTTCTACCTGTCCCTGTTTTTCAGTGATCGCCCTCATACTTGCCGCTCTGTCCATTACCTTTGACCAACACAAAAGAGGCTCGAGGTAGCTGCCACTCATCATCACTCTACCGACCGCAATCTTCCACAGCTCATCAATGCTAACCTTTTCCACGCTCTACCAGTTTCACTTCAACTTTCTCATGAGTTTTCGTCGCCCGGCTCTCGCCGCCGCCATGTTAATAATGGATGGCGGCTGTCGGTTTGCTCTCCAATGTCTCCAATACATCAGTCATTCATAAAGAAAATAATATCAAACAAGTGCCAATGGCCTTGTCAGCAAAAGGACCCATGATGGAGTCATTTTATAGGCGGCACCTTTGACTCCGCTCGCCTGCTCAATAAATAAGATATGGGCTCGACATTCAATTTTAGAAGAATGCACCTGAGTGATAAAGCCGAGTGATGAATCAGACTGCATTCACGCAAGGAGAGCGGCAAGAGTGATGACTGATTGCGAGACGCAGACATTTAAAATTCACCGATGTCATGCATTGATAAAGCACGGCATGGACGCATGGTACACACATCCTCTCGGGGGACCGAGCAAGTTTTTTGTCAGCCCTTGCTTTGCAGCCGTCGCCGCCGTGACTTATTCACATTCTTGCTTGCTTTCATCGAACGCACGCCCCTGTCGCTATTTTCCAAAGGTGAAATTATGCTGAGCCCAGCAGGAAAGTAATGAAGGCACAGCGAGGTAGTAAGGAACGCGTGGCGAGCTTGCTTTACAGAAGAAACTGTTTCAGAGTTCATGAGACGGTTGCTTGGGTGGCTGAAAGGACTATGGAAAGATGCGAAATTCCACTGGGTGAAAGGAGACAAATTGGCCGGTGAGCAAATGGAGGATAAATCTCACAAGGTGCCTGAGTCGCTCCATCCATGGATAGAAGATCATCTTTATCAAATTAACACCCGCTATTATTTCCCCTCCCAACACATTTTGGTGTTGAAATATTAAATGATGACGTGTTCGCTCTCAAAGTACAAAATACAAAGTACTCAAGAGTTTAGAGTGAAGATTTCATTCATTTAAAGTGAAGATCACTGACAACAAGCGGCTCATACACCCCTGAGTTGTTTCACACCCTGGTCAGTAGGTGGCAGTAATGCTCCTTGTAAGGGTGAGCAACCGCCGTTCAACTGTCGAAAAAAAAGGAAAATCATCGCACCTGTACGCCAATGCACCTGTACGCCACACACAAGCCACTACAAGATCGCCGAAGGCCGTCTGCGGACTTGATTTTGCTTGTGACAAGCGTCATCTTTTTGCAGGTAAGATACATTATTTTTTCCATAACCGCTAATATCGCCAGTAGGTTTTAGTGTCCACTAATTGAGCCGTATAGTTTCCTGAATAAAGAAGCGATGGAAATGCGCGACCAACATCGGACTGTTTTTTTTTCTCTCGTTCTGTGTTTTAGTGGACTGTGGTAGTTGACACGGTTAAAAGACGTTTGTCCCTGGAAGTAGAGGTCCCCTAAAACGGTCTCTTTATGTTGGAGAGTGCCGTTGCTGTTTTGTTTATTCTGGGTAATACGTGGATGCTGTACAGGCACTGTGAGGCCAACCCAGAATACTCTGCATCAACGGTAAAATGTGGAGAAGTTATTTTCTGTCCTTTTTGACCAAATAATGTAATAATTTAGCATGCGCAAAAAGAAGTGTCAGTAATCTACACACGACGATATGAGTGACATTTTTTTTTTTACAATATTCTTTACAAATGCTAAGATCTACTGAAGAGCTGCTTCTCAACGCGGGCCAGAATTTTGGAGGATTTTGAAGTGTTTTAGGACTACTTTTTATTGAACTACTGTATGTCCATGGTGACCCTGGACATCTTTTGTCTGTTTAAAGAGGGAGAGGGAGCGGAAGAAAATAAGCTGGAGCTCCAGCGATGCTTTGAAGGCTGAAGAAAACTTCACCTGACATGTTCCCTGCAAAGTAAATGATGACTATATTAATATTTTTTGGGTGAAATATTACCATGATTGAATTATAACCACCACTCTAAGAAATAAAATAAAACTATTGTTTTTAACGGTATTTTCTCACACTGGCCCAACTCTATTTACTGTACTTACCATTGCTTTTTGCCGTGTGTTGCAGGTTGATGCAGAGTTCAACAGGGTAGTACCAAGAATACAAAGAAAGGAAGTGTGGGGGAGACCCTAAGAGAGTTGTTGCAACAAGTTGATGCTTGGGTGAGTCTCTATTTTTCATGACAAGGTGACTGACTCCAAATAGTGATTGATGGTTGGCCTCTGTAGTTTTTGAACGCTGCATTATTTTGAGTTACATTTGTTTGTCCTCCACTTTTGCAATCCAGATGTGACGACAATGCGCGCCATGTACTCTGAGCCCTCCATGTTCTACTTGGCGACGATCCCAGTGACTTCTACAACACCTGCTTTGTAAGTTATAATATAAGCATCCTAGAATAGCATACATTGTTCTGGGAAAATTAGGAAATGGAGGGAAGAAAAGAGAAGGAAAGGGGCAGAGTAGAAGAAGGAAACATTTTCAGTATCGGCTCTAATCCCCCTCAAAATCTAGCCAATTGTTCTTTGACCCATTTTGGGCATTTCCTGAAAATCAAGTCAAAATCGGCACACGGCTTTTTGAGTCGTGTTGCAAACAGACAAACCCACCCAACAACAAAATCTTCAATGTTTTCTAGATTGATCTAGTCTAGTGGAGGGCTTCCCGCCGTGAGCATCGCAATTTAGCTTGGCGCATATCACGGCAGTGAATCTTTTGTTCTCTTTTGAAAATCCACTGACTTCTATTCACTGAAAAAGATGCTCATGTATGTGTAGCATGACGTCAAAGTCTGATGATAATTCCAAAGATTCGCTTTGGAAAAAAGTGGGTGCCCATCCGTGTTAATCGCTGCTCGCAGTTTTAATTAAAAATACGTTTGGATGCGCTGCCTGGCCTGGGGTTGTTCTACCTGCACTCTAACGCTCTCCACATCATCACAGCGTTCCCTCAGCTGAGCAGGAAGTGAAATGCCGGGTAAAAATGGGAATTGGTGCCCGCTGGTCTGATTTATGCATCCCCCGCAAGAATCGGGGCCTAATCCCAGTATCAACTGCTCTAGCAAGCTTGTGCCGGTGGGGCGCAATCGTGCCGCTGAGATGTCGCCACAGCAGCCAAATTGGAGGTTTGGTGCTCTCACATCCAGCTATTTGCCCGAAATTATTTTGCTTTTTTTGTGAGCGTTTAATTGTACTGAGTGGGAAGCGCATCACCACCCACCAAATCATAACCCTGTATTTGTCTGGGGAATCTAACCTTTGGAGCCTTGGGCACAAACTACCGTCAGCTGACTAATGCACACTTTGTTTTAACATTCATCGTTGAATATTTCAACACCGAAATGTTCAGCTAAACCAAATAGTTTTGTCTCTTGGCTTCATGCCAACACATAATATCATTGTATTCCATCAAATCATTTGCTCTTTAGCCTTTCCAGAACACCACATTAAAACTCCAAACTTTTCCCGATTTAATAAAAAAAAAATAAAACACTGGATATTAACTTAACCAATAGCTGTCTACTACCTACGCTGATATTCATTTTTTTTTTTCCCCTGACATTTTTCCACAAGAGCACGCCTCAGCATTTAATAGCCAGTGCTTAGGCCCCCACAGCAGCCTCCCTGGAGGAACATGGCGTGTACAGGTTACTGGATTTTCAGTACCTGCGCTGTAAATAAAAACTGTCAAGAAAGCCAGCCTCCATCATTTTTTTTTTCCTATTTATCTCTTAACCCCGTAGGGCTGAGTCCCCGCCTGAGCTTTACTCACCACCGACTCGAATAGGCTTGGTTCAATATCTCTTTAATTAGCTGTGCAGAAGCTACATCGCTTGTTATGCCCCCGCAAATGGATCCCGATTCCAATAGTGAGCAGCGGCTGATTGCGGTCTAAAGCAATTAAGGTGTCATGCAGGCTTGCGCCAAGCTGGGCCCGGCGGCGTCGACAATGCCACTTTTCGAGAATCAATTTGCCGTTTTCAGGGGCTAAAATATCAAATGAAGTCGATTCCCAGTGAGGTATTGAATAAGGGCAAGCCAGTAAGTAATAAAATTGTTGTTTAATTCAAATGAAGCAAATGGCTCCTTTCATTCGTGTGTGTGTGTGTGTGTGTGGTAATGGTCTTAGTCTGACGCTTATTGCGTATATTGGTAATGTGTCTAGCACCACGCATCCACACTGCATCCCTAGTGAAATAAAAGGCCCATTTTATAGATTTCGGCTTTGTCTTGGACCTTCCCCGCTATAATTCTCGACATAATAAAACAGTCCATTTTGAGACAGTCAAATTAGTCTACGGGAGCTGAACTGAACATGAATGAACATTTGTGTTGTTTCTGGGGCGGGGGATCTCCTTTATTCCGTGGCCCTCACTGACCGTGTTTGAATTCCGAACCTCCCCTCGCCAGCTGAACGTTTTATATAGCGTACTGCCATGAAGCGGCCTGTGATTCCTCACACAAGCGGCACAAATCTCAATCAGGTTGTTTATTTTACCTCGACAGAGCATCATTGATCTATATAGTCTGTAGCTTGTAAATGTTGCACAGCCATTCCATCAAAGCAGAGCAAAGTGAATCGAGTGCGTGAATGTTCGCCGTGCGTTGACTCGTGTGTAGGGGCACTGACATGACATGAATGAAACGGAGAAAAGAGATGTCATTCGTACTGTGTTCTTGCTTCGTGCTTTTTGAACCACAGGGTGATCAACGACTGATAGATTGCCGTTCATCAAGGAACTCTGTGATGATGGCCACATGAGGTGGGTGGGGGGGGGGCGTCAGAGGGCTACATGCCAGGAAACATTCCAACTCATATTGCCTCACGAGGATCGGGATGAGCCTCTGAGGCCACCACTTCAATAAACTCCCTCCCATCATGTCCTACAATAAGCATTTATCAGCTTGTTTTCTCGTATAATGGCCGGCTGTCCAATTGCATCATCTCCTCCATACATCAGTTTCTGTTCTTGTTGTATCCGCCCCTCCCACTACCCTCTGCAGCGAGAGGAAGACCGTACAGCTAAAGATGTGCCTCTAGAGTTGCAGGAACTCATTCTTCCCAGGAGCACATCTGTGATGATGGCGGCTAGTTTGTGATGTCGTCACTCATTTGTGAAGTAAGAGGAATCAATAAAAGGTAATCATCAGGCGAGCAAATAATTAACTTTCTGGAAATCAACTGATTTGATCCCTAAAAGTCAATCGATGCCTTTTACTTTTTCTCCTTTTTTCTTTAAATCTTGTGAAAACACTTGTGGTATTCTATTTTAACGCCATATTTCCAGACATTAAATTGTTTAATTAGACATTAAATTGGAATCGAGCACTGAAATCCGCAGCGTAAATGCACCCTAATGAGAAAGTATCGCATCGCAAAAGTGTGTTTTGTGTCTGCCGTAGGGGGAGTTTGTCAAATGGGACAAAATGTCTTCTAAAATCCAGTCAAAATAGACGGGCAGAGGCGGAAAAGGTCCTCGAGGGGGTCATCTGCTTTGCTAAAAACTTTATGGAGCGTCAGAATGTCTCGGATCCAAACATCGGCTCTTGTCTAACAGGAGACGCGTCTCCAACTCCCGCTGTCGTTCCAGCCCGGGCCAGCAGGAGCACTCATTTTCCACAGCGTCATTAATCTTACTTTTCCTCCGCCTGTCCTCCTACTCTCTCATGGCGGTCTCCCCTGGGTGCTCATTTAGCTCCCCTTACTGTACACAGCGCACAGTTTCACACATGCACTCCGATGCCCTCCATATGTATTTTGCACTTTCTCCATTTTTTCCCCCCCCTCCTGGCAGAGATAGACGAAATGGGGGCAAGATGATTTTTAATGACTCAACACGTTCGAACGTGCTATTTTTATTTATTCTTTTTTTTTTAAATCGTGACATTCAGTAAGTAGAGCCATACAGTAGTAGGGCCACCCTGAAAAGGAAAAATAAACAATGAATTACCATTTAAACATACAAATAGATATTAAAAAAAAGTCATTATTTATAGAACAAGCTGTATTTTTTTTTATTGAGATGAAAGTACAGTAGGCCAAATGCACTATTTGTTTTTGTGAGGCAGATTGTGGCTCATTGCCCAAGCTTTTTTTTTTTTTTTTTTTACTTCAGCGTAACTAAATAATTGGATGTTTTTTAACCACAAAGATTAGTCCTCTAAATGTGGCTATGTCCTTCACGTGACAGCAGTCATACGGTATTCTTTTGTAGAGTGGCCTCTGGCAGTGTGAAATGAGCAACAGGGATTTCTGGCAACAACCGGCTTTGTTCTACAGGTGACAACCATCTTCAATAAGATTTCTAAATCTTGTTGTGTCTTTGTCCTACAGGTGACAACAATCGCTGCCTATTGTCCTGCAAAGATGCTTCCAGCAACATGACAAGAGGCCGATGCCGGTGTCAAAAGAGCAGCAGCGGTTTCAAGTGCATCCAAGTCGATTACAGGGTGAGTACAATCTTTTGCATTCTTCATACGTCCGGTTTATGCGGTAAAACATTAAGATTAAAGTCGTATGGTACGGGTCAAAATCAATGTTTGGCATCTTTTAGACTGAATTCCAAATGTTCTGGTTTGTATAAACAAACGCAGACCCCAAAGCAACAAAACTCCAAGAGGAGCAATTTAACACAGCTTTATATTCAACAATCGAAGCAACACTCGTTAGTGAAGAAAAATATATGCCGGAAAAAAAGGTAGGCACAGAACTCGACGTACAAACTAGGGGAGACTGCAAAGGTAAGGCACAACTGAAAGAGCGCAACAGGGTGCGAAGAAAAAAAAACTTAGCAGAAATAATCTACTCTGTCTCCACTGCAGAAGTCTGGAGATGTGATTTTATTTGATGATAAAGCTCTAATGGTATGTTGTTTTTGACGGGTAAGCCGCCCTCCCGTTGGTTTTGCCACTCGGGTGCATCGGGGGAAATGAGTGGCGGCTGTTTTGCTATCACACACGTCTCTAAAACTATTTTCACAAATGGAGTCACCGCACTTTAAAAAGTCACGCTTTTCTGCTACCGGATTGGACCACAACAAGCCAGACGAGGCGTAAATATGTTGCTCGGGCCACAGAGAAAATGAAAGCACGAATCCAGATTGTGCAAAATAATTTGTCCCAATGAGGGAGTCGCCCGTGCTCAGGTAGCGGGGCCCATTTTCATTTGGATCATTCTCCCATGCTAATTATCCCAATGACTTCTGTGCCCTAGAGTAGTGCTAGCAATAATACATGAGCACCTTTCTGATGGTTTTAAGCCCTCCCTCCCCCTCCTCCCCCTTTCCAAGGCCATTTTGAGAGCTAATTAATGCACACGAACTGTTTGCTTTACACTGAGCTGAGAAATGTGCTTTAATGGTCTCCTCGGGGCAGCAGAGTCGGCACCGGCTTCACAATAACTGTAATTATTAAATAAAGTGAAGGTCAGCGGGAGGGGGGGTCCAACTGCTCGTCAATGTGTCCATGATGGAAATTGAGAAACAACACTCACAAACAGCCAGTTTATTGCCCCGACGCAATCGATATTCCTAATGGTTATTAAATGCCTTTTTTGTTCTTTTAAAAGCACAATATTATTGATTTTATTTTCATCAAGACCTGTCATGACTGGGCAGTGGTTTTGATGTTGACAGTCATTAAAAAGCGATTGACTTCAAAAGGCTGCAAAGCACCGCAGGCTCTCACGCACTCTCTAAATGAGAGTGATTAATACCCGGAAAGCTTTTTTGATGACAGCACGGCAAAAGAGGAGAGAATGACACGCAAATGGCTTTTGCTGGGATCAGTCTCGAAACTCCATGCATCATCATTCCAAAATACAATGATCCATCTGGCAACCTATTAGACGCTTGAGTCGGTAATTCGGACCAACTCAGCAAGGCTGCGACCTTCTGACAAAAGCAGTTTACAAACTAAGGAAAAACTAGTTCTGTACTTTGAAGAACTGTTGCCCCAATGTTGTGGT
The DNA here is from genome assembly GCF_025434085.1 of Hippocampus zosterae. Lineage (NCBI taxonomy): Eukaryota > Metazoa > Chordata > Actinopteri > Syngnathiformes > Syngnathidae > Hippocampus > Hippocampus zosterae. Next base: position 6,359,545 of record NC_067457.1, read on the forward strand.
AGTGTCTCCCAAAATTGCCGAAAGGCCACACTGGAAGAAAACTGCTCAGTTGGCCTCTTCTGGAAGAGGCCAACGACAACATGAGAGGAGGAGCAGGAATTTCTAGCAAGTACGAGCTGGGTCCCACAAGTCGCCACACTTGACCTTTGCCTGAATTTTGGCTCCTGCACCCCAAACTGATGAAACTCATCCAAAATTATGAGTTGGGCAGTGAGGAGGCCTCGAGCAACATTAAAGGAGCTGCAGCGATTTCTGGCAAGTACTGGCTGAATTGAACCGGTGACAGCATCGTCTTATCGTCTGAATTTTCACTCGTCCCTCAATAACTGACCAAAAGATCAGAAGCTGCTGTTCCTTGCATCTGCAGCAGTTTTGTCCGGCGGGGTCCCTTTGATCCGTCCTTGCTGTGGCACCTTTCATTTGGGCTCTCCCGCTGCGCGTGGTGGCGTCCCGTCGAGAGGTCGACGCGGTGAATGCCAGCCTCACTGGGTGGTCTGCTGTGCTCGGCACAGGTTGGCTCAGGGGGCAGTAGTCTGTGCCTGACAGGACCGACTACATCAATTTATAGGAAGTGTGGGCAACACATCTGGCTCTGATCCATTTTAATGGATTCTTTATGTTTCTCAGTGAGGTTTCTTTTCTGATATTCCTCTTGACTCCGCTGGCAGTAGCCATTCTATGCTTTCAGCACTGCCCCCGGCAGTCTGGAGGGTATGTCATACAGAATGACAATTTGCTAAGTTTGGTTCAGGTTGTTGTTGTTTCCTCCCCCTCGTTGATATTTTTCTTGTCATCTGAGAAAATGGGGCACCGTCAAAGGTGACCCAGTGAACTCCCGTTCAGTATCGCGCATCTCTCAGAACGATTCTGTTCCACAACTTGTGATGCAATGTTTTTATTTATTTTTTTTGAGACAGCAGTTTAGGGATGTAATTTTAGACTCTCACCCTGGACTGAAACCATAATTTCAAATCCTAATCCTTTTTAAAAAACCTAACTAGAAACATTAACTTTTGCGTAAAATTTTAACAGTGGCTGTAAACCTTTGAATCCCTAACCTTGGACTAACAGGCACATTTGCCGGAATACAACGTGAACTATTCAATTGGGTCCTTGCTGACAGGAGAAGATGAATTTACAGACAGTGTCAATCAAAAGTAAGCACGCTGATCTCTTGACTGCAGCTCTTGCACTGCAGTAGTGGAGTCGCTATTGTTGTGTCACAGCGATACACGTTTGAGAAGAAGATTGAGCTAGCAGGACAGGGAAAGAGTCGGATAGGAATGATTTCTTCATCCTTGCCTCGCCACCGGTGTGACGCACAGTCGGCTTTTCCGTAGTCGCACCTGTCTATTAGTCAGTCAGGATTACGCTTCCTGTCAGAAGTGGAATAAATACAGCTGGGGGAAGCGATACGGGAGCGGCAGGAACATGCAGCGGCGGCACCCCCCCCCCCCCCACACTCTTCATTTATTCATCTCGATCATCGGGAAGGCGACAAGAACGGGGTACACCATCACAAAGTTTATTAAAGCGCCGGCCCTGAGGCACACAGAAAACAAGAGGGCTTAAAAAATGAATTGCGACAAAGAACATGACAAAATCAATGCGAGCACCATATGGAACGTTTAGCCCCAGCCTCCGACCCCCCCCTCCCCTTAAAAAAAAGTGTCATGAGACGCCAGGGAATCGCTCGCTTCAGTTTGCTGTCATCCACCTTTGTCGCATCCCCGCTGTCATGCGCCTCTGACGAAGCTGCTTAAAAGCATACGTGGGACCAGTTACCAATTATTCCACTTGTTTGTGCACGTCACCTACTGCGAGGCCTCGAGGCTCCTCAGCTTTTTCGTCTGGAAATTCTTCCCCTTGCTGTGCAGAGAACCCAGCGAAATACTTCTTTGTTACAAGCGCACAGTGCCTCAATGTTCCGGTTCTGTGTTTGAACCCTTTGAATTCCACGTCACACGTACAACATAGCACTTGCCCAAAATTCCTGCAGTTCTTTACTGCTGCCCAAAGCCCTATCGCAGGAGGAGGACTCATGAGCTAAAACTGACAAAGGTGGATTGCTGTGCCATGTGAGATCTAGCCATTACTTGCCTGAATACCTTCGAGTTGCTTTCATTTTGCCGTTGGCCTTTTTCCTCCCGATCTTCTGCGCCTGAGAACTTCGGTGGTGGTAAAGGTTCTTGTAAGGCAGGGGTGTCAGGTTTTTAGTTACAGTTTCCCTTGGATGGCCGTTATGACTGAAACCATATGTAGAGGTCAAGAATAACGATTTATTCACCTATTGTTTAAGCTATTGTAATGAGGGGTTTGGTAACAAGAAAATGCTGACAGTATCACTCGTATTTATGACAAATGAGAATTTGAAATTTTGGTTGAGATTTTAGCAAGCATCAATAAAGTTGACATCTTTGATTCGATTTCGCGGGCCACATAAAATGATGTGGCGGGCCAGATCTGGCCCCTGGGCCTTGACTTTGACCCCCCTGTAGTAAGGCTTGAAAATGTCTCCTTCCTGCCGCCCCGACTGCTGCTGGACTGAAAAGCTTTGAGAGAGGGTTAACCAAGGTGACTGTGCCAACCAAAACAGGAAAGACACACAATGGCAGCGCTCCTTGAACGAGATGGAAAATGCTTGCAGAACCACGTCAACGAAGGACACGTCAGCCCATTTTTTTCAGTTCCGGAATTCTCCGAGCAGCGCCCGCTGGCTTCTCCTCGGCATGAAAAATCAATCATGCACTCTCATTATCGACCCTGTTGGTCAACCGGGTAGACCAAGGCTGTGCTACATGATGCCCGCCTGCATGTGTACTGCTCATTTGAAGCGACACCTCCGAGTGGGGGATTTTCTCCGCAGCGGACGTTTTGACTTGTTTTGGCAACAAACAGGAAAATATATTTTGAGCTGACGTGTGGATCAAAATACGATGGGTCAAAATATAGTTTGTCAAGTCAAAACATCCCGACTAACAGGCTGCAAGTTACGGTTTGAGTTTCATGCAATTATTTGGGTTTCTGACCATCATCATCAAAATACATTCATATTTTGGTATCTGTGTTTTAGAGCTTCTGTCAGCTTCTTTTTAATTTTTTTTCCATTGCCTCTCCTTGTGGTTGTTGTCGCATAAATGTCAGGCTCATTAATAACTTGACAAACTTGTAAATGTGCGGTCCAACTTTTCCACAGGCTACTGTTTAATTAAACCGCTGAGCAGATGGCTCCTTTTGGAAAGCGTCTCCAATGGCGGCATATGTATGAGGAGTCATTAAACTTGACTCCGGTTGAACCCAGAGAATTGCACCTCCGCTTCCTCCACATCCTCCCGATCAGACCGATCATTTTCACCACGGCCAGTAAACACAGCGACGAGTTTGCACGTGGATTCGTTCCAGTAAGTGAAAGGGAGGAGAGGGAAGAACAGGATCAATTTGTGTGAGTTAGTGTTCATTCCGGCTGATGGAAGCGCTGTTGGCTTCCTCACAGTCATGTCGGGATTTAGACGAGTGTTCCCATCAGTGGTGGACTGCAGTCGCAAGTTGATTTTCAGTGCCCGACAAACGCACGTTTGTTTGTTTGTTTGTTTGTTTGTTTGTTTGTTTCGTACGTTAACAGCGAGCAATCTTGATGCCGTTTATTTCTGCGGCTTGCAAGAATTTTCTGACGTGTCAGAATAATGGCATGCCTTTACCGTGATTGCGAATATATGGAGACAAAAGTGTAATCGGTTTAGTGTATCGTTAGGATCATTTAGGCAGTTGTATATGCTTAATTTGAAGGAAATTAAGCTGTTTGCCTTTCGTCTAATGTGTGGTGAAAGCAAGTTTACCGCCTTGCCGATAGCTGATGAATACACGATGTCAAAATTGACTCACGGTTCCCGTCCCTTTTTATTTGCAGATGTGTTTCTTCCCGATGTGTAATCCGAATCCAAGACAAATCAAAACGCTCTGGATATTGTTCGGGGGGTAGGGGGGGGGGTGGGGAACCGTGAGGATGTCAGTAGTGTCTAAAGGTGATTCATTCACAGCAAGTGTGACATTGAGGTGGCGCGTTGTCGTCGTGTTTCATTGTCCCCTGGTCATGCGACTTCCTGCCCTTGAGTTTCTACCTATTAAGATGAAATAGACACTTTCACCAGCTTTTGAATGCAGTAATGATAAACCACATGCTGCTACAGCATGTTTGCATTGTTTTAGGGGTGGGGTCGTGCATACTATCCCGTCTGCCTCAATTTTCTAGTTTCCTCCGAGCACGACTTGGCAGCTGAAGTGTTTGTCTTTTGAGCCACCAAACCCAAAGCGGCTTTGTTTGATCGGCACAAAAACGGAAGACAAAGTGCGTCTCCTAAAAAAAAAAAAATCCGGTAGTGATTCGATGGCTCTCAAAATTCTCAACACTTTTGATCGCTCTTCCTGTCCCGACGCGGCACCTCCGTCGCGTTTCGCTTAAGCTCATCAGGCCGAGCGGGGAGAGTGTGTAGGTCTTCATCTCGGCGGGATCGCGTCACTGTAATTGCTGCGTATGTAAGCGTGCCAGTCTGCCTTCATCCCCACAAAGTCCCTCATTAGCAGCGGTCCGGACGACGGGGCGATGAAATGGCGGCCTCGGCGTCATCCTGCTTTAATTGACACGTGGCGGAAGCAACGCTCGCTCCCTCGGATTCCACCTGAGCTTCGCGATGGAGCGCCGTTATAATCACCTTGTCAGTTTCCGACATTATTAGCTATAGCCAGCTTCTGGAAATATCCACTGTAATCTGCAGAGACAGGAACGGTGATGCCCGACTAAAACCATCTCTCAACTCCATTGAATATTCTTCGAAGCTGCATTGTCAAAGTCAAGGAAAGTTTGGTAAAGTGCAGGATCGTACTAATAATTTTGACGTGTATAAAACATAATTTGGTGTTCAAAAAGTCTTTTTTCAAACTTGAGTTTTGAAAAAGAGGATGTCGTGTTATAATCAGCGCCGTCTTATATTCGGGCCAATCTGGTAATTTGGCTTTCAGGTTGGTCAACGTTCCAGCGAGGAAGAAGCGGAACAACATTAGCTTTTGAAATGCAGCACTTACAGTACATGGCTTGATGGCTTTTGTGAGGTTGTGTGTGGGGGGGAGAGTTGTGTTTATCGATGAGTCCATGCGGCATGAAAATGCTTTCCTTGTCTTGGGTGCTTGTTGTCATTTTAATGAAGCAAAGTTCGCTAGTAGCCCACCAGGATTTGAGGTTGATGGCAGCCGCTGTTTTTGTCATTTGTGCAACTTCTCTCTCCGGTGTTCAGGCAAGAGTTGCATTTGACATTCGAGGTAATTGCTCATCAAAGAGGATTTTCATGACATGCCAACCATCCTGTCACTCACTCGACTCAACCCGAAACAGAAGCGGCGGAATACGTTTGCTCAACTTTGAATTTATCCAGGATTGACGATATGAGGACGAGTTGAGTCAGTCACCACAAGCGAATGAGTTATTTAGAATGGTTTAAAATGTCAGTCAAAGCAAGAAACCGAGAGATTCCAAATCATATCGAACGCAGTTCGGAGCAAGAAATCTAGCGATTATGAATGGCATTCAATCCCAGTGGTGGCAAGGGCTCGACTGATCAGCCAAGTGCAGTGGGGTGAGGGTCTGAGTGCAAGAAAAAGAGGATTTGTCATTTCAGCCTGATACAAGTACAGCAGTGCAATGAGTTAAACAGGATATTATATTTCTGGAAGATGTTTCAGACTCGTTCCATGCGTAACAGGTTTTGGAATCTGTGAGATTGTTCGTAAAAGCTCACTCCTCCGAACTTTCAGAGGGGGCTCCATCCTCCTCCAAAATTCACTGCAACGCCCCTGCTCCTGATTATGAAAAATGTACATTTAGCATTTGCTCCTTGTCAGCACTTGTGACAAAAACGGATGACGTTCCAAAGGCCAGGGAGCGGACAAGGAACGCGATTGATTTTTGAATGGCTATTTTCACCGATGTCTAAAAAAAATAAAATACAATAACGTGGATTTTTCCACATCCCTTCAAGTCTTTTATAAAGGGGCTTGACAGCTCCACTCTGCATATTTATTCATCTTTTTTCCATTTATTTATTTCTTCTATTCGGCTATTGCGGCCATCTGTCTCTCGCATGCGATTTCCTCTCGCTGCTTTTGAATCCACCAGTTTTTAACGGCACACCGCCATCTGCCAAAAGTCATGTTTTGAAAAGTGACTGCATACAATGTACACTATCTTTTGACTAGAGCAGTCATACATATAGATTTATGGAGATTATTGCCAGGGATGGGCAACGAATTGATGTTATCAATTCATTCAAGTTCATTTGTTATTTTGATCTTAAAATGTTCACAGCACATATCCCCGCTGACATGTAATGCTTACACGAACAGCATGGTTGCTGACCTCTGGACCGAATACATTTTAAAAAGGCCATTTTAATTCCTGCTAAGAAACAGACAACAGCACAATCGTTATCAAGAAATAAGCTCTGGGGAAAGGCAATCATGGGATCAATTGCGCTGAACGTTGGCAGTGACATGGTGCTTATTTGTATCTTGCAAAGCAGTGATTTATCAATTTGTCACAAACTTGTTTGCGTTTTAGAAGCGCGCACCGTCATTTCCTGTACAACTCCCATGTGAGAAAAGATCAGGAGATAGTTGAAGGGCGATTTTACATTTATGCAAAAGGTTTCAGGCTCATTGTGTAACTTCGAAATGATTGGTAGAGAAATATGATAGGGTTGGTGAATGATAATTTGCTCCATTATAGCATGGACGTATATGAGAGAAACGCTCCATACTTACCTGCGCGTTTCATTTCACCCTTAATGGATTGGCAGAAACTCCAGAGAGCAATTTCTAGACAAACATTGAAAAATCCCTGTTTGCATCGTATCTCCTCATCGGGGATTCCAGTCAAATGCGTTTCCACTCTCGGCCTCTAAGTGTCAGCATGCCCCGCATTGCTGCACTCTCTATGTGTCGTGTGTGCGCTCATAAAGAAGCGAAGCTCGCACTCTGAGGACGCACACGCGCGGCGCCGTGCAGCCACACAGCCAGCCGGGCTCTCCTCCTTCTCCTCCTCCTCCTATCCTGGCACGCTCCGAAAGGACTCTTGTGACCTCCTCCTCCTCCCTCTTCTCCCTCCTCTTCTCCCTCCGAACTTAACTCTCCGCTTGCATCAAAGATCTGTTGCCGAGTGTGACAACGCGCCGTGGGTGAGCTTTGAAGTTTTTAGTCCGGGGATGCGCGCGGCATTCCAGCCGACTCCCGAGGCTTTGTCTGCGGGCTACGGCTCCCGGTAGTAACCCCTTGGAGGAGGGTCTAAGTTAGGAGCGGCGCGCACAGGTGTTCTTCGATTCAAATGGATCTCACGCAGACTCAAACCGGAATCGTCTATTAATTAGAAATCTATTTTGGGAGCCGCACACGCCGAAAAAACCCAGTTCACAGACATTGCCGGACCGCTCAGCGCATCCGGTACCCATCAGCATCCAGCGGGGACTCCGTGCACGCGCACGCTCACTCGACACCTGTACTCTGCGTGGCTATCTTTTGGGACCATGTTGCCTGGCTCCTGGAGCTCTTCTATGTGGCACGCCACGTGGATTTTATCTCTCCTCGTCGTCACCCACTCGGCGCTTGGGCAAGGTAAGCAGCAGGAGGGCAAACGTACGTTATTGAAGCACGGAAAGCTTTGGAGCGTATGTCCATAGCATATCCCCATATTTCCCAGGAGTCCAGTGATGAATTGGCCCTAATATAAGCTGTAAAATCTACACACTAAGTAGTTTCTATCGAGGACACAAACCTATGCCGTTACACAATGGGAGTTGTCAACCATCATCTGATTGACAGGTGCACTTCACATAGTTTGACCTTGAAATGTGAAAACATCTCGGCTCTTTATATTTGCTCTCAATATCATAATTGTTTTATGATCTCTTGTTTGTTTGTGGGAGCGCCAAAAACTTTAGAACCGATTCCCCCAAAGGATTAGTCCAGGGTGGGTTGTTGGGTGCCGTTTTGACGGCGATCCACCTCTGTCACTGTTGCAAAAAAAACCCCTCTTTGATTGGAGTTGGCACCGGCGTGAGGTTTGATGTTCAATTTGGTGTTAGAACCGAATGGTGCTTGTTGGCAGTTTTCAATTTGACGCTGATCCGAAGTTGGTGGTCTGAGTCCTCTCAGGTCCAAGTACAAAACAGATGAAAATGATCAAAAATAATAACTCCCTGAAACAACCCATAGATGATGCATCTTTAGTAGTCCTGAGAACAATTCTGCATGTCATGACGTTTCCATCAGTTTCTCAGTTCCTTGGCAAATACCTGGTCTGATCATTCTGCGTTCTTCAGACCAGGATCCTCCATCCACAATTTCAGAAAAGGGCCTTGACTCATCCTCGGACATTCCGTTTGGGATTCAAAGCCGCATACGATGGAGTGTTACCTCTCGAAATAGACTCCGAGCCCTCAGTGGCGCTCACACAATAGCTGTATGTTGAAATGATGGTCCAAACAAACAAGGCGAAATCCATCATTCATGAGGGCACATCCGAGTGGCTGACTTTTACAGGAGCCCCGGTAATTGCGTCTGCTTACGAGTCATGACATTGCCTTGATTCCTTACCTTCCCGCTCTGTCGCTCTTTTAACCAAGCCCCCAGGAGCTGTTTTATTTTGGCGCAGATCTGCCTAGTAGTTGAACGTGACCCTGTGTGGGAGAGAATGCTCGGCTCAATTTTTTTTTCTTCAAACATGTAAACACGACAATAACCTGACATTTGTTCAACTTCTGAACTCGCGCCATTTATTTATTTAGTTAGGTTTTTATTTATGATCGCCCAACTTTACCACCGTGCTATGCCCTTACACATTTTTCGCAATTCAGCATCCAGCCATCATTCCATTTATTATTAGTTTTTGGTAATGTTCTCTTGAGAGACAGCCCTACCAAATTTGAATGAACCAACTTCAGATGGCTGACTTTTTAAAGACATCAAGGGAGAGTTACAGAGTCTCCATGACTTCAGTTGAATTCAGAATCAGGGTTTTTTTTCCCCTCTGACTTGGTCTGAAACATTTGAAGCAGTCAGGTCTCTTTGGCTATCTTTCAGTTTGTCACCATTGGTGCGATGGTCGCTGTCAGGTTTATTTCGGGACTTTTAATCTCGTTTGACATGCATACCTATGCATCAGTGCCATTAGATAAGGGCTCCAGGCCACTTTTGGAAAAGTACTCAGGCCTTGATTGAAACCCTTACTTGGACTTTAAACCCTAGCTCTGATTTGAAACATGAAACATGAAACCCTAACCCACTCTTCAAATCCCAACCTTAAAACCTAGACCCTAACTTCAAATCCCCAACCTATCATATCAGCATGTATTGTATTGTATTGTATTGTATTGTATTGTATTATATCTTCATCATAATCGAAAAAAGACTTTTTTTTGTGACGCAAATAACTGTGACCTGAGGATGATGGCGCAATTGAAGTTAGTCTTCACTGAGTTCTTCATCATTTGTGAGCGTGATATAAATGTCTTCTTTTTGTCCGATTATAAAAGTGACGAGCAGAAAAAGCATGAAAAGAAAGACACCTCAAGACTGGCATGCGGCTGATCAGACGTTGCCGGCAAATGAGACGTCTTCATTTTGTTATTCCTTGTAATTGACAGCAGGATGATGTCTGCTTTGTCGAAGCACCTGTGTCCTGTTTGGTGGGGGGGAAAAAATCTTGCTGCCAGCACTTTTCACGCTTCAGGTGGGAGTCCAGTGGTGGATTCCTCTTGAGAATGAGTTTTCTCTCAAATCTCAGGGAGGGTGCAAAACAAAACCTCCCACTCAAAGTTCATTACAGTCCAGCAGAGAAGTGCTTGTGGAAAAGCTTGTGTTTGTTTTATTTTTCCATTGAATCGCAGCATACTTGTAAAGTCAGAGTACGATCATGAGATGGTGGAATTCTGACAAATGGATTTTGCTCCATCAAATCTATGATGCGGAGATCATTTTTGTCAGACGCCCAGAACACAAATGAGAGCCGACGTGTGATTAACGACATTTAATAGGTGAGTCACAGTGTAATTAACAGATGTTTGTCGATTTGACGCAACGACACACGTTATTGTTTTTAGCAAGTAAAAGACTGAGAAAGTTGAGGAATGGTCACCAAACACGTGCTTGGTACGTCCCACAGGCGAAGTGGGCACAGGACGTCCCATGATTGTGTATAAAAGAAGCTTTGCTGAATCGCTCAGTCATTCACAAGCAAAGACGGGGTGAGGTTCACGTCTTCGTGACAGCAGCGTGAGAAAATAGTCAAACGGTTTCAAGCACAATGTTCTTTAGTGTACATTTGCGAGGAATTTAGGGATTTCAAAATCAGAAGCTTCAGGAAGCTGGAGAAATAACTGCGTGTAAGCGGCAAGGCCAAAACCCAACATTGAGTGCCCCGTGACCTTCAACCCCTCAGGCGGCACTGCACTGCAAAAGCCCGAAAAGTTTTAAGAAATACTACGACTTCTCGTATTTTAGCAGACCATGTTAACTTACTTGTACCCTCAAGTAAGAGCGCACGTATTAGTTTGACATTCAACCATTGCTAGCTCAGCCGTTTTTTTTGTCCGTTGGAACTGATTCAAAATCAATAGTTCTCCACTGCTTTTGCCTGCGTTTAAAAAAAATGCTAATCCTTGGAGGGATGCTCAGTGGAGAATTGAGAGTGACAAACTCATATGATCGAAATCAGGCCAGAGGCGAAGAATACTGGAAGTTTTGTTTTTGGAATGAGCAACGAGATTATGTATGTACAGTACATGTATGTTGTCCTGTATTGTATGTACTGGCCAATGCATGTTTTGTATACTGTATGTAATGTACGGTGGTCGAGTGGTGAGCACGTCGACCTCACAGTGCAGAGGTCATGGGTTTGATCCCGTGTGGAGTTTGCATGTTCTCCTCATGCCTGCGCGGGTTTTCTCCGGGTACTCCGGTTTCCTCCCACATTCCAAAAACATGCATGGTGGAACATTTCCAGTAAATGTCTTCAAAATTTTGGGAAAGACTCCTAATATTCCTCTGTTGGAATATTGCTCCTTGAGTCAGTTATCAGTGATAACCACCGCCTTGCGCACCCATTAATAAACAGAACGACGAGGTGTGGTGTCCAGAACTGAGACCCCCCCGAACTCGTTTTCATAATTGAACGCAACAGGTGCAGATGAGGTCAGACAAAAAGTGGCACCACTGTCGGCAACATCTTGCTCATCCGAGGGTTTACCAAAGTGACAGTGGCGCAGAATAATCAATGTCATTTCCACCCAAACGATACACCCAGCGTCTTACTAATTACCTCATTGCATGGCGAGCCGCTTCTCATTTGTCGGGCTGACATGCGGAGAAGATTCCTTCCCGCTCGTCGTCTCTGTAACTCGCAGGAAATGACCAGCCGATTAGATTGAACGATTTAGAAACTGTTCAATTTTCTCTGGTCAGCTTATCTGAAAATTCACCAAACAAAAACGATTTTTTTTTCCAATGCAACTACAGTTTTGATTTGGTAGGGTTGGGGGAAAAAAATCCTGTAGGCTCATAGGTAGACTTTGTCGAATTTTTGTTAGCTCAACAGCAGGAACCCAATTGGTTTAATATATTTGTCAGGTCCAAAACTAAAATTGAATTCTTCACGACTGCTCCTTTTGACGCTTATTATTGCTAAAAAACATCTTGCTCAGTAGAAATAAACACACAGGCTCAAAATGTTTAATAGATGGGGGGGGGGAAAGTTCATAGTACTTGGGTGCGCATGTGTCGTAAAATTATTACTATCTATTCTCTCGCTGGTTTTGATCATTAACACCTTGCACAGTGGAAATATAAACATAATGACAAAACATCGTAAACACGCACATGGCATGCTGTGTCGCACACGGATGCAACGTAGTCATAAACTGTCATTGCTCTCTTCATGTTTTGCACGTCCTCCAGAGTTGGGCTTTTATTTACTGGCCGCGACCTTTGAATGATCCGACAAATATGCAATTGTGGCTCACGTTTCATGCTATACAGTAGATTCTGGAGGTGGCGGAGGTTGAAAGCGCCTTTTGTAGTGAAAACTTGTGTATTTCCAGCTGCGGGCTTTTTATTTATTCATTTATTTTCAAACACTTTGATATGCTGAAAATAGACTGCTAATAGCTTACATGTGTATCGTGCTCTGCTTTTGAAGCCGCCAGTACTTTATTGTGATTATTTTTCTTGTAGTCCGCTAGCGCTAGCAAAGCATTGTTCACAGTCTTGTGAATGGAGATTTTTCAGGAGGGCTCACCACGCTGATTCAATATCTTAAAGCAAATAAGAATTTGCTTTAAGATGTGACTCAAATCTCACCAAGATGAATATCTCAAGTCAAAGCCCAATACTGTATGCTTGCTTTATGATTATACGATTGGTTTTTTTCTTTCTTTTAGATCATTTCCATTGCTCACACATTTTTACCTTAAAATCTTAAATAATTTTTCCTGATGACTACATTACAATGATTTTACCACTGGTTGTATGTAACTTGTCTTCACCTAAGAAATACCATAATTCTCTCGTTATAGGTATGATAAATACACTTATTTGCAGGAATCTCTTCCATTGAAAGATGATTTTGCTGAAATTAAGTAATGCACTCTGTATTGCTGTATTACTTTCCTCTCTCATTGTTTTCTCGGCCCAGCATTTGCAGCTCCGCCGCCTTGAGCCTCAACCCCTGACAAGCTTCCACATTAGCATCTGGAAGCCTTCAGCAGAGACGTAATCACTCGCCTTTCAAGAAAAGAAAATTTAAAAAATAACAGACCTCTTAAAATAATGCTAGACTTGAACTTTCAGGTTTGTTTTTTATTGCGGGCTGCAACCAGCAGGGTGGTGGACGGCCTCACCCTTGGTTAAATGAACCATAAAGTGACTGAAGCCTCAGGGGTCCTTGACTCCACTCATTCATGCACATCATGCCTGTCTGTAATGTAAATACATTTTGGGGCAATCTTGGGAGGTCACCTCGTGAACCTTGTAATTGCACTTTCTCTCCCCCGGGAGGTGTTTGACGGCAGCATACTGGGATAAAATGTCAACGTGCGTCCAAAGCATTGACGATAGAGATTCACTCGCGACGACATTTCCGCTGTTCTATTAGGGATGGATGTTTTCTTAATCGTGGAACATTTTTAGGTTCATCGTAATTTATTATATTTATTTCGTAGTTGCTGTGTTACCCTGTTGGAGGGCAGTCCGTGTTTTATTGAGCGGAGCAAATATCGCGGTATCGTTCAATGTGTACTGTCAAACATAAACCAAGATTGGATTTGCGATAGCCGTCTACTGGTAGCGTTAAAACATTGTGCGCAAAGTGTCTGACCAGATTCCGAAACGCAATTTAATGTGTTTCCCAACATTTTTGAGAGCTAAGGTGAATTGGAAAAACACAGGGAATGAAGCCGTGTTCCAGTTTGGTGCGCTTTGATGACGTCCTGCGAGTTACAGAGCTGGCGGCGATATCACTGTCATGCCCTTTTCTACTTACGACAATATCTATGCATCGCTTACAACGCTCTTCAAAGGCGACCGATCACACGGCAGCGCAACACACGAATCTGCTACTTGTTTACACACATTGCGTGGGGAATAAACAAGCGCTTTCTCCCGCCCCCCCTATGATGGTTAGATTCATCAGATGTAGCCATATGCTAGCATGTTGCAACGACGCCGCAATCTGACCAGGCAACCAGCTGTCGCCATGTTGCCAAACGACCGAGGACAGTCTTAATTGCCTCTGCTTTGATTTGTACGGTGCTTTGATATGATGAGCGACTGTGTTTTCCCACACTTTACGCTGTCCTAATGATTACAGTTAAGCCTTCCTTTTATTGCTTCCCGGTGGTTCCAGATTACGGCTGTGCAATGAGGGCAGAATTTCTTTTTGTCACACCTAGGGCTGTACAATATGACTGAAAAGTGTATTACGATATCAGTATTGCATTATTGGTCGATGTGTGTGTGTGTGTGTGTGTATACACGTTTCTAAAACTTGCAACACTGTTAATGTTATTTAACCTTTGTCAAAAGGTTTGTGCCGCCAGGACCAGAACAATTTTTGTTGTCAATGTTCCGACACTTGCCTCTGAAAGGAGAGTCGTGCTTTGACTTTTCACAAATGAGTCATATTCAAGGTTTTCATTAAAGTGCTTGGAAGTGGTTACATTTTTTAATTTATTTTTTGTTAATCAAGGACAGAGGACACATTCTGACACTTTAGTGTTCTCCTTTTAATGTCTGTGTCGTTTTAAAATAACTCGACAGTTTGCATACAGTGTATTCATTTGTCGCAACTTTTAACAGTGCTTCAGTTGGAACCTTGTCAGAGGTCTGTACTCCTACGGGTGCTTTGAGCTCTTGAAAAGTGCTTGAATTTTACGGTGCTTGAAATTGCAATTATTTATCTTTTAATATCAACTTGCTCAAGGTGACAATGGGACCCACAATTTTCCCGGCTTAATTGGCAGAACTGCATTTGTGTCGAGTGGAATAGCAGTAAGTAGGACCCGCGGTGGAAGAAATTTTCAAAGAAATTTTCCAAATTTCCCAATTGAAGGGGCAGGTCGAGGGCTGCATGAAAGTGAAGCGCAAAAAGTCCGGACCATGGTTTATTATTTACAAAAGCCAATTATTTTTTTCAATTTCTTTTGTACAGTTGACTGTGTGAAACATACCAATATTAAATTTTGTCCACTAATTTCTCTGCTTCAATGGCTTAATGACGGCTGCAAGAAAAGGAATAGCAGAAATTAAGAACCAGGGTATATTATGCTCGGTATTATCCCGTGCTAATTTCTTTCGATTCGTCAAATTAGCGTCACACTTGACCACTTAGCGCTCTTAGCGGTCCTCACTTAACGGGAGTGACCTCGTGATAATGGGAGGTGTCGACGGGAGAGGCGGTGTGATTAGATGCGTGACTTTACTCGACCTCAGCTTTAGCATGCTAACAGCTAGCTTGGAGGCAGTAACAACAGCGCAGAGGTGTACCTACCAGATGTTGGCAGTCACGCACCCAAAAGATAATCACTCTCTCAGGCCCGAGCGTAGCGGGCAGGAAGTGCTCCATCCATCTTTTCTCCCGTCAATACTTAGAATTTTAATTACACCTGAGTGCTGTCAGCCTGCCAAGCCGCCAGGCAGCACTTATTGATTCACATGCTGGCTAATTGATTAATTGTGTTCATGGGGACGATTTTCCCTTTAGCTCCATCCCTTGTTTTGTATCTTTGAATGTTATTCTTAATGTGCAAGGTGCAAAAAAAAAACCCAACTGTTTATTGCAGTGCTGGAAAAAAAGCATCTGAAATGACTTAATTTTTTTCGCAAAGAAAATGATCGTTTGTCAGATTATTGTGCTCAAAACATACTTCAGATATTGTTCAAAATGATTATTTGTACTCCTAAATGCAATAATCACTGTAAGTTTGACGATCTGTTCATAACAGTTAGTTACAGTGAAGATAAATATCTACAAATGAATACTTTTTTCTACTATTTTGTTCATTAAAAAAATGCTGTTTTTCTTTCCCCTCCATCGGTGCTACTCCTGAAAACGGGGGGAAAAAAACAATACCCACAACCACTCACAAAGCAGCCTGCATTAAAACGCTTTGCAAAGACACAAACACTAGTGCTATTTCTTTCCCCTGATTTGGGAATTGATTGTTATGAGCGTGCAATGGTCTACGGCGCTCATGGGGTCGAGGAAGCTGATAGATACAAAAAAAAAGCGTTTGTCAGAAATGTTGGCAAAGTGCTTTGAAGTGCCACTCCTGCGCCCAGAGCCTTTTATTTTAGCTTTATTCCCATCATAGATACTCGGCTCTTTTCTAAAAATATCTTATTTCAGCACTTTAGCTGCCGCCGCATGAGATACATATTTGAATGTTTTGGGGGACTTTCAAGGAACACCGTACAGAGAATGAGTATTTAAAAAAAAAAAAAAAGTCAAAATATGAACTCACATTCCATCACTAGCAAAGCTCGTGAAAAGGCGCGTGGAACTATGTGGCGGTAATAGTGATGGTCGACAGTTATTAGACAGCACCACCTGAGGCGGACACTTGACAACTTGTCCTCCCCTTGATGGACACCTCTTTTAAAAACGTTGAGGGTAGCCTTTTGATTGACAGCTGCCATAATACCATGGAGTCTGTTACGCAGCAACTGGACACCCTAGTACAGAAGGGGAGGATGAATCCTGAAATGTGGTTTGGAGGACGTGGCTCGCTGTCCAAAAAGCCATTCGGCTCCTTTGGCCTTGATGCCGCACCTCCCACTTGTTTACGCAACCAATGTTGGCCATTCTTCCTCCCATTCGGCCGCCTTCATCCTCTTTTGGTGCAACTGCCTCTCAAAAGACGAGCTGGTGATCAAAATCTGCCAACATCGTTAAGTCTGTCTCT